>NC_040078.1:2500000-5000000 GCF_003369695.1 Bos indicus x Bos taurus | reverse complement strand
TGCGATTCATGGGGTCACAAAGAGTCGGACACGACTGAGCGACTGATCTGATCTGATCAGAACTAGTGTGCTGTGTTTTGTGGGAGCTTTCAGTGACATTTAACATATTCCATAGACACAGTCTGTCTAGTTGATTGTGTGGACTTAATCTACAGCTTGTACAGCTGGTGGGAAGGTTTTAGGTTTTCTTGCTTAGTCACACTGCCCTGGGTTTCAATTGTGGTTTTTATTTCCACCTCTATATGTGGATTGTCCACTGGGGTTTGCTCCTGAGGCTGCCCTGAAGGACCTGGGTTTGCCCTTATGAGGGCCAGGTGTGGAGGTGGTGCAGCTGCTTAGGTTGCAGGGGTTCTGGCAGCACCAGGTACTCAGGGGAGTTGGCTGCTAGGACAGCAGGAAATATAGTGCTCTAGGAGGGTATAGCAAGCAGTATTGGCCAATACACTCCAGTATTCTTTCCTGGAGAACCCTCCTCCCTGACAGAGAACCCTGGCAGACCATAGTCTTCAAGATTGCAAAGAGTTGGACATGACCAAAGCAACCCTGCGCACATAGACGCAAGACTTTTTTGCCTGTGGCAGCTCTACCCTGGTGAGAATTGAGCATGAATGTGGTGCAGCTGTTTGGCTTGCAGCAAGACCCTGGCAGTGCCAAGTGTGCAGGGATACGGACTGCCTCAGATGCAGGAGTTAGGGCCCTATCAGAGTGTGGGTTTTTTTATTTTTATTTATTTTATTTTTTATTTATTTATTTTTTGAGCCTCTTGTAGCTGGCAGTTCGAAGACCTCTTTGACGTCTTTCTCCATAGCTCTGTGCAGTCAGGCACTTAGAGGGCTTCTTTTCCTGGGGGCCTTTTCTGCTGTTCAGAGCATCAGGCACATAGAGGGCACACTCTGGCTGGAGCACTACTCTGTATATTGGTGCATCAGTTGCTTAGAGGCACCCCGGGTGGGATCCTACTCTGTAGTTCAGTGTGTCTGGTGTTTGATGGGCCAGCCTCTCTATTGTTCAGCTGAAGATGCTGGCATGTGGGGAGAGAGAGACTCTGGTGATGGTTCCACCCGCTTAACATGACTCAGCTGTATCATCTTGCTTCCATGGCTCCCTGGCTTTTCTCCATGGGCATTTCCCACCATGATCTCCTCCCTCACATTCCCTCAATCTGTATCTCCACAGTCAACAGCAGCCCTCGTCCTGGGTTTGCCCCACAATCCCTAAACTCCAGCTCCCAGCTGCTGCACCTTCCAGGGGACCAGCATTCCTGTCCATAATATGTATGGCTGCGGCAAGTACTGTCTGATTTTCATTCCATTTAGGCTGCCATAGATCAACTGTTTCATTGTCAGCCTTAAATGTTTCTCCTTTGACTCAGACCATTGCCCTGATGTGGGGATCAGACACCTGCTTCAGGTCCCCCACCTGCTGAGAATATGCCCAGTCCTACTAACACTCCTGTTTTTCCCCCTGTTCCTTTGTCCTATGGAGTTTTGCGTGGGTCTATATAGTCTTTTCCACTGGTCAGGTACTCCTGTCCACTCTCAGCTGGTTTTCTGCATGCACTTCTGTATCTGATGGTGTATTCCTGGTGTATCCATGGAGAGAGATGTACTCCATGTCCACCAACTCCTCTGCCATCTTATTCTCTTGATAGTCTGATTCTTAATAAGTGGTTTCATTTTTTGAGTAGGAGGGATTGTCTATACCAACGGGTTCTCTGTTTATCACTGAAGCACTATAACTCTACCAGACCGTGGTTTGATGTTTATTAATGTATATCTTTAGATACACAGAAGTTCCAGAATTTCATCTACTTCATTAATTTTTTTTCTTTATAACTTTGAATTTTTAACATTTCATATGTTCAGTTATATTCCTAATTGATAACAATGATGTGCCTGTTAGATTTTCATATAAATTCCATACTTATTATTTTCCTTTAACTCATTTCCATTTTATTGCATTTCTTTTCTCAGTTCTGTCCTCCATGTCCTTTCCTGTGGTTTCAGGAGTATCTGTTGTCCTTCTTTGCTGCTATTAACAGAATTTTCATTTATGAAATTTCTCCTTATATTTAATTTCTGAACTCTGTCAGCTCAATTTTCATCACATTCTGTTGTCTTATTTCTTCCATTAGCCTGTGTATTCACTTTTTGAACTCTTGTGTCAGGAGGTCATTTTTCCTTCATTTCTTTGATATCCTGGAATTATGTTGATCCATAGTTGTAATCTGCTTTATAATGCAATTTGTGTACTTCATAGTCTGCATCTTGGTTTTGTTTTTATTTTTCTTTCTCTTTGTAGACTAGCAGGGACTATATCTATATATTTTTCTTTTTATTAATTTGGATGTTGACTGTTTATTCATATGATAAGCTATCGTTTGATGGATCATGGAAGAGAAGGAAGGAGAACTCAGGTGGATTAACAGACAGCTTTTGTTTTAGTCTTTAGTCACTTTCTTTCCAGTACTATGCTTAATAAGTGTCTCTTTAGTCTGGGCTAGCAAGGAACGCATGAGAAGTAAAGGAATAAAAAAAATAAAAAAATAAAAAATAATAAAAAATAATAAATAATAAATAAAATTAGAGTACACAGGTCTGAATTCTAAAGCCAACTGTTCTTAGCTTTGTAACCTTGGCAGGTTTATTCAATTCTCTGAGTCTTATATTCTGCATTTTTTAAATTGTGTAACAATAACACCTACTTCACAGGGTTCTGTTCAAGACTGAATCAGATAATTCATGTAATGCAGTTAGTACAGTGCCTGGTACATAATAAGTGCTTATAGTAATTATGATCAGAGAAGAAACTCATTTAGCAGTCTTTATTGCAAAGATTTAACTTAATATTACATCTATATAGTAGACTAAATTTGTCAACTGCAAAATTGGCTGCCATCCACTATTTCCCTTTGTTTTGTCATATCATGTATCAGTATCTTATGGCTGCTATACCACATTACCACAAATTTCGTGGCTTAGAGCAACAGAAATTTATTATCTTACAGTTCTGGAGGTCAGAGTCCAAAATGGCTTTCACTGGGCTAAAATTAAGGTATTGTTAGGGCTCTGCTCCTTTCTGGGACCTCTGGGGAAGAATCTGTTTCATCTTTCTGACTTTTAGAAGCTGCCTACATTCCTTGACTTGTGGCTGCCTTCCAGCTTCAAAGTTATCAATAACTGGTTGAGTCTTTCAATGCTTTCTAGCTGGTTCTGAATTTCTGTCTCCCACTTTTCCATTTAAGGACGCTTGTGATTATACTGGTTCTGCCAGTGTAGTGCAAGGTAATCTTAGTGCAAGGTAATCTTCCATATAAAGTCACTGATTAGACACTTAATTGCATTTTAAAACTTAATTTCTTCTTGCCATGTAATCCGTGGGTTCCAAGGATTAGGAAATGGACAACTTTGCAAGGCCATTATTCTGTTTATCACAGACTCAATAGTTGTTTTCTTGCAAAAGAAAATGTGTCCTGTCTTTTTTTTTTTTTTTTTCAATCAGGCCCATCTCTTCTCTGTCTGTAGTGTCAGACCACGTTGTTCTAGAAGCTCTCCACAAAATGAGGCTTACATTGAAAGCTAAAGGTCATAGAATTTTGATTTTTAGTATATCTAAAAAAATTTTGGAGGATTTCACACAGGGCTCAAGTTCTTTAAAGGATCAATTTGTTCTCACTTTTCTCCTCTGACTAAGTATAGATTCTTTCTGTGTAGGTCTTGTGTGCCATTCCTCACAGCCTTGAGATTGTGATTGTTTTCTAGCTTGGTTGAAGATGGAATTTTCTGCTTTCATTAATTTTTGTTGCTGTTGTTTCAGTTAATTAAGGAAGTGCAAGACGAAGTTGCCTTTAACTCACCATTTTAACCAAACACAACCATTTTATTTAATAAAGAAAAAAATTTAAAGACTTCCCCTGGTTGTGCCCTTTCACAGATCACAGCCTTGTTATGGTGAAGGGTCTTGCATAACTTGGCGAAACTATAAGCTATGCTGTGCAGGGCCACCAAGACAGACGGGTCATAGTTGCAAGTTCTGACAAAATGTGGTCCACTGGAAGAGGGAATGGCAAACCACTCCAGTGTTCTTGCTACAAGAACCCATGATCAGTATTAAAGAGGCAAAAAAAAAAAAAAAAAAAATTATGACATCAAAAGATGAGCCCCCCAAGTCAGAAGGCATCCAGTGTGCTATGGGGGAAAAGCAGAGGGCAATTACTAGTAGCTCCAGTAAGAATGAAGGGCTGGCCCAAAGCGGAAATGACACTCAGTTGTGAATATGTCTGGTGATGAAAGTAAAGTCCGGTGTTGACTTTAACAATATTGCATAGGAACAATATTGCATAAGAACCTGGAATGTTAAATCTGTGAATCAAGGTAAATTGGATGTGGTCAAGCAGGAGATGGCAAGAGTGAACATCAACATCTTAGGAATCAGTGAACTAATATGGATAGGAATAGTAAAAGTGAAGTTGTTCAGTCGGGTCTGACTCTTTGTGACCCCATGGACTGTAGCCTACCAGGCTTCTCTGTCCATAGGATTTTCCAGGCAAGAGTACTGGAGTGGGTTGCCATTTCCTTCTCCAAAGGAATGGATAGGAATGGGTGAATTTAATTCAGATGACCATTATATCTACTACTATGGACAAGACTACCTTAAAAGAAATGGAGTCGCCCTCATAATCAACAAAAGAGCCCAAAATGCAGTACTTGGATACAATCTCAAAAACAGCGGAATGATCTCAGTTCATTTCCAAGGCAAGCCATTCAACATCACAGTAATCCAAATCTATCCCCCATCCAACCACTAATGCTAAAGAAGCTGAAGTTGACTGGTTCTATGAAGACATACAAGACCTAGAACTAACACCAAAAAAAAAAAAAAAAGATGTCCTTTTCATCATAGGAAATTGGAATGCAAATGTAGAAAGTCAAGAGATATCTGGAGTAACAGGCAAGTTTGGCCTTGGAGAACAAAATGAAAAGCTAACAGAGTTTTGTCAAGAAAACACACTGGTCATAGTAAACACCCTCTTCCAACAACACAAAACAGGACTCTGCACATCAACATCATCAGATAGAAGAGGAAAATGAAAAAGCTTGCTTAAAAATCAACATTAAAAAAAGTAAGATCATGGCATCGTGCCCCACTACTTCATGGCAAATAGAAGGGGATAAAGTGGAAACAATGGCAGATTTTTTTTTCTTGGGCTCCAAAATCACTGCAGATGGTGACTGCAGCCACAAAATTAAAAGACACTTGTGTGTTTGTTTGTTTGTTTGGAAAGAAAGCTATGATAAACTTAGACAGCATATTAAAAAGCAGAGACATCACTTTGCCAACAAAGGTCCATATAGTCAAAGCTATGTTTTTTCCAATAGTCACGTGCAGATGTGAGAGTGGGACCATAAAGAAGCTGAGGACTGAATAATTGATGCTTTCAAATTGTGCTGGAGAATAATCTTAAGAGTCCCTTGGACTGCACGGAGATGAAAACAATCAATCCTAAAGGAAACCAACTCTAAATATTCATTGGAAGGACTAATACTGAAGTTGAAGGTCCAATACTATGGCCACCTGATTCGAAGAGCCAACTCATTGGAAAAGACCCCACTGTTGGGAAATACTGAAGGCCAAAGGACAAGGGGGAGGCAGAGGATGAGATGGTAGAATCACTGACTCAGTGGACATGAATTTTAGCAAACTCAGGGAGACAGTGAAGGACAGGGAATCCTGCAGTCCATGAGGTTGTGAAGAGTTGAGCATAACTGAACAATTGGAGGTGTAGATAAGAATCCACTTGCCAATCCAGGGAACAAGGGTTTGATCCCTGGTCCAGGAAGATTCCACATGCTGTGGAATAACTAAGCCCATGTGGTACAACTACTGAGCCTGCACTCTAGAGCACATGAGCCTCAACTAATGAGCCTGGATGCTGTGATTACTGAAGCCCATGCACCTAGAGCCTGTGCTCCCCAGCAAGAGAAGCCAGTGCAATGAGAAACCTTTGTACTGCAATGAAGTATCCCCTGGTCTCTACAACGAGAGGAAGCTTGTGCAAAGCAACAAAGACCCAGCTCAGTCAAAAATAAATACATTTTTAAAAGGGGGGAGAGGGGGTTTAAAAAAAAAAAAGTCTTAGTTTTAGATTCACAGCAAAGTTGAAAGTACCGAGATTTCCCATATATGCCCTGCCCAGCCAAAGCCTTCCCCATCCCATCATTATGCCCCACCAGAGTGGTACATTTTTAATCAAGGATGAACCTACATTGACACATCATTATCATCCACAGGTTATAGTTTACCTTACCATTCACTCTTGGTTTGTACACTCTATGAGTTTGGACAAACATATAACACATATATCTATCATTAATGTTTGTACAGAGTATTTTCACTGCCTTAAAAATTCTCTGTGCTCACCCTATTCCTCACTCCCTCCTCCATCTCCAATTTGACTTTACCAGCATGTCACATAGTTGGAGTCATACTGTATGCAACCTTTTCAGATGGGCTTCTTTTACTTTGTAGCATGCACGTACGATTCTTCCATGTCTTTTCATGGCTGGAGAACCCATTTATTTTCTTTTTTCTGTTTTTTGGTCACACTATGGGGCAAATGGGATCTGACCAGGAATTGAATCCACAACGTCTGCATTTGAAGTTCAAGTCTTATCCAGTAGAGAGCCAGGAAGTCCCAAGTGAGCTCATTTCTAGTATCAAATAATATTCCATTGTCTGGATCTACCAAAGGTATTTGGGCTTCCCTGGTGGCTCAGATGGTGATGAATCTGCCTGCAAAGCAGGAGACTCAGGTTCAATCACTGGTTCAGGAAGATCCCCTGGAGGAGGAAATGGCAAACCACTCCAGTATCCTTGCCTGGAGAATTTCATGAACAGAGGAGCCTGGTGGGCTCCATGTCCATGTGGTCATGAAGAGTTGGGCATGACTGAGCCACACCACACCACCAGGTGTTTATTCATTCATCTACTGAAAGATATATGGGTTGCTTCCAGGTTTTGGAAATTATAAAAATAATGTTCTATAAACATCTATGTGCAGCCTTTTGTGTGGGCACAAAGTTTTCAACAACTTTTGGTAAATATGAACGAGTGCAATTGCTATCTTGTATAGTAACTATATCTTTAATTGTGTGAGAAACTGCCATAGTGTAGTGTAGGTAGTGTTAGACTCAGTCATGAGCAAGTCTTTGTGACCTCATAGACTGTAGGCCTCCAGGTTCCTCTGTCCATGGAATTCTCCAGACAAGAATACTGGGGTGAATTGTCATTCCCTTCTCCGGGGGATCTTTCTGACCCAGTGATAGAACTCAGTTCTCCTGCATTGCAGGGAGATTCTTTACCATTTGAGCCACCAGGGAAGCCCCCAATAAACAGCCATCAGTTCAGTCTGCTCAGTCGTGTCCGACTCTTTGCGACCCCATGAATCGCAGTACGCCAGGCCTCCCTGTCCATTACCAACTTCCGGAGTTCACTCAGACTCACATCCATCGAGTCACTGATGCCATCCAGCCATCTCATCCTCTGTCGTCCCCTTCTCCTTCTGCCCCCAATCCCTCCCAGCATCAGAGTCTTTTCCAATGAGTCAATTCTTCGCATGAGATGGCCAAAGTACTGGAGTTTCAGCTTTAGCATCATTCCCTCCAAAGAAATCCCAGGGCTGATCTCCTTCAGAATGGACGGGTTGGAACTCCTTGCAGTCCAAGGGACTCTCAAGAGTCTTCTCCAACATCACAGTTCAAAAGCATAAATTCTTTGGCCCTCAGCCTTCTTCATAGTCCAAATCTCACATCCATACATGACCACAGGAAAAAACATAGCCTTGACTAGATGAACCTTTGTTGGCAAAGTAATGCCTCTGCTTTTCAATATGCTGTCTAGGTTGGTCATAACTTTCCTTCCAAGGAGTAAGCATCTTTTAATTTCATGGCTGCAGATACCATCTGCAGTGATTTTGGAACCCAAAAAAATAAAGTCTGACACTGTTTCCACTGTTTCCCCATCTATTTCCCATGAAGTGATGGGACCACATGCCATGATCTTCATTTTCTGAATGTTGAGCTTTAAGCCCACTTTTTCACTCTCCACTTTCACTTTCATCAAGAGGCTTTTGAGTTCCTCTTCACTTTCTGCCATAAGGGTGGTGTCATCTGCATATCTGAGGTTATTGATATTTCTCCCTGCAATCTTGATTCCAGCTTGTGTTTCCTCCAGTCCAGCGTTTCTCATGATGTACTCTGAATATAAGTTAAATAAACCGGGTGATAATATACAGCCTTGACGTACTCCTTTTCCTATTTGGAACCAGTCTGTTGTTCCAAGTCCAGTTCTAAATGTTGCATCCTGACCTGCATACAGATTTCTCAAGAGGCAGATCAGATGGTCTGGTATTCCCATCTCTTTCAGTATTTTCCACAGTTTATTGTGATCCACACAGTCAAAGGCTTTGGCATAGTCAATAAAGCAGAAATAGATGTTTTCCTGGAACCCTCTTGCTTTTTCCATGATCCAGCAGATGTTGACAATTTGATCTCTAGTTCCTCTGCCTTTTCTAAAGCCAGCTTGAACATCAGGAAATTCATAGTTCATGTATTGCTGAAGCCTGGCTTGGAGAATTTTGAGCATTACTTTACTAGCGTGTGAGATGAGTGCAATTGTGCGGTAGTTTGAGCATTCTTTGGCATTGCCTTTCTTTGGGATTGGAATGAAAACTTACCATTTCCAGTCCTGTGGCCACTGCTGAGTTTTCCAAATTTGCTGGCATATTGAGTGCAGCACTTTCACAGCATCATCTTTCAGGATTTGGAATAGCTCCACTGGAATTCCATCACCTCCACTAGCTTTGTTTGTAGTGATGCTTTCTAACACCCACTTGACTACACATTCCAGGATGTCTGGCTCTAGATGAGTGATCACACCATCGTGATTATCTGGGTCATGAAGATCTTTTTTGTACAGTTCTCCTGTGTATTCTTGCCACCTATTCTTAATATCTTCTCCTTCTGTTAGGTCCATACCATTTCTGTCCTTTATCGAGCCCATCTTTGCGTGAAATGTTCCCTGGGTAGCTCTAATTTTCTTGACGAGATCTCTAGTCTTTCCCATTCTGTTGGTTTCCTTCATTTCTTTGCATTGATCGCTGAGGAAGGCTTTCTTATCTCTCCTTGCTATTCTTTGGAACTCTGCATTCAGATGCTTATATCTTTCCTTTTCTCCTTTGCTTTTCGCTTCTTTTCTTTTCACAGCTATTTGTAAGGCCTCCCCAGACAGCTGTTTTGCTTTTTTGCATTTCTTTTCCATGGGGATGGTCTTGATCCCTGTCTCCTGTACAATGTCACGAACCTCATTCCATAGTTCATCCGGCACTCTATCTATCAGATCTAGGCCCTTAAATCTATTTCTCACTTCCACTGTATAATCATAAGGGATTTGATTTAGGTCATATCTTCCCTTCAAATTGGTATACTATTTTACATACTTGCCAACATCTGAATATAGGTTCCTGTGGCTCTATATTCTCATCAGCATTTGGTGTTATCAGAGTTCTGGATTTTGGCCATTTTAATAGGTGTGTAGTAGTATGTGATTGGAGAAGGCAATGGCACCCCACTCCAGTACTCTTGCCTGGAAAATCCCATTGGCGGAGGAGCCTGGTGGGCTGCATTCCGTGGGGTTGTGAAGAGTCGGACACGACTGAATGACTTCACTTTCACTTTTCACTTTCATGCATTGGAGAAGGAAATGGCAACCCACTCCAGCGTTCTTGCCTGGAGAATCCCAGGGACAGGGGAGCCTGGTGGGCTGCCATCTATGGGGTCGCACAGAGTCGGACACAACTGAAGTGACTTAGCAGCAGCAGTATGTGATTATTGTTTTAATTTGCATTTCCCCGGTGACATATGCTGTGGATTATCTTTTGTATGCTTATTTGCCATCTGTATACCTTCTTTAGTGAAATTCCCATTAAAATATTTGGCCCATTTTTATTGTGTGTTTATTTTCTTATTATTCAGTTTTCAGAATTGTTTATATATTTTAGATAATATCCTTTTATCAGATGTGTCTTTTGCAAATATTTTCTTCCAGGTTTTGACTTGTCTTCTCAGCTAATTGATATCCATCAATATTTAATGTCATATGTATCAGAAAATTTTTGAAGGGTTTACATGTAGAAGGTCTCTTCCTACCTTCCAACTCTAACACAGGCTTTTTGCTAACATTATGTTTTTGTAGTCATTTCAAGAGCTCAATGTCAGATTAAAGATTAGACATCAAAGCTCAAAGTGTCACATATCTGAAAGTTACCTACTCAGTTGTATATTTTATAAACTAAATCACATATTTTTAACTTATACTATTTTCTATTTCTTGCCATTATTTTTCTTTCTGGAAAGGAATTCAAGTTTAATCTGATTTTATGTGGACATATTTTGATTCTCTGAATGACTGTAACCACTGGTGGGTTAATTGCTAAGAATTTTCAGTTGATGGAATTTAGAAAGATTTTGGAAAATTTCCCCAGCTCCTCTGATTATTTGCTGTAGTTACAGATCAGATAACAGCAGTTGCTTTAAAGTAAAATATCTTGTGCTCAACAATTTATAAGAATCGAAAGCAAAAGTATGTTTGGGAAGTGAAGTATCCCCTAAATAGGTGACCCTGAAGCCTCATGAACTAACTGTGCCTTCCTCACTTATTAATAAGCATTATTTTCAAGCAACCAAGATGTATTGTGTTGGGAGTCCCTACGTGTGAGAGGGTCCAGAAATAGCTCTGACTTTTCCTTTTTTTAATTTACCTTGTGTGGCTATGGGGAATGAGCAATCCTTTAGCCTGTCAATATCACAAGCAACAGCACCACATGGAGAGAGGATGGGGAGGGGAGGAGTGAGGTGATAGGGGAATCTCAGCTGAAAAGATGGAATGTCTATTTGACACAGAAGAGGGTCCTCAGAACTCTGCATAGCTGAAATGTCAAAAGCAGCCACTGAAAAAGAACTGAGTCATCAGAATTTTGACATTGACAAGGCTATACTACAGACAATATGTGTGACTTTTAATACCCACCAACTGTTATACCATGGGCTGAGATATTTTCTGTTTCTATCTTTGGTAAATTTATTTTTTTATATTTTCCTACTCTATTTTCCTTTATTCAATTTATTTAACAATACATACTGATATATTTTATGTCTGTAAAACTGTGTATCTTGACATACTTATAAGTAATTTTTTTCTCGTCAAATTTGGAGGATGATTTCAGGAGATCAAATGAAACAGTGCATAAAATATACTGTGAAAAGTAGAAAATAATACAAAATACATGTCATTTCTTTTAACCAAATATATAAAATTGATACAATGCAATATATAGTGCAGATGCTAATATGAGTTCAGTTCAGTTCAGTGGCTCAGTCATGTCCGACTGTTTGAGACCCCATGAATTGCAGCACGCCAGGCCTCCCTGTCCATCACCAACCCCCAGAGTTCACTCAAACTCATGTCCATCGAGTTATTAATGCCATCTTATCCTCTGTCGTCCCCTTCTCCTCTTGCCCCCAATGCCTCCCAGCATCAGAGTCTTTTCCAATGTGTCAACACTTCACATGAGGTGGCCAAAGTATTGGAGTTTTAGCTTTAGCATCAGTCCTTCCAATGAACACCCAGGACTGATCTCTTTAGAATGGACTAGTTGTTTCTCCTTGCAGTCCAAGGGAGACTCAAGAGTCTTCTCCAACACCACAGTTCAAAAGCATCAATTCTTTGGCACTCAGATTTCTTCAGAGTCCAACTCTCACATTCCTACATGACCACTGGAAAAACAATAACCTTGACTAGATGGTTGGGGCATAGACTTGGATTACTGTGATATTGAATGGTTTGCCTTGGAAACGAACAGAGATCATTCTGTCGTTTTTGAGATTGCGTCCAAGTACTGCATTTCAGACTCTTTTGTTGACCATGATGGCCACTCCATTTCTTCTGAGGGATCCCTGCCCGCAGTAGTAGATATAATGGTCATCTGAGTTAAATTCACCCATTCCAGACCATTTCAGTTCGCTGATTCCTAGAATGTCAACATTCACTCTTGCCATCTCTTGTTTGACCACTTCCAATTTGCCTTGATTCGTGGACCTGACATTCCAGGTTCCTATGCAATTTTGCTCTTTACAGCATCGGACGTTGCTTCTATCACCAGTCACATCCACAGCTGGGTATTCTTTTTGCTTTGACTCCATCCCTTCATTCTTTCTGGAGTTATTTCTCCACTGATCTCCAGTAGCATATTGGGCACCTACTGACCTGAGGAGTTTCTCTTTCAGTATCCTATCATTTGCCTTTTCATACTGTTCATTGGGTTCTCAAGGCAAGAATACTGAAGTGGTTTGCCATTCCCTTCTCCAGTGGACCACATTCTGTCAGATCTCTCCACCATGACCCG
The DNA here is from genome assembly GCF_003369695.1 of Bos indicus x Bos taurus. Taxonomy (NCBI): domain Eukaryota; kingdom Metazoa; phylum Chordata; class Mammalia; order Artiodactyla; family Bovidae; genus Bos; species Bos indicus x Bos taurus. The sequence continues at coordinate 4,987,540 of NC_040078.1, read as the reverse complement.
CCCATCTTGGGTTGCCCCATGGGCATGGCTTAGTTTCATTGGGTTAGACAAGGCTGTGGTCCTAGTGTGATTAGATTGACTAGTTTTCTGTGAGTATGGTTTCAGTGTGTTTGCCCTCTGATGCCCTCTTGCAACACCTACCATCTTACTTGGGTTTCTCTTACCTTGGGCGTGGGGTATCTCTTCAGGACTGCTCCAGCAAAGCGCAGCTATTGCTCCTTGGAAGAGGAGTATCTCCTCACCGTCACCCTTCCTGACCTTCAACATGGGATCGCTTCTCTAGGCCCTCCTGCACCCGTGCAGCCACAGCTCTTTGGACGTGGGGTTGGTCCTCCTGGCCACCACCCCTGGTCTCGGGCATGGGGCGTCGGGTAGTTCCTCCCGGCCGCCGTCCCTGACATTGGACCTGGGGTAGCTCCTGTCGGCCTCCACCCTTGACCTCGGACACGGGATAACTCCTCTCGGCTGCCACCCCTGACCTCGGACTCGGGGTAGCTCCTCTCGGTCGCCACCCCTAACCTTGGACACTGGGTATCTCCTCTCAGCCGCCACCCCTGACCTCGGATGCTGGGTAGCTCCTCTCAGCCATTCCTGTGCCATCGCAGCCTGGTACTCTTGGCCGCCGCCCCTGACCTCGGACGTGGGGTAACTCCTCTTGGCCGATGCCCTTCGGGCATGGGGTCCTCCCGTCTTCTGCCCCTGACTTCGGATGTGGGGTGGCTCCTCTCAGCCGCGCTTAGCGTGCTGGTCACAGCCGCCTGCGCTTAGCACACCAGTCAAAGCGCTAAGTCTATGCCCCAACCAGTAACGCTGAAGAAGCTGAAGTTGAACGATTCTATGAAGACCTACAAGACCTTTTAGAACTAACACACAAAAAAAGATGTCCTTTTCATTATAGGGGACTGGAATGCAAAAGTAGGAAGTCAAGAAACACCTGGAGTAACAGGCAAATTTGGCCTTGGAATACGGAATGAAGCAGGGCAAAAACTAACAGAGTTTTGCAAAGAAAATGCACTGGTCATAACAAACACCCTCTTCCAACAACACAAGAGAAGACTCTACACATGGACATCACCATATGGTCAACACCGAAATCAAATTGATTATATTCTTTGCAGCCAAAGATGGAGAAGCTTTATACAGTCAACAAAAACAAGACCCTGAGCTGACTGTGACTCAGACCATGACGTCCTTATTGCCAAATTCAGACTTAAATTGAAGAAAGTAGGGAAAACCACTAGACCATTCATGTATGACCTAAATCAAATCCCTTATGATTATACAGTGGAAGTGAGAAATAAATTTAAGGCCTAGATCTGATAGATAGAGTACCTGATGAACTATGGAATGAGGTTCGTGACATTGTACAGGAGACAGGGATCAAGACCATCCCCATGGAAAAGAAATGCAAAAAAGCAAAACAGCTGTCTGGGGAGGCCTTACAAATAGCTGTGAAAAGAAAAGAAGCGAAAAGCAAAGGAGAAAAGGAAAGATATAAGCATCTGAATGCAGAGTTCCAAAGAATAGCAAGGAGAGATAAGAAAGCCTTCCTCAGCGATCAATGCAAAGAAATGAAGGAAACCAACAGAATGGGAAAGACTAGAGATCTCGTCAAGAAAATTAGAGCTACCCAGGGAACATTTCACGCAAAGATGGGCTCGATAAAGGACAGAAATGGTATGGACCTAACAGAAGCAGAAGATATTAAGAAGAGGTGGCAAGAATACACAGGAGAACTGTACAAAAAAGATCTTCATGACCCAGATAATCACGATGGTGTGATCACTCATCTAGAGCCAGACATCCTGGAATGTGTAGTCAAGTGGGCCTTAGAAAGCATCACTATGGACAAAGCTAGTGGAGGTGATAGAATTCCAGTTGAGCTACTCCAAATCCTGAAAGATGATGCTGTGGAAGTGCTGCACTCAATATGCCAGCAAATTTGGAAAACTCAGCAGTGGCCACAGGACTGGAAACGGTAAGTTTTCATTCTAATCCCAAAGAAAGGCAATGTCAAAGAATGCTCAAACTACCGCACAATTGCACTCATCTCACACACTAGTAAAGTAATGCTCAAAATTCTCCAAGCCAGGCTTAAGCAATATGTGAACCGTGAACTTCCTGATGTTCAGGCTGGTTTTAGAAAAGTCAGAGAAACCAGAGATCAAATTGCCAACATCCGCTGGACCATGGAAAAAGCAAGAGAGTTCCAGAAAAGCATATATTTCTGCTTTATTGAATATGCCAAAGCCTTTGACTGTGTGGATCACAATAAACTGTGGAAAATACTGAAAGAGATGGGAATACCAGACCACCTGACCTGCCTTTTGAGAAATCTGTATGCAGGTCAGGAAGCAACATTTAGAACTGGACATGGAACAACAGACTGGTTCCAAATAGGAAAAGGAGTACGTCAAGGCTGTATATTATCACCCTGCTTATTTAACTTATATGCAGAGTACATCATGAGAAACGCTGGACTGGAAGAAACACAAGCTGGAACCCAGATTGCTGGGAGAAATCTCAATAACCTTAGATATGCAGATGACACCACCCTTATGGCAGAAAGTGAAGAGGAACTCAAAAGCCTCTTGATGAAAGTGAAAGTGGAGAGTGAAAAAGTGGGCTTAAAGCTCAACATTCAGAAAACGAAGATCATGGCATCTGTTCCCGTCACTTCATGGGAAATAGATTGGGAAACAGTGCAAACAGTGTCAGACTTTATTTTTCTGGGCTCCAAAATCCCTGCAGATGGTGACTGCAGCCAGGAAATTAAAAAACGCTTACTCCTTGGAAGGAAAGTTATGACCAAAATAGATAGCATATTCAAAACAGAGACATTACTTTGCCAACAAAGGTTCGTCTAGTCAGGGCTATGGTTTTTCCTGTGGTCATGTATGGATGTGAGAGTTGGACTGTGAAGAAGGCTAAGCCCCGAAGAATTGATGCTTTTGAACTGTGGTGTTGGAGAAGACTCTTGAGAGTCCCTTGGAGTGCAAGGAGATCCAACCAGTCCATTCTGAAGGAGATCAGCCCTGGGATTTCTTTGGAAGGAATGATGCTAAAGCTAAAACTCCAGTACTTTGGCTACTTCATGCGAAGAGTTGACTCATTGGAAAAGACTCTGATGCTGGAAGGGATTGGGGGCAAGAGGAGAAGGGGACGACAGAGGATGAGATGGCTGGATGGCATCACTGACTCGAAGGACGTGAGTTTGAGTGAACTCTGGGAGTTGGTGATGGACAGGGAGGCCTGGCGTGCTGTGATTCATGGGGTGGCAAAGATTCGGACATGACTGAGCGACTGATCTCATCTGATCTGATCTGACTCGATGGACGTTTGTTGGCAAAGTAATATCTCTGCTTTTGAATATGCTCTCTAGGTTGGTCGTAACTTTCCTTTCAAGGAGAAGCGTCTTTTAATTTTATGGCTGCAATCACCGTCTGCAGTGATTTTGGAGCCCAGAAAAATAAAGTCTGACATTGTCTTCACTCTTTCCCCATCTATTTCCCATGAAGTGATGGGACCAGATGCCATGATCTTCGTTTTCTGAATGTTGAGCTTTAAGCCAACTTTTTCACTCTCCTCTTTCACTTTCATCAAGAAGCTTTTTAGTTCCTCTTCACTTTCTGCCATAAGGTTGGTGTCATCTGCATATCTAATGTTATTGATATTTCTCCTGGCAATCTTGATTCCAGCTTGTGCTTCTTCCAGCCCAGTGTTTCTCATGATGTACTCTGCATAGAAGTTAAATAAGCAGAGTGACAATATACAGCCTTGATGTACTCCTTTTCCTATTTGGAACCAGTCTGTTGTTTCATGTCCAGTTGTAACTGTTGCTTCCTGACCTGCATATAGGTTTCTCAAGAGGCAGGTCAGGTGGTCTGGTATTCCCATCTCTTTCAGAATTTTCCACAGTTTATTGTGATCCATACAGTCAAAGGCTTTGGCATAGTCAATAAAACAGATTGTAATATAGCATCACTGAGTGAACTTTGGGAGATGGTGATGGACCAGAAGGCCTGGCATGCTGCAATTCATGGGGTCGCAAAGAGTCGGACATGACTGAGTGACGGAACTGAATTGTAATTTTATAACAAATTAGATATGTCATATGCACATGTCATATGTTTTCTTGGCAAATGGTTTTCTTTCAATTTCATCAAACATTATAACTCTTAACTGAGAGAACTAGATGTCACTGTTTCCATGCCTGTATCTTATTTAGCAATGTTTTCAGGCAGGATTCAACCTCTGGAAGTTTATTACTAAACTAAGCTAAACTTCTGAATGGGAGGAAAATTCTCATGTTTTCATCTTAAGATACACTATTGGAAAAATACACTAGGATGCCATGAAAATACTGCTGGATTCAAACACACATGCATCACTAAGGACCAGTGAGTTCTTTGTAAACCCATGTTTTCTCTCTAGGTTGTTTATTTGTAAAGTATATGGGGAGATGGAGAAGCTATCATTAAAGTGACTACTATTAGTCTCAAAACCAAATTATTTATGGGAAAATGTTGTATATTTGCATCATTGTACACAGAATACAACTACATGTATTTATTGGCTTGAGAAAAGAGTAGGACAACTAGGCACCCTTTAGACCTACACAGTCCAAAATGGCATCGAATAGCCACATACTGCTATGTAGCACCTGCAACACAGCTAATGCTGCTGAAGAACTGAATCTTCAGTGTCTTTCATTTTAATTTAAATTTAAAAACCTGAAGCAGTGTTTAATATTTTTCTGTTTAACACAACTTCTTTTGTAAAGTAAGACTATGTTTCATTTAAGCCACTGAAAACTTCACATCCAAATTAAGATGTGCTGAAAATGGGGAATGTATGTTAGAGGTCAAAAAGAGTACAAAAAATAAAGATTCTCATTAAAAATTTTTTTATTCATTACATTATGTCATAATCTGAATGCCAATATCTGAAAAAATTGTCAACAAAAGATATCAGGTACTAATCCCTGCAACTTGCACCTTATTTGGGTAAGGGGTCTTTACAGAAGTGGTTAAAGACTTTGAGATGAGAAGATTATCTGGAATTATCCAGGTCCGCCTTAAATTTAGTCACATACTTTCTCATGAGTGAAAGGTATAAGGATATTTGGACATACACAAAGTATGTGTGTCTAACCATGAAGGCAAAGACTGAAAGGATGCACTACCAGCCAAAGAACGCCAGCAGTCACCAGAGAGTGGACAAAGCAAAAGAACGTTTCTCCCTTAGCACCTTTGGAGGGAATATGGTCCTGTTGAAACCTTGAGTTTGTCCCAATGAAACTGATTTCAGACTCTGAACTCCAGAACTGTAAGAGAATAAATCTGTCTTATTTTAATCCTCTAGGTATGCAATAACTCATTACAGCAGCCCCTGGCAACTAATACATTTATTGAAATATGATACTTCCACCATATTGCATTAACTGTAATAGTATATCAAAGTTAATTTCACCTTTTTATTTTTGTTAATGTGGCTTCTTGAAATTTTAAATTTGACTTGTAACTCTCATTAAATTTCTATTGGACAGTGCAATCTTAGGCTATGTCATTCTATAGGACATAGGAATCCTAAGCTTGTCACCTCTTCACTAGTTCAAGATCCATGAGCATCCTAAAGAGAAAAAGAGAAAGTGTATACATCCAGGAAATGACTCCCAACAGCTTCAGTGCTGTGTGCTCAGATTCTCTCACTGCCAACCTAATATTTTATCTCCAACATTAGTGAAAAAAGATATAGGCCAGCATGTATTCAAAATTAAGATTTCTATGAAATTTATCTGCTTATTCATTATTTTGGAAAAGCTTTCTATGTAAATACTTATGTAAATTTACTATGTAAATACTATGTAAAGAAGGAGATTTCTTTTCTCCACTCCCTGCTAAATCTTTTCAGAACGCAGTTCAGATGGTGTACAGAGTAAATTGTTTCTTCTTTGATTTGTTTAACAGATACTATTTCATAAAAGGCAAGAAAGTTAGAAACAGGGGCATCACATTGCTTTTGAAGGTAGAAAAATCACAAACACGAAAAAGGATTCAACCCAAAAGACCTCACCAATTTATAGACTTATTGTATACTTGTGGCATACTCCATATGCTGAGATCATTTCATAAGTGCTTAAATGAGTTATTAGTATTTGCTAGGACTTTTTTCTTCAAAGTTGTTTTTAAATACAATTTTTTTTTTCTTATTGCACCTATGAATCACCATATAATGCTAAGGTGGGTGACCTGAGTGAGAGTTGAGGAGGATAGTTTCATGTTTCTTGAATTTATGATTATGTAAGTCAGTCAATAGAATGACAGTAATTACAGGCAGCACATTTTAAGGAGGTAATTTGGTACCAATAATCATCACTGTTACTCTATAAATGTGATCTTACAAAGAATATACAGATAGCCAAATTTTGATTTGCTTGGTTTTATACATTATAAGCCTGTTGTAGACAGACAGGGGCTCATCTCTCCTTGCTCTGCTGAACTCTTCCTAGAAGGTAGGATGCAAGTATTAGCTGAAACTCTTGCCATGTTCTTGTTTGACGCCCTCATTCTTTGGAAGAGGAAATGAAAGGCAAGAGAAAGGCAGTACATTTTCTGCTTCTTGGGAGTGCCACTAGTTTATGGAAAATTCTCCTTTCTGTTTCTGAAAAGGATTGCAAATCTTTTCTGAAATGCCACCCCTCAGAGCTGAGCTCACCTTCTTGCTGTGGTTTCTCCTCTGTGTCTGCTGTCCTCAGCAATAACAGTGTCATACTCTGACATATAATTATGTCCCTTTCCTATCACCCCTTTCTTATTCCTCACTTCAAATTCTAACTCTAATCTGCTTACTGAATTTAGGTAATGTTTCTTTTTAAACATCCTCTACTTTCCCTTTCCTGAATTGTTCATCTAGTGATCCCAATTGCTTTTCAACTTGATATTACATAATTGTTGTTGTATTTTTATTTTATTTACTGTTTAATTGAAGGATAATTGCTTTACAGAATTTTGTTATTTTCTGTCTAACCTCCACATGAATGAGCCACAGGTATGTATGTATGTATGTATATATATATATATATATATATATATATATATATATATACTCCCTTCCTTTTGGACCTCCCTCCCATCTCCCTCCCCACCCCACCCCTCTAGGTTGATACAGACCCCCTGTTTGAGTTTCCTGAGACATGCAGCAAATTCCCATTGACTATCTATTTTCAGAACATTCAACCTCAAAATTTTTCCTGCCCTCCTGTCCAAACCTAACCTATCTTTCCTGGTGTTGCCATATTAATTTTTGTAAAGTCAGCCCTTAATCATATTTCTCCACTCAGTGATCTCTATTCACTTAAGTATAAAATTCAAACATCATAATTTGGTATCCAAAGCCCTCCTCATATGAACTCACTTTACTTTTAACCCTTCTGACTGACAAGTCCTTTTCATGTTACCAAACTTTCCAAATAAGCATGATTTCTTATCCTTTTCCAAGTTTTCCCTTCCCTCTCATGCTTCCATTAACTTGCTCATGATATTTTTTTCTCTTTGTCATTTCCTTCTCTTTAATTGTCCCTCCCTTACTGAGAGTTTTTGCCCATCTTCCAATATGAGCATAAATTGCCTTTCTCCATGGAACCATCTATGATCTCTTTTGTTGGAAACCTCTATTGAAACTAACCACTTTTTTATGTTACCTTAACTTTCTTAAGGAACTCACCATATTCTGCCTCATACTTCTGATTGGTACATCTCATTTCCCTACCAGACTAGGCAATTTGTACCATGAATGCCTATCAGTCACCAGGATTTCAACCAGAGTGAACAGAATGAAATGGAATGAGCCCAGGCCATGCTGGGTTTATGAATAAGAGCAATGAACACAGATACAGTTGGACTGAAATTTCTTGGGATAAAAGTGAAATGGGAGAAACAGGACGGCAAAATATAGTTTTCTGAACTGAAGTCAGGCCAGAGCAATGGGGTTTATAGCAGTGCTTTTAGGCAAAGTGCTTGACCATAAAGAATTATTAAGGCTCTTTTTCTCCCTTCCTATTGGGAAATCCTGACAAGAGAGATTTGCTTTGAGGGAAGGGGTTCTGTGTGTATGATAATCCTTTTCCTCTAAACCCCAAGAGAAGCATGTAGTAATTACTTTTGGACCTCTTCAGTGTAATTATACAATAATCCTCAAACCTCTATAAATACTCTGTCATAACATGGCATTTTCCTACTATGTTTCTTTGTGGGGTAATTATAGCTGTGCCATGGGGCAAAGATTAGTGGCACTAAGAACTTCTAGTATTACACTCACATCTCAATTCCAGAAAACTTTGCATTTGTTGAAGCATAAACTGAAAAGAAGAGCATACTTTGGCATGTAAGGGGCTTCCCTGATAGCTCAGTTGATAAAGAATCCACCTGCAATGCAAGAGACCTTGGCTCAGTTCCTGGGTTGGGAAGGTCCACTGGAGAAAGGAAAGGCTACCCACTCCAGTATTCTGGCCTAGAGAATTCATGGACTGTGTAGTCCATGGTGTCACAAAGTGTCAGACGGGACTGAGCAACTTGCACTTCACTTGGCATGTAAAGAGGCAGCAGTGTTTGAAATCTGGGGTGAAGAAGGAACTTCTTTTTCCCACATAAAGGGATGGGGAGGATATTAGAATCTTTGAACATTTTTTTTCCCCACAAATCCAGCGGGGAAAAAGTTAAAGTTGGCTTATATTTTCCCTGGTTTTGCTAAAGAATAGAGTGGAGAGCATTAGCAAAATACACCTAGATAATAACTCATCTTGGCATGAAAACAAGAACCAAAGAACCAACTTAGTGGTTTGCATACTTGCTTTTCTCACTACTTTATATAAAACCTTGATGAACATTTAAAATTTTCTCACCTTTATATCCACCTCACCCTCCAGTGATGAGGAAGATGAGGCATTTTGATATGATATCTGATAAATAATTAATAAAAAAATAAATAGAAGTCAAAAGGGATAAAAGGTGGAGATAAAGTAGAATGGGGAGGGCAGAGAGACAAGGGAAGAAAGGAAGGAATAAAAGAATGGAAATAAAAATGGAGGGAGGCAACAGGGAAGGAAGAAAGAAAAGAAAGGGAAGGAAGGAGGGGGAAGCAAGCCTTCATAGGAGAAGAACTCCACGCTTACTTTGCTTCATTTAAAAAGTACAACCTGCAACTTTACTATAGTCATTGATTAGCTCTAGTAATTTTCTGGTGGAGTCTTTAGGGTTTTCTATGTAGAGGATCATGTCATCTGCAAATAGTGAGAGTTTTACTTCTTCTTTTCCAATTTGGATTCCTTTCATTTCTTTTTCTGCTCTGATTGCTGTGGACAAAACTTCCAAAACTATGTTGAATAGTAATGGTGAAAGTGGGCACCCTTGTCTTGTTCCTGACTTTAGAGGAAACGCTTTCAATTTTTCACCATTGAGGATAATGTTTGCTGTGGGTTTGTCATATATAGTTTTTATTATGTTGAGGTATGTTCCTTCTATTCCTGCTTTCTGGAGAGTTCTTATCATAAATGGATGTTGAATTTTGTCAAAGGCTTTCTCTGCATCTATTGAGATAATCATATGGTTATTTTTCAATTTGTTAATGTGGTGTATTACATTGATTGATTTGCAGATATTGAAGAATCCTTGCATCCCTGGGATAAAGCCCACTTGATCATGGTGTATGATATTTTTAATGTGTTGTTGGATTCTGATTGCTAGAATTTTGTTAAGGATTTTTGCATCTATGTTCATCAGTGATATTGGCCTGTAGTTTTCTTTAAACAATTCCATTCACCATTGCAACGGAAAGAATAAAATACTTAGGAATATATCTACCTAAAGAAACTAAAGACCTATATATAGAAAACTATAAAACACTGATGAAAGAAATCAAAGAGGACACTAATAGATGGAGAAATATACCATGTTCATGGATTGGAAGAATCAATATAGTGAAAATGAGTATACTACCCAAAGCAATTTATAGATTCAACGCAATCCCTATCAAGCTACCAATGGTATTCTTCACAGAGCTAGAACAAATAATTTTACAATTTGTATGGAAATACAAAAAACCTCGAATAGCCAAAGCCATCTTAAGAAAGAAGAATGGAACTGGAGGAATCAACCTACCTGACTTCAGGCTCTACTACAAAGCCACAGTTATCAAGACAGTATGGTACTGGCACAAAGACAGAAATATTGATCAGTGGAACAAAATAGAAAGCCCAGAGATAAATCCAGGCACATATGGACACCTTATCTTTGACAAAGGAGGCAAGAATATACAATGGATTAAAGACAATCTCTTTAACAAGTGGTGCTGGGAGAACAGGTCAACCACTTGTAAAAGAATGAAACTAGAACACTTTCTAACACCATACACAAAAATAAACTCAAAATGGATTAAAAATCTCAACGTAAGACCAGAAACTATAAAACTCCTAGAGAAGAACATAGGCAAAACACTCTCTGACATACATCACAGCAGGATCCTCTATGACCCACCTCCCAGAATATTGGAAATAAAAGCAAAAATAAACAAATGGGACCTAATTAACCTTAAAAGCTTCTGCACATCAAAGGAAACTATTAGCAAGGTGAAAAGACAGCCTTCAGAATGGGAGAAAATAATAGCAAATGAAGCAACTGACAAACAACTAATCTCAAAAATATACAAGCAACTCCTACAGCTCAACTCCAGAAAAATAAACGACCCAATCAAAAAATGGGCCAAAGATCTAAATAGACATTTCTCCAAAGAAGACATACAGATGGCTAACAAACACATGAAAAGATGCCCAACATCACTCATTATCAGAGAAATGCAAATCAAAACCACTAGGAGGTACCATTTCACACCAGTCAGAATGGCTGCGATCCAAAAGTCTACAAATAATAAATGCTGGAGAGGATGTGGAGAAAAGGGAACCCTCTTACACTGTTGGTGGGAATGCAAACTAGTACAGCCACTATGGAGAACAGTGTGGAGATTCCTTAAAAAACTGGAAATAGAACTGCCTTATGACCCAGCAATCCCACTGCAGGGCATACACACTGAGGAAACCAGAAGGGAAAGAGACACGTGTACCCCAATGTTCATCGCAGCACTGTTTATAATAGCCAGGACATGGAAGCAACCTAGATGTTCATCAGCAGATGAATGGATAAGAAAGCAGTGGTACATATACACAATGGAGTATTACTCAGCCATTAAAAAGAATACATTTGAATCAGTTCTAATGAGGTGGATGAAACTGGAGCCTATTATACAGAGTGAAGTAAGCCAGAAGGAAAAACACCATTACAGTATACTAACGCATATATATGGAATTTAGAAAGATGGTAACAATAACCTGGTGCACGAGACAGCAAAAGAGACATTGATGTATAGAACAGTCTTATGGACTCTGTGGGAGAGGGAGAGGGTGGGAAGATTTGGGAGAACGGCATTAAAACATGTAAAATATCATGTATGAAACGAGATGCCAGTCCAGGTTCGATGCACGATACTGGATGCTTGGGGCTAGAGCACTGGGACGACCCAGAGGGATGGTATGGGGAGGGAGGAGGGAGGAGAGTTCAGGATGGGGAACACATGTATACCTGTGGTGGATTCATTTTGATATTTGGCAAAACTAATACAATTATGTAAAGTTTAAAAATAAAATAAAATTAAAAAATAAATAAATAAAAAGTACAACCTGGAAGGAGACAGTACAGCCTCTGGTACAAGGGGGAAAGCACTGGGAAGTCCCCTGAATGTGGAGGCTTGTCAGCAAGGAGCCCATGAGAGGGGCATGAGGCTCTCTGGCCAGACCTCTCTCCCACCTGGAGCCCAGCCCTGAGCTTCACCAAGCTTTGGTTTTCTCTCATTAAAAGGATCCAAGGAACTTCCCTGATTGTCAAGTGGTTAAGAATCCACCTTCAAATGCAGAGGAGGTGGTTTCAATCCCTGGTAGGGGAACTAAGATCCCACATGCCACAGGGCAACTAAACCTGGGCACCACAAATAAAGAGAACCCACTCACCACAACAAAAGATCCCACATTCTGCCACTAAGAGCCAACAGAGCCAAATAAGTAAATATATATATATATATATATATATATATATATATATATGCTTAATATATATATATATTAAGCAAACAAGGGGAGAACAAGATGGCAGAGGAGTACATCTGTCTCCATGGATACATCAGGAATACACTTTCAGAAACAGAAGTGCATGCAAAACACCTGTGTGCTGAGAGCACACAGGATTACCTGACCAGTGGAAAAGAATATATAGAATCATGCAAAACTTGGTAGGATGAAGGTACTAGGAGGGGAAACAGGAGTGTTAGTAGACTGGACCTGCCCTTGGAGGGTGGGGGAACTGAGGCATGGGGTCCAATCCCCACATCGGGGCAATTGTCTGAGTCAGAGGAGAAACATTTAAGGCTGAGAGTGAAACAGCTGATCTGTGGCAGCATAAATTGAATGAGAATCTGAAAGTCTTTGCCACAGCCCTACATACCCTGGACAGGAATGCTGGTCCCCTGGAAGGCACAGCAGCTGGGAGCTTGAGTTTAGGGATTGTGGTGCAATTTCAGGGTGAAAGCTGCTGTTGACTGCAGAGAGATGGATTGAGGGGATGTGAGGGAGGAGATCAAGGTGGGAAATGCTGGTGGAGGAAAACCACGCAGTCATAGTAGCAAGGTGATACAGCTAAGTGGAGCCATCACCAAAGCCTCTCTGTCTCCACATGCCAGTATCTGCAGCTGAACAATAGAGTGGTTGGCCCATCAAACGCCTGAAGCACTGAACTGAAGCACCCACCCAGGGTGCTCCGTTAAGTGATTGATGCGTGAATCTACAGAGTAGGACCCCAGCCAGGGTGGCCCCTCTATGTGCCTAACTCTGAACAACAGAGAAGCACACCAGACAAGCTGCTAAGCTGCTGCTAAGTCACTTCAGTCATGTCCGACTCTGTGCAACCCCATAGACGGCAGCCCACCAGGCTCCCCTGTCCCTGAGATTCTCCAGGCAAGAACACTGGAGTGGGTTGCCATTGCCTTCTCCAATGCATGAAAGTGAAAAGTGAAAGTGAAGTCGCTCAGTCGTGTCTGACCCCCAGCGACCCCATGGACTGTAGCCCGCCAGGCTCCTCCATCCATGGGATTTTCCAGGCAAGAGTACTGGAGTGGGTGTCATTGCCTTCTCCAGACAAGGGAGCCCTCTAAGTGCCTGAACAGGCACAGCTATGGAGAAAGACTGGCCAAAGAGGCCTTCCGATTACCAGCTACAAGAAGCTAAAAAAAAGATTCTGATAGGGCCCTACTCCTGTGTTGGAGGCAGTCCATGTCCCTACACACTTGGGCTAGCAGGGTCCCCACAACCAAGCAGCTGCACCACATTCATGCTCAATTCTCACCAGGGCAGAGCTGCCATAGGCAAAAAAAATGTCTTGCATCTATGTGCGCAAGGTTGCTTTGGTCATGTCCAACTCTTTGCGACCTTGTACACTGTGGCCTGCCAGGCTTCTCTGTCAGGGAGGAGGGGAGTTCTCCAGGCAAGAACACTGGAGTGTATTGGCCAATACTGTTTGCCATAGCCTTCTAGAGCACTATATTCCCTCCTTCCCTAGCCGCCAACTCCCCTGAGTACCTGGTGCTGCCAGAACCCCTGCAACCCAAGCAGCTGCACCTCCTCCACACCTGGCCCTCACAGGAGCAAACCCCAGTGGACGGCCCACATGCAGAGGTGGAAATAAAATGACAATTGAAACCCAAGACAGTGTGGCTAAGAAAGAAGACTCAAAACCTCCCCACCAGCTGTACAAGCTGCAGATTATATCCACACAATCAACTAGGCAGACTGTGACTATGGAATATATTAAAGGTCACTGACAGCTCCCACAAAAGAGAACACACTAGTTCTGATAGCTGTGGACATTGGAGGCAAGAATACACAGGAGTAGGACCAGATTAGAATTTGAGCTGCCCCCATAGCAGGTTCAGAGATCAGCATAGTGTTGGAGGGCATCCTAGGAAGGTAAGGTGGACTGTGACTCCCAGTGAGGGAAAGGACCCTGACAGCCGTGACTCAAGAAAAACATATTATACTTATTTTTTGACTTGTTCTGTAGATTCTTTTGGACTTTTCCCCCCATTTTCCCCCATCTGTTGTAGTTATCGATTTCATTGACACTGCTGCTGCTGCTGCTAAGTCGCTTCAGTCATGTCTGACTCTGTGCGACCCCATAGATGGCAGCCCACCGGGCTCCCCCGTCCCTGGGATTCTCCAGGCAAGAACACTGGAGTGGGAGGCGGTCTTAAGATGGCAGAGGAATAGGATGGGGAGACCACTTTCTCCCCCACAAATTCATCAAAAGAACATTTAAATGCTGAGTAAAATCCACAAAACAACTTCTGAATGCCGGCAGAGGACATCAGGCACCCAGAAAAGCAGCCCATGGTCTTCAAAAGGAGGTAGGAAAAATATAAAAGACAAAAAAAGAGACAAAAGTAGGGATGGAGCTCCATCCTGGGAAGGGAGTCTTAAAAAGAGAGAAGTTTCCAAACACCAGGAAACACTCTCACTGCTGAGTTTGTGCTGAGCCTTGGAAGCACAGAGGGCAACATAATAGGGAGGAAAAATAAGTAAATAATTAAAACCCACAGATTACGAGCCCCCAACGGTAACTCCCACAGTGGAGAAGCAGCACAGATGCTTGCCGCCTGCCACTAGCAAGCAGGGGCTGGGCAGGGAGGTGCGGGCTGCATTGCTTAGAGTAAGGATCAGGCCTGAATGCCCCGAGGGTAATCAGAGCAAACTAATTTGGGCTAGCAAACCAGACTGTGGGATAGCTACCACACAAAAAGCCCTAAGACACCGCCAGGCCCACTCACAGAACAAAGGGCCGAAGAGAATTAGCCGGCTGCAGACCATCCCCCTCCGGTGACAGGCAGCCAGAGCCAGAAGGGGGCAATCGCAGCCCCAGAGAGACATTATCTACCAAACTGCAAGCGGGCTTCTTTGCTAACTGAGACTTCTTGGGTTTCTGGACAGTCATCCGCCAGAGAAGGTGCACCAGTTGTACACCCAGAAAACTGAGCGGCAGGGACAGGAGAGGCGATAAGTCACAGGGAGCACACTCAACAAACACCTCATCACTCAAGCTGCTCAGAGCTGGGAAGGGCACAAAACACAGGCCCAATAGTGTCTGTGCCTCTGAGGACTACCCGAGTACCTGAACCTGAGCGGCTTAGACCTGGGAGGTGCATGCAGCCCAGGGCCGGCCTTGGACGGTTCCCGGTGGAGCAACCTAGAGCCTGAGCTGTGTGGGCAGGGAGGGTGCACGTGGTGTGAGCGGGGGCAGGCCCAGTGTGGCTGAGACACTACAAGCACACGCCAGTGTTATTTGTTTGCAGCGCCCCTCCCGCCCCACAGTGCGACTGAACAAGTGAGCCTAAAAAAGTGTCCACAACTGCCCCCTTGTGTCAGGGCGGAAATCAGACACTGATCAGATCAGATCAGATCAGTCGCTCAGTTGTGTCCGACTCTTTGCGACCCCATGAATTGCAGCACGCCAGGCCTCCCTGTCCATCACCAACTCCCGGAGTTCACTGAGACTCACATCAATCGAGTCAGTGATGCCATCCAGCCATCTCATCCTCTGTCGTCCCCTTCTCCTCTTGGCCCCAATCCCTCCCAGGGTCAGAGTCTTTTCTAATGAGTCAACTCTTCCCATGAGGTGGCCAAAGTACTTGACTTTCAGCTTTAGCATCATTCCTTCCAAAGATATCCCAGGGCTGATCGCCTTCAGAATGGACTGGTTGGATCTCCTTGCACTCCAAGGGACTCTCAAGAGTCTTCTCCAACACCGCAGTTCAAAAGCATCAATTCTTCAGCGCTCAGCCTTCTTCACAGTCCAAATCTCACATCCATACATGACCACTGGAAAAACCATAACCTTGACTAGACGAACCTTTGTTGGCAAAGTAATGTCTCTGCTTTTGAATATGCTATCTAGGTTGGTCATAAATTTCCTTCCAAGGAGTAAGCGTCTTTTAATTTCATGGCTGCAGTCACCATCTGCAGTGATTTTGGAGCCCAGAAAAATAAAGTCTGACACTGTTTCCACTGTTTCCCCATCTATTTCCCATGAAGTGATGGAACCAGATGCCATGATCTTCGTTTTCTGAATGTTGAGTTTTAAGCCCACTTTTTCACTCTCCACTTTCACTTTCATCAAGAGGCTTTTGAGTTCCTCTTCACTTTCTGCCATAAAGGTGGTGTCATCTGCATATCTGAGGTTATTGATATTTCTCCCGGCAATCTTGATTCCAGCTTGTGTTTCCTCCAGTCCAGCGTTTCTCATGATGTACTCTGAATATAAATTAAATAAACAGGGTGATAATATACAGCCTTGACGTACTCCTTTTCCTATTTGGAACCAGTCTGTTGTTCCATGTCCAGTTCTAACTGTTGCTTCCTGACATGCATACAAATTTCTCAAGAGGCAGATCAGGTGGTCTGATATTCCCATCTCTTTCAGAATTTCCCACAGTTTATTGTGATCCACACAGTCAAAAGCTTTGGCATAGTCAATAAAGCAGAAATATATTCTTTTCTGGAACTCTCTTGCTTTTTCCATGATCCAGCAAATGTTGGCAATTTGATCTCTGGTTCCTCTGCCTTTTCTAAAACCATCTTGAACATCAGGAAGTTCACGGTTCACATATTGAACGGCCGAGAGGAGCTACCCCGCGTCCGAGGTCAGGGGGGGCAGCCGAGAGGAGATACCCAGCGTCCGAGGTCAGGGTGGCGATGAAAGGAGTTACCCCGTGTCTGAGGTCAGGGGTGATGACGAGAGGAGTTACCCCACATCCGAGGTCAGGGGTGGCGACGAGAGGAATTACCCCACGTCCGAGGTCAGGGGCAGTGGCCGGGAGGAAATACCCCACACACCTAAGCCCAAGGCCAAGGGCAGCAGCCAGGAGGAGCAAACCCACCCCCGAGGCCAGGTGCGGTGACCAAGAGGACCAACCCCACGTCCAAGGAGCCGTGGCTGAGTGGACGCAGGAGGGCCTAGAGGAGCTATCCCACGCTGAAGGTCAGGAAGGGTGACAGTGAGGAGATACCCCTCGTCCAAGGTAAGGAGCAATGGCTATGCTTTGCTGGAGCAGCCATGAAGAGATACCCTACGCTCAAGGTAAGAGAAACCCAAGTAAGATGGTAGGTGTTGCAAGAGGGCATCAGAGGGCAAACACACTGAAACCATACTCACAGAAAACTTGTCAATCTAATCACACTAGGACCACAGCCTTGTCTAACTCAATGAAACTAAGCCATGCCTGTGGGGCGACCCAAGATGGGCGGGCCATGGTGGAGAGATCTGACAGAATGTGGTCCACTGGAGAACGGAATGGCAAACCACTTCAGTATTCTTGCCTTGAAAACCCCATGAACAGTATGAAAAGGCAAAATGATAGGATACTGAAAGAGGAACTCCCCAGGTCAGTAGGTGCCCAATATGCTACTGGAGATCAGTGGAGAAATAACTCCAGAAAGAATGAAGGGATGGAGCCAAAGCAAAAAGAATACCCAGCTGTGGATGTGACTGGTGATAGAAGCAAGGTCCGATGCTGTAAAAAGCAATACTGGATGCTTGGGGCTGGTACACTGGGACGACCCAGAGGGAGGGTATGGGGAGGGAGGAGGGAGGAGGGTTCAGGATGGGGAACACAGGTATACCTGTGGCGGATTCATTTCGATATTTGGCAAAACTAATAGAATATTGTAAAGTTTAAAAATAAAATAAAATTTAAAAAAATATAAAAAAAAATTTTTAAGCAACATTGCATAGGAACCTGAAATGTTAGGTCCATGAATCAAGGCAAATTGGAAGTGGTCAAACAAGAGATGGCAAGATTCCTAGATGTCGACATGCTAGGAATCAGCAAACTGAAATGGACTGAAATGGGTGAATTTAACTCAGATGACCATTATATCTACTACTGTGGGCAGGAATCCCTCAGAAGAAATGGAGTGGCCATTATGGTCAACAAAAGAGTCCGAAATGCAGTACTTGGATGCAATCTCAAAAACAACAGAATGATCTCTGTTCGTTTCCAAGGCAAACCATTCAATATCACAGTAATCCAAGTCTATGCCCCAACCAGTAACGCTGAAGAAGCTGAAGTTGAACTGAAGAGACCAGCAAACAGAAGCTAAAACCAAGGAAACCACCTTGGAAGTGACAGGTACAATAGATTAAAACCCTGTAGTTAGTATGGACTACATAGGAAGGGGCCTATAGATCTTGAGAAATATAAGCCGGACCAAGAAACTATCTGAAAAGGAACTGACCGCACACTGCCCACAACACCACCAAAGAAAGTCTTAGATATATTTTTACTATTTTTACGATCATTCTTTTCTTTTTTCTTCTTCTTCTTCTTCTTTTCTTTCTTTTTTTCTTTTTTTAACTTTTTTTTTTTAATTTTAAGTCCTCTATTACTCCTTTAATTTTCATTTTTATAACCTACTATTACTTTTCAAAAAGATTATTTTTTAAATCAAACTTCATATATATATATATATTTTTAATAACTTTTGTGAATTTGTTTTCTTCTTCTTCTTCTTCTTCTTCTTTTCTTCAATATTGTATTTTTGAAAATCCAACCTCTACTCTAGAATTTTAATATTTGTTTTTGGGGATTTGTTATCAATTTTGTACCTTTAAGAACCCAATCTTCAGTACCTATTTTTACTTGGTAGCAAAATTACTGGCTTAACTGCTCTCTCCCTCTTTGGACTCTCCTTTCTCTCCACTAGGTCGCCTCTGTCTCCTCCCTCCCCCTTCTCTTCTCTACCCAACTCTCTGAATCTCTGTGTATTCCAGATGGTGGAGGACACTTAGGGAACTGATTACTGGCTGGATCTGTCTCTCTCCTTTTCATTCCCCTCTTTTATCCTCCTGGCCACCTCTGTCTCCTTCCTCCCTCTTCTCGTCTCTATATAACTCCATGAACATCTCTGAGCAGTCCAGACTGTGGAGCGCACATAAGAAAGTGATTACTGGCTCACTTGCTCTCTCCTCTTTTGATTCCACCTCATCTCATTCGGGTCACCTCTAACTCCCTCTTCCCTCTGCTCTTCTCCATGTAACTCTGTGAACCTCTCTGGGTGTTCCTCACTGTGGAGAAATTTTTCATCTTTAACCTAGATGTTTTATCAATGGTGCTGTATAGAAGGAGAAGTCTTGAGACTACTGTAAAAACAAGACTGAAAACCAGAAGCAGGAGGCTTAAGTCCAAATCCTGAGAACATCATAGAACATCTGACTCCAGGGAACATTAAGCGATAGGAGCTCATAAAACGCCTCCATACCTACACTGAAACCAAGCACCAACCAAGGGCCAACAAGTTCCAGAGCAAGACATACCATGAAAATTCTCCAGAAACACAGAAACACAGCCCTGAGCTTCAATATACAGGCTGGCCAAAGTTACTCCTAATCTATTGACATATCATAACTCGTTACTAGACACTTCATTGCACTCCAAAGAGAAGAAATCCAGCTCCACTCACCAGAACACAGATACAAGCTTCCCTAACCAAGAAACGTTGACAAGCCACCAATACAGCCCCACCCACAGCCAGGAAACTCCATAATAAAGAGAACTCCACAAACTGCCAGACAACAGAAAGCCCACCCCAAACTCAGCAATATAAACAAAATGAAGACACAGAGGAATACCCAGCAGGTAAAGGAACGGGATAAATGCCCACCAAACCAAACAAAAGAGGAAGAGATAGGGAATCTACCTGATAAAGAATGCTGAATAATGATAGTGAAAATGATCCAAAATCTTGAAATAAAAATGGAATCACGGATAAATAGCCTCGAGGCAAGGATTGAGAAAATGCAAGAAAAGTTTAACAAGGACCTAGAAGAAATAAAAAACAGTCAACATATAATGAATAATGCAATAAATGAGATCAAAAACACTCTGGAGGCAACAAATAGTTGAATAACGGAGACAGAAGATAGGATGAGTGAAATAGAATGATAGAAATAAATGAATCAGAGAGGAAAAAAGAAAAACGAATTAAAAGAAATGAGGATAATCTCAGAGACCTCCAGGACAATATTAAACACCCCAATATTCGAATCATAGAAGTCCCAGAAGAAGAAGACAAAAATAAAGACCATGAGAAAATACTTGAGGAGATAATAGTTGAAAACTTCCCTAAAATGGGGAAGGAAATAATCACCAAGTCCAAGAAACCCAGTGAGTCCCAAACAGGATAAACCCAAGATGAACACCCCAAGACACATATTAATCAAATTAACAAAGATCAAACACAAAGAACAAATATTAAAAGCAGCAAGGGAAAATCAACAAATAACACACAAGGGGATTCCCATAAGGATAACAGCTGATCTTTCAATAGAAACTCTTCAAGCCAGGAGGGAATGGCAAGACATACTTAAAGTGATGAAAATAACCTACAGCCCAGATTACTGTACCCAGCAAGGATCTCATTCAATATGAAGGAGAAATCAAAAGCTTTACAGACAAGCAAAAGCTGAGAGAATTCAGCACCACCAAACCAGCTCTCCAACAAATTCTAAAGGATATTCTCTAGACAGGAGACACAAAAACGGTATATAAACTTGAACCCAAAACAATAAAGTAAATGGCAATGGGATCATACTTATCAATAATTACCTTAAACATAAATGGGTTGAATGCTCCAACTAAAAGACAAAGACTGGATACAAAAACAAGACCCTTATATGTATTGTATACAAGAGACCCACCTCAAAACAGGGGACACATACAGACTGAAAGTGAAGGGCTGGAAAAGATATTCCATGCAAATAGAGATCAAAAGAAAGCAGGAGTAGCAATACTCATATCAGATAAAATAGACTTTAAAACAAAGGCTGTGAAAAGAGACCAAGAAGGTCACTACATAATGACCAAAGAATCAATCCAAGAAGAAGATATAACAATTATAAATATATATGCACCCAGCATAGGAGCACCATAATATGTAAAACAAATGCTAACAAGTATGAAAGGGGAAATTAACAATAACACAATAATAGTGGGAGACTTTAATACCCCACTCACATCTATGGGTAGATCAACTCAACAGAAAATTAACAAAGAAACACAAACTTTAAATGATACGACAGATATCTATAAGACACTTCACCCCAAAACAATGAATTTCACCTTTTTCTCAAGTGCACATGGAACATTCTCCAGGGTAGATCACATCCTGGGCCATAAATCTGGCCTTGGTAAATTCAAAAAAATTGAAATCATTCCAAGCATCTTTTCTGACCACAATGCAGTAAGATTAGATCTCAATTACCGGAGAAAAAAATATTAAAAATTCCAACAAATGGAGGCTGAACAACACGCTGCTGAATAACCAAAAAATCACAGAAGAAATAAAAAAAGAAATCAAAATATGCATAGAAACAAATGAAAATGAAAACACAACAACCCAAAACCTATTGGACACTGTAAAAGCAGTGCTAAGGGGAATGTTCATAGCAATACAAGCATACCTCAAGAAACAAGAAAAAAGTCAAGTAAATAACCTAAAGCAACTAGAAAAGGAAGAAATGAAGAACCCCAGGGTTAGTAGAAGGAAAGAAATCTTAAAAATTAGGGCAGAAATAAATGCAAAAGAAACAAAGGAGACCATAGCAAAAATCAACAAAGCCAAAAAAGCTAGTTCTTTGGAAGGATAAATAAAATTGACAAACCATTAGCCAGACTCATCAAGAAACAAAAGGAGAAAAATCAAATCAATAAAATTAGAAATGAAAATGGAGAGATCACAACAGACAACACACAAATACAAAGGATCATAAAAGACTACTGTCAGCAATTATATGCCAATAAAATGGACAATGTAGAAGAAATGGACAAATTCTTAGAAAAGTATAACCTTCCAAAACTGAACCAGGAAGAAATAGAAAATCTTAACAAACCCATCATAAGCACAGAAATTGAAACTGTAATCAGAAATCTTCCAGCAAACAAAAGCCCAGGTCCAGACGGCTTCACAGCTGAATTCTACCAAAAATTTGGAGAAGAGCTAACACCTATCCTACTCGAACTCTTCTAGAAAATTGCAGAGGAAGGTAAACTTCCAAACTCATTCTATGAGGCCACCGTCACCCTAATACCAAAACTTGACAAAGATCCCACAAAAAAAGCAAACTACAGGCCAACATCACTGATGAACATAGATGCAAAAATCCTTAATAAAATTCTAGCAATCAGAATCCAACAACACATTAAAAAGATCATACACCATGACCAAGTGTGTTTTATCCCAGGGATGCAAGGATCTTCAATATCCACAAATCAATGGATGTAATACTCCACATTAACAAATTGCAAAATAAAAGCAATATGATTATCTCAATAGATGCAGAGAAAGCCTCTGATAAAACTCAACATCCATTTATAGTAAAAACTCTCCAAAAAGCAGGAATAGAAGGACTATACCTCAACATAATAAAAGATATGTATGCCAAATTCACAGAAAACATTATCCTCAAAGGTGAAAAATTGAAAGCATTTCCCCTAAAGTCAAGAACAAGACAATGGTGCCCACTCTCACCACTACTATTCAACATAGTTTTGGAAGTTTTGGCCACAGCAATTAGAGCATAAAAAGAAATAAAAGGAATCAAAACTGGAAAAGAAGAAGTAAAACTCTCACTGTTTGCAGATGACATGATCCTCTACATAGAAAACCCTAAAGACGTCACCAGAAAATTACTAGAGCTAATCAATGAATATCATAAAGTTGCAGGATATAAAATCAACACACAGAAGTCCCTTGCAATCCTATACACTAATAATGAGAAAATAGAAAGAAAAATTAAGAAAACAATTCCATTCACCATTACAATGAAAAGAATAAAATATTTAGGAATATACTTACCTAAAGAAACTAAAGACCTATATATAGAAAACTATCAAACAGTGGTGAAAGAAATCAAAGAGGACACTAATAGACGGAGAAATATACCCTGTTCATGGATCGGAAGAATCAATATAGTGAAAATGAGTATACTACCCAAAGCAATTTATAGATTCAATGCAATCCCTATCAAGCTACCAACAGTATTTTTCACAGAGCTAGAACAAATAATTTCACAATTTGTATGGAAATACAAAAAACTTCGAATAGCCAAAGCAATCTTGAGAAAGAAGAATGGAACTGGAGGAATCAACCTGCCTGACTTCAGGCTCTATTAAAAAGCAACAGTCATCAAGACAGTATGGTACTGGCACAAAGACAGAAATATAGATCAATGGAACAAAATAGAATGCCCAGAGATAAACCCACGCACCTACGAACATCTTATCTTTGACAAAGGAGGCAAGAATATACAACGGAGAAAAGACAATCTCTTTAACAAGTGGTGCTGGAAAAACTGGTCAACCACTTGTAAAAGAATGAAACTAGAACACTTTCTAACATCATACACAAAAATAAACTGAATATGGATTAAAGATCTAAACATAAGACCAGAAACTATAAAACTCTTAGAGGAGAACATAGGCAAAACACTCTCCAACATACATCACAGCAGGATCCTCCATGACCCACCTCCCAGAATACTGGAAATAAAAGCAAAAATAAACAAATGGGATTTAATTAAGATTAAAAGCTTCTGCACAACAAAAGAAACTATAAGCAAGGTGAAAAGACAGCCTTCAGAATGGGAGAAAATAATAGCAAATGAAGCAACTGACAAACAACTAATCTCAAAAATATACAAGCAACTCCTACAGCTCAATTCCAGAAAAATAAACGACCTGATAAAAAAAAATGGACCAAAGAACTAAATAGACATTTCTCCAAAAAAGACATACAGATGGCTAACAAACGCATGAAAAGATGCTCAACATCACTCATTATCAGAGAAATGCAAATCAAATCCACAATGAGGTACCATTTCACGCCAGTCAGAATGACTGAGATACAAATCCAAAAGTCTACAAGCAATAAATGCTGGAGAGGATGTGGAGAAAAAGGAACCCTCATATAGTGTTGGTGGGAATGCAAACTAGTACAGCCACTATGGAGAACAGTGTGGAGATTCCTTATGAAACTGGAAATAGAACTGCCTTATGACCCAGCAATCCAACTGCTGGGCATACACACCGAAGAAACCAGAATTGAAAGAGACATGTGTATCCCAATGTTCATCACAGCACTGTTTATAATAGCCAGGACATGGAAGCAACCTAGATGTCCATCAGCAGATGAATGGATAAGAAAGCTGTGGTACATACACAATGGAGTATTACTCAGCCATGAAAAAGAATACATTTGAATCAGTTCTAATGAGGTAGATGAAACTGGAGCCTATTATACAGAGTGAAATAAGCCAGAAAGAAAAACACCAATACAGTATACTATCGCATATATATGGAATTTAGAAAGATGGTAACGATAACCTGTATGCAAGACAGCAAAAGAGACACAGATGTATAGAACAGTCTTTTGGACTCTGTAGGAGGGAGGGGTTGATTTGGAGAATGGCATTGAAACATGTATAATATCATATAAGAAACAAATCGCCAGTCCAGGTTCGATGCAGGATACAGGAAGCTTGGGGCTGGTGCACTGGGATGACCCAGATGGTATGAGGAGGGAGGTGGGAGGGGGGTTCAGTATTGGGAACACGTGTACACCCATGGCGGATGCATATTGGTGTATGACAAAACCAATACAATATTGTAAAGTAAAAAAAATAATTTAAAATATAATTTAAAAAGAAAACACTGGAATGGGTTGCCATTTCCTTCTCCAATGCATGAAGTGAAACCCAATTAACTTTTTGAGCTTCTTATTTTTTTTTTCTCAGTCATGTATTTTATTGTTGTTATAAACCTCTTCATCTATGTTGGTTTTTGCAGTTCTGTGGAGTTTTCCTATTTTTTTTTTTTTCATTTGTAATTTTTTAAACCTATTATTATTTTTTCTAAATTTATTCCTTTGCTTCTCCGACTGTTCTTTTCCCCTTGCAGTTAACCTTTAATGTATATAAATCTTCTTTATCTACCTCTATTTAACTTTGCATACCTGTTCTATCTTTCTTTTATTTCTCTTCTGTCCTTTTATTTTCATTGCTTTATCCTCTAACTGGCACCTTGTTTTCATTCTGTTTTCCAGTTTGTGCTATAGTCAGCTTTGTTCTGATAGATTTAATGCTTGGTTTCCTTTGTTTGCCGGGTTAGTCTATTGTACTCTACTTTTTTTTTGGATTGTTTTGATTTTGTAATGGGTGTATATGTATATGTGGATATTCAGTCACACATTTTATTGCTGTTATAAACTTCTGCCTCTATGTTGAGCTTTTGCAGTTCTGTGTAGTTTTCCTATTTTTATTTCTTTTTTTCTTTCTTCTTCCTTCCCCCCCCCCCCATTTTCTATAATTGTAATTTTTTAAAACCTATTATTTTTTAATACACTTATACCTTTGTTTGCCTTTGCTACTCTTCTTTTCCCTTACAGTTAATCTTTGTTTGAATCTTCTTCGACTACCGCTATTTAATTAGCATATCTATACTTTCTTTCTTTTCTTTCACTCCTCTCAATATATTTTTTTAGTTTTGTTTCCTCTGCTTTATTTCCACTTGACACTTTGCTTTAGTTTTGTTTCCAGATTGTGCTTTAGTTAGTTTTATTCTTAACTGGTAAATGTAATTTTTGGTTTCCATTGTTTGCAGGGTCAGTCTATGGTATTTTATTTTTGTTGGACTGTTTTGATTTTGCTCATAGGTGTATATGTGTATGTGTATATTCCAGTATTTTAATTATTATTTTCCTGATTCTATACCTGCCATTTGTCTGGGGTTTATCTTTGGTTGGAGAAGGAAATGGCAACCCACTCCAGTGTTCTTGTCTGGAGAATCCCAGGGACGGGGGAGCCTGGTGGGCTGTCGTCTATGGGGTTTCACAGAGTCAGACACAACTGAAGCGATGCAGCAGCAGCATCTTTGGTTTCTCATTTTTGGATGTTGTTTTAATCTCACTTAATGCCATAATAAACTACTTGTGGAATCTTTGTTCCTGGCCAGAGATCAAGCCACGAGCCTTTGGAGTGGGAGCACTGACTCCAAGACCCTAGACTACCAGAGAACTAATCCTAGGGAGTATCAAATAGTAAGAACTCACACAAACGAAACCACTTGAATACAATACCGGACATCACCCAACCACCAGGAGCACCCTGTGAAGGATGCCTCATCTAAATAGCAAACAAAACAAAAATACAAACCCAATCATCAGCAGACATGTTTACCACCTCACTCAGCCTTGCCCATCACAGAAAAAAACAAACACTTAGCACAAATCTCACCCCATAAGAAGCTTACACAAACCACTGGACCAATCTTAGGAGAGCAGAAACCAAAAGAAAGAAAGAATTCAACCTTCTTCAAGGAAAGAATTCAACTTTCCTTGAAATCTGGAAAAAGGAGACCTCAAACACAATAAATTAAACCAAAAAAAAAGAAACAAAAGGCAGAGAAATACTACACAAATGAAAGAACAATCTAGAAAGAGGTCCAAATGAATGAAGAGGAAATAGGGAAACTACCTCAAAAAGAATTCAAAATAATGATGGTAAAGATGATGAAAAACCTTGGGAACAAAATGTAGAAAATGCAAGAATCAATTAATGAAGACTGAGAAGAATTAAAGCATAAACATGCAAAGGAAAAAACAACATAATTACTGAAATTAAAACTACTCTAATTTTTAAGATTTCTTTCCTTCTACTAACCCTGGGGTTCTTCATTTCTTCCTTTTCTAGTTGCTTTAGGTGTAGAGTTAGGTTATTTATTTGACTTTTTTCTTGTTTCTTGAGGTGTGCCTGTATTGCTATGAACTTTCCCCTTAGGACTGCTTTTACTGTGTCCCACAGGTTTTGGGTTGTTGTGTTTTCATTTTCATTCATTTCTATGCAAATTTTGATTTCTTTTTTGATTTATTCTCTGATTTGTTGGTTATTCAGCAGCGTGTTGTTCAGCCTCCATATGTTGGAATTTTTAATAGTTTTTCTCCTGTAATTGAGATCTAATCTTACTGCATTGTGGTCAGAAAAGATGCTTGGAATGATTTCTATTTTTTTGAATTTACCAAGGCTAGCTTTATGGCCCAGGATGTGATCTATCCTGGAGAAGGTTCCATGTGCGCTTGAGAAAAAGGTGAAATTCATTGTTTTGGGATGAAATGTCCTATAGATATCAATTAGGTCTAACTGGTCTATTGTATCGTTTAAAGTTTGTGTTTCCTTGTTAATTTTCTGTTTAGTTGATCTATCCATAGGTGTGAGTGGGGTATTAAAGTCTCCCACTATTATTGTGTTATTGTTAATTTCTCCTTTCATACTTGTTAGCATTTGTCTTACATACTGCGGTGCTCCTGTGTTGGGTGCATATATATTTATAATTGTTATATCTTCTTCTTGGATTGATCCTTTGATCATTATGTAGTGACCGTCTTTGTCTCTTTTCACAGCCTTTGTTTTAAAGTCTATTTTATCTGATATGAGTAACAAAAGAGACCAGAGCAAAAATCAACAAAGCCAAAAGCTGGTTCTTTGAAAGGATAAATAAAATTGACAAACCATTAGCCAGACTCATCAAGAAACAAAGGGAGAAAAATCAAATCAATAAAATTAGAAACGAAAATGGAGAGATCACAACAGACAACAGACAACACAGAAATACAAAGGATCATAAGATACTATTATCAACAATTATATGCCAATAAAATGGACAACGTGGAAGAAATGGACAAATTCTTAGAAAAGTACAACTTTCCAAAACTCGACCAGGAAGAAATAGAAAACCTTAACAGACCCATCACAAGCACGGAAATTGAAACTGTAATCAAAAATCTTCCAGCAAACAAAAGCCCAGGTCCAGACGGCTTCACAGCTGAATTCTACCAAAAATTTAGAGAAGAGCTAACACCTATCCTGCTCAAACTCTTACAGAAAATTGCAGAGGAAGGTAAACTTCCAAACTCATTGTATGAGGCCACCATCACCCTAATACCAAAACCTGACAAAGATCCCACAAAAAAAGAAAACTACAGGCCAATATCACTGATGAACATAGATGCAAAAATCCTAAACAAAATTCTAGCAATCAGAATCCAACAACACATTAAAAAGATCATACATCATGACCAAGTGGGCTTTATCCCAGGGATGCAAGGATTCTTCAATATCCGCAAATCAATCAATGTAATACACCACATTAACAAATTGAAAAATAAAAACCATATGATTATCTCAATAGATGCAGAGAAAGCCTTTGACAAAATTCAACACCCATTTATGATAAAAACTCTCCAGAAAGCAGGAATAGAAGGAACATACCTCAACATAATAAAAGCTATATATGACAAACCCACAGCAAACATTATCCTCAATGGTGAAAAATTGAAAGCATTTCCTCTAAAGTCAGGAACAAGACAAGGGTGCCCACTTTCACCATTACTATTCAACATAGTTTTGGAAGTTTTGGCTACAGCAATCAGAGCAGAAAAGGAAATAAAAGGAATCCAAATTGGAAAAGAAGAAGTAAAACTCTCACTATTTGCAGATGACATGATCCTCTACATAGAAAACCCTAAAGACTCCACCAGAAAATTACTGGAACTAATCAATGATTATAGTAAAGTTGCAGGATATAAAATCAACACACAGAAATCCCTTGCATTCCTATACACTAATAATGAGAAAACAGAAAGAGAAATTAAGGAAACAATTCCATTCACCATTGCAACGAAAAGAATAAAATACTTAGGAATATATCTACCTAAAGAAACTAAAGACCTATATATAGAAAACTATAAAACACTGGTGAAAGAAATCAAAGAGGACACTAATAGATGGAGAAATATACCCTGTTCATGGATTGGAAGAATCAATATAGTGAAAATGAGTATACTACCCAAAGCAATTTATAGATTCAATGCAATCCTTATCAAGCTACCAACAGTATTCTTCACAGAGCTAGAACAAATAATTTCACAATTTGTATGGAAATACAAAAAACCTCGAATAGCCAAAGCCATCTTGAGAAAGAAAAATGGAACTGGAGGAATCAACCTACCTGACTTCAGGCTCTACTACAAAGCCACAGTTATCAAGACAGTATGGTACTGGCACAAAGACAGAAATATAGATCAATGGAACAAAATAGAAAGCCCAGAGATAAATCCAGGCACATATGGACACCTTATCTTTGACAAAGGAGGCAAGAATATACAATGGATTAAAGACAATCTCTTTAACAAGTGGTGCTGGGAAATCTGGTCAAACACTTGTAAAAGAATGAAACTAGAACACTTTCTAACACCATATACAAAAATAAACTCAAAATGGATTAAAGATCTCAGTGTAAGACCAGAAACTATAAAACTCCTAGAGGAGAACATAGGCAAAACACTCTCTGACATACATCACAGCAGGATCCTCTATGACCCACCTCCCAGAATATTGGAAATAAAAGCAAAAATAAACAAATGGGACCTAATTAACCTTAAAAGCTTCTGCACATCAAAGGAAACTATTAGCAAGGTGAAAAGACAGCCTTCAGAATGGGAGAAAATAATAGCAAATGAAGCAACTGACAAACAACTAATCTCAAAAATATACAAGCAACTCCTACAGCTCAACTCCAGAAAAATAAACGACCCAATCAAAAAATGGGCCAAAGATCTAAATAGACATTTCTCCAAAGAAGACATACAGATGGCTAACAAACACATGAAAAGATGCTCAGCATCACTCATTATCAGAGAAATGCAAATCAAAACCACTAGGAGGTACCATTTCACGCCAGTCAGAATGGCTGCGATCCAAAAGTCTACAAGCAATAAATACTGGAGAGGGTGTGGAGAAAAGGGAACCCTCTTACACTGTTGGTGGGAATGCAAACTAGTACAGCCACTATGGAGAACAGTGTGGAGATTCCTTAAAAAACTGGAAATAGAACTGCCTTATGATCCAGCAATCCCACTGCTGGGCATACACACTGAGGAAACCAGAAGGAAAAGAGACACATGTACCCCAATATTCATCGCAGCACTGTTTATAATAGCCAGGACATGGAAGCAACCTAGATGTTCATCAGCAGATGAATGGATAAGAAAGCAGTGGTACATATACACAATGGAGTATTACTCAGCCATTAGAAAGAATACATTTGAATCAGTTCTAATGAGGTGGATGAAACTGGAGCCTATTATACAGAGTGAAGTAAGCCAGAAGGACAAACACCAATACAGTATACTAACACATATATATGGAATTTAGAAAGATGGTAACGATAACCCTGTATACGAGACAGCAAAAGAGACACTGACGTATAGAACAGTCTTATGGACTTTGTGGGAGAGGGAGAGGGTGGGAAGATTTGGGAGAATGGCATTGAAACATGTAAAATATCATGTATGAAACGAGATGCCAGTCCAGGTTCAATGCACGATACTGGATGCTTGGGGCTAGTGCACTGGGACGACCCAGAGGGATGGTATGGGGAGGGAGGAGGGAGGAGGGTTCAGGATGGGGAACACATGTATACCTGTGGTGGATTCATTTTGATATTTGGCAAAACTAATACAATTATGTAAAGTTTAAAAATAAAATAAAATTAATTAAAAAAAAAAAAAACTACTCTAGAAGGAATCAATAGCAGAATGTCTGAAGCAGAAGAACGAATCAGTGAGCTGGAATATAAAATGGTGGAAATAACTTCTGAAGAGCAGAATAAAGTAAAAAAAGAAAAAGAATAGTACTGAGGACAGTCTCAGAGACCTCTGAGATAATATCAAATGCACCAACATTCAAAGTATAGGGGTTCCAGAAGAAGAAGAGTAAAAGAAAATGTATGAGAAAAATTTCAAAGAGATTATAGCTGAAAACTTCCCCAACATGGAAAAGGAAATAGTCAATCAAGTCCCAGAGGCACAAAGAGTCCCATACAGGATAAATCCAAGATGAAACACACCAAGACACATACAAATCAAACTAACAAAGACTAAACACAAAGAAAGAATATTAAAAGCAGCAAGGGAGAAGCAACAAGTAACATATAAGGGAAATCCCATATGCTTAACACCTGATCTTTTAGCAGAAACTCTGCAGGCCAGAAGGGATTGGCAGGATATATTTAAAGTGTTGAAAGGGAAAAATCTATAACCAAGATTACTGTACCCAGGAAGGATTTCATTCAAAAT
Source organism: Bos indicus x Bos taurus (assembly GCF_003369695.1). Lineage (NCBI taxonomy): Eukaryota > Metazoa > Chordata > Mammalia > Artiodactyla > Bovidae > Bos > Bos indicus x Bos taurus. The sequence goes on along the minus strand of NC_040078.1, from coordinate 4,956,210 downwards.
TGATGGAGAAATCAAAAGCTTTTCAGACAAGCAAAAGTTAAGAGAATTCAGTATCACCAAGCCAGCTTTACCATAAGGTTAAAGGGACTTATATAGCCAAGAAATACAAGAGAGGAAAGAAGATCTACAAAATCAACTCCAAATAATTAAGAAAATGGCAATAGGAACATATATATCATTGATTACTTTAAATGTAAATGGATTAAATGCTTCAACCAAAAGACACAGACTGGCTGAATGGATACAAAAACAGGACTGTATATATGCTATCTACAAGAAACCCAATTCAGGCCTAAAGACACATATAGACTGAAAGTGAGAGGATGGAAAAATATATTCCATGCAAATGGGAAGCAAAAGAAAGCTGGAGTAGCAATCCTCATATCTGACAAAATAGACCTTAAAATAAAGATTACAAGAGATAAAGAAAGACACTATATAATGATCAAGGGATCAATACAAAAGGAAGACATAGCAATTGTAATATCTAGCACCCAACAGAGGAGCACCTCAATTCATAAAACAAACACAAACAGATATAAGGAGAAATTGACAGTAACACAAAAATTGTAGGAGATTTTAACTCCCCACTCACACCAATGGACAGATCATCAAAACAGAAAATTAATAAGGAAACACAAGGCTTTAATGATACATTAGGTGAGATGGATCTCATTAATATCTTCAGGATATTCTGTGCAAATGCAGAAGAACACACCTTCTTTTCAAGTGCACATGGAACATCATCCACGACAGACCACATTTTGGGTCACAAATCAAACCTCAATAAAGAAAATTGAAATTGTATCAAGCATCTTCTCTGACCACAATGTTATGAGACTAGATATCAATCACACACACCCTCTTACACTGTTCGTTGGAATGCAAACTAGTACAGCCACTATGGAGAACAGTGTGGAGATTCCTTAAAAAACTGGAAATAGAACTGCCTTATGACCCAGCAATCCCACTATTGGGCATACACACCGAGGAAACCAGAATTGAAAGAGATACATGTATCCCAATGTTCATCGCAGCACTGTTTATAATAGCCAGGACATGGAAGCAACCTAGATGTCCATCAGCAGATGAATGGATAAGAAAGCTGGGGTACGTATACACAAAAGAGTATTACTCAGCCATGAAAAAGAATACATTTGAAACAGTTCTAATGAGGTGGATGAAACTGAAGCCTATTATACAGAGTGAAGTAAGCCAGAAAGAAAAACACCAATACAGTATACTAATGCATATGTATGGAATTTAGAAAGATGGTAATGACAACCCTGTGTACGAGACAGCAAAAGAGACACAGATGTATAGAACAGTCTTTTGGACTCTGTGGGAGAGGGAGACGGTGGGATGATTTGGGAGAATGGCATTGAAACATGTATAATATAATATATGAAACAAATCACTAGTCCAGGTTTGATGCATGATACAGGATGCTTGGGGCTGGTGCACTGGGATGACCCAGAGGGATGGTATGGGGAGGGAGGTGGGAGGAGGGTTCAGGATGGGGAACACGTGTATACCCTTGGCAGTTTTATGTTGATGTATGGCAAAACCAATACAATATTGTAAAGTAATTAACCTCCAATTAAAATAAATAAATTTATATTAAAAAATAGATAAAAATTTTAAAAAGAAACACAAATACATGGAGATTAAACAACACATTTCTAAATAACCAACAGGTTACTGAAGAAATCAAAAGGGAAATCAAAAAATTTCTAGAAAAAAAATGGCAATGAAAACACAACAACTCAAAACCTATGGGATGCAGCAAAAGCAGTTATAAATGGGAAGTTTATAGTAATAATAACCTACCTCAAGAAACAAGAAAAGCATCCAATAGACCTCCTAACTTTACACCTAAAACAACTGGGGAAAAAAACAACAATTAAAAAAAATTAGTAGAAGGAAAAAATCATACAGATATGAACAGAAAATGAAAAAGAAGTTAAAGAAAAAATAATAAAGGTTAATAAAAATAAAAGCTGGCCCTTTGAGAAGATAAACAAAATTGATGAACCTTTAGACAGACTCATGAAGGAAAAAATATTGAAGAATCAAATCAACAAAATCAAGAAATGAAAAAAAAGAAATGAAAAAGGAGAGGTTACAACAGATAATGCAGAAATACAAAGGATTATAAAAGACTACTCAATTCAGTTCAGTTCAGTTGCTGAGCCATGTCTGACTCTTTGTGACCCCATGAATTACAGCACGCCAGGCCTCCTTGTCCATCACCAACTCCCGGAGTTCACTCAAACTCACATCCACTGAGTCGGTGATGCCATCCAGCCATCTCATCCTCTGTCATCCCCTTTTCCTCCTGCCCCCAATCCCTCTGAGCATCAGAGTCTTTTCCAATGAGTCAACTCTTCACATGAGGTGGCCAAAGTACTGGAGTTTCAGCTTTAACATCATTCCTTCCAAAGAAATCCCAGGGCTGATCTCCTTCAGAATGGACTGGTTGGATCTCCTTGCAGTTCAAAGGGATTCTCAAGAGTCTTCTCCAACATCACAGTTCAAAAGCATCAATTCTTCGGTGCTCAGCTTTCTCCACAGTCCAACTCTCACATCCATACATGACCACTGGAAAAACCATAGCCTTGACTAGATGGACCTTTGTTGGCAAAGTAATGTCTCTGCTTTTGAACATGCTATCTAGGTTGGTCATAACTTTTCTTCCAAGGAGTAAGCGTCTTTTAATTTCACGGCTGCAGTCACCATCTGCAGTGATTTTGGAACCCCCAAAAATAAAGTCTGACACTGTTTCCACTGTTTCCCCATCTATTTCCCATGAAGTGATGCGACCAGATACCATGATCTTCGTTTTCTGAATGTTGAGCTTTAAGCCAACTTTTTCACTCTCCACTCTTACCTTCATCAAGAAGCTTTTTAGTTCCTCTTCACTTTCTGCCATAAGGGTGGTGTCATCTGCATCTCTGAGGTTATTAATATTTTGCCCAGCGATCTTGATTACAGCTTGTGCTACTTCCAGCCCAGTGTTTCTCATGATGTACTCTGCATATAAGTTAAATAAGCAGGGTGACAATATACAGCCTTGACGTACTCCTTTTCCTTTTTGGAACCAGTCTTTTGTTCCATGTCTAGTTCTTTTTTTTTGTTTGTTTTTTTTTAACTTTAGATAATTGTATTAGTTTTGCCAAATATCAAAATGAATCCGCTACAGGTATACATGTGTTCCCCATCCTGAACCCTCCTCCCACCTCCCTCCCCATACCATCCCACTGGGTCATCCCAGTGCACCAGCCCCAAGCATCCAGTATCGTGCATCGAACCTGGACTGGCATCTCGTTTCTTATATGATATTTTACATGTTTCAATGTCATTCTCCCAAATCTTCCCACCCTTTCCCTCTCCCACAGAGTCCATAAGACTGTTCTATACATCAGTGTCTCTTTTGCTGTCTCGTGCACTGGGTTATTGTTACCATCTTTCTAAATTCCATATATATGCGTTAGTATACTGTATTGGTGTTTGTCCTTCTGGCTTACTTCACTCTGTATAATAGGCTCCAGTTTCATCCACCTCATTAGAACTGATTCAAATGTATTCTTTTTCATGGCTGAGTAATACTCCATTGTGTATATGTACCACTGCTTTCTTATCCATTCATCTGCTGATGAACATCTAGGTTGCTTCCATGTCCTGGCTATTACAAACAGTGCTGCGATGAACATTGGGGTACACTTGTCTCTTTCCCTTCTGGTTTCCTCAGTGTGTATGCCCAGCAGTGGGATTGCTGGATCATAAGGCAGTTCTATTTCCAGTTTTTTAAGGAATCTCCACACTGTTCTCCATAGTGGCTGTACTAGTTTGCATTCCCACCAACAGTGTAAAAGGGTTCCCTTTTCTCTATACCCTCTACAGCATTTATTATTTGTAGACTTTTGGATCGCAGCCATTCTAACAGGTGTGAAAGGGTACCTCCTAGTGGTTTTGATTTGCATTTCTCTGATAATGAGTGATGTTGAGCATCTTTTCATGTGTTTGTTAGCCATCTGTATGTCTTCTTTGGAGAAATGTCTATTTAGTTCTTTGGTCCATTTTTTTTATCAGGTCGTTTATTTTTCTGGAGTTGAGCTGTAGGAGTTGCTTGTATATTTTTGAGATTAGTTGTTTGTCAGTTGCTTCATTTGCTATTATTTTCTCCCATTCTGAAGGCTGTCTTTTCACCTTGCTAATAGTTTCCTTTGATGTGCAGAAGCTTTTAAGGTTAATTAGGTCCCATTTGTTTATTTTTGCTTTTATTTCCAATATTCTGGGAGGTGGGTCATAGAGGATCCTGCTGTGATGTATGTCAGAGAGTGTTTTGCCTATGTTCTCCTCTAGGAGTTTTATAGTTTCTGGTCTTAGGTTTAGATCTTTAATCCATTTTGAGTTTATTTTTGTGTATGGTGTTAGAAAGTGTTCTAGTTTCATTCTTTTACAAGTGGTTGACCAGATTTCCCAGCACCACTTGTTAAAGAGATTGTCTTTAATCCATTGTATATTCTTGCCTCCTTTGTCTAGTTCTAACTGTTACTTCCTGACCTGCATACACATTTCTCAAGAGGCAGGTCAGGTGGTCTGGTATTCCCATCGCTTTCAGAATTTTCCACAGTTTATTGTGATCTACACAGTCAAAGGCTTTGGCATAGTCAATAAAGCAGAAATAGATGTTTTTCTGGAACTCTCTTGCTTTTTTGATGATCTAGCAGATGTCAGCAATTTGGTCTTTGGTTCCTCTGACTTTTCTAAAAACAGCTTGAACAACTGGAAGTTCACGGTTCACGTATTGCTGAAGCCTGGCTTGGAGAATTTTGAGCATTACCTACTAGCATGTGAGATGAGTACAATTGTGCGGTAGTTTGAGCATCCTTTGGCATTGCCTTTCTTTGGCATTTAAATGAAAACTGACCTTTTCCAGTCCTGTGGCCACTGCTGAGTTTTCCAAAGATGCTGGTATATTGAGTGCAGCACTTTCAGAGCATCATCTTTCAGGATTTGAAATAGCTCAACTGGAATTCCATCACCTCCACTAGCTTTGTTCGTAGTGATGCTTTCTAAGGCCCACTTGACTTCACATTCCAGGATGTCTGGCTCTAGATGAGTGATCACACCATCGTGATTATCTTGGTCGTGAAGATCTTTTTTGTACAGTTCTTCTGTGTATTCTTGCCACCTTCTTAATATCTTCTGCTTCTGTTAGGTCCATACCATTTCTGTCCTTTATCGAGACCATCTTTTCATGAAATGTTCCCTTCTATCTCTAATTTTCTTGAAGAGATCTCTAGTCTTTACAAGCAACTATATACTAATAAAATGGACACATTTTTACAAAAGAAAAACTTTCCAAAACTGAACCAGAAAGAAATAGAAAATATGAAGAGACAAATCATAAACACTTAAATTGAAACTATGATCAAAAGTCTTCCAACAAAAAAGCCCAGGGCCAAATGGCTTCACAGGTGAATTCTATTAAAAGTTCAAAGAATATGAAATATCCATCCTATTCAAACTTCCAAAAAATCGCAGAGAGAGGAAAACACAGTTTCATTCTACAAGGCCACCATCATGCTGATACCAAAACCAGACAAAGATATCATTTAAAAAAAAGAAAATTACAGGCCAATATGATGGATGAACATAGATGCAAAAATATTCAGCAAAATTCTAGCAAACAGAATTCAATAATCCATTAAAAGAATCATACACCATAATCAATTAGAGTTTATGCCACATTTAGGATGGAAGGATTTTTCATTTTATGCAAATCAATCAGTGTTATCCAACATACTAACAAAGTGAAAGTTAAAAACAATGTGATCATCTCGATAGATGCAGAGAAAGCTTTCAACAAAATTCACACCCACTTTAAATAAGAACTCACCAGAAAACCAACATAGAAGGAATATACCTCAACATAATAAAGGTCATATACCAGCATATTAAAAAGTAGAGACATCACTTTGTCAACAAAAGTCTGTATAGTCAAAGCTATGGTTTTTCCAGTAGCCATGTATGGATGTGAGAGTTGGACCATAAAGAAGACCTAGTACTGAAGAACTGATGCTTTCAAATGTGGTGCCAGAGAAGACTCTTGAGAGTCCCTTGGACAGTAAGGATATCAAACCAGTGAATACTAAAGGAAATCAACCCTGAATATTCACTGAAGGATTGATGCTGAAGCTGAAGCTCCAATAGATTGGCCACTTGCTGTGAAGAGCCAACTCATTGGAAAAGACCCTGATGCTGGGAAAGATTTACGGTAGGAGGAGAAGGGGGCAACAGAGGATGAGATAGTTGGATGGCATCATTGACGCAGTGTACATGAATTTGAGCAAACTCTGGGAGATAGTAAAGGAAGCAGGAGCCTGACATGCTGCAGTCCATTGGGTTGCAAAGTTCAGACTGACTGATTGGCTGAACAAAAACAACAGTGACAAACTTTCAGCAAATATTCCTTATGATGAAAACCTGAAAGCATTTCCTATAAGATCAGGAACAAGACAAGAAGGCTCACTCTCACTAATATTATTCAATATTGTTTTGGAAATCCTAGTCACGGCAATCAGAGAAGAAAAAGAAATAAAAGGAAATGCAAGAAGGCAAACTGGTTGTCTGAAGAAGCCTCACAAACAGCTGAGAAAAGAAAAGAAGCAAAAACCAAAGGAGAAAATGAAAGATATTCCAATCTGAATGCAAAGTTCCAAAGAACAGCAAGGAGAGATAAAAGAGCCATCTTAAGTGAACAATGCAAAAAAAAAAAAAAAAAATAGAGGAAAACAATAGAATTGGAAAGACTAGAGAACTCTTTAAGAAAATTGAAAATTCCAAAGGAACATTTCGTGCAATGATGGGCACAATAAAAGGCAGAAAAGACAAAGACCTAACAGAAACAGAAGAGATTAACACGAGATGGCAAGAATACAGAGAAGAACTATACAAAAAGGGTCTTAATGACCCAGATAGCCATGATTGTGTAATCACTCACCTAAAGTCAGACATCCTAGAGTGCGAAGTCAACTGTGCCTTAGGAAAAATTACTATGAACAAAGCTAGGGGAGGTGACGGAATTTCATCTGAGCTATTTCAAATCTTAAAGGATAATGCTGTTAATGTGATAGAAAGAATCAATTTTCATTTCAATCCCAAAGGCGATGCCAAAGAATGTTCAAACTACCATACAATTGCTCTCATTTTACATGCTATCAAGGTAATGCTCAAAATCCTCCAAGCTGGGCTTCAATAGTACATGAACCAAGAACCTCCACATGTTAAATCTGTATTTAGAAAAGGCAGAGGAACCAGAGAAATTGCCAACATTGGTGGGATCACAGAAAAAGCAAGGGAATTCCAGAAAAAAAAAAAAAAAAAAAGTCTACTTCTGCTTCGTTGACTACGCTGAAGCTTTTAACTGTGTGGATCACAAAAAACTGTGGAAAATTCTTAAAGAGATGGGAATACCAGACCACCTTAGCTGCTTCCTAAGAACCTTGCATGCAGGTCAGGAAGCAACAGTTAGAATAGGACATGGAACAATGAACTGATTCCCAGTTGGGAAAGGAGTATGTCAAGGCTGTATGTTGTCACCCAGTTTATTTAACTTCTATGCAGAGTACATCATTCAAAATGCTGGGCTGGATGAATCAGAAGCTGAAATCAAGACGGCCAGGAGAAATATCAATAGTCTTAGATATGACGATAATACCACTCTATGGCAGAAAGCAAAAAGGAACTGAAGAACCTCTTGATAAGGGTGAAAGGGAAAAGTGAAAATGCTGGCTTAAAACTCAACATTCGAAAAACTAAAATCATAGCATCTGCCCCCATCACTTCATGGCAAATAGATGGGGGGGAAGTAAAAATAGTGACAGCCTTCATTTTCTTGGACTCCAAAATCACCGTGGACAGTGACTGAAGCTTTGAAATTAAAAGGTGCTTGCTCCTTGAGAATAAAGCTATGACAAACCTAGATGACATATGAAATAGCAGACACATCACTGTGCCAAAAAAAGGTCTGTATAGTCAAAGGTGTGGTATTTCCAGCAGTCATTTACAAATGTGAGAATTAGACCATAAAGAAGGCTGAGCCCTGAAGAATTGATGCCTTCAGTTCAAGTTAATCCTAATGGAAATCAACCTTTAATATTAATTGGAAGGACTGACGGTGAAGCTCCAATACTTTGACTACCTAACACAAAGACCCGATTCATTGGAAAAGACCCTGATGCTGAGAAAGACTGAGGGTAAGAGGTGAAGGTGACAACATTGGATGAGATGGTTGGATGGCATACCAACTTCATGGACATGAATTTGAGCAAATTTTGGGAGATAGTGAAGGACAGGGAAGCCTGGTGTGCTGTGTGTAGTTCTCGGGGTCACAAAGAGTTGGACATGACTGAACAACTGATTAGAAAAGAGGTAAAATTCTCACTGTTTGCACATGACATGATACTGTGCATATAACACCCTAAAAATGCCACAAAAATGTACTAGAGCTAATGAATGAATTTAGTAAAGCCACAGGATATAAAATTAATACACAGAAATCACTCACATTCCTATATACTGACAATGAAAATTCAGAAAGGGAAATTAAGGAATTAACCCCATTCACCATTGCAACAAAAATAATAAATTATCTAAGAATATACTCACCTAAAGAGGCAAAAGACTATAAAACAGAAAACTATAAGACACTGATGAAAGAAATCAAAGATGACACAAACAGATGTAAAGATATACGACATTGCTGGATTGGAATGATCAATATTGTCAAAATGACTATATTAACCAAAATATACTAACCAAAGCAATCTACAAATTCATTTCTTTGTCTATCAAATTACCAGTGGCATTTTGCACAGAACTCAAACAAAAAATTTCACAATTTGTACGGAAACACAATAGACCCTGAATAGCCAAAGTAATCTTGAGAAAGGTAAACGGAGCTGGAGGAATCAAACTCCCTGACTTCAAATTATACTACAAATCTTCAGTCATGAGGACAATATGCTGCTGGAACAAAAACAGAAATATGGGCCAATGGAACAAGATAGAAAGCCCAGAGATAAACCCACAAAACTATGGGCAAAGGAGGTAAGAATATACAATAAAGAAAAGACGACCTCTTTGATAATGATGCTGGGAAAACTGGACAGCAATGTGTAGAAGAAATGAAATTAGAACACTTCCTAACATCAAACACAAAAGTAAACTCAAAATGGACTAAAGTCTTAAATGTAAGGCCAGAAACTATAAAGCTCTTAGAAGAAAACATAAGCAGTACACTCTATGACATAAATTGCAACAATATTCTGTCTGATTCACCGCCTAGATTAACAGAAATAAAATAAAAAATAAAGAAATGGCCCTAATAAACCTTAAAAACTTTGGCACAGCAAAGGAAACTATAAGCAAGATGAAAAGACAACACTGTGAATGGGAGAAGATAATTGCAAATGAAGCAACTGACAAAAGGTAAATCTCTAAAACATATAAGCAGCTCATATATCTCAATGTCAGAAAAAAAAAAACCTAATCAAAGAATGGGGAGAAGACATTTCTCCAAAGAAAACATAGAGATGGCTAATAAACATGTGAAAAGATGCTTAAGATAGTTCATTACTAGAAAAATGCACATCAAAACTACAAAGAAATATCACCTCACACCAATCAGAATGACCATCATCAAAAAAAAGTACAAATAATAAATTCTGGAGAGGATATAGAGAAAAGGGAACCCTCTTTGCACTGTTGGTGGGAATGCAAACTGATATAGCCATTATGGAGAACAGTAGGGAGATTACTTTAAAAATTAGGAATAAATCCTATTTTTGTGCAAAGCTTCCCTTTTCTCTAATAATGAGCTATGTTAAGCTTACAATGCCCAGTAATCCTACTACTGGGCATAAACAATGAAAAAGCCACAATTCTAAAAATACACCCCAATGTTGATTGCCACAATATTTACAATAACCAGAACATGGAAGCAACCTAGATGTCCATTGACAGAATGGATAAAGAAGTAGTGGTATATTTATACAATGGCATATGACTCAGTCATAAAAAGGAACAGATCTGAGTCAGTTGTAGTAAGGTGAATGAACCTGGTGATTCTTAAAGTGAGGTAATTCAGAAAGAGAAAAACAAGTGTCTTATATTAATGCATATATATGGAATCTAGAAAAATGCTACTGATGAACCTAGTAGAAAACAGACTTGTGGACACAGTGGGGAAGGTGAGGATGAGATGAATTGAGAAAATAGCATTGACGTATACGTGCTATCATGTATAAAACACATGACGTTGCTACATAACACAGGGAGTCCAGCCTGGCACTCTGTAATGACCTAGAGGGCTGGGATGGGGGGAAAGGAGGGAGGCTCAGCACTAATTCAAAAAGATATGTGCACCCATGTGTCTATAGTGGCATCATTTACAATAATCAAGATATGGAAACAACGTTAAGTGTCCATTGATGAAGTAATGAATAAAGGAGATGTGTTACACACACACACAAACACACACACAGGTATATTATTTGACCATGAAAAGGAATGAAATTCTGCCATTTGTATCAACACGGATAGATTTTCATGGAACTATACTAAGTGAAATAAGCCAGACAAAGAAAGACCAATACTATATGATTTCACTCATAGGGAATCTAAGAAACAAAACAGAACAAAACAAATGATTAAACAAAAATAAAACAAATACAAACTTATAGATGTAGAGAACTTTAGTGTCCAGAGGGGTAGGTTGAAGGATGAGTGAAATGGGTTAAAGGGGTCAAATACACGGTAACTAGACTTGTGGTGGTGATCACTTTTCAGTGTATACAGATGTCAAATTAAAATGCTGTATGCCTGATACTTCTATAATAAAATATTAAACTAGATAACCACAATTTGTAACCTCTATAGCACCTAAGGAACACCTGGTTCAATCCTTCCATTTCAGAATCATGGCAAAGTAGTAGATAGTGGCCGGTTCTAGATTAGAACACACAACTCCCAATTTCTATTCCACTACTATGTTTTGTATAACTGGGTTTTATTTTGTATAACTAAAAAATACCAAAAACTACAGAATAATTGCAAATTTTAAAAAGCTACTGCTTTGTCAAATAATGTTTATAAGGATATAGTTCTCATCTCTAAGAAGAGGAAATAGGATAAATTTCATTTTGCTCCTTTATATATTATTTACATTTTCACAATGAATACATAATATTTTATATTCATATTTTTATTAATTTCTGAAACTCGTGATGGGGCATTCATTTCAGTCACTCAGTCATGTCTGACTCTTTATGACCCCATGAACCACAGCATGCCAGGCCTCCCTGTCCATCACAACTCCCAGAGTCCACCCAAATCCATGTCCATTGAGTTGGTGATGCCGTCCAACCATTACATCCTCTGTCCTTCCCTTCTCCTCCTGCCCTCAATCTTTCCCAGCATCAGGGGCTTTTCAAACGAGTCAGCTCTTCCCATCAGATGGCCAAAGTGTTGGAGTTTCCGCTTCAACATCAGGCCTTCCAATGAACACCCAGGACTGATCTCCTTTAGGATGTACTGGTTGTATCTTCTTGCAGTCCAAGGGACTCTCAAGTGTCTTCTCCAACACCACAGTTCAAAAGCATCAATTCTTCAGTACTCAGCTTTCTTTATAGTCCAACTCTCACATCCACACATGACTACTGGAAAAACCATACCCTTGACTAGATGGACCTTTGTTGACAAAGTAATGTCTCTGCTTTTTAATATGCTGTCTAGGTTGGTCATAACTTTCCTTCCAAAGAGTAAGCATCTTTTAATTTCACGGCTGTAATCACCATCTGCAGTGATTTTGGAGCCCAGAAAAATAAAGTCTGACACTGTCTTCACTCTTTCCCCGTCTATTTCCCATGAAGTGATGGGACCGGATGCCATGATCTTCATTTTCTGAATGTTGAGATCTAAGCCAACTTTTTCACTCTCGTCTTTCACTTTCATCAAGAAGCTCTTTAGTTCTTCTTCACTTTCTGCCATAAGGGTGGTGTCATCTGTATATCTGAGGTTATTGATATTTCTCCTGCCAATCTTGATTCCAGCTTGTGCTTCTTCCAACCCCGTGTTTCTCATGATGTACTCTGCATATAAGTTAAATAAACAGGGTGGCAATATACAATCTTGATGTACTCCTTTTCCTATTTGGAACCAGTCTGTTGTTTCATGTCCAGTTCTAACTGTTGCTTCCTGACCTGCATATAGGTTTCTCAAGAGGCAGGTCAGGTGGTCTAGTATTCTCATCTCTTTCAGAATTTTCCACAGTTTATTGTGATCCATACAGTCAAAGGCTTTGGCACAGTCAATAAAGCAGAAATAGATGTTTTTCTGGAACTCTCTTGCTTTTTTGATGATGGGTACATACAGGTTGTTCTGCAATTGTTTCTTATTTATAGACATTATTGATGATTCTAGAGTAACATAATGTTAGAATTGGAAGATATTTAAGAACTGTCCAAAGGGCTTCATTTCTCATTGAAAGCTGTAAATAACATAAAATAAAAGTATAGATATTCTGCATCATAATTTAACTGTGGGGTTTACTTGAAAACTGATGTGGTATAGATGAACCAAGGACTAAATCCTTTCAGGAAGAAAACTAACATTTATTGAGCAACTACTACTTGACAGACAGATATACATTCTTAATCTCGTTTCATAGTTTCTTACAATAATTGACGATGTCTCGATGTCTCAGAAAATCTGAATATTCAAACAGGTTAAAATAGAACATGGGTTAGATTGCAAAATAGGTCTTTGAATGCTAATTTTACAGTTCTTTCGGACTCGTCTTTTGAGGTGATCCAGAGTTAGTATTCCCTGAAACAGAGATTCCTAAAGGCTCTTTTTGCTGTTTGTAGCATTAATCAGTAACTGTTAAAAGTTCAGTTGTCTGACCATTGCCATAGTACCTTTCCAAAATCTGTTGCCATCAGGCATTTCCAGTTGGAAGTGAGGTGGCTTTTTGATAACTTCAAGATTTTAAAGTCAAGATAGGACAAAGATGTGCCTGTGGGGATACTCATGTTATAACAATTTATCCTTTATGTTTCTAATTCATTTTATAATATTCAGTAGTTTTCACAAAAGAGATTAATATAATTGCTTGACAAAGTAGATCAGGAAACAGGACTTTGCCTAGGACTGAGGGCTTTTCTGAACATATGACTTCCAGTGCTAAAACAAGGACAGTCCTGGACCAATTGAAATGAGCTGATGATCCTGAGAAAGCTTAAATTTCTCATCCTCAGTCACACAGCAAATTAGTGATGGGATTGGACGAGAACTCAGAGCTCCTACCTAACTAGTCCTGGGCCCTTCCAACTAAACCACAGTGACTAAGTGATTATTAAATTTCGAAACACAGACTTTAACTCTTCATATAAGTGTTATATGAAGTGGTTATATGAAGCTGAGTGGTAAAGACTCTACCTGACAATGCAAGAGATGTAGAAGACATGGGTTCCATCTCTGAGTTGGGAAGATCCTTGAAGGAGAAAAAAAGGCAACCCACTTCAGTATTCTTGCTCAGATGATCCCATGGACAGAGGAGATTGGTGGCCTACAGTCTATGAGGTCACAAAGCATTGGACATGACTGAGTGACTGAGCACACACATAACCTTGTATGTTTAAGGCAAATGGATGGCATATTAGCAATTTAAAAAAAAATGATGTTATCCTATTTTGTTCCATTCTCTGCATTCTGACTTACTCATTTTAATCAAGGCTCTCACACCCTCAACTATGACAAGTGGCCGCCTTATACAAAATGGAGTTTTCTGTCCTGGCTTTATTGCCCCCTTTCTAGCTGTTGCACAATTAAACAACTCAGGCCCGTGCAAGTTCACACACAAAAGATTCTGCAATGGTAACATTTATCTTATACATGTTCCATTTATCTTTGGCAAAAAGCTTCAAATCCAAACTATCTTAAGTGATCTCAAAAAGACAGTGATAAGTACCTTCCCCCGTCATTATTGCTCCATTTTATCACAGTGGTGATAGCAATAATGGTGGTTTTAACCCCCATCAAGTCCATTTAACATGGCTCATTTTCAAAAGGCACTCAATGCCTTGTGACAGTCTGGCCAGGCAGTTTGAAAAGATCACTTAACCCCGATGATCTGAGGAAGACTCTGAGTGGGGAAAGAGGGCCCTACAGTCAGAGGCGAGATGGTGAATGGAGGGATGGGATGAAAAAAGACCATTGATTTTATGACAAGGGACAGAGTTACTGTCAAAACTGAGCAGCACAAATTGAAGGACTGTTTCAATTAGCTGTTTGCAAGAGAAATTCCTCAGAAGTTGTGATGCACTAGCTTGTGGTTATTGTTGGTTATGTTCATTCTTACAGTTTTTACATGTGTGTGATTTTTCTTAATACTAAAAGGAAAATCTGAGATTAGAATATCTGTTAGTAATGAAAATCATTAAAGAAGACCCATAGTAATTTCAATAAGATGTTTTATGAAGTGACAGTGACCTGGATAATGATAGCAGGCTGAAAAGGGGAAAGTGGAGCCTATGCAAGCCACATGTCACACACTCCAACGTGAGGTTGCCTAACACTGCTGCCTGTTCTGCAATCCAACAGCTGGTCTCTGTAGGTGTCAAAACTGTTAACAAAGCACACCTGTTTCTAGAAGTGCTGAATGTGGATGAGGGCAAGGGATGAGTAGATAATGACTGGAAGAAAAAAATCAACAGCACTCCTTTTGCACCTTATGCTTGCTCAAAGGATAACTCAGAGCTAGTGTTGCCTGAAAACTCTCAACTAAATACACAGAAATATTATCAAAGATAACACAGTTATTAAAACAGCAGACTCAGGAGCCAAAGTACTTGGTTCAAAGCCCCCTTCTTCCATTTTCTGACCATATGATTTTAGGTTAAGATTTTCTCTCTCTAAGCTGAAATTTGTTTGTTAGCAAAATGGGAATAATAGAACCTATTTCATAATCCTGTTGTGAAATTAAAATAATTTATGTGGCGTGTTCAACATAGTATCTGTACTGTAAAGTACATTTTATGGAAAGGTGATTATTATTGTAATTAATCCATATAAC
Organism: Bos indicus x Bos taurus; assembly: GCF_003369695.1. NCBI lineage: Eukaryota > Metazoa > Chordata > Mammalia > Artiodactyla > Bovidae > Bos > Bos indicus x Bos taurus. The sequence continues at coordinate 4,941,068 of NC_040078.1, read as the reverse complement.
ATACATAATTTTAAGCCTGATTTCTAAGCATAAGTTCTTAATTAACTAATTCTCTTTTCATTCATTGCAAATGTAAGTCTTGCCATAAAATAGCTAACAGGCATAAGGGTTTTAAAAAAAGAGCCCTTGACTCTGCATTTATGTTCAGGCTCCATTATCCATGGGCTTTACGATCTTGATAAAATGCAATCAATATGTTTAACATCAAGGATAATATGATACAATGCTTATAAGCTGAAAATTTGGAAACATATTAATCTGGTTTTGAGTCATTCCACCACTTTCTAATGATAGAATATTTTATATTTTCACATCACCTGTACAGAGGTGAAACTATTTGGATATCAAATCAAATATCATTTCCTCCAGTTGTCTTTCTCACTCCTTCTTTCACATTCTCAGGTCTCCCTGTACTTATCCCTTGTGACAGCTATCAGAATTACTATGAAATTAAGTGTATAATTACTGTCCAACTTTCCTAATAAATCACAAGTTTCAAGAAAGCACAAAACCTGTTTCTTTTTCTTCATGCCAGAATGTCCCTGGCTGGCACATGATAGGTGTCAATTATTGAAAGAATAAAGAGTTTTGAGTAAAAATGTGACATGATATGAATTATATTTCAATAGAATCACATGGGCTGCTCTCTTTAAAAGAAATTGTAAGTTTACAAGACTGGGACCAGGAAAACTATTTAGGAAACTAATGCAATAATTTAAGTTAGAGATGTCGGTGGCTTGTACAGAAAAAGTAGTGACAGAAGTGGTGGGAAGTGATGTATTTGCTAACAAATTTGATATTAGGTATAAAAGAAAGAAAAGAGTCAGAGATGATTGCAGTGTTTGAATCTTGGGCCACTGGAAGGATTAAGTGTCATTATTTTAGACAGGGAAATCTACAGAGGGGCAAATTTATTGTAGTAGTTCAGGAGTTCATTTTTGGGACATGTTAAGTTATAATGCCTATGCGACATCCAGATGAATATATCCAGCTATCCACTGTATTCCCAAATCTGTGGTTTAGAGGAGGGAGATCTGAGCTGACGATACAAAGCTTAAAGTCATGAGACTAGATGAGCTCACCAACAAAAGAGAAGAGAACTAAGGAATACGTTCTGAAGCAATATAATGTTAGAGGTCAGGAGATGATGAGGAACCAGCAAAGGATAATGAGAATGAGCAGTCAATGAGGGGAGAAAAATAGATGCTGGAACCCTTGTGTGACAAACCACGTAAAATAATAAGGGGACTAAGGATTTCTCATTTGATCTGCCAAGATGAGGATTGTTGGAAACCTTGACAAGAACCATTTTAGAGTAAATTGGTGCAGGCAATTTACTCATGTAAGGATTTAAAAGAGAATGAAATTTAATTCAACATCATAATGAGATACCTTTTCACATTCACTAGAATATTAACTAAAATCAAAGAGACTATTCACTAAATATAGGTGAGCATGTAAAGCAAATGGAGCTCTCGCACAATCCTGATTGGAATATGAAGTCTTAGAATTACTTTGCAGAATTGTTTGGCAGATTCTTTAAACGGAAATATATACTTATCATAATACCCAGCACATACAACCAAGACAAATATCCAAAATAAACGGAAACGTATATCCACTCAAAGACTTATATACTAGGACTTAGAAGAGCCTCTTCATAATAGCCAAAACTTAGAAAAAAACTAAAATATCCATCAACAGGAGAGTGGATATTCACACTGTGGTGTGGTCATATAATGTGAGAGCTTTCCTGATAGCTAAGTTGGTAAAGAATCTGCCTGCAATCCCAGAGACACTGGTTCGATTCCGGGGTCAGGAAGATCTGCTGGGGAGGGGATAGGCTACCCACTTCAGTATTCTTGGGCTTCTCTTGTGCTTCAGATGGTAAAGAATTTTTCTGCAATGGTAGAGACCTGGGTTTGATCCATGGGTTCAGAAGATTCCCTGGAGAAGGGAAAGGCTACCCACTCCAGTATTCTGGCCTGGAGAATTCCATGGGCTGTACAATCCATGGAGTCTCAAAGAGTTGGACACGACTAAGAGATTTTCACTTTCTTTCACACTTTTGTATAATGTTATTACTCAACAATACAAAAGAATAAACTGATACTGATGGAAAAATCTCAAAAACATTATGTTGAGCAAAAGAAATCAGATTCAAAAACATAAATACTGCATGATTATATGAGGACATGAAGTCCAAAAAAAAAAAAAAAAAAACTATAAACAGATAGAAATTCACGTGGGAAGAAAGCTAATTGATTAGAAAGGGCAAAAGGAAATTTTCTGGGTTGATGAATATGCTCTGTGTCTTGTTTTGTGTGCTAGTTCCATGAGTGTAAGCACTTGTCACAACTCAATGAACTATACATTTGAAGGCTGTGCATTTTATTGAATGTTAATTAAATCAAAATTTTAAGAAAGAATCAGAGATGACTTGGAGTCAGTAAATTATAAGCAGCTCTTCAAATAGAAAGAGGATCACAGAAAAAGATCAAAGGGATTAGGTGAAAGCTGGAGAGACACTGGAGTTAAGAACTTTTATTTTCTCCTATTATTTAAAATGAGTGGTGTTATTATATTTGCATGCTGATATATTAATAAATGATCCTTAGAAAAATAAATGATGATGCACAAGATTATAACACCTATTTTTCAGAATTGTTCTCAGGATAAAATTATAGATAATGAGTGAGAAGGATTTAACACAATACCTGGAATTTAGTAAAGGGTTCAATACACCATAACTGATTCTGCTATTATTGTCATGCAGTGATTATGGGCTTTCTGCTTTCACTCTAAGTGTAGTACACATGATGACAAATTTTTCTTATGACTTTTACTTTATCCTTTTGTTTTTCTTTTTTTATCTGAATTTTTTTGTTTCTTTTTTTAAATTTTTTATTTTATTTTATTTTTTAACTTTACAATATTGTATTGGTTTTGCCACATATCAGCATGAATCTGCCACAGGTATACAAGTGTTCGCCATCCTGAACCCTCCTCCCTCCTCCCTCCTCCCTCCCCGTACCATCCCTCTGGGTCGTCCCCGTGCACCAGCCCCAAGCATCCAGTCACCAGTCCAGGTTCGATGCACGATACTTTATCCTTTTTTTTACAGCACCTCATGATTAGGCTGATGCCCCCACTACTCCACCAACACTATTCACATTAAGTTCACTTGCCACGCTGTCAGTAAGTCTGAAATTTCATTGACTTCTTCCCCTTCCAATTTGATATCTGTAATCTGCAATGTGCTGTATAATCCAGATTATCAAATTTCTGTAACTGAATCTATCAAAGAATGGTGAATAGGCTAAGAGAGAAAATTATGCCATTTTAACTGATCCTTCTTCCCAACTTGGCCAACTTAGTTTCTACTCTTTCTTAAAGGGTCCATTTAAATTTCACTTACCCAGAGAAGCTTTTTCTGACCACCAAAGACTAGGTTGTCTAGGTCTATAAATTAGGAATTTTTCAGCTACAAGCAACAGAAACCCAACTAAAATTAGGTCTCAAAAACTATTTACAATAGCCAAGGCATTGAAGCAACCTAAATATCCATTGACAGATGAATGAATAAAGATATGATCCATATATATAATGAAATATGACTCAGTATAAAAGAGAATGAAAAATGTTATTTTCAGCAACATGAACTGACCTAGAGATTATCATACTAAGTGAAGTAAGCCAGACAAAGACAAATGTCACACAATATCACTTATAAGTGGAATCTTAAAAAAAATGACACAAATGAACTTATATACAAAATAGAAATAGACCTACAGACATTAAAAATAAACTTACAGTTCAAAAAGGTGGAGTGGGGGAGAAATATATAAGGAAGTTGGGATTAATGTATATACACTACTATATCTAAAAAAGGTAAACAACAAGGATCTGTTTATACCACAGGGATCTATATTCAATATTTTGTAATAAGCTATAATGGAAAAGATTATAAATACACACACACACACACACACACACATATATATATATATATATAGTTTGACTGGATTGCTTTGCTGCAGACTTGAAACTAAAAATTTTCATTTTAAGTAGTTGTTGTGATTCAGTCACTCAGTTGTGTCCAACTTTGCCATCCAATGGACTGCAGCACGCCAGGCTTCCTTCTCCTTCACCATCTACCAGAGCTTGCTCAAACCCATGTCCACTGAGTCAGTGATGCCATCCAACCATCTCATCCTCTGTCATCCCCTTCTCCTCCAGCTTTCTATCTGTCCCAGCATCACTGTCTTCTCCAATGTGTTGACTCTTTGCATCAGGTGGCCAAAGAACTGGAGGTTCAGCTTCAGCATCAGTCCTTCCAAAGAATACTCAGGACTGATTTCCTTTAGGATTGACTGGTTTGATCTCCTTGCAGTCCAAGGGACTCCCAAGAGTCTTCTCCAACACCACAGTTCAAAGTCATCAGGCTTTTTTATTGTCCAGCTTCAGCACTCAGCCTTTTTTATTGTCTAACTCTTGCATTCATACTACTGAAAAAACACCATAGCTTTGACTACACAGACCTTTGTTGGCAAAGTAATGCCTCTGCCTTTTAATACACTGTCTAGGTTTGTCATAGCTTTTCTTCCAAGGACCAAGTGTCTTTTAATTTCAAAGCTGCAGTCACCATCCACAGTAATTTTGGATCCCAAGAAAATAAAGTCTATCACTGCTTCCATTGTTTCCATATTTATTTGCCTTGAAGTGATGGGACCAGATGCCATGATCTTAGTGTTTTGAAAGTTGAGTTTTAAGCCACCTTTTTCACTCTCATCTTTCACCTTCATCGAAACATCCTTTAGTTCCTCTTCACTTTCTGCCATAAGGGTGGTGTCATCTGCAAATCTGAGCTTATTGATATTTCTCCTAGCAATCTTGATTTCAGCTTGTGCTTCATCCAGCCTGTCATTTTGCATGATGTATTCTGCATATAAGTTAAATAAGTAGGGTGACAATGTAGGTTCTTGACGTACTCTTTCCCAATTTTGAACCAGTCTGCTGTTCGACGTTCAGTTCTAACTGTTGCTTTTTGACCTGCATACAGATTTCTCAAGATGCAGGTAACTGGTCTGGTATTCTCATCTGTTTATGAATTTTTCACAGTTTATTGTGATCCACACAGTTGAAGACTTTAGCATAGTCACTGAAGGAGAAAGAAATGTTTTTCTGGAATTCCGTTGCTTTTTGTATGGTCCAACAAATATTGGCAATTTGACCTGTAGTTCCTCTGCCTTTTCTAAATCCAGCTTGAACATCTGGAAGTTCTCAGTTCACGTAGTATTGAAACCTCACTTGGAGAATTTTGAGCATTATTCATATGCAGTAGTTTGAATATCCTTCGGCATTGCCCTTCTTTGGGATTGAAATGAGAACTGACATTTTCCAGTCCTGTGGCCACTGCTGATTTTTCCAAATTTGCTGGCATATTGAATGCAGCAGTTTCACAGCATCAACTTTTAGGATGTGAAATAGCTCAGCTGGAATTCCAACACCTCCACTAACTTTGTTCATAGTGATGCTTCCTAATGCCCATTTGACTTTACACTCCAAGAGTTCTGGCTTTAGGTAAGTGATTACACCATCATGGTTATCTGGGTCATTAAGATCTTTTTGGTATATTTCTTCCGTGTATTCTTATCACCTCTTCTTAATATCTTCTACTTCTGTTTGGTCAATACCATTTCTGTCCTTTATTGTGCCTATCTATGCATGAACATTCCGTTGATATCTCTGATTTTCCTGAAGAGATCTCTAGTCTTTCCAATTCTATCGTTTTCTTCTATTTCTTTCCATTGTTCACTTAGGAAGGCTTTCTTATCTCTCCTTGCTATTCTTTGGAACTCTGCATTCAGATTACCTTTTCTACATTGCCTTTCACTTCTCTTCTTTTCTCAGCTATTTGTAAGGCCTCCTTAGACAACTCGTTTAAATGGTAGAAATGGATATTAATTCATGTAATTGTAACATTCCAGAGCTGTATCTGGACAGATGTGGCTAGATTTAAGAGTTAAAATATGTTTTAGGAATCTGTGCCCCGCATCTGCACTTCTTCACATTACTCCTAATTTCTGGACTCTGGTTTCCCCTGTTTTGCTTAATTCTCAGGTGGTTTCATTACAAATGCTGACACAGGTGATCAGGTAGTTGTTGAGACCTAAAGAAGTATTAAAAAGAAATTCCTTTTTCCCATTAATTCTAGTATAGGTTCAAGGTGATTTATTTTTCTGACTTTAATGAAGTGTCCATCAAGTGTCCCTTGGGTGATAAATTTCTCTGAATGACAGTATGTCTGGACTTAGAAGCAAGGAGGCAGTGTGAGCCACAGCTATGAATCCTTGACTAGAAACAGGAAATTCATTCTGGGCAGGTTAAGACATAGGGTCTCCATGTTGTCTGCCTTAATCATTCCAAGATACCTTGAATGAGCCCTATCTTATCATTTAAAAAATAACCACTACTGCTAGTATGCACTACAGACTATGCTGAGAATGTTACAAACAGCATTTCAGTTAACTGTTGCAAAAGCCACTTTATTACCATTTAGTTCTATTTTACAGATAAGGAAACTAAAGCTCAGAGTTGTTCAATACACCCAAGCTGAGGCATGAAGAAGAAAGAAATGGGCCTACAGACCAAGGACATATTCTGGACTTCTGATTCTGGAGACCCTTTCACCATGCACTCCTGATGACTCTGATAGGTGGTCTATTCTCTGCAGCTTCCCATGAAAACATACCATTTTGTATTTTTCCAGCCATTTATAGTACATGTATTACAACATACTCACTTCCTTGAATATTTGACTCCCATCTCCACAATCTGCAGTGCTAACTGTGGCATTAGAACTTTGTTCAGTGTAGTCATGACCTTTTCAATGCTTCTAGAAGCTATATCAATAGCAAGTTTACACAATTTGTTTAGGTCCAGAATACGAAATCATATATGTCAAGAAGCTGATAGACCACATTTTGTCAGAACTCTCCACCATGACCTGTCCATCTTGGGTGGCCCTACACAGCATGGCTCATAGTTTCCTTGAGTTAAACAAGGCTGTGATCCAGGTGATCAGTTTGGTTAGTTTTCTGTAATTGTGGTCTCCATTCTGTCTGCCCTTTGATGGATAAGGATAAGAGGCTTGTGGAAGCTTCCTGATGGGAGACACTGGCAGGTGGTAAATCTTTAATCCACTTTTCTGTTGATTGTTGATTGATTTTCTGCTGGGAGGTGTTCCCTCACTGTGGTAGGGGTAATGGGGGCAATGGAGACCTACTTCAAAAGGACTTGAGCCAGGACTGTTGTACTCAGTGCTCCTGATTTTCACAAGACAACAGAGTAGAAGAATATATGCTTATCTTCTCCTGTGAGAACTCCAAAATTGCAAATAACAGCTGAAGAACCATCAACAGCAGAATGTTGGATCCCATCAAAAAAAGATACTCCATGTCCAAGGGCAAAGGAGAAGCCCTAACAAGATGGTTGGGGGGGTGGTGAAATCATGTTTAGAATCAAACTCCATACCTGCCAGATGCTCAGAGGGCTCAAACAAAACCTTGTGTGCACTAGGACCCAGGGTCCCTACAGGAGACTGTGCCAGACCTGCCTTTGAGTGTCTGAGTGTCTTCCTGTGGAGGCACAGGTCAGCAGTGACCTGCTGCAGGGACAGGGGCTCTGGCTGCAGCAGACCTGGGAGGTGCAGCATGTGAGACCCAACACAGAGGCCCAGAGCAGACAACCCACAAACTGGAGAACAGTTATATCAAAGAATTCTAACACTGTTGTGAAAGTTCTAGGGACCACAACAGATTTCCCAACCTGGGGATCTGGCAAAGACCCTGAGAATCCCTAGGAAATTTGACTTTGAGGGCCAGTGGGATTTGATTACAAAACTTCCACAGGACTGGGGAAACTGACTCTTGGAGGGCACAAACAAAACGGTGTGCACACCAGGACCCAGGAGAAAGGAGCAGTGACCCTGAAAGAGACTGAGCCAAACTTATCTGTGAGTGTCCAGGAGTCTCCAGCAGAGGCGTGGGTCAACAGTGGTCTGCCATGAGGTCAAGGGTACTGAATACAACAGTCCAGGCATAAGTATTTTGAAGGAGATTGCCAGTTACCATTACCTCTACCGTTGTTTGGCCTCAGGCCAAACTACAGGAAGGGAACACAGCCACACCCATCAACAGAAAAATGGTTTAAAGATTTATTGATCATGGTCCCATCCACCAGAGCAAGAACCAGATTTCCCCACAAGCAGTTCCTCTCATGAGGAAGCTTCCATAAGCCTCTTATCCTTATCCATCAAAGGGAAGGCAGATCAGAAACCACAATTATAGGAAACTAACTAAACTGATCACTTGGATCACAGCCTGTCTAACTCAGTGGAACTATGAGCCATGCTGTGTGGGGCCACCCAAGGCAGATGGGCCATGGTGGAGAATTCTGAAAAATGTGGTTCACTGGAGAAGGGAATGGCAAACCACTTCACTATTCTTGCCTTGAGAACCCCATGAAAATTATGAAAAGCAAAAAGATATTACAGTGAAAGATGAACTCCCCACATAGGTAGGTGCCCAATATGCTACAGGAGAAGACTGGAGAAATAGCTCTGAAAGAATGAAGAGGCTGATCCAAAGCAAAAACAATGCCCACATGTAGATGTGAGTAGTGATGGAAGTAAAGTCCGATATTGTATTGGAAGTGATGGAATTCCAGCAGAGCTTTTTAAAATCCTGAAAGATGGTGCCGCTAAAGTGCTGAGCTCAACATGTCAGCAAATTTGGAAAACAGCAGGCACCACAGGACTGGAAAAGGTCAGTCTTCTTCCAATCCTAAAAAAAAAAGGCAATGCCAAAGAATGTGCAAACTACCACACAATTGCACTCACCTCACAGATTAGCAAAGTTATGCTCAAAATTCTCCAAGTTAGTTTTCAACAGTATGTGAACTGATAACTTCCAGATATTCGAGCTGTATTTAGAAAAGGCAGAGGAACCAGAGATCAAATAGCCAACATCCACTGGATCATAGGAACTACAATAGAATTCCAGAAAAACATCTATTTCTGCTTCACTGACTATGCTAAAGTCATTGACCACGTGGATCACAAAATAAGTGTGGAAAATTCTTAAAGAGATGGGAATACCACACCACGTGATCTGCCTCCTGAGAAATCTGTATGCAGGTCAAGAAGCAGCAGTTAGAACCAGACATGGAACAACAGACTGGTTCCAAACTGGGAAAGAAGTATGTCAAGACTGAAAGTTGTCACCCTGCTTATTTAACTTATATGCTGAGTACATCATGTGAAATGCCAGGCTGGATGAAGCACAGGCTGAAATCAAGATTGCTGGGAAAAATATCAATAACCTCAGATATGCAGATGACACCACCCTTATAGCAGAAAGTAAAGAAGAATTAAACAGCCTCTTGAGGAAAGTGAAAGATGAGAGTGAAAAAGCTGGCCTAAAATTCAACGTTCAAAAAACAAAGATCATGGCATCTGTTCCCAACACTTCATGGCAAATAGATTGAGAAACAATGGAAGCAGTGAGAGACTTTATTTTGGGGGGCTCCAAAGTCACTGCAGATGGTAACTGCAGCCATGAAATTAAAAAATGCTTGCTCCTTGGAAGAAAAGCTATGACAAACCTAGACAGTATGCTAAAAACAGAGACATCACTTTCCTGACAAAGGTCAAAGCTATGGTTTTCCCAGTAGCCATGTATGGATGTGAGAACTGGACCATAAATAAAGTTGAGCACTAAAGAACTGATGTTTTTGAACTGTGGTGTTGGAGAAGACTCTTGAGTCCCTTAGACAACAATGAAATCAAACCAATCAATCCTAAAGTCAGTAATAAATATTCATTGGAAGGACTGATGCTAAAGCTGAAACTCCAAAACTTAGGCCACCTGATGTGAAGAACTGACTCATTGGAAAAGACCCTGATGCTGGTAAAGATTGAAGGTGTGAGGAGAAGGGGAAAACAGAGGATGACAGTGTTGGATGGCATCACTGACTCGATGGACATGAGTTTGATCAAGCACTGGGAGTTGGTGATGGACAGGGAAGCCTGGTGTGCTGCAGTCATGGGGTTGCAAAGAGTCAAACATTACTGAGTGACTAAACTGAACTGATATGTCAAGAAAGAGTTTTCAGGGACTTCCATGGTTGTTATCCAATGGTTAAGATTCCACACTTCCACTGCAGGGGCACTGGTTTGATTCTTTGTAGGGGAACCAATATTCTGCATGCTGTGCCATGTGGCCAAAAAGTTAAGCAAGCTCCCAGGCCAATAAATTCTTTTCCATAACATTCTGTGTTTGAGGACTCTGGACCTAACCTGCTAAGAATATAGCCCCAGGAATACAGTAAGTCCCCTGCAAAAGAACATTCAAATTGCAAACTTTCAAATATGTGAATATGCATAACTGGAATGTTTTTTGAAGAGGTTGCATTGTGCTCAGTTGCTCCAGTCACGTCTGACTCTTTGACCCCATGGACTGTAGGCAACCAGGCTCCTCCATCCTTGGAATTTCCCAGGCAAGAATACTGGAGTGGGTTGGAGTAGATAGAATTGAATTCAGCAAGGAGCAGAACCTGTGCCATCAATATCAGGTAGGTGTGAGTGAAATTGCAGCTTGCCCTCCATCTCCTATTTCTGATGATCCTTCATCTCTACTACCTTCCACTTCTCTCTCCTCCAGTCATTAACTCTTCTTGCCTGTTCACTCAATACCAGCCCCTGTATGCCAGCTATTGTACTATAATACTGTACTTTCAAGTATGTACTGTAAGACTAAAAATGCTTTCTTTCTTGTGTTTACTTTTTATGTATTAATTTGTGTGAAAAAATATTACAGTATTATGTAGCTGATTGCATTAGTTGTGTACCTAGGCTAACTTTGTTGGACTTAAAAACAAAGGAGACTTAGGAAGGTGCTCCAAGAATAGACCTCATTTGTATGTAGGGGACTTACTGTACTGTGAGTGTATGTCAGCTTGGTTATGTAGTTCATTTGAGCCAGAGTCTCTTCTCTCTCTAAATCAGGCCCAACACAGATCCAGGTGGGTTAAAGGGGAATCTAGGAATGTGTCTTGATGTCCATCATATGCCACAAATCACTTAGTCTGCTAGAGCAGATTACAAACTTGGATATATTTTATATAACTATCAACTTGGTGAATATAGTCTTTTCTTTCTCAAGCTAGAAAAAGATTTTAAATAGTTTACATTCACATGGAATGAACAGTGTTATACATTTAGAGTTATCGTCTTGAGTTATATTAACTCTCCTTCCTTAGGTGATAATATAATTCAGAGACAGCTGGCGACATGCCACAAAAAAATCACATTGATAACATTACACTGATCTGGGCTGAATAAGCAAGAAGTGGCTGGAGCACTGGAGGCCTTAGAAAGGCATTGTACATACCTTTCCAAAGAGAGATGCAGGGATCAAATACACCTGTAAAATCTGTAGTGGTTCAGTGGTTATTGCTGCACCAGGACATTTGCATCAAAGTAAAGACAATCATTGCATCTTGCTCTTCTTACCACAAAGAATAAAGCCTAAATCACATGTTCCAGAAGCTGCATATTCTACACCTAGGAATATGGCTTTGCCCCTTATACAAAAAGAGGCAAAAGGCTATCAGCTTTGATTAGGCCCAAAGTAGGGGAGGACTTTCCAGAAGATCCACGCTGTGGTACCAACTGGTAGCAACATAGTCCAAGGTATCACTTGGACTGTGCTCCTCTGGTGTCAGAAGTATCAGTGATGGGAAAAGATGCTGCATGGAGTTTGTAAGTAAGAGAATCACATGGCAGCACTTGGGATTCTGAAGTGGGACTTTACCATCTGCTGAAGATAATTATACTCCTTTTGAAAAACAACTCTTACCACGTTTCTTGGCCCTGGTAGAGCACAAGCATGACCATGAGACACAGGTGACCATGCACCTGAAACTTCCCATCTTGAGCTGGCTCCTATCAGACTCACCACGTTTGGAGGGCAGTGACCCAGTGATCATCCACTGTGGGATTAAGTGTCACTTCTAAGACTGAGATCAAGTAGGATCAGAGGGCAGAAAGAAACTGCATAAATATATAGTCAAAATTTCCCATGCTATCCATCATTGTTGTACGCTTCCTTGCCTTGCATCTAGAGCTCTGTGGGGATTCATGAAGAAGGAACAGAAATTCCTAGCTTGGGACAGTGCCCCTGTTCATACACTTTGTGGTGAAGGAGAGGTGACCCCACATTAGACTTCATGGGCAATGGTAAATAATGGACCAGATGGCAAGGAGCCTAGAAGGAAACAGATTGAAATACTGGGGACAAGTCATTCTTGGATACAGACACATAAAAGAAGATACTGGAGTGGGGATAAAGTTTGAATGTCTTTCAAACACAAGATAACACCCACCAAAGAGCATTCCCCACATAAGTGTTAAATAAAAGAAAGGAAGAAAGTGAAAGTCACTCAGTTGTGTCTAACTCTTTGCGGCCCCATGGACTATACAGTCTGCGGAATTCTCCAGGCCAGAATACTGGAGTGAGTAGCCTTTCCTTTTTTCATGGGATCTTCCCAACCTAGGAATTGAACCCAGGTCTCTCACGTTGCAGGTGGATACTTTACCAGCTGAGCCACCAGGGATCCAGTCAAATAAGTATATCAAATGATTTTATATAATGGACAAAAGAATAAAGTGTCCATGTTGACAGAGATGGAGGCTATGCATGGACTCAAGTGCATGAATTCCTAATAATAAAGACTGACATAACCATTGCTGCCATTGGAGGTTTAAATGGCAGCAACTGAGATCAGTACTTGACACCCTCATGGCACTATTTCTCTAAAATACCATATGGCCACTTGATGACAAGTAGACCACATTGGGTCACCTATATCCCAAAAGGGCCAGCAGTTTATCTTCACAGTGACCCATTTCCCATATGGGTTGCCCTTTCTTGTTTACAAAGCCTCAGTCATCACCACTGTCTTACAGAGTGGCTGAGGCTGGGGCCCACTTCACAGGGTCCTCAGTGTGGGCACAAAGCAGGATCCAATGGTCATTTGACATACTATAATGGCAGAAGCAGCTGGCCTCATAGAATGCTGGGATGGCCTACAGAGGCACAGTTACAGCTCCAGCTCCAGCAGAGAGACTATAATTTTAAGAAAGGGTTGGCAAATTCAGTCTACCACCTGTTTTTGTAAATAAAAGTTTTATTGGAACACGGCCATCCTTATTCGTACACATATTGTCTATGGCTGCTTTTGCACTACAAGGGCAGACTTGAGTTGTTGTCACTGAAACCATATGGCCCACAAATTCTAGAATAATTACTATCTGGCTCTTTACAGAAAAAGTTTGCCAACCCCTCTGCTAGAGGATGTAATGCCATCAACTGGAAAAATGTATACACTGTGCCCCCAGTAAGAAAAAAGATATAGTTTAAGAAATCAAGGGGTGGAGGCATCAATGGTCTTACCATCACAAAGAATGATTCACTGGATTTTGTGTTTCCAGTATCTAGTACTCTGGGTTATAGGTTCTGGTTTTCAAAAGAGCCACACTTTTTTTTAGGGGACACAATAAGTGTCCCACTGAATTACATGATAAAGTGCTACTGTACGGAAAAGTGGATCTGAGTGGCATAAACAATGAAACATAGTAGACAGATGAATTATCCATAGTCTTTTGCAAGAAAGAACCTAATACCACTCTGCATGGAATGCAGTCAAAGGTTCCTTCTGCCTTAATTGTCGAAAATGGGTTTGCCCAAAATCATGACCTTCCCAGAGCAGCCCATATCCAGAGACTTTGCAAAGCAGAGGAGCAGAATTCTGGCTATCGGGGTGTAATGCGGCTAGTGATTATCTGGCGCCATATCACAGGAATTGTGTGTATGCATTTCCTCCTCATTCCCCACTCAATGGCATCACGTTTGTAGTTTCAAGTCAGCCACGGTAGAGGAATTTAAGTGATGGAAATTGGCAAATACTACAAATCCAAATTCCCCCCCCACACCCCACTCCAGAGAGTTAGCTATTAAATATTTATCAGCACAGCACCAAGACACTTGTTGGGTAACAGTCACTCTGTAAGTCACTGCCAGGGTGAGTGAGGCTTGGTGTCATAGCTTTTCTCCTTCCTCTAACCAACACTACTTTCTCCCTTTCTTCCAGAGGTATTGAGCACCAATAAAAGTGTTAAATTTTATCTTATGTCTGCTTCCAGAAACACCAGGTTGCAATTTAAGATTTTTAGTACAAAGATTACTATTAGTAATCCTGGCATATAAGCAGCAAAAGAAGTTGTACTTATTTTAAGTGGTGTGATATATTGCAATTATATATTTGAATCAGGTTTTGAATACATCAGTATAGAATTTTAACTATCAGCACTCTTAGAAAACCAAATGGCAAGCAAAGGACAGCTAACTTAAAGCTATGAAATCTTGTATTATTTCTGAAGGGAACATCAGCATGAAAATAAGGGTACTAGAACCAAATATCACAGGGAAAACTATTGTAGTTCAATTAAAAACTCATAATTAAAAGTCTTAGTTGAAATAGCCTAATGGAAATGCTCCCAGTACTAGTTAATCAATCACCTCTATACATAAAAATAGCTGCAACAGACCTTCTTAACGACATTTTAAGATCTTAAGTTCTGTTCAGTCACTCAGTCTTGTCTGATTCTTTGCAACCCCATGAATTACAGCACGCCAGGCCTCCTTGTCCATCACCAACTCCCGGAGTTCACTCAAACTCATGTCCATCGAGTCGGTGATGCCATCCAGCCATCTCATCCTCTGCTGTCCCCTTCTCCTCCTTCCCTCAGTCCCTCCCAGCATCAGAGTCTTTTCCAGTGACTCAACTCTTCGCATGAGGTGGCCAAAGTACTGGACTTTCAGCTTTAGCATCATTCCCTCCAAAGAAATCCCAGGGCTGATCTCCTTTAGAATGGACTGGTTGGATCTCCTTGCAGTCCAAGGGACTCTCAAGAGTCTTCTCCAACACCACAGTTCAAAAGCATCAATTCTTCAGCGCTCAGCTTTCTTCGCAGTCCAACTCTCACATCCATACATGACTACTGGAAAAACCATAGCCTTGACTAAGCGGACCTTTGTTGGCAAAGTAATGTCTCTGCTTTTGAATATGCTATCTAGTTGGTCATAACTTTCCTTCCAAGGAGTAAGCGGCTTTTAATTTCATGGCTGCAATCACCATCTGCAGTGATTTTGGAGCCCCAAAAAATAAAGTCTGACACTGTTTCCACTGTTTCCCCATCTATTTCCCATGAAATGATGTGACCAGATGCCATGATCTTAGTTTTCTGAATGTTGAGATTTAAGCCAACTTTTTCACTCTCCACTTTCACTTTCATGAAGTGGCTTTTTAATTCCTCTTCATTTTCTGCCATAAGGGTGGTGTCATCTGTATATCTGAGGTTACTGATATTTCTCCTGGCAATCTTGATTCCAGCTTGTGCTTCTTCCAATCCAGCGTTTCTAATGGTGTACTCTGCATAGAAGTTATTTGGCAAAACTAATACAATTATGTAAAGTTTAAAAATAAAATAAAATTAAAAAATAAATAAATAAATAAAATAAATAAGCAGGGTGACAATATACAGCCTTGACATACTCCTTTTCCTATTTGGAACCAGTCTGTTGTTCCGTGTCCATT
Source organism: Bos indicus x Bos taurus (assembly GCF_003369695.1). NCBI lineage: Eukaryota > Metazoa > Chordata > Mammalia > Artiodactyla > Bovidae > Bos > Bos indicus x Bos taurus. Next base: position 4,925,348 of record NC_040078.1, on the reverse strand, counting down.
TCTAACTATTTCTTCCTAACCTGCATATAGGTTCCTCAAGAGGCAGGTCAGGTGATCTGGTATTCCCATCTCTTTCACAATTTTTCACAGTTTATTGTGATCCACACAGTCAAAGGCTTTGGCATAGTCAATAAAGCAGAAATAGATGTTTTTCTGGAACTCTCTTGCTTTTTCCATGATCCGGCAGATGTTGGCAATTTGATCTCTGGTTGCTCTGCCTTTTCTAAAACCAGTTTGAACATCTGGAAGTTCACAGTTCATGTATTACTGAAGCCTGGCTTGGAGAATTTTGAGCATTACTTTACTAGCGTGTGAGATGAGTGCAATTATGTGGTAGTTTGAGCATCCTTTGGCATTGCCTTTCTTTGGGATTGGAATGAAAACCAGATCTTAAAATATAATAAATACCATCACTCACTCGTGCTTCACAAAGTATTCAATAAAATGTTGCATAAAATTCTCAATTGCTCTTAAGATTGAAAAGCATTTTTTTTCATTGGTACAGTCACCAATTCTTGGTGCTTGGAGAAACAGAATGTGGACATGTTGATGCCAAAGGGGTTATTCCTAACCTGAAATGTCCTAGAAAATTAAGGGGGGAAATGTAGGGCCAAGCCATACTTACCAATACATGGTAAGTATGGTCTTAGGTCCTAGATTAATATAGTCATCTGTAGCATACTACCAACACACACACACACACACACACACACACACACACACACACACACACACACACAACCCTTGTCTCAAAGCTAGATACTACCACCTCCAAAATGTGTATTATTACCTTATCTGTTTTCTGTGGCTTTCTCACTTTAGGGAATATGTTGCAACTCTTTCTCCATACCCTTGAATACAACATTTTAATTTATCTTTTACTTTTTAAACTGCCCCAGCCCTGCTTAAGTAAACAACACATTTTGCTTAATGTCCAGCCTAGATGTTGGTACCTACCCTTTACAGGATTTAGACTTTAGCTTTGAGCAGCAGATGCAGGCTGGCTCCATTCACTTCTATACCTCGCTCCTGCAACCACATGTGGCAGGATATTTCAGTCCTCCCATACCCCCTCTTCACTGCTCTAGCTTCCAGAAAGAAAGCTGCTGCTGCTGCTGCTAAGTCGCTTCTGTCGTGTCCGACTCTGTGCGACCCCATAGACGGCAGCCCCGCAGGCTCCCCCATCCCTGGGATTCTCTAGGCAAGAACACTGGAGTGGGTTGCCATTTTCTTTTCCAATGCATGAAAGTGAAAAGTGAAAGTGAAGTCGCTCAGTCATGTCCAACTCTTCGTGACCCCATGGACTGCAGCCTACCAGGCTCCTCTGTCCATGGGATTTTCCAGGCAAGAGTACTGGAGTGGGTTGCCATTGCACAAGTCCGTAACTCTTTATGACTTTGGAGAATAGGAATAATAGCAACACTTCCAAAACAAGAAAGCTACATTTCTAACAAGTTTTGAAATGTTCCCCCATCAGAATTACAGTGCTGTTGACTCATGATAAAAACTGTCATGATGATAAGACCAGATTTCCAAAGGGCTGTTCCCAGCAAGGGAGGCCATGTGTCAAAACTCAGCCTATGAAGGTACAGAGTGGAGTTGGAAAAAGTGGACAGAAAAGCAATGTTGAGACAGTAATGGAGGTAGGGAATAAGGGAGTTAGGGAGAGAAATAAAGCTTTTCAAAGAAGAAGATACATTTAAAGAGAAATTATATATATATATATATATGTATATATATATATATCTGTTTTCTGTATTGTAGGTTGCCCTGAATGACACTTACAGCAGTTTTACAGAGATCTAGACTAAAGATCTATGTTATTCTTCAAGGTTTCTGGAGGCAGATTATCATTTCATTAAATGTTGCTATGAAGTTATGCTATAAGGCAGTTAGGTTTCTATAAGTTAGATGGAGAAAAGTATATAGCCTACATTGAGTTCTTCATTTTTGTCAGTATACATTTAAACTGAATTAGCTGGAGTAAAAGCCAAATAAATGAAGATTCAGTCCACACAACTTGAAAAGCTCAGTGATTCTAAGATGCTCTATATTTTAATAAGATGGAATGTTATGTGTATATATATATATATAAATAAAATTCCAAAATGTATGCCTAATTTATAATCAGAGCCCCATAAAGATTTATTTACTTTTCCCTAATTATCTCTTCTCTCCAAATGATGAATAATAATTCATCAAAAATAGCACATCAAAATAGTTGAGAATACTATAAATTATGCAGAAAAAGAGAACAAAGAGGCTAAGATGTCAATCATGAAGAATTAAACTGTTAACTGACCTCTAGCCTTTTAGGCAAAGTGAGGAATCAGTGTGTCCTAAGACCCTAAAATGCTTTGATTATGCTAATCCTTTGAGTTATTTTTAAGAATTTTTAAGAATACTGCCTCCAGGTTCTCTTTAGTGATATCAGGCTCTTCCTTTGTAGATACTACTTTTTTTCATGTTTCCATTTTTCTCTTCCACCTTCCTTAGGCATTCAGCACCATCGTCCCAAGTATTTACATCTTATAGTAGGGAAAACAACTGGTTATCATCCTATTTGTCAGCTGTAGTCAGTTCATGTAGTGACTCCCTGAAGGCTGCCTCAGAATTCTTCTCAACATATTACTGGACAGAATGTGAGGGGAAATGTGCTGATTAATCAGTTTACTCGTGATGCTTCTGATGGGTTGGGAGGCTGATGGTATTATTGTACAGCTTACCTGTCAAATCAACTTTTGTGTAATTTTAAGTCATTAAGCTAGTAGCCTGGCTTCCCACTCCACCAGAACACTTTAAATATTTAATATTTTTATTATGAAATATTTAAAATATGTGTTTAAATATCTATAAATACAAATATAGATATTTAAATATCTCTACAAGTGTAAAGATAATAGAATAATTAAACTGATTTATCCAAAATTTAGATCCATCTAATATCAGTACATAGCCAGTCTTCCTACAGCTATTTCTCCAAGCTCCACTTTCTCTTATTTCAAGATTATTTTGAAATAAATCTCATAAATTAGACTATTTCATATGAAAATATTTCAGTATGTATCTCTAAAGAGACAAGTATCTTTTTAATACTTGTATTATCCGTTTCCTCCTAGTAAAGGAATGAAAGATTCCACAGTTTTGGGGAAGCAGATGTTCTCCTTATTGCCAAAATCACATAGAATAGCACCTTCTTGCCTTTTACAAAACTGGTGATTTGAGAATTGCAGGTGATTGTGTTCAACTGGAAAGGAGATTTTTGTCTGCTTTTTCTGAGTGGGCAGACTCCATCACACATGTACAGGCAGAAAGTATGGGAAATGTGAGTGGAGCAGTAGGCAATGCGAGACATGATGTGAACCAAGCCCTTCCCAACCCTGATGAGAATGAATGACCAGTCTGGCTCCAATTTCATTAAGATAAAAACCAAATTGGCTCCTGGCCAACAAAAATGATGCTCCTGGGTTGAGGGGGCGGGGACTTGTTGAAGCAATGGTTCAGTATTACACAAAATATTCAATAAAGAGTCTTATTAGATTCTGGTTTCTAATTCTATACAGTATCAATAAAAGTTAAGGAGAGTCAAGAAAACTATCCTCATGTTCCATTTCCTAAGAGGAGCTAGGTCTGGAGGTTGAATTTTAGTCACAAGGAACTGGAATCAGGTTTGTGTCTGTGTGTGTGTGTGCTCAGTCACTTCAGTAGTATCTGACTCTTTTGAGAAACCATGGACTGTAGCCCGCCAGGCTCCTTTGTCCATGGGATTCTCCGGGCAAGAATACTGGAGTGGGTTGCCATTTCCTCCTCCAGAGGATCTTCCCAACCAAGAGATTAAAACTGAATCACCTGTGCCTCCTGCATTGCAGGCGATTCTTTACCCCCTGAGGTTTATGTGTAACTACCTTATTTGCTCATTCTTGGTGAAGCCATGACACGTAAGCAAATATCACACAATAGGCCATATGAACTTGATTATTTGAAAGGGCTATTTCAATAAGCCAAAGTTATAGAATCATTTTCTCTCAACCCATGGTTCTTTTTTTGTTTTTTTTCTATAGCCATAGATTAAATGATCATCTCAGTTTCTGGCAAAATAAAGTGCTTTTTATGTGCAATGTCTGTGCTTGCTCTCTGCTTCTTCTTCATTTCATATCAGTCACCCGGTTGTGTTTCACTCCTTTCGACCACGTGGACTGTAGCCTGCCAGGCCTTTCTGTCCATGGAGTTTTCCAAGTAAGAATACAAGAGTTGGTTGCCATTTTCTACTCCAGGGGATCTTCCCAACCCAGGGATCAAACCCAAGCATCTTGTGTCTACCACATTGGCAGGTGGATTCCTTAACACTCCACCACCTGGGAGGCTGGTACTGTCTGCACTGCTCCTCATTTCCACACAAATCCAAGAACCAGAATGGCACAAACTAATCAGTGCTGTTCCTCTTTCTTGTCTAAGACTCCATTGCTCTATCCAGGACTTCCTCATTTCCAGGGAATTTCCATTCTCTCAAGCTGCTCATGTAGCTATTTTATTCCCTCTCTTCAGATGTATGCCTATCCATGAAATGTCTATGAATAACACTCTGATTTCACAAAGCACACTAAATAAGCCCCTGCATGATTTTGTGTCACTTATTCCCCCCTCCCCCTTAGAAAGTGGATAACTCAGAGCAAGCTGGCTGACTGCTAATAAATGTATAGCAGACAGCAAGCAACATCGTGTCCATTGTTGCCTGAGTCCCTCCACCCTACACAAGATAAAGTCAGTTCATACCAGTGAAGGAACTATCTGTGTGTCAATCTCTTTTATATGTATGTTCTTGATCTACCCCTGCTCCTATAACAAAATACCACGGATTAGGTGACTTAAACAAAAGAAATTTATTTTTCACCATTCTGGGGGCTGAGAAGTCCAAAATCAAGGTACCAGTAGAGTTGGTGTCTGGTGAGAGTCTGATTCCTGATTCATAGATGGCTCTCTCCTCTTACTGTGTCCTCACATGGTTGAAGCAGCAAGAGAGCTCTCTGAGATAGTTTATAAAGTCACTAATCCCATTCATGAGGCTCCACCTTCATGACTTAATCATTTCCCAAAGGCCCCCCCAACCTTCTCACACCATCACATATGAATTTGGAAGGTAGGGTATACAATCATTCAGTCTATAGCACACATCTTGACTATGCATTTCTATATGTCTTAGAGTTAATACATACAGTTTTCTAAAAGTGTTTTGTGATGAAAGGCACGACACAAATGTAAGTTCTCACTATTGCTTGCATTATAGCTTTGATATAATCTACTTTACTAGAACAATCGTAAAATTACATATTTTTCCAATCATCAGGTGAAATATAGAATATTCTTTCCCAAGCACAAAACAAACCCATATTGGATTTTATAACTTTGATAGATACTATTTTATTGTTACTCTTATATTATGCCTCTGTACTTTATTTTATGCATCACCTTTTCACAAAATGCAAAGAATGGTCCCTCAGTGATTGTTTAATCTGACTGTATTGCAAGTAAAGAGAAATATCTTCAATCACCTCTTCCCTCTTACAAAGGAAGCAATAGCCTCACAGACAAGGAAGGCTCACAGACAGTATCAAAGGAGATCATCACTGAAAATGTCAAAGTCCCCTCATTTGAAGCACATTGGGAAAAGGGCAAGTGTAGGGATGTTTCAACCCACTGCCATGGGCTTCATGTGGTTCTTTAGAGCTTCATGTGCAAGCATTGTGGCATCTGCAGAAAAGAAAAATTAAAGTTACAGTAACAGTTTACAGAGATAAATAACTAAACATAAAATTTATTGTTTTTAATTAATTAATTTATTTAAACTTCAAAATTTCATAGGAGAAAAAAATGCATCAATGGTGTAGTTGATTTACCATAGAGGGCAATATGAACATCATAGATGCCTTGCAAAATGGTGAGAACAAGCTATTCAATAAATTTAATCAAAGCCAGATGATAATTTGTCAGTGATGTTGAAGAAAATATTCTAGGCATCCTTGATTGCTCTCTTTCCCTTTCATTACATCTCTACCAGTGCCATGAGTTCTGAGGCCAACCACAAAGGTTAAAAAGTGGACAGTGGCCCAATTCTTGGAAATCCCCCCACTTTCCCCAAATAGTTGGAATAATCCTCCCATTCATTTACCTATGAACTTAGCCAGCCCATAAAAATTAACCATGCCATATTTCAAAGCCTCTCTCTCCTTCTGAGATGGCCCACACTCTATGAGTGTGTTTCTCTCTAAATAAATCTGCTTCTTACCTAAAAACAAACAAGTAAATTCTTTCTAAAATCTTCTGAAAATTCTGCCTTTTAAATTATGTACATCATGACCTAGTAGTTATGTCATACAAACAGAAGATATTTATGGGCTGACAAAAAGTAATTCAGAATTACCCTCTGTCCTATGCTATTTTTCTCTCCTAGATACATTTTTTGTGTGTGTTTCTCTGCCATGCTTTATATCTGCAGTAGGACTGCCTTTGCAAACAGCATTCCTCATATTCCTGTGCCAGCTGGTAATGGGAGGCCTTCACTGGAGATTGGAAGATGAAAGAAAAAGATCACGGCATTTCTTCCTTATTTGCTCCACTCCTAAGGACAGCTCAGTTTCTATGCTTCTGGTGTTCCCTGAACACTCCTTTTTGTTTTACCCCTTAACTAAAAAGTGGTCACTTCTTTAAAGTCTTTCATCTGAACCATCTGAGATGAGCTCTCTTTCGCTGTGTCCTTGACTTTTATACAGGCTTTCCCAGTAAATCGGATGGTAAAGAATCCACCTGCAATGCAGGGCACCAAGGTTTGATCCCTGGGTTGGGAAGATCCCTTGGAGAAGAGAATGGCTACCCACTCCAGGATTCTTGCCATGGGCAGGAGAGCTTCTTTATGGGGTCATAAAGAGTCGGATAGCATTTAGCAACTATGCTTTCATTTTTTTTCTATTTGACTTCAGTACATCTAGAACAACTCGAGGTAGCTAAGACAGCCAAATTCCCAAAGACATGAAGTTTTAAGGTAAAATTTCTCAGTGATCTGGAAGAGTTTAAAGAAAAATGCTGATCATTAGCCTCAAGACAAAGATAGATAAGGTAAATCTAAAGTGAAGAACTGAGAACAAATCCATAGTATAAGAGAACAATAGTGGAAAATGAGTGAAAAAAAGCCCCAGGAAAATAAGAGTAGTGATGAGAACTAAGAATGCAGAGTATTTGGGAAGGGGTGCATCACTAAAGAAAAATCTCAGAAAGAGATATATTATTAAGCCTTATAAAATGAATACTTTTTAAATTTTATGTTGCAACATCATGCCCACAATTTTTTTTTAGTTTCTTTTTTTAAAAAATTAATTTATGTATTTTAACTGGAGGCCAATTACTTTCAATATTGTAGTGGTTTTTGCCATGCCTTGACATGAATCAGCCATCGGTGTACATGTGTCCCCTATCCTGAACTCCTCAGCCGCCTCCCTCCCCATTCCATCCCTCAAGGTTGTCCCAGTGCACTGGCTTTGAGTGCCCTGTTTCATGCATTGAACTTGGACTGGTCATCTATTTCACATATGGTAATATACATGTTTCAATGCTATTCTCTCAAATTATCCCACACTCGCCTTATCCCACCGAGTCCAAAAGTCTCTTCTTTATCTCTGTGTCTTTTTTGCTGTCTCACATATTGGGTCATCATTACCATATTTCTAAATTCCATATATATGCATTAATATACTGTATTGGTGGTTTTTTTTTCTGGCTTACTTCACTCTGTATAATAGGTTCCAGTTTCATCCACCTCATTAAAACTGATTCAAACGTATTATTTTTAATAGCTGCATAATATCACATTGTGTATATGTACCACGGTTTTCTTATCCATTCATCTGCCGATGGACATCTAGTTTGCTTCCATGTCCTAGCTATTGTAAACAGTGCTGTGATGAAATTGGGGTACAAGTGTCTCTTTCAATTCTGGTTTCTTTGGTGTGTATGCCCATCAGTGGGATTGCTGGGTCATATGGCAGTTCTATTTCCAGTTTTTTAAAGAATCTCCACACTGTTCTCCATAGTGGCTATACTAGTTTGCTTTCCCACCAACAGTGTATGAGTGTATTCCTTTTTTTCTGTAACCTTTTCAACATTGATTGTATGTAGACTTTTTGATAGCAGCCCTTCTGACTGGTGTGAGATGGTATCTCATTGTGGTTTTGATTTGCATTTCTCTGATGATAAGTGATGTTGAGCATCTTTTCGTGTGTTTGTTAGCCATCTGTATGTCTTCTCTGGAGATATGTCTGTTTAGTTCTTTGGCCCATTTTTTGATTGGGTGGCTTATTTTTCTGGTATTGAACGACAAGGGCTTCTTGTATATTTTTGAGATTAATTATTTGTCAGTTGCTTCTTTTGCTATTATTTTCTCCCATTCTGAAAGCTGTCTTTTCACCTTACTTATAGGTTGTTCTTTGTGCAAAAGCTTTTAAGTTTAATTAGGTCCCATTTGTTTATTTTTGCTTTTATTTCCAATATTCTGGAAGGTGGGTCATAGAGGATCCTGCTGTGATTTATGTCAGAGAGTGTTTTGCCTATGTTTTCCTCTAGGATTTTTACATTTTCTGGTCTTACATTTAGATCTTTAATCCATTTTGAGTTTATTTTTGTGTATAGCATTAAAAAGTGTTCTAGTTTTGTTCTTTTACAGATAGTTAACCAGTTTCCCAGCACCACTTGTCTTTTCTCCATTGTATATTCTTGCCTCCTTTGTCAAAGATAGGTGCCCATAGGTGTGTGGATTTATCTCTGGGCTTTCTATTTTGTTCCAATGATCTATATGTTGGTCTTTGTGTCAGTACCATACTGTCTTGATGACTGTGGCTTTGTAGTATAGTCTGAAGTCAGACAGGTTGATTCCTCTGGTTTCATTCTTCTTTCTCAAGATTGCTTTGGCTATTCGAGGCTTTTTTGTGTTTCCATACAGATTGTGAAATTATTTGTTCTAATTCTCTGAAAAATACCATTGATAGCTTGATAGGGATTGCATTGAATCTATAGATTGCTTTGGGTAATATACTAATTTTCACTATATTGATTCTTCCAATCCATGAACATGGTATATTTCTCCATCTATTAGTGTCCTCTTTGATTTATTTCATCAGTGTTTTATAGTTTTCTATATATAGGTCTTTTGTTTCTTTAGATAGATTTATTACTAAGTATCTTATTCTTTTCAGTGCAATGGTGAATGTAATTGTTTCCTTAATTTCTCTTTCTGTTTTCTCATTGTTAGTGTATAGGAATGCAAGCGGTTTCTGTGTGTTAATTTTATATCCTGCAACTTTACTATATTCATTGATTAGCTGTAGTAATTTTCTTGTGGAGTCTTTAGAGTTTTCTATGTAGAGGATCATGTTATCTACAAACAGTGAGAGTTTTATGTTGTCTTTTCCCAATCTGGATTCCTTCTATTTCTTTTTCTTCTCAGATTGCTGTGGTTAAAATTTCCAAAACTATATTGAATATTAGTGGTGACCCTGGGCATCCTTGTCTTGTTCCCGACTTTAGGGGATATTTTTCAGTTATTCACCATTGAGGATAAGGTTTGGTGTGGGTTTATCATAAATGGCTTTTATTATGTTGAGGTATGTTCCTTCTATGCCTGCTTTCTGGAGGGTTTTTATCATAAATAGATGTTGAATTTTGTCAAAGGCTTTCTCTGAATCTATTGAGATAATCATATGGTTTTATCTTTCAACTTCTTAATGTGGTTTATAACATTGATTAATTTATGAATATTGATGAATCCTTGCATCGCTGGGATAAAGCCCACTTGGTCATGATGTATGATCTTTTTAATATGTTGTTGGATTCTGTTTGCTAGAATTTTGTTAAGGATTTTTGCATATATATTCATCAGTGATATTGGCCTGTAGTTTTCTTTTTTTGTGCCATCTTCGTCTGGTTTTGCTATTCAAGTGATTGCAGCCTCATAGAATGAGTTTGGAAGTTTACCTTCTTCTGCAATTTTCTGGAAGAGTTTGAGTAGGCTAGGTGTTAGCTGTTCTCTAAATTTTTTGGTAGAATTCAGCTGTGAAGCCAGCAGTCCTGGGCTTTTGTTTGCTGAAAGATTTCTGATTACAGTTTTGATTTCCATGCTTGTGATGAGTCTGTTAAGATTTTCTATTTCTTCCTGGTTCAGTTTTGGAAAGTTACACTATTTTAAGAGTTTATCCATTTCTTCCAAGTTGTCCATTTTATTGGCATACAGTTGCTGATAGTAGTCTCATGATCCTTTGTATATCTGTGTTGTCTGTTGTGATTTCTCCATTTTCATTTTTAATTTTGTTGATTTGATTCTTCTCCCTTTTTTTCTTGATTAGTCTAGCTAAAGTTTTTTCTATTTTATTTATCTTCTCAAAGAACCAGCTTTTAGTTTTATTGATATTTGCTATGGTCTCTTTGTTTTTTTGCATTTATTTCTGCCCTAATTTTTATGATTTATTTCCTTCTACTAACCCTGGAGTTCTTCATTTCTTCTTTTTCTAGTAGCTTTAGATGTAGCTGCTGCTGCTAAGTAACTTCAGTCGTGTCTGACTCTGTGTGACCCCATAGATGGCAGCCTACCAGGCTCCTCCATCTCTGGGTTTCTCCAGGCAAGAATACTGGAGTGAGTTGCCACTTCTTGCTCCGATGCATGAAAGTGAAAAGTGAAAATGAAATCATTCAGTTGTGTCCGACTCTTCATGACCCCAGGGATTGCAGCCTACCAGGCTCCTCCATCCATGGGATTTTCCAAGCAAGAGTACTGGAGAGTTAAGTTATTTATTGATTTTCTCCTGTTTCTTGAGGTAAGCTTGTATTGCCATGAACCTTCCCCTTAGCACTGCTATTACTGAATCTCATAGGATTTAGACTGTTGTGTTCTCATTTTTATTCATTTCTATGCATACTTTCATTTCTTTTTTTTTTATTTCTTCTGTGATTTGTTGGTTATTCAGAAGTGTGTTGTTTAGCCTCCATATGTTTGATTTTTTCATAGTTTTTTCCTGTAGTTGGCATCGTATCTTACTGTATTGTCATCAGAAAAGATGCTTGAGATGATTTCCATTTTTTTGAATTTACCAAGGCTAGATTTATGGCCCAGGATGTGATCTATCCTGGAGAAGTTTCCGTGTGCACTTGAGAAAAAGGTGAAATTCATTGTTTTGGGGTGAAATGTCCTATAGACATCAATTAGGTGTCACTGGTCCATTGTATCATTTAAAGTCTGTGTTTTCTTGCTAATTTTCTGTTTAGTTGATCTATCTAGAGGTGTGAGTGGGGTATTGATGCCTCCCACTATTATTGTGTTACTGTTAATTTCCCCTTTCTTACTTGTTAGCATTTGCCTTACATATTGTGGTGCTCCTATGTTGAGTGCATATATATTTATAATTGTTATATCTCTTTTTTGGATTGATCCTTTGATCATTATGTAGTGTCCTTCTTTATCTCTTTTCACAGCCTTTATTTCAAAGTCTATTTTATCTGATATGAGTATTGCTACTCCTGCTTTCTTTTGGTCTCCATTTATGTGAAATATCTTTTTCCAGCCCATCACTTTCAGCCTGTATGTGTCCCTTGTTTTGAGGTGGATCTCTTATAGGCAGCATATATAGGGGTCTTGTTTTTGTATCCATTTAGCCATTCTTTGTCTTTTGGTTGAGGCATTCAACCCATTTACATTTAAGGTAGTTATTAATAAATATGATCCCCTTGTCATTTACTTTGTTGTTTGGGTTTGAGTTTATAAACCTTTTCTGTGTTTCCTGTCTAGAGAAGGTCTTTAGCATTTGTTGAAGAGCTGGTTTGGTGTTCTGAATTCTCTCAGTTTTTGCTTGTCTATAAAGCTCCGGATTTCTCCTTTATATTTGAATGTGATCCTTGCTGGGTATGGTAATCTGATTGTAGATGTTTCTCTTTCATCACTTTAGTATTTTCTGCCATTCCCTTCTGGACTGAAGAGTTTCTATTGAAAGATCAGCTGTTATCCTTATGGAAATCCCCTTGTGTGTTATTTGTTTTTTTTTTTCCCCCTCCTTGTTGCTTGTAGTATTTGTGGTTTCTGTTTGATCTTTGTTAATTTGATTAATATGTGTCTTGGTGTGTTCCACCTTGGGTTTATCCTGTTTGGGACTCTCTGGGTTTCTTGGACTTGAGTGGCTGTTTCCTTCCCCGTTTTAGGGAAATTTTCAACTATCATCTCCTCAAGTATTTTCTCATGGTCTTTTTTTTTTTGTCTTCTTCTTCTGTGACTCCCATGATTCGAATGTTGGGGTGTTTAACATTGTCCCAGAGGTCTCTGATGTTGTCCTCATTTCTTTTCATTCTTTTTTTCTTTTTTCCTCTCTGCTTCATTTATTTCCACAATTCTATTTTCTACCTCACTTATCCTATCTTCTGCCTCTGTTATTCTACTCTTGGTTCCCTCCAGAGTGCTTTCGAGCTCAGCTATTGCATTATTCGGGCTTCCCTGGTAGCTCAGATGGTAAAGCATCTGCCTACAATGCAGGAGACCCGGGTTTGATCTCTGGGTTGGGAAGATCCCCTGGAGAAGGAAATGGCAACCCCCTCCAGTACTCTTGCCTGGAAAATCCCATGGACTGAGGATTCTGGTAGGCTACAGTCCATGGGGTCGCATTATTGATTGACTCTTTTTTATTTCTCCTAAGTCCTTGTTAAACTTTTCTTGCATCTTCTCAATCCTTGTCTCCAGACTATTTATCTGTAATTCCACTTTGTTTTCAAGATTTTGGATCATTTTTACTATCATTATTCTGAATTCTTTTTCAGGTAGACTCCCTATCTCCTCCTCTTTTGTTTGGCTTGGTGGGCATTTATCATGTTCCTTTACCTGCTGAATATTTCTCTGCCTTTTCATCTTGTTTAGATTGCTGTGTTTGGGGACACCTTTCTATGTGCTGGAAGTTTGTGGTTCCTCTTTATTGTGGAGATTCCTCCCTGTGGGTGGGGTTGGAAGAGTGCCTTGTCAAGGTTTCCTGTTTAGGGAAGCTTGTGTCAGTGTTCTGGTGGTGGAGCTGGATCTCTTCAATCCGGAGTGCAATAAAGTGTCTAGTAGCGAATTTTGAGGTGTCTATGCATTTGGTGTGACTTTTGGCCACATGTGTTTTAATGCTCAGGCTTATCTTCCTGTGTTGTTGGAGAATTAGTTTGGTATGTCTTGCTCTGAAACTTGTTGGCTCTTGGATGGAGCTTGGTTTCAGTATAGGTATGGAGGCTTTTGGATGAGCTCTTGTCGATTAATGTTCCCTGGAGTCAGGAGTTTTCTGGTGTTCTCTAATTTTGGATTTAAGCCTCCTGCCTTTGGCTTTCAGCCTTATTCTTACAGTAGCCTCAAGCCTTCTCCATCCATACAATACCAATGATAAAACATCTAGGTTAATGGTGAAAAGATTCTTCACAGTGAGGGACAGCCAGAGAGGTTCACAGAGTTACATGGAGAAGAGAAGTGGGAGGAGGGACATAGAGGTGACCAGGAGTAGAGGAGGGGGAGTCAAAAGGGGAGAGAGCAATCTAGCCAGTAATCAATTCTCTGTGTGCTCTCTGCAGTCTGGAGCATTCAGAGAGGTTCACAGAGTTACATAGAGAAGAGAAGAGGGGGGAAGGAGATAGAGGTGACAAGGAGAAGAGGGGGAGTCAAAAGGAGAGAAACAAATCTAGCCAGTAATCAGTTCCCTAAGAGTTCTTCATGGCCCAGAACACCCAAAGAGATTCACAGAGTTAAGTAGAGAAGAGAAGGGAGAGGGAGGAGATAGAGATGACCTGGGAGAGAAAAAGGAGAGTCAAAAGGAGAGAGAGTAATCAAGCCAGTAATCACACTTCTAAGTAAAAATGGGTACTGAAGATTGGATTCTTAAAGGTACAAAATTGATAACAAATATTAAAAATAAAGATTAAAAATCTAGAGTAGAGGTTAGGCTCCAAAAATACAATTTTTTTTTAAAAATCACAAAAATTATAAAAAAAAAAATATATATATATATATATGAAATTTGCTTTAAAAATTGGGTTTTTTTTTCAAGGTAATAGTAGTTTTTAAAAATTAAAGGAGTAATAAAGAATTTAAAAATTAAAAAAATTTAAAAATTAAAAAATGATAATAGTAAAATATATCTAGAAATTTCTCTGGAGCTGTTGAGGGCAGTGTGGGGTCAGTTCAGTTTCAGATAGTTCCTTGTTCCAGCTTATACTTCTCAAGGTCTATAGGCCCCTTCCAATGTAGTCAGTGCTAACTACAGGGTTTTAATCTGTCGCACCTGTCACTTCCAAAGCGATTCCCTCTTTTTGTTTATCTTGGCTTATCTGTTTGCACGTCTCTTCAGTGTCTAATTTCTGCCCCGACACAAGGGGGCAAAGGTGGATGTTTATTAAGGCTCACTTGTTCAACTGTGCTGTGGGGAGGGAGGAACACTGAGGAGTGCTCGCAGTGTCTGGGCCCTACTAGGTTTGCCCCCGCTCACGGCGTGTGTGCTTTCCCAGTCTACACTACTCAGACTCGAGGTTCTTCTACAGGGGGCCCTGGGTTGTGTGCACTTCCCAGGTCTAAGCCTCTCAGGTTCAGGTTCTTGGGTACTCCACAAAAACACAGACTTGGTTGGGCCTTTGTTTTGTGCCCTTCACAAATCCGAGCAGCTCAGGTGGCCAGGTGCTTGGCAAGCACACTCTCCCCAGGTGGATGGTGTGTCTTATCACCTCCCCCTTCCCAGCCGCTCAGTTTCCAGGGTGCACCACAAAAGTGCCATCTCAAGTGTGCCATTTTTCTCTTCTAGGAAATTGATTTCTTACTGCAACCCTCCTGGTGGATGTCAACCATCCAGGATCCCAGGAAGGCTTGGTTAGTAACTGGGAGCCTGCTCATAGTTTGGTGGAGGATGCCGTCTCTGGGGCCGAGATTGCCCGTCGCCTTCCGGCTCTGGTTGTCACCCGCCTGCCTCTCTGCCTCCAGCGGGGGGAGGGGCCTGTCTGCAGCCGGCTAGCTCTCCTCTGGTATTTGCTCAGTCCTTTGTTCTGTGAGCAGGCCAGGCTATGCCTTAGAGCTTTTCACGGGAAAGTTCTCTCTCTCTCTCTCTCTTTTTTTTTTTCCCTCTCTCTCTCTCTCTCTCTGGCTATCCCACAGTTTAGGTTGCTATCTCACATTCAGTTCAGTTCAGTTCAGTCGCTCAGTTGTGTCCGACTCTTTGCGATCCCATGAATCGCAGCACGCCAGGCCTCCCTGTCCATCACCAACTCCTGGAGTTCATTCAGACTCATGTCCATCAAGTCAGTGATGCCATCCAGCCATCTCATCCTCTGTCGTCCCCTTCTCCTCTTGCCCCCAATCCCTCCCAGCATCAGAGTCTTTTCCAATGAGTCAACTCTTCGCATTAGCTCCCTCAGATTGTCCTCAGATCATTTCCCTAAGCAATGAAGCTCGCACCTCCCTGTTCAGCCCCTGCTTGCTGCTGGCAGACACGTGCATCTGGGTTACTTTTCCACTGGGAGTTGAGGTTAGGCGTGTAATCTGTGGGTTTGTTTTTTTTTTTTTCCCCCTCCTGGTTATGTTGCCCTCTGAAATTCCAAAACTCCCCACAGACACGCCTGTGAGAGGGTTTCCTGGTGTTTGGAAACTTCTCCTTCACAACTCCCTCATGAAGGGGTCTCCATTCCTAAGTCTTTTGTCTCTCTTTTTATCTTTTATCTTTTGTCCTACCTCCTTTCAAAGAGAGTGGGCTGCCTTTCTGGGTGACTGGTGTCCTCCGCCAGCATTCAGAAGTTGTTTTGTGGAATTTGTTCAGCGTTCAAATGATCTTTCGATGAATTTGTAGGGAAGAAAGTGGTCTCCCTGTCCTAGTCCTTCACCGTCTTAGGACTGCCAGCTATCCTGCCCTTATGTTAAAAATGCACTTCTTAGAGGAAGCATATGTTGGTCCTTGCTTTTTATTCAATTTGACAAGCTATGTCTTTTATTTGGGGGTATATGATCCATTTACATTTAATGTGATTACTGATGTGATTAGGATTAACTTTATCTAGAAGACAATTTCTTTTTCCTCTACTCTTTCTTCTTTTGGATTAACTAATGGCTCTTTTAAAGTGTCATTGTGGTTTTTTTGTTGTTGTTGTTGAATTTTTAGTTATAAATCTGCCATGTTATTTTAAAAGATGATCTGGGGGTTATAGTATCCATTTTTAACATATCAGTCTAGTTACAAGTGACAATATACTGTTTCACATATAACATAGGAAACTTATAGTAGTGTACTTCAGTGTCTCCCCTTCTGTCTGATATGTTATTATTGCCATACATTTCACTTTTACATATGTTATAAATCCCACTACGTTAATATTATTTTTGTTTAAATGTTTATTATAGTTTACATACTTATAGTAATATTTTCTTATTATTTTATATTTTCCCATGTTGCAACTGTTTCTAGTGTTCTCCATATCTTTATTGGGGTTCAAATTATCATCTGGTATTGTTTTCCTCCTCCCCAAAGACTTCCTTTATCATCTCCTCTGAGTTAAGTGTGCAGATAATGAACACTACTTTCAACTGCTATGTATCTGGAAAAGTCTTTCACCCTCAAATTTGAAAACTATTCTTGCTGAATATAAAATACCAGAATGATATCTTTATCTTTCAGTACTTAAATGATATTGCTCTACTGTCTTCTTGCTTGAATTTTTTCTTACAAAATACTCTTACAAAATAAACACTATTTTGGATCCTTAGAATTAAATGTGCCCTTTGTCTCAGTCTTCCTTTGTCTTTATTATAATAAAGACAGTCTCTTTATTACTTGAGCAATCATTGTACTTTGGTATAATTTTCTTCATGCCTCTTATGCCTAGGGTTCATAAAATCTTATTATCTGTGAGGTTATAGGTTTTATCGGGTTTAGCAAAGTTTTGACCATTATTTCTTCAATTATTTTTCTTCACACTCCCCTCTCTTCTGTGGATTCTATTTATATGTATATTAGGTCGCTCATGGCTTTTCAAAACTCACTAATATTGCTTTAATTGCATATTTGTTTTTTTCTTCCTATGTTTAATTTGGAATATTCCCCCTGCTTTATTGTATTACACTTATTGATATTTTCTTCTGCACTGTCTAATCTAATCTATGATTCATCTCAGACATTTTAGTTTTTGTACTTTACCTTTTTAGATGCTGGATATTTTTATTTTCCTATACCTAGTCAAAACTTTTTCTAAAATTAACTTACTTTAAATCAATTAAACTTTGAGGGGTCTTGTTTCTAAGATTTGTTAAGCAGGTCTAGATTATGATTAATCTAGAAATAAATATTTTATACTATTGAGGCAATATTCCTCTGTATATTCTACTCAAATGTTTCATAAATCATGTGATTTTCTAGTCTTATTGGTGGGGCCAGGAACATTTCCTAAATGTGGGCATGTTGCCTCTACTTCCTTCAGATGATTCTTTCCCCAATCTGCCAGTTTCCTCACACATGTATGTTGATCATTGCTCCAGTAAAGACTCAAGGGTAACCCTTTGTATATCTCTGAAATTCTCTGGCTGTGCAACTTTCTCTTCTCTAGTAGTCTTTCCTATGAACTCTATGCTTTCTCAACAATATCCTTTCTACTCAGCCAGAGGGCTAGAACCACCATCAGTTAACCTTTCTTATACCATGACCCATGAACTCTCCATACAATAACATGAAACAATCATAGGTCACCTGATTTGTTTGACTGATGTCCAGTGACTTATATATCAGCTCAGTTCAGTTCAGTCATTCAGTCGTGTCCAATTCTTTGTGACCCCATGGACTGCAGCATGCCAGGCCTCCCTGTCCATCACCAACTCCCAGAGTTTACTCAAACTCATATCCATTGAGTCGGTGATGCCATCCAGCCATATCATCCTCTGTCATCCTCTTCTCCCACCTTCAATCTTTCCCAGCATCAGGGTCTTTTCAAATGAGTCAGCTCTTTGCATCAGGTGGTCAAAGTATAATTTTTCCTATACTTTGTTCAATTATTTTATGTGGAAAAAGGAAATACAATTTCTGTTATTCCATCTTGTTTTAAAGAGTAAGTACTGTGGCTGCTTTTATTTTTATACTGTTTTATTTTTTAATGCAGAGTTTGGAGAATAAATAGTTTAAGTCTAGAGAGCAAAAAGAATGAAGCAATAGCCAAAAAGGAGTGAGACACTGGGATAGGCAAGATCTTAGTTCTCAGGAATGACTCATGAGAGAAGGGAATAGGAAAGAAGAAAGAACTATAAATATGATTTCCCTAGGTTTCATTTATATGAAAATTTACTAATAAGCAATTAAATTTGCATTATTTTCAAATTACTTTTTCTTGTCAGCCTGTCTTTTGATTTATTTTAAATATTGTAGTATGCATAAACTGAGCCACTGGCTTTTATACGGGTTATAAATATTGTCATGTACTTTCAAAAGTCTACACTTTCCCACGTTTAGAGTTTTCTTTCCATTTGGAATGTGATTCCACCTTGACCTCACTCAGCTCTTTACACCCTTTTACATTCAACAGATTTCTTCTGTGAAGCCTTTCCCCTCTGCTCTGAGGCTAATCCTGTTTCTCTCCCTTTTCTGCTCCTACAATTCTTTGTTCATGTATACACAAATTCTAGCACATACTACTTTGTATACCACTAAGAGTTTATACAAGATTTCCTCAGCAGACTGACACCATATGAAAGGTAAGAACCACATCTCAATCACTTTGGATTGAGCTCCTCAGTGCTTCTCTGAAGTATTGTATACTACTCTCCTTTTCTCCAAGTTTAATATTTATCAAAATATTCTTTATCCAATACACATATAGTTTATTCTTGAATTTTGTCCCAAATTTAATATTGCAAAAGCTACAATTATTATTTGGTGCAGTCTTACAAGCTTGTTAAAGTAATTAATTGCTTCTACCAATTTGTCATTACCTGAGGTATGTGTTTTATCTCATAATTCCAAACCTGGCTGTCATCAGAATCTCCCATCTGAGATCTAGCAAATAAAAAATTTCATAAGAGTTATTCATAGGAATGTATATATATATATATATTTTTTTTTTTTAAAAAATAGTCGCTAGAGTGAGTGTGGTCATCAACAAATATCTGGGTTTGTTCCCAGTTAAATATGCAAAGATCTTGGATTGCATTTCTGAGCTAAAATATTTTAGAAATGTTGGTTGCCCAGGAGCCTACTTAAATTTGAAGGTTTATAATAGAACCAAGATGGTAAAGAACAAAAAAAATGGGGTGGAGATATAAAAATTAATGTACAAATGTATGCACCTCTATTTCCTACCTAGGGTGGTAAGCATAGTTAGTAAATATGCATGCATTTATTGAAGGATAGAAAGAACTAAATTATAGTACTTTTGCTATTTCAACAGTAAGTCTATCAAGAATAAATCATGCATGATCACTTTTCCTTTTTCTTTTTTTTTGTCCCTCTTTTGCCATTTTCTAGGAATTGCATCCCATAATTTTGTTGTAATAAAATGTGACTGCTTGGGAAACGTTCACAGGGTTGGCATTCATTTGCATGCTGCTGCCATTTCAGCCCAGGGCATTCTCTCCTTCTTCCTGGTTCTCCCTCATCTCCCCTGCAAACCCCCCTTGCAAGGCACTGATGAGATGTGACAACAGAAAACACAAGTGCATTTCCTAGAGATTTACCAACATCCAGAAGGAAAGCTCGGAGGAAAAAGAACAATAGAAAAAGGGGACTTGTGGAGGGAAGAAAGTTCCTAAGCCTATCATTTGCAAATGTCAGCTCCATTCTCAGGGAGCTCTCGAGACTGTTAAGCAAACCTGTTTCTAATGAATACAACAAGAGCCATTTGAATCCTCCAGACTTGAGCCAGTCACATTTAACAGATCACCCAGTCTATCTTCTATTATCCTCAGGGCAGCCTGGGCCTTACACAGTCTTTTCAATTTCAGCTTCAAATGGCCCAAGCCAAGCATTTCCAAATAATTCAATAGGAAAATGATGTCAGAGGGTTAACATATTTTCCCCATAACATTATATAATTGCTATATGCTTATAATATTATGTACCATAATATTATATAAATATTATGTACTATATTATATAATTGTTATATACTTTATAATATTATCTCCCATAATTTATATAAATATTATGTACAATATTACATAATTGCAATTTATTTTAGTCATCTCATTCTCTTTGCTCTTTGGTTTCAGTGACCAATTAGTCTTTATCATTTATTAATAGTATCTGGACAGCAGCATTAACACATGTAGACCCAGTAGACCTAGATTTTCTTCTCCACTTCAGCATTCATTACTTGCTCATCCTTGGGTAAAATACATCCTCTCCAGGCCTCAGTTTCTACATCTGCATTAATGAAGTATAATTTTATCTTACCTAAAATGCTTGCTTAAAGAGTAAAAGAGAAGGATATATTTTATAAAGTAATATAAAATATGAGCTAGTATAATTAATGGCATAATCATCTCCAAATAACTGAAGTTGACTTTTCACCTTATTGAGCTCTTTGTTGAGTCACATTCTATAAAAAGGAGTATTTTCTTCTTCAACATTACTGAGTTGAGCATGCTCATCATTCCTTTAGTTGGCTGCTTTGATTCACAAATCATTCTTGTCATTCTGAATTCTCTTCTCTTTACCACTATATATCTGATCCTGAGAGGTCCATTGAGCAAGAGTATTAAATAGGGCACAAAAAAAATAAATAAATAGGGCACAGAGCTGGTAAGATTCTCCATCACCTTCTTCCAAGGACATTACTTCCACCAGATCCAGTCCATATTTACTTCCTCCTGTGAAACTACTAGCTTGACTATAATTTTCCCTTAATAGAGAAATTATTGCAGTTCTCCAGAACCAAAAAAATTAATAAATGAATGATGATTTTTTTAAATGAATCAAGGCACCAGCTCTGAATAAAGATCTATATACTTTTGGGGATTTGTGAAATTATTTACATATATTGATGATAATACATACTGTCCTATGCTAAATAGTAATTAGGTACATAGTTACAGACAGTATCATGCTACTCTATGGACTGCTTCATGTACAAAATAATTGAGCTAAATATACCACCCCACTATTGGGAATTTCTTGAAGAACCACATGACTTTTACTAGTCTTGATGTTGGAGTTCTGCTTAGAATCTAACGTGATAGTGTTCTTGTTTTAGCCACTTTCAAACAGAAAGAAAAGACAACTCATCAGTGATAAACGAAAAGGAAAGAAAAGGAGATGAGCAAGAGGACAATGATTAAAAAGAAAGAGAAAAGAGAAGAAAAAAGAAGAGAAGCTGTAAAGTCTGAGGAAAAAATTGCTGTGGGTTGTAGGCGGCATACTGGTATATTTTTGAGAGGAATATTTATTTTCAGTTCAGTTCAGTTCAGTTCAGTCGCTCAGTCGTGTCCGACTCTTTGCAACCCCGTGAATAGCAGCACGCCAGGCCTCCCTGTCCATCACCATCTCCCGGAGTTCACTCAAACTCACATCCATCGAGTCAATGATGCCATCCACCATCTCATCCTCTGTTGTCTCCTTCTCCTCCTGCCCCCAATCCCTCCCAGCATCAGAGTCTTTTCCAATGAGTCAACTCTTCACATGAGGTGGCCAAAGTACTGGAGTTTCAGCTTTAGCATCATTCCTTCCAAAGAACACCCAGGGCTGATTAAACACAGATTTTTCTTTTTCTCTTCCTTTCTCATCTCCCATTGGCAATGTCTGGAAATGTGAACAATGAACATGTGTTAGAGTTTGCAAATTCAATAGCAAATGGTAGGGGATGCAGAAATGGAAACATTTTCTAAGATGAATATAAAGGCCATGTTAAACATGAACTATAGTGATGCTTAGATCTGGCTAGTCAAGGCTATGGTTTTTCCTGTGGTCATGTATGGATGTGAGAGTTGGACTGTGAAGAAGGCTGAGAGCCAAAGAATTGATGCTTTTGAACTGTGGTGTTGGAGAAGACTCTTGAGAGTCCCTTGGACTGCAAGGAGATCCAACCAGTCCATTTTGAAGGAGATCAGCCCTGGGATTTCTTTGGAAGGAATGATGCTAAAGCTGAAACTCCAGTACTTTGGCCACCTCATACAAAGAGTTGACTCATTGGAAAAGACTCTGATGCTGGGAGGGATTGGGGGCAGGAGGAGAAGGGGATGACAGAGGATGAGATGGCTGGATAGCATCACTGACTCGATGGACGTGAGTCTGAGTGAACTCCAGGAGTTGGTTATGGACAGGGAGGCCTGGCGTGCTGCTATTCATGGGGTTGCAAAGAGTCGGACATGACTGAGCAACTGAACTGAACTTAACTGAACTGAATAGTGATGCTTTAAATGCTTTAAAGTGCTTAAGACTCATTTTTCAGTGCTAGAGCATCTCCACATTTAATTTTATATAATGAAAAATGTCAGTAGAATCACACTGAATATTTTCTTTGCAAGGTGGTTGATGCCCCTTCGAAATCTTGGTCCAAACTTGTTTCCACAGAATCCAGATTCAACCCCACTCAAACTAATTCAATTTCTTGAGATGATTAGAAATGGCAGGTTATATCTGGTAAGATGGTATAAATAGGGAAAAATAGTTGTCATAGACTGTTCAACCAGAGATAGTAGCATGGTCAGTCCAGCCAATGAGCGGCAGGGAACACTGAGACTATGCTAGTAGTTCAAGCTTCACTTCTCCCTGACAAACTCTGGGTTTCAAGTATCATCATGAAGAGGGGACATGAAGAAAAGGAGACTGGCCTGGATAGATTTGAAAAATGGCCCCCCAAGTAGAGATTCATTCTTAGTTGAAAAAAAGAAGTATTATGAAGATTATGATACAAATCCTAAACTATCAAAGCTACTTTTATGCTGAATCAGGTGAATGTTGAACAAAAATTTCATAAATCCCTATCATGCAAAGGAAGGATTGGCCCAGATATTGAGACAAGATGAGTTTACAGATATATATCTTTGGGATTAAGGAAGATCATAAACTCAAGAGATTGCTACCTTCTCCAGTGTGGGACTAAGATTCCTAAATAATCCCATTTATCCCATTGAATCATAATATCTAACTTTCATGTAAAATTGAAATTTAGAACTGGTTGAAAATTTGAAAAACACTATACAAGCCAAACAAAACATTTCTGAGGGCAGTCAGTTTTAAATTGCTGTAATCTTCTATGGAATTTAGCATCTGTTTCTACTCACTCCCATAAATTTCTCTGCTTTTTACTGTATGTTATTGTTTTCTTGTTAATTAAATTTTAGGCCAGGTTGTCATCTCATTGCTGTTCATAGATCTCATAGTACCCAATGCTGCATCTAACAAATACTGGAAGATTCAAGTACTATCATATGAAACTATTTCATATCACATGTACTACTTCATATAGTAGTATATGAATGAAGATTAAAATACAAGAATTATTAACATACTGCTAATGGAAGAGAAAATAGTAACTTTTCGCTAACATCACTCAGGTGTTAAGAAAGCATACCAGAAGGAAAAGATCTCTGTGTCAGTAAAGACAAGAGTATGGCAATTCATTGTTTTAGGGGGAAAAAAGAATGTTAAAATCTGCTGAAAGGAGCAACATGACCAATAACCCTGGGGCTATTTTATGGGAGAAATATTTGTAGGTGATTCACTAGTTAACTGAAAACTGGAGAAAAGCGGGAGAGGGTTGGAGAAAGGAGGGGTGGAAAAAAAAAAAAAAGGAGGAGAGAGAGAGAGGAAAAGAAAGGAAAGGAAAGAGAAAGTATGTTGAGACAGAGATTAAAAAGTAAAAGTTTGAGAATATTCCAGTATTCCCATACATCAGACATAACATCAAGCAAGAAAAGGTAATGTAATGTTCCCAGAGCCATCTCAAACTGGCTGGTAAGAGTTGAGGTCTCCCATTTCTACCAACAGCTTGTCCAATGACTCACACTTACAGCTTGAAATCAGCTGTCACCAAAGTATTGACACCATGGAAATCAGCAGAAGCTACCAATAAAAGCTCTTTTCACTTTCACCCCCAAACCCACTTCCCAGCAGATTGTTAAACACTTATCAATATATCAGTGTATCATAGAGAACTGTGATTTCCTATTGTTCAGAAATAACAATTGGGAATTTAGAGGTGTTGACAGTCAGTAGACAATGAAGAACCAGCCTGAGCAGCCAACAGTCCCAAGTCTGGGAGACATTCAGTACCCTACCCTTCCCACCATCCCCCAGCTCACTAGAATTCTCTCACTGACTCCCTGACCTCACTGATCCCCAACTTTGTTCCTTCTTAGAACAACATTACTCACCAGTCTCCGGGATAGGACTGGACTGTCTAGACCTCTGGTAAGTTTCAGGTCAGTTACTGGACCTATCCCTACCTTCCCAGCCTGCTATATCACTATTCAGGTGCCAGGGTGATACAAGGAGAGACTGACAAGCCTCACTAAACGCAGTGCCTCTCCTTAGAAACTTCCACCAGCCTATGAAATAATGCCTTTTCATTCAGCAGGGATCAATGTGGATATGCCTCATTAAACAAAACCCTATACAAGAAAAGGTAAATTTGGTAACAAGCCTTTATTTTAATAAAGAATTCACCATAGGACAGCATTAAATAACTAGCTTTCCAAATGCACTTACATAAAATCTCTTTAAGAGCACTGCCATTATAGAAAGTGAGCTAATATTTAAACTGAATATACAATGACACTTTAGGGGAAAGAGTGCTTAACTACTGAGAATAATTGTGGGACTGCTTTAAAATTTAGAAAGTCACTGGTTTCTATGGCTCCCTATAATAATGTCTCTGTTCTGCACTATGGCTGACCCATCAGAAAATGTGCAACTGAAATAGAAGATGGTATCCTAGATGATGGTTATCTTAAAAGGATTGAAGGAAGTAGGAAAACAGACATAATTTCAAATTCTCTCCCTTTGTCAACATAAATGAATTATCATTTATAACCCAATTGAAATGAACATTGAACACATTTGCAACAACTCAGTAGATTCCCGTGTCTAGAAAATATTGAAATTGAAATTCTATAAATACAAAGTCATTAAAAATGTTAAAGTTCAGTAACAAAGGGGATATAAATCCTGTCCAGTTTTCATTGATCAATTTTGTCCTGCTATTCTTAAAATTCAGCTAAAATTCCTATCCTTTATATGATTGTTTGAAATTTAACCAAGTGCTACTAGGCTAATGTAATTTTTTTTTCCCCAGTGCAGGAAAACTGATGCAGTGGAAGGTGGCAGGAAATAAGAGAAGGGGTAAGAAGGGAGAATTTAAAGAAGACTTATTCTATGACAGATTGCAGTAAGCCATTTCATGTGATTTTTTTCCTCATTTTATTTTTCCAAAAAACAAAACAAACAAACTTGAGACATTTTGGTACATCTGTTTTACAAATGTGTTAACAAATTCTGAGAGGTTAAATAGCTTGTCCAAATTCACAGAAATGATTTTTCAATGTCAGATGGGATTTTGAGTCTATTTGACTCAAAAACCTGTTATTTGGGTAGACACTGTTGATGTTCCCAAAATAGTGCATATTCATTTTATAAAGTTAGAAAACAATGAAAATATTCAAAAATTAGAAACATGGGCTAATTATTTAACCTAGATATTCTTATGGTTTACAGATAGCCATTGCCCTTTAATTTCCTTTTTGTGCATATTTTTCTGTTTTATAACATTTTGTTTTTCTTCTTGTAGAAAGAGTACATCTTCATTATAGAAAACACAGAAAAATATAGAGAAAGTAAAAGACATCTATTATTAGCTATAGTTCCTGGGCCGCACACAATAGATCATTAATAAGTGGTGTGATTTTTATTTAGATTGAAATTATACTATATGTGTTTAGAATTCTGTACCAACTTAACAGATCTCTTGCAGGACATTTATTGCTTTCAAAATGTTTATTGAGAATTTTGGTCTATTATTCATTAAATGATACAAATTTTAACTGTGTTAAAGCTGTATTTTGCATTATTTTATTGTAATTCATGATGAGTTTTGGCTTTCACATTTACTCTTGTTCTTCCTAGTCATGTTCATCAGGATTACTCTTAAGTCACTGAGTGATTGCTTTCAAGGATACATTGGCCTGATCATTGGTTTTATATCCAGTATATCTGTCGACAATTTTCATTATATGGATTTATTTTGTTAATATTGTCATGAAGCTAGTGGCCATATTTGAGTGTGACCACCAAGGACCTGAGTCATAACTGCTTTGCTTTTCTTCATTTAACACTTAAAAAAAAAAAAACTCCAAATTGAAGGATGATGTATTACCATCAGCTTTTGAAATTTGCTATGACAGCCTTCCACTGTGTTGTTTGTTCTGTGATTGCTGTTCAGTGTTGATATAAAAATATTCCAAGTTTCTGGTGGAAATCTTAGAACTTATGATCTTATGCCTCTGCCAAGGTTTCCACGGACATGTTTTCTCACCACATGATCCATTAGGTCATCTAAATTTTTTCTGCAATTTCCACAATGTACCTAAAATTTTCATTTACATCTTCCAAAGACACAGATAGAAGTGCAGATAACAGGGATGCACACTCATAGGTGTTACTTTCTGTTGTCATATTCTCAAATATCAGACACAAAGAAATGTTTCACCATCGTGAGAGTGAAAAGTGGATCAAGAACCCTTTTCCTCCTGCATTTGACAGGTGTTGTCAAATCACATTCATATTTGCAAATCTCAAAATTCATTAGGTAAATGAAAGGTTGTTGTTGAGATTTCTTTCTGTACAATGCAAGTGTTTTCTCATTTGCTTATCTATAAGTGTTTCCTTGCCTTTTCACTGCTAGTGCATAAATCAATGGCACACTTTCACCCAACAGTACACGGTGCACAGTAAATAACTGAGTGAACTGTGTTGGTGCCATCTTGAAGGTGCCATCGCTGAGTAATGTTGTACTGGCACTTGTATAGCCATAAAAAAGAATTATTTCCTCATCTTGAGCACTGGAATCATGCATAAGAACTGGGTCTCTACTGGTTACTGGAATACTCCTCTGGAATTTCAGCTCCATGCAATGAAGTTGGGTTCAGGGGTTGATGTTTGTTTTAAATTCTGTTTACTCTCCTCTTTAATGAGTTGCTTTCTGGTAGTATCAAAAGGACCTCTTCATCCTAAATATCATGATGAGGTCTTCACAGTACTTGTGATGGTATTGCATTTGCTTCTTATTCTGCCATTTTAACCTATTCCAGGTTCTCTTACTTCCCCTTCAAGACCAGTGTTGTGCTGATGTTTTCCTGTCTCACCTTGAATAATTGAAATGTCATCCAAGCCTTGACTTAATATATCTGGTGTAGAAGATTCTCCTCTTTTCACAGCTTCAGTAGCTTTACTACAATTACTGTTAAGGATTGGAAATGGTAACAAAAACCATTAAGATATAACACTGGTTTTTCTTTTTGAGAGTACACTATTTCTGCCATATTCTGGTGAGAAACTTCAAATAAAGGTGTCATATTTCCAAGCAAGAGGAGAAGAGTTATTTCTTTGTAAGCATCTGACCCATACTGGTTTACTAGCTGGGTAAACCTTACTGATATCTTATGCATCCGACACCCTGTTCAACCAGGCTGAATCACCAGTAGGTAGGCAACAGCTGACGGCGTGGTGGTCCACAGTGATCGAGAGGTAAGTGTGGAAGTCATATCAACTAATGTTTTCCCAAGTAGCAGTACGAAGCTCTTGCAGGCTACTGCAGTTGTACCTCTGTAGGACATCAATTCAAGGGAAATATTGCCCAATAACCTTGAGCAATGGAATAGTTGTGTGTGTGGCGGGGGGGGGGGGGGTGATAATTAGATGCTGGGTATTCAATGAAGTTGGAGAAGCTCAATACATTCAGCAAAAACAAGACTTGGAGCTGCCTGTGGCTTGGATCATGAGCTCCTTATTGCAAAATTCAGACTTAAATTGAAGAAAGTGGGGAAAACTACTAGGCCATTCAGGTATGACCTAAATCAAATCCTTTATGATTATACAGTAGAAGTGACAAACAGAGTCAAGGGATTAGATCTGACAGAGTGCCTGAAGAACTATGGACAGAGGTTCATAACACTGTACAGGAGATGGTGACTAAAACCATCTCAAAGGAAAAGAAATGAACAAGGCAAAATGTCTGTCTAAGGAGGCCTTAAAAATAGCTGAGAAAAGAAGAGAGGGAAAAGCAAAGGAGAAGGTGAAAGATATACCCACCTGAATGCAGAGTTCCAGAGAATAGCAAGGAGAGATAAGAACGCTTTCTTAAGTGAATAATGTAAAGAAATAGCGGAAAACAATAGAATAGGAAAGACTAGAGATCTCTTCAAGAAAATTAGAGATACCAAGGGCAAATTTCATGCAAAGATGGGTGCAATGAAGGACAGAAATGGTATGGACCTAACAGAAGCAGAAGATATTAAGAGGTAGCAAGAATACACAGAACTGCACACACACAAAAAGCTTTTAATGACCCAGATAACCATGATGTCGTGGTCACTCACCTAGAGTCAGGCATCCTGGAGTATGAAGTCAAGTGGGCCTTAGGAAGTGTTACTAAGATCAAAGCTAGTGGAGGTGATGGAATTCCAGCTGAGCTATTTCACATCCTAAAAGATGATGTTCTTAAAGTGCTGCACTCACTATGCCAGCGAATTTGGAAAACTCAGCAGTGGCCACAGGACTGGAAAGGTCAATTTTCATTCCAATCCCAAAGAAGGACAATGTCAAGGAATGTTCAAACTACCATACAGTTGCACTTATTTCACATGCTAGCAAGGTTATGCTCAAAATCCTTCAAGATAGGCTTCAGCAGTACATGAACTCAAAACCTCCAGATATAAAACATGAATATAGAAAAGCCAGAAGAACTAGAGATCAAATTGCCAACATCTGCTGGATCATAGAAAAAGCAAGGGAATTCGCAGAAAGAAACATCTACTTTTGCTTCATTCACCACGTTAAAGCCTTTGTGTGGATTATAACAAACTCAAAAATTCTTAAAAAGATAAGAATATCAGACCATCTAACCTGCCTTCTAAGAAACCTGTATGCAGGTGAAGAAGAAACAGTTAGAAAAGGACATAGAACAATAGACTGGTTCCCAATTGGGAAAGGAGTACATTAAGTCTCTATATTGTCACCTTATTTATTTGCATCTTATATGCAGAATACCGGAGAAAGCAATGGCACCACACTCCAGTACTCTTGCCTGGAAAATCCCATGGATGGAGGAGCCTGGAAGGCTACAGTCCATGGGGTCGCTGAGCGTCAGACACGACTGAGTGACTTCCCTTTCACTTTTCACTTTCATGCATTGGAGAAGGAAATGGCACTCCATTCCAGTGTTCTTGCCTGGAGAATCCCAGGGATGGGGGAGCCTGGTGGGCTGCCGTCTATGGGGTCGCTCAGAGTCAGACACTACTGAAGTGACTTAGCAGCAGCAGCAGCATATGCAGAATACATCATGTGAAATGCTGGACTGAATGAAGCACAAGGTGGAATCAAGATTGCTGGGAGAAATTTCAATAACCTCAGATATGCAGATAATAATACCACTCTAATAACAGAAAGCAAAGAGGAACTAAAGAGCCTCATGATGAGGGTGAAAAAGGAGAGTGAAAAAGCTGGCTTAAAACTCAACTACAGAAAACTAAGATTATGGCATCCAAGCCCATCACTTCATGGCAAATAGACGGGGAACAAGTGGAAACAGTGACAAATTTTTTCTTGGGCTCCAAAATTACTGTGGATGGTGACTGCAGTCATGAAATTAAAAGATGCTTGCTCCTTGGAAGAAAAGCTATGATGCAACTAGACAGCATATTAAAAACCAGAGACATCACTTTGACAACAAAGGTCTGTGTAGTGAAAGCTGTGGTTTTTCCAGTAGTTGTGTATGAGTGCAAGAGTTGGACCATAAAGAAGGCTGAGCACCAAAGAATGATGCTTTCAAACTGGTGCTAGAGAAGATGCTTGAGAGTCCTTGGATTGCAAGGAGATCAAACCAGTCAATTCTAAAGGAAATCAACCGTGACTATTCACTAAAAGGACTGATGCTAAAGCTGAAGCTCCAATAATTTGTCTACCTGATGCAAAGAGCCAACTCATTCAGAAAGACCCTGATGCTGGGAAAGATTGAGGGTAGGAGGAGAAGGGAGCAACAGGGCATAAAATGGCTAGATGGCATCACTGACTCAGTGGACATGAGTTTGAGCAATCTCCAGGAGATAGTGAAGGACAGGTAAGCCTAGTATGCTGCAGTCCATGGGGTCACAAAGAGTCAAACAGAACTTGGTTACTGAATAACAACCATCTCCCTCATGACAGCTATGATCACTTGACCCCTTCTTGCTGCTCCCAATAAAGGAAGACAGTTTATGGAAAATTTGCCTCAAAGTATTTTTCATTTGTTTTACCCAGAAGCTTGACCAAGCTCCTTCTTTCAAGCTCCACCCTTATTGAACAATCCAGCTATAGCCAACCAAAAGCCCTGTAAGCTATTAATACATCATGGATCACAAGGGTCCATCCTAGAGTTATTCTCGGTATATTTCTGTAACTGTAGGAGTCTTCCTTGGTAAATATAATTAATATAAATCCAGCTTTTCTGCATGGTTTGATCCCAAGCCCATCTACCTACATGATTACCAGCTAGGTTACTAAAGCAAAAAGAGTTATTAGTGGCAATATAGACATAACACAATTATTGGACCAATAAAACATGATGGATGGTATTTTTACATATTAATTCTATAAACCAAAAACATAAATAAATATCATAGGCTATTGGAACCCAGGGATGTTTTCTGAGGGTGGAGGTTTTAAGAGGATCGAATATCAAGGATTTTTTAACATGGACCTAATATACTTATGGACATTTTTGATAGGACAAAATTTTGGTGTGGACCAAATGTCTCAGTGACCATTTTGGGCAAGACCAAAAGTCCACTTATCAACAGCTCATAACTACCCTTTGTAAAAGACTTCATGATTTTCTATTTTATGAATTTACTCTAATTTATGGAACCATTCTCTTTTTATTAGAAAGTTAGGTCATTTTCAGTCGTTCGTTACTTTAAATAATGCTGCAATGAATATGCTGGATCATAGCTCTTTAGTTCCATCTCAAATCACTTTTGCAGGATAAATTTCTACAAATGAATCATTAGGTTAAAGCACCTGAGAATTTTCTTAAAGTTCTTGAAATATAGGGGCCAAACTGCTCTCCGAAGTGATTGCACCAATTACAATCCCATTTTCAGAAACTAAAACTGATTTTATCTATAATAAGGTTTTTATATTGGTCAAAATTTGTTGCCTCTTATTATTTCTATGGATTCTGATCTTTTTTTCTTAGTACTTAAAACTTGTAAGTCTTTTTGCATATTTGTTGAATATAAGCCTCTCATTAACAGTGACCCTGGTGAAAATAAGAAATAAGTCTATTTTTTTTTCACCATTACACAGCCAGTATTTAACATAGGGTTTAACAGAGATAGCTATATTTATGTTTCCTGAATAAAGGGAGAAATTTGTCCAGTAGAGGATTATTTTTCTGAACATTTAAAAACCAGAATCAACTAAACAAGATAATAGGTCTGAAAGAAATTTTTAAATAATCTTTTTTTTTAAGTTTTCTTCATAATAAAAGATGGATTTGGTCTAGAATCCAGTGTGTGATCTAGTACCAGGCTCTGAGAAAGTAGACAGTAATGTTACAGCAGCCCAACTTTTGTGAGACGCACAAGGTATTGTAGATTGCAAGAAGCTCACACTATACTCTCATGGTGGAAAGGGAGGAGAGGGAGGAAGAGTGGAGGGGTGGCCTCATCATTTACACAAAAGTTGTGATGGTTCTTAATTAGGTATTTATAAGTATAACCTACACAAAGTAAAGACCGTAGTCTTAGAAGCCAGCCTCCTTCTTAAAAAGAAACGACACTTACAAAATCATTAAAGGATAATGATAACTTTTGCAACCAAAACAAAAATTATTAGACACAAATTGTGGGATGGTCCCATATGTAACTGAATTGCTTTCTCCCACCATTTGTGTGTTTGTATGTGTGTGTTTATTCAAAGGATGAGCTTAACTCTTGCCCTTGGGTAAAATCCTTGACTGCTCCATGAATTTCCTGGCCCTTTGTAATATTATTGATAGTCACTTAAACTGAACATAGCTAATACTTTTATGGTCACTTCAAGTTGCCGAGTCTTAATGCAGAACACCCAGTCCAATACATATGCAGCACACACTTC
This sequence comes from Bos indicus x Bos taurus, assembly GCF_003369695.1. Taxonomy (NCBI): domain Eukaryota; kingdom Metazoa; phylum Chordata; class Mammalia; order Artiodactyla; family Bovidae; genus Bos; species Bos indicus x Bos taurus. Next base: position 4,893,006 of record NC_040078.1, on the reverse strand, counting down.
AATTTTCCTGGCTTCAGCTAGGGCCTTGTATAAGCTTTCTTCAAGAACCTCCTTTAAGGAAGGGAATGTGGTGTATTTTTTCTGTCTCCCAAAAATCTCCTCTCCAACTTTTAGGTTTTGTTATTAATTTCTAGAAAATGGGGCATGAGCATAGAAGAGTAGTGAGGATATGGCCATTTTTTTACTTGTGTAACTGGTTATATAACTTTGGTTTTCTGGGTCCTGGTAGATGTGTGAAGCAGCCTTTCTCCTGCAGCCACTGCTGCACGCTGCTCTGATGTGCTCTTCGAAGTGAACAGTGTTTTTACAGAATTCAAGTCCTGATTTCACAGGCAAAGTCCTGTATTGCTCCAGCTGCCCACTGCTTCCCCGCTCAAGGCCTCTCTCCAGGTTCCATTGACCTTCCAGGCAGTTTTCCTGAGCCAGAATCAAATGGCTTCAGCCAGTGGTCCCTGCCTTGCCCCACCCATAGCATACATCTGATTTTTCTGAAAAGCACGTATAGATCCTTTGTTCCCACGAGTGGGTCACAGTGCAAGAGCTCCTCTCCTTTGCTTCCCCCAATGCAGCACAGACACTTGTTTCTCTCCTCTGACCATGCAGGAGGTGGCATCTGTAACTGTACTCAGTAATCTTGTGGAAGTCTTCACCCTCTGGTTGAAGGAAGGAGACAGGCAGACCCTGTATTTCTACCCACTTCATTCACCTTGGAATTCGTATTTACTTCACAACTCTTTGGGGATATAAATGATGTAGATATCCTCATTAGGCACAATGAAGAACCCAACATTGCCAGATACCTAAAGGCTTCCCAAGGTATACAACATTTTAAGCTGAAAGTGGTGGGGAGTGAGAGGATACTAAAAAGAGGGATAAAAAAGTAGGTATGGTGGCTAGAACTGAAGAGGTGTGAGCGCTTGGTATCACATGCTACACAGAAGCTGAATAGCTTGAGGACTGAAAGAAGGCCATTTGAAGAAAAAAAACTGGAAAACAGTGTGTCACTCTTTGAGAGAACTATTCTGGTAAAGGTGTAGGAGCCAAAGTGAAAATATAGGCACTTCTTTATTGCTGTCCCCAAGTTCACATCTGATACAATTTAGGCATGGTAAAAAGCAAGCACAAGTGTCTAAAATGGCTTTATTAAGTATGCTTCCGTATTTTTTCCTTTTTTCCCCTAGAACTGCATCCTTATGATGTAAACCTGGCTTTCTTTTTCTATATCCATCCATTCACTGTACTATTTATTAGTTCACTTGTATATCCAAGCCTCTAGTAAGTCTCCAGCATAAGCCTCTCCCCTGGCTTTACATGCCTGGCCAAAATGAAGCTGTAAACACACACAGTGTGACAATCCTCTTCCTGTCCCCTGTGCCTCTGTAATATCTACTGTGATCATCTCAGAACAAAATTATCCCTTCACTGTTCAAGTTCTTTTTACATGCTCTCTTATGTTCATTTTCTTTCCATCTGCATATTTATCTCCTGAAATAGAGTTAAGACTTATACACTTGAGAGATGGACTGTGTCTGATGCAGTGTCTCCACACCAAGCTGTTCTGCCTTAATTTTAAACATTCCATTTTTTCCCCTTTTCTACAGGGCAAAGTCTAAAGCTTTGAGCATACCCTACAACTCCATTATGTTATAACTAGTTGCAACATAATTGGAGTTTTATGCTTCAAAGCTTTGCACATGCACAGATGGAAAGCAAACTCCTGGAATTCCCTTAGTAATCATGATTTAGGCTTAGTTGCTCAATACAGAAATATTAAATATTAATTGTGTGCCAGACCCCACACACAAAGGAACTATCTTTAAGGAGCTTGCATCATGCTGCTTGTATTAGTTCTCTATTGCTGTTTTAAAAAATTAGCACAAGCTGAGTGGCTTTAAAACAACACAATTATTATCTTAGAGTTCTGGAGATTAGAAGTCTGAAATGGTTTTCACCAGGCTCAAAACCAAGGTGTTGGCGGGGCTGTATTCCTTCTGGAAATTCTTAGGGAAAATCTGTTTCCTTGCCTTTCCCAGATTCTAGAGGCTGCCTGTGTTCCTTGGCTTATGGCCTCCTTCCATTCGTGAAGCCAGCAATCAAGCGTTTAAACCATATATAGCATTATTCCAAGTTTGCTTCCACCATCACATCTTTTCTGACTCCATCTTTTCTGTCTTCTTTTCCACTACTTTTAAGGACCCCTGTGGCTGCATTGGACCCACTTGGATAACCCAGAAAATGTTCCTTATTTTAAAATCAATTGAATATCAACTTTAACTCTCCAGTAGCCTGTAATGTTACACATTCACAGATTCTAGGGCTTGGCACGTGGATAACTTTGGGGAGCATTATTCTACCCACCATACTGATAGAGCTAGTCTGTCATGCATGAGTAATGTAAACTATTTTATGATGTAAGTGAAGTCTGTATAGAAAGAAGTAGAGCAGGAAAGACAGAAACAGTCCTGTGATCATTTCTGCCTGGTAGAGGGTCAGATACTACTCTAAAATGAGAAGTCATTGAAATTACAGTCTAAAAAATGGCATAATTTCTTACTAGGCTGAAGAGATGAAATAGAGTTAGAGAAAAGTAACTCTCAGCAAACACGACAGCAGGAGCAAAAATGCTTATTCATGAAACAGCATGACAAGTTAATGCAAATTGAAAGAATTTTAAACACTGTGCAAGAATGAAGCATACCAAGAAATAAAATTAGAGAAGAAAGCAGAGGCTGTTTCAGGGAAACCCTTGCATTATACATTAAAAAGGTGGGAATTTGCCTTAAAAATAACTAACCCTTGAGAATTTTTAGCAATAAATCAGAATGATAAGGTTGGTGTTTTTAGAACAATTACTCTAACCAAGATTAACACAGGACTGGAGGTAAGGAATTCAGCTGTGTTTCAGTCAAGAAATAATGAGAGCCTGAACTTAGGGAGTGGCAGTGAGGAGGGAAAAATAATTTGATGAAAGAATAACGAGTAGAATTTGTTAGACTTGGGACTGGATGTATAGAGTAAAAGAGAAGAAAGTTTCCAGGATGAGTCACAGGGTTGGTTTTGAATGACTGGTATGATCCAGTGAAAAGGGATCATAAAGATGAAGAGCATGTAAGATAGGGTTGAGTCCTATTTATTTTAAGATACTTGTAGGAAATCCAATTATAATTCCCAGGAGGTTAGTTAGTTGTACTAATCTAGAAATAAGACACATATGGATGGGCTAAAAATTTAGATATAAGAGACATTATTATACAGATGCTAGTTGAAGCAATGAAAATGATTAAGTATAAAGTAAGAGGAAAAGCTGGTCTAGGACAGGACCCTGGGCACCAGCCACATTTATAGGATGGATAGAACAAAGGATGCAACTAAGGAAGCTAAGAAATACTGAGGAATATGAGGGGAAGCTGAGAAAGAGATAAAAAAAAAACCCACAGAAGTCAAAGAAGGAAAGAATCTCAAGAAGAGAGTAATCAATAGTGTCAAGCATCAGAGGAAGGTCAAGTAAGAAGATGATGATTAAAGCCCACTGAACTTGGTGATTAGGAGCACACTGCTGACCTTTGCTAGTTCCATGGGAGAGATGGAAGAGAAACCTCATTGCAGTGAGTTAAAGAATAAACTGATCATAAACAAGCTAAGACTATGCTTTCAGTGTTATTAGCTTTGAAGGAAAAGTCGGCAATAATTAGAATCAAAAGAGGTTTGTTTTCTTTTGCAGATAAATACACAAGGATTTCAAACCCTCACGAAAATCTTTCCAAATTCCTTCACAAAGAATTGAGTGCTTCCTCCTCTGAACTCCCATGAAACGGTACATACCATTGTGAACTTCTCAATAACAACAATATACTGCTCCAAGAGGTCAATAAACATTTTAAATAAGTAAATGAATGAACCAATGAGTGAAAATGTGTTTATTGGTTGACTGAAATTTGGAACACAAAAATGATGACATATGCTGGCCAAAAAGCAAATTTCAGTGATGTTGTTTGGTCACTGGACACCAAGAAATATGATGGTTAGGCAGTATTCAATATATTTCTTTATAACCAACAAGCAATAACTGGCAGAACATTTTCTACCTTAGGGATTTAATTTTCATTACAACGCTCTCTTTATTGCTCACACTACCCTTTGTGATAAGTAATCTGAAGTTAAAGAGGATCAGAGAAGTGATTCTTTGGAGAGAATTTCACAATTCTTGCTGCCTGACCCTTACCAGCCTCAAGGAATAAGTGGGACTACTTTATTTCCACGTTAAACCCAGTGAGAGGAGGACTTCCTCAACACCCGCTGGAGGATTTGGCATATTTCCCCTAAAGTTTGAGGTATTTGTCACCTAAGAAAGACTAAAGGGAGAAGAGATACCTGCTTAGGAAACAGAGAGGAGGAGGGCACTAAAGTCAGGTGCACTTCTGCCAATGGTGAGATGAGAATATCTACAAGCTGCAGAAGGGCCCCAATCGCACTGTGCGGGGTTGTCCACCAGACAAAGACTCAGGATGTGCACATGATGAGCCAGAAGAGAGGAATTTCCAATGCCAACAAAACAGGAACAGTTGGGATCCAGAGGGAGGTGGGAGTGTATGAAATAAAACAATAGCAGCGAGTAGTGGAGGATTCAAGAGACATTTTAAAAGCAGAATAAACAGAACTGCATGACCTATTAACTCAGGCATATAGGTGAACAGATCAAAGGATGGCACTCAGGTAACACGTGATGCCACATACAAAGGTCAGGCAGACAGAACATCAGATTGGAAGGAGAGAAAACAAAAAGTAAGCTCATTTTAGATATGTTTTCATCATTGATGCTTTAGTCATAAAGCAGGAGCAGTTAGTATCTCAACATCGTGCAGCCAGACTTGCTTTTTTTTTATCATTGTGGTAAGAACACTAAACATGAAATCCACCCTCTTAACACATTTTAAGTGCATAATCCAGTATTGTTGACTGACTATAGGTACAATGACATACAGTAGATCTCTAGAATATATTTTTAATATGTAACTGAAGCTTTATACCTATTGAATAACAGCTCTCCATTAAAACCCTTAAATTTCAGTCCAAGAAAACTCTCTTCCTGGCTTGTAAACAGCTGCCTTCTTGCTGTGACCTCACTTGGTAGAGATAGGAAACTTGGGTGTCCCTTCCTCTTCTTATAAGTGCACTAGTCCCATTGTGAGGCTGTCCTGGTGGCTCAGATGGTAAAGAATCTGCCTGCAATGCAAGACCTGGGTTCAGTCCTTGGGTTGGGAAGATCCCCTGGAGGAGGACATGGTAACCCACTCCAGTATCCTGGCCTGGAGAATTCAATGGACAGATGAGTCTTGTGGGCTACAGTCCATGGGGTCGCAAAGAGTGGGACATGACTGAGTGACTAAGCACAGTCCCATCATGAGTGTTCCATCCTCATGACTTCATCTAAACAAATACTTGGTCCCAAAGGCCCCACCTCCTAATACTATCTTAATGGGGACCAGAGTTGCAACATATGAATGGGGAGGGGGAACACAAACACTCCATCTATACATTCTTCTTCTTCCTTTCTTCTCAAGTTTGACATATGTCTTGAAAGTTGGAGAGGAAATTAAATATCATTCTTGAAATGGGCCCAGAGGTCAAGGGAGAACATGTCATACTTAGTCATAATAATCTCTCCTCTGTAACTTCCAATATGATATAATTCATGTCAATACTCCTTCATATGTGTGTTCAGGATCCCAAGATTACCCAACATTAATTCTCTTTTCCGGAATGCCAAGTGCCCTTTGAGATTTACAAGCTTACTCTCAGATTTCTCAAGCTCTTCCTCTGAGCTCAAAAACTATCTATGAATAAGTTCTGGGGACGTAACATACAGCATGCTGACAACAGTTAATGATACTGTATTGCATATTTGAAAGATGCTAAGAAATCAGGTTTTAAAAGAACTCATTAATGAATGCATGCTAAGTTGCTTCATTCATTTCATTTCAGTCGCTCAGTCGTGTCCGACTCTTCATGACCCCATGAATCGCAGCACTCCAGGCCTCCCTGTCCATCACTAACTCCCGGAGTTCACTCAGACTCACGCCCAGCGAGTCAGTGATCCCATCCAGCCATCTCATCCTCTGTCGTCCCCTTCTCCTCCTGCCCCCAATCCCTCCCAGTATCAGAGTCTTTTCCAATGAGTCAACTCTTCGCATGAGGCGGCCAAAGTACTGGAGCTTCAGCTTCAGCATCATTCCCTCCAAAGAAATCCCAGGGCTGATCTCCTTCAGAATGGACTGGTTGGATTTCCTTGCAGTCCAAGGGACTCTCAAGAGTCTTCTCCAACACTACAGTTCAAAAGCATCAATTCTTCGGCGTTCAGCCTTCTTCACAGTCCAACTCTCACATCCATACATGACCACAGGGAAAACCATCCTGTCCAACTCCTTGCTACCCCATGGACTGTAGACTGCCAGGCTCCTCTGTTCATGGAATTCTCTAGGGAAGGATACTGGAGTATGTTTCCATGCTGTCCTCCAGGGGATCTTCCCAGGGATTGAACCCAAGTGTCCTGCATTGGCAGACTAGCGCCACCTGAGAAACCCTTAAAAGTATGTACCAACACACACACACACAAAATGTGTAACTATAGGAAGTGATAGATATGTTAACTAGCATTATTGTGGTAATCTTTTCAAAACACATACATATATCAAATCATTGAGTCATTTATACCTTAAATTTACACAAGTATTATTTCTCAGTGGCTAAGTTGTAGCAGACTCTTTGTGACCCCATGAACTGCAGCACACCAGGCTTTCCTGTCCTTCACTACATCCTGGAGTCTGCTCAACCTCATGTCCATTGAATCAGTGATGCCAACCAATCATCTCTTCCTCTGTTGCCCCGTCTTCTTTTGCCCTCAAACTTATACAATGTTATATGTCAATTGTACCATAATAAAGCTTGGGGAAAAAGATTTCTGTACTGTTTTCCTCACATCATACTGTAATGGATAACTTTGTACTGGAATAAAGATGTTTCCTTGACCCTCTTAGGGTCCTTGGCTGGATCTGAAAATTAGACCAACAAAGACTAAAGAGATAAACCAAAGGAGAAAATCACATGAACATACTTAATATAAGTTTCACATGACAGGAGGCTTCATAAGGAAATGGAGACTTGAAAACCAGTTTAAATCTGAATGATTTTTTGCTAGATTTAATGAAGAGTGGAAAGTCACAGAAAGATGTGATAGGATGAAATTGAGCTAACGGTAATAATCTTAGCAAGTCCTGTACTTTCAGATTCCGCTCTCCGTTTCTTCTTCTTCAGAGACAAGAATGCTCCTTTCTTCTAAATATAGGACAGACACATCTCATATGACTGTTTTATAGCATATAAGAAGGTCAGAAACTTCTTGCTGCACATGCCATTTCTCAAATCTGTCAGTTTGAAATATTCAATACCCCATGGTGCCATATTGGGAGAACAGTGTGTTTTGAATCCCACCACTTTGTAAGACCCAACTCCTAGGTGCTTCTCAATCTTTGTTGCTCTTCTGCTGTAACAAAATTCTGGCCTCAGACTTCTACATCCTTTACACAGCCTTCCCCGGCTACATGCTGGAAAGGGAAGTACAGTTTTCTTTGCTCTGAGATTCCCCTCATAAGGACCTGGGTTTGTATTTTCTACCTACTCATGCCCAAGGATCCTATGGTAATAGAGGACACTGTGCAGAACCCGTGTGACCATCGACTGCCTTTTTACTCTACTCCTCCTCCACTGGAGACAAAAACTCTTTGACCTACTCTAGGAAGAGTGTAAGGAGAAGGCAATGGCACCCCACTCCAGCACTCTTGCCTAGAAAATCCCATGGACGGAGGAGCCTGGTAGGCTGCAGTCCATGGGGTCACTGAGCGTCAGACACGACTGAGCGACTTCCCTTTCACTTTTCACTTTCATACATTGGAGAAGGAAATGGCAACCCACTCCAGTGTTCTTGCCTGGAGAATCCCAGGGACGGGGGAGCCTGGTGGGCTGCCGTCTATGGGGTCGCACAGAGTCGAACACGACTGAAGCGACCTAGCAGCAGCAGGAAGAGTGTATAGCCCCTTTCCTAGAAGGAGTGGAAGCAGGAGACTAATTAGGAGTCTATACCTAACATTATGCCAAAATCCTGATTCTTAATGTTGAAAAACCTTTCTCATTGAGGAATTTTACCTACCATCAAATTGGCACAATACTATCTAGAGAAGCTGGGAGGCTCACATTTTGACTCTTTGTTCTCTCCACATTGTCCCTTCCCTGAGAAGGGTAATAGAGTGGCCATACTACTGCCCAAATGTTGGGGAAAGTAAATGTTAGGGAAGAATCTTTAGATAAAATCTCAGAATTTTGTCTGAATTATATCATAGGTCCACATAGCAGCCCTTTTGTTGCTGTGGCCACACAAATGTGGCCCAGGCTTTGATCGGTTTTCCACACTTCCCCAATAGCTCAGTGGTAAAGAACCTGCCTGCAATGCAGAAGACGTAGGAGATGTGGGCTTGATCCTTGTGTTGGGCGGGTCCCTTGGAGAAGGAAATGGCAACCCACTCCAGTATTCTTGCCTGAAAAATCCCCATGGACAGAAGAGCCTGATGGGCTACAGCCCATAGGGTAGCAAAGAGTCGGACATAATTTGGAGACTAAACAAACACTTAAAAAGGCCATGTTTCCTAGCTCCCACCCAGTGAAGTGAGGATCTACTGCCTTATTAAAACTTTCAGTATGTCAATAATTAAATAATCAGGATCACTGTGTCTCTGAACCAGAAATGGAGACTAAATCTCCCAGATCACTGGGTTTAGAGAAGTCCGGGTGAGCACCTTTCCCCATAACATCCGTCCCTGCCATCCTTGAGAAAATATTTCAAACTTTATTTTTTAATGGAATTAAGAAAACGTTTATCCCGTTTTCTTTTATAAAGCAATAGTCAACCTCACACCTAGGGGCTGATGTTGTCGAGTCTCTACTTGGAGGACACTACAGAAGGATCGAGCCCCCCTCTCTGGCTGTCTCTCTCCCTCACACTCACCCTCAATGGATTGTCAGGAAAATTCTCTGTGCCTCTCTTCAAAGGCACCTCAACAGCTGTGAACTCCTGACCTAATTGTTCTAATGGCATTCCCAAGCTCCCCTGCTCAAGGCCAGAGAAATCACAGCCCTTTGGACCTCTGGCTAGTAATTCATGGTGCTTAGTCAAACTCCCTCCCCCACGCCTCCAGCCCCTCCTGCTGCCCCTCTCCTTCCTCCTGTCCCCTTGCTCTCTGGCTCTTCTCCTTCCTCACACCAGTCTGAAGCAGCTTGATCACCTGCCAACCAGTATTGATTTTTGCTTCCCAATCTCCAGGCTGGATGGAAAGAAAAGATTAAAAACAGTTTGTCAGTTTGAAGTTGAATAAGAATTCGGCACAAGGGACATCTTAGAAATGTGAGGAAGTGGCGGGGGAGGTTGAGAGTGTAGGCAGTCAAGGCCAAAGCAAATCTTAAGGGATTTTAACCCTTTGTCCCAACCAGCCCCAGAATTTCTGAGGCAGGATTGAGCTATAACCCTGCACACTCCTTTTTTGCTGTGTCTCATGCACTCAGATTCTCTCGTGGTTTTCTTTTAGCTCACAATATCAGCATAGATTTGGTTGGGACTAGCCCAAGTTCTTGCCTTCTCTGGTGGCTCAGATGGTAAAGAATCTGCTTGCAATGCAGGTAGACCTGGCTTTGATCCCTGGGTCAGGAAGATCCCCTGGAGAAAGGAATGGCTACCCACTCCCCTATTCTTACCTGGAGAATTCCATGGGCAGAGGAGCCTGGCAGACTCTAGTCCATCAAAGAGTCGGACAACAATGAGAAAATAACACTTTAACTTTTTCACCCCAAGTCCTAGGACAGGGCCTTCATCAGCCCAACTGATACCTCCTGTCAGGTCAAGTGGACCTTACCAGGAGGTAGTGTCTGCAGCTTCTCAATTGTAGGGGGCACTGGGCCTGTATATCTGAGCTCTGCCAGGGGACTCTGTTAGTATTCATGGAGCAGGGTTTGCTGCTGTCCTTGTCAAGATAGAGTGGGGAGACCAGAGAAATTTTCCTTTCAAAAAAAATGAGTACCATTGACTCATGAAGGATCTTTTTGGTTTCTTTCTCAGTGGTAGAGATGACAAATGATTTACAAGCATCAGTAGAAAATCTGAAGGGCCAAAGCACAGACAAACAGCATGTGAAGTCAAATCCAGGGCCCTAAAATTTGACTCACTCAACAGCCAGGTTACTTACCAGTCTGCTAAGAGCTCAGGGGCTGAGCTAAAGCAGGGAGTTCACCTTTCTCTCCCATGTAAGCATAACAGTTAAAACCAGGTCAAACCAACTTGTGGCCAAGGAAAATGAGAGATACCTGCACAATAATGAAGACTATGTCAGTTATTCAAAACATAGCTCACTGATGGGATCTAATTCCCTTTTCTTTCCCTGTTCATTTCTACAGGATTTGGTATCAGTGGTTTGTACAGTGTACAGCATAATCAGGCAGAGATCAGTCTTGTTAACAAGTCTGGATGGTGGGCTCTTCTAATGATTTTGCTCAGTTTGTACATTTATATTTGTATATCTCTAATTAGCAAGTATATTCTACCTTATCCAAATGGTCTTTTTGTGTAATACATAATACTTAGCAGTGTTCTATAAGTCAGAATCTCATGAATACAACAAAATATGTGGAGAATGATTAAAATGATGCTGAATATTATGAATTCTACTCCATTTATTCAAAATATTTAGGCAAAATCAATAATTAATAGGAATCTCTACCTCATCCTCACCACGCTTGCTATGGGAGGGTTTCTGGTCCAAATAGCTTTCTATTTGTTTCACACTTTCTTTGTTTCATGCCATAGGCTTTGCTCTGTCAGTTAATTTCCCCCAAATCTTTAATATTTGGCTCAGATTTATCTTGTGCACATGTTCTAGCTGTCATCTTCAAGTCCTAACTGTTTCACTGGGAAGCTGAATGTTCATTGCTTGAAATTACAGCATACTATAAAGCTACAGTAATATAAACATTATAATATAAACATTACAATACTAGTGTAAGATATCTTGTGAAACAGAATTCCAGGGAAAAAAGCTGGCATGCTAAAATAATAGAGAAGTATGATTTTTCAACCAACTAGTTCTGGGAAAATTAGTTAACTCTTAAGAAAACATAAATTAAACTTTCTTTGATAGCAAAGTAAAATCTAGTTAAACTATCTAGAACTACATATGAAATAAGATATAATGAAATTATAAATAATATAATTAATGTTTTCAAAGTGTAAAGAAAAAAGAAGAAACAAGAACTTACATCTATTCAAACTTTTGCACATGAAAAAATAATTACCATAAACAAAAAAGCAAGTGGGAAAGTGGAGAAATATTTTAACTTACATGAGAAAGAAAAAGGTTAACATTCCTACTACTTAAAGACTAACACCCTTAATATAAGAATAATTCTTAAATAACAAGAAAAGTACATAAACAAAAAATAAAAGGTTTGCAGAATGAATATATTTACACATCAGTACATACATAACGCATACACACATACAATATAAAACCAAAACCATTAAAATAGTCAACCTCATGATAGATCAAAAATGGGCAATTTTTTTAAGAAAAAAATAATATTTTATTTATCAATGGTAAAGGCTTTCAAAGAGATAATTCCAATGTAACAGTAGATTTGAGAAAGAAAGTTACTGTATTATTTTAGTTGAGTTATAAATTACAGTAACAAATTTGGAATAATTTAAAATTATGTAACAAATCAAACTTCTGAATAATCTCCTACACAACAATTTTATATATAATATATTATATTATATAAACATTGTGAAAAAGCAAGTACAGAAGTGCACATTTAAAATTTTAAAAAATTTTATAAATAACTGTAGTGTCTAATAAGTTAATTATATTCCATTGCATTGCATATGTTGCCATTAAAACTCTTGTTTCAGAAGAATATTTGATGAAATGAAAACAATTGACCAGTATATTGGCAATGTATTGTAAAATTAAGTTGGGTTGCAAAATAATCCTGCAGTATTAATCCAATTTTCAAAACATGTGTGTGTGTGTTGTTCTTGTTGTTTAGTTGCTAAGTTGTGTCTGACTCTTTTGTGACTCTACAGACTCCTCTGTCATGGGACTTCCCAGGCAAGAATACTGGAGTGGGTAGCAATTTCCTTCTCCAGGGGATCTTCCTGACCCAAAGATCAAACCCATGTCATCTCCTGCATAGGCAGGTGGATTCTTTACCACTGAGCTTCCTGGAAAGTTCATGTGAGCGTATATGAAGTTATTAATAAAACTACTAATAAGGGCTATTTATTAAAGAATGTTTTAAGGTTTTTTTCTATATTAGTATCTATATTTGTATCTATTGTCTGGATAAAAAGTTATAACCTTCATAATAAGAGAAAAAATCCTATTTTTAGGTCCCAATTATTTAATCTGAAACACTTTGATAATAATATTTGAGAGTTCTCAGATTTGAAGGAGGTGAGAAAACTATGTTTCTAAAAACAAGTAGTTTTATTATTTTTTTAAATACTTAAATACCGTCCATTTAATTGGAGATACAAACATTTTACCACTGTTGATTTCTGCATGCTACCTTAAAATTTCTAGGAAGCATGGATTATGAATAGTAAATTCTGGCATCTAAGGTATGATTTTAAAGAAATCACTTATGAGGAAGAATTTCCAAATTATGAAGGATTTCACATTGTTAGATAATAAACACATATGCTTTTCCTGTGTAAAGTGAAAGTGAAGTCGCTCAGTAGTGTCCGACTATTGGCGACCCCATGGCTCCTCCATCCATGGGATTTTCCAGGCGAGAGTACTAGAGTGGGCTGCCATATCCTTCTCCCAGGGATCTTCCCAACTCAGGGATTGAATCCAGGTCTCCCGCACTGTAGACTAACGCTTTACCATCTCAGCCACCAGATGTAAGCAAATATCAAATTATAACTCAATAGCTACAAATCTACATTTCCAAGTTTGAATATGTAAATTCAAATAAAATACTTGAAACTTATTTGTGGAATCAAGGGTTGGCCACAGTCTCTCTGTACCTCAGTTTTCTTTCTTTTTTGTTTTTAAGTCCTTATTGAATTTGCTACAATATTGCTTCTGTTTTGTTTTGGTTTTCTGAGGGACAGGGACCTGAGGCATGTGGGAACCTTAGCTACCAGACCAGGGATCGAACCCAAACTCCCTGCATTGTAGGGCAAAGTCTTAACCTGTGGATCACCAGGGAAGTCCCTATATTTTGGCTTTTCTCATCTGACAAATGCACCAGTAATCACACCTCACAAGATTGTTGCAATGATCAAGTGTGTATATTCATGTAAAATCACTTTAACAGATATAATACATAGATAAAGCATCTGTCATAATTGATAAATATACATCTGTTTACTTTTTTCATTGTTATTATCTACTATGCATCAAGATATGATCCAACCAGTCCATCCTAAAGGAAATCAATCCTGAATATTCACTGGAAGGACTGATGCTGAAGTTGAAACTCCAGTACTTTGGCCACCTGATGCAAAGAACAGACTCATTGGAAAAGACCCTGATGCTAGCAAAGATTGAAGGTGGAAAGAGAAGGGAATGACAGAGGATGAGATGGTTGGATGGCACCACTGACTTGATGGACATGAGTTTAAATAAGCTCTGGGAATTGGTGATGGACAGGGAAGGCTGGCATGCTGCAGTCAATGGGGTCGCAAAGAGTTAGACACAACTGAGCAACTGAACTGAACTGATACCTCAGGAAGCTTTATAGATCTTTGGGAATCATTATTAAATAAAATCAACATTAAAAAAAATCAAACAGTCCATCTCTTCATGGAACTTAATTTACATTTCAGTGCGAGAAGATAGGTAAGAAGCAAAGATGGATTTGAATTGGGGTGGTGCTAAGTATTGTAAAGAAACATATAGCTCAATTAATGGGTTGAGAAATGCAGGGAAATCTTATCTAAGAGAAAACAAAACAACTGGAAAAAATACTGTTTATTAATGGAATTAAAGGACCAATATGATAGTAGGGGTTTACCAGAGCAAGAGAACAGAGACCTAGAGAGTTGAGAGCTGTGTAGGTATCACTTTTTTATGGAGCGTTAGTAAATTCCAGAGTGGGTGCTAGGGACTGCACTATGATTTTGAAAGACACACACGGCTATTAAGAGTCTGGGACCCAACAAGTTAGAAGACTTTATCCTGATAACTACCTCCCACTCTTTGGGTTCATATCTGAAATGTCACACCCAAGAGTGAGAATGAAATTACAAAAGACCACTCTTGAGGTGCCTGTAGCTCAGATTCCGATTGATTCAGTCTCTGGATTTGGACTAAGATGATGCTGAATTTCTATTACTTCCAATCCCTGACTGAAATAAATTAAAATCTTCTTAGAAGAATGTAAAAATATCTGATCTCAAATTATTGCTGTCAACAATTTTATAAATAAGATATTTGGCATAAAATCAAAAGTAACAACACAATAGGAAATAAGCTAAACTAAACCGAAACCAAAAGAAACAACAGATAAGAGAAACAAGCCAGCGGGACACACCAGTACTGGAGATATCAAATAGTGACTTTAAAATAAAATGCTTGTTATTTTCACAGAACATGAATTAGATTGAGAATTTCAGCAGAGCTCTAGAAATTACAATATAAGAAAAGAAACCAAATGAAAATTCTGTAATAGCCAATTTTAAGATTGGTTGAGAAAAGGTTAGATACAGCCAATGAAAAAAAATATGTGAAATGGAAGGTAGGTGAAGAGAAAAATAATGATTCTAAATATGTATATACCTAAAAAAATATGATAAAGCTATGGAGAGCAAAAATTGAAAGAACCAAAGGAAGAAGCAAAATTATTTGCTTCATTTTAATATATCTAATTAAGAATACACCGAAGAAATATACAAAAAAGATTTTCATGACCCAGATAATCATAATGGCATGATCACTAACCTAAAGCCAGATATCCTGGAATGTGAAGTCAAATAGGCCTTAGGAAGGAAGCATCACTATGAACAAAGCTAGTGGAGATGATGGAATTCCAGTTGAGCTATTTCAAATCCTAAAAGATGATGCTGTGAAAGTGCTGCACTCAATATGCCAGCAAATTTGAAAAACTCAGAAGTGGCCACAGGACTGGAAAACATCAGTTTTCATTCCAATCCCAAAGAAAAGCAATGCCAAAGAATGCTCAAACTACAGGACAATTGCACTCATCTCAACACTAGCAGAGAAGGAAATGGCAACCCGCTCCAGTGTTCTTACCTGGAGAATCCCAGGGATGGGGGAGCCTCATGGGCTGTGGTCTATGGGGTCACACAGGGCCGAACACGACTGAAGCGACAGCAGAAGCAGCAACACTAGCAAAATTATGCTCAAAATTCTCCAAACCAGGCTTCAACAGTATGTGAACTGAGAACATCCAGATGTTCAAGCTGGATGTAGAAAAGGCAGAGGAACCAGAGATCAAATTGCCAACATCCGCTGGATCATCAAAAGAGCAAGAGAGTTCCAGAAAAACATCTATTTCTGCTTTATTGACTATGCCAAAGCTTTTGACTGTGTGGATCACAACCAACTGTGGAAAATTCTAAGAAAGATGGGAATACCAGACCACCTGACCTGCCTCCTGAGAAATCTGTATGCAGGTCAAGAAGCAACAGTTAGGGCTGGACATGGAGCAACAGACTGGATCCAAATAGGAAAAGGAGTACGTCAAGGCTGTATATTGTCACCCTGCTTATTTAACTTATATGCAGAGTACATCATGAGAAATACTGGACTGGATGAAGCACAAGTTGGAATCAAGATTGTGGGAGAAATATCAATAACCTCAGATATGCAGATGACATTACACTTATGGCAGAAAGCAAAGAAGAACTAAAGAGCCTCTTGATGAAAGTGAAAGAGGAGAGTGAAAAAGTTAAAACTCAACATTCAGAAACCTAAGATCATTGGATCTGGTCCCATCACTTCATGGCAAATATATGGGGAAACAATGGAAACAGTGACAGAATTTATTATCTTGGGCTCCCAAATCACTGCAGATGGTGACTGCAGCCACAACATTAGAAGACACTTGCTCTTTGGAAGAAAAATTATGACCAACATAGAAGTGAAAAGCAAAGGAGAAAAGGAAAGATATAAGCATCTGAATGGAGAGTTCCAAGAATAGCAAGAAGAGATAAGAAAGCCTTCTTCAGTGATCAATGCAAAGAAATAGAGGAAAACAACAGAATGGGAAAGACTAGAGATCTCTTCAGGAAAATTAGAGATACCAAGGGAACATTTCATGCAAAGATGGACTTGATAAAGGACAGAAATGGTATGGACCTAACCCACTCCAGTGTTCTTGCCTGGAGAATCCCAGGGACTCTGGAGTCACACAGAGTTGGACATGACTGAAGCGACTTAGTAGCAGTAGCAGTAAAAGAAGCAGAAGATATTAAGAAGAGGTGGCAAGATTACACAGAAGAACTGTACAAAAAAGATCTTCATGACCAAGATAATCACGATGGTGTGATCACTCACCTAGAGCCAGACATCCTGGAATGTGAAGTCAAATGGGCTTTTTAGAAAACATCACTACAAACAAAGCTAGTGGAGGTGATGGAATTCCAGTGGAGCTATTTCAAATCCTGAAAGATGATGCTGTGAAAGTGCTGCACTCAATATGCCAGCAAATTTGGAAAACTCAGCAGTGGCCACAGGACTGGAAAAGGTCAGTTTTCATTCCAATCCCAAAGAAAGGCAATGCCAAAGAATGCTCAAACTACCACACAGTTGCACTCATCTCACACGCTAGTAAAGTAATGCTCAATATACTCCAAGTCAGACTTCAGCAATATGTGAACTGTGAACTGCCAGATGTTCAAGCTGGTTTTAGTAAAGGCAGAGGAACCAGAGATCAAATTGCCAAGATCTGCTGGATCATCAAAAAAGCAAGAGAGTTCCAGAAAAACATTGCTTTCTGCTTTCTTGTTATGCCCAAGCCTTTGACTGTGTGGATCACAATAAACTGTGGAAAATTCTGAAAGAGATTGGAATGCCAGACCACCTGACGTGCCTCTTGAGAAATCTAGATGCAGGTCAGGAAGCAACAGTTACAACTGAACATGGAACAACAGACTGGTTCCAGATATGAAAAGGAGTACATCAAGGCTGCATATTGTCAGCCTGCTTTTTTAACTTATATGCAGAGTATATCATGAGAAACGCTGGGCTGGAAGAAGCACAAGCTGGAATCAAGATTGCCAGGAGAAATATCAATAACCTCAGATATGCAGATGACACCACCTTTATGGCAGAAAGTGAAGAGGAACTAAAAGACTTCTTGATGAAAGTGAAGGAGGAGAGTGAAAATGTTGGCTTAAAGCTTAACATTCAGAAAACGAAGATCATGGCATCTGTTCCCATCACTTCATGGGAAATAGATGGGGAAACAGTGTCAGACTTTATTTTTCTGGGCTCCAAAATCACTGCAGATGGTGACTGAAGCCATGAAATTAAAAGACGCTTACTCCTTGGAAGGAAAGTTATGACCAACCTAGATAGCATATTCAAAAGCAGAGACATTACTTTGCCAACAAAGGTCCATCTAGTCAAGGCTATGTTTTTTCCAGTAGTCATGTATGGATACGAGAGTTGGACTGTAAAGAAGGCTGAGAACTGAAGAATTGATGCTTTTGAACTGTGGTGTTGGAGAAGACTCTTGAGAGTCCCTTGGACTGCAAGGAGATCCAACCAGTCCATTCTGAAGGAGATCAGCCCTGGGATTTCTTTGGAAGGAATGATGCTAAAGCTGAAACTCCAGTACTTTGGCCACCTCTTGCGAAGTGTTGACTCATTTGAAAAGACTCTGATCCTTTTGAACTGTGGTATGGGAGAAGACTCTTGAGAGTCCCAAGTTTGGACAGCAAGGAGATCCAACCAGTCCATCCTAAAGGCAATCAATCCTGAATATTCATTGGAAGGACTGATGCTGAAGCTGAAACTCCAATACTTTAGCCACCTGATATGAAGAGCTGACTCATTTGAAAAGTCCCTGATGCTGGGAAAGACTGATGGTGGGAGGAGTTGGAGATGACAGATGATTAGATGGTTGGATGGCATCACCAACTCAATGGACATGAGTTCAAGTAAACTCCAGGAGTTGGTGATGGACAGGGAAGCCTGGCATGCTTCAGTCCTTGGGGTCGCAAAGAGTCGGACATGACTGAGCTCCTGAATTGAATTGAACTGACTGAATTCACTAATTAATAGAAAAAATTAAATACTAATATAAAGTAGTATATTGAACAGCTAATTTTATACTAGAAAAGTGAAAGTGAAGTCACTCAGTTATGACTGACTCTTTGCACCTCCATGGACTGTAGCCTACCGGGTTCCTCCATCCATGGGATTTTCCAGGCAAGAATACTGGAGTGGGTTGCCATTTCCTTCTCTAGGAGATCTTCCTGACCCAGGGATTGAACCCAGATTTCCCACATTGTAGGCAGACACTTTACCATCTGAGCCACCAGGCAAGTCCAAAATGCCAGTAAAATGTACAACATATGCAATATTAGCAAACTTGCCATATTATGTACAGAGTACCAAATAACTGCAAAATAAGAATATTCTATAGCAAACAGAATTCTTATAAAATTAATCATATAATGATCATTAGGATAGTCTCCATGAATTTCAAAGACTGCAATCAATATAGAGAATGCTCTCTAACAAGTGAAATAAACTAGAATTTTTTTTTAATGAGAAAAAAGCTCTTCAAATATTTTGAAATTAATAAATATTAATACATTCCAGAATAACCTATGGGTTAAAGAAAAAAGTCACAATAAGATTACAAAATATTTTAAGCAAATGACAACAAAATCACGTGTATCAAACCTTTTGAGATGCAATTAAAACTACTTCATTTTAAAAATCAATTTCTGTAATTGTATTATTTGAAAAAAAGAAAGGTTAAAATCAAGAACCTATTAACTACCTTAAGAAATTAGAAACTTAATAGCAAAATTAAGCTCAAGGAAAGAAAAAAGGAGATAATAGGGATAAAAACAAAGATATTATTCAGAGAATAAACAAAGCAAATGGCTCTTGAAAAAGTAAAAAACAGTAAAATTAATGAATTTCTAGCAAGTCTGATCAAGGTAAAAATAAAGATGGTACAGATAGACATAATGAAACTCAATTTTAAAATTGTATAAAAAAATATATGCAAATGCATTTGAAATCTAGATAAAATTAAAATGTTTTTTATCAAAAATTACATTAAAAAAGAAATGAAATTTTAATAAAACCCAAAATACTAAAGAAATTCAATTCTTTATATAAATTTTGCCAAAGAAATATATAATCCCAGATGATTTATTTCCCTGGTTAATTCTTACAAATATTTGAGCAAGAAATAACATCAATCTTAAAGTTTTTCAGAGAATCAAAGAAAGAATATTTCTAAATCCATTTTTATACAATCAAAATAACTTTGATATCTACTTTGAAAAGAACTTTACAATAATAGAAAGTTGCAGGCCAAATAACATCAAATAGGTTAAAAGCCATAATAAAAATGTTAGTAAAACTAATTCACTGATATAGAAAATGGAAAATATACATCACAAATTTAGTTAATTTCAGTCAAGTGAGTGAAACATCTGAAAACCATGCAATGCAATTCATATTAACAAAGAAAACTAATAAGGTCATTTTAATACATGAAAAGTCATGTGATAAAATTCTAAAAATATTCAGTTTTTTAAAAATCTAAGAATGGAAGAGAAGTTCCTTAGTCTAGTAAAACATATCTGCAAAATAACCTATTGTATGTGTCACATTTAATTACAAAACTTGAAATTTCCCCTTTGAAAAATCCAGTCAAAAATGCCTGTTTCATTGTATTAGGTGTCTTGACCAACTTAGTAAGACAAGAAAAATAAATATAAGTTATAAACTTTGAAAGGAGAGAAACAAAACTTTTTTTGTAGATTATATAAATCTACTTTGAAAAAGCACAAAGGAAACCACAGATAAATAGTGACAATCAATGTGGCTAGCAAGGTTACTAGACACTGGGTCAACATTCAAAAATTAAGTGCATTTTTATATCAATATACCAGCAAAAAAAATTATTGAAAACTGATCCCATCTTAAGCTATATCAAAACATCAAGTCTCTATGAATAATGACATCAAAAATGTGTAAGATATCTGCAAAAACAAAACAATAATAACAAAAAACCACACCATAAAATGTTATTGAAAGAAACCAAAGATCTAAGTGAATGCTCAACTCAAGTTGTGCTCAGTCGCTCAGTTGTGTCTTATTCTTTGTGACCCCATGAACTGTAGCCCACCAGCTCCTCTGTCCGTGAGGTTTTTCAGTCTAGAATACTGGCATGGGTTGCCATTTCCTAATCCAGGAGATCTTCCTGACCTGGGGATTGAACCCATGCCTGCTGCATCTCCTGCACTGGCAGGCAGATTTTTTCCCACTGAGCCAACTGGGAGGCCCCTCTTCAAGCTGGTATTCCAATCTAATCCATCCTATCTATACTGCTGTGCTGCTTCTGCTAAGTCGTTTCAGTCATGTCCGACTCTGTGCGACCCCATACTAGAACATACCTAAAATAGAATTCAATAACAGCTGCATTCTGAAGTGTTAATTTAGCCTATACTATGAAATGCTATTTCTTTAAAATCACTCTTAAAGAAAAGCCAGCATGAATTCGAAGCCACTTAAAATATTCCACTTGAAGAATAGATTTGGTTTCACTGCTGTTGCTAAGTCACTTCACTTGTGTTCGACTCTATGTGACCCCATAGACAGCAGCCCACCAGGCTCCGCCATCCCTGGGATTCTCCAGGCAAGAACACTGGAGTGGGTTGCCATTTCCTTTTCCAATGCATGAAAGTGAAAAGTGAAAGTGAAGTCACTACCTCTGTCAAACATTTACTTTTCTTGAGGCAACCATTCACAAACACAGTTCTCTTTGGGAAGTTCTGCCAACAAAGGTTTTGGGGTTTTTGTTTGTTTGTTTTTTAATGTAATCTGTCTCAAAGTCAACTCAAGTGCATCACTGGCAAACATCTTAAGCATTACTACTGAAAAAGACTGGCTCAGTTAGATCACACCCTCCACACACCTCCAAAATCCACTCACTACTATTTTTAAATGTATATTTCTTCCATCCCAGGAACTCTATACAGGATATAAAATATGCCCAAAAGTAACTATAAGAAAGGCAGGATATGGGTGGAAACACAAATATGGCCTCTTTGAGGGAAACATGTCTTAAAGAACTTTTACCATTCAAA
Source organism: Bos indicus x Bos taurus (assembly GCF_003369695.1). Taxonomy (NCBI): domain Eukaryota; kingdom Metazoa; phylum Chordata; class Mammalia; order Artiodactyla; family Bovidae; genus Bos; species Bos indicus x Bos taurus. The sequence continues at coordinate 4,871,600 of NC_040078.1, read as the reverse complement.
GTTATACTGGCTCTATCAGGAATCTGAAGCAAAGTTAACCATGAACACCATGAAAAACTGCAAAACCAAAACAATAAGCTTTACTGTTTAAATCTTGTTCCTACTAAAAGATTTTACTTTCTCACTTGGATCTTCACAGTCAAGAACTAGATTTTCTGAAGACTGAACTAGAACATTCTAATGATAAAAGCCTATTGTTTCAGTGCACCAGCCCAGAGGGATGGTACGGGGAGGGAGGAGGGAGGGGGGTTAGGGATGGGGAACATGTGTATACCTGTGGCGGATTCATGTTGATGTATGACAAAACCAATACAATATTGTAAAGTAATTAACCTCCAGTTAAAATAAATAAATTTATATTTTAAAAAGCCTATTGTTTCAAGTGGGTAAGGTGAGGAATACAGATTACATACCTAAAGAACAGTTCCAGGTTCAAATTGAGAGAACTAATTTATCCACAGAAACTCTTACTCTTAGCGCTCCAAAGACGAGATTGAGAATTAAGTAATTTCTTAAAGCCACTCCTTTCCCCCCTTAATTGATCACTTTATCAGAGGGGTAAGAGATATAGTAACAAAGGAAGGAGATGTAGGTCATTGAGGACAAGTGTCCCACTGAATTCAACTAGAATGTATTAATGTTCGGCACTATTGGCAAAGAAACTTGAATGATGAAGTCTTTGTGCTGAAAGCCCTGTTGACCCCAACCCCTTGACAGGTTAATGTAATTAACCTGAAGGCTACAGGTTTTATTTGAATGAAGGCTGGAGGAGAAAAGGAGGTAGGTTCCAGGAAGGGAACAGATGGGCAGGTAGGCTACAGGGCCCAGGAGTTGCCCGGGAGGGCTCGGACCCCTTCTCAATAGACTCATACCATGTTTTAAAGATGGGCTTCCCTCGTGGCTCAGACGGTAAAGAGCCTGCCTGCAATGGGGGAGACCTGGGTCAATCCCTGGGTTGGGAAGATCCCCTGGAGGAGGGTACGGCAACCCACTTCAGTATTCTTGCCTGGAGAATTCAATGGACAGAGGAGGCTGCTGAGTTCCCGTCCAAGGGGTCACAAAGAGTTGGACATGACTGAACAACTAAGCACGTGTTTTAAAGATATCAAGACTCTCCAAATAAATCTATTTAGTTTTTAAATGATTATAATCAAAATCCCAAAAAGAGATGCATGTGTCTTGAAAGTTGCCAAAATAATTATCAAAGTGATATGGAAATGACCATTACAAAATATCACCAAAATCTTCTGAAGAAAGAGTTACAAGATGAGAGGGTTTTCCCTACTAGATACCAAGATGTATTATGGATCTACAATAACTAAAATGTGAAGATGGACACTTAAAATTTATGACAGAGGTAATACTGCAAATCAGTGGAGAGTGGTAAATGTTGTTGTATCAACTGAAATATCTGCATTAAGAAAAACTGTTGATTTTTAGTTATCAAACAAGTTCAGTTTAGTTCCGTCACGGTCGAGTCCGACTCTTTGCGACCCCATGAACTGCTGCATGCCGAGCCTCCCTGTCCATCACCAACTCCTGGAGTATACTCAAACTCGTGTCCGTTGACTTGGTGATGCTATCCAACCATCTCATTCTCTGTCATCCCCTTCTCCTCCCACCTCTGCTTTTTTTAAACAAATAAACTCAATTTCAGTCAGACTGTAGATCTAAATGTGTAAGGTAAATCAGTGATTTCTACAAGATAACATGGAAGATATTCATGACCTTGTGGTGAAGTGTTCCTAAACAGGACATAAAAAGCAAACAAATGCTAATGGAAGAGATATATTCAGAGTATAATAAAATGACAAACTTCTTTTCATCTATAAGTACAATGAATGTGTGGTAAGTTGCTTCAGTCATGCCCAACTCTTTGTGACCCTGTGGACTGTAGACTGCCAGATTCCTCTGTCCATGGGATTCTCCAGGCAAGAATACTGGAGTGGATTGTCATGCCCTCCTCCAAGGGATCTTCCCTGTCTGAGGGATCAAACCCATGTCTCTCATATCTCTGGCATTGGCAGGTGGTTTCTTTACCACTAATACCAGCTGGGAAGTCCATTAAATTACCATAAAAGAATGAAAAGGTAAGACATGGAATGGGAAATTTTTTTTCAACACACATAATGAGAAGGGGATACTATATAGAATACATAAAGAGCTTCTATAAATTAATTAAAAATAATAACACCTGAAAACCAAATAAAACACAGACAACATTTAGAGCTAGTGTTTCAAAAAAACAAATATTCAAATGGCTAATAAATATTAACAAAAGCAGTGTCCAATGTAATTAGCAATCAGAAATTAAAACCAAATAAAATGTTACTACATATCTATCAAATGAGTTAAAATTTTTTTTAACTGACAATATGGGCTTCCCAGGTGGCTCGGTGCTAAAGAATCTGCCTGCCAAGCAGGAGACACAGTTTGATCCCTGGGTTGAGAAGATGCCTTGGAGAAGGAAATGGCAAACCAGCCCAGTATTCTTGCCTAAGAAATCCCAGGGACAGAAGGAGCCTGGCAGGCTACAGTCAATAGGATCGCGAAGAGTTGGACCCAACTTAGTGACTACACAACAAAAACAATTGATATTCGGCAGGAATGTAGATTAATGAACAATCTCATGCCCTGCTGGTGAAAGTGTTAACTGTCACAGTTATTTAAAGAACAAGTTGGAATTATTAACTAAACTTTCCATATCATGCTGCTGCTGCTGCTGCTAAGTCGCTTCAGTCGTGTCCAACTCTGTGCGACCTAATAGACGGCAGTCCACCAGGCTCCGCCGTCCCTGAGATTCTCCAGGCAAGAACACTGGAATGGGTTGCCATTTCCTTCTCCAATGCATGAAAGTGAAAAGTGAAAATGAAGTCATTCAGTCGTGTCTGACTCTTAGCGACCCCATGGACTGCAGCCTACCAGGCTCCTCTGTCCATGGGATTTTCCAGGCAAAAACACTGGAGTGGGTTGCCATTGCCTTCTCCTTCCATATCCTATGACTCAGAAATTCCACTTCCAGGTAGAATCCAACAGAAATTCATGGTCATGGCCTCATTTATCATAATGCTTCCAACTGGAAACAACTCAAATGTGCATCAATAATAGAATAAAAATAAGCTATAAATAATCACAATAAAATAAAATATTGAAAAGAAAACGAAGAACTTAGAGCTATTCATAACGACATGAATAAATCTCAAAAAGCAATATTGAGCAAAAGGAGTTAAGTGAGGAAAAACAATGTGTAGGATGAGTCCATTTTATATGAAATTCAAAGAGAAGGCAAACAACTATTGTTATATTGCACGCTCACATGATTGAACTTTAAGAAATACAAAGAAACGGTTACCATAAAGATCAAGATGGCTGGAAATTGATGAATGAGAAAGATACAGTTAGGAGATAAGATCAGAGAGTTTTCAGTGCATCAGGTTATGCACAGTCTTGTGGAACATTGTGAAGTGTTTTCATTCTATTCTGAGTCAGATGGACAACAGCTGGATAGCTTTGAGCAAAAGAGTAATATGAAGGAAAGTGCGTTTCAAGAGGCTCATTCTGGTCTCTGCAAGACAAAGAGACGAATGCAGAAATGGAAGAAAGTCTAGCTGGGAGGCTGTTGGAATAGCCAAGGTAAGAAATGACTGAGGCATGAACCAAGTAGTGGTGGAAATGATGAGACATGCGTTAACACTAGATATAATTCAAAAGTAGAACTGATGGATTGGCGATATAAGGAAGCCAAAGAAAGAAAAGATGCCCAAAATTTTGGTCTGAAAAGCTGTATAGAGTGTTGTCATTTAATGAGATGGGGAAATACACAAAATATGATCATTCTCTGCTAGAGAGTAATGTACTAAGAAGTCATTAAATAGAAGTATCAGTATTTCCTATGAATAAATGAGAGCTTCTTTTAAGGTACTTTATTACATATAGTCTAGCCAGTGGCTAGTTGAATGGGCCCTATTAACCAGAGTTTCTAAACAAGGTTCTGCAGTGTTCAGAAGGTTGGTTAGTATGCTGTCTGCTTTCTTAGGATCTCTGATGTACAATCCTTCATTTCATGAACTTGAATGATAATTTTTTTTTGAAGTGCAAAAGAAAATGAGTTAAATATTGAGGCTAAAAAATGTTTAGGTTAAAATCACAAAATATATTTTCCTCCACCCACTGAGATGTGTGCTCCTGAATTTTTCTTATACTTCTCTGAAACTCAGATGGTTATGCAGGAATCTTGGATTTGAGGATACATGAATTCACTTTGAGTAAATACCTGTCTATTGAGTTATCATAGTTGAGTATAAATGTTCATTGCTTGTGGTTTTTAAGAACAAAGTGTGAATAAGGTCAAAGTTTGAGGTTCCGGCCATAAGTGAACTAATAAACTTGAGACATAGGAAAGATTAAACTCATAATTAACAAACTAGTTAGCTTACACTCTGGAGCTAGGTAGTCATGGGATCAAATCCTAGTTCTGCCACTTAAAGACAGTCTGATTTTGAGTAAGTTACTTAACTACTTTGTACTACAATCTCCCCTTCTGAAAATTTGAGTTAAAAATAAGGCCTTCTAGTGCATTCTATGGGCTTCCCTGTTGGCTCAGATGACAAAGAATCTGCCTACAATGCGAGAGACCTGGGTTCAATCCCTGGGTTGGGAAGATTTCATGGAGAAGGGAATGGCTGCCCACGCTAGTATTCCTGCCTGGAGAATTCCACGGACAGAGTAGCCTGGTGGGCTACAGTTCATGGTCACACAGAATCAGACATGACTGAGCTACTTTCACTCACTCAGTACATTCTACAGTGACATTGGCTTTCAGAAAGCCCTTTAGCCTAAATAGCCCTTTAGCCCATTTACCTAAGGACTATTGCTAAAGAATCTACCTGCAACACAAGAGATGAAAGTTCAATCCATGGGATTGAACCAAGATCTCCAAGATCGCCAAGATTCCCTGGAGAAGGAAATGGCAGCCCACTCCAGTTTTCTTGCTGGAAGACCCCATGGACAGAGGAGCCTGGCAGGCTACTGTCCATGGGATCGTAAAGAGTCAGACACAACTTAGCAACTAAATAACAACAACAATACAGACTGCTATTTTTCATTTGTTTGTTTCTCTTCAGATTTTTCAAACATGAAATAAATTTTTTATAACAATGGGGAAACAATTAGGTCTTTCTTAGAGAATTGCTGTGAGTATTAGATAATATGATTTATGTAAAGAACTTGACACAATACCTAGCATATACCTTGGAATGTTCAATAAGTGTTGGGCAAATATGCTTGCCAGAAAACAGAGTAAGGATTCAGCTGGCTCAGATAGGAGCAACTTGCCCATAGCAGGTAAGAATCTCCAGTCTTAACTTTCAGCTGATTTAACTGCAAATGTCTCCACTGATGGAAATTATAACCAATAAGCAATGGTTTACCTTCACTTTTCTCTCATGTATAGAGCAGCACATTTGTTTGAAATCACATAATTTTGGATAATTAAAAGGAAGAAAGAGGTTAGTCTGGCATAAAGATTATACTCTGTGAACTTGAAAAATCGCAATCATCTCATTGCTTCATCTAACACTGGCACCTTCTTCTCTGAATTAAATTATTTTCATTTAGCCCACATTTGGTTCTCCACCCTTACAATAGGGACTTCCAGTGGTTGATTGAAGTCCTGTATAAAAAGATGTCTCTTACACCTTTGCCTGAAAATTATTATGTCAGCACCATGCCTGAATGCCAGTTGAATTGAAATGTATGATTTCCTTAAGAACGTGTGTTGACAGTTACTTTCCTCATTGGTCTCTCCTTTTGGTTCCAAGAGCCCATAAAATCTTAAAACCACACAAACCAAAATTATACAGGAGATGTTTAGTTATGTTTGGCACAAATTAGTATGGAGTGAAACCTTGCTTCTTTCTTCAGGGATTTGCTGTGTGCTACCCTGGATGTTGGTTCAGTCTGCCTCTGGTTCAGTTGGTTCGGCTTTCCAAGGTACCTCTTCATTCCCCCTCTTACATACCTTTCTGATCTAGGAGAGACTGTCGGCCTCTCTTACTTGTTAAGGTGAACAGACAGGTCGTACTCTCACTTAACAATTCCTGTGCCATATCACTGAAGTAAACTTAAGCTCTGGATTATAAAGCTTTCTGGCACCTCAGTGATTTTCAAGGCCACTCAAGGAGCTTTGCTAATACAAGGAGGTATTTAACAGACAGCTCTCACTCAAGTCAACGTCTCCAGATACCCAGGCCCAGGGATCACTAGAAGAAAGACTTTGCTGTCTGTGCTGCAGAATCATTTTCCCTTTCTTTTTACACTGTGACATCAATCAACTCTGACCCACTCCATAGTGTTGTCTTCCAACATTATTTAAGGAGAGTGACGTTAGGTAGAAATGTCAAATATTTAGGAAAGTCACATAAATGACAAAGTCATTTACATCACCTGCTAGGCTGTCCAGATAGAAACAGGATTTCATCATGAAACTTATATTAAAACCTTTCACTGGCTTCAGAATAAAAGTGCCATGACTTAGAACACAAAGCCCTTCCTTATTTACTTTAGAGCCTTACTGCATCATCTCCTGCCCCCTAGACACATACACAGGATGCATGTGCCTTCACGTTTTACTGGGCTTCTGCCTGGAACTCTTACTTATCCTTGGTGGTTCAGTTTAAGCATCACCTCTTCTGAGAAATCTTCCTTGATATACATTCTGTCCTGTGAGGGTGGTATATTGCCCAGTACTGTGCTCCTCAGCATTTCTCCAGAGTTGAAATTCCAAGTAGCTTGGTTCTAAACAATTTCTACTTCTTAAGTACTCTTTAATATAAAAAATGTGCTCCTGAGAATTCATGTGTAAGCAGAATTTCTATAAACAACTACTATTTTAAATACATATAAACAATGTTATGATGAAGAACCAAATTACGAATTTCATTCTTATGGAAAACCTTTAAATGGATTTATATCAATTATTATAAACATCTATTATCATTACATTTTATATACAATATGTATGTATAATTATAAATATGCATTATTTATAATACTTACACATATATTATGATATATTTTCATATTTAAAAAATTTAGATTAAAGCATGACAAAAACATTCAAAATGCTTTAAATAGCTGTGTTTGGTTGGTTGATTCATTTTGTATCATACATTAGCAGATCCATCCACCTCTACAGTTAATGAATAGGAGAACATCTCACCCTAAAAAAAATTTTAATCCCAGCTACAGTAGCTCTCTAAACCTTATAAATCAATGTAACCTCTAGCAATGCTGCTGAAATTTAGCACATTGATCCTTTAATAGTATTCTTCTAATAGTTATTAATGACTGAGAAGTATGTCTTTGGGGATTGCATTTATATAACAGAAGAAAGAGTGGACGTAGAAAAGATGTTTGAAATTCGAAATCAAGGATAAGAAGGTGCCTATATTTAAAATCTGCCAAGATTCACTGGGAGATCCGAGGAAAGCTTTTCCTTTGGCTATTCAGAGTTCTTCCCCATAAAACAGACTCTGGCTTCCAAGGGGGAAAAAAATTAATCTTTTAAAGCACCCTGAAAGAGATTTAAAGTCAAAGTTGAATTGCCAATTTAAGAAAGAAAAAAAAAATTCAACTTTTGTGAAGTGAAAGTTTTTAATTGCTCAGTCATGTCCAACTCTTTGTGACCCCATGAACTGTAGCCCTCCAGGCTCTTCTGTCTATGGAATTCTCCAGGCAAGAATACTGGAGTGGGTTATCATTCCCTTTTCCAGGGGATCTTCCCAACCTGGAGACAGAACCCAGGTCTCCTGCATTGTAGGTGGATTCCTTACTGTCTGCGCCAGACAGATAGCTTATGAGGAAATGACTTCTAATTAGAAATGTCAGAATTCCCAAGCCCCCTGCCACTCACAGCCACTAAGGCCTGTGATCACCCTGGCCCCCTACAAGCACACATCGCCCAAGATCCCTGATTGTATGAGAAGTGTTGTTATCACCTTTCAGTTGATGTTTTATGTTTGTGTGGCTAAGAGCTTTCACTAACTCTACCAGAGGTTTATTCCTCTCTAAATAGACACATGTCCAAACTTGGACTGTCAATGCTTGCTGAAGCACAGAGAAACATAGACCCTTCAGTGTTTCCAACTGAGTGTTTTCTCCTGCTTACAATACTATGTAACTTTAATTTCAGTGTTTTGCAAACCAGTATAATCCCCAGACAGTTTTTACTAATGCAAACATGCTTATTATGGAAGTATTAATTCAAGGTAGATAACAACCTCAATGTACCTTTTCCATTAAAAAAAAATCAGTAATTCTAAATTTCTAAATTCTCTACTTTGCTAAAGATGATTGCTTTCACTCTTTGAAGTTTAATATAAGTAACAAAAGTTTACAAAAATGATAGAACTTTGTTTAGTTTCTCCTGTGGACAGTCTTTCATTTCATGAAGGAGTCCAGGTGTTGGAGATCTATTTCCTTTGCAATCAAAAATGGTTTTCTTGAAATAAAAAAATATATAGAAACTTACCAGTAAAGTCTTTCATTAGATGCTCTTGTCTAGTAGTCTATTGTTCATATTAATTTTGACATTTAACCAATTATCATTAAAGAGTTTTACCTGAAAAAAAAATATAGAGAGAATACCAGCTATATACAGGGTGAAGATGAGGTTGTAATATACAGGGTGAAGATGAAGGGCTGCAGCAGGATCATGTCTGAAACACCTCTGGACAACCCAGTCATAATAAAAGTGCTATCACCCTTGAGGAGGGTGTGCCCCAGGATGAACTTATCATATGTAAAAATAGCAACTTTCACCTAATAAAGTATTTGCGTTTGTACAGTTCGCACAATAGTTCCAAGAATTCAGCTCACTTGAGTGAAACAATAACCTTGTAAATGAAGCAAAAATTTTATTATACCCATTTTTAACATTGAGGCAATGGAGTCTGAGATGACCAAATGTTAGCAAGTAGCAGAGAGAATCCAGCAGCTGAATCTATTGTCTGCTTCTTGGATTATTCAAGATTCTAATTGTTTTAGTCTTGAGGAACCCAAAAATCAAAATAAGGAAACAGCTAAGCAGAATAGATGTTCCCCTCAGTGATTCTCCCTACCCTCCTGCACTGATTCTCCCATATCAATGGAGTTGAAAGCTTCTCTGTTATTTCTCTGATTTGTATGATTTGATGGGAATGATCTTCTCAACCTTCTGTTGCCTCTGACAGAGGGAACACAGGGCTGGTACATGCTTGCTCAGAGGCACTCTCGCCCTTCTGCCTCCACCCATAAATCACAGAGCCTTTGAGAAGGCAGCCACCTCTGGGCTGAACACAGCAAGTGTTGAACTGTGAGTAATAATTTATACTGCAGAGTAATTTCAGGCTGAAAGTGAAAAAGATTTCTCGACCCTCCTAACGCTGAAAGGGGACATAAGTCATATAATTTTATGCCAGCAACACATGTATCATATGAAGGGGGAAATATTCTTTCAATGACCTGAATGTTATGTGTTGTCATTAAAATATGTTTAGCCAAGGCTGTGGCTCAATTTGAAACCCATTTGAGGGTATGTGTCATACTTGGTCTCAGGAAGGACTTGAAGCCAATTTAGAGACTGTGTATTACAAGAAGTCCTCATGCTAGAGGTGTGAAATTTACAGTCAATAGAAAGTAATTTTCTGATTGGAACTTGGCCCAAACATTGCAATGAATACAGTGAGAATGTCATGGGATCTGTAATATGCATCAGTGGGAGATTTGGGGTGGGGGCAGTTAAATTCTCTCTCCAAGCTGAGTCAAGTCTGGCAAGAATCAGAACAGGACAAAAACCACTAAAAAAAAAGTTGGATAAATTATGTTCTTTCCAACACCATCTCCTATATAAAACATCCCCATAAGTTGTCTCTAAGCCTTTGTTCATTACAGCCTTGACAAGTAGATCTCCAAATATGATCTGTCTCCTTTATCATGTCCTTCTGCTTCTATTTCCTGCAACATGAGAACTTTTGCCATCTAATTTATGCCCACATTTCCAGGTATCCTAAGATTTTTGTCATGCAATCAGGCTTAGGACTCAGGCATCAATGAAAGTCATCATGACCATTTGCAGAACTTTCATATTTGTAGCTTGGAGAGTTGGAAGAATTTCTCAGAATCTTAGAACTGTATCTCACCATGCCCATTTTTTATACCTTAAGATCCAGCTCATAACATTCAAAGCTCATGACAGTTCAACAGTCTAACATATGGCTGTAGCCATAAAAAACCACTGACTAGAGCCTGCATACCCTATGTATATTCATGCTTGGGATTCCTCTAGGCTAGTTGAGTGAGAAACTCTAGATACAGCGACCATGGGTGTTAATACATTTTTTAAAAATTCTCCTGATGTTTCTAATGCACAGACAAAATAGAACCATCACACTAACAACAACTCTAACCCAAACTTTAATGCACATGTGCATCTCCTGTGGAGCTTTTTAAAATGCAGATTTTGATCCAGTAGTCTGGATGGGATCCTGTGGGGAGAAAGCAAATTAGCCAAGATAGCTGGTCAGGCTCTCTCACATCTCACCAACAGCTGAGGTCATCCATAGCACTGCGCACACATATCATGAGGTACTCTCTTGGCCATGGCCCTCTGTGTGAGGTATACCTGTAAGAGTGTCACCAGGAGAGCTCTGGCCGCTGCTGCATTGGGGCTGCAAAGCAGTGACAGCGTGGTTATGTTATGTGAGGTTATGTTATGGCTCCACTGTAGCTCCATGATGGTTATACTGTGGCTGCTGCTGTGGCTGTTGAGTCGTCCGGAAGAGAGGCTGTGTTATGGTTGCTGTGCCAGCAGGAGAGAGTAAATGTGTCTGCAGTTCCCATGGCTCTTTGAGTCTCCTTCCAGCCTCTAATAAGGTCCAAGCCTTGCCTACCCTGGGTTTAGTGAACAGTGTGAATAGCAATTGGCATCATGTGGTCCATGGATCATATTTTATGATTTCTTCAACCTATTTCTTCAACACTTAGCTCAAATGAGATATCTTCTATAAAAATTTTCCTTAGGTTCTCAAGGAGAATTAAGCCTTGTATCCCTTCTGTATTCTCAAACATCAAAGTTTCACAGATGTCATTAATTAATCATTTCCTGTTTGCCTCCCTATACATACACATATGCTCAATAAACCCTGAGTTTAGGGGCAAAGACAGTGACTCATTCTTGTTGTCACTTCCTATCACAGAAGTTAGATGAATGTTATAAAGGAAGAAAAAGTGAGAGGTAGAGAAGAATTCATGAACTTCCCTGAGTCTCTTTATCACTTCCAAGTATCTACCACAAAGTGAAACTATGGTCATAGCTTAATTCCACATTATCATTATGCTGAATCTATTGCTGGTTCTGTGTGTTTACTAACTCATGGGACTGCTGGCAGAATTTGTCAGCTGTGGATAAATGCTTCAGTGAGCTATGGCCTCAGAACAAGCTATTGTAAAGTAAACAGCTGAAACAAGTAAGTATTTATTATTACTCACAAGTTATGGGTCATCTGGTTGGCAATAGGGTTTAAAAAAAAGATTAACAAGTACTCCTTACTTTAGTAAGAGAATAATTCTTCAGTCACAATATTATATCAAGGACTGGGAGGATAAAAAACTCCATTCTCTCTGGTGACTTCATGTGCCTCCTATTGTATCTGCATCAGTTTTGGGGAAATTGAAGTTCTTTAGAAAACTATAGTACTTTTCCTTTCTAAAATTCAGTTTGGTTTTTTTCTTGAATTACTTTTACATTTTTCAGTGTAATTTAATGAGGTTTAGCATTTTATGTGTAAATGAAAGAGAAATAGATACAGATAATTTTTATCAAACTGATCCCAAGGTGATCACAAATAATAATACTCAATTAAATAATTCAGTTCTCAATCCCTGACAGATATAGATAGATAGATATTAATTATATACTATGTATGTATTCCTCTTTTAGAAGGGCATTCAGATTCAGCTACTATATATTTTTTATGATTAATTCTTTCTAATCTTACCAAGGTATCTAGAATTCTAACCAGGATAATTAAAATTCCTTTGCATATTGAAAGGCAAATATTGCTTGGGAAGATTAGTGAATGATTTAATTACTATCCACTAGTGGCTTAATTTGAGTTTGTTGATGTCATAAGGGCAGGTGGACTCTTGGAGGAAAGGAACTTACAATAGGTACCTTTGGATGAGATGGGAGGTGCTCCCCACCCACCCCACGAACTCCTCTGAGATTTAATTCAAGATCTCAAGGAAGTTAAGGGTCACAGTGAGGCTCCTGAGTTTCAAAGGAGCAGATGGTAGAATGCAGCAGTATCTATGAAGGATAGAGGTAAAGAATTTGGGCCAAAGGAGAGCTCTGAAAGCAAAATCAGTCTCCTGTTACACAGTCTCGAGCATTCAGTTAACAATATCCTGGACTTTCTGTATTGCAGGAGTGATCCTTTTTCATTGGAAATCTATTAATTGTGCAATTATCAAAAAAACAAGAAAGCATTTTCTGATATTTTTAGCTGGGTGACCTAGAATTTACATTTATTATTTAGGCTAATTTCTCTCCTTTATCTTCCTTCACCTTCTCTTTTTATCTTATTACAGTTTAATCTTATTACACTGTCTCTTTCTCTCTCATCTCTTCACCTTTTCATTCTTCCTACCCCTTTCTTACTCCTTCTATTTATTAGTCTTTCATTGTTATAAAAGCAATGCAATCTCCAGAGGAGAAGAGGGGGGAAAAAAAAAAAAAAAACAGAACAAGTGAAGCACAAACAGCTCCCTTGGAAAGGTCACAAGGAGTTTTAAGTAGAAATGTCATTGCTATTCTGTCACAAAAATAATAGCCCTAAACTGCTCGCACTAGGGGTGGATTCTACTTTTCTCGAGTAGCAAATGGAGAAGTGCTCCTTTTGACTTTTAATCCAGAGTTGTGTTTTTAAAATGTCTTAATCCATCTGTTATTCTCCCCACACACAGTTCATAAACATAGTGTGTAATTTGGCTTTGCTTCCACACAGTTAGACAACCCAGAGATGAATAGATATAGGGGGTATCTGGTGTGCTGTGTCTTTATACTTCTCTAGGTTATTAGAACCTCTGATTGACTCAGGCTAACAGTTCTGATTGGCAACAGAGACCAAAGGCCAGAAGAACATCAGGCATATATACTAGTTTTCCTCTCTCTGCCAGACTTGACATTTTCCCAGGCTTCTAATCCATTAGCATCTCTCTCTCTTTCCTTCCCTCTCATAGCTCACTAGGGACCAAAAAGAGCTGATCGGTAGAAGACAAGAACCTAATAAGATGAAGCGGTAAAAGAGAACAAATCTCTTTAATCTTCAGCTGTAGTATGCACATTAATGCCTTCTACAGTCTCAGCCTGTTTCTTCCAGTAATCTTGGTTGAGAATAGATGGTGGGCAGAAAGAGTGACACTCTTCCATGAATTGTAAAGAGTGATTCTCCTTGATTTGTTGGCTGGAAGAGAATAGACAACACTAACCCAAAGAGAGACAAAACCTCTGCTGATCGATCAGATTTAAAACTTAGGAATCCCAAGGTAAATGCACCAGTCAAATTGTAATCCTTTTGGTAATGTTTCTTTTGTCACTAGAATTTAATACCACATCTGCGATATCTGCCATTTGCAAATTGCATGCATCTGGCCAGCTATTGACCCCTTCTTGCCTTAGTTTCCATGTCCATAAAATGGGTATAACACTTCATTGAGATATTACCTACCTCACAGTAGTGTGAAGTGAAAGTCAAAGTCAAAGTCACTCAGTTGTCGTCTGACTCTCTGTGACGTGGACTATACAATCCATGGAATTCTCCAGGCCAGAATACTGGAGTGGGTAGCCTTTCCCTTCTCCAGGGAATCTTCCCAACCCAGGGATCAAACCCAGGTCTCCCGCATCACAGGCAGATTCTTAACCAGCTGAGCTACCAGGGAAGCCCAAGAATACTGGAGTGGGTAGCCTATCCCTTATCCAGCAGATCTTCCCAACCCAAGAATCGAACCAAGAATCGAATTGCAAGTGGATTCTTTACCAGCTGAATAAACACTCAGTAATGATAAACCTGGTAAACACCCTGGCAAACACTCAGTAAATGATATTCAGTAAATAAGCCACATGGTAAATAGTAAATGATACTTATTACTACTACTAGTTTTATACTTATTTCAGTATAGGCTAGAGCTAACCAATAAATACAAAGACTGTGGATATGATAGAAGTTGATACATTTATCAGTAAACAATGCAGAATGGAGTGGTCTAGGTGAGTGATAAAGCTCTGTTCCTGAAGGTGATTCAGGGGCCATGTGTCTTCTGCCTATGCTTGCGTCATCTTCTAAGGTCTGGTTATTCCAAGTGTGGTCCAGATCAGCAACATCAGGATTATGTGGGACCTTGTTAAAAATGTTAAGGCTCAGGCCCCATCCTAACTTTCTGAATTAGAATCCATATTTTAACTAGATCACTAGGTAAGCAAATTAATATTTGAGAAGCATTGCTTTAGAATATGTCTCATCAGCTTAGTTAAAATTAACCCATCAGCACCACATTAAAGAAAAAAGGAAAAGCAATTTCCTCTTGAAGAGATGACATGAAGGTCACACATAACACATCCTCTCACAGTGGCCACGTCTGCCTCTTTCTGGATGGCTGCAGACCAAGCTAACAGTCCATGTGACAAAAGGAAGGGAGAAGAGAATAAAGAAGGACACGTTACAATTTCTGCAAAAATTGTTATCTTTTTGTTGCAATTGTTATTACAATGAAGATTGGAGTAATATGGTCATGGGATAGATTTAACTGGTTGCCAGTGGGAAAAGTAACACCACCTTGGCCTTTATACTGCTAGGCTATTCAGATACAAACTTTGAAAAATAAGAGGAGAGAGAGGAATTTAAAAGCTGCAATCAGCCTAATCCCTTTTCAAAGTAGTAAATAAAAACATTTTAATACCAAAAAAAATGCTTTTAGTAGGAACCAAGATAATCTTTTGAGGAGAATGTAATTCATAAGGAATATTCTGATGACATTCAAAGCAGTGGCATTTCTTGGATCATGCAAAGTTACTGAAAATTCTACACCTGTTCACTTGTTTTTCAGTTGCTTAGTAGTGTCTGACTCTTTGTGACCCCATGGACTGAAGCACACCAGGCTTCCCTGCCCTTCACTATTTCCTGGAGTTTGCTCAAACTCATGTCCATTGAGTCGGTGATGCCATCCAACCATCTCATCCTCTGTCATCTCCATCTCCTTCTGCCTTCAATCTTTCCCAGCATCAAGGTCTTTTCCAATGATTTGGCTCTTCTCAAAAGGTGGCCAAAGTATTGGAGTTTTAGCATCAGTCTGTTCAGTGAATATTCAGTGTTGATTTCCTTTACAATTGCCTAGTTTAATCTTGCTGTCCCAGGGTCTCTCAAGAGTCTTCTCCCACATCATAGTTTGAAGGCATCAATTCTTTAGCACTCAGCCTTTTTTTCCAGCTCTCACATCTGTACATGACTATTGGAAAAAAACATATCTTTGACTATATAGTCCTTTGTCAGCAAAAAAATGTTTCTTCTTTTTAATATACTGTCTAGATTGGTCACAGCTTTTCTTCCAAGGAGTAGTGAAGTCACTCAGTTGTGTCTGACTCCTTGTGACCCCGTGGACTGTAGCCTACCGGGTTCCTCCATCCATTGAATTTTCCAGGCAAGAGTACTGGAGTGGGTTGCCATTTCCTTCTACAGGGGATCTTCCTGACCCAGGGATCAAACCTATGTCTCCTGCATGGGCAGAAGGATTCTTTACCACTGAGCCACCATGGAAGCCCTCCAAGGAGCAAGCTTATTTTAATTTCGTGTCTGCAGTCACTGTCTCCAGTGATTTTGGGGTCCAAGAAAATTGTCTGTCACTGTTTCCATTTTTTCCCCATCTATTTGTTATGAAGGGATGGGACTGGGTGTCATGATCTTTATTTTTGACTATTGAGTTTTAAGTCATCTTTTTCACTCTCCTCTTTCACCTTCTCAAGAGGCTCTTTGATCCCTAGGAAGACTAGGATATATCAGTGGAATCGTAACTGAGACCCAGAGAATGAAAGGAAAAGAGGCACAGGAAGTCACAGTGATCACTGTAAAATGAACAATTAATACCAAGTGCCCACCTGAATGGTGAAATGTAGCAAAAGTTTACTTCTTGCTCACGTAAGGCTCCATGTGAGTCTAGCAGTCTTATATCATCTTGTAAAACAGATACCCTCTAAGGATGTTGAAGCAAGGCAAAAGGATGACCGAAGTATATGGGCACTTAGCTGCTTTGGCCTGGATTATTTGCCAAGAACTGTCTGCCACAAGATACTTAAGTTTAGGAGCATACAGAAGAGAAAGTAGGATTAAATAAAACGATTATCTCTTATACTGTACTTCAAATAAACTGGATCATTTTTTTTCCTTTCACACCAAAATTCCCCTAAACATAAAATTCTCATCAAGTTTAAATCAGCAAGCATTTTCTTTGCTAGCTAGGACTGTTTCCTCACTTCCAAATCATAGAATAACTAGATTAAAATCCCAACAAGTATTCAGAGATTTAATCTGAAAATACACTGATTTATTTCTGAGTAAGTTTGGAAAATTGATTTTATTTTCCAAACATGTCTAAGAGGTTGCTTTCTACAGATATAGCCCATTTTTTAGAGGTAAAAATGCAGGCTAGGTGTTCAGGACCAGAACCTGTCCTCAACACTAAGGGTGGTTGGCTGCACTTCTGTGAGCCTGTTCTCTTACCTATTTAATAAGACAGAAGGATAGACAATTCATAAAATCTTTTTCAACACCTAAATTTTGAAATATATCATTAATGGAAGTCATATGCAAATACCTTCCAGGTAATCTCAGGCTCAGTTTATAGATGGTTAATATTCAAATTGCCGATGTTTTTTCTGCCTTTTTAAAAAAAACATCTATACAGGCCCAGGGAAGGAAACTCAACCAGATAAGACCAGTTCTGATAGCCATGCATCATACCATTATGAATTACTGCCTAATATTTTTAAAGGATTAATTTTAGATTAAACACAACCCACAAACTGGAGTTGGACCAATGATTACAAATCAAAATCATTACTAGTATCATTGAACAGGCAAAAGTCAGCTTATCACAAATAGCTTTGCTTCATACTCTGAAATAGACATGTTCCTGAAAAGCAGGTTTAAAGAGAACTTAAGTAAATGAAATTTGATTTTTCACATTGATTTCCACTTAGGTGAGAGGACCAGAATGGATAAGTAATTTTTATTCAGTATTGGATAGAACTAACTTCCTTCTAACTTGTTCAGATATTTCACTCAGTAAATATGTTCTCAACACTATTTTAGGTTCTACAATATTTTGCTTTCATTTCTACATTTGCTGGAAGACAAAGGAAATAAGTCCTGATCTTAATTACTTTCTATTTCTTGTTTCCTATCACTGTTTTCTCATTGTTGTTTTTATCTTTTGGTTTATTTTTCAGTTTTTTCCCTTTTTTTTTTTTTTTTGGATCATTCTCTTCCTAATTTTGTAGCACTGCCCTCGAAGGATTCCCCATAGCATATAATACTCATATATTTATTTCTTCTCCAGTAAACTCACATGTGTGCTTAGTCGCTCAGTCATGTCCAACTCTTTTCTACTCTTTTCAACTGTAGCCTGCCAAACTCCTCTGTCCATGGGATTTTTTAGACAAGAATACTGAAGTGGATTGTCATTTCTTTCTCCAGGGGATCTTGACTCGGGGATTGAATCTGCATTTTCTGTGTCTCCTACACTGCAGGCAGATTCTTTACCCACTGAGCCTACTTTATAATGTTTTAAAATAATGTGTTTATCTCACCCATCACTGACACACTCCCCAGCTTTTGCACTCAAGGACTAACCCTTTTTAAACATCAGGACTGAGCCCTATACAAATAACCTAGTTCTTGAATAAAGATGTCTCTAAGAAGATGCTTGGAAAAGCCATCTAGCAATGACACTTCATTTCTATGTCATTCTTAGTTTTATTTTCAGAATAAGTTCTCATCTTTATTTCACCTTCACAGTCACTTTGAATGATTGGGCAGGTGTGTTTAACCCCATTTGGAAAACAAGAGAGGAACCCACGGTTAAAGGGGATGAGGTAAATGTCCTGGTATCGTAGAGGTAGTTGAACTGAAAGGATAATGGGAGCATCCAGTCCAGTGCTTGGTGTCAGTAGAAGGTCAGCGAGCATTAGTTGAATCTTCAGAGCTGCCTTAGCACCGCACATCATGTCCCCATTAGACCTTGTGTGTGTGTGTGTGTGTGTGTGTGAGTGTGTGTTTTATGTATCCAAAAACACAAGTAATATTTGTAATTTTATACTGGTCTAGAAAATAAAGCACTTTCCCCATATCCAACCCCGGAATTATTTCCTTTGATCTCTTACCTTTAATTACTGAATTCTTGTATCATCTTGACCCTTCCAGTGGCATTGACAGCTAATGCTGGGTTTGCATTCCTGGTTGCCATTGGAGACAAGCCATTCCATCTTGAGGATGCCTCTCATAATGTTATTTTTTACTCCATCTCATAAAACCTCTTCTGTATAAATATATTTTAATTAATTAATAAACAGGATGTAATGAATTCTGGCAGGGTGACATTTGAGCACAAAGCAAGGGGTTTAAACAGATCCTGACTTGTGTTAGCCAGGAAAACACCCCCCACACTCACACACACACACACATACATCCACTCACACTCACAAAAGGTCTTTTTATTCATTGGAGATATTATATAATGAGTTCTAGAAGGTTAATTTGTTATGTGAGGGCAACTGACCAAGAGATAAAGAGGTACAGGAGAGGCAAATGTTCTGAAATTGTTGGCTAGTCATCAATAGTTATGCCTTTATATTTCAGATCTAAAAATACTAGACAACACTAGAACTATTAATAATTCCTTCTAATAAACTAAAAATAGTTCATGAATAAATCCTTTTGTTGAGAGAGCAGTTTTAGTGTTTCTTACCATAATGTTCTCTAGTGAAAAACTATCTTGGTACCCAGTGGAGTGAATATGAGGACTTAGTTGGTACACAAGTGTATTCAATGAATATTAGTTGTATCATCATTTGAATGAGCATTCCCTAAAACACAGCTACCTTGATTTTGAAGATTTTGAATATTCCCATTGCATCCTTGTCCTCAGGATACATATGTATAGAATGTTCTTGACATAATTACAAAATCAACTCAATATTGGTAATCCATTCTGAATAAAACTTAAAGAAGAAACTACTTTTATTTTGGAGAACTTGTTTTACTTCTCTATGCCTTTAAAAGTTTACTTCCCATAGAAGAGTCTCCTTCATATTTTAAAACACATTTCAAGTATCCATCTATTTCAGCTTGTAACAATATATGTTGTAATTACACTTCCTTCTTTCCCCAACAATGTTCTGAGCTGCTCTATGGAAGAGACTGAATTTCATTCATTTTGTAAACTTACTCTCTGAATACAGATATGTTTATCAACTGAATGAACCCTCCAGTAGTATTCTTCAGGCTGGTATAAATACTTGCATTTTGCAATCTATTTCTTACCACTATTTAAGAAGTTTTTTAAAAATATTGTCAACCTTAGGCAAAATTCAGAAATCAGTGAGATGTCTTGAATTCTTTCATCTCCCTTTCTATTTCTCCCCAATGTCCTGCTACCCAGACTTGCTCCCCCATCCCTTAATTGCTGAATGCATTGATGACGCTGCCCTTTAGCCATAAAAATGCTTCTCAGGGCTGCATGCTGTGTCAGTGTTCCTGACCACTAACATCACCAACACCAAAAGCAACCCAGGGGTGTGAGTGAAAGCAAGTCCCTTTCTCTCTGAATTTCGGTTCTCTCATCTATAAAACGTAAAAGTAAAAATATATACTCCTGTTGCCAGGAGTAATATTCTTTTGAGTTGGACCAAACAAACTCCTTAGGCATCCCGGCAGAAAAAACTTGGGCCATCAATCTGACCATGTTCTAGTTTTGGCTTTTTGCATACGTTAGAAATCTCATTGATACAAGTATTATTAATGATCTTCTGCAGCCAACTTTACTCACATGGACTTTATAAACTGCAACCTGCTATCCTCTCCACAGTCTTTATTTCAGACAGATTTGTAAAGTGCTTGAAAGAATGTCCATCACATAGTAAGCATTACATAAATATTGATTAATTATAGCAATTATAAATTTTCTGAGCACCCTATATTCAGATATTCATATGAATTAATATTTATGAGAAAAGCTACCAGACCACAATAGAGAGAAATGGGCAAACAGAAAAAGGAACAAGAGTCACTTAATACCACCATCATTAGCATTTTGCCAATTTACCTTGCAATATTTTTCACAGATGTGATAGAGAGGGCAAGAATATCATTATAACCATAGTCAACATTTTCTGAACTCTTATTTGGTGCTTTATAGAGATTACTTCATGTAATTCTCCCAATAATTCCCACTGAATCCCCATTGTTAGAGCCAAGACCCAGGATGATACCACCATGACAACTGTGGCAGAGACAGCCAGTTTTCTAGCCAAAATTTGTGTCTGCCTTCCTTAATGCAACATTATTTTTGCAAAACAGCCTTCTATCCAGAAAAGCTACTTTTCCCATCTAGAAGTGTCCAGGCAGAGACATGAGCTAGTTCTTACCAATTGTGACTGGTGTCACTTCAGGCTTGAGGTGGTTAAGAGAAGGCGAGGCTTTGCCTCATGTTTTCCATTTCTCTTAGCTGCAAGTAAAAGACCTCAAGTCCTGGAGAAGATGGTGGAGCCACATAGCAGAAGCAGCCTAGGTCCCTGAATCATCAGGAAAGATACCCTCCAAACAGCAGTGTTGAATTATGCTAGTCTTACCCAAGTGCTAAACAACTTTTGATTAAAAAAACCACTGGAATTTCAGTTTATCTGTTACTTTAAATAATTCACCAACACTACTTACCAATTTGTAAGAGGATATAGTCATAATCATACTGATAGCCAAGTTTTCAAATTATCTTTTATTTTTTTCCCATTTATATTTTATTTTATTTTTTTAATTTTATTTTATTTTTAAACTTTACATAATTGTATTAGTTTTGCCAAATATCAAAATGAATCCACCACAGATATACATGTGTTCCCCATCCTGAACCCTCCTCCTTCCTCCCTCCCCATACCATCCCTCTGGGTCGTCCCAGTGCACTAGCCCCAAGCATCCAGTATTATCTTTTATATTTTACATCACTTGATAAAATTTTCCCCACAGTGTAGCGTAAGTCTATTGATGTAAATACTTTCAAAATAACAAGGTATTCTACAGTTTTATAATAATTTCTTATTGGTAGGCTTCTTTATTTTTTCCAATAACAATTAAATAATAAACTCTGTAACACCTTCTTTCATATAATGTTTTCTACAAAAGAATTAGGTAATTGCAAAATATCCCTTCAAAATGAAATTATTGTTCCAAACTGTCTAAACATTAATGTATGCAAGTTCATTTCCAAAACAATTTCACCAAGGTCCTGGCAAATAACAATTCACTGGAGTATGTGTTTTATCATAACTTAACAGGAATGAATAATCTTTTGAAAAATATATTTTCAAGTATAATAGATAAAAGTGAGAAATTGCTGTGTTGATATGATTTATTATCTCTACTAGTGACTGTATTTTCTTACCCCTTGTATGTTCAACTAGTTACATGGTGAACATTTTCCGCATCTGTAATTTCTCTTAAAACTTGTTAATAAACTTTATTTAAGTAGAAGACTCAATCAGCAAAAGAAATCAACTATATAGTTATGTGTTTGGAGGCCACGCTAAAGTCTATACTGTATCATCTTGACATTATTGAAAAAGGTGAGTGGAAATAGTGAAACTGGAAAAGGCCCTTTGTTTGGAGCTAGTGACTACAAAATAAGACTTGACAATGCCCTTCCAGGATTTACACAAAACATTAGCTTGGACTTAACATTTCTGGGAGTTTTATATTGCCATTACCTAGGATGCCAGCTGATATATTCGATAAAACCCCTATCTCTTAGGCTGATTTACGGGAACCAGCACAGGAAGCCAAGAGTTCCTGGAGCACCACTGTTCCCACACACTGGAACCTTATAAATACTCTTAGCTGAGATGATGCTTCTTGCTTCAGATAGAAATAAGTCCATAGAAACAAAAAGTCAGGGAAAATCTGGCATTTAAAAGTAGTAAAAAAGAAAGAATAATACAATAAGAAAGCAGAAAAACATTCCTGCCAGTACCACTAAATTTGATTTTATGTGGTCTCACTGGTGTCTAAACATAAAAGAAAACAAAGCAATAAGGAAATTAGATAGTTCAAACCCAAAATATCAGGCACACTCTGTATTGCCTGGGAAATTTTAATGAAAGTCTTATAGTGGACTGATTTATTCCAATAATTGTCATATTTTCCCATCTCCTTTGGCTTTGTAGACACAATTTAGGTATGAAGTCACTTTTTACAAGTAAGAGTTGGAGAGGGGGAGCATCCCTACATTCTGTATGCCACAGAAATTCTGCTTACTGACAGTTCGGATTAGGAAACACTATAATGGCAATTTAAATTCACTTACGTCAACTGGTTGCCTAGCAGTAAGAACTAACCTTAACATCAATCTGAATATATACCTTAGTTGATATTTATTTGAAACTTTGAACAATTGCTTTTTCTTAGTTTATTGTACAGGTCTTCAGTGGCCTTTGCGTCACTTCTCGTAGGAGGTACAGAAATTATTCTGTAGATCATCAACTACAATTGTTCTTTCTCAAATATTAAGGCTACATCTTCCAGAAACCCTAACATACTTTTTATCCAGCATGACTGTTAAGTCAAAGAAACTCTCATGGTTTAATTTCAGTTAAGTCATTCAAAGGAAGTAATAACAAGTCTCTGAGCCTCTGAAACCAAAAATGGTAGAATTATGGGAAAGGGCATATATTTCAATTAATCACAATGAACACAAATTAAACTATTTTATATTATCAATATAATTTGATACAATTAAACTACTAAATATTAATTAAACCTAGTATTTATAGGAATTAAATATATACCACTTTGAAGCATTTGCAAAATAGTAAATGAAGAAAAGAACAAAACAACTGAATGATTTGGACTTATTACAGATTTTTTACATAAATACAAATGGCCAGCTGACTAGTCATGGATTTTCTATCCTGTATAAGTTATTAATTTAATGTTAAAAAACAGATGAACCCAGGCTACAGTCATTCTAACATTAATGACATTTAATGTTAGAATGACTGTAGCCTAGGTTGCATGTTGATATATGGCAAAACCAATACAATATTGCAAAGTAAAAAAAAATAATAATAATAATAAAAAGAAAAAAAAACCTTATTTATCAGAAAGAAAAAGAAATATTGCTAGATCATTCCCTTTTGTGAATTTTGTTTTTGAGATTTAAAAATACATACATATTAGTTGTAATTTTCAAGATGTGTGAGACCCCTCTAATAGCAAGGGTATTATCTTTCTTACTCAGAACTGGAATATAGGGCTTTGTGTGTCTTTGGCTTCTATTATGTGTACAGTACTTGTTGAATTTTTTTAAATCTCACTGATATTTGGGTGCTCATTCTAGTTTAAGATAGAACCATAAATCTTCAGAGTTCATAAACCTGGATTACATTTTGTACTATAACAATTTTACAATAAATTTCAAACCTACATTAAGACTTCACAAATATGTAATAAATATATTTTTTGCATGAAAATATGCCACATCTCAGAGTTTCAAAGGGTTTTTTGTCATCAGTTTATCCTGAATATGCTTTTCATATTTTTAAAAAATTCAAATTCAGGACAAAATTTGGCATATTGAAATTAAAGGGAATACCATGTATGTGTGTGTACTCAGGCAAAAGTACAGAGAAAAATCTATTCACTCATATTGGAAAAATATTTATTTATTGTAAAATATAATAAGGTTTTCTTCTATGGTGGGCTTTAGAAATCGTTGAAATTGGACTGCTCTTCTGCTTATGTCAAGTTATCTATTTTCTTGGAAACTCTGTTTCTTCTACAAATTTAATATACTAATCTCTATCTTATACAGTTGTCATGAGAATAAAATCAGACTATATGTATAAAACATTAGAATAGGGTTTGTCAAGTAGAAGCAACCCTCTCATTGAACACTGTAGCTTAAACGGCTCAGGTACAGTTCTGCATGAAAACAGTTAACTACATAAACTCTCAAGTCTCCTCTAAGGCTCGACTTTTGATTGCCTATTAACAATTAAAATTCAGCTGAATCTCTATATGTAGACCAGATCATCTATCAATCACATTTATCCCATTAGCTTTGAACTGGCTCATGAGATTTCAGATTGAAAGTTAAAAAGTCCAGATCTTAAACTATATTTTTATGTTAGCTGGTTCCTTTGAAAGAATCTAAATACTATTACAAACAAAAATAAACAAATAAAACATACATATTAGAGCAGAAAATTATCACGAAAAATAAAACCTCTTTTAAAATTTTTAATTTCAATATAATTCCTCACTGGGAAAATTCAAGTTATGATGATGCTTCTGGCACTATGCCAAGATAATCAGAAATCCATGATTTAGCTGGAACAAAAAGGAAAGTATTATTAGCTACAAGGGATCTGCACAAAAGATATTCTGCTTCCAGGTCCACAGATGTGGGATTTGGGGAGCAGCACTAGCATTCTGTAGGGTGTTTTCAATTGTTTTGATAGTCTGTGTAAAGAATATTGGTGTGTACAGGTGTGTGTATGTCAGATAGAGAGATATTGGCAGACAGAATACCTCACAATGGAATAAACTTGTGATCACTATTTGGTTGGAGATAGACAAACCAAGATAAAACACCCTCTCTCCATTTCTTCATGCTTGTGTAACCATCCAGAAAGATCATGCTCATGTAGGGTGTTACTCATTAGACCCAGTTTTCTTTCCTGTTAAACTTCAGGCTACCATTCTCTGCAGACTTATGAAGGTCAGGCTGCTGTCATTTTTAAGGGACATTAAATCAGGACAGTTGGGAATTCTAGCTCTGCCAGTCAAGCAATAGTAAGGGTCACAATGTAGCCACCTACTTATTCCCTCATGCCCTAATCCATATCACAGTTTGTGACACTAATCTAGATAGTCTCAATTCACAACAAAGAAATATTTCCCATGTTTTCTTAGACTCATCAGTGTGACTCTCACTGGGTAAATTCAAGCTCCAATTGCTATTAGGGCCAATGCAGTTGTTTCTAGGTGGGATTTTCTTACTCTTGACTTTTTTATTGTTGACCTTTGAAATCATGGGGAGCAACAGGTGACACTTGAGGCCTGTGCACAAGATGATGGGGAGGGACTAAAAGGAAGAGGGTGCAGAATCTGCCTAATTTCAGTGTTTTCTTCTTTGAGAGGGTTGATATTTCCTGTCTACTTCTTCAGTGTTAATAATACAGCGGCTGATTCTTCTTCACCCAGAGGGTTATTGTCATCCTTGGTAGAGTTTGACATTTTACACTTTAAGTAAGCACACCCTTAGGCAAGGAGACACCATGAGACAGATTTCCTTATTAGAAGAAGATGTCACCAAAAGAGCAAGTCAACAAATATGCCACTGCCAAGAAACAACTAATGTACCAAAGGAAAGGGTTCAATAAGGCAGGAGGAAATGGGAGAGGAGGGGAAGATAAAGAAAGCGGGGGTGGGGGAGGAAATGGGCAGTAGAGAAACGAGGATATGTGTCCCCTGGAGCACAATATGAATAGAAGACAGTAAGGTCTATTCGCAGCTCTAAAATGCAATGCAGGACACTCAACAGCCTTGCCATATCAAGTGAGGCTCACTAACACCCATAAATCATACAAGACTTTGTATGATTTATGGGTGTTAGTGAGCCTCAATCAACTGTGCTGTCCCGACTAGTTTTAAAAGTAAAATAATAGACAATACAGTTTGGGGTGCCAGGTTGTGCAAATTTAATTTGTAATATTTAGGTGGTTAATAAAAGATAATGACATGGAATGCTCAAGTCCACAGCGCTAATAGCAATCTACAAAGTAAAGCAGCTGGGACGTTGGAGGTGAGGTGTTTCAGGATGTGGGTTCAAGTGCACCAGTGTGGGCGTTACAACAATGACTCACATTGATCTTCTATGATGGTCCTTTTACTGATAGAAATTCCTCACGTGGCTGTGTTAGATCAGGTCCCCAGATCGCAGTCACGTAAGAATTGAAACGTATAATTACACAAACATCTCCACTCTGTCTTATTTATTTATATCCAGTGTTTATTAAAGTCCTTGTCTTCAGTGAACTTAAAGTCTTATAGGAAAGACATACATTTTAAAACATAAATAGAATATATTATATTTTAGAAGAGACAGGGATTGGCACTTAAGAGATGAATAAAGCAAAGTATAGAGCTTAAGAAATGTGAATTATTAAAAAGACCTAAAGCAAAAAAATGCAGACTGTGGATTTTTGGTCAGAGAGAAAATGAGAAATATGAAATTAGAGACAATAGCTATACAAACACTTCACAGAGTTTAATCTCAAGGGGAAGAAACAAATGGAGTGATATCTGGAAAGAGGGACAAAGAGGGTCATCAATTGAGTTTTGTTTTCTCTTGTTCTGATTTTTTTTTTAACTGATGGAGAAAGAGCAGCATATCCTTGAATAGACAACATGGGATGAAATCTAATGGACAGATGGAGGGGATGGTCTTACAGAGGAACAGAGGCAGTTCAGGGAAGTGAGAGCCATAGGCACAGGTGTCAGCAGGGATGTAGATGTGATAGTAATAGGTTACAGAATTTTTTCACAGTGAAATAAGAAGCAAAGCCATTGATAAAGAGAAGGAGGTATAAAGGTATTCGAGATTTCAAGAGAGAGAAAAAGGCATGAAATAATGTTCTAAAATATCTAAAAATGAATGGATAAAAAATATGAGCTCTAGATAGCACTAGGGGCCCATTTGAGTTTGAAGATTATGACTTTCAAGTGAGATCAATCAGCTTAGTTGTGTGTTTTCCTCCAGCCATTTCAACTACAAGTGGGTAAGCACAGTATATAATAAGGGTTGAATTATTCCGAGTTGTGGTTTAGCTGAAGAAATTCAGTAATGACAAGTGCAAGAGAGCTGAAGGTATATTTAAGGGAGTGATTATAATAATTAACCAGAGAACTTAAGCTGGGTAGGAACGTAAGATTACAAAGGAGAGGTGGGCAGGGGAACACGGAGAGTATATTCACATCAATGGATTATATATCTTAACTAGGATTAAGACTTGTAAGACTTGAAGAATCTAAAGAGGGAGGGTGGGGCTAGAAAGATAGAAAGTAGTGGTCAAAGAATGAAATACATCACACTGAGATTGTGGAAGTGTTAAAATTATTGCCAATGACAAGATCTAGGATGTGACCATGGAAATAAATGGCTTAGGAAAGACAAAGAATAAGACCACTGAAAGAAAAGAGGACACAGAATTGAAAAGCCGGGGTTTTAGAAAAGATATCAATATCTTACATTGAAATCAACAAAAAGGATGAAGGATTAGTGCTTTGATGAGTGACAAAGACATAGGAGCAAAAATATTTAAGGACGGAGTATTTATTCAATAGAATTAAAACATTAGCAAATATTATTAACTGGGCTATTAACCCACATCAGGCTGGACAATTGGTGCTAAGTGTGTTTTTTGCTACTAGAGTGTGTTTACTTGTTTGCACTATCAGAAGATAGCACTAGGGAATATATGACTCCAATTTTGAATGTTCTATTGTGGGTAAAATGCTCTCAAACAACACTGCATGCTACAGAGAAGTTGTTCATAAGAAGAATCAATCAATGCAGCAAACTTCAGGGATGTCTTATTTTAAGAAATTGCCACACCCACTCATCCTTCAGCAACACCACCCTGATGGGTCATAGCCATCAGCATCAAGGCAACACCTTCCACCAGCATGATAGTTAGCATGTTTAGCAATTCAATAGTTTTAGTTAAGGCTATGTGCATTGTTTTTTAGATGCAGTGCTAGTGTACTCTTAATAGACTACAGTATAGCATAAGCATAACTTTTGTTTGCACTGGAAAACCACAAAATTTCACATTATTGAAGTGGTCTGGAATTAAATCTTCATTATCACTAAGGTATGTCTGTATTTTTTCATGATACACACACCAGTTGCAGAGGTGAAAAAATGGTGACTTGATGGTGAAGAAACAGGAAGCATCACCTTCATTATATGATCAAGTTTAATATCAGCAGTGGAAGAGCAGGTCCATGTCATAGACATATGAATATGCACACTGTAACCATCATTTCTATGGAGTCATGCCCACTTTACATGTCCTGAGCCCTGTCGTGAGGCCTCAGCTGAAGGACATTCTACAGAATGAAATGTTTGTAATTTGTAAGACTTTCAAGGTCATTATAGGTATAAAAAATTAAGAAACTATTACAGATTACAGGACATGGAAGAAAAATGACATCTGAATGCCAAATGTTATCCCATATTTATGCTGGATTAGAAGAGAAAAGACTTCTATTGGGACAATCTGGTATCAATGCTGATTTAATTTAGAAAGTTGTATTGTGGTTGTGTAAGAAAGTATAGGGAGAACATATATTAGAGTACTTAGGCATGCTGTAGCATTATGTAACTGGTTCTCATATGATTGAGATAATAAAAGTGATTTATCAGTGTATTGTCTCTCTCAACTCCAAATTCATATTTTATAGCCTGCTCTACAAAAATGGATCTGGACTTTTTAAGTTTTTTGCCACTTGACAAAAAGCTTTATCAGTATAGGGAGGTGGAGATATTGGAAAGCTATTGCAGGAGGAAGGGGTTTTGCTTCCTGGATCCCATGTGTTCACTTGACAGGGTTTTGTAGAGCAGGTGGCTTCCCCAGTGCTGGCTCCTCCAGCACACGGAGCAACCCTCTCACCTAGCTCCTGTGGCCCAGGCAGCTTCTCCGGGGTTCAGTGCCTGCAGCTTCCCCAGCAGTGCATGGTGGCCAAAAGAGCCAAGTGATCATAGCATCCACCTGCAATCACCTCCAGGTATACAGCTACTTGTGAACAGCTTTCCCTGACTCATTAGAGGGTAGATCTCCAGCAAGTTCCACTAGCACACCACCACAACAATTTCTCTGCCATTCAACAAACTACAGCTGTGCTTTCCTCGACAAGGTTTGAATTCCAGCCCTAGAAAAATTCCTTGTTAGGCACTTCATCCCTAAGGGTAGTGGCTGCTTCTTATCTCTGCTATTCCTATATTGTTTAGAGTTCTCTTCACTTTTTATTAGCTCATTTCTACAATCTCCAGCTGTAGTTAATAATACTTTATATTAAACTTTTCTGCTTCAAATTACTTTGCAGCTCTCAGTCCTGAGCAAGTTTTGAATGATAACATATACTTCTGGGTATATAGAGAGCAATGTCTATAGATAGAATATGGAGATGGTACTGGAGCAAATGTGATAAATTGTTAACAACTGAGTCCTATAAAACACAATATAGATGTTCTTTGCACTGCTCTTACAACTTTTTACGGAGAAGGCAATGGCACCCCACTCCAGTACTCTTGCCTGGAAAATCCCATGGACGGAGGAGCCTGGTAGGCTGCAGTCCTTGGGGTCACTAAGAGTCGGACACGACTGAGCGACTTCACTTTCTCTTTTCACTTTCATGCATTGGAGAAGGAAATTGCAACCCACTCCAGTGTTCTTGCTGGAGAATCCCAGGGACGGGGAAGCCTGGTGGGCTGCCGTCTACGGGGTCACACAGAGTCCGACAGGACTTAAGTGACTGAGCATAACATAGCATAGCATACAACTTTTTAAAAGTAAACTTTTTAGAAACTCCTAGTGTTCTGAAATTTCATGATACTGTGCCTTCTTTCTATTTAAATGACTTTGGATATAAAATTAAACAAAATTAAAATGAGTGTTTTCAATAAGATACCTATTTAACCAAATGGGTAACTTTGATACATGAAAATCTTATTTTATTATTACCTGCTTCTATGATGGCTCAGACAGTAAAGAATCTGCCTGAAAAGCAGGAGACCCAGGTATGATCTAGATCCCCTGGAGGAGGGAATGGCAACCTACTCCAGTATTCTTGCTTGGAGAACTCCATGGATGGAGGAGCTTGGCAGGTTCATGGGGTGGCAAAGAGTCAGACGACTGAGTGACTAACACTTTCACTTTCTTTCACACCGATTTAAAAAAAAAAAAAAAAAAACAGGTGTTTACTTTCCTAGTAAATGGCCAGAATTCCCACTATGTTATGTCAGCCTCCAGCATCTTCATAGAACTAGAGGTTGAGCTCTTAAAGAAGACATTTTACTACCTATGGGTTGTTTGTGAGGGAAAAGGAATCCATATACATGACATTTTACTGGAACTCCAAATATAAGCTTCAGAAAGACTATTCTAGAAAATTCACTTTGTTATAACACTGCTCCCCACTCCACAGTGGGTTTATGAGCCACTCAGAATCAGGTCTCCAAAATATCCACTCCCAAAACACCTATACCAATTGCTTAAATGTTTGTCTTTTTTACTAGGATGGGGACTTTTTTGAGACCAGCTGTTTGTTTCATCACTGTCTCCAGAGCCTACATTGATGTCTCAGAAATAACAGGCACTAAATAAATATTCTCTGAATTAACACTGATTGCATACTGTTGGATAAATGACTCCTACAAGAATCCTAAGAAAATTCATGTGAAAATTGCCTTACCTATCTCATTCTTTTTTCTTTAATTGTTTCATTTTATTTTTATTTTTTATTGAAGAACAGTTGATTTACAATATTATATTAGTTTCAGGCATAGAGCATTCTGACTTAGCATTTTATAAATTATATTCCATTAAAAATTATTACAGGATAATGACTATAATTCCTTGTGTAATACATTATATCTCTTTATGTGTAGTAGTTTGTATCTCTTAATCCCATAACCCTAATTTGCCATCTTTCTTTCCCTCTCCTCTTTAGTAACCACCAGTTTGTTTTGCATATACATTAATTTGTATTATTTGTTAGATAATGCATATAAATGATACAATAGAGTATTTGTCTGACATTTCACTAAGCATAGTATTCTATAGGTCAATTCACATTGCTGCAAATGGCAGAATTTCATTCTTTTATGGCTGAATAATATTTCATTGTGTACATATAGCACACCTTTTTTATTCATTTATCTACTGATGGGTATTTGGGTTGCTTCCGTATCTTGGTTATTGTATATAGCGCTGCTATGAAACTTTGGGTTCAGGTACCTTCTTGAAGTAGTGTTTTTGTTTTTATCCAGCTATATAATGAGGAGTGGAATTGCTGGGTCATACTGTAGTTTATTTTTTGGTTTTTGAGGAATCTTCATACCATTTTCCATAGTGTTTGCACCAATTTACATTCCCACCAATGGTGTATAAGAGTTCCCTTTTCTCCATATGCCCAACATTTGTTATTTGCAGACTTTCTGAAGATAGCCATTCTGAAACGTGTGAGGTAATATCTCATTTTGATTTGCATTTCTCTAATAATTAGAAATTCTGAGCATCTTTTCATGTGCATGTTAGCCATCTGTATGTCTTCTTTGGAAAAATGTCTATTCAGTTTTCTGATGTTTCTTGATTGGGTTGTTTAGGTCTTTTATATTGAGTAGGATGAATTGTTTATATATTTAGGATATTAACCCCCTGTTGATCATACCATTTGCAAATGTTTTCTTCCATTCTGTGAGATTTTTTTGTTTATGATTTCCTTTGCTGTGCAAAAGTTTCTAAGTTTAATTAGATATCATTTGCTTATTTTTGCTTTTATTTTTTTTCCCTTAGGATTCAGATATTAAAAAAAAGAATGTATTACAATGTATGTCAAATCACGTATGTCCTCTTCTAGTAGTTTTCCATTTAAGTTTTACAGTTAAATCTTTAACCCATTTTGAATGTATGTCCGTATATGGTGAGAGGTGATGTTCTAGGATTATTGTTTTGTGTTTAGCTGTCCAATTTCCCAAGCACCACTTGTTGAAGAGATTGTCTTTTTGCCATTGTCTACCCTTGCTTCTTCTGTCATAGATTAATTGACCATCAGTTCACGAGTTTATTTCTGGACTCTATTCTGTTCAGTTTATCTATGTGTCTGTGTAACCTATGTGTCTGCTTAAATGCAAAAACCATGCATTTTTGGCTACTGAGGCTTGTAGTATAAAGTCTCAAAGCATGATACCTATAAGTTTGGATTTTTTTCTTAAGATATCTTTGTCTATTCTGGTTCTTTTTGGTTCCATATAAATTTTAGGATAATTTTTTCTAGTTCTGTGAAAATTGTCATGGATATCCTGATACGGATTGCATTAAATCTGAAGACTGCCTTAGGTAGTTTGATCCCTTTAACAATATTAATTCTTCCAATCCAAGAGTACAGGCTACCTTTCCATTTCTTTGAGCTATCTTCAGTTTCCTTCATTAATGTTTTGCAGTTTTCAGTACAGGCCTTTCACCTCCCTCAGTTAAGTTTATTCCCATATGTTTTATCCTTTTTGATGCAACTCATTCTTTTTTAATACATCCTTATTGGAAACAAAGCTTGATTCCTTAGGGACATGATCATATTAATCATTTGAAATTTTAAATCTTGTAGCCATATCCAGATATACTGATTCAATTGTTTCTGTTCTGTTTTTCTTGCAGCTGGAAAGTTTTGATCACTCCACACTGCCTATTGAAATGACTAGACTGTTGAGGATCTCATTCAGTTGTTTACAAGAGCAGAAACACAGAACAGACCATCTGTTCTAGACAGAGATTTTCATCAGGTAGATATGACCAG
The DNA here is from genome assembly GCF_003369695.1 of Bos indicus x Bos taurus. Taxonomy (NCBI): domain Eukaryota; kingdom Metazoa; phylum Chordata; class Mammalia; order Artiodactyla; family Bovidae; genus Bos; species Bos indicus x Bos taurus. The sequence continues at coordinate 4,838,667 of NC_040078.1, read as the reverse complement.
AGAGTATCAAAAACTGGTAGACAGATTCCTGCAAGCAGCAACTCTGTTTTGTATGGGATGAATGTCTCTGGCTGTATCTACTTTCCCTAAACTGCTGACAAAGGCATTTTGCTCCTCTTTATGGAGTTTAAGTATCATACACTTAATAGCAGCTAGTGATGTCAGTGCTTTTCGGTGTAGTAAATCTCTAGTGTGAGATAATCTTAGTTAATGATCAGCATAAAGCAGAGAGGGGTCATTTTTTTTAACGTTGCCATAAAGCCTGCATTCACTATGATAGAGTTGGAAGGAAGCAATCCCATTAACCTTTGTATTGTGTTGATAAAATTATATACCCTCCTGAATATCAAGGGTGGTGATGCTGCTGAAAAACTTTACCTTGTAAACCATTCTCTAGTAAGGTTCTGAACTAGACCAGTGGCATAGGGTTTGGCCTCAAGCAACCTAAATTTGAGCCCAATCTTGTCCTTCACATAGGAATATGACCTTGAGCAAGTCTTAACTTCTTGAAGGCTCAAAGCTTTCATTCATATTATTTTCTCCTTTCTAAATCCAGTATATGTGGGCTTATACATGTTTTACACATCATTTCACAGTTATACATATGACTTTTATATAAAGAAAAGAAATATTTCTTAAAATATTTATAAAATGCTTTAAAAAGCATTTCTTCAGAAGAAGCATTTTTATGTGTGAGGAAATAGGTTTTTATAATCCACTCTTTCCTATTTATCTCATTGAACCAGCATATGAATTGAATAGGAAAAAGAACACAAAAATGCTTTAAAATGTGAACTGTCATTATTGCTCTGCACACAACAAATGGAAGGGCTTTCCCTAAGACTCAAGTCATTGTGCATGGATATTATAGGGCGAATGAGAGGTAACGTGGGAGGGACGAAACTGCTCTCTTTGGTGATCTGTAGCCTAATTCAAGATGACGTGGAGTAATGGCAAAGAAGTTTTCCCAGGGCATAAAAAGAGATTTAAAGGAAGTGGCAGTTTGGATCCCCCTGCAAGGTAGACTGTAGATTATGCAATGCCATTTCACTGTCACCTAGGAAACAAGAGGTGGCTGTCCTGTTGACCTACACAAGGGTGCCATAGGTCATGCAGCATCTCCAGATCACAAGATACGGAAGAGCTTCTCAATCTGAGTCCTCAGGCGCACCTCCAACCTAAGTTTAAGAGAATTTTCACGTAGCACAAAGCAAAGTTATAGTTCAAAAATGTTAAAGGTTACAATGCCTGCAGAAAAAAAAAAAATGGAAAGGAGAAATGAGGTCGATTAGCAAAAACCCTGCTACTTAAGTGGCTTGCCTATAAATTGTCTCAAAGGTGGCCATGCATTTGAAATGCTTTCGTGGTATAGGTTAATTCTTCCTCTTAGTAATTAAAGGAAATGGTGACAGTAGTGCTGTATCCTAGGTCACATTCCCCACTACCAGAATTCATTAATTCTCTAAATTAATTAATGTGGGGGTCATTTTAACGGTATTTAACCCATCTTTCAAGACTCCTTTCAAGACCTATCACATTAGTGAGGGCTTCTCTGACTACTCCAGGTCTCAGTGACAACCTGCTTCTTTCTTACAGTTCTGATGATCTGAAACATACAATTTAGCATTTATTCGAAACTGCCTCTTATTATTTCTTCTCTCCTCAATTAAAGCATAAATTCTTTGAGGGCACGAATTCTGTTTTACACATCTTTTATTATCCTACCACAGCCCCAAGCACAATTTGGAAAATAGTGCTTAATAAATATTTGTTGATTAATGAATACTTCCTGAATTGCCTTTAAGGCACCATTCACACTTTCTTTCACCTTAGGGTAAGGGTAATTTTTCTGCTTCGGGAAATATGCCAAGATCTTCTAACTCTTTTTACTTTTTTTTTTCTATTTAAATATGTAAGAGCAAATTTTGCAGAGAAGAAGGGAAATTTGACAATGTGGCAATGTATAAGAATGCCAATTTCTTTTCTTTAAGAACACTGTTTTCCTCTGGCTTATTAGGAATGCAAGTAAATTTATAGAATTCTCAGCAAGACACAACGGTTCCCTCAATTACTTCTCGGCCCTAGTTTCCATACCCAGAGCAGAGATATGCGGCTGAACTAGCCAGAGCATCTGCCTATGCTGAAAGGAGTTTACTCAAGTGCCTTCCATATCAACACCCTTTTCACAGCTTGACATCATTCTTTGGACATCCTGGTCTTCCCATCTCTTACTCTGTAGCAAACACTGGAGGGAAAGATAAAAACTGAGTCCCCGCTAGGGTTGTCCCTGCATGCTTTTAACAACAGCTGGCAAATGCCACTTCAGTGATACCCTCCTGGTTCTGCTACTTGATCACTGGATGTATTTGGGTCATATCTAAGGTCAAGAACAAGATGTTTCAAAGTTAAGGTCAAGAAGTGGGGAGAACAAACAACTGATCAATAGGAAATACATTCTTAAGAAAAGAACAGCCCATATTTTCTCATTGTTTCAGCAAAAGGACTCTAATATAGTAAGACAGTCAAAAAAAAAAAAATACAAGTGGCTATTATGACAAGGAACTCTTCTCTGGAACATTAGTTTTGGGGTTCACTTGACTTAGAAACTGACAAACTGGACATCAGACAAACATAAGTTCATGAGTTTAACAGACTTGAACAAAAGGTATGGAGAGAAAAATCAAATGGTAATTTCTAGTTTTACCACAAGGGACTGCTTACAGGAATTAGGGTACAGAGTAGCAGAATGTAGGGCTGTAGAATATATCTATGAGAAACAGGATGAGTTTATGCTGGTACTTTGATAGGCTTCAAGATGCTACACTGTACTTCAGCTTCCTTTGTAAAATATTTTGTGGATGATAAAAAAGCTTTGTTTTTAAAAAAGACATTCCTCTTTCCTTAAGGACTTTAGCAAAGAGAGGAGAAAAAAGATGGTGAATTAGAAACATGTCAAGTGTATATTTAAAGCTTCCTTTATCCATCAGAATTTCCCACAGAGGTAACACTGTCAATGAAATTAGCGTCTTGGGTGTCCTCACAAACATTTCCTCAAAATAATTCAGCCATTGGTCATCAACCAGGTGAAAGACTGGAGTCAAGTATACAAAATCAAATGTGTCCTTTATGCCACATTTCAGATACAGAAGCCAGTAATACAAGTTTATCCACATTTGGATAAAGGCAAGATATATACATCCAATTATGCTTTTCTTCTCCTAGCTAATGTTATACCATTTCTTTTCTAAAGAAGAGAGATCACAATTTTACCACAGTTTTATGGAGGTTCTGCATTCTACGGTGACTCCAATGAGGAATAACTACAGATACTCTGAATCTTCCTAGTGGCCAGTGTTATTAAACGAAGTAACAAAGAAAGTGACCCATGCTGGAAGCCTGAGTATTTGAGTGTTGTTCACTTGAGTTCTGTCTAGAACATGAAAAAATCAAGATAGGCTTGCAAAGATAAGAATGCCATCTCACAGACCATGGCAGTGAAGAGCTCTAGCAATTATGGGATGTCACTGCACTGGTAGTCCTGGCCACAAGTCCAGTTTATATATGTTTTGGTGGCTCCCTATCGGTAAGAAGACCACACTAACAGCATTTAAGATGAAGGTAAACACAGAGCTGACAAAGTTGGGTGAATTCAGTATGGCATTGATTGATGACATCACAGTATAAAGCCAGGCATGGGAGGACCACATGGAGCATGTAGAACAAGGGTTTGGGTAGTTTTTATAAACAGATCTGACAGTGGGGCCATGGCATGTCAGCCCGGTGGCCTAGGGGACATATTCAGAGCACACAAAGGGGAAGCACGCAGCCACCAGTGTGTTTGACAGTGGCTTGCTCTGTTTGTCAATGGGCCATTTCATGAGGCGATGCCAAACAGAGATCACTCGACATTACTGATTCAACTGTTAGAGGTTTGTGATTACTCAGTTCAGATGCCATTGTACGAACCCATTAGAGACTGCCTAAGAAGATGACAGGGCAAGGAAAATTATATAGCTTTTTCTTAGTATTATAAGATATGTCTCTGGAGTAATGGAATTGAAGAAGTACTTTGCAAGGATAGGATACTGCTTGTAGGATTGCAGTACCTCAAACTCTCTCAGCTGATAATTGCCTGCTGTACACATTTCGGTCTCCAACAAGGACAGGTTCAGGAGAATGAGGTTACACTCTAGACAAGCGTCCTGCTTCCATCAATAGAACCCTGTGACAGACCAGATGTGCTTTCTACTGTCTTACTGATAGGCTGTTTTTCATAAAAAGTCTAACTTTAGAGCCAGAATGGGGTCAGCAGCCCAGCAGCCCAGAAATCATCTCCAGTTCAAATGAAATTAGCCAGTTCCATAAAGATTTTTCTGGCATAATTTGCACTGCAAGTCTCTGTTCTCCTGGGGGGAAAGGATGACCTCACATCTTCTCATTATTCTTTCTTACCCTTAAGATATTTCTTGTCATCTATTATCATATAAGTCCAGTGTTGTTAGTTACCCTTGATATGCACATCTTATTGCCCCAACTACATTATACAGTCGTTAAGGGCAAAGCTTGATTCTTCTACTTCTTGGAACCTGCTAGAGCAGACAGTCCGGTGTCATGCATACAGTTTGTATCAGTAAAAGTTTGTTCATTAATGGGTCATGGACAGCTGTGTTTGGTTCCTCTGTGAAGCATTTGTCTTCATATACATTCTATCTCAGTGGGTCAAATAATATATCAAGTTGCTGTGACTGCCACAGAATTATTTCTCTATCAGATGAAAGACAAGATAATGTACTAGTTTAGAGAATCCATGGGCATTAGTGGAAAAGGCACCTAAATTTAAATTTCAGTTTGGCCACTTCTGAGATATGTGATCTTAGACTCTCTGAACTTCAGTCCTCTTATCTGTAAAATGTACATAGCAAAAGTTATCTCATAGGATAATTATGAGCCTTAAATCAAATAACTACGGCATAGTGCTTGGCACACAGTAGACACTCAGTAAATGGTAGTTAGCGTGATGTGGCTTGGTGGTACTTAATGGTATTTAGCGTGATGTGGCTTGGTGGTACTTGCTTTTACTCTTAAACCCTTTGCTCAAATAGTATTCAAGGCAGTGGAACCTCTGTTTTCATCCTTTTCTTTTAGCACAGTATTGTGATAGCTACAGCTATGCAACAATGACTTTATAGGACCTGGTTTTCCCTTTGTGCAAAAGGCAAATGAGATCAGTTACATAGCCTTCTGTGGGGCAAAGGTAGTGTAAACAGGATACAAGTAGTGATTTGTGAATAGTTATGACACCTTGCCTCAGGCAAATCCTCCAAGCTGAATTTGCAGGCTTTTTGCTCAGTGGAAAAACTATACTACAGGATACAAGTCAATTAAAACTCAGCCATCTCCAAGAAAACCACCTTATTGCATATGCAACACAAAGAAATAAGTGTGAGGCATAAAGCTTCATTTTGACTCTGTTCAATGTGCTTGGCCTACAATCTAAAAGTTTAATCTATGACCTCAGTTCATAGCCTATTATTTCTGCCTGAAATAACTCTTTATCAACTTCATAATTATGAAAAATTTATAACTCAGAGTACAACATATTTCTATTTAGTGAGATGGCTAGACTGGCATTTTAGACTGCGAGGTCAATGTGCACCCATCTGTAAGATTTAAAAAGTCTTAAAAGCACAAACCTGGGCAGAGCACATTTTTATTTCCTGCTTCTGTAGCACTCTCAAATTACTGGAAGTCAAAGAAACATGTACCTATTTATCTAATAAATTCCAAGATCATATGGTCCACCCTCCAGTCTGTTGGTGAGTCTTCAGGCTAACGGCCTTCAAAAGATAACCAAGGAAAGAAGCTGGATCCCAGGTAAGATGGAATGACTGCCAGACTAAGAGGCAGAGAACTTGCTTTCAGGCCCCTGCACTGTCCCTAATTTCAATAGTCTTTTAGAATATCATCAGTCCTCTAAGTCTGAACCGTTTTTATAAGCAAGGAAGCAGGAAGAGATGCTCACTGTGGTCCCATGAGCTCTGAAATTCTATGGTCCAACTATGGGCATAATCATTGTTGTCACATTCCAACACCTCAAAAACAATCCTTCCATCTGCCTCATTCACAGCCATCATCTGCTCTTCTCCCATCACCGCTCTTACCAGTGTCCTTGGCATCACAATGAGAAGTAGGCACTGTACCATGGGGATGACATCCATTTTTATGATCTTCCCCAACACCCCTGGTGGCTCAGAGGGTAAAGAGTCTGCCTGCAATGCAGAAGACCTGGGTTCGATCCCTGGGTCAGGAAGATCCCCTGGAGAAGGAAATGGCAACCCACTCCAGTACTCTTGCCTGGAAAATCCCATGGACAGAGAAGCCTGGCAGACTACAGTCCGTGGGATTACAAAGAGTCGGACACGACTGAGCAACTTCACTCACCAACACCCTATAAGCTGACAGCAAGAAGTAATCAGAACTGTACAGCTGTGTGTAGAAGTACCCAGAACCAATAGGACATACATTTATGTGCATGCTTCAGCATTGTTACAGCTCTCAATGAAAATGAAGCTATGCACTGGGCTCTTGTGTTTCAAACAGTATTTTCTGGGGATTATGGTAAAGTTCATTTGCCTTTCAAGAAAAGGGACCCATTCAATCTGTCTCCAGAAATAATTGATTTGGACTATTTTTAATGCAAAGGTTCAGAGACCTCATAGAAATCCAAGACCTTGACATCTGACCTAATGGAAACTGCAGTGTGTGAGTCACTCAGTCATGTCCAACTCTTTATGGCCCCATGGACTATAGCCCCCCAGGTCATCTGTCCATGGGACTTCCCAGGCAAGGTTACTGGAGTGGGTTGCCATTCCCTTCTCCAGAGGTTCTTCCTGACCCAGGGATTGAACCTGGGTGTGCCACATTGCAGACAGATTTTTTACTGTCTGAGCCACCAGGAAAGCCCCACGGTGGGAAACTGAAAAGCTTTACAAAGCAGAAAGCCTCATTCTCTGGCGCTAATGGAACAAGGCCATCTCCTGGTGCCTCTTCTCTCTGTATATTACTTATTCTTCCTTCTATCAACTGACTTCCTCATGCTTACTCATCATGTCTGCTGCCTCACGAGTTTGATTTAAATATGCTTTCCATTTGCTTTAGTTCTAATTCTATCTCTCATATCTCAATACCTCCATTCATCTTCTGGCCCCACCACTAACTGCCCTTTACTTTTGGTTTTCTAATTGTAAATTCTTGCAAGAGAAATTATTTTGGACTACCACATCTTTTAGAACAGACTTTTAGACTCTGTGGGAGAAGGCAAGGGTGGGATGATTTGAGAGAATAGCATTGAAACATGTATATTGCCATATGTGAAATAGAGGACCAGTCCAGGTTTGATGCATGAAACAGGGCACTCAAAGCCAGTGCACTGGGGTGACCCAGAGAGATGGGATGGGGAGTGAGGTGTGAGGGGGGTTCGGGATGGGGAACACAAGTACACCCTTGGCTGACTCATGTCAATATATGGCGAAAACCACCACAATATTGTAAAGTAATTAGCCTCCAACCAAAATAAATTAATTAATTAAAACAAAAGCCAAGCCACAGAGAATGCATGGCTGGCCAAACCCTGCCTAGACATCCCAGAATCAAGTGCCCTCTCCTGGACCAATTTAATTGAACCAAAATTTTTAAATAGTTACTATATATCAGAATGACTGTACATGAAGTAGTCCTCCTCGGATGCAGGTATAGGCAGGCATGCATTTGAAGTTCCCCAGATAGTCACTATCTTGCCTCAGCATTTTGCAAATACTTCTCAGGACTTTTCAGAGTAGACTTTTCTAAAAGGTAGCTCCCTGATTGCAGAACCAAGGTTGTATATTTATCTTTTATATCTTTTCCTATGAAGAAACAAAGAAAGCTAAACAATCTTAAGAGTCATTTCTTGGTTAACCTTCACGTGTGTTTGAGCAGATGTATATATAACCTATAGTTACCATTTACCTCTAAAATTATTTAGCTTACCATTCCTCTTTTATTTTCTGAAAACTTAATGACCTACCTCTGAGGATTATTTTCAAGGATACCTAACAAAATACTTTAAAGCTGCTTAATAAATGTTGCTACATACTAGTATACTGGCATTTTTGTATGAATACCACAAATAATAATTCTTTTAAGCATCTTAGACCTCTTTTATTTTTTATGTCCAAAGAGACTTGGTTGAGAACCTGACACCTATTTTCTAAGAAATGTGATATTTTTACTCCACACTAGGGTTTTCATAAATCCTCAGCTACAACTCTTTAATTTGTTTTACACCATCACCTCCAACATCATTCCTATTTTATTATAAAATCTAAGTGACTATACTAAAAATTTTAAGACACAGACTCTGAAACCCTCAACTTTCCAGTCATCAGGAGCTCAAGCTTTTAAGAAGCCAATCTGAACTGGAAGGAAAGAGAGGAAAACAAGAGGGGAATTCAGGATTTTTTTTTTCATTTTCCTAGAAAAGGAAAAGGACATCTTTGCAAAAAGACTCTATGAAAGGCAGACAGACAAAGACAGAGGGGAAATCTGTGGTTTAGTTCTGCAAATCCTCCCAAACAGTCTAAGTCTTATTCTAAATGTTAAAATTTAAAGTCTATTCAGTTTTAAAATATACACATTATTATATATAAAAAATATAGATAACTAACAAGGAGCTACTGTATAGCACAGGGGGCTATCCCCAATATCTTATAATAATCTATGATGGAAAATAATATAAAAATATATACAGATAGATATCTATCTAGATAGATATAACTGAATCATCTTGCTGTATACCTGAAACTAACACAACTAATACAACTAATATACAATAATAATTGTATATTAACCATATATTTCAATAAAAAACTAATTGATTAATTACTTTTTAAAGATATAGTCTATATAATTTTATAAAATATTCTCATCAAAATTTAAAATTCCCCAGATAGATTCAGGAAAATTTTAAGAGATTTTCTGCCAAAATATCTGAAGTAGTAGACCCCTTCAAAGTCACTTGGACTGAAGACTCATTTGGGTCCAAGTCTCCTCCAGCTCTCAGAATTTCTAGAAGGTTGTCTGGAGATGCCTGTCAAAGGCACTTCACCATTCATCACAGAGGGGCAACCAGAGTAGCCTCAACTGTGTCTTGAGGGTCTTCCAAGGAACCAAGATGGTCCAGCTTTTGTTTTGTTTTGCTTCAATATAATCCTTTTATAGAAAATCCTGATAAATAAAAATAAAACATAAAATATTTTATTCATTCCTTTGAGAAGAAAGGGATAGCATCAGCTATTTTGCCTGTTAGAAGAGACAGGAGTAATAAATAAATTAATTTTTAAAAAATTGTCAGTGGTCCCAAACAATTTTTGGAGGCTCCATACCACCAACCCAATCTTCTAAACCTTCTCTGCTTATCATTACCCCATAATTTAATTTACGTTCAGAATTATCTCACTGAGAAATATTCATATCCTCAGAAATTCAAGAAAGATGTAATTAGGCTTGCTGACTCTCTATATTATAGCAGAGACACCTTTTATTAGCTCATTATGAGTTTGAGCTTATAAACTCCACAGAGACTTGAAGTATCCTTGTCTGAACAGCCAGCTGCCTATAACATAGGCTTATCCAGTGAAGAAACTAGTCAGCTTTTCAATTCAGTTACTTTCATTTTGTTTTCATTTTTAATAGTGATAATATTTTATATGTATCACTTTATTTTAAAAGACAACACTTGAAGCAAGGAAGTAAAGACTTGTGCAATGAAAACCACAAAACTGAAGGAAATCGAAGAAGACCTAAATAAATGGACAGATCCCCTGCGGTTTATGAATAGGAAAACTTAATATTGCTAACTTGTTAATACCACTGAAAGTGACTTATAGATTAAATATAGTTTCTATCAAAATTCCAAGTCTCTTTGCAGAAATGGGAAAGCCAATTTCAAATTCATATAGCATTGCAAGGGACTTCAAATAGCTAGAGTAATATTTAAAAAGAAAAGCAAAGTTAGAAGAATTCACATTTCTCAATTTCAACATTTATATGATAAAGTGACCATAAACAAGATAGTATAAAATAGCATAAAGACCAATGGAATAAAATTGACAATCCAGATATAAAGCCATACATCTATGGCCAACTGATTTTTTTTTTTTTTTTTTTACAAGAGTGACAAATCCATTGAATAGGGAAAGAAGAATCTCTTCAGCAGCTGTTGCTTGGACAACTGGACTTCCACATGACTAAGAATGAAGTCGGATTCCAGTTTCATGTAATACACAAAAAATCTACACAAAATGGAGCAATTACCTAAATATAACAGCTAAAGTCATAAAACTCTTAGAAGAAAGCATATGGATAAATCTCCATGACCTTGTTTTTGACCATGAATTCTTAGATATTACACCAAAAGCATGAGCAATAGAAGAAAAAAATAATAATAAATTTGACTTCACCAAATTTTAAAACTTTGTGCATCAAAAGACACAAAACAGTGAAAAAATAACATACAGAAACAAAGAAAATATTTTCTAAATAATATACCTGATAAAGTTTTAGTATTCAGAATATATAAAAGTACTGCTACAACTCAACAGCAGAATGACAAACACAGTTTATAAAAAATGAACAAAGGACTTCAATAGACAGGCTCCAAAGAAGATATACAAATAGCCAGTAAGCATGTGAAAAGATGTTCAACATCACTAATCATTAGGAAAATGCAAATCAAAACCATAACGATACACCACCTTCATACTTAGTAGGATACCTATAATAATCATTTTTTAAAATAACAAGTGTTGCTAAGAATATGGAGAAATTGTAATCCTCATACATTGCTGGTAGTGATATAAATTAGTGCAGCTACTATAAGAAGCAATAGGGTGGTTCATCAAAATGTTAAACACATAATTACCCTGTGACTCAACAATTCCGCTCCTAGGTACATAACCAGAAGAATTAAAGCAGGGAGTCTAACGTACTTTTATAAACAAATATTTATTGTGTCATTAATCACAACAGATTAAAGGTGGAACCAGCCCAAATGTCAAATCAGCAGATGAATGGATAAAGAAAATGTGTTACATATTTACAATAGAAAAGGAACAAAGTTCTGACACAAGCTATAACATTAATGTACCTTAAAAACACTGTGCTCAGTGAAATAACCCAGACATAAAAGAACAAGTAGTATATGATTCCATTTACATGAAGTACCTAAAATAGGTAAATTCATAGAGGCAGAAAGTGGATTAAAAATTACTAGACACTGCGGGGATGGGAGGTTGGAAAGTTAATGGTTACAGAATTTCTGTTTAGGGAGATGGTCATGATAGTTGCAGGGCACTGTGAATATAATTAATACCACTGACGTGCATTTTTAAATGGTTAAAACGTATACATGTAGCTGATTCACTTTTTTGTACAGCAGAAACTAACACGGTATTGTAAAGCAACTATACCTCAATTTACAACGGTTAAAATGAAAAAGGTATGTTATATATATTCTGCCACAGTTTAAAAAGTGAAAAAAGAATTTGATACTACCACAGAGCCAGCTAACCAAGAAACCCTCAGTATAATTGGGTTCCTTTTGAATTAGTCTTCAAAAGTTATCAACCTGTGTTTAATCTAACCTTGCTTTATACAGAATGTTGAAAGTGTCACTTTTTACCACTCACCTAGAATTTTATATCCTGTCAAAATTTCTGCTAACACTGTTCTAGGATTCCAGCCTAGATTGAGGTTAGGTGACCTCCTAGTAGCGTGTATGCAACTTTCAGCTGGTTTTTGTTTCCTCAGTTATTTGTATGCTATTTTGATGTATGTCAGCCATCAACTCGTCCCCACTCATTAAACAGAGTTAAATAAAAGTATGACCATCCATACAATCTTTTTGGCTTTTCTGCTCCTGTCTTTCCTATTTTTCCACTCACCAAAAGAAGTAAAAATAGGGGAATGAGTATGAAATAAGTTCCCTTGTCCCAGTGGGACCCTCTATGATTAACTGTTTGGCAATCATAACATTTCTCTTCTGTTTCACATCAGGCCTTAACATTTCCATTCCAGCAAGAATTGCAATCTCTTAAGGGTGCTTTAATTGATTAGTAATTTAAATACACAAACACTCACTACCTTCATGCAGAAAAACTCTGCTTCTTGTTACAGAATGTAAGTACAAAAAAAAAAAAAACTCTACCATATAATGTTAAGTAATACCTAAACACGACATAGTGAGGATACTTAAATAACACTTATTTTTCTTATTATACATAGATCTTTTTAAATATATAAAATTAAAAAAAAAATAAATATATAAAATAGAAAATACCAGAAAGTATAAAGAAGAAAATTTAAATCCTCAGAAAAACCTCACTACCGAGAAAATATCAAGACTATATTTGTGTGTTTGTTCACAGTTCTTTTCTATACACATATTACACACATTAATTAGGATCAGAAAGGATTTTACCTCATTATAAAAATCATTTATTATATAAAATTTGTAAAATATAATAAACAATGACAAAATTATTTTATTGTTATCACTTAGATGTAATAATTGTTACATTTTTGCTACTTCTTGATTTTTTTGTGTCTATTAATAGAATTTTGATTATAGAACACACAACTATTAATTATCTAATATTAAAAGCAGAATTTTATTTTTAAAAATATGCCACTGGTATATATATTTCTGGAAATACAGATGTAGTTACAACAATATTATTTTGAAGAGATTCTACACAAGTCACTTAGCAATAGGCATGACTATTTTCTCATGTCATTATATATTCTGCTGAAGCTTAAAAATTTAATATTTGTATAAAATTTTATGGTCTGTATATATCATAATATAATTATTCTATCTTATGCTATTTAATTGTCCTATCATCTGTTCTGATTATGAAGGTACATTTTTTAAATAATTTTCTTGTTTAACACTGTATACATGCACGTTGAGTCGTTTCAGTCATGTCTCACTCTTTGTGACCGCATGGACTGTAGCCTGCCAGGCTCCTCTGTCCATGGAATTCTCCAGGCAAGTATACTGGAGTGGGTAGCCATGCCCTCCTATAGGAACTCTTCCCAGTCCAGGTATCGAGCCCACACCTCTGACGTCCCCTTCATTGGCAGGCGGGTTCTGTAGCACTGCCTGGGAAGCTCTAACACTGGATATATTGGTAATTCAATTTGGTGTATTATTTGATGTAAGCAATTGAGCTTTCTAATTTTTCCAACTATTCAATATCAACAATCAGGTTATTGGAATGTCTATACTTTTTTGAAATGCTAGTTTTGTCAAATATTGAATGTTATATATATTTGACTTGACCTGCTTCTTGCATTCCATTGATTGTTTTATTAGCACTGCATTGCTGAAACTACTTCACAAACATCCCAGTGCCTCTCAATTCAAATAGACTCTTTTGTTTCTTCTTCAGAATAGTTTTGCCAATATTATTAAGTTTAAAAAAACACTTTAAACTCATTTTACTATAGTATGGAAAATTTCCCCAAGAATAACACAAAACTTTTAGCTCTTTATATGGCTTTGAATAAGATCAGTTCAGTCTCTCAGTCATGTCCAGCTCTTTGAAACCCCATGGACTATATCACGCCAGGCCTCCCTGTCTATCACCAACTCCCGGAGCTTACTCAAACTCATGTCCATTGTGTTGGTGACGGCATCCAACCATCTCATCCTCTGTCATCCCCTTCTCCATCTTCCCTCAATCTTTCCCAGCATCAGAGTCTTTTCAAATGAGTCAGCTCTTCACATCAGGTGGCAAAAGTATTGGAGTTTCAGCTTCAGCATCACTCCTTCCAATGAATATTCAGGACTGATTTCCTTTAGGATGGGCTGGTTGGATCTCCTCACTGTCCAAGAGACTCTTAAGAGTCTTCTCCAACACCACAGTTCAAAAGCATCCATTCTTTGGCACTCAACTTTCTTTATAGTCAAAATCTCACATCCTTACATGACTATTGGAAAAACCATAGCTTTGACTAAACAGATCTTTGTTAGTAAAGTAATGGCTCTGCTTTTTAATATGCTGTCTAGGTTGGTCATAACTTTTCTTCCAAGGAGCAAGCGTCTTTTAATTTCATGGCTGCAGTCACCATCTGCAGTGATTTTGGAGCCAAAAAAAAATAAAGTCTGTCACTGTTTTCATTGTTTCCCCATCTATTTGTCATGAAGTGATGAGATCGGAAGCCATGATCTTGGTTTTCTGAATGTTGACTTTTAAGCCAGCTTTTTCAGTCTCCTCTTTCACTTTCATCAAGAGGCTATTTAGTTCTTCTTCACTTTCTGTCATAAGGGTGGTGTCATCTGCGTGTCTGAGGTTATTGATATTTCTCCCGGCAATCTTGTTTCCAGCTTATGTTTCATCCAGCCCAGCATTTCTCATGATGTACTCTGCATATAAGTTAAATAAGCAAGGTGACAATATACAGCCTTGACATAGTCCTTTCCAGACTTGGAACCAGTCTTGTTCCATGTCCAGTTCTAACAGTTGCTTCTTGACCTGCATACAGATTTCTCAGGAGGCAGGTCAGGTGGTCTGGTATTCCCATTTCTTTAAGAATTTTCCAGTTTGTTGTGATCCACACAGTCAAAGTCTTTGGCATAGTCAATAAAGCAGAAGTATATGTTTTTTCTGATGTCTCAGAAGCCCCAGCAAGATAGTAGGAGGGGCGAAACTGCATTTAGAATCAAACGCCATTCCCGCCAGCAATGCTCAGAAGGCTCAAAATAACCTTGTGCAAACTAGGACGCAGAAACCCCACAGAGACTGAGACAGAACTGTGTTTGACTGTCTCCTGTGGAGGTACGGGTCAGCAGTGGACTGCTGCGGGGGCAGGAGCTCTGTGTGCAGTAGACCTGGGTATGGCATAAGCTGTCTTGGAGGAGGTCGCCATGAACCCTACCGCAGAGCTGCCAGAACTTCTATAGGACTGGGAAACAGACTCTTGGCGGGCACAAACAGAACCTTGTGTGCACCAGGACCCAGGAGAAAAGAGCAGTGACCCCACAAGGACTGACCCAGACTTGCCCTTGAGTATCCAGGAGTCTCCGGCAGAGGCGTGCATGGGCAGTGGCCTGCTGCAGGGTTGGGGGCACTGAGTGCAGCAGTGCACGCATGGCACCTTTTGAAGGAGGTCGCCATTATCTTCATTAGCTCCACCATAGTTTGGTCAAACAACAGGGAGGGAGCATAGCCTGGCCCATCAACAGAAAATTGGATTAAAGATTTACTGAGCAAGGCCCTGCCCATCAGAACAAGACCCAGTTTCCCCTTCAGTCAGTCTCTCCCATCAGGAAGCTTCCATAAGCCTCTTATCCTTCTCCATCAGAGGGCAGACAGAATGAAAATCAGTCACAAAAACTAACCAATCTGATCACGTGGACCACAGCCTTGTCTAACTCAATGATACTATGAGCCATGCCATGTAGGGCCACCCAAGATGGATGGGTCATGGTGGAGAGCGCTGACCAAATGTGGTCCACTGGAGAAGGGAATGGCAAACCACTTCACTATTCTTGAACAAGATACGCAAAACTTAACTTTCCACTTAATGATCTTTAAGAATCTCCTTTCTGTGCTATTCTTTAAACCTATACAATCTCTCTAAGAGATTTTTACTATCTTTTCTGAAAACAACTAAATCAAAAGCCAAAAGAGCATCCTAGTTAATTATGTGCTTATACTGATGGCACATGCAAAAAAAAAAAAAAAACAATGATTTTTCTGACTTTGGCCTCTACCTATATGTGGATAAGTTTGAACAGATCATTAAGCAGTGATTCACTTAAGATCCTCAGCTACAATTTCTAACTTTTGGAAGAATGGTGAAATTTTGTGCACTTAAAGAGTAACAATGTTTATGATAGTGGGGGGTTATTGGTTGTTGTAAGTTCCCTGAAACCTGAAGTTTGATTCAGGGCCCACTTAGCATTTTCCCCTAAGTTCTTTTGGAACTCCTGCTGCAATGTATCTTTTTTTTTTTTTTTTTTTAAACTTTACATAATTGTATTAGTTTTGCCAAATATCAAAATGAATCCGCCACAGGTATACCCGCGTTCCCCATCCTGAACCCTCCACCCTCCTCCCTCCCCTCCCCTCCCTCTGGGTCATCCCAGTGCACCAGCCCCAAGCATCCAGTACCGTGCATCGAACCTGGACTGGTGACTCGTTTCATGCATGATATTATACATGTTTCAATGCTATTTTCCCAAATCTCCCCACCCTCTCCCTCTCCCACAGAGTCCATAAGACTGATCTATACATCGGTGTCTCTTTTGCTATCTCGTACACAAGGTTATTGTTCCCATCTTTCTAAATTCCATATATATGCGTTAGTATACTGTATTGGTGTTTTTCTTTCTGGCTTACTTCACTCTGTATAATAGGTTCCAGTTTCATTCATCTCATTAGAACTGATTCAAATGTATTCTTTTTAATGGCTGAGTAATACTCCATTCTGTATATGTACCACTGCTTTCTTATCCATTCATCTGCTGATGGGCATCTAGGTTGCTTCCATGTCCTGGCTATTATAAACAGTGCTGCGATGAACATTGGGGTACACGTGTCTCTTTCCCTTCTGGTTTCCTCAGTGTGTATGCCCAGCAGTGGGATTGCTGGATCATAAGGCAGTTCTATTTCCAGTTTTTTAAGGAATCTCCACACTGTTCTCCATAGTGGCTGTACTAGTTTGCATTCCCACCAACAGTGCAAGAGAGTTCCCTTCTCTCCACACCCTCTCCAGCATTTATTGCTTGTAGATTTATGGATTGCAGCCATTCTGACTGGCGTGAAATGGTACCTCATAGTGGTTTTGATTTGCATTTCTCTGATAATGAGTGATGTTGAGCATCTTTTCATGTGTTTGTTAGCCATCTGTATGTCTTCTTTGGAGAAATGCCTATTTAGTCCTTTAGCCCATTTTTTGATTGGGTCATTTATTTTTCTGGAGTTGAGCTGTAGGAGTTGCTTGTATATTTTTGAGATTAGTTGTTTGTCAGTTGCTTCATTTGCTATTATTTTCTCCCATTCTGAAGGCTGCCTTTTCACCTTGCTAATAGTTTCCTTTGTTGTGCAGAAGCTTTTAAATTTAATTAGGTCCCATTTGTTTATTTTTGCTTTTATTTCCAATATTCTGGGAGGTGGGTCATAGAGGATCCTGCTGTGATGTATATCAGAGAGTGTTTTGCCTATGTTCTCCTCTAGGAGTTTTATAGTTTCTGGTCTTACATTGAGATCTTTAATCCATTTTGAGTTTATTTTTGTGTATGGTGTTAGAAAGTGGTCTAGTTTCATTCTTTTACAAGTGGTTGACCAGTTTTCCCAGCACCACTTGTTAAAGAGGTTGTCTTTAATCCATTGTATATTCTTGCCTCCTTTGTCAAAGATAAGGTATCCATATGTGCGTGGATTTATCTCTGGGCTTTCTATTTTGTTCCATTGATCAATATTTCTGTCTTTGTGCCAGTACCATACTGTCTTGATAACTGTGGCTTTGTAATAGAGCCTGAAGTCAGGTAGGTTGATTCCTCCAGTTCCATTCTTCTTTCTCAAGATAGCTTTGGCTATTCGAGGTTTTTTGTATTTCCATACAAATTGTGAAATTATTTATTCTAGCTCTGTGAAGAATACTGTTGGTAGTTTGATAGGGATTGAATTGAATCTATAAATTGCTTTGGGTAGTATACTCATTTTCACTATATTGATTCTTCCAATCCATGAACATGGTATATTTCTCCATCTATTAGTGTCCTCTTTGATTTCTTTCACCAGTGTTTTATAGTTTTCTATATATAGGTCTTTGGTTTCTTTAGGTAGATATATTCCTAAGTATTTTATTTTTTCCGTTGCAATGGTGAATGGAATTGTTTCCTTAATTTCTCTTTCAGTTTTCTTGTTATTAGTGTATAGGAATGCAAGGGATTTCTGTGTGTTGATTTTATATCCTGCAACTTTACTATAATCATTGATTAGTTCTAGTAATTTTCTGGTGGAGTCTTTAGGGTTTTCTATGTAAAGGATCATGTCATCTGCAAACAGTGAGAGTTTTACTTCTTCTTTTTCCAATTTGGATTCCTTTTATTTCTTTTTCTGCTCTGATTGCTGTGGCCAAAACTTCCAAAACTATGTTGAATAGTAGTGGTGAAAGTGGGCACCCTTGTCTTGTTCCTGACTTTAGAGGAAATGCTTTCAATTTTTCACCTTTGAGGATAATGTTTGCTGTGGGTTTGTCATATATAGCTTTTATTATGTTGAGGTATGTTCCTTCTATTCCTGCTTTCTGGAGAGTTCTTATCATAAATGGATGTTGAACTTTGTCAAAGGCTTTCTCTGCATCTATTGAGATAATCATATGGTTTTTGTTTTTCAATTTGTTAATGTGGTGTATATAATTGATTGATTTGTGGATATTGAAGAATGCTTGCATCCCTGGGATAAAGCCCACTTGATCATGGTGTATGATCTTTTTAATGTGTTGTTGGATTCTGATTGCTAGAATTTTGTTAAGGATTTTTGCATCTATGTTCATCAGTGATATTGGCCTGTAGTTTTCTTTTTTTGTGGGATCTTTGTCAGGTTTTGGTATTAGGGTGTGAGAACCCAGCAGAGAAAAACCAAGCTCTACAAAATACTGCTTTAAGCAAATTAATCTGATAAGAAAAGTCACATAAATAAAAATATAAAAGAAACCTTCACTATTATCATTTACAGGGAGTTTTATATGTGAGTTCTTTACATTGTCTTTGATTCTTTTTGGCTTCCTTTTCAAAAAAGGGCAAATAGTTTTATATTCAGTGACAGTTTAAATTGATTCTTTTTATTAGGTTCTATTTAAATTGCTAAATTTGTATCTATCAACTTCTCTCCCAATCTTACAATATGGCAACTAAATTTTTGTTAGTTGCCTTCTCTAAGGTATGTGTTTTGCTATACGAATAGTTGGTTTTTGAAAGATGAATTGCATTTTCAAAATTTCAGAAATCAATGTAGGGCAATAATGCTTGAAGAGTCCTAGAGAGCCCTCTTTTTCATTCAGACTCTACTACCTACCATGTATCCATAATCTCAACCTTTCCCTTCTTCCTCCTTTGACAACAGAAAAAAAAAAAAGGCAGGGGGGAGGGGACATTTTTTTTCATTCAGATCCTTTGTATTTTGCCTGAACAGGAAGGAAAGGAGCTTTTTCTAGAGTCTTCAAGTCTGACCCATTTATTCATGTGTCCGTTCATCAGATATTCATTGAACATTATACAAATTATCATGCGAAGAACTGAATTGTAAGTTTGATTTGGAATCCTGAAGCATGCTAATATGAAGTCTACAGATTAGGGTCTAAAGTAAAAGCAAAGAAATGAAGATATATTCACTGTGACAATTTATAGCAAACTTTCTCTAGAATCACTTTTAGTTTTTATCTCTTGCCATTCTCATTTGTCTAACTTTCAAAAAGTGAAAATATATTTACTGTTACATGCAGAAAGTATATTTTCTCCTAGCAGTCTCTGCAGTACTTTTCTGCTGAGGTATGCCTTCTCAATGCACTGCTTCATCTCCTAGACTATTCTCCACCTGCCATCCTGACAAAACAAACTGACTCATCAGGTATAAGATGTCATATTAACAAGAACTAGTTAACAATTAAGCCTTCATGTCATTTGCTAATAGAAACATAAAAAGGCATTCTTCATACAGAAAGAAAAAGACACTATAGGGGAACTTGGATCTAGGTAGGTAGATAGGAAGGAAGGAACGGAGAAAGAAATGAAGGAAGGAAGAAAGGAAGGAAGGGAGGGAGGGAAGGAGGAAAGAAGAAAAGGGACTTCTCTGATGGTTCAGTGGTTAAGATGCTGTGTTTCCAATGCAGGGGGTGCTGGTTCAAACTCCAGTTGGGGAACAAAGATCCCATATGCCACAAAGCCAAAAGAAACTTAAAAAGGAAGAAAGGAAGAGAGGTAGGAAAGAAGGTAGGAAGAAAGAAAAGCTCTAAAATGGCAAATATAAATTACATATAAAATTCTCTCTTTTTAGTCATTTTAAAATTTTCATTAAAAGTCAGTGACTATGTAAAGCAGTATATTCATGGGTCTGTAACATATGTAACAGTAAAATGAATGATTAAAATAACACCGAGGATAGGAGAGTGAGAAGGATGAAATGAAAGTATCCTGTTAGGGTCATATATTATAACTAAGAAAATATCAGCCAAATAGAAAACAAACAGCAAAATGGTATATTTAAGCATATCATATAACAAAGTATAACTAATTATGCTAATTGGAAATGATCTGGACCCCCCCCATCCAGACTCCTTCCCAGTCTTACCTTCTC
This sequence comes from Bos indicus x Bos taurus, assembly GCF_003369695.1. Classification (NCBI taxonomy): domain Eukaryota; kingdom Metazoa; phylum Chordata; class Mammalia; order Artiodactyla; family Bovidae; genus Bos; species Bos indicus x Bos taurus. The sequence goes on along the minus strand of NC_040078.1, from coordinate 4,818,262 downwards.
TCTAGCAACTCAATCCCAGAAAAGGAAAGAAAAAGGAAGAAACATGAACATGACTAGGTGTTGGAGGGAGCCACAGCACACACTGTGAAATAGCTATTTTAATATGCTTAACAAAATATGTTGCCACAGGAAAGCTATTTTTTTAAAAAAAGGATCGAATGGAAATTCTAAAGCTAAAAAGTAAAATTTAATGAAAACTTATACTTCATTGGTGAGTAAAACAATATTTAATCACAGCAAGAGGAAGGATTAGTGAACTGGGACATACATCAGCTGAAAACATCCAGATCAATACAAAAAAGAAAATGTTAGAAAATTCAGAAGTGAGAAAAGAAAAATATGTAGTATGGTAGAAAAGTCAAATAAATTCACTTGGAATCCCAGAAAAAGAGAACAGGGCAAATGGGAAATAAACAATATAAAAAGCGATACTGATCAGAAACGTTTTATACTGACAAAAGGCAACAAACATTATGTGGGAGAATCTCTGCAAATCTAAGCAAGAAAAAGAAAATAACATTTAGGACATTCAGAGTAAAATTTCTGGAAGAAAAAGACAAAGAAAATTTTGAAAGTATTAAAAATAAAAGAACACATTACTTTCAAAGGAGCAACATTAAAGACTAAAAATTGACTGTTATAAACAAATACGGGAAACAAGAAAACAGATTGATATCGTTAAGGTGCTAAGAAAAATAACAGCTAGGTTTCTAGGTAACCAAGGCAATGCATGTGGTGTAAATCTGAATCTCCTATTATATCCCCTCAAGAAAATTATCAATAATAACAAAACAATTGTATTCTCTCATAAATTAATATAATAAGGAAATTCAGAAGTTTCAAATCACCTGCAAGTAGGAAAATAAACCCCAGACCCTGGTGAGCTTCCTCCCAAGCTGCTGCTGCGCTAAGGCAGGTGCAACTCACACTCATACACAAATGCGCATAACAGAGGAGAATGGAAATAATATCAGATCTGAAACTGCAGTAAGTCAGTCTTTATAAAGAGAAAGTCCTCCCTAAGTGTGAAAGCAGTAGGAACTCAAATAAAATTACAGGGGAAAGACTCATAAACTTCATCTGAGACTTGAGGATCCTGTCCTGAAAGGGTAACACTTTGTACAAGAGGGTGAAAAAGGGAGCAGAAGCTTTGAAGAGTACTTGGTAAATGAGGGAAAAAGAAGAGAAAATAAAATATCTCAAAACAAAATATATCAAGGAATTTAACATTAAAGGACACATGCTTCTTTCCTCCAAAACCCATCCCCACAAAGCAAAGACTATTGATAAAGAACTATGTGCTGGACAGTGTTTAGTCGCTCAATCATGTCCAACTCTTTGTGTCCCTATGAACCGTAGCCTGTCAGGCTCCTCTATCCATGGGGATTCTCCAGGCAAGAAAACTAGAGTGTGTTGCCATTACCTCCTCTGGGGATTCTTCCCAACCCAAGGATTGAATCCAGGTCTCCTGCATTGCAGGCAGATTCTTTACTGTTTGAGCCACCAGAGAAGCCCATAAAGAACTCTACTTTACTGTAATAGCAGAAGTGGATGACCTTAAACTTATTGCTATTGTTCAGTCACTCAACCATGTCTGACTCTTTGTGACCCTATGGACTGCAGCATGCCAGGCTTCCCTGTCCTTCATCATCTCCAGAAGCTTGCTCAAACTCATGTCCATTGAGTCTGTGATTCCATCCAACCATCTCATCCTCTGCCAGCCCCTTCTCCTGCCTTCAATCTTCTCCAGCATCGGGGTCTTTTCCAATGAAGCAGGTCTTCACATCAGGTGGCCAAAGTATTGGAGTTTCAGCTTTAGCATCAGTCCTTCCAGTGAATGAATATTCAGGGTTGATTTCCTTTAGGATTGACTGGTTAGTTCTCCTTGCAGTCCAGGGGACTCTCAAGAGTCTTCTCCAGTACCACAGTTAGAAAGCATCATTTTTTAAATGCCCAGCCATCTTTATGGTCCAACCCTCACATCCATACATGAACACTGGAAAAAACACACATTTGACTATATGGACCTTTGTCAGCAAAGTAATGTCTCTGCTTTTTAATACATTGTCTAGGCTTGTCATAGATTTTCTTCCAAGGAGCAAGCGTCTTTTAATTTCATGGCTGAAGTAACCATCTGCAGGGATTTTGGAACCCAAGAAAATAAAGTCTCTCACTGTTTCCTTTGTTTCCACATCTATTTGTCATGAAGTGATGGAACTGAATGCCGTGATCTTCATTTTTTGAATGTTGAGTTTTCAGCCAGATTTTTCACTCTCCTCTTTCACTTTCATCAAGAGACTCTTCAGTTCCTTTTCACTTTCTGCCATAAGGGTGGTGTCATCTGCACATCTAAGGTTATTGATATTTCTCCTGGAAATCTTGATTTCAGCTTGTGCTTCATACAGCCCAGCATTTTACATGATGTATTCTGCATAAATAAGCAGGGTGACAATATATAGCGGGTGACAATATATAGCCTTGATGTACTCATTTCCCAATTTTGAACTAGTCTGTTGTTCCATTATTGGTTCTAACTGTTGCTTCATGACCTGCATACTGATTTCCAGGAAGCAGATAAAGAGATCTGGTATTCCCATCTCTTGAAGAATTTTCCATTTTTTGTGTGATCCACAGTCAAAAACTTTAGGGTAGTCAGTAAACCAGAGGTGGATGTTCTTCTGGAATTTCCTTGCTTTTTCTATGAGCAAATGGATGTTGGCAATTTGATCTCTAGTTCCATTGCCTTTTCTAATCCAGTGTGTACTTTTGGAAGTTATCGATTCACATACTGTTGAAGCCTAGCTTGGAAGATTTTGAGGATTACTTTGCTGTCATGTGAATTGAATGCAATTCTGCAGTAGTTTGAACATTTTTTGGCATTGCCCTTCTTTGGGATTAGAATGAAAACTGACCTTTTCCAATCCTGTGGCCACTGATGAGTTTTCTAAATTTGCTGGCATATTGAGTGCAGCACTTTCACAGCATCATCTTTTAGGATTTGAAATAGCTCAGCTGAATTCCCATCACCTCCACTAGTTGTGTTCATAGTGATGTTTCCTAAGGCACACTTTGCACTCTAGGATGTCTGGTTCCAGGTGAGTGATCACACCGTCGTGGTTATCCGGATCATTAAGATCTTTTTTGTTTAGTTTTTCTGTGTATTCTTGCCACATCTTCTTAGTATCTTCAGCTTATATTTTAGGTCCATACTGGTTCTGTCCTTTATTGCACCTATCTTTGCTTGAAATTTTCCTTTGTTATCTCTAATTTACTTGAAGAGCTCTCTAGTCTTTCTCATTCTGTAGCTTCCCTCTATTTCTTTGCATCAGTCACTTAGGAAGACTTTCTTATCTCTCCTTGCTCTTCTTTGGATCTCTATATTCAGATGGGTATATCTTTCCTTTTCTCCTTTGCCTTTCATTCCTCTTCTTTTTGTAGTTATTTGTAAGTCCTCTTCAGACAACCATTTGCCTTTATGAATTTCTTTTTCTTGGAGATGGCTTTGATCACTACCTCCTGTACAGTGTTACAAACCTCCATGCACAGGTATTTGGGCACTCTGTCTATCAGACCTTTCCCCTTGAATCTATTTGTCACTTCCACTGTATAATCGCATGGGATTTGATTTAGATCATACATGAAAAGCCTAGTGGTTTTCTCTATTTCCTACTTCCTTCAATTCAAGTCTGAATTCTGCAATAAGGAGTTCACAGTCTGATCCACAGTCAGCTCTCTGTCTTGTTTTTGTTGACTGTATAGAGCTTCTCCATCTTCAGCTGCAAAGAATATAATCAGTCTGATTTTGGTATTGACCATCTGGTGATGTCCATGTATAGAGTCATCTTTTGTGTTGTTGGAAGAGGGGTTTTGCTATGACCAGTGTGTTTTCTTGGCAAAACTGTCAGCCTTTACCCTGCTTCATTTTGTACTCCAAGGCCAAACTTGCCTATTACTCCAGGTTCACTTGACTTGTTCCTTTTGTTGAATCATGGACTTAACATTCCAGGTTCCTATGCAATACTGTTCTTTACAGCAGTAGACTTTACTTTCACCACCATACACATTCACAACTGGGCACTGTTTCTGCTTTGGCTCAGCCTTTTCATTCCTTCTGGAGCTATTTCTCTGCTCTTCTCCAGTAGCATACTGGGCACGTACTGACCTGGGGAGTTCATCTTTCACTGTTATATCTTTTGGCCTTTTTATACAGTTCATGAGGTTCTCAAGGCAAGAATGCTGAAGCAGTTTGCCATACCCTTCTCCAGTCGACCACGTTTTGTCAGAAATGTTTTGTCAGACCTTAGACTATGAATCTTATATCAAACCACCAGTCCTCTCCATGGAAAAATTTATAAACAGTCTTCATCTATTGAAAATTAGTACCAAAATAAAACATAAAAGGAGAATAAGAATGATAAGGTAATGAAAACTCCATTCTGCCCCTCCCCCCCAAAAAAAACACAGGAAAGAAAAAATTGTGATGGAAAAGGAAATTACACAACACTCTAAACTGTATTAAAATATCAACACAAGTATTTACAGATATTTTGAAAAAACTTAGAACAGAAATGGAAATTTAAAAAGGGAAGGAATGAAGTGAGAGTCAGTTGAATATAGGTAAATAGAGAAGTAAAAGATGAAAAAGATAATTTCAGGGGAAAAAAACTGAAATGAGAAACTAATCAAGGAAAAAAAGACAAAACTGAATACCTATTAAGGGGCATTGAAGGAGAGAAAGGTAGCAACTAGGAAACTAAAAATATTTTGACAGATATAGAGAGAATATGATTGAAATAGGAGACAACAAAGATTTAGTTCAGTTCAGTTCAGTTGCTCAGTTGTATCAGACTCTTTGCAACCCCTTGGGCTAGAGCACACCAGGATTCCCTGTCCATAACAATCTCCTGGAGCTTGCTCAAACTCATGTCTATCGAGTCTGTGATGCCATCCAACCATCTCATCCTCTGTCGGCCCCTTTTCCTCCTGCCCTCAATCTTTCCCAGAATCAGGGTCTTTTTCAATGAGTCTGTTTTTTGCATCAGGTGGCCAAAGTATTGGAGCTTCAGTTCAGCATCAGTCCTTCTAATGAATATTTAGGACTGATTTCCTTTAGGATTGATTAGTTTGATCTCCTTGCAGTTCAAGGGACTCTCAAGAGTCTTCTCCAACACCACAATTCAAAATCATCAATTCTTCAGTGCTCAGCTTCCTTTATGGTCCAACTCTCACATCCATACATGAGTACTGGAAAACCATAGCTTTGACTAGATGTACCTTTATGGGCAATGTCAGCTTTTAATATGCTGTCTGGGTTTGTCATAGATTTTCTTCCATGGAGCAAGTGTCTTTTAATTTCATGGCTGCAGTCACTATCTGCAGTGATTTTGGAGCCCAAGAAAATAAAGTCTGTTTCTGATGTTTCCCCATCTATTTGCCATGAAGTGATGGGACTGGATGCCATGATTTTAGTTTTTTTGAATATTGAGTTTTAAGCCAGCTTTTTCATTCTCTTCTTTCACTTTCATCAAGAGGCTCTTCAGTTCCTTTTTGCTTTCTGCCATAAGGGTGGTGTCATCTGCATATCTGAGGTTATTGATATTTCTCCTGGCAATCTTGTTTCCAGCTTATGCTTCATCCAGCCCAGCGTTTCTCATGATGTACTCTGCATATAAGTTAAGTAAGTAAGATGACAATATACAGCCTTGATGAAATCCTTTCCCAATTTGGAACCATTCTTTTGTTCTATGTCTGGTTCTAACTGTTGCTTTTTGACTTGCATACAGATTTCTCAGGAAGTAGGTAAGGTGGTCTGGTATTCCCATCTCTTCAAGAATTTTCCACAATTTGTTGTGATCCACACAGTCAAGTAGCTCAGCTGGTGAAGAATCCACCTGCAATGCGGGATACCTGGATTTGATCCCTGGGTTGGGAAGATCCCCTGGAGAAGGGAAGGGCTACCCACTCCAGTATTCTGGACTGGAGAATTCCATGGACTGTATAGTCCATGGGGTCACAAAGAGTTGGACACAACTGAGAAACTTTCACTTTCACCTAATTGATATGCAGAGAATCCTGCATCCAATACCTGCATGAAACACGTTGTTTCAAGTGTAAACTGAACATTTACCAAAATTGACCATATGTGGAACTATAATGCAAGTCTCAACAAATTTTAAAGTATTGAAATTATACATAGTGTATTCTCCAGCAACAGTGGAATTAAACTAGAAATAAAAACAAAAGTAACCAGAAAATCCTCATATGTTTGTAAATCAGCTAATATATTCCTACTTAACACAAGGGTCAAAATAGAAATCCTAAAGGAAATTAAAAAATACTTTGAATGAAAGTAAAAATATAACTAATCAGATTTCAGGGGGTGAATTCAGAGCTAAGCTTAAATGCAAATTTAGTAAGTCCTTAAACACATATGTAATGGAGAAAATGCGTTATCTAGGTATCAATCTCAAGGAGCTTGGAGGGAAAAAAAAAAGGCAAAATTCAGTAAAAAAGCAAAAAAGAGGAAGAAGAACACAAGTCAATGAATTTTTTAAGAACAATGGGGAAGAATCAAGAGAAACAACATTTTTTCTTCCTTTTTAAGACTAATAGAAGTGATAAGTACTTAGCAAGATCAATCAAGAAAAAACAAAAGCAAGGCAAGGTATAAACTACCATTATCAGGAACAAAAGATAAACATACAATAGGTTCTATAGTTTTTACAGACTTTTAAAAAATAATAAGTGGTTCTCATGAATAACTCCAAGCCAGTAAACTTGAAAATTTTTAATGAAATGGATGAAATGCTTGAAAAATGCAACTTTGTACACACAAACATAACTCCAGGCTCATATGGCTTGCTGGTGAATTCTTCTAAGCATAGAAGTAAAATATAATATTAATTTAATTATGTATTTTAAATAACAAATTTCAAAGAAAATAAAAAGATATACTTACCAGATAACTTATTCTATGGTTTCTTTGTTAATATAACATTTATTTATTCAGCTGCACAAGGTCTTTGGCATTTGGGAGCTTTTGTTGACATGTACAAACTCTCTAGTTATAGCACATGGGCTTAGTTGCCCTGAAACATGTGGGATCCTAGTTCCCTGACAAGGGATTGAACCTACATCTCATGCATTGCAAAGCAGATTTTTAGCCATTGGACCACTAGGGAAGTCCCTCTATGGTTTGCTGACACCAAAGCTAGACAAGGACCTTAAAGGAAAGGAAAATTTCAATGACAAAATAGTCCAATAGCTCTTACAAAAAGTAAATGTTAAATGCCTTATATAAAATATTTCTGTTATTCAATTGCAAAGTCGTGTCCACCTCTTTGTGATCCCATGAACTGCAGGGTGCCAGGCCTCCCTGTCCAACACCAACTACTGGAGTTTACTCAAACTCATGTCCAGTTGAGTCGGTGATGCCATCCAACCATCTCCTCTTCTGTCGTCCCCTCTCCTCTTGCCTTTAATCTTTCCCAGCATCCAGGTCTTTTCTAATGAGTCAGTTCTTCGCATCAGGTGGCTAAAGTATTGGAGCTTCAGCTTCAGTATCAGTCCTTCAAAAGAATATTCAGGGCTGCTTTCCTTTACGATTGACTGGTTTGATCTCCTTACAGTCCAAGACACTCTCAGGAGTCTTCTCCAACACCACAGTTCAAAAGCATCAGTTCCTCAATGCTCAGCCTTCTTTATGGTGCAGCTCTCACATCCATCTATGACTACTGGAAAAACCAAAGCTTTGACTATTCAGACCCTTGTCAGGAAAGTGATGTCTCTACTTTTCAATACAGTCTAGGTTTGTCATAACTATTCCAAGGAGTAAGCATATTTTCTTCATAGAACCATTCAACTTCAGCTTTTTCAGCATTAGTGGTTGGGGCATAGACTTGGATTACTATGATAATGAATGGTTTGCTTTGGAAATGAACAGAGATCATTCTGTCATTTTTGAGATTGCACCCAAGTACTGCATTTCGGACTCTTGCTAATATGAGTAGCCCTCATACCAGGTGGCCAGACATGACTGAGTGACTGAACTGACTGAACTGAAGCATCTTTAATTTCTGGGTGCAGTCACTGTCTGCATTGATGTTGGAGCCCAAGAAAATGAAATCTGACACTGTTTACAAATTTCCCCCATCTATTTGCCATGAAGTGATAGGACCGGATGCCATCAAACCCAAAATGTTAGAAAAAAAAAAGTGTATCATTTATTCTATAACTGTATGATTGTCAAATGTTTGAGGAAGAATCATTATGATACACCACATCTTCAGAATAAGGAGAAAAATCATAAGATTTTCTCAGCATTTGGGTTGCTCTTCAGTTGCTAGTCATGTCTAACTCTTTGCATCCCCATGGACTGCAACTTGCCAGGCTTCCCTGCCCTTCACCATCGTCCCAAGCTTGCTCAAACTCATGTCCACTGAATTGGTGATGCCATCCAATCATCTCATTCACTGCCATCCCCTTCTCCTCCTGCCTTCAACCTTTCCCAGCATCAGGCTCTTTTCCAATGAGTTAATTCTTCACATCACGTGCCCAAAGTATTGGAGTTTCAGCTTCAGCATCATTGCTTCCAATGAATATTTAGGACTGATTTCCTTTAGGATGGACTGGTTTGATCTTGCAGTCCAAGGGACTTTCAAGAGTCTTCTCCAATACCACAGTTCAAAAGCATTAACTCTTCGGTGCTCAGCTTTCTTTATGGTCCAACTCTCACATCCATACATGACTATTGGAAAAACCATAGCTTTGATTAAATAGACCTTTGTGGCAAAGTAATGTCTCCGCTTTTTAAGATGCAATCTAGGTTGGTCATAGCTTTTCTTCCAAGGAGCAAGTATCTTTTAATTTCATGGCTGCAGTCACCATCTGCAGTGATTTTGGAGCCCAAGAAAATAAAGTCTCTCACTGTTTCCATTGTTTACCCATCTATTTGCCATGAAGTAATGGGACCAAATGTCATGATCTTCATTTTTTGAATGTTTAGTTTTAAGTCAGCTTTTTCACTCTCCTTTTTCACTTTCGTTAAGAGGCTCTTGAGTTCGTTTTCACTTTCTGCCATAAGGGTGGTGTCATCTGCGTATTTGAGGTTATTGATGTTTGTCTTCCAGTAATTTGATTCCAAATTGTGCTTCATCCATCCTGGCCTTTCATATGATGTACTCTGCATATAAGTTAAATAAGCAGGGTGATAATATACAGCCTGATGTACTCTTTCCCAATTTTGATCCAGTCCATTGTTCCATGTCCAGTTCTAACTGTTACTTCCTGACCTGCATACAGGTTTCTCAGGAAACAGGTAAAGTAATCTGATATTCCCATCCCTTTAAGAATTTTCCACAGTTTGTTGTTATCCACTTAGTCAAAGACACAATTAAGCCGAAGTAGATGTTTTTCTGGAATTCTATTGGTTTTTCTATGATCCAACAGATGCTGTCAATTTGATCTCTGGTTTCTTTGCCTGTTCCATACAACACCTAAGCATTCAAAAAAAAAAAAAAAAAAAAACTTTTGGCAGACTAGAAATGGCAGAAGCTTTCATAATCTGATAACATATATGCACAAAAAACCAACAGCAAATATCTTCCTAATGGTGAAATATTAAAAGCATTGCAAAATAAGAATGCTCACTAATTCTACTTATCATTGTAGCAGAGATCTTTGCTAACCCAATAAAGTAAGATTAAAAAATAGAATAGAAAAAGTAGAATTATCATTATCTGAAAACATTTTCATCTATTAAAAATCTACATAAAACTACTAGAGTTATTATAATAATTTAATTTAGCTCATTCTGTGAGTACAAAATCATTGTATGCATATTAATTTTATTTTTACATTCTAAAAACAAAAAAAACTAGAAAGTGAAACTTTTAACTTTTAACTTTTCAGTGTTATCTAAAATCATTAAGTCTACAAATGTACCTAGGAAAACATACAAGATCTCTATATGGAAAACTATAAGCTGTTTTTCAAATAATGAAACCATATCTGAATTAATGATAAAATAGGCCATATCATCCAATATAATAAAAATATCAGCTCCCACCCAATTTATCTATAGAGTCAATGAAACTAAAATAGAAATCCTAACATACCCTGTGTCTATGTGAAAGTGTTAATACGAAAATTGACAAGCTGATTCTAAAATGTGTATTAAAATATAAAGATTCTAAAATATATATAAAATATATTTTATAAAATATAAAATTAAAATATAAACAGTGACAATAATCTTTAAAAAGTTGCAAGAATTAGACTATGGAATATTAAGACATAACAAAGCTCCTATAAGTAGTATTGATACAAAATAGACAATAGATGAGCACACTACAAGAGAGAAACCAGAAAAAGACAGATACAGTTTCTTAAGACCATCACTATTCGATGAGAAAAAAATGGTGTTATCATTTCCACTAAATTGATATTCATTTCAAATCTTTTCCCCTACCTCACATTAGACATAACAACACTCAATTCTAGGTGGTATATAAATCAGAATATGAACATCTGCATGCTTCATGTCTTTGGAGTAAGAAGAGATTTCTTAATGTGGACAAAAATTATTAACTATAAATGAAGAATGATAAATTTAACTTTGTTAAAATTAAGTACTGCTGATTTCCAGAAGACATTATTAAACATTTTGAGAGATTTTTGAATCTGACAAAGGATTTATACCTAGAGTATATTCTTAAATTCCTATGAGATATGGAAGAGGTAATCAACTCAATAAGAAAAAATGGGCAATAGACTTGACTAGATATTTCACACACAAAAAAAGATATCAAAGAGCTAATAAGTATTAGAAAATATCCTCACCATTAGTAATCATCAGAAAATGTAAGTTAAAACTGCAATAAGATTCTACTACACATCCACTAGTATGACCACAATCTTACAAATGCCAATACAAATTATTGGACTGGATGTGGAGTATCTTATAAATTTATGATGATTGTATAAGTTCACACGAATACTTTAGAAAGCCATTTAGCAGTACTTATTAAAACCGAATACATGCATCCTTTATGACCAAGCAATTCTACTCTTAAGCATAGAGTAGGGCAGCATACTCTACTGCCCAACATAAACGTATGTATGCTACAAAAGTCACGCATAAAATGTTCATAGTAATGTTAATAACCCAAAAGTAGAAACAAACCAAATGTTATTAGCAATAATATGTAATAATACATTGTGGTATATTCAAAAAATAAAATATTATACAATTGCAAATAAACTGTTGCCACATGCCAAGTGAGTAAATCTTACAATTATAATGTTGAGCTAAAGAAGACATGCACAAGAGAAAACATCTTGTATGATTTCATTAATGTATATTTCAGAACACACAAATCTATTGTATGTGTTAAAAGTCAAAATCTGTTGTCATTGGGGAGGGGAATAAACAGTGACAATAAAGGGACAAGAAGCTTAAGAGATTGTTTGGTAATATTGTTTCTGTTCTAATAATCCATCCTGGTGGTAGTTATACTAATATGTTCACTTTGCAAAATACATATATTTATATATTCACAATGTCTATAAATATCTACGTTCATATATACATATATTATGCGCGTGTCAGATCAGATCAGATCAGTCGCTCAGTCGTGTCCGACTCTTTGCGACCCCATGAATCACAGCACGCCAGGCCTCCCTGTCCAACACCAACTCCCAGAGTTCACTCAGACTCACGTCCATCGAGTCAGTGATGCCATCCAGCCATCTCATCCTCTGTCGTCCCCTTCTCCCCCGCCCCCAATCCCTCCCAGCATCAGAGTCTTTTCCAATAAGTCAACTCTTTGCATGAGGTGGCCAAAGTACTGGAGTTTCAGCTTTAGCATCATTCCTTCCAAAGAAATCCCAGGGCTGATCTCCTTCAGAATGGACTGGGTGGATCTCCTTGCAGTCCAAGGGACTCTCAAGAGTCTTCTCCAACACCACAGTTCAAAAGCATCAATTCTTCGGCACTCAGCCTTCTTCACAGTCCAACTCTAACATCCATACATGACCACAGGAAACATGTGTATAAATATACTTCCCCAAATAAAAAAGATTCCACAGACCAAGTAATAGGCATAGTAAATGCCCTTCTAGGAGGTATTTATGCTGTTTTTTTTTTTTTTTTTCTGTATTGGTGTATAGCTGATTAGCTCAGTTGGTAAAGAATCTACCTGCAATGCAGGAGATCCTCGTTCATTTCCTGGGTTGGGAAGATCTGCTGGAGAAGGGATAGGCTACCCACACCAGTATTCTTGGGCTTCCCTTGTGGCTCAGCTGGTAAAGAATCCACCTGCAATGCAGGAGACCTGGATTCAATCCCTGGGTTGGGAAGATCCCCTGGAGAAGGGAAAGGTTGCCCACTCCAGTATTCTGGCCGGTAGAATTCCATGGACTGTATATTCCATGGAGTCACAAAGAGTCGGACTTGACTGAGTGACTTTCACTTTCACTTCTCATAGCAGATTAACAATCTTGTGAAAGTTTCAGGTGAACAGCAAAGGGACACAGCCATACATATACAGGTACCCATTCTCCCCCAATCTCCCCCAAGCTCCCCTCCACACTGAGTAGAATTCAGTGTGCCATACTATAGGTCCTTTTTGGTTATCCATTTTAAATATAGCCGCATGTACATGTCAATCTCAAACTCTCTAACTATCCTTCCCCCATCCTCCAATCCTCTCACCCTCCACTCACAACCATAAGTTCATTCTCTAGGAGGTATTTATGCTTTATATGGCCAAATTGATAATTCAAAAGATTGTCAGATACAATCTAGCCCTGATCTATGACAGACATTGCTAAACAATTACTCTTTTCCACTGATCATTTTAGCAGTTAAACAATCTTAAAGATGCAGTTCCTACAGCCACTGCCAACACGGGAAAACGAAATCAAATCTATCATCATCCCTGGCTAAAGCATAAAAAGAAGTCATTAACACAAGGATTCAAACTCCAAAGTAATACTAGGCTGACAGGTGACAGCTCTGGTTTCTAAGACTTTAGTATGCTTCTCATCACTCTGGTAAGCAGGCACCCATTTCTGTCCTAGAATACAGCTGGCTTTGCCCTGAAGCTATAGCAACCTGCTAGGCCTGACACTCTGAACTTGAAACAGGGCTCAGGCCCATCATTTTTGTAAAAGGTCCTATTAGAATAACCTTATAAACATAGTAATCTCTAGAGTTAAGTTTTGATTAAGTGTATTAGAAAATACTATCTTTTCTTATAGAAATTATAAAAGGAGAAACTCTAGAGGAAAAGCAGAACTTTTGTCATTTGAGACTCTCAAAGAAAAAAAATTATCATCTCTATTTTAGAGGAATGTTCTTTTTGGATTTACATAGCACATATCTCAGCAGTAAACAAGTCTTGAAAATTCTTCATTGGCTTACTAAACTATCTTTAGAATATAACAACATTGCAACTATACATTGGAGATTCACATTTTCCTTTGGCAAACTGATTCCTTAGCAAAAAAAAAAAAAAAAAAATTTAAGCAAGTATTTTCATATTATGTTCAATTTTTTTCTTCTATTTATATAAAATATGTTTTTCAGTGTTTCATAAGATAGTTTCTTAAAACAATGTCTATTTTCTCTTACATTTTTAATAGTTATGAAGCCCTTTATAAATTGATTACAACATTAATTCTCTCTTGTAATGATGTGAGGTTGGAAGAGAGCAAATTACCCAACACTTGGAGAAATAAGCCACATCAATTTGTACAAAGTTGGAGGTTTTTGTTCTGTTTTTTAAATTGAAAAGAAAAGCACATTATGATTTGTTAGATTCTCATGTGTGCTGCAAGAAGGTGGAAATCTAATTTTTGATAAAATATTCATGATTATGCTGTCTTCTCTGTACATTAATTGACTTACCAAGTAAAGGATCGTGGTCTGGAATATTATGAACACACCAAACACTTGCTAATGCTCAAAAAATAGTTGTTAAATAGAAAAAATAAATTTTTTAAATTAATACATCAGTGACTTAATACATCAGTACCCTTCCCTAAAAACTTAACTAAATGGCAGTCACAGAAATTATCTTCTATCTTCTACAGAAAAGTTCAGATCCTCTGTCCCAGTGTGTGAAGATGATGCATTTCTCAAATCCTAACAAATTAATGCATTCTAGGAGATAAGAGCCTGAATGTTGCTTCACATGAAACTCATCTTCAAGGTTACACATGTTATTTGCAGTACATCTTCTACTCCTTGAAATCTTTTAAACAGATATTGAAATCTTTTTACATACAACTGTATTTAATTGCTCTAATAACCATTAAGTGCCTGCTTAAGAAGGTCAGAGGGACCTTGAGCATTTGTGCCTAGTCAGATAACAAAAGACCTCTAAGACAGTTAGTGAAAAATCGAATGAAATAGAGAAATCTTCGTCTGATAGGCAGAGGTTCCGGCTCAGTGTTCTGTGTGAATTAATTCTTTTATCAAGAATGGTTTTACGAGCATTTTGCTTCTATGCATACCAATTCCAGAGAAGTGGCTATTCCAGACTGAAAGGCATTAGAATTGAGCCAACTCAAAGCCATTTATTTATTGAAGTTTATCTCCATATTAAATTCCCACTGAAAAGAGAGTTTCATTAGGCCCACAAGACCAGTATAAATAAGGAGCTGCAGACTTATTTGGGAAATGAATTGAGATCTAACTTCTGGGTCTGTTTTCTGTTCCCATTGCTCATATTCCAGGGCTGCCAATGGCACCAAGAGAGAAGCATGTATTCAAGTTGGGTTTTTGTTTTTGTTTTTTTCCCTGCATTTGAGCAGGCCACAATTTATATCACTCAGGTCTCCCTAAATTAGTCCAAGAGGATTTCATTTTACAGGCCTGCTTGACTGGGATCCTTTTGGCACGATGGGTTCAGCTTTGTATACAACTGAGATTCATATTTTATGTGTGTGTAAAAAGCCCAGCCATGAATCTAGCAGCTCAAAGCTTCACCTTCATTCTTTACAGCTCAGTTCAGAGCCCAGCACATTTCCATAGACTGAGTCTCAAGGCAGCTCCTGGCTGAGCTGAAAGGACAAAAGCTAAAAATAGATTAAGAAATTCAGGGGCATAAGAAGAGAAAATGGGACTCTTTCAGTTCTTCCTTACATAGCACATCTCAGATTAACACATGTAGACATAATGTCTCCCATTCACACATTTAAATTGAAATAGCACTTTTGCCCAGACATTGTTTTCTCCTTTTAAGTGAAAAAATAAAAATAAAAAAAACTGTAGAATTGTCAGTGGTTTCTGAAATCCTATCACCCTCATGGACCTAGTTGACCCTGATACTAAGCTTCAACTCCACTCACCATTCCTTTTCCCCAGATACCCTCCAGCTCCTGGTTGCATCTCATTTCCTGGTCTTGTTTTTTCTTCTACTCCATTGATCTGCAAATCTAAACAGCTTCCAGAGCAGGGCTGATATTGCAAAATACAAAACAGAGCTAGGAAGTTTTGCTTTGTTAATGTGATGATAATTTTGTAGAGGATCTTCAGAAACCTGTACCTGTGGGTAAACACAATACTATCCTTTAGAATATAAAGTTGTTCTGTGCTGAAGAGATGCAGTGTCTGTGAATGACACTGTGTGAATGCATGTATGTTAGAGGTAACAGAACAGAGAACAATGTCTAGAGGAGTGAAGAGAGTCATGAGAGTTTTGTTTAAATTTCTGTTGTCATCTCTAACCATTTGTTTATTTGAGCTAAAGTTGTCTGCCTTCCTTGGCACTGTTACTGTCTCTAATGAGCTGCAAAGCCTACAGGTTTATAGACTTATACATATTTAAACAAAATGAAAGTCATGAACCCAATATCACATCACTCTTAAAATAACAAAAATCTTGTCTCTAGGATCATGATTCATGGATTTTCTAATGAGTTCCTTCACTATTATAAACCATTGCCTAATATTTAATTTTCACAAACATGTAAGCATGTTAAGGTATTACATAATCATGATAGATAAAAGCATGATACATAAACCTGTCTTCTAATAATAATTATGGAAATCTATTAATTATCCATATCATGCCTGAGACATTTATGAATAAAAAAGAACAAGGCACCCTCTCAGGTCACAAGGAGTTTCAGTCTAGATACATAAGCTATATACACAGACATTTTATCAAACAAAATAACATGTGGCTAATCGACAAACTGATTAAGGAAAAGAAAATGGGGGAGGACAAAGATCAATGTGTACTGACATCAGTTCTAAAGATTAAAGTAATTATGATTAAAGTGGAGAAGATCTGCATTGTACATTGACCAAAGGTAAAATTTGTATTTCCGCTTCATGTATCACAGGCTTGTCATGGCGTAGGGGCGCGTGCAACTCAAAGGTACTATGACCAATGTCGTGAGGAAGACTCTTGAGAGTCTCTTGGACTGCAGAAAAATCAAACCAGTCAATCCTAAAGGAAATCAACCCTGAATATTCATAGGAAGGACTGATGCTGAAGCTGAAGCTCCAATACTTTGGCCACCTGATGCCAAGAGCCAACAAATTGGAAAAAGACCCTGATGCTTGTAAAGACTGAAGGCAACAGAAGAAGGGAGCTGTAGAAGGTGAGATGGTCAGATAGCATCACCAACAGTTCAAGTTCAAATGAAGTTGAACAAACTCAGGGAGATTTGCTGTTGCTGTCCAGTTGCTGAGTTGCGTCTGACTCTTTGTAGTCCGATGGAGTGCAGCATGACTGGCGTCCCTGTCCTTCACTACCTCCTGGAGTTTGCTCAAACTCTTGTCCATGGAGTCGATGATGCCATCCAATCATCTCATCCTCTGTTACCCGCTTCTCTTTCTGCTTTCAATCCTTCCTAGCAACAGGGTTTTTTCCAGTGAGTCAGTTCTTCACATCAGGTGGCCAAAGTATTGGAGCTTCAGCTTCAGCATCATTCCTTCGATTGGATATTCAGGGTTGATTTCCTTTGAACATACACTGATTGGTTCTCCTTGCTGTCCAAGACTCTTGCTCTCAAGAGGCTTCCCTAGCACTATAATTTGAAAGCATCAATTCTTTAGTGTTCAGTCTTCTTTATGGTTCAGCTCTCACATCCATACATGACTACTGGTAAATCCATAGCTTTGACTAGATGGACTTTTATTGGCAGAGTGATGTCTATCACTTTTTAATACACTGTCTAGGTTTGTTATAGCTTTTTTTCCAAGGAGCAAGTGTCTTTTAATTTCATGGCAGTACTCATTATCTGCAGTGATTTTGGGGCCCAAGAAAATAAAATCTGTGACTGTATACACTTTTTCCTCATCTACTTGCATGAAGTGATGGAACCAGAGTCCATAATCTTAGTTTTTGCTGAGTTTTCAGCCAGCTTTCTCCCTCTCCTCTTTCACCTTCATCAAGAAGCTGTTTAGTTCCTCTTCACTTTCTGTCATAAGGGTGGTGTCATCTGCATATTTGAGGTTATTGATATTTCTCCTGGCAATCCTGATTCCAGTTTGTGGTTCAACCAGCAAGACATTTTGCATATTGTACTTTGCATATAAGTTAAATAAGCAGGGTGACAATATACAGCCTTGAATACACCTTCCCCAGTTTTGAACCAAGCCATTGTTCCATGTCTGGTTCTTTTTTTTGTTTTTTTCTTTTTTTTTTAATTAATTAATTTATTTTTTTAAATTTTATTTTATTTTTAAACTTTACATAATTGTGTTAGTTTTGCCAAATATTGCATCTTGAGCTGCATTTAGATTTCTCAGAGGCCAGGAAAGGTGGTCTGGTATTCCTATCACTTGAAGAATTTTCCAGTTTGTTGTGATTCACACACAGACTTTAGCATAGTCGATGATGTAGGTTTTTTTTTTTTTTTTTAGATTTTTTTTTTTAATGTCCTTGTTTTTCCTATGATCCAATGGATGTTGGCAGTTTGATCTCTGATTCCTCTGCCTTTTTTGAATCCAGCTTGATCATCTGGAATTTCTTGGTTCATGTACAGTTGAAGACTAGCTTGAAGGATTTTGAGCATTAACTTGCTAGCATGTGAAATGAGGACAATTGTACAGTACTTTGAACATTCTTTGGCATTACCCTTCCTTGGGGTTGGAATGAAAACTGATCTTTTCCATTCCTGTGCCCACTGCTGAGTTTTCCAAATTTGCTGGCATATGGAGCACAGCATTTTCACAGCATCATATTTTAGGATTTGAGATAGTTCCACTGGAATTCCATTACTCCCACTAGCTGTGTTCATAGTAATGTTTCCTAAGGCTCATTTGACTTCACACTCTAGGATGTCTGGCTCTAGGTGAGTGATCATACCATCATGGTTATCTGGGTCATGAAGATCTTTTTTTGTATTGTTTTTCTGTGTATTCTTGCCACCTTTTCTTAATATCTTCTGCTTCTATTAGGTCTGTAACACTTCTGTCCTTTATTGCTCCCATCTTTGCATGAAATATTCCCTTGGTATCTCTCATTTTCTTGAAGAGATCTCTAGTCTTTCCCATTCTATTGTTTTCCTCTATTTCTTTGCATTAATCACTGAGGAAGGCTTTCTTATCTCTCCTTGCTATTCTTTGAAACTCTGCATTCAGAAGGGTATATCTTTCCTTTTTTCCTTTGCCTTTAGCTTCTCTTCTTTCCTCAGCTATTTGTAAGGCCTCCTCAGACAACCATTTTACCTTGTTGCATTTTTTTTTTCTTGGGGATGTTTTTGTTCACTGCCTCCTGTAAAATGTTGCAAATCTTTGTCCATAGTTCTTCAAGCACTGTGTCTATCAGATCTAATCCCTTGAATCTATTTGTCACTTCCACTGTATAATCATAAGGGATTTTATTTAGGTCATATCTGAATGGCCTAGTGCGTTTTCCTTATTTGTTTAATTTAAGTCTGAAGTTGCAATAAGGAGCTCATGATCTGAGCCACAGTCAGCTTCCAGTCTTGTTTTTGCTAAATATTATACATCAGATTTTGATGTTGACCTTGGTGATGTCCATGTGTTGAGCCGTCTCATGTGTTGCTGAAAGAGGGTGTTTGCTATGACCGGTGCGTTCTCTTGGCAAAATTCTGTTAGCATTTGCCCTGCTTAATTTTTTATTCCAAGGCCAAACTTGCCTGTTATTCCATGTATCTCTTGACTTTTTATTTTTGTATTCCAATCCCCATCTTTTCGGTATTAGTTCTGGAAGATTTTGTAGGTCTTCATAGAACCATTCAGCTTGAGTTTCTTCAGCATTAGTGGTTGGGACATAGACTTGGATTACTGTGATTATGAATGGTTTGCCTTGGAAATGAACCCAGATCATTCTGTAGGTTTTAAGATTTCACCCAAGTACTGCATTTCAGACTCTTGTTGACTATGAGGACTACTCTATTTCTTCTAGGGGAGTCTTGCTCACAATAGTAGATATAATGGTCATCTGAATTACATTAACCCATTCTCATCCATTTTAGTTCACCAATTCCTGAAATGTCAGTGTTCATTCTTGCCATCTCCTGTTTGACCACTTCCAATTTACCTTAATTCATGGATCTAACATTTCAAGCTCCTGTGCAATATTGTTCTTTACAGCATCGGACTTTAATTTCACCACCAGACACATCCACAGCTGGGCATAATTTCTGCTTTTGCTTGGCCTCTTCATTCTTTCTGGAGCTATTTCTCTGCTCTTCTCCAGTAACATGTTGACACATACTGACTTGGGGGTTCATCTTTCAGTGTCCTACCTTTTTGCCTTTTCATGCTGTTCATGAGGTTCTCAAGGCAAGAATGCTGAAGTGGTTTGCCATTCCCTTCTCCAGTGGACCACGTTTTGTCAGAACTCTCCAATGTGACCTGTCCATCTTGGGTAACCCTACTTACATGGCTCCTAGTTTCATTGAATTACACAAGACTGTGTTCCATGTGATCATTTTGTTTAGTTTTCAGTGATTGTGGTTTTCATTCTATCTGCTCTCTGACAGATGAGGATAAGAGACTTGTGCAAGCTTCCTGATGGGAAGGACTGGCTGTGGGGAAAACTGTATAGTGAAAGACAGAGGAGCCTGGTGTGCCTCAGTTCATGGGGTCACAAAAAGTCAGATATAACTTAGTGACTAAATAACAGCAAAAAAAATTATATTAAAAAAAGAAGAAAATATTTTCCGTGGGGAATGGGGAGGAGAGTGACAGCTTTCAGGAAGAATAAGGGCTCAAAATCCTGAGGAACATATCCTACAAATGGTGACCTCTGGTATATTAAAAAAATATACATATTTACACCCTTTCCACAGTTCCC
This sequence comes from Bos indicus x Bos taurus, assembly GCF_003369695.1. NCBI lineage: Eukaryota > Metazoa > Chordata > Mammalia > Artiodactyla > Bovidae > Bos > Bos indicus x Bos taurus. Next base: position 4,797,977 of record NC_040078.1, on the reverse strand, counting down.
AGCACAAAGCTTCCAAAAAACTGTTGAAATTTCCTGAGTAATAGGTGTGTCTTTTGTTATTAATAAGGAGCCCCTTTTGAGCACACCTGAGTTTAGGCTAATGAAGTGACTTAAAGCAGGGCCCCTAGATAGCCTGAGGATTGGGTTGGCCACCAGAAAGATCCAATGATCAGAAAACTGGAACTTTCAGCTATATCCACCAACCTCTGGAAAGGAGAAAGGGGAGTGGGCTGCAGATTAATTTCTATGAAAACTCTTGTACAGTGAGACCTGATGAACTTCTGAGTTCATGAACACATTCACATGCCCAGTTATATCTTGGGGAAGAAGATGTTATACTTGGGGCCTTCCCAGACCTTGCCCTATGCACCTCTTCATCTGGCTGTTCATTGTATCCTTATAATATCTTTGATAATTAAATGGTAAATGTAAGTGTTTCCCTGAGCTTTGTGAGCCATCCTGACAAATATCAAAGCTGAGGAAGGGATCATGGGAATCCCTGGTTTATAGCCAGTCAATTAGGAGTGCAAGTGACAATCTGAAGGGGAAGCAGTCCTACAAAATTCAACCTTTTGATCTGTGGAGTCTGACACTCTCCAAATGCATAATGTCAAAATCAAATTAAGTTTGTAGGACACCCAATCTGCGTCTACTGAAAACTGAAGAATTGCTTGGTGGTATTGAAAGACAGTCCATGTACATCTGTCACATGGTCAACATTCCTATTTGTGATCCACAAATCACAATGTGTACAAATAAGACCTGTAATATGTATCCAGATTTGAGACAAGTATAACTACAGTAAGTCTTTTTTCATATCGGCATGACATATCTAAATACCAATCCTCTTTCCTTCTCTCCTTTTCTCCTCCCTCCTTTCTTTCTTTTCTCCTTTCCATATCCTCTCTTTCCTTCCCTTATTTTATTATTTCCATCCTCATGAAAGCAAAAGCTTTTATGAAAATGTGTAAGGATAAAAGGAAGATCCAGTACAGTCATGCATTATTTTGGATAAGTAGTCTGAGTGAACTCCAGGAGTTGGTGATGGACAGGAAGGCCTGGCGTGCTCTGATTCATGGGGTCACAAAGAGTCAGACACGACTGAGTGACTGAACTGAACTGAACTGAATACCAACTACTATAACAAAGAACCCCACTGTCAGTCATTCAACACAATGAGGAGTCACTTCTTTCTATAGTTACAGTGCAATGCAGACTAATGGAGGTGAGAGATTTCACAAAAAAGACCCAGACTTATGTGGTCTCTGTGATCCCATATGACCTCAGGAGCTCTAAAGTTGAAGAGAGAGACCACAAGGAAGATTGCACTGGCCATCAGAGTCATGGAGCCCCAATAGGGTATCATCCTCATCAACAAACCATAATGAAAGAGGAACACACGATAACAAAAATACCTGTGTGTGTGTGTGTGTGTGTGTGTGTGTTAGTCACTCAGTCATGTCTGACTCTGTGACCCCATGGACTATAGCCCACCAGGCTCCTCTGGCCATGGAATTCTTCAGGCAAGAATACTGGAGCAGTTTGCCATTCCCTTCACCAGGGGATCTTCCTAACCCAGGAATCAAATCTGGGTCTCCTGCATTACAGGCAGATTCTTTAAGATCTGAGTTCATAGCTTGTATCTTTCAGGCACAGAGGCAGACTCCTTCAGCTAAGTAAAAGCCCCAACTCCCAGCACCCCAACACTTGATAGAATGCTCCTCTCAGAGAGGCCCTGCAGATGGAAGCAGCAAGGGAGTAATGGTTTAGGAGAAAGAGATCAGGCAGTGCCTACAGAGAAAAAAACACTCAAGGCATCAAATAACAAAAAAGTGTAATATAATGAAGGAACGGAACAAAGTTTGAGTTCTTACTCTAAGGTTTTCTTGCTATATGAATTTGGGCATCTACCTTCAGCTCAGCTCAATTCAGTAGCTGTGTTGTGTCTGACTCTTTGAGACCCCAAGGACCGCAAGAACGAAAGGCTTTCCTGTCCATGACCAACTCCCAGAATTTGCTCAAATTCATGTCCATTGAATCAGTGATACCATCCAACCATCTCATTCTCTGTCATCCCCTTCTCCTGCCTTCAATCTTTCCCAGCATCAGGGTCTTTTCCAATGAGTCAGTACTTCACATAAGATGGCCAGACTATTGGAGTTTCAGCTTCAGCATCAGTCCTTCCAATGAATATTCAGTATGAAGGACTGATTTCTTTAGTATTGACTGGTTGGATCTCCTTGCAGTTCAAGGGACTCTCAAAAGTCTTTTCTAGCACCACAGTTTGAAGGCTTCAATTCTTCCATGCTCAGCTTTCTTTATAGTCCAATTCTCACATCCATATGATTACCGGAAAAACGATAGCTTTGACTAGAAGGACATTTGTTGGCAAACTAATGTCTCTCCTTTTTAATATGCTGTCTAGGTTGATTATAACTTTTCTTCCAAGGAGTAAGTGTCTTTTAATTTCATGGCTGCAGTCACTATCTGCAGTGATTTTGGAGCCCAAGAAAACAGTCTCTCACTGTTTCCACTGTTTCTCCATTTATTTGCCATGGAGTGATGGGACCAGATGCCATGATCTTAGTTTTCTAAATGTTGAGTTTTCAACCAGCTTTTTCACTCTCCTCTTTCACTTTCATCAAGAGGCTCTTCAGTTCCTTTCCACTTTCTGCCATAAGGGTAGCACTATCTGCATATCTGAGTTTATTGATATTTCTCCTGGCAACTTGATTCCAGCTTGTGCTTCATCCATCCTGGCATTTAGCATGATGTACTCTGCATATAAGTTAAATAAGCAGGGTGACAATATACAGCCTTGATGTGTCCTTTCCCAATTTGCAACTAATCCATTGTTTCATGTCCAGTTCTAACTGTTGCTTCTTGACTTGCATACAGATTTCTTAGGAGGCAGGTAAGATGGTCTGGTATTCCAATCTCTTTAATAATTTTCCATTTTGTTGTGATCCACACAGTCAAAGGCTTTAGCATAGTCAATAAAGCAGAAGTAAATGTTTTTCTGGAACTCTTTTGTTTTTTCAATGATCCAACAGGTGTTGGCAATTTGATCTCTTGTTCCTCTGACTTTTTAAAATCCAGCTTGAACATCTGGAAGTTCACAGTTCATGTACTGTTGAAAACCCACTTGGAGAATTTTGAGCTTTACTTTGCTAGCACGTGAGATAAGTGCAATTCCGCAGTATTTTGCACATTCTTTGGCATTGCCTTTCTTTGGAATTGGGATGAAAATGGACATTTTCCAGTCCTGTGGCCGCTGATGAGTTTTCCAAATTTGCTGGCACATTTAGTGCAGCACTTTCACAGCATCATCTTTTAGGATTTGAAATAACTCAGCTGGAATTCCATCACCTCCACTACCTTTATTCATAGTGATGCCTCCTAAGGCCCACATGACTTCACGTTCCAGGATGTCTGGCTCTAGGTGAGTGATCACACCATCATGGTTATCTGGGTCATGAAAATAATTTTTGCGTAGTTTTTCCATGTATTATTGCCACATTTTCTTAATATCTTCTGCTTCTATTAGGTCCGTAACACTTCGGTCCTTTATTGCACCCATCTTTGCATGAAATATTCCCTTGGTATCTCTAATTTTCTTGAAGAGATCTCTCGTCTTTCCCATTCTATTGTTTCCCTCTATTTCTTTGCTCTGATCACTGAGGAAGGCTTTCTTATCTCTCCTTGCTATTCTTTGGAACTCTGCATTCAGATGGGTATATCTTTCCTTTTCTCCTTTGCCTTTAGCTTCTCTTTTTTTCTCAGCGGTTTGTAAGGCCTCCTCAGAAAACCATTTTGCCTTTTTACATTTGTTTTTCTTGGGTATGGTCTTGATCATCCTGTACAATGATGCCTCCTTGATGCCTCCTGTACAATGTCATGAACTTCTGTCCATAGTTCTTCAGGCTATTTCTCTATCAGATCTAATCCCTTAAATCTATTTGTCACTTCTGTACAGTGGAAGTGATGAATATCTTCAAGGGCATCTACCTTAGAGGATTATTATAAAGTTTAATGGGATAATGCATAGAAAGTGTTCAATATAGTGCTCAACACATAGCAAGTGCTTGATAAATGTCAGCTAATTGTAATGATTGCCATCATTGTATTTAATAGAAGAAGTAGTGTAGTAAGAGTCATGGTGCTATTACTATGAGTTGGGTTGGAATCATATCAATTTGTGAGACTGACTCTCTGTGAGAACTATTGAGACAGAATATTTTTTGGACTTCAAAGTCATTGCAGATGGTGACGGCAGCCATTAAATTAAAGACTCTTGCTCCTTGGGAGAAAGCTATGAGAAACCTGAACAGCAAATTAAAAAGCAGAGACATCATTTTGCTAACAAAGGTCCATATAGTCAAAGCTATATTTTGTTTTGTTTTGTTTTTCCAGTAGTCATGTATGGATGTGAAAGTCGGAACATAAAGAAGGCTGAGTGAAGAAGAATGGATTCTTTAAAACTGTAGTGCTAGAGAAGAATTTTGAGACTCCCTTGGACTGCAATGAGATCAAACCAGTCAATCCTAAAGTCAAATCAACACTGAATATTCAATGGAAGGACTGATGTTGAAGATGAAGCTCCAATACTTTGGCCATCTGATGCAAGGAGCTGATCTGTTGGAAAAGACCCTGATGTTGAAAAAGATTGAGGGCAGTGGAGAAGAGGATGACAGAGAATGAGATGGTTGGATGGCATCATCAACTCAATGGTCTTGAGTTTGAGCAAACTCAGGGAGATAGTGAAGGACAAGGAAGCCTGGTGAGCTGCAGTTCCTAGCTGCAAAGAGTCAGACTGAAGAACTGAACAACAACAAAATGCACCAGCACCAACTGGTCAGAAAGAGACCCCTCTTTAAGAAAAGTGATAGTCTGGAGCTTTTAAGCTACAATAAAGAACACATATACAAGCCCCTTCTAAGTTTTTGGAGAACTTTTGTTTGAGGATGGGAATCAAGGAACGGATATTTTAGGGCCTAATGCTTCATCCCTTCTGCCACACAGCTAGCAGGAAGAAGAATCAGGAGGACAAGTCCATTCAAGAAATACATTAGAAACATAGCACTGAGCTGTTCAGAAGCCCCCAAGAAATAAAACTTTAAAAATTAAGTTGGGAGAGAGGAGGAAGGTCTCATATTTGATTCTATTGCTCATCTCCTCCCAACTCTCCCATTTTCTAGTTCAAATTCATTGAGGTTGAATGTGTCATTCCTTCCATTTTCCTGTAGCATTCACCACAGCTCCACAGTTTATAGGGTCATCGGTTAGTTGCCATTCTTTTCAAAGCACCCTGAATATCATATTTCTTGCTCTATGCTTCAAGAGTTTCTTTCAGCTAAATCAGGGTCAGACCATCTGATTTACTCAAGTTAAGCCCAGGGACCATTTTTGCAAAACAGCACTGCATCTAACAAAAAAGAAAAAAGAAACAAGTGAAGCGCTATAACTTTTCATATCTGTTTATATAGACATAAATAAAACATGTCCTTACTCAAGATAAAGCAATGCCTGTTTAACTAGCCTTTTTCATTCTGCGTTTGAGGTGTTTTCAAAGCCTCCTTTAATGTTGCGCTCTCTTTGAGTCAATCACTCCAAGCCTTCCAACCCCTCTGCCAGTTCTCAGCACTCAGCTTCCCTTGGCCTTTCTGCCATTTCCTTTTATCTCCCTCTTCTGAAGAGCTACTCCCTGATTACTGCTTTAACTTTTGGTGAGATTTTATTTCTTCCCTTCTCTTTCATCCTGTGAAGTAGCATACTTTAGTTTTGAGACTCATATATTCAATTGTGTCCGCATACTCTCACATTGTCTTTCTTCTTGTAATGTCCTAAGAAGCTACAAAGAGATCAAGAAACACTGATGCCTTAAGAGTTCATAGATTTGGTAATGGAGAAAGTTACAACTATTGCAACCTAAATATTTGTTTCGTTCCCATAGAGAAGTATTCACATACCATAGAAACTTTGCCCTTTATCTTCTCAATTAAATATAAATAGGTGGCATTGGAATTTTTTCAAACTGAAATAACCATCTGTATTTCTGCTATTCTGTCAAACTGAAGATCTTAAAACACTTTGAAAAATTATATTAAAGAATAGTGATCAGCTTGTAGACAACATTTTAGTGCAGTGAAAGCCACACTTAAGAGTATGACACAGCAGTCAAGTGAAATAACAATTATATGCCCTTATTAAAAAGTGTATCATTAAATGAAAAATGTGAATAACTGGTTTACATTCTGGTTGAATAATAACCAACTTAACAAGGGATCTGTGGAGAAGAAAATGGCAACCCACTCCAGTGCTCTTGCCTGGAGAATCCCATGGATGGAGGAGCCTAGTAGGCTACAGTCCATGGGGTCACTAAGAGTCAGACACAACTGAATGACTTCACTTTCACTTTTCACTTTCATGCATTGGAGAAGGAAATGGCAACCCACTCCAGTATTCTTGCCTGGAGAATCCCAAGGACAGAAGAACCTGCTGGGCTGCCGTCTATGGGGTCTCACAGAGTCAGACATGACTGAAGTGACTTAGCAGCAGCAGCAGCAACAAGGGATCAAGCTAAGTGGAACTAAAGTGAGAGGAGTTATTATTTAAAGGCTGCCTGATATTCCTTGTCTTGTTAAGACAGAAAGTCATCTCAGCAAATCTTAATGTTCTGTGTCATATATGAATTTCCTCCTTCATTGTGCAGATACATTAATTTGGTGATCACTGCTGTGCTAAAAGGTGAAAAGAAACAATTTGTGCCTTGGTAAACACTGCCTTCAGATGTACAGAGTCCCTCTCTAGGAAGAAGGTGATTATGTTTTATGTAGGGATTAGGAAGCCAAGTGGAAGGGGAAAACTAGGACTCCTGACCACTTTCACTTTGGAGACTGATATCATTAGACCTTTTCTGATAAATTGAGATAGTTTTGACCATGATGCTTTGGAGTTAAAGAATATTAGCAGTACGCAAGCTGAATCCACCACTGAGGGGTAGGGGTGCGGAGCGAGGATCTGACAGGTGATCCAGCACTACGGATCCGACAGGTTTGGCACTATGGTGCAAGTGGTTGTGAAAGGAGGGCTGTTCTGGCATATGTGACTGCTGCTCAAGCCACTTCTAATCCAGCCACCCGGACATGGCGAGCAAAGCTTGAAGAACAATGACTTAGTATGAACCTATAAACTAAGGAGTAATCTTAGCCAAAGGGATGGACTCACTTACCCTTCCCCTGAAGATATCATGCTATTTGGTTATTTACTTAACTTTTTTCTTTTCAGATTCACCTCAATCCAAGAACCTATTTTTGAATACCTTAGCTTTAGTATATTATGATTACTGAGATATAAACATACAAATAGAGAAACTTAGTTTCCATACATAAGAGCTTGGAAAACTGTAGCCTATGGGCCAAACACAACCCATCACCTGTTTTGTAAATAAAGTTTTATTGAAACACAGCTACACTCATAAGTTATCTATGTGGCTATTTTTGCACTACAATGGCAGACTGAGTAGTTGTATAGATGCCTATGGCCAGACCCACAAAGTCAAACTGATTATCTGGTTCTTTGAAGAAAATTTACACAGATCATCACTTCCCAATACATCCTAAAATTAATTAAATGCTAAGTTTGACTATATATCCCATAACCAAAATGAATTTATAATCCTTGTGATTGCTCCATTAATAAAATTTTTAAAGGACCATCCATCTGACTGGTTAATAAAATGTTGCAACATGACAACCCCCATCCTTAAAACACTCATGTCCAAGCTTGGGCATCCTACTGGCAGGTGTATGCTATTCTTTTCCAGGAGCCATCTCCGAAACACATTCAAAGGTCATATTTTTATCTTCAATACTTACCATAGAATTTGACCCAAGCTTAGAACTAATAGCATTTGGGGAAAAGTCGGACTTTCTAAGAAAACTATAAGATTAGTTGGTACCACTAGGAGCAAATAAGACATCAAATCCTATAACAGTACAAATAATAATACTGCCATTTATTAAAGGTTTACTATATGCCAATACCTGGGCCACCTGATGCAAAGAGCTAACTCATTGGAAAAGACTCAGATTATGGGAAAAATTGAGGGCAAGAGAAGGAGAGGTAGAGGATGAGATGGTTGGATGGCATCGACGACTCAATTGTGAGTTTGAGCAAACTCTGGAAGACAGTGAAGGGCAGGGAAGCTTGGCATGCTGCAGTCCATGGCAATGCAGAGGTCAGACATGATTTACTGACTAAACAACAACAATATTCAACCACTATGCAACTTTCTTTTTCTTTGAGGTGAAGGTGAAGTCGCTCAGTTGTGTCCAACTCTTTGCAACCCCACGGACTGTAGCCTACCAGGCTCTTCCATCCATGGGATTTTCCAGGCAAGAGTACTGAAGTGGGTTTCCATTTCCTTCTCCAGAGGATCTTCCCAACCCAGGGATCGAACCCAGGTCTCCCACATTGTAGGCAGATGCTTTACCATCTGAGCCACCAGGGAAGTCTTCTTCTTTACTTCATATCATTTTATTGTCTTACCCATTCTACACGAGACATCTTCCTGTTTCCCTTTGGCCAATAAGTAATTCTTAGTCAGTAAGCAAACTGAGACTTTAATTTCCCAAAGTCATAGAGTTAATAAAGTAGGATTGGAATTTGAAACTAGGAAGATTAATTGCAAATCCTAATTCTTCACTATTCTTGCATAGTACAGTTCTGCTGCATTATGGTATGTTAATTTACTTGAACTACCTTTTATTTTATTTTTTTTCCATCAAGTCTTTCAATATGCCTCAGGTATTATCCCAACACTTTTTCCTCTTTTTTCAGGACAGTACTACTGAAGCATACCTGCCTTCAGCAAAGGAATTTTCAAGGACTTTGGAGCGAATAAGCTCTTCTCAATTCCCAGGGAATGACCTCTTGTATCAAACACCACAGGGGGCCTGAGTGGGAAACCAGACTACAGCTTACACCTGTTAGGATGTACTAGCTGCTGTATGACACAAGCATTAACCAGGATTTGCTCACCCAAAACTTCCCAGTTTAAATATTACCCCAGGAGATTACCTATGGAATCACCTTTCGCATCTTTCTCCCTATTTTTCCCACTAAGGACACCAAAGTGCATATTATCATCTTATGCTTTGGTGCCCTGCTGAGGGATCCAGGGCTTTTTTTAAACCTTAAGCTTATTTACAGGAGACACTGAGTAGCTTCAGTCCTCTCTAAGTTTAATCTGTGTCTTGTGTCTTAAGAGACATACGCATCCTAGATAACTGGCTTTACCTCTGCTTTCATCAGCTCAGGCTGAGATAACAAAAATCCATAGACTGGGTGGCTTAAGCAACAGACATTTGTTTCTCATAGTTCTGGAAGCTAGGAAGTCCAAGATCAAGTGCTAGCAGACGTATGAAACTCTTTCTGGCTTATAAATAGCCACCTTCTCTCTACATCCTAATGTGGGGGAGAGAAACAGAACTCTTGTCTCTCTTCCTTTCCTTGTAAGAATACTAATCCCATGATGGGGGCCTCATCCTCATGACTGCATCTAAACCTAATTATCTCTCAAATGCCCCTACCCAAATACCTCCCATTTGCATTTAGGGCTTTAACATATGAATTCGAGGGAACACCAACATTCAGTCCATAGCAGTTTTCACTAACACTTCACCTGTTGCAGCACACTTTGCAATTACATTCTGAATTACAGAAATGACATGGTGCTTTCTCAAAATGTCAGTCTGGTCATCATGAACATCTAGGATAATGCCTGACCTTCTCTGCCAAAGTCCTCCCACAACTCTAGAGACAACTGTACAGTATTGATAGGCCACCTTTCAATCCAATGGTGAGGAGACAATATCGTACCTGACTGGGAGCCAGAGCTGATTTCCCAGTGTTAGGAAGCACATTCCTTTGCTAATAGAGAGTCTGACTGAATGTAGTAAATTCATAATAGCAGATTAAGATGATAATTAGACCCTAGAACAATACCCATCATGTTATGCATACTAGCTTCTACCAGTTTCTCCATGACTTCTGCTATAACAACATATTATACTTCTCCATCTGGAGTATGACATTCCCAATAATTTTATTGACTCTATCCTTGGAACACTGCACCCAGAGTCCATATCATACTGTAACCATGGTTACGTATCCCAGCTGAGGCTTTTGCCACAAGTCACCATTAACAAACTGCCTGCCTAACCTCCATTTCCACCTGGCTGACTCATGAGCTGGGGAACATGCTCTCTTTGATCGATTCAATAATCCATCTATACTAATGTTACAGTGTTTGGATATTGCCTCCATATTTTATCTCCAACATTCTTTGGATATTGCTCCAAAGAATGTTTAAACTACCACCCCACTTGCAGTCATCTCAAAAGCTAGCAAAGTAATGCTCAAAATTCTCCAAGTGAGGCTTCAACAGTACATGAATCAAGAAATTCCAGATGTTCAAGCTGGATTTAGAAAAGGCAGAGGAACCACAGATCAAATTGCCAACATCCATTGGATCATGGAAAAAGCAAAAGAATTCCAGAAAAACATTTAGTTCTTCTTCATTGACTACACTAAAGCTTTTGGCTGTGTGGTTCACAACAAACTCTGGAAAATTCTTAAAGAGATAAGAATACCAGACCATATTACCTACTTCCTGAGAAATCTATATGCAGGTCAAGAAGCCACAGTTAGAACCAGACATGGAAAAATGAACTTTTTCCAAATTGAGAAAGGAGTACGTCAAGGCTGTATATTGTAACTTTTCTTAGTCGACTTATATGCAAAGTACATCATGTGAAATGCTGGACTGGATGAATGAAGCACAAGCTGGAATCAAGGTTGCTGGAAGGAATATAAATAATCTCAGATATGCAGATGGCACCACCATTATGGCAGAAAGTGAAGAGGAACTGAAGAGCCTCTTGATGAAAGTGAAAGAGGAGAGTGAAAAAGCTGGTTTGAAGCTCAGCAGTCAAAAAATAAAGATCATGGCATCTGGTCCCATCACTTCATGGCAAATAGATGGGGAAACAATAGAAAAAGTGAGATACTTCCTTTTCTTGGACTCCAAAATCACTGTAGATGGTGACTACAGCCATGAAATTAACAGATGCTTGCTTCTTGGAAGAAAAGTTATGACAAACATACATAGCATATTAAAGAGAAGACACATTACTTTGCTGACAAAGGTCCATCTAGTCAAAGCTATGATTTTTCCAGTAGTCATGTATGGATGCGAGAGCTAGGCCAAAAAGAAAGCTGAGAGCCAAAGAATTGATGTTTTTGAACTGTGGTGTTGGAGAAGGTTCCTGAGAGTCCCTTTAACAGCAAGGAGATCAAACCAGTCAATTCTAAAGAAATCGGTCCTGAATATTCATTAGAAGGACTGATGCTAAAGCTGAAGCTCCAATACTTTGTCCACCTGATGTGAAGAACTGATTCGCTGGAAAAGACCCTGATGATGGGAAAGATTGAGGCAGGAGGAGATGGGGACAACAGAGGATGAGATGGTTGGATGACATCACCAACTCAATGGACATTAGTTTGAGAAAGCTTCTGGAGTTGGTGATGGACAGGGAGGCCTCACATGCTTCAGTCCATGGAGTCGCAAAGAGCTGGACACAACTGAGTGACTAAACTGAACTCCATATTTCACCCTAAAATATAAGCTATGTAATTAATCTGTAAATACAATTTACAATCAAGCACAATGATTAGAAAACAGCTGCTATTAGCAGAATTGGTCAGTTCAGTCAGTTCAGTCGCTCAGTCGTGTCCAACTCTTTGCGACCCCATGAATTGCAGCAGTCCAGGCCTCCCTGTCCATCACCAACTCCCAGAGTTCACTCAAACTCACGTCCATCAAGTCAGTGATGCCATCCAGCCATCTCATCCTCTGTTGTCCCCTTCTCCTTCTGCCCCCAATCCCTCCCAGCATCAGAGTCTTTTCCAATGAGTCAACTCTTCACATGAGGTGGCCAAAGTACTGGAGCTTCAGTTTTAGTATCATTCCCTCCAAAGAATACCCAGGGCTGATCTTCTTCAGAATGGACTGGTTGGATCTCCTTGCAGTCCAAGGGACTCTCAGAAGTCTTCTTCAAAACCACAGTTCAAAAGCATCAATTCTTCGGCGCTCAGCCTTCTTCATAGTCCAACTCTCACATCCATACACGACCACTGGAAAAACCATAGCCTTGACTAGACGGAGTTTGTTGGCATGGTAATGTCTCTGCTTTTGAATATGCTATGTAGGTTGGTCATAACTTTTCTTCCAAGGAGTAAGTGTCTTTTAATTTCATGGCTCCAGTCACCATCTGTAGTGATTTTGGAGCCCAGAAAAATAAAGTCTGACACTGTTTCCACTGTTTCCCCATCTATTTCCCATGAAGTGATGGGACCAGATGCCATGATCTTCGTTTTCTGAATGTTGAGCTTTAAGCCAACTTTTTCACTCTCCTCTTTCACTTTCATCAAGAGGCTTTTTAGTTCCTCTTCACTTTCTGCCATAAGGGTGGTGTCACCTGCATATCTGAGGTTATTGATATTTCTCCTGGCAATCTGGATTCCAGCTTGTGCTTCTTCCAGCCCAGCATTTCTCATGATGTACTCTGTATAGAAGTTAAATAAGCAGGGTGACAATATACAGCCTTGATGTACTCCTTTTCCTATTTGGAACCAGTCTATTGTGCCATGTCCAAGTCTAACTGTTGCTTCCTGACCTGCATACAGATTTCTCAAGAGGCAGATCAGGTGGTCTGGTCCATCTCTTTCAGAATTTTCCACAGTTTATTGTGATCCACACAGTCAAAGGCTTTGGCATAGCCAATAAAGCAGAAATAGATGTTTTTCTGGAACTCTCCTGCTTTTTCAATGATCCAGCAGATGTTTGCAATTTGATCTCTGGTTCCTCTGCCTTTTCTAAAACCAGCTTGGACATCTGGAATTTCATGGCTCATGTATTGCTGAAGGCTGGCTTGGAGAATTTTGAGCATTACTTTACTAGCGTGTGAGATGAGTGCAATTGTGTGGTAGTTTGAGCATTCTTTGGTATTGCCTTTCTTTGGGATTGGAATGAAAACTAAGCTTTTCCAGTCCTGTGGCCATGGCTGAGTTTTCCATATTTGCTGGCATATTGAGTGCAGCACTTTCACAGCATCATCTTTCAGGATTTGAAATAGCTCAAGTGGAATTCCATCACCTCCACTAGCTTTGTTCTTCGTGATGCTTTCTAAGTTCCACTTGACTTCACATTCCAGGATATCTGGCTCTAGGTGAGTGATCATACCATCATGATTATCTTGGGGCAGCTGCAATGGTGCACAAGCGCAGCTGAGAGGAGCTACCCCACGTCCGAGGTCAGGGGCAGAAGCTGGGAGGACACCATGCCCGAGGGTGGCAGCCAAGAGGGGCTACCCTGCATCCAAGGAGAGGTGGCTGTGCAGGTGCAGGAGGGCCTAGAGGAGCTACTCCACGTTCAAGGTCTTGAGGGGTGGCGGTGAGGAGATACCCCTCATCCAAGGTAAGGAGCAATGGCTGCGCTTTGCTGGAGCAGCCATGAAGAGATACCCCACGTCCAAGGTAAAAGAAACCCAAGTAAGACGGTTTTGTTTGTAAGGTAGGTGTTGCAAGAGGGCACCAGAGGGCAGACACACTGAAACCATAAGCACAGAAAACTATAGTCAATCTAATCACATGGACCACAGCCTGGTCTAACTCAATGAAACTAAGCCATGCCCTGTGGGGCACGCAAGATGGGTGGGTCATGGTGGAGAGGTCTGACAGAATGTGGTCCACTGGAGAAGGGAATGGCAAACCACTTCAGTGTTCTTGCCTTGAGAACCCCATGAACAGTATGAAAAGGCAAAATGATAGGATACTGAAAGAAGAACTCCCCAGGTCAGTAGGTGCCCAATATGCTACTGGAGATCAGTGGAGAAATAACTCCAGAAAGAATGAAGGGATGGAGCCAAAGCAAAAACAATACCCAGCTGTGGATGTGACTGGTGATAGAAGCAAGGTCCGATGCTGTAAAGAGCAATATTGCATAGGAACCTGAAATATCAGGTCCATGAATCAAGGCAAATTGGAAGTGGTCAAACAGGAGATGGCAAGAGTGAACGTCAACATTCTAGGGATCAGCAAACTAAAATGGACTGGAATGGGTGAATTTAACTCAGATGACCATTATATCTACTACTGCAGGCAGGAATCCATTAGAAGAAATGGAGTAGCCATATGGTCAACAAAAGAGTCCAAAATGGAGTACTTGAATGCAATCTCAAAAACGACAGAATTCTGTCTGTTCATTTCCAAGGCAAACCATTCAATATCACAGTAATCCAAGTATATGCCCCAACCAGTAACACTGAAGAAGCTGAAGTTGACTGGTTCTATGAAGATCTACAAGACCTTTTAGAACTAACACCCAAAAAAGATGTCCTTTTCATTATAGGGGACTGGAATGCAAAAGTAAGAAGTCAAGAAACTCCTGGAGTAACAGGCAAATTTGGCCTTGGAATATGGAATGAAGCAGGGCAAAGGCTAATAGCGTTTTGCCAAGAGAATGCACTGGTCATAGCAAACACCCTCTTCCAACAACACAAGAGAAGAGTCTACACATGGACATCACCAGATGGTCAACACCAAAATCAGATTGATATATTCTTTGCAGCCAAAGATGGAGAAGCTCTATACAGTCAGCAAAAAAATTGGTCAAAATGATAGTAAATCAATAAAGTGTATTATGATCATAAAATTTTTGAGACTGGAAATGAAAATTATAGAGATTCAAATTTAAGTTCAACTTTAAGGGGAGGAATACTTTTCTCATGATTAAAACTTTTAACATGTAATCAGCTGTCCCATGATGTAGCACAACCCTTGTACTAAGAGTAAGCAGACATTGCATGTCATAAAGCAAGTCCAGTTTGGGTGTGCAAGGCTGACTTTCCAGATCAGTTGCCTGAGAAGATGTCCAGCCCTAGAATATACACTCATGGCTATCCACTGAGGCTATCCACAGAAGTGAGTTGTTGATAATAAAAAAAAAAAGAGTCCTATATACACTAGACTGCTCACATGCTAGGCTGAAGAAGGCAGAGAGGAAAACTCATAAGATATAAGAAATCCCAATGAGTTGAAGCTCAGGAAAGTAGTTGTATCAATGTTCCTGAGCTTAAACTAGACTTACACCAACAGAATTCCAGCCGGTGAAAGTGGCAAGTGGGACAGAAACAAGGAAGAGACAGAGTGTGTTGTGAATGGAGAATAGTAGGCTCGGTCAAGAATAGATCTTGGAAGAGCTGGCGTTGGAGTGCTATGGGCCTTTTCATATGATTTTTAAAGTCAATCCTTGTTATTCATGGATTTCATATTTGTAAATTCACCTCTTCATTAAAATGCATTAGTAACCCCCAAACTGATATACATAATGCTTTTGCAGTTATTCACAGACATTCTGAGTTGTGAAAAATCTGAGCTACCCAATGTGCCTTTCCTGGCTGAGGCTGAACAAGGCAATACTGTGGGATCTAGTTCCCTGACCAAGATCAAACCCAGGGCCCTTTCATCAGGACCTCAGAATCTTAGCCACTTAGCCATCTGGACCACCAGGGAAGTCCCAATGCTGTGCCTTCTTGTTTTGGCTCTCATAGTGTAAGTCTTTGGGGGTCTATTTAATGCCACATTTCCCATTTTTGTGCTTTTCTGGGGTAATTTATTCTGTTTCAATCATCCTTCGAGCATAATACTAAGGTGCTATTAACATCTAGTGCTGCTGAGTGCAAGAAGGAAATGATACACCTGACCAAGAAACTGTGTGTCAGATTAGCTTCATTTGAACATTCTTACAGTGCTGATGGTTGCAAGATCAATGTTAGTGATCAAACTGGTTTTTTAAACACAAACACAGGTAGGTATGGATAAGTTGATGAAAATATTGTGAGCAAAAGCTTGCAGAAACCTAACACTATATTTTCCACTAGGAACAATGGTTTAGTAGTTGCTAATTCAAAATTTGTGGTGATTTTATAGAATATAACTACTGCAAAATAATAAAAATTGACTGTATATCTCTGTGTTGTAAGCCATAAACAACTCAGATAACCTGAGACCTCAGGGTTCAGATAATGGAGGAAGAAATAAAAGCTGAAGGCTGCAATTTTGGTGAAGTCTGAAATAATTTTTATGCTGATTAGATAGAATTTAGGTGCTGAACATTGCCCCCTCCTTCTCTGCTATTCCGATCTGAAACAATATAAAAAAAGCAGCGAGCCTATACTATTTCTCTAATCTGGTAGAATCTTCACTCTGCACATTCTGCTAAAACCTCTGAAATCTGGGACACAATCCTGCAGGGGGGAAAAAAAAAATGGTTGGAGGGTCAAAGGAATAGCACCAAATATTCTATACATTGTTTATTAGCTGAAGCTAAAGTTGCCTCAATCAAGATCAGTATCATTCTCCCAAACTTGACCAAGGCCTGGCCTAGTTCTCCTTCCCAGATAGAAAAATCTTCCATCTACGATTTTGGTCATTTGTGATACACATGCGCTAGGTTCAAAGTGTGTTGTTATGAGAGAGGGCAGATACTGAAAAGAGCAGAGCTCAGTTTTCACTCCAAAATAATCTTGTACAACTATAATAACAGAGCATGAACAGAGGGGTTATAGTAGTGCCCAAGATTTGTTTTAATTAGGTGTGGTAAGACACACAGACACAGAAATCATGTCATGAAGAACTTTATTATCCTCCTAGTCCCCTAGAAACAGGAGTAATGGCACAGCATCCCATTCAAGGCCAACTGGGAAGCACCAAAGCAACATGTGCAGGCATAGAGAGAGAAAGGAACCGCTGGCAAGAGACTTGATTGTGCTTGTCTAGAAAAGGAATCATGAGGTAGAGTAAACAGGTTTAGGAACAGATACTTTGAATAAATCCAATGGGCTCTAGGCTATAGAAATATTCTCTAGTTATCCAGTACCTAGCCCTGTGGTGACTGAGCCAGGTGCATAGAGTTTCAAGACTACTGGGGATATGAGCTTAGAATTAGTTGGTTTGCCTATCAAAGACATATTTACAGGTAAGCCTTTACTATTAATATCTAAGAATTAGCTAACCCTGGAAGGGGCTGTCCCTGTCTGGGTCATCAGAGTTCAGAGGCCTCTGATGTCAGAGCATGAGGAAAACAGAAAATAGAGCTAACACAGGTAGCAATGTACAAAATGTTGGCTAGGTCCAGAGTAGCCCTTCTCTAGTACATCCTTGGAATCTGGATTGGAGCAAGGAACTTTAAATCCTGTTCTGGGGCTGTGCTTGGGATTTTTAGCAGTACCCCTTGAGTGTGAGATTCTTACCTGTTCTTGGCAACCACTTCATTTCCCAGGAGAGACTTGGGCCACAACAAAGAATATCATTCAGAGAACAAAGGCAGTCTTAGTTCTAGGAAAGATTTAATAGCATTTCAGGGAGAAGGCAATGGCAGCCCACTCCAGTGTTCCTGCCTGGAGAATCCCAGGGATGGAGGAGCCTGGTGGGCTACCATCTATGGGGTCGCACAGAGTTGTACATGACTAAAGTGACTTAGCAGCAGCAGCAGCAGGAGGACAAGCAATGGTCCAAGGAGGATTCAAGAATCATAACTGAGATGAAATTGATGAGACTGTGACCACTTCAGTCCAATTCTAAGAAGGCATCCATATCCAAGAAGGCATCCATTTGAGAGAGTGGAAGAATGTCCACTCACCCTTGTCTCTAAGCCTTCCACACTCCCATTCACCACTCAAACCAGCCAGCTTGGAAAGTAGAAGACATCTCAATATTCTTTGCAGCAAATACCCATGCCTTTCTGTTTTTTTGTTTTTTTTTTTTAGAATTGGATCTGCTTTTATTTATGTTTTTTAATTTTATTTTATTTTTAAACTTTACATAATTGTATTAGTTTTGCCAAATATCAAAATGAATCCGCCATGCCTTTCTTATTTGTACTCTGTTTGCTCTTGCTCTGAACTTGCATTTATCAAACTGTAGGCTCCTGTCTTCACATGTTAACCTGGGTTTTCTGCCTTTACCCTTAGCCCCTGGTGTCTGCACCTAACATTTTACCTCCACTTTCTTTAAAGGGCTTCACCTTTGGCCAGCCCCTTGGCTCTTCACATTTCCCCCACTGTTCCCCTCTCTTCTTCACTGTTTGTTTAACTTCATTGTATCTCTGTTACTCCACTCACCCAACATCATTGAGAAAGAAGTGGGAATGCCAGGGTGAGATCGCAAGACTTTAAAGTTTTAGCAGAAATTAACACAACACTGTAAATCAATTCTAATTTTTAAAAATTAGACTTTCAAGAAGAGGCAGAGCCCAGGTATCTGGAGAAATCCATCAAATATGACGTAGAGTAGGATCAGGCTGAGCCTGGGAAACAACACTGTCAGTGCCTAGATGTCCAACTGGAGTAGAGGAGAGGTCTTCTCAACCAGGAAAGACAGCCATCAGGTATAAAAACTCTGGATGTTATGCCAATCTAAACCAGAGATTGTCAGATGAAAGTCCCATTAAAGATGGACTCCAGCAGCTGCTTTTCAGAACTGCCATGGGAGAGCAACAGAACATGTCAGTCATCCTTCAAAGGCCCATAGATGGAATGCTGCAAAAAATAATGTTAATAGTCAGTATTTCAATACTTACTATGTATTTCAAATTAGCAAAGTTTTTCAAATTTTTTTTCCAGATGAGAAAAGGTACAGATTAAAGAGGCTGTGATTTTTCCAGGGTACCACATATATAGCATGGTAAGGGCCCTTT
Organism: Bos indicus x Bos taurus; assembly: GCF_003369695.1. Lineage (NCBI taxonomy): Eukaryota > Metazoa > Chordata > Mammalia > Artiodactyla > Bovidae > Bos > Bos indicus x Bos taurus. Next base: position 4,779,157 of record NC_040078.1, on the reverse strand, counting down.
TGAGAATGAAAGGCAGAGCTATAATAATGATTCTGGCATAATAGATAACTTGGAATTGCCCAGGTCAAGCCAGGAATATGATCATCCTGTTTATAAAATACATACTAGAGCTGGAATTCAAACACAAACTTTTCTAGACTCTCCTATAAGAGTGTTAACAGCATGCCACAATCCACTGGTACCAGGAGAGTGTGCCTGGAAACCTTCTGAGGCCATTGAGTGTTACTCTACGATGAGATCTGAACCAGGCAGAGATCGACACTTTCAAAACAGTGAATTTTAATACAGAGATTTAAGTTGCAATATCCCAATAACATATGCCAAGATGCCTGATAAGATTTTATTACTTATAATTCTAAGAGCTAAAAGAAAGCCAGAGATGGAGAAGTATTAGACAAAAGTCAGGCTGTTCAACTCTTAGAGTGATTTCACATACAATGAGAAGTTACAGAATTGTCATACCCTGACATCCAATTAGATTTCTGCACATCTGACATTTTTACCTCAAAATAGACAATTAAAATTTATCTTGATAATCTCTTTACTGTTATATTGTGCTAAGACCCAATTAATCCAAGCAATAACATGACACTTTTTTCCCTTCAGAGCTCAAAGGGCTCACCTGTTAATTATTATCTCATGTATGTAAATAGTCACAGAATCATCTATAGAAGGAAAGGACAGGATATTAATTCGCTCTGATTCTTTGTCTGCTCCCTCTACTTCCTAGATTCTCTTTCCTACTTCCTAGGAAACTTCATTACAGTGGCCACAAATGGTTTTGCTGTGATTCAGAAGAGAAGAGAGAGGGAAAATCATATTATGTGCATCTGCTGATAGAACTTCATGTCATTGATAATGAAGAAATCAGTCTCATATTGAAATTAACAACAGCCAGGATCAGGGTGGCAGCATAATTTACTGGGAAATCTAGACTGAGAATCAGGAATCTTAGGTCTATAGTCCAAGTCCCCCACTGTTCTAAAATCTCCCAATATCTACTTCTGTAATGGGGAAAATGTCATTTGCCTCACTTTATGAGAGGGTGGGATCAGTACATGAAAATGTACTCTGCACAACTCTAACTGTTGCAAAAATGCAGTAAGTCATTTAAGAGTGTCTGCATCACAGGAAGAGAAACAAAGTCAATTTAGGACAACATATTTAGACCAAAGAGTGCAAGAGTCATAAATAGAAGGATGAACAAAGCCTTTTAGAATTAATTCACTGTGTTCCATTCTAACACCAATGTTCTCTCAGTCCTTCAGAAAGATGGATCCCAAGCCAATTTCAGACCCCACTGCCCTCTTCTCCATTGTTTGCATAACTTATTTTTACATTTATCCTAATGCTGATCCTTAGTACTGTCTGTATGATTTCTAGTTTTTCCTCCTTTTGGAAGTGAATGAAATCTATGCAAAAGAGCCTAGGGGTACAAAGCAAGAAAAAATGTAAAGGGCACTGGCATACTTCAAGTCCTAAGCCAAATATCTTCAAATGCCCCCTAGGATTTTTCTTTTTACTCATAAAGTACTGGGAATTGTTAAGTGTTTTGAGAATTACAGTTTAGATGTTCTGGCTCCATCCACACAAAGGGCCTGAGGTCTCTTCCAGGAAGCAGTGCATGTGGTGAATAGGTATTCGATTTCATGATGTTATGAAGTTTCTGATTGCAGAAATATTGCTCCTGTGTTCTTGTCATTATTGTTATACAAAAGTCAACAAGGATAGAGTTTTGTTAAGTTTGTGGAAACCTGGAACTCTTAAGCCAAGCCTTCACGATGATGGGACTGGCTGGGACTGGAGTGTCCGTGGCCACTGTATTACTTATCTTCATTGCAATTTGCTGCAAATTGCCGGTTTAAGGAGATACGGTCATCACAATCACTGTTAGAACACTGTTGTTGCTAAATTTTTCACTCACACTTCAGTTTATGGGACAGTCTCTATGGAGAAAACTAAAAACAGTTGTCTTCTGCAGTTAAAACACTCCCTCTCCTAGTTTAGTATTCCCAGACTTTGTACACAGGCGCAATAAAAGAAAAATTTTGCCAACATCTGAGTAAGCATTCTGAAAAACCAAGAAACCATAAGTTATCTGCATATGCTAAACATTATCTAATACTCTAAGGTATTCTGCATTCCCTTAAGAGTTTATTTTTTTATTATTATTTATAAGGTGAAGTATTACCTGGATGTCATCACTGCATGACATGACTTAATGATTTCAGATTTTACATGATTCTAGAAACACAAGTATCCCTGAAAAAGATGGAAAATGATAAAATCATATTGTTTCATAAAGATTCAAGTGATTTTGAGAAGCTAGTGTGGCCACCAGATTAACACAAAGTATTTTAGTATTCCCACAAAAAAGGGAAGGATGGAGATGGGTGAAAACATTCTTGACCATCTGTTTGTGCCCTGCACCTTAATGTGCAGGGTACTTTAAGCACTTTAATTCATGCAATTACTGAATAAATATAAATGGTCAATTTCAACTTTCCCTGTTTCAAAGATATGAAAACTGAAACTCTGATAGATTAAGCAACTTTTCAAATGTCTGTGGCTACAAAATGACAGAACAGGACTTCAAACTCAGGTCTAATCCAAATTGAATGCCTCTTTCCACTTTCTCTGGAAAGCTGTCCTTGAATCTCCATATCTGGGCTAGACATTCCTAATATTTATTCCTATTGTACCTAGTTCTTCTACTATTGATGTGCTTCTCATATTGCAATGTAATTGCTTAGTTGCCTGTAATCACCTGGTAAGTTTCTTATGGACTTCCCATAAGATTCCCCGGTGGTAAAGAACCTGCCTGCCAGTGCAGGAGACACAAGTTCCATCCCTGGGCCAGGAAGATTCCCTGGAGGAGGTCATGGCAACCCACTTAAGTATTCTTGTCTGGAAAATGGACAGAGGAGCCTCATAGGCTACATTCCAGAGGGTTTCAAGGAATTAGACATGACTGAGCACACACACACATCTCTTATGGGGAAGACTTCAAGAGTTTTGTTTGCCTCAGAACTTAGCACAGTGGCTTGCATATAATAAGTTCTTAAAAACTAATAAGTGTCAGTTCAGTTGAGTTGCTCAGTCATGTCCGACTCTTTGCGACCCCATGAATCGCAGCACGCCAGGCCTCCCTGTCCATCACCAACTCCCAGAGTTTGTTCAGACTCATGTCCATCGAGTCAGTGATGCCATCCAGCCATCTTATCCTCTGTTGTCCCCTTCTCCTCCTGCCCCCAATCCCTCCCAGCATCAGAGTCTTTTCCAATGAGTGAACTCTTCACATGAGGTGGCCAAAGTACTGGAGTTTCAGCTTTAGCATCATTCCTTCCAAAGAAATCCCAGGGCTGATCTCCTTCAGAATGGACTGGTTGGATCTCCTTGCAGTCCAAGGGACTCTCAAGAGTCTTCTCCAACACCACAGTTCAAAAGCATCAATTCTTCGGTGCTCAACCTTCCTCACAGTCCAACTCTCACATCCATACATGACCACTGGAAAAACCATAGCCTTGGCTAGATGGACCTTTGTTGGCAAAGTAATGTCTCTGCTTTTGAATATGCTATCTAGGTTGGTCATAACCTTCCTTCCAAGGAGTAAGCATCTTTTAACTTCATGCCTGCAGTCACCATCTGCAGTGATTTGGGAGCCCAGAAAAATAAAGTCTGACACTGTTTCTGCTGTTTCCCCATCTATTTCCCATGAAGTGATGGGACCGGACGCCATGATCTTCATTTTCTGAATGTTGAGCTTTAAGCCAATTTTTTCACTCTCCACTTTCACTTTCATCAAGAGGCTTTTTAGTTCCTCTTCCCTTTCTGCCATAAGGGTGGTGTCATCTGCATATCTGAGATTATTGATATTTCTCCTGGCAACCTTGATTCCAGCTTGTGCTTCTTGCAGTCAAGCGTTTCTCATAATGTACTCTGCATATAAGTTAAATAAGCAGGCTGACAATATACAGCCTTGACATACTCCTTTTCCTATTTGGAACCAGTCTGTTGTTCCATGTCCAGTTGTAACTGTTGCTTCCTGACCTGCATACAGATTTCTCAAGAGGCAGGTCAGGTGGTATGGTATTTCCATCTCTTTCAGAATTTTCCACAGTTTATTGTGATCCACATAGTCAAAGGCTTTGGCATAGTCAATAAAGCAGAAATAGATGTTTTTCTGGAACTCTCTTGCTTTTTCCATGATCCAGTGGATGTTGGCAATTTGATCTCTGGTTCCTCTGCCTTTTCTAAAATCAGCTTGAACATCAGGAAGTTCACGGTTCAGGTATTGCTGAAGCCTGGCTTGGAAAATTTTGAGCATTACTTTACTAGCGTGTGTGCTGCTAAGTCACTTCAGTCGTGTCCGACTCTGTGTGACCCCATAGATGGCAGTCCACCAGGCTCCCCCGTCCCTGGGATTCTCCAGGCAAGAACAGTGGAGTGGGTTGTCATTTCCTTCTCCAATGCATAAAAGTGAAAAGTGAAAGTAAAGTCACTCAGTCGTGTCCGGCCCTCAGCGACCCCATGGACTGCAACGTACCAGGCTCCTCCATCCATGGGATTTTCCGTGTGAGATGAGTGCAATTGTGCGGTAGTTTGAGCATTCTTTGGCATTGCCTTTCTTTGGGATTGGAATGAAAACTGACCTTTTCCAGTCCTGTGGCCACTGATGAGTTTTCCAATTTTGCTGGCATATTGAGTGCAGCACTTTCACAGCATCATCTTTCAGGATTTGGAATAGCTCAACTGGAATTCCATCACCTCCACTAGCTTTGTTCGTAGTGATGTTTTGTAAGGCCCACTTGACTTCACATTCCAGGATGTCTGGCTCTAGGTAAGTGATCACACCATCGTGATTATCTGGGTTGTGAAGATCTTTTTTGTACAGTTCTTCTGTGTATTGTTGCCACCTCTTCTGAATATCTTCTGCTTTTGTTAGGTCCATACCATTTCTGTCCTTTATCGAGCCCATCTTTGCATGAAATGTTCCCTTAGTAGCTCTAATTATCTTGACGCGATCTCTAGTCTTTCCCATTCTGTTGTTTTCCTCTATTTCTTTGCATTGATCGCTGAGGAAGGCTTTCTGAACTCTTCTTGCTATTCTTTGGAACTCTGCATTCAGATGCTTATATCTTTCCTTTTCTCCTTTGCGTTTCACTTCTCTTTTCACAGCTATCTGTAAGGCTTCCCCAGACAGCCATTTTGCTTTTTTGCATTTCTTTTCCACGGGGATGGTCTTGATCCCTGTCTCCTGTACAATGTCATGAACCTCATTCCATAGTTCATCAGGCACTCTATCTATCAGATCTAGTCCCTTAAATCTATTTCTCACTTCCACTGTATGATCATAAGGGATTTGATTTAGGTCATACCTGAATGGTCTAGTGGTTTTCCCTACTTTCTTCAATTTAAGTCTGAATTTGGTAATAAGGAGTTCCTCCAATTAAAATAAATAAATGTATACTACAAAACTAATAAGTATATTAAATCATATTCCCTCAAAGTAAAAGTTATCTGCCAGAGGATACTGCCTTCGTCATGTAAGGCAGGAGTCTCTAACCTCTGGGACCTAATGCCTTATGATCTGAAGTGGAGCTGATGTAATGATAGTAGAAATAAAGTGCACAATAAATATAATGCACTTGAATCATCCTGAAACCATCCCCTCAACCTGCTCCATGGAAAAATCATCTTCCATGAAATGCTCCCTAGTGTCAAAAAGGTTAGGCACTGCAGATGTAAAAGGTAAACAATGCCCTCTACTTCTGGTGGATCCCAATGACCCTGCCAAATTGGGGTAGACTTGACCCTCCATATAGCAGAGTCATGCTGGCATCACCCTGCTGGCATCTGATCTTGTCCATTACGGCTGACCGCCACCTCCCTGCTAACTTGAGTCTTGTGCAACCACCTTGAGTTCAAACACTTAAGAATCTGTTTACCACTTTAAATACACTCGATACTATCCTAAGTGCTGAAAATACAAAAATTAATAAGACACAATTCTTGCCCTTTCAGATGCTCTCAGACTAGAAGGGAAGCACAGACACCGTTACTGATCCTAGTTTCTGTCTCCACCTCCAAGGGCCACTCTACACATTGTCTCTGTTTCTTATAACCCTACTCTGTTCTACAATTCTTCCTCCAGACACTCTTCTGGCAAGATGGTTCTACTGAGAATGTGTTAACCCTGTCCCTGGGTCACCAAAGGCCCATTCATTTCAGGGACAATTTCTATTGTTTGTGACATTGAAGTGGTTTTGTTTCAAGTCAGAATGAGTCCAAATCTTAGCTCCAATTTTATAGCTGTGTGGTTTTAAAGTCTTGCAACTTCTACTTTTTTAATATGCATTAAAAAGACAATAACAGGTCTTTTATGTGATTATTATGAAAATTAAATGTGATAATATGTGAAAATAACCCAGCAAAAAATGTGTTAATGTTATTATTATTATTCCTACTACAGCCACATATCCTGTTGAGACACCAACACATACCACATTGCAATTCCAGTTGGTATCATAATTGCCCACTGCTCTCCTCTCAGGTCTACATCTGTTGTTTCACATCCCTGCCAGGGACACTTCTCCCAACTCTGGCTGAGCCTGCTGCCTCTCCTCCAGGTCAGCATGTTTGTCTGCCAGAGCATGCTTGGCATGGAGAGACTTTGCTCCTACAGGCTCCATCTATATCAGAACTAGACTAGATAAACTGGCTTGAGCTACAGAGCCAAAGGAGCAAGACATTATTCTATGTTTCACTGACTGAGTCCAAAAGTGTAAAAACCAAATACATGTTACGTGCTACCTAGTCTTCCTAACCTAAGTACTCTGTGCTCTGTTTCTCTCTCCTGCTATTTTACTTTTGTGAAGATCTTCTCCCCAGGGGGGATCATGTCCATCATGTAAGTATCTGGGCCTTAATTGGGAAAAATCCCCTTAAACCTTTTCAAAGTCCTTCTTGTAGCCCAAGACATGGAGCCAGAGAGCCTTTTCTAAAGAGGCTCCTGAAATACGAGGCATCCCACTTCAACCTGTGACAATGCAAATTAGCCCCTGGGCTATATTTATGAGAAGAATGCTCAACTGTCAAATATGTTGGGTTTACAGATAAAAGTAGGGAAAAAAAAAAGACAACTGATTTTATAAGAATAATCTCCAGTCTTTATCCATGAAATTGGACTAGGTAGCTGTTCAATTCCATTAGATTAATATTCTAAGCTTTGGTCCAGAGCTGGATAGTCACAGAGGGATAATTTCAGAGTAATCTGGAAAATTAAAGCAATTGTTCAATTGTCAAATGAAAATGATTCCCATGTAGAACCTTCAGTTTAAATCAAAGCTCATACTTTCCATTTCTGTGGTCATATTACTTAAGTCCAAACCTATGAAGTGTATATGAACTGGAGGCTGTACTTGAATCCACATGGAGATATGACTCTTCTTATCCAAAGTAGAATAGACTGAGAAAGCAAATTAGAACTTTAGGTTATAATCCTGGCTGACATTCCTGTATAACCATCACCATAGGAGGTCACAAGAAAAATTTCTGATAGTAGAAACATTGTGTAATACACCAGATATGACATGATCAAAAAGACACAATATGAGCTAGAGAGGAAAGCTTCATTTCCTTATGTTCAATTGCCCCCTTTCAGGAATCAAAGATACTCTTTAAACAAATTATAAAATGGAAAGCACCTGTAAAATTAGTATATTTTATTACAACACCACAGTGGTACTATTAACTATTTCTTTAAGGTGGAAAAAGGGAGTTTCAGCTCTTTCTAGAAGGAAAAAGACCTCAAGTGTTTGTTTAAAATTACCTAGTAAGAGTTTATCATGCACTGATTACTTTTAAGAAGATGTAAGGAACAGTACAAATGTGGGTAATTCTAGCGGAATAAGTTGGAAGACTGAGATTGATATATATACACTATTGATCTTATGTATACAATAGATAGCTAATGATCACCTACTGTATAGCTCAGGGAACTCTATTCAATGCTCTGTGGTGACCTTAAGTAAAGAGGGTGTATGCATACTTATAGCTGATTTATTTTCTGTACAGTAGAAATACAAAAATAAAGCAACTCCACTCCAATAGTCTAAAAAAAAAAAAAATGAGAGGTCTTGGCTCATATTTTTTAAAAACTGGGTAATTCTACAGCCCTGTTTTAGTTCAGTTCAGTTGCTTAGTTGTGTCTGACTCTTTGCGACCCTATGAATTGCAGCACGCCAGGTCTCCCTGTCCATCACCAACTCCCAGAGTTCACCCAAACTCATGTCCATCGAGTCAGTGATGCCATCCAGCCATCTCATCCTCTGTCGTCCCCTTCTCCTCCTGCCCCCAATCCCTCCCAGCATCAGAGTCTTTTCCAATGAGTGAACTCTTCGCATGAGGTGGCCAAAGTATTGGAGTTTCAGCTTTAGCATCGGTCCTTCCAAAGAACACCCAGGACTGATCTCCTTTAGAATGGACTGGTTGGATCTCCTTGCAGTCCAAGGAACTCTCAGAAGTCTTCTCCAACACCACAGTTCAAAAGTATCAGTTCTTCGGCACTCAGCTTTCTTCACAGTCCAACTTTCACATCCATACATGATCACTGGAAAAACCATAGCCTTGACTAGACGGACCTTTGTTGGCAAAGAAATGTCTCTGCTTTTGAATATGCTATCTAGGTTGGTCATAACCTTCCTTCCAAGGAGTAAGTGTCTTTTCATTTTATGGCTGCAGTCACCATCTGCAGTGATTTTGGAGCCCAGAAAAATAAAGTCTGACACTGTTTCCACTGTTTCCCCATCTATTTCCCATGAAGTGATGGGACCATGATGCCATGATCTTCGTTTTCTGAATGTTGAGCTTTAAGCCAACTTTTTCACTCTCTACTTTCACCTTCATCAAGAGGCTTTTTAGTTCCTCTTCACTTTCTGCCATAACAGTGGTGTCATCTGCATATCTGAGGTTATTGATATTTCTCCTGGCAATCTTGATTCCAGCTTGTGCTTCCTCTAGCCCAGCATTTCTCGTGATGTACTCTGCATATAAATTAAATAAGCAGGCTGACAATATACAGCCTTGGCGTACCCCTTTTCCTATTTGGAATCAGTCTGTTGTGCCATATCCAGTTCTAACTGTTGCTTCCTGACCTGCATACAGGTTTCTCAAGAGGCAGGTCAGGTGGTCTGGTATTCCCATCTCTTTCAGAATTTTCCACAGTTTATTGTGATCCACACAGTCAAAGGCTTTGGCATAGTCAATAATGCAGAAATAGATGTTTTTCTGGAATTCTCTTGTTTTTCAATGATCCAGCAGATGTTAGAAATTTGATCTCTGGTTCCTCTGCCATTTCTAAAACCAGCTTGAACATCAGGAAGTTCACAGTTCATGTATTGCTGAAGCCTGGCTTGGAGAATTTTGAGCATTACTTTACTAGCGTATGAGATGAGTGCAATTGTGCGGTAGTTTGAGCATTCTTTGGTATTGCCTTTCTTTGGGTTTGGAATGAAAACTGACCTTTTCCAGTCCTGTGGCCACTGCTGAGTTTTCCAAATTTGCTGACAATTGAGTGTAGTACTTTCATAGCATCATCTTTCAGGATTTGAAATAGCTCAACTGGAATTCCATCACCTCCACTAGCTTTGTTCATAGTGATGCTTCCTAAGGCCCACTTTACTTCACATTCCAGGATGTCTGGCTCTGGGTGAGTGACCACACCATCGTGATTATCTTCATTTATCATCGTGATTATCATGGTTGCTTCTTGACAGGCATTCAAATTTCTCATGCGGCAGGTATTCCCATCTCCTGAAGAATTTTCCACAGTCTTTTGTGATCTACACAGTCAAAGGCTTTGGTGTAGTCAATAAAGCAGAGGTAGTTTTTTTTGTTTTTGTTTTTTTTTTTTTTTAACGTCTACTTTACAGTATGAAAGTGAAGTCACTCCGTTGTGCCCGACTCTTTGCGACCCCATGGACAGTAGCCTGCACCAAGCTCCTCCATCCATGGGATTTTCTAGGCAAGAGTACTGGAGTGAGTTGAGTATACTTTCACACAAATCATCCCACAGTTGCATCCGCGAAACCCAGATGGGCCCCTTGCAGCTTGGGCCCCTTCCGCGGTCTTCACACTTTCAAAATGGTATCTCACACGCCGTTCTTCTACTTCTCTCATTAAGGACCTACAACACTCCCACGAGTGCCAGGCCCACCCCTGTGTCCCAGAGTTGCAAAAGCCAAGCTGTCAAGGTTCCCCTTCCCTTTGTCAAAACTTTTTACCCAAGTTGACCAACTCTGCCTGAGGATATGGTAGATACATTGAGAATTCAGTCACGCTAGGGGCCCCTCGAGGATCCCCTCCGCTCTGTGCCATAGACTGCTCATGCTTCACTTTCTGCTGTACAACAGGCCTCGCTGCCAAGCGGCGACATGCAGTCTCATAACGTTCATCATCACCATCACTTATCACCTCGCTGTCCGAGATACTGGTTCTTTCTGGGCCACAGGGTTCTTGCTCTAAAGCCAGTGCTCTAGTTCTTCCAAGAGTCTCTGCACATTGAGCACTGGCACAGCATCACAGAGAGCGCTATCCATATTCATCTTCAGCGCAGTCAGGAAAATCCACCCCACGGTGCCAGCAGCAGCCCAGTGCTGCCTTGTTTGGCAAACACTCACCCCAGTAATGCCTTTTCAATGCTACCCAGTGAACCGTCCCCCACCTCCCAGGCTTCCACCAGAGCCTACACCGAGAGGATCACAGCCACACAGTGTCACATGCTGTCTGGTGGCCACTGGCTTCCTCCATCCAGAGGCGCCTCAAGCTTCTCTACCCACTGGGTATCCTGCTGACTGTGCCAGTTATATTGCCGTTCATGCTGTGCACACTGTTAGTTGAACGCAGGGTAGGCAAGGCATGAGCTAAGAGGCTGGAAGGAGACTAGGGGAGCCATAGGAAATGCAGACACATTTATTCTCCCCTGGTTGGCACAGCAGCCATAGCAGCAGGCACACTATATTCTCTCCTCTCGTGGCTGACCCAACAAACACAGTGGTGACAGCAGGATTGCCCCCAGTTTTCTGGGTAGAGTGCATACATCCGTACAGCACAAAGTAGCCCCTGACCAAGCGGGTACCTCGTAAGGGGCATGCACAGTGCTGTAAATGATCTCAGCTGTTAAATAGTCGTTATCTACAAAACGTGGGGCGAGAGAGCCTGAACATGCCATCTTGGCTAATTTGATCTCTCCCCTCAAGTGCCTGTTCTTGGAGTCTGTGAATAGAATCAACACTTGTCATTCCTTGGTTCACAGTGAGAGATTCTCCATGGAGTCTCAGGCCCTTATCAGTGTCCCTTCAGTTATCCTCAAAGGGAATTCAGCCTTGAAAAAACATGCTGGAACCTCCTGGAACATCTCACACCTTCAAAAATCCACATAAAGAATTCAAGGCTGCTCTTTCCTCATATGAAGAAGTTTTCTCATGGCACAAAGTGGAGGGACAAAAAATAGCTAACGCAGAAGGCAATTTTATGGTGATATTTAGGGATACACTAAATCTTAAAGAGTCTCCTATAGATCTACTAATGTATTGTTCTAATTTTAAAGATTCAGATATTAAAAACCAAGGTAGATTAAGTAACTATCCCAGGTCAAACTCAGTGGCAGAATCACACATCTGCCACTGCATAGGGGCTCACAGGGGACTTTCCTGGTGATCCAGTGGAATCCACCTTCCAAACAGAGAACGCAGATTCAACCCTGGTTGGGGAGTTAAGATCTCACATGGGCAGGACAATTAAGGCTTGGTGCCGCAACTGAGACCTGACACAGCCAAAAATAAATTTATATAAGCATAGGGTTCAGGTCTTCTTCTTCCTGATACCCGCTATTTCATACTGCCATTCTTACTAACCCACCTCCACACTCCCCCACCCCAAGCACACACACTTTTCTTCCTCGTGAGATGAAACACATATAGACTCTCCACTTCTCTTTTGAAAATGCAACATTTTCACTCTTGTCAACTCTTTCCCACCTCTTGCTTTCTCTTTCACCCCCAAGCTATTTAGGTCATTAGAAAAAGGTATCTGAAAGCCTCAAGGAAACCAATATTTCTTGCAACATTCAAACCCTCCATTGTTCTGAGGGCCAGGAATTCCACAGTCAGCATTTTTGTGCTATTTCTGTTGAAACCAGAAAGGAAGTATAGGAGAAAGCTATCTGAGAATTTAAGAGCCTCAGGAAAAATAAAAAAGTTCAGTATAAATTCCATTTTGGAAACCATGGACTATTCTATAACAGGAGAGTTTTTATTACTTTAGTGATAGCCAGCAGCAGGCTAGACTCACTGGACTAATTATTACTAGCAATTATTAATGAACATCACTGGGCAATACGACTATCACCTTACTGTGCCATGCAGGGGTCATCTACTTATTCACTTTATTGGTCAGCTTCCTTTTTGGAAAGAGCATTTACTGCTCCATTTCCTAGAGCTCTGTGAAGCAATAAAAGCCCTCTATGCCCTGGAGAAGAGAGCTATGTAAATATCAGGAGCATCTTGATGAAATACCTTGGATTTATATGGCTTCCTTACTCCAAGGAGCTATGCATCCACAGCATCACTCAATATCACCACCACCCTGCAAGCAAACGAAGATGGCAGGTACTGTTTACTCCACCTTACAGATGGGAAAGATGAGATGGAATATACCTTGGCTATAGTCTTCCAACCAACCTGTGATTCATAAATGAAGGTGATTTTTCAAAAGCAAAGTTCTACGTGTTTTTACAAACAAAGCTAAAAACCTCAACTAGATATCTTGCATTAGACTGCATTATTTACATGTGATATGATGGCTGCATGATAGATTAGAAAGAGTGAAATTTGGAGTCAGAGGACCTAGATTTAAATTCTGGCTATGGCTTCTATAGGTTATAAATTACTACTCCAGTAATTGACTTGTTTCTTTAAGATACAAATTTGTATTCTTATTTTTTATTGTTGATTATGTTATAATAAAATTTCTATAATAGATGTATTCAAAAGCACTTGATAAATGCTAAAATAATGCAAATAGTTGTCAACTATTGTAATCTAGGACCTATCATTTAAACATATATATGTACTATAAAGAAAAACTGTTAACCTGTCTTTTTTTAAACATAGTAGAAAATTGAAGCCACACATTAAAAGTTCCTGAAGGTCATCTAGCAAAGGTTCTTTAGCAAAAACTAAGTAAACACTCTGGTTTACATGACAGACGATTTCAAAGTTATAAAATTTGAGAGCTCAAGTTGGAAAATAGTCCACAAAGTTTCACAACTTTTTCAGTGTTCTATCATAAACTGCATAGATATTTTCTTAGACTACATGTTGTCTCATCTCCAGAAAATCACTTGGTCCTCTGTAGGTGACTTACTGCAAATCATACATTTGGTAATAAGGCCAAGGTTAGCACACTGTCTCTCCCTATGGGCACGTCGTGACCTTTCCAGTACTTTTTACACTTCATGTAAGTATATGCGTGCATGAGTGCTAAGTCGCTTCAGTTGTGTCTTGACTCCCTTCCAGGGTCCTCTGTTCATGGGATTCTCCAGGCACGAATACTGGAGTAGGTTTCCATGATCTTTTTCTCCAATGGATCTTCCCAACCCAGGGACCGAACCCATATCTCTTACATCTCCTGCATTGGCAGGAGGGTTCTTTACCACTAGTACCACCTGGGAAGCCCTGGAGGGGCTCTTAAACAATTCCACTCAAAGATTCATCAGATCAGATCAGATCAGTCGCTCAGTCGTGTCCGACTCTTTGCAACCCCATGAATCGCAGCACGCCAGGCCTCCCTGTCTATCACCAACTCCCGGAGTTCACTGAGACTCACGTCCATCGAGTCGGTGATGCCATCCAGCCATCTCATCCTTTGTCGTCCCCTTCTCCTCCTGCCCTCAATCCCTCCCAGCATCAGAGTCTTTTCCAATGTGGTGGTTGTTATTAACTCACCTTATTTTCTTTCGAGCCCATTGTGTGGTTCTTGCCAGCAACTAAATTTCCATCAATTAGAAATGGATTCTTCTTTTGAGATTCTTTTAGTGTAGATCTAATAAGAAGACTGTGTCTTACCTTTAACCACAAGGCAAAAATACAATCGTGAGTATCATATAGACTATTGAATATAATCAAATAATTCTCAATTAAGTAATTATTCAGACTAGCATCTTCCCTGTCTATACCCTGTGTGATTTTTTCTATGTCTATTAGCTCTTTTCCCCTAATCACATGTCAGGTAGCACACCTCAGTCTCCTTTCTTGTCCCACATAAGTCCTAGATTTTTCTGTAGATCCTCATCATCTCTATTGATTATTTGGTGTGTGGTATTTGCTATTGTGTACATTAGGATAGTCATGTCCATACCAGTGAAAATCACGCTGCCTGAGTGCTATCCCCATTTGAAAGATAGGAAGATACAACTAACATTGCACATGAAGTCAGAGGATGGCTGGACGACTAGGGGCAGGCAGATCAGCAGATTGGTTGCACGCTGTATGACATTCCACAGTAATTGGAAGCAACACTTGTCAAAGAGTATTTTACGGTCAGTTGTTATGACAGGAGTGGAGACAAATGTATTCTGTGATATAGGAATGAGATTGGGGGATAGAGGGCCACACTTTTGAAAAAAATACTTGCCAAACTGAACTAGAACAAGTGGTAGATGTCACTGTTGGTTCAGAAATTAGAGACTATGTGAAAGTTATCAAAAAAAAAAAAAAAAAAAAATCCACCCAGGGAAGGTGTGTGGACCAGTTCTTATAGGCTGGCTCTTTGGGTAATACTGAAACAATTCAATACTAAGAAATTACAATAAATTCCATTTTCCTTGACCTGACTTTCAGCACTTTTCATTGTCTGACTCAAACCCGCCTTTAAAGTATTATCTCTAACAACTCAGTTTATCAAATACCCCAGTATAATAAATGATTTATTTACTATCCAAACTTATTTTACCTTTTCTTGATGCAAAATATTCCCCATATCTCCCAGAAATTCTTCTCTTTGCTTTCTATATATTCAGATCATATATATTCTTGCAGATGAGGTTTAAATTTCTCTCCTTCCTCACAGTTTTGCTTCCATATTTAAATTCTTACAGCAATTATGGAATCATTCATTTGGCAATTAACCATGCCCTCAGATTTTTAGTGTGTATTTGATTGCCTTGTTGGTTTATCTCTGGCGTTACTAACTCTCTGCATTTTTCTGACATTTAACCTTAACTAACATAGATTCTCCTTGACAAAGGAAAACTCTCCTATTTCTTTTTTTTTTTTTTTCATCTCCCTGGAGAAATTATTTTGTTACACACTTTCAAAGCCCTAGGCATCTAGGAGGGAGAAGCAAAGAAAGGCAAGGGAGGCAGATCGCCAGGCCTCCATCCCTAATTCAAGCAGAGCCCCAAGTTCGCCTGATCTATATTTCACTGTTTTTGGCTATCTGAACCATAGTTTTATATTTCTTTTTTCCATGGCACTGACATAGTGCTTTTTGAAGAAAAACAGAGGTGGCATGATCATACTGTAAATAGACTTTCAGTGAGTGTAATAAGACATATCCTGATCTAAATCCTCCCAATAAAATCCCAATGAATTATATCCAGCCTCTCAGAGCCTCAGATTTCTTATTTGGGAATTAAAGTCTGTGGAGTAGATTACTTTGAGGATCTCCACCCTTATTTCCTCTCCCTACACCCATCTCTCAAAACTACCTCAACTTTAGAATACAGAGAAAAGGTTCAGTAAGTGTCAGAAGGATGAATCCTGCTAGCCCCATCATAGTCATCCAATTTTTAACATATATATATATATATATATATATATGATTTTCTACTTTGTTTTGGAGTTCTAGTTAATGGTTAAAATCATCTGCTTTAATAATTCAAAGTATTACCAACTGGACCAGGAAATAAAGAAAACAAAGCATTCCAAGTACTCATCTCCAATTTTTCATAAATTAGAGCTAGCTATCAAGGGGGTGTGCAACGGCACCTGCTAAGCTTCCTTCCGTCTGGGCTAAGCCAGGAGGAACGCCAACCAGATCAGTCACAACAGCCTCCTGAGCGGGGAGAAATGAAGGCTGCTCAGTTTTGTATTCTGCTCGTTTCTATTTTAGAAGAAAACAGTTGACACTGTCTCATTGAAAAGAAAATACACTCAGATTTCATCATCAAATGGTTTTTATTATTAATCCCTGGAGGGTGTTTGGGGCTGTTCTAAGCATGCCAATTTGCCTGCCACCTGCGAGTGGCATCTTTGTGTGTCAGAACCTGGTCTACTCGCCGTTGCTGCTAAAGGTGAGAAAGGGCAGTGACAAAAGGATTAAAGAGATGAAAAATAGACGTTGAAGGAAAGGTCACAAGAACTGTGAAAGGTTAGTCAGAGAGGGGAAGGCAAAAGGGTTGCCTGGTTACTGTACTGGATTTGAGGGATGATTTTCAGGTAGGGCATTATCTGTGAGCCTCTAACACAGATAGCCTCTAACACAGCAGAATATCAAACAAGAGGGAACACATTTAGATCAAGTGGAGGCAATGTGGATCTGCCAAAAGAAATGGACTACTTAGAGACTGTAGAAATCCTTTCCCTGGAGATAGTTAAGGAAGAACAGAGATTCATATCTCTTGAGGGAGGGACATGATGAATCAAGTCTGTTTGAAGGCAGGACTATGGGCTCTTAGGTCATGATTTCACAATTATCCTCAAATGAGTGTCATGATTTCCAAGCTCAAAGATCTTCATGTGGAGACAGCCTACTCTAGCAGTGCAAAATCAGGAAAGATTTCAAAAGAAATAGGCATCTGAAGTAAGCCCTGAGTGAGACCTTGACAACTGGGATAAAGAGAAAGGCAACTCTAGGTAAATGAAACAAAGGCAAAGAAGCAGCACATAAATGAGGTAAGTGACTGTAACACCTCAGAATTAATGATGCAGATTTAGAAGATAGTAAGTCCACAGTTTGAATCCAGTCTCTACATCTTACTAGTCACATGACCTAGGAGGCTTCTAAGCCTCAATCTTTTCATCTATGTAATGAGAAAATGGTAAAAAAAAAAAAAAAAAAAAACAACAACAACTTTCAGAGAGCTGTTGTCAGGGTTAAATGAGACATACATGGAAGAGATAGCAAAGTGCTAGTACACAGTAGGTACCTAAGTAATGGTATAGCAATAATATTAATGGCAATAATTACTACTACAAAAAGGAAAGTGATTCAGTTTGACTGGAAAATTGAATGTGTATAAGTGAATAATGGAAAGATAAGACAAGTACACTACCATACTCCATAACACTCACTTTTCAGTGAAATTATCCTGTTTCTCTAAAGCAAACTTCCTATGCATCCTCCACACCTGGTTAGCTGCTCCGTTCTCTGCTCTCAAAGCACTATGAATATGCCTCTGTTAGAGAACTTGGCCCAGAGAACTGTGAGCACTGGTGTGACTCAGCTCCATGAAGACAAGTGTGAGTCCTGCTGCATTTTCTAGCCTTGTCTCCAACACATGCTTGGCATAGAGCTGGAGCTCAGAACTGTGTAAGTGAGTCACTTGCTCTTGTAACTGCCTCTGGTACTTCCTTCCCATAAAGGGGAAAGAGAAGCTCTTGTGGTTTGATTTCCTTCAGCACCATGCAGGAGACCTGGGAGGAGGGCACCCACGCCCAGGGCAGGGCTGACCTCTGCTTGCCATGTACCCCGGTGATTCTGGTGTTCTCAGCCCTCACAGTGACCTTCGGCCTGTGGAGCTACAACCAGATCCTAAGCCTGAGCCACATCTTCTTAGTAAACCGCGGAGCTGCATTTAATGAAAGCTCAGGCTAAAAAGTGTCCCATGGAATGAGTGACTCATTCTTCCTTTTCAATACTTCTCCATTACTCAGCGGATCTGTACCAGATGCAATTTGCCAGTTTAGTGTATTACCTAAAGCACCAGGGTGACTGTCTGTTCTAGTAACAAAAAAGACATGATTAGATTCCAAGTCCACCTCTGATGGAGTAGAAAGAACCTTAGACTGAGACAGTGTGGGTTTGAATTTGGTTCGGGCTCACATTTGTTCTTTGGATATTCTAAGCCATTTGGTCTCTCTGTATCATCTTCTGACAGTAAAGTGGCAATAATCATGCCCACCTTACAGGGTTTTCATGAAGATAAAGGGATTTGTTTATCTGCTTGTTTACTCATTAATTTATTCATCTTTCTTATTCTGTCTGGTTCAAGAAAGAAAAGAAGCAGTGTTTCTGTGATAGTTTGAAAATTATACCATATAAATGCAAAGTGTTATGTTATCCTCAAGTGTCTTTGAAGTGTTCCTATAAAATAATTACTGTCCACTTTTATTAAGACAGCCACAAGGAAGAAGAGTTGTCAAAAAAAATCAAATACTCAATAAGTAACCAGCTCACTGAATTATAATAGGGCGTAATTCTCCATGTTCACGTAATTTAAAGTGAATCACATCTTTAAAAATTAAATGCATAAATCATTTTATCTATTATGGTCTTATTTCAATGTTGTGAATATTTTTAACATTGTGCAGGATCTTGAATTTTTGTAGGCTATTTTCAATAATCAATAATATTGCTTGTTTGAGGGCAGTAATGGTCCTAGCATGACTGTTTTTTAAACACCTGAATATTATTCAGAAACAAAATGTAAGAGAGAATCTGAAAGGAAAAAAAAAACTTAGATATAAATCAATCATCAAAATGGAATGTGGGTTGTTAAGATTCAAAAGCAATAATTTCCAACCACTGGAAAATTAATGGTAGTCAATTCTACTATTATTGGTTTACCTAAGGACTTCTACATGCAGAACACACACACACAGAGCAGAATGCAGTATAATTTGGTGAAAAGGTAATGGCACATGGAGTAAGGAAAAAAATCAATCCTCCCTTTTCTGAGTCAAGTGCTCATAAGTAATACAAGTCACTTAATCTTGACACTCAGTTTCCTGTAAATTCTGTAAAATGAAGATTGCAATGCCCACTTTACCTACCAGGATTGTGAAAATCAAATGAATTAATATACATTAAAAACTTGAAACAGTCACATTCCTTTTCCTACATGCCTATAGTGTTGCAATAGCTACTTGAAGATTAAAATCTATATTTATGATATTGGGTTTGGACATTGGTAGACAGCCTCAGAAATATATTTTTTTATCTATGTGGAAAAGGTACAATTAGGGAGGTGTATAATAAAGTGACCACAAAAACCTGGGTAAAAACTTCTAGAATCTTGACACTGACCATCAAACTTCCTCCCATCCTCCCAGTGATGGCCTGCTTTTGACCATTTAGTGGATGTCTTTTCTATTTATTTTAATGATTAATCTGGGATTTCAGCCAAAGTAAAGTCACCTGTCTGAGAAATTTGAGTATTACAACCATGCCTCCTACTAGTGTAGTCATACCTATGGGGATTCAGAAAGCTCTCCTGATTTTACTATGGTCTTAATTTCTGCCAGTTAAATAATTTATTTCACAAATTGAACCCAAAATATGATACACACACATACACACACCTGCATGCACACACTCGCGTGCTCAAGAACATTTTCCTAAAATTGTTTGAAAATTCCATCTACGTTTACCAAACACAGTCTTTGTACTGTTATGCCCTGTGCTCTCAAAGACTACTGGGGAGAAGGGAAGCAAACTGTCCATGCTCATCGGACACAAAACCATAAGACCTAAGTTTGTCCTGTATGATTACAGAGAAGACATTGCAGGCTCATAACCTTGTCAAGGGATGGGAAAGAGCAGGAACAACAGATGGGCACATTATAACACATCAGGTTTGGAGACCAGACCCTAGGGCTAAAGAGCTCAGACTCTGCTGGTGCCTCTTCCATTTTACTGTGGTAGCTGTGGTAGGTTTCTTCCTTCTTTCCACGTTGAGGAGAAAGGAAGGAGGAGGCCTGCCATTCAGGTTGGGCACTTGGGAGTCATTGACTGCTGCAGTCACATTAATTATTCTCTGACTCTGTGGCTCTTAGACTGGAGAACAGGGACATTGCAAGTTGCCTGCTGTGCCCGGATTCTATACCAAATGCAAAAACAAAACTCCCTCTTATCAAGAAGTCACTTTTCTCAATAGTATTTCTCTAATGATCACATATTGTTTCCCAGAAAGTACTCCTAAATTATTTAAGAGGAACAGCCTGTCACCCTGTGCATTAAGATTTGCCTGTGCACACTAGTTCCTAAGGTGCACTTGATCTCATTCTTTTGGCTGTGGGAGGAAAATGACAACAAAGGAGTTTTTTGTCGTTTGTCTGTTTGTTTGAAGGGGTTGCTTTTGTTTTGTATGGGTGAAGAGGAAATTATTAGGATTGTCTCCTAAAATGATATTATAAATTAGAGAAATCCACTATTTTCTCCAGCCTGATTGTGTCCTATTATCATAATATGATCAGTGATAAGCAACCACCAAATAAAGCAAACATTTCATAATAATTAGCTCTGGCCCTTTTTAGTGAAATAATACGTTGGCCTTTAATTCACGGTAATAGCCTGCAGGTAAATCAAAAGAATAGCAAAAAAAAAAAAAAAATAGAAGCGGGTGACATTTCAGAGAGCGCGGAATAGCGAAGCGAGTGGATGGGAGGCAAGAATCACGAAACAAGAATATGGGGGAAACAGAAGACGAAAAGGAATAGAAGGGAGGGGAAAACGGAGACCCGGGAGGTGAGGGAGGGGGTAAAGAGAGAGGCAAACAGGGAAGAGATTGCAGGTAAAAATAAAACAGAAAAAGCCCAGGTGGAATTCATGCAAACTGTTCTCATCAACACTGCTACTCCCTCCTGTCACAGGAACTGTCAAACAGGCTCCGCTCGTAATGAAAGGAAAAATATTTTATTCAGATTTATTAATTTGAAAATGAAGCCCGCCTGTCGAGAGGGGGACAGTTCTTCTCAATCTGTCATCGTTGAACCACACGCTCCTGACACCGGGATTCATTTGTCTTGTCGGCTCTGACAGTTGGATTCTCCCAGAGCTCTTCCTAGTGGATCGCCCTGGGATTTTAAACCGGATGAAACACATTCCGACAAGGAACAGCCTCTTTATTAATGCAAATTACATGAGGAGGAGAGAAAAAAAAAGAGAGAAAGAGAGAGACGCCAGCAGCCTCTCTGGTGTTCTTATCCCTGTATCAGTCATTTGTTATTTACATTTATACACATTTTTCAGTTTTAATAAAAGGAGACCCGGATTTTCAGTGACATTTATGGACAGTTTGTTTCAAAAAAAAATGATGCCATCACTATAATTGTATGCAAAAAGAAAAAAGCCCAGGACCGCATTCCCCTCTGTTGTGTGCGCGGCATCCTGGGAGCCGGGCCGCGCCTCCTCGGCGCAAGCGGGTCGCAGGAGCCTCACCAGCTCCGGGAATCGCGCTTCCAGCGTCCGCAGCCCGACCACCACCCCGGGGTCCAGGCCGCCTCCGCCGGCGCCGGGCGGTCCCACCTGCGCGCTGCTCCTGGCGGTCCGGCCTTCGCTGCTCCCAGATTCTGCCCCGACGGCCATGGAGGCCCGCCCCTTTGTCTCCAGTCCAGGGCGTTCAGCAAAGTGCTGGGCTCCTCCGCGACCGCTCACCCACTGGGACATTTGACATAGTGCCTGCTTTTGGAGGGGCCCACGAGAAAGCTGGCATGGTAATTTCTTTTAGAATCAGAAGAAATCCTAATGGAAATGGAATCATGAAGGCAGCCTGGATTATACTGGTCTTCATGTCAATGTAAGGATAAAAGATCATGTTTCCTCTTTTATGATGGACGAAGAGTACCATGAAAACTAAAGACCCCCGAAAGGCCCTTGGAGTTCATGGTGTTACGGGATGTATTCTCTGGGAGGTTTTGAAGCGTCCCTCCTGGCTATGTTTCTGCTTGGACCAAGTCTGTCTTAAAAGTAGGCGAGCGATTTTTAACCATGTTTTCAGTTGGCCCCAGCGTCCTGCAGAGGCAGTTGATGGTTGTCCCATATGGTTGAGCAGCTGGCAGAAAGAGCCCGTCCTGGGATTCTGGAGAGTGGATTCTGATTCCATCTCTGTCGCTGGCTGTGATGTATGCCACATGCATCCCAAGGCTGGATACTGCCCTGTAAGAGAGCCCTAGGACTGAGAGATTGCTTCTGTGCTCCCCTGCTGTACCACTGAATGATTCTAGAATTCCTCAGCAGAATGATTAACCTAGAGGGTGATTTTCTGATACAGTGACAGAAGTGAAATCCTCCCATGAAATCTGTCTAAAATTCTCCTTGGTATAATGGGAAAAGCATGGTCTAGGCTCTGGAGACTCATGTTCCAATGGAGTATCAGCCTTTAACTAAACATGTAACCATGTGAAATTATAGTAAAGTCCCAGGATGTCAGTTTCCTCATCTGTAAAATATGAAGGTTAGACTAAATCCAAGGGCTTCCTTGGCGGTGCAGTGGTAAAGAATCTGCCTGCAATGCAGGAGATACAAATTCAATCCCTGGGTGGGAAGATTCCCTCAAGAAGGAAATGCCAACCCAATCCAGTATTCTTGCCTGGGAAATCCCATGGACAGAGGAGCCTGGCGTGCTACAATCCATGGGGTCGCAAGAGTCAGACACGATTTAGGGACTAAACCACCATCCCCAGACTAGATTCAAGCATGGTCCCAGATCAGCAGCATCCACATTACCTGGGAGCTTGTTAGAAATGCAAATTCTCTGGCATCACGGAGATCTACCTCTGAGGAAGGCAGCCTGTGTTTTATTAAGGATTTTCTGATACTACTGAAGTTTGACAACCACTGGGTTAGATGCTCCCTAAGGCTCTTTGCAGTCCCACGACTATAATGCCATATAGGTTGAGGTTGTTCCTTCATATTTACAGTATGTAAAGTCCCTCCATGCTTTCATATTAAACTGCATAGATAAGCTTTGTTAATTTTGTGGGATAGTTTTTGCTCCTCTTTAACATTTAGGATCTTTATTGAAAGAGTCTTGAAGAGAAGAAATTGGAGAGTAGTATTAAGCTGGGCGAAGGTCACCCAGTGCAGTCACTTCTCTAGATGCTTGTGTCTGTAGCACTGGTTCTTGAAATCCAAAAGATCGCCATCAAGCCATGAAGCATTTTTATCCATGCGTGACAGTCTTAAAACAGGTAACTCACTTCATTTTCCCTAAAATTGTCTTTCCAATTAAATGAAAGGATAAGACAAATAACCAAAAAGGCAATGAGAATTTCAGTGATGTGTAAGGATACAATTAATAGAAGCAGGGGGGAAATTGTCTTCTCCCTGGTAAAGCAACACAAAAGACTACACCTAGTCAACAGCCACATGTAAAACAAATGCCTGAACCAGTGCACATTCAGCATCAGGGTATGTGTGTTTGTTTAATGATGTCTCCACGGTCTATAGAATTAATATTTAATAGCACTTGTCAGCAAGATTCTATACAAGGGTTTGTTCTGCCTTTTTTTTAATGCTTGTTAGTGGTTGTGTCTTCCTGGGCTGTTCTTTAATAGTAGAATTACTCTTCATATTTGCAGCAGTGTTTAGCTTTCTACTGGTGACTTTGCATTGTTTGGCAGGTTAGGGGAGAGAGGGAGGCAGGCAACAGAATTAAAAAGACCTTCCTTTGTGCCTCTTCTCGTCTCAGAGTCATAAGACATAGGCAGAAAATCAGTGGCTTTTGTTTGTTTGTTTTCCCTAGTAACAGAGGGCCTATTGCATAGTATTTACACTCTCGAAATTGTTACTTCATTATCATTATCATAGCTATCAACATAAGTCAAAGAATTAGGAGTTGTAATAGGAGGCAGATGGTCCAGTTACATATATTACAAAGATGTGATGTGTTTCAACTTTTGGCTTTCAAAGTTACTGAACTTGATTTTAAATGGAATAGTACATTGTGATGTTAAAGCGAGCACTATTAGCCAGTCATATCAGATCCCATGTCACAAGTTGGAAATGCTTGAAGATTCTGGCTTTTCTAAGTAATCATGAAGTAGAAAGTCCACTGAATGAGAAGTAAGCAACTCTGGGTCTATAGCAGGCAAACTGGAGCAGATCATGTTAACTGTCCTCTGACCCTGCTGTATTTCATCAGACCATACTATATTACCAGAAATTATAAATGCTTGCTTGTTCGCTTACTCAGTTGTGTGCTTACTGTTTCGTTCCTTGCTTGTTTTTCTTTCCCACTGGAATACAAGTTCCAAGAGGGAAAGAACCTTGTTTGTTTTATTCAGTGGGTCCTTTGAGACTTTCTCTCCCAGGGACTGAGTACTGTGTCAGGTATGTGGTAGAACCATATAGATAGTAAATGAAAGACCAAATGCATGAATATGTTCATGCGTGCTAATACCATAGGCATAGGCAGAAATAGAAGATCTTTGGTTCCAGCCCTACCTGGTATAGAACTTGAGTGCCCCCCCCCCATAACAAACTGTGTAACCTCGGACAAGATAACAAGGGCAATAATGTCCACCATGGAGGGCTGTTGTATGAACTGGAGACAGAGGCTAGAAAGTGTTCATCCTTGTGCCTGGCCCATAGTAGGTGTTCAGTAAAGGTAACGATTGTGTAATTATGGTCTCAAATAAGTTGTGCACTTAAAAGCAACTGTTAGGTTTTCTACTTCATCTCTCAAATTCCCAAGCACATTGAAGGACAAATAGTAGGAGCTTAATAAATATGGGTTTGACTGCTTGGTTGAGAAACTCCATCTGTAAGCACAATGGGAGAAGTTTGTTGCATAAATTACCCCAATCCACAGATACTTATCAAGAAACGACAACGACTAAGGAATTATGCTTGTCACTGTGTTAGCCAGACATTAGTAAAGAATTAGAAACAAAACATCTCTAAAATTCTAAGTGAAAATCCTACTTGTTAAGCTCATTTTCACACTGAAAGGTTGGCTCTCGGGTACACAGTTTCTGTAATTCAAGTTCAGGCTCATACTTAGGAATTTACCAAAACACTGGTAGTCTTAGCAACTGTCAAGAAATAAATGTGTTTTCTGCTCTGTTCCTATGTATAATTTGCACATACTGATTATTTATCTGCTCAGGACAGCCTGTATGGTGTCTTTTCATCTGTCCAGCACCACACTCCTTTTACCCTATCCTAGACCTTGTCTATCCTTTACAGACTTAACAGTGATCTGTTTTAAGAAAAGAAAATAAATCACTTTCCCAGGAAATCTACATGTTTCTCAAGAGAGAGTACCCCACTGAGAGAGACACGGGCCTTGGCCATTGTTTTGTTAAATAGTAATAATAACTTAAAATGTGATGACAGCAGCTGATGCCTAACTGCAGGGTAAGGACTGGTCTTGTTAATGTTGCCTGGCAACCTGTGTATGACATCTCAGAGAATCTGAAGGGATCCAATGAGTTAGAAGAGGTCACAGCATCAGGATCAAGGGAACTTAAAGGTCACTGAGGAGCCAGAAAACTCTCTACTGATCTCTGCAAGATGAAATTGAAGAATCTGTGAATAGAAGTGTGTATAAACCAAATCCAATTTTTCTTTAATTTCCTAACATCCTTAAAAAGAAGGGACAGAAGTCATAGACATGTACATTTCTGAGTCTTTTTATGACCTTTTTTTAATATTAATTTTTATAAATACTTAGATACTCCAGAAATTTCAAGGACTGGTCAAGAGGGAATCCAACCCTGAAAAGTTTTTGACATGATAAAAGAAAAAATAAATATATAAATAAACAATTTCCTTCAAAATAATCCAATCTACTTAACACTAAGGTTTCAGCATTCAAATAACACTTTTATGGTAAAAATTCTATGTGGCTGAGCCTGGTCAACTTATACATGTGCAACATGCATAAGTACTAAAATTTACTTAACTTTCTATAAATCATATTGACCAGGCTTTAATATGCCATACATTCTATTACATGTTGGAGACAGGGAAAGAAAAAAAAAAAGGCTCACTGTCTATATCCTCAAAAGGTGCACAGTTCTCAGGGATGGGGGAGTGAGAGTAAGATATGCATTTATGTGCATTTGTGATGCCTGTTCCAAATTATAGAGTCCACTGAGGCTTCTGGTGATGGCATGTTCAATCAGTTCAGTTCAGTCGCTATTGTGTCTGACTCTGCAATCCTATGGACTGCAGCATGCCAGGCTTCCCTGTCCGTCACCAACTCCTCGAGATTTCTCAAACTCATCTCCATCGAGTTGGTGATGCCATCCAACCATCTCATCCTCTGCCACCATCCCCTTCTCCTGCCTTCAATCTTTGCCAGCATCAGGGTCTTTTCAAATGAGTCAGTTCTTCGCATCAGGTGGCCAAAGTATTGGAGTTTCAGCTTTAGCATCAGTCCTCCCAATGAATATTCAGTACTGATTTCCTTTAGGATTGACTGGTTGGAAGAGTCTTCTCCAACACCACAGTTCAAAAGCATCAATTCTTCAGCATTCAACTTTCTTTATAGTCCAACTCTCACATCCATACATAAGTACTGGAAAAATAGCTTTGACTACCTGGACCTTTGTTGGCAAAGTAATGTTTCTGTTTTTTAATATGCTGTCTAGGTTGGTCATAGCTTTTCTTGCAAGGAGCAAGCATCTTTTAATTTCATGGGTGCAGTCACCATCTGCAGTGAATTCAGAGCCAAGAAAATAAAGTCTGTCTCTGTTTCCATTGTTTCCCCATCTATTTGTCATGAAGTGATGGGACTGGATGCCATGATCTTCAGTTTCTGAATGTTGAGTTTTAAGCCAGCTTTTTCACTCTCCTCTTTCACTTTCATCAAGAGGCTCTTTAGTTCTTCTTTGCTTTCTGCCATAAAGGTGGTGTCATCTGCATATCTGAGGTTATTGATATTTTTCCTGGGTATCTTGATTCCAGCCTGTGCTTCATCCAGTTCAGCATTTGCATGATGTACTCTTCATGTAAGTTAAATAAGCAAGGTGACAATATATAGTCTTGATGTACTCCTTTCCCTCTTTGGAGCCAGTCTGTTGTTCCATGTCCAGTTCTAACTCTTGCTTCTTGACCTGTATACAGATTTCTCAGGAGGCAGGTAAGGTGGTCTGGTATTCCCATCTCTTTAAGAATTTTCCATAGTTTGTTGTGAGCCACAGAGTCAAAGGCTTTGGTGTAGTCAATAAAGCAGAAATAGATGTTTTTCTGGAACTCTCTTGCTTTTTCTATGATCCAACAGATGTTGGCAATTTGATCCATAAGCCTCTTATCCTTATTCATCAGAGGGCAGACAGAAAGAAAACTGCAATCACAGAAAACTAATCAAACTGATCACATGGACCACAGCCTTGTCTAACTCAATGAAAGTATGAGCTGTACCATGTAGGGCCACCCAAGACAGATGGGTCATGGTAGAGAGTTCTGACAAAATGCAGTCCAGTGAAGAAGGGAATGGCTAACCACCTCCGTATTCTTGCCTTGAGAACCCCATGAGACAGTATGAAAAGGCATGTTCAATAAATATCGATTAATCCGGACCTGAAATTTGGAAGTTGTCCTTGACCTTTCTCTCACTTCTACCCCTAGACAACCACAGGTCCCATCAACTTGACTTGATTAGGCCTTAGCCTTTTCTTCTGACCATCTCTTTTGCTAACTCTTTAGATTCAGTTCAGTTTAGTTCAGTTACTCAGCCATGTCCAACTCTTTGCAACCCCATGGACTGCAGCATGTCAGGGTTCCCTGTCCATCACCAACTCCTGGAGTTTACTCAAACTCATGTCCATTGAGTTGATGATGCCATCCAACCATCTCATGCTCTGCCATCATCTTCCTTCTCCTCCTGCCTTCAATCATTCCCAGAATCAGGGATTTTCACATGAGTCAGTTCTTTGCATCAGGTGGCCAAAGTATTGGAGTTTCAGCTTCAGCACCAGTCCCTCCAGTGAATATTCAGGACTGATTTCCTTTTGGATGGAGTGATTGGATCTCCTTGCAATCCAAGGGACTCTCAAGATTCTTCTTCAACACCACAGTTCAAAAGCATCAATTATTTGGTGCTCAGCTTTGTTTATAGTTGAACTCTCACCATATATGACTACTGTCATGTATGGATGTGAACTCCTTAGATTGGCCCACACTATCTCTTGTTTGGACTTGTGGAACAGCTTCCCAGTTGATCTGTTTCTCCTTTTATACCTCTAAACAATTGCCACACTTTCTGGGTTCTAATCTCAAATCTGTGACTTTTGGTGTTAAATTTCTCTGCACCTTACTTTTGTCATCAGTGAAATGAGGATAACAATAGCCTTTATCTTACAACTTTGTTTGGAAAACTGGACTGCTTTTAGAATAATACCTAGCTTATAGTAGTGAAATGAAAGTTGCTCTGCTGCTGCTGCTGCTGCTAAGTCTCTTCAGTCGTGTCCGACTCTGTGCGACCCCGTAGACGGCAGCCTACCAAGCTCCTCTGTCCATGGGGTTTTCCAGGCAAGAGTACTGGAGTGGGGTGCCATTGCCTTCTCAGTCATGTCCAACTCTTTGCAACCCCATGGACTATACAGTCAATGGAATTCTCCAGGCCAGAATACTGGAGTGGGCAGCCTTTCCCTTCTCCAGGTGATCTTCCCAACCCAGGGATTGAACCTAGGTCTCCCGCATTGCAGGTGGATTCTTATCCAGCTGAGCGACAAGGAAAGCCCCAGAATACTGGAGTGGGTAGCCTATCCCTTCTCCAGTGGACCTTCCCAACCCAGGAATTGAAGCAGGGTCTCCTGCCTTGCAGGCAGATTCTTTACAAACTGAGCTATCAGGAAAGCCCATAGCTCATAGTAAGCACTCAATAAAAATTAGCTTTGTTTATCATCAGTGCCTTCCCTTCCTTAAAATAGTGTCCATTGTACTTAGAATAAAAGGAAAACCATTAAGGCATAAAAGTCCCTTCTTGACCTCACTCCTGCCTCTCTGTGCCCTCATCTTGAATCAATAACAAACCCAATTTCATGTTGAATCTATGCTTCAGCTATGCTAGTCTTCTTACATGATTCAAAAGAGCCAAACTGGTCACCTCAGGGCCTTTGTACCTGTTGTTCTCTTCTTCCCTGAAAATCAGCATGATTAACCCCTTTCATTTTTTAGGTCCTGGGTTAACACAATCTCTTTGGAGAAATCTTCCCTGGCCTCCGTATCCACAGTACATCCGTGCCTCTGTGAGTTTATCCAGTCTTTTGTTTGCTTCCTCCCAGCACTTACTATGGAGGGATTTCACTCTTCCCCTAGAACAAGAGTCAGCAGATTTTTCCATAGAGGGCCAGAGAGTAAGTATTGTAGTCCTTGTGGGCCATACCATCCTTATCACAGCTACAACAGTCCACTAGAATTGTAGAGTGAAAGCAGTTATATTTCAGCAAAACTGAAATAAGCATATCTATGTTCCCATAAAACGTTATTTCTAGACACTGAAACTTCAATTCCATATCATTTTTGAATCATGAAATATATTCTTTTGATTTTTTTCAACCATCAAAAAATGTAAAAACCTGCTGAACTCACAGGTCATATAGAAATAGGTGAATTTGGCCCTGCACCTGAATATAAACTTTGTGCGGAGAGAGATACACTTATCATATCACTGTTATACTACAGGATTTGATCCAGGGCCTCATATATAATGGCTTGTGTTAGTTACTTTTTCAATAAATAAATAAATCTCCCTGTAAGTTGTAATGAGCACAGCTAGATCTATTACACACTGAGCAAAATGGAAATTTGAATAGAAATAATTAAAAATTAATTTTCATCCTGTGTTTATAGTTTACAAAGTACTTCCATGTACATTTCTCATTTTTTTTTTTTTTTGCAATAAATAGGGCAACTGCATGAATTTCTGTTTATGAGTTTCAGCATGAATTTCTCAAGGTAATACAGCTAGTTAATGATGAGGTTTAATCTTCAGAAGGAGAAGCTGTTTCCTCTCTGGACCAACAGCACAGTCATTCCCTGAAGACTATTGGAAATGAAAATTCTCAGGCCCCACCCTAAAGCTACTGAATCAAAACTTCAATTGTGAGGCCCCACCCCCAAGAGTCTGACTCATTTCATCTGGGGTAGGGTGCGGGCATCAGTTGTTTTAACAACTCCCCAGGTGATGCTAAAGTACATCTGGAGTCAGAGGCTACTGCAGTCAAGGCCATGCTGCTTCTCCTAACAGGAAAGAAATGTTGCCCAAATTAGTTAGAATCACCTGCCATAGAGCCAAGCCAATATTAAGTCCTGAACTTATTCTCTTCATGGGACACCAAAAGATGGATTTCCTACTACCTCAGAGAACTTAATAGAGTTTCACAGACACCACAGGCCCACAGAAAAAGACCTGCCCCAATAATCTCTCATGTTCCAATTTCTCTTCAGGCTTTTATTCCCATTGCCATGGCCCCCTCCACTCCTGCTTCCATCAGCTGACTGCACCGATTCCATTAGAACTAAGGGCAGGTGCAGCCTGGAATGAAGCAGGAACTCATCTGTTTCTCCAGTTCTCACTCCTGATGTTTGCTAGTTTGTATGATTAATTTTATCAATTTTCCTGACCTGCTTTGCCACTGAAATAAATATGACAGCTGCTGTGCTGCCTCCATTCTTCCTCTTGCCAAGTGAGATGCTGAGATGTGTTTTCTTGTTGATTGCAGACTTGGGCAAATATCAAGTAAACAGACTAAACAGGATTCATCCTGGTCATACCGACAAAGCAGGTGTGGAATAAAATACTCATGCTTTAGTAGATATAAATCAGAGAAAGCTGATTTCCCATCTTCTAGATTTCCTAGGTACTCATTCAAGAAAACAACATCATGTTCTACATTTCCAAGTCTGCTTTGCCCACCAGTTCTAATTTTCCTCCTTTACAGAGTAAACTACTTGATAGGTGTCAATACCAAAATACTCTCTGACTACCTCTTATATTCATCTGTCCAGTAAAGTGAGGTGATAAAGAACATGTAAAAGTGTTTTGCAAACTATAACCTCTCCCAGAAATCCTAGCCATTATTATTAAACTTACCAGCTTGCCTTAGTCTGAAAGAAGTCACCTGTACTGAGCACCTATTTGCCAGGCCCTTTACATTAATCTTCTGGAGAAGGAAATGGCAACCCACTCTAGTATTCTTGCCTGGAGAATCCCATGGACAGAGGAGCCTGGTGGGCTACAGTCCACGGGGTCACAAAGAGTCAGACATGACTGAGCAACTTCACTCACTTACATTAATCTTAAGGTGTTTCAATCCCATTTTACAGAGAAAACTGAGGCTCAAATGGTTGCCTATCTGCCCATCAAGCTGCAAGTTCAAGGCCTGCTTGAAGCCCATGTCTGTCACCCACCACCACACCACCGTCTACTACGCTGTGGCCACCAGACGCAGGCAGGGCTGCCTGACTGCAGTTACATCTAAGTCCAGCTTCCAGACCAGATAATGTAGAGATGGAACCTGATTTAAGATTGTGGGTAAACGAAGCAAACCTGCTTTCCTTTGGTTTAATTTGAGGGAAAACCAAAAGACACTTCAATCCAAAACTGATCATTATATGACTTTGAACAAGTTCAACTCTCTTTGTGTTTCAGTTTAGTTTTCTAGTGTATAAAATACATAGAATAATAACCACAGGGTTTGGTTTTGAGGGTTACATTAGTTAAGAAGATAATATACACAAAATATGCCTGGAATGGTTCCCGATAGCTATAAGGTGCTTGAGGGTGGATTTTAAATATGAATCTTAGACCCTTCATACAAGAAAAACTGAAATACTACCATTTCTATTACCCTATTAACTCAAATAAAATAGTTCCTTTGAGTTAAAATATTGTCGGAGTAATAGGTCTCAAAGTGTATGTGTGGGGCTGGGGGCAGGGATGGATAACAAAATAAGTTGGCTACTGGTGAGAAGCACAGAATCACTGTCATCCTTGGTAACCTTGCTAACTAACTGAGGGCTGAGCAGGTAAGTGCAGAAGAATGAGTAGCCATTGGCCTGGAGCTTTATTCTCTAAAGAGAGGGTAGTGAGGCCAATTTTGTTAGGAACAAAGTTGAAAATGCCGAAACCCAGCTTCCTAAATTGTTCAACTGGAAGTAACCTGCAGAGGCCATTTGCCTCCTGTCTTCTAAGAGTAAATATTGTTATCTCTTATGAATGGAAAAATAAGAAGCAGAAAACACTGAAGTAACTTCACCAGTGAGCATCTAGGAGCAGAAGAGAAACCAAGTCTTCTATCTTTGTGTTATGAAGGCTGCAACTGGCTTGTGACTCTTTTGTCCCCCAGGCTTTTCCTCGGATCAGGTTCTGGGGAAATTCACCCATCGTGGCTGCAAGAATTGGAGAGGGTGGAAAGGGTTATTGATAGTAGAGGATACATAGACCTTTCCCAGTGAGCCTAGGCTAGCCTCACTCTGCATTAATTCCCTTTCTACCCTTATTTCCTTTTCTACCACCTCCTGCGTTTGCCCTGGCTCTCCGAATAGATAAATAAAGCCATTTAAGAATGCTCCCTGAAAATTGGATAGGAGAATGATGCAGTGTCAGTTGATTAAAGAGAAGATTGTGTTTAAAGGAGGGAGGAAGTCAAAGACATCCGCTGCTGCAGCTGGGTGTCCTACTGCTCTCTCTCTTGCTCTGGAGTTTGTGTTCATATCAGTAACAGCAACAATAATAGCAATAAATTGTTATCAGCATTAGCTCCCACTTGACTTGGTGATGACTTATGGAGAATAAACAGCGAACCTGCTCACAGGTACACCATGGTCCCCTTGGCCAATGGATCATTTCCCTCCTGCCAGAAAACCTCCACTGAGGACCTATCCAGCTGCCTCTCATCACTTGCTCCCTGCTTGGGGAGGGGTGGAAGTGAGTAGAATGAGATAGTGTCTTTCTCCGTGTTCCCCTGGGCCTGCTGAGCACAGAGATATCAGCAGGTGCTCAGCTATTCCTCCCCATCCCATTTGTAAAAAGAAAATGAGATGGAGGAACAGAGGAGAAAGGCTTGGTGACTTTCTTTGCATTGATCACTCACAGCCCATCATCTCAGTCATCACAGTAGAGTGTGGGCAGAGAGCTCAGTTCGAAATGAGGACCTGCCTTCTGGGCAGAAAGAATCAGGCATGCGATGTGATGTCTAATTTCCAGCCTCCCAATTGCCCAGGCAGACCTCATCCCCTGAATTCAGGTCTTCCTAAATGAGGGGAGCAGGGAGGGGGTGTCTCCTGCTGGCAGAGTGTTGAAAGCACGATCCATGACATAGGCCTGGGAGGAAGATTTTGCTGGGGAAATGCAAGAGCGTCAGTATTTTGCACACCAAGCTTGTCTTCTAATGACAGCCTTGGGAGCCAGACATTTCTAAGTGCTAATTAGAGGTGTTGATTATCGTGGTAACCCTGTGGGGGCTCAACCCAAGCCCGAGAGCAAAAGCCACAGATAAAGATTGTTACAATAGCTCCCAGTGTCACATGAGCATCAGTACCGGAATGTCAATGTTCAGGCACAAGCCAATCTGGGATTCGAGCAACTGCAGTGACGGAGGACCAGACTGATGCACGGGCTGTCACACGACACACACTGTGCAGTTCTGGTTGAAAGACAGATCCTCCATCCTAATCAATCAGTAAGAGCTCACCAGGACTCAGATATAAAGAGACTGACTTATGACAGGATTTCATTGTAACATGGGCAAAGCCACAGAAGTGGGGCACGTGGAGATCCTCTCTTGGAGTTCTAAAGTTGGTGAGTTATTTTAAGGCACAGTAGGTTGCATTTATATTTACAACCTTAAACATGCACACATTTTGAGATGCACACCTAGTATTTCTAATAGAGAAGGTGTCCTGATTATTGGCTTACTCTTAGCTTACATCCATAGTTCTTAACAGCTTCGTAACTATATTGGAAAGAGAATGAGAATCAGAAAGAAGTATTTTATTTGGCTGGGTCAATAGTCCCTTGTGGGATCTTAGTTCCCCCACCAAAGATTGAATCTGGGTGTCTTCTTCCAAGGTGGTACTAGTGATAAGAACCCTGCTGCCAATGCAGGAGACGTAAAGAGATGCGGGTTTGATCCCTGGGGCGGGAAGATCCTCTGGAGGAGGGCATAGCAACCCACTCCCGTATTCCTGCCTGGAGAATCCCATGGACATAGGAACAGTGTAGGCTACGGTCCATAGAGTGGCAAGGAGTTGGAACACAACTTAAGTGACTTAGTATGCATGCCAGCAGTGAGAGTGCTCAGTCCTACTGGACCACTAGGGAGTTCCCAGAAAGAAGGCTTAAGGTGGAGCATTAATTTGAGAGGTAACCATGCATTGGGCTGATAGCTGAGTCTCTAGAGCCTGAAGAGAGTGGAGGACCAACTCCAGCACTCCTTACCTAAGGTTTGTGGGCCTCAGTTTTCTCTTCTGAGACATGGGAATAATAATAATACTCACCTCCTAAGATTATGGAGGGTTAAATAAAATAATAACTACCAGATCCCTAGCATGATATCTAGGCTTAATGTGGAGTAAGTCACTTTCTTGGCTTTATAGTCCTCCTTTGGAATAAACAGAAAATAAAAATAACTACTTTTAGAATTATTTCAAGGATTAAATGAGAAAATGCTACTTATGAACCATTATGAATTTATAAAAATGGTAACGGTTTTTACAAAGACAACCTAGGTTGTCATCTGTTTTGAGGCAGGATATCTAGCTCAAACCTAGACCAGGATCTTTTCCTTTGAGCCTACAGTCTGCTGTGTGACCTTGGAGAAGTGAAAAGCCCTTTCTTTTTTAATCTGGATCCTGATTTAATAAAAGTTCAGAATTCAAATGACATAATGCATATGTAACTCTTTGTCACCTGTAAGGCATTTCCATACATCTTATGACGCAATAGACATTGGAGTTGGGCTAAGCCACACAGTTACCACTTTATTCCCATTATTTATCAGCTCCCCATTCTTGGGCAAGTTAAATTCCCTTGTTTCTAGAATGAGGACAATAATACCTGCCCCAAAGTTCATGTATAAAACATCTACCTGGGATGGAGGATCTAATAAATGTCCATTCTCTCTTATACTTGCTCACTGGATGATCCTGATGAAGACAGTGGGGACACCTCATCCCTCTGCAAAGGGAAGAAAAGGTAAGTGTAAACAAGTATCAATATGAGCTCCATGTGTGGATGTGGAGGTGTGTAATGAGACGCATATAAAGCTACAAAAGAGAGAAGAAACTGTGCACAGGCAGCGAGGCCTGGGCATAATACCCTATCCCTGATCTAAACAAACTCTTAGGAGGGAGCATGGCAGGGATGGAGAAGAACAGAGCCATTTAGTCATTTTTTTCTGCTGAGACATTCCCTAGCTGTTTAAACCCTCCCTTTATCCCCAGAGCTTACATTTCTCAACACCAGCAATCTGTACGTTGAAGTCACTTTAGTCTGTTGGGAGGCATAAATCTGGCCTCCTAAGAGTCCACTATAGCAAATTGCTAGCACCTTCTCAGACACAAAGGAGAAAATCAAGGTTGACTGCAAAAAACTTCTGGTTGCTTTGAAAAAGTCATCCTACTTGAATTCAATGGACAACCATTCTTCAAGATATGCTCTATGACATGCTAGTTCCCAGAGATATTTTTTTCTTTTTTATTTAAAAAAAAAGACTACTTCATGATCTAAAGTTGGTAAGACACTACATGTCACATCCCCACCTTTTAAGACTGACAGCATCTATTAGAAAGGAATTCTGGTAAAGCAGCTTCTGTATATTTGTTAATATTTCCTAAACTGATTTGACAAGGGAATCCCTTTTCCAAAGAACACCTGTAAAATTCTATGAAACTGGTTTTAAGAAAGGTAACTTTGGCAAAGAGTCTGATTCTTTTCTCCTACGTATTCAAAATTCTATTTAGGTTTTAATGAGTTTTTAACAGATAGAGGGTATTCAGTAAGTCTTTTCTAAATGAATAGATCTCACAAGTGATTAGCCATTTGGCAAACAATAGGCAATCACCCCTTGTTGGCTAATGTGACACCACAAACTGTCAACTAACTAATCTATCACCCCACAAATATTTCTCCAATGCATCATATGCTCTTTGCTGTAAGTTGAATAGTTTCATACAAGACAATCTAATGTGAAAAATTCAAAACACTGAACCTCAGCCTTGACTGGGTCTGATTCTGGAGAAATCTGTCCAAATTTGTTCACCCCTCCCTCTAGCCATGCAGGAGGACAGGTATAACCTATTAGACATATTTTGGAATTGTCCTGATCTTCAATGTCTCTCCATTTGTCTTATAATCCAGTGAAATGTTCACACAACTCTAATACTTTCCTATACAAGCTACAGTCCCTAGATTTCTTCTTTCACCTATTATCAGCAGAACTTTCTTTATCAGATTGCATGTCTTGATGTGAACTTCATAAAGTATGGTCACAGTACTCATAGGCAACACCTAGGAATAGTCTCTGCCAGATGAGGTGAGAAAAATCTGATCCATGTCCCCAAGGGTGATGACAAAGAAAGACATAATTTCACTTTTTGTCATTGTTTTTGTTTTAGAAAATATCATTTTGTGGTTATTCTGTGTAGGCATCTGTGTATGAATTTATGTGTTCTGAAGAAGATGACCTCATTCTTGAAGGAAGTGCATACCACAGGGTCCTCATATCAATGCAAATATTACCTTCTTTCCAAGGTCTTAGAAGAGCCTGCAATGGTAGTGGCTGTGATGATTTACATTCCAAAGGAAGGGTTAACCTCATCTCATGGCCGCTGTTGTCTCAGGACAACTTGTCAGCCCACTAGAACATCCCATAATGGATTTGAAGTGGATTGTGCAGCCCCTTGCAAGGTGGATGCTGTATTTATTGAATAGACATTAAAAAGAACATTTCTCAATTTCTTAGCACTGAACTCAGGGTCAATGGATCTTCTTGGCACTGACATGCTGAGTCAACTCCTAGCTCAAAGCTTTTAAAGGGACTGGGGTTAGATTAAAGGATTAGACTCCGTCTTGAATGTTTCCCTGGCAAAACTGTTGGGTCTTAAATCATTTATGTTGCCTTGCAGTGCTTTACTTGGCCTTTCACTGCTAGCTTTCAAAGAAACACACACACACAAGCTCCCACTCAAAGAGCATAACAATTCTTCTTTTGCAGATTGAGTAGGTATTTTTTGCCTGTGAGAGGAAACTACTTCAGACTCATCATATAGGTAAGTTGCTGTGCTTTTAGTGATAATTATAAGATAGTAGGTCGTGCCTGTGGACTCTGATTAAATCTCTACCCCCAAATAGAAACCAAACCTGCAATAGCTGTGCCCTCATATCCTGCCACACAGCTGTCCTTAATGTAGACCCAATTGACTAATTGACTTTGTCTAGGGCAACCACATTCCCTGTGACACCTTGTGCATGCATCATCCCCACTTCAGTATTCATTGGTTCACCCACCCATGCAGTCAATTATTGTCACCTGTCACCCTGCTAGAAGTTTGTGTACAATGCTATTCATTCACTGATGTCTTCTTTCAAAAGAAATCAAGGCTTCAGTCCTTTTATATACTTTGCCCGTGTACAATTAAATGCATGTCAAATAAAATACATATATTACTTTTGTAATTTTACACATTCTTATATAAGAATAGTAACCAGCATGTTGCTGCAAGCCACTCAGGGTCTATACATATAAGCCCAGCCCAGAGGCAGTTGAGCAGGGGTGAAACAGATATTTACAGAGTCACCACCATAGTGTTGGAGAAGGAAATGGCAACCCACCCCAATATTCTTGACTGGGAAATCCCATGGACAGGGGACCCTAGCAGGCTACAATCCATGGGGTTGCAAAGAGTCAGATAGACTTAGTGACCCTACAACACCACCGCACCATATACTGGTGAGAATGCAGATTTTAGGAAAAACTACCAGGGTTTGAATCATGCTTGAACACTCATTAGCTTATTAGCCATACTACAAACAAAAATAAAGCAAACATTCCTTTGTGACAATAAAAATTAAGAAATCTTTGAAATATCTCCAAGAATCTATAAGCCAAAATGTTAGTCTATTTATTGCCTAGAACCTTCTTATCCCATCTAGTTCTTAGGTGAAGTTGAAATAAATATAACAACAAAAAAAGCAGCCCTGATGAGGTGAACATCAAAATGTGATGGAATACAAAGGAATGAAATAGTGCCATTTAAAGAAACATGGATGAACCTAGAGACTGTCATACAGAGTGAAGAAAGTCAGAAAGAGGAAAACAAATATCATATAACATCACTTATATGTGGAATCAAAAAAAAAATGGTACACATGAACTTATTTGCTAAGCAAAAATAAAGACATAGAGGTAGAGAATAAATTTATGGATGCTAAGTGGGAGAGAAGGAGTGACATGAACTGGAAGATTGGGATTGACACACATACACTACTCGTATAGAATAGATAACTAATGAGAACCTACTGTATAGCACAAGGAACTCTACTGCGTGCTCTGTGCTGACCTGATGGGAACGAAATCCAAAAAAGAGGGGCATATGTATAAGTATAGGTGATTCACTTTGTTGTACAACAGAAATTAACACAACATTGTAAATAAAAATATTTTTTAATGTGATGGAACAATGATCTCTTAAATATAAAATGCAAACTTCATTTCTTCCTCTTGGCTTTATCTAGGAAGAAATATCAGTAACCTCAGATATGCAGATGACACCACCCTTATGGCAGAAAGTGAAGAACTAAAGAGCCTCTTGATGAAAGTGAAAGAGGAGAATGGAAAAGTTGGCTTAAAATTCAACATTCAGAAAACTAAAATGATGGTGTCTGGTCCCAACACTTCATGGCAAATAGATGGGGAAACAATGGAAAGAGTGACAGACTTTATTTGGGTGGGGCTCCAAAATCAGTGCAGATGGTGACTGCAGCCATGAAATTGAAAGACACTGGGACGACCCAGAGGGATAGTATGGGGAGGGAGAAGGGAGGAGGGTTCAGGATGGGGAACACATGTATACCTGTGGTGGATTCATTTTGATATTTGGCAAAACCAATACAATATTGTAAAGTTTAAAAATAAAATAAAATTTTAACAAAATAAATAAAAATGATTTGCTTATGAAAAAAATAAAATCAGAATTACCCAATTAAAAAAAAGAAAGAAAGAAAGACACTTGCTCCTTGGGAAAAAAGCTATGATCAACCTAGACAATATATTAAAAAGCAGAGACATTACTTTACCAACAAAGGTCCATCTAGTCAAGGTTGTTTTCTCCAGTAGTCTTGTATGGATGTGAGAGTTGGACTATAAAGAAAGCTAAGCACCAAAGAATTGATGCTTTTGAACTGTCTTGTTGAAGAAGACTCTTGAGAGTCCCTTGGACTGCAAGGAGATCCAACCAGTCCAAGGAAATCAGTCCTAAATATTCATTGGAAGGAGTGATGCTGAAGCTGAAATGCCAATACTTTGGCCATCTGATGCGAAGAACTGACTCACTAGAAAAGACCCCAATGCTGGGAAATATTGAAGGTGGGAGAAGAAGGGGATGACAGAGGATGAGATGGTTGGATGGCATCACTGACTTAATGGACATGAGTTTGAGTAAGCTCCGGGAGTTGGTGATAGACAGGGAAGCCTGGAGTGCTGCAGTCCATGGGGTCACAAAGAATCAGACACGACTGAGTGACTGAACTGAATGGAACAGTGAAGAAGTGAAGTGTTAGCCACTGAGTCATGTCTGACTCTTTTTGACCCTGTATACTATAGCCCACCAGGCTCCTCTGTCCATGGGATTCTCCAGGCAAGAATTCTGGAGTGGGTTACCATGCCTTCCTCCAGGGGATCTTCCCAACTCAGAGACTGAAGCTGAGTCTCCTGCATTGCAAGCATATTCTTTCCCATCTGAGCCACCAGGGAAGCTCCTTTATGGACAGTACTCCCCTACAAAATTTTCCGCACTAGCCAGGGTCTTTCTCACTAACATGCCAAGGCGCCTCCACCTCCACTCTTTTCTAATGTCTTTCCTCCCATGAATTACATTTTGTTTCCTTACTCAGTTTGCTCTTTCTCCTTTTCTCTGTCTACCCATATCATAAACTTCCAAATGAGTTCCCATATCTCTCTGGTGAAGGCTTATCTAACAACCATAATTCCAGTAAACTTGACTACCTTTTCATGTACTCAGTTGCTATACTTCTGGTTTTCTCATGAAAATATTTATAACTTTGTTCTTAGACTAGAATGAGAGCCGAAAAAACCTATAACCAAATTTATATGTCTTATTTTTGCAACTCATGTCTCCTCTTCCTAGGAAAATCCACATACACATGCATGGGCACATGCACACTCAGCACACTTTACATTTCCCACTTCTTTTTACTAATCAAAGTTTTGTGCTAATGGGTGCCCAACAACTGTTTGTTTCCTATTTGGCCATGGTTTGTGTATAAAGCCATTTTGCTTTTTTTTTTTTTTTTTTATTTTACATTTCTTTTCCATGGGAATGGTCTTGATCCCTGTCTCCTGTACAATGTCATGAACCTCCGTCCATAGTTCATCAGGCACTCTATCAGATCTAGTACCTTAAATCTATTTCTCACTTCCACTGTATAATCATAAGGGATTTGATTTAGGTCATACCTGAATGGTCTAGTGGTTTTCCCTACTTTCTTCAATTTAAGTCTGAATTTGGCAATAAGGAGCTCATGATCTGAGCCACAGTCAGCTCCCAGTCTTGTTTTTGCTGACTGTATACACCTTCTCCATCTTTGGCTGCACAGAATATAATCAATCTGATTTCGGTGTTGACCATTGGTGATGTCCATTTGTAGAGTCTTCTCTTGTGTTGTTGGAAGTGGGTGTTTGCTATGACCAGTGCGTTCTCTTGGCAAAACTGTATGAGCCTTTGCCCTGCTTCATTCCGTATTCCAAGGCCAAATTTTCCTGTTACTCCAGGTGTTTCTTGACTTCCTACTTTTGCATTCCAGTCCCCTATAATGAAAAGGACATCTTTTTTGGTTGTTAGTTCTAAAAGGTCTTGTAGGTCTTCATAGAACTGTTAACTTCAGGTTCTTCAGCATTACTGGTTGGAGCCTAGACTTGGATTACTGTGATATTGAATGGTTTGCCTTAGAAACGAATGGACATCATTCTGTCATTTTTGAGATTGCATCCAAGTACTGTATTTCGGACTCTTTTGTTGGCCATGATGGCTACTCCATTTCTTCTAAGGGATTCCTGTCTGCAGTAGTAGATATAATGGTCATCTGAGTTAAATTCACCCATTCCAGTCCATTTTAGTTCACTGATTCCTAGAATGTCGACGTTCACTCTTGCCATCTCCTGTTTGACCACTTCCAATTTGCTTTGATTCATGGACCTAATATTCTAGGTTCCTATGCAATATTGCTCTTTACAGCATCAGATCTTGCTTCTATTACCAGACACATCCACAACTGAGGTTTTTTTTTGTTTGTTTGTTTTTGTTTTTGCTTTTGCTCCATCCCTTCATTCTTTCTGGATGGTATGATCACTCACCTACAGCCAGACATCCTGGGATATGAAGTCAAGTGGGCCTTAGAAAGCATCACTACGAACAAAGCTAGTGGAGGTGATGGAATTCCAGTTGAGCTAGTTCAAATCCTGAAAGATGATGCTGTGAAAGTGCTGCACTCAATATGCCAACAAATTTGGAAAACTCAGCAGCGGCCAAAGGACTGTAAAAGGTCAGTTTTCATTCCAATCCCAAAGCAAGGCAATGCCAAAGAGTGCTCAAACTACCACACAATTGCACTCATCTCACACGCTAGTAAAATAATGCTCAAAATTCTCCAAGCCAGGCTTCAGCAATACGTGAACCATGAAC
The DNA here is from genome assembly GCF_003369695.1 of Bos indicus x Bos taurus. Taxonomy (NCBI): domain Eukaryota; kingdom Metazoa; phylum Chordata; class Mammalia; order Artiodactyla; family Bovidae; genus Bos; species Bos indicus x Bos taurus. The sequence continues at coordinate 4,737,280 of NC_040078.1, read as the reverse complement.
TTCCAGATGTTCAAGCTGGTTTAGAAAAGGCAGAGGAACCAGAGATCAAATTACCAACATCCGCTGAATCATCGAAAAAGCAAGAGTTCCAGAAAAACATCTATTTCTGCTTTATTGACTATGCCAAAGCCTTTAACTGTGTGGATCACAATAAACTGTGGAAAATTCTGAAAGAGATGGGATTACCAGACCATCTGACCTGACTCTTGAGAAACCTATATGCAGGTCAGGAAGCAACAGTTCGAACTGGACATGGAACAAAAGACTGGTTCCAAATAGGAAAAGGAGTACGTCAAGGCTGTGTATTGTCACCCTGCTTATTTAACTTATATGCAGAGTACATCATGAGAAATTCTGGACTGGAAGAAGCACAAGCTGGAATGCAGATTGCCAGGAGAAATATCAATAACCTCAGATATGCAGATGACACCACCCTTACGGCTGAAAGTGAAGAGGAACTAAAAAGCCCCTTGATGAAAGTGAAAGAGGAGAGTAAAAAAGTTGGCTTAAAACTCAACATTCATAGAAAAAGATCATGGCCTCCGGTCCCATCACTTCATGACAAATAGATGAGGAAACAGTGGAAACAGTGTCAGATTTATTTTGGGGGGCTCCGAAATCACTGCAGATGGTGACTTCAGCCATGAAATTAAAAGACATTTACTCCTTGGAAAAATGACCCACGTAGATGGCATATTGAAAAGAGACATTACTTTGCCAACAAAGGTCCATCTAGTCAAGGCTATGGTTTTTCCAGTGGTCATATATGGATGTGAGAGTTGGACTGTGAAGAAGGCTGAGCACTGAAGAATTGATGCTTTTAAACTGTGGTGTTGGAGAAGACTCCTGAGAGTCCCTTGGACGGCAAGATCCAACCAGTCCATTCTGAAGGAGATCAGCCCTGGGATTTCTTTGGAGGGAATGATGCTGAAGCTGAAACCAGTACTTTGGCCATCTCATGTGAAGAGTTGACTCATTGGAAAAGATTCTGATGCTGGGAGGGATTGGGGGCAGGAGGAAGAGGGGACAACAGAGGATGAGATGGCTGGATAGCATCACCGACTCGATGGACGTGAGTTTGAGTGAACTCTGGGAGTTGGTGATGGTAGGGAGGCCTGGCATGCTGCGATTCATGGGGTCGCAAAGAGTCGGACACGACAGCGACTGAACTGAACTGAACTGTGTATAAAGCACTGTAAACCATCTAGGAATCTCCCCTACACATGGCTGAGTTTTCTTAACTACTGCTTCAGTCCATTTCTACCCCTGGTCCTGGAACTGATTCTGTTCCACAGGAAAATTTAATGAAGTTTATATAAAGATGCATTTATACATTGTTCTGGTACCTATGCTACTACCTTATTTCTATAGACAAGTTCCTACCTTATATCCCAGTTTTGTACTTTTTAAATTTCACTCTGGCTGAAGTTCCACCTCAGAATCCTATACTGTTCCTCATCTACTACAAGAAAGAAACCATGTGTGACTTCTGGCAATTGTCTCCAAAAATTAGAGCCCTCCCCTAGAGATGCATCCCCAAACTGAGGTACTACTATCTGCTCACCACCTACTCTTCACTCTCTACCCTCAAACTCTTTGATCTTTAATACAGCCACCACTGCACCAATGGATTATATTATGCTCCTCCTGGATACTAAACCTAAGTTTCTCATGCTGCAGTCTATTTCAGATTAACTTAACTTCCCTCCAACTTTGTTCCTTGACTCTGAACTTCTCCCTCAATATCTCAGCTGATTTCTCCTTTAGGTCTCCAAGAAAAGTGAAAGTGTCTCAGTGTCCGACTCTTGCAAGCCAGGTCTCCCACATTGCAGGTGATTCTTTACTGTCTGAGCCACCAGGGAAGCCCAGATCTCCAAGACCTGTTGATCTTTCTAACTCCCCCAGCACCCATCCATTCATTGATTTATTGTTCTGCATTTCCCAGCCTGAGACACTGATACTCCATGTCCCATGAAGACAAGACAGATGCTCCCATACTCCCATGAGGAAGGGCAGGATTCATAACCACCCATTACTGTACCTTTTGAACATCATAATTTACCTGCTTGGCTCTGTCACCTCCACCATTTTCACTAGAGTCCAACTTCAAATGCCTGTCAGAAATTTCTAGTCTCCACGTCCAGGTCTTCCCTTCCCAACTTTGACATCAGCCCTGGTGTAAATCATGGGACTAGGTTTGTGGCAGCCATATTGACTTGAGCTCAGGGTTGTTTACTGAGCAGAAGACTGTCTTAGGCATTAGTTTGTGTTGTCACTTTTGTGGTTAGCTACATCTTCTCCTAAAGAAAGCAAGGGAATTCCAGAAAAACTTCTGTTTCATTGGCTAAGCTTAAGTCGTTGACTGCATGGATCATAACAAACTGTGGAAAACTCTTAAAGAGATGGGAATACCAGACCATCTTACCTGTCTCCTGAGAAACCTACATGCAGGTCAAGAAGCAAAAGTTAACACCTTCTATGGAACGACTGACTGGTACAAAATTGAGAAGGGAGTATGATAAGGCTCTTTATTGTCACTCTATTTATTTAACTTATATGAAGAGCAAATCATTCAAAATGGCAGGTTGGATGAGTTACAAGCTGGAATCAAGGTTGCTGGGAGAAATATCAACAACCTCAGATATGCAGATCATACCACTCTAATAGCAGAAAGTGAAGAGAAACTAAAGAGCCTCTTGATGAGGATGAAAGAGGAGAGTGAAAAAGCCGTCTTAAAATAATATTAAAAGTCTAAGATCATGGCATCTAGTCCCATAACTTTATGGCAAACAGAAGGAGATGAGGTGGAAGCAGTGACAGATTTCCTCCTCTTGGGCTCTGAACACATTGTGGATGGTGACTGCAACCATGAAATTAGAAGATGATTTCTTCTTTGAAGGAAAGTGATGGCAAACCTAGACAATTGATTAAAAAGCAAAGACATCACTTTGCCAACAAAGGTCCATCTAGTCAAGGCTATGGTCTTTCCAGCAGTCATGTATAGATGTAAGAGATGGACAATAAAGAAGGCAGAGCGCTGAAGAATTGATACTTTTAAACTGTGATATTGCAGAAGATTCTTGAGAGTCCCTTGGACTCCAAGGAGATCAAACCAGTCAATCCTAAAGGAAATCAAACCTGAATAGTCATTGTAAGGACTGATGCTTAAGCTGACACTCCACTACTTTGGCCGCCTGATGTGAAGAGTGGACTCATTGGGAAAGACCCTGTTGCTGGGAAAGTTGAGGGCAGGAGGACAAGGGGGCAACAGAGGATGAGATGATTGGATGGCATCATCAATTCAATGGACATGAACTTAGGCAAACTCGGGAAGATGGTGAGGGACAGAAAGGCCTGGCATGCTGCAGTCCATGAGGTTGCAAAGAGTCAGATATGACTTGCCAACTGAACAACAACAACATCTTCGCATGGTCTCATAGACAGTAGGTGCTGATGAATTGTTCAGAACAATTTTAGTGATCAGTACCACTCAGACAGTGCCTGTGAGCTCAATGAACCAGAAACAATGCTCAGAGTTCTTACCGCACAGTGAGAGGGTCAAGAATTTGTCACAGGGACTAAAGAAAGGGAAACAAAAATCATAAGCAAACAAGCAGAATAAACTCAAGATTTCTTCATTGTGGTAATGGTTTTTATTCCTACCATGAGCCTAGTCTAATTCTCATTTCTCAGTGCTCCTTTGAGACAGCCACAGGGTCTTGCTCATAAACTTAGACACAGATGGCAACAGTGTTAACTCTGTGTGTGCCAAACCACTGTCATATCTCAGGCCATGGGGGAAATAGCAATCATTATCAAAACCAAGACACAAGTGAGTCCTGTAAAAGAAATCCATTGCTAAGAAGTGAACCTGGGTACTTTGTTTTATTATTTTCTTATACAGCTCAAGTAACAGCAGGCTAAATATCTATTTCAGTCTTAGACTTAAATCATTCGTTTTAATGTTCTGGCCTTGATGTCTGTTAGACTAAGCTCCTCCACCTTGTCTCTGGTGTTTAAGTGCCTCCCTCTCCCTTTCTGAGATCCTATCCCCGCATGACTACATCTCAAAGATGGCATCTCCTATTATCAACCCTGACCTCCAGAGAACAACCAATATAGGGCCTATTAGGGATGATGATGCTCCCCTAACCAATATATGTCTCAGTACCTGATGAAAGGGATGCCTTCTGGGGGACAGAGTTAGGGGATGGTTACAGATAATTCTTAATAAAGCCACTCCAGCATTCCTATCTCTCTCATCTTCTAAACTCTTTCTTCTATAGCATACCAAGAAACTTCCAGCTTCTCATTTTCATTTAAGTTGAGAATTTTCAATCAGTCAACAGAAAATATTGTTAAAGTCCCTTCCAGATTCTTGAGATAACAGATGTAATCTCTGTTTGCTAAGGGGAGGGCATACGAATGTGCTAAGATGCTTTAGTCATGTTCCACTCTTTGAGAACCCATGGACTGTACCCCCCAGGCTCCTCTGTCCATGATATTCTCCAGGCAAGAATACTGGAGTGGGTTGCTACGCCGTCCTCCAGGGGATCTTCCCAACTCAAGGATCGAACCTGAGCCTCCTGTGGCTCCTGCACTGCAGGTGAATTCTTTACTACTGAGTCACCAGGGAAGCCCAATCACTGTTTAGTGTTCCCATATGACTCAATTCAGCCCAGTCCATTATTACATATCTTTTTCTATGGCTTAATACACTTGAAATTCATTTCCACACACGCTTACCAAATATCTGCTGATTTTAAACATCGAAGTATCACAGTTCTTTTTTTAATCTCCTCGTGGGTCAGATTTGGTGCTTGTCTTTCAGATTATTAGGTATTTGAGTCTAGTTATGGGTCTGCAGGAAATGAAAAATGGTCAGAGAGGGTCTTGAGGAGAATCAGCATTCCACTGAAGATCAGTTCAGAGCCAGTCTCAGGTGGAGACTGAACTTTTTAGACAGGGTGGGGGTTATGAATGAAGGCATAGTGGGAAGGCTGACCTTACTATATCATTTTAAATAAAGGACTTCAGCATCCAGTCCTCTGGTGATTGGGACATCCAGATATTGTTATCTGGGGTGGGTTCTGAAACCAGAAATACAGAAGGATGACTGGAGGCTGGCTCAGTGAACTCAAACTGATAACAGTCTACCGAAATTCCTCATTATAGTCTTGCGGCCCCATTCTTCTCTAATTAAAAACTCACCTCAACTTAAGAGACAGAGTAAGTTCATGGACACAATCTGCACATAATTCAGCCATCCACAGAATCAGATTCTGGACTTGCTTTTCAGAAGTTTCAGCCCTATGTATCTAGTCACACCTGCATTTAAATCTCTGTTGGCTTTAGAACAGCCATACTTTCTCCTTCTCTGTAGGTATCTTGAGCTGGAATTGAAAGTTTTTGGCTTTGGCTTTTCTTTCACTGCACTCTCCCATTCAGGGATAAGCAACCATCCCATCCACACTAGTTTTTATGCACCATAAAATGTTACTAGTACAACTCAGTGGTCCCAAGCCTCATTTCTGTAGCCACATGACTCCAGGCAGTTTAAGGTGATAATTTAAACAGCTAGTTTATCACTGCATGCCATGGACTATTCGTGACCCATTTTCCATTGGCAAGAAATTTATTACTTCCTCCAAAACTAAACAGCTCATAAAACTAATGTGAGATTCCCACTTTTAAATTTTCTATTCCCCTTGGAAACACTTGAGATACAGAAATCTGTTTCAGACAGAACTCCATCAGAAAAATAGAACCCATTAAATGCATGTGAAATATGAAAAGTTTACTACAGGAATTAGGGGCAATCTTTGGAAAGGCTAGAGGAGCAAAGGTCAAGGAAAGTGACATTGATGATATTAGATTGAAGCAACAAAGTGGGTGATTCTCAAAAGTTTGCCAGGAAACTGCTGATCAGCTTGCACTGACTGTCTCAGCCTGCCACAGAATGATTCTTAAGAAATCACTGGGAAGCCAGAGTGAATCTCAACTTTGCCTTTGTATCTGGTGCAACTGTGTCCAGTGAATATTGGCTTCTCCTTTCCCACCTTCCAAATCACATGTGAGTTCTTACCTACAGCTACACAAGGAAAGGGATTCTAGGAAACATAGTTTCTGGTTTTGCTTCTGTAATGCTCATAGATCTTAAATTAATTTCTTATCAAAAGAAATTAATCATTAATGATGGAATTGCAGGCACTGGTTTGCAGCTCACAAAAATCATATTTGGAGACAGGTTTTTCTCTAGGAATGTCTAACTTGTAATACGTAGACAAATGATTACCCACTTAGATTAATACCTATTCTGGCTCTCCTGTATGAGAAAAGATTCTCCATGTAAGTTTCTGCAAATTTTGCCTCCAAAATAGTTCTCAAAAGTCTATATATTTCCATCTCTACTGCCACCACTCTAGATTAGGCAACAGTCATTTCTCATTTAGAGAATTGCTTTACCTTCTTCCATTTCTCTGTACCAGTCTGCTCTCAGCACTGCAGCCACAAAGATTCTTTCAAAAGTGAAATCACATAGTGACACTCCCTTCCTTAAAATTCTTCCACTTGTACTCATACCCTGCCCAAAGTTTCATCCATACTAAACTGTCTTGAGCTTTTTAGTTGTGCCATAGTTTCCCTTCTCAAGCATCATTTTCTCTGCCTAGTACACTCTCTTTTCTTCCCCACTCCATATCCAATTCTCTTCTGATCTTCCTTTGGACAAACAATATCCATGCAGGTCCTAACTTAAATGCCATTTGCTTGGGCAGCCTTTCCCAGTCTTCACCTCTATACTTTGTTATCATTTCTTGTTTCTTTAGTGTAAGGCTTATTCTAAACCTGACAATTGGTGTCTTGCTTTGCTTGAACTAAGCTCCTTTCTCATCTTGAATCTATGGGAGCAGGAAATTAGCTAGAACAGAGAAAAGAGAGAGACCCTCCCTAATGGCTGAGGTCAAGCTGGTAATAATCACCCAGGCTAAATCCTCACTCTCAATTGAGATTCGAGGTGCTTGCAAAGCATCTTAGTAAACAACTTCATGAGAAGAAAACTGAGCCCAGAGATTTAGAATAATCCAAAAGAGGAAGCTTGAGGACAAGAGCTTTAAAAACTGAACAAAAATTAATAATAAAAAGGACAAACGTAGTACTGTATATAAAATCAACAACTAATAATAACCCACAGATAGTACAGGGAACTCTATTCAGTACTCTGTACTGTCCTATATGGGGAAAGAATCTTTAAAAAAACAGAGTGGATATATGTATATGTAAAACTAATTCACTTTGCTCTACACCTAAAAGTAACACAACATTGTGAATCAACTGTGTGCTAAGTCACTTCAGTCACGTCCAACTCTTTGTGACCCTATGGACCATAGCCCGCCAGGCTCCTCTGTCCATGGGGATTCTCCAGGCAAGAATACTGGAGTGTGTTGCCATGCCCTTCTCCAGGGGAATCTTCCCAACTTAGAGATTGAATCTGCATCTCTTACATCTCCTGCCTTGGCAAGAGTGCCACATAGGAAGCCCTGTAAATCAACTATACTCCAATAAAAATTATTAAAATTTTTTTTTTAAGTTTTACTCTTGATACCATGCAGAATGGCTTGTCCACCGCCCTGTTCAAAAAGTGGAAGTAGCACAGCACCTTACTATAATAGGTCCTCAAAAATACTTATTAATGAGTGACAACATGAGAAAATGGATGGATAATTGAGTAAAGACAGAATTGTTCCTTCTCAAATTCCTCTTAGAGTTTAGACTCTTTGACTAACAATAGCCTTGAAGAGTCATCAGTGTCTGCTGATGTCTCAGGGGACTTACACCCTGAGCGTTGTGTGCATGTGTGTGTCATGTTTGGTACTTATTACATCATATCCCCTTTTGTGGTACATTTTCTGTAATAATGTGAACATGTGTTTCTATCACCTCAAGCTTTTTGAGATCAGTGCTTTGCCTCAGTGCTTTGCAAAGAGGCTGACACATCATCAATACTCATAAATATCTGTTGAATAAAAGACCATTATTGTAAAGAAATACTGTATTTTTTTAATATTCTCTTCTAAATATGTGACCTAGTGAACATGGCTAGATCCCAGATATTTTCACAATGGTCCAAAGAATAGAATATTGGCAGTTTAATTTTGGATGTAACTATTCATAAAACAGGGTTGTTTTGTGTTTTTTTCCAACTATTTATTTTCTGTTAGGCCATCAGGATCTTTCACTATCAACTTAATTTGTTTATTTATAATTTATATCCCACCCATGATCCATAGGGGCTTCCCTGGTGGCTCAGACGGTAAAGTGTCTGCCTGCAATGGGGGAGACCTGGGTTCAATCCCTGGGTCGGGAAGATCCCCTGAAGGAAATGTGAACCCACTCCAGTACTCTTGCCTGGAAAATTCCATGGGTTGAGGAGCCTGGTAGGTGACAGTCCATGGAATCGCAAAGAGCTGGACATGATTGAGCCACTTCACTTTACACCATCCATAGGGATTAGTTGCCTCAATATTTCCACCTAGTTAACTTAATCCAATCCTGTTATTGTCACTGTCATTGATTCTTGACAAAGTCCCAATCTTTTATTTCAGTAAATCTGCCTGCCATCATCCACAAATGGTGGGAGACTTCCCATTTCCACTACTTTCCAAATCTTAAAGCAAGTTTAAATAAACTCTATAATTTCTGTAATTATGTAATTATAATTGTTCTTTAGTATATCAATAGCAATGGGAAGATCTGTCTCAAATCACAGTGTTTTTACAAATGACTCAATTTCATTCTTTTATGTCTGTGTAGTATTCCATTGTATATATGTACCACATTTTCTTTATCCGTTCTTCTATCAGTGGACACTTAGGTTGCTTCAATTGTAAATTGCTGGCTATTGTAAATTATGCTGCAATGAACATTGCAATGCATGTGGGGATCTAGAGTCTGTCATACAGAGTGAAGTAAATCAGAAAGAGAAAAAAATAGCAGATGTGACCCCATGGACTGTAGCCTGACAAGCTCCTCTGTTCATGGAATTCTCCAGGCCAGAATATTGTGTGAGTAGCCATTCCCTTCTCCAGGGACTCTTTCCAAACCAGGGATTGAATCCAGGTCTCCTGCATTGCAGGTGGATTTTTTACCATCTGAGCCACTAGGGAAGCTCAGATATTAACCTATATATATGCAATCTATAAAAATGGTACAAGTGGACCTATATACAGGGCAGGAATAGAGATACAGATGTAGACAGCAGATGTGTGGACACAAGGCAGAGGTGTGGTATAAACTGGGAAATCAGGATTGACATATATACACTATCATGTGTAAATTGCATAGCTAGTGTGAAGCTGTTGTGTAGCACAGGGAGCTCAGCTTGGTGCTCTGTGGTGACCTAGATGGGTGGACCAGGTGGGAGGTGGGAAAGAGGTGCCAGAAGGAGGGGGTATATGTCTACATATAACTGATTCACTTCAATGTACAGCAGGAACTAACACAACACTGTAAAGCAACTATAGCTTTTAAAACTCACAGTGTTTTTTAATGGTTTCCACATACAGATATAATCTCTTCATATTTCCTTGTGTTTCAGACAAACAAGCTACCAAATACAAGGTCTAGAGTTAGTCTTAGGCCTAACGAACCATTTCTGTGCCACAACAGAAAATGCCTCTCGAATGATCAGAGAGCTGATGCCTTCTACAGTGTGTGTTTCTATCCCTCAGATCAGATCAGTCGCCCAGTTGTGTCTGACTCTTTGCGACCCCATGAATCGCAGCACGCCAGGCCTCCCTGTCCATCACTGACTCCTGGAGTTCACTCAGACTCACGTCCATCGAGTCAGTGATGCCATCCAGCCATCTCATCCTCTGTCGTCCCCTTCTCCTCCTGCCCCCAATCCCTCCCAGCATCAGAGTCTTTTCCAGTGACTCAACTCTTCACATGAGGTGGCCAAAGTACTGGAGTTTCAGCTTTAGCATCATTCCTTCCAAAGAAATTCCAGGGCTGATCTCCTTCAGAATGGACTGGTTGGATCTAGCCCTAAGTAAATGCTGTGATTTCTGACTCTTTGGGATTCTATATCTTATACTTTGTGTCAGCTTGTTACATTTTAGTTTTTCCAGACTGGGTACAATAAAATGAGTTAGTCATGCTCTTACCAAATTATGGGCTTCCATGGTGACTCAGCTGGTAAAGAATCCACCTGCAATGCGGAAGACCTGGGTTCGATCCCTGGGTTGGGAAGATCCCCTGGAGAAGGGAAAGGCCACCCACTCCAATAATCTGGCCTGGAGAATTCCATAGACTATATAGTCCTTGGGGTGCCAAAGAGTCACACACGGCTGAGCGACATTCACTTTTACTTTTACAAAATTAGTTACTTTCAGCCTTGTACCCCTTAGATGATACTCAGTACACTTGGTTGGAATTTTAGGCACCCTTAGATGTGCCGCTACCTCACATGGCAGAGGCAGATGCCTCTACCTCAGATGGTAGAGGTAGATGCCTCTACCATCACATATTTTCTGCCAGTCTTTAGGTTTATTACCACAGATGGCTAATCTCACACATTATGTGTGTGTTGGATATAATTTCTTTTGGATCAAAGGCAAACCCAAGTTCCTGGTTCACATGTTGTTGGCAAAAGGGGTACTCATGGTCCCATCAGCCCTGCTGATGCCCTTGAGGAACAACACAGGCAGAGCTCTTGTGTGGGGATTCCTTGCTGCATTTACAGCTTGCAAAGGGAGAATTTCCTCTTGACTTTTAGAACAGCAAAATGAAGACTGCTTGAGGAGTCTGGAATCTAAAGTGACAAAGCCAGTGCAAAGGTATTCTGATTCTTTCTCAAATCAGCAGTATAGCACATAACAGCAAAAATGGTCTCTTTGGCACATTAGACATTTATATCACCCAGGAAAAATAGCCACAACAGATGCAGGCTATCTGGCCTTTTAATGGAAATTGACTATAAGCAAAGTGTTTATTAGAGCCCTCGATTAGCCTCCATTTTTATGCCTTCTCTGAAATGCTTGGTGTCCACGAGTGAATTAATCAGGCATGGTCTGTGCACCCCAAACAACAATTTTACACTCTGTCAGAGCAGACCACATTTGAGCAGAGTTAATCACAATTATTTGCAAAGTTAATTCCAGTTCAAGAAGCCAGGGTAGTTCACAAGTGTATGCTAGGACCAGTCTCTCCACAGCCAGGCCTCCGGGGGTCTCACAGAACACATCACCGTCTTGGCACATGACTTCCAGAATGCTTCTGTCAAGGTGAGCAAGCAGCAGCATGTTCAGGAAAAGCCTGAAACACAGAAGTAGTTAAAATGGGATAAATTACAGCTTCGTGTTTTGCGACAATATTGTCTCTTTTACAGTAAATGTAGAAATAAACTTTGTAATTGGAAAATTGAACTCTGAAATGATTCTTCTATTAATTATTCTTCCAGCTTAAATGAGTGTGAGTTTTTAAGTAATCAATGGGTACTTAACAAGCACAAAGTCATTATTTTTAATAAAAACTTTAGTGTATTTTTTTCACAAAATGGTAGTTATTGAATCTATATTGCCTATGAATAAAAATGCCAAATTTCATTAGGACTATTCTCTAGTAAAGTTGAATGAGTACATTATATTCTACCATGTATGTAGCAGTGCTATTTTATCAAGCATGGCAAATACACATATTCATTTTCTCTCTCTTTATATATATATATATATATTTGGTTAACACATCCTTCAAACATTTCTGATCTAATAATGATCATTAAACTTTTCTCAATTTACTCTTTCTATTTGAACTGACAAACCATATATTACTTTTTCACATTTAATGTTGAAAATATCAGCTTCATAACACATTAACTCTGATTTTATCCTTTTAATCCATATTCCAGTCATCTCAATTGATTTTTTAAAGATATATAACAAAAAAGTCACTTTTTTTGCAAGCAGCACATTACTAGATGCTGGGATATGGAAATGGCTTACTTCTAAAAGTAACACAAAGACAAACTACAGACATGGCAAATGTGATACTAATGAATTCTAAATATGTACAGTTTCCTATATGTGAGCACTGGTCATCTGACATGAAATCAAGATTATATGAGTCCCATAAAAAAGCATAATGAATCAAAGAAAAAGTTACAGATAAGATTCTATTGTTCTATTTTACAGATTTTCACATCCCTTCATTTAGAAGTAATATGCTATCCTTACCTCATTAGATAAAAGGGAAAAATTGAAGACAAAAAGAATAGTTAACTTGTGATCACTTAAAAAGATCATAAAGATGGAGTGGGGGAGGTAGACAGGAACCTAAATTGTGTTAACTCTGGAATTTCGGCATGTGAAGGCATGCCTATAGGACTGGATATTTACAGGAATTGTGCACAATAACTGCAAAAAAAAAAAAAAATCAACTGTAAATGAGCCCATCTCCCCACCAAAGGAGAGAGTAAGGTGTACGAGCTTGGGCCAATTATGATACCCAGCTGTACCGAAGGGAGAATGATCCTGTGCCCAGTAATACCTGTCAGCTAATTTGTCCTTTGGCCCAGGGCCTTATGAAATCCCATTTGAGCTCCATGAGAAGAGAACTGAAAGTGCAACTTTCTTCATAGAAACTTCACTATATTTACAGCATCACTGAACAGCACTATTCTGTCACTTTGTCATGCCATTTCTTTTAAAACACAAAGAAATAATTCTCCCCTTCTTGGAAGAGGACACATAAAGGACACCATTCCCTCATTGATATCAGAATGCTATTGAGATCAAGCATGGTGGTTGGGCACACTGGAATTCAACTTGCTGTGGACACAGTACAATTCTGATGGGTATCAGCAGAAGGCACCACTGCTGTGAAGTGTCATGGGAGACACAGGTGAGAAAAGGAGTAGAAAACACCAAAAAGCCAAAGCAATAAAAGGAACAATAGCAGTAGTCTCTTGAGAGCTGAAGGTGCTGCATTCATGGCATATGTAAAATCACTCTACTTTCTCCCCTTGGGAATTCCAAGAGAAAATCTGCAGAAATTTCACCACGGATCAAAGCCCTCACATTAGCAAAAGGAAGTAGCACCTGGGACTACTTGGTGTACTGTTAGTGGCCTTATTCTGTCCTTATTTATCACTCCCAATTTATTACAGTATGAACACAGATATAGAAAACACACAAAAGCGTAGATCATGGCCATGTGTATGGATCATATGTAATGAGGTTGGCACTGCCTTCAAAAGTTAGCAAGGCAAACTTCCATAAACTGCCAGAGCACAAGCCAAGTTTTCCAGTGTGAACCATATACCCAAAGATAAGCCTGATTAGAGCTGAGTGGCTCCACAAGGACAAAATAGTCAATGGGCCAAAATCAAAGAATAAAAGAGCATTTAATAGTATAGTACCTGCTGATAGTCACAGTCAGTCACCCACCAGAAAGGAAGGTGCAGACCTGGGCATAGCTAAACCAAAAACAGACAAGAAACAGTACCTGAGTGGAGGATATGCCCCAAGGACAGAAAAGCTAAGTTAGGGACATGGTAAAGCAACAAAAAAGAGCATAAATCTTTAATAATTGATATAGTTAAAGCCAGATGAGATTAAAAGACAAAAAATAAACTCAATTAAGTAATTAAATAATAGTAGTCAGTACCTCAGCTCTCAACATTTAGTTGGAGCTATTGATAATGTAATCAAAGCAAGGAATTAAGAAAGCTCAGGGAGCTTCTGAGTCTAGTGCCAAATGAAAGTTATGTTGATTTAAGTGTCTTTTCCTCTTCCTATTAATACTCTCTATGTGATTACTGGACTGTAACCTCCATGAGGATACATCTCTAAGAGACATTTTCACCACTATATCTATTTCCCCTACCTTCATGCTTAGATAGTGTTTAATAATAGCCTTCTGGTGAGAGGGAACTGTGTGTGTGTGTCAAATCACTTCAGTCATGTCTAACTCTTTGCGACCTCATGAACCATAGCCCAGCAGGCTCCTTTGTCCATGGGATTCTCCAGGCAAGAATACTGGAGTGGGTTGCCATGCCCTTCTCCAGGACAGGGAATTACTATCACATTAAATGCTCAGACATGTTAGATCTATGTAAAGTATTTGACAAATTCAGAAATATTTAAATGGGCATCGTAGTATTGAAAATATCTTAGTAAACACTAAGTTACTTTGGAACAGATGAGTGAATTCACCCTTTCTAAATCTTAATTTCCTTATCTGCACAAAGGTATTATCAGATCAGATCAGTCGCTCAGTCGTGTCCAACTCTTTGCCACCCCATGAATCGCAGCTCGCCAGGCCTCCCTGTCCATCACCAACTCCCGGAGTTCACTCAGACTCACGTCCATCGAGTCAGTGATGCCATCCAGCCATCTCATCCTCTATTTTCCCCTTTTCCTCCTGCCCCCAATCCCTCCCAGCATCAGAGTCTTTTCCAATGAGTCAACTCTTCACATGAGGTGGCCAAAGTACTGGAGTTTCAGCTTTAGCATCATTCCTTCCAAAGAAATCCCAGAGCTGATCTCTCTCAGAATGGACTGGTTGGATCTCCTTGCAGTACAAGGGACTCTGAAGCATCTTCTCCAACACCACAGTTCAAAAGCATCAATTCTTCGGCGCTCAGCCTTCTTCACAGTCCAACTCTCACATCCATACATGACCTCAGGAAAAATCATAGCCTTGACTAGATAGACCTTTGTTGGCAAAGTAATGTCTCTGCTTTTGAATATGCTATCTAGGTTGGTCATAACTTTCCTTCCAAGGAGTAAGTGTCTTTTAATTTCATGGCTGCAGTCACCATCTGCAGTGAATTTGGAGCCCAAAAAAATAAAGTCTGACACTGTTTCCACTGTTTCCCCATCTATTTCCCATAAAGTGGTGGGACCGGACGCCATGATCTCCATTTTCTGAATGTTGAGCTTTAAGCCAACTTTTTCACTCTCCTCTTTCACTTTCATCAAGAGGCTTTTGAGTTCCTCTTCACTTTCTGCCATAAGGGTGTTGTCATCTGCATATCTGAGGTTATTGATATTTCTCCCGGCAATCTGGGTTCCAGCTTGTGTTTCTTCCAGCCCAGCGTTTCTCATGATGTACTCTGCATATAAGTTAAATAAACAGGGTGACAATATACAGCCTTGACGTACTCCTTTTCCTATTTGGAACCAGTCTGTTGTTCCATGTCCAGTTCTAACTGTTGCTTCCTGACCTGCATATAGATTTCTCAAAAGGCAGATCAGGTGGTCTGGTATTCCCATCTCTTTCAGAATTTTCCACAGTTTATTGTGATCCACACAGTTAAAGGCTATGGCATAGTCAACAAAGCAGAAATAGATGTTTTTCTGGAACTCTCTTGCTTTTTCCATTATCCAGTGGATGTTGGCAATTTGATCTCTGGTTCCTCTGCCTTTTCTAAAACCAACTTGAACATCAGGAAGTTCACGGTTCACATATTGCTGAAGCCTGACTTGGAGAATTTTGAGCATTACTTTACCAGTGTGTGAGATGAGTGCAATTGTGCGGTAGTTTGAGCATTCTTTGGCATTGCCTTTCTTTGGGATTGGAATGAAAACTGACCTTTTCCAGTCCTGTGGCCACTGCTGAGTTTTCCAAATTTGCTGGCATATTGAGTGCAGCACTTTCGCAGCATCATCTTTCAGGATTTGAACTAGCTCAACTGGAATTCCATCACCTCCACTAGCTTTGTTCATAGTGATGCTTTCTAAGGTCCACTTGACTTCACATTCCAGGATGTCTGGCTCTAGGTCAGTGATCACACCATCGTGATTATCTGGGTCATGTACATATTTTTTATACACTTCTTCTGTGTATTCTTGCTATCTCTTCTTAATATCTTCTGCTTCTGTTAGGTCCATATAATTTCTGTCCTTTATCGAGCTCATCTTTGCATGAAATGTTCCTTTGGTATCTCTGATTTTCTTGAAGAGATCCCTAGTCTTTCCCATTCTGTTGTTTTCCTCTATTTCTTTGTATTGATCGCTGAGGAAGGCTTTCTTATCTCTTCTTGCTATTCTTTGGAACTCTGCATTCAGATGTTTATATCTTTCCTTTGCTCCTTTGCTTTTCTCTTCTCTTCTTTTCACAGCTATGGCTATAATGATAAAGTGATATAAATGTATATAAAATGCTCAGTACTATACTATGCTCAGGACATTAGAAACAGTCTTTTTGCAGGCTCCCTGTCCTGTTTAAAAAGACTGGAGCGAGAACGTGAAATGGTTTGTTCGTTTTAAACAAAAAGATGCCATATAAGAAGTTACTATGTGGAGCAGTTAACTTGTGCTGAAGGATTTCAGAAAAGGAGAGACAAAATGAGTGGCTTCAAAATGCAAAAAATCTAATGGGGGCCTGCTGAAGTCTATGGACAGGACAAGAGAACCAAGAGAAGCACTCGAGGAACACCCAATCTTACATTGATACAGCAGCCACTATCATTGAGATAGGAACAGAAGAGCATGCAGAGCCTATTGAAGTCTGAAGTTGAGAAATGCCTGTGAAACCTCTGGCCTCACACCAAACATGAGGTAGGAGGCAACTGTGGCTATAAGAGAGACAGGGGAGCTGAGACAGACCCCATCCACACCCAAAGGTAAGAGTGTGCTGAGAGCAGGGCAGGCGAACAGAGACAGACCCTTGAGGAACTCAGATCCCTGCTAAAGGAGGGATTCTTCCCAGCCCTCCAGTTTTTTGATGCAGTGGCCAAATGAATCTAACTAAAACAACAAAGTGCATACTTGGGTCAACCACAGACTGGACTGACTCAACTCCCACCCAACACCCAGTGATCCCCTTTTCTGAGTTTAAACATTATTACTTTAGTTTCTATGTGTCTTTTATAAGTAATTTCTGGCATTTGATCATAAATCTCTAAACAGGTGAAGAAGCAAGAAAGTGCAGCCAATTTCCAAGAAAGGAAATGGTCAATAGAACCAGATCCAGAAACTGCCCAATTGTTGGAATTATCAACACAGACTTTAATAATATATCTATGCTTAAAATGTTTTACAAAGTGGGAAAATTCACATGAACAGATGAGGAATGGAAATCCTTAAAGTGAGCAAAATCCATCAGAGATAAGGAATTCAATGTGCTTATCAGCAGAATAAGCTCAGCAGAGGAAAACCAAAATGTGTCCAGTGAATATCTAAAGTGAGGCAAAACAAAATAAGCCAAGTATAAGTGAAACCAGTTTCCACTTAGTAGGTGGCTAACATAATATGTTGATAGAATTACCCTAATATCCCAACTCTTTTTACTTGAAATGGTAGCCATAATAATGCATCTTAGGTATCCTTCATTGTAACTTATACCCCATCAGGAGAATCCAGATTTTGTTGGGACAAGAAAGAGGAAACAAGGAATATATGCAAGTCTCAAGAGAAAATAGAATTGGGGTTGAATGTTCAAAATAGAGATAAGATGGAAAGCTTTTCAGGTAATAAGAACAGAATGAACAAATAAGAGCAAAACAGGTAAGTACAGAATGAGTTTATAAAATAACAGAAAGGGTTAGGAAAGTCATCCTGAGAAAACATGAACAAGTGAGTCAGCCTTATTATAAAAAGGAATATAACTTTACTATAAACCCCTAATATTTTCTTCCTTATCTACCCACAATAATTAGTACTGTGAGATGTGGAAAATAGGCACTAAATAAATATTCATTAAAGAATAAATATGTGAGCAAGGGAATACATGATTGAGGAATGAAGGTAGTTGTCAGCATATTTTGAAAAGCTGGTAAAAGTGAGTCTACCTTATTATGAAAAAAATATAACATTGCTATCAACTGTTGATATTTTCTTCTTTACCTACCCACAATAGTAAGTTGGCATTCTAATGTATATACTACCATCCAAAACTCTGGAATATCTTAGATGAAAAGGCCTAGCTTAGGAAGAGAAGCATTATGTTAGAAATGAAATAATGAATGTTGAAATCAAGAGCCCAACACATCACAACGAGAAAATTAAGCAAGAGGAAAATGGTGCCCCTCATTCTAAAATTGGGCTTCCCTGATGGCTCAGTGGTAAAGAATCCACCTGCCAATGCAGGAGACGAGGGTTCAATCCCTGGATCAAGAAAATCCCCTGGAGAAGGAAATAGCAACCCACTCCAGTATTCTTGCCTGGGAAATTCCATGGACAGTGGAGGCTGGCTGGCTACAGCCCATGGGGTTGTAAAAGAGTCCGACATGACTCAGCAACAAAACAACAAATCTATATATCACCATTTCAATGTGAAATCAATAGAAATATATATATATATGAGATATTTTATCATTTTTGTTTTCATATTTAGTCTTTGAAATCCAGTGTATTATTTACATTTACGACTCATCTCAGTTCTCACTAGCCACATTCCAATTGCTCCAAATTTCATGGGTAGAGATTCACACCTTATGAAAGAGAGGGCACTGTGGGTGAAGCTTTGAAAACTACATATAAGAATAGACAGAATGTTCACTGATATATGAATGGATAAAGAAGTTGTGGTATATATATATATATATATATATATATATATATATATATATATAATGCATATTACTCAGCCATAAAAAGGAACAAAATAGTCAGAAGTAGTGAGGTGGACGAACCTAGAGTTTGTCATACAGAGTGAAGTAAGTCAGAAAGAGAAAAGCAAATGTCATATTTCAACATATATATGGAATCTAGAAAAATGGTACTGATGAACCGATTTACAGGGCAGGAACAGAGAGAGACAGACATAAAGAACAAACTTGTAAGCACAGTGAGGGAAGGAAAGGGTGGGAAAAATTAAGAGATTAGCATCAACATACATATACTACCATGTATAAAATAGATGGCTAGTGGGAAGCCACTATATGGCACAGGGAATTCAGTTCTGTTATCTGTGATGACACAGAGGGATGGGATGCAAAGAGTGAGAGGTAGGCTCAAGGAGAAAGGGATATATATACACTTTATCTGATTCTTATTGTTGTACGGCAGAAAACAATATAATATTGTAAAGCAATTATCCTCCAATAAAAACAAATTTGAAAAAAAAAGGAAAAGACAGAAAACAAGCCCTGAAAACATGAAAAACAATAACTGATAAAGAAGAATCAAAGCTACCTAAAATTTGTAAGAAACAGAGAACTTTGGGAAATTTGAAGCTCCAGCCAATGAACTTGCTCAGGACCAAATAACAACGACTAACACAAGAGTCACGGCGCACAAGTGCGGGCGAGAGAAGCTACCCCCAAGTCCGAGGTCAGGGGCAGCGGCCGAGAGTGACAGGCTGTGATGGCGCAGGAACGGCCGAGAGGAGCCACCCCACGTCCGAGGTCAGGGGCGGCGGCCAGGAGGAGCTACCCCACGTCTGAGGTCAAGGGCGGTAGCCAAGAGGAGCTACCAAGTGTCCGAGGTCAGGGGCAGTGGACGAGAGGAACTACCCCCGGCCAGAGGCCAGGGGCGGCAGCCGGGAGGAGCTACCCCACACCCGAGGCCAGGAATAGCAGCCGGGAGGAGCTACCTCAGGTCCAAGAAGTGGTGGCTGCACAGGCGCAGGAGGGCTGAGAGGAGCTACTCCACATTCAAGGTCAGGAGGGGCCAAGGTAAGGAGACACCCCTCATCCAAGGTAAGGAGCAGCGGCTGCGCTTTGCTGGAGCATCAGTGAAGAGATACCACACGTCCAAAGTAAGAGAAACCCAAGTAAGATGGTAGGTGTTGCAAGAGGGCATCAGAGGGCAGACACACTGAAACCATACTCACAGAAAACTAGTCAATATAATCACACTAGGACCACAGCCTTGTCTAACTAACTGAAACTAAGCCATGCCCTGTGGGGCCACCCAAGACGAGTGGGTCATGGTGGAGAGATCTGACAGAATGTTGTCCACTGGAGAAGGGAATGGCAAACCACTTCAGTATTCTTGCCTTGAGAACCCCATGAACAGTATGAAAGGGCAAAATGATAGGATACTGAAAGAGGAACTCCCCAGATCAGTAGGTACCCAATATGCTACTGGAGATCAGTGGAGAAATAACTCCAAAAAGAGTGAAGGGATGGAGCAAAGCAAAAAGAATACTCAGCTGTGGATGTGACTGGTGATAGAAGCAAGGTCTGATGCTGTAAAGAGCAATATTGCATAGGAACCTGGAATGTCAGGTCCATAAATCAAGGCAAATTGGAAGTGGTCAAACAGGAGATGGCAAGAGTGTATGTTGACATTCTAGGAATCAGTGAACTGAAATGGATGGGAATGGGTGAATTTAACTCAGATGACCAGTGTATCTACTACTGTGGACAGGAATCCCTTAGAAGAAATGGAGTAGCCATCATGGCCAACAAAAGAGTCTGAAATGCAGTACTTGGATGCAATCTCAAAAACGACAGAATGATCTCTATTCGTTTCCAAGGCAAACCATTCAATATCACAGTAATCCAAGTATAGGCTCCAACCAGTAATGCTGAAGAAGCTGAAGTTGACCAGTTCTATGAAGACCTACAAGACCTTTTAGAACTAACAACCAAAAAAGATGTCCTTTTCATTATAGGGGACTGGAATGCAAAAGTAGGAAGTCAAGAAACACCTGGAGTAACAGGAAAATTTGGCCTTGGAGTACAGAATGAAGCAGGGCAAAGGCTAATAGAATTTTGCCAAGAGAACACATTGGTCATAGCAAACACCCTCTTCCAACAACACAAGAGAAGACTCTACACATGGACATCACCAGATGGTCAACACCGAAATCAGATTGATTATATTCCTTGCTGCCAAAAATGGAGAAGCTCTATACAGTCAGCAAAAACAAGACTGGGAGCTGACTGTGGCTCAGATCATGAGCTCCTTATTGTCAAATTCAGACTTAAATTGAAGAAAGTAGGGAAAACCACTAGACCACTCAGGTATGACCTAAATCAAATCCCTTATGATTATACAGTGGAAGTGAGAAATAGATTTAAGGTACTAGATCTGATAGAGTGCCTGATGAACTATGGATGAAGGTTTGTGACATTGTACAGGAGACAAGGATCAAGACCATCCCCATGGAAAAGAAATGCAAAAAAGCAAAATGCTGTCTGGGGGGGACTTGCAAATAGCTGTGAAAAGAAGAGAAGTGAAAAGCAAAGGAGAAAAGGAAAGATATAAAGATCTGAATGCAGAGTTCCAAAGAATAGCAAGAAGAGATAAGAAAGCCTTCTTCAGCAATCAATGCAAAGAAATAGAGGAAAACAACAGAATGGGAAAGACTAGTGATCTCTTCAAGAAAATTAGAGATACCAAGGGAACCTTTCATACAAAGAGGGGCTCGATAAAGGACAGAAATGGTATGGACCTAACAAAAGCAGAAGATATTAAGAAGAGATGGCAAGAATACACAGAAGAACTGTACAAAAAAGATCTTCATGACCCAGATAATCACGATGGCATGATCACTCACCTAGAGCCAGACATCCTGGAATGTGAAGTCAAGAGGGCCTTAGAAAGCATCACTACAAACAAAGCTAGTGGAGGTGATGGAATTCCAGTTGAGCTATTTCAAATCCTGAAAGATGATGCTGTGAAAGTGCTGCACTCAATATGCAAGCAAATTTGGAAAACTCAGCAGTGGCCACAGGACTGGAAAAGGTCAGTTTTCATTCCAAGCCCAAGGAAAGGCAATGCCAAAGAATGCTCAAACTACCGCACAATTGCACTCATCTCATACGCTAGTAAAGTAATGCTCAAAATTCTTCAAGCCAGGCTTCAGCAATACGTGAACCATGAACTTCCAGATGTTCAAGCTGATTTTAGAAGAGGCACAGGAACCAGAGATCAAATTGCCAACATCCGCCGGATCATGGAAAAAGCAAGAGAGTTCCAGAAAAACATCTATTTCTGCTTTATTGACTATGCCAAAGCCTTTGACTGTGTGGATCACAATAAACTGTGGAAAATTCTGAAAGAGATGGGAATACCAGACCACCTGACCTGCCTCTTGAGAAGCCTGTATGCAGGTCAGGAAGCAACAGTTAGAACTGGACATGGAACAACAGACTGGTTCCAAATAGGAAAAGGGGTACGTCAAGGCTGGATATTGTCACCCTGCTTATTTAACTTATATGCAGAGTACATCATGAAAAACGCTGGACTGGAAGAAGCACAAGCTGAAATCAAAATTGCTGGGAGAAATATCAATAACCTCAGATATACAGATGACACCACCCATATGGCAGAAAGTGAAGACAAACTAAAAAGCCTCTTGATGAGACTGAAAGAGGAGAGTGAAAATTTTGGCTTAAAGCTCAGCATTCAGAAAAGGAAGATCATGGCATCTGGTCCCATCACTTCATGGGAAATAGATGAGGAAATAGTGGAAACAGTGTCAGACTTTATCTTTTTGGGCTCCAAAATCACTGCAGATGGTGACTGCAGCCATGAAATTAAAAGATGCTTACTCCTTGGATGAAAAGTTATGATCAACCTAGATGGCATATTGAAAAGCAGAGACATGACTTTGCCAACAAAGGTCCGTCTAGTCAAGGCTATGGTTTTTCCTGTGGTCATGTATGGATGCAAGAGTTGGACTGTGAAGAAAGCTGAGTGCTGAAGAATTGATGCTTTTGAACTTTGGTGTTGGAGAAGACTCCTGAGAGTCCCCTGGACTGCAAGGAGATGCAACCAGTCCATTCTAAAGGAGATCAGCCCTGGGTGTTTTTTGGAAGGAATGATGCTAAAGCTAAAACTCCAATACTTTGGCCACCTCATGCGAAGAGTTGAGTCATTAGAAAAGACTCTGATGCTGGGAGGGATTGGGGGCAGGAGGCAAAGGGGATGACAGAGAATGAGATGGCTGGATGGCATCACCGACTCAATGGACGTGAGTTTGCGTGAACTCCGGGAGATGGTGATGGACAGGGAGGCCTGGCGTGCTGCGATTCATGGGGTCCCAAAGATTCGGACACGACTGAGTGACTGAACTGAACTGAACTGAACACAAAAGTTAGAGGTCGAAATTGAATTGTATTCCTATCTTAACACCTTTCAGTCAAATGGCTCCAAGCACATAATTTGTGCCAATTGTGCCTCAATTTTTTCACTTGAAAATGAGGATAATAATGTGACCTGAGTTCACACAGCACTTATTAGTTTAATAAATGTTGGGGAAAAAACACATTAATAGGAATAATGCGAATTTTTCAAGGTCTTAACACCTCCCAAAATTCAGGACCTATGAATCTAATCTGGTTTCTTCCATCTCCCACAAAATATTTTTAAGTGCCCCAAAGGGGTATCTTCACACAAAGAGAGTCTAATCCACCAGGTGCTGGGACTTCCCTGCAGGCACCTTCCATATTCTGCAAGACATTACCCTACTCAGGCTGAATGTCATGGATTATTAAAATAGGTACAATTCTCCTTGGTGACAAATAGGAGTAAGTCAGATAAAGTGTAGTAAATTAGCTCTTAAAGCAGTATGAACCAAATTAATGGAGTGTTTTAAGTTCTATATGAAACAAGACAAATGAAACAGCTGCAGTTAACCAAGGAACAAATTTGCTTTTTTCCATGAAGACTTAATATGACTGAAAATGGGTGAAACCCTGTTGGGATGAAGTCAGAGATCAGATAGCCAAATACATTTTCCTGAAACCTACTGTGAAAGGCAGTAGAGCATTCTAACATTCATGTGTTTTTGGCATTCTTATCTCAAGCTGTGTCTTCTGCAGGAAGTTATTGGGAGTTATTATTACTTAGATAGCAAAGAGTTGGACATGACTGAGCAACTAACACTACACTACACTATTACTTAGATGCTAGAAGTCTGAATAAATGGTTAAGAACCCAGAATGAACTAAATAAGTCACTCTGAGATCCTGCTGTAGTTGAAAAGTGTAAAGAAGATCCCTCAATGCAAAAATGCTTTATCAGGGATCACCAGTGTCTGAAAACCCATATGAGGAGTCAGCCCTTTTAACATAAATGTTTACTCTGTTGAACTGTACATATTCTTAGCAAAGTAACCTCAAAATGCTGTCAGATACTTATGCCTAAGGCAGAATAAATATTAAATCTTTTTTTTTAACTTAGATTGTGTTTCCTCAAAAGAAGAGGCTGAGAAAAAGACTGGCATATGGGTAGTTTATTGGGGAAGTAATGCTCTGAAGAGGGAAAAATGTTAAGAGGGAGTAAAACAGGGGAGTAAGAAAAGACAATATGGCAACTTCAGTTGACCCTAAAGATGAGCATCTGATATTCACCTCTATGAGACATTGTGAAGAATAGTATGAAGTGAGTCTCAAAGTGGTAGTTGCTCAGTCATATCCAACTCTTTGTGACCCCATGGACTGTAACCTGCCAGGTTCCTCTGTTCATGGAATTCCCCAGGCAAGAATACTGGAGTGGTTAACCATTCCCTTCTCCAGAGGATCTTCCTGACCCAGGGATCAAACTCAGGTCTCCTGCACTGCAAGCAGATTATTTACCATCTGAGTCACCAGGGAAGCCCTTACACTTTAGATTTGATAAGAAGACATATTTATCCATTAACTCCTCCCTTTGCTAAATGGATGGCTTCATGGGCAAAAATGTCAAGTAGATTTCAACAAGTCTCCCCAATAGTGGCATTAGCAAAGCCTTAAGAAAGGAAGCAAGAAGTATTTAGTGTTGGCCCAAGTAGAAGTGTTATCAAACTTCACCATACGAAGCTAGTCAAAGCCTACATGGAAGACGCTGCTACAGAAGTGGCTGGAATAGGAAATGAGAGTGAACGGATTGAAATGGCACACAGGTGTTTAATACTGTCCACCGTTCTATCATTTAAGTGCAGTTCAGTCGCTCAGTCCTGTCCGACTCTTGACAAACCCATGAATTGCAGCACCCCAGGCCTCCCTGTCCATCACCAATTCCCAGAGTTCACCCAGAATCACGTCCATTGAGTCAGTGATGCCATCCAGCCATCTCATCCTCTGTCGTCCCCTTTGCCTCCTGCCCCCAATCCCTCCCAACATCAGAGTCTTTTCCAGTGAGTCAACTCTTTGCATGAGGTGGCCAAAGTACTGGAGTTTCAGCTTTAGCATCATCCCTTCCAAAGAAATCTCAGGGCTGATCTCCTTCAGAATGGACTGGTTGGATCTCCTTGCAGTCCAAGGGACTCTCAAGAGTCTTCTCCAACACCACAGTTCAAAAGCATCAATTCTTTGGCACTCAGCCTTCTTCACAGTCCAACTCTCACATCCATACATGACCACAGGAAAAACCATAGCCTTGACTAGACGGACCTTTGTTGGCAAAGTAATGTCTCTGCTTTTGAATATGCTATCTAGGTTGGTCATAACTTTCCTTCCAAGGAGTAAGCGTCTTTTAATTTCATGGCTGCAGTCACCATCTGCAGTGAATTTGGAGCTCAAAAAAATAAAGTCTGACATTGTTTCCACTGTTTCCCCATCTATTTCCTTGAAGTGATGGGACCAGATGCCATGATCTTCGTTTTCTGAATGTTGAGCTTTAAGCCAACTTTTTCACTCTCCACTTTCACTTTCATCAAGAGGCTTTTGAGTTCCTCTTCACTTTCTGCCATAAAGGTGTTGTCATCTGCATATCTGAGGTTATTGATATTTCTCCCAGCAATTTTGATTCCAGCTTGTGCTTCTTCCAGCCCAGCGTTTCTCATGATGTACTCTGCATATAAGTTAAATAAGATGGGTGACAGTATACAGCCTTGACATACTCCTTTTCCTATCTGGAACCAGTCTGTTGTTCCACATACAGTTCTAACTGTTGCTTCCTGATCTGCATATAGATTTCTCAAAAGGCAGATCAGGTGGTCTGGTATTCCCATCTCTTTCAGAATTTTCCACAGTTTATTGTGATCCACACAGTCAAAGGCTTTGGCATTGTCAATAAAGCAGAAATAGATGTTTTTTCTGGAACTCTCTTGCTTTTTCCATGATCCAGCGAATGTTGGCAATTTGATCTCTGGTTCCTCTGCCTTTTCTAAAACCAGCTTGAACATCTGGGTCAATCATGGTTCACAAATTGCTGAAGCCTGGCTTGGAGAATTTTGAGCATTACTTTACTAGCATGTGAGATGAGTGCAATTGTGCGGTAGTTTGAGCATTCTTTGGCATTGCCTTTCTTTGGGATTGGAATGAAAACTGACCTTTTCCAGTCCTGTGGCCACTGCTGAGTTTTCCAAATTTGCTGGCATATTGAGTGCAGCACTTTCACAGCATCATCTTTCAGGATTTGGAATAGCTCAACTGGAATTCCATCACCTCCACTAGCTTTGTTTGTAGTGATGCTTTCTAAGGCCCATTTGACTTCATATTCCAGGATGTCTGGCTCTAGGTCAGTGATCACACCATCATGATTATCTGGGTCGTGAACATCTTTTTTGTACAGTTCTTCTGTGTAT
This sequence comes from Bos indicus x Bos taurus, assembly GCF_003369695.1. Classification (NCBI taxonomy): domain Eukaryota; kingdom Metazoa; phylum Chordata; class Mammalia; order Artiodactyla; family Bovidae; genus Bos; species Bos indicus x Bos taurus. Next base: position 4,710,874 of record NC_040078.1, on the reverse strand, counting down.
TCTTGCCATCTCTTCTTAATATCTTCTGCTTCTGTTAGGTCCATACCATTTCTGTCCTTTATCGAGCCCATCTTTGCATGAAATGTTCCTTTGGTATCTCTGATTTTCTTGAAGTGATCCCTAGTCTTTCCCATTCTGTTGTTTTCCTCTATTTCTTTGCACTGATTGCTTAAGAAGTCTTTCTTATCTCTTCTTGCTATTCTTTGGAACTCTGCATTCAGATTCTTATATCTTTCCTTTGCTCCTTTGCTTTTCACTTCTCTTCTTTTCACAGCTATTTGTAAGGGCTCCCCAGACAGCCATTTTGCTGTTTTGCATTTCTTTTCCATGGGGTTGGTCTTGATCCTTGTCTCCTGTACAATGTCACGAACCTCATTCCATAGTTCATCAGGCATTCTATCTATCAGATCTAGTCCCTTAAATCTATTTCTCACTTCTACTGTATAATCATAAGGGATTTGATTTAGGTCATACCTGTATGGTCTAGTGGTTTTCCATACTTTCTTCAATTTAAGTCTGAATTTCGCAATAAGGAGTTCTATCATTTAGCTCTCTATTAGGTCCAACATTTTAGTCCTTTTTAAGGTAGTGAATACGTGGCTTACCTGGTGGCTCAGAGGTTAAAGCGTCTGCCTGCAATACGGGAGACCTGGGTTCGATCTCTGGGTCGGGAAGATCCCCTGAAGAAGGAAATGGCAACCCACTCCAGTATTCTTGCCTGGAGAATCCCATGGATGGAGGAGCCTGGTGGGCTACAGTCCATGGGGTCGCAAAGAGTTGGACACAACTAAACGGCTTCACTTCACTTCACAAGGTAGTGAATAGCCAGTCTGCATGTGCTCAGTACAGAGACATAGTGAAACAAACAGCAGGTCTTGAAATAGTAATTGACAGTCTTTATCCACCTCTAGCAAAACCAATCCTAGATTTTTCTCACATTCAGCCAGCACTTCAGTTGATCTAGACTGCTTGCCTGATGGAGTAATCCAGAACATCATCCTTAAAGGATGTGCATCCCTAGTTGCTTTGCCCTTGTCAAGCAATGGTTATGACAGTTACCTCTTCATCATTATCACTGGACATGGAAATACCAAGAGATACAACAGTGATTCATTTAGATGCCACATATACTCTTATCTGAACCCTTTGTTTCAGCAATTCTAATTCTTCATGATAACTTGGATCAATTAACACATCAGTATCATCAGTCTTTTCTCTGTCTGTCGTTATTGTAGCAGGAAATGCCCAAATGAGCAGGTTGTATTAATAATTGTAGCTTTGCCATTCTCCCTACCTGTGGCAGATTCATGTTCATATATGGCAAAACCAATACAATATTGTAAAGTTAAAAAATAAAATAAAATTAAATTAAAAAATAATAATTATTATTATAGCTTTAGGTATAGAGAACTAGTACATCCCCTTGTGGGCCCTCTCCACCACTACCATCATCTCTACTCCAGGAAACAGGAGATTCTATTTGGGCACAACCAGTTCTGTTGAGCAGGAGGCATAAATTCCACAGATGAGTCACATAAGGTGATGATGAGAGAACTCATCTCGCTCCCATGCTTCGGTTCATAGATGCACATGTTGAGACTATTGGGGGACTATATTTGTTTCTGACAGCTAGTGTGACAAATTACCACCAACTATATGACTTAATAGTAGAAATGTATTTTTTCACAGTTCTGGAGATTAGAATTTCAGGGAAACTCTACGGAAGAATCACTTCTTGCCTTTCCCAACTTCTTGTGGTTACCACCAATCCTTAGTATTCTTTGTCTTGTAGCTGAATCACTCCAATTTTTACCTCCTGCATCACATGGCAATCTTCCATGTGTCTCCCTGTGAGTCTCAGTCTGAATTTTCCTCTTTTTATGAATATGCCATTTATTAGATTTAGATGTCACCCTAACCCAACAGGACCTCATTTTAATTTGAGTACATCTACAAAGACCCTTGCTGTTGTTGTTCAGTCAAAATGTTGTGTCTTACTCTTTGCAACCCCATGGACTACAGCATGCCAGGTTCATCTGGAATGAGTTTGCTCAAATTTGTGTCCATTGATTCAGTAGTGCTATATAACCATCTCATCCTCTGCCACCCCCTTCTCTTTTTGCCTTCAGTCTTTCCCAGCATCAGGAGCTTTTCCAATGAGTCAGATCTTCACATCAGGTGACCCAAGTATTGGAGCTTCAACTTCATCATCAGTCCTTCTAATGAATATTGGACTGATTTCCTTTAGGATTGACTGGTTTGATCTCTGTGTAGTCCAAGGGACTCTCTAGAGTTTTCTTCAACACCACAGTTCAAAAGCATCAATTCTTCATTGCTCAGCTTTTTTATGGTCCTACTTTCATGTCCATACACGACTACTGGAAAAACCAGAGCTTTGACTAGATGAACCTTTGTCAGCAAAATAATGTCTTTGCCTTTTAATATGCTGTCTAGGTTGGTCATAGCTTTTCTTCCAAGGAACAAGCGTCTTTTAATTTCATAGCTGCAGTCACCATCTGCAGTGATTTTGGAGCCCAAAAAATAGTCTCTCACTGTTTCCATTGTTTCCCCATCTATCTGCTATGAAGTTATGGAACTGGATGCCATAATCTTAGTTTCTTGAATGTTGAGTTTTAAGCCAACTCTTTCACACTACTCTTTCACTTTCATCAAGAGGCTCTTTTCCTCTTCACTTTATGCCATTAGAGTGTTATCAACGGCATAGCTGAGGCTGTTGATACTTCTTCAATGATGTTCTTCATTCCAGCTTGTGCTTCATCCAGCCCAGCATTTTGCATGATATACTCTGCACATAAGTTAGATAAGCAGGATGACAATATACAGCCATGTCATACTCCTATCCCAATTTGGAACCAGTCAGTTGTTTCATATCTGGTTCTAACTGTTGCTTCTTGACCTGCATACAGACTTCTCAGGAGGCAGGTAAGGTGGCCTGGTATTCCTATCTTTTTAAGAATTTTTCCACAGTTTGTTATGCTCCACACAGTCAAAGACTTTAGCATAGTCAATGAAGCAGAAGCAGCCATTTGTCTGGAACTCCCTTGCTTTCTCCATGATCCAGTGAAAATTGGCAATTTGATCTCTAGTTCTTCTGCCTCTTCAAAACCTAGCTCATACATCTGAAAGTTCTTAGTTCACAATTTGCCGCAGCCTACCTTGAAGAAAGTCCTTGAGCATAGTCTTGCTAGATTGTGAAATGAGCGGTATTGTATGGTAGTTTGAACATTCTTTTGGCATTGCTCTTCTTTGACATTGAAATGGAAATTGACCCTTTCCAGTCCTGTGGCCAAAGCTGAGTTTTCCAAATTTGCTAATATATTGAATACAACACTTTTGTAGCATCATTTTGGGGATTTTAAACCACTCAGGGGGAATTCTGTCACCTCCACGAACTTTACTTGTAGTACTGCTTCCTGAGGCCCATTTGACCTCACACTCCAGGTATCTGGCTCAAGATGAGTGCCCACAACATTGTGATTATCCAGATCGTTAAGGCCTTTTTTGGATAGTTCTCCTGTGTATTCTTGCCACTTCTTCTTAGTATCTTTTGTTTCTGTTTGGTCCTTACTCTTTCTGTCCTTTATTGTGTCTATCCTTGCTTAAACTATTCACTTGATATCTTCAATTTTCTTGAAGAGATTTCTAGTCTTTCCCATTCTATTGTTTTCCTCTATTTCTTTGCATTGTTCACATGAGAATGTTTTCTTTTGTCTTCTTGCTATTCTCTGGAACTCCTTATTCAGTTGGGTATATCTTTCCCTTTCTCGCTTGCCTTTCGATTTTCTCCTTTTCTCAGATATTTGTAAAGCCTCCTCAGACAACCATTTTGCCTTCTTGTATTTTTCCTTTGGGAAAAATAATATATATATATATATATATATATATATATATATATATGTTCCTGTATATTTTCATATATATTCCTCCTGTATAATGTAGTGAACCTCCATCCATAGTTGTTCAGGCACTCTGTCTACCAGATCTAATCCTTTGAATCTATTTGTCTCTTCCACTGTATAATTGTAAGGGATTTGATTTAGGTCATACCTGAATGGTCTAGTGACTTTTCCTACTTTATTCAATTTAAGCCTGAATTTTGCAAATAGAAGCTCATGATCTGAGCCACAATCAGCTCCAGGTCTTGTTTTTGCTGACTGTATTGAGTTTCTCCATCTTCAGCTGCAAAGAGTATAATCAATCTGATTTCAGTATTGGCGATTTGGTGATGTCCATATATAGAGTCAACTCCTGTGTTGTCAGAAAAGGGTGTTTTTTATGACCAGGGTGTTCTTTTGACAAGACTCTATTGCCCTGCTTCATTTTGTACTCCAAGGCCAAACTTGCCTGTTACTCTGGGTGTCTCTTGACTTTCTATTTTTACAATTTAATCTTCTATGATGAAAAGGACATCTCTTTTTGGTGTTAGTTGTAAAAGGTCTTGTAGGTCTTCAGAGAACTGTTCAAATTCAGCTTCTATGACATTATGGTTGGAGCATAGACTTGGATTACTTTGATGTTGAATGCTTTGCCTTGGAAATGAATGGAGATTATTCTGTCATTTTTGAGATTGTACCCAAGTACTGTATTTTGGACTCTTTTTTTTTTTTTTTTTTTGACCATGAGGGCTACTTCATTTCTTCTAAGGGATTCTTAGAAGAAATCCCATATATTTTAGTTCACGGATTCCTGAGATGTCAAAATTCACTCTTGCCCTCTCCTGCTTGAGTTGAGTTTGGTCACTCAGTCATGTCCGACTCTTTACAATGCCATGGACTGCAGCATGCCAGGTCTCCCTGTCTATCACCAGCTACCAAAGTTTACTCAAACTCTTGTCCATCAAGTCAGTGATGCCATCCAACCATCTCATCCTCTGTTGTCCCCTTCTCCTCCCACCTTGAATCTTTCCCAGCATCAGGGTCGTTTCCAACAAGTCAGTTCTTTGCATCAGGTGCCCAAAGTATTGGAGTTTCAGCTTCAGCATCAGTCCTTCCAATGAACATTCAGGACTGATTTCCTTTAGGATGGACTGTTAGAGTCTCCTTGCAGTCCAAGAGACTCTCAAGAGTCTTCTTCAACAAGACAGTTCAAAAGCATCAATTCTTCAGTGCTCAGCTTTCTTTATAGTCCAACTCTCACATCCACACAAGACTACTGGAAAAACCGTAGCTTTGACTAAATGGATCTTTGTTGGCAAAGTAATGTCTCTGCTTTCTAATATGCTTGGTCATAACTTTTCTTCCAAGGAGCAAGCATCTTTTAATTCCATGGGTGCAGATACCATCTGCAGTGATTTTGGAGCCCCCCAAAATAAAGTCTCTCACTGTTTCCATTGTTTCCCCATCTATTTGCCATGAAGTGATGGGACCAGATGCCATGATCTTAATTTTCTGAATGCTGAGTCTCAATCAGTCTCTCCCATCAGGAAACTTCCGTAAGCCTCTTATCCTTCTCCATCAGAGGGCAGACAGACTGAAAACCACAGTTTCCTGCTTGACCACGTCTAAGTTACCTTGATTCATGGGCCTAGCATTCCAGGTTCCTGTGCAATATTGCTCCTTACAGCATTGGATTTTACTTTCACCACCAGACATATCCACAACTGAGCATCATTTCTGCTTTGGCCCAGTCATTTTATTCCTACTGGAGCTACTAGTAATTGCTTTCTGCTCATTCCCAGTAGCATATTGCATGCTTTCCAACCTGGGGAGCTCACCCACCATTGTTTATATCTTTTTGCCTTTCCATACTGTTCACGGTGTTCTCCAAGCAAGAATTTGGAGTGGGTTGCTATTTCCTGCTACAGTGGATCACATTCTGTGAAAACTCTTCACTATGACCCATTCATCTTGGGTGGCTCTGCATTGCATGTCTCATAGCTTCATAGAGCCCTTTCACCATGACATGACTCACATCCATGATAGGGACAAAGACCCTACTTCCAAATAAAGTCATATTTACAGTTGATAAATAAACGGAAATTGAGGGAGGGGCACTACTCAACACAATATGGAGCATACAACATGTAACAGCAGATACATCCTAGAGTACAGTTTTCCCACTTGTCAAGGTTGCCTACAAAGAGGTGACTTAAGCTTTCAAAACTGATTGAAAAGTTACATACTAAGGATTATAAAACAAAAGAAAGCAAGGAGCCTGAGTCTCTAATGTCGGTGTAATCTCCATGCCATTCTGAAACAACAGCTCCAGATTCCTTTTACATTAGCAAATAATAAATCTCTATCTTATTCAACCAAAGTATTTGGCTTTATTGTTTTATAAAGTAAAACCAAATCCTAACTGTCAAAACATGTGAAACTGAGATTCTGTTTTCTAAAATTGATAATCTTACTGAGAAGACAGATGTTCATATATGCAAAAAGAAAAAAGTGAGGGAGAGAATGGTTGCATCAAAATTCTGAGACCAAAAGAAAGCAGAAATAGCAATACTCATATCAGATAAAATAGACTTTGAAATAAAAGCCATGAAAAGAGACAAAGAAGGACACTACATAATGATCAAAGGATCAATCGAAGAAGAAGATATAGCAATTATAAATATACATGCACCCAACATAAGACTGCATGGCAATAAGTAAGGCAAATGCTAACTATTATGAAAGGAGATACTCACAGTAATATAATAATAGTGGAAGACCTCAATACCCCACTTACCCCTATGGATAGATCAACTAAACAGATAATTAGCAAGGAAACACAAACTTTAAAACATACAATGGATCAGTTAGACCTAATTGACATCTATAGAACATTTCACCACAAAACAATGAATTTCACATTTTGCTCAAGTACACACAGAACCTTCTCCAGGATAGACCACATCCTGGGTCATAAATCTAGCCTTGGTAATTTTTTTTTTTTTTAGTTGAAATCATTCCAAGCATCTTTTCTCATCACAGTGCAGTAAGATTAGATGTCAACTACAAGAAAAAAACTATTAAGAGTACAAACATATGGAGGCTAAACAACACACTTCTGAATAACCAACAAATCACAGAACAAATCAAAAAATAAAGAAAAATATTCATATAAATGAATGAAAACACAACAACCCAAAACCTATGGGATTCAGTAAAAGCAGTGCTAAGGGGAAGATTCATAGTAATATAAGCTAACCTCAAGAAACAGGAGAAAAAATCAAATAAATAACCTAACTTTACACCTAAAGCAACTAGAAAAAGAAGAAATGAAGAACCCCAGCGTTAGTAGAAGGAAAGAAATAATAAAAATTAGGTCAGAAATAAATGATAAAGAAACAAAAGAGACCATAGCAAAAATCAACAAAGCTAAAAGCTGGTTCTTTGAGAAGATAAATAAAATAGACAAACCATTAGCCAGATTCATCAAGAAAAGAAGGGAGAAGAATCAAATCAATAAAACTAGAAATGAAAAGGGAGAAATCACAGCAGACAACACAAAAATACAAAGGATCATAAGAGACTACTATCAGCAATCATATGCCAATAAAATGGACAACTTGGAAGAAATGGACAAATTCTTAGAAACTATGACTTTCCAAAACTGAACCAGGAAGAAATAGAAAATCTTAACAGACCCATCACAAGCATGGAAATCCAAACTGTAATCAGAAATCTTCCAGCAAACAAAAGCCCAGGACCAGACAGCTTCACAGCTGAATTCTACCAAAAATTTAGAGAAGAGCTAACACCTACCTTACTCAAACTCTCCCAGAAAATTGCAGAAGAAGGTAAACTGCCAAACTCGTTCTATGAGGCCACCATCACCCTGATACCAAAACCAGACAAAGATGCCACAAAAAAAGAAAACTACAGGCCAATGTCACTGATGAACATAGATGCAAAAATCCTTAACAAAATTCTAGCAAACAGAATCCAACAATGTATTAAAAAGATCATACATCATGACCAAATGGGTTTTATCCCAGGGATGCAAGGATTCTTCAATATTTGAAAATCAATCAATGTGATACACCACATTAACAAATTGAAAGATTAAACAAAAACATATGATTATCTCAATAGATGCATAGGAAGCCTTTGACAAAATTCAACATCCATTTATGATAAAAAAAAAAACCCTCCAAAAAGCAGGCATAAAAGGAACATACCTCAACATACTAAAAGCCATATATGATAAACCCATAGCAAACATTATCCTCAATGGTGAAAAATTGAAAGCATTTCCCCTAAAGTCAGGAACAAGACAAGGGTGCCCACTCTCACCACTACTATTCAACATAGTTATGGAAGTTTTAGCTGCAGCAATCAGAGAAGAAAAAGAAATAGAAGGAATCCAGATTGGAAAATAAGAATTAAAAGTCTCACTCTTTGCAGATGACATGATCCTCTACATAGAAAACCCTAAAGACACCACCAGAAAATTACTAGAGCTAATCAATGGGTATAGTAAAGTTGCAGGATATGAAATTAATACAGAGAAACCCCTTGCATTCCTATACACTAAAAATGAGAAAACAGAAAGAGAAATTAAGGGGAAAAATTCCATTCACTAATGCAATAAAAATAATGAAATATTTAGGAATAAATCTACCTAAAAAACAAAAGACCTATATATAGAAAAATATAAAACACTATGAAAGAAATCAAAGATGATACAAAAAATGGGGAAATATACCATGTTCATGGGTAAGAAGAATCAATATATTGAAAATGAATATACTACCCAAAGCAATCTACAGATTCAGTGCAATCCCTGTCAAGTTACCAATGGTATTTTTCAGAGAACTAGAACAAATAATTTGACAATTTGTATGGAAATACAAATAAACCTCAAATACCCAAAGCAATCTTGAGAAAGAAGAATGGAACTGGAAGAATCAAACTGCCTGACTTCAGACTATACTACAAAGCTACAGTCATCAAGACAGTAAGATACTGGCACAAAGATAAAGGTAAGACCAGAAACTATAAAAGCCCTAGAGGAAAACATAGGCAAAACACTCTCTGACATAAATCACAGCAGGATCCTCTAATACCCACCACCCAGAGTAATGGAAATAAAAGCAAAAATAAACAAGTGGAACCTAATTAAACTTAAAAGCTTTTGCACAACAAAGGAAACTATAAGCAAGGTGAAAAGACAGCCTCCAGAATGGGAGAAAATAATAGCAAACAAAGAAACTGGCAAAGAATTAATCTCAAAAATATACAAGCAGCTCTTGCAGCTTAATTCCAGAAAAATAAACAACCCAATCAAAAAATGGGCCAAAGAACTAAACAGACATTTCTCCAAAGAAGACACACAGAGGGCTAACAAACATGAAAAGATACTCAACATCACTCATTATCAGAGAAATGCAAATCAAAACCACAATAAGGTACCATCTCATGCCAGTCAGAATGGCTGCTATCCAAAAGTCTACAGACAATAAATTCTGGAGAGGGTTTGGAGACAAGGGAACCCTCTTACACTGTTGGTGGAAACACAAACTATTACAGCCACTATGGAAAACAGTATGGAGTTTCCTTTAAAAACTGGAAATAGAACTGCCTTATGACCCAGCAACCCCACTGCTGGGCATATACACTGAGGAAAGCAGAATTGAAAGATACATGTGTACCCCAATTTCATTGCAGCAGTGTTTACAATAGCTAGGACATGGAAGCAAGCTAGATGTTCATTGGAAAATGATTGGATAAGAAAGTGTGGTACATATACACAATGGAGTATTACTCAGCTATTAAAAAGGATGCATTTGAATCAGTTCTAATGAGGTGGATGAAACTGGAGCCTATTCTACAGAGTGAAGTAAGTCAGAAAGAAAAACACCAATACAGTATATTAACACACATATATGAAATTTAGAAGGATGGTAACAATAACCTGATATGTGAGATAGTAACAGAGACACAGATGTATAGAACAGTCTTTTGGACTCTGTGGAAGAGGGTGAGGGTGGGATGATTTGAGAGAATAGCATTGAAACATGCATATTACCATATGTGGAATAGATCGCCAGTCCAGGTTTGATGCATGAGATGGTGCTCAGAGCTGGTGTACTGGGATGACCCTGAGGGATGGGATAGGGAGGGAGGGAGGAGGAGGGTTCAGGATGGGGGACACATGTACACCCCTGGCTGATTTATGTCAATGTATGGCAAAAAAAAAAAAAACAACACTACAATATTGTAAAGTATGCAAATGTAGGAAGTCAATAAACAACTGGAATGACAGGTAAATTTGGCCTTAGAGTACAGAATGAAGCAGGGCAAAGGCTAATAGAGTTCTGCCAACAGAATGCATTGCTCAGAGCAAACAGCCTCTTCCAGCAACACAAGAGAAACCCCTACACATGGACATCACCAGATGGTCAACTCCAAAATCAGATTGATTATATTCTTTGCAGCCAAAGATGGAGAAGCCCTTTACACTCAGCAAAAATAAGACTGGGAGCTGACTGTGGCTCATATCATGAACTTCTTATTGTCAAATTCAGGCTTGAAGAAAGTAGGGAAAACCACCAGACCATTCAGGTATGACCTAAATCAAATCCCATACGATTACACAGTGGAAATGACAAACAGATTCAAGAGATTAGAATTGATAGAGTGCCTGATGAACTATGGATGGAGGCTCATGACACTGTACAGGACACAGGAATCAAGACCATCCGCAAGAAAAAGAAATGCAAAAAAGCAAAATGGCTGTCTGAGGAGGCCTTACAAATAGCTGTGAAAAGAAGAGAAGTTTCGGAAAAGCAAAGGAGAAAAGGAAAGATATATCCATTTGAATACAGAGTTCCAAAGAATAGCAAGGAGAGATAAGAAAGCCTTCGTCAGCAATCAGTGCAAAGAAATAGAGGAAAACAATAGAATGGAAAAGACTAAAGATCTCTTCAAGAAAATTAGAGATATCAAGGGAACATTTCATGCAAAGATGGGCTCAATAAAGGACAGAAACGGAATGGACCTAACAGAAGCAGAAGATATTAAGAAGAGGTGGCAAGAATACACAGAAGAACTATACAAAAAAGATCTTCACCATCCAAATAATCATGAAGGTGTAATCACTCACACTCACACAGAGCCAGACATCCTAGAATGTGAAGTCAGGTGGGCCTTAGGAAGCATCACTACGAACTAAGCTAGTGGAGGTGATGGAATTCCACTTAAGCTATTTCAAATCCTAAAAGATGATGCTGTGAAAGTGCTGCAGTCAATATGTTAGCAAATTTGGAAAACTCAGCAATGGCCACAGGACTGGAAAAGGTCAGTTTTTGTTCCAACCCCAAAGAAAGGCAATGCCAAAGAATGTTCAAACTACCGCACAATTGCACTCATCTCACAAGCTAGTTAAGTAATGCTCAAAATTCTCCAAGCCAGACTTCCGCAATACTTGGACCGTGAACTTCCAGATGTTCAAGCTGGTTTTAGAAAAAGCAGAGGAGCCAGAGATCATATTGCCAACATCCACTGGATCATTGAAAAAGCAAGAGAGTTCCAGAAAAACATCTATTTCTGCTTTATTGACTATGCCAAAGCCTTTGACTGTGTGGATCACAATAAACTGTCGAAAATTCTGAAGGATACGGGAATACCAGACCACCTGACCTGCCTCTTGAGAAACCTATATGCAGGTCAGGAAGCAACAGTTAGAACTGGACATGGAACAACAGACTGGTTACAAATAGGAAAAGGAGTACGTCAAGGCTGTATATTGTCACCCTGCTTATTTAACTTACATTCAGAGTACATCATGAGAAACGCTGGGCTGGAAGAAGCACGAGCTGGAATCAAGATTGCTGGGAGAAATATCAATAACTTCAGATATACAGATGACACCACCCTTATGGCAGAAAGTGAAGAAGAACTAAAGAGCCCCTTGATGAAAGTGAAAGAGGAAAGTGAAAACGTTGGCTTAAAGCTCAACATTTAGAAAAAAAAAAGATCATGGCCTCTGGTTCCATCACTTCATGGGAAATAGATGGGGAAACAGTGGAAACAGTAGCTGACTTTACTTTTATGGACTCCAAAATCACTGCAGATGGTGACTGCACCCATGAAATTAAAAGACGCTTACTCCTTGGAAGGAAAGTTATGACCAACCTAGACAGCATATTACAAAGCAGAGACATTACTTTGTCAACAAAGGTCCATCTAGTCAAGTCTATGGTTTTTCCAGTAATCATGTATGGATGTGAGAGTAGAACTATACAGAAAGCTGAGTGCCGAAGAACTGATGCTTTTGAACTCTGGTGTTGGAGAAGACTCTTGAGAGTCCCTTGGACTGCAAGGAGATCCAACCAGTCCATCCTAAAGGAGATTAGTCCTGGGTGTTCATTAGAAGGACTGATGTTGAAGCTGAAACTCCAGTACTTTGGCCACCTGATGCAAAGAGCTGACTCATTTGAAAAGACCCTAATGCTGCAAGAGATTGAAGGCAGGAGGAGAAGGGAACTACAGAGGATTTGATCATTGAATGGCATCACCGACTCAATGGACATGGGTTTGGGTAAACTCCAGCAGTTCGTGATGGACAGGGAGGCCTGGTGTTCCACGGTTCATGGGGTCACAGAGTTGAACACAACTGAGCGATTGAACTAAACTGATTGTAAAGTAATTAGCCTCCAATTAGAATAAATTAATTAATTTTTTAAAAATCTGTAAATCTGCTTATATGAATAAGAGAACATCAGAGAAAGCAAATCTATGCAGGTCAAAACAGTCAAAAATTTCCAGCAGATCAGAATATTCTAACCTATCTGACTCGTTGTAAAAGACCCTGATGCTGGGAAAGACTGGAAAATGCTGGAAAATGAAGGTAGGAGGAGAAGGGGATGACAGAGCATGAGATGGTTAGATGGCATCACCGACTTGACGGACACAAGTTTGAGCAAACTCTAGGAATTTATGATGGACAGAGAGGCCTGGCATGTTGCAGTCCATGGGGTCACAAAGAGTCAGACATGACTGAGACTGAACTTGAAAAATTGTACTTGAAAAATTGTGGAATTTTTAGTAATCCAGGCAGGGAAAATCAATAATGGATCAGCAACCACTCGTGTTCATGGTCTGTTCCTCATGTTCAATTAGGGGAGATGCACATAACCCAAGTGTATAAGCAAACAGGAAAGGAAATGACTGGAATGTTTTAAAATGTAAGTTAATCAAGTTCTATGATAGAGAACAAATAGAGTGAGTGGGCAAGGAATTCCCAATTAAGGTAGAGTGTTCAAGGCAGGCCTTTTGAAGGCAATGATGTCTAAGGAGAAAAGTGACTGAGAAGAAGCCAACCCTGTCCATATCCAGAACAGCATTATTCTTGCCAAAGGGACTAGCAACAGCAAAGTGTCTGGGGAGAGAGAAAGCTTGCCATTTTCTGAGACTTCAAAGGGTGAATGGGTTAATGAATGAATCTGAGGGGGACATGATGCAAAGTTGGAGTCACAGGAAGGGCCACATCATTCAAGGTCTTACAGGCTTTGCTGGGCCATTTTGTGCCCTTGCTTTTTCTTTTCTTGTAATTCAGAATAGAGAATAACTGAATATACTTCAGCTTGGAATTATCTCCCAAGATGCAGGAATATTAGCTCCAGAACTGGAGTTGGGGCAGGAAGATGAGGGAAAATCTGCCTGGCCCTGGAGTGAGAAGCAGAAAAAGTCTGTGAAGTGAAAGAGAAGAAGCAGAAGTCTAGAAAGGAGCAGAGACAAGGCAGATAGAGAGAGAAAATCCTGATTGCTTTTCAGTGCCTTTTTCCCAGTACCTTCCATGAGTCCTTGAAATTGTGTGCATGTGCTGGATTCATTTAGTCAATTCACCTTTCTTGCTTAGACTAACTTGAAGTGGATTTTATGACTTACAACTAAAAAGCTGTTAATCGAAGCACATATAATTTCTTTGAGTTTGACATTCTGTGAACAAATTAACTAAAATCAAGTCATCTATATGAGTTGATCCCAGCTAAGTATCATTTTTCCAGATTTAGTTTCTTTTGGAGGAGCAGTTAAAATGCTGGAAGTGTTTAAAAAAAAAAAAAACCAAAAAAAAAACAGAAAAGGGAGAGTAAACCCCTATGACCGCAACAAATTCCTTTCACATAAATATGTTTTTCCTATATCCACAAAAAATGTTCTGTTTACATTCTATTCTCTTATGCTTATTTTGACCATATTTTTGAGAATTCATCATAGTTTTTTTTCCCCATAGCATTTCTCTCCCACTGTGACAAGTTATTAATAATTATCAGGGATTTGAGTAAAAAAAGATTAACCATTTCTATTGCTCTGACCATACTGAGCATTTCTTAAAAGAACCATGAATTTCATTTCATTCTTTGTTGTTCTCTTCTTCACATAACTGGAAAGCTGCTTCTTTTGTTAAGATTTGAAAACTCACACTTCTTTCTACAGGAAGGGCTCACACACATACTCCTGAATTTGGTTTCATCAATTGTTACTTTCTTTCCGAGTCTTTTCTTTACCCTTTATTTGGCTGATATGTTGAAACTTCCATTTCTCCCTGTGAATTTCTATTTCTTCTGAGACCTTCTGCCACAGTCTGCAGTAATTTTTATTTTTTTAATATAAATTTATTTTAATTGGAGGCTAATTACTTTACAATATTGTATTGGTTTTGCCATACATCAACATGAATCTGCCATGGGTATACACGTGTTCCCCATCCTGAACCCCCCTCCCATCTCCCTGCCTGTACCATCCCTCTGGGTCATCCCAGTGCACCAGCCCCAAGCATCCTGTATCCTGCATCGAACCTGGACTGGCAATTTGTTTCTTATATGATATTATACATGTTTCAATGCCATTCTCCCTAATCATCCCACCCTCTCCCTCTCCCTCTCCCACAGAGTCCAAAAGACTGTTCTATACATCTGTGTCTCTTTTGCTGTCTTGTATACAGGGTTATCATTATCTTTAATCCATTTTGAGTTTATTTTTGTGTATGGAGTTAGAAAGTGTTCTAGTTTCATTCTTTTACAAGTGGTTGACCAGTTTTCCCAGCACCACTTATTAAAGAGATTGTCTTTTCTCCATTGTATATTTTTGCCTCCTTTGTCAAAGATAAAGTGTCCATAGGTGCGTGGAATTGTCTCTAGGCTTTCTATTTTGTTTCACTGATCTGTATTTCTGTCTTTGTGCCAGTACCATACTGTCTTAATGACTGTGGCTTTGTACTAGAGCCTGAAGTCAGGCAGATTGATTCCTCCAGTTCCATTCTTCTTTCTCAAGATCGCTTTGGCTATTCGAGGTTCTTTGTATTTCCATACAAATTGTGAAATTATTTGTTCTAGCTCTTTGAAAAATAGCGTTGGTAGCTTGATAGGGATTGCACTGAATCTATAAATTGCTTTGGGTAGTATACTCATGTTCACTATATTGATTCTTCCAATCCATGAACATGGTATATTTCTCCATCTATTAGTGTCCTTTTTGATTTCTTTCACCAATGTTTTATAGTTTTCTATTTATAGGTCTTTACTTTCTTTAGGTAGATATATTCCTAAGTATTTTATTCTTTTCTTTGCAAGGGTGAATGGAATTGTTTCTTTAATTTCTCTTTCTATTTTCTCATTATTAGTGTATGGGAATGCAAGGGATTTCTGTGTGTTGATTTTATATCCTGCAACTTTACTATATTCATTGATTAGCTCTAGCAATTTTCTGGTGGAGTCTTTAGGGTTTTCTGCATAGAGGATCATGTCATCTGCAAAGAGTGAGAATTGTAATTCTTCTTTTCCAATTTGGATTCCTTTTATTTCTTTTTCTGCTCTGATTGCTATGGCCAAAACTTCCAAAACTATGTTGAATAGTAGTGGTGAGAGTGGGCACCCTTGTCTTGTTCCTAACTTTAGGGGAAATGCTTTAAATTTTTCACCATTGAGGATAATGTTTGCAGTGGGTTTGTCATATATAGCTTTTATTATTTTGAGGAATATTCCTTCTATTCCTGCTTTCTGGAGAGTTTTTATCATAAATGGATGTTGAATTTTGTCAAAGGCTTTCTCTGCATCTATTGAGATAATCATGTGGCTTTTATTTTTCAATTTGTTAATGTGATGTATTACATTGATTGATTTGTGGATATTGAAGAATCCTTGCATCACTAGGATAAAGCCCAGTTGGTCATGGTGTATGATCTTTTTAATGTGTTGTTGGATTCTGATTGCTAGTATTTTGTTAAGGATTTTTGCATCTATGTTCATCAGTGATACTGGCCTGTAGTTTTCTTTTTTTGTGGCATCTTTGTCAGGCTTTGGTATTAGGATTATGGTGGCCTCATAGAATGAGTTTGGAAGTTTACCTTCTTCTGCAATTTTCTGGAAGAGTTTGAGTAGGATAGGTGTTAGCTCTTCTCTAAATTTTTGGTAGAATTTAGCTGTGAAGCCATCTGGACCTGGGCTTTTCTAAGAATTTGTCCATTTCTTCCAAGTTGTCCATTTACTGGCATATAATTGCTGATAATAGTCTCTTATGATCCTTTGTATTTCTGTGTTGTCTGTTGTGATCTCTCCATTTTCATTTCTAATTTTATTGATTTTATTATTCTCCCTTTGTTTCTTGATGAGTCTGGCTAATGGTTTGTGAATTTTATTTATCCTTTCAAAGAACCAGCTTTTGGCTTTGTTTATTTTTGCTGTGGTCTCTTTTTTTTCTTTTGCATTTATTTCTGCCCTAATTTTTAAGATTTCTTTCCTTCTACTAGCCCTGGGGTTCTTCATTTCTTCCTTTTCTAGTTGCTTTAGGTGTAGAGTTAGGTTATTTATTTGACTTTTTTCTTGTTTCTTGAGGTATGCCTGTAGTGCTATGAACCTTCCCCTTAGCACTGCTTTTACAGTGTCCCACAGGTTTTGGGTTGTTGTGTTTTCATTTTCATTCATTGCTATGCATATTTTGATTTCTTTTTTGATTTGTTCTGTGATTTGTTGGTTATTCAGCAGCATGTTGTTCAGCCTCCATACATTGGAATTTTTAATAATTTTTCTCTGTAGTGATTTTGGAACCCAAGTAAATAAAGTCTGTCACTGTTTCCATTGTTTCCCCATCTATTTGACATGAAGTGATGCGATCAGATGCCATGATCTTTGTTTTATGAATGTTGAGTTTTAGGCTAGCTTTTTCACTTTGCTCTTTCACTTTCATCAAGAGGATCTTTAGTTCTTCTTCACTTTCTACCATAAGGGTGGTGTCATCTGCATATCTGAGGTTATTGATATTTCTCCCAGCAGTCTTGATTCCAGCTTGTGCTTCCTCCAGCCCAGTGTTTCTCACGATGTACTCTGCATATAAGTTAAACAAACAGGGCGACAATATAAATCCTTTACATACTCCTTTCCCAATTTGGAACCTGTCCTTTGTCCATGTCCAGTTATAACTACTGTTTCTTGATTTGCATACTGATTTCTCAGGGGGCAGGTAAGGTGGTCTGGTATTCTCATCTCTTAGATAATTTTCCACAGTTTGTTGTGATCCACACAGTCAAAGGCTTTGGCATAGTCAATAAAGAAGGAGATGTTTTTCTGGAACTCTCTTGCTTTTTCAATGATCCAGCGGATTTTGGCAATTTGATCTCTGATTCCTCTGCCTTTTCTAAATCCAGCTTGAACATCTGAATGTTCTCAGTTCACATACTGTTGAAGCCTAGCTTGGAGAATTTTTAGTATTACTTTGCTAGTGTTATTGAGTGTTATTGAGATGAGTGCAATTGTGCCACAGTTTGAGCATTCTTTGGCATTGCCTTTCTTTGGGATTGGAATGAAAACTGACCTTTTCCAGTCCTGTGGCCACTGCTGAGCTTTCCAAATTTGCTGGCATATTGAGTGCAACACTTTCACAGCATCATCTTTCAGGATTTGAGATAGCTCAACTGGAATTCCATCACCTCCACTGGCTTTGTTCATAGTGATGCTTCTTAAGGCCCACTTGACTTCACATTCCAGGATGTCTGATCCTAGGTAAGTAATCACACCATCATGGTTTTCTGGGTCATGAAAATCTTTTTTGTACAGTTCTTCTGTGTATTCTTGCCACCTCTTCTTAATATCCTCTGCTTCTGTTAGGTCCATACCATTTCTGTCCATTGTTGTTCCCATCCTTGCATGAAATGTTTCCTTGGCATCTCTAATTTTCTTGAAGAGATCTCTAGTCTTTCCCATTCTATTATTTTCCTCTATTTTTTTGCATTGATCACGGAAGAAGGCTTTCTTATCTCTCCTTGGCTATTCTTTGGAACTCTGCATTTAGATGGGTATATCTTTCCTTTCCTCCTTTGCCTTTCACTTCTCTTCTTTCCTCAGCTCTTTGTAAGACCTCCTCAAACAACCATTTTACCTTTTTGCATTTCTTTTTCTTGGGAATGGTCTTGATCACTGCCACCTATACAATGTTATGAACCTCCATCCATAGTTCTTCAGGCACTCTATAAATTCTAATCTCTTAAATCTATTTCTCACTTCCACCGTATAATCGTATGGGATTTGATTTAGGTCATACCTGAATGGTCTAGTGTTTTCCCTGCTTTCTTCAACTCAAGTCTGAATTTGACAATAAGGAGTTCATGATCTGAGCCACAGTCAGCTCCCAGTCTTGTTTTTGCTGAGTGTATGTATAGGGCTTCTCCATCTTTGACTGAAAAGAACATAATCAATCTGATTTTGGTGTTGACCATCTGGTGATGCCATGTGTAGAGTCCTGTGTTGTTGGAAGAGGGTGTTTGCTATGACCAGTGCATTCTCTTGGCCAAACTCTGTTAGGCTTTGCACTGCTTCATTCCAAGGCCAAACTTGCCTGTTACTCCAGTTATCTCTTGACTTCCTACTTTTGCATTCCAGCCCCCTATGATGAAAAGGACATCTTTTGGGGATGTTAATTCTAGAAGGTCTTGTAGGTCTTCATAGAACTGTTCAACTTCAGCTTCTTCAACATTAGTGGTTGGGCACAGACTTGGATTACTGTGTTATTGAATGGTTTGCCTTGGAAACGAACAGAGATCATTCTGTCATTTTTGAGATTGCACCCAAGTACTGCATTTTGTAGTCTTTTGTTGACTATAAGGGCTGCTCCATTTCTTTTAAGAGATTATTGCCCACACTGGTAGATATTATAGTCATCTAAGTTAAATCCACCCATTCTGGTACATTTTAGTTCACTGATTCCTAAAATGTCGATCCTCACTCTTGCAATCTCCTGTTTGACCACTTCTAATTTACCTTGATTCACAAACTTTACAGTCCAGGTTCCTATGCAATGTTGTTCTTTACAGCATTGGACTTACTTCCATCACCAGTCACATCCACCACTGGGTATTGTTTTCACTTTGGCTCCATCTCTTTATTCTTTCTGGAGTTATTTCTCCACTCTTCTCCGGTAGCATATTGGGCACCTACTGATCTGGGAAGTTCATCTTTCAGAGTCATATCTTTTGCCTTTCAATATGGTTCATGGAGTTCTCAAGGCAAGAATACTGAAATGGTTTGCCATTCCTGTCTCCAAAGGACCACATTTTGTCAGAACTCTCCAACATGTCTTGTCTGTCTTGAGTGGTCGTACATGTCATGGCTCATAGTTTCATTGAATTAGACAAGGCTGTGGTCCCTGTCATCAGTTTGATTAATTTTCTGTGATTGTGGTTTTCATTCTGTCTGCCCTCTAATGGATAAGTGTAAGAGGCTTATGGAAGCTTCCTGGTGGGAGAGACTAACTTGTCATTTCCACAAATTTCCATGTGCCTCAGCAGAAGTAGCCTCTGCCCAGGTCCAGAAAGGGATTTGGTTGATCTAAGAGCAATCTCACTCCCCTGGCCAATGTTTATCTCTGGAACAGATGTGATTCTTTTCAGTGAGACATGAGTGAGTCCACTGAAGTGACTCTAGGAAAAGAATTTTAAAAATCCTTACTCCAAAATTAGAGCTAAAAGTAAAACCAAGTTATTGTCCACCTCTTGGCATCACTCTGTCTCACTGTAATACCTTAAACTGCAGTAAGCGCCTTGCTTATAGCCTGAGGATACAGGCAATCTGAGTGAGGATGGCAGGGCAGAAAGATGAAAAAAAACCTCTATGACACCATTGAGCCACAAAATTAATAAACCCTGAAGTTATCAGTCTGTGGGGTCACAAAAAGTTGGACATGACTGAGCAACTGAATTCAATTGACTGAAGTTAGCCTTATCACAGAATTCTGGTTTTGTAAGATTATATATGTATCCCTAGGTCTGAGCCACTTTAGATTTCAATTACTGAGCTAACCAGCTAATCCAACTCTAAGGATAGGGACAATGACTGTTGCTTTCCATTGTCCTTTCCAGAGACTAGCACAGTGTCTGGTTCAGAAATGAGGCTAGGATTATTAGCAGAATAAATGAGTATTAGCCTGGGGCTCTGTGACAATCTAGAGGGGTAGGAAAGGGTGGGAGGTGGGAAGGAGGTTCAAGAGGGAAGGGATATATGTACATATATGGCTAATTCATGGTGACGTATGGCAGAGATCAAACCAATATTATAAAGCAATCATCAATCAATTTAAAATAAATAACTTTAAAAATGATTACTAGCAGAATTTTACAACTGTCTAAAACCAGAGAAATAAAATCACATAATGCCAATATGCGGAGAAGACAATGGCAACCCACTCCAGTACTCTTGCCTGGAAAATCCCATGGATGGAGGAGCCTGGTAGGCTGCAGTCCATGGGGTCGCTAAGAGTCGGACACGACTGAGCGACTTCACTTTCACTTTTCACTTTCATGCACTGGAGAAGGAAATGGCAACCCACTCCAGTGTTCTTGCCTGGAGAATCCCAGGGACAGGGGAGCCTGGTGGGCTGCCGTCTATGGGGTTGCACAGAGTCGGACACGACTGAAGTGACTTAGCAGCAGCAATGCCAATATGACCACCAGAAACACTACATAAATCAATGGAGGATGAAAGACTAGTACCATATGAGGGAATATAGATAAACTAGACTTTACTGAAATTAGAATTTCTGTTTATCAAAATGCACCAGGAAAAAAATAAATAGGCAAGACACAGTCTGGGAGGAAATATTTGCAATACACATATGTGATAATTCTTTTTCCAGCATACAGAAAGAGCACCTATAAATCAATAGTCAAAAGACCAACAAAATTGGGCAAAAGATCTAAACAGACATTTCACAAATAAAATATTTTAAAAGTATCAATAAGAATATGAGAAGTTGTTCAAATGGGATCATAAGGGAAATGTAAATTTTAAAAGGTGATACCATTTCACATTCACTAAAATGGCTGAAGTTTAAAAGAACAACAATACAGATGTCAGCAAATATGCTGGAAAGTTGGGACTACTCATATTTTTGGTGAAATGTAAAGTGATAAAATTACTTTGGGAAATTATTTGGCAACATCTTATAAACTTAAATATACAGCTGTCCTATTAATTATTAATTCCATTCTTAGACATTTACTCATGAGAAACGACCAACCAAAAGATCTGTTTAAGAATGTTTCTGATGACATTAGTCATAAAAAAACAAAAATTGCAAATAATCCAAATGTTCTTCAACAAGAGAATTGTTAAACAAAATGTGATATATTCGTAAATGGATTACTACTCTGAAATACAAAGGAACAAGCAGCTAATACATAGAATAACATGGATGAGTATCAAAAGCAAGTTGTATAAAGCACAAAAAGAAGTCAGAAATGAAAATGTACCATCTAAATTATTTAATCTATAGGAAATATAAGAATAGGTTTAAAAATAAATCAGAAAATATACTCAGTGAAAGTGTGGGAAGGATTGATTGGGAAGGGCTTAAGAGAATTTTCTGGGGAGATGGAAATCTTTTATACTTCATTTTGGCTGCATACAGTCATCAAATCCCATTGAATGGAACACATATCTGTGCCTTTTATTATATGTATATTAAATATAATAATATACACCATATTGTTATATTACATACAATGATATTGCTGTTAAGTCACTTCAGTCGTGTCCGACTCTGCGTGACCCCATAGACGTCAGCCCACCAGGCTCTCCTGCCCCTGGGATTCTCAAGGCAAGAAAACTGGAGTGGGTTGCCATTTCCTTCTCCAATGCATGAAAGTGAAAAAGTGAAAGTGACGTCGCTCAGTCGTGTCTGACTTTAGCGACCCCATGGACTGAAGCCCACCAGGCTCCTCCATCCATGGGATTTTCCTGGAGTGGGGTGCCATTGCCTTCTCCAATAATGATATTCCATATGTATTAAAATATATGTGTATGTGTATGTAAAATGACTGCTGCCAAAAGTCAACACTTGTGGATGAGGAAAGCCATACAAATAGAGTCCTTATGAAAAGCTACATTAAAAAGTACTTGTAATAATCGAGAATGTATTATATTGCTTTTCCCAAGACCTGTAATTAATACTACTCTCAAGTTAGATTGCCTTATGGAATGAATCAGAGAGGAATTTTGTATAATATCAAGATGACATGGAACTGAAATAAAGATAATTGTATTAAAGGAGGAGAAAAGCAGTGAGTTGGAGATTAAGAGTAGACATTTAGGAAATTGTTTATTATGGACAATTTTCCAAATTCTCTTCCACAAAAAAGAAAGAAAGAAAGAAACAAATGTGCCTCAAGAAATAAATCTGTGTAAATGAAAAGAGATTCCCTGATCAAATTACTATGGGAAATGCTCTATATCGTATCTCCTTCTTCATCTTTCACAGTATATATAACCATGTTAGAGACTATCATAGGAAACTGGTAAATTTATTTAACTCAGATTTTCCCCAAAGCATCCCCAATACAATTTTCAACAAACAGTAGACTTAAATACTGTTTAAACTACATCTTTCTAAATCTTCTGCTCCCCTCATTAATTCCTGATAAAAGAAAAGGAATGAATTCCAAACTTGACTGCTCAGTTCAGTTCAGTCACTCAGTCATGTCCAACTCTTAGTAACTCTATGGACTGCAGCACACCAGGCCTCCCTGTCCATCACCAACTCCCAGAGTTTACTCAAACTCATGTCCATTAAGTTGGTGATGCCATCCAACCAGCTCATCTTCTGTCATCCCCTTCTCCTCCCACCTTGAATCTTTCCCAGCATCAGGGTCTTTTCCAACGAGTCAGTTCTTCGCATCAGGTGGCCAAAGTATTGGAATTTCATCTTCAGCATCAGTCTTTCCAATGAACATTCAGGACTGATTTCCTTTAGGATGGACTGGATAGATCTCCTTGCTGTCCAAGGGGCTCTCAAGAGTCTTCTCCAACACCACAGTTCAAAAGCATCAATTCTTTGGCACTCAGCTTTCTTTATAGTCCAACTCTCACATCCATACATGACCACTGGAAAAACCATAGCCTTGACTAGACAGACCTTTGTTGGTAAAGTAATGACTCTGCATTTTAATATGCTTTCTAGCCTTTGTCATAGCTTTTCTTCCATGAAGCAAGCATCTTTTAATTTCATGGCTGCAGTCACCATCTGCAGTGATTTTGGTGCCCAAAAAATGAAGTCTGTCACTGTTTCCATTATTTCTCATCTACTTGCCATGAAGTGATGGGACTGGATGCCATGAACTTTGTTTCCTGAAAGTTGAGCTTCAAGCTGACTTTTTCACTCTCCTCTTTCACTTTCATCATGAAGCTTTTTAGTTCTTCTTCATTTTCTACCATAAGGGTGATGTCATCTGCATATCTGAGGTTATTGATATTTCTCACGGCAATCTTGATTCTGGGTGTGCTTCATCCAGCACATCATTTCTTATGATGTACCCTGCATATAAGTTCAATAAGCAGGCTAACAATATACAACCTTGATGTATTCCTTTTCCTATTTGGAACCAGTCTGTTGTTCCATGTCCAATTCTAACTGTTGCTTCCTGACCTGCATACAGGTTTCTCAAGAGGCAGATCAGGTGGTATGGTATTCCCATCTCTTTCAGAATTTTCCACAGTTTGTTAGCAATTTTATCTCTGGTTCCTCTGCCTTTTCTAAAACCAGCTTGAACATCTGGAAGTTCACAGTTCACGAACTGCTGAAGCCTGGCTTGGAGAATTTTGAGCATTACTTTACTAGTGTGTGAGATGAGTGCAATTGTGCAGTAGTTTGAGCATTCTTTGGCATTGCCTTTCTTTGGGATTGGAATGAAAACTGACCTTTTCCAGTCCTTTGGCCACTGCTGGGTTTTCCAAATTTGCTGGCATATTGAGTGCAGCACTTTCATAGCATCATCTTCCAGGATTTGAAATAGCTCAACTGGAATTCCCTTACTTCCACTAACTTTGTTCATGGTGATGCTTTCTAAGGCCCACTTGACTTCACATTCCAGGATGTCTGGCTCTAGGTGAGTGATCACACCATCGTGAAGATCTTTTTTGTACAGTTCTTCTGTGTATTCTTGCCACCTCTTCTTAATATCTTCTGCTTCTGTTAGGTCCATACCATTTCTGTCCTTTATCGAGCCCATCTTTGCATGAAATGTTCCTTTGGTATCTCTAATTTTCTTGAAGAGATCCCTAGTCTTTCCCATTCTGTTGTTTTCCTCTATTTCATTGCACTGATCACTGAGGAAGGCTTTCTTATCTCTTCTTGCTATTCTTTGGAACTCTGCATTCAAATGGGTATATCTTTCCTTTTCGCCTTTGCCTTTTGCTTCTCTTCTATTCACAGCTTTGTGAATAGAAGCTGTGAAGGTCTATTGTAGACCTTGTAAGGTCTCCTCAGACAACCATTTTGCCTTTTTGCATTTCTTTTTCTTGGAGATAGTTTTGATCACCGCATCCTGTACTTTGTTACAAATCTCCATCCATAGTTCTTCAGGCACTCTGTCTATCAGATCTAATCTCTTGAATCTACTTCTCACTTCCACTGTATAATTGTAAGGGATTTGATTTAGGTCATACCTGAATAGTCTCATGGTTTTCCCTACTTTCTTCTTAAGTCTGAATTTGACAATAAGGAGTTCATGATCTGAGCCACAGTCAGCTCCTGGTTTCGTTTTGGCTGACGGTATAGAGCTCCTCCATCTTTGGCTGCAAAAAATATAATCACTCTGATTTTGGTATTGACCATCTGGTGATGCCCATGAGTAGAGTCATCTCTTGTGTTGTTGGAAGAGGGTGTTTGCTACAACCTGTGAGTTCTTGGCAAAACTCTATTAGACTTTGCCTTACTTCATTTTGTACTCCAAGGCCAAACTTGCCTGTTACTGCAGGTATCTCTTGACTTCCTATTTTTGCTTTCCAGTCCCCTATAATGAAAAGGACATCTCTTTTGGGTGTTATTTCTAGAAGGTCTTGTAGGTTTTGATAGAACTAGTTCTAGAAGGTTTGTAGGTCTTCATAGAACCGTTCACCTTCAGCTTCTTCAACACTTGACTGTTCAGTAAGTGTATTATATAATTCATCCTTTGATAACATATATCTAATTGAATAATAGAATTAAAAGATAAAATATAATTTCTTTACAGATATCTGCTTTGTAGACATCTTTACTCCAAGCATATCTATGCTAAAGTGAAAAGTTCCTTTATTTCCCTAGATTGCTGAAGCTGCCACCTGACTGGTCTATTTGTTTCCACTTCTGTCCACTACAACTAAGTGACCCATTGCCATAATTTTACACAAGTTATTTTACTTTTCAATGTTTTGTTTCCCCCAGATGTAAAATGAGTATGGTTGTTCCTCTAAATTAACTGGGGTTTTTTAAGCATGTTTTGTGAAATGTTTGAACCATTTGGGGAAAATTATGTTAGATTGTTTATTCACTATCTGTAGCTTGATAATACTTCTTTCCTGATATTAATGAATACTAGTTGGGCATCTACTTTATACAGTGTGTGCATGCATGCTAAGTTGCTTCAGTCATGTCCAACTCTTTGTGACTCTGTGGACCATAGCCTGCCTCCAGGCTTCTCTCTCCATGGGATTCTCCAGGCTTGAATACTGGAGTGCATTGCCTTGCCCTCCTCAAGGGAATCTTTCCCATCCAGGGATTGAACCCACATCTCCTGCATCTCCTGCATTGGCAGGAAAGTTCTTTATCACTAGTATTACCTGGGATGCCCACTATATACAGTAGAGCCTCCCAAATTAATGTAGTATATCTCAGAAAGAAGTCCCTTTATTTTATATTCTTAAAGGGCTCTTTTGGAGCAATTTCCAGAGGAATAAGTTAAAAATTAGGTCCATATCTATCTATACATTCATCCATCTATTCATTCAACATTGTTTTATTTAAACAATATCAGATATAGGATATATTTCAACTATAGACTCAACAGTATTTATTAATGGATTGTTATAATAAAGAGAAAAAGATGAAACAAAAATCTCTCCTGATCTTTAGCCTAAGCAACCACAGAAAAGGGTATCATTTACTAAAATAAGAAAACCTGAGCAGAGAGCACAATTTTAGAGTTGAAACTCAAAAATTATCTTCTATATATATTAAGTTTGAGATGACTTTTAGACAATCACAATTATAATAGAAGTAGGATTAACATACCCAGAGCCCAGGGCTAGAGGCATAAACTTGAGAGGCTTCAGCATATAGATGATATTTAAAGCCATGGGAATAAAAAATAAGAGAGAGGACAGACATTACTCCAATACAAGCTCTGGTATATATCATAACATCTAGAAAATACAAGGATGGAACAACAAAAACTGATTTGAAGTTGCCAGTTACTTATGTCAGCAGTAAACCAAGAAAATGTGTATTTCAAAAGACAAGTATGGAAAGCATTTTTAAAGGCAATGATCAATTGAGACAAATGTTGATGACACATAAAGATGAGGACCAAAGACACATCACTAGATATGACAACAGGAAGATAACGATGACCCCAACCAGTTGAGGCCACTGTAAAGACTCTGGATTTTACTTTGAATGAAGTGGGAGCCATCAGATGATATTGAGAAAATCTGAGCTGTTCATTATATGTGACAATCTGGTCACCTAATTTAACAAGTTCCCTCTGGCTGCTCCGATAAGACTAGATGGTAGACAGACAGAAGAATAAGCAGGAAATTCTGTCAGGAGATGACTGCAACAATTCAGAGAAGAGAATAGAGTGGCTTGAATGGAAAGGTAGGAGGCAGTGGTGAGAAGTCAGATTCTGAATATTTTTTAGCTAGGACCAACAGGATTTATAGATGGATTAGATACAGGGAGTGAAAGAAAAAGGAATTACAAGTGACTCTAAAATATTTGACCTCAGCAACTGGAAAGATGAAGTTGCTGTATTAAGGGCAATTAAGTGTTTGAGGAATAGAGAAGATGCAAGTAAAGAGAAAAAAATAGTGATCAGTGAGGCTGGAGAAAATTCAATGGACCCAGAAATAAAGTGAAGAAGCAAGTATTTCTAGAAAAAGGAAATGATTCACTGTGTTAAATGCTGCTGATAGGTCAGTTAGATGAGGACTACAACATAACTACTAAATTTAGTGACAGATTATTGGTAATCATGACCAGAGTTACTTTAGGGAAAAGATGGGATCAAAATCTTGGCTACAGTGAGTTTAAGAGAGAATGGGGGGGGGGGGGGGGTGAGACAGCAAGGATGAGACAAATATTTTTTTATTGAGGTATAGTTGATTCACAATATTATTATGTTAGTTTCAGCTGTATAGCATAGTGATTTAGTTGCATATTTTTTCAGATCATGTTTCATTAGAGGCTATTACAAATTTTGAATATAGTTCCCTATGATATATAGTAAATGCTTGTTGCTTATTTATCTTATGTACAGTTGTTTGCATCTGCTAATCCCATACTCTGAATTTGTCCCTTCCCCCATCCCTCTCCCCTCTACAACCCTAAATTTGTTTCCTATATCTATAAGCCTGTTTGTTTTGTATATAGATTCATGTGTATTATTTTTTTTTTAGATTCCACATAGAAGTGATATTATATGATATTTGCCTTTCTCTATCTGACTTATTTCACTTAGTATGATAATCCCTAGGTTTATCCATGTTACTGCAAATGGCACTATTTCATTCTTTTATGGATATTAATATTCCATTATATATATAAAAGTGTGTATTATATATATATATATATATATATATATATATATATATATCTTCTTAAACCAATCATCTGTTGATGGCACTTGGGTTTTTTCCCATGTCTTGACTATTGTAAATAATGTTACTATGAACACTGGGGGGCATGTATCCTTTGACAGGATTTTTCATTTTTTTTCCTGATATATTCCCAGGAGTGAGCTTTCTGGGTCATATGGGTCATAGCTCTATTTTTAGTTTTTTCAAGAAATCTTCATGCTGTTTTCCATAATGACTGTACCAATTTACATTTCCACAAACAACATAAGAGGATTCCCTTTTCTCTACACCCTCTCCAGAGTTTATTATCTGTAGATTTCCTGATGATGGCCATTCTGACTGGTGTTGAGGTGATACCTCATTGTGGTTTCGTTTTGCATTTCAAAGATTTTAAATGAATTTTTCAGTCAAGAACTGGTGCCCTAGCTAAGGGAGAGGGAACATGAAACACAGTTTTTGGTTTTAGATAGGAGAAACCAAAGCATGTTTATGTTGAGAAAGGTCCAACAAAGAGAAAAAATTTGTTGATACAAAAGAAAAAGGGAAGACTTACTGGGACTCAATGAGAAGGGATAGAAGTTTTTGCCCAAGGGAAGAGCCAGTCATGGATGTGATGAAGAGAGTCCATCCACACTAACAAAAACTAAGGTGGCATCCATAAACATAGGTGCTAGTAGATCCACTGGTGGGGGGAGGGGGAACTTGTGAGGATCACCTGCTGAGTGCTTCTGTTTTCCCACTGGAATAGGAAGAGGAGACTGGAGAGAAGATGATGGAGGTTTGAGAAGAGAGGGGAGGTATGAAGTTGTCATGAGGAAAGCAGGAGAATGAATGGACTGGGTCTGCCTTGCAGCCTGCAGCCCACTGGTGCTGAGTGACCAGGAGTCTAAAGTTAGGCTATGGGACTGTGTGTTTTCTTCCAACAGGTTCAGCTGTGTGGGCACAGCATGGTAAGTGGAGGGTGGGATTGAGCCGAGAGTATGTTTTTGCCTCAGTGAATAATTGCTACAATTAAACTTTCAGATGCCTGCTGTGCCAAGGGGCATGACAGCTATGGATGAGGAAAGGGTGAGGTGGCAAAAGGAAAACAACATTACTGAAGTCCTCCTCTGTGTTGTAGGAGCTTTAAATTTCAGAGAATGCTCACAACAACCCTGTGAAGGAAGCAGAGGCTAAGAGAAAGTAAACTATGTGTTCTAGGACTATACAGCTAGAAAGCCATGGAACATGCAGAGGGGCACAGGTTTTCCTAAGGCCCTCATAGGTTGGACTGAAAGGAGATTTGGGACTGTCTTCTGGGGGACAGTCATTGGCTCAGGGTCCAGGCGGTGGCTGAGTCAGCTGGCCAGACACCAGGACACAGCTTCCTGCCATCAAAACCCCAGGTGGCAGATGCAGTCACCAGTTTGGCTGGGAATCTGTGGCACCACCACACACAAAACCACTCATTTGCTCCTATAAAACAGTCATCACCTCACAGGATGCCAAGAAAATCAATCATGACTAAACTCCCAATTTGGTTTGATTCACTGACCACGCATAGACATGATCATAATGTTTGGTTATCATTCTTCATAATAATCATCCTTAGGTCGGCAGTAGCTGCACAAAGCTGCACAAAGTTGGGTGAATCTTCCTCGAAACAAATTTCAGTCTTAGGAATGGATGCTTTAGTTCACAGATGATCCCTAATTCCAGTAGGGGCTGGCTAGTCCTTTAGAACTGGAAGAGATTTTAGAGATAATTGTGCCCAGTTTTCTCATGTCCCAGTCTCAAGAATCGTAATCTTATATAAAATGTAGGTATGTTACCTTGCCCTGGATACTAATTTAATAATGAAGACACACAAGGCAGAAATCCTTCTCAAGTCTAAATAATTTTTGTGAAGCAACTATAGCTCATGATCTAATACTTTCCTTAAATGACCATTGTTCTTTACAAATAACATGTACTCAATAACTGTTTATTAAATGTTAAACCAGCTTGCCAAAGGGAATGAAGCCATAGCACATTAAAAAAAAAAAAAAAAAAAACTGCAAGGAAAATTCCACATCCCTGCCACTCTTTCTCCCAGACTGGGGCTTCATGTCCCTAAATGGGGACAGTATGGAGGAAAATGAGGACAGGTGGTAGATCTCATGAAAAAAAAAAAAAAAAAAACATAGCAAGGTCACTGTTGCTGTGAAACAGTCTCATTGAAACCCCAGCCCCAAGTCAGCCACGGGATCTGCAGCTCTGACTCTGACTGTTAAAAGGCTATTGTTGGATACTAAGTTGGAGACATGCAAGGGAAAGTGGGTTCTGAGCATCAGGGGATAAGCTCAGGAACAACTTATCTTAATCTGACTAAACATATTAAAACAATCCTCTCAGTAAAGAGGTAAAGGGATATTAAAACAGAACATCAATGATGATTTAAGGACACAGAAAAATTGTATTGCCTTCATTAAAACATTACAATGTCTTACCTGTTTACCATCTATTATTTTCAAGTTTCATAAGAAGCAGAGATTAGGTATACTTCTTCTTGGGTTTAGAATCTAAAAGGAGACAGGTGATATATACATTCATTATCCCACCACAAAACAGTGTATGGTGAATGTCAAAGAAGCAGTACAAAGCAAATGATGAAAGAATTCAGAAGCACTTTTACAGTTTATCTAAGCTAATTTTTACAGTGGCTCCTCAAGTGGTAGTAAGATCCCTATTATACAGATAAGGATTCTGGGGGTCTAAAATCTTAAGTGACATGTCCAATATCCAATGACTAGAAAAGATATTGGGTCTAGAGGTACAGAGAGTGATGGGATGGCTTAAGCAGTGACAAGTCTATGAAATAGAAGGGAAGAGGGCTATGAAGTGATGGAGATTCTCACTGTAAGACCTTGATGGTGAAGCAATACTGAGTGATGATAAAGTCCACACAGTGACCTCCTGGAGCTCGTTTACAGTAGAGTGGTAAGAGTTTCTACTGGTGATCAGAGGTTCAGGAGTTGTCAGGTGTGATTGCCAAGTAATGAATAGCAAAACTAATTCAGTCAGGAGGGGGACCCTTCTGTCATTATGAAAAGTGGAAATGCACAGTGGAGATCAGCAGACAGTGAAAACAAAGACATAGAGAAACATAACTCACCTGTGTTGTAGTCTGATTACACCAACGGTGCAATAAAATTTAGCCAGTGTGACTGTGGTTCATTAAAATAACCCTACACTGGGTTCCCAATACTCTAGAAATTTGGAGACTGTACATGGTTGGTATATTGAGCTTGACTACATTGGAGGATCTGGCT
Organism: Bos indicus x Bos taurus; assembly: GCF_003369695.1. Taxonomy (NCBI): domain Eukaryota; kingdom Metazoa; phylum Chordata; class Mammalia; order Artiodactyla; family Bovidae; genus Bos; species Bos indicus x Bos taurus. Next base: position 4,679,536 of record NC_040078.1, on the reverse strand, counting down.
GGTGTGGGTGTTATTTCTATGGTTTAAGCTTTCCTGATCTGATCACTTGGGACCTCCAGCAATGGTAGTATCTTCAGTTTGTGGTTTCCTTCCCTTTGCTACTTATCATAACATGTTTGTGTTAGTTGCTCAGTTGTGTCCGACTCTTTGCAACCCCATGGACTGTAGCCCACCAGGCTGCTCTATCCATGGAATTCTCCAGGCAAGAATACTGGAGTGGATAGCCACTCCCTTCTCCAGGAGATCTTCCCAACCCAGGGACTGAACCTGGGTCTCCTGCATTGCAGGCAGATCCTTTATCATCTGAAGGAAGTCCCATTTACCATATTACTGTTGACTTAATTGTCTGTCTTACCCTTAGACTATTTCTTTTGTGGCCAGAAACTACATCTTTCTTTCAAATCTTTTCCTCAACATTAGCATAGTCTCTAGCCTATGGTTAGTGACTGAGAGATGTTGTTGAATAAATGAAGTTGTATTGAAGCTGGATTGTGAAATATGAACAAGTATTTATAAGTGGTTTTGGAGAGTAGAATAAAGAGAAGTGGAAACCATTTTGTCCAGAGAGTGTTATGGTTAAAAAAAGAATAAAAGAAAGAAACTTGAAGGGCTAACTTATCAGAGAGTTCAGGATGGTTGCATAACATGCTGGATAGGAAGACTGGCTTTAGTGGCAGAGGCTTGGATTCAAATCACAGCTCTATTCCTTAACGACTAAATGATCATGGGCTACAATCCAAGAAGAGAGAGAGAAAAAACTATTGGGTCTTCACTTGTATTCTCTAAAGAAAAGAAATGAGAAGGAATCAAGAGTGTCTATATTATTCATCTGATATTCTTAATGCCTTCGTTACACAGATAAAGCTGACATTTTTGCTTACTAACACAACATTTATCTTCCAAAACATATTTGTTGACACTAATATGAGGACTATACTTATCTGTTGTTAGAAACAAACAGTTAAACTTCTAAAATGACCTAACTTCATACCACAAGAATCAATTTTAGATACATCTTAATAAAACTTTATAAGATTCGTATATAGAATAAAACCCTATCATGAAGCACCAATAAATTCAAATTAACATAATGAAAGGACTCTGTAAACTGTTATCTTCCATACAAAAAAATCATTTGAGAGACCCGGTGGCACAGTGAAAAGCATACATAGAGTTAGAAGACCCGAGAAACATTATTAGCTCTGTCACTTAGTAGCTATGTGGCCTTCAGCAAGTTACATAAACTTGGTGAACTTCAGCTTTACCAGTGTCAGTAATACCTATCTCATGGGGCATGATCTACAGAAATAATAAGCATGAAAATGTCTTGTTATTATGATAATTTTAACAAATATTTTGTTATGATATGATATGAAATTCACTCAGTCATGTCCAACTCTTTGTGACCCATAGACTATAGAGTCCAAGGAATTCTCCAGGCCAGAATACTGGACTGGGAAGCCTTTCCCTTCTCCAGGGGATCTTCCCAACTCAGGGATTGAATCCAGGTCTTCCGCATTGCAGGCAGATTCTTTACCAGCTGAGCTACAAGGGAGTCCCAGATATTGTGCTATAGTGAGACAATTTTTCATTACTGTATCAAAAAGGGGACTGAGAAAATGATCATAGCAGCCAGACAGTGCTGGAAAGGTGATGCAAATTTTTGTGGTTGAGAGGCTGTATAACTTTGAGACAGTTTTATCTAGATCCAAATTCTGCCAGGTGTAAGTTGCTGTATGACTGGGGGATAGGTTTTTACCACCTCATTGAGTCTCAAGTACCCCATCCACAAAATAGAAATAATAAAACCCATTTTGCAGGAGTTTTGTAGAGGAACAAAAACTAATGTAAAGTACCTAGAACAAAAGAGACATTCAGTAAAGATGTCTGCCAGTCTCATCATTATTTTCTCCATCACTATCACTGTTTAGTTCAGTTCAGTTCAGTCGCTCGGTTGTGTCCAACTCTTTGCGACCCCATGAATCGCAGCACGCCAGGCCTCCCTGTCCAACACCAACTCCCGGAGTTCACTCAGACTCACGTCCATCGAGTCAGTGATGCCATCCAGCCATCTCATCCTCTGTCATCCCCTTCTCCTCCTTCCCCCAATCCCTCCCAGCATCAGAGTCTTTTCCAATGAGTCAACTCTTCGCATGAGGTGGCCAAATTACTGGAGTTTCAGCTTTAGCATCATTCCTTCCAAAGAAATCCCAGGGCTGATCTCCTTCAGAATGGACTGGTTGGATCTCTTTGCAGTCCAAGGGACTCTCAAGAGTCTTCTCCAACACCACAGTTCAAAAGCATCAATTCTTCGGTGCTCAGCTTTCTTCACAGTCCAACTCACACATCCATACATGACCACTGGGAAAACCATAGCCTTAGCTAGACGGACCTTTGTTGGCAAAGTAATATCTCTGCTTTTGAATATGCTGTCTAGGTTGGTCATAACTTTCCTTCCAAGGAGTAAGCGTCTTTTAATTTCATAGCTGCAGTCACCATCTGCAATGATTTGGGAGCCCAGAAAAATAAAGTCTGACACTGTTTCCACTGTTTCCCTATCTACTTCCCACTATCATTGTTACTTTGTATTTTTTTCCCTTCTGCAAATTTCAACCATGGCCATGATGGGAAAGAGATCTGTTCCAACAGAAGCACAGGTGGATACTTTGCATTTCTTATTAAGCTCCAAATCCACTGGGAGGAAGCCCCCCTTTGGAATATAGTAGATTTTCACATTTCTCCATTCTGCCACTGAAATCCAACTAAAGTTTGTAAATGACACTTCTTTGAGCTAAAAATGGAAGCCAACAAGAACCCAAATTTTGTCAATGCAATAATGATCTGGCTTCAGTAAGATGAGCAGAGTGAAATAAGGCAAAAATCTATTTGGAGATCTCAAGGTCAAAGTTTATTTCTATAAAGTATTGAAATTTTGTTTTGCTTATTTGATATGATTGTGCATAAGGTGCTAAATAAATAGGAGCTATAATTTTGGCAGTCTTAATGATTGCTACTTCAGTGTTTGAACACTGAACAATACTCGCAGAGTAAGCAGTTTAATAAACTAGCAATTGCTCATGCAAGGGCAATTACCCCCATTTTGGTTTAATTATTAATGTGGGTTTTTTATATTCCCAACTTTAGCAAGCAATCTTGTTGTAATAAAAAAGTACAAACTGTTACATGCTACAATGATTATAAAATGATCATTTTATTAATATTATGGAGCACTTAGGAATATTCAGCTAATAATATCTCTTGAGGCTCTGAAATTCTTAATTCTGTCTTTATCCATGGAGAATGCCAAAGTTAGAAAAGCCAGTTCTGTACAGGTAAAGTTATAGAGAAACTTAAGGGGCACTGGATAATCTGCGACCATATTTATTTCTTTCAGAGACCTAGTATGATTCTTGAAGTCTCATTGTTAAAGGGAATTTGTTCAAGGAAGAGAATAATCCTAAACCACTTAGTGCTACATGCGAAAGGGAATCCTGAAGAAACTTTTCATGGGGTACTAGAAACCCTAATATCTAGAGGTAGGAGCGTGAGGTGGGAGAGAGATCAAAATACAAGGGGCGGGGCACTTCCTTGATGTCCAGGGGTTAGGACTCTATGCTCCCAGTTCAGGGAGCCCAGGTTTGATCCCCTGGTCCCGCAACTAGATTCTGCATACCTCAGCTAAGACCTGGTACAGCCAAATAAATAATTTTTTAAAGGCCAGATGTAAACTTCAAAAACCAGTTCTGTTTTCTTTTTTCAATTTGTCTTGGAAGATAGTTGGTTTACAATGTTGTGTTAGTTGCAAGTGTGCAACAAGGTGAATCAGCTATGTATATATATACACACACACATATGTATGTATACACATACACACACACACACTCTTCTTTAGATCCTTTTCCTATACAGGTTATTACAGAGTATTGAGTAGAGTGCTCTGTGCTATATAATAGGTCCTGGTTTGTTATCTATTTTATATATAGTAATGTGAATAAATCAGTCCCAGTCTCCCAGTTTATCCCTTTCCTCTCCCCTCCTGGTATCTGTGTTTGTTTTCAACATCCATGATTCTGAACAAATCATATAAGGCATCCTTCAAATAGACTGGATTGTGAAAGGGCATCTTCCCTGGACACCATCATAGCATTAAGAACTGCAGCACTGGAACTAAACTCCTGCCATTACTACTCTATCAAGCCTCCCATTCTTGATGACCTCAGTCATAACTAGTAGTCCAAGCTTCCTAGGCTATTCATCACCCTAACTCCACACCACATATTCTTTACATATTTGTTAGTGTGACTCAATCCTTCCCTCCTCCAGCTCTCCTAAATCTTCACTGCCTTCTGGAGCTGTCATTCTGTAACCAACCAGCTCCCTTAAATGACCCAATTTCATTCCACATCCTCTTCTGGAAACTTCACTTTACAAAAAAAAATTAACCGTATCCCAAAGTCTTTACTTCCTCTATTGTCTATTCCAATGTAAGCATATTCATCTTACACTAGCAGACCAGAAAGTAGGATTAGTTTTATTTTGTTCTTTATAGCTGACTATATTTCTGTTCCTCTTATAATAATTCCCTCCTCCTCTAAGACACTACCCAGTTTTACTTTCTACTTCTACCATTATCTCTGTTAATGTGCACCATTCATTGAAATCTTGAACTCCTTGCACACAGTACTTCCTTCCAACCTAATTCTAGTTATAATATGTGGCAATTTCAATTGGTTATTCATGTGAGTAACTGTCCTCTCAAAGTCTTGACCTTTCAGATCTTTGAGCTTTTCATCTCCAAAAACCATTAGCTCTGCTCTACATCAGCCATTCTATCTGTATTAGTCAGTTTTTGCTTAAGTGTCAGTAAGAAACAGCTCCAACATCTCACCACCTTGTAAAAGAAAAAGATATATGTTTTTTCTTACTCATGTGAAATGTCAGCTACTGGTAAGCCGCAGCTCTGCTCCATATGTCTGGAATCTAGTGTAAAGGAGCAGTCCCTGTCTGAAACATATTGTGTTGTAGGGGAAAAAAAAACACAAACAGAGAGAGGGAGGTCGGGAATGGCAGAGTCATTAAAGCTGTTGCTCAACAATGGTCAGTGTCACTTCTGTTCATATTCTATTGACCAAAGCAAGTCACATGACCAAGCCTGACACAATCAATGAAGAAAGTATTAATATGTCCCTTTCACAGGGTATAACATGAGGGAGATCAAGGCACATATTAGGGAAAATCATGCATAATACTGATAAGGGGAGGAGAATATTACATAATTTAGAACAATAGTATAATCTATCACTATTCCTTTTTCCAAACAATATTTTATTATCAGAAACATCTTGATCATTCCTAAAATCTTGAATGCTAACTTCCAACTCTCTGACACCAACTTTTTATCCTATCAACTTTCTTATTCTAATGTAACTACTATAGTTAATTCTACATCATTATGTACTATATACCATTGTTTCACGATTTTCTCACTATCCATCTATCTTCTTCTTAATTAATTTCCATTCTTGTTCTATTTAGAAACCATGGTCCTAATAAAAACAATAATAAAAATCATAGTGGGAGCCATTACATATCCTGCACTGGTCTAAACATTTTACATGTAATAATATGTTCACTATTTGCAACAACCACAAAGTATAGGGGCTTTTATTACCTCTGTCTTCCTGATGAGGAAACTGAGGGGCACATATACTAATACTGTGTCCAAGATTACAAATTTAATGAAAGGAAAGCAAATACCTCACATTTAGCAGTTGTACAATATTGTGCTATTACTCCTTTCCTTAAACACTCAACTCCCTTGTTCCCAGTGGGGATATCTTTTCTGTGCTATACGTGAGGAACTTAACAGGAGGAAAATCATACAAGTAGATTAAAATGTTTTGTATTAAGCATGATTGCAAATGTACTTGTACTCTCTACACTGCTTGGCTACACTACTCCGTGTTTCCTGGATCTCCAAGAGGATTATTTCTTATCTTCTCCACTTTCTTCTCTTCTCAAAAGTCATACTTCTTCCCCCTACCCCTCATTCTCTGCTGATGACCTTGACTCTTCTATAGTCGTTCCTTGGTCATTGAAAGTACCCCTGGAGGACACGAAAATCTGAGGATGCTCAAGTTCCTTATATAAAATGGTATAGTACTTGCATGTAACCTAGGCATATTATCCCCTATATGTCAAATCATTCCTAGATTACTTATAGTGTCTAATACAATGTAAATGTTTTACTTTTTGAAGTTTTCAGAAGTTTTTTTCTGAATATTTTTGATCCATGATTGCTTGAATTTACAGATGCAGAAGAACCCACAAATATAAGGACCCACTGCATTTAGATATTTTAAATACATAAATATTTAGTCACTCAGAAATCCTTGATGGCCCATCACTACATCTACAAAACCATCTGCATCTATACCTATTTTTTCTTTTTGTTCTTTCTTCCAGTTGCAGTGGAATAATTTTATTTTGTTTTTCCAATTGTTATTGTTTTATGTGGGTTCTGAAACCCCTTCCTTTTTATAGACATCGCTCCTCTTTTGCATCACAAAATTTTTATTCCTCTTTAAGCTGAGTGCTGAAGAATTGATGCTTTTGAACTGTGGTGTTGGAGAAGACTCTTGAGTGTCCCTTGGACTGCAAGGAGAATCAACCAGTCCATTCTGAAGGAGATCAGCCCTGGGATTTCTTTGGAAGGAATGATGCTAAAGCTGAAACTCCAGTAATTTGGCCACCTCATGCGAAGAGTTGACTCATTGGAAAAGACTCTGATGCTGGGAGGGATTGGAGGCTGGAGGAGAAGGGGATGACAGAGGATGAGATGGCTGGATGGCATCACTGACTCGATGGACGTGAGTCTGAGTTAACTCCAGGAGTTGGTGACGGACAGGGAGGCATGGCATGCTGAGATTTATGGGGTCGCAAATAGTCAGACACGACTGAGCGACTGAACTGAACTGAATTGAACTGAGTGGCATAATTCAGCATACAGAAATTCTGTATTTTCTCTCATCCTAAAGCAGCTCTTCTTAGATGTGTATCTTCTCCACTCCTCTTCACAGTCTAAATGCTCACAAGAATTGTCTATGCTCTTCTCCCCTTCCTGACATTCTATTAACTCTTCCAACCACTCTAATCTGACTTCTGACCCCATCATACTACCATAGCAACTATGACTGCCAAGGTTACCAAGGGCTGAAACTGAGAGTTACTTCCTTATCTTATTTTCTTCCTTAAAAAAAGCTTTCATGGTTTTGTGTTAATCTCTCTCTTATGGCTTTCCTCCTACAACTACAGTTACTATTCATTGTCACTGGAACATGCTTTTCCTTCACTTAACCTCTAACATCCAAAGTTTATGACCAGTAGAACCTTAACCCTTTATTCTTCTCATGCCTTTCTGAATGATCTAACAGTGCTCCTCCATTCATATGGTTTTAAATACCATCTATATGTCAACAATTACCCACTTATTTCTCAGCCAATACTGCTCCTCTGTGTTTTTTTGTATAAACAATATTTACCAAATATCTCTACCTTCAGGCCTCTTGGTTACCTCAAGCTCAACATATGCCAATTTAAATCCTTCCGTTATCTCCTCCTTCATATATATCTATTTATTTTGCAGTATTTCTCATCTCAGTTCATAGCAGAACTAATAATACAGTTTCTCAAGAGAGAAACTTTCTTTCACCCCTGACTTATCCTTCTTTATCATCCCAAATTCTAATTTATCATCAGTCTTGTAACTTCTCTTTTAGAATATACCTGGAGGGACTTCCCTGTTGGGCCAGTGGTTAACACTCTATGTTTGTAAAGAAGGGCACAGGTTTGCTCCTTGGTCAGGGAACTAAGATTGCACATCCCTGTGGTGTGGCCAAAAGAGAAAAAAGAAGACCTAATAAAATAAAATACACCTGGAATCTACCCATTTCTGTCAGTTTCCACTGCTTTAAATTCAGCTACTGAAATCTCCTACTTAGATTACTAAAATATTTTCTATATGATTTTTGTACATCCTTCTCTTGTTCCCATAAATATTATGTCTTGCATGCTAGATAAACTAATGAAAATAAAACTCACTTTTAAAATTTCCAAATAACTCATCAAATTTTTTCCTCCTTACAAACCCTGAATAATCAGACTCCTACCCCATTCTCCATCCTCATTTGAGGTTATTCACCCCTCATCCAATATTCTTCCTCCTCTTTGTTTGTTTTACTTCCTTGAACACATAAAGTTTTCTTTCTACCTCAAGGGATATCATACCTTCTTTGTGAAATACTTTTCTGTACTTTTCACATGTGGCTAGGTCATTAGTTTCCTTTAGGTCTCTGTTTAAATGTTTTAAATCTCAGCCATATTTTTCACCTAGGTTTTCACATTTCCGTCAAGTCCCCCATAGGTTATTCTATAGCACCGTCAACTCTTTCATGGATCTTATTACAATGATTACATGTGTATTTCTTCATACGCTTGCTTATTATTAGACTCCTCACCACACCAAGACCGCCATAAGACAGGATCCATGTCTGTTTGATTCATCAACATATACTAGTTGTCTCCAGTAGACTGACACATACAATAAATATACTTCTTGAATAAATGTATGAATTTGATTTCAAGTTCAGTTATCCAAATCTCAGTTCCCTCACATTTAGAATAGGAAAATTATTATCTAGGATTATGCTAAAAATCAGTGGTCTAAATAAGATAATCCCTGATAGAGTCTTTACACAATAAATACAAAGTCCTCTTTCCTGTATCCATGTATTATCTAATGTACATCTTTCAGGTCATATCACAAACAGGAGGGCCTAAAGTATAAAACAAGGATTTCAATGAATTAAAAAGACAGAATTCAGAGCCTAAAAGAGCTAGAAATTTTGGATAGAGTACTAGAGAAGAGGGAGCTACAGACAGGAAAAGACCTTGAACTCTCCTTAAAAGTCACTGTGAGTCTAGCTGAATACTAAGTCATTTATGCATAGATTGAAATTCCTTAAAATGAGGCAGCCATAAGTTGGAAAATTTCCATAACTCACACAAGGTTGGGAGATGTTTGCATTCCAACCAAAGTAAACAGACTTCACTGAATATCTGAAATAACAGAAGAGAGAAATGAAAGATCAGACCTCAGTCCAGGGTCTGAATTAGTCCTAAGTGAAAGTTACTACCCTAGACTTACTCAATAAATATAGTAGAATATTACTCGGCCATTAAAAAATATATACAAATCAACTTATTTGCAAAGCAGGCTTACAGATTTAGAAAACAAATTTATGGTTACCAAAGGGGATTGTGGGGCAGGGGGAGGAATAAATTAGAAGTTTTGGATTAACATATACATACTACTGCATATCAGATAGATAATCAATAGGGACCTCCTTTATAGCACAGGAAATACTCGATATTCTGTAATAATGTAAATGAGAAAAGACTCTGAAAAAGAATAGATACGTGTGTAATAGAATCACTCTGCTATACACCTGAAACTAACAAAATATTGTAAATCAACTGTACTCCAACACAAAATAATCTTTTTATTAAAGGCTACTACCCTAGGCTTACTCAGCAAAGAAAAAATAGTCTCAGAAAGATGTCTGAACTGCAAGTAACTTAATGATCTAGCAAAATAAAATCATCACAATTTATATTAAACATAAAAGTGCCAACATTAAAGTTATAACATGACAATATCCAGAATCCAAAAAATAAAATACTAGGTAAACAAAGAAATAGAAAATGTAAATTATAATCAAGAGGAAAAAATAGTCAGTAGGAACAGGCACAGAAATAGCATACATGGAATTTAAAGGAGCTCTCAAAAATCTGATCAAGGCTTCATAGGGAAGCATAGACATAAGGAAAATATGAAAACTACTAAAAAAAGTCAAATGGAATTGGAGGACCAAAAAACATAATACCTGAAATATAAAAACATCAGTGTGAGGCTACTACCAAATTAGAATGATCAATGAAACTAAAGCATAAATAGAAACTAGCCAACTTGAAGCACAGAAAGAAAAGAGGCTACACAAAACAGATGAAGGAAAAGAGACTGAACAGCATCCATATGACTAGTAGAATATAATTAAGTGTTTATCATGCAATCATGCATGTAATTGGAATCTTAGAAGGAGATGGACCCAGGAAAAAATTTTTGAAGAAATAATAACCAAAATTTTTCAAAAGTATGGTAAATTATGTACCCACAGATACATGAAGCTTAATAAATATCAGAATAAATAAATAAATAAATAAAATTACATCCAGATACATCACAAACAAATCACTGAAAACCAATAGTTAAGAGAGAAATTTTAAAGAGCCAGGAAAAAAAAAGGTAAATCATATTCAGAGGAAAAATATAAAACAAAAAGAATTACTACTAACTACCTATTAAGAGAAAAAAAAAGTGCAAATCAGAAGATGATAGAAAGATATCTTCAAGTGCTAAAAGCAAAAAAAAAAAAAAAAAAAACCCTATCAACCTAAAATTCTATACCTTTGAAGATATCCCTCAAAAATGAAAGTAAAATAAATATCTTTTAAGACCAACAAATCTGAAAAAATTCCTCACATCAGATCATCAATATAAGAATGTTAAGAAATATTATTTTATTAAACTAAGTTCTGCAAGAAAATGATACCAAGATAGAAACTCTTATCTACCCAATAGGAAATGAAGAATGCTAAAGGTAGGGGAAGGATAAACTGGGAATTTGGGATTAGCATATATATACCATGTGTGTGCTTAGTCGCTCAGTCATGTTCAATCCTTTGTGATCCCATGGACTATATGTAGCCTGCCCTGCTCCTCTGTCCATGGGGATTCTCCAGGCAAGAATACTGGAGTGGGTTGCCATGACCTCCTCCAGGGGATCTTCCCAATCCAGGGTTAGAACCCAGGTCTCCCACATTTCAGGTGTATTCTTTACTGGCTGAGCTACCAAAGAAACCCAGCATATATACATTACTATATATAAAATAGATAAACAACAAGGACCAACTGTATAGCGCAGGAAACTGTATTCCACATCTTGTAGTAGCCTATAATGGAAACGAATATGAAAAAGAAACATATATATTCGAATAACTTTGCTATGTAACTGAAATATCATAACTCAGTTATCTGATAATTTTTTTTAATGCCAGAAATAGTGGATGTGTGTGTAAATACAAAACACTGAAAAGCATTCAAGATTTTTCAAATAATAATTGATTATTTAAAACAAAAATAATATATTTTGGAGTTTATGACATATGCAGAAGTGAAAAACATGAAAATAACAAAGAAATTAATGGGTGAAAATGCATATTGTAAATTTTTTATATGTTACCTGATACACTAATTAAATTAGAGTCAGATGAGTTAAGGATTAGATTTTAAATAATAGAGCAACAAGTAAAAGCTAAAAAAATATGTGCAGTTAATAAGGCAATAAAAGAAATAAAAGTGAAATTACATAAATATTCAATAAGTCAAACAAAGCAGGAAATATGTAAAATAGAAACAAAGAGCATAAAAGATAGACAAAATAATAAATGACACAAAACCCAACTATATCAACAATTACATTAAATTAGATTAGTATATCAAAGGATGTCATCAAGAGAAAATACAATCCCCATAACAGGAGAAAATATTGTAAGCCATGTATCATATAGACTTTTAACAAGATAAGATATTTGTATTCAGAATATATAAGAATTCTTACAATTAAACAACATAAAGACAACCTGATTAAAAATTGAGAACAGGATTTAAACAGACATTTTTTCCAAAGATAAACAAATGACCATAAGATGCTTAACACCATTAGTCTCTAGGCCATCACTTCAGTCATGTCCGACTCTTTGCAACCCTATGGACCACAGCCCACCAGACTCCTCTGTCCATGAGATTCTCCAAGCAAGAATACTGGAGTGCCGCGAGTGAGGGCCAGAGAGGAAAGTGCGCCCGCAAAGTGCCGTCCAGACCAGCGCGGCCCTGCCGGCAAGTGGGAAACGCCCCGAGCCCAAGCAGCGGTGGCTAGCCCAAGCAGCGGTGGCTAGCCCGAGCCCGCGAACCCCGCCCCTCTGCCCTCCAAGGGCGCCGCTGCCGCAGCCTGCTGCTGGCATTCTGCTTCCTGCTGCTGGGGACACTGCTCCCCTGGGCCGACGCCTGCAGCTGCTCCCCGGTGCACCCTCAACAGGCGTTTTGCAATGCAGACATAGTGATCAGGGCTAAAGAAGTCAGTAAAAAAGAGGTGGGCCTAATATAGTAACTTAACAATGTATGCTTTCATCTTGTTTAAACCCTCAATGTAATGTTTGTTCCTTTGTGGTGTTACAACGCCCACCCTATTTTATGGTCTTGCTATGTTACAACAACTACAGGATTTAATGTGATCACAACGGTTTGTGGGCTTATTTATTTTATGAATATCAGCTTTAATAGCAGCAATTACTTCTGTTACTGGGGCAGCAATATCATTGGCTCAACAGGTGCATACTGCCCAATATGTTGATGCCATGTCTAAAAATGTTTCTCTAACTCTAGCAACACAGGAAGCTATAGATAGAAAGCTGGAGATGAGGGTAGATGCCTTGGAAAAGGCAATTATGCATATTGGGACTGAGTTACAGGCTTTAAAGGTGAAGATGGCTTTGTCATGCCACACTGATTACTGGTGAATATGCATGACACCTTTAAAGGTAAATGAGACAGATTATGAATGGAAAAAGATTAAAAATCATATTTCAGGTGTTTGGAACAGTTCTGATATTAGCCTGGACTTAGGGAAACTTCATAATCAAATACAGACCTTGGAACACTCTTGACTGGATTTTACCGCCACTGGAGCAGCTAATGACTTTTTTCACACCTTCTCTAACTTTATTTCTGGAAAAAATATTCTGTCTAATATCCTTAGTTATGCTGCCGTTGGTGCTTTAGTCCTACTTCTCATAATCATTCTTCCTTGTATTGTCAGGATTCTTCGGCAGAACATTCAGAGGCTCGCGTCTCAGCTGCATCTGGCAGTTTTAAGAAATAAAAAAGGGGGAGATGCTGGGAGCCGGCGTGAGGAGCTCCGCCCATGGCAAAGGTCATGAGGAAGGAGGCTCGACATATGCAAAGGCAGGATCGAGCCTCAAGAGTCCCCCTGGAAATTCTCGAGCATCTACCCCCAAAACCAGAGTCTGCCTACTTTACTACTTTGTGCTCTCACCTACACCTCTGACTTTACCGGGGCGGGGGGGGGGGAGCTGTCCCCCACCACCTCTTTTGGAGAAGGAGTTAACTTAGAGCTCCAGTTAATAATTCCTGGGCGTGATAGGAGTGTTTCAACCTACAAACTCCTCTAAAGATTCTCTAGCCTACCTGACAGGTTTATCTGGCCACATGTGATTGCTCACAGCCTCCCAACCGTGAGAGGCATGAGATGCTTTAAACCTTCTAAAAACAGGTTCTTTAGAGAAGTTAGAAAACTATTAGTATAGTATAGTGGGCTGATTAGAAATTGTATTGGTGAAGGGTTTTTCATTTGTTGAGCCAATGTTTACTGCTAAGTCTCCACATCCCCTGCCCTTATACACATTAATGAATATATAGAAGAAATAAGTATTAACCTTTGATATTAATCACATTGGACCTTAGGCTAAGCAAATTATTTCCTTAATTAAAACCCACTACACCCTCACCCTATAGGAATGTAACTTTATCTGGTACCTTCGGAGGCATCTGTTTTAAGAATAATCACCCCTGGAGAAATAAGTGTTCTGGTTGACTGATCGTTGTCCCAAGGAGAGGGTCATAAATTGTCAGCAGGCCCCCTGGCCAGAAGATGATATAACACCCCTAAGACCTCTGTATACATTTGTATGAAGCACCTGACTTTAATAAAAGTCAGGACTACTAAAAACAGACCCTGGAAAAATAAAAAATGGGATCAGTTCCTCGAAAGACTGGTCTCCCCATGTCATTCTTTTTCTCACCTTCTGGCTGAATTATCTGGAACGTGGAGGCTCGTCAAGCCTACTAATTATGCCTGGGCTTCTAAGATCTGACCAGGGAGGCCTTAGTGTCTCCTCTCCTTCGGGAGAATGGGAGGATGCCTGCAGCCTATGTAGGTGACGTAAATTCCTTGCCTTGGAATTTTACTAGCTTTCCACATAAACCAAGTTATTCAGCCTCTTTTCTCCACTAAATTTTCCTACTGAGCTATCCTTATTCTATTACTCTTTATATCTCTAATTAATATTTAATTAAAGCAATCGTATCCTGGTCACTGAAGCTGTCTCCCCTTCGAATTTCCCTGGATCCACCGGGGCTGGACCCTGGCAGGAGTGGGTTGCCAGGCCCTCCTCCAGTGGATCTTCCAAACCCAGGGATAGAACCCACATCTCCTCTCTCCTGCACTGATAGGCAGGTTCTTTACCACTAGCACCACCTGGGAAGCCCCATTAGACCTAGAGAAATGCAAATCTAATCCATACCGAGATACTGCTTTACACCTTCTGGGATGTCTAAACAGACATAGACAATAATAAATGTCTTCCAGAAGTTAAGGACATTTTTAAGAACCTTCATACATTGCTGGTAGGAAGATTAATAGAGCAGCCACTTTGGAAAACAGTTTGGCTCTTCTTGAAAATGTCAAATATAATAATTACCATGAAAGTGACAGTCGCTCAGTTGTGTCCGACTCTGCAACCCCATGGACAGTGCGTGGAATTCTCCAGGCCAGAATACTGGAGTGGGTAACCTTTCCCTTCTCCGGGGGATCTTCCCACCCCAGGGATCGAACCCAGGTCTCCCACATTGCAGGAAGATTCTTTACTAGCTGAGCTGTCAGGAAAAATTACCATATGATATAGCAATTACAGTCCTAATATATAGATAATATGTAATATCTGTATGTTACACATATGCCCAAAGAAAACACATGTCCACACAAAAACTTGTACACAAATATTATAGCAGAATTATACATAATAAACAAAAAATGAAAGCAATTCATATGTTCATTGACAGATGAATGGATTTTAAAAATGTAATATATCCACACAGTGGAATATTATCTGACCATTTATAGGAATGGAGTGCTGATTCATACTACAACATAAACGAAACATTATGCTAAGTGAAAGAAACCAGTCACCAAAGTACCAAAGACCATATGTCATATCATATATTTAGTGATAGAACATAGATTACATGCCAGTGGTCTGGGGGCTGGGGTGGTGGAAAAGGAAGGCAAGTGGGGAAGAAAAGGTTGATGTGTGACTAGTACCAGACAAGGTTTTTTCCTGGATTGATGAAAATGTTCTGAAATGCATTAGTAGTGATGGTTTCACAACTCTGTGAATATACTAGAAATCATTGCATTATACAATTTATGGTATGCGAATTTTATGTCAATAAAACCATTAGTTTTGAAATGTATATATATATGTCTTTAGTCAGTTATAGCTGAGAACACCTGGCAGAAATGGCTGAAATAAGGAGAGAGAAGGTTCAAAATGACCTTGACTTACTAAGAAAGAATCTGAATTCTAAGCCATGCTCTTAGGCAGTTTATTGCAGGTGTCCTCTGCTTAATACATCTAGTCATGTTTAATATAGATTGTTAAAAAAAGAAAGAAAGCAGCACCAGGAAATGGAGGAGAGGAGAGAAGAGGAGAGTAGAAGAGAGTTAGCAGGATCACAGAAAAAAAAGGCTGCTAACAGAAAGTTCCTAGTTATTTTCAAAATAGTCTATCTTTGATTAATAAGCTTGGTGAGAAACATAGATGCCCTACAAGAAATGAATCTGGATATTTTGTTGTAGGCTAAGAAAATAAATTACAGGACAGTGATTCAAAGAAAGAACAGCCTTGTTTTGCCTTTAAGGGAAAAGGACATTTCCAGTATACATTCCATGCTGGTCAGGAGGAGGAACCAAGAGTTCTGCTCTGGTGTTAGGTCCAGGTTCAAATATAAATTCCCCATCAGTTGTTAGCTGTGTAATTTGAAAGTCATCCTTTCTGAACCTCAGCATTTTCATTCGTAAAATATGAATAATAAAATCTATTTCATGGAACTGATATATAAATTAAATTAGATAATAAACAGGAATTTTTATGTCTAGTGTCTACCACAGTAATCCATCTTTACCCTCTGTTTTTCCTCAACTTGTTTCTCCATTATTTATTTCCCAAATATTCATTAAATGTGTGTTCTGAACAGCATTGTGGATACAGAAACTTCCCAAATGTTGGGAGATATTTTGGGTGGAATTAGCTGCGCCCACCTCTAATGTGGTAAAGCTGTCATGCAGAGAGAGAACATGTCTAATTCATCTTTTTTAACCTCAGTACCTAGAATAGTGCCTGGTGAAAAATAGGAATTTGGTAGATATTAGCTGAATAATTGAATGTACTAATTCAAAGAAAATTTGCAATTTTCCTACCTCATAACTTGAGCTTTTTTATCAAGTGCAGAACTAACTTGGAAAAAGTTATTCTATAAAACCCATATGGGCCAATTTTTAATGAAAATTAATATAAGAAATCAAGGTAGACTGATATTCAAGTCATTTCTACATAAATTGTCAAAACCAAGATGACTGCTCTTCTGCTAGTAGAAATTTTATGATGTGAAGACTGTGATTTGGCTCCATCACTTATAGGCTATGCTGTGTTGGACAGGTCATTCAGCACTTTCAGCCCCAGCTTCAACTTCTAAACAATTTTGTTGTTCAGTTGAAAAGTTGTGTCAGACGTTTTTCAACCCATGGATTGCAGCATGCCAGGCTTCCCTGTCCTTCACCATCTCCTGGAGATTGCTCAAGCTCATGTTCATGTAATCAGTGATGCCATCCAACCATCTCATCCTCTGTCACCCTCTTCTTCTCCTGCCCTCAATCTTTCCCAGCATCAGGGTCTTTTCTGATGTGTTAGACCTTCGCGTCAAATGGCCAAAATATTGGATCTTCAGGTTAAGTATCAGTCCTTTCAATAAATATTCAGGATTGATTTCCTTGAAGATTGACTGGTTTGATCTCCTTGCTGTCCAAGGAACTCTCAAGGGTCGTCTCCAGCATTCCAGGTGAAAAACATCAATTCTTTGGTGCTTAGCCTTCTTTATGATCAATAGGGATCATAATATATAAGTCAGGGAGTTGACAGCGATGTCCAAAGAATACATGAGAGTATTTTACATACCAACAAAAATTTGTGTAAATATGAGATATAATTGTTTTCATAATATGTTTATTACCTGTTTTAACTTTTACCAGTTAAAGTTGTCCAGAACAAATTTTCCACACTAAAAAGTCACAAGTATAGCTTTAGAACAATGAATATGTATGCATATCAAAAAATGCTAAAATTCACTAATAAAACATTTTTAAGACATTGCATTTTTAACAATGTGCTCACTATTATACAATGGGTTTCTCAACAGTTAACTACAAATAAAAATTTTAACTAAATGCTTATATGTGAAATATAAAAAATACTAAACTTATTTACAAAACAGAAATAGACTCATGGACACAGAAAACAAACTTGTAGTTACCAAAGAGGAAAAGAGGGGAGGAGAGGGATAAATTAGGAGTTTGAGATTAACATATAGACTACTATATATAAAAGAGATAACCAAGAAGGACCTACTGTATGGCACAGGAAACTATAATCAATATCTTATAGTAACTTAAAATGGAAAAGAATCTGAAAAAGTATATATATATATATGTAGATAGATTGATATACATACATATATATATATACACACACACATATGTGTATATATAAAACAAAGCATTATATATATGTATGTGTATATGTTTTGCTCTACATCTGAAACTAACACAAAACTGTAAATCAACTATACTTCAGTATATTTTTTTAATTTTATGTAAATAATAGCACCATTATTACTCCAACAAAGAGATACAACAAAAATGCAAAGAAACATTTATGTTTCTCACTGAACCATAGAGGTGAGCATTCCAAGTTGGGGAGCTACTACATTCTATGTATCCATTCATGGATCAAAGGTTCCTTCTGCTCTGGTGCTGCAGGGCATTGTCCTCATCTACATAGCTGAAATAAGTTCAAAAAGGTGGGCTGGAGAGAGGAAACGAAGAAGGACTTCATGGTCTGAAGAACTCACTCACCTAGAAGCAGCACATTACACAGAATTCTCATATCAGTCATGATCTACATTAGCAATGATTGCACAGTAACACTACAGGAACATGATAACAAGTGCTACCTTTCATTAAGTGTCATTTATATTTATTTATTCCTCTCAACAGTACTGAGACATATTATCCTGATGTCACCAGTGAAGAGATGGGGACCAGAGTGACTCTAACATCCCAAGGTTAAGCAGATAGGAAATGACAACCAGAGTCACCCTGGTCTGTCTGATCCATAGTGTATGCCCTTTCTACTTCACATTTGTTTCTTATTAGCCACAAAAATTTAGAAAACTGCCAGACTTTCAGAAAAACAACTTTTCACCTGGACTTGCAAGAACTTCATATTAGGTGGAAATCTTTCATTTTTATAGCTCCTTACAATTTACAAAGTGGTTCATGCTTGGCCTCATTTGCTTTTTATAACTCAGTGAGGCCAAAAACAATGCACGATTACCTCTATTTCTTAGACAAGGAAGGGGAGGGTAAAAGTTTTTAAATATTTTCCTCTAAGAGGGAAAAACATCACTGTTCACCATCCTGATCCCACGTCAAGGAATATTTTTTAAACAGAGTGATTATGTTATACTGATATTGGTTGCAAGAGGATTTTACTTGTATAATCACTGGGAAATTTATATGATGATGAAACATGTAGAGAATTTGGAGCAGAGCCACCGAATTCAAGAATTAGAAATAACATTTAAAATAGAAATCGAGGGACTTCCCTGGTGGTCCAGTGGCTAAGACTCCATGCTCCCAGAGCAGGGGGCATGGCTTCAATCCCTGATCAGGGAATTTAGATCCCACCTGTGGCAACTAAGAAATCCTGAGTGCTGCAGTTCAAATATGGAGCAGTACCAGGCTCCTCCATCCATGGGATTTTCCAGGCAAGAGTACTGGAGTGGGGTGCCATTTCCTCTCCAGGGGATCTTCCCGACCCAGGGATTGAACCCGGGTCTCCAGCATTGTAGACAGACGCTTTTACCCTCTGAGCCACCAGGGAAGTCCAAAATAAATATAATAAAATAAAATAGAAATGGCTACCTTTTAGGAAATGAAACAGAATGTGATCAAAACTGGCTTTATGTTTCAAGAGAAAATAAATTAGTTTTAAATTGCAACAGAAAAAAAAAAAAAAAAGCTGTCAGATATTAGAAAGAACTTTTGCACCAAAGGAAAAGAAAAATCATGTTGAATCTCCTTCCTTAAAAACTTCTGATTCAGGATCAACAACTGAATTAGACAAGACTTAGGTACAGCTGAGTAGTGTCTTGCCCAGAGTTTTGAAGCTACAGCAGAGGTTCCTAGCCTGCACCCTCATATGTTCCAGACAACTCTGGGATAGGGAACCTAAGTCTGTGTTCTGTTCATAATTATGCCCCATATAAGTCATGTGATATTAAGCAAGGCACTGAATCCTATTGAACCTGCATCCTCAACTGGAAAAATTTGATAGCAATCCCTGCCTTGTGTCATTAACTTCACATGAGATGACCTAGGTAAGGATACATTGTCAACCATAAATGCCTTCACAGTCACATTCACATTTCATAATTTTTTTAATTTAACCAATGTCAGTATATTTCACTTTTTACATACACAATTGCCCTCAATACTATATCTTCTTTTATTTCTCATTTCATTTAAAATTAACACTTTACAAAGTCTTACTGTGCAGCACAGGAGGATATGATATCCTTGTGATATCTTGTGATAAACCAAGATATGGAAAAGAATAAGATGTGTGTGTGTGTGTGTGTGTGTGTATATATATATATATATATATACACACATATATATATAATTGAGTCACTTTGCTGTACAGCAGAAATCAATTATACATCAATAAAAATGTTTTAAATACTTTGATGTTATTTTTCGTATGTCTGCTTAGACAATCAAGAGATTTTCTGCAAAAATCAAGACTGTATCAACCTCAATTAAAGCATCTGTAAACCAGAGAATATTTTGTTAGTCCTTCAACTGTCAAAGATAGTTCTAAACATATTCATAAGTCTATCCATTTCCTAGGGTTATTACCTGGCCCTTTTTGAGCTGCCATCTTTTTAGTAATATTAGTGCTAACCTGTTTTTGGCTTTGCTTTTTAGCATTACCTTTTTCCATATTGGTGTGTTTTTCTAAATGCAGGTGCTACAAGTCCCCCTTCTTCATGCTAAGTGGTCCTATAAAAATTGAATTTTCCATGAAAATATTCCATAGAGTGTGAAATCAAAGCAGAATTAAGCCTGAGGCGTCACTGCAGGATTTGGTATGAGGTTGAGGCTTATAAAGGCTTCCCTGGTGGCTCAGAGGGTAAAGTGTCTGCCTGCTATGCAGGAGACCTGGGTTCAATCCCTGGGTCAAGAAGATCCCCTGGAGAAGGAAATGGCAACCCACTGCAGTACTCTTGCCTGGAAAATCCCATGGACAGAGAAGCCTGGTGGACTACAGTCCATGGGATTGCAAAGAGTCGGACACGACTGAGCAACTTCACTTCACTTCACTTCACTTCACTTGAGGCTTATAAAGGGCCAGCCAACAGGAAAGATACGAAATATGAAACCAACTCCTGAGGCAAATCATCCTCATCTGTCAGTTTGTCAGTAACTGAAAGATACACTAGCATATTTCAACCAGTTGAAATCAAACTGTTGAATCAAAAACTTTCAACCAGTTGTATTTTTCATGACAAAATTGCTTTAAAGCCAAATAGTTTTGTGGCAAAATGCTTGTGTAAAACATTCACGGCAAACAAGTTCATGGAGAAAACATCAGACGTCGACACCCACCCCCACCTCACGTTGCCATGGATATAACAGATGGCAGAGTAAAAGGGCGTGCACTCCTGCATAAACTCCAAAATTACAACTCACTGCTGAACAATCACTGACAGGAGAATATTGAATCCCACCAAAGAAAGATACTCCACATCCAAGGTCAAAGGAGAAGCCCCAGGAAGACTGTAGGGGTGACTGTTTGAGCTCAAAGGGTTCAAACAAAACCCTGTGTGTACTAGGACACAGAGACCCCACAGAGACAGAGGCAGACCTTCCTTTGAGTGTTTGAGTGTCTCCTACAGAGGTACAGGTCAGCAGTGACCTAGCGCAGGGGCAGGGGGACTGGGTACAGCATAGATGTCTCACACAGCCTGTGCCATAAGCCCACTTGGAGGAGGTTGCCATTAACACCACGATAGAGCCAACAGGCAGATGACCCATAAACTGCAAAACAATTATGCCAACAAAATCTTCGCTCTGTGAAGAAAGTTCTAGAACCCACAACAGATTTTCCAACCTGGGAAACTGGCAAAGGGATTGAGAACCCCCAGGGAATTTGACTTTGGAGGCCAGTGGAATTTGATTGCAGAACTTACACAGGACTAGAGAAACACACTCGTGGAGGGCACAAACAAAACCTTCTGCACACCAGGACACAGGAGAAAGGAGCAGTGACCCCACAAGAGACTGATCCACACTTGGCTGTGAATGTCCAGGAATCTCTGGTGAAGGCATGGGTCATGAGGCATGTGGCCTATGGAAGGGATGGGGGCACTGAGTGCAGCAGTGCTTGCATGGGACCTTTAGAAGGAGATCACCATTATCTTCATTACCTCAACCATAATTTGGTATCAGGTCAAACAACAGGGAGAAAACACAGCCCTGTCCATCAAAAAAAAAAAATGGATAAAACATTTACTGAGCATGGCCTCTCCCACCAGAATAAGACCCAGATTCTCCAACAGTCAGTCTGTCCCATCATGAAGCTCACATAAGCCTCTTATCCTTATCAATCAAAGGGCAAACAGAGTGAAAATGACATCCACAGAAAACTAAGCAAACTGATCACATGGACCACAGCCTTGTCTAACTCAATGAAACTATGAGCCTTGCCATGTAGAGCCAACCAAGGTAGATGGGTCATGATGGAAAGATCTGACAAAACGTGGTCCACTGGAGAAGGGAATGGCAAACCACTTTGGTATCCTTGCCTTCAGAACCCCATGAACAGTATGAAAAGGCAAAAAGATAATGACACTGAAAAAATGAACTCCCAAGGTCGGTAGGTCCCCAATATGCTACTGGAGAAGAGTTGAGAAATAACTCCAGAAAGAAGGAAGAGATGGAGCCAAAGTGAAAACAATGAAGAGTGGTGGATGTGATTAGTGATAGAAGTAAAGTCCAATGTGGTAAAGCACAATATCACATAAGAACAAGGAATATTAGGTCCATGAATCAATACCAATTGGAAGTGGTCAAACAAGAGATCGCAAGAGTGAACATCGACATTTTAGGAATCAGTGAACTAAAATGGACTGGAATGGGTGAATTTAACTCAGATGACCATTATATTTACTACTCTGGGCAGGAATCCCTTAGAAGAAATGGAGTAGCCATCATAGTCAACAAGAGAGTCCGAAATGCAGTACTTGGATGCAGTTTCAAAAACGACAGAATGATTTCTGTTCATTTCCAGTTCAGTTCAGTTCAGTCGCTCAGTCGTATCTGACTCTTTGCGACCCTGTGAATTGCAGCACACCAGGCCTCCCTGTCCATCACCAACTCCCGGAGTTCACTCAAACTCACGTCCAGCGAGTCAGTGATGTCACCCAGCCATCTCATCCTCTGTCGTCCCCTTCTCCTCCTGCCTCCAACCCCTCCCAGCATCAGAGTCTTTTCCAATGAGTCAACTCTTCACATGAGGTGGCCAAAGTACTGGAGTTTCAGCTTTAGCATCATTCCTTTCAAAGAAATGCCAGGGCTGATCTCCTTCAGAATGGACTGGTTGGATCTCCTTGAAGTCCAAGGGACTCTCAACAATCTCCTCCAACACCACAGTTCAAAAGCATCAATTCTTCGGTGCTCAACTTTCTTCACAGTCCAACCTTCAACATCCATACATGACCACAGGAAAAACCATAGCCTTGACTAGATGGACCTTAGTTGGCAAAATAATGTCTCTGCTTTTGAATATGCTATCTAGGTTAGCCATAATTTTTCTTCCAAGGAGTAAGCGTCTTTTAATTTCACGTCTGCAGTCACCATCCACAGTGATTTCAGAGCCAAAAAAATAAAGTCTGACACTGTTTCCCTATCTATTTCCCATGAAGTGATGGGACCAGATGCCATGATCTTCGTTTTCTGAATGTTGAGCTTTAAGCCAACTTTTCACTCCCCACTTTCCCTTACATCAAGAGGCTTTTATGTTCCTCTTCACTTTCTGCCATAAGGGTGGTGTCATCTGCATATCTGAGGTTATTGATATTTCTCCCAGCAATCTTGATTCCAGCTTGTGCTTCTTCCAGCCCAGCATTTCTCATGATGTACTCTGCATATAAGTTAAATAAGCAGGGTGAAAATATACAGACTTGATGTACTACTTTTCCTATTTGGAACTAGTCTTTTGTTCCATGTCCAGTTCTAACTGTTGCTTCCTGACCTGCATACAAACTTCTCAAGAGGCAGGTTGGATGGTCTGGTATTCCCATCTCTTTCAGAATTTTCCACAGTTGATTGTGATCCACACAGTCAAAGGTTTTGGCATAGTCAATAAAGCAGAAATAGATGTTTTTCTGGAACTCTCTTGCTTTTTCTATGATCCAGCGGATGTTGGCAATTTGATCTCTGGTTCCTCTGCCCTTTCTAAAACCAACCTGAACATCAGGAAGTTCACATATTGCTGAAGCCTGGCTTGGAGAATTTTGAGCATTACTTTACTAGCACGTGAGATGAGTGCAATTGTGCGGTAGTTTGAGCATTCTTTGGCATTGCCTTTCTTTGGGATTGGAATGAAAACTGCCATTTTCCAGCCCTGTGGCCACTGCTGAGTTTTCCAAATTTGCTTGCATATTGAGTGCAGCACTTTCACAGCATCATCTTTCAGGATTTGGAATAGCTCAACTGGAATTCTGTCACCTCCACTAGCTTTGTTCGTAGTGATGCTTTCTAAGCCCACTTGACTTCACATTCCAGGATGTCTGCCTCTAGGTCAGTGATCACACCATAGTGATTATCTGGGTCGTGAAGATCTTTTTTGTACAGTTCGTCTGTGTATTCTTGCCACTTCTTCTTAATATCTTCTGCTTCTGTTAGGTCCATACCATTTCTGTCCTTTATGGAGCTCATCTTTGCATGAAATGTTCCTTTGGTATCTCTGATTTTCTTGAAGTGATCCCTAGTCTTCCCCATTCTGTTGTTTTCCTCTATTTCTTTGCATTGATTGCTGAGGAAGGCTTTCTTATCTCTTCTTGCTATTCCTTGGAACTCTGCATTCAGATGTTTATATCTTTCCTTTTCTCCTTTGCTTTTCACTTCTCTTCTTTTCACAGCTATTTGTAAGGCCTCCCCAGACAGCCATTTTGCTTTTTTGCATTTCTTTTCTATGGGAATGGTCTTGATCCCTGTCTCCTGTACAATATCACGAATCTCATTCCATAGTTCATCAGGCACTCTATCTATCAGATCTAGGCCCTTAAATCTATTTCTCACTTCCACTGTATAATCATAAGGTATTTGATTTAGGTCATTCCTGAATGGTCTAGTGGTTTTCCCTACTTTCTTCAATTTAAGTCTGAATTTGGCAATAAGGAGTTCATGGTCTGAGCCACAGTCAGCTCCTGGTCTTGTTTTTGCTGACTGTATAGAGCTTCTGTATCTTTGGCTGCAAAGAATATAATCAATCTGATTTCAGTGTTGACCATCGAACTGTCAAATGACCCAACAATCCCACTGCTGGGCATACACACTGAGGAAACCAGAATTGAAAGAGATATGTGTACCACAGTGTTCTTCACGGACTGTTCACAATAGCCAGGACACGGAAGCAACCTAGATGTCCATCGGCAGATGAATGGATAGGGAAGCTGTGGTACATATACACAATGGAATATTACTGAGCTTTTAAAAAGAATGCATTTGCATCATTTCTAATGAAGTGAACGAAACTGGGGCCTGTTATACAGAGTCAAGTAAGTTGGAAAGAAAAACACTAATATTAACGAATATATATGGAATTTAAAAAGATGATAATGATGACCCTATATGTGAGACAGCAAAAGAAACATAGATTTAAAGAACAGAATGTTAGACTCTGTGGGAGAAGGTGAGGGTGGGATGATTTTAGAGAATAGCATTGAAACATGTATATTATCATATGTGAAACAGATCACCAGTCCACGTTCAATGCATGAGACAGGGTGCTCAGGGCTGTTGCACTGGGATGACCCTAGGGATGGGATAGGGAGGGAGGTAGGATGGGGAGGGAGGTGGGAGGGGGGTTCAGGTTGGGGAACACATGTACACCCATG
Organism: Bos indicus x Bos taurus; assembly: GCF_003369695.1. Taxonomy (NCBI): domain Eukaryota; kingdom Metazoa; phylum Chordata; class Mammalia; order Artiodactyla; family Bovidae; genus Bos; species Bos indicus x Bos taurus. Next base: position 4,654,041 of record NC_040078.1, on the reverse strand, counting down.
GCTGATTCATGTCAATGTATGGCAAAACCACCACAATATTGTAAAGTAATTAGCCTCCAATTAAAACATATAAATTAATTTTTTAAATATATACCTTAAAACTCAACATTCAAAAAACAAAGATCATGGCACCCGGTCTCATCACTTCCTGGCAAATAATGGAGAAATAGTGTAAACAGTGGCAGACTTTATTTTTGGGGCTCCAAAATCACTGCAGATGGTGACTGCAGCCATAAAATTAAGACGCTTGCTCCTTGGAAGAGAAGTTATGACCAACCGAGACAGCATATTACAAAGCAGAGACATTACTTTGCTGACAAATGTCTGTCTCGTCAAAACAATGGTTTTTCCAGTAGTCATGTATGGATGTGAGAGTTGTAGTATAAAGAAAGTTGAGGACCAAAGAAGTGATGCGTTTGAACTTGGACTGCAAGCACATCAAGCAAGTCAACCCTAAAAGAAATCAGTCCTGAATATTCATTGGAAAGACTGATGCTGAAGCTGAAGCTCCAATACTTTAGCCGCCTGATGCAAAGAACTGACTCATTGGAAAAGACCCTGATTCTGGGGAAAATTGAAGGTAGGAGGGGAAAGGGACAACAGAGGATGAGATGGTTGGATGGCATCACTGACTCGATGAACATGAGTTTGTGGAAGCTCCCGGAGTTGGTGATGAACAGGGATGACTTGCGTGGTGCAGTCCATGGGATCACAAAGAGTCAGACATGAATGAGTGACTGAACTAAACTGGACTGAACAGGAGAGAGGATGGTAGGGCTTTCAATCAACTCTAATTTAGCTCAGTGTCACCCTCAGTCATTCTCTCCCATCAGGAAGCTTCCATAAGACTCATTCCTTCTCCATCAGAGGGCTGACAGATGGAAAACCACAATCACAGAAAACTAACCAATCTGATCATATGGACAACAGACTTGTCTAATTCTAATGAAACTATGAGCCATGCCATATAGAGCCACCGAAGATGAATGGGTTATGGTGGAGAGTTCTGACAAAATTTGGTCCACTGGAGAAGGGAATGGCAAACCACCTCAGTTATTCTTGCCTTGAGAACCAGATGAAAAGGCAAAAAGATAAGACACTGAAAGATGAACTCCTCAGGTCAGTAGGTACACAATATGCTATTGGAGATGAGTGGAGAAATAACTCCAGAAAGAATGAAGAGATGAAGCCAAAGTAAAAACAACAACCAGTTGTGGATGTGACTGGTGATAGAAGCAAAGTCTGATGCTATAAAGAGTAATATTCCATAAGAACCTGGAATGTTAGGCCCATGAGTCAAGGCAAAATGGAAGTGGTCAAACAGGAGATGGCAAGAGTGAACATCAACATTTTAGGAATCAGAGAACTAAAATGGACTGCAATGGGTGAATTTAACTCAGATGACCATTATATCTATGACTAGTGTGTGCAAGAATCCCTTAGAATAAATGGAATAGCCATCATAGTCAACAACAGAGTCTGAAATGCAGTACTTGGATGCAATCTCAAAAATGAAAGAATGATCTCTGTTCATTTCCAAGGCAAACCATTCAATATCATGGTAATCCAAGTCTATGCCCCAACAAGTAATGCTGAAGAAGCTGAACTTGAATGGTTCTATGAAGACCTACAAGACCTTCTAGAACAAACACCCAAAAAAAGATGTCCTTTTCATTATAGTTGTCTGGAATGCAGTCCCCTATAGTAGGAAGCCAAGAAACACCTGGAATAACAGGTAAATTTGGCCTTGGAATGCAGAATAAAACAGGGCAAAGGCTAATAGACTTCTCCTAAAAAAACGCACTAGTCATAGCAAACACCCTCTTCCAACAACACAAGAGAAGACTCTACACATCACCATAGGGTCAATACCAAAATCAGGTTGATTATATTCTTTGCAGTCAAAGATGGAGATGCTCTATACAGTCAGCAAAAACAAGACTGGAACCTGACGTGGCTCAGATGATGAAATCCTTATGTAAAATTTAGACTTATATTGAAGATAAGTATGGAAAACTACTAGATAATTCAGGTATGACCTAAATCAAGTGCCTTATGATTATACAGTGGAAGTGACAAATAGATTCAAGGGATTAGATCTGATAGACAGACTACCTGATGAACTATGGACAGAGGTTCATGACTTTGTACAGGAGACAGGGATCAAGACCACCCCCAAGACAAAGAAATGCAAAAAAGCAAAATGGTTGTCTGAGGAAGCCTTAGAAATAGCTCTAAATAGAAAAGAAGCAAAAAGCAAAGAAGATAAAGAAGATAAAGAAGGATATAACACTTGAATGGAGAGTTCCAAAGAATAGCAAGGTGAGATAAGAAAGCCTTCCTCAGTGATCAATGCAAAGAAATAGAGGAAAACAACAGAATGAGAAAGTCTAGAGATCTCTTCAATAAAATTAGAGATACCAAAGGAATATTTCATGCAAAGATAGGCTCAATAAAATACAGAAATTGTATGGACCAAACAGAAGCAGAAGATATTAAGAAGAGGAGGCAAGAATACACAGAAGAACTGTACAAGAAAGATCTTCACGACCCAGATAATCACGATGGTGTGATCACTCACCTAGAGCTAGATATCCTGGAATGCAAAGTCAAATGGAGCTTAGGAAGCATCACTACGAAAATGCTAGTGGAGGTGATGGAATTCCAGTTTAGCTATTTCAAATCCTAAAAGATGATGCTGTGAAAGTGCTGCACTCAATATGCCAGCAAATTTGAAAAACTCAGCAGTGGCCACAGGACTGGAAAAGTTCAATATTCATTCCAATCCCTAAGAAAGGTAATGCCAAAGAATGCTCAAACTAGTGCACAATTGCACTCATCTCACACGCTAGTTAAGCAATGCTCAAAATTCTCCAAGCCAGTCTTCAACAGTATGTGAACAGTGAACTTCCAGATGTTTAAGCTGGATTTAGAAAAAGCAGAGGAACCAGAGATCAAATTGCCAACACCTGATGTATTATCAAAAAAGCAATACAGTTCCAGAGAAACATCTATTTCTACTTTATTGACTATACCAAAGCCTTTGACTGTATGGATCACCACAAACTGTGGGAAATTTTTAAAGAGATGGAAATAACATACCACCTTACCTGAGTCCTGAGAAATCTGTATGCACGTCAAGAAGCAACAGTTAGAATTGGACATGGAACAACAGACTGGTTCCAACCTGGGAAAGGAGTATGTCAAGGCTGTATATTGTCACCCTGCTTATTTAACATATATGCAGAGTACATCATGAGAAACGCTGGGCTTGATGAAGCACAAACTGGAATCAAGATTGCCGGGAGAAATATCAATAACCTCAGGTATGAAGATGACACCACCCTTATGGCAGAAAGTGAAGAACTAAAGAGCCTCTTGATGAAAGTGAAAGAGGAGAGTGAAAAAGCTGACTTAAAACTCAACATTCAGAAATTAAGATCATGGCATCTGGTCCATCACTTCATAGTAAATAGATGGGGAAACAGTGGAAATAGTGACAGACTTTATTTTTTGGACTCCAAAATCACTGCAGATGGTGATTGCAGCCATGAAATTAAAAGACGCTTGCTCCTTGGAAAAAAAGTTATGACCTAAATAGACAACATATTAAAAAGCAGAGACACTACTTTGCCAGAAAGGTCCATCTAGTCAAAGCTATGGTTTTTCCAGTAGTCATGTATGGATGTGAGAGTTGGACTGTAAAGAAAGCTGAACGCCTAAGAACTGATACTTTTGAACTTTGGTGTTGGAGAAGACCCTTGAGAGTCCCTTGGACTGCACGGAGATCCAACCAGTCCATCCTAAAAGAGATCAGTCCTGAATATTCATTGGAAGGACTGATCTTGAAGCTGAAATTCCAATACTTTGGCCACCCTGATGCTGGGAAAGATTGAAGGCAGGAGGAGAAGGGGACAGCAGAGGATGAGATGGTTGCATGGCATCACCAACTCAATGGACATGAGTTTGAATAAACTCTGGGAGTTGGTGATGGTCAGGGAAGCCTGACGTGCTACAGTCCATGGGGTCACAAAGAGTTGGACATGACTGAGTGACTGAACTGAACTGAACTGAATTTAGGTCAGTAGATTCAATGAATGCCTTTGAGGGGTGGATAAGAAATGGCTCTGGCACTGAGATCCCACTCCAATAGCTACAGATGCCAAGCATCTAGCCTTCTTCATATGTCATTTTATTGCACTTCTCAATTTACTTTGCTTGGTAAATATTTTAGAATTGTAATTCAAATCATTTTTGACATCTAATCATTAAAATCAAGAAATTAAAAATAAGAATCCATCCTATTCAATAATTTAATAAACAGAGTTTAATTTGAAGATAATTTTTCCGAAAAGATCAAATACTTGGTAGGGGAAGAATGAAAAGTAGAAAAAAAAACACAACAAATTTTGTTTTCACGAGATATTTCTGAGAGCAATACAGCTCCAATTAGACATTGCCAGCTCTTCATCTCAAGATGCCCTTGATTGTTACATTTTTCTCTATTAAAAAATAAAAAGTAAATCAAACAACTAAGCTTGAAATTTGAGACAGACCCACTATCTCTAGCATTGTCCCTACTGAGTAAGTATGGGCTTCTCCTATGTCCCTTTTTCTTCATCACAAAGCTGGATAAATACCCTTTGCAACTCTGGCTTTTCTCATAATCTTTAAATTCTCAATTCACATTTTTTAACTGTAGAAAGCCACCAATAGAGTGTGGTAACTCATACAAGATACCTAGAAGAGTCAAATTCATAAAGTCAGGAAGTACACTGGTAGATGCCAGGATGTGGGGGAAGAGGGAGGGGGAATGGGTACTTAGTGTTTCATGGGGACAGAGTTTCAGTTTAGGAAGGGAAAATTTTTTGGAGATGGATGATGACAAGGGTTGTACAATATGTATATACTTCATGTCACTGAAGTGTACAGTTAAATATGGCTAAAATAATGTTTTACATTATGAGACTTTTGCCACACACACACACACACAACATTTAAAACAAATGTGGTGAAATGGATCTCCTATAATTTTCTTTCCCTTTCCCATTTACCTACAAACTAACTCTTCTGTATCTTTCAAAGTTTGGCCTTCAGTGTACACTAAAAATCTCTACAGTTCTGCCTCAAACTTCTACATTTCTCAACTATCTTAATCTTGACATTTCAGGAGGGAAAAAAAAAATGCTCCCACTTTTTCTCTCCATCTCTTATGTTCATTCTCATTCGGACTTTTAACCTCTCTTAGAGGAGACCTCTTCCTTGTCTTCTCTCTTTGCCTTCTCTTAAGTTTCCATTGAGAGAAGTGGGCATCTCCTCTACCCTCCAGAAAGGAGAAATACTTGAGTGAGCTCCATCATCCTTCCTTTATTCCCTGTCCACCCATCCACGTGATTATGAGAAAAATAACGAACAGATAACTGAGACCAGGCACTGACTGAGAGTCCAAGAGGAAAAAAATAAAGTTATGAAACAAACTGTATTTTATCTTGCTCTTTATCCCTCAAAAACAACCTAGTCTATAGTGACATGAGTTTCTCTCTGCCTCCTGACCCTTTGGGGTCAGCTCTCCATAGCTAGATCCTTACCCATGGGGGAGACTTGCTTATCTCTAGATTCTCATCCTGTGAGTAAAAGTGGGTACATTTGTTAGAGAGCCAGACACAGAAGGTTCTATTGTGCTCCCCAATCCAGTCCAACCAATTAAAAAGCTAATATCACAACCTCTATTTGGCTTCTCGTCTGTTCTTAATTGCTTAGAAGCCAAAACAGAGACTGGTGAGTGATTAACATCCCCCAAACACCAACATTTCCTCTTCTTTTTCTGTCTCTTTGCCTCTTGATCTTAATTAATTCCATGCAGCATAATATGTCCTGAGCTTCTTTGTCTGTAAGAAGCTACTCAAAACTAAATCATGGACATAATGAAGAATTCAAAATAGCCCTTTAGTAAGAAAATTCTGACTCTCTTTCTGTTAATATGTGAAATAAATAGAGAGCATATTGTGGGTCTAGCATGACACCTGGCACATAGTAAGTATAAAACAATTATTTGTTGAAAGAATATTAACTACAGAAATATTTTTTAACAGTGTGTCCAAGGACTTACAGAGTAGCATATGAGATAATTTTATAAATTTTTTTTAATCTAAGGGTACCATATTTCCTGACTTTAAAAATCTAGATTAATTGGGGGGGAAATGTAAATTTCAACTGTTTGACCAGAGATCTTATTCCTAATCAATCCATCATCAAAATGGGGCATTTTTCAACCAAGTTGATTCAATATTAAAACATCAAGGAGTTTTCCTAAATCATCTGTTCATTCACTAACTGAACTTTTATTTCTACTAAAAGAAAGATACTGCATTTGGAACTAACAAGAAGAATGAGACCTTTTCTGCCCTCAGGAGCTTACAAAATAATTCACATATATAAATGGTTTTAATATAGGAACCATTTCGTGATATATAAGATGTACTTTAAGAAAGTAAAAACGCCTGGGAGTTCCCTGGTTGCCTAGTGGTTAGGATTCCAGCCTTTCACTGCCATGGCCCAGGTTCAGTCTCTGGTTGGGGAATTGAGAACCCAAATGGTACAGCAAAAAATAAAGAAAGAAATAAACAGAAAGGCAATCAACTATGCTCTGATTTTTTTTTTTTTTTTTTTTTTTGGTAACAAGGTGGAAGATTTGGAGGGATGGGGAAGCTCATTTATAGTCATGTAAATAGGTAAATCTGATAGGAATTAAGGTAGTTTAGGGAAGAACTGTGGAGAGGGAAGTTCAAGAAGAGGGAAGACCAAAAACAATAAGACAGGAAAGAATGCAAATCGAAGCACCATTCACAGTAGGCAAAAACTCCAAACAGCCCAAATTTCTGTCATCAGAATGCATGTACTATGGTATATTTATATAATACAGTACCATGTCCTGTGTGCTGTGCTAAGTTGCTTCACATGTCCAAGTTTTTGTGACCCTATGGACTGTAGCCCACCAGGCCTTTCTGTCCATGGGATTCTCCAGGCAAGAATACTGGAATGGGTTGCCATGCCCTCCAGAAGATCTTCCCTGCCCAGGGACCAAATTGGCAAGCCAGTTCTTTTACCACTAGCACCACCTGGGAAGCACATATAATACCATTGGACTTGCCTGATGGCTCAAATGGTAAAGAATCTGCCTGCAATGCAGGAGAGCGGGGTTCAATCCTTGGTCAGGAAGATCTCCTGGAGAAGGGCATGGACAGAGGAGTCTGATGCATACAGCATTGAAATTCATGAGCCGACAATAAGTGCAGCAACATGGATGGAACTCATGTGTATAATTTTGAGCAAAATAAGCTAGACATAAAAGAGAATATATTGTATACAATTCCATTTATATAACTTCCCAAGAGGAAAAGTTGATGGGTTAGGATCAAGATAGTGGCTGTGGTCACTTTTGGGAAATAGAAGGGGTAGTGACTGGGGAGTGGGGGGCACCAAGAGAAGCTGCTGGTGGACCAGGGAACAGGTAGAGTTCTATTTCTTGACCTATGTTGGTGCTCACATGTATGTATTTGCCTTGTGAGAATTTATTAAGCTGGACACTCATGTGTTATGCATTGATTTATATATATATATATATATATATATATACATATATATATATATACATACACACACACACACACACATACAATAAAAACAAAACAAAAAGTACCCACAGAGATGAAAAGCTCAAGATCCATAAAGAGGGAGAGAACAAGATGGTGGAGGAGTAGGTGGACACGGAGTACATCTCTCTCCATGGATACATCAAGATACACCTTCAGACACAGAAGTACATGCAGAACACCAGCTGAGAGTGGACAGAAGTACCTGACCAGTGGAAAAGAATTATAGAACCACACAAAACTCGGTAGGATGAAGGAACTAGGGGGAAAAACAGGAGTGTTAGTAGGACTGGACCTGCCCTCAGCGGGTGGGGGAACTGAAGGAGGGGTTCAATCCCCACATGGGGAAATTGAATCAGAGGAGAAAAATTTAAGGCTGAGAGTGAAACAGGTGATCCGCAGCAGTCTAAGTGGAATGAGAATCAGACAGTCCTTGCTGCAGCAATACATACCCCAGACATTAACGGTGGTCTCCTGGAAGGCACAGAGGCTGGGAGACGGAGTTTAGGGATTGTGAAGCAATCCCAGGGCAAGGGCTGCTGTTGACTGCAGAGAGACTGATTGAGGAGATGTGAGGGAGGAGATCATGGTGGGAAATGCTGATGGAGGAAAGCCAGGCAGCCATGGAACGTGTAGCGGGTGGAGCCATCACCGTAGCCTCTCTCTCCCCACACACAGGCATCAGGAGCTGAACAATAGAGAGGCTGGCCCATCAAACACCTGATGCACTGAACTACAGAGTAGGATCACACCCAGGGTGCTCCCGTCCATGATTGATGTGCCAAACTACAGAGTAGGACCCCAGACGAGGGGGGCGGGGCGGGGGGGGGGCGGGCCTTCTATGTGCCTGACGCCCCCAACAACAGAGAATGACCCCAGGCAAGGGAGCCCTCTAAGTGCCTGAACAGGCAGACTGGCCAAAGAGGCCTTCTGATCACCAGCTACAAGAGGCTCAAAAAAAGACTCTGATAGGGCCCTAACTCCTGCAGCAGACGCAGTCTGTTTCCCTGCATACTTGGTACCGCCAGGGTCCCCACAAGCCAAGCAGCTGTGCCACCTTCAAACTCAACTCTCACTGGGGCAGAGCTGCCACGAGGGCGGGGGAGGGGAGGGGGGAATGTCTTGCATCTATGGGTGCAGGGTCGCTTTGGTCGTGTCCAACATTTTGTGAACCTATACATTGTGGCTTGCCAGGCTTCTCTGTCAGAGAGGTGGTTCTCCAGGCAATACGGAAGTGTACTGGCCAATACTGGTTGCTATACCCTCCTAGAGCACTGTATTTCCTGCTGCCCTAGCCACCAATTCCCCTGAGTACCTGATGCTGCCAGAACCCCTGCAACCCAAGCAGCTGCATCACCTCCATACCTGGCCCTCACAGGGGCAGACCCAAGCCCTCCAGGGCAGCCTCAGGAGCTAAACCCCAGTGGACGACCCACATATAGAGGTGGAAATAAAACCACAATTGAAACCGAGGGGCAGTGTGGTTAAAACCTTCCCACCAGCTATACTAACTGTAGATTAAATCCACAAGATCAACTATGCAGACTGTGTCTATGGAATATAAAAAAGGACATTGAGAGCTCCCACAAAAGAAAATGCACTAGTTCTGATACTTGTGGACAACAGAGGCAAGAACACACAGGAGTAGGACCAGATTAGAATCTGAGCTGCCCCCACAGCAGGTCCAGAGTTCAGCGCAGTGTTGGAGGGCATCCTAGGGAGGTAAGGTGGACTGTCACTCCCAGCAAGGGAAAGGACCCTGACAGCAGTGACTCAAAAACAACAACAACAAAAATTTATTCTTATTTTTTGACTTGTTGTGTAGATTCTTTTCTTTCCGTTTTTCCCCCTCTGTTGTAATTGTCAATTTTATTGGCACTAAGAAATCCAATTAAGCTTTTGAGTTGGGTTTTTTCCCCACATTTTTTAATTGTTGTCACAAACCTCTGCCTCTACATTGGGCTTTTGTTTTATTTTTTTCTCTTTTTTTTATTTTAATTTTTTGAACCTACTATTATTTTTTCTACATTTATTCCTTTGGCTTTTCCTACCACACTTTTCTCCTTGCAGTTAATCTTTAATATATATAAATCTTTTTATCTACCTCTATTTAACTTTGCATATCTATTCTTTCTTTTTTTTCTTTCTCTCCTTTCCTCTCAACATATTTCCTACTTTTATTTTATTCCCCAAATGGCACCTTGCTTCAGTTTTGTTTTCCAGTTTGTGTTTAAGTTAGTTTTGTTCTTACCTGGTAAATATAATTTTGATTTCCTTTGTTTGCCAGGTCAATCTACTGTACTTTATTTTTGTTGGAGTGTTTTCACTTTGCTCATGGGTATATATGTATATGTGTATATTCCATTATTTTACTTATTATTTGCCTGATTTTGTAACCACCATTTGTCTGGGGTTCATCTTTGGTTTCTTGTTTTTAGATATTTGTTTTAATCTCACTTAATGCCATAAGAAACCACCTGTGGAATCTTCATACTGACCAGAGATCAAGCCCTGAGCCTTTGGAGTGGGAGCACTGACTCCAAGACCCTAGACTACCAGAGAACTAACCCTAGGAAGTATCAAATAATGAAAACTCACACTAAGGAAACCACTTGAAAGCAAGATCCTGCATCACCCAACCAACAGTAGCACCCTGTGCAGGATGCCTCACCTAAACAACAAACAAAACAAAAATACAAACCCAGTCATCAGCAGACAGGATTACAACCTCACTCAGCCTTGCCCATCAAAGGAAAAACAAACAAACAAACAAAAACTCAGCACAAATCTCACCTTATAGGAAGTGCACACAAACCACTGGACCAACCTTAGGAGGGCAGAAACCAAAAGGAAGAAAGAATTCAGCCTTCAAGGAAAGAATTCAACTTTCCTTGACGTCAGGGAAAGGAGACCTCAAACAAAATAATTTCAAAAATAATAATAATTAAAAGGCAGAGAAATAATGCACAAATGAAGGAACAAACTAGAAACACAGAAGTCCAAATAAATGAAGAGAAAATAAGCAAACTACCTGAAAAAAAAATTCAGAAAAATGATAGTAAAGATGATCAAACACTTTGAAAAGAAAATGGAGGAAATGCAAGTATCAATTAACAAAGACCTATTAGCAAAACTAATATAATTATGTAAAGTTTAAAAATAAAATAAAACTTAAAAAAAAAAAACAAAGACCTAGAAGAATTAAAGAATAAACTTACAGAGACAAACAACACAATTACTGAAATTAAAAATACTCTAGAAGGAATTAATAGCAGAATATCTGAAGCAGAAGAATGAATCAGTGAGCTGGAAGATAAAATGGTGGATATAACTTCTGAAGAGCAGAATAAAGTAAAAAGAATGATAAGAGCTGACATCAGTCTCAGAGACCTCTGGGACCATATCAAATGCACCAACATACAAACTATAGGGGGTTCCAGAAGAAGAGGAAAAGAAAGGGTATGAGAAATTTTTTGAAGATATTAGAGTTGAATATTTCCCCAACATGGAAAAGGAAATAGTCAATCAAGTCCAAGAGGCACAAAGAGTCCCATACAGGGTAAACCCAAGGAGAAACACACTAAGACACATACTAATCAAACTAAGAAAGACTAAACACAAAGAAAGAATATTAAAAGCAGCAAGGGAGAAGCAACAAATAACATACAAGTGAAACCCCATACCTTAACATTTGATCTTTCAGCAGAAACTCTTCAGGCCAGAAGGGAATGGCAAGATATGTTTAAAGTACTGAAAAGGAAAAACCTACAACCAAGAGTCCTGTACCCAGAAAGGATCTCATTCAATACTGATGGAGAAATAAAAAGCTTTTCAGACAAGAAAAAGGTAAGAGAATTCGGTACCACCAAACCAGATTTACAACAAATGTTAAAGAGACTTATATAGCCAAGAAATGCAAGAGAAGAAAAAAAGATCTACAAAATCAAGCCCAAACAATTGAAAAAATAGCAATAGAAACATATATATATCAATAGTTACTTTAAATGTAAATGGATTAAATGCTCCAACCAAAAGACACAGACCGGCTGAATGGATACAAAAACAAGACCCATACATACTCTATCTACAAGGAACCCACTTCAAACCTAAAGATACATATAGACTGAAAGTGAAAGGATAGAAAAATATATTCCATGCAAATGGAAATCAAAAGAAAGCTGGAGTAGCAATCCTCATATCAGACAAAATAGACCTTAAAATAAAGAATATTACAAGAGATAAGGAAGGACACTACATAATAATCAAAGGATCAATCCAAGAGGAAGACATAACAATTGTAAATATCTGTGCACATGACATAGGAACACATCAGTACATAAGAAAAACACTAATAGATATAAAAGGAGAAATTGACAGTAACACAATAATAGTAGGAGACTTTAACTCCCCACTCACACCAGGGGACAGATCATCAAAACAGAAAATTAATAAGGAAACACAAGTCTTAAATGATACATTAAATGATCTCATTGATATCTTCAGGACATTCCATCCAAATGCAGAAGAATAAACCTTCTTCTCAAGTGCACATGGAACATTCTCCAGGATAGACCACATCTTGGGTCACACATCAAACCTCAGTAAATTTAAGAGAATTGAAATCATGTCAAGCATCTTTTCTGACCACAATGCTATGAGACTAGATATCAAATACAAGAAAAAAGTGTAAGAAACACAAACACATGGAGATTAAGCAATACATTTCTTAATAACCAACAAGTTACTGAAGAAATAAAAATGGAAATCAAAAAATTTCTAGAAACAAATGACAATGAAAACAAGACAACTCAAAACCTATGGGATGCAGCAAAAGTAGTTCTAAGAGGGAAGTTTATAGCAATACAATCCTACCTCAAGAAAGAAGAAAAGCATCAAATAGACAACCTAACTTTACACCTAAAACAACTGGAAAAAGAAGAACAAAAATAACCCAAAATTAGTAGAAGGAAAAAAATCATAAAGATCCAAACAGAAATATATGAAAAAGAAATGAAAGAAACAAGAGTAAAGGTTAATAAAAGTAAAAGCTGGTTCTTTGAGAAGATAAACAAAATTGACAAGCATTTAGCCAGACTCATCAAGAAAAAAAAAGAGAGAGAGAGAAGAATCAAATCAACAAAATTAGAAATGAAAAAGGATAGATTACAACAGACAATGCAGAAATACAAAGGATTATAAGATATTATTATGAATAACTACCTGGCAATAAAATAGCTTACCTGGAAGAAATGGACAGATTCTTAGAAAAGTTCAACCTTCCAAGACTGAACCAGGAAGAAATAGAAATTATGAACAACTGAATTACAAGCACTGAAATTGAAGCTGTGATAAAAAAAAAATCTCCCAAAAAACAAAAGCCCAGGACCAGATGGCAGCACTACTTACAATAGCGTGGAAGCAACCTAGATAACCATTGACAGATGAATGAATAAAGTGGTTGTACATATGACAATGAAACATTACTCGGCCATAAAAAAGGAATGGATCTGAGTCAGTTCTAACGAGGTGGATGAAGCCAAAACCTATTATACAGAGTGCAGTTAGTCAGAAAGAGAAAGATAAATACCGTATTTTAACACACATATATGGAATCTAGAAAACGGTACTGAAGAATTTATTTACAGGGCAGCAAAGTGGAAACTTTGGCCACCTCATGCGAAGAGTTGACTCATTGAAAAAGACTCTGATGCTGGGAGGGATTGGGGGCAGGAGGAGAAGGGGACGACAGAGGATGAGATGGCTGGATGGCATCACTGACTCGATGGACGTCAGTCTCAGCGAGCTCCGGGAGTTGGTGATGGACAGGGAGGCCTGGCGTGCTGTGATTCATGGGGTCGCAAGGAGTCGGACACAACTGAGTGACTGATCTGATCTGATCTGAAAGGAGAAACTAACTGTTGCTTCCTGACCTGCATACAGGTTTCTTAAGAGGCAGGTCAGGTGGTCTGGTATTCCCATCTCTTGAAGAATTTTCCACAGTTTATTGTGATCCACACAGTCAAAGGCTTTGGCATAGTCATTAAAGCAGAAATAGATGTTTTTCTGGAACTCTCTTGCTTTTTTGATGATCCAGCAGATGTTGGCAATATGATCTCTGGTTCCTCTGCCTTTTCTAAAACCAGCTTGAACATCTGGAAGTTCACGGTTCATGTATTGCTGAAGCCTGGCTTGGACAATTTTGAGCATTACTTTATTAGCGTGTGAGATGAGTGCGATTGTGCGGTAGTTCGAGCATTCTTTGGCATTGCCTTTCTTTGGGATTGGAATGAAAACTGACCTTTTCCAGTCCTGTGGCCACTGCTGAGTTTTCCAAATTTGCTGGCAAAATGAGTGCAGCACTTTCACAGCATCAACTTTCAGGATTTGGAATAGCTCAACTGGAATTCCATCACCTCCACTAGCTTTGTTCATAGTGATGCTTTCTAAGGTCCACTTGCGTTCATATTCCAGGATGTCTGGCTCTAGGTGAGTGATCACACCATCGTGATTATCTGGGTTGTGAATATCTTTTTTGTACAGTTCTTCTGTGTATTCTTGCCACCTCTTCTTAATATCTTCTGCTTCTGTTAGATCCATACCATTTCTGTCCTTTATTGAGCCCATCTTTGTATGAAAGGTTCCCTTGGTATCTCTAAGAGATCCCTAGTCTTTCCCATTCTGTTGTTTTCCTCTATTTCCTTGCATTGATCGCTGAGGAAGGCTTTTTTAAATCTCTCCTTGAAATTCTTAGGAACTCTGTATTCAGATGCTTATATCTTTCCTTTTCTCCATTGGTTTCTCTTCTCTTCTTTTCACAGCTATTTGTAAGGCCTCCTCAGACAGCCGTTTTGCTTTTTTGCATTTCTTTTCCATGGGGATGGTCTTGATCCCTGTCTCCTCTACAGTGTCACGAGCCTCCATCCATAGTTCATCAGGCACTCTGTGTATCAGATCTAATCCCTTAAATCTATTTCTCACTTCCACTGTATAATCTTAAGGGATTTGATTTAGGTCATACCTGAATAGTCTAGTGGTTTTCCCTACTTTCTTCAATTTAAGTCTGAATTTGACAATAAGGTGTTCATAACCTGAGCCATAGTCAGCTCCCAGTCTTGTTTTTACTGAGTGTATAGGGCTTCTCCATCTTTGGCTGCAAAGAATATAATCAATCTGATTTCGGTGTTGACCATCTGGTGATATCCGTGTCTAGAGTCTTCTCTTGTGTTGTTGGAAGAGGGTGCTTGCTATGACCAGTGCGTTCTCTGGGCAAAACTCTATTAGCCTTTGTCCTGCTTCATTCCGTATTCCAAGGCCAAATTTGCCTGTTACTCCAGGTGTTTCTTGACTTCCTACTTTTGCATTCCAGTCCCCTATAATGAAAAGGACATCTTTTGGGGGTGTTAGTTCTAAAAGATATTGTAGGTCTTCATAGAACCTTTCAACTTCAGCTTCTTAAGCATTACTGGTTGGGGCATAGGCTTGGATCACCGTGATATTCAATGGTTTGTCTTGGAAACGAATAGAGATCATTCTGTCATTTTTGAGATTGCATCTGAATACTGCATTTCATATTCTTTTGTTGACTATGATGGCTACTCCATTTCTTCTCAGGGATTCCTACCCACAGTAGTAGATATAATGGTCATCTGAGTTAAATTCACCCATTCCAGTCCATTTTAATTCACTGACTCCTAGAATGTTGACGTTCTCTCTTGCCATCTCCTGTTTGACCACTTCCAACTTGCCTTGCCAAGGAAATGGCAACCCACTCCTGGAGAATCCCAGGGATGGGGGAGCCTGGTGGGCTGCCGTCTATGGGGTCGCACAGAGTCAGACACGACTGAAGTGACTTAGCAGCAATTTGCCTTGATTCGTGGACCTAACATTCCAGGTTCCTATGCAATATTGCTCTTACTGCATCAGACCTTGCTTCTATCACCAGTCATATCCACAACTGGGTATTGTTTTTGCTTTGGCTCCACCCCTTCATTCTTTCTGGAGTTATTCCCCCACTGATCTCCAGTAGTATATTGGGCACTTACGACCTGGAGAGTTCCTCTTTCAGTATCCTATCATTTGCCCTTTTCATACTGTTCATGGGGTTCTCAAGGCAAGAATACTGAAGTGGTTTGCCATTTCCTTCTCCAGTGGACCACATTCTGTCAGACCTCTCCACCATGACCTGTCCGTCTTGGGTGGCCCCACCCAGCATGGCTTGGTTTCATTGAGTTAGACAAGGCTGTGGTCCATGTGATCAGATTGGCTAGTTTTTTATGATTATGGTTTCAGTGTGTCTGCCCTCTGATGCCCTCTTGCAACACCTACCATCTTACTTGGGTTTCTCTTACCTTGGGCATGGGGTATTTCTTCATGGGTGCTCCAGCAAAGCGCAGCCACTGCTCCTTACCTTGGACGAGGTCACCCCTCCTACCTTGAACGTGGAGTAGCTCCTCTCAGCCCTCCTGTGCCTGTGCAGCTGCCGCTCCTTGGACGTGGGGTTGGTTGTCTCGGCCTCCACCCCTGACCTCGGACATGGGATAGCTCCTCTCGGCCGCCTCTACAGATATTTCCATTATCAGAGAAAATTCTATTTGGATAGTAGTGTCATAGAGCATAGAAGTGATAAATATTAGCTATTATTACTATTAAGGGAAAAGCACTTCCCTTAGATAGTTTGCATTTTACTGAAGAAACTAGACCATGAAACATGAAAACAACACAGTTAAATGCTACAGCTTTGAGGGATATTATAGGAAGAGGGAGAATGATCTTTTTCAGGGAAGAGCAGCTAAGTATCACTAGAAGCAACCTTTGACATGTGTCCTAAGTTGATGGTAAGCTCCTCAAGAAAATTGCCTGTAAGAAGGGTGGTGCTGGAGCAAATTCTGGGAACAGTGAGCACGTGCAAGCATGCTTTGCTTGCTTTCTCTCACTCTTTCTTGGGAGAGAATTCTTAAAGAGACTGACTGAGTGTTCTGTGATGGGGTAGAGAGGGAAGAGTAGGGAGAAGGGTAGGAAGGTGTTCTGAGCAGGAAAATTTGTTCACAATCAACTAAAGAAAAGAGACTGATGAGAGTTTCAGTGACCCGATATGCTTTGGGTGAGTTGTGGTTGAGGTGGAAGAGCAGCAGCTGAGGACATAGAGGTGGGCAGGGCAGAAATGAAGAAGGGGTGTTGGTGCCATGTCAAGGCACTATCTGAGAGATAAGTTTATTTAACTATTTGAACATGTAATATATTCATATGGTCCAACAATCAAAATGCATAAAAAGAAATATAGTCAAAAGTACACACATATTATATGTAACCACCCCTATGTGTGCCTTATTTAATGCTCCAAAGTTTATTTTGTCTGTATTTATTTAAATACAGATATGTGGGTATTTATTTCTTCTTTTTAATATGAACAGACTTTGTACTCTTCTGCCCCTTGCCTATGTTCACACATAATGGGGATCTTTCCATATAGGTATATGCAAAACTATTCTGTTATTTTCTTTTTAACCCTTTTCTTCTTTGTTTTAAACAGCCACAGAATTCCATTCTGTGGGTACATGATAGTTTATTTAATGTCTCCTATTAAAGAATATTTATGTTTCTAATATTTTGCTTTTGCAAAAAAAAAAAAAAAGACCAAAAACTTTGTACATGAGTAATTTCTCCAGTGTGACTGTATATCTATAAGATACATTTTTTGAAGTAGTGTTGCAGGTCTCTGTGATTTGGAGGAATATTGCCACATCGCTCTCAAAAGGATTCTTCCAATTTACACTTCCACGGGCACTATACAAAAGTGCCAGTTCCTTATGGCTTCCCCAGTAGAAACTACTATGAAACTTTTCGTTTGTTTTGCTTTTGCGTTGTCAATCTGACAGGTGAATCCATGTCATTTTAATATGCATTTCTCTTATTGTGAATGTGTAAGAAACTTTTGCCTTTTTCCTTTCCTAAGAGACATCTGCTCATATCCTTTGCCCACACTTTATTGTTTAGTGTTTTGAGTTGAACTTTCTTCTTCTCCTGGCAGTAGTCTTTGAAAGGATCTGATGTGATCAGAATTACATTTTAGAAAGCTATCTTTAGCAGAGGCCTTGAGGAGAGTGGGCTGAAGCCAAGAGAGGCAGGAGATAAGAATACTAAGAAGAGAAATATAATTCATGTTAAAAGTTCACTGAGACATGTTCACTAAGGACTAGAAACTAGTGCACTTGTGATGGAGAGGAGGAAAAGAATTCATGAGATAATTGGAAGATGGAACAAAGCGATTCAATTGTTAGGTAGCTTGGGGGTAAGGCAGGAGCGGGAGTCTGGGAAGGCTCTGAGGCTTCTGGTTTGGGGGACTTGACTGGCCAGTAATTGGGACAGACAGCCCTGAAACAGGAGCAGATTCTAGAGGGAAGCTATAATGACCCTGCAGAATGTCTATTTGGTTTAACGTGTCCAGAGTTTTAGAAGAGAGGTCAAAAGTAGATCCGAAGATGTGAGATATCTGTATATACTACATGTAGATGTATAGATATGCTTATTAATCTGAGGTCCTTATGGTAACCCTGTCAGTGGGGAAAGAAGGAACAGAAGTATCTGCATTGGTAATTCTTGTAACTGCTTTAACAAGTGGGTGAGATTCTGTTATAATTAGCATATTCTTTGTTTGAATGCAAATGTTCTTTCTAAAGCCCTTCATTCTCAACTAGGCTAACACTTTCCTTGTTTCCACCAGTAAATTGCTGGGCAAATCCTTTCTGCCCTATTACTGGCAAAATCCTATTTCAAATGTTCTACGAAATACTCCATTGCCAAGTTGACTCTAGTCCAAAGCAGCAACGTTTATGACTATGAACAGGAGGGCCCTCCCAGTGCCCACTGGACTCCCATAACCCTCAGGGTGTTTTCTCTTTCTAATGATCACACTCTCCTAGGGGAGACAGGCTGGTTGAACACATCTGAATACTATTTATTTCATACAATGTCTTATTTGGGTCTGTGTTGCCAGAACAGAGCATAGGGCCCGGCACACAGTAGGTGCTCAAGAAGTGGTTGTTGAAAGGAGAAAATATTGACAGAGGTACTTAACAAATGCCAGACATTTGTAGGAAACTTCTTTTCTTTCCATTTCTCTCACCCTGTTTTATAGTCAACAAAACTCAGTAATATTAAAAAAAAAAAAAAAAAAAGCCCTCTCACTTCTCCATCACCAGTGAAACTTCTGACCCCTCCACAAAGTAGTCAGACAGGTAATTTGTTCTAGTTTGAGAGTAGGAGAGAATTGCTAAACTGAGATTAAACTGTGTCATTACCAAGATGTTTCAACTCCTTCCTCTGCCACAAAGTATAAAGCAACATTAAACCAAACACTGCATATCTCTCCCAAACATCATGTCCCAAACACGCTTTCCTAAGTTTACAAACCTAGAAAGAATTATGACAATATTTAGGAACTTGGGTGGGCTTTGGTAGGGAAGAGACAGGGAATGCATAATTATTGAATGGTGCTTCCCCCCAACCCCCACTACTTTCCTACCAAGATGCTTGAAAAGAAAGTGAAAATGTTAGTAGCTCAGTCATTCCTAACTCTTTGCGACCCCATGGACTGTAGCGCACCATGCTCCTCCATCCATGGGATTCTCCAGGCAATAATACTGGAGTGGGTTCCCATTTCCTTCTCCAGGGGAACTTCCCAACCCAGGGATTGAACCTGAGTCTCCTCCATTGGTGGCAGACTCTTTACCATCTAAGCTACCAGGGAAGCCCAATCAAGATGCTCAGTCTCTACAAATTATTTCCCTTTCATTCACTTTAAACTTTTAGTCCAGATGGATTTGTTAGTCTCTTTATGTATCTTTTTTCTTTTTTAATTAATTATTTTTTATTGAAGCATAATTGCTTTACAGAATTTTGCTATTTTCTGTCAAACCTCAACATGAATCAGCCATAGGTATGCATATATCCCCTCCCAACCTCCCTCCCATCTCCCTTCCCATCCCACCCCTCCAGGCTGATAGAGAGCCCCTGTTTGAGTTTCCTGAGCCATATAGTAAATACCTGTTGGCTATCTATTTTACATATGGTAATGTAAGTTTCTATGTTACTCTTTCCATACATCTCACCCTCTCTTCCCCTTTCCCCATGTCCATATGTCTGTTTCTCCTTTCAGTTCAGATCAGTCACTCAGTCGTGTCAGACTCTTTGGAACCCCATGAATCCAAGCACGCCAGGCCTCCTTGTCCATCACCAACTCCCAGAGTTCACTCAGACTCACGTCCATCGAGTCAGTGATGCCATCTATGAATCTCATTCTCTGTCGTCCCCTTCTCCTCCTGGCCCCAATCCCTCCTAGCATCAGAGTCTTTTCCAATGATCCAACTCTTCACATGAGGTGGCCAAAGTACTGGAGTTTCAGCTTTAGCATCATTCCTTCCAAAGAAATCCCAGGGCTGATCTCCTTCAGAATGGACTGGTTGGATCTCCTTACAGTCCAAGGGATTCTCAAGAGTCTTCTCCAACACCAGTTCAAAAGCATCAATTCTTCAGTGCTCAGGTTTCTTCACAGTTCAAATTTCACATCCATACATGATCACTGGAAAAACCATAGCCTTGACTAGATGGACCTTTGTTGGCAAAGTAATGTCTCTGCTTTTCAAAATGCTATCTAGGTTGATAATAACTTTTCTTCCAAGGAGTAAGCATCTTTTAATTTCATGGCAGCAGTCACCATCTGCAGGGATTTTGGAGCCCCCAAAAATAAAGTCTGACACTGTTTCCACTGCTCCCCCATCTATTTCCCATGAAGTGAGGGGACAGGATGCCATGATCTTCATTTTCTGAAGGTTGACCTTTAAGTCAACTTTTTCACTCTCCACTTTCACTTTCATCAAGAGGCTTCTTAGTTCCTCTTCACTTTCTGCCATAAAGGTGGTGTCATGTGCATATCTGAGGTTATTGATATTTCTCCCGGCAATCTTGATTCCAGCTTGTGCTTCTTCCAGCCCAGTGTTTCTCATGATGTAATATGCATATAAGTTAAATAAGCAGGGTGACAATATACAGCCTTGACGTACTCCTTTTCAAATCCCTTATGATTATACAGTGGAAGTGAGAAATAGATTTAAGGGACTAGACCTGATAGACAGAGTGCCTGATAAACTATGGACAGAGGTTCGTGACATTGTACAGGAAACAAGGATCAAGACCATCCCCATGGAAAAGAAATGCAAAAAAGCAAAATGGCTGTCTGAGGAGGCCTTACAAATAGCTGTGAAAAGAAGAGAAGAGAAAAGCAAAGGAGAAAAGGAAAAATATAAGCATTTGAATGCAGAGTTCCTAAGAATAGCAAGGAGAGATTGAAAAAAAGCCTTGCCAGGATCAATGCAAGGAAATAGAGGAAAACAACAGAATGGGAAAGACTAGAGATCTCGTCAAGATAATTAGAGATACCAAGAGAACAGTTCATGCAAAGATGGGCTCAATAAAGGACAGAAATGGTATGGATCTAACAGAAGCAGAAGATATTAAGAAGAGATGGCAAGAATACACAGAAGAACTGTACAAAAAAGATCTTCACAATCCAGATAATCACAATGGTGTGATCACTCACCTAGAGCCAGACATCCTGGAATATGAAGGCAAGTGGGTCTTAGAAAGCATCACTACAAACAAAGCTAGTAGAGGTGATGGAATTCCACTTGAGCTATTTCAAATCCTGAAAGATGATGCTGTGAAAGTGCCGCACTCAATATGCCAGCAAATTTGGAAAACTCAGCAGTGGCCACAGGACTGGAAAAGGTCAGTTTTTATTCCAATCCCAAAGAAAGGCAATGCCAAAGAATGCTCAAACTACCACACAATTGCACTCATCTCACATGCTAGTAATGTAATGCTCAAAATTCTCCAAGCCAGGCTTCAGTAATACGTGAACCATGAACTTCCAGATGTTTAAGCTGGTTTTAGAAAAGGCAGAGGAACCAGAGATCAAATTGCCAACATCCACTGGATCATGGAAAAAGCAAGAGAGTTCCAGAAAAACATCTATTTCTGCTTTAATGACTATGCCAAAGCCTTTGTCTGTGTGGATCACAATGAACTGTGGAAAATTCTGAAAGAGATGGGAATACCAGACCACCTGACCTGCCTCTTGAGAAACCTGTATGCAGGTCAGGAAGCAACAGTTAGAACTGGACATGGAACAACAGCCTGGAAATAGGAAAAGGAGTTCGTCAAGGCTGTACATTGTCACCCTGCTTATTTAACTTATATGCAGAGTACATCATGAGAAGTGACTGGGCTGGATGAAGCACAAGCTGGAATCAAGATTGCCGGGAGAAATATCAATAACCTCAGATACGCACATGATACCACCCTTATGGCAGAAAGTGAAGAGGAACTAAAAAGCCTCTTGATGAAAGTGAAAGAAGAGAGTGAAAAAGTTGGCTTAAAGCTCAACATTCAGAAAACGAAGATCATGGCATCTGGTCCCATCACTGCATGGGAAATAGATGGGGGAACAGTGGAAACAGTGTCAGACTTTATTTTGGGGGGCTCCAAAATCACTGCAGGTGGTGATTGCAGCCATGAAATTAAAAGATGCTTACAACTTGGAAGGAAATTATCACCAACCTGATAGCATATTGAAAAGCAGAGACATTACTTTGCCAACAAAGGTCTGTCTAGTCAAGGCTATGGTTTTTCCAGTGGTCATGTATGGGTGTGAGAGCTGGACTGTGAAGAAAGCTGAGAGCTGAAGAATTGATGCTTTTGAACTGTGATATTGGAGAAGACTGTTGAGAGTCCCTTGGACTGCAAGGAGATCCAACCTATCCTTCCTAAAGGAGATCCGTCCTGGGTATTCATTGGAAGGACTGATTCTAAAGCTGAAACTCCAATACTTTGGCCACCTTATGTGAAGAGTTGAGTCATTGGAAAAGACTGTGTTGCTGGGAGGGATTTGGGGCAGGAGGAGAAGGGGACGACAGAGGATGAGATGGCTGAATGGCATCACCAACTTGATGGACATGAGTTTGGGTAAACTCCAGAAGTTGGTGATGGACAGGAAGGCCTGGCATGCAGCAATTCATGGGGTTGCAAAGAGTCGGAGATGACTGAGCGACTGAACTGATAAAGATAACATTAATCACATGTGGCTATTGAGCCATATAGCCTGAACCTCCCTCCCACCTCCTGCATCCAAACCTCTAGGTCATTGCAGAGCACCAAGTTGAATTCCCTGTGCTATACAACTGCCTCCTGCTAACTATCTATTTTACTCAAGGTGGTGTAAATATATCAGTGCATGCTATACTATTTTACATTCCAACAACAATGAATTGGAATCACAGGTGTTCCACATACTCACCATTATTATTTTTTTTTTTTTTTGATCCACAGAATTAGTTTAATAGATTGCCGAGCTGATGGGAAACACTGCACTGGGCTTGCATTGAACAATAACATCTTTTGGTTCTAAATGCTGGATTCTTTCAGTTTAGCTTCATTATTTAATTTTGTTAGTCTTCATAACAATTTAGCCATTTTAGTGAGTGTATAGTGGTATCTCATTTCAATTTACATTTCTTTAATGGCTAAAAATATTGAGTACTGTGTATTTATTGATCATTTCTAGTGTTGGGCCTTTGTGTGGTGTCTCTATCTTTGTTCATTTTTTGCTGAGCTACCTTTGTTGTTATTTTTCAGGAGTTCTTTCTGAATAAGGCCCTTGGTCACTCACTGATTCACCTATTGAGGTTTTCTGTCAATCTATTGCTTCTCTATTCTTGTCGTTGTTTGTATTATATTGAATTGTACTTATTGAGTCAATTGTACAGTTAAACTGTTTTACCTGTACAATTGTTAAATTGTAATTGTACAGTTAAATTGTACAGTATACTTGTTTAAAGAGGTTTAATTGTACAATTAAATCTCTTGAGAGATTTAAATTTTTATGACTTCAAATTTTTCAAATTTCCCTCTATGGTTATTACTTGTGGGATCCTGTTTAAGAAATATTTGCCTACCCTCTGTTGCAAAGACATTCTCTTATTTTTTCCTAGAAGTGTTAAGGTTTTAGTAGCTGACTCTGTATAGAAGGCATATTTTTCAATTGTACAAAATTGTGTGACCAAAAAAGTGTAGAAGTGCAGGAGTATGGTGGACTGTTGTTTAGTTGCTAAGCCATATCCAATTCTTCTGCAACCCCATGGACTGTAGCCTGCCAGACACCTCTGTCCATAGGACTTACCAAGCAAGAACACTGGAGTGGGTTGTCATTTCCTTCTCTAGGGAATCTTCCTGACACAGGAATTGAACTCACATCTCTTGCATTGCCAGATGGATTCTTTAGCAGATGCAGAGACACAAAGTTCCCATGTTCTCTCTCTCTTCCCCACTTTATGTCTAGCTCTTCTTTCTGACAACTTGAACTGTGACCAACAGCCCACTAGAAACTGCTATGAATTCACAGCAGCATTAGCCGTGAAGGACCAACCACCTTTTAGAGGCTTCTATGCCACCCCTTTTGTGGTCCTTCTCTGGCAGATTTTCTGCCAACACTGACTTGTTCAGCTCTACTGGGGATGGTTAGCAAGCTCTCTTTCTTCAGCCTATACTTCCCTGCTTGCTTCCACATTTGTGTAGAGACTAATTTCTATGACAAATGCCCTGTTTCATTATACTCAGAGTAGTGAAGCTTCCCTGATTGAATCCTTACTGAGACTGTGAGGAAGAAGTGGTGCACAGAATGGAAGGAGGAAGGGAGGAAGGACTGTAAAACTCAGTGTCACAGAGACTATTGGAAGCCACTGGCTTCTTCCTGCAACTGCAGCTGAAACACTGTGGTGTCATGGCTGAATAGTATAAAGGAAAACACAATGTTTCATTATCATTTTTTGCCATTTATTGTGTCCCCTTTGATAAGCCTTTTTAGCATTCATCTTCAGTTACATTGCTTTTTTTTTTTTTTGCTTGTTCTCTTGGCTCAAAAGATTATTTTAAGGATACCATAAAATACAGTGTTCCATTCTCTGATCACTAACACATGCAATTTAACTTGTAAGCATTACTATCCTCATCATTGCTGTTATCATTCTTATAATTATTTGTTTGCATCTATATCAGGTAAGATAGGACTGTCATTTTGGATACCTTTGAAAGACCCAGATGAAAATTTAGAAGAGAAAAAAGGATTGAGAGATGCCAATTGGCTCTGAAGTTTTGGATTCTCTGTGGAGTTCTGTTATTTTCCTTACACCAATTCCCCTTGACCACATAGACCAGAGCTGGTTGAACCACTCTTGCCCATGGGAGAATTAATGTGTATTAAGGTTAAGAAATCATGTCTACCCTTGCAAAGCATCCTATCCAATAAGCTCTCAGCCACACCACAAGGTCTCCCACTCAGGGTGATTTTATCTTAGATGCAAAAAAATAAAATAAAATAAGTGTTTCAGAAGGCAATAGTTTAGTGACATGCATCTGCCCTTTTCAAACTAATTGATGTTACAGTCTGCTGTCTTTCCTTTGACTCGGTGAAGCAGAGTGGGAGTGTGGGGAATCTGAAATAACCACAGAAATAATAATGAAGGAAAAACATGGTATCGTTGGAAAACCATTTATTCAGCGGGGCTGAGTTCCAGTCTCGGCTTAGGGAATAAACTTGGGGAGTTCCAATAAACTCTGGCTTCATCTGAAAAACTATAAAGTTGTGCCAGCAAAGTTGTTACCAAACTGATGTTCTGTGTTGGGGACAAGGCTCTGATCTGGCCTGTGGAATAGCCAGGGCATGGAGTGCAGGGCTGTACATCTCCTCTTTGCCTAGTTCAGTTTTACACCTCTCTGCCTCCTACTTTATAAAGTTCAAAATAATAATTTACAAAAATTAAAATTATTTTGCCAAAAGAAAAAATAAAGCTTAAAAACATACTCTCCCACATATTCTGTAAGGCGATCTGCAAATCTAAATACTGTGAAATATGTTACAACCAATTTTCTATATTCTAGCAGGAGCCACACATTGATTTCAATCATGTGAAACCTTATTTACTCATTCTTTTGTACTTTAATTAATTAATTCAACAAAAAGTTATTGAATACCAAATACAGAATTTAAGGCTGAAGGGGAGAAAAATAGTTTTAGAACCTCCCTTTTCCGTGGTCTCTCATAGGTCTAGGGGGTCAGGCAGACAAATAAAAAACTATAATAGCATGTGATAAATGTTATAATAGAAATTGGTAAAAAATTGCTATAAGAATGTAAAGGAGTCCATTTATTCTGCTAGAGGGCTTTTAAAATGTACCATATGAAAATTTTCTATTTTTGCAATGCATTGACCTGCAGACTTTTGTTTGGGTTTATATTCAAATGAGCTCTTCATTTTCTGAGGAATGAAGAATAGTTCTAAGATATGCTGGATAACAAGGATAGGCCATCAGAGTTAGAAAATGTGCCACAGATAATTCACAAATGCAAACACACACATATGGACAATTCAGAAATTGCTTGACTGTCAAGTTGAAGAAAATCTTATGAAGACCATCCAAATGTATCCTTTCAAGTACACATTCTGTACATTACTTTAATATGAACAATAAGCATACTGGGGAAAGAGCTATGTTTTCCAGGTGTGTAAGTCACTGCATCATGATCCTCTTTTACTAGGTTTGCATTTACTCTCAAGACACATATTTCACTTGGCTTGTTGACAGTTTATGAAGGGCAAGAAGAATTTCTCCCTCTCATGTCTGATCAAATGCACAAAGAGAGGTGCCAACAATTAACTTAAAACTTTGGCAGCATCATGTCCCATGCCTCATTTAACAATAGGTCTACAATTTCTGACCCCATAATAACATCGTTCCTCCGTAACTTATTCCTTCAGTTGCCTGCTGCTCACTTATCATAGATTTGTAGCCTTGAACCCCTCTTTGCCCCTATAAATTTCCAAAATCACAACCTTTCATGCAGTTTGTGAAAATGTTTAATGCCAACCACAGAAAGTTATGCTCCCTTGTCTACAGTGAACAGTGTGAAACAAAAAGTTATAAAACATGGGATTTTTGATGCTTATTTTCCAAACAAGCTTTTCATAATGCAAAATCTATTTATGTGTAGAAGCCATTAATTTCCTTATTAATACTGATGGCTACTCTAACAAGATCCACTGAATATAAAAATATTAATATTTGACTTAGCTGGAATGTTATTCAAAGTGCTTTATTCATAACCATTTTGTCAGTAGCAATACCTTGATTGTTTTCCATCTGGAGCTAGAATTATAAATAAATTAAAACTCAACAACTCAAATGTATGCAGTTCACCACTTTCATCACCAATTATTGGATTTCTATGATTATTTTTCTCTGATGCATCCTTTAAGACTCATCTTAAATGCCACCTCCTCTATGAAACCAGTCACCATCTCAACTCACACAGACTCTCTTTTGGGAAGAAAGAGCTTCCTAAATGGTTTACTTATCACCAATTTACTTTAAATATACACCATGTCGTGGAGTAAAATTTTGCTAACATTCCTGTTGGTGGTTGTCTTCTATACACAAAGGTATCTTCTTTCC
This sequence comes from Bos indicus x Bos taurus, assembly GCF_003369695.1. Lineage (NCBI taxonomy): Eukaryota > Metazoa > Chordata > Mammalia > Artiodactyla > Bovidae > Bos > Bos indicus x Bos taurus. The sequence goes on along the minus strand of NC_040078.1, from coordinate 4,626,829 downwards.
TCAAGGAGTAATTACTTCATATTTTATTTCATGTGCTGCACACCAGCAACCATTCATTGATTTATTCAATCATGCATTCATTCAGTAGCTATTTGATAAACAATTCAGTTAAGTTCAGTCACTCAGTTTTGTCCAACTCTTTGAAAACCCATGGATTGCAGCATGCCAGGCCTCCCTGTCCATCACCAACTCCCAGACTTTACTCAAACTCATATCCATTGAGTCGGTGATGCCATCCAACCATCTCATCCTCTGTCGTACTCTTCTCCTCTCGCCTTCAATCTTTCCCAGCATCAGGTCTTTTCAAATGAGTCAGCTCTTTGCATCAGGTAGCCAAAGTATTGAGTTTCAGCTTCAACATCAGTCCTTCCAATGAACACTCAGGACTGATTTCCTTTAGGATGGACTGGTTGGATCTCCTTGCAGTCCAAGGGATTCCCAAGAGTCTTATCCAACTCTACAATTCAAAAGCATCAATTGTTCAGCACTCAGCTTTCTTTATAGTCCAACTGTCACATCCATACATGATCACAGGAAAAACCATAGCCTTGACTAGATGAACCTTTGTTGGCAAAGTAATGCCTCTGAATTTTAATATGCTGTTCAGGTTGGTCATAAATTTTCTTCCAAGGAATAAGCATCTTTTTATTTCATGGCTGCAGTCACCATCTGCAGTGATTTTGGAGCCCAAAAAAATAAAGTCTGCCACTGTTTCCACTGTTTCTCCATCTATTTGCCATGAAGTGATGGGACCAGATACCATGATCTTAGTTTTCTGAATGTTGAGTTTTAAGCCAACTTTTCACTCTCCTCTTTCACTTTCATCAAAAGGCTCCTTTGTTCTTCACTTTCTTCAATAAAGTTGGTATCATCTGCATATCTGAGGTTATTGATAATTCTCCTGGCAATCTTGATTCAAGCTTGTGCTTCATCCAGCCCAGCATTTCTCATGATGTACTCTGCATATAAGTTAAATTAGCAGGGTAACAATAAACAGTCTTGATATACTCCTTTTCCTATTTAGAACTAGTCTGTTGTTCCACATACAGTTCTAACTGTTGCTTCCTGATCTGCATACAGATTTCTCAGGAGGCAGGTCAAGTGGTGTGGTATTCCCATCTCTTTCAGAATTTTCCACAGTTTATTGCAATCCACACAGTCAAAGGCTTTGGCATAGTCAATAAAGCAGAAATAGATGTTTTTCTGGAACTTTCTTGCTTTTTCCATGATCCAGCAGATGTTGGCAATTTGATCTCTGGCTCCTCTGCCTTTTCTAAAACCAGCTTGAACATCTGGAAGTTCACGGTTCACATATTGCTGAAGCCTGGCTTGGAGAATTTGGAACATTACTTTACTAGTGTGTCAGATGATTGCAATTGTAAGGTAGTTTGAATATTCTTTGGCATTGCCTTTCTTTGGGATTGGAATGAAAACTGACCTTTTCCAGTCCTGTGGCCACTGCTGAGTTTTCCAAATTTGTTGGCATATTGAGTGCAGTATTTTCACAGCATCATCTTCCAGGATTTGAAATAGCTCAACTGGAATTCCATCACCTCCACTAGCTTTGTTTGTAGTGATGCTTTCTAAGGCCCACTTGACTTCACATTCCAGGATGTCTGGCTCTAGGTAAGTGATCACACCATCGTGATTATCTGGGTCGTGTACATATTTTTTACACACTTCTTCTGTGTATTCTTGCCACCTCTTCCTAATATCTTCTGCTTCTGTTAGGTCCCTACTATTTCTGTCCTTTATTGTGCCCATCTTTGCATGAAATGTTCCCTTGGTATCTCTAATTATCTTGACGAGATCTCTAGTCTTTCCCATTCTACGGTTTTCCTCTATTTCTTTGCACTGATCACTGAGGAAGGCTTTCTTATTTCTCCCTGTTATTCTTTTGAATTCTGCTTTCAAATGGGTATATTGTTCCTTTTCTCCTTTGCTTTTGGCTTCTCTTCTTTCACAGCTATTTGTAAGGCCTCCTTAGACAGCCATTTTGCTTTTTTGCATTTCTTTTTCACGGAAATGGTCTTGATTCCTATCTCCTCTACAATGTCATGAACCTCTGTCCATAGTTCATCAGGCACTCTGTCTATCAGATCTAATTCCTTAAATCTATTTCTCACTTCCACTGTATAGTCATAAGGGATTTGGTTTAGGTCATACCTGAATGGTCTAGTGGTTTTCCCTATTTTCTTCAATTTAAGTCTGAATTTGGCAATAAGGAGTTCATGATGAACAATTACTATGTCAGAAACTGTCCTGGACACCAAGATTACAAACCTGTGTCCCAAGCCTCAAATAACATAGTTTAGTAGGGAAACAAATCGATACTTACCATGTAGAGTGAATAACGTATTAATAAAATAAACTCTGGGAGAAGGGGCCACATAGGGATAGTAGATTTAGAGGCATAAACTACTATGTTTAAAGTAAGCTACAAGGGTAGGGCTTCTCAGGTGGCACTAGTGGTAAAGAACCTGCCTGCCAATTCAGGAGATGTAAGAGATGAGGATTTGATCCCTGGGTCTGGAAGATCCCCTGGAGGAGGGCATGGCAACCCACTTCAGTATTCTTGCCTGGAGAATCCCATGGACAGAGGTGTCTGTCAGGTTACAGTCCATGGGGTCACACAGAGTCAGACACAACTGCAGCGACTTAGCACACACACACACACACGAGCTACAGGGGTATATTGTACAACACAAGGAACATAAACAATATTTCATAATAATTATAAGTGGAGCATGACCTTTACAAATTGTGAATCACTATACTGTACACCTGTAACATATAATATTGTACTTCAACTATACCTCAATTGTACAAAGAAAATTAATGGGGCCTATGGAAAAAAAAAAGTAAGCAATGGGGGATTGGGAAACTCATAGGAAAGACCCTTAAACTAGAAAGTGGGTCATTGTAGACAACGTCTCAAGTGGGAAAGTAGGGAATATATTCAAATGAAAGGATGATCATAAACAAAAAAGCCTTGAGTAAACATAGTTAGCACAGAACTACTTAGAAAGAGGGAGTCTGGAAATCATTTGATAGTTGAAATAAAATGAGCAGAGCAGGACCCAGTGAGGCTGGGGAGTGGGATGAAAATATAAGTTAAATAAATTTTAGGTTTTCCCCATTTTAATATTAAAAAGTATGTGCAATTTTAGTTTGTTGTTGGAAGTCTTATGTGGAAAACTACTCTATAAACAACACAAATAAACTAATTACTAAATATTAGATTCACTTCTTAAGAGAGCAAATAAGATTCTAATTGGGGTAAAAAAAAGAGAGATTTAGCTACCTGAGGCAGCTTGCCTTATACAGGAAGGTAAATGATTTTATTTCCAAGGATGGGTGTATTTTACTCACTAAGATAAGCCTTGATTATACCCTTCCTTTCCAGGACACCAGAGGGATGGGTGCTGTGTTGGTGCTGTTCTTCTTGAGCTAAATAACTGTGTATGTGTTGGAAGGACAGGGTAGGAAGGAAGGGTCAAATAAGATACTAAGAATATACTTAATTGAACCATTTTATTTATTGTGTAGGAGCCAGAGATTCACAACAGGAGGATTTTCTAAAATAAACCAACCAAATAAATAGGGGCATTTGCTTGCCATGACTCAAATCTATCAGGAGATAATAATGATAATAATATCTACCAGTTATTAATATTTTATTTTGCACCTGGAAATGTACTAGCAACTCTATGTATTCTTTTATCATCAAGACAACCCTAAAGCCTAGATATTATTATTTGCACTAGAAAGTAATTAATAAGTATTTGTTCAATAAGTGAATAAAATCTCTGCCTAACAAATTACTCACAAAAGCAATTCAATTCACTCATCCAACAATAAAAACTGAGGAAATGCCACAGGCCGTATACCTAAAAAATCTTTCAGTTTCCTGGGAACCTGAACCCAGTTGGCCCTTGTAGAAAAAACAAACATCCATGCACATATAACTCACCCAAGGTATGTAACACATACTAGATATTTACTGACTAATTGAACAGATTGAATAAATGAATGAATGAATGAATATAAGAAAGGTGAAGATGCTCCAGTACAGCAGTCCCCAGTTATCCATGTTTTCACTTCTCATAGTTACTCCACTTCATCCACAGTCCAAAATATTAAATGGAAACATCCGGAAATAAATAACTCATAAATTTTAAATTGTGCAACTTCCGGGTAGCATGATGAAGTCTTGTGCTGTCCAGCTCTATCCTACCCAGGACGTGAGACATTCCTTTGTCCAGCGTATCCTGCTCATTAGCCACTTTGTAGCCCTTTCACTTATCAGATCGACTGTCACAGGAATACATTACAGGATTACAGTGCTTGAGTTCGTGTAACTCTAACTTTCTTATTAATAGCCCCAAAGCACAGGATTAGTGATGCTGGCAACTTGGATATGCCAAAGAGAAGCATAATATATTTCTTTTAAGTGAAAAGACAAAAGTTCTTGATGTAATAAGGGAAGGAAAAAAAAATCATATGCTGGGGAATTCCCTGGCGTTCCAGCAATTAGGACTCAGTGTTTCCACTGCTGGGCCCCGGTTTCAATTCCCAGTCAGAAAACTAGGATCCCTTAAGCCAGACTGCACAACAAAAAAAGAAAAAAGAAAGAAAGAAAAATCGTATGCTGGGATTACTAAGATTTAAGATAAGAATAAATCTTCCTGTAAAATTGTGAAGAAAGAAAAAAAAAAAAATGTGTGCTAGTTTTGTAGTCACACCTCAAACTGCAAAAGTGGCAGCCATAGTGTGGGTTATGTGCAGAGTTAAGACACAAAAGGCGTTAAATTTGCACAATTAGCTGTTTTGAAAGATACTACATTCACATAAATTTTATTACAGAATATTGTTATATTTATTTTATTATTCACTGTAATGAATCTCTTACTGTGTCTAATTTATAAATTAAACTTTATCAAAAAAATAATGTGTAGGATTAAAACATAGTATTAATATACACAGGTCAAGTACCATCCATGGTTTCAGGCATCTATGATGGCATCAAGGGTCTTGGAACATATCCCCCAGGGATAAGGGAGGAATACTGTATACTAAGGGACCACTAGAAAGACCAAAGAGAGAAACCACACTGCTTCATTCTGAAGTAGAAAACCAAAACAAGCCTTTTTCCTTCAACTTTGAGAGTGGCAACTTTCATTCTCAAATTCTGGGCTTTCCCACACTGCCACAAAGCACCCCAAAACCAGATGGAAGAAAGAAAGTAGCAAGGAGAGAGAAACTGAATGTCACCAGTCTCTGCCTTCACAATAAAAGAGTTGGGACAAATTCGATGGATTTGATCAATGGATCTAACAAAATAATTTGAGACTTTATGGCTTATTGATCAACGAACTATGCCTGAGAGGTGCCCATCCATCACCTTTGAGGCCAGAGAACTCCCAGAGAAAACACTGCTCCTGCTGCACATCATAGTCACCCTTTATATTCAGAAGTTCAGTGGCTCTGTCTACCAGAAAAACATCAGCAGGGCTGAACAAGGCAGTGTTCTTTCTGCAGGGGAAAAGGAGAGGATGAACTGTTAGTAGTCAAAATGAGCCAGAAACTGAGAACATTGTGACTATAATGTTCACCGTGACTTGTCAGGTTGATGTAGGAATCCTAATCTCACAGACAAGGAAAGTGAGGCTCACGGCCATTAAATGAGTTATCACACAGCTAGTAAGTACATTTGCTCCAGAACTTTCCACTCCCCTCCCCACTCCTCCGCTCCAGCCAACTCATTGGACTCTATAAGGATATGATTTCTAGGGGAGTCCTGGGCCAGAATAGTTCAGGAACTACAATATCCATTTAAAAAAATATTTTATTTCCATCCTTCTAGAATTCATTTTTCAAGGAAAAAAGTATTAAGCAGTTCCAAGGTGCCATGTGTTAGTCGCAGTCGTGTCTGACTCCAGTCCCATGGACTACAGGTGGCAAGTTCCTCTGTCCATGGAATTCTCCAGGCAAGAATACTGGAGTGGGTAGCCATTCCCTTCTCCAGGGGATCTTCCTGACCTTGGGATTGAACTCGGGTCTTCTGCATTGCAGGCAGATTTTTTACCACCTGAGCCATCAGAGAAGCCCTTTCCAAGGTGCCAACATTCTTCTAAACACTGGGATACAACAGTGAACAAAGGAAGACAAAGCCTTTCCCCTCATGCAGTTTACCTTCTGATGTGAAAGACAGAAAATACATAATAAGTAAATGTGCGTGTGTATTTACAAAACAACTTAGATTCCATGGAGTGTCAACCAAAAATCATCATAAGCTCCTTTGAATCATCATAAACTTGTTTGCATATGCTATGCTGAAACTTCTCCAGAATCCCCAGTGATATCTAGGGCACCAAGCCTATCTTTTCTTATCATTTCCTTATATTATTGAATGAGTCTCATCTTAAAAGTTTTGAAATTCCAATCCAAATTAATATTGAAGTATTACTCTCTCTTCAATTTATAAGTTTCAGTGTATTCTCCATCCTGGGCTAAGAAATGAACAGCAGGAAAGGCGTGGGGGTACTTTTTGAGTTTCCTCTCTGTTTTTTAGTTCTCTTTACTTCTCATTCTCTTACCTCCTATTCCTTCAGGATTGGTGGAGAGTGAGGAGAGAAAGTAGATGCACAATTAAGGGACAGGATAAGGTCTTAATTCTCTTCCTTTTTCTATGATACAACGGATGTTGGCAATTTGATCTCTGGTTCCTCTGCCTTTTCTAAAACCAGCTTGAACATCTGGAAGTTCTTGGTTCATGTACAGTTGAAGCCTCACTTGGAGAATTTTGAGCATTACTTTGCTGGTGTATGAGATGATTGCAATTGTGAAGTAGTTTGAACATTCTTTGGCATTGCCTTTCTTTGGGATTGGAATGAAAATTGACCTTTTCCAGTCCTGTGGTCACTGCTGAGTATTCCAAATTTGCTGGCATATTGAATGCAACAGTTTAGCAGCAGCATCTTTTAGGATTTGAAATAGCTCAGCTGGAATTACATCACCTCCACTAGTTTTGTTCATAGTGATGCTTCCTAAGGCCTGCTTGACTTTGCACTGCAGGATGTCTGCCTCTTAGTCTTAGTTCAATGCCACCAAACTAGCACTACAAAACAAGCTTTATGACAAAGCTAAAGGGACTTCTCTAGGTGGAAAAGAAAATGCCACAACTAGAGACAAGAAAATAATGAAATGGGAAAGCTCACCAGTAAAGGTAAACACACAGTAAAGGTAGAAAGCCATCCACACACAAATATGATATCTAAACCAGTAATCCTGAGAGGAAGAGAATACAGGATATTTGAAATTCGTTTGAAACTATGAGATCAGCAACTTAAAGCAACCCTGTGTGTGTGTGTGCTCAGTTCAGTTCAGTCGCTCAGTCGTGTCCGACTCTTTGGACCCCATGAATCACAGCACGCCAGGCCTCCCTGTCCATCACCAACTCCCGCAGTTCACTCAGACTCACGTCCATCGAGTCAGTGATGCCATCCAGCCATCTCATCCTCTGTCATCCCCTTCTCCTCCTGCCCCCAATCCCTCCCAGCATCAAAGTCTTTTCCAATGACTCAACTCTTTGCATGAGGTGGCCAAAGTACTGGAGTTTCAGCTTTAGCATCATTCCTTCCAAAGAAATCCCAGGGCTGATCTCCTTCAGAATGGACTGGTTGGATCTCCTTGCAGTCCAAGGGACTCTCAAGAGTCTTCTCCAACACCACAGTTCAAAAGCATCAATTCTTCGGCGATCAGCCTTCTTCACAGTCCAACTCTCACATCCATACATGACCACAGGAAAAACCATAGCCTTGACTAGAGGGACCTTTTTTTGGCAAAATAATGTCTCTGCTTTTCAATATGCTATCTAGGTTGGTCATAACTTTTCTTCCAAGGAGCAAGCGTCTTTTAATTTCATGGCTGCAGTCGACATCTGCAGTGATTTTGGAGCCCAGAACAATAAAGTCTGACACTGTTTCCACTGTTTCACCATATATATATAGACATATATACCGCTATATCAAACCCTCATGGTAACCACAAACCAAAAATCTATAATAGATGTACACACACAAAAGAGGAATCCAAACACACACTAAAGAAAGTCCTCAAATCACAAGAGAACAAAAGAAAAAGAAAGAAAAGAGACCTACAAAAACAAATCCAAAACAATTAACAAAATGGCAATAAGAACATACATATCAACAATTACCTTAAATGTACATGAATTAAATGCTGCAACCAAAAGACATACACTGGCTGAACAAATATATGCTGTTTACAAGAGACCCACTTCATATCTGGCATGGCCTTTTCTGTTATGGGGCTCTTTGTGGTTCCTTTGATGATCTCCTCCCTCTAGTGACCCTTAGAAACATGTCTTGGCAAGGGTCTTGTTCCTCTCATTCAGGTGACCTCCAGACTTATGATCATTATGACCCCACCCACTCACTTACCTTTCTAACCCACACCCTTCCTGTGATGGTCCATATTACACCTCCAATCTTTCTGCTGGGTGCTTTTCACTGGGAGGAAATCCTCTTGAGAAAGATCCTCCTCAAGAAGATTAAAGGCTTAATTGGTGATTCAGGTGTATCTGGTGTGCTGAAAAATGTGATTATCTTGGTCCTGCCATCAGTGAAGAAGACTTGTTCTCACTGTGGCCCTTTCTGCTCACTCTGCCTTCTGAATGGCTCCAGCTAGTCACTCTGGATCCAAGCAGAATGACTGGTCTCTACAGGCAGGAATCTGGTGTTGATCCCCATGTCTACCAGTCCCCTACGCACGCCAAGATCCCAGGGCACAGGTTACATTTGCTAAGCAGTTTTCATGTAGACCATTTACTTGGCTGATTTTAAAGGGGAAGTTCTCCTTCCCCCAAAGGGAGTCAATGACCAGCATCATTGTTGTTTCATTTCTAAGTCATGTCTAACTCTTTTGTGACCCCATGGACTATAGTCCCCCAGGCCCCTTTGTACATGGGGTTTCCCAGGCAAGAATACTGGAGTGGGTTGCCATTTCCTTCTCCGTGGGATTTTCCTGACCCAAGGATCAAATTTGCATCTCTTGTATTGACAGGTGGATTCTTTCCCACTGAGCCACCAGAGAAATCCAGTACAGCCACTGGCAACTCTTTAGAGAGATACTTGCCCTCTAGTCTTCTTCTCATCAATCATCTCACCTCTACTTACATGTCCTTGAGACGTGTGAAGGGCTAAGAGCTGCTGGGCAAGTTTTAAAATGTCCCCTCACAGATATAAAGATCTGACACTTTTAAAAGATATATCAGCAATCCTAAAGGAATCAACTCTGACTATTTATTGGAAGGACTGATACTGAAACTGAAGTTCCAATACTTTGGCCACCTGATGTGAAGAGCTAACTCATTAAAAAAGACTCTGATGCTAGAAGAGTTTGAGGGAAGGAAGAGAAGAGGACAACAGAGGATGAGATGATTGGATGGCACCACTGACTCAGTAGACATGAGTTTGAGCAAACTCTGGGAGATGGTGAAGGACAGGGAAGCCTGGCGTGCTGCAGGCCATGGGGTTGCAAAGAGTCAGACACAACTAAGTGACTGAAAAACAACAGCAATTAGCACCTCTTGCTCCTACCTTTGAAACCTCAGATAAGTCTAAGACAACAGAAGTATATCCTTGTATACACAATGTAATTTCACATAGTAATGAGTGTTATGAAAAACAAGAAAGCAGAGATATGACAGAGAATGTCAAAATGCTAAGTTGTAGGGACAAATCCAGATAGGATCATAAGAGAAAACCAGTTGAAGGAAAAGATGGTGAGCCAGATGCCTGAGCGCTAAGGGGTAAGTCATGCAAAGATCAGGGGCAAGAGCATTAAGCAGAGGAAATAGCAAATATGCAAGCCCTAAGCAGAAATGAAATAGATGTATTCAAGAAGTAAGAAGAAGGTCAATGCAAGAAGAGTTCAATGAAGGAAAGAAGTGACAGAAGTTAATATAAGAGAGGTGGGTAGAGACAAAATCATGTGATCACATAAGGCTTTGAGAGTGACAGACATCACCGAGAATTTTGAGCAGCATAGTACTACGAGTCTGGTTTTGTATTTCAAACATCACTCTGGCTGTTAAATGAATTATAGAGGGTGGAGTTGTAACCATCCATATGTGCAAACTATGTTGAGGATCTACTGAGAGCATCATGCTTGATGTGTACGTTCAGCTTAGTTATAAAACAGATACACACCAGGGCAATGAAGGAGAAATACAGGATGCTGAGACTCTTTCTACCCTTCTTGAGGTATTATTCAGTCCAGTGTCTCAGATTTGAGGCTAGAGGTTGGAAAAGATGTATTCAACATCCCAGCAAGAGTTGAAAACAATGTAGTAAAGTTAATAAGTGTTAAGGAGAGACAAGAAAGCCTTCTCTCTCCTTAGTAAGGAAAGATAAGAAAGACTTTCTCAGTGACAAATGCAAAGAAATAGAGAAAAATATTAGAATGGGAAAGACTAGAGATCTCTTCAAGAAAATTAGAGATACCAAGGGAACAGTTCATGCAAAGATGGGCACAATAAAGGACAGAAATGGTATGGACCTAACAGAAGCAGAAGATATTAAGGAGAGGTGGCAAGAATACACAGAAGAACTGTACAAAATTGATCTTCATGACCCAGATAATCACGATGGTGTGATCATTCACCTAGAGCCAGACATCCTGGAATGTGAAGTCAAGTGGGCCTTAGGAAGCATCATTACAAGCAAAGCTAGTGGAGGTGATGGAATTCCAGTTGAGCTATTTCAAATCCTAAAAGATGATGCTGTGAAAGTGTTGCACTCAATATGCCAGTAAATTCGGAAAACTCAGCAGTGGCCACAGGACTGGAAAAGGTCAATTTTCATCCCAATCTCAAAGAACGACAATGCCAAAGAATGTTCAACCTACTGCACGATTGCATTCATCTCACATGCTAGTAAAGTAATGCTCAAAATTCTCCAAGCCAGGCTTCAACAGTACATGAACCATGAACTTCCAGATGTTCAAGCTGGATTTAGAAAAGGCAAAGGAACCAGAAATCAAATTACCAACCTCTGCTGGATCATAGAAAAAGCAACAGAATTTCAGGAAAACATCTACTTCTGCTGTATTGATTATGCCAAAGCATTTGACTATGTAGATCACAACAAACTGGAAAATTCTTCAAGAGATGGGAATACCAGACCACTTTACCTGCCTCCTGAGAAATCTGTATGCAGGTCAGGAAGCAACACTTAGAACTGGTCATGGAACAACAGACTGGTTCCAAACGGGGAAAGAAGTATGTCAAGGCTGTACATTGTCACCCTGCCTATTTAACTTATATGCAGAGTACCTTATGCAAAATGCTGGGCTGGATAAAGCACAAGTTGGAATAAAGATAGTCGAGAGAAATATCAATAACCTCAGATACACAGATGATACCAACCTTATGAAGAAAGTGAAGAGGAACTAAACAGCCTCTTGCTGAAAGTGAAAGAGGAGAGTGAAAAAGTTGCCTTAAAACTCAACATTCACCCAGAGGGATGGTACAGGGAGGGAGGAGGGAGGGGAGTTCGGGATGGGGAACACGTGTATACCTGTGGCAGATGTATGCTGATGTATGGCAAAACCAATACAATATTGTAAAGTAATTAACCTCCAATTAAAATAAATATTTTTTTTAAATGGCAAAACCAAACGTATAGGAGAAGAGAAAATAAATGAATACCTAACTAATGTCTGAACAGCAGGGAAGGTATGGAAGAAATTCCAACAGAAAATATCAGTAGTTTTGGCTACATAAACATGAAGATTTTAGGAATATGAACAAAACTGGGAGATTAATGGCAAGTTGGGAAAATATTTTTGTAGTTTATCACAAACTATTGCAAATAAATTAATGTGTAAAGGGCCCACTTAGGCCATCAATGCAAAAAAAAAAAAATTCAAAAAACAAAAATTATGGTATCCAGTCCCATCACTCCACAGCAAATAAATGGAAAAACAATGAAACAGTGGCAGACTTTATTTTCTTGGGCTCCAAAATCTCTGCAGATGATGACTGCAGCCATGAAATTAAAAGACGCTTGCTCCTTGGAAGAAAAACTATGACCAACCTAGACAGCATATGTAAAAGTAGAGACATTACTTTGCCAACAAAGGTCCATCTAATCAAAGCTATGGTTTTTCCAGTAGCCATGTATGGAAGTCAGAGTTGGACTATAAAGAAAGCTGAGCGCCGAGGAATTGACGCTTTTGAACTATGGTGTTTTAAAAGACTCTTGAGAGTCCCTTGGACTGCAAGGAGATCAAACAAGTCAGGCCTACAGGAAAATTCATTAGAAAGACTGATGCTGAAGCTGAAGCTCCAATACTTTGACCACATGATGCAAAGAACTGACTCATTGGAAAACACCCTGATGCTGGGAAAGATTGAAAGCAGGAGGCACAGAGGATGAGATGGTTGGATGGCATCAGCAACTGAATGGACATGAGTTTGAGCAAGCCCTGGGAGTTGGTGATGAACAGGGAAGTGTGGCGTGCTGCAGTCCATGGGATCACAAAGAATTGGACACGACTGAGCGACTGAACTGAACTGAACTGAAACATATTCAAGAGAAAAGCCTTAAAGAAAAGTTATTTGGACTCTATTTCTGCATAGCAAATTACTCCAAACTTGATAGCCTGAATCAAGGAAGCATCTTTTTATAAAACCTAATTGTTTCTATGGGTTTCCCTGGTAGCTCAGCTAGTAAAGAATCCTTCTGCAATGCGGAAGACCCTGGTTCAATTCTTAGGTTGGGAAAATCCCCTGGAGAAGGAATAGGCTACCCAATCCAGTATTCTTGTCCTTCCCTGGTGTCTCAGATGGTAAAGAATTTGCCTGCAATGTGGGAGACTGGGTTTAATCCCTGAATTTGGAAGTTCCCCTGGAGGAGAGCATGGCAACTCACTCCAGTATTCTTGCCTGGAGAATCCCCATGGACAGAGGAACCTGGCAGGCTACTCTCCATGGGGTCGCAAAGCGTCAGCCATGACTGAGTGACTAAGCACAGCACAGCACAATTGTTTCTATAGGTGAAGAGCTGAGGAAGAGCTCGGCTGTTGGCTTTTGAGTCAGGGTGTCTCGTGGGGCTACAGTCAGATGGAAGCTGAAGCTGGAGCAGTGGGGAGAAGGTACAAGGGGCTGGATATGCATTGCTCCATCTTCATTTAGTATTAGGGCTTCTCCATGTGGTTTCTCAACCAGGGCGACTTTGAATTTCCTCATATTGTGGTGACTTCAGGGCAGTTAAATTATTTACATGAAGGCTTAGGGCTCCAGTACAAGAATTCTAGCTCACCAGGTGGGAGCTCAATCTTTTCTGCCACATTCTTTGGTCCCAATGAATCATAGTCCTTTTCAGATTCCAGAGGAAGGGATATAGAACCCCACCATTTCCCAGTGGGAAAATGCCAAGGTCACATTGCTTATAAAGAATTGGAAGTATTGTTGCAACCAACTTCTGAGGAGTTATTTGTTTATTTTGGCTTATATATCTATTTTATTTATCCTTCAGTCGCTAAGTCATGTCTGACTCTTTGTAACCCCATGAATGGCAGCATGCCAAGCTTCTGTGTCCTTCACTGTCTCCCATGGTTTTCTCAAACTCATGGCCATTGAGTCAATGATGTCATCCAACCAGCTCATCCTCTGTCACCCCCTTCTCCTGCTGTCAATCTTTCCCAGCATTACAGTCTTTTCCAATCAGTTGGCTCTTTGCATCAGATAGTCAAAGTACTGGAGCTTCAGTTTCAGCATCAGTCCATCCAATGAACATTCAAGGTTTATTCCCTTTAGGATCGACTGGTTTGAGCACCTTGCAGTCTAGGGGACTCTCAAGAGTCATCTCCAGCACCATAATTTGAACACATCAATTCTTTAGCACTCAGTTTTTTTCATGTTCCAACTCTCACATCCATACATAACTACTGGAAAAACCATACCTTTGACAATATGGACATTTGCCAGCGAAGTGATGTCTGTGCTTTTTCATATGCTGTCTAAGTTTATCATCCCTTTGCTTCCAAGGAGCAAGTTTCTTTTAATTGCATGTTATCATATTACTCCTCTATATTATTGTTGTATTTTTTTTTAATCAGCTCTTCAGTTCAGTTCAGTTGCTCAGTCATGTCTGACTCTTTGCGACCTCATGAATTGCAGCACACCAGGCCTCCCTGTCCATCACCAACTCCCGGAGTTCACTCAGACTCACATCTATCGAGTCAGTGATGTAGAATTTCTTTCATTATATTCCTTAAGTTTATGTCCCCATGACAGTGTCACCATTGGCTCATATACTGGCTCAAATATTGTTGATTTTAAAAAAAATTCAGATTTTTGTCTTCTCTTGAGAAATTGAATAATCCTCTAAAACATTGGTTCTATTTCATAGCAAGGCAAAAATTAATGGCAACTCAGAGAGCTGTCCCCGTTCATACCAATTTCAGCTGTCTCCTGATCAAGAAATGTCATGTTAGTTGAACCACTGGGCTTGCACTGTTACTCTTCTAATCAAGTGGAAAGTGAACAATTATATTGTGTTGAGGAGGATTTTTTTTTTTTTGCCTTTAATATTGAAGTATGGTTGCTATATAATACTATAAGTTACAGGTGTACACTATAGTGGTTCACAATTTTTAAAATTTGTACTCCAGTTATAGTTATTGTGAAATATTTGTTATATTATAAAATATATATATATATATATATTGTAAAATATATTCTTCTAGCTTATTTCAAACCTAATAGTTTGTACTTCTTAATTCCCTATGCCTATCTTACACCTCTTCCCTTCCTTCTCCCCACTGGTAACAGTGGTTTGTTCTCTACATCTGTGAGTCTGCTTCTTTTATGTTATATTCACTAGTTTATTGTATTTTTTGCGACCCCATGGACTATACCATCCATGAAATTCTCTAGGCCAGAATACTGGAATGGGTAGACTTTCCCTTTTCCAGGGGATCTTCCCAAGCCAGGGATCGAATCCAGGTCTCCCACATTGCAGGCAGATTCTTTACCAGCTGGACCACAAACTGTGGAAAATTCCGAAAGAGATGGGAATACCAGACCACATGATCTGCCTCTTGAGAAATTTGTATGCAGGTCAGGAAGCAACAGTTAGAACTGGACATGGAACAACAGACTGGTTCCAAATAGGAAAAGGAGTTCGTCAAGGCTGCATATTGTCACTCTGCTTATTTAACTTATATGCAGAGTACATCATGAGAAACGCTGGACTGGAAGAAACACAAACTGGAATCAAGATTGCCGGGAGAAATATCAATAACCTCAGATATGCAGATGACACCACCCTTATGGCAGAAAGTGTAGAGGAACTAAAAAGCCTCTTGATGAAAGTGAAAGAGGAGAGTGAAAAAGTTGACTTAAAGCTCAACATTCAGAAAATGAAGATCATGGCATCCGGTCCCACCACTTCATGGGAAATAGATGGGGAAACAGTGGAAACAGTGTCAGACTATTTTTCTGGGCTCCAAAATCACTACAGATGGTGACTGCAGCCATGAAATTAAAAGACGCTTACTCCTTGCAAGGAAGTTATGACCAACCTAGATAGCATATTCAAAAGCAGAGACAATTCTTTGCCAACAAAGATTTGTCTAGTCAAGGCTATGGTTTTTCCTGTGGTCATGTATGGATGTGAGAGTTGGACTGTGAAGAAGGCTGAGCACTGAAGAATTGATGCTTTTGAACTGTGGTGTTGGAGAAGACTCTTGAGAGTCCCTTGGACTGCAAAAAGATCCCACCAGTCCATTCTGAAGGAGATCAGCCCTGGAATTTCTTTGGAAGGAATGATGCTAAAGCTGAAACTCCAGTACTTTGGCCACCTCATGCGAAGAGTTGAGTCACTGGAAAAGACTCTGATGCTGGGAGGGATTGGGACCAGGAGGAGAAGGGGCCAACAGAGGATGAGATGGCTGGATGGCATCACTGACTCGATGGACGTGAGTCTCAGTGAACTCCGGGAGTTGGTGATGGACAGGGAGGCCTGGTGTGCTGCGATTCATGGGGTCACAAAGAGTCAGACACGACTGAGCGACTGATCTGATCTGATCTGATCTATTGTATTTTTAGATTCTACATATAAATGGTATCGTATAGTATTTGCTTTCCTCTGTCTGATTTATTTCACTTAGCATAATGCCCTCTAGGTCCATCCTTATTACTGCAAATGACAAAATTTCATTCCTTTGTATGGCTGATATTCCATTGTATATATATTAATATACCACATCTTTTTATTTATTCATCTGTCATTGGAAGCTTTGCTTGCTTTCATATTTTGATAACTATAAATAGTACAGCTATGAACATTGGGGTGCATGTATCCTTTTGAATAGTTTTTTGCTTTTTTCTAATATATGCCCAGAAGTGGAATTATTGCAGCTGACTTTGGAAAATACAATCTGCCCATGACACCTAAAGTATAGAAAAGTATTACAGGAAGGGTTAAGAGAATAGTGAAAACCAGGGAAGAAACAGAAAAAAAGGCTTTTGGCAATCAGAAGTATTTAGTGGTAAATCAAAAAAAGGGAATAGAATCAAGACACTTATTTTGCACAACACTAGGAACAAAAGTGATATCTGCCTATAACAATAGATGCTTACAATCACATAGATCTATGTGCATGCACGCACACACACACACACACACACACACACACACAACTATAGCTCCCAGAACCCTCTAACCCAACACTGTAATAACTTCCACTCTGATCAGTATTTTTTATCCACAGTGATTGTGGCAACTGGCGCCTGAGCTCCACTACCTCCACATACATTTATATATCCTTGGAGAGCTTCCTCTGACCTTCTGGAGAGGGCTTGCTAATGGTTGTCCTTTCAGCTCAAGGCAAAGTAATTTCCTTGGAATCCTATTGTCATCCATCCTCCTCACATGAACAGCCTGGAGAAGTGGAGTTGCAAAGTGCATGGCTTGGATGCCAGTGGATTGGCAGGGCTCCAGCTTCTTACTCTAGGCAACCTTGTTCTGCCATTTGATGTTAAATATAGAACATAAGGGGGCAGGGTGAGAATGCTAGTGTCCCAGACAAATTCTAATTCTTCCTGTTCCCCATCTATCACCATCTCTTTATCTCTCTCTTTTATGTACTTATCATCACAGTGCTCACTTAATTTCAGTCCTTTTATTCTGTAACAAGCTGATCCACACTTTTGTAACAGGACACTCTGCTTAAAAACATCACAACTGGATTTCCCTGCCAGTCCAGTGGTTAAGGCTCCACACTTCCACTGCAGAGGGCACGGGTTTGAACCCTGCTCTGGAAACTAATCCTGCCTTCCATGCCCATGCAATCAGAAAACAAACAAGCAAAGAAACAAGACACATCACAATTACACATTCAACTAAATAATGTTAGTTGAAATTAACATTTCATCTAACCAGGACTATCTCACCAGAATCCTTAGTAAGCCAGAAATGAGAGTAAAAAACATCAAATCATAGAAGCCAACTTTATGTTTAAAAAAGTTGCCAAGAGTGAGAAGAGGTGTGGGAGGGATAAATTGGGAGTTTGGGATTAGCAGATGCAAACTAATATATATACGATGAATATCACTGTTTCCATTGTTTCCCCATCTATTTGCTATGCAGTGACAAGACTGGATGCCATGATCTTCATTTTTTTAATATTGAGTTTTAAGCCAGTTTTTTCATTCTTCTTTCACTTTCATCAAGAGGCTCTTTAGTTCCCCTTTGTGTTCTGTCATAAGGGAGCTGTCATCTGCATATCTGAGGTTATTGATATTTCGCCTGGCAATCTTGATTCCAGCTTGTGCTTCATTCAGCCCAGCATTTCGTATGATGTTCAGTTCAGTCACTCAGTCATGTCCAACTCTTTGTGACCCCAAGGACTGTAGCACGCCAGGACTCCCTGTCCATCACCAACTCCTGGAGCTTACTCAAACTCATGTCCATTAAGTCATTGATGCCATCCAGCCATCTCATCCTCTGCTGTCGTCCCCTTCTCCCCCTGCCTTCAATCTTTCCCAGCATCAGGGTCTTTTCCAATGAGTCAGCTCTTTGCATCAGGTGACCAAAGTATTGGAGTTTCAGCTTCAGCATCAGTCCTTCCAATGAATATTGAGGATTGATTTACTTTAGGATGGGCTGATTGTATCTCCTTGCAGTCCAAGGGACTCTCAAGAGTCTTCTCCAACACCACAGTTCAAAAGCATCAATTCTTCAGTGCTCAGCTTTCTTTATAGTCCAACTCTCACATCCATACATGACCACTGGAAAAACCATGGCTTTGACTAGATGGACTTTTGTTGGCAAAGTAATATCTCTGCATTTTAATATGCTGTCTAGGTTGGTCATAACTTTCCTTCCAAGGAGCAAGCATCCTTTAATTTCATGACTTCAGTCACCATCTGCAGTGACTGATGGAGCCCAAAAAAATAAAGTCTGTCACTATTTCCATTGTTTCCCCACCTATTTGCCATGAAGTGATGGGGCCAGATACCGTGATCTTAGTTTTCTGAATGTTGAGCTTTAAGCCAACTTTTTCACTCTCTTCTTTCACTTTCATCAAGAGGCTCTTTAGTTCTTCTTCACTTTCTGCCATAAGGGTGTTGTCATCTGCATATCTGAGGTTATTGATATTTCTCCCAGCAATCTTGATTATAGTTTGTGCTTCATCCAGCCCAGCATTTCTCATGATGTACTCTGCATATAATTTAAATGAGCAGAGTGACAATATACAGCTTTGACATGCTCCTTTCCCAGTTTGGAACCAGTCTGTTGTTCCATGTTCAGTTATAACCATGTTCAGCTTGACTTATATACAGATTTCTCAGGAGGCAGGTCAGGTGGTCTGGTATTCCCATCTCTTTAAGAATTTTCCATGGTTTGTTATGATCCACACAGTCAAAGGTTTTAGCATAGTCAATGAGACAGAAGTAGATGTTTTTCTGGAATTCTGTTGCTTTTTTGATGATCCAGCAGATGTCGGCAATTTGATCTCTGATTCCTTTGCCTTTTCTAAATCGAGTTTGAACATATGGAAGTTCATGTACTGTTGAAGCCTAGCTTGGAGAATTTTGAATATTACTTTACTAGTATGTGAGATGAGTTCAATTCCGTGGTAATTTGAGCATTCTTTGGCATTGCCTTTCTTTGGAACTGGAATGAAAACTGACCTTTTCCATTCCTATGGCTCACTGCTGAGTTTTCCAAATTTTGCTGGCATATTGAGTGCAGCACTTTCACAGCATCATCTTTTAGGATTTGAAATAGCTCAGCTCGCTGTTTGTTTTTCTGATAATGAGTCGTATGAGTTGCTTGTATGTTTTGAAAATTAATTCTTTGTCATTTGTTTCCTTTGCTATTATTTTGTCTTATTCTGAGGTTTGTCTTTTCACCTTGTTTGTAGTTTCCTTTGCTATGCAAAATTTTTAAGTTTTATGAAGTTCAACTTATTTGTTTTTATTTAAATTTCCATTACTCTAAGGGGGTGGGTCATAGAGGATCTTGCTTTGATTTATGTCATCAAGTGTTCTGCATATGTTTTCCTCTAAGAGTTTATAATTTCTGGTCTTACATTTAGGTCTTTAATCCATTTGGAGTTTATCTCTGTGTACAGCATTAATAGTGTTCTAATTTCATTCTTTTACATGCAGCTGTCCAGTTTTCCCACCACCACTTACTGAACAGGCTATCTTTGCCCCCATTGTATATTCTTACCTCTTTTGTCAAAAATAAGGTACTCATAGGCAAAATGCACCTCTCCTACTACCTGTTTAGTGCAAGGCCACTGAATGTCAGCTCTATAATCTTTGTCAACCGCTCTAGACCTCAGTTTCATAGTCTATTAACTGAGAAAATGCAGTGGATAATTTCTCTGTTCCTATTTAGGTTTCTGACTTGAAGATTCAGAATATTGCATATGGTATATCTCAGTTAAAATAGAATATTCAATTAATTATAAAATTCGTTACCTTCATTCTACTTAGTTAGTTTCTACTATAGTAGTGAAATTCTATAACTAGTATTCTAGCTATAGGATTTACCTGTATATCATTAAATTTCATAAATGTTTTGACATTGATTTATGCTATTATTTTAACTTCAAAATCTCCATAACAAATTGGTGACCCAAATTTTTGTGTCCTACCAAGTAAATAACATTGAAGGGACAGAAGCAATCATCTAACAGGCGAGAGATTCTGTTTGGTATAGTTTGTATGGTTCTTCTTTTCTTGAGTTAGAAAAATACTGTAAGGTCTTTCAAAATGAAAAATAAAACTATGGAAGTATAAGTCATTCAAAAATGTTCCTGTATCAGAACTTTATAATAATTTTTCACAGACATATAGAAGAAATACCTAAGCTCATCTATAGACTTAAGTCAAGGTTAAGTTTAAATCAACTGTCTAAGAATTATATCTCATACATCTGTGTCTCTTTTGCTGTCTCTGTGGGAGAGGGAGAGGGTGGGATGATTTGGGAGAATGGCATTGAAACATGTGTAATATCATATAAGAAACAAATCGCCAGTCCAGGTTCGATGTAGGATATAGGATTCTTGGGGCTGGTGCACTGGGATGACCCAAAGGGATGGTACGGGGAGGGAGGTGTGAGGGGGGTTCAGGATGGGGAACACGTGTACACCCATGGCAGATTCATGTTGATGTATGGCAAAACCAATACAATATTATAAAGTAATTAGCCTCCCGTTAAAATAAATAAATTTAAATTTAAAAAATAAATAAATAAAATCATGTCTTGATACCACACAAACAAAATAAATAAATAATTATATCTCATAATTTTAGACCACTTTCAAGTTAGCTAACACTTTCACACACATTATTTCATCTGAATCCCACAAAGACCCTGAGTCACTGTTAACTGAAATGAAAGTGCTGATCTCATTTTATAGATGAATCAACTAAGATCAAAGAGAATAAGTGACTTGCCCCAGAACACAAGAGTATTTAGAGAAAAAATCAGGCCCTATTAGAACGATAGAATTCCAAGTTCATAGGAATCCTAGTGATCACCTAGTGAAACTTCTCATGAAGCATCAGTCCTATGGCAATGATGGCCAACCATCAGAATTAGGGCTCCCCTTTCCATACTAGAGATTTATAACTGGGAGGTGTCTTTCCAGCCAGGGACCACATATCCCAGTCTTTCTGGTGTCTGCTGCTGCTGCTGCTGCTGCTAAGTCGCTTCAGTCGTGTCTAACTCTGTGAGACCCCATAGATGGCAGCCCACCAGGCTCCCCAGTCCCTGGGATTCTCCGGGCAAGAACACGGGAGTGGGTTGCCATTTCCTTCCCCAGTGCATGAAAGTGAAAAGTGAAAGTGAAGTCACTCAGTCATGTACAACTCTTAGCAACCCCATGGACTGCAGCCTACCAGGCTCCTCTGCCCATGAATTTTCCAGGCAAGAGTACTGGAGTGGGTTGCCATTGCCTTCTCCTTCTGGTGTCTAGATATGATCAATTATCATCACCTCTATCGGATATCTAGGTATGACCAATTATCAGCATGATTGAGCAGAAGTTCTCTTTTTTTTCCTCTATCCTTTTCCACCCTAATTCAGAGGACACAGAAGCTCAAGGAGATGGTAGCCAAAAATAGAAAGTGCCTTGAATCACCCAAAGGAAGAAAGTTGTCTGCCAACTGGAACACTTGTACATGAACAAGAAATAATCTGAATTTGTGTTAAGACAGCAGCATTAGATATTTATGGTTTTCCATAGTTAGCATTATCCTAAAAAATAAAATTGCTTACAAGCCCCGTACCTCCAATTAAATAATATTGAGGGGCTTGCTCCTACCATGGCAGTTCATTTCGTGTTTGAAGAGCTTCTGACTATGAAAAAGATTTCTCTGCATTAAGCAGATATTTTTTCCTTTTAGTTCAGTTTGGTCCTGTTATGCCTCTTGAACGCTCACAAAACTGACCTTCCATTTATGTCAGCCTCTAACACATTATTACAGACGATCTTTGTTATAGACGAATGAGTCTTTATAGAAATTGTATTTCCATGATAAGATTCTAAGTTTCTCCTCTCAGGCAAAGCTTGCAATTTGGGACAAAGAACAAGGGTTTGATAAATACTGAATATCTTCTGGAAGCTTGTCCTGATTTTGGAGTTGAGTTGTCACTTTTCTTGGAAGAATTTCTCAATTCACTGAGACCAAGGTAGGTTATTTCCCTGTTGTACCCTCACAGCAACTCACAACTTTTTCTATTATAACCCACCTCACATGATATTATAATTGTAAATCTATCTGCATGTGAACTAGTACTATAACTAGCAAGAAGTCCCCTACCACTCTTTCATTTTACCTGGAGCTACAGCTTATATAATAATTCCATGGGATTTCATCCCCATTAGAGTCCTTCAGTAAGTGCTATAAGGTGATCTCAAGATTCTCTTCAGTTCAGTTCAGTCACTCAGTCGTGTCTGACTCTTTGCGACCCCATGAATCACAGCACACCAGGTCTCCCTGTCCATCATCAACTCCCAGAGTTCACCCAGACTCACATCCATCAAGTCAGTGATGCCATCTAGCCATCTCATCCTCTGTCATCCCCTTCTCTTCCTGCCCCCAATCCCTCCCAGCATCAGAGTCTTTTCCAATGAGTCAACTCTTCGGTTGAGGTGGCCAAAGTACCGGAGTTTCAGCTTTAGCATCATTCCTTCCAAAGAGATCCCAGGGCTGATCTCCTTTAGAATGGACTTGTTGGATCTCCTTGCAGTCCAAGGGACTCTCAAGAGTCTTCTCCAACACCATAGTTCAAAGGCATCAATTCTTTGGCGCTCAGCTTTCTTCACAGTCCACTTCTCACATCCATACATGACCACTGGAAAAACCATAGCCTTGACTGGATGGACCTTTGTTGGCAAAGTAATGTCTCTGCTTTTCAATATGCTATCTAGAGCCCAGAAAATGATGCTCATGTGCCCTTCTTTCTCTTTCCCTTAGGTTACCCCTCAGTCTACTTTGTGGGTGCCTGGAAGTCTCATGTTCCTGTTTCCCTTGCTCACTCATTTTCTATCACTCCCACTATACTCACACACACACACACACGCATACACACACACCCGCTTCATCCTACCTGTGCTTCATCCCTTGCATTCAAGCAGAGAAAACATAATGTGTTTAGAGCACCACTGAGATAACAAATTATAAACTTGCTAATAATATTGATACCACTCATAGCATAGCTTGAGAAATCACTATGTAAATTGAAGAAAGTAGGGAAAACCACCAGACCATTCAGATATGACCTAAATCAAATCCCTTATGATTATGCAGTAGAAGTAATGAATAGATTCAAAGGATTAGATCTGATAGACAGAGTGTATGAAGAACTATGGACGGAGGTTTGGGATATTGTACAGGAGGCAAGGATCAAGACCATCCCCAAGAAAAAGAAATGAAAAAAGGCAAAATGGTTCTGTGAGGAGGTCTTACAAATAGCTGTGAAAGAAGAGAAGTGAAAGGCAATGGAGAAAAGGAAAGACATACCCATCTGAATGCAGAGTTCCAAAGAATAGCAAGGAGAGATAAGAAAGCCTTCTTCAGTGATCAATGCAATGAAATAGAGAGAAATGATAGAATGGGAAAGTCTAGAGATCTTGTCAAGAAAATTAGAGAAACCAAGGAAACATTTCATGCAAAGATGGGCTCGATTAAGGACAGAAAGGGTATGGACCTAACAGAAGCAGAAGAGGTGGCAAGAATAAACAGAAGAACTATACAAAAAAAAGATCTTCACGACCCAGATAATCACAATGGTGTGATCACTCACCTAAAGCCAGACATCCTGGAATGCAAAGTCAAGTGGGCCTTAGGAAGCATCATTATGAATGAAGCTACTGGAGGTGATGAATTCCAGTCGAACTATTTCAAATCCTAAAAGATATGTTGTGGAAGTGCTGCATTCAATATGCCAGTGAATTTGGAAAACTCAGCAGTGGCCACAGGACTAGAAAAGGTCAGTTTTCATTCCAATCCCAAAGAAAGGCAACGCCAAAGAATGCTCAAACTACTGCACAATTGCACTCATCTCACACGCTGGTAAGGTAATGCTCAAAATTCTCCAACCCAGGCTTCAGCAATATGTGAACCGTGAACTTCCTGATGTTCAAGCTGGTTTTAGAAAAGGCAGAGGGACCAGAGATCAAACTGCCAACACCCGCTGGATCATCAAAAAAGCAAAAGAGTTCCAGAAAAACATCTACTTCTGCTTTACTGACTATGCCGAAGCCTTTGACTGTGTGGATCACAATAAACTGTGGAAAATTCTGAAACAGATGGGAATACCACACCACCTGACCTGCCTCTTGAGAAATCTGTATGCAGATCAGGAAGCAACTGTTAGAACTGGATGTGGAACAACAGACTGGTTCCAAATAGGAAAAGAAGTATGTCAAGGCTATATATTGTCACCTTGCTTATTTAACTTATATGCAGAGTACATCATGAGAATCACTAGGATAGATGAAGCACAAGCCGGAATCAAGATTGCCAAAAGAAATATCAATAACCTCAGATATGCAGATGGCACCACCCTTATGGCAGAAAGTGAAGAACTAAAGAGCCTCTTGTTAAAAGTGAAAGAGGAGAGAGAAAAAGTTGACTTAAAGCTCAACATTCAGAAAACTAAGATCACGGCATCTGGTCCCATCGCTTCACGGCTAACAGATGCATAAACAGTGGAAACAGTGACAGAGTTTATTTTCTTGGGCTCCAAAATCACTGTAGATGGTGACTGCAGCCATCAAATTAAAAGATGCTTGCTCCTTGGAAGAAAAGTTATGACCAACCTAGACAGCATATTAAAATGCAGAGACATTACTTTGCCAACAAAAGTCCATCTAGTCAAAGCTATGGTTTTTCCAGTGGTCATGTATGGATGTGAGAGTTGGACTATAAAGAAAGCTGAGTGCTGAAGAATTGATGCTTTTGAACTGTGGTGTTGGAGAAGACTCTTGAGCATTCCTTGGATTGCAAGGAGATCCAACCAGTCCATCCTAAAGGAAATCAGTCCTGAATATTCATTGGAAAGACTGATGTTGAAGCTGAAACTCCAATACTTTGGTCACTGGATGCAAAGAACTGACTCACTGGAAAAGACCCTGATGCTGGGAAAGATTGAAGGCAGGAGAAGAAGGAGACAACAGAGGATGAAATGGTCAGATGGCATCACCGACTCAATGGGCATGAGTTTGAGTAAACTCCGGGAGTTGGCGATGGACAGGGAGGCCTGGCGTGCTGCAGTCCATGGGGTCACAAAGAGTCGGACATGACTGAGTCACTGAACTGAACCCCTCCTTATGGTGAGGAAAACTGATGTGCAATGGGAGATTGAGGAGCTGGATGAGGAAAGAAAAAGAATGAAAGAATTTGAAATCTCCTTTGCTGCATATGACTCTCAAATTTGCTTATACGTCTTCTCTTCCAAATTAGTATATATTTATTTAGTTATTTATATAAAACTTCTGTAACACTTACTAAATGCCAGGATTATTCTAAGAGTTTTTGCAAATGTTAACTCATTTTACCCTGATAATCACTCCATAAGGCAGAGTATCTTGATGTCCCTATTTTATAAGTGAGGAAATTGGAGACAGAGATGGTGTGATTTGCCTAATGTCACTAACCAGTAAAGGCTGCCTCAGGATTTCATGGATTTACAAATTTATTATAAAAGTAAATATATTGGATTCTTTAAGTACTTATTATAAACTGTTAAGGACATCAGTCCAATGTGCTGTGGTCACAAAGGTCAACAAGATGATGAGTATTATTCACACGGGTATGGTAAACTACAGAGCAGATCACATTCAGCATTTGCCCAGAAAACAGAGTGAATATATTGCCCTCTGAAATGCAACGCTCTTCTAATTCCTATACCTCTAGAAACAGACTGAGAAATTAGAACAAATCTAGAATGAGAACATTTTAATGGCTTAGAGCGTGGAAAGTGGTAATCATGGAAGGACAGCCTGAAAAGATTCAAATTACACTATGATTATAAAAAAGCAATTCTCTGCCATTAGTATCCCATATAATATTTAACAACATTTCTTAATTTAGTTATACATACATATTTAAAGTCTCAGATTAAATAAGGTAAAATGTTATTTTAGAAATCATGTTTCTTCTAACTCACATTTCATGAAACAATTATGCTCAAACTCTTCATGTGCACTTTTAGTATGAATAACCCTTTCATTATTAAAGTCACATTTTGAGTCATCTAGCACAGTTTTGCAAAGCACATCCTCTTCACTGTCATTGAAATCATTTGAGCTGCAGTACTTTAAATCCATTTGTGATGCCTCACCGGAAATTGGATTCCAAATCACAGGTACCCATGCACATAGCACTTGGATAATTCATTTCATTTGCATATTATAATAATAGCACTATAACTTATTACATGTTTTCTCTTCAATTTAATTACCTATCTGTTCTGCTTTTTTAAAGTTGTTCACAATGACACCAAACACTTGAAATTGTGAGATCATAACCACCCCCCCCAGATAATGGCTAAATTATGAATATCTTTGTCTCCTTTTAATAATTTCATCAGATGATTTCTCTAACCAACACGAGGTAGCACTGATGGAAATGATCTGAGTATAATTTGTCTTCTTTGAAAAATACTTTATTGTTTAGGAAAATATATTTCAGAGAGCATGCCATAATCTGAGAGATTGTAGGCTCAAAAGTAACCGTTCCTTCTTTTCTAAGAGATTATTAAAAGATAACTCACACACACAGATGTTAATTATGAATTTTAAAATTATAATAAAAGCTAAAGCTTTATTATTTCTTTTATACTTTATTGCCTAGGGCTTTGATTGTTCATGATTCAAAAAGATGCCAAACATTTATTGAACACTTACTGTGTACTGATTTTAAAATTATAATAAAAGCTAAAGCTTTATTATTTCTTTTATACTTTATTGCCTAGGGCTTTGATTGTTCATGATTCAAAAAGATGCCAAACATTTATTGAACACTTACTGTGTACTGAGGGCTGATGTATGATTTCCCAGAAGAAGTAAAATAACATTCAGGTATAAATTTAATTATGTCTAGCTTGCAAGTGAATTAATTGGGACTCAAAAAGTTTTTAAATACCTTGTTTCCCATAATCACTAAAGTGGTGAGTTAGAACTGAGATGTCTCTGAATCTAAAATCCTTGTTTTTTCTGTCATGTCAGAAAGCTCAAACTATTAGAACAAAGACCTATATCTTAAAGGTTTCAGTTCAGTTCAGTCGCTCAGGCGTGTCCAGCTCTTTGCGACCCCATGAATCTCAGCACGCCAGGCCTCCCTGTCCATCACCAACTCCCGGAGTTCACTCAAACTCACATCCATCGAGTCGGTGACGCCATTCAGCCATCTCATCCTCTGTCATCCCCTTCTCCTCTTGCCCTCAATCCCTCCCAGCATCAGAGTCTTTTCCAAGAGTCAACTCTTCACATGAGGTGGCCAAAGTATTGGAGTTTCAGCTTCAGCGTCACTCCTTCCAAAGAACACCTAGGACTGATCTCCTTTAGAATGGACTGGTTGGATCTCCTTGCAGTCCAAGGGACTCTCAAGAGTCTTCTCCAACACCACAGTTCAAAAGCATCGATTCTTCGGCGCTCAGCTTTCTTCACAATCCAACTCTCACATCCATACATGACCACTGGAAAAACCATAGCCTTGACTAGACAGACCTTTATTGGCAAAGTAATGTCTCTGCTTTTCAATATGCTATCTAGGTTGGTCATAACTTTTCTTCCAAGGAGTAAGCATCTTTGACTTAGAGAGATGAATATAAAATACAGTATATGTTACTTTATGTAATATAGGAATTTATATTTTTATAATGCTTTATAGTTTTTATAGTCCTTTGCATTTATTATCTCATTTTATAACTGTAAAAATTAAATGTCTCCCAAACAAGATATGGTCTAACAACATGAAGTGACTCATTCGCAGTAAGTATTCCTGCAGCCTATCCATCATAGTATGTTATCAAAACTTAGAAGTTTATCCATCTGAAAGGTGAAAAGTGATATTTAATTCTCATTTTGTCTTGCATTTCTCATTATAATTAGTGAGAATGAACATATTTTATTGTTTTCAGGTCCTATGCCTTTTTTTCGCCTGTGAACTCTGCATGCATAATTTTCATCCTTTTTTTCTATAGGGTATTTGCGGTTTTTTGTTTCTCTGTTTTAAGCTTTTTATATATTAGGGGCATTAACCCTTTGTGTTGTAATTTGCAAATATTTTTCCATATTATTGTTTATGTTTCTATTTAGTTTATAGTCTTTTTTGTCATTACATGAGGGAATTTTGGGTTTTGTTTATTTATAAAGTCAAATTTACTAACCCTTTTCCTCCGTGCTTCCAGAGAGTGAGGCATGCCTTGTTCGCTTTTAGGTCGTGAAGGACCTCCCGTGTTTTCATCTAGTCTATCTATGGCTTTACTTTCCACCACCAGTATTCATTCGGAACTCATCCTGGTACATAGTGCAAGGAATAAACCAATTATATCCTTTTCTATATATCATTCCAGCACCTCTGTTTCTTTTTAATTCTTATATTTTTGAATATGATTTCATACATTACCAATCATAGAGCTTCCCTGGTGGCTCAAATCGTAACACATCTGCCTGCAATGCAGGAGACCCAGGTTCAATCCCTGGGTCGGGAAGATCCCCTGGAGAAGGAAATGGTAATCCACTCCAGTACTCTTGCCTGGAGAATTCCACGGACAGAGGAGCCTGGAGGGTTACAGTTGATGGGATCACAAAGAGTTGGATAGGACTAAGTGATGAACTTTCATTTTTCAATCATTAACAGTTTAAATGGCTATAGAATTCTTGGTTGCAAATAATTTCCTTGGAATTTTTAGCACCCAGCATCCTCTTATACCCAATCCTGTTCTTGAGACATTCCATGTCATTCAAAGTTCTTTTTTGGTGAGAAGGGGAGTGGTGTATGAAATCTGTTTTTCCTCCCCTCCTCTCTCTTCATATCCTTTCCTTCTTTATCCCTCTTTTATCTCTCTCTTTTAGGTTAGGCTCTTCTCTTCTGTAGTTTTGAAATTTCATGCCAAGATATCTTTCTGAGTGTATTATTTTTACATTGTGCTGAACACTTTGTGAATCTTTTCAATCTACAACCATATATCCTTTAACTTTTGAAAATTTTCTTATGTTATTCCTTTTCCAATACCTAGCTTTCATTTTCTCTACTTTCTTTCTAGAAATAACTAGTGGTAAATTGTGGATTAATTTTCTAATTTTCTTTCTTACTTCTCTCTAATGTTCCATCACTTTGACTGATTCTACTTTCCAGGAGAGCTCCTAAATATTTTTCTCAAACGATAATATGGAAATTTATATTTCTATTGCTTTTTTCAAAACTTTTTCCCTGAATATTCTATTATAATTGTATTCTGGAAGCAGTATTTTTCAAGGAAGCATTCCCTGAATATTCTATTATAATTGTATTCTGCACTAAGTGGAATTAAACGAAAGTCTTCACACAGTCTTTGGAGCCCATGTAAACTTTCCTGCCCATGAAGCTAGTATTTGTTTCTTGGAAGCAGTATTTTTCTCTTATTTCTTTGGAAATTATAATTTTGGAATGTTTATTTTATTTTTCCTACCTGCAGTGTCAGTTTGTTCCAGGCCCATTTTTGTCTTTTTTGCTTTAGTCATTCTTTTTCATTTTGGAGGCCTTCCTCAACTATCTGACAACTTTGGCTTTTGTTTTTAAGAGTGAATGTAGGGCTTTCTGAGAGTATGTGAAAAGTAGGGCTTTCTCTCAGAAGTTTCTTGAAAAATAATAGGAATTAGAGATTGGCATTCAGTGGAAGCCATCCAATATCCTATCTCCAGGAATGAATCTTTCATTTTACGATGATGGGGGGCGTGGATAGAAGGAAGGAATGGAGCAGGTGTCTCTGGTTGCCGCACGGGAGAAGAAAGCTGAAGTATATCATAGTATGCCATGTCAATTCTCATTTAATCCATTTGTTTTTAACCCATATCTCAATCCTGTACTCCACTATAACCACTGCTATCCCAGAGACTGATGTATATACTTTCTCCACAATGTAAACCTCTGTTCTACCACCAGGAGAAACTGGAGACCACACCTAACCCCTAGCTTCATGGGCAGGAAAGTTCTCATGGACTCCAAAGACTTTGTGAAGACTTTCTTTTAACTCCATTTAGTGCAGTGTCTCACTTCACCTTCCACATATCCCTCAAATACTGAACTTCTCAGGGCTTTGCAGGATGAATTGGAATATTTCATAACAATGTCCAAAACTGCAGATAGTTATAACTTCATCCATTCCACTAAAACAAGTAATTCTTGTCTCTGCTTCTTTTTCCAAAACGTGTCAAATTCTCCCACCTACTGTTATTGCCTTTTCTTTTACTGCCCTTGAGGGTTAATAATGGCTTTTAGTCCTTCATTTATTTTTTAGTGATTGATTCTAGCCTACTTCAAATTTTTTCTGCCAAGATATTCTGGCCCAAAGTAAATATACAAGCACTATAATAATCTTATTTTGTCATCCAGAGATAGATGGACAAATTCATACAGAAATGAAAAAAGGAAAGAAGGAAGAAGGAAGGAAGGAAAAGAGACAGTTTAGATTTAAGAAAGGGTATGGCTTGCAAAGACTATATGACCCAGACATTTAATGTAAGAAATCTTGCCAAGTTATTATAATCTCTGGCATTTCCACTGAAAAAGAAATCCCCATGCCTGGCCCCAAAATTACACCTCCTGGCAGACAGTGTGAGAGCCCTGGCTGCCTCTAACTATCATATATTCTCCCCTCTACCAGGCATTTTCCTGGATGAAAAGAAGAATTGGTAGAGTGAAGTGGAGGAGAAGGGACAGTGTGGAAGTATCCAGCTCTCCTCTTTGCCCAGCAGGGCATTACTATGCTTTCCAGCCAGCATCAGGAAACCAGCATCCACAGAGACCCTTCAACAAAGTTGCCCTGAACACAGAGTTGGACACGGTCCCTAACTTGGTGACCTTTTGAAAGAGATGTGCTCCCCCAATACCAGCAGGCACTGCCAGGATGGCTGAAAGGAGCCTTTACTGGGTTTCCTAGGTTTCTGCAAACACACTTCAAGAAGGTTATATGTGGTTTGTGCTGAGATGGTAATAAATTAAATTATAGCTCTGGACTAATTATCTACTATATAATGGTAGATTGTTTCACTCCCTGAAAAATCAGAGACTCAGTACTTTTTCAGCTGCCTTTGATTTTCCAAGCAGACGTCCTAGAAATTTTTAAAGAATAGGTTCTGTTCTCATCTGAAAATCTGCCATCTTGTAAACACAGCAATTCTAATAATCAAAAAATGTTTATACTTTTACCGTGCCATTCACTTTGAAAGTGTCAAGTGATAGCAGATAAAACTTCTTTCTTCTAAAGTGTCCTTGTCACTGTCCTAGTTCAGGTTCTCATTCCTGCTAGTTTACTGCCACAGTCTTCTATCTGCCTTCAACTTTAACCTTCCCCTTGATTCAAATCTTGGGCTATCTGACTTGAAGAGTATGCTCTTTCTTTCTAGCCTGCTCAGCTGATGTAATAAGGAAAGGAATGCACCTCTGAGTAACTTAACCCTCTTTGTCTCTCTTTCTCTCTCTCTCCCTCTCTGAAACCCTCTCTCCATCTTTCTGTAGTTCATGCTGTCACAGACCCTAGAAACCCACTTTGTTTATCTTTGAGTGCTTAGATAATCTACTACAGTATCTGATACATAGTAAATGTTCAATGAATATGTATTAAAGAAATAAACCATTAATGTACAGAAGTCATAATTTTACAGCACGTTGTGACTTTCTTGAATAGATGAAGTACCTGAAGTAAAGGAGCAGACAAAGCAAATAACTGGATTGAGTGGATTGTTCCAGAGTCTGCACCAGGCGGGTGTGTTGGAGAGATAAAGAAACAAGTTAACAAGAGTCCTTGTCGGTTATCTGTTTTAAATATAGCAGTGCGCACATGTCAATTCTAAACTCCCAATCCTCACCTCTGCCCTTAACCCTGGAAACCATAGGTTTGTTCTCTAAACCCATGAGTCTATTTCTGTGAGTTGACTAAAGAGAGAAGATGAAATGGTGTTTCTGGTGATCTGGGGAACACAAGAAGTAAAGACTTAAAGTGACTCATAGTTTTGAAGAAAATGGAGCAGTTCAGGGATAGAAGGCCTTGAAATATAAAAATGAATTGGTGCAAGTGAGATGAGCAACTTGGATAGAAAAGAGACTATGCAGAGATATACTTGTGGGTAACAGGTAGAGAAGTAACAGACCAATGCAAGGAGCAAGGATGGCCACAGATGGAGACTGAGAATTATATTAATAGAAAAGTTAAAGCAACTAGAATACATGAAAATCACAAGGCGGTATTGCCAGAGTTTAGAATGGCATCCATTCTAGAAGTTACCTGCCAATGCTTTGGTGAAATAGCTGGTCATACTGACAGATGATACATGCCTTGAACAAAGAAAGGCTTTGGCATGAAGGTGAAGGGGGCATGATTTATTCCCTTCTCAACAAACAAGAGCCTACGCTGGATATAAGTAGGTAAGATTTGCACACATGATAGACTAAAAAATTCAGAGTTTTGAATGTAATATAAACTCCTCCAAAAGAGTTGGAAGAGCACAAAGAAAGAAATATTGAGTGCATACTGAGAGTCATTATGGACCCTTAAAGAGATCTTGCATGGAATGGAAAATTCTTAAAGAGATAGTATTACCAGACCACCTTACCTGTCTCCTGAGAAACCTGTATGTGAGTCAAGAAGCAACAGGTTAAAAGCAGACATGGAACAACTGACTGGTTCAAAATCAGGAAAAAGACTACATCAAGGCTATATATTGTCACCCTGCTTATTTAACTTCTATGCAAAGTACATCATGCGAAATGCTGGGCTGGATGAATCACAAACTGGAATCAAGATTGCTGGGAGAAATATCAATGATCTCAGATATACAAATAATATTAATACCACTCTAATGGCAGAAAGTGAAGAGGATCCTCTTGATGAGGGTAAAAGAGGAGAGTGAAAAAGCAGGCTTAAAATTCAACATTCAAGAAACTAAGATCATGACATCCAGTCTCATCACTTCATGGCCAATAGAAGGAGAAAATGTAGAAGCAGTGACAGATTTTATTTTCTGGGGCTCCAAAATCACTGCAGATGGTGATTGCAGCCATGAAATTAAAAGACACTTGCTCCTTGGAAAGAAAGCTATGACAATCCTAGACAGTGTATTAAAAAGCAGAGACATCACTTTGCCAACAAAGGTCCATATTGACAAAGTTATGATTTTCCAGTAGTCATGTATGGATGTGAGAGTTGGACCATAAAGAAAGCTGAGCACCAAAAAATTGATGCTTTCGATTTGTGGTGCCAAAAAAGACTCTTGAGAGTCCCTTGGGCTACAAGGAGATCAAACCAGTCAATCCTAAATAAAATCAACCCTGAATAGTCATTGGAAAGACTGATGCTAAAGCTGAAGCTCCAATATGCAAAGAGCTGATCCACCTGATGCAAAGAGCTGACTCACTGGAAAAGACCCTGATGCTGGGAAAGATTGAAGGCAAAAGGAGAAGGGGCCGGCAGAAGATGAGATAGTTAGAAAGCATCACCAATTCAATGGACATGAATTTGAGCAAACTCTGTAAGATAGTGGAGGACAGAGGAGCTTGGCGTGCTGCAGTCCATGGGGTTGCAAAGGGTTGCAAAAGGTTGTTGCTGTTCAGTCACAACTTAGCGACTGAACAGCAACAACAAATAAAAAGCATGAGTGATCTGCTATTTTTTGTTCACTTCTCATTATCTATTAATTCTGACTGTATATATATATATATATTGGGTTCTTTATAAGAGACTTACATATTGGCAGAGTCAAATACATGCCTCAATAGTCTGATTCTAGGACTGAAGGAAGTCTCACTATTGCTTGTCAGCCTGAAATGCAGCCAAGGGGACTGGTTATAGATTCAAAAAGTCATATGAATGTCATTTCTGCAAAGAGAAAATAATAGTTTAACTTCTCCCTTTAGAGAAAGGATGGACAGTGGGAATGAAGACAGCATGCCAAGAAGGAAAAAAATTAGGTTACAGAACATTTTATTGGAGATGAAGGCATTAAGATGTGGAGAAAGAAGAATGCAGAGCAGGATAGGTAAGCTATCTCAAAGGCAGTTCTCCCTTGCCACTCACTGTCCCTAAGGACCTGGGCTGTTTATGCTTGTTCTCAATGACTCATGAACCAAGCACTCTGGTTCCACTTCCCACTGCAATTGGGAAACTATGCTTTTGACTTGAATTGAAGACTACACACCACTAGAGCCACAGTGAAAAATTAAACAGAAAAACAAGATAGGCTAAATGAGATACATAAGGTACTTATTTGCTGCATAGTTTAGAATATGACAACTGCAGAATCCTGCATCAAAGTCAACTGTTAATTTTAATTTCTTCACATTATCTCTTTGCTGGGAAATATAATGACTGAAAAGTTTTCTCTCCCTCCCCACCCATTTCTTTCTCACTCTTTATCTCTTTTCTAAATGTCATCTGTCTTCTGTTTCTGTCTCTTTCTTACTTATCATCATCCTTCTCTTCTCCCAC
This sequence comes from Bos indicus x Bos taurus, assembly GCF_003369695.1. Taxonomy (NCBI): domain Eukaryota; kingdom Metazoa; phylum Chordata; class Mammalia; order Artiodactyla; family Bovidae; genus Bos; species Bos indicus x Bos taurus. Next base: position 4,592,078 of record NC_040078.1, on the reverse strand, counting down.
CCCCTTCCCATCCCCTCTTCTTCTTCTCTTTTTCTCCTTATCTTTCTCCCTCTTTCCCCCCTCTCTCTCTCCTTCACTCATTTGAGTATTTAAAATAACTTTATGTAGGTATAATTTACATACAAATGGACATCCATTCTAAGTGTACATTTTGATGAATCCTGACAAATGTACACACTTTGGTAACCATTTTCACAATCAACATACACATTGTAATGTGTATGTTGACTGAAAATTCATAATTATGAAGTTATAATTATGACTCCTGCCCCAGAATTTCCCTTATACCCTTTCTCAAGCAATACCCCTATCTCTGATCCAAGGTAAGCTCTGATATACTTTCTTTCACTATAGATTAGATTGTCTTTCCTAGATTTTCCAGTGAATGAAATGATACATTATACTCATTTGTGCCCGCCATCTTCTCCTCAGCAAAATGAATTTTAGATTCATCATGCTGTTACACGGTGTCAGGTTCAATCTTTATTTGCTGACTAGTCTACACAGGGACACCATCGATGGCCAACACTGAAATCAGATTGATTATATTCTTTGCAACCAAAGATGGAGACGCTCTATACAGTTAGCAAAAACAAGACTGGGAGCTGACTGTGGCACAGATCATGAACTCCTTATTGCCAAATTCAGACTGAAATTGAAGGGAAATAGGGAAAACCACTAGACCACTCAGGTATGACCTAAATCAAATCCCTTACAATTATACAGTGGAAGTGAGAAATAGATTTAAGGGACTAGATCTGATAGACAGAGTGCCTGATGAACTATGGACAGAGGTTCATGACATTGTACAGGAGACAGGGATCAGGACCATACCCAAGAAAAAAGAAATACAAAAAAGCAAAATGGCTGTCTGAGGAGGCCTTACAAATAGCTGTGAAAAGAAGAGATGCAAAAAGCAAAGGAGAAAAGGAAAGATATACCCATTTGAATGCAGAGTTCCAAAGAATAGCAAGGAGAGATAAGAAAGCCTTCCTCAGTGATCAGTGCAAAGAAATAGAGGAAAACAACAGAATGGGAAAGACTAGAGATCTCTTCAAGAAAATTAGAGCTACCAAAGGAACATTTCATGCAAAGATGGGCTCAATAAAGGACAGAAATTGTATGGACCTAACAGAAGTAGAAGATATTAAGAAGAGGTGGCATCACCAACTCAGTGGACATGAGTTTGTGTAAACTCCGGGAATTGGTGATGGACAGGGAGGCCTGGCATACTGCAGTTCATGGCGTCACAAAGAGTTGGACACGACTGAGCGAATGAACTGAACTGAACTGTTTCCACTCTATTAATAATACCTGCACCATATGGTAAATGTATGTTTAATATCATAAGAAACATCTCAGTCAGTTCAGTTCAGTCCCTCAGTCGTGTCTGACTCTTTGTGACCCCATGGACTGCAGCATGCCAGGCCTCCCCGTCCATCATCAACTCCCGGAGTTTACTCAAACTCTTTTCCACTGAGCCAGTGATGCCATCCAACCATCTCATCCTCTGTCAACCCCTTCTCCTCCTACCTTCAATCTTTCCCAACATCAGGGTCTTTTCCAATGAGTCAGTTCTTCACAGCAAGTGGTCAAAATATTGGAGTTTCAGCATCAGTTTTTCCAATGGATATTTAGGACTGATTTCCTTTAGGATGGACTGGTTGGATCTCCTTGTTGTACAAGGGACTCTCAAGAGTCTTCTCCAATACCACAGTTCAAAAGTATCAATTCCTTAGTGCTCAGCTTTCTTTATAGCTCAACTTTCACATCCACCCATGACTACTGGAAAAGCCATAGCCTTGAATAGACTGAACTTTGTTGGCAAAGTAATGTCTCTGGTTTTTAATATGCTGTCTAGGTTGGTCATAGCTTTTCTTCCAAGGAGCAAGTGTCTTTTAATTTCATTCCTGCAGTCACTATCTGCAGTGATTTTGGAGCCCCCCAGAAAAATTAAGTCTCTCACTGTTTCCACTCTTTCTCCATCTATTTGCCATGAAGTGATGGGACCAGAAAACTAAGACCGGATCTTAGTTTTCTGAATGCTGAGTTTTAAGCCAACTTTTTCACTCTCCTCTTTCACTTTCATCAAGAAGCTCTTTAGTTCTTCTTCGCTTTCAGCCATAAGGGTGGTTATGCATATCTGCATCTGCATATCTGAGGTTATTCATATTTCTCCCAACAATCTTGATTGTAACTTGTGCTTCATCCAGCCCAACATTTCGTATGATGTATTCTGCATAAGTTAAATAACTAGGGTGACAATATACAGCCTTGATGTGCTCCTTTCCTGGTTTGGAATCAGATTTGGAACCAGAAACATTTGGACTGGTTCAAAATGACTATATCACTTTCCATCCCTACCAACAGTAAATGAGAGTCCCATTTGGTTCAAATCCTTGCCAACTCTCCAGACTGTCTGTTCTTTTAATTTTTATAATTCTAAAGTATACATGCTGGTATAACATTGTGATTTTCATTTTTATTTTCCTGGTAAGTAATTATGTTGTACATATTTTGGTGTGCTTAATGGCCATTCATTTTTTTTCATCTGTGGAGTATCTAATCAAACTATTTGCCCATCTTTATTAGTTTTTTTGTCTTTTTTAATTGAATTGTGGGAGTTCTTTATATATCATGGATACAAATCTTTTGTTAGATATAAATAGCAGTGGTCAAATGTGATTTTAATTTAGCAAATTTTAAATATAGCAACACTGGTCATAGAATTCTAGAACTATAAAATAAATGTCTCAATAAACATTGGCTTTAAGGAACCTCTGAACTCTCAGCTTCAGGACAAAAGTCCCCATTTTTTGTATCAGTATTTTCCTCTTATACTCTCTGTTTAATTTTTCTACAAAACTATGTGTTTGGTTAAAATCTTTTGCCCTAATGAATTTGACCTTGATATACTGGGATAATGAGATTTTCATTCAAATTTTAGTGTAATCTATAGAAAACTATGTGCAAGAGTTTGTTTGTTTGTAGGGGTTGCTAAACTGTAAAGAGCCTGATAGTAAAAATTTGGGCATGGAGGATCAAAGGTCTCTTAAAATTACTCAACTCTGCCTCTACATGGCAGAGAGTGTATTGCCATAGACAATACATGAATGAATGCATGTCCCCATGTTCTAAAGAAAACATTTTTTATAAAATAAGTGGTAGTCTGGATTTGGCTTCTTGACTCATGCTATAGTATAAATGTGCTCACATACACACACACACACACACACACAAATATGCCAAAAATAATAAAATAAATAAGAAAGTTAGTTTATTAATAGTGTTGTGAATTATATCCCTAACAGTTATCTCCATACCACTGCAAAATTGGCCAGACTCTAGCACTGTTGAGGTAAATTTTCAGGTTCAACCTCAGTGTCATTCAGTTAAATTTATAGAGAAAACATTTCTACTGCAAGGTCACAAAATGCGGTCTTATCTCTGATCAGCTATCACATAAATCTATGCCAGTCATCACAAGGGAAACTGGTGGATCAATTCAAACTTACCACTCCCTTCAGAAAAGTAATTCTAAATGCATGTGAGGCTGAAGAAGCAGAAGTAACACCATCTAAAGAAACACTCAGAAGCTGTAAAACTATTACATCAGACTAATGTGTATATTATTTAGGGTGAGCCTGTATGCTTATAAGCAAATTACTCTAAAATGCTCACTCTTTTAGGACCCAGATATTAGCGACTAAGTATTTAGCAGGTGGTCAGTGGTAAAGACTCTGCCTGCCAATGCAGGAAACGCAGGAGACGTGGGTCTGATCCCTAAGTCAGAAAGATCCCCCAGAGTAGGAAAATGGAAACCCGCTCCAGTACTCTTGCCTGGAAAATTGCATAGTTAGAGGAGCCTAGTGGGCTGCAGTCTGTGGAGTCACAAAGAATTGGACACGAATGAACAACTGAACAACTGAGCACACAGTAAGAGACTAAATAACAATAACAATTCTTCTTTTGTTCTACCCTTATGCACCATAGTACCTAGAGTGCTCAGTAATCACTATTGGAATATACATCCTCTATTTTCACTTGTATCCAAAATGTATTGAGCTTAAGACCCAGTTAGTACAATACTAATTCCATTTTATTACCCCAAACTGGTTCGTCATCCTGAGTCTTTTAATGTTATTAATCCTACATGATTTTTTCAGTCATACAGCCAAAATCCTACCTTTGACCTGGATGTCACAAGAATCGACTGAGCTTAGAGCTTACCTGAGAATAAACTTGGTAATTTTCTAGTCTGGAGAACCCAAGATTATTGGAAATGTTCTCATCCCTTGTTAGTTTTTAGACCCGTCTTAGACCCAAGTGCTTATTTTTCCTTCTTATAAGAAGCATTTTAAGATTTATCTCCTTTGATACTTACAAAATCATTAACTATTATTATTCCAATTTTAAATGAGAAAACCAAGGCTTAAAGAGGTTATGCAACCCACACATTTACACAGATCATTAGAGCCAGGGTTTTCATTCAGTAAGACAGAGTCCCAAGACTTGAGGAGTTTGTGATCTAGTAGAACAATTTAGGCACATGCAAAATCTAAGCAATAAAGTCAAATACGTGTTATGAATGAAGTATCTACAGGGAACATCTGAGGCACAACAGAATAGTGGAGCCTGCAGGGCCAGAACACAATGAAAAGTTTTCATATTTTTTTTCTTTAAATCAGCATAACTTCTAGGCCAACATTCAGCTTTGCCTTTGTCTGGAGGTATTGTGTATTGAGCACTCAAGCACATCAGGAAGAAAGTTTAAAAGAAAAATGAGATCAGGGCCTGGAAGCAACGAAGCAAAGGTGATGGGATCAGAAAGGTCAGCACAGGGAGACATGGTAAAGCAAGCATTTTGTGGTTTTGAAACTGGTCCTCTGATGTCATAGGCCATGATATCATGTTATTTCTCTCTCTCCCATGAGTTCCTACAGGTGTCCATCCTATAGAAAAGGAAAAGCCAAAATTATGTACTAGAAAATTCTACCTATCCAACATGTCTTAGTTTTAGGTTTCTGCCAATATTGGTCAAAAGTCTCTGGAGTCTACACAAAGACTGGGCTATTAAAATGGGGTAACTTGTGATTCCTCAAGACCAGGATGAGAGGTGAGAATTACCTGCTGACACCCAGAGTCTCATGTTAGCCTCTTGCCTCCAGATTCTCTGAGAATCTCCTCAAGAAGCCTCTTCAACTGTCAATTACTTCACACGTTGTCACCAAAAATGTTTTGGCAGAGGCATCATCTTTAAGTTTTGACATAATCCCGAAGAGAGACTTTTTCAATTATTACTAATGGAACATTACACTCCTCTTTGGGAACTTCTGCATGAATAAAAAGGGTCATTAATGACATCTACTCTCAGCCCGGAAATCATTAGTCAGTGCTTGGTGCAAGGCTTTTTTTAAGCACCTCATAATTTTCCGCTCCCCCATCACCTTTCCAACTCAAATAGCAAGTTATTGAGTTGACTATAATAAAGTCAGTGGTATTGATTCCCTGCAGGTGAATGCTATTTATTCTCCATTGTTTTATTTCCAATTTAATATAATAATATCTCACATTCCTATAGCACTGCTCCTTCTGAAGTGTTTTGCCAGTTCAGTGTTCTTTCCTGACACTGAGTAATAGGAACTGCTTTGGGGGTAGCTCCTATGTTCACTTTCACGTGTGAAAGACTAACTCAGGCTATTGAAACACTGCACTGGGAAGGCTTATCTATCTAAAGAGTTTTGTAGGATAATTGCTAAGGAATACTTACACCTACTGCATGGCCCATTCCACATCTAAACCCAGTCAAGAAAAGAGGCAATTTATTTGAAGGTTTATTTAAATTATCCACAAGATGATTCCCACCATTGAGCCAAAACAAACAGACTTTTGAAGGTCTAAAAATGTCAAATGGATCATCATACCTCTTATTTCAGCTAACTAACCTGTATGGTATACCACTATATCTGACAGGTTAGACCAATGGTTCTTAACCTCTCTCTCCTAATGTGTTCAAATATGCAAGACAGATAAAATAAAATAGGAGTTAAATTTTTTTCCAGTAATTATGACCCAAAGCATTGTTTCCTAACATATGAAAACTTATGGGAGCACAAATGAGCAGAGTGAGTATAATAAAATAACCCTGAAACTACTCTGATTTGTATAAAAAGAAAGTCAACCACAAACTTTGGTCCTTTATTAGTAGCAATTTGCCTTTGATATACCTCATAACATACCAATAACAAAGCATATTATCAAAAATTGCTGGTTATATTGAAAATTATGGACATATTATTTCAGTATCAATGAAATTTATTGATTCCTTCTCCCCCTACCATCTGTAATGATAGTTTTATACAGGAAATCATAAAGATTATCTGCATGTATGGCTATAATTTCAGTTCAGTTCGTTTCAGTCGCTCAGCTGTGTGTGACTCTTTGCAACCCATGGACTGCAGCACGCCAGGATCCCCTGTCCATCACCAACTCCCAGAGCCTACTCAGACTCATGTCCGTTGCATCAGTGATGCCATCCAACCATCTCATCCTCTGTGGTCCCCATTCTCCTCCCACCTTCAATCTTTCCCAGCATCAGGGTCTTTTCCAATGAGTCAGTTCTTTGCATCAGGTGGCCAAAGTATTGGAGTTTCATCTTCAGCATCAGTCTTTTCAATGAATATTCAGGACTGATTTCTTTTAGGATTGACTGGTTAGAATTCTTAGCTGTCCAAGGAGCTCTCAAGAGTCTTCTCCAAAATCACAATTCAAAAGCATCAATTCTTCAGCGCTCAGCTTTCTTTATGGTCCAACTCTCACATCCATACATGACTACTGGAAAAACCATAGCTTTGAGTAGACAGACCTTTGTTGGTAAAGTAATGTCTCTGGTTTGTAATATGCTGTCTAGGTTGGTCATATACTGAAAGTATTCTGGATATTCATAACATTAAAGTGCTTTCTTAACAAATGTTAAAAAGAAACAAGGGATGTCTTTATGGCAAGAAGAGCTTCCACGACTAAAAACATAATTATTTCTAGATAGAAAATGTAGTACAGTATAGTTGATAATAGGCTTCCGTGGTAGCTCATCTGGCAAAGAGTCCACTAGAATTAGCAATGAACAAAACCCTGATTCAACTCCTGGATCTTACCCTGGAGAAGGGATAGGCTACCCACTCTAGAATTCTTGAGCTTCCCTGGTGGTTCAGATGGTAAAGAATCCACCTGCAATGTGGGAGATCTGGGTTCGATCCCTGGTCTGGGAAGATGCCCTGGAGGAGGGCATGGCAACCCATACCAGTATTCTTGCCCGGAGAATTTCCATGGACAGAGAAGCCTGGTGGGCTACAGTCCATGGGGTCACAAAAAGTCTTGACACAACTGAGTGACGAAGCACAGCACAGCACAGCACGTGGTGTAAAAGAGCACAAACTCTGGAGCAGACTGCTAAAGTTTGATCCTTGTTCTACCACTTATTGGCTGTGTGATTTGGGGCAACATATTTAACTTTCTGTGCCTCCATTTCTTCATCTGTAACATGAAAATAATAATAGCACATACCTTACAAATTTGTTTTATAGATTATATATAAATCAATTGGAACATTGTTTCATGCACAGATAGTAAGCATTCGATATATGTGAAGTTTTATTAACATCTCATTATTGAAATCAACTATGAAGGAATAAGTGATGTTGATAAGGTGTCAGATTCTTTTAATTTTTACTTAAAAATCTCAAACACATGTAAATAATGACTTCTTCGTTTGAATGGAACCATGAAAAAAATGAAAAGGTGGAGGTTACATTTTTTCTCTTGTATTCATTCTCCTCTTTATTTATTTTTTTTTCATTCTCCTCTTTAGATCAAAGCACAAAATCTATTGATAAATATAGTTGCTTGGGGTTGCAGAAGCAGGGTGAAACAAGATTAAACTATATATAGATATAGTATTGGTTTGTTTGCTAATTCAGCATTTTTGCTAAGGCTATGTTCTGTGAGTGCAGCCAGAGGTGGGGCTCTCTTCCACATAGCTTCAGCTTATGAGATGGAAGCTCCATCTTGGAGTGGCATTTTGAAGAGTATCAGGACCCCAGTGTCCCATTTCTGGATTTAGTTTTATATACTATGTAGAGAAGACTGTCCTGCAAGTTGCAATTTTCAGACCACAACAGACAAATGCAAATACATGACATTCACTACATATACAAGTAGAACTTAATACACCAAAATGTGAAATAGATGCCATATCAGTTAGGAATGACTGAAAGTATTAGTCACTTAGTCATGTCCAACTCTTTGTGACCCCACAGACTGTAGCCCACCAAGCTCCTTGTCCTTGGGATTTCCTAGGCAAGAATACTGGACAGGATAGTCATTCCCTTCTCCAGGATATCTTCCAGACTCAGGGGTCAAGCCCAGGTCTCCTGCATTGGAGGCAGATTCTTAACTATCTGAGACACCAGGGAAGCTCCTAGGAATGATTGCTGCCTACTACTAATAGAAATTAGAAATGTGTGGCTTAAGCGAGGCAAAAGTTTATCATTCCTACTCCTATCAGGGTCACTGTATAGGAGCCAGTCTTCAGCGCCATCATCAGAAATTCAGTTCCCTTCTATCTTTCTGCTCTGCCATCCTCAAAACGCTGTTTCAATTCTCAAAGACATCTCCAGGGCCAAAGTGACTCCTGGAGCTACAGTCATTATGCCATATTCAATGCAAGAAACACTGAAAAGACAGAAAGAGTAAAAAGTTTAATCCAGTTGTATAACCCTCTCATCAGGAGCTTCTCATAAGCTAACTCAGTATCTTTCACTTACACCTCATTGATCAGAACTGAGTCATATGGTCACACCTAGCTGTCAGGAAACCTAGGAAATACAGTTGTTTCAGTTGAGTACATTCTAATCCCAAGTAAATTTGGATCTGGTGCTAAGGAAAAGAAGAATATAGGTAATTTGCAGCCTCTGCCATATTCAGGTTGTCTAAAATATTAATTTATGTTTATCAAATTTTGTGTTTGCAATTTTATGTATTCCAACTACAAATACAGATAGATGAGAGTTTTTTTGGCAAATACTTTCAACAAATGTTAATTAAGCATTCAATGTAAGCACTAAATTATAGTAGGCACTAGGAGTACAAAGGTAAATCAATTGGTCATTTTCTCAGTTTGTTTCCCTGGTGGCTCTGATGGTAAAGAATCTGTCTGCAATGCAGGAGACCTGAGTTTGATCCCTGGCTAGGGACAATCCCCTGGAGAAGAGTATGGTAACCCACTCCAGTATTCTTACCTGGAAAATTCCATGGGCAGAGAAGTCTGGTGGGCTATATAGGGTCTTAAAGAGTCAGACATGACTGAAGCAACTTAGCATGCACGTGGACAAAATAAGTGATAATTGCAATAAAAATTGTTTTTAAAAAATTGGGGGAGTTCCACTTCTGTTGAGGTAGCATTAGGAGTTTCATGACTGTGAAACTGATAAAAAAAAAAATTTTATTAACTATCTGGATATGACCTTAAAAATTTATAGCAGACAAACATTCATTCAAAAAAATCTACTAAAATTAGATAAGAACAACAAGACTTTGATACTTAAATCAAGATCTGCTTCCTCCCTTCCTCCTCTCAACTCAGTGAGACTGATGAAGCCAAGAACACAGGGCTTTCTCTCTACCCAGCTCTGAGTTGGAGAGCTGCCTTCCTAAGAATGGCAGGGTGTCACTTGTTCTCATCCAGCTCCTAGCTACTTGTTGCTAAGACTATGTTCCAGGTGAGTGCAGCCAAAAGATGGAGCTCCCTTCTTCCACCTAGCTTCAACTTAAAAGACAGAGCCTCCATTTTGGAGTGGCACTTTCAAGAATATTGGGGTCCCAGTGTCCCTCGCCCTAGCTCATATGGTGAAAATGTCACGTTAGGAGAGAGAAACTGAGGCTACTGCCCTGTCTTCACCAAATACTCAGAGTTGTCATGTTAAATATATTTGAAGAATTAAAATAGAAAATTATCATTTTAAAAATTATTTTTTTAATTTTATTTTTTAACTTTACAATATTGTATTGGTTTTGCCATATATCAACATGAATCCGCCACAGGTATACACGTGTTCCCCATCCTGAACACTCCTCCCTCCTCCCTCCCCGTACCATCCCTCTGGGTCGTCAGTATCTTGCATCGAACCTGGACTGGCGACTCGTTTCATATATGATATTATACATGTTTCAATGCCATTCTCCCAAATCATCCCACCCTCTCCCTCTCCCAGGTCGTATCAAATAAAGATTATCAATAAGGAGACAGAAGTTATTTTTAAAATAACAACAGCAAAGGAAATTCTAGAGTTGGAAAGTACAGAAACTAAAATCAAATATTCAGTAAAAGGGGCTCAGCAGTAGATATGAACAGGCAAAAGAATTAGTGAACTGGATGACAGACTGATAGAGATTATGCTCTTTGAAGAGCAGAGAAAAAAGAATGAAGTGAACAGACACTCAGAAATATGACACCATGAAGAACTTCAATACATGCATTATAGTATTACCAGAAGGAGAAGAGAGAGAGAGAAAGGAGCTGAAAAATATTCAAAGAAATTATGGCTGAAATGTCCCCAAATTTATGGAAAAACATTAATTTGCACATTCAGTATAAATGAGGTGGGTGGGAGAAAAACTGTACTGGACTAAGCAAATGACCCTAGATAATAACTCAAATACACAGAAACAAATGAAAAGAACCATAAATAATAAATAAGAAGGTCAATATAACAAAAGTATAAAGGCATACGACTTTTCTCTCAATCTTCTCTAAAAGTCACAAAATTAGAGAGGGAGGTTTAAGAGGGAGGGGACATATGTATACCTATGGCAGATTCATCTTGGTGCATGCCAGAAAGGAACACAATGTTGTAAGTCAAGTATCCTCCAATTAAAAATAAATTAATTAATTTAAAAAAGAAACCACATGTTTTAATTTGCACCAAAAAAAAGTCACAAAATTATATAAAGTGGTAATTACAACAATGTAGTATTGAGTTTCTAACATTCATAAATATAAAATATCTAACATTAATACCATGAAAACAGGGACTTTTTCTTAGATAAATACCAGTGATAAACTTATCATTTGGGCTGCCATGTTGTCCTGGGACCATCCTTTCCCACAGACTACTCAGGACGGGGTCCTCCTTTACAGCTGGGCAATGAATGGACCTGTCTTAAAGTTTCATCTTACTGACTATTTTCTTGGCCCTCTTCCAGTAGTGCTTTCATCCATTTGGGTCCTCTAAGAAGGTGCCAAAATGACATGAGATATATAGAATATTTATTGGGGGAGATGCGTAGGAAGGGTAAAAGGAGAGAGACACACAGACATGATGCAAGACTACATCTGCAAAAAGGGAGAAGGAAAAATTGGGTAAGAAGAACTTCAGATGGCAGAGAAGTTCTCAGAGATCTCAGCCAGATCAGTGGGAGTTCCTGACCAAAACTGTCTGTTAGAGAAATCCTGTCTCAGGAAGGAATGGCCTGATTCTAGTAACAGCCCTGTTCAGTCACTGGCTGGGACTAGCCTATGAGAAGAATGACTTTAAAGTGAATGCCGTGGTGGGTCCAAAGGAGCAGCAACGAGAGGAGGTCTGTCAACTATGTTCCTGCAGCAGATCCTTTTGAAGGAAGATCTGAGCCGGGCATTTCCAAGGCTTCCACGAGACTATACCTTTTTTCCCTGTAAATCCATTGTAGCCCCCATTAAAATGCTCACAGAACTGCTATGAATTGTTTTTACTTGAAATATCACTTTATAAAACATTACACTATTGTCAGTTATACACTAAAGTCATGCCCACATGGCATTTGAAAAGTCAGTGCTGGGTTTATATAGAGGAATAAAATGACAGAGTTCATCCAAGTGCCTCTGAGCATTTTGTCAAAGCTCTGGGCTGTTCAGCCAAGCTGGATGGAGCGTGGTGCTGAGTCCAGTCACCAGGATTATATAGACAGTAAGCACTGCTTGAAACTCCAGACAGCTGTCTCACCAGTGCATGCCCTTGGTCACAAGGGAGAACTGGCAAGGGGTTATTTAACACAAACTTATCCCTTTAATCACAAAGCTTGTTAGTGCCATACAGGGGCAAAAGCTGGATCTACTAATGACCAACATCAGCAGTTTTCTTCTGAATGATTCTGCTTCTAAATTGTAAATGCAGACATAGCAGTCCCACATCCATGTCTTTTTTTCTCAATGAAAGACTTCACTGGTTTAATTAATAGAGACAAATAGGCAACCATACCAAGAAGAGTTATTTTTATATTTATCCTGCCTTGACTTAAAATTACTGTCTATTATATTGCTAGCCTACACTCCAAGTTCACAAAGTATTGGCCTGTATGCAGCAGGTCCTCCCCTTCTCAAAGAAAAAGGGAAAATTATCCCCTTGTCCAGTAATGACATCAGGCAGCCCTGATATGTCACCGTGTGTTAATGATCTCATTAGATTAAAGCCTATTCCAGGAAGCCTAATTGAAAGTGGCTTGTGATTGTCTTCAAAGTCCTTATTGTGAAAAGCTCTCAAAGGGAACAGCCAGAGTCAGTTTCCCTGAAGGAAGAGTGAGCTCACAATGGCAACCCCCACTCAACAAACGTCTGTGAAGCAACACCATAGAGATTCCATGCTTAAACTCAGCCATTAAAGTCAATATGCTAGCATTTCAATCTTTCTCTGTTCTCCATGTCCTTTCCTAGAAGAAGAATCATGTGAAAGAAGAGGGGATGAATGCACCTCTCACACTGATTCCGTCCAGGGAATCAGTGAGCCACCTTGTGAAGAGTAAGGGAAAAGGGAGGGAAGATACTCTTCATTGCAGCACAAAAGGAAAAGCATCCATGTCTTTGAACAATGTATTATGCTTATTATATGATTTCTAACTTTGTAAATGAAATTTCTAATGACCAAATATAGGTATATCCTCACTATTAACAAGGCCATTTACTCCATATACCCAGCACAAAATAGTTAAAGTAAGTTATAGGAAAAATATATTTGGTTTTCATCCACAATTCCTGGCTCACAAATACCAAAACCCTTAAAATTTCCCAGGCAATAAGAAAAATGTGATAATATTGTGTCTCTTATGCTCAGTTTCTGAAAAAAAAACTTTAAGAAGTTTTCCTTTGGTTCCCACCCAAGACCTTCCCAGGTGGCACAGTGGCAAAGAATCTCCCTGCTGATGACACAAGGGACACAGCTTCAAGCCCTGGGTCAGGAAGATTCTCTGGAGGAGAAAAGGGCAACCCTCTCCAGCATTCTTGCCTGGAAAATTCCATGGACAGAGAAACCTGGTGGGCTACAGTCCATGTGGTCATAAGAGTGGGACACAGCTGAGCACAGAGACACACAAGGGTGGGTGCTGGTTGCCAGGAGAACCCACTGTGTAATTAGATGCTTGGAGCTTCTAATCCCACTCCCTGATTTCCTGGGAAGTGAGAGAGACTAGAAGTTGAATCAGTTTCCACTGGCTGATAAATGAGTCCATCATGACTATGTAATGAAGCTTCCATAAGAAACAGAAGGAAAGCTTTTTGTTTCTTTTTCCCCTAAGAGTTTCCTGTTGGCAAATCAGAATAATTCCACGTGCAAGGCCCCATACTCCACAAGGCAGAAGGTCCTTTGTTTAGAATCTCACCTATTTCTCTCTTTACCTATCAATTTGTATCTTCTAATACACATCCTTTTATAATAAATTGGTAAGAGTCAAAAGGCGATGGCACCCGACTCCAGTACTCTTGCCTGGAAAATCCCATGGATGGAGGAGCCTGGTAGGCTGCAGTCCATGGAGTCGCTAAGAGTCGGACACGACTGAGCGACTTCACTTTCACTTTTCACTTTCTTGCATTGGAGAAGGAAATGGCAACCCACTCCAGTGTTCTTGCCTGGAGAATCCCAGGGATGGGGGAGCCTGGTGGGCTGTCGTCTATGGGGTCGCACAGAGTCAGACATGACTGAAGTGACTTAGCAGCAGCAGCAGACACAACTTAGTGACTAAACAACAACCTAGTGAAGACACAAGTTTTCCAGAGTTCTGTGAGCCATGCTAGCAAATTAATCAAACGTGAGGAGGGGGTCCTGGGAACTTCTCATTTACAGCTAGTGGGTCAGAAACACAGGTAAAAACCTGGGCTTGCATCTGGTGTTAGAAATGGAGGGAAGTATTGTGGGATGGAGCCCTTTAGCTGTGGAATCTGGGTAGATTCTTTCTCTGGGTAGATAATATCAGAATTGAGCCAAATTTCTGGACACTCTGCTGGTCTCCAAGAAATTCCTTGCTGGCATGGGGATGCCTGCACACACACACATTTTGGAACTGGATCCAGGAACCCTTTGCATCCAGGAATGCAAGCATACATACGCAATCCACATAAATCTGTTGTCTCATACACACATTACTTCAGGATTTAACTAGCCAGGTAGAGTTCCCACAGGTGTACCGGGCTCATTGTATCCAGGGATCTTCCAGGGTCATTTGGAATCCAGGGTTGCCCTTGTGTGGCAACTTTATCCTTGCCTTTCAGTCTTATCTGAATTGAGGTAGAACCAATTAAATTATTTCCAAGAGCTGATTTCCAACAGATATTGGGACAGGTAGGACAACACTCTGCCTGGATTTGACACCAAAGGAATGTCATCTCTGTGTCAGCTGCAACCTGGTGTCAGGGAAGATCAGGGCCCCGAGAGTGGCGTCAGCATTTCTCTTAATGACCTCACGTGTTCTGTGGAGAGAAGGATGACAGCCCGGAGCTCCGTGGGCCTGAGGGCCTTAAGGGCAAAAGAGCCGTTACTCTTGTCAGGGAGGAATGACTTGAGCCATGTTAGGCCTGAGGCCATATCGTTATCTGCCTTAGTTTGCTATATCTGGCTCACTTAACTGCCTCTGCAATGCACACTTTTATTCCATAGACCCTTCGCAGAGAAATATAGATGGCTGCCATCCATATAAACACCAGGAAGCTTGTAATTGCCCTCTGTTCCTTAGCCAGCATGACTATGGCTTACTAAGGGTAAGAAAGTCAGGAAAGCATTAATAAATTTACACTCACACCCCTAACCGACAGTTCTCAACTATCGTGTCACAGCACTCAGGGAAATCATGATGGATTATGAAGCTTACTGAACGTAGTCTGTTACTAAAAATAAAGCATGGCCATTTTCAAATTTTTTGCTTGAAAAATAATAACAAATGGAAATTTATCCCAATGATAATAATATCACTCCCTCCTACTTTCATTCTGATATGTAATCTTGAGATAGAGAGAGAAGAGCAGAGTTAAAGAGGGAATCTGGGGGTAAAATGTGTATAATCTTGGCCTGTTCTTATCTGTGTAGCTGCCCAAGTATGGTAAGCGTTTGGGAATATGTGCAGAGGTCATTATCAATGGTCACATTTTCAGGGAAAAAAAAAAGAGAGAGAGAAATCAGATGCCCAGATTTGTTTAGACATGGAATCCTTGGTTTACAGATGGATCATGTTCCAAAAGAATATTTGTGACTCGGGCATTTTCCGTAGGCTAATATTATTCTTGATTCCAATTTCTAACACCATTAAATATATTCTCAGGTTTTCAATGGACAGAACCATGGAAATTCACCCCTTTCTGGGGGCTGAAATGAAATACTGGGCTGATGGGAAATAGAACCGAGAGAGAGAATGCTTCTGACTCGCAGTCACATGTAGCGATGCTTCTGATGTCAATCTCCCTAGAAACTACTTGTCACAGACAGAGTAGAGTGAAGAATTGTATTCTCTAGAAGTGTTCCATGAGAATTCTTCACAAGAAATGTAGGATAAGAGGAAATAGGCATTTCTTCAAACGAGAGAGGATCATAAAGCATGGCGCTGACAAAGAATAGAGTGACCTGTCCTGGACAGAAGTAGGAGCTGTTGTAGGTCGTAGGAGGAACAACTTGACAGGTTTACAGAAGGAAGTAAGTGGCAGAAGCAGTCCAGTAGGAAAGAAACAGAACTGATAAATGGCAACTGGAGGGATTTCCCTGACATTGTCCTAAGGATAGAACTTTGGGGAGAAAAATTAACGTCTAGAGAAAAACAGTCTGGGAGGCTTTCTGTTTCACCACAGGATAAAACCCTAGATTAACTCCTTTCGGGAAAATTTTCAGTGAGAACTGACGTCATTCTTCAAAGCTTCTGAAGTTGGGGTGGTGTCTCCACATCACACGTCACATGACTGTGCAAAGGCTGGACCACCACCAACTCTTGTTCACAAAGAGGTCACATAAGGATGGATTCCTGCCTTCAAATTCATGAGATATACAGTATCTTTCCCTTCAATAAGTTAAACCTCCTCCAGGAATGCTTTATTTCTGGATACTTGTAATACTACAGATTCTATCTTATGAAACTTATTAAGGATTGAAGCTAATTACTAAGCAAAAGTGAATAAAATTATTTTTAGGATTTCAATATACATAAAGTAGCGTTATAAGTTCCACTAGGTTGAAGATGCTGTACTAGTACATTTTTTAAGTATTTGCATTGTACATTTAAGCTTATAATGGATTTTTATCTACATTCTATCCTTTAGGGCTTATAATAACCTAAGATAAAGGCAAGGTCAATATCACAAGATGAGGAAACCAAAACTTACAGAAGTTACTTAACTTGCCAATGTTCATCACAGTAACAAGCTGGAGAATGAGCAAGCACCCATTACTTTCCACTCCAGATATAGTGAGTGACCTTCCAGTCATGGGAAATAAAAAAAAAAGAAAAGAAAAAAAAAGAAACAAAAAATGATCAACCTAAGACAGAAATGGCACCTAGTACTGCAAGGAAATGGGAGATTATTATACATAGTGGAATTAGCTCAGCTTTTGTTTATCTTCCTTTCTATTATGTGACCATTGAAATGCTCCTGAGCTTTAATTGGCTGCCCTGGATATCAACTCATTTCCATTATAACAACCTTGAAAAAATAATCCTCAGCATCATTTATATAAGAATGATTACAGTCTATTGTTACTTAATCTTAGATCCTTTGGACCAATTATCCACATTTGACCTTAGTCTATTTCTAGGACCAGCATGTGAATTGAAGATGATCTTTATTTTTTTTTTATTTTATTTTATTTAACTTTACAATATTGTATTGGTTTTGCCATATATCAAAATGAATCTGCCACAGACATTGTGAATATATAAATATATGTATTTTGCAAAGTGAACGTATTAGTATAACTACCACTAAGATGGATTATTAGAACAGAAACAATATTACCAAACAATCTCTTAAGCTTCTTGTCCCTTTACAGTCACTGTTTACTCCCCTCCCCAATGACAACAGATTTTGACTTTTTTTTTTAATTAATTTTATTTTATTTTTAAACTTTACATAATTGTATTAGTTTTTCCCAAATATCAAAATGAATCCACCACAGGTATACATGTGTTCCCCATCCTGAACCCTCCTCCCTCCTCCCTCCCCATACCATCCCTCTGGGTCGTCCCAGTGCACCAGCCCCAAACATTCAGTATCGTGTATCGAACCTGGACTGGCAACTTGTTTCATATATGATATTATACATGTTTCAATGCCATTCTCCCAAATCATCCCACCCTCTCCCTCTCCCACAGAGTCCAAAAGACTGTTCTATACATCAGTGTCTCTTTTGCTGTCTCGTATACACGGTTATTGTTACCATCTTTCTAAATTCCATATATATGCATTAGTATACTGTATTGGTGTTTTTCTTTCTGGCTTACTTCTCTCTGTATAATAGGCTCCAGCTTCATCCACCTCATTAGAACTGATCAAATGTATTCTTTTTAATGGCTGAGTAATACTCCATTGTGTATATGTACCATAGCTTTCTTATCCATTCATCTGCTGATGGACATCTAGGTTGCTTCCATGTCCTGGCTATTATAAACAGGGCTGTGATGAACATTGGGGTACACGTGTCTCTTTCTCTTCTGGTTTCCTTGGTGTGTATGCCCAGCAGTGGGATTGCTGGGTCATAAGGCAGTTCTATTTCCAGTTTTTTAAGGAATCTCCACACTGTTCTCCATAGTGGCTGTACTAGTTTGCATTCCCACCAACAGTGTAAGAGGGTTCCCTTTTCTCTACACCCTCTCCAGCATTTATTGCTTGTAGACTTTTGGATCGCAGCTATTCTGACTGGCGTGAAATGGTACCTCATAGTGGTTTTGATTTGCATTTCTCTGATAATGAGTGATGTTGAACAACTTTTCATGTGTTTGTTAGCCATCTGTATGTCTTCTTTGGAGAAATGTCTATTTAGTTATTTGGCCCATTTTTTGATTGGGTCATTTATTTTCCTGGAGTTGAGCTGTAGGAGTTGCTTGTATATTTTTGAGATTAGTTGTCTGTCAGTTGCTTCATTTGCTATTATTTTCTCCCATTATGAAGGCTGTCTTTTCACCTTGCTTATAGTTTCCTTTGTTGTGCAGAAGCTTTTAAGTTTAATTAGGTCCCATTTGTTGATTTTTGCTTTTATTTCCAATATTCTGGGAGGTGGGTCCTAGAGGATCCTGCTGTGATGTATGTCGGAGAGTGTTTTGCCTATGTTCTCCTCTAGGAGTTTTATAGTTTCTGAAGATGATCTTTAAAATAAGTGAACTGAGGAAGTGAAATTTCTCCTTTGACATACCCAAACAGCAAATCATCAAGATGTTAATGGGTGGGGCTTCTTTGGTGGTCCAGGGGCTAAGACTTCATGCTCCCAGTGCAGGAGGCTGGAGTTCAATCCCTTTTCAGGGAGCTAAGACCCCACATGCTGCAACTTAGAGTTCACACGCCACAACTAAAGATCTCACATGCCGCAACTAAGACCCAGCCAAATAAACACATACATTTTTCAAAGATGTTAATGGGCAAGTAATGTCACGTGAATCTTGAATAAATGTCTTAAGCATGTTGTGCTTGCCATTCAGTCAATCACTCGGTCATGTCCGGCTCTGAGACCCCATAGAATGCAGCACGCCAGGCTTCCCATTTTTCACTATCTCCCGGAGTTTGTTCAAACTCATGTCCATCAAATTGGTGATGCCATCCAACCATCTCTTCCTCTGTCTCCCCCTTCTCCTCCTGCCATCAATCTTTCCCAGCATCAGGGTCTTTTCCAGTGAGCTGGCTTTTCACATCAGGTGGCCAAAGTAATAGAGCTTCAGTTTCAGCATCAGTCCTTGCAATGAATATTCAAGGTTGATTTCCTTTAGGATTGACTTGTTTGACCTCCTTGCTGTCCAAGAATCTTCTCCAGCACCACAGTTCAAAAGCATTAGTTCTTCAGTGCTCAGCCTTCTTTATGGTCCAACTCTCATATCCACACATGACTACTGGAAAACCATAGCTTTGACTAGACGGACCTTTGTCAGCAAAGTGATGTCTCTGCTTTTCAATACACTATGTACGTTTGTCATGGTTTTACTTTCAAGGAGCCAGAGTCTTTTAATTTTAGGACTTCAGTCACCATCTGCAGTGATTTTGGAGCCCCAAAAAATAAAGTCTGTTTCCATTTTTTCCCCATCTATTCACCGTGAAGTGATAGACCGGATGCCATGATCTTAAGCACGTGAGTTGTTTTTTGACTTTTTTTTTTTTAATCACTGGATATATTTTTGTCCATCTAGAATTAAGCTCAAAACAATCTTTTGGCCAATTAATACACAGAGCCTTTACAAGCTTATCAGAAATTCAGGCTTTATCTGTCAAATCACTCAAAAACTCTATGTTTTTCAGTTTTTTTCATTTATAAATAGCGTAAATGGTATCTAGAAATTTTTTTTGTGAAAGTTAACTGAGCCCTTATACATGAAATTGCCTAGCCATAGCACAAAAAAAGAAATAAAAAAAAAATTGATCCTAAACATGATGTATAGCAATTCCCTGTAAGACAGACTGAGGCTTCATTTGCAAATTCTTGGTAGCTCAAATTCTCCATATCCCCATTGTTTCCTCCTTCGGTCCCTTACAGATGTTGAACTGATAGGTCTCCTGCATGCAAATCTCCATCCAGACTCTGCCTCCCAGGAAACCTGACCTAAGACAGAGACAGAGACTGTATCTCTCCCAGGCCTTATGTCTCTGTTGCAATTACTTAATTCTGCCAGTGTTAATGCAAAACCAGCCACCGACACTACATGAAAATAAATGGCCAAGGCACTATTCCAATAACACTTTATTTACCTAAAAATAGGTAATGGGCTGGATTTGGCCTTCAGGTCATAATTTGCTGATCCCTCCCTTACATTTCCCAGAAATTAGTACTTATTAAATCTACGTTGATAGATTTAATTGATCATTAAATCTATAATGATAAACTTAATCTTATGGTTTACTCTTCACTCACCTAAAAATTATTTGGCCTAGAATTTGTTTCCTGGCTTATTAATGAGGAATCTGCAAAGGATGAGTTCAAAAGCCTTGCAAAAGTTGAGCTAGGTTGTATCTATTATTCCTGTTTAATTAACCAGCCCTATAAACTTATTAGAAGAAAATTAGAAAAATTAGAAGAAAAACTTCTGTGATCTAAAGGTATATGTCATTGCTTCTCTCTAGAAAGCTTATGTTCCAGAAAGACTGGATACTAGAAACCAATTCGACTTGGAACCCCTTTTTCAAAACTCAAGTCAAATGTCACTTGCAATACAAGTCTTTCACAAGTTTCAGGAATGTTGAAGCGTTATTTTTTTTCCATCTCTCTATCTCTCAATGTTTTGCACACTGTATGGTACTTATGAAATAATCAGTGGCAAAAAAAGTGACTGAATGTTACTCCACAGAGAATAAGGTTGACATGAGTTATTACTCAGTAGATTGCCCTGTTACAAAGACTTTGTAAATTCTTTTTCATTCAAGAATGTTCAATGGTACTAGAGCCTTACCAAAAAAGTTTTGTAATGTCCTTAGACTGGTCAAGATTTCATTAAAACAATAGTCTTTTTCCAGAGAATTCCATTAGTGCAGAATAAACACCGGCTGGAAACTTAGGCAATCTGAGTTCCAGTCTCAGCTAGATTATTTGGCTGGATGACTTTGAATAAGCTTTGTTTTGGGCCTCAATTTCTTCATATGTGAAATAAATTAATGGGACTAGATGCACCCTAGAGTAACTTCTGTGTGCTAAACAATGCTGCCTAAAAAGGCCAGGCATTTATCTCCAACCCAGTGGCCTCTACTCATCATTGTCCTTGCCTGAAATCCCAGAAGAACAGGAACACTGGGGGTTGGACCCTTTCACCCTCCTCCAGAGTTCCAGCACTCCTTTTCATCTCAAAAATTTCACCTGGAAATTCTTTCTGGCCATTTCAATATAAAGGGCACATACAGAGAAGTTTGGGACTCAGAACATTTGTGCAAATTCTCTATGATACTAGAGACTTGCTCTAGGAAGGATGCATCTTCCAAACAAGAGTCTTGGGTACCAAAGTGCCCCTTAATCCCTTTGGTGCATCTCCCCAGCATAGCTGTGCCACACCTGCAGGGACAGAGGTTAATTGTCACAGAATCAAAAGGAGAAATTATGTCAATTCCTCATGAGTCATAGGGATACCTGAGAAAAGAGTGGTGACAGACAAGCAGAGAAGCTTTAGAAAATGCCTAAGGAAAAGAGAAACATAGGAAGTACTAACTGGAGAATACAGAAGACTTAATGGAGAAATGACTTATACCCATGTGCCTTTTTTAGGGAAGGCAGATTGAAACTCCACAGAGCTTCAATTTTCCTCTAAATGCTTGTGATTTCAGACACTCCCTGGGGCCCAAGCTCCCTCTGGAGAACTCTTAGCAGGATGGAAGTTCTGCCATGCCTGCTGCAGAAAGAGATGGCTTTTGTACAGGGACAGACTAGGATATTCCAGTGACAATGGGAAGGAAAATGATGCAATTCATTTGAAAGAGGGGGTTTAGCCAGAGAGGGAACAATCTCAGTGAGAGGTTTCTAAGCTTTACATGTTCCACAGGTTTCACCTTCCACAGCAGCTGTCAAGGCAACAGAGTGACGTCACAACCAAAGAAAAAATAGCATCAGCCTCACTGAGTGTCACCACCTTTACCTGCCAACTACAGGTACAAATAGTACCCTCTCTTGTCTGGCAACAGCATCCAAGACCTACTCCCAGATTCACAGACCACAGAATGCAGAGAGAAAGAGAGACAGAGATTCTATTGTTTTCCACATGTGCAGCTTCTTCATAATCCTATAAAGAAGCTGCAACTGTCTAAGGATCTCTCAAGTATAGCAATCTTTAAAAATATGTTATTTTTAACCATTCTGGCAATTTAGAGTTTCACATCATGGAAAGGAAGTCTTCTGGTTTGAAAAATAACCAGCCAAGGAACCTCAGAAAATAGAGCCAGCTTTTTTTTCCCCCCCAGAACTAGACCTATGGCTCTAAATGCTTTCCTTATTCATAATTTCAGAGGACAATGTGAACAGTCAAATTAAAATGGGCCCGATAGCTCCAGGCCATAAAGAACACAGACAACCTCAAGGACATCAGACTGTGCACAAGAAAGAAGAAAATATTCAAATTGTGGTGAGTCCCGTGCAGCTAACCCTCAAATGAAGCGACAGGCTTCCTCTCAGCTCCATCCCAGCCCAGTTCTAAGATGCACCTCATCTGTGATCTTTCTAAGTGGGAAAAAGGTGGGTAATTTTTATAATGAATTATATATTGAAATTAACTGATTCGCTCTAAATTTACCTATTTGCTTTAGAAATAAACTAGAAAACCCATAAAAATGTATAAGTATGTATTTATCCTGGTTCCAATGATAAAGGCCACTTGGTGTCTTACCCAGATACGCCAGGACTGGCTGCCTCTGCTGCTAACGCGTTATCCTCACACTGTGAACATCATTTTTTAAAAACACTAGTGAAACACTGTCCAAAATTGAGTTATTTTTATACCTGTCTTATTTCTTTATTAGATGGGATGGACCTGGATATTATCATACTAAGTGAAGCAAGTCAGATAGAGAAGAACAAATATCATATAATAGCCCTTATATACAAAATCTAAAAACAAAATGATACAAATGAATATATTTACAAAACAGAAATAGGCTCACAGATTTAGAGAATGAACTTATGGTTACCAGGAGAGAAGGAAGATAGGAAAGATAGATTGGGAATCTGGACTGCCATGTTCAGTTCAGTTCAGTTCAGTTGCTCAGTTGTGTCTCATTCTTTGTGACCCCATGAACTGCAGCATGCCAGGCCTCCCTGTCCATCACCATCTCTCAGAGTTCATTCAAACTCACGTCCATCGAGTCAGTGATGCCATCCAGCCATCTCCCAGCATCAGAGTCTTTTCCAATGAGTCAACTCTTTGCATGAGGTGGCCAAAGTACTGGAGTTTCAGCGTTAGCATCATTCCTTCCAAAGAACACCCAGGACTGATCTCCTTTAGAATGGACTGGTTGGATCTCCTTGCAGTCCAAGGGACTCTCAAGAGTCTTTTCCAACACCACAGTTCAAAAGCATCAATTCTTCAGTGCTCAGCTTTCTTCACAGTCCAACTCTCACATCCACACATGACCACTGGAAAAACCATAGCCTTGACTAGACGAACCTTTGTTGGCAAAGTAATGTCTCTGCTTTTCAATGTGCTATCTAGGTTGGTCATAACTTTTCTTTCAAGAAGTAAGCGTCTCATAATTTCATGGCTGCAGTCACCATCTGCAGTGATTTTGGAGCCCCAAAAAATAAAGTCTGTCACTGTTTCTACTGTTTCCCCATCTATTTCCCAGGAAGTGATGGGACCAGATGCCATGATCTTCGTTTTCTGAATGTTGAGCTTTAAGCCAACATTTTCATGCTCCTCTTTCACTCTCATCAAGAGGCTTTTGAGTTCCTCTTCACTTTCTGCCATAAGGGTGGTGTCATCTGCATATCTGAGGATATTGATATTTCTCCCAGCAATCTTGATTCCAGCTTGTGCTTCATCTGGCCCAGCGCTTCTCATGATGTACTCTGCATAGAAGTTAAATAAGCAGGGTGACAATATACAGCTTTGATGAAATCCTTTTCCTATTTGGAACCAGTTTGTTGTTCCATGTCCAGTTCTAACTGTTGCTTCCTGACCTGCATAGATGTTTCTCAAGAGGCAGGTCAGGTGGTCTGGTATTCCCATCTCTTTCAGAATTTTCCACAGTTTATTGTGATCCACACAGTCAAAGGCTTTGGCATAGTCAATAAAGTAGAAACAGATGTTTTTCTGGAACTCTGTTGCTTTTTCTATGATCCAGCGGATGTTGGCAATTTGATCTCTGGTTCCTCTGCCTTTTCTAAAACCAGTTTGAACATCTGGAAGTTCACGGTTCACATACTGCTGGAGCCTGGCTTGGAGAATTTTGAGCATTACTTTACTAGTGTGTGAAACGAGTGCAATTGTGCGGTATTTTGAGCATTCTTTGGCATTGCCTTTCTTTGGGATTGGAATGAAAACTGACCTTTTCCAGTCCTGTGGCCACTGCTGAGTTTTCCAAATTTGTTGGCATATTGAGTGCAACACTTTCACAGCATCATCTTTCAGGATTTGAAAGAGCTCAAGTGGAATTCCATCATCTCCACTAGCTTTGTTCATAGTGATGCTTTCTAAGGCCCATTTGACTTCACATTCCAGGATGTCTGGCTCTAGGTGAGTGATCATACTATCATGATAATCTTGGTCATGAAAATCTTTTTTGTATAGTTCTTCTGTGTATTCTTGCCACCTCTTCTTAATATCTTCTGCTTCTGTTAGGTCCATACCATTTCTGTCCTTTATCGAGCCCATCTTTGCATGAAATGTTCCCTTGGAATCTCTAATTTTTTTGAAGAGATCTTAGTCTTTCCCATTCTGTAGTTTTCCTCTATTTCTTTGCATTGATCACTGAGGAAGGCTTTCTTATCTCTTCTTGCTATTCTTTGGAACTCTGCATTCAAATGCTTATATCTTTCCTTTTCTCCTTTGCTTTTCGCTTCTCTTCTTTTCACAGCTATTTGTAAGGCTTCCCATTGCTATATTTAAAAATTAATAACCACCAAGGACCTACTGTATAGCATAGGGAGCTCTCAATATTCTGTAATAACCTAAATGGGAAAAAAATGATAAAGAATATACACATTCTTATGTATAACTGGATCAGTTTGCTGTACACCCAAAACTAACACAACACTGCTAATCAACTACACTCCAATATAAATAAATAAAGATTTTTTTTAAAAAGGATTTGACCTGTTGTGGCACCAGGGCCAGGTCATATACGAATACTAAAAGAAAAGTTCCAGACAACACAGCTCATTAGAACAAATCAGAGGGAGAGATATTTTGAAATCTCTTTGATATGACCTACTGTAAGATATGGAGACATTATTTATAATCAATATGTATGCCTGCTAGCATCTCGCTAGAGTCACTGGTTAGTCAGCCCAATCCAATGGACATACTCTCTGTGTTCTTTCTGTTGGCATGTGTGTCATCTGCTCAGTCATGTCCAACTTTTTGTGACCCCATAGACTGTAGCCCACCAGGCTCCTTTGTCCGTGGGATTTTCCAGGCAAGGATAGTGGAGTGGGTTGCCATTTCTTTCTCCAAGGGATCTTCCTGACCCAGGGATCAAACCCAGGTCTCCTGCATTGCAGGTGGTTGCTTTACCATCTGAGCTACTAGGGAAGCCCATCTTGGTGGGCTGGTACAGGTTTTATTGGTACAGGCAATGAATCTAGATGTGGTAACTAACATCCCTGAAAAAGGAACTGATTACTCCAATGCTTGGGGACCTGACCTAGAGATAGGAGTTTTCAGGAAGAAGGCAAGTTGGTACAAGGAGATAGACTATAACAAGCTTCCCTCCACAATTTTCATTTGCAATTCCTTACAACAGCATCCTTCTATATTCACCTTCCTTAAAGAATCATGCAGAATTATTTTCAGGCCATCTGGATGCTCACTATAAAACTTCCTCAACTTATTTATTCTAATACTGATACAAATGGAATGCCAATAAAGATAAAAAACTAATCTAGATCGCCATATAATCAATCAAACTTTATATACCTTGAAAGTGAAAGTGAAGTCACTCAGTCGTGTCCGACTCTTTGCTACCCCATGGACTGTAGCCTACCACGCTCCTCCATCCATGGGATTTTCCAGGCAAGAGTACTAGTGGGTTGCCATTTCCTTCACCAGAGGATCTTCCCGACCCAGGGATCGAACGTGGGTCTCCTGCATTATAAGCAGACGCTTTACTGTCTGAGCCACCAGGGAAGTCCTTTACCTTATATTATACTAAAAGATATGGGAAATATAAATTAGGAAGTATAAAACATTAAATATTTTGTACATATAAAGTATAAAAATTTTATGTGAATAAAATATAAAATAGGAGTGCTCTTGTTTTAAGAAGTTTCTTCTTTTGGTGGGGGCGGGGGAAAGATCCTCTTTCCCTAGAAATTTATAGATCAATCATATATCTCTCCTGCCACTCAAATATAGGAATTTGAAGAGAAAAAGCGAGTTGGTAGAAAAGATAGACTCTAACAAGCTTCCCTCCATAATTCGCATTTGCGATCTCTACAGCAGCATCCTTCTATATTCACCTTCGTTAAAGAATCATACAGAATTCCATGTACCTTCTCAGCTCCAGTATTTGAACATGGCTCCCAAGGCCTGCATCATTATCACTACATATACATCCCAGCTTCCCACTCAAAGGGGCTTCCCTGATAGCTCACTTGGTAAAGAATCAACTTGCAATGCAGGAGACCTGAGTTCGATCCCTGGGTTAGGAAGATCCCCTGGAGAAGGAAAAGGCTACCCACTCCAGTGTTCTGGCCTGGAGAATTACATGGACTATATAGTCCATGGGGTAACAAAGACTCGGACACAACTGAGCAACTTTCACTTCACTTCACTTCCCCTTCAAAATCACTCATACCAAGCATCACTTTGACATTACAAAGCTCTATCTTGCTGGTAAATCTCAGTTTAAATATTCGTTTTTCCTGGAGCCTTTCCTCAAGACCCTAGACTAGATGAAATTCCCCTAAAATGTGTTATGATAGCACCCTATATTTCCTCTAGCATAATGCTCATCACAGTTCAGTTCATTCACTGTCATGTCCAACTCTTTGTGACTCCATGGACTGCAGCACACCAGGCTTCCCTGTCCATCACCAATTCCAGGAGCTTGCTCAAACTCATGTCATCGAGTTCGGTTATGCCATCCAACCATCTCATCCTCTGTCATCACCTTCTCCTCCTGCCTTCAATCTTGCCAGCATCAGGGTCTTTTTCAGTGAGTCTGTTCTTGGAATCAGGTGGCCAAAGTATTGGACTTTCAGTTTCAGCACATTCATTCATTCATTCATTCATCCTAATGAATATTCATGACTGATTTCATTTAGGATTGACTGATTTGATCTCCTTGCAATCAAAGGGATTCTCAAGAGTTTTCTCCAGCACCAAGTTCAAAAGCACCAGTTCTTCGGCGCTCAGCTTTCTTTATGGTCCAACTCTTACATCCATACATGAATACTGGAAAAATCATAGCTTTCTCTACAAGGACCTTTGTTCGCAAAGTAATGTCTTTGCTTTTTAATATGCTGTCTAGCTTGGTCATAGCTTTTTTTCCAAAGAGCAAGCATCTTTTAATTTCATGGCTGCAGTCACCATCTGCAGTGATATTGGAGTGTGAAAAAATAAATTCTTCACTATTTCCATTGTTTTCCCATCTATTTGCCATGAAATGATGGGACCAGATGCCATGATCTTAGTTTTCTTAATGTTGAGTTTTAAGTCAGCTTTTTCACCCTCCTCTTTCACTTTCATCAAGAGGTTCTTTAGTTCTTCACTTTCTAATAAAGGGTGGTGTCCTCTGCATATCTGAGGTTATTGATACTTTTCCCAACAATCTTGATTCCAACTTGTGCATCATCCAGCCCAGCATTTCACATGATGTACTCTGCATATAAGTTAAATAAGCAGGGTAACAATATACAGCCTTGAAGTACTCCTTTCCCAATTTGGAACCAGTATGTTGTTTCATGTCCAGTTCTAACTGGTGCTTCTTGACCTGCATACAGATTTCTCAGGAGGCAGGTAAAGTGGTCTGGTATTCCCATCTCTTTAAAAATGTCTCACAGTTTGTGGTAATCCACCCAGTCAAAGGCTTTGGCATAGTCAATAAAGCACAAGTAGATGTTTTTCTGGAACTCTCTTACTTTTTCAATGATCCAACAGATGCTGGCAATTTGCTCTCTGGTTTCTCTGCCTTTTCTAAACCCAGTTTGAACATCTGGAATTTCACAGTTCATGTACTGTTGAAGTCTGGCTTGGAGAATTTTGAGCATTACTTTGCTAGCTCAGAATTTGTGGGATGAGTGCAATTGTACAGTAGTTTGAGCATTCTTTGGCATTGTCTTTCTTAGGGATTGGAATGAAAACTGACATTTTCCAGTCCTGTGGCCACTGCTGAATTTTCCAAATTTGCTGACACATTGAGTGCAGCACTTTCACAGCATCATCTTTTAGGATTTGAAAGAGCTCAACTGGAATTCCATCACCTCCACTAGCTTTATTCATACTGATGCTTCCTAAGGCCCACTTGACTTCACATTCAAGGAAGTCTGGCTCTAGGTGAGTGATCACACCACTGTGGTTACTGGGTCATTAAGATCTTTTTTGTATAGCTCTTCTGTGTATTCTTGCCACCTTTCTTAATATTTTCTGCTTCTGTTAGGTCCATACCATTTCTGTCCTTTATTGAGCCCATCTTTGCATGAAATGTTCCCTTGGTATCTCTAATTTTCTTGAAGAGATTTCTAGTCTTTTCCATTCTATTGTTTCCCTCTATTTCTTTGCATTGATCACTGAGGAAGGCTTTCTTAGCTCTCCTTGTGATTCTTTGGAGCTCTGCATTCAAATGGGTATATCTTTCCTTTTCTCTTTGCCTTTAGCTTCTCTTCTTTTCTCAGCCATTTTTTCTCTCCATCTTTTCTCAGGCCTCCTCAGACAACCATTTTACCTTTTTGCATTTTTTTCTTGGGGATGGGCTTGATCACTGCCTCCTGTACAATGTTACAAACCTCCGTCCATAGTTCTTCAGGCACTCTGTCTATCAGATCTAACCCCTTGAGTCTATTTGTCAGTTCCACTGTATAATCATAAGGGATTTGATTTAGGTCATACCTGAATGGTCTAGTGGTTTTCCCCACTTTCTTCAATTTAAGTCTGAATTTTGCAATAAGAAGTTCATGATCTGAGCCACAGTCAGCTCCTGGTCTTGTTTCTGCTGACTATATAAAGCTTCTCCATCTTTGCCTGCAAAGAATATAATCAGTCTGATTTCAGTATTGACCATCTGGTGATGTCCATGTGTAGAGTCTTCTCTTGTGTTGTTAAAAGAGGGTGTTTGCTATAACCAGTGCATTCTGTTGGCAAAACTCTGTTAGCCTTTGCCCTGCATCATTTTGTACTCCAAAACCAAATTTTCCTGTTACTCCAAGTATTTGTTGACTTCCTACCTTTGCATTCCAGACCCCTATAATGAAAAGGACATCTCTTGTGGTTATCAAATAAGGTGGTGGAGTAGAAGGACGTGCGCTCAACTTTCCTGTGAGAATTCCAAAATTGCAACTTGCTGCTGAGCAATCGTTGACAGAAGAATATTGGATCCCACCAAAAAAAGATACCCCACATCTAATGGCAAAGGAGAAGCCCCAGAAAGATGGTAGGAGAGGCCAAATGACATTTAGAATCAAACCCCATACCCACCAGAGATGCTTGGAGGGCTCAAACAAAACCTGTGCACAACAGGAGACCCCACAGAGACTAAGCCAGACCTGTCTTTGAGTGTTTGAGTGTCTCTTGCAGAGGTACAGGTCAGCAGTGGCCCGCCACAGGGGCAGGGGCTCTGGGTGCAGCAGACCTGGGTGTGGCATAAGCCCTCTTGGAGGAGGTCGCCATTAACCTTTCCATAGAGCTGCCAGAACTTACACAGGACTGGGGAAACAGACTCTTGGAAGGCACAAACTAAATCTTGTGCACACCAGGACCCAGGAGAAAGGAACAGTGATCCCACAAGAAACTGACAGGGACTTGCCCCACCCATCAACAGAAAATTGGATTAAACATTTACTGAGCATGGCTCCGCCCATCAGAACAAGACCCAGTTTCTCCCTCAGTCAGTCTCTCCCATCAGGAAGTTTCCATAAGCCTCTTATCCTTATCCCTCAGAGGGCAGACAGAATGAAAACAACAATCACAGAAAACTAATCAAACTGATCATCACATTCAACTAGAATTACTTGCTTGATAGTCTATTGTGTCAGCTAGACTGTAAGTCCTCTAAGAAAGGGGACCATGTCTGTCTTAGTCACACCAATTCAATAGACATACCATCTGTGTTCTCTGGCACAGCTTATAAATCCAGACATAACCACAGTCATTTATCTGTCTGAGAACATTCCTAGTTATCTGTTAGGTAAGAAGTTAGGCTTGAGCAACAAGGGGTGACCTAGCCAAATATGATTCAAGCTTATCTCTAAACCCCACCCCAAAATGCCTCTATGCTGCTCAGGAGAGCTCACAGATACACTACAAAATAACCACAGAGACTTTTCCAACTCCAGCACATGTACCCTTGAGGCACAGCTGTGTCCTCAAGTGACCTTAGGCAGCTGGGAGCCTATTAAGGGTTCATAAATATTCTATACATACATACATCTGATTATAACAGGTTGAATTATGAGAAAGACATGCGTAGTAGAGCGTGTTGTTATGTAACTTGCAACTGTCGATCAAAACTGTCAGTCCACGCCTGTCTAGATGAATATGTAAAAGCTCTGTCTTAAAAACCCCCCTACCTCATCATATTGGTGCCAGTGCCTCTCTTGGCTCAGCCCACCTCTCCCTTGAGGTGTTCTTTCTGTTCTTTCTTCAATAAACTTATTTTTGACACAGGTAAGACCTCAGATTCTTCTTTGTGTCCTTACCAAGAACTAAGACCCATGAGGAAGGGTCCTCTTTGACTCTCCCTATATGGTAACATTATCCTGCTCTTAGAGGGCTGACTCAGAGTTCTGATTTTGGGGGAAGAAGACAAGTTGCTTAAAGGAGGATTTTGTGCATTACAGTGACCTGCAGAGTTCCAAGCAAGTAGGAGGTGTTTGGTACATATTTACTACAGAATAAATATCAATGTAGTTAAGAATAAATCAAAGAATGAAATTATTACAAAATGTTCAGTGCTTATCAGAGAAGTGACTATAAATGCAATAACAGTGAATGAAAAGTGATGAGTCAGTCTAATGTTATTGATTTAGCTTAGTTCAGTGTTTGGAAACAAGAGTTGACTACTTTTTGTGACTTGAATATCCTTCCCTCAAAAAAGTCCACCTTTTTTTTTTTTTTGCTTAAAAAGTATTTCTTTTTTCAAACTTGAAACTGCTATTTTGTATTGGGATATAGCTGATTAACAATGTTGTGACAGTTTCACATGAATACTGAAGGGACTCAGCCATACACATACACATATCCATTCTCTCATAAACCACCCTCCCATCCAGGCTAGCACATCACATTGAATAGAGTTCCACGTGTCATACAGTAGGTCCTTGTTGGTTTTCCATTTCAAATAGAGCAGTGTGTACATGTCCTTCCCAAACTCCCTAACTATCCCTTTACCCTGGCCTCATAAGTTTATTCTCTAAGTCTGTGAGTCTCTTTCTGTTTTGCAAGTAAGTTCATTTGTATCATTTCTTCTTAGATTCCACATATAAAGGACGTCATATGATATTTCTCCTCTGTCTAACTTACTTCACTTAGTATGACACTCTCTAAGTCTATCCATGTTGCTGCAAATGGCATTATTTCATTCTTTTTAATGGCTGAGTAATATCCCATTGTATATATGTACCACATCTTCATGTGAACATTTAGGTTGCTTCCATGTCTAGACCATTGTAAACAATGGTCCAATGTACACTGGGGTGCATGCATCCTTTCAGATCATGTTTTTCTCTAGACATATGCCCAGGAGTGGGATTGCAGGGTCATATGTTAGCTCTGCTTTTAGCTTTTTAAGGAATCTCTATACTGTTTTGCATAGTAGCAGCACTAATTTACATTCCCACCAACAGTGTAGGAGGGTTCCCTTCTCTCCACACCCTCTCCATCATTTGTTGTTTGTGGATTTTTTGATGATAGCCATTCTGACTATTAAAAAAAAAAAAAAAAAAAACTCTTCCTGTTGCTTTTAATGGAGACTAATCCATTCCTATGTCTACATCACCAGATAGTGAACCACCTCAAACTCCCCGTTGTCTCTCTCTGGAAAGTGCAATGCAAGGCAGAAGATAAAAACCAGTTTAATGACGTGTCTGCATTTGATCAATAACCCAAGCTCCATAGGTTTCTCTCTAGAAAACAGGCTAAAATGAAAAGAAGGAGTGAAAGACAAAACCTGATCACAACTGTGAATTAAGAGAAGTTGGATGTTCTTCACTTGAAAGTCTTTGTGGTTGAAGTTATGAGGAGGAGACAATGGTCATCGCCCAGTGAATCACAGGTTCCCCTGCAACTGCTGTTTAAATGCTATTGTCTGTGGTACAGGAGCCCCTATTCCAGCTTCTCATCCTATTCGCCTAAATTGACCCTGACCACTGATGTGATAACTACTGATTGGTATTCAGAGTTCCCAATTTCAATACATTATTCATTTCACAATAATTTGTTGAGTTTCTATTACGTACTAGATACTTGGGGTTCCAAGGTAAACAGAATAAACCATGGTTGTTGTCTTCATGAAATTTATAATCTAGTGAATGGGAAGGATCAGATCATAAAATAATATTGCAGATCATAAATGCAGAATTACAGATGGTGATGCATATCAGGAAGAAAAGGTATAATGTGTTATGGGAGATTGTAATGAGGAAATGTTTTAAATTAAGGGATGATAGAAAGCTTCTCTAAGGAACCAGGAGCCTAGGGAGTGGATGGATTCAGCCAGGAAAAGACAAGGGACATCATGCTCCAAGCTGAGGGAAAAGCTTATAGGAAAGCTCTGAAGTGGGAGAGAATTTAGCTCACTTGAAGACGTGGCAGAAAAACCAATACAGACACAACATTTTGGGAGAAGGTGCAAGAAAAGCTTGAGGAGTAAGCAGAGGCCTGATCTCATAAGGCTTTTCCAGTGTGCCATGTATAGCTGTTCAGTTGTGTCTGATTCTTTGCAACCCTATGGACTGTAGCCCACCAGGCTCCTCTGTCCATGGGATTCTCCAGGCAAGAATACTGGAGTGGGTAGCCATTCCCTTCTCCTGGGAATCTTCCTGACCCAGGGATTGAATTCAGGTCTCCTGCATTGCAGGCAGATTCTTTACCGACTAAGCCACCAGAGAAACCCATTTAAGGCTTTGTAGGCAATGTTAAAGATGTGGGTTTTCTCCATGAAAATATTTTGGCAGTGGATTGAGGTGATCTTAAGACTACTGCCGCTCTGGAGGAGAACAGACTGGAGGAAGAGGGGGAGAGAGGATGCAAGGAGCTCAGGCTGGATGCCACCAGGGCAGCAGGCCCAGAAGGAAAAAGAAGTGGACAAATTTGAAGCTCAAATTGGCAAGACCTCTTTCTCCACTGAACTCCCACGAGTTGCTGGGTCTGCTTAAGCAACACGTGCTCATGTTCAGGCTGACTCTGCCTCAGTGAGAATCAGCTGAGAAGACTGTCAACTCAGCAGACCAAAGCAGTGTCTGCCGCAGTGGGTTATTTTGGTCACACAGACATGGCCTTAATAACAGTCTCATCCTATCTATAGACTCAGTGTCAAATCTGGTTTCCGTTGAGCTAGATTTTTTCATCCTACTCAGCTTGGTGAGGGAAATTTCTCTCTTCAGGAGCAACACAGAGAGAGAACCTGGAAATAGAGCTATAAAATTGGAGGTGGAGGGACCTGATACAAGGTATCATTTTTTAGAACAACAATTTCATGCTTTAGATTCTCATTAATTTGTGGATCTCTCTTCCCCAACCAAGGGAGCTGGCTGAGATGTTGAAGTTAGCAATTGGCCTGCCTCATACAGGCGCCATGTCCATTTCAAAATGTTTTCTGTGGATTTTTCCCACATCATCTATTAATTACCTAATTACTTCGTCTAATTATGTGATTCTTCATGTATTTACACTGATTACGTAATTGGGTGCAATTACACTAATTAGGTTAATGATACAGGATAACAGACTACAAATTGCTTTAAAAGGGACATTGAGAAGGCTGGTAGGCCAAAAACACTTTGGTGGTAGGTCAGGATCTGTCTACTAGTAGCTCAGAGCTTTCCTGGGCTTCATCTTCATCCTGACCTTCAGATCTGATCTAGAGAACAATGTGGAAAATTAGCAATTATTCCCCAAGATCAGGAGACCTTTGTGTGTGTGTGCTCAGTACTTCAGGCAAGTCCGATTCTTTGCAATTCCATGGACTGTAGCCCGCCAGGCTCCTCTGTCCAAGGAATTTCCCAGGAAAGAATACTGGAGCAGGTAGCCATTTCTTTCTCCAGGGGATCTTTCTGACCCAGGGATCGAACTCCTGTCTCTTGCATCTTCTGCGCTGGCAGATGGATTCTTTACTACTGCACTACTTGGGAAGCCCAGGAGACAAAGCTAAGAAGTAGGCAAAGTTTGCCAGTAACCCCAGACCCACCCTGTGGTAGACAGCAAAATGCACCTCCTCTCAAAGATGTTTATCCCCGAATACCCAGAACCAGTGAATATACTTCCTTCCATGAACACTGCAGACATGATTGAGCATAATGACCTTTAAATGGGAAGATTATCCTGAATTATCCTGGTGGGCCCAATCTAATCATATGCATCCATAAAAATAAAGAGATTTTCCTAGCTGGATCAGAGAGATGCAACAATGGAATGTATAAAAAGTCATTTGGAAAACAGCAACACAAGAAGGACAGCAAGGAGATCCAACTAGTCCATCCTAAAGGAAATCAGTCCTGAATGTTCATTGGAAGGACTGATATTGAAGCTGAAGCTCCAATACTTTGGCCACCTGATGCAAAGAACGGACTCATTGGAAAAGATCCTGATGCTGGGAAAGATTGAGGGCAGGAGGAGAAGCAGGTGACAGAGGATGAAATGGTTGGATGGCATCATCGATTCAATGGACATGAATTTGAGCAAACTCAGAGAGATAGTAAAGGACAGCCTGTTGTGCTGCAGTCCATGGGGTCACAAAGAGTCAGACATGACTGAGAGACTGAACAACACAAGGCAAGCTCGTAAAACAGGAGTAATAGTATCTAACTCACAGTGTTGTTACAAATATATAATAGAATTATGAATGTTGAGTGCCTAAAACAATGTCTGAGTCAGACAATGTTTATTGAATTTTGTTCTTTTCTCTGAAAAGAAACTGAGCCATCAGTGACCAACTTGGGGAAGTAATAAAAGAACAGGAGAACTTCCCTACACCAAAAAAATCACAATATCCTGAGACAAAATAAAATGCAAGTTGATTTATCTCATATTACCTTGAAACTACTAGAAGGTCTAAAAGATGTTAGGTCATCACCCAAAGGAACCTGGTCAGGGGAAACCACTCAGAAATATTCACTAACCCAGACAGCTGCTTACTATACATGAAAGGGATATGAGCAGCGACAACTAGGTGGTGGAGTCGTCTCGTTCCATTACTGCCCGATGCTCACTGGTCTTGGAGAAACAAAAGAAAAAAGCAGATCAGCACCTGCATTTCTGTCTCTGACTCCTGGCCATTTTTAAATGGACCACCCTAAGTGCTCCCTGAGAATATGTATGCTGGCAGAGAGAAAGGTGAACGTTATACAGAAAGATAATAATAATAGAAGTTGCCAAGACTTACATAACATTTATTCTCTTGAGAGCAAAGCACTAATCTAGGCATTTTCTGTATATAAAAAAATCATTTAGCTCTCCCAATAAACCTTTTTGGAACGTGAGTACACTATTCTTATCTGCATTTACAGTTGAGGAAAGTGAAGTACAAAGAAATAAAGCAATTCTCTCAAGGTTAATTCTCTCAGCTATTAGGTGGCAGACCTGGGATTTGCACTTAGTTGGCTTGCACTAGAGTCAATGCTGTTAACAGGATGCCATATGCTAATATTAGAGACTGGGGCCCGGCATCACCAGAAAGAGCTAGCTTCTCTTG
Organism: Bos indicus x Bos taurus; assembly: GCF_003369695.1. Taxonomy (NCBI): domain Eukaryota; kingdom Metazoa; phylum Chordata; class Mammalia; order Artiodactyla; family Bovidae; genus Bos; species Bos indicus x Bos taurus. The sequence goes on along the minus strand of NC_040078.1, from coordinate 4,555,852 downwards.
GTGAGTTTTGGCTGAGCTTTTCCAGTTCACATCAGAGCAATTAGAGTCTTCTTCGTAATAAGGTAGTCAAAGTCCCAGTGCAATTGGATTGATCTTATTAGCTTTCTTTAAATTTGGTCCAGATTAGGGTGAAAGCAGCATCATAAGAGTCAGACTGATCTTGTTTAGAATTCCAATCAGTTATGTCCTAACTGTACAGTCTTGGAGAGGTTACTTAACCTGAGTCCTTATTGATGGACAATGATGTCTTAAAGGGCTTCCCTAGTGGCTCAGACAGTAAAGAATCTGCCTGCTGTGAAAAGAGAAATTCAGATTCTCATATATCCTTGTAAAAATTTTATTTAAGTCATTAAGTCCATGGCAACTGGGTTTCATGGTATAACTTGAGGGATGACAAGCAATCTTCTATCTCCTACAAAACGTTAACTTGTGTTATTATTAACTTGTGTTAATGTCTTATCTGAAGTTCATATCTGGGTCAGGATATTAATCCACATTAAAATGGATGGACTTCCAGAGTAGCTAGACCCCATAAACTTAGTTTTTGACACCAAAATATGAATTAGCAAATAAACACCATTTTTGATGTGTCAGTACTTCAAGCAGAAAATGAGGATGACAAAAATACTAAGATCTATCTATCTTGAAGGGTTATTCTAAGGAACTTATGAAACAATGCATGTGAAAACAATTAAGTGAAAAGTGCTCTTTAGTTTCAATTTCAACAACTCTTATGTGGCACCTCCTGTATGCCAAGGATGTGGAAACAATTATTACTGAACCAAATAGATATTCTTTGAGGTCTTTTTTAGGGAATTCATCTAAGAAAAATGGAGATTAAAATCTTAAAATACAGAATGAGAAAGAATCCATGTGCATATCTCCATCATTTGATATAAACTAATGTTTTATAATTATCAAGTTTAATTTCATTTCCATCTGACCCACTGAGCCATTTGCTTCTTGGGGCTAAGGCCTGTGTCCTACTTATCTTCCCAGTATATAACAAATTGCTTGACCCACAACAGGTGCTCAGTAAGTAATCAATAGTAAATCAGTGAGTAAATGACTGAACAAAAGAGAATTTCTCACTAGAAATCTAACTGTAATCTTTTTACTCCTCCCAGGCCTCAGACACCAGGACTCTGTGCCCCTCTACCCTGGACTCTAAGATTCTCTTCTCATTTCCAGGGTGACTCTGCAACCCTCAAGCACACCTGGCTCTGTTACCACATCTGTCTCAGCCAGAAGACACCCTTGTTTCTCCTCTCTGGCAGACTGGCCCTTTGGGCAGCATTTCTGCACTTATTCCTGGTGTCAGAGCTCAGACACTGGTGAAATCACTTATCCGCTGCTTCATTAGCTATGGCTGCTACCTGGATGCTGCACATAGCATTACCCCACATTTATTGATCTCTCATTTCAGGACCAGGTAGAATGATTTCACTTTCAACTGACTAATTGTGTAGGGAAAGGGCTTTAAAACAAGAAAGGAAAAATCCATTAAATTCTCTAAGACAAAACTGAGGTCACCCTGCTAAGTACAACACCCATACAGATGTGCTATTAAAACAGATGTTCATGCAGACAAGCCTAAACTGTTAACAGGATTGCCATCTCCCTGAGGATGTCTTGTTTTCAAATGACTTCCTAGGTTGTTGGGGGACTTTAGGGAGGGTGAGGGGATGAGATCCTGGATACATACAAGGCAAACAATTCTATTAGTTTCTTCGACTCCTGTGGTTGTCATCACATAGCTGGTGTCCCAAACAGGGAAATTTAAAGACTATCCAGTTACATTCTATGGGACTTAGAAATCCCAGGGCTGATCCCCTTCAGAAGGGACTGGTTGGATCTCCTTGCAGTCCAAGGGACTCTCAAGAGTCTTCTCCAACACCACAGTTCAAAAGCATCAATTCTTCAGTGCTCAGCCTTCTTCACAGTCCAACTCTCACATCCATACATGACCAGAGGAAAAACCATGAAGTCTGACACTGTTTCCACTGTTTCCCCATCTATTTCCCATGAAGTGATGGGACCAAATGCCATGATCTTCGTTTCTGAACTTTAAGCCACTGTTGCAAATGACATGATCCTCTACATAGAAAACCCTAAAGACACCACCAGAAAATTACTAGAGCTAATCAATGAATATAGTAAAGTTGCAGGATATAAAATTAACACACATATATCCCTTGCATTCCTATACACTAACAATGAGAAAACAGAAAGAGAAATTAAGGAAACAATCCCATTCACCATTGTGATGAAAAGAATAAAATGCATAGAAATAAATCTACCTAAGGAAACAAAAGACCTATATATAGAAAACTATAAAACACTGATGAAAGAAATCAAAGATGACACAACTAGATAGAGAAATATACCATGTTCATGGATTGGAAGAATCAATATAGTGAAAATGAGTAAAATACCCAAAGCAATCTATAGATTCAATGCAATCCCTAACAAGTTACCAATGGTATTTTTCACAGAACTAGAAAAAATAATTTCACAATTTGTATGGAAATACAAAAAAATCCTTGAATAGCCAATGCAATCTTGAGAAAGAAGAATGAACTGGAGGAATCAACCGACCTAACTTCAGACTATACTACAAAGCTACAGTCATCAAGACAGTGTGGTACTGGCACAAAGACAGAAATTTAGATCAATGGAACAACATAGAAAGCCCAGAGATAAATTCATGCATACACGACTACTGGAAATACCATTTTGGGGGGCTCCAAAATCACTGCAGATGGTGATTTCAGCCATGAAATTAAAAGACGCTTACTCCTTGGAAGGAAAGTTATGACCAACCTAGATAGCATATTCAAAAACAAAGACGTTAGTTTGCCAACAAAGGACCGTCTAGTCAAGGCTGGGATTTCTTTGGAAGGAATGATGCTAAAGCTGAAACTCGAGTACTTTGGCCACCTCATGCGAAGAGTTGACTCACTGGAAAAGACTCTGATGCTGGGAGGGATTGGGGGCAGGAGGAGAAGGGGACGACAGAGGTTGAGATGGCTGGATGCATCACTGACTCGATGGACGTGGGTCTGGGTGAACTCCGGGAATTGATGATGGACTGGGAGGCCTGGCGTGCTGCGATTCATGGGGTCGTGAAGAGTCAGACATGACTGAGCGACTGAACTGAACCTGACTGAGCGACTGAACTGAACCTGACTGTGCAACTGAACTGAGCTGAGGTGAACTGATTCTGACTGGCATGAGATGGTACCTCATTGTGGTTTTGATTTGCATTTCTCTGATAGTGGGTGATGTTGAGCATCTTTTCATGTGTTTGTTAGCCATCTGCATGTCTTCTTTGGAGAAACGTCCGTTTAGTTCTTTGGCCAATTTTTTTATTGGGTAGTTTATTTTTCTGATATTGAGCTGCAGGAGCTGCTTGTATATATTTGAGATCATCATCAGTTTCTTCCTTTGCTATTATTTTCTCCCATTCTGAAGGCTGTCTTTTCACATTGCTTATAGTTTCCTTTGTTGTGCAGAAGATTTTAAGCTCAATTAGGTCCCATTTGTTTATTTTTGCTTTTATTTCCATTACTCTGGGAGGTGGGTCATAGAGGATCCTGCTGTGATTTATGTCAGAGAGTGTTTTGCCTATGTTTTCCTCTTGGAGTTTTATAGTTTCTGGTCTTACTTTTAGATCTTTAATTCATTTTGAGTTTATTTTTGTGTATGGTGTTAGAAAGTGTTTCTAGTTTCATTCTTTTACCCGTGGTTGACCAGTGTTCCCAGTACCACTTGTTAAAGAGATTGTCTTTTTTCCATTGTGTATTCTTGCCTAGTATTTCCCATTCTGTTGTTTTCCTCTATTTCTTTGCATTGATCACTGAGGAAGGCTTTCTTATCTCTTCTTGCTATTCTTTGGAACTCTGCATTCAGATGCTTATATCTTTCCTTTTCTCCTTTGCTTTTTGCTTCTCTTCTTTTCACAGCTATTTGTAAGGCCTCCCCAGACAGCCATTTTGCTCTTTTGCATTTCTTTTCCACCGGGATGGTCTTGATCCCTGTCTCCTGTACAATGTCACAAACCTCATTCCACAGTTCATCAGGCACTGTATCTATTAGATCTAGGCCCTTAAATCTATTTCTCACTTTCACTGTATAATCATAAGGGATTTGATTTAGGTCATACCTGAATGGCCTAGTGGTTCTTCCTACTTTCTTCAATTTCAGTCTGAATTTGGTAATAAGGAGTTCATGATCTGAACCACAGTCAGCTCCCGGTCTTGTTTTTGTTGACTGTATAGAGCTTCTCCATCTTTGGTTGCAAAGAATATAATCAATCTGATTTCGGTGTTGACCATCTTGTGATGTCCATGTGTAGAGTCTTCTCTTGTGTTGTTGGAAAAGGGTGTTTGCTATGACCAGTGCGTTTTCTTGGCAAAACTCTATTAGTCTTTGCCCTGCTTCATTCCGTATTCCAAGGCCAAATTTGCCTGTTACTCCAGGTGTTTTTTGACTTCCTACTTTTGAATTCCAGGCCCCTATAATGAAAAGAACATCTTTTTTGGGTGTTAGTTCTAAAAGGTCTTGTAGGTCTTCATAGAACCATTCAACTTCAGCTTCTTCAGCGTTACTGGTTGGGGCATAGACTTGGATTACTGTGATATTGAATGGTTTGCCTTGGAAACGAACAGAGATCATTCTGTCATTTGTGAGATTGCATCCAAGTACTGCATTTCAGACTCTTTTGTTGACCATGACAGCTACTCCATTTCTTCTGAGAGATTCCTGCCCACAGTAGTAAATATAATGGTAATCTGAACTAAATTCACCCATTCCAGTCCATTTTAGTTCACTGATTCCTAGAATGTCTACATTCACTCTTGCCATCTCTTGTTTGACCACTTCCAATTTGCCTTGATTCATGGACCTGACATTCCAGGTTCCTATGCAATATTGCTCTTTACAGCATCGGACCTTACTTCTATCACCAGTCACATCCACAGCTGGGTATTCTTTTGGCTTTGGTTTCATCCCTTCTTTCTTTCTGGAGTTATTTCTCCACTGATCTCCAGTAGCATATTGGGCCCTTACTGACCTGGGAAGTTCCTCTTTCAGTATCCTATCATTTTGCCTTTTCATACTGTTCATGGGGTTTTCAAGGCAAGAATACTGAAGTGGTTTGCCATTCCCTTCTCCAGTGGACCACATTCTGTCAGATCTCTCCACCATGACCCGCCAGTCTTGGGTTGCCCCATGGGCAACCATGCCCCATAGTTTCATTGAGTTAGACAAGGCTGTGGTCCTAGTGTGATTAAATTGACTAGCTTTCTGTGAGTACGGTTTCAGTGTGTCTGCCCTCTGATGCCCTCTTGCAACACCTACCATCTTACTTGGGTTTTTCTTACCTTGGGTGTGGGGTATCTCTTCACGTGTGCAACTCTTTGTGACCCCATGGACTGCAATATGCCGGGCCTCCCTGTCCATCACCAACACCTGGAGTTTACTCAAACTCATGTTCATTGAATTGGTGATTCCATACAACCATCTCATCCTCTGTCATCCCCTTCTCCTCCCACCTTCTATCTTTCCCAGCATCAGGGACTTTTCCAATGAGTCAGTTCTTCACATCAGGTGGCCAAAGTACTGGAGTTTCAACTTCAGCATCAGTCCTTCCAATGAATATTCAGGACTGATTTCCTTTAGGATGGACTGGTTGGATCTCCTTGCAGTCCAAGGGACTCTCAAGAGTCTTCTCCAACACCACAGTTCAAAAGCATCAGTTCTTCAGTGCTCAGCTTTCTTTATAGTCCAACTCTCACATCCATACATGACTACTGGAAAAACCATAGCTTTCACTACAAGGACCTTTGTTGGCAAAGTAATGTCTCTGCTTTCTAATATGCCATCTAGCTTGGTCATAGGAGCAGGCCTCTTTTAATTTCATGGCTGCAGTCACCATCCACAATGATTTTGGGGCCCAAAAAAATAAAGACTGTTACTGTTTCCACTGTTTCCCCATCTATTTGCCATGAAGTGATGGGACTGGACACCATGATTTTTGTTTTTGAATGTTGACTTTTAAGCCATATTTTTAACTCTCTTCTTTCACTTTCATTAACAGGCTCTTTAGTTCTTCTTTGCTTTCTGCCATAAGGGTGGTGTCATCTGCATATCTGAGGTTATTGATATTTCTCCTGGCAATCTTGATTCCAGCTTGTGCTTCATCCAGCCCAGCATTTCTCATGATGTACTCTGCAAATAAGTTAAATAAGCAGGATGACAATATACAGCTTTGATATACTCCTTTCCCTATTTGGAACCAGACTGTTGTTCCATGTCCAGTTCTAATTGCTGCTTCCCAACCAGCATACAGATTTCTCAAGAGGCAGGTCAGGTGATCTGGTATTCCCATCTCTTTCAGATTTTTCCACAGTTTATTGTGATCCACATAGTCAAAGGCTTTGGCATAGTCAATAAAGCAGAGGTAGATGTTTTTCTGGAACTCTCTTGCTTTTTTGGTGATCCAATGGATGTTGGCAATTGATCTCTGGTTCCTCTGCCTTTTCTAAATCCAGTTTGAACATCTGGAAGTTTATGGTTCATGTACAGTTGAAGCCTGGCTTGGAGAACTTTGAGCATTACCTTACTAGCATGTGAGATTATTGCAATTGTGCGGTAGTTTGAGCATTCTTTGGCATTGCCTTTCTTTGGGATTGGAATGAAAACTGACCTTTTCCAGTCCTGTGGCCACTGCTGAATTTCCAAATTTGCTGGCATGTTGATTGCCACACTTTCACAGCATCATCTTTTAGGATTTGAAATGGCTCAACTGGAATTACATCACTTCCACTAGCTTTTTCTTAGTGATGTTTCCTAAGGCCCACTTGACTTAGCATTCCAGGATGTCTGGCTCTAGGTTGGTGATCACACCATGGTGATTATCTGGCTCGTGAAGTTTTTTTGTTTTTTGGTTTTTTTTTTTTTTTTTTGTATAGTTCTTCTGTGCATTCTTGCCACCTCTTCTTAATATCTTCTGCTTCTGTTTGGTCCATACTATACCATATGTTGGGTTTATGGAAACTTTTAATCCACCACACCATATTTTCCTCTTCACTTCTTACCCCATAGACTGTTGTTTTCAGTCCCTTCACAATCCCCTCTTCTTCTTCCTGAGCACTAATATTTCAGTGCTCCAAGCCTCACTCCTCAGACATCTTTTTCTTTTCTGTCTACAAACACATAAAAGTAAGCTCACTCAGTCCTATACCTATATTAATATCTCCCTTATATATCTCTAGCTTCCAAACTCTCCTCTGATCAATAGACTTACATATCTACTTGCCCACTTGATGTCTCTACTTGAATATGTAACTTTGCATCTACCCCTTTATACATCCAAAACTGAACTCTTCATTGCCCTCCTCCTCCAAACATGTTCTTTCCAAAGCTTTCCCCATCACAGGTAGCATCAAATGGCTCAGGCAAAAAACCTTGAGTCATCCTTGATTTTGTTTCTCCTTCTCTCGCTCTCCTGACCACATATAATCCAGTAGTAAATTTCATTGACTTGACCTTCAAAATATATCTTGGAACTAACTACATCTCACTGTCTTCATTGTTACCATTTGGTCCAAACAGTTCTATTTTATTGTCGCAACAACTTCCAAACAGATCTCTTTTCCACTTTGATTCTTCTGCATCACATCACTCACTTGATCAAAACCCACCAATGGGTTCCAAATCACAGAGAGAACAACACACAGGCTTTATTGTGGTCTTCACAGTCCTCCCTGACTGAAGCTACAAATTAATCTCCTCTTTACCCTCTGCAGCCCTCGATAAGGCTCCAGGGAACATGGTCTGCTGTTACACAGCCCATTAGCTCACTTCCAAAGAAGGCTGACCCTCACTCAGAGGAGGCAAACTCATCATCACAGAGAGCCAAACAAAGGAATAAACATGTCTTCTCTGGGTCCTGACAGAATGGAACAGCTTAATCCTCAGCTTGGTAAATGCCACAGCTCCAACTGTGACCAGCTCAGTCTTGAAGGCAGTTTGAATGACTTTCAGGGATGGTTCTGGGAAACTGCCAGCTGGAGGGCCAAGACGTTGCTTGAAAGAGTGACTTTTCTGGGGACTTCCCTGGTGGTGTGATTAAGACTCCAGGCTTCCACTGCAGGGGGACGCACATTCAATCCCTGGCCAGATAACTAAGATCCTACAAGTCTTACAGTATGCCCCCAAAAATTAAAAATAAAATTTTTAAATTAAATAAAAAGGAATGACAGGGAGAGTGATGATCAAGATGCTCTTTCTCTTCATCATCTCTTAATATTTTCTTCTACTTTGTGGTTTTACAAAGCATTGCCATACACATTGTTTCACTTACTCCTCATAGCAAGTCTGTGCATTTGAACCTTTTCCTACAGCTGAGGCTTGGGGAAAGCTGGTCTCATGGTTAGAAAAGGTGATCCCTAGAATGATTTAGGTTTGGGGGATGTCATAATTTACTACCTTGTCTTCCAGATTACAGTTTGTCTATTCCCAACTCATCTGGGCCTTTGTCAGCTCAAGCTAACTGACTTGTAGGCGCTTCCCTGGCAGCTCAATGGTAAAGAATCCACCTGCCAATGTAGGAGACATGATTTTGATCCCTGGTCCGAAAAGATCCCATATGCCATGTGGGGGCAATTAAGCCCATGCACCATGATTTTGAGCCTGTGCTCTAGAGTTTAGGAACCACAACTATTAAAGTCTTTGTGCCCTAGAGCCCATGCTCCTCAACAACAGAAGACTCTGCAATGAAAAGCCCGCATACCAGCAACTAGAGAGCAGCCCCCACTCACCAGAACTAGAGAAAAGCCCATGCAGCAACAAAGACCCAGCACAGCCTAAACAAATAAACAAAATTACTTTAGAAACATATTGTTAGCAAAAAATACAACTGACTTGAATGGGGTGGGGAAGAGAGATGGATTAGGGGTTTGAGGTTAGCAGATACAAACCAAAATGTATACCTGTGGCGGATTCATTTTGATATTTGGCAAAACTAATACAATTATGTAAAGTTTAAAAATAAAATAAAATTAGAAAAAAAAAAAAAAGAATGGATAAACAAGGTCCTGCTTTAGAGCATAGGGAACTGTATTCAATATATTGTGATAAACCTTAATGGAAAAGAATGTGAAAAAGAAGATACATATATATGTATAACTGAATCACTTTGCTATATAGCAGAAATTAACATAATATTATAAATCAAATATACTTCAATAAAATAAATTTTAAAAATAATTTTCTTAAATGGTAGTTAACTTGAAGTTGAGCCTCAAGACTCCTCCCACTTGACTTAAGCCATAAGCCACCTAGGATTTTACTGGAGTCCTCAGTCCTGACCCAGTAAGACCCCAGTGATGCTGGAGGTTTAACATATCTACTAACTTTTAAAAATATGAACTGATTATTTTGCAATCCTGAAGATATAGACAATGTTAATGGTGATATTTGTCAATCTGATGATATCATACATCCATGTATTTTCTTGCCAGTTCAGAGCATTCTGATGAAGTTAAGATGTCTGATGCTAAGGGATAGTCTTTGGCCATTAAAACAAATCAAGTTAGCTAACTACACTAATGGAAATAGAATTGTCTTAGTGCTTTATAATAAGTACTGGAGCTAGGAGGCCAAATCCAAGGTCAGACTCAAATTCAGTTCCCTTGAAAAATCTTACTCAAATGGGCTCCTCCATCTTTGGGCCATATGTGAATTTTTACCTCCGTGTTTCCACTGAAAATCTTTCAGGGAAGAACTCAAGTCTGGCCAATCAATTCAAGTTAATGACTTTGGTATTTAAACTCAGGAATCTAGTTAGCAATCATTAAATTAGAAAACAGTAGCAAAGAAACAGAGTAAATACATAGAGGAACTTGTAACTATCACAATATAAATTAAAAGAAGCTTTCAATTCCACCAATCTCAAGTTGGCATCTTGAGGATGAAATTGAATTTCACAAGACTTAGCTTGACTTGAACATGAATTATCCACCACACTCTAAGCAGCTGTTAGTTACTATTATTTATACCAAAAAGTAAAAGAAATTGAGATATCTTACAGAGGTAAGGTGTCTAACACACAGACACATGGAAGATGGGGAGAGCTTAGAATCAGCATCCCAGCCAACTAATGTGTGGTTATGAAATCAATCTGCCAAATGATGCAAGATGTAATTGAATAAATGCCTATGCAGATGGCACTGTGCATTTAGTAGGCACTCAATAGATCTCATGGAATGAGTGAAAACAAAACACAGAACAAATATAAGTTTTACTAGGACTCCTAATCACACATGCCATACTCTGGCCTTGTGTTGTGCTGTGCTTAGTCACTCAGTCATGTCCAACTCCTTGCCAACCCATGGACTGTAGCCCACCAGGCTCCTCTGTCCATGGGATTCTCCAGGCAGGAATACTGGAGTGGGTTGCCATGCCCTCCTCCAGAGGATCTTCCCAACCCAGAGATCACACCCAGGTCTCCCACATTGCAGGTGGATTTTTTACCATCTGAGCCACCAGGAAAGCCCTAGAAAAAGGTTCTGGAATCATCACACACACAGGAAAAACCTAGAGAAACATGCCCTGTATCTGTCAGCTCTGTTCCCCAACCCCCAACACACAAGATCACATTGCCCATCAATGCAAGCAGATTGCCTTCTGCCCAGCTGCTGAGTGATACACAAGGGTACTTACATGAGCTTTCCTGATGGAATGCTAAGGGCTGGCTATCGCTATCTCCACAACTATGGAGAAGTAGGAGAAAGTTCACAGATTACCAGGAAAAACACATTTAGATACTTGAAACATAGGTACTGTAAATATATTGTGTCTTTCTTTATAATGATTAGTTTGGTTTTTGCTATGTCTTGATAGGCACCATAAACTATATGGTTTTTCATATCAGTTATGCAAAAAATAAGTTCCTGGAGGGACAGACAAAAATAATATATTCCATATTAATTTCTCCTGGGGATCTTTGGTGCCAGCACATGCTGCTGCTGCTGCTAAGTCGCTTCAGTCATGTCCGACTCTGTGTGACCCCATGGACGTCAGCCCACCAGGCTCCACCGTCTCTGGAATTCTCCAGGCAAGAACACTGGAGTGCATTACCATTTCCTTCTCCAATGCAGGAAAGTGAAAAGTGAAAGTGAAGTCGCTCAGTCGTGTCCGACTCTTCGTGACCCCATGGACTGCAGCCTATCAGGCTCCTCCGTCCATGGGATTTTCCAGGCAAGAGTACTGGAGTGGGGTGCCATTGCCTTCTCTGCCAGTACATGCTAGATGCCCATAAATACCCTTTGAATTTTTGGTCCATCCAATGACCTTGTTTTTTAATATTTATTTTTATTTATTTATTTATTTGGCTGTGCAAGGTCTTAGCTGCAACACTCAGGATTTTGATCTTTGTTGTGGCATGTGGGATGTTTAGCTGCCCCACGTGACCTCTTAGTTGTAGCCTGTGGGATCTAGTTCCCTGACCAGGGATCAAATCCAAGCCCCCTGCATTGGAAGCTTGAAGTCTTAGACACTGGACCACCACGAAAGTCCCCAAATGACCTTATTTAACCAAACATTCTGGATATTTTCCTTTGGTCATTTACCTGATGGTATATGAGGTCCTATATTTTGTCCTCTTTTACATAAAGAGTGATCCCTTGCAACTTCCACCTCATAATGTGGAACCACGGTAATTTCTTCAAGCAGGATTGGGGTGCTTAATCAATAATAACCTCTTCTGAAGAGCAAATTACCTTACTTTGTGATAGGGTGATCATCATAACCTAAAACAAAAGAATGTATAGGCCTCTGGAAAACTAAAGAAAGGTCAGTAAAACCATGGGGAGAAGCATTCTGCTCATTCCTCCCTGACCAGAAACTTCTGAGTCTACCTACTAATCACCTGTGTTCTAGTGAATATTTTATAATGAAAATTTCTCATTAGCCTAATGTGGGAGCCACCTGATCACAAACCAAAAAAAAAAAAAAAAATTAATTTAGAGATTAGCCAGAGGTCTTTTTGTTACTGCGTGCTTTATTGGGAGATTTCTGGGGACCTTTTATATCTGTCTTTATAGTTTCATAATCAAATGAATTGCTGTCAATCATTTCAGAAGTATTGGGGGTGAACTTAAGGCAAATATCCAGAAGAAGCAAATATAGCATGGGCAGTCTGAGAATGTGAGTGGAGCAGGGGGACTTTTTGCAAAATCACAGAGGCCTTTTCAGTGGTTATTAAGCATTGCATGCTCTTCTCAAATCTAGTGTAGTGAAGATTAATTTAGTGGGGATTTATCAACTCTTCAAGGAAAGCCAAAATAATTTCAGAAATATGCTGTCTTCAGGACTCTCTCACTGAGTTAGTGTTTCAAGACTGACCTTCAGGAGAATGGGGAGCAGACTAGGGGTTTAGGATCCCTGCTGAAGGACAAATGGAACCCAGGCATAGATGGCTGAAGTCCACAAAGAGAGCCTGTCTATTTTTAATCAGACAGCTAAGATCCGAGGAGTCTCTGACTCTGCTTCTATTTGTGGAAATGGACAGCATCAGAAAAAGGGTGTATGGGACTTTGCTGTCCTGCTCGTGTTACACCCTGACAGTAAAGGGGCTGCCTGTTATGTTTGGGCCACAGCTCCTTCATCCCCTATTCTGTGATTGTCTTCCCTAACCCTGAGACTTTCTCTCCCCAGGCTTCAGCTGCAGAGAAAGGGCTCAAATGTCAGAGTCACCATGAGGAAGCAAGCGAGATAATGTGTATAGCAATGCTTTGTAAAACCACAAAGTAGAAGAAAATGTAAGAGATGACAAAGTGGAAGAGCATCTTGATAATTACTCTCCAGAAAAGTCATTCTTTCATGCAACCTCTTGACCCTCCAACTGAGGGTTGCCCAGAACAATTCCTGAAAGTCATTTGATCGGCCTTCAAAACTGAGCTGGTCACGGTTGTAGCTGTGGCATTTACCAGGCTGAGAATTAAGCTGCCTCATTCTGTCAGGGCCCAGAGGGGACATATTTATTCCTTTGTTTGGCTTTTGATGATAATGAGTGTACGTCCTCTGAGTGACGGTCAACAGAGCATGTGTGCTGGGGCCTCACCAAAGCGCTGTAGAATCAAAGCTGTGTCCAGTCCCAGGAGCAGAAATGGTTGAGACCCTGACCTACTGGGAAAGCTTCCAGCAAAGCTAATGGCATTGGATCCCTGCGCTTCCTCTGCTCTTCCAATCACAGTTGCCGTCTCGGCAGTTCCAACAACCCTGCCTTGTGAAAAATAGCTACCCAGCCCCACTCAGGAGGGAGACTTTATTACTCAGAACCACCACATCAGGCTGCAGTGACAGTACCTAAGAAAACATTTTAGTTCTGTGTTATCCAAGTACATGCATATAGATACAATATAGAAATGCTCACACGCTGGTGAACAAGTTCCTGGGTCTCTATTTGCAAATGAAGGAAACTGCCTCTAAAGTCCTTGAGGAAAGGTCTGTTGTAAATACAGAGCATTTTTATTATTGCATCACTGCAAACAGTGTTATCACTTTCTTCTCTTCAGTACATCTAACCTCACACAAAGGATAAGGCTATTTGCCAGATTGGATGCCACTGTTGGTGACAGGCTAGGGAAAGAAGCAGGGTTAGATGCAGACTGACAGGTTCTTAAATTTGATTTCTAATTTTATGTATTTATTTCTTTTAAAGAAAAGAGGGAGAGAGGGAATACTCACAGCCATGAAATCTTTAAAACCAATTCCCTTTCTCTCTCCCCAACTCTCCCTCTTCCTGAGTATGTGTGTGAAACAATCTTTGCAGCTACAGAGCCATCCGATAGTATTGATCCAGGTGTGGAAATTGGTATTGACTGCTGCTGCTGCTCCATGCACTTCCCCAGCTTTTAAAGATACAGCATATAGGTGATTTCACTTTGTACATGACAGAGCTCTGGAGACCTGGGCTGAAACAAGCTAAATAATACAAATTAAAGATCAGGTTTTGTATCTTGCTCCCCACTTAAACAAAAGGAAGCCCAAAGAGCTTCCAAAGAGATGGTGATAAAAATGAAAGTTCGATACCACTTTCTAAGGTGAGAAAAGGACAATTTGTGTGCACTTTGATTTCAAAGTGACCATTGGTAAATGTCTTAATACAGCCTCAATGTTGTTAAAATCCTTAGAGGATCTAGATGCTTAAAGGAAGTGTGGTCTGCCGGTCAGAGGTGCTGAAGTAGTTCTCTTTCACTGCCCTAAAATATTACCACAAATTTAGTGGCATAAAAAACACAAATTTGTTATCCTACAGCCATGTAGGTCAGAAGTTCAAGAGGGTCCCACTGGACTCAAGTATCAACAGTCTTGGTTCCTTTTTAGAGGCTCTAAATGAGAGCCTCTCATAACTTTCTGCTCATTCAGGTTGCTGACAGAATTTAGTTCTTTGTGGCTGTAGGACTGAGGTTCCAGCTTTGAGAAGCCATGTATATTCCTTGTCTCATGGCTCTTTATCTCCAAGGTCAACAGGTCAAATCCTTCTCCTGGGGCATCACTGTTTTGCATTTTCTCTTTCATTTTTAAGGATTCGTGTGATTAGATTGGGCTGACCAGAAGAATCCAGAATAATTTCCTTTTATCATAGTCCTTCACCTTGATTGGGCCCTGAAAGTCCCTTTTGCCATGAAAGGGAACATATTCACAGGTTCTGGGAATCAGAACACAGACATACTTGAGGAGCCATTATTCTACATAGCACAGATGTCATGATTCTATGCTACTCTCAGTATCTTTCAGGAGAGGCTAACAAAAACTAAAAAGAAAAAACCAGCATTGCATTTCTAATGCTGGACCACATTATACCTGCATTGTGTGTGAGCTCTTTCACGATGGATGCATACTCACACAATGCGTAGAACTGACCAGCCCTGTGTAGTGCCATGTTCTAGCATCAGGCTTGTCTTGAAAAGGCTAAATAAACTATTGAAAAAAGAGTTACTATATCTACTGGCTAGTGTGCTAGCTAGACTCTTCGAATATCACAATAAACACAGTATAATCTAATAATAAGTTTTCCAGAAAGTCACAGTTTAGAGGATAGATAATCATGGGTAAGGCAATTACAATACAAGGCACAGGAGGTCTGCCCCTGTGGTCTGTATAAGAGAGTCAGTGACCAGAGCTGTGCTGATGTGTATAACCGCCTCCCAGCACCTCCTACAGAGGCAGATACTTCAGTTCTGTTTGATAGGTTGCTAAATGAAATTTAGAACTGAGACCATCTGTCATCCAGCCTCATGGTGGCAGATGAGAGCATGGTGCTGGGTGTCAAGAGCCCCAAGTCCAGTCCTGCTCATATGCTGAGTACTGCTCCCCACAGGATGTCATGTAACCTGAGTAGGGATTTTCCACTTGCCCATATTTATTTAGATATCCCTAAAATCTTCCTGTGTTCTATGAGGAAACCATGATGCCTTAGCCTCTGCTGTACTATTATCACAGCCCAAGGCAAGTCTATTTCAGTCTTGCTTATGCCCTCAGACAAATTCATCATGTTTTTAGCCCATTGCAGGGTAAGGGCCCCTTGGCTGAGAGTCTTCTGTTAGCCTGAATGGCTAATTGAGACCTACCGTGCACTGAGCTGGTGCAGATGGCCGTGAATGCAACACTGTTAGGCAAGGAGGGAAGGCAAGGCATCATGAATATTTAATGAGGTAAAAGTAAATATTAATGAAACAATTGTACCTTTAAATGGTTAAATTACTTTCCATGCTCCAGTCCATTTTTATTTCATCATGGTGCACATGCACACATGCACACACTCACACACATATTATATATTTCATCTGTGCTAGTGATTTCCTGTTCGATCCTTTGAAGGTGAGAAACCCCTTATGCTAGATAGAAGCCTTCCTGAATTCATTCCCGAAGTTGAAAAAGCATGATTCTGTCCTAAAATATATAGTTCACAACTTGCTGGAATTCCAGTGACACGCCTGAGTCTTGTGTACTCTGATTTCATGGCACAAAGCCATGTATGCTATTGGGAGACAGGAAACCTTAACTTGAGCTCATGTGTGGTAATTGCTTTATTCTGCATGAACTCGTTCTAATTCCCCCTCCTTCTCAAAATAAGAGAGAACTTTAATTTTGCAGTTTTAATGACCACATTATTTTTCCCTCTGCTATTACCAGGTAAGCTGTCTGAGATTTCTTCAAATACATAGCTTCCTTTGATTATATCCCTCTGTGTTAATTTTCCACAAGACATCAATGAGTTTTCTACTTTTATTTTATCTCCCTTGGCACTGACTTTCCCTCTTAACATTTTAGAAAGTTTATTCACTCCAAATTGTATCTCCTTAGACTTGTTTTATCTGTTATCTTCTATTTCCCATTGTAGAGTTTAGTCTTCTTTCTTTAATGGTCTCTCTTTTGCCTGAATTTCATAATTCATTTTTTAATCACTGCATTTCAGATAGATCTCTTTTATGCTTCTTTGTTTAGTCTTCTGTGTTGAACGGAGTAATCTCCCCTTAATGTTACTGAGATGTCCAAGAATCTCTTATCCTGCTTCTGGTCTGTAACCTCTTGGTTCCCTCTCTATCACTGATGATCACAAGAGTCTTTCTCCACCTTTTGAATGCATTGCTCTTTCACCTAAAAATAATTTCCTAATTTCCTTCTTATCATCAAGTGATTTAATGGCTTCCCAACCATTTTTCTGTCCACTCTTTCTAGCTCTTTTGTTATTGACCACATTCTGTGCTCCAGCAGTGATGAGTAATTGAATAATAGAGGTAAAAAACTCTTTTTCATAGGCAAATTCGATCTATTTCAATGTTTAATGAATCTTCGAACCTTATCTGCAAGCAAAGAATTTTCTCTTAATTCCATAATCACATTTTATAGGCCATCTAAATTTTACACCAAACTTATTATCAAAATGTCATATATATATCACATATACATATATATGTATATATGTATACATATTCAATATACATTATACATATAAAAATATGTATGTGTCATAAAACAGTTATTCCAATTTGAGCCCTAGTAAGGAAACGCATTGCAGCCATTCACATGTTAACAAGCAGCATTCTAGAAGAAGGGAAGACATGGAGAGAAAGTTCCTAACTTGTTTTCCTGTTAGGCAATAACAGCACAAGCCTTGGTCCCGGTCTCTCACTTTGCCCTTAACCTTGGTCCTCCCTCCTACCTGCGCCCCTAGTGGCCATCACGGCCCACATCCTTCCCCCAAACTAAGTCTATAATAGCAACAAAAACAGAAAGTGAACTGGTTTGCTAACTGATAGTTGTTTGGCCTCAGATAAGTCACTTGAATTTTCTGAATCTCATTTTCCTCATCTATGAAAATAAAAGGGTGAGGTCAGGGATTTTAAAAGCTAGCAAACTTTCTTCAAACAAACTCACACACAGACACCTCCTCTATAAAACTAATGAACTTGGGCAAAAACCAGAGAGCACCACGTGTCTCAGAGGTTCCTCACCAACATGCTGAGCTACTGCTGGGGCTCGGAGCAAAAACTGCTGGGCCAGACAAAACTAAAATCCAAGTTTGAAATTCTGCATTTCTACAAAAGCAATGGAGCTTGGAAATAACAACATACACACACTTACAGGCACAGTTCACTTTATAGATAGAACCTGTGGCAAGTCATTTCTAAAATAAAGCCCATGTTTCCTATTGAATAGCATTCCATTTCAGAATTGTTTTCTCTTCGACTCTGATCTTCCTTTGGTGACAGCAACTAACATTTCCCTTTCTGACTATTCTATCTCTCCTTTCCTCCCTGTGAACATCATTGCCCAACACCTACTCACGGCCACACCCTGTGCCCCACGCTTTTATATCACATTTTTTCACATTGTTCATTTGCTCTTAAAGGGGAAATTACACTTGATTTTCATTGCAGGAGGAAAACTGCTTGATGAAATGAACCCTGGATTCCATTGTTTAATAAAGTAAAAAAAAATTTAATTTTTGCAAAAGCACAATAAAACTATTTCCTAAAGTATCTATTTGGTCAGCGTGAATGAAAAGAGTATCAAATTTGTATTTTGCAATAGTTTCAAAGTTTTTTGCTTTAGGAGTGAGTTTAAGGAATGTCTATAGTGTCATCTCATTTCTTTTGCCCTGTCTTTTAGATAGGATAAAATCACTCCTTTGACTTGGTTTAGTCATTTATTACCTGGATGAAACAAGAACTCCCAGATCCTGAAGAAAGTGGCCCAAAGGTCAATATAACACAATCCCTGACTTCAGTGAGCTCCCAATCCTTGGACAAGACACATAAGTGTCTAATTATTGTGAAGTATCATGAATACAAGAATAGTGGTATGAACAAACCTACTAGGGAAACAGAGGAAGCAAAAATTCATTTTCTCTTCCAGAGAAAAGGTAGGACCCAGGGAAGTTTCATGGAAGAATGACATTTGAATCTAGAAAGATGGGTAGTATTTCACCAGCAAGCTCTTGGCAAAAGGAACAGTCTGCCCAGAGGCAGGGGCTCAAAAAACAAGGCATGATTATTGATTAAGACCTGGGGTCAAGCACAAAGTACATGGTAGGTAGCCATGGACAATGAGCAAAAAACTGCTATGGGTGGATTGGGAAAATATATCTTACCTTATTCTACTCTACACCCAATAAGAAAGATTTTTAATCAAGGAAATGGCATAATCAGATCTGTATTTTCAATAGTCCTGATATGAGACATTTCAGAGGTGAAATTTATAGATTCTAGTGATGTATTGGAGCCATGAGGAAGAGAAGGTGGTCAAAGAAAATGCTAGTGTGCTAGCTTGGATGACTGGATAGATGGTGACACCATCAGAGATTAAGGGGAAAAGGGAGAAGCAATTTTTATATGTAATTGTGGGTAGTTTGCCTTTTAATATATCTTTTGGAATGCCTATTAATATATACAAATTATAGTATATAATTTATAGTATTATATTTATATGTCATTTGTATATGTATAATTTTGTGTATATAGTATAGGTATTTCTAAAGACAAGTTAAAAGGCAAACTCATTATTTAATTTTTATATATTTTATTAATTTATTTAATATAAATGTATATATTATATAATAAATTATATTAATATATATTATATATATCACATAAAAATATACTCATACTGAGATGTGCAGAATGTTCATACCTTGCTGGATATGTTTTAACAGAGTCAAAAAAGTGAAAGTTAAGTTGCTCAGTCATGTCCAACTCTTTGCTATCCCATGGACTATAGCCTACCAGGCTCCTCCGTCCATGGGATTTCCAAGCAAGAGTACTGGAGTGGGTTGCCATTTCCTTTTCCAGGGGATCTTTGCAACCCAGGGATCGAACTCAAGTCTCCCGCATTGCAGGCAGACGCTTTACATCTGAGCAACAGAATCAAGCAGTGCTCAAACAAAGTGAGATCTAGACTTAATGGGAAGAAGTCATTCTCAGGTATTAACAGAAGAGCTGGTCACTGTGTACACTACATGGGAATTCAGAGCTTGGTAAGCCAGATCAAGGTCCATGAAAGAGATCAAGCCTATCAAGCTACAGGACTCAGCCACCTTCAAGTTCCCCTGTATAGGAGCAGGATTAACCAAGGAATCTGGGACTGCAAATAGTAAGTCAGATAGCATTGACTTAGAAAGGAGGAGAATGAGCAGGGCCATGTCAGGGACTGGGAGAGAGAAGGAGAAATCATACCTATTTTATAGGATTGTCTTGAGAATTAAAGGAGATAATTAAGGAGCTTGGCATCTACACATATACAGGACGTAATCTTAGCCTTTTACATAAGCACTGTAGACCTCAAAAAAGACACACTACAACAATTATCATGTCATTATTCTTAAGTAGCATTTGTAGTTCCTGTTATGTAGAAACTCATTTTATATAATTCCACAAAGAAATTATTCATTACACCACAATCCTATGAAACAACCTCTTGCATATCAGAGTCCTAAGTGGCCATCCTGTTTGTATCCACCATCTTATTCTTAGTGCCACCAACTCCCCCTCTCTTGTATGTTATCATATTTGGCTTTCTGACACACATAAATTTTTTTTACAATAGTTGCTCAAGAAGTAAATAATTACTTATCTCCAAAATATAATGTAGTGGAGAAAGATGGTAGTACTGACTCGCCTTAGTAACCCTGTCCTTTGCCTGATTCTCTCCCTGCTGCCTCTTTACTCATCTTCTGCTTTCAACAAAGATCTTCTGAGATGAAATTGATAAGGTGAATATGAAACTTCTCACATTTTAATAATACAGAAGGCATTAAATGTGATTTCTCTGGCATCACAGGGGCTCAACTCTGTTCTGTACATTCTGCTTAATTAAAGCCAGGCTTCTTTATTAGCTTTGGAAAAAGACTTCTGACAAAATGGCTACTTCTTAAAGTTCCAGCACCCAAATGGATAGTATTCAGCTATCAAAATGTATGAACTCAAAAGAATTCATTATCCGATTATGATGCACATTTAACATTCCTATACATTTTGAGACAATTTGTTTATCCATAGGATCTCTGGTTTTACGAGCATTTTACAAGGTTTATGTGACATACAAGTGTTGTGCAGAGGAGTTTGCAAGAAAGCATCTTTCACGTTGAGAAACACCTCTATCTTATTCTCAGATATTAATTCCCTCTCATTGCCTCATTTACTACAAAATTAGATACTTGGTCTTAAAATTTACTTAACAGGTTATTTTTAATTAAAATATTCTCTTTTAAAATATCTAAATATCACCATACTATGCCAAAATTCTGCCACTTTCAAACCGGTAAGAAAACCTGAAGGAGGTTCATTAAGCTTTGATTTTTCACAGGAGAAACTGTTAAATTTCACAATTGTTAAATTTTGCTTAAGTTTAGGTGCTGAAAAAGTAAAATAGCCCTCTAAACACGATCTATTAATAGTTAAAACAAAAAGACAAAAAACAAAAAAGAAATGATTCAAGACCAAGGAATCCATGCAATTAGAAAGTATTTTATTCCTGGATAGGTATTTTGGCAGAATAAAAAAGTTCTGCCAGGACTTCCCTGGTGGTCCAGTAATTAAGACTCTGCACTTCGAATGCAATCAGCATAGGCTTGATCGCTGGTCAGGGAACTAAAGGGGTCCCAGGTGGCTCAGTGGTAAAAAAAAAAAAAAAAGAAAATCCACCTATCAAGACAGGAGACACATAGGAGATGCAAGTTCGATCCCTGGATTGGAGAAAACTCCTGGAGGAGGAAATGCATCTCACTCCAGTATTCTTGCCTATAAAGTCCCATGGACAGAGGGGCCTGGCAGGCTACACCCCATGCGGCTGCAAAGAGTTGGATGTGACTGAGCACGCACACATAGGGAACTAAGATCCCACATGCCAGGCACATGGCCAAAAATTTTTTTTAATTTAAAATTTAAAAAATTTTTAATAAATAAAATTTCTGTCAGTGAGCATTGCAAATATAGACATAGACATAGCGAAATTTACATACAAATCTATATATGAATGGCATCATAAAGATACCTGCGTTCATACACACACTTGCACACAAAAATATAAATAAGGACTTGGACTTACCTGTTTCAACATGCATTTCTAAATGTCTTACTGTTCTAAGATATTGCTGATAAAATTATGCAAGTAAAAAGAATTACAGAGAAATACATTTTATTCTGAAATATACCATAATATTAGACAACAGAATGATAAAAAATCAACATTTTTATCACTTTGTGGAATAAGGTCTCATCAAAGCTCACCAAAGATTATGGCTGTTTATTACCATTCTCCCCTTTTAGAGCTGGAAACAGATGTACAGAAATCATATGACATCTTACAGACTACATCAGCCTCCAGCTGTCTTATTCAATACTCTGTCTAATAACTGAAAGAATAAATGCTTGGAACTACTTTCTCCCCCCTCTTCTTGTTTTTTTACCCCTCTCTCTACTCCTGAAGAGAGCAAGCATGCCTTCGTTTCTAGTATTCTAACTGGGATCATCTGCCAAAAAGACATTACAGTTCACGGAACAGTCAAGCTAATTGGATTTTGACTCCACTTACTTTTAAGAAACCAATCTCTTGGTCAAAGATGAAACAAGTAAGGGGTTCTAGAACTACAACTCAGATATTTAAATGACATTGTAACACAGAATCAGAAGATTATTCGAAGACAATGTCTTGATAATTATTCTTTAATTTATTGATTATAGATTGACTATACCTCGAAGATTATGGCATCTGGTCCCATTACTTCATGGGAAATAGATGGGGAAACAGTGGAAACAGTGTCAGACTTTATTTTTTTGGGTTCCAAAATCAATGCAGATGGTGACTGCAGCCATGAAATTAAAAGACGCTTACTCCTTGCAAGGAAAGTTATGACCAACCTAGATAGCATATTCAAAAGCAGAGACGTTACTTTGCCAACAAAGGTCCATCTAGTCAAGGCTATGGTTTTTCCTGTGGTCATGTATGGATGTGAGAGTTGGACTGTGAAGAAAGTTGAGCGCCGAAGAATTGATGCTTTTGAACTGTGGTGTTGGAGAAGACTCTTGAGAGTCCCTTGGACTGCAAGGAGATCCAACCAGTCCACTCTGAAGGAGATCAGCCCTGGGATTTCTTTGGAAGGAATGATGCTAAAGCTGAAACTCCAGTACTTTGGCCACCTCAACCGAAGAGTTGACTCATTGGAAAAGACTCTGATGCTGGGAGGGATTGGGGGCAGGAGGAGAAGGGGACGACAGAGGATGAGATGGCTGGATGGCATCACTGACTTGATGGATGTGAGTCTGAGTGAACTCCGGGAGTTGGTGATGGACAGGGAGGCCTGGCGTGCTGCGATTCATGGGGTCGCAAAGAGTCAGACATGACTGAGCGACTGAACTGAACTGAACTGATACAAAATACAAAAGAAAAATACAATAGATAGGCCTATTAAAATGCATCTAAAAGTCAGCAGGTGAATAAAACAATTAGAAGACAATGGCTATATCTACACGATAAAAAGAACACCAGATCCCCAAATGACAAATTTTAGCTAGTTACTTTCACAGAGGAATTTACTGCCAGGTCCGCTCAAATTTTTGGTCTATCTAAAACTAAAAAAACTGAACTACAGGCAGTTTAATTTCCATATACATCAACCATCCTTATAAAAGAAACAGAATTTTTTATAAGCTTAGCATTTAGGAAAAGTGATGTGGTGATTCAAGGGCTGATATTAAAACAGACTATAGGGAATTCCCTGGCAGTTCAGTGGTGGTTTTCACTTCTGTGGGCCCAGATTCAATCCCTGCTTGGGGAACTAAGATTCCACAAGCCTTGTGGCACAGCCAAAAACAAAACAAAACAAAAAGCAGACTATAATGCAGCACTGTAATTCAACTCTACTTCAATAAAATAATTTTTAAAACAAGAACAGGCTATTATTTGAACTAGTCTTAAAAGCAGTGTTTGGAAAAAGCATGAGGATAAAGATTAAGTGCAAGTGTGGAGTGTTTGGGCTTGCCTGCTGACTCAGACTGTGAAGAATCTGCCCGCAATGTAGGAGACCCAGGTTCGATCCCTGGGTCTGGAAGATACCCTGGAAAAGGCAATGGCAACCCACTCCAGTATTCTTGCCTGGATAATTCCATGGACATAGGGGCCTGGAGAGCTACAGTCTATGGGGTCACAAAGAGTCTGACACAATTGGCAATAACATAATATTAATTAAAGGAAAAAATAACAAGGAAGTAGGAAGACTGGCTATGGAGCCACGTTGATAGTCCCAGACCTGATGGGAGCCACTATAATAGTCCAACAAGCAGTCACAAGAGCTTGACATAAGGTGCTAGAATGGGATAAAGAGATGTCACATATGAGAGAGGCTATGGAGGAAACATTGATAAGAATTGGAATCTGTTGAATTTAGGAGGTGAGAGAATGGACAATAACAAAGATGATGACCAAGAATTTTAAAATTTGAGAAAGGAGAGCCTATCTTATATTGTTTAGGGCTTAAGAAAGCCCTCAGAGTTCATCTAGTACAGTCTACTACTATAAAGAAGAAATATAAGTTCCAGGGAGTTTAGGTAATCAACTCAAGGTCATACAACCCTTAGTGACAGAGTTAGACTAGATTCTCAAACTGCTGACTTTCAGGTTCATATTACTTTTCAAAGGTTGGGAAAGTTATCTAGAGAAATCATCAGCCTAAGGAAGAGCACATTCAATAACAAAAATAAAGATAAGTATAACAACAAGAATAAAAAGGATTTAATTTAGTGTATGCTTACAATAAACCAAGCGGTGTACCAACTCTCCATTTATAAACTTACCACTGTAACTACTCTACGATATAGGTACTATTATCCCCTATTCACAGATGAAAAAACTGAGACAAAAGTTTAATAGCTTCAAAATCATAGAGTTAATAAGGGGCAAGGTCTGGTACAAACCAAGACAGTATGACTTCAGAAAGTACATTCTAGCCCATTTTGTGTCATACTGATTTTGAAGGACCAGTGAAACATCCAAGTAGATATCCAACAAGTTGCTATAAAGTTGGTGCTGTGTTTGGTGGATTCAAGACTGTAGATGCAGAAAATGGCCAGTGCTAAAGCCATGGAAACACATGATCCTACAAAAGTAAAGACTGTAAGAAGAGAAAAGAAGGAAAAGGGAAGGAGCTGACAGCATATTCCTTCCATGAGGTTGTATTACAGAGTAAGAGGAGAAAGGAGACTCAGAAGAAAAATAGTCATAAAGATGGGAGGATAAACAGAGTAATGAACACACCTGCATATTTTTGGCTTAGATTTTGGCTTAATTTTCCTAACTGAAGACCTCCAAGCAGACCCAAGGATAAGGTTAACAAAAATACTTGTCCTAGCACAAGAATAATTTTATCTCAGGATGGCTTATTTGTCTAGAATTTGCATCTTTGCCACTTTCCGTGTTTGTTAAAATATTAGATCTCAGTTTTGGGCCTGATCCTTGATTCCAATTTTTGTCTAACCTTTAGGGTCAGTTTTGCCTTGTCTTGTATTGTCTTTCTAGTTACAACTCATGAGACCCATCATTGCAGAATGATTCATCTAGTCTTGATCATTGATGTCACCCATCAAAGACTGTTTCATTTCAAGAAAGAGCAACAATTTGAAGCAACTTTAAGTAGAGGTGTCCCATTACTCAAGGCAAGGGAAAGTAGCCAGGCCACAAATATGGCTGGTATTGGGATATGACACAAAGGGTCTCTCACTTTCTCTCTTTCATTCTCTCTCTTTCTTCGTCTGGTTCAGTCTCTTATCTATGTTGTGAACCTATTTTATACTTTCTCTACTATTACATAGTTATCAGACTCTGTATCCACAAAGAGTCATCCAAGCACTCCCACCCTTATGTACTTGCAATTTGGGGGACCACCATGAACAAACACAATTTTAAGCCTCTTACTTCAAATTCACTCATTAGAGAATCTGATGGATTCAACTTGGTTTAAGTCTTTACTCCAGTCCTCAGCTGTGACCAATGATGGGCAGTTTTAAAAGTTAAAAAGTGGCCTCTTAGGTCCACACTTTCCACAGGACTGGTAAGAAATTTCAAGGGAAAGAGCATGATAATGGGTCCTAGATCATTCACATTCTTTTCCTGTCCTTTTGACCTACTGAACAAGCAGCCTGCTTTCTGCTTACAATTCAGGGTTAAGAAGGGGAGAAGTTAGGATAAGATGGAATATGCAGGGAAAATTCAGAGAGGAGATAAAGCTTGAATTTCTGTGCTTAAGTGAAATTTGTAGAAATGAAGATATTTTTGGAGAAAGATAAGTAACATATGGAAAGGCATAGAGACGAGAAGAGCATAGTCTGAAGTGTCCAAGCTAATAAAAGAAGAGGGAATTTTGCACACAGTTAGCCATTTCATGTTTTAGCAACCTCCCTCTCTGTGTTGAATTCTTGACATCAGCTTTTACCATACTCTAATGTATATCTTAGTTAAAACACAAAAGCAGAAAGAGCACACCCTGAACCAACTTCCTACCACAGGCCCTCGAGCTGCACCTCTTGCTGCCCTTCCACAGTCAAGCACCTCAAGAGAGTTCTCTACACTCACTGTCTCCATCTTCTCAAACGTGTTTGCAAACCACTCTGGTGTGACTTCTGTCCTCATCACCCTATGGAAATTGCTCTCAAAAGGGTCACTAATGACTTCTGTCATCAAGTCCAGTGGAAAATGTCCAGACACTATCTTATGTGATTTATCAGTAGCATTTAACTCTGTTTACCAAATCACCTCTCCCAAAAGAGTTTTTCATGGCCTCGTGGAATGATGCACCCTCTGCAGATCCTTCTTTCTCTCTGGTCCCCCTCACGCACGCTGAGATTTGGGTTTGTCAGATCTCAGTCCTCTCCTCACTCAGTATGCTCTCACAGAGTCTCACCCAGGTAGTTCTCATTAAACACTGATGAGCCCAGGCTCCTTCAAGCCCAGGACTTAGATATCCAGCCAGTTCTCTACATTTCCCTCACTGGAAGTGCTTCACAACACCATGGCCAGTGCCACAGTGTTGGTAGGCTGACACCTACCAACCAAATGATGAGAGCATTTACAGTACAGAAATTACCCAATGCTACATATCTATTTCTTTTCTCCTTTTTGGAGATCCAGTTGTTAAACTTTACAAAGCACCACTGCTAAAGCTTCATAAATGTAATATTTCAAAACTGAAGGCACACTGTCCCTAATTCATACAACTTGGTTCTCTTGCTGTGAACTCTATTTTTGTGAATACTGCCACCAGAAGTCCACTTCATAGTTAGGCTTACAATCTCCCTCTTCTTTATTTTTACCACTAATATTTTTTCAGTCGCTGCTGCTGCTGCTAAGTCGCTTCAGTCGTGTCTAACTCTGTGCGACCCCATAGACAGCAGCCCATCAGGCTCCACTGTCCCTGGGATTCTCCAGGCAAGAACACTGGAGCAGGTTGCCATTTCCTTCTCCAATGCATGAAAGTGAAAAGTGAAAGTGAAGTCAGTCGTGTTTGACTCTTAGCGACCCCATGGGCTGCAGCTTACCAGGCTCCTCTGTCCATGGGATTTTCCAGGCAAGAGTACTGGAGTAGGGTGCCATTCAGTAGCACCACCCAAATATTTCTCAATTCTGTTCACATCTACCCATGCCCACTTTGCCATCACCACTTTTCTGAATTCCTTCAAACTAACAGTCTACTAAATGCTTCCACTATATCCAAACTCTCTCTTCCACATGGTAGATTTGTGTTTGTTTGTTTTCATTTATTTGTTTGGCTGTGCTGGGTCTTATTTGTGGCATGTGGGATCTAGTTCCCTGACCTAGGGAACTGAACCCAGACTCCCTGGGATTGAACCCCAGACCCCTTGCATTTCTAGTGCAGAGTCTTACCTACCGGACCACCACAGAACTCCCCATAGTAACTTTTAAAAACATAATTCTGGTTATGTCACTCTCTTTGATGATTTCCCATTGTTCTTGGATAAAGATGAAACTCCTCAACGTGGCCTTGAGTTCTTACCTGGGTTGGTTTTGCCTTTCTCTTCCTTGTCTCACTGGAGAAGGATTGGCAACCCACTCCAGTACTCTTGCCTGGAGAATCCCATGGAGGGAGGAGCCTGGTAGGCGACAGTCCATGGGGTCGCAAAGAGTCAGACACGACTGAGTGACTTCTCTTTCCTGTCTCACATCCATCTCCGCTTCTCTCTACACTTCATTAAATGTTCCATGTTCTTACTGTGTTCAGGGCTCAGGCACATGCTATTCCTTCTGCCTAGGATAGTCTTTTTTCTCTTCTCCTTCATCTAAGAAACTCTTATTCATCCTTCAAATCTCAACTCATTAATACTTCCTCTTCCTCTTTGACCCTTTAGACCTCACATCTTAATGACATATTCACGGAACAACCTCTATCTTCTCTATACTTTTCACAATTGTAATCAAACAAGTTAACATAGAATTATTTGTTTAGCATCTGCCTTTTACACCAGAATATTCTTATGAAAGCAGATACTGGGTCTGTCTTGTTCAACATTGAATTCTCAATAACAAGTGCAATAACTTACACACATAGTGGCTGCTCAGTAAATATTCAGTGAATAAATAAGTTTTCAGTAAATTAAGACCATCCTTTTACTTTTATGCCCACTCATAGAGAATAATCCATTAAGTCTCCTAGGCCAGATTTTGAGGGGAAGATAGGCCACAACCTGTGGCGGATTCATTTCGATGTTTGGCAAAACTAATACAATATTGTAAAGTTTAAGAATAAAATAAAATTAAAAAAAAAAAAAGATAGTTTCAGTGTAAATGTTTCCTACATCTAAAATAAAAATAGCATGAAAATTGCAGAAATACAACTACTGCACCCACCTTTGGACCCAGAAGAACAAGATGAAGTGGATTCTTCCATTAATGGTCGATCTGACAACCTAAGAGTCAAAAATACCACTGAAGTCCTGGGCCAAAAACATAGTGATAGAAATGAATAATGATCCCATTCCACCTGAACCACATTCAAATAACAGGAAATGCCCTTGACTCTTTCTTACAAGACTCTTCAGAAAGAATAAACTCAAAATGGAATGTAAAAGGGCAACTCTAGAAAAATTTTTTAAACCAGATGCATACTCTTTTTAACCACTCTCCTAGGATTATTCTGCAAATATAAAATTCAGAGAGATTCTGGAATGATTTTTGAGGCAGGAGTAAGATGGGTCTCCCACGGTAAAGCAATTGGAAACTCATTCCCTAAGGACCAAAACTCCAAGACAAGAATAGCAGGACAATTAAGGGAAGAGGCTGGGCCCTGCCGAGACCATATATTTCTCATTGTTGAAGTCAGGAGACCTCACCCACCAAACATTTACAAAAAGGCTCCTTGAAGGTCAAATGAGAGTGATGCTAGCTAATGCCAGGCTACCCACAGGCCTCTTTGGGAAAATCCCATCTTGGCTAAGAGATGCATACTCACACATGAAAGGATCCTGCTGCTGCTGCTGCTGCTAAGTCACTTCAGTCATGTCCGACTCTGTGCTACCCCATAGACAGCAGCCCACCAGGCCCCGCCATCCCTGGGATTCTCCAGGCAAGAGCACTGGAGTGGGTTGCCATTTCCTTCTCCAATGCATGCAAGTGAAAAGTGAAAGTCAAGTCGTTCAGTCGTGTCCAACTCTTAGCGCCCACATGGACTGCAGCCTACCAGGCTCTTTCGTCCATGGGATTTTCCAGGCAAGAGTACTAGAGTGGGTTGCCATTGCCTTCTCCGGAAAGGATCCTGAAGTACACCAAATATGGACTGTTAACCAGGCAAGTCAAAATATTTGACCAAAGGAAACTTGGAAGAAATGCCCCATAAAAGTAATTCAAACTGCCACGAGGGGCAAGATTCAGGGACTCTCTGAGTCTGCCTGTATGTCTATCCACATGTACTATACTCTTTTTTCCTCTTAATAAACATTCTACTTGCTTCACTACTTTCCATCTTTGTGGAAATTCTTTTCTGCAAAGCTGAAGGCCCAGAGCTCTCATCGCTGACGACCAGTCTAGTGGCTAGACTATCTTGTGCTTTCACTGCTGCAACCCAGCTCAGTCTCTGGCTGGGAACCCAAGCTCTGTTTCAAGCTGCTGCAAGCTGAAGTCACCTGACAAAGTGACTCAAAGTGACTCAATACCTGTCACAGGGGCAACATCTGTCCCTGACTATTGCTATTTCTCTCTGAAATTGGTTACAGTCCAGTCTATCACAATATTGTCATTGATTTTGAATATATAAAAGAAATAATACTTATACTAATATCAACAATAATCATAACCATTTCTATTTTTCATAATTATAGATAGGAATCCTTCTAAGTATTTTTATATCCAACCACACATTTCATCCTCACAATAGCCCTAGTGACATGTACTAATGTTATTTCGATTTTACAGATGAGTTAACTTACATAAAGAAGTTCAGTCATCAGCTCAGGGTCAATAAAGTTTTCCCAAGTTTGCACAAATTCAGGTGGAGCTAAAATTTGAATGCAGGCATGATACATGATCATTATAGAACATATCTCTGTTTATTTACTCAAGTTTCAGTTTAGTAGAAACTCTCCAGTGCTTCCTTGGTGGCTCAGATGGTAAAGAATCTGCCTGCAAGCTGGGAGACCTACGTTCAGTCCCTGGGTCAGGAAAATTCCCTGGAGAAGGGAATGACTAACCCCTCCAGTATTCTTGCCTAGAGAATTCCATGGATAGACAGGCCTGGCAGGCTACAGTCCTTGGGGTCAAAAAGAATCCGACACGAATGAGTGACTAACACTTTCACTTTCAGTTTTCTCTAGAATCAAGCAGAGGTTTGCTTAATCAACCTGTACGTTTACATATGCAAGGAGGGAATGGTCTTTTAGTCCTATCACTTTTGTCTTAGAGCCTGGCATAGAAACATCCGCACAGCATGATGGGTTGAATCTTATGGTTCCCAGAATCTTTCCTTTCTCTTTCCCCATGCTCCATTTTCCACCATCTTGATATTAGAGTCTCCGACTTAAAGTGGATGAAAATCAAATGCTCAGCCACATAGAAAAATAAGAGTATCCCATCCATTGAAGGCTAAGACTAAACTGGCAGGGGAATGGGAAAAATGAATGCCACAGGCAGCCTTGCAGGAACTCCTCTCCTGACACCTCATGGCAGTGAAAAGCAAGTGTTACCTGTGGTTTGCAGTCTCTCCCCTTGTTGAGTTCAATCTTTCCAGGAGTGAACTAGAGATATTGTTAAAATCTCCACTGAGGGGTGAAAAGAAGGCCTCTGCTTTTCTCATGTAAAGTTGAGCTGTCTTTGGAGGAGTCTCTTTTGCAGGACATAATGTTCATGTGTTTTGAAGAAAATGATGTGTGTTCTGCTTTGTAGTTTTGCTAAACATTTAAAAGCATACAAGTGTCCTTTCAAAGTGTAACTGCAGTCAACACGCCTGGAGAAGAGAAGCATTAGAAGTGGCTAGCAGAGGCATGTTCCAAAGGATTGAGCACAATGTTCAGTTGGAAGGAGGATCAGAAGAACTACTGAAGTTAACAAAAGCACTGCTTACAGAAGCAGCCGAATGGAAGAAGCTGATGTCCACACTGATTGTTAGGTGCAATATTTGCTGACTTTTTTCAAATGCGTTTTTGATGATAGCTAATGGACCTGACTGAGAGTGGATGTTATTTACAGTTCTGAGTTTGTTAGAAACAAACACATCTGTGTGCATCTATAGCTCATCAGACATGGGTGTGTCCTAGATGTATCAGGAGACCTGCCTTGGAATCACATCCATGAGACATTTTCAGATCTAAGGCCATGGTGCTTTTTAAAATAGGTACATTAAGAAATAGAGTAAAGGAGCAGGATTTTCATTTTCCGATTTGATGATATGAACATGTTCAGCCACTATAGAGTTTTAAGGTAAAACCCAATGGCTTTTAAGACCTAGGCCTCCAGGTCATACAGCTGTTCCTACAATTTTATGTTTTTTTTTAATTTCATGCATTCCTCATTTTTAAAGCAAAATCTCCGGCCCCTGATGTCTCATCCCTCTGCTCCCAGGAAAAGAGTATGCCCTTCCTCTTCTCTTTTTGTGCTGGTTATAAGGAAGATGAAGTCAGACAGAAGCCCCCTCTCTTTTCTGCCTTGCCTCTGACTACCTTCCTTCTCTGCCTTAGGCTTTGTCGGTTCCTTTCTCTCTACACTGCATCTCTTTTAGTTCCAAAAATAGATCATTCAATTTAGGAAGAACAATTAACTGGGATGAAAGAAAATCCAAAGTATGAGGAGGCATTCTCTATCAGGCATGAAGTAATTGGCACCGCCAGGCAGTGTCTTTACTGGGGATACATGCTCCTTCTTCAGTGTAAGCTTCAGGAAAACCAGGGATGCAGAAAGTCAGACTCAGTTTCTACAGCACTTGCCTTCTCATCTCCAAACATGTCACAGAGTATGACACGAAGCAAAGACTCTCCTGCTGGGATTTCATGAATGTCTATACTAGATTTACTCCATTTTCTAATGCATTGACCTGTCCTTTGAAAACTAATGTATCAGGAGCATTCTGATAGCTCCAAAGGGGTTTTGATTCAAGACTGCTGTTATCCTAGGGCAATATTTCTCATTTTTAGAACACTGCTTCAGAATCACCCAGAATCCTCGTTAATAAGGCAGATTCCCAGCCTACTTCTCAAGCAGAATATCCAGGTGACACTCATGTTTGATAAATGCTAACTTAAGAACTCCTTATGAAGACATGGCAACTTCAGAAAGTTAAAGACCCTCTAGGGCAGTGGTTCCAGAGAAGGCAGGGGCACCCCACTCCAGTACTCTTGCTGAGGAGTCTGGTAGGCTCCAGTCCATGGGGTCGCAAAGAGTCGGACATGACTGAGCAACTTGACTTTCACTTTTCACTTTCATGCATTGGAGAAGGAAATGGCAATCCACTCCAGTGTTCTTCCCTGGAGAATCCCAGGGACGTCTGGTTGGCTGCCGTCTACGGGGTCGCACAGAGTCGGACATGACTGAAGCGACGCAGCAGCAGCAGCAGCAGCAGCAGCAGCAACAGGGCAGTGGTTCTCAACTGGGGCGATTCTGGCTTTGAGGTGGTAACAGATGGAGGAAGTGGGTGGTGCTATTGGCATCTAGTTGGCAAAAGCCAGCAATAGTGGTAAATGTCTTGCAATGTACAGGATAATCCTTCAAAAAAAAGAATTAATTCTCCAACCTAAAATGCTGCTGTGAGCACCATTTTTCAATAGCCAAGGACATAAAAGATAATCTAAATGTCCATCAGCTGATGAATGAATAAACATACAGTGTATATTTAAACACAGCCATGAAAAATTTTTAAATGCCATTTGTAGCAACTTGGATGGACCTAGAGATTATCATATTAAATAAAGTAAGTCAGAAAGAGAAAGACAAATACTACATGATATCACTTATATACAGAATTCTAAATATGAGACAAATGAACATATCTGCAGAAAGAAACAGATTCACAGATATTGAGAAAAGACATGTGGTTGCCAGGGACATGGGAGATGAGAGAGGGAAAGATTGAGAATTTGGGATTAGTAGGTACAAACTATTATATATAGGATGGATAAACAAGGTCCTACTGTGTAGCACTGAGAACCATATTCAATATCTTGTAATAAATCACAATAAAAAGACTTTGAAAAGGAACATATACATGTATAACTGAATTGCTTGGCTATACAACAGAAATTAACACAATATACAATTTTTTAAAATGCTGCTGTAGAGAGATGAGTCATTTCTGATCTCAACTCAGAATTTCCAGTTGCTATATGGAAATCCTAAGTTCTTTTGTTATTCATAAACATAATAATAAAATAAAATAAAATATTTGCTATATTATTCCATGAAATTTTTATTTCAGTTGTATGTGTGCATGCATGAAGTTGCTCAGTCATGTCCGACTCATTGCCATCCCATGGACTGTAGCCTGCCAGGCTCCTCCATTCATGGAATTTTCCAGGCAAGAGCACTGGAATGAGTTGCCATTTCCTTCTCCATCAGTTGTATATATGAATTTAATTATTGTAAAAATAATTTTACAATATTAATATATAAAAGAGAATATCAAATGTATTTCTCTTTTATATATCTTTTCATTATTAAAAATATCACATACCCTTAAAAATATACAAACCAACACTTCAGTTCAGTTCAGTTGCTCAATCGTGTCCGACTCTTTGCGACCCCATGAATCTCAGCATGCCAGGCTTCCCTATCCATCACCAACTCCCGGAGTTGACTCAAACTCACGTCCATCGAGTCGGTGATGCCATCCAGCCATCTCATCCTCTGCCATTCCCTTTTCCTCCTGCCCCCAATCCCTCCCAGCATCAGAGTCTTTTCCAATGAATCAACTCTTTGCATGAGGTGGCCAAAGAACTGGAGCTTCAGCTTTAGCATCATTCCTTCCAAAGAACACCCAGGGCTGATCTCCTTCAGAATGGACTGGTTGGATCTCCTTGCAGTCCAAGGGACTCTCAGGAGTCTTCAACACCACAGTTCAAAAGCATCAATTCTTCGGCGCTCAGCTTTCTTCACAGTTCAACTCTCACATCCATACATGACCACTGGAAAAACCATAGCCTTGACTAGACGGACCTTTGTTGGCAAAGTAATGTCTCTGCTTTTGAATATGCTATCTAGGTTGGTCATAACTTTCCTTCCAAGGAGTAAGCGTCTTTTAATTTCACGGGTGCAGTCACCATCTGCAGTGATTTTGGAGCCCAAAAAAATAAAGTCTGACACTGTTTCCCCATCTATTTCCCAGGAAGTGATGGGACCAGATACCATGATCTTCGTTTTCTGAATGTTGAGCTTTAAGCCAACATTTTCATGCTCCTCTTTCACTCTCATCAAGAGGCTTTTGAGTTCCTCTTCACTTTCTGCCATAAGGGTGGTGTCATCTGCATATCTGAGGTTATTGATATTTCTCCCAGCAATCTTGATTCCAGCTTGTGCTTCATCTGGCCCAGCGCTTCTCATGATGTACTCTGCATAGAAGTTAAATAAGCAGGGTGACAATATACAGCCTTGATGAAATCCTTTTCCTATTTGGAACCAGTTGACCTGCATAGATGTTTCTCAAGAGGCAGGTCAGGTGGTCTGGTATTCCCATCTCTTTCAGAATTTTCCACAGTTTATTGTGATCCACACAGTCAAAGGCTTTGGCATAGTCAATAAAGCAGAAATAGATGTTTTTCTGGAACTCTCTTGCTTTTTCCATGATCCAGCGGATGTTGGCAATTTGATCTCTGGTTCCTCTGCCTTTTCTAAAACCAGCTTGAACATCAGGAAGTTCACGGTTCACATATTGCTGAAGCCTGGCTTGGAGAATTTTGAGCATTACTTTACTAGCGTGTGAGATGAGTGCAGTTGTGTGGTAGTTTGAGCATTCTTTGGCATTGCCTTTCTTTGGGATTGGAATGAAAACTGACCTTTTCCAGTCCTGTGGCCACTGCTGAGTTTTCCAAATTTGCTGGCATATTGAGTGCAGCACTTTCACAGCATCATCTTTTAGGATTTGAAATAGCTCAACTGGAATTCCATCACCTCCACTAGCTTTGTTCATAGTGATACTTTCTAAGGCCCACTTGACTTCACATTCCAGGATGTCTGGCTCTAGGTGAGTGATCATACCATTGTGATTATCTGGATCATGAAGATCTTTTTTGTATACTTCTTCTGTGTATTCTTGCCACCTCTTCTTAATATCTTCTGCTTCTGTTAGGTCCATACCATTTCTGTTCTTTATCGAGCCCACCTTTGCATAAAATGTTCCCTTGGTATCTCTAATTTTCTTGAAGAGATCTCTAGTCTTTCCCATTCTGTTGTTTTCCTCTATTTCTTTGCATTGATTGCTGAGGAAGGCTTTCTTATCTCTTCTTGCTATTCTTTGGAACTCTGCATTCAGATGCTTATATCTTTCCTTTTCTCCTTTGCTTTTCGCTTCTCTTCTTTTCACAGCTATTTGTAAGGCCTCCCCAGACAGCCATTTTGCTTTTTTGCATTTCTTTCACCTTACATCAAGACATAAAGATAAACTGATTTTATGTGTATGTGCTCAGTAGCTCAGTCATATCCAATTCTGTGACCCTGTGGTGGGATTCTCCAGCCAAAAATACTAGAGTGGGTTGCCATTTACTCCTCCAGGGGCTCTTTCCAATCCAGGGATTGAACCCAAATCTCCTGCATTGGCAGGAGGATTCTTTCCCACTGACTTACTTGGTAAACCAGAAAACATGGTACGTAATTGTATTTAGATCTTTTTAAATTTCCATTAATTAAAGTTTTCTGCCTAGGGATTTCATACACACTAGCATAGTGATGATATATTTTTTGATGATATTATATTTTTCAATTTTAGTTTCTGTTTATACTTGATTATGGAAATACATTTCATTTTTTGTTGTTACTTGAGCTTGTACTCATCAAATTTACTTATCAATTCTAATATTTATCTGGGATTCTTTGGGAGTTTTATATACACATATCACAAACAATGACAGTTTTATTTCCTACATTCCAATTTTTGCTCTTTTTGTTCTTTTCCTTTTCTCGTGGTTCTGGATATGACCTCCAGTAAAAGCTCTAGTAAAATAAATGTAAGCCTGGATATTAAGTATTCCTGTCTTGTTGCTGATCTCAAAGGGAAAGTTTTCAACACTTAACCATTAAGAATCATATTTACTATAGTTTTTCATAGAGCATCTTTATCAGATTAAGAAAACTCCCTGTGTTTCTAATTTATAAAATTTTTTTTATCATGAATGGATTGGATTCTGCTTTTGATACTTGTATTCAATTGTCTTTTTTCCATTATTCTGTTAATGTTTCAAACTATACTGATATTTTAATGTTATAGCAACACTGTAGTAATGAAATAAACTCAGTTGGTCTCAATCATACCCTTTTTACATATTGAAGGATATGGTTTATAATTACTATATTTTTTAGGTTCTCTGCATCTATGTTCATAAGAGAGGCAGGCCTATCATTATTCTTTCTCACAACGACTTTGTAGATTATTGATATTGAGGTTATGGTGGCTGTAAAGTATTTTATTTTTCTCCAGTTCTCTAGAAGTCTAAGAATAAGGCTGCACATTTTCAATTTCATCCTATGGTCATTTTAGTAAATTCAATGTATTAGAATTTGTTACTTCATTATTGACATATTTAGTCACAACTTATTATCTTTTCAATTGCTACAGAATCTGTATTGATAGCCCTTTTAAAGATTCCTAATAGTAGTTTTATGGGGTTTCTTCCTTTTTCTCTGAATCAGGCTTGCTAGGAATTTATCTATTTTATTAAGCTTTTAAAATACCTAACCTATCAGCTATTGAGAGAAATGTTTTAAAAATCTTTACCCAAGATTGTGCATTTGTTTATTTCTCTTTGTAGTTTTAAAAATGTTTTATTTTATATATTTGGAGAATGTTTTACTAAGTACATACAAATTTGGAATAACTGAGTATCTATTTGGAAAAAAATAAGTTGGATCCATATCTCAAATACTTATCAGAGACAAATCACACACACACACACAATAAAAAACTTTAAAAAATAATAGGAGCATTGCTTTATAATCTCATGAAAGCCTATTCCAAAATATCTAAAAGTCTGAAAATAAGATAAATTTAGCTATATAAAATAAAATTTTTCCACATGGCAAAAAAAAGCCATAAGTAAAAACAGAAGATAAATGACAAAATGGAAATAAAATTCCAAACCAGATCACAAGAAATTAATTTCTCTAAAACATAAAGAAACAAAGAAATTTTCAAATATTAGTTATAGAAGTTAAAATTGATATAACCTCAATGAAAATCTATCTAATATAGCAATATCGATCTAAATAAAAATACCTTTGATTCAATAATTCCAAATTTAGGAATTTATCCTACACATACATGTGTGTATGTGCAGAATGATGTGTATAAATACTATTTACTTCAATCATTTCCTATTATTAAATAAAAGTTAACATGATCCAAATATCTATTAATAGGTGACTAGTTGAACTAATTATGGTTTACCCTGAATATGGAGTGTTAGGTAGTCAGAAAAATTAGGGAATACTGTGTACTGATATAAAATAATCTGAAATATATATAGTTAAGTAAAATGAACAAAGTGCAAAACAGTGTATATGGGATGCTGCTACTAATAAAAAGAGGTAAACAATGTATATATTTTGCTAGTATTTTCAAAGTAAGATATATATTAGAATGTATACAGAAGAACCTCAAAACACTACTTTCTAATCAGGGTAGGACACAGGTGCCTTAGTGGCAAAAGAATAGGGATAGGAAGGAAGATTTTCCACTACATTTTATTTTCAACCTTTAAAAACTTTGTTGTTCAGCCCTTCGGTCATGTCCTGCTCTTTGCAACCCCATGGACTGTACCACACCAGGCTTCCCTGTTCTTCACTATCTCCCCAAGTTTGCTCAAACTTGTATCCATTAAGTCAGCAATGCCATCCAACCATCTCATCCTCTGTTGTCTGCTTCTCCTCCTCCCTTCAATCTTTTCCAGCATCAGGGTCTTACCAATGAGTTAGATCTTCAAATCAGGTTGCCAAAGTATTGGAGCTTGAGCATCAAGACCAGTCATTCCAAAGAATATTTAGAATTGATTTCCTTTAGGATTGATTCGTTTGCTCTCTTTGCTGTCCTAGTGACTCTGAAGACTCTTTTCCAGTATCACAGTTTGAAATTATCAGTTCTTTGTCACTCAGCCTTCTTTATGGTCCAACTCTCATAGTCAGTACATGACTTCTGGAAAAACCATAGCTTTGACTATAAGGACCGTGGTTAGAAAAGTGATGTTTCTGTATTTTTTTATTAATCTATTTTATTGAAGGATAATTGCTTTACAGAATTTTGTTTTCTGTCAAATCTCAGCATGAATCAGCCATAGGTACACATATATCCCCACATTTTTGGACCTCCCTCTCATCTCTCACCCCATCCCACCCCCCTAGATTGAAACAGAGCCCCAGTTTGAGTTTCCTGAGACATACTGCAAATTCCCTTTGGTGATCATCATATGGTTTTTATCTTTCAATTTGTAAATATGGTATATCACATTGATTGATTTGTGTATATTGAAAAATCCTGCATTCCAGGAATAAACCCAACCTGATAATGATGTATGAGCTTTCTGATGTGTTGCTGAATTCTGTTTGCTAAAATTTTGTTGAGGATTTTTGCGTCTCTGTTCATCAGTGATATTGGCCTGTAGTTTTCTTTTGTGTGTGTCTTGCCTTTGTCTGGTTTTGGTATCAGGGTGGTGGTGGCCTCATAGAATGAGTTTGGAAGTGTTCCTTCCTCTGCAGTTTTTTGGAAGAGTTTTAGAAGGATAGGCATTACTCGTCTCTAAATGTTTGATAGAATTCTCCTGTGAAGCCATCTGGTACTGGGCTTTTGTTTTTTTTAAAGAGAGATTTTTGAATCTCAGCACAGCTTCAATTTTAGTGCTTGTAATTGAGTTGTTCATAATTTCTATTTCTTCCTGCTTCAGTCTTGGAAGATTGAACTTTTCTAAGCATCTGTCCATTTTTCCCAGGTTATCCATTTTATTGCCATATTCAGTTCAGTTCATTTCAGTCACTCAGTCGTGTCCGACTCTTTGCGACCCCATGAACTGCAGTACACCAGGCCTCCCTGTCCATCACCAACTCCCGGAGTCCACCCAAACCCATGTCCATTGAGTCAGTGATGCCATCCAACCATCTCATCCTCTGTTGTCCCCTTCTCCTCTGCCCTCAATCTTTCCCAGCATCAGGGTCTTTTCAAATGTCTCAGTTTTTCACACCAGGTGGCCATATAGGTGCTCATAATAATCTCTTAGAATCCTTTCTATTTCTGCATTGTTTGTTTTAACCTTTCTTTTTTCATTTTGAATTTTGTTGATTTGAGTCTTCTCTCTCTCTCTCTCTTTTTTTTTTTTTTTTTCTTGATGATTCTGGCTAAAGAATTTGTCAGTTTTGTTTATCTTCTCAAAGAAGCAGCTTTTAGTTTTGTGACTCTTTACTATTGTTTCTTTAATTTTTTTTTCATTATTTCTGCTCTGATCTTTATGATTTCTTTCCTTCTGCTAACTTTGGGGATTTTTTATTCTTCTTCTCCCAGTTGTTTTATGTGTAAGAATAGGTTGTCTATTTGAGGTTTTTTTTGTTTCTTGAGGTAGGTTTGTATTGCTATAAACTTTCCTCTTAGAACTGCTTTTGCTGCATTCCATAGGCTTTGAGTTGTGTTTTCATTGTCATTTTTCTCTAGGAATTTTATTTCACTTTTGATTTCTCAGTAATCTGTTTGTTCTTTAGAATCATATTAT
Organism: Bos indicus x Bos taurus; assembly: GCF_003369695.1. Classification (NCBI taxonomy): domain Eukaryota; kingdom Metazoa; phylum Chordata; class Mammalia; order Artiodactyla; family Bovidae; genus Bos; species Bos indicus x Bos taurus. The sequence goes on along the minus strand of NC_040078.1, from coordinate 4,515,899 downwards.
TTAATCTCTGTGTGATGTATTTTTTATTTTTTTTTCTTGTAATTGATATCTAGTCTTATGGGACTGTGGTCAGAAAAGATGCTTGACATGGTTTTAATTTTCTTATATTTACTGAGATTTGATTTGTGACCCAAGATGTGGTCTATCCTGGAGGATGTTCCACGTGCACTTGAGAAGAAAGTGTGTTCGTCTGCATTTGGATAGAATGTCCTGAGGGGATCAATGAGATTCAGCTGTTCTAATGTGTTAATTAAGATTTGTGTTTCCTTGTTAACTTTCTGTTTTGATGATCTATCCATTGGCGTAAGTGGGGTGTTAAAGTCTACTATTATTATTGTATTACTGTGAATTTCTCCTTTTAAGTCTGTTAGTGTTTGTCTTATGTATTGAGGCGCTCCTATGTTGAGAGCATAGACGTTTACAATTGTTATGTCTTCCTCTTGGATTGATCCCTTGATCATTATGAAGTGTCCTTCCTTATCTCTTGTAATCTTCTTTAAGGTCTATTTTGTCTGATATAAGGATTGATACTCCAGCTTTCTTTTGATTTCCATTTACATGGAATATATTATTCTGTCCTCTCAGTGTCAGTCTTTATGTGTCTTTAGGTCTGAAGTGGGTTTCTTGCAGATAGCATATATATGGATCTTCTTTGTATCCATTCAGCCAGTCTGTATCTTTTGGTTGGAGCTTTTATTCCATTTACATTTAAAGTAATTATTGACGTATATGTTCCTATTGTCATCTTCTTAATTGGAATTTGTTATTCAAGATATTTTTATTCTTTTGTATTTTCTGACTATGTAAGACCCTTTAACATTAGTTGTAAAGCTGGATTTGTGGCTCCAAATTCTCTTAGCTTTTGCTTGTCTATAAAACTTTTGATTTCTCCATCAATTTTGACTGAGATCCTTGCCAGGTAGAGTAATCTTGCTTGTAGATTTTTCCCTTTCAGTACTTTAAATATATCCTGCCATTCCCTTTTGGCCTGCAGAGTTTCTCCTGAGAGACCAGTTGTTAAATGTGTGGCGTTACCCTTGCATGTTACTTCGTGCTTTTCTCTTGCTTTTCAAATATTCTTTCTTTGTGTTTAGTCTTTGTTAGTTTGATTAGTATGTGTTTTGGTGTCTTTCTCCTTCGGTTTATCCTGTATGGGGTGCTTTGTGCCTCCTGGACTTGAATGACTATTTCCTTTCCCATGTTGGGGAAATTTTCAACAAGAATCACTTCAAAAATTTTCTCATACCCTTTCTTTTTCTCTTCTTCTTCTGGGACCCCTATAATAAGATTGTTGGTGCATTTGATATTGTCCCAGAGGTCTCTGAGACTATCCTCCATTCTTTTCATTCTTTTTACTTTATCCTGCTCTTCAGCAGTTATTTCCACCATTTTATCTTCCAGCTCACTGATTCATTCTTCTGCTTCAGACATTCTGCTACTTATTCCTTCTAGAGTATTTTTAATTTCAGTAACGGTGTTGTCTCTGTATGTTTATTCTTTAATTCTTCTATGTCTTTATTACTTGACTGTTGCATTTTCTCCACTCTATTTTCAAGATTTTGGATCATAACTATCATTATTCTGAATTGTTTTTCAGGTTGTTTTCCTATTTCCTCTTCATTTATTTGGACTTTTGTGTTTCTAAATTGTACATTTTTGTGCAGTGTTTCTCTGCCTTTTCATTATTTATTTATTTTTAACTTATTGTGTTTTATGTCCCCTAATCCCAGGCTTCAAGGTTGAATTCTTTTCTCCTTTTGGTTTTTGCGCTCATGAGCTGGGTCTAGTGGTCTGTGTAAACTTCTTGTAGGGTGTGATTTGTGCTCGCATTCTGATTGGAGGAGATGAGTTATTTTTTGTTTTTGTTTTTGTTTCCCTCTTATGTACCGGGCTAAGTGAGGTGGTAATTCTGTCTGCTGATAACTGGGTTTGTATTTTTGTCTTGTTTGTTGTTTGGATGAGGCATCCTGAAGAAGGTGCTACTGACAGTTGGATGATGCTGGGTCTTATAGACAAATGTTTGCCTTTGCGGGATTTCTCACTATTTGATATTCCCTAGGGTTAGGAGTTATCTGGTAGTCTAGTGTCTTGGAATCAATGCCTCCACTCCAAAGGCTCAGGGCTTGATCCCTGGCTAAGAATGGAGATTCCACATGTGGTTTGCTATGGCATTAATTGAGGTTAAAACAAACACCCTTAAATGAGAAACAAAGGAAAGACCCCAGACAATTGTCAGTTAGAAATCAGGCAAATAATAACTTAAAAAATGAATATACACATATACGTATACACCTATAAGCAAAATCAAAACTGTCAAAAAAAATTAAAAAAGCACAATAGATTGACCTGGCAAACAAAGCAAACAAAAAATGATATCACCAGTTAAGAAAAAAACTAGCTAAAGCACAAACTGGAAAACAAAACTAAAGCATGATTCCCACTGGGGAATAAAGCAATAAAACAAAACAGACTAACAAATATGGTGAGAAAAAGAAAGGAAAGAAAGAAATGAAAGAATAGAAATGTAAGATTAAATAGAATTAGATGAAGATTTATATAAAGGTTAACTTCAAAGAGAAAGATCAGTAGGAAAAGCAAAGGAATAAATGTAGAAAAATAATAATAAATTAAAAATATAACAATTTAAATTAAAAGAAAGAGAGAATTAAAGAAAAAATAAAAAGGAAAACTCCACAGAAATGCAAAAGGCCAATAGAGGCAGAGGCTTACAGCAGAAATAAAAAGTGTGATTCAAGAAAACAATTCTCAAATGCTTAAATAGATTGAATAGTACTAATGACATCAATGAATACAGCACCAGAGGGGAGAAAAATGGGAGAAAAAGAAAAAAAAATCCAGAAGAAAGTACAGAACAGTTAAAATATACAAATAATAAACATTTTTCTTGAGTCACTGCTGTCAGAGTCCTTTCCCTTGCTGGGAGTCACAGTCCACCTTGCCTCCCTTGAATGCCCTCCAACATCGTGCTGGTCTCTGGACCTGCTGTGGGAGCAGCTCAGACTCTAATCTGGTCCGACTCCTGTGTGTTCGTGCCTTGAATGTCCACAGCTGTCAGAACTAGTATGTTTTCTCTGTGAGAACTTTCAATGTCCTTTTATATATCCACAGACACAGAGTCTGCCTAGTTGATCGTGTGGATTGAATCTGCAGCTAGTACAGCTGGTGGGAAGGTTTTGGGTCCTCTTCATTAGCCACACTGTCTCCCGGTTTCAACTGTGGTTTTATCTCCACCTCAGCATGTGGGTCATCCACAGGGGTTTGCCCCTGAGACTAACCTGGAGGTCTTGGGTCTGCCCCAATGAGGGTCAGGTGTGGAGGTGGCACAGCTGCTTGGGTGATAGGATTCCTGGCAGCATCAGGTACTCAGAGGAGCTGGTGGCTAGGGAAGTAGGAAATATGATGCTCTAGAAGGGTATGGCAACCCACGCCAGAATTCTTGCCTGGAGAATCCCCCGGACAGAGAAACCTGGCAGGCCATAGTCCACAGGGTCACAAAGAGTTGGGCACAACCAAAGTGACCCTGCATGTACAGACGCAGGACTTTTTCTAGCCTGGGGCAACTCTACCCCAGTGAGGATCGAGCATGAGGATGGTGCAGCTGCTCAGCTTGGGGGGACCCAGGTGGCACCAAGTGTTCAGGGACATGGACTGCCTCAGCCACAGGAGCTGTGGCCCTATCAGAGTCTTTGTGTAGCCTCTGGCAGCTGGTGATCAGAAGGTCTCTGGGCAGTCCTTCTCTGTTGCTCAGCCTGAACTTGGAGGGCTCCCCATCCTGGGGTCCTTCCCTGTTGCTCCCCATGTCAGGGGCTTGAAGGGCCAGTCTCTGTTGCTCACCTGCTGGTGGTGGGATGTGGGCAGAGACAGGCGATGGTGCTGGCTCCACCCCCTGTGCATGACTCAGTGGTATCGCCTTGCTTCCATGGCTGCCTGACTTTCCTCCACAGGCGTTTCCCACCACAATCTCCCCCCTCATGTCCCCTTGGGATGTCTCCCCACAGTCAACAGCAGACCTCACCCTGGGATTGCTCCACAATCCCTAAGCTCCAGCTCCCAGCAGCTGTGCCTTCTAGGGGATCTATGTTCCTGTGGGGGGTGCATATGACTGTGGCAAGGATTGTGTGATTCTCATTCCGTTTAGGCTGCCACAGATAAGCAACTTCACTCTCAGCCTCAAATGATTTTCCTCTGACCCAAACAATTGACCCAATGTGGGAGTTGGACCCCAGCTTCCATTCCCTTGCCCACCAAGGGCAGGTCCAGTTCTACCAACTCCTGTTTCTTCCCCTGGTTCCTCGTCCTACCGAGTTTTGCATGGTTCTATCTGTTCTCCAGTGGTCAGGTACTCCTGCCCGCTCTGAGCTGGCGTTCTGCCGTCCCTTCTGCGTCTGAAGGTGTATTCCTGATGGAGAGATGTTCTCCACATCCACCGACTTCTCCACCATATTGTTCCTCCTCACTATCCATTATGTTTTAATAGATACTTTTCATTGCTATTATATTTTTAATTCTTATGAATCCTTTCTTATTCCCTTATTTTTGGGCAACTGTTACATAACTTCTCTCATCACTGTGAAGATAAAAATATATTTGCTTTTAACATTTCTTTGAATGTTTGTTTTATCACTTGCGTTTTTCTCCAAGAATCCCTTTTATATTTGTTTGCTTTGGTCTCTATTGTGTGTCCTAGTCTCTAATGTCTAGGACCTTTGTGTCTATTTGCAATTATAGATGAACTTTAGGAGGTTGATTGAAAACTTTGTGGGGTTAGCTCATTGACTGGTGGGTTTCAGATGATGATCAAGCCTGTCATGGCCCATTCATTGGAAACTCTCAAAAACTGGTTTCCTCCAGAGCTTACACCTAATCTATTTTGCTAGAGAACAACTCAGGTCTCCCACTCCCCTATGCAGACATAAGCTTTTATGTTGGCAGTTTGGAGGGCAGAGAAAGGAAACTGAGGTCTTCACATTTAGTGTGCATAACTTCTCTTAATTGTCCTTCTTTCAGGAAAGGAATACATTCTCACCCTCTGTGTAGCCAGTGCCCCTAGTCCACTGACCCTCATTTGCTGCATTAGGTCAGATGCAGTCATCTAGGTTTATTGTTGGGTAGATGGATCTGGATGCAGCGTTCTCCTATGTAACTTTCTGTGATGCTGGGTGTATTCTATGCTGCTCCATAAACCAGGTATTGCTGTATGATATGTGGCTTGCAAAACTGTTTAAAACTTTTTTTTTTAATTTGTTTTTTTATTGAGGATAATTGCTTTACAGAATTTTGTTGCTTTCTGTCAAACCCCAATGTGAATCAGCCATAGGAATCCATATATCCCCTCCCTTATGAAACTCCCTCCCATCTCCCGCCCCAACCCACCCCTCTAGATTGAAACAGAGCCTCTGTTTGAGTTTCCTGAGCCATACAGCAAATTCCCATTGGTGATCTACTTTACATATGGTAGTGTAAGTTTCCATGTTACTCCTTCCATACATCTCACCCTCTCCTCCCCTCTCCCCATGTCCATAAGTCTATTCTCTATGTCTGCTTCTCCATTGCTGCCCTGTAGATAAATTCTTCAGTACCATGTTTCTAGATTCTGTACATATGTGTTAGAATATGATATTTATCTTTCTCTTTCTGACTCACCCCACTTCTCTATTATACACTCACTGTATAATTGGTTCTAGGTTCGTCCACCTCATCAGATCTGACTCAAATGCATCCCTTTTTATGGTTGAGTAATATTCCATTGTCTATATGTACCACAGCTTCTTTATCCATTCATCTGTCGATGGACATCTAGGTTGCTTCCATGTTCTAGCTATTGTAAATAGTGCTGCAATGAACCATGGGATACATGTGTCTTTTGCAATTTTTGGTTCCTCAGGGTATGTGCCTAGGAGTGCAATTGCTAGGTCATATGGTGGTTTTATTCCTAGTTTTTTAAGGAATCTCCGTACTGTCTTCCATAGTGGCTATATCAATTTACATTCCCACCAACAGTGCAAGAGCATTCCCTCTTCTCCACACCAGCATTTATTTTTTGTAGACTCTTTGACGATGGCCATCCTGACTGGTGTGAGGTGATATCTCATTGCAGTTTTGATTTGCATTTCTCTAATAATGAGCGATGTTGAGCATCTTCTCATGTGTTTGTTAGCCATCTGTATGTCTTCTTTGGAGAAATGTCTGTTTAGGTCTTTTTCCCGCTTTTTGATTGGGTTATGTGTTTTTCTGGCATTGAGGTGTATGAGCTGCTTGCCTATTTTGGAAATTAATCCTTTGTCAGTTTTTTCATTTGCTATTATTTTCTGCCATTCTGAGTGTTGTCTTTTCACCTTGCTTATAGTTTCCTTTGCTGTGCAAAAGATTTTAAGTTTAATCAGGTCCCACTTGTTTTTTTTTTTTTTTCATTACTCTAGGAGGTGGGTCATAGAGGATCTTGCTTTGATTTATTTCACCAAGTGTTCTATGTTTTCCTTTAAGCTTTATAGTTCCTGATCTTACATTTAGGTATTAAATCAATTTTGAGTTTATATCTGTGTATGGTGTTAGGAAGTGTTCTAATTTCCTTCTTTTATGTGTAGCTGTCCAGTTTTCCGAGCACCATTTAGTGAAGAGGCTGTCTTTGCTCCATTGTATATTCTTGCCTCCTTTGTCAAAAATAAGGTGCCCATAGGTGCATGGGTTTATTTCTGGGCTTCCTATCTTGTTCCATTGGTCTACATTTCTGTTTTTATGCCAGTACCATACTGTCTTGATGACTGTAGCTTTGTAGTGTAATCTGAAGTCAAGAAGACTGATTCCTCCAGCTCCATTCTTCTCTCTCAAGACTGCTTTGGCTTTTCAGGGTCTTTTGTGTTTCCATATGAATTGTAAAATTTTTTGTTCTGGTTCTGTGAAAAATGCCACTGGTGATTTAATAGGGATTGCACTGAACCTGTAGATTGCATTTGGTAGTATAGTCATTTTTACATGTTGATTCTTCCTACCCAGGAACATGGAATATCTCTCCATCTGTTTATTCTTTCTCTCATTAGTGTCTTACAGGTTTCTGTGTACAGTTCTTTTTTCTCCTTAGGTAAGTTTATTCCTGGATATTTAACTCCTTTTACTGCAATGCTGAATGGGATTGATTCCTTAATTTCTCTTTCTGATTTTTCATTGTTAGTACATAGAAATGCAAGTGATTTCTGTGTATTGATTTTGTATCCTGCAACTTTGCTAAATCCACTGATTAGCTCTAGTGGGTTTTTGATACTATCTTTAGGGTTTTCTATGTACAGTATCACATAATCTGCAAACAGTGAGAGTTTTACTTCTTTTCCAATCTGGATTTCTTTTATTTCTTTTTTTTCTCTGATTGCTGTAGCTAGGACTTCCAGAACTATGTAGAATAATAGTGGTGAAAGTGGACACCCTTGTCTTGTTCCTGATCTTAGGAGAAATGCTTTCAGTTTTCACCACTGAGAATAATGTTTGCTGTAGGCTTATCATATATGGCCTTTTCTATGTTGAGGTAGGTTTCTTCTATGCCCATTTTTTTGAAGAGTTTTAATCATAAAAGGGTACTGAATTTTGTCAGAGGCTTTTTCTGCATGTATTGAGATGATCATGTGGTTTTTATCTTTCAATTTACTAATACTCTGTATCACATTGACTGATTTGTGTATATTGAAGAATCATTGCATTCCTGGAATAAACCCAACTTGATCATGGTGTATGAGCTTTCTGATGTGTTGCTGAATTCTGTTTGCTAAAATTTTGTTGAGGATTTTTGCATCTCTGTTCATCAGTGAATTGGCCTGTAGTTTTCTTCTTTTTGTGTTGCCTTTGTCTGCTTTTGCTATCAGGGTGATGGTAGCCTCATAGAATGAGTTTGGAAGTGTTCCTTCCTCTGCAATTTTCTGAAAGAGTTTTAGAAGGATAGGCATTACTCGTCTCTAAATGTTTGATAAGTTCTCCTGTGAAGCCATCTGGTCCTGGGCTTTTGTTTTTGGGGAGATTTTTTTATTACAGCTTCAATTTTAGTGCTTGTAATTGGGTTGTTCATAATTTCTATTTCTTCCTGGTTCAGTCTTGGAAGATTGAATGTTTCTAAGCATCTGTCCATTTCTTCCAGGTTATCCATTTTGTTGCCATATAGTTGTTCATAATAGTCTCTTATAATCCTTTGTGTTTCTGCACTGTCTGTTGTAACCTCTCTTTTTTCTTTCTAATTTTGTTGATTTCATTCTTCTCTCTTTTTTTTCTTGATGAGTCTGGCTAAAGGCTTGTCAATTTTGTTTATCTTCTCAAAGAAACAGCTTTTAGTTTTATCAGTCTTTACTATTGTTTCTTTCATTTCTTTTCTGTTTATTTCTCCTCGGATCTTTATGATTTCTTTCCTTCTAGTAATTTTTGGGGGTTTTTTGTTCCTGTTTTTCCAATTGTTTTAGGTGTAAACTCAGATTGTCTAGTTGATGTTTTTCTTGTATCTTGGGGTAGGATTGTATTGCTATAACCTTTCTTAGAACTACTTTTGCTGCATCCCATAGGTTTTGAGTTGTCATGTTTTCATTGTCATTTGTTTCTAGAAATTTTTTATTTCCATTTTGATTTCTTCAGTAACTTGTTGGTTATTTAGAAACGTGTTGTTTAATCTCCGTGTGTTTGTGTTTCTTAGAGTTTTTTCCTTGTAATTGATATCTAGTCTCATAGCGTTGTGGTCAAAGAAGATGCTTGATACGATTTCAATTTCCTTAAATTTACTGAGGTTTGATGTGTGACCCAAGATGTGGTCTATCCTGGAGAATGTTCCATGTGCACTTGAGAAGAAAGTGTATTCTTCTGCATTTGGATGGAATGTCCTGAGGATATCAATGAGATCCATCTTATCTAAGGTATTATTTAAGACTTGTGTTTCCTTGTTAATTTTCTGTTTTTATGATCTGTTCACTGGTGTGTGGAGAAGGCAACGGCAGCCCACTACACTACTCTCACCTGGAAAATCTTATGGATCGAGGAGCCTGCTGGGCTGCAGTCCATGGGGTCGCTAAGAACTGGACACGACTGAGCAAGTTCACTTTCACTTTTCACTTTCATCCATTAGAGAAGGAGATAGCAACCCACTCCAGTGTTCTTTCCTGGAGAATCCCAGGGACGGGGGAGCCTGGTGGGCTGCCATCTATGGGGTCGCACAGAGTCGGACACAACTGAAGCGACTTAGCAGCAGCAGCCATTGGTGTGAGTAGGGTGTTAAAGTCTCCTACTATAATTGTTTTACTGTCAATTTCTCCTTTTATGTTTGTAATGTTTGTCTTACGTTTTGACATGCTTCTATGTTGGGTGCATAGATATTAACTATTGTTACGTCTTCCTCTTGGAATCATCCCTTGATCATTATGTAGTGTCCTTACTTATCTCTTGTAATATTCTTTATTTTAAAGTCTATTTTGTCTGATATAAGGATTGCTACTCCAGCTTTCTTTTGCTTCCCGTTTGCATGGAACATAATTTTCCATCCTCTGTGCTTCAGTCTATATGTTTCCTTAGGTCTGAAGTGAGTTTATTGTAAACAGTGTATATATAGGTCTTGTTTCTGTATCCATTCAGCCAGTCTGTGTTTTGGGGTTGCAGCATTTAATCCAATTATATTTAAAGTAGTTATTGATATATAAGTTCCTATTCCCATTTTCTTAATTGTTTGGGGTTGATTTCATAGATCTTCTATCTTGTCTTGTATTTATTGACTATATATTCCCTTTAACATTTGTTGTAAATCTGGTTTGGTGGTACTGAATTCTCTTAACTTGTTTGTCTGTAAAGCCTTATATTTCTCCATCAATTTTGAATGAGATCCTTGCCAGGTAGTGTAATCTTGTAGATTTTTTCCCTTTCAATACTTTAAATATATCCTGCTATTCCCTTCTGGCCTGCAGAGTTTCTCCTGAAAGATCAGATGTTAAACATATAGGGATTCCTTTGTATGTTACTTGTTGCTTCTCCCTTGCTGCTTTTAATATTCTTTCTTTGTGTTTAGTCTTTGTTAGCTTGATTAGTCGGAGAAGGCAATGGCACCCGACTCCAGTACTCTTGCCTGGAAATCCCATGGATGGAAGAGCGCTGGTAGGCTGCAAGTTTGATTAGTATGTGCCTTGGCCTGTTTCTCCTTGGGTTTATCCTGTATGGTACTCTTTGTGCCTCTTGGACTTGATTGTCTATATCCTTTTCCATGTTGGGGAAATTTTCAACTATAATCTCTTCAAAAATTTTCTCATAACTTTTCTTTTCCTCTTTTTCTTCTGGAACCCCTATAATTCGACTGTTGGTGTGTTTGATATTGTCCCAGAGGTGTCTGAGGCTATCCTCATTTGTTTTCATTCTTTTTACTTTATTCTGCTCTTCAGAAGCTATCTGCAGCATCTTATCTTCCTGCTCACTGATTCATTCTTCTGCTTCAGATATTCTGTTATTGATTCCTTTTAGAGTATTTTTAATTTCAGTAATTGTGTTGTTTGTTTCTGTATGTTTATTCTTTAATTCTTCTAGGTCTTTGTTAATTGATTCTTGCATTCTTTCCGATTTTTTTTCAAGGTTTTTGATCATCTTTACTATCATTTTTCTGAATTCTTTTTCAGGTAGTTTGCTTATTTCCTCTTCATTTATTTTGCCTTCTGTGTTTCTAGTTTGTTCCTTCATTTGAGCAGTATTTCTCTGCCTTTTCATTATTCTTATTATTAACTTGTGGTGTTTGAGGTCTCTTATTCCCAGGCTTCAGGGTTGAATTCTTTCTTCCTTTTGGTTTCTGCCCTCCTAAGTTTGCTGGTCCAGTGGTTTGTGTAAGCTTCGTATAGGGTGAGATTTGAGCTGAGCTTTTGTTTGTTTTCCCTCTGATGGGCAAGGCTGAGTAATCCTGTCTGCTGATGACTGGGTTTGTGTTTTTGCTTTGTGTGTTGTTTAGATGAGGCGTCCTGCACAGGGTGCTACTGGTGTTTGGGTGATGCCGGGTCTTGTGTCCAAGCGGCTTCCTTTGTGTGAGTTCTCACTATTTGATACTCCCTAGGGTTATCTGTCTGGTAGGCTAGGGTCTTGGAGTCAGTGTTCCCACTCCAAAGGCTCAGGGCTTGATCTCTGGTCGGGAGCAAAGATTCCACAAGTGGTTTATTGTGGCATTAAGTGAGATTAAAACAAATATCCAAAATTGAGAAACCAGAGATGAACTGCAGACAAATGACAGTTACAAAATCAGGCAAATAACAATTAAAATAATGAAATTACACATATACAAATACACCCATGAGCACGGTAAAAGCAGTCCAACAAAAATAAAGTACAGTAGATTGACCTGACAAACAAAGGAAATAAAAAATTGTATTTATCAGTTAAGAACAATACTAGCTAAAGTACAAACTGGAAAATGAAACTAAAGCAAGGTGCCAAGTGAGGAATAAAACAATGAAAATAAAACTAACAAATATTTTGAGAGGAAAGGGAAGAAAGAAAAGAAAGAAAGAATAGAAATGCAAAGTTAAATAGTGGTAGAGAATGAAGGTATATATACATTAAGGATTAACTGCAAGGAGAAAAGAACAGTAGGAAAAGCAAAGAAAGAAATAAATGTAGAAAAATATAATAGGTTTAAACAAATTAAAAACTAAAGGTATAGAAAAAAGAAAAATTATAAAGTCATAGTGCAGTAACTTTAAATGTAGATAGTGCCGACATCCTTAGCACCTCACTCTAGTATGTTTAATTAAAATTTGTATAAATGTAAATTAGTGTAAGAGGATAAAGTAATATCTAATCAAGTTATTTTTCAAAAGATAACAATACCTTTTTGGTCCACACCTAAACTGTGTTCATTTTGTACATATTCTGTGTTTAATTCTAATTGCACCTTTGTGATGTGTATTTATATACAGTGTGCATAATATGGTTGTGAAATTTGGATTACAATTGTAGATTATGTATGATGGCATTGCTTGAGAATGTTTTGCTTGTAAAAATTTGAAGGTGCAATCAAATGCTACTAGTTTTTCTGATTTTCAAGAAGCTATCTAAAGTATTAAGCCTTTTCCTTCCTGTGTAGTACTTACTAAACAACTTTTTGTATTTAGGCATTTGCATCAAATTGCTGAACAAGATTAATATCCACATTAGTTCAACAATTTTAAAAGACTATTTGGGGAGGGTTGGGTATATAATTTTTTAGTTCTATTTACATCCCAAAGTAGAAAGATAAAATTTATATTTACTAGAGCTATTCAAAGAATACACTTTTCTATATTGTAAAAACAGGAACAGCAAAGTAAATCATACAGAAAATAAACATTTATACTATTCTGTAAAAAAAAGGTTTTGCATTTTTTTCTTTAATACTACCACTTTTAACTATTGAACATGCAAGAAACCTTTAAAAATATCTGATATTAAATAAACTTGACATTACTTCTGAAGGTAAAAAAAAAAAAAAAGAAAAAGAAAAATAGAAGAAGAAAAACAAAAGGGAAAAACAAAGGAAAACTCCACAGAATTGCAAAAGCCCAATGCAGAGGCAGAGGTTTATAACAACAATAAAAAGTGTGACTGAATATACACATATATATACTCCCATAAGCAAAATCAAAACAGTCCAACAAATTTAAAGTACAATGATTGACCCAGCACACAAAGGAAGCCAAAAATTATATCTACCAGAACAAAACTAACTAAAGCATAGTCTGGAAAGCAAAACTAAAGCAAGGTGCCAAGTGGTAAATAAAGCAATGAAAATAAAACTAACAAATAAGTCGAGAGGAAAGGAAAGAAAGAATATATATGCAAAGTTAAATAGTGGTAGATAAGGAAGATTTATATACATTAAAGATTAACTACAAGGGGAAAAGAACAGTAGGAAAAGCAAACAAAGAATGCATGTAGAAAAAAATAATAATAGGCTTAAAAAGTTAAAAATTAAAATTAAAAAAATAGAAAAGGGGGAAAAAAAAAAAAAGGAAAATGCCACAGAACTGCAAAAGCCCAACATAGAGGCAGAGGTTTATAACAACAATAATGAATGTGACTGAGAAAAAGAAATTTTAAAAAAGCTCAAAAGTTTTATTAGATTTCATAGTGCCAATAAAATCAACAACTACAATCAAGGCGGGGGGGGAAGGAAAAAAAGAAAAAGTCCAAAAGAATCTACAGAAGAAATCAAAACATAAGAACATTAACTGTTTTTCTTGAGTCACTGCAGTCAAAGTTCTTTCTCTCGCTGGGAGTGACAGTCCACCTCACCTGCCTAGGATGCCCTCCAACACTGTGCTGATCTCTGGACCTGCTATGGGGAAAGCTCAGATTCTAATCTGGTCCTACTCCTGTGTGTTCTTGCCACCAATGTCCGCAGCTATCAGAACTAGTGAGTTCTCTTTTGCGGGAGCTCTCAATAACCTTTCATACATTCCATAGACACAGAGTCTGCCTAGTTGATCGTGTGGATTTAATCTGAAGCTTGTACAGCTAATGGGAAGGTTTTGGGTCTTCTTCCTTAGCCACACTGCCCTTGGGTTTCAATTGTGGTTTTATTTCCACCTCTGCATGTGGGTCGTCCACTGGGTTTTGCTCCTGCGGCTGCCCTGGAGGACTTGGGTTTGCCCCTGTGAGGGCCAGGTGTGGAGGTGGTGCAGCTGCTTGGGTCATAGGGATTCCGGCAGCACCAGGTACTCACGGGAGTTAACGGCTAGGGCAGCAGGAAATATAGTGTTCTAGAAGGATATGGCAACCAGTATTGGCCAATACGCTCCAGTATTCTTGCCTGGAGAACTCCCTTGACAGAGAAGCCTGGCAGGCCACAGCCTACAGAGTCGCAAAGAGTCAGACACTACCAAAGTGACCCTGTATGCATGGACACAAGACGTCTTTTGCCTGTGGCAGCTCTGCCCCAGTGAGAGTTGAGCGTGAAGATGGCACAGCTGCTTGACTTGTGGGGATCCTGGTGGCACCAAGTGTGCAGGGACATGGACTACCTCTGTGGCAGGAGTTATGGCCCTTTCAGAGTCTTTTTTTGAGCCTCTTGTAGCTGGCAGTCAGAAGGTCTCTTTTCTTTTTCCAGTCTTTCTCTGTAGCTTCACCCATTTAGACACTTAGAGGGCTCCCTTGCCTGGGGTCCTTCTCTCTCCTGTCCATCAAGCACATAGAGGATTCCCCCTGACTGGGGTCCTACTCTGTAGATTGGCGGGTCAGGCACCTAAAGGGACACCCTGGGTGGGGTCCTGCTCTGTGTAGTTCAGTGAGTCAGGAGTTTGATGCGCCAGTCTCTTTATTGTTCAGTTGCCGATGCTGGCGTGTGGGGAGAGGCCATCATGATGGCTCCACCCCCCATGCGTGACTCAACAGTACTCCCTTGCTTCCAAGGCTGCCAGGCTTTCCTCCACAGCCATTTCTCATCATGATCTCCTATTTTAGCTTCCCTCAATCCGTCTCTCTGCAATCAACAGCAGTCCTCACTCTGGGATTGCTCCACAATCCCTAAACTCCAGCTTCTAGCCACTGCACATTCCAGGAGACCTATGTCCCTGTCTGGGGTATGTATGGCTGCAGCAAGGACTGTCTGATTCTCATTCCATTTCGGCTGCCACAGATCAGCTGTTTTACTCTCAGCCTTCAGTGTTTCCTCCTCTGACTCAGACAATTGCCCCAATGTGGGGATCAGACCCTTCCTTCAGTTCCCCCACCCACCGAGGGCAGGTCCAGTCCTACTAACACTCCTGTTTTTCCCCCTAGTTCCTTCATCCTCCCGAGTTTTGTGTGGTTCTATATATTCTTTTCCACTGGTCATGTACTCCTGTCTGCTCTCAGCTGGTGTTCTGCACGCACTTGTGTGTCTGAAGGTGTATTCCTGATGTATCTGTGGAGAGAGATGTACTCCATGTCCACCTACTCCTCTACCATCTTGTTCTGTTTTAAATCTTAATTAATAGATTTGTTTTTGTTGTTCAGTCATTAAGCTGATTCCGACTCTTTGCCACCCCATGAATTTGCTCAAACTCAAGTCCCTTGAGTCGGTGATGGCATCCAACCATCTCATTCTCTGTCATCCAATTCATTACATTTCTTTAAATATAAGTAGCCACATATGGTTAGTGGCAACTACATTCAACAGCACAGATCTACAAGTTTTAACTTGTCTAAAGAATTTAAACAGACTTTCATCCTGACCCTCCAAATTTGCCTCCAGCAGTAACCTGTACCTTTCATTCCTGAGCCTTTCCTGGCATCTGTACTGTAAACCCGCTTGCCTTTTGTGGTCTTGCTTTGATCATTCTACTCAACATCTAAGCACATGCAACAGTTTAGATAAACCAGAAGCCTAGATAGGATAGCATTAATTCAAATGTTTTTCATCCTCCATATGTTGACTTGTCTCATTTGCTGTTGTCTGTTATGATTCTTTTTGTCATTATTTGTTCGTATCTGTTACTCCTACAACTTCCTTAGAGTAATATTAGTGTGATTTTTGAAGAGAACCATGGGAAAACCAGACTGCAACTTTTAATTGCTTTTAACCTTTTTTAAAATAACTAGCTTCTTGATAAAGCCTCATTATCAGTTGAATTCAATGGTGGCTCCAGAATTTCTTCACATGTGGGGTGTAAGGCAGAAATCTTAAGGGATAGAAAGGGAGCTTGGGAGTTTGTCTTGAAGTGAGTTTTCATAGCAAATTTAGGTTTATAAATAAGTTGTGTGTTCATTTGGGGGTCACTGAAAAGCACGGGCTGAAGGAAATTACAGTGAGGCTAAAGAATTCCCCAAACTACTCCCACTATTGCTATTTTAATATTTTCAAATTTCTGGATAGTGTCCATTGGTGGATTGTAAAATCAATTAAATGGATTACAAACATCATTTGTTGGAAATAAAAAATTATAAAAGTGATTAGAAAAAGTTTAAATTCTAAAATGGATCTTTTGTGTATGTGCATATGTTTATGTATATATGAGTGTGTGTGTATGTGTGTGTGTGTGTGTATACACATACTGAGTCAGGATAGAGGATGTATTTCTTTCTGTTAATTATGTCAAAAAAAGTTAGGAAGCCACTGGTTTAGTTATTCCTATATTTCTCTACTAATTGGACTTTAAGACATGGAATGTTGCAAAGGCAAATATGAATCACCAAAACCTTCATTGCTAAGAAAGATAAATGCATTATATTCCTCAAATTTTCTTCTATATGGAACACTACTTGATACTGCCAAATTCTATTTCCCAACAGAATGAAAAAATGGTAAAATATGTAAACCTGACCAACAATTTTGAGAGCAACAGTTTTGGTCTTCCATTTATTTATGAATAGGAAATAATTTACATGGATGATCTTGGTTTGTTTCAAAGGCAAATCATTCAGTATCACAGTAATCCAAGTCTATGCCCCAACTACTCATGCCAAAGAAGCTGAATTTGAATGGTTCTATGAAAACAGGGGCTGTGGCTGAGAGGACAAACCCTATGCCTGAGGTCAGGGGCAGTGGCCTAGAGGAGCAACCCCACATCCAAGGAGCGGTAGCTGCTGGGTGCAGGAGGGCCAAGAGGAGCTACTTCACGTTCAAGGTCAGGAGGGGGGACCTCGTCCAAGGTAAGGAGCAGCGGATGCACTTTGCTGAGCAGTCGTGAAAAGATACTCTACGTCCAAGGTAAGAGAAAACCAAGTGAGACGGTAGGTATTGCAAGAGGGCATCAGAGGGCAGACACACTGAAACCATAATCACAGAAAACTAGCCAATCTGACCACACGGACCACAGTCTTGTCTAACTCAATGAAACTAAGTCATGCTGTGTGGGGCCACTCAAGAAAGACGGGTCATGGTGGAGAAGTCTGACAGAATGAGGTCCACAAGAGAAGGGAATGGCAAACCACTTCAGTATTCTTGCCTTGAGAACCCCATGAACAGTATGAAAAGGCAAAATGATAGGATACTGAAAGAGGAACTCCCCAGGTCGGTAGGTGCCCAATATGATACAGGAAATCAGTGAAGAAATAACTGCAAAAAGAATGAAGGGATGGAGCCAAAGCAAAAACAAAACCCAGGTGTGAATGTCACTGGTGATACAAGCAAGGTCCGATGCTGTAAAGAGCAATATTGCATAGGAACCTGGAATGTTAGGTCCACGAATGAAGGCAAATAAGAAGTGGTCAAACAGGACATGGCAAGAGTGAACGTCGACATTCTAGGAATCAGTGAACTAAAATGGACTGGAATGGGTGAATTTAATTCAGATGACCATTATATCTACTACTGTGGACAGGAATCCCTTAGAAGAAATGGAGTAGCCTTCATGGTCAACAAAAGAGTCCAAAATGAAGTTCAGTTCAGTTCAGTCACTCAGTCGTGTCCGACTCTTTACAACCCCATGAATTGCAGCACACCAGGCCTCCCTGTCCATCACCAACTCCCAGAGTTAACTCAAACTCACATCCATCAAGTTGGTGATGCCATCCAGCCATCTCATCCTCTGTCGTCCCCTTCTCCTCCTGCCCCCAATCCTTCCCAAACTGTAGTACTTGGATGCTATCTCAAAAACGACAGAAAGATCTCTGTTCGTTTCCAAGGCAAACCATTCAATATCATGGTGATCCAAGCCTATGCCCCACCAGTAATGCTGAAGAAGCTGAGGTTGAACGGTTCTATGAAGACCTACAAGACCATTTAGAACTAACACCCGAAAAAGATGTCCTTTTCATTATAGAGGACTGGAATGCAAAAGTAGGAAGTAAATGAACCCCTGGAGTAACAGGCAAATTTGGCCTTGGAATACGGAATGAAGCAGGGCAAAGGCTAATACAGTTTTGCCAAGAGAACGCACTGGTCATAGCAAACACCCTCTTCCAACAACACAAGAGAAGACTCTATACATGGACATCACCAGATGGTCAACACCGAAATCAGACTGATTATATTCTTTGCAACCAAAGATGGAGAAGCTCTATACAGTCAGCAAAAACAAGACCGGGAGCTGACTGTGGCTCAGATAATCAACTCCTTATTGCCAAATTCAGACTTAAATTGAAGAAAGTAGGGGAAACCACTAGACCATTCAGGGATGACCTAAATCCAATCCCTTATGATTATACAGTGGAAGTGAGAAATAGATTTAAGGGACTAGATCTGATAGACAGAGTAACTAATGAACTATGGAAAAAGGTTCATGATATTGTAGAGGAGACAGGGATCAAGACCATCCCCATGGAAAAGAAATGCAAAAAAGCAAAATAGCTGTCTGAAGAGGCCTTACAAATAGCGGGGAAAAGAAGAGAAGTGAAAAGCAAAGGAGAAAAGGAAAGATATACCCATTTGAATGCAGAGTTCCAAAGAAGAAAAAAGAGAGATAAGAAAGCCTTCCTCAGTGAACAATGCAAAGAAATAGGGTAAAACAACAGAATGGGAAAGACTAGACATCTCTTCAAGAAAATTAGAGATACCAAGGGAACATTTCATGCAAAGATGGGCTCGATAAAGGACAGAAATAGTATGGTCCTAACAGAAGCAGAAGATATTAAGAGATGGCAAGAATACACAGAAGAACTGTACAAAAAAGATCTTCACGACCCAGATGATCTCGATGGTGTAGAGCCAGACATCCTGGAATGTGAAGTCAAGTGGACCTTAGAAAGCATCACTATGAACAAATCTAGTGGAGGTGATGGAATTCCAGTTGAGCTATTTCAAATCCTGAAAGATGATGCTGTGAAGGTGCTGCACTCAATATGCCAGCAAATTTGGAAAACTCAGCAGTGGCCACAGAACTGAAAAAGGTCAGTTTTCATTCCAATCCCAAAGAAAGGCAATGCCAAAGAATGCTCAAACTACCATACAATTGACTTCATCTGACATGCTAGTAATGTAATGCTCAAAATTCTCCAAGCCAAGCTTCAGCAGTATGTGAACCGTGAACTTCCAGATGTTCAAGCTGGTTTTAGAAAAGGCAGAGGAACCAGAGATCAAATTGCCATCATACGATGGATCATCAAAAAAGCAAGTGAGTTGCAGAAAGACATCTATTTCTGCTTTATTGACTATGCCAAAGCCTTTGACTGTGTGGATCACAATCAACTGCAGAAAATTCTGAAAGAGATGGGAATACTAGACCACCTGACCTGCCTCTTGCCTATATGCAGGTCAGAAAGCAACAGTTAGAACTGGACATGGAACAACAGACTGGTTCCAAATAGGAAAAGGAGTATGTCAAAGCTGTATATTGTCACCATGCTTATTTAACTCATATGCAGAGTACATCATGAGAAACGCTGGGCCAGATGAAGCACAAGCTGGAATCAAGATTGCCAGTAAAAGTATGAATAACCTCAGATATGCAGATGACACCACCATTATGGCAGAAAGTGAAGAGGAGCTAAAGAGCTTCTTGATGAAAGTGAAAGAGGAGAGTGAAAAAGTTGGCTTAAAACTCAGCATTCAGAAAACGAAGATCATGGAATCTGGTCCCATCACTTCATGGCAAATAGATGGGGAAACAGTGGAAAGAGTGTCAGACTTTATTTTGGGGGGGGCTGGAAAATCATTGCAGATGGTGATTGCAGCCATGAAATTAAAAGACGTTTACTCCTTGGAAGGAAAGTTGTGACCAACCTAGATAGCATATTCAAAAGCAGAGACATTACTATGACAACAAAGGTCCGTCTAGTCAAGGCTATGATTTTTCTAGTGGTCATGTATGGATGTGAGAGTTGGACTGTGAAGAAAGCTGACGCCGAAGAACTGATGCTTTTGAACTGTGGTGTTGGAGAAGACTCTTGAGAGTCCCTTGGACTGCAAGGAGATCCAACCAGTCCATCCTAAAGGAGATCAGCTGCAAGGACTGATGCTGAGGCTGAAACTCCAGTACTTTGGCCACCTCATGTGAAGAGTTGACTCATTGGAAAAGATCCTGATACTGGGAGGGATTGGGGGCAGGAGGAGAAGGGGACGACAGAGGATGAGATGTTTGGATGGCATCACCAACACAATGGACATGGGTTTGGGTGAACTCTGGGAGTTGCTGATTCATGGGGAGGCCTGGCATGCTGCGGTTCATGGGATCACAAAGAGCCAGACACAACTGAGCTACTGAACTGAACTGAACAAGAGGTAAGGAAGGACACTACATAATGATCAAGAGAACAATCCATGAGGAAGACATAGCAATTCTAAATGTCTATGCAGCCTACATAGGAGCACATCAATACATAAGACAAACACTACAAACATAAAAGGAGACATTGACAGTAATACAATAAAGTAAGAGACTTTAACACCCCACTCACACTAATGGACACGTAATCAAAACAAAAAATTAACAAGGAAACACAAGTCTTAAATGATACATTAGATGAGATGGATCTCATTGTCATCTTCAGGACATTCCATCCATATGCAGAAGAATACACCTTCTTCTCAAGTTTACATGGAACATTCTCCAGGATAGACCACATCGTGGGTCACAAATCAAACCTCAGTAAATTTAAGAAAACTGAAATCATATCAAGCATCTTCTCCAATAAAAATGCTATGAGACTAGATATCAATGACAAGAAAAAAACTCTACGAAACACAAACAGGTGGAGATTAAACAACATGTTTTTAAATAACCAACAGATTACTGAAGAAATCAAAAGGGAAATCAAAAATTTCTAGAAACAAATGACAATGAAAACATGACAACTCAAAACCTATGGGATGCAGCAAAAGTAGTTCTAAAAAGAAGGTTATAGCAATACAATCCTACCTCGAGTTACAAGAAAAACATCAACTAGACAACCTAACTTTACACCTAAAACAACTGGAAAAAGGGGAACAACAACAACAACAAAAAATTAGTAGAAGGAAAGAAATCATAAAGATCTAAGGAGAAATAAACAGAAAAGATGAAAGAAACAATAGTAAAGATTGATAAAACTAAATGCTGGTTCTTTAAGAAGATAAACAAAATCGACAAGCATTTAGTCAGACTCATCAATAAAAAAAGAGAGAAGAATGAAATCAACAAAATTAGAAAGGAAAAAGAGAGGTTACAACAGACAGTGCAGAAACACAAAGGATTATAAGAGACTACTATGAACAACTGTATGGCAACAAAATGGATAACCTGGAAGAAATGGACAGATGCTTAGAAACATTCAATCTTCCAAGACTGAACCAGGAAGAAATAGAAATTATGAACAACCCAATTACAAGCACTAAAATTGAAGCTGTGCTGAGATTCAAAAATCTCCCAAAAATCAAAAGCCCAGGACCAGATGGCTTCACAGGAGAATTCTATCAAACATTTAGAGACAAGTAAAGCCTATCCTTCTAAAACTCTTTCAAAAAATTGCAGAGGAAGGAACACTTCCAAACTCATTCTGTGAGGCTAACATCACCTTGATAGCAAAAGCAGACAAAGGCAACACAAAAAGAAGAAAACTACAGGCCAATTCACTGATGAAGAGAGATGCAAAAATCCTCAACAAAATTTTAGCAAACAGAATTCAGCAACACATCAGAAAGCTCATGCACCATGATCAAGTTGGGTTTATTCCAGGAATGCAAGGACTCTTCAATATACACAAATCAGTCAATGTGACACACAGTATTAGTAAATTGAAAGATAAAAACCACATGATCATCTCAATACATGCAGAAAAAGCCTCTGACAAAATGCAGTCCCATTTATGATTAAAACTCTTCAAAAAATGGGCATAGAAGAAACCTACCTCAACATAGTAAAGGCCATATATGAAAGTTCAGTTCAGTTCAGTCACTCAGTCGTGTTCGACTCTTTGTGACCCCATGAATCAAACAATAAACGCTGGAGAGGATGTGAAGAAAAGGGAACGCTCTTGCACTGTTGGTGGGAATGTAAATTGATACAGCCACTATGGAAGACAGTACGGAAATTCCTTTAAAAACTAGGAATAAAACCACCATATGAACTAGCAATCACACTCCTAGGCACATACCCTGAGGAAACAAAAATTGAAAAAGACACATGTATCCCATGGTTCATTGCAGCACTATTTACAATAGCTAGAACATGGAAGCAACCTAGATGTCCATCGACAGATGAATGGATAAAGAAGCTTGGTACATATACACAATGGAATATTACTCAACCATAAAAAGGGATGCAATTGAGTCAGATCTGATGAGGTGGACGAACCTAGAACCAATTATACAGTGAGTGTATAATAGAGAAGTGGGGTGAGTCAGAAAGAGAAAGATAAATATCATATTCTAACACATATGTACAGAATCTAGAAACATGGTACTGAAGAATTTATTTACAGGGCAGCAATGGAGAAGCAGACATAGAGAATAGACTTATGGACATGGGGAGAGGGGAGGAGAGGGTGAGATGTATGGAAGGAGTAACATGGAAACTTACACTACCATATGTAAAGTAGATCGCCAATGGGAATTTGCTGTATGGCTCAGGAAACTCAAACAGAGGCTCTGTTTCAATCTAGAGGGGTGGGATGAGGCGGGAGATGGGAGAGAGTTTCATAAGGGAGGGGATATATGGATTCCTATGGCTGATTCATGTTGAGATTTGACAGAAAGCAACAAAAATCTGTAAAGCAATTATCCACGATAAAAAAGTAAAAAAAAAAAAGTTTTACAGTTTTGCAAGGCACATATCATACAGCAATACCTGGTTTATGGAGCAGCATAGAATACGCCCAGCATCACAGAAAGTTACGTAGGAGAATGCTGCATCCAGACCCATCTACCCAACAGTAAACCTAGATGACTGCATCTGACCTAATGCAGCAAATGAGGGTCAGTGGACTAGGGGCACTGGCTACACAGAAGGTGAGAATGTATTCCTTTCCTGAAAGAAGGACAATTAAGAGAAGTTATGCACACTAAATGTGAAGACCTCAGTTTCCTTTCTCTGCCCTCCAAACTGCCAACATAAAAGCTTACGTCCGCATGGGGGAGTGGGAGACCTGAGTTGTTCTCTGGCAAAATAGATTAGATCTAAGCCCTGGAGGAAAACCAGTTTTTGAGAGTTTCCAATGAATGGGCCATGACAGGCTTGATCATCATCTGAAACCCACCAGTCAATGGGCCAACCCCACAAAGTTTTCAATCAACCTCCTAAAGTTCATCTATAAATGCAAATAGACACAAAGGTCCTAGACATTAAAGACTAGGACACACAATAGAGACCAAAGCAAACAAATATAAAAGGGATTCTTGGAGAAAAACGCAAGTGATAAAACAAACATTCAAAGAAATGTTAAAAGCAAATATATTTTTATCTTCACAGTGATGAGAGAAGTTATGTAACAGTTGCCCAAAAATAAGGGAATGAGAAAGGATTCTTAGGAATTAAATATATAATAGGCAATATTTAATATCTTAAAACATAATGGATAGTGAGGAGGAACAATATGGTGGAGAAGTTGGTAGATGTGGAGAACATCTCTCCATCAGGAATACACCTTCAGACGCAGAAGGGACGGCAGAACACCAGCTGAGAGCAGGCAGGAGTACCTGACCACTGGAGAAGAACAGATAGAACCACGTGAAACTCGGTAGGACAAAGGAACCAGGGGAAGAAACAGGAGTTGATAGAACTGGACCTGCCCTCTGCAGGCGGGGGAACTGAAGCTGGGGTCCAACTCCCACATCGGGGCAATTGTTTGTGTCAGAGGAACATCATTTGAGGCTGAGAGTGAAGTTGCTGATCTGTGGCAGCCTAAACGGAATGAGAATCACACAGACAATCCTTGCCACAGTCATATGTACCCCCCACAGGAACATAGATCCCCTAGAAGGCACAGCACCTGGGAGCTAGAGCTTAGGGATTGTGGAGCAATCCCAGGGTGAGGTCTGCTGTTGACTGTGGGAAGACATCCCAAGGGGACGTGAGGGAGGAGATTGTAGTGGGAAACGCCTGTGGAGGAAAGTCAGGCAGCCATGGAAGCAAGGCGATACCACTGAGTCATGCACAGGGGATGGAGCCAGCACCATCGC
Source organism: Bos indicus x Bos taurus (assembly GCF_003369695.1). Classification (NCBI taxonomy): domain Eukaryota; kingdom Metazoa; phylum Chordata; class Mammalia; order Artiodactyla; family Bovidae; genus Bos; species Bos indicus x Bos taurus. The sequence continues at coordinate 4,491,907 of NC_040078.1, read as the reverse complement.
CTGTCTCTGCCCACATCCCACCACCAGCAGGTGAGCAACAGAGACTGGCCCTTCAAGCCCCTGACATGAGGAGCAAAAGGGAAGGACCCCAAGCCAGGGAGCCCTTTAAGTGCCTGAGCAGGCAGAGCAACAGAGAAGGACTGCCCAGAGACCTTCTGATCACCAGCTGCCAGAGGCTACACAAAGACTCTGATAGGGCCACAGCTCCTGTGGCTGAGGCAGTCCATGTCCCTGAACACTTGGTGCCACCTGGGTCCCCCCAAGCTGAGCAGCTGCACCACCTTCATGCTCGATCCTCACTGGGGTAGAGTTGCCACAGGCTAAAAATGTCCTGCGTCTGTACATGCAGAGTCACTTTGGTTGTGCCCAACTCTTTGTGACCCTGTGGACTGTGGCCTGCCAGGTTTCTCTGTCTGGGGGATTCTCCAGGCAAGAATTCTGGCATGGGTTGCCATACCCTTCTAGAGCATCATATTTCCTGCTTCCCTAGCCACCAGCTCCCCTGAGTTCCTGGTGCTGCCAGGGCCCCTACCACCCAAGCAGCTGTGCCACCTCCACACCTGGCCCTCATTGGGGCAGACCCAAGACCTCCAGGTTAGTCTCAGGGGCAAACCCCTGTGGATGACCCACATGCTGAGGTGGAGATAAAACCACAGTTGAAACCGGGAGACAGTGTGGCTAATGAAGAGGACCCAAAACCTTCCCACCAGCTGTACTAGCTGCAGATTCAATCCACACGATCAACTAGGCAGACTCTGTGTCTGTGGATATATAAAAGGACATTGAAAGTTCTCACAGAGAAAACATACTAGTTCTGACAGCTGTGGACATTCGAGGCACGAACACACAGGATTAGGACCAGATTAGAGTCTGAGCTGCTCCCACAGCAGGTCCAGAGACCAGCGAGATGTTGGAGGGCATTCAAGGGAGGCAAGGTGGACTGTGACTCCCAGCAAGGGAAAGGACTCTGACAGCAGCGACTCAAGAAAAACGTTTATTATTTGTGTATTTTAAATCCTTCTGTACTTTCTTCTGGATTTTTTTTTTCTCCCATTTTCCCCCCATGTGGTGTTGTATTGGTTGATGTCATTAGTACTATTCAATCTATTTAAGCGTTTGAGAATTGTTTTCTTGAATCACACATTTTATTTCTGCTGTAAACTTCTGCCTCTATTGGCCTTCTGCATTTCTGTGGAGTCTCCTTTTATTTTTTTCTTTATTTCTCTCTCTCTTTTAATTTAAATTGTTATATTTTTATTTATTATTATTTTTCTACATTTATTCCTTTGTTTGCTTTTCCTACTGCTCTTTTCTCTTTGCAATTAATCTTTATATAAATCTTCTTTATTTAATTCTATTTAACCTTGCATTTCTATTCTTTCATTTATTTTTTTCCTTTCTTTTTCTCACCATATTTGTTAGTCTGTTTTGTTTTATTGCTTTATTCCCCAGTGGGTATCATGCTTTAGTTTTGTTTTCCAGTTTGTGCTTTAGCTAGTTTTTTTCTTAACTGGTGATACCATATTTTGTTTCCTTTGTTAGCCAGGTCGATCTAGTGCACTTTTTTTTTTTTTTTTTTTGACAGTTTTGATTTTGCTTATAGGTGTATAAGGATATGTGCATATATCATTATTTTAGTTATTATTTCCCTGATTTCTAATTGCCAATCATCTGGGGTTTGTCCTTGGTTTCTTGTTTTGGGGTATTTGTTTTAACTTCAATTAGTGCCTGGAAAATCCCATGGATGGAGGAAGGAGCCTGGTGGGCTGCAGTTTATGGGGTCATGAAGAGTCAGACATGACTGTGTGGTTTCACTTTCACTTTTCACTTTCATACATTGGAGGAGGAAATGGCAACCCACTCCAGTGTTCTTGCCTGGAGAATCCCAGGGACGGGGGAGCCTGGTGGGCTGCTGTCTATGAGGTTGCACAGAGTCGGACACAACTGAAGCGACTTAGCAGCAGCAGTAGCAGCAACAATGTCATAGCAAACCACATGTGAAATCTCCATTCCCAGCCAGGGATCAAGCCCCAAGCATTTGGAGTGGAGGCACTGATTCCAAGACACTAGACTACCAGATAACTCCTAACCCTGCTGCTGCTGCTGCTAAGTCACTTCAGTCGTGTCCGACTCTGTGCGACCCCATAGATGGCAGCCCTCCAGGCTCCGCCGTCCCTGGGATTCTCCAGGCAAGAACATGGAGTGGGTTGCCATTTCCTTCTCCAATGCATGAAAGTGAAAAGTGAAAGTGAAGTCACTCAGTTGTATCTGACTCTTAGCGACCCCATGGACTTCAGCCCACCAGGCTCCTCTGTCCATGGGATTTTCCAGGCAAGAGTACTAGAGTGGGGTGCCATTGCCTTCTCCGAACTCCTAACCCTAGGGAATATCAAATAGTGAGAAATCCCGCAAAGGCAAACACTTGTCTACAAGACCCAGCATCACCCAACTGTCAGTAGCACCCTCTTCAGGATGCCTCATCCAAACAACAAACAAGACAAAAATACAAACCCAATCAGCAGACAGAATTACCACCTCACTCAGCCCTGTACATAAGAGGGGAAAAAAAAAAACCAAAAACAAAAAATAACTCATCTCCTCCAATCAGAATGCGAGCACAAATCACACCCTACAAGAAGTTTACACAAACCACTAGAACCACTTCATGGGGGCAAAAACCAAAAGGAGAACAGAATTCAACTTTGAAGCCTGGGAATAGGAGACATAAAACACAATAAGTTAAAAATAAATAAATAATGAAAAGGCAGAGAAACACTGCACAAAAAAGGAACAACCTAGAAACACAAAAGTCCAAATAAATGAAGAGGAAATAGGAAAACAACCTGAAAAACAATTCAGAATAATGATAGTGATGATCCAAAATCTTGAAAATAGAATGGAGAAAGTGCAACAATCAAGTAATAAAGACATAGAAGAATTAAAGAATAAACATACAGGGACAACACCATTACTGAAATTAAAGATATTCTAGAAGGAATCAGTAGCAGAATATCTGAAGCGGAAGAATCAATCAGTGAGCTGGAAGATAAAATGGTGGAAATAACTACTGAAGAGCAGGATAAAGTAAAAAGAATGAAAAGAATGGAGGATAGTCTCAGAGACCTCTAGGACAACATTAAGTTTACCAACAGTCAAATTATCGGGGTCCCAGAAGAAGAAGAGAAAAAGAAAGGGTATGAGAAAATTTTTGAAGAGATTATCATTGAAAATTTCCCCAATATGAAAAAGGAAATAGTCAATCAAGTCCAGGAGGCACAAAGCACCCCATACAGGATAAACCCAAGGAGAAACACACCAAGACACATACTAATTAAACTAACAAACACTAAACACAAAGAAAGAATATTTAAAAAGCAAGGAAAAAGCACCAAGTAACATACAAGGGTAACGCCACACATCTAACAGCTGATCTCTCAGGAGAAACTCTTCAGGCCAAAAGGGAATGGCAGCATATATTTAAAGTACTGAAAGGGAAAAATCTACAAGCAAGATTACTCTACCTGGCAAGGATCTCAGTCAAAATTGATGGAGAAATCAAAAGTTTTACAGACAAGCAAAAGTTAAAAGAATTTGGAGCCACAAATCCAGCTTTACAATTAATGTTAAAGGGTCTTACATAGTCAGAAAATACAGAAAAAGAAAAAGATCTAGAAAAACAAACTCCAATTAAGAAAATGGCAATAAAGACATATATATCAATAATTACTTTAAATGTAAATGGAATAAATGCTCCAACCAAAAGATACAGACTGGCTGAATGGATACAAAGAAGATCCATATATATGCTACCTGCAAGAAACCCACTTCAGACCTAAAGACACATAAAGACTGACACTGAGAGGACAGAATAATATATTCCATGTAAATGGAAATCAAAAGAAAGCTGGAGTATCAATCCTTATATCAGACAAAATAGACCTTAAAGAAGATTACAAGAGATAAGGAAGGACACTTTATAATGATCAAGGGATCAATCCAAGAGGAAGACATAACAATTGTAAACATCTACGCTCTCAACATAGGAGCGCCTAATACATAAGACAAACACTAACAGACATAAAAGGAGAAATTCACAGTAATACAATAATAATAGTAGACTTTAACACCCCACTTACACCAATGGATAGATCATCAAAACAGAAAGTTAACAAGGAAACACAAATCTTAATTAACACATTAGAACAGCTGAATCTCATTGATCCCCTCAGGACATTTCATCCAACTGCAGACGAATACACCTTCTTCTCAAGTGCACGTGGAACATTCTCCAGGATAGACCACATCTTGGGTCACAAATCAAATCTCAGTAAATTTAAGAAAATTAAAACCATGTCAAGCATCTTTTCTGACCACAATCCCATAAGACTAGATATCAATTACAAGGGAAAAAAAAAACTAAAAAATACATCACGTAGAGATTAAATAATATGATTCTAAAGAACAAACAGATTACTGAGAAATCAAAACTGAAATAAAATTCCTAGAGGAAAATGACAATGAAAACACAACTCAAAACCTATGGAATGCAGCAAAAGCAGTTCTAAGAGGAAAGTTTATAGCAATACAATCCTACCTCAAGAAACAAAAAAACCTCGAATAGACAACCTATTCTTACACGTAAAACAATTGGAAAAAGAAGAACAAAAAATCCCCAAAGTTAGCAGGAGGAAAGAAATCATAAAGATCAGAACAGAAATAATGAAAAAGAAATTAAAGAAACAATAGTAAAGATTAATAAAACTAAAAGCTGCTTCTTTGAGAAGGTAAACAAAATTGACAAATTATTTAGCTAGAATTATCAAGAAAACAAAAAAGAGAGAGAGAAGACTGAAATCAACAAAGTTAGAAATGAAAAAAGTAAGGTTAAAACACACAATGCAGAAATACAAAGGATTATAAGAGATTATTATGAGCACCTATATGGCCACCTGGTGTGAAAAACTGACTCATTTGAAAAGACCCTGATGCTGGGAAAAATTGAGGGCAGAGGAGAAGGAGATGACAGAGGATGAGATGGTTGGATGACATCACCGACTCAATGGACACGGGTTTGGGTGGACTCCAGGAGTTGGTGATGGACAGGGAGGCTTGGCGTGCTGCGGTTCAAGGGGATGCAAAGAGTCGAACATGACTGAGTGACTGAAATGAACTGAACTGAACTGAATATGGCAATAAAATGGATAACCTGGGAAAAGTGGGCAAATACTTAGAAAAGTTCATTCCTCCAAGACTGAACCAGGAAGAAATAGAAATTATGAACAACCCAATTACAAGCACTAAAATTGAAGCTGTTTTGAGATTCAAAAATCTCCCTTCAAAAAAAAACACAAAAGCCCGGGACCAGATGACTTCACAGGAGAATTCAATCAAACATTTAGAGACAAGTAATGCCTATCCTTCTAAAACTCTTCCAAAAAACTGCAGAGGAAGGAATACTTCCAAACTCATTCTATGAGGCCACCGCCACCCTGATACCAAAACCAGGCAAAGGCAACACACACACAAAAGAAAAATATAGGCCAATATCACTGATGAACAGAGATGCAAAAATCCTCAACAAAATTTTAGCAAACAGAATTCAGCAACACATCAAAAAGCTCATACATCGTTATCAGGTTGGGTTCATTCCAAGAATGCAATGATTTTTCAATATACACAAATCAGTCAATGTGATACACCATATTAACAAATTTAAAGATAAAAACCATATGATAATCTCAATATTTGCAGAAAAATCCTCTGACAAAATTCAGCACCCATTTATGATTAAAACTCTTCCAAAAAATGGGCATAGAAGGAACTTACCTCAACATCAATTCAGTTCAGTCACTCAGTGGTGTCCAACTGTTTGCGACCCCATGGACTGCAGCACCCCAGGCTTCCCTGTCCATTACCATCTCCCAGGGCTTGCTCAAACTCATGTCCTTTGAGTCAATGATGCCATCCAACCATCTCATCCTCGGTCATTCCCTTCTCCACCTGCCTTCAATCTTGCCCAGCAGCAGGATCTTTCCCACTGAGTCAGTTCTTCACATCAGGTGGCCAAAGTATTATAGCTTCAACGTCAGCACCAGTCCTTCTAGTGAATATTCAGGACTGATTTCTTTAGGATTGATTGGTTGGATCTCCTTGCAGTCCAAGAGACTCTCAAAGAGTCTTCTCCAACACCACAGTTCAATAACTTCAATTCTTTGGCACTAAGCTTTCTTTAAAGTCCAACTCTCACATCTATACATGACTACCAGAAAAACCATAGCTTTGACTAGATGGACCTTTGTTGGTAAAGTAATGTCTCTGTTTTTTAATATGCTGTCTAGGTTGGTCATTACTAGAGAAATGCAAATCAAAACTACAATGAGATATCACCTCACACCAGTCAGGATGGCCATCATCAAAAAGTCTATAAACAATTAATGCTGGAGAGGGTGTGGAAAAAGGGGAACACTTTTGCACTGATGGTGGGAATGTAAATTGATACAGCCACTATGGAAGACGGTATGGAGATTCCTTAAAAAACTATATATAAATAAAGCCAGAATACGACCCAACAATCCCACTCCTAGGCACTTTGTCTCCTGAGGAGACAAAAATTGAAAAAGACACATATATTTCAATGTTCATGTTCATACAATGTTTTATATATATGTTCATATATACAATGAAATATTACTCAGCCATAAAAAGGAATGCATTTGAGGCACTTCTAATGAGTTGAATGAACCTGGAGCCTATTATACTAAATGAAGTAAGTCAGAAAGAGAAAGATAAACATCATATGCTAATGCATATATATGGAATCTAGAAAGATGGTACTGATTAATTTATTTGCAGGACAGTAATGGAGAAACTGATATAGAGAAGACTTATGGACACGGGGTTGAGTGGGAGGAGAAGGTGAGATGTATGGAGACAGTAACATTGAAACTAATATTACCATATGTTAAATAGATAGCCAATGGGAATTTCCTGTATGACCCCGGAAACTCAAATAAGGGCTCTGTATCAATGCAGAGGGGTGGGATGGAGAGGGAGATGGGAGGGAAGTTCAAGAGGGAGGGGATACATGTATTCCTAAGGCTCATTCATGTTGATGTTTGACAGAAAGCAACCAAAATTCTGTAAAGCAATTATCCTTTAAGTTTTTTTTTTTAAGTTTAATTATAAAAGAAAGTATAATGGATAAAAGTAAAATAATAGACATTAAAAAATAGCTGGCTTGGAAAAATTTTAAAAATCTCCCAAAACAGTAGAATAAAACCAAAAAAAAACAAAGAAGGAAAGAAAATTAACCTGAAGGAAAATGGTGGGAAAATTTTAGATACTCAACCAGGAGGAGGTATGATATCAAACAAATAGAAGTTCCAAAAAGAGAGAAAAGATGGAAAGAAATTATCAGAGAATTTGAGCAGGAAAAAGTCTAGTTTTTTCTCTTTACCCTCAGTACTTCTGGCCACCATATTGGGGGCATGAGAAGGGTATTTTCCACACCATCCAGTTCTCCAATTCTCCATACATCTGCTCTGTTGGCTATTTACAATTCAACTCAATAGAATTCAAGTCTGATACTATCTACCTGTAATTAACATCACATCCCACAAGGTAAGAGATCAATCGTACAAGCTGCCCCTCCCACTTCAGACACCAATCCCAAATTCCAGGTGCTTCTGGATGACTGATTTCAAGTTCCCCTGGTGCCCTCCTTGGATCTGATACTTTGCTAGAAGCTCATGGACCTCAGGAAAAGAGTTTACTTATTAGACCTCCGGTTTATTACAAAACTTAAGAACAGCCAGATGGAAGAGATGCCTAGGAAAAGACACAGGGAAAGTGGGGGGAGCAGTGCAAATAGTCACTGCCCTCTCCAGGTTCACCACTTTCCAAACACTGCATGTGTTCACCCACCTGGAAGCTCTCCAGATCCTTAGGTTAGGGTTTTCAAAAGGATTCATTATGTAGATGTGTGTGAGCATGCATGGGTGCTAAATTGCTTCAGTCATGTCGGACTCTTTGTGACCCTATGGACCATAGCCAACCAGGCTCCTCTGTCCATGGGATTCTCCATGCAAGAATCCTGGAGCCAGTTGCCATGCCCTCCTCCAGGGGATCTTCCCTACCTAGGGATCTAAGCCTAAACTCTTAACGTCTCCTGCATTGGCAGGCAGATTCTTTACCACTAGCGCCACCTGGGAAGCAATTATGTAGGTATAATTGATTAAATGATTGCAATTGGTGATTAAGTCAATTTCCTGCTCCTCTTCCCTCTCTGGAGATAACAGGTAGGGCTGAAAATTCAAATCCTCTCATCTAGTTTGTTTCTCTGGCAACCAGCCCCTTCCATCATTAGGGGCTTTCCAAAATTTGCCTCATTAACTTAAATTTAAGTGTGGTAGAAATAGGCATGTTTTGAATAACGAAAGACCCTTTCCGCCTGTTTTTTTTTACTTTCACTTTTATTGCTCTTATCATTTGGGAAAATCCAAGAGTTTTAGGCCTTCTCTGTCAGGAAGGGACAAGGATCAAGCATATATTTCACATCACAAATCACAATTTCACATAAACAATATAGGAAAATTTCCACTGAATGATATAAGATTCCAGATCAGAAAGGCCTAGTAAATGCCCAGGACAATGAATAAAAGGCAATACAATAGAAAATTAATACATAAAGTCTTGATTTAAAAAAACAAACAAACAGTAGTTTAAGTGTGTTAGTTAGAAATATAGAAGTATTAAAAAAAATGCCAGAAGGAACAACTAACACTACTTATTATTGTCACTTCTGGGAAATGTAATTCTGATAAAAAGAGAAAGAGGATCATTACTTTTGGTCAAAGGCCTTCAAGTACAATTTGATATTTAATACTATATATATATTACTTTGATTTTTAAAAAATGAAGAAGAATTAAATGTAAAAAATACAACTCAGTCAAGATATGATGCCCTATTTCAAAGTGTCCTTCCAGAAATTTGTTAGAATTCCAAATATATGTGCTGTGCTATGCTAAGTCACTTCAGTCCTGTCTGACTCTTTGCAACCATATGGACCATAGCCCACCAGGCTCCTCTGTCCATGGGATTCTCCAGGCAAGAATACCGGAGTGAGTTCCCATTTCCTTCTCCAGGGGATCTCCCCTACCTAGGGATTGAACCCTCTTACATCTGCATTGGCAGGTGGGTTCTTTACCACTAGCACCACCTGGGAAGCCCATGCAAATACATACTTGTGTGCAAATGCAATAATAACCTTGCCAATCTTTGGGTGGAAAATTCTTAAAGAGGTAGGAATACAAACCACCTTACCTGCTTCCTGGAAAACCTGTATGCAGGTCAAGAGGCAATAGTTAGAACCCAACATGGAACAACAGACTGGTTCAAAATTGGGAAAGGAGTACATAAAGGCTGTATACTGTCACCCTGCTTATTTAACTTATTTGCAGAGTACATCATGAAAAATGCTGGTCTGGATGAAACACAAGCTGGAATCAAGATTGCCAGGGGAAATATCAATAACCTCAGATATGCAAATGACACCACCCTTATGGCAGAAAGCAAAGAGAAATTAAAAGAGCCTCTTGATGAAGGTGAAAGAGGAGAGTGAAAAAGCTGGCTTAAAACTCAACATTCAATAAATGATGATCATGGCATCCAGTCCCATCACTTCAGGGCAAATAGATGGGGAAACAATGGAAATCATGAGAGACTATTTTCTTAGGCTCCAAAATCACTGCAGATGGTGACTGCAGCCATGAAATTTAAAAAAGCTTGCTCCTTGGAAGAAAAGCAATGACAAACATAGACAGCATATTAAAAAGCAGAGTCATCACTTTGTCTATAAAGTCCGTATATTCAAAGTTATGAGTTTCCCAGCAGTCATGTACAGATGTGCTCCTGCTGCTGCTGCTAAATCGCTTCAGTCGTGTCCGACTCATAGCAACCCCATGGACTGCAGCCTACCAGGCTCCTCCATCCATGGGATTTTCCAGGCAAGAGTACTGGAGTGGGTTGCCATTGCCTTCTCTGCTGTACAGATGTGAGAGCTAGACAATAAAACACACTGAAGAATTAATGTTTTTGAATTGTGGTGCTGGAGAAGACTCTTTAGAGTCCCCTGGACTGCAAGGAGATCAAACCAATCAATCCTAAAGGAAATCAACCCTATTCATTGGAAGGAATGAAGACCAATACTTTGGCCACATGATGTGAAGAGCTGACTCATTGGAAAAGACTCTGATGCTGGGAAAGTTTGAGGGCAGTAGCAGAAGGGGATGACAGGATGAGATGGTATCACCGACTCAATGGACATGAGTTTTAGCAAACTCTGGGAGATGGTGAAAGACAGGGGAGCCTAGCATGCTGCAGTCCATGGAGGTTGCAAAGAGTCGGACACAACTTAGTGACTGAACAACAACAAATCTTTGAGTGGCAGTCTTCTGAATAACCTCAGTGAACTCTAGAAATATAGTATTTTATAACCTTCATAAGTTGCATAACACATTTATAGTAAGTTGTCCTTAACTGTTTATAGAAATACATCTATATGGAATTCTGTATTATTCAACCTGGAAGAACTAAGGACGTGTCCTGACTTTTTGGATCACTCCTTCGCTAATCAGAAAGACTCTTGGAGTTCAATCTTCAGCCATAATCCATAATTTAAATATGAGGTGCCTCCTCTTCATTATCTCCTCTTTTTCGGGGAGTCTAAGAATTTACCTGTGGACTCATTAAACATGTACTGAAGTATTAATATATGTAAAGCAGATACTTTGCTGGATGTTGAAGATAATAGAGGTTAGGATCTAATAATATGGCTAATGTCCCAGGGATTCCAGTGAATCTAGACTTGAATTAATTTATCCAGGTTGATGTAGACATCCAAGAAACTTACAGGTTGTGATTTAAAACTGTCACAGGACACTGGACAGGTTTGAAGTTTCCCACCATTTAGAACTTTAAAAATACAGAGTCAAAGGGCCCTGTGATGGATCCTGTTAGCTATCTCTCCATATCCACTCCCATCACTTCTATTTTTCTTTATTAAGAGAAACCTGGTCACAATGGGACAATGGACCAGTGTCAACAGATGGATCATAATATGCTTAGCCAACGTGACAATTGTGGTTAAGACTTTTGAAACCTCCCTTACAGCTAAGGATGTTCACATGACCAGTTCTGACCAATGATATTAAGGTGAAGTTTGTTGGAGTTTCTGGGAAAGCTTCTGTCATACAGATAAAGGCAGACAAAAATGAGTGATAACTGCTTTTTCTGACTTAACACAGACGTAAGGACTGGAGCTCTAGCAGCTGTCTTATAATAAGAGACAGAAGGCAAGGGCCCGTTGAGCAGAAATACAGAAGGGTCTCAGTGGCAAAGGGCATCAATGAACATGTGACCTAAAGGCAGCAAGTCTTTCTTTGAGTTTTGTTTCTACATTATATCCGTTTCTTTCTCTATATTTTGGCCGTACTGTGCTATATGCAGGACCTTAATTCCTGGACCGAGAATTGAATCCATGCCCCCCGCATACAGAATGCAGAGTCTTAACCACTGGACTGCCAAGTCCCCTAAGATCTACTTCTACCAACAAAACATTTCTGACACCAGTGTTTGAGGGTTTTTTCCCTCTCACCAATCAATTCTCTGACACCAGCTTGGATGCCTACAATTTAATTCATTCTGAAACTATCTGCCTGGAGTGAGCATCAGAGCCTACCAGTTCCACAAGACCACTCCATTTCAGACAAGGATTGTCACTTCAGACCTCCCATACACCCAACTGACAGCCCCTGCTTGGGTTTGATAAATTGTTAAAATGGCTGACAGAACTCATGAAGACACGTGACTTACTATCACTGGCTTATTATAAAGGATACAGCTCGGGAACAGCCAAATGGGAAGGCTGTATAAGGCTAAGCATTAGAAGAAGGAGTGCTCAGAGTTTCTATGCCCTCTGGGGTGCACCATCCTCCCAGCATCAACATGAGTTCACTGACCTGAAAGTTCTCTGAACTTCACCTTTTAGGATTTTATTGGAGGTTCTATTCTATAGACATCACTGGCCATTGATTAACTCAATCTGCAGCTAATTAGAGGTCAGAGATGGGCTGATATTTCCAACTCTTTAATAATGTTTGATATTTCTGGCATTTCACATACTATCAAGGTTATGCTCAAAGTCTTACAAGCTAGGTTTCAGCAGTTCATGAACCAAGAAATTCCAGATGTATAAGCTGGATTTAGAAAAGGCAAAGGAATCAGAAATCAAATTGCCAACATTCATTGAATCATGGAGAAAGCAAGGGAGTTTCAGGAAAGAATCTACTTAAGCTTCATAGACTACACTAAAGCCTTTGACTATTTGGACACAGCAAACTGTGGAAAATTCTTAGAGATGGAAGTACCATATGTATGCAGGTCAAGAAGCAACAGTTAGAACCAGACATGGAACAACCAAGTGGTTCAAAATTGAGAAAGGAGTATGTTAGGGCTCTATATCATCACCACACTTATTTAACTTCTGTGCAGACTACATCATGCAAAATGTCCAGCTGGATGAATCACAAGCTGGAATCAAGGTTGCTGGGAGAAATATCAACAACCTCAGATATACAGATAATATCACACTAATGGCAGAAGGTAAAGTGGAAATAAAGAGCCTCTTGATGAGGGTGAAAGAATGAGAATGAAAAAGCTGGTTTGAAACTCAACATTCAAAAAACTAAGACCATGACAGCCAGTCCCATCACTTCATGGCCAATAGAAGGAGAAAAAACAGAAGCAGTGACAGATTTTATTTTCTTGGGGCCCAAAATCACTGCAGATGGTGACTGCAGCCACGAAATTAAAAGACACTTGCTCCTTGGAAGGACAGTTATGACAAACCTAGACACATATTAAGAAGCAGAGACATCACTTTGCTGACAGAAGTCCATATAGTCAAAGCTATGATTTTTCCAACAGTCATGTATGAATGTGCGAGTTGGACTATAAAGAAGGCTGCATGCCAAAGAACTGATGCTTTTGAATTGCGGTGCTGGAGAAGATTCTTGAGAGTCCCTTGGACTGCAAGGAGATCAAACCAGTTAATCCTAAAGGAAATCAACTCTAAATATCCATTAGAAGGACTGATGTTGAATCTGAAGCTTCAATGCTTTGTCTGCCTGACTACCTGTTTAACGACTAGAAAAGACCCTGATGCTAGGAAAGACTGAAGGCAAAAGGAGAAGGGGACAGAAGTGGATGAGTGGTTAGATAGCATTACCAACTCAGTGGACTTGAATGTGGACAAACTCTGGGATATAGTGAAGGACTGGTGAGCCTGGTGTGCTACAGTCCTTGGGTTCACAAACAGTCGGACACACTTAGCGACAACAACAACAAGTTTCTGGCAACCAACTCCCACCCTAAAGCTATCTAGGAGGATCAATGCCACCAGTTATCTTGGTAGCATACAAGATCTTCATCACTCTGGAGATTCCAAGGATTTTAGAAGATTTTGTGTTACCAAATGCAGTTGGGGGAGGATGCTAAGACCAAATAATATAACAAAAGATGCTCCTATCAGCTCTATCACTCAGGAAATTACAAGGGTTTTAGGAACTTTGTGCCAGGAAATGGAGCCAAACACCAAATATATATATATTTCTCCTCGTATCACAGTATCACAATAAAAAAGATAAAATTCCTATTTATTTAAGCCACTCTTGGTTGTATTTTCCTTCACTTGTCTTCTAATTGAAACAGGATCTGAATCTCTTGTTTTGTAAATGGGGAAATCCAGGCAAAGATAAATTAAGCAATGTAACAATGTAATGTCAGCACATCTTGCTGATGGCAGAAATAGGAATGGAAAAACATAGGAATGTGCCAAACCTTAACATGAAGGAAAGATGGGCTGAAAATTTTTATTCAGCTGTGTCTTTGATAATTACATTTTCTTAGTTTCCTTTTTATACTAGACTATCGACTATTAGAGTCTCCTGAAGAAAAATGAAGATTCCTCATTGAGATAGACTTTCAGGAAGTAGACTGAGTAGGATCTTTCAATCATTTTGCACCTTCCTCACTCTATCAATATGTATTTATTTATCATTTTTTATGTATTACTTGATTTTTAACATTTGCCTTTAGAATTTATTACTCATTTATTACAAGTCTTCAGCATTAAAAATTATTGCTCATAGCAACACTTCCCTTCAAGATTGGCACTGTAATATGTATCTTATGGAAGAGGACACTGAGGTTCAGAGATATAGTGTACTGAATTCTGTCCTCACTAAAATATGTTGAAGTCCTTACTCCAGTTATCTATAAAGGTGACTTTATTTGCAAATAGGGTCTTTGCATATGTAATCCTGGGCTTCCCAGGTGGCGCTAGTTGTAAAGAACTCACATGCCAATGCTGGAGTAAGAGACTCCGGTTGGATGTCTGGGTTGGGATGATTCCCTGGGGGAGTGCGTGGCAACTCACTCCAGTATTCTTTCCCGGAGAATCCCATGGACAGAGAAGCCTGGAGGGCTATAGTCCTTAGGATCCCACAAAGTTGGACACAACTGAAGCAACTTAGAACTAACACCCAAAAAAGATGCTCTTTTCATTATAGGGGACTGGAAAGCAAAAGTAGGAAGTCAAGAAACACCTGGAGTAACAGGCAAATTTGGTCTTGGAGTACAGAATGAAGCAGGGCAAGGCTAATACAGTTTTGCCAAGAGAACACACTGGTCATAGCAAACACCCTCTTCCAACAACACAAGAGAAGACTCTATACATGGACATCACCAGATGGTCAACACCGAAATCAGACTGATTATATTCTCTGTAGCCAAAGATGGAGAAACACTATACAGTCAGCAAAAACAAGACCAGGAGCTGACTGTGCCTCAGATCATCAACTTCTTATTGCCAAATTCAGACTTAAATTGAAGAAAATAGGGAAAACCACTAGACCATTCACGTATGACCTAATTCAAATCCCTTATGATTATACAGTGGAAGTGAGAAATAGATTTAAGGGCCTAGATCTGATAGAGTGCCTGAAGAACTATGGACGGAGGTTCGTGATATTGTACAGGAGACAGAGATCAGGACCAACTCCGTGGAAAGGAAATGCAAAAAAGCAAAATGGCTATCTGGGGAAGCCTTACAAATAGCTGTGAAAAGAGAGGCAAAAAACAAAGGAGAAAAGGAAAGATATACCCATTTGAATGCAGAGTTCCAAAGAATAGCAAGGAGAGATAAGAAAGCCTTCCTCAGTGATCAGTGCAAAGAAATAGAGGAAAATAATAGAATGGGAAAGACTAGAGATTTCTTCAACAAAATTAGAGATACCAAGGGAACATTTCATGCAAAGATGGGATCAATAAAGGACAGAAATGGTATGGACCTAACAGAAACAGAAGATTTTAAAAAGGGGTGGCGAGAATATACAGAAGAACTGTACAAAAAAAGATCTTCATGACCCAGATAATCACGATGGTGTGATTACTGACCTAGAGCCGGACATCCTGGAATGTGAAGTCAAGTGGGCCTTAGAAAGCATCACTAGGAACAAAGCTAGTGGAGGTGGTGGAATTCAAGTTGAGCTATTTCAAATCCTGAAAGATGATGCTGTGAAAGTGCTGCACTCGATATGCCAGCAAATTTGGAAAACTCAGCAGTGGCCACAGGACTGGAAAAGGTCAGTTTTCATTCCAATCCCAAAGAAAGGCAATGCCAAAGAATGCTCAAACGACCGCACAATTGCACTCATCTCACACACTAGTAAAGTAATACTCAAAATTCTCCAAGCCAGGCTTCAGCAATACGTGAACCGTGAACTTCCAGATGTTCAAGCTGGTTTTAGAAAAGGCAGAGGAACCAGAGATCAAATTGCCAACATCCAATGGTTCATCGAAAAAGCAAGCGAGTTCCAGAAAAACACCTATTTCTGCTTTAATGACTATGCCAAAGCCTTGCACTTTGTGGATTACAATCAACTGTGGAAAATTCTGAAAGAGATGGGAATACCAGACCACCTGACCAGCCTCTTGAGAAATCTGTATACAGGTCAGGAAGCAACAGTTAGAACTGGACATGGAACAACAGACTGGTTCCAAATAGGAAAAGGAGTACGTCAAGGCTGTATATTGTCACCCTGTTTATTTAACTTGTATGCAGAGTACACCATGAGAAACGCTGGGCTGGATGAAGCTCAAGCTGGAATCAAGATTGCTGGAAGAAATATCAATAACCTCAGATATGCAGATGACACCCTCCTTATGGCAGACAGTGAAGAACTAAGAGCCTCGTGGTGAAAGTGAAAGAGGAGAATGAAAAAGTTGGCTTAAAGCTTAACATTCAGAAAACTAAGATCATGCCATCCAGTTCCATCACTTTATGGCAAATAGATGGGGAAACAGTGGAAATAGTAGCTGACTTTATTTTGGGGGCTCCAAAATCACTGCAGATGGTGACTGCAGCCATGAAATTAAAAGATGCTTATTCCTTGGAAGGAAAGTTATGACCAACCTAAACAGCATATTAAAAAGCAGAGACATTACTTTGCCAAAAATGTCAGTCTAGTCAAGGCTATGGTTTTTCCTGTGGTCATGTATGGATGTGAGGGTTGGACTGTAAAGAAAGCTGAACTCAGAAGAATTGAAGCTTTTGAACTGTGATGTTGGAGAAGACTCTTGAGAGTCCCTTGAACTGCAAGGAGATCCAACCAGTCCATCCTAAAGGAGATGAGTCCTGAATTTTCACTGGAAGGACTGATGCTGAACCTGAAACTGCAATACTTTGGCCACCTGATGCAAAGAACTGACTCATTTGAAAAGATCCTGATGCTGGGAAAGATTGAAGGCAGGAGGAGAAGGAGACAACAAAGGATGAGATGGTTGGATGGCATCACCAACTCAATGGAGATGAGTTTGAGTAAACTCTGGGAGTTGGTGATGGACAGGGAGGCCTGGCATGCTGCAGTCCATGGGGTTGCAAAGGGTTGGACAAGACTGAACTGAACTGAACTGAACTGAAGCAACTTAGCATGCATGGGTGCATATGTAATCCTTTTAAGAGGAGATCATACTTGATTAGGGTGAGCCTAAATCCAACCTCTGATATTCTAAATCCAATGAGGACATAGATACACCCAGAGTGAAAATGGCCATGTGACAGGGGAGGCAGAATTTGGAATAACGAAGCTATAAGCCAAAGGATACCAAGGATTGCCAGCAACCTCCAAAAATTGGGAAGACTCAAAGAAGTTTTTTCCCTGGATTCTTCAGAAGGAGGATAGCCTCAGTAATACCTTGATTTTGAACTTCTAACCTCTAGAACTAAGAGAATAAATTTCTGCTCTTTTAAGTCACCTGGTTTGTGGTTATTTGGTATGGAAATTACTACAAAGGTTTAAATAATTTGCTCTCTATAACATAACTGGAAGCAGTGGGACCTACAAGAAAACATTTCATTTAACTTGTGCATTGGAGCAGCTTCAATATAACCCAAGTATAGTGAGTTGAACAGTCACTCCAAATTCTTCATTTATTCTACAAGTTTTTTAAGTATTGATACACTCCAAGATAAGAGCTTTCATGGAGCTCCCATGGAGCTCCCAATCTATTTTGTGGTTCCTGAAAAGCAGCATAGGATATCATTATCCCTTACTCTCTTTTCTTTAATATCCCTAGAAAAGTTGTTTCCCCCCACCCCGCCCCCCGCTAGTTAACAGATATCTACTTTAGCTCTTATTTTGATTCAGTGGTTTACAATGATTACTCCCATCTTTTGGCCTAAAATGCTCCTACTAAGAAGTAAGCTGTCCAAAAAAAAAAAAAAATTAAAAAAAAAAGAAGTAAGCTGTCAGTCTTATTGTTGAAAGTAATATATGAGGGAGTTCCCTGGCAGTCCGTGGTTAGGACACAGGATTTTGTCCTGCCAAGGAACTGAGTTCAATAGTTCAGCCCCTGGTGGGGGAACTAAAATCCCACAAGCCATGAGGTGCAGCCAAAAAAAAGTAATGTATGTATTTCTCTCGGAGAAGGTGATGGCACCCCACTCCCGTATTGTTGCCTGGAAAATCCCATGGATGGAGGAGCCCGGTAGGCTGCAGTCCATGGGGTTGCTAGGAGTCAGACACGACTGAAACGACTTAGCAGCAGCAGCATGTATTTCTCTGACCGTTCTTAGATTTCCTTTTTCATCGGTTTTCAGTAGTTATATATACTATCATGTGCCTCGATATAGTTTTCTTTTAATTTATCATGCTTGGAGTTCACAAGTATTCTTAAATTTTTGGCTTGATGTCTTACATGGCTTTAGAAAGTTTCAGCCCATTTCTTTTCTTTCTTCTTTTCTCTTTTTTTAATAGGTAAGAACTGGGTTTGTTTACAAAGGTACACATTTTGTATCTTTTTGCCTTTTCATACTGTTCATGGGGTTCTCAAGGCAAGAATGCTAAAGTGGTTTGCCATTCCCTTCTCCAGTGGACCACGTTTTGTCAGAACTCTCCACCATGACCCGTCCATCTTGGGTGGCCCTACACGGCCTGGCTCAGAGTTTCATTGAGTTAGACAGGGCTGTAGTCCGTGTGATCAGTTTGGTTAGTCTTCCGTGATTGTGGTTTTCATTCTGTCTGCCCTCTGATAGATTTCAATGGATGTGAGTTTGAGCAAACTTCAGGAGATGGTAAAGAACAGGGGAGCGTGGTATGCTGCAGTCTATGGAGTTGCGAAGTCAGACATGACTGAGTGACTAAACAACAACATTAACACACATTTCATGGACAGCATGCGGTCCATCTCAAAAGATAAGAACAGCCTTAGGAGAAACACACTTTACAATAGAGTGTGGCCCATCTCAGAAGACTGCTGCTGCTGCTGCTAAGTCGCTTCAGTCGTGTAGAGACCCTAAAATATAGGGTGGTTAGTTTTTATGAGCTGGGCATAGGCTAACGAATAGGCAGATTATTTCAACTGTTTTGGGGAAGGGGCAGAGATTTCCAGGAACTGGGCCACCACCCTCTGTCTGACCTTTCATGGTTGGTCTCAGAACTGTCCTGGCACTGGTGGGTGGGTCATTTAGCATGTTAATGCATGGTGATGAGTGTATGACAAAGCCCATTTCATTTCAAACACGGCTTTTGACCTACTATATCTCTCATCTCCTTTTACAACTCCAATTACATGTATATTGAGCCTGTCATTATGTCCCATTTATATCATACGATCTTTCCTGTAATATCCATCTTTATTCTTTCTACACTTCAGTCTACTGACATCTCCTGGGTTACAGTCCTCTCTTCAGCTACATCTATTTTACTGGTAAACTTGTGAATTGCACTCTAAATTTTAGTTATTAGGCTGCTCAATTCTAGGATTTCCTTTTGGCTATAGATTACAATTCTCTACCAAATCTCTCCATATTTTTTTATATTTTCTTGAACATATAAATCACACATTTTAAAGTCTACATGCAATAACTCTAATATCTGAAACTCCTCTGTGGGTCTGATATGTATCTATTTTTTCTCCTGGTTTTTGCTTATTTGGCCTTGTTTATCAGTATGCCTATTTTTTTTTTTTTAAATAATGATTAATGTGCATGAAAAATTGTAGAGGTAACATGAGACTCAGACTGAGGTCAGATATTTCTGGAAAGGATGTGTTTTCACTTCTGAGAGGCAGATAGACAGAGTCAAATCAACTTAACCCAACCTGTAATTGTGCTAATTAGAATCTGGATTTCATGTTTTGTGAGGGCTCTTCTAGGTTTTGAATCACCTTTTTCTAATATAGCACAGAGGCATATACCATACTCCTTCCCTCTTAGCGGGCCTGAACTGTAATTTTTAAATCTTCCTAACACTGTGAGACTATTTATTCAGTTTCTCAGTCTCTCGACAGCCACTTAAAAATTAGCTGAATGACCCGAAAGGCAAAACAAAGCCGAAAGCTAGGCTTACCTTTCAGAACTTTCCTTGTCTTCTGGATCCTAGGGTCTTAGGTCTTTGCTCAGTAAATTTCAAATACCTTCAAACAGATTTTTTAATTTAACTCTTTCCAGTTGTTATTGTCAGGAGTATTTGTCAGAGACAGGCTAGTCAGGACTGCTTGCTTTTTGTAGCCTTGGAGAACTGAGTCAGATGGGTCTCATTCTATAGCGAAAAAAAGAAACAGATTTCAGCTCTTCTGTTCTTAAATAAGCCTCCAGTAAAGAGAGTGAGCCTCTCCTTACTTGTGTAGGTTGTTACAGGTATCACCTATGCCTGTGAGAAAGCAAGGTGTTATGGGTACAGGTGTAACAGCTCTCATTTATCCTTCACTCTTGATTTGTCCAGACAAGAAGACTAAATCTAGCAGAACTGTGAATCCGTGTCCCCTCTCTATTCTCTGTCCTATCTGATAAATAATACCTTGCTTTCAGTTACCTCACAATTTGGGAAAATGTCAGATAAAACAACCCTTTAATATCTACTAATGTAAGTAGTTAATATTGATCTGAGAAAGATATTGCTATTAACTTATATATTTAATATCAACTTTATAAAATGTGATGCAATGAAGAGAAACATAAAATTTTCCATTATATCATATCATTAGTCTATTTAACTATTTTATGCTGCCTTGAAATTTGTCAAAATCCAAAGTGCTAATTCAGGAATGTAAAGTTCATTGATTTCAATTTATTTTTATCTACATATAAATATAAAGAGAAGTTTTGGGCAGTTAGTTGTATAATTGAATTCTACTACTTTTGAATTTTAAATCTCCTGATACAACACTTTCAAAGAAGATAACTTTGAATAGAATTTTGGAGCTAGAAAGGATCTTAGGTGTCTTTGTAGTCAAACTCTTTTCTGAAATATAAATCCCTCCCTTCAAAAATAATTGTCTGAAAACATTTCAACTTTGTGTATAAAGACGGAGGTTCAACTTATTAATTAGAAAAAAATAAACAAGGACAGAAGAAAACACCCCGTAGTTGAACTCTCTCCTTTCTTTCCTCTTTCCTAGATCTGCTGAGATGCTTCCTCGTGCTAGCCATCCCGGCACTGCAGCTCCCCTCAGGGCACTCACAGGCCACTAGCAGATACTCACCCAAACACAAAGGGTTATGTGAAGAGCATACACGGGTCCCAGAAGAATTAATGATTAATTTTGCCTGAGGAAGTCAGAAAGGAATTTGAGCTGGGTTTAGCCAATGAAGAGAGAGAGAAAGATACTTCAGGGAGAGCACCTTCTGTTTTCTAGAATTATTTTTGACACACTTGGGAAGCAGAAGTTCAGTGTAGAAGCAACGATAGGAAATAGGGCTATAGATATGACATGGGAATAGATTTTGAAAGTCCTAATCTGCTATGCAAAGGAATTTGAACATTATCCAAATGCAAAGCTTCTAAAAAACCAGTGTGGTGTTCAAGGAAATCATTCAGGATCTAAGCCATTTCTAGATTCCTTTTCCACCATCTGTAGCAACACCTTTCATTCTCATGGTCTAAAGATGGCAATTTTACCTCCAGGTATTACCTCCATGTTCAAGCAATAAATAAGACAGGGAAAAAGGCATGAGTATGCTAAATTGTCCAGTGTTAGTGCTAAAAGCTTTCTCAGAAGCTCAGACCACTAAGTTTCTTTTATCCCATTGCCCAGAATTATGACACTTGACCTCGCCTAAATGCAAAGGAGGCCTGGGAGATTTAGTTATTTGCCAGGTACCTTGCTGTCAAAATAAACTGTGATTTATAGGAAAGAATATTTGTTGGGACATACAGCTAGCTGAGTCTGCCAGACACATTTCCCTTTTAAAAAAATTTTTTTTATTGAAGTATAGTTGATTTACAATGCTGTGCTAATTTCTGTTCTACAGCAAAATGACTCTGTTATACATGTATATTCTCTTTCATATTCTTTTCTATTATGGTTTATCACAGGATGTTGAATATAATTCCCTGTGCTATACAATAGGACCTTATTGTTTATCCACATATTTTGCTTTTAAATATAAAAAGGTAGAATGTTTTCTTATGGGTCATAATTTCTACTGATGTTTTTGATACAGTGTCGTCTCTCAACATCTATTAAAGGGATTGATTCCAGGACCCTTGTAGGGATTGGTTCCAGGACCCTTGTAGATACCAAAATCCACAGGTGCTCAAGTCCCTTATATAAAACAGCATAGTATTTACATATAACCTAGGTACATCCTCCTCTATACTTCAAATCGTCTCTAGATAACTTATAATACTGAACAAAATGGAAATAGTTGTAAAAATACAATGTAAATGGTTGCTGACATGCAATGAATTCAAGTTTTGCTTTTTGAAGTGATGGAATTCTTTTTTGGCGTTTTTGTATCTGTCATTGTTTGAATGCAGGGATGTAGAACTTGTGAATACACAGGCTGGCTGTGCCAGTACACTAAAAATAGAGGAAAGGAGGCAGAGAGATTCTAAAGGAGGAAGGCCACCTGAGAATAGGAGTCTAACTTTTCTCCAGGTTCAAGTGAATTTCTAACCTGTTCCTTTTTCGCCTTCTAGCTGCTCACTTTTGTGGAATAAAAGAAGTGCTTAGGGTTCCAAGAAAATACTGATCCAAAAAGGCTGGACTTGAGAACAGAGCAGCCTGGATTTGTGTTGCTGGAGCAAACAGAGATAGGCTGAATTTTACCTATTAACTCATTAGAAAAAAATGGAGGACACTTGAAGTTAACCAGGACAATCAAACTCTCCATCTTGATTCTTAATTCCAAAAATGTTACCAATTTCTTCATCAATCCCCTTGCAATGTGATTTTGCAACCACTATCGTCAAAAAATGGTGTTGGTAGTGCCAATTTCCCAGCTGTAAAATGTGGGCTGATCTTGGGGCGTGGTTTGGTCAAGGGAATGCTGTGGATATATGTCAGGTCTCAAAAGACTGTGTACTTTCATTTTCTCTCTTTGAACCCTCAGTTTGGTTCAGTTGCTCAGTCGTGTCTGACTCTTTGCGAACCCATGAACTGCAGCACGCCGGGCTGTCCTTCACTGTCTCCCAGAGCTTGCTCAAACTCATATCCATTGAGTCAGTGATGCCATCCAAACCTCATCCTCTGTCATCCCCTTCTCCTCCTGCCTTCAATCTTTCCCAGCATTAGTGTCTTTTCCAATGAGTCGACTTTCCTGCTCAGGTGACCAAAGTATTAGAGTTCAGCATCAGTCCTTTCAATGAATATTCAGAGTTGATTTCCTTTAAGACTGACTTGTTTGATTTTCTTGCAGTTCAAGAGACTCTCAAGAGTCTTCTCCAACACCACAGTTTGAAAACATCAATTTTTTTGGTGATCAGCCTTCTTTATGGTCCAACTCTCACAGTCAGTACATGACAACTAGAAAAACCATAGCTTTGCTGTTGTCAGCAAAGTAATAGCTCTGCTTTTTAAAACGCTTTGAACCCTGGAGACCATGTAATCATGTCTGAGCTAGACTACTGGATGACAAAAAGGCAAGATCCAATCATGATGTTACCCCAGACCATAGCAAACAAGCCATCAGACATTCGAGAGAAGCCATTGTAGACAAGGCAGGTCCCAACCAACCTTCCAACTGTCTTGATAAGTCCAGTTACATTCAGCCAAGCTTGAACCAACTCAGATCTGTACAGTTGTGAGCAATAAAAAGTGGCTACAGTTTGAAGTCAGTAAACCTTTTAAGAAGGTTTGGGGCACAACAATAAATCATTGATATATTAACGATTGGGATTTCCTAAAATAAATAGTCTTCCTTTTGGAGACTTTACAAGTATCTCAGAGGTTTACACTTATATATTATTTATATTGTAAGTAAATTGCTTTAGTCATATCTGAATGGGAATAGTCTCAAGTAAATGAAAATTTGATTTGGAGGATAGAAAAGAGAAAATACTAAGGCAGGTCATTAGGTCACTTTCTGGAAGGACTGTGAGATTTAGGAACTATGGAGGAAATTATGGATATTATCATGGATATTATGGAAATTATGGATATTATTAGTGGACTCCGAGGCAGGGAAGGGCTTAAGGAAACTTAGATGGCTCTGGGAGAAACTACAAAAGATTAATAGTAAGAATTAGAAACTCAGTCATCTATTGAGTGCTATACTAAATGCTTAATACTTATTGTGATTTGATTTCAACCTAACCACAGTCTTTGAAGTTGTGAAAATGAGGCTTTGTATAACTTATCTCATTTGACTAAGGTCAGAGAGTGGTGAGTTCCAGAGCCAGCGTCTACGTGACCTCTAAACACTGGGCTCTGCCTTCCGTTTTGTTTCTGTGGCTAGGACTCCAACGGTAGTTGCTGTGCGACTGAAGTTCTTGTCTGCACTCTGACTGTAGAAGATAAATATTTGAGTTGCTATGTCAGAACTTTTTGCTACCCTGTCAACCTCGGTTTGCAAAGAGTTCATTCTAGCATCTCCAACACAGATTGCTCTTAAGTCTAGGTCTTAATTCCTCTACTTCCCCTTTCTTTAACAGATGGAAAAGATAAAGGAATGGGGAAAAAAATAAGAGTGTTGCTTCTGACACTGTTCTCGGCAAGATTATTAGCAGAACATATGGAGACATCCATTCATCCACCCCCTCCACACACCCATCCCTTCCCACACACACATGCACACACCATACACAGACTATATACTACTTGCCTTGATTTTGCCATAAATGTTCTTTTTCCAAAATAATCAAGCAAATTTTGCCAATCTTCACTCCTCATAAAGATGCTGCAGTGAACGAGAAGTATATACTTCAGGATGATATACATGGAACCTCAGTTTTCTCATCTGTGAAATGAAAGGAATGATAATATTTACTTGAAAGGAGATGTCTTCTCTATCTCAGTTTGACCACTTATTTAATTCGTCAAACCAAAATCCAGATTTGAGTTTTGATTCCTTGTCCTCCTCTTCCATCCTTATCCCAGCCTCTAGTGAGACTCATTGACTTTACCTCCAAAAAGTATGCTGAATCCAATCATTTTGCACCATGTCCAGTACTACTGTGCTTGTCCAGGGTGCCATCATTTCTAGCCCAACCTACTGTAATACTTTCTTAAACATTCTGTTTCCACCTATCCCACCCCCACCACCATTCTCCATCCTGAGGCCAATAATACTTTTAGAACAAAAGTCAGATGATGCTGTTCACCCGTGCTCTATGCTGAACATGTGTATCCCTCTAAAGTGCATATATTGACACTTAATGCCCAGTGTGGAGCTTCCCTGAGGGCTCAATTGGTAAAGAACCTGCCTGCTAATGCAGGAGATGCAAGAAACGTGGGTTCTATCCCTGGATCAAGAAGAGCCTCTGGAGAAGGAAATGGCAACCACTCCAATATTCTTGCCTGGAAAATTCCACGGACAGAGGAGCCTGGTGGGCTGCAGTCCATGGGGTTGCAAAAGGTCAGACACGACTGAGTGCTCACACACACAGAATGCCCAATGTGATAGTGTTTGGACTTGGAGCCTTTGGAAGGTGCTTGGGTCAGAAGGTTGAACCTCTCATACATGAGACTAGTGCTGTTATAAGAGACAGACCCTGATGCTGGGAAAGATTGAAAGACAGGAGAATGGGATGACAGAGGATGAGATGGTTGGACAGTGTCACTGACTCAGTGGACATGAATTTGAGTAGGCTCCAGGAGTTGGTGATGGACAGGGAAGCCTGGTGTGCTGCAGTCCATGGGGTCCCAAAGGGTTGGACAAGACTGAGCAACTGAACTGAACTGAACTGAACTGAAGAGACAGAGCTCCCTTGCCCCTTCCATTCTCAGACGACACAGCAAGAAGATGGCTGTCTGTGAACCAGAAGCAAGTACTCACCAGACACAGAATCGGCCGGTGCCTTGATCTTGGACTTCCAACTCCAAAATTGTGTGCAATAAATTTCTGTTACTTATAATCTGCCCAGTCTATGGTATTTTGTTACATCAGCCCAAACAGACTAAGATATTCTGTTTTAAACCCTTCAATGCTTTTCTGTTTTTAAATGTAAAATTCGCCTACATTTTTGATCTCAGTTTTGTACCACACTCCCGTCTTGCAACTTTGGCTTTAGTTCTCGTCTCTCAAACATTCTAGGCATCTTCGTTCCTCACTTACAACCATCATGTTGGCTGTTTCTTCTGACTTTACTCACTTGATTTACTCCTTCCCATTCATGTCAGAGCTTAATGCCCCTCCTCAGTTTGCCCTCCATGGCCACTCAATCTACAGTAGCTCCCAGGTCACTTTCCACCCCACCTTTTATCATTGCCTGCTGTTTGCTTGTTGCTGCATTCATTTATTTGTTTCATTAGAATGTAAGTTCCATGTGACCAGGGAGAGACCATGACTGGCATATTTACCAGTGACAAGGAAGTGCCTAGAATATAGTGTGTCATCAAAGAATATTTGTCAAATCAGTGTTCAGTGTCACTCCTTGACTTAGCACACACAGGTGAATCTGAAATCAGCAGTTAGTGAAAAACCCAAAGTCTTTATCATGGCCTAAAAGTTTATGGGTTTTCTGGTGTCTGTTTCCCTCTCTGATTTCCTCCTCATAAAATTTTCTTTTGTTCATCATGTTTCAGTCTCTCCAGCTTTCTGTCCTTCAAGTTTAAATCCAAGCTCAAGCCCTTTGCATATGTTATTTCCTCCTTCCTGCCCCTCTTCCTCCATTGTTTTTTTCCCAGGATCTACCTATAACTGGATTCTTATCCTCAAGTTCAACCCCAAATGTCAGCTTCTGGAAAGCCCTTCTCTGATCACATTATTGATGTTGCCTCCCCGACATCACATCATGTTACTCTGTTTTATTCAATGCATTTATAATTCTCTGAGCTTGTGTTTTTCTTTATTTGCTGGTTGTTTATCTCCTACACTAGAATGCAAGCTCCATGAAATCAGAGAATCGAGTGTGTCTTGAAAGTGAAAGTCACTCGGTCGTGTCTGACTCTGTGATCCCATGAACTGTAATTCTCCAGGCTCCTCTGTCCATGGAATTCTTTAGGCAGGAATACTAGAATGGGTTGCTATTCCCTCCTCCAGGGAATCTCCCAACCAAGGGATCGAACCCCAGTCTCGTGCACTGCAGGCAGATTCTTTACCATCTGAGCCAGCTACCACCACTATATTCTCAGTACCTTGAACAATACGGCAATGTCAGTGTTCCACCAACGATTCTTACCCTCTTTCTTTTGATTTGCTTCAAAGGCAGCTCTTTCGCTCTGATATTGACATTAGATTGACTATCATTCAGTATCCAGTCCTAATGACTATCACAGCTTTCCAAATTGGGAAAGGAGTATGTCAAGGCTGTACATTGTCACCCTGCTTATTTAACTTATATGCAGAGTACATCATGAGAAATACCAGGTTGGATGAAACCCAAGCTGGAATCAAGATTGCTGGGAGAAATATCAATAACCTCAGATATGCAGATGACACCACCCTTATGGCAGAAAGTGAAGAGGAACTAAAGAGCCTCTTGATGAAAGTGAAACAGGAGAGTGAAAAAGCTGGCTTAAAACTTAGCATTCAAAAAATGAAGATCATGGCATCTGGTCCAGTCGCTTCATGGCAAATAGATGGGGAAACAATGGAAACAGTGACAGATTTTATTTTCTTGGGCTCCAAAATCACTGAGGACAGTGACTGCAACCATGAAATTAAAAGACACTTGCTCCTTGGAAGAAAAGCTATGACAAACTTAGACAGCATATTAAAAAGCAGAGACATTACTTTGCCAACAAAGGTCCTTGTAGTGAAAACTATGGTTTTTCCAGTAGTCATGTATGGATGTGAGAGTTGGACCATAAAGAAAACTGAGTGCAGAAGAATTGATGCTTTTGAACTGTGGTGTTGGAGAAGACTCTTGAGAGTCCCTTGGACTGCAAGGCAATCAAACCAGTCAATCCTAAAGGAAATCAGTCTGGAATATTCATTGGAAGGACTGATGCTAAAGCTGAAGCTCCAGTACTTTGGCCCCCTGATGTGAAGAACTGACTCATTGCAAAAGACTTTGATGCTGGGAAAAATTGAAGGTGGGATAAGGGGATGACAGAAGATGAGATGGTTGGATGGCATCACCGACTCAATGGACATGAGTTTGAGCAAATTCTGGGAGTTGGTGACGGACAGGGAAGCCTGACGTGCTGCAGCCCATGGGTTCACAAAGTGTCAGATATGACTGAGCGACTGAACTGAACTGAATGTAATACCGTGTGGTAGTGAATTTATTTCGCTGACTATGCCAGGGGACCCATGTCTTTGCCATCATTTTGTTTTCTCAGAAAAGAACCAGGATCCTTGCACACTCCTCTTGCACTGCATTCTCCATCCCTAAGTGGAGGTGAGACTTTGTGCCAATGGACTTCCAGAGAAGTCTGAAAGACAATCCTTAGAATAAACAAAATCCTGATGTAGGAGAGGTGTAAAGATGGTAAGATGACTTTGTAAACATTAGAATAAGCACAGATTGAGAACTACTTTGCTAGTTAGCCAAATTTTGGTAATGACTCATGTAATGTCCTTAAAGCATGATTCAGTGGACTTATTATTCTGAAGAAATACAGCATGATTATTCATCACTCATTCTTTCAACACATATTTAATAAATATCTATTAGAATTAAAGCACTGCTGAGGCATGGAAGGTACAAAAAAGCATTATCAATCCCTCACCACAACCCATAGGGTATAGACATTTCACGTGCAAATTTTTCCTCAGAATCTACTTTAAGAAGTTTTTTTTAAACTGCAAATAGAAGATTCTAATTTTCATCCTGCTTCACCTTTGGTAGTATCACCTGTTAACTTCCTTGGTTCTCTGTGAAGTATTAAAAATAAGAGGACTTTTAAATACATACTTTGTCCAGTAATTTAACTTCTAGGAAACTTAGTTTCTTCATCTGCAAAAAGGAGTTTATAACCTTACAAGGATGTTCTTAAAATTAAGTGTCAAATTGTTAAAATTAAGTGGTAATGTACACACAGTACCTGCAGCGCAATCTGTATTTAACAATTTCTATCTATAGATATTATTATTATTCTGTTAGTGCCACTGTGTTCTTCTCACCCAGGCTTGAAAACATTTTCTTTAAAATAAAATCACAAAACCACATAAAATCAATTATCGAGTTCTACTGGCTCTTTCTTGAAAATGTTCTTCATAATTGTCCTTTCCTTCCCATTTCTACTGCCACTTTCTTAATTCCCCTTCCTTATTTCATTGTCTCAGATTTTGTGTTGGGGAACCAGATAATTTTTCTTAAGACATACTTTTTTGTACCCCCCCCTTTTTCGTCTGCCTGGACTGCGGGAGACCAGGGTTCGATCCCTGGGTCGGGAAGATCCCCTGGAGAAGGAAATGGCAACCCACTCCAGTACTCTTGCCTGGAGAATCCCATGGAGGGAGGAGCCTGGTAGGCTACAGTCCATGGGGTTACAAAGAGTCAGACACCACTGAGCGACTTCACTTTCCTTTCACTTTCCTTTTTTTTCAAATTTTTTTACTGAAGGATAATTGCTTTACAGAATATTGTGGTTTTCTGTCATACATCAACAAGAATGAGCCAAAAGTACTCCCATGTCCCCTCCCTCCCAGACCTCCATCCCATCTCCCTTCCCACCCCACCTTTCAGCCTGAGCCTGTCACAGAGCCCCTGTTTGAGTTCCCTGAGTCATACAGCAAATTCCCACTGGCTATCTATTTTACATATGGTATTGTAAATTTCTATTTTACTCTCTCCATACATCTTTCCTTCCCCCTCCCCCCATGTCCATAGGTCTGTTCTTTATGTCTGTTTCTCCATTGCTTCTCTGAAAATAAATATCTGTTCCCCCTTTTAAGACAACTTTCCTCAGTGGCTCCCTCTGTCTGTGTTAGTCACTTGGTCGTGTCCAACTCTGGACTGTAGCCCACGAGATTCCTCTCTCTGTCCGTGGAATTCTCCAAGCAAGAACACTGGAGTGGGTTGCCATTCCCTTCTTCAGGAATCTTCCTGACCCAGGGATCGAAATTGCATCTCCTGCATTGCAGGCAGATTCTTTACCACTGCACTACCAGGGAAACCTAACAGGGACTCCCTGCTGCTAAGTTGCTGCTAAGTCGCTTCAGTCGTGTCTGACTCTGTGCGACCCCATAGACGGCAGCCCATCAGCCTCCCTGTTCCTGGGATTCTCCAGGCAAGAACACTGGAGTGGGTAGCCATTTCCTTCTCCAATGCATGAAAGTGAAAAGTGAAGTGAAGTCGCTCAGTTGTGCCCGACTCTTCGAGACCCCATGGACTGCAGCCTACCAGGCTCCTCTGTCCATGGGATTTTCCAGGCAAGAGTACTGGAGTGGGCTGCCATTGCCTTCTCCATCAGGGACTCCCTAGTATACACCAAATAAAACACAATAGCTGCTGCTCAGAGTCCTCACAATTATACTTTTCTAATCATTTCCATTGAACCTGAAGAAAAACCCTGTGCTTCTATCATATTCATTCACGGTATCTCCTGGATCCATCAGTCGTGTCTGACTCTCTGCGACCCCATGGACCGTGGAATTCTCCAGGTTAGAATATTGGAGTGCGTAGCTGGTCCCTTCTCCAGGAGATTTTCCCAACCCAGGGATCGAACCCAGGTCTCCCACATTGCGGGCAGATTCTTTACCATCTGAGCCACCAAGGAAGCCCAAGAATATTGGAGTGGGTAGCCTATCCCTTCTCCAGGGGATTTTCCTGACCCAGGAATTGAACCAGGGTCTCCTGCATTACAGGTGGATTCTTTACCAACTGAACTATCAGGGAAGCCCTCATCCCTCAGAGCCACCTCAAAATCCTTTAATCATTCTAATGGAATTATCCCCTTATCTCACTCTTTATGGATATCTAAGGTGTGGCATCCCTTCTATAGCATTTATTTTGTATTAAAATGTATTTTGGCAACACCATAGTGTTGGCAACACTATAAAAGCATAGGTTTTCAGGCCAAACAATTGTGATTAAATTAATAATGCACCTTGAATATACCTAATCCTTGCAAAGCACTTAATAAATACTATCATTTATATTATTGTTGTGTACATTTTTTATTTTCCTACTAAAATGTTCCTAGATGACAATGATCTTCTGGTACTGGTGGTACATTTTCTAGTACATTATCTAGTAAACTTTTATTAGATTTTTAGTAATTCTAATTACTTGCTCATACTGATTTCTTATAGGCTGTGGGTTACTTCATGCTTTAAGATGTGATAACTTCATCACAATAACTTCAGCACATTGTCAAGGATGTGCTAACTCATGCTCACTGTGATTGATATGTGATTTGAAGAGTATTAGTGTTGATTAAAAAACCCATTTAACAAGTTAGGGTATGTATGTGGATAGAACAGTTGTTTCAAGTCCTATGACATCTGAATTGCAATTAACACTCCCTACTGCATGCCCCCATGCCAAAGAATACCAAGTAGCTTGAGAAGTGCTCAGATCCTTATCTTGCAAAACTTGTTTTTTTGGTTTTGATTGGGAAGGAGGTTGGGACTGATAAAAGGAATAACATTTTATTTGAGGATCTCAACGCATCTGATGAGGTTACAATCTATTTTGCAGATGAAGTACACTTAGGTTTGTAAAAGTTCAATGTGTCTCCTTTGGCTACACTGTCATCCAGGAAGAGGACTATCTACACAGTATAATATTTTATATTCCAAAACACTATACTTGCCTTTTCCAAAATAATTCGTATGCTCTTTTCTCTTGTGGCCACTGTGACTCAGTCCGAGATCCTCTCTTACGTGCCGGATGTTAAGACAGGAGGCAAACGATGGCCTACATAGAGTGACAGAACTGAACTTTAACTGTGAGTTTCTTACTAGGATTTTCCCCTGATTTTACTTAGTATTTTTTTCATTCTCTCCTACTTATTTTTAATTTGGGTCAGTGTGTTTCAATATGTGTATTATTTTAAGCATCTTAAAATAACATCGAAAATAGCATCAAAAGGGAAATAGTCCCTTTTCCAACAAGATGAGTACATAACTAATTTTTACACTATTTATACATTTCTGTTAAATGGAGATACTCCTTCCTTGACACTTAATAACTATGGGACTCAGAGAAGTTATTTAGCATTTTGAAGTTCCCTCCCTGTAAAGTGGAACTAATAATCCATAACTCTCAGAAATGTCTTAGGGATTAAATAAAATAACTCATGTAAATTACTTGGTGCATAGTAGGCATTCAATAAATGTCAGTTTGCTCTTTATTCCAGTTAATAATGCTTATTAAACTATATTAAAAACTAGAACCAGACTGTGATAATGCATTTCTTTATTAAGTACTTAAGCCAAATAACTAATTTCCCCCAGGGAGAAAAGAAAGAGAGATGTTGAATTAGTTTCATTTGGTCAACTTATTTATTAATCTTTTTTTTAAGCATTATTTAGTTTAACAGTCCATAATTTAGTTTCCATGCAACCAAAATGTTACAGTTCAGTATTCCTCTTAGCTCTATTGTGATTGTTCTTTTAAATCTATTTTTACATATGCCGTTTATTAGAGATCATTATTAATTATATTAACAGCTCGATTGTGTTTCATAACAACTTCGTGCTGACAAACTTTGCTCACAACAGTTTCCCTGAGGTCTAACGAATTAAAAGGATCAACTTTTAAACGGCAATGTTACAGGAAAAGAAAAACCCCGGTTGCAGGGGAGACCCACACTGTCTATATTCTTTTGTGTTAATTTTATACGTTTGTATTTAAGTAGAGCCACATTTTTCTCAAGGACGGAATCCAAGTGAGGCAGGAAGGAAAAGTGGGGACGTACTAACCGAGCCTGCGCTACGGTATCATTGCACCTTTAAGGACTGGAGACTTGGTGTTAGCTCGGCCTCCTTCCCAGCCCACCTCTGAACTCTGATTGACAGGGCGCCGGGCGAGGAGGAGCCGAAGGAGGCCGAGGAGGAGGCGCAGGGAGGAAAGTAGAGGGAGGAGGGGCCTGTCTTTTCTCCAATGACCAATCAGGGGAGGGGGCGGGGCTACGAGTGCCCTCCTCTCTCCTTCCCTCCCCCGCCTCCTGGCTTCCCCGCCTCCCTCCTCCCCCCTTTCCTCTGCCCCCTCCTCTCTCCTCCTCGTCCTCCTCCTCCTTCTCCTCCTCCTCCTCTCAGGCTGTGGTTTTTCTGTATATGTTTCTGGAGTCCTGAGCCTGAGCTAAACAAAAGCAGGAGGCTGACGGGGCTGCTGGAGTTTGCAGAGACACGGAGGAGGAGAGAGCCTGTGCTCTGCCTTGCCGCCGTGGCTGGGGGAGATCTGGCTTTTGCAACAGCCCACCCCCTTTGAGATCACTCTGGCCCGGAGTGGGGGTGGGGGGTAGCGGGGGGTGGGGGGGGAAAGTTTGCATTGCAATCCCCCTGCCTTCCTCTCCTTTCTCCCGGCCAATGCATATTTGCAAAAGGATTAAGCCACAGATTTAAGCGCCGGGAGCCCATTTCTGCCGTGCAAAGGAGACGGACTGAAAAACCAAAAGCCAGCTCTGATTTCTTTTCGTCAAGTGGGAAGGTGGTTTATTTTTCTTGCTTTTTTGGAGTCAACACCCTTCCCCACCAGTCCTTATCCCCACCCTCACCCCGCAACCCCTTCACGCCCCCCTCCCCCTCCCCACTCCCCATCCTCCCACCATCCTCTAAAGAGGCAAAGGGATTTTTTTTTTTTTTTTTCTTTTGGTCTTCTTTTTTCCCCCTTCTCTGTTTATCCTGAAAAGGATTTGAAGACAGCTTGAAGGATAAAAAGCCTTGGTGCTTCCCAGGAGCCGAGCCGAGGAGCAGAAGAGGAAGAGCCGGGGGCTGCCGTTGCCTTTGGAGATGGACGAGCAGCCCAGGCTGATGCATTCCCATGCTGGGGTCGGGATGGCCGGACACCCCGGCCTGTCCCAGCACTTGCAGGATGGGGCCGGAGGGACCGAGGGGGAGGGCGGGAGGAAGCAGGACATTGGAGACATTTTACAGCAAATTATGACCATCACAGACCAGAGTTTGGATGAGGCGCAGGCCAGGTGAGATGGAGGCTTTTCTTTTCCTTTCTTGGGGTTTTTTGTTTTTCTCCCTCTCGCTGGGGGAAACAATGGGAACCGAATCACCACAGCGCTTTCTTTTTAAATGTTATTCCTTGGCCCATTTTGACGAGCAACTATATGGCGGAGGAGTAAAATTTGAAGGAGCGTTGTTATCGAAAGTGCAATCTCCCATGTGGTGATGTGGCTGTCTGTATGTATATTTTCATATATATTGTGTGTGTGAATATAGAGATCTTCATATATATCCACACAAACACTCAGGCAAGCCGAAAATACTGCCAACTGATCCAAAAGCGGCCCTCGGCACTTTTTACTGCTTTAAAAAAGTATCAGAGAGAGCAGAATTGTCAAGTTTTGAACAGCATTGCATGTCTTCTTGTTGAGGGACTCCGTAACGTTACAAAATAAAATGTCCCATGAACACTTTATTTGCAAATATAGTTGACTCCTTAAGTAAATCAGAGGCTTTGAATTTTCTATGTGAACGTACTGCTCTAAAATTAATTTTTATCTTTCCCCCTTTCCATATTAAAAAAAAAAAGAGTAATTCTTTGTCAGTAGTTGTCAGCCATCCAGAAAATATTTTGCATTCATTTAATTGTTTCAAAAGGCTGATGTAAAGAAAGAAGAGATACTGTTGCTTTTAAACATGTTTGTTCGGTTTTAGAGACTCGGATATGTAGTGTAACTTTATTGTCTCTTATTTTGAGTCGGTTAACTACCCTTCTGTGGCACAGAATGTATGGTTCTTTAAAAAGGGGTGGGGGGAGAAAATCAAGCATGCTCTTTTCCTCATGCTTCTTTCAGGACCACTTAGATGCTAGTAAAATAGAAATGAAGGCAAATGTGTATTTTATATATTTCCATCCTATAGGACACGAAGATCTTCATTAAGGAAGCGTTATAAAGAAGCTGTGTAGCTTCTCAGTTAATCCACTGCCAAGTATATAGTTCTCCACTCCAGGATTTTACAGTAAATTCTCTTTAAAAAAACAAACCAAAAAAACTAAATGGTAACCCACCAACTGCTTGCCCACGGCTGATCTTGAAAAGAAGATTTTAAGACACTCTAATGGCCACATATGTCTTTGCAGTTACCCAGCTTTATTAAATCTCAGAAGTAGCTGGTTTTTTTAAGTCATATGTACACAGTTTCTGTACCTCACAAGACTTAGTTCTGTGGAGAAGACATTATTATATGTATTTTTGTTTAAGGGAAATGGGAATTTGAATTGAGAAAATGAGAAGAAGCAATTTCAAGGATGACATGAATTACACTCTTATTTTACCTGTAAGCACATGCAACATGTAAACTCAAAAGTCCTGAGGTTTATGGGTGCTTGAAAACTTGGAAAGGTTCAGAGACTGGAACTATGCTATTTTTTTTTCTTAATAGAGGATGATTTTTAAAAATTATTTGGTGCCCTTTTTGGATTTTATTATCTGGAGAAAAGCTAATAGGTAGGGTCAGTGAAAGATTTCCCACTGGCAATCTCTTTTTGAATTGGAACAGATTTCTCCATTACATTGTTCTAGAAAAATAAACTCAGACATACCAATAAACGCCTCTAATAACAAGTTTGTGCAGCCGAAGGGGCTGGTAGCACTGAGAACCACCACTTTTCTGATGTTTAGTCCCGCTCCTTTTTGTACAACTGAGGACAGCCGTGACTTGGTGGGTTCACCCTTTTAATGGCCTAAATGTTAAGAGAATCAAACACAATTTTGGGATGGGGAGATTTTTCTGTTCTCTATAACCCAACCCCATGGACGTGCTTGGCAATACAATATTTCTGCAAAGCTGCATAGAATTTTTTGTAGTTGTTATTTGTTTTGCATTTGGGCCTTTATATAAGAATACACTTAATGAAAACTCCTATAAAAGGCCCAGAAAGAAGTCTGTGATACCATAAAGTCTTCTTCACCATTTTTCTCACCCCACACCAGAACTAAATCACCACTAAGCTTTTCTTTTTAGTTAAACAATGTAACTCAGCAAATACTTTAACTGGGTTTTCCTTTCCTTAGTAACATCTTCATAATGTAAGTTTATTATTTATACAGTGAACCCTTCGTATTTTAGACACAATGTTTATGTTTATTTTGATACTCTTGAATTTTGAGATTATGACTCTTCTACTGTACAGTAGATAGAGCGTGCTTCTGGTTTCCGTTCCTCAGGATGTGTATCTATTTTTTAACTTTGAAAGGAATTTAAAAAGAACTGCATGTGTCTTGAGTGCCAGAGGTTTCCATTTATCTTTATACATTCATTTTAGTTAGTCAACATGATTCCCTTAACTAATAGCTGATATGATCAGTATTTTGTTTCCAAAACAATATCCTTCTGCTAAGTGCTTCCAGAGTAAAATCAAGGGAAAGGTATTGTTTTGGTCCTTAAGTGCATGCTGAATACAGACACACAGAAGAACCAGGTAAATCACTAATCTAAAAGGCAGAATTGTATTTATTTTTTTCCCCCAATGGGTGCAAGGTCCTAATTGTAAATAATTGAATTTCAACACCTGCAAATAAGCAGTGTGTGCACAAGCGACATAATGTGAACACAGAGAAATGAATCTATTCCCCATATGGGTATGTTTGCCCCCTGGCAATGCATTTCCATACTCTTTAACTTGGGGACTGAAATTTTATAAATTGACAGTTCTGCTCAGAAGACCTTTCAAGCATCTTGTGTTTATGAGAATACAGGGGCATCTGCGGAATGAATTCAAACACATGGATGAATTAAATTTGAAAACACACACACACACACACACACACACACACACACACACACGGACTGAGAAGCAGACAGCTCCTAGGCTATGGTGGTTGCGTAGATTATACAAAACTGTTAACCCATGCATTTGACTCTGCCGTCTTTTCATTGCCCTGGATAGGATTATTGGTTTAAGACTTCCACTTGGATTAAACTACTCATAAAAAACAAAACGAAACAAAACAGAAAACCCCAAACTCTTCCTAAATGAGCATAATTGAGGTTAGTTCTGTTCTGTAGTTAAATCCCTGCTCTCTCCCTGCTAATTAACATTATTTCTTTTTCTATGGCGGGACTCTTTATATTAAGTCATAAAGCAATTGAAGCATGCCACAGAGTTATGCTTGGTCTATAATTTTGGCTAAATGCTCGATTTTTTTCCCCCTGTGCATTATCAGCAGCTTGATCCCAGGAGTCCACCTAAGCTATTCTGTTGTTGTTTCTTTCTTGCAGAAAACATGCTTTAAACTGCCACAGAATGAAGCCTGCCTTGTTTAATGTCTTGTGTGAAATCAAAGAGAAAACAGGTAGGAATGAGATTCCAACATTTAAGCATTTTCTTTGGCCAATTGACCACTTTAAACCAGCAATCAGGAACCCATTATTTAAATATTAAAATTTCAGAAAAGAAGTACTTTCAAGATTGATCGCATATTCCAATAGGAAGTCCTAGTAGCCTTGCTTCCTGGAACAGAAAGCACCAAGTTTCTTTGACAGTTATTACCAGACATTAGCGGTTTGCTTGCCTTAACTCTATTCCTGGCCTCTTTGAAATTGAAGCTAAAACAGAGGTTCTGAAGGGAAATTTATAGAATAATGTGCCTGTGGGGGAAAAATATGAAAGTAAAAGTCCACTTCTTAAAAGAATATATTTTGGCCCATCTTTAAGACAGTGTTTTTGGAGTTGGGCATGGGGGTGCTAAAGTGTTTAAAGTTTCCTCTTCTTTTTTTCTTGTAATTACACGAAGCAGCAAACTAGAGTTCTTTCCAGAGTGTTGTCAGATACCTATGTGGAACGCGTCACACAACATCAGGTTATCGGTATTTGAGTGCCCTGTGATTTTATAGCTGGGAGAATTGCTGGGTTTAGGAGAACAGAATGTGACGAGCTCACTCATTCTGTTGTTTTTTTACTTTCTAGACCTCATATCATGAACTAACACACTTATAACACATCCCAGGAGGGCATTTAAATTTTAAAGCAACAATTAAAAAATAGCAGTCATCAATCAGAGGTGTTCTTAAACAACAGATGCTCTGGGAAGGACACTTAGCAACATCCTCTTGTTTGTTTATTTTAATCCTTAATTTTCCAAAGTGAGTGCGTCTCTCCCTTGTAAAAAGAAAGAGTTGAGAAGGCAATCTGAAGCCAGGGCGTAAAGATGAGGAATGAGGGGTGGTTATATAAAGCGGGAGCTTCTGCTGGCCTCTGACTTGGTCGCTCGCTGCGGAGCAGCGCAGAGTACCTGCCATCCTATTTATTTATTTATTTTTTACAACAAGGAGTGTAACAGTCAATAATTCATATCTAAACCATATAAGCAAGGGCATGACATGAATGAAAGTGACAATAAATATGATTGCATGCCCAGTTGATATACATTGATAGTTACACATAAAAAAAGGAAGGAGGGGCTCTGAGGGCATGCAGGGTGGCTTTCTTTTTGAGGGCTCTCTGTGTTTCTATTTTAAAAAATAAATAGTTTCAAGATGTGACCATTGATCGAATATGTAATTACTCGGGTCTTGAAATGTATGGAAAATTAGTAAGCAGCTCCTTTGTTGAATGTTATTTGTGTTGTGCGTGACATCCCAGACAAAGCACCTGAGCAGTGATGTTCAGATCTTTTAAGTCTTCCAGGTTTCCCTGCCAAAGCCTAACCTTAATGCAAAGCTGGGAATTGCATTGTTTTAGCTGTGATATACCTTTGAAGAAATGTATGGGTTGTGCATTCAAATATCAAAGGGGCTTTCTCAGTTTGTCACACTTTTTAGTTTTTTTTCTCTGTTAGCCTGGAGCAGGAAACCTAAGTGCGTATATATCTTTATCTTTTGTTTTTTTCTTCCTTCTCAGTTTCTTTTTTTTCTGATTCTAATTTACATGGAATATTTGGTTTGTTGAAATTTGTTGCTACTTGGGTATGCATTCCTGCTGATCTTGCTTCATAAAATACAGAATCAAGCTATAAAGGCATATTTGATAATTCAGTCTAGAGAGACTCTGTTTTTAAGACGCCCTCAGATTTTCATTGAAAGGAAGTCTGTCAAGGCATTTAAATGTACGTTGTGGTCAAAGTGTTTAATTCTAGTCTTCTAATTAAAATCTACTGCTAAGGCAGTAGATCAAGGTGGATGGATGTGACTATAGATCTGGTTCTGGTGTGGATTCAAGAGTTTGCTCCTCACATGAGTATTGCCTAAACTATGGTGATAAGAAGCAGTTGTGTCGGTCAGAATCATGCTTTAAAGGTGTAATTTATTGTTGGATTATATATTCTGTTTTAAAATTTTTCTGTTACTAAGTTACATTAATGTCTGGAGCTTTTTAAAAATCTGAATTAAGGTTTTGTATGCTGTCTTTCAAATAATATATTTTTAAAAATAGTTTAGTGAATACTGTAAATTGAAAATAATAAGGATAACTGACCCTGTGTTAAGGGGGAAACACACAAATGCACAAGTTTTGGATTAAGAGGGCACCCATGGGTGAAAGTACAAAAAAAAAATAGTAAAATAAAAAGAGAAAAAAAGAAAGACCTTTCTCCTATTCCTCAATTTGTGTATCAGAAGGATTAAGGAGAAGGAAGAAACCTCTCCTGGAATGTTGAGTGTTCGGTGTTGTAGGTAGGAGACAACTGCGGTATGCTGAAAAGAACTCTTTGATTGTAAAGCACTGTTACTTACTCAAGATCGACCTCACCCTCATTCTGAGAGCTGGCAAATCTTCCATATGGTTGATGTGTCCGCAACACAGTGCGTCTGTAAAGTTGTAGGAGCTCTTGTTTCCCCCCGCTTCTTGATACAGAGCTAGTGACAAGATTGTTGGGGTGATCAGTTCATGTGCATTCTTTGATTGTTTTGGGAGTTTCCCTATTGTTACTTTCAAGTCTTTATGCTGAATGAGTATTTTTGAGCTTGCTTCACAAGTATTGTAGAGGTTATTTGATTTAGGGTGGGCTCTGTTTGTACTCTCCCAGGAGCACACTTTACCTAGGTCTTTACAAGGAAGTCAGGACCCTGAGAGGAGCGTGGGGCTTGCATTCCTTGGCGGATTTTGCTTTTTTGATTTTTGTCAAAGGCTTTCATTGGAAAACTCAGAAATGTGGAGGGAAACTAGCTTAAGATTGTCTTACCAACCTTTTGGAACTTTAAAGAAACAGACGTGCAAAACACCTAAAGTAGGCAGCACCGTTTAGATTACAGTTGATTGATAGGTATTTAGTCAGAAATTACTGTGGGGATATTCAGGAGGAAAAAAAAAAAAGAACCCAAGTGTCTTCTTGTTGAGAAATGTCGGTAAGTTTTTATTTTGATACCTTTTTGCTTTTTTAAATAAAAATGCCAAGAACAAGGAATGCCTGAACAATTCTCAGGCAGCAAATCTCAGACAGTAAGAAAACTCTGCAAGACCTCTGGCAAGTATGTTTCAGAGGCGGCTTTTATCTGCTTGTTCCTTCTGGGAGCATAGAGATTTCATAGAGTTTTGGACCTTTTAATACCTCATTTTCTTTCATTTTTTCATTCCTTGTCTGCTGACATATTAGCAATAGACTGGGTTTTGCATATATGTAGAGGTGGTGGTAGTGGGGTTGATGGAATGGAGAGAAGGAGAAAAAAAAAATTGAAACATACTGAATTTCTTAAAAGGACCTTAACTATATTTTTAAACATTTCTTGATTGTAAAACAATTTCTGTGTCAAAAATCATGCCGGTTTAAAAATGAGGAAAAAACACGAAATATTGGTTGCCATTTACTAAGGAGACTGTTTATAGATAGTAATGAATAGCTGTAATTGTTGTGAATAGTTTTTAATTTTAGAACAAAATAGCTATATATGGCAGTTTTCAGCAAATTTTCCTCTGAGCATCATCTGCTCTGAAGTTAAATCAAATCACTGAAGAATGTTAAAAAATTACGTTTTGCTTACTTAATGCCCTTTTGTTCTCTCTCTCCTTCCTTTATTCTCTCTGTTCAATTAACACTCTCATCACAGGCTCTAGTTTTTTTTTTTCTTTAACTCTACTACTGTATTTCAGTTTTTTTCCACCCTCTCTTATTAATTCTCACCTGCCACTTCTTTTTAGTATAGCAATTACATTATGAGATTTCTGCTTCTCATCTTTTTATAGCTTTAGAGAATAATTTGTGTGTGTGTGCACGCACGTGTATACATGTGTATGTTTGTGTGTTGGTATATGTAGGTGGAGGGGCCACCGTGGAAGGAAGTTTATATTTTAGGAAAATAATTCCGAAAAGATTAGGCCTTGAGCAGAGAACAGGAGTGAAATAACTTCAGACAATTTAGTGGTGCCTCTGATCAGATTCTTTTGGGGGCTGACATGACAGGAGTGACTTTTCATAAATGTTCGTCTCTAGAAGGAAAAAGCAAAAAAACTTTTTCTTGCTGATGATAGAATTTAATTTAATTTTTTTTTTTTTTGAGGAAGGGGCAGAGAGAGAGAAAGGGAGCAAACGAAGGGGAGTTACTTGATGCGGTTTTACTTGATCCACTCTTTCAGGTACAG
Organism: Bos indicus x Bos taurus; assembly: GCF_003369695.1. NCBI lineage: Eukaryota > Metazoa > Chordata > Mammalia > Artiodactyla > Bovidae > Bos > Bos indicus x Bos taurus. Next base: position 4,450,318 of record NC_040078.1, on the reverse strand, counting down.
TGTGTTAGCAGAAGGCAGGTGATTAGACCCTATATATTTATTCTGATCTGGATACGAGCAATAGACCTTCAATAATAAGACTCCGTGGAAGACACAGTGTCAGCTTCTAATGAGAAGCATCCCTTCTCTCCAGTCGTTTCGTGTCATCCCCTTTTAGAAGCCGATTTGGACCCATTCTGGCAGCTGAGAAGTGGGGCAAAGGGTGCAGTGAGCAGCCCGGGTCAGACCTACCTGAGTGAGGTCTTCGGAAATTTGGTGTCATGTTTTTTAGCAACTGGATGTCTACGAGGACTGGGACTGAGGAGAATTTAAGTGAAACTGAGGAAGCTCGAAGAAGGTTCATGAGTCGGGGAAAGGCACGGGGGAGACCTGTGGTCTGGGCCTTGTGGGCTGTCGGGAGCTGCGAGCAGTGAGGGTGCTGGGTCCCAGGCGGGTGGCGGGCTGCACCCGGGGTGGGGAGGTGGCAAGGTCTGGCCCTGCGAGGGTCTGGCCCTTTCTACATGCCTTTGCTTCTCTGTTCTGCTGACGTTCATATGCTTTTGGTTATTGTTGGCAAAATTAAAAAATTTACCCCCAAACAAGCAAACAAACCAAAACTCAGATATTAAACATATTTAAATAGGCAAGCATTTTAATTTTTTCATTTAAAGCATAACCCTGGCTTCTCTTGAGACATAGTTTTACATGCATGCCTTAGGAAAACTTAGGCTGCACTTTGGTTTCCAACTTCTGTTAGATGAATGCTGTTATGGTTGGAACTTGGTGTGGTGATTCTAAATATACTTTTTACCTTTACTTTTTATTTAAAAAGTCACCCAAAATGCCACATGATTGAGGCAGTGTCCTAGGTACATCTCCCAAAGACAGCTCTTACTCATTTTCTATGCTCCTGGAAGCACCCTGTCCTTTGCATGGACACTTTAGCCTGGGTTGCTGCTAAGCTGCTAAGTCACTTCAGTCGTTTCTGACTGCGTGTGACCCCATAGACGGCAGCCCACCAGGCTCCCCCGTCCCTGGGATTCTCCAGGCAAGAACACTGGATATAATAATTCTAGCTCCACTCTTGCACCCTACCTGAAATGGTATGGTAAGGTTTAAGGAATGTAGTAATTGATTAATAAAATAAGCAGAGGATTAATGAGTTGTTTGTTAAGTACTTTGAGCTCCCTGGGTGATACAGATAAGAGATACTGTATTTTCTATAGTAAATTATCTAAAGACTTGTATTCTATTCCATTTCGTAGGTTGCCAATGTGTTAACTCTTCCTTTGAATATATAATTGAGTTGGCGAGGTAGTCATTATGTCCCATCAGGAGAAGTCTCTGGTTGAATCTTTTGTCTCATCTTCATCTTAGCGATAACACTTCTCAGAATTTGGCAGAGTGATTTCCAGAATTAAAAAAAAAGTGTGAGGATCAACTGACATAGGATTATAAAACCTATCTTCCTTTATGGCAGAATAAGGTCAGTGGTGACTTCGCGGAAGGTCTTCTTACTTCTGACAGCTCTCTTTCAGGCTCTCAATAATTGGTAGAAATCAAGATTGCAGTGGGTGGGAAAATTCATCCATTTTGGTTTAGGTCATGGTATAGTTTAGGTCAACTATATCTCTCATTGATACTCTGTCATTAAGTAGAAACTGGGGTGGGTCCCTCATACCTGTACTAGTTCTGGACATACCAGTAAGTAGTTATAAGATGACAAGTAGATAGCTTAAATACTTTCAGGAGACGCTATAATAGTCGTGCTTAAGGATCTGGTCTCTGAAGCCTGACAGCTTGGGTCTGTATCCCAGATCGCCAACTTTTTCAGTTGTGTAACCTAGTTAAGTTTATGGAACTTCTCTGTGCCTCATTTTTTTTTCACTTAGAAAATAAAGATAAAAATGGTACCTATTTTGGAGGGTTATTGTGAGGATTAAATGAAGTAGTACATGTAAATTACAGTGCCTGGCATAGAGTAAACAGTCCATAACTGTTAGCTTGTATTATTTCTGGCCCTGTTTTCGTACATGAAAAAGAGAGGCTTGTACCAGATGGTCCCTAAAGACCAAGCCAATTCCAAGACTCTAATTCTGTGCTGAAAAAAGAAAAATAGTGCTGAATTTAAGATTTGTTTTCTTATGTTTCTCTTGCCATTCTCTTAAAGTGAGAATGAGTTGTATCTGGCCAAAAGGCTGGGCAAGGTTGGGAGAAGAGGGGAAAAAAAGAATGGATAAGAGCAAAAATGAAGGTTTTCAATTATGTCCAAACTGGACAACAAGCACCTGTAAAGCTACAATGGCATTTTTGGTGATGACATTTTCTTAGCATTAGCAGCTGGAGATATTGTGTAATCATAGTTAAAAATATTTTCCCTCTGAAAACACATAGGCCCATCCATTCAATTCACAAAGTTTCAGAGGAGGAAGAGTAACATAAAGTGAGTTTAGGGCAACCTGACCTCTACCTGTCTTCCTCATCAGTTCCTACTTGAGGGAAAAATGATATTTTTCTTATAACAACAACCTTGGTACTAGTAGGTTTATTTTTATTTTTTTATAGCTTTCTTGGGATATATTTCATATACCATGAAATTCACCCATTTAAATTATACAGTTCAGTGGTTTTGGTCTATTCACAAAATTGTGCAACCATCACCACAACCTAAATTTAGAATATTTTTATCACCCCCTACAAAAAAAAAAAACCTTGTACTCATTACCAGTCAGTTCATATTCCTCCTCTTGCCTAGCCCCTGCTAATCACTAATCTCTGTCTGTATGGATTTAGCCATTGTGGACATTTCACATAAATGGAATCATATAATATATGGTTTATTCCTAGCTTTTTTCTCTTAGCGTGGTGTTTTTAAGGGTCACTGTGCTGTAGCATGTACTGATACTTCATTCCTTTTTATAGCCAAATAATATTCCATTGTATGGATATACCACATTTTATTTATCCATTTATCAGTTGATGGACATTCAGGTTGTTCACATGTGTTGTTGCTGCTCGGAACATTTTAACAAAGTTTTATGTGGCCATGTTTTTATTTCTCTGGGTATTTACCTAGGAGTTGAATGTTGGATCATATGGTAACTCTGTGCTTAGCATTTTGAGGAATTGGTGAACTTTTCCAGAGTAACTGTAGTAGATGTATTCTTAAGTTTTATTGTAAATGACATTACATTTGGTCTTCATCACTTTTAACATTCCATTTTTTCAGTCTTTTTCTTCAGTCCCTGATCTTTCTTTTCCTCTGTGTGTCAAGGTTTACTGTATTTTTTTATCTTCTTGGATCAATACCTACTCTAAGAAAAAGTATTTTGATAGTTGCTTGACTTGAAGTGAACACGATCAAGATTTATATGAAACCTCTCTCAGAACTATCTGCATTTTAGAGAGAAAAAGAAGTGAAGTCAAAGGAATGAATCTCTATGGCTGAAATCTCAGGTGTCAGGTTCCCGGAGAAGAAGACCTTTGCCAAGAAGACCAGACGGTGTTCTGAAGAGCAGTCTAGTATGACAGAGAGAGCAGGGTGTCTGAGTGAAACCAGTCTGGATTCAGATCCTCACTTGTGTGTAACACTGGAAAGTTGATTTAACAGCGCTTCAGTATCCTTAGCTATACAGTAAAGACAATGCAATGTAGGCTTGCTTGAGGGACTAAACAGGACAAGAATATAAACCACACAGTTGCATGAGTGTGCTAAATAAACAGCAACTACTGTTGTCTTTTCAAAACCACACGACTGACTGTCGACCTCTGGTCTCATTAGTTTGACACTGTCTATTCAGGTTGGGTTTTCTACCAGCGCTGGCCACAAGGTTTTCAGACTCCCTGAGATACTTCCTGACAGTGCTTTTAAATGCTTTAAAAGATTTTCTGTATGAAAGGGGGGAACCCCCAAAACTCAGCAGAAGGTATCCCAACACTCTTGTACTTCCTGCCTTCAATCCTAGAGTTCTAGCGAGAGAAGAATCCCATTGAATAGTGCTATGCAGTGAACCCATATTTCATTCCAAATTTAATATTTTAAATTTTGTAGTAGTCCACTGGAAAAAAACAAGTGAAAAGAAACAGGTGAAATTAATTGTAAGAATACATTTTATTTAAATCCAAGTATATCTAAATTATTTCAACATGTCAATATAAAATTATTAATGAAATATTTCCACTTTTTGTATTAAGGCTTTCAAATCTATTGTATATTTTACATTTGTAGCACATCTTCCATTTGGACTAGCCCAAATGGGCAACTCCAAGTGCCCAAGAGGCTCATGGGACCAGTGTCCTCCATATTGGACAGCATGGCTGTCCATGCTGCCATGGAAGACTAAGGAAGACTCCTGGTTGTTCCCTACTCACACTTGATCTGGTGGTTCTGCACCAATTGAAATTGGTTCTTGATGGATAGCCATGTTGTGGAAAAAAAAAAAAAACAAAACAAAAACCATATCTAAGGCATCTCTTTCCAGCAGGGAATAATATCCCACTCCTGGGAGCCAGGATGAGGTAGTTCCCCTGTAACTCCTTCTGTTTTTACTTCTTTCTTTCCTTGACTCCCTGTTTTATGGTTTGATTCCTTATCCTAAGGATTTGAACTTGAAATGTTCCCTAAAATAAAATAGGTGGCGGAAATAACCACCTTTTTCTAGAATACAGTGGAACAAGTACAGAGAATTCTATGTGGAGACAAAAAAAAGTTTGCTGGATCTTGGGTCAAGAGTTCTAAGACCTAACGCTGCCTGCCTCCAAGTTACTATATTATTTTGAGAATGCCATTTATCCTCATGGTCTCATATTTCTACATCCATGGAATGGGCCACTTCAGTGAGCCACTAATCTGAGCCCACCTTTCACAGATCATGAGGTCTAACATGGTCCCCACCAGGGCCTGGATACATAGCATTTATGAAAGGAAATTCTTCTTTCATTGTTATGGCACTTCTAATTTATCCTCTGACTCCTTATATCTTTTCTAGACAGTCATGTAAAACTGGTTATGGTGGTGTTAAAGCAACTTCCATCAATCAAATTGAGTTGGAAAGGCAAGCTGGGAGGAAAAAAAAAAAAGTAGTAATTTTTTTTTCCCCCCTAATTGAAGCATTCAGTATCACATTTTACAAAGCCAGCTGGAGGCCAGTCCCAGTTTAATCCACCTTGTTGACTCCATGACTAAATGCAAATTATGTTTCTTTTGCATCCTATCTGTTTGTAGCTATTGGATTCTAGACTGAAAATTGCTTTTGGAAAATACGAAGATTTACGGTTCTGGACTTGGAAGTGCAGTATACCTTTGCCAAGTTCATATGGTGCGGCCCAGGAAGTCAGCAAATTTAGGTTTGCTTTACACCTTAGAATTGTGGACAGTTGCTTGTTCAGTGTGCCTCAGCTGAAACACTAAAACGATGTCTGTTTCCCACCTATCTGTCAGTGGGGCTTCTGGAAACTTAAAGTGAAGATATTTAGAAAGATGTTTGACTTTCCTTGAGAAAGTGTCAGTGTGAGAAAAGTTCTCTGTTTGTCCTGCTTTGAGACAAGTTTGAATCTGCCAGGAGGTCAAAGGAATAAATTTACCTAGTGGCCTGTGCTGGCAGGGCCGCCAGTCATTTTTCTGAGGGTTTTAGGTGATTTGAGCTCCAGTCTTGTCACCGTAAGAGAATCCTCCTTATAATTACCATTGTTAATAGAACTGAAAGTTTGCATTTATCTTTTGTTCCTAACAAAGAAAGCCTCTCAGAGACCCCGATGATGAGCCCAGCCTACATCCATTCTGAAAGGCTCTCTGTGGATATGAGGGTACAGACGTTAATTCCTCACTGCAGAGGTGCTAGGGCCGTGCACCCTGCTTACATTAACAAACATTTAAAAACAAAGCCGGGGCGATACCAGCACAGCTTTCCTCCGTGTGGTCTCCTTACCAGGGTGACTGTAACCCCTAACCCCTTGCAAGGGAGATGCGAGGTTGGGTGTGGGTAGGTGGTGATGCCCCGGGCAGCACGGAGTATAAAGGCCAGACGAGAAGTAACCAGATCCTGTGAGGAATAAATTAAAGCCACTTCCTCCCGAGGCCAATCAACGGGGAAAGAAAGCAACAAAAACCTTAGAGATGAGAGAGCCTGTTTGCTTAGATCAGGTGGAAAAGAGAAATCGGAGTTTTCGAAAAGGAGTTTAAAGGGACGCATTACAAAATAAAACTTTGGGAACTTAAGAAAATGCTAAGAAACCATGGAGGAGCAGGACAGTGAGCCACATGGCCTTGTGCTAGCTAAGAGAGGCCCCTTCAGACAGGATCGCAATGCCTCTCGCTGGGCCTGGTTAGACGGGCGCCTAGGTCTTGCGGCAGCATCCCGCTTAGCTAGGCTTTCAGAGGAGGGGGCTCTGCGGGGGCCGTGACGCCTCCTAGAAAACTGGTGATCTCGCCGCGGATCTGATAGGGATGCTGGGGAGCGCCCGCCGGCTCCGGTCCCCTGCCGGCCGGAGGCCTCCAATGAGCCCCGCGGGGCTGCGCTCACTGGCCAGGAGCCGCCGCCCCGCGCAGAAGCGGCCTGGAGCCCCCAAGCCCGGCGCCGGCCGCTCTTGAGCGGCCAAGGAAGCCGAGCATTCCCGGAGCTGAGCTTGGTTGTGTATTCACGGATTTTCTTCTCTTTGGCGCCCCAGGCTCCCTCTCTTCCCAGCCACCTCCTTTCTGGGCTGCCCTCATCATCTCTCTAATCCCCGAGAGGGTGATAGGAGAGGACCCAATCCTATCCTATCATAGGGAGAAAACCATCCTTCTTTTATTAAATACCCCCCCAGGCCAGGCTTGGACCCACCTTGCCACAGCAATCAGAGCCTCTGGTGAGGAGCAAGGGTGTGGAGGTCTGTCACCAGGGAGCCAGGCGTGGGGGCTGTGCTGCATTTTCCATACGCACAGTGGCCGAGCAGTACAGACACTGGTGGCGGTGGTTTTGCATACAGAAGTGAAATTCAGAAGGCAGCGTGCAAGCACGTGGGTGAGTGTCTGCGGGTGCCAGCGCTCACACGCACACATCTTAATTTGCAGCTCCTGCTTAGTTGCCTCGGTGTCGTTTCCTCTGTATTCGGTAAATAATCTAGTTGATGCTTTATGGTATTGAAATGAATCAAGTAACATAATCAGAAGTTCCTGCAGAAACCCTCCCATCTTCTTTCTCTCATCTCTTACAGGGAGCATCTTCCCCTGGGGAGATTTTTAACCCAAAGAACCTTGATGTATTTTAAACAGCATTGGTATTTGTTTTTGTCAAGCTTGGTCTTTCTTTAACACTTGAAGAAGGTTGGAGGCCTTCCTGCAGACCTAGTTGCTGATATGGCCGCTTGGATTGTCTTGTCTCAGAGGAAGGCCTAAAGGGGCCTCAAGCTGCTTTCTTTTTGCAAGTCTTCTGAAAGTAAAGGATTAATTTTGGTGGTTTGCCCCCCCTCTAGCCCATACACACAGTTGCCTCCCCTCCCCCACCTAGCCTGCTGGAGCCGAGGCAGGAAGGGGCTGTCGTCATGCTCAGGCCTAAGCCATATTACTTTATTTTTCTTTGTAGAAAGTTACACTACGAAAGATGTTCTTCATGTGTGATTATTATTCTTAAATGGATTCTTGTGCTTTCCTATCATTGCTCTGTTACAGCCTCCCGGGGCACCCATCAGGTCCTCTAATTAGACCCTCCAGAAACTGTCTATTGAGTGAATGTGGGAGAGTGAGAAGTCAGAAATGTTGAATTCCTTCATTACTTTGAAAATCTTTGAATTAATTCTCTCTATAAATTTCTACTAGCCCAGTCTTGGATCCACCAGCTGAAGAATGAGGCCCATTATTCATTTCACAGGATAAGTTTCTCATCCCTGTAACTCTGGGGGAGAAGATGGAAGCGTTATTATATAGGTTGAGAGTTGACATATTCTTTCTGACTGTTATAGATATTATAGCTAAAATATAAGAGTAGCAATACTAATACCAGTGATGAGGATAATAAAGAATGAAAATAATTACCTTCTCTCTGTTGCTGATTTGGACACTGCCCCCTCCTACTCATTTACCATACTATCTCTTCCCTTTTTAGGCATTTCAGGCTGGAATATCTTGGTAACTACAACTTTCAGTTAACTTTGTAAAGGTTTACACGAAGGAGAAAATCTCCCCAGTGTCTTCCATTTGGACTTACGTATGCAAAGATGGGTTGTCTTGCCAATATCCCACAAGAATATATCTTCTTCTCACTTACGTTGGCTAATGTCACCTCCTGAATGTTGGCCTTCATAAGTGAAGAGTCATGAACACTTGATTGCTTTGAAGTAAGTTTGACCACATATATTTTTAAAAATATTTATTTATTTGGCTGCACCAGGTCTTCATTGTGGCCTGCAGGATCTTCAGTTGTGGTATATGAACTCTTACTGTGGCATGTGGGATCTAGTTCCCTGACCAGAGATAGAACCTGCAACCCCTGTGTTGGGAGCATAGAGTCTTAGCCACTGGACTGCCAGGGAAGTCCTTGATCACATATTTTTGAACACAGACATTTCTGGAGATATTGGGCCAAACTCTTACCTCCCACAGGTTGAAAAGTAAAAAAGTTAAAAATAAATTCCTGCCCTGCTTGGGTTTAATTTTTCAATACCAGTTAGACATTTCATTTTAGACCTCCTGTAGGACATGATGAAATTACAGAGTTTGCATTCTATATTGGCCCATTTGTTGCTGTAGCAAATATTTAAGACACTTCTCTGTTTGAGGCATGAAAGACACGGAGAAATGCAAATGTGCCAGCGATGGCCCTTACCCTCAGGGAACCTACAGCCCAATGTAGGCCCAGAATCATGGTCATGATCTTTGTAGCATGGGCAGCAGACTTGCTCCCGAAGGCCTGTTCCCAAGACAGGACTGTGTTCCTTAGGGCTAGGTGTGTGTCTGAGGAGGTCATTCCGAGCCAAAGGTGTCACAGGCTGATAGGCATGGAAGAGCGCTTTCTTTCATTCAGAGGGTGCAGACTGTTATGTAGGCAGCCCAAGAAGTGTTCTGTGTCTGAGTTCTCGTGTAGCTCACCTTCTTTCCCTGAACACTGCCTCTGCTTCCTTTCCTTTCTGCCTCTTCCTTCCACTCTCTTTTGTTTTTATTCTTTTTAACTCCCCTCCACTGGGGCCTCCCCCAGACCCACAAATCGCTATTTGCCCAACCTGTGACCTGAGACCACTTGGCATTTCCCCAGGATGGCTGGAATTTACCGCCTGCCGAAGAAGCATCTGTGACATTTGCTCACCTGGGCAGCTTAAGCTACAGGGTCCGCGTGGAGGGACTGCTGAAAGGAAGTGTGAAATTTACCTCTGCGCACCAAGGTTCTTGCCAGCAGGGAGACAAACAAGGATGCTTTCAAGAAGCTGAAATTAATTTTTATCAGGGTATGCGTATATAGTCCTATATATTCATACACACATTTATTATGTATTCAATAAATGTGTGTAGACAATTTGTACATTATCTGTTATTCTCTAGTCATTATTTTAACAAATTAAATTTTCATGGTTAGCTTCATCTTTCACATTCATACCCTCCCCTTGCACAGCTCCCTTCTTTCTTCCTCTCACTCCCTGCTGGTAGAAGACACTGGGTTAACTTAGTGCTCTTTGAGGCCTTGTGCCATCAGCCCTCCTGTCTCCTTAAGGTTTATGAGATTCTGGTGATGGCTTTCTCACTGTGGTGGTCGGCCCAACCAGGCCCAGTTGTTCTGCTGGTAAGGAAATAGCTGCTTGTCTCTTTGGATCAAACTGGTCTAGGAGCTTCTTCAATCCAGTTACTGGGACAGGCCAGCCTTAGAGGCTTCTCTGGCTCTTGGAACACACGGACGCACAGTCTGTGTGTCCTGGCTGTCAGCCGAGGAAGGGAGGCAGGCAGTGTAGATGGTTAAGCTGTTACTTTATACTCGTGTTTACCCTGTCCAAGTGATTTGAAGGGGAAGAGTGCTTTGGGCCCCAGGCTGGGGCAAGAGTGCTGGTGGGTCATTTTAGCATGAAGCTGAATGGAAAATGTCAGCGGGAGTGATGCCTCATTTTCCCTTTGGAGCATGGAATTCTGTAATAATAGTTAATGCATGGAACACTTAAAATATGTGGAGCTCCTATTGCCCCAACTTTTAAGGTGAAGAAACTGAAAGAGAGTTTCATAAACTTTCCGAAAGTCACACAGCTCAGGAGAGGATCCGTTGAGACAAGTTTGACTTAGGAAGTTTTACTAAATGTAAATTTTTCTACCATGGTATTCATTCCCATTGAGTGACAGCCCTTCAGCTTGTGATTCTTCCCAGAAAATCCCATGGAATCCTACTCAGTTGTCCAAATAACAAATCATTTGGCTCTGCCTACTTCTGGTCCTGTTTCTCAGGTACATGAACTTCATTATCTCTTGGCTATGGTTGGCTGTAAAGCATAAATAAAAGGAGATAAGTCCAAAATTCTCCTTGGGCCTCTTTCCTGATTTTTGTTAGGCCCCTGCCTTTGTTTTGAGAATCTACCTCCTGACTCCTTCAGGCAACGAACATGACTTATCTTCATCAGTTCAGTTCAGTCGCTCAGTCGGGTCCGACTCTTTGCGACCCCATGATTTGCAGCACGCCAGGCCTCCCTGTCCATCACCAACTCCCAGAGTTCACCCAAACTCATGTCCATCGAGTCAGTGATGCTATCCAGCCATCTCATGTCTGTCGTCCCCTTCTCCTCCTGCCCCCAATCCCTCCCAGCATCAGGGTCTTTTCCAATGAGTCAGCTCTTCGCATGAGGTGGCCAAAGTATTGGAGTTTCAGCTTTAGCATCAGTCCTTCCAATGAACCCAGGACTGATCTACTTTAGAATGGACTGGGTTGGATCTCCTTGCAGTCCAAGGGACTCTCAAGAGTCTTCTCCAACACCACAGTTCAAAAACATCAATTCTTAAAAAAAAAAAAAAATCAATTCTTGGGCGCTCAGCTTTCTTCACAGTCCAACTCTCACATCCATACATGACCACAGGAAAAACTATAGCCTTGACTAGACAGACCTTTGTTGGCAAAGTAATGTCTGTGCTTTTGAATATGCTGTCTAGGTTGGTCATAACTTTCCTTCCAGTGAGTAAGCGTCTTTTAATTTCATGGCTGCAATCACCATCTGCAGTGATTTTGGAGCCAAAAAAAATAAAGCCTGACACTATTTCCACTGTTTCCCCATCTATTTCCTATGAAGTGATGGGACCAGATGCCATGATCTTCGTTTTCTGAATGTTGAGCTTTAAGCCAACTTTTTCACTCTTCTCTTTCACTTTCATCAAGAGGCTTTTGAGTTCCTCTTCACTTTCTGCCATAAGGGTGGTGTCATCTGCACATCTGAAGTTATTGATATTTCTCCCGGCAATCTTGATTCCAGCTTGTGCTTCCTCCAGCCCAGTGTTTCTCATGATGTACTCTGCATATAAGTTAAATAAGCAAGGTGACAATATACAGCCTTGATGTACTCCTTTTCCTATTTGGAACCAGTCTGTTCCATGTCCAGTTGTAACTGTTACTTCTTGACTTGCATATAGGTTTCTCAAGAGGCAGGTCAGGTGGTCTGGTATTCCCATCTCTTCCAGAATTTTCCAGTTTATTGTGATCCACACAGTGAAAGGCTTTAGCATAGTCAGTAAAGCAGAAATAACATGTTTTTCTGGAACTCTCTTGCTTTTTTGATGATCCAGCAGATGTTTGCAATTTGATCTCTAATGTAGGCTAAAACTTGATTGCCCCTCTGTTTTATATATATATATATATAAATATATATAAATGTATTTGGCTCCTCTTTCTCCTTTGTGCTCGGTCATGTCCGACTCTTTGTGACCCCATGGACTATATTAGCCCACCAGGCTTCTTTGTCCATGGGATTTTCCAGGCAAGAATACTGGAGTGAGTAGCCATTCCCTTCTCCAGGGAATCTTCCTGACCCAGGAATTGAACCTGGGTCTCCTGCATTGCTGGCAGATTCTTTACCATCTGAGCCACCAGGGAAGCCCAAATTGAGAATCCTTTAGCCAGACTCCCATCCAAGCACTAACTAGTCCTCACCCTGCTTAGCTTCCAAGACTAGATGAGATCAGACATATTCAGGATGGTATGGCTATACATGTATATGCATAATACATAGCTCACCTTTTCTGATTCCTTTTCAGAAGCCTGGGACTTGGGAGCTTAAAGCAGGGCACAGTGTCTTGTTGTTGCATGCCCTTCCTGGTCTTGTTGTCCTTCTGTCTCACCTCTGTGTGTGGTCACACTCTGGCCCAGGGCAGTGCAATGATTCTTTTTTTTTTTTTCTGGCCGCATCATGTAGCATGTGAGATCTCAGTTCCCCGATTGAACCCACACACCCTGCAGTGGAAGCCCTGAGTCTCAATTGCTGGACCTCCAGGGAAGTCCCCTCAGATGGTTCTAAAGGTGTGAATGAAGATTGCTTTGGTGAGACCACAAAGTCTCACGTGCCCAGCTGTGGAGTTGCTCTTGGTTTTGAGGAGTGGGTGTTCTCAGTTTAGAGAAGGGGACAGTGCCTCCCAAGGAGTGGCGCAGCCCAGAGCGCAGCCAGCCTGATGTCAAGGACCTAGGTGGGGAGCAGGTCCTGGGGACGGGCGTGGATGCTGGTGGTTCAGGGCCTGTTACTGTCACATCGCCCCAGGGGGTAGAAGGGAAAGAAGGATTTCAAGGACTTATATTTAAATGTATGGTTTAGAAAACCGTATAGTCCCAGGAAGATTTTAACAAAGAACATTTTATAGAAGCAAATGAATTCACTGTTAATCGTATGGCCCTAGCTCAGTATCTACGATAACCCCCCACGTTTATATTTTTTTCCTGTCGTTTTCCTTGTGGCTGTATGAATTTTCTATTTCTTGGAGATGACTGTATACTCAGGGATGAAATTTTCTTCTGTTTATCAACAGAACCTGTTATATATGTTATTTATTTATTGCTCATTTCATTTCAAAGAGGAATTCAAGTAGCTTACCAGAAGGTACAAATAAAACAAAGAGATTTACTAGAGAAATGAGGCAGTTAGAAGAGAAAAGATAGAAAAATGTAAAGTGCAAGGGAACGTTAGTATGTAAAATTGCATGCACCAGATCCTTTCTCATTTTGGCCTTCTCAAGCCTTTTGCTGATAAGTCAATAGCTTCCTGATTGTTCAGAACAAACTAGTCTTAAGACCTTGTTCAATCTAGATCCTGTACATGGCTGTGGATTTGACACTTTGTTTCCTGGTAGCAGAAGCAAAAAGGGTAATAGGATCAGTTTCAAATTTCAAAGCCTTTAGTATTGAAAGTGAATCATTTGTTGGCTGCATGCAATTCCTGACATGGTTCCTAATAAGAAGATGCTAAATGATATGATAGATGTTGCCCTCAACATAGGAACAAAATATTCTAGTTCGTATTTTACTGTAGCTGTTTCTATATAGTATCCCCACAGCACTAGCCAGATTTTATTATAGCTGTTTGTTTACAATCTGACTCCCTTATCAGGCTAATGAATTCTGGAAAATAATAATAAGATCTAACATGTTCTCATCAACATAAATATAGTAAATATATATATAGTAAATACTCAATTAATATTTTTTGAATTGAAACACTTATTATCCAAAAGGAGGAAAATCCATGCATTAATATTTATTGAGAATTTTTACCAAAAAGAAGGATCAAAAGCCCCTGCCCTAGAAGAATTTATGGTCTGCTGGGATAGATACATCTTAATGGATACATTGGACCCTAGCTTGATAACTGCTTTATAATAGAGATATGAACATTTTATTTATTTATTTATTTATTTTTTGGTGAAATGAGGCATGAGATTGCTTAAAATGCACTCCCAGTCGTCTTGCGTCTCCGTTTGGAGTTTGGGCTTTGGGTCCTTAAGCCAAGAGGGGAGGGGAAAATCAGGAATAATGAGGGCATCTGAGAGGAAAGAGGCCACTGTCTTGCAGTTTGCATTTCCACTTCTTTCTCTTTTGGGGAGAAGGTCCTTGGCTAACTCACCCAGCCTCCATGACCCCCAACTCTCTGGGATGTGGGAGGGGTAGGGCTGCAAGGAGGTAGGGAGTGGGCCCCTCTTGGGGCCTCTTCCTGACTTGACCTGGCAGCCTCAACAGGGAGACTGGTTCCTTTTCCCACTGCCGGCAACGTGATCACCATCACCGCCATTCCTGTAATGACTTATAGAGATCCTAAGACCAGGAAGAATGAATGATCCCTGGGACATATTTGTAAAATAAAGAGTGAAAAGAGTAAATAACTCCCACGTCTGACTTTTACCCAGATTTATTAATTTTCCCAGGGATCAAACCCGGGTCTCCAGCATTGCAGGCGGATTCCTTACCAGCTGAGCCACAAGGGAAGCCCTATTAATTTTTAGTTATTCGTTATTAATCAGAGAATTTTTACCTTCATATTTCCCTTTCTTCCCTCTTTTCCTTTCCTCATTTAAAAAAAAAAAAAAAACATTTACTCGGCACGGACTTCTAAGCTAGGCACTATGAGAAATGCAAAATAGGACCTTGTCCTTAATTGCTTATCATTGGGAGAAGGTAGAGAGGGCTCAGGGCAGCCACTGATCAGGGCTTTGCAGGTCACTTGAGTGTAGGACGGTCTTTAACCCTCAGTATGCTCTGAAAGTTTCCAGAAAGATGACTGCAGTTTTCTCTGAGCTTGTAACCTTCTTCCCCCTCTAGATGGTACACTCCTAGTGTGCAGCGCTTCTTTCATCTCTGCATGCCTAGCACCATGCTTGGTATATGTACCATACTCATGTGTTAGTTGAAGGAAGGAAGGAAAAAGGAGTCACACAATTCATCTAAATCTGAATAGAACTTATTTCTATTTTCAGACTACCTATCTTAAGACCTTATTTCCAAAATTACTACTATTTGCTGGCTTCTGAACCTTATGTGTGTGCTTCTGCGATGTGTCAAAAAGTAGAAGACAGGATGTAAATTGCTCTTAGGTCTATTGGATCACTCTTGTGAAGTGCTCCAAAATCAGTGCTCAGAGAGAAAAAGGTTTCTGGTTAGAATCAACCTGTTATTGAATGGGGACAATTCTTGAATGGCTTCTTTAAGTCTGGGTTTTCTGAGTTATTATCTTGGCCTTAGGGTCAGGAAGGATGCTCAGGGTATCCTTGGGTAGATGGAGGGGTGGGGAAGAGTGTGCAAGAGAGGACACATGAGAACCCTGTAAAGACAAGTGATAATCAGATTGAGGAAGCTGGCTCCACACAATCTTCAGTGGGAGAGGCGGAGGTGGGAAGGGCAGCTGCTTTAACTAGTCAGTGGCTCAGATTCCAGTACCTTCCTTTTACTCCCATCCTCAAATTGTCCTCCTGTCTTTTCCTATCTGCAAAGCCTCCTCTTTTCTCTTTTCCTTCTCCCAAATGTTAGGCCAATTTTCTCTTTGCTCCTGCTGACTTTTTACCCAGGTTTACTCCTATGAGTTCAATTAGAATGTTGGGAAAGGACTCCTCCATTAAATAATAATAATAATAATAAATACAAATAAACTTAGGAAGTTGAAAGTTAGATATTTTAAAATGTGAAAGTGATTGCAGACCCTGAGGCAGGGGAAGTGATTGAATAAGAAGCTCTCTTGGGCACTCTCTACAGCTTCTCCCCTCACCCCTCCCAGTGTGAGCATGTGTAATTTAAACCTGTCCTTGGACAGGAGGAAAGGAAGAATTGCCCCCACCTTCCTCCTGCCAGCTCCCTCCCTGTGTGGAAATTCCTTGGTTGGAGTCTGTGATATCTCAAACTGGGCTGTCACTTTTCAGGGTCACTCTCTGGGGCTGTCCTTCCCCATCCCAGCGCAGTTCACATGTTTCTGAGTTAAGAGTAGCAGAAAGCTCATTTTTGTTACACATTTCCCTCCTTACGAGCCCTCTTCCATGGAGGGTCCTCCGTGTGCTTTAGTGCCTTTGCCATTTAGGCCTCTCCTGGGGAGGATGGGTGTGTGTGTCTTAGACCAGGAATCTCACTATGGCCTTTGGGGAGGGCTGTGGTCTTTGAGGATCAGTACATTTTTTAGAAAGTCTTGAAGATTCCCTTTGGCTTGATTGGAAGACCACTTGAACCAGTTTCTCTGTCTGATTCTCTTCCATGGCTATTGCACTCTCTTCAGCAGAGTCACTCTATCTAAGGCTTCTTATCCTCTTCTATGTTGCCGAGACTGTTACCTTAAGTTGGGCATCTCAGCAGCTAATAAAATGTCTAGCCGAGAAACCTTTAGCATTTTGCTTTCTAATCTTTTTCCTTTACATCCTATATGCGTGTGTAGTTTTTTCTTGAATAAGGACCCCTTTCCTTTATGTTATTAATAAACAAAATAGCTTTCAATTTACAGTCTCACCCCTTTTGTATGCCATCCTTTGCATGAGTTGTGCTTATAGACATTCATTCATTCATCCAGATATTCAAAAAATGACATCTTCCTGGGGTACTAAAGTTAAATAGAAAGAAGTCTGGAAACTCTGATATACACAGAGAAGATATGTGTTGTACTCACACCCTTGGAAATTAGAGCAATTTGTAGTATCTTGAAAGAACTGTAAATATAGGTGATCACTCTTACAATCCTACTGGCAAATTCACGCATCAAACCAAATAGGAAAATGCACCCAACATCCACTGCTTATGTTTAACGGTTTATACTGGTGGAGTTGTTCCTCTAATGCATGCGGACAGATAGGAGTAAGCAGGGCAAAGGGTATTATTTGCAGAAGATACACGTGTGTCCATGTCATTGCTGGCCTGGAGAGTTGCTCAAGGGTGAAGATGCTATAGTTACCCTCTCAAGAGCAAGCCTCAAATACGGCACTAGGCATGTGATGAGTGTCCAGTAGATGCTTGTTTTTCTTTCTTCATTTCCAAAGCAAATCAGAAACATACAGGCCCATTTGGAGCAGCCCTGTGATGCAGGGGGACAGATTCTGGCCTGTTCTGCTTTTAAATAGATGGGTAAGAGGGGCTTGCGACTCAGGCCAGCTTTCTCACCTGTAAGGTGTGCATTGTTACACTCATCTGCCTGGTCCTCTCCACTTCCAGGAAGATTATGAATCTCCAGTGAGATCTAAGTGTAAAATGCATTGTAAATTACAAAGCATAACCCAACTTGCAGATTTTTATATTTTTATTTTTTTTCTCTAACTTATCCTGTCACCACTGCTTACAAAATCGAAGCAAGAGAGCGAACTCACAGTTTGGCAGGCATGTGGAAGGCTGATTTAGAACATGGCATAGATTTAGAAATCTTGTTGAACACAGAATTGGTGGGGCATGCAGTTGAATATGGAGCTTGAGATCTCGAGAGAGTTGAGCAGAGAGGTGTGATTTAGAGTTTGATGATGGTGCGTTGAGACCGTTATCCACAGAGGGAACGTGGAAATAGAGGTTAGCTGCCCACAGAGAAAACAGTGGTGACAGTCCACCAGGATTTGTATGGAGAATGGAACTTGGATGTCGACCTCGCGAACCTTCACATCTAAGGATGAAGCGCAGGACAGTGTGCATGAGGGAGATAGCAAGTGTGGTTTGATGTGAACAAATACTGTCTGCCTGCTTCACTTCCCTGGTTCACGCACCAGGTGGGATGAGCTACTGCTGGATCTTCAGTTAAGGGGTACTGATGTTCACTTCGGACGGATGTACTTGAGAAGTGTATGGGTCCAGTTTTGGTAACTGTGTCCTTTATTTTGAATCTACTCCTTAGCTTCACGGAAGCAAGGCGTGTCATGGGCAGAACACTGGATGGGGGTATTATGGAGAGTGGGGACGGGTACGTTCCTTTTACTTCGGGCGTCTTCTTCGCCTTATGGTTAAGTAAAGGGGTTTGATCTGAACGATGTAAGAGGTCTCTTCCAGGGCTTCCCTGATAGCTCAGTTGGTAAAGAATCTGTCTGCAATGCAGGAGACCCCAGTTCGATTCCTGGGTCAGGAAGATCTGCTGGAGAAGGGAAAGGCTTCCCACTCCAGTATTCTTGGGCTTCCCTTGTGGCTCAGCTGGTAAAGAATCCACCTGCAATGCAGGAGACCTGGGTTCGATCCCTGGGTTGGGAAGATCCCCTGGAGAAGGGGAAGGCTACCCACTCCAGCATTCTGGCCTGGAGAATTCCACAGACTGTATAGTGCGTGGGGTCACAAACACAACTGAGTGACTTTCACTTTCACTTTGCAGGGCTGGGCTTGTAGCACATCTTTTGTAGGACAAAGAGCCCTTTTTGGAAGGTGAATCCTCACGTCATGTAATGTTTTTAATCTGCCCTTTCTTTGTTTTTAATTGCCAGTCTTTGTGTGTCCAATTTTCTTGAGCAAGGACATCAGACATACTTATTTGCCATGTGGAGTTTATCTTCCAATTCATAGGAACTCAAAATGAGGGGTTTTCAATACACATAGTCCCTTACTAACACCAGTTTCTCAGAAGCTTCAAGAACGGTCATCTCGTTCGTCCGTCTATATGCCTCTCTTTATCAAACAGAGAGGTTTTGTGTGTGTGAAGTTGTGCCCATTTGCAGCCATGGGGCACTTCTGCTTCAAGAAACTGCCTCACGAATACCACCCCAGGGGCTGTTCCTAGGAGGGGTAGAGAGAGAAAAGCCAAATGTTCTAGCATCCCCCACCCCCCACCCCATTCTAGCCCTGAAAGTGTGAATCTCCCACCCAGTCGCTTAAGCCTATGTTTCATATGCAGAAAGAATGAGAGGGGAAAGCCCTGGGGATGTGAGGAGGCCTTTTCCCCTCTCATCTCTGGTTGCTGGGATGGACAGCTGATTTGGGGGAATTGAAATCCAGAGTCTGAGGCAAAGAGCAGAGGACAGAGGCCAGACCCAAAGTGACTGCGAGATGGCAGGCGGGCACAAAATGATTGAATGAAATAGGGATACCATCACTGGGAGCTGAAAAACCTCACGTCCAGATGTGGTCAGAGAGGTTCACAGAATGAAAGACAGTCTGATGAGTGAGATACACACGCCTGTAGAGTACAATAGAAAAATCAATAGTAAGTGGAGGTGAAAGAGTTCTAGCCGGCTTTTATTGAGCACAAAGAAGACAAACTGGCTTTTGCAGTGGTTCCAGCTCTATGTTAATGGTGCTTTTTAAAGAACTCCTGTACCGAGTAGGGAGAAAAAGTCAAACAGGAGAGGTTGCCAGCCCAGACATGCAAAACATACACATACACACAGATAAAGGAAAAAGAGAAATTGACTCTGAACTGAATGTTCTGGGGTTTATGCATGTGGTGAAGTGTGTCTTAATTTTACACACGTATTTTGGACTTTCAGATGGCGTAGAGTTTGATCTATCTTTTCCCATCCCTGGTTCCTTCTTCCCTCCCTTTGCTTTCTACAAGTCTACTGTGGCTTTATTAGGAATCCCTTTGGTTTAAGGGGGAAAAAAGAGAGACTGGCTGGAGGGGGAAGAAACCAGACTAGTTCTTGGCTGGAGCCCACAGCATGGGCCCAGAGAGTCATGCCCTGGCCTCTGTTTGCTTAAGCACATGCCCCTCACCCCCACCCCCACGGTGCCCCTTTTTTTTGTAAGGGGGCTGACAGAGACTCTTTCTACCCTCCTAACCTGTTCCCCCCCCCCCTTTTCAGTTGTTTAAAGAGAGTCTTTCCCTTTCTCTCTTTCTCTCTCTCTCTTTTTTTTTTTTTTTTTTGAGTTTTTCTTTTTTTTTTTGAGGCTTGAGCCCAGAGAGCAGTGAATTTCTCCTTGCTGGCCCCTCCTCTCCTCCCCAGCCCCCTCCCTGATGAAGAGTTCATCCAAAGTTCGCATCCAGACTCTGAACAAAGTGGCCCAGACCTTTTCCTGACTCCTCACCCTTTGTCCTCATCACTCAGTGACAGACAGGAATCAAAAGCTGAGGACCCAGCCGGGACAGGGCCATGGGGGAGGTGGGAGAAAGGAGAAGAGTTCCCATTAACTGGCCCGGCCCTTAACAACCGCGGGGAGGAGCAAGGTCCTGGGGGAGGAGGGGGAGGAGGGGAGGAAGGCGGAAGAAAGAGGGAGAGGGGGAGGAGGAGAGGAGGGGAAGGGGAGGGGGAAGAAAGAGGTGGTGGCCCCAGAAAGGATTTTTGTTTAAGTTTCCCCAGGCACACTGAGCATTCCCAAGTTATTTGCAGACAGTTTCATCTGGTTTCTGTTTGAGGAGAAGAGAGAATGGGATGATCCGTAAGGAGATGGGCCCGGCAGAGGGGGGAGAACGGGACAGGGAAAAAGATAGGGGGAGTGCGTTTTTCCTAAAGCTGGAAACATGGAAGTTTTCTGATCCTACCGTGAGAAAACAAATTCTCTGAGAGATCAGGGCTCACCTTTTGGAGGTGGATAACACTTTTCAGGACACGGGAGGACCATAGAGCAAATTACTTCTCCTCGAGTGCTAAATGATTCCCTGGTGCCCTGGAAAGAGCCCGTTTACCTCCGAAAGGTGAATTGTTTATTGCTGGCAAGTAGAATATTGGCTGTAATGCTGGCTCATCCATCCTCTTGCATCCCTGTGAGGTATTCAGGGTGGAGGTGATGCTATCCACCTGTCACTGCAGGAAGAGGGCTGACAGATGCCTTTCTGACTCCTGTTCCTGGGGTTTGAATTGTCAGGGAAGGAGGGGAAGTGACTTTTCCAAGGTCTTAGAGTGAGTGAGCCACTGACGGAGGTGGAATTAGATTTCTGTCCCAGTTACAATGCACTTGTTACTGGGAGAAACAAGTGTCTTAACTCTGATATGGAGCCTCATGGAGAAAGGCTGGTAGGAGAAATACCTCGGCCAGCTCTTAGGAAGGGAGAGGCCAAAAGGAGGATGCTTCTGTGGTTGTCCCAACCTCATTAGGTTTTTTCCTCTTAGTGCTTTGGGTCTCTGGGCTGTCTGCTCATTTGTACTGTCTGTCTCATGCATTCCTACCCGTGGTTCCCAGTGGTCACCATCTCCCATGCCTCCAAGGTCAGGTATGTGGCTGAGTTCAGGTAAACAAGCATGGGGCGGGGGGGGGGGGGGGGGGTGGGTGGGTGGGTGGTGTGTGTGTGTGAAAAATGAGGCCTGAGTTGGTGAGGAGGAAGTTAAAATTGTGAGATGCCATTTTTGGTGAGCCTTAATGCAGAAGACAGCAGTGTGAAATCCTGCTTGATGTTATGGCCAGAGATCTGTTGCTTTTTTTTTTCCTTTTTGATCTATTGCTTTTTGCTCCCCTAAATCTTCAAAATCATAGTGAACTCTGTGACTCCTAAAAGCAGATGCTGTCACCTAGCCCTTCACAGTTTGGATGATGGAGGGAATTGGGAATTCCTTCTGTTGGGGTGAATAGGGAATGGATCTAAGGCGTCAGGGCACTTGGGTTCTGTTTGTCCTTCTGGCTGTGGATTTATTATAATAAATTAATGGCTTCCAGGTGGTGTAGTGGTAAAGAATCTGCCTTCCAGGGCAGGAGACACAAGAGACGCGGGTTTGATTCCTGGGTCGGAAAGATCCCCTGGAGTAGGAAATGGCAACCCACTCCAGTGTTCTTGCCTGGAAAAATTCCATGGACAGAGGAACCTGGTGGGCTGCATGACTGAGGTCACAACGAGTCAGACAACCAAGCACAAAGGGGAGAGAGAAGCCAAATAAAGTATAAAAAAGATTCTTTGTGGCGATGTTGAGGTTTGGTGATATTAAAAACTTCTAGTACATGATTATTATTCAGGTTTTATGTGCCACAAATTATGCATAGTGTTTCTGTTCATGTATGTTATTTCATTTTAAAGTATATGACAATCTTATGAGGTGGAAGTAATTAACAAATAAGGAAATTGAGGCACAGGGTGATGAAAAATAACTTGCCTAACATTAGTAAATAGTTATTTGCATTATCACGGAAATACAGTGCATTTCCAGTGATTTTTTTTCTTTTTCTTTTTTTTTTAATAGAATAGCTGTGTTCACAGAGAGTTTTAGAATCAAAGGACTATGTTATTCACGAGAGTTCTGGATAACTTGGATACTGATTCATTGCAGGCTAAGTTGAGTGAAAGCTTACCTTTTCACAGATTAACAAAGGGGGGGTGCGTGCTTTCTAACTATATTAATCACATGATAGTGTTCATGGGAATATTTATCCTGCTTAGCAGAATAGACTTTCCAAAGATGTAGCTGTGGCATCTGCATCCAGTAAATGTTTTAGTTACTAATGATTCTTCCCAATTAGTTAAAAAGTATGTCAGTCATGGTGCTGCTTTCTTGGCAGCACTTTTTTTGACAATGAGTCTGTGTGCATATTTAAGTCATACAAGGACACTTCTTTTCACCATTTCCTAACCTAGGTTTTCTGTGGCAGAACATCCTTTTAGCATACAGGTGCGGATTTTCCTGGTCTACAAGTGAGGAAATGGGGAGATACATCCCTACCCTGGGCCAGAGAGGAACTTGGTGACAGGGTCTGCATTCCAACCTGGCGCTCCCGCATTTTCCTGGCTTCTTGTTTCTTGTGAGCTTGTCAAGGCCGTTTGCAAAGTTGGGGCCCTCCGTGAACAGGGGTGCTTGCTGCTGCAGTTAGATGAAGTCTAGACTTTCCCCCTCCCCTGTGGTACTCTTGGCAAGTTGACAGGTATAATTGATGAGTTATTCTAAGAATGCGATTCCTGAGTAACTCTAGAGTGGAGTGACTGTGTTTCTGAGTAGTTAATGTGGCTGGAGGGAAAGGCAGATGAAGGGGCTGGGGGCTGGGGAGCCGGAGGGGATGGGAAGGAGTGTCTTTGTTCCAGCCCAGGTGTGTTCCAAGACTGTGGTTCCGAGTGAGGGCGTTGGGGAGTCCTCGCACCCAGAGTCCCCTTAGGGCTCAGGGTTTCGGGAAGTCCGTGTGGCTTTCTAGTTTGCCTGCATGTGCGTCCTAGGAAGGGGAACAGAAACACTTCACTTTTAACTTGTATACTTCCACACCACCCTTCTCAGCTGAGTTGATGGGAACTCCCAGAGCAGCTTTCATTGTTTCCCATTGGTGTCATTGCTGACTGTCCAAAGTTCTGATCGTCCCTGGCTGGCCATTTAATTCTTCAGGGTTTGCAAAGTTGATGGTCTGTTGAGAAACAAAAGAAGTCAAGGCCATGGTTGTGATCATGGTTTCCCATTGCCCTTGAGGGTGAGCGGTGGCTGAGGGAGTTGGGTCTGGGCCTAGGAGCCCTCGGGCTTGGGTCTAGCCTGGCTCAGGGGGAATGAAAGAGATTGACATTGCTGGGATTGGCATGGCACCGCCACATGGTAAGTTGGAAAGCAGTCCAGGGTCTAAAGCCACAGGTGGTCAGCCTGGTGTCAGGCTTCGAATTCGGTCCCTGGGAGATCGCCCTCCTTCCCACCGTGCCATCACCTCTCCTGAGTGGAATCTGCAGCTTCCTGTGGCACACCCGTTCACTTACTCTCTTCCTGCCCCACTGGCCTGGCTGCTGATGAAGACGCCTCCTGGGTTTTCTTGTGAACACTCAGTTATGACAGGTTCCTTTTTCCCTCTCCTCACACTGGGAACTAGTATCTTCCTGGCATTCATAGCACACAATTCTTCTATTCTTTTGAAACCCAAACCACCATTTATAGACCCAGACACAATTATCTTGTTAGCGTTTGACTGGATGTGTTGCTATGATGGTAGCACGTCTATTCTCCAAATGATAAGTGGACCGCAGATTCTGGGACTACTTGAGAATTAATCTGCTTCTTTAAAGGTTAGAAATACTAAGTCTGCCCCCATGCTGCTGCTGCTGCTAAGTCGCTTCAGTCGTGTCCGACTCTCTGCGACCCCATAGACGGCAGCCCACCAGGCTCCCCCTTCCCTGGGATTCTCCAGGCAAGAACACTGGAGTGGGTTGCTGTTTCCTTCTCCAGTGCATGAAAGTGAAAAGTGAAAGTGAAGTCACTCAGTCGTGTCTGACTCCTAGCGACCCCATGGACTGCAGATCACCAGGCCCCTCCATCCATGGGATTTTCCAGGCAAGAGTACTGGAGTGGGTTGCCATTGCCTTCTCCAGTCTGCCCCATACTTACTTCCTATTTCTCCTGATGGAAGAGTTATCAGGTAGGGAGACATGGATGTGAATTTAAACTTCTGTGGTTACCAGCTGCGGTCCATGGGGTAAGTTACTTAATTTCTATTTTTTTTTTTTTAAATCTGTAAAAATGTGGTTATTTGGCTTAGCTCTAGAAACTTTGGGGAGGGTTAAAAAGTAATGAAATAATAGCCACTAGTTTGTAAAACTATTGCTTATTTTCTTTTTTTGCTTTCTAGCTTTCATTAGGTCAGAAACACTCTTTTCCCCGTGACCATGGTGCTTTTTACACCCAAAGCAGGCACTGACTAGGTTTCTTCCCTAGCTCTGAGTGATAGTTCTGGGTCTCTTGGCTTGTAAGAAGGTTATCTCCAGTTCTCTCAGGGTTCATCTGTGCCTAGAAGCTTGGTAACATCTAGGTTAGGCAGATGTTCTCCTCCTTTGAAAAATCTAGCTTTTCCCACTTTATCCTTCCTTTACTTCTGTTATTCCAGTTTGCTGGAAGTAATAAGTATAGTGTGATAATTGTAACAACTTAATTTGCATAGCACTGTCTTAATTTCAGATCATTTTTTTATTTCTTCTCACATCAAATGTGGCATTATCCCCATTTTAGAGTTAAGGAAATCAAGTCTCTGTGAAGAAAAAGATTTACATTCTCTTCTGCTGATAACTTGCTGTGAGGAAGTCGCTCAGAAGCACAAAATGAAACACAGATTGTTAAAGCTGCCAGAGGCTTTAGAGATCATCTCACCCAGCTCTGAGGAATAGAAAATTTAATGGAAAATTTGGGATTTGCAATTAGCATGTTAAAAAGGTCGAAAGGAACAGGTGAGATGAATTTTAAAAAGTATGTCTCAGGGACTTCCCTGGTGGTTCAGTGGCTAAGACTCTGCACTCCCAGTGCAGGGGGCCCAGGTTCTATCCCTGGTCGGGGAACTAGAGGCCACATGCTGCAACTAAAGATCTCACAGGCCACAATGGAGACCTGGTGCAGCCGAATAAAGAACAGTGTATCCCAATATATCCAAAATGTTATTTCAACTTATGAGCAATCAGTAATGAGATATTTTATATTCTTTTTGGTACCGTTTGCAACATTGTGTGTGTGTGTTTTACACTTCCAGCGCAGTTCAGATTAGCCACATTTCAAGTGTTCTGGCCGCATATGGCTAGTGGTTTACTTTATTGGTTAGTGTACAGCTAGCCTAACCATTTAATTTTGCAGATTAGGACAACGAGGCTCAGAATTATGATTAACTCATAAGTGGCAAAAATAAAACAAGTCTGCATCCTGAACTCGTTTCAACTCTACTGTCTGTACTTAACTGTTGTGAAGACCTGGCTTCTGCTGTAACTTTATATCTTGCCTCTTCTACTCCAGTTTGGTTTTAGAGAAGGCTCCCCCTGTTAACAGACTAAGACAGTGCATGCTTGTCCGCAGAGTAATACTGTAGTCTAGCCCATAGCAGGGGGATCTCTGTGATGCCTGAGCATGTCGTTGCTCTTGGGGAAGTGGGAGCCTTGTAGATTTCTTCTCAGTGGAACGGGGTCAGTGCTGCTCAGAACTTCCCTTACTTAACCCTGTAAACTTGGACTTGATTCTTCTGAAAATAAATAAATAAATAAATAAAAAATCCCTGGAAACCTAAGTGGCGCCCTTGGCAAATGGCACTGGTGAGCCAAGTGGGCAGTGCCAATAGGGCAATTTTCAGTCAGGTCCCACGGTGGCAAGCTAGCTGTAAAGCAGTTGAGGATGACATGAATGATGTTTCTTGAAGCTAAGACTGAGCAGCCTTAATGGAAAACAAGGTCAGTTACCTGCCTGGATGATGACTCGGAGAGCCTTTTTTTTTTGAAGGAGAAGAGGAGCCCTTTATTAATCACCGCTTTCGGCATGCTACGTGTGATTCGTTTGCTCGTTGTCACAACCCAGCTCAGCTCCACTTTCAGCAGTTGATCTCCAAACGGAGACGATCTTTGTATATCCACTGGCTTCTAGAAAACACCAGTGGGAAATCTTGTTTACAGTGATGATGGTTATGGTTATGATTATTGACAACCATTATTATAAACATCATTGTTATTTAGTGTTAATCAACAGCAGCATGAAAGGTGCTCTAAAGAAGGCAGAATTAGACCCTGTCCTTGCAAATGGGCTCATAAGGAAAAAATGACAGGAAGAGACACCCAGCCTGGGCTAGCTAGGAAAAATACATTCTAGGTAAATACAGCTGACAGAATAGCTCCAAAGGTTATAATTTTTAGGGCTTTGGTGGAGTTCTCTATGGCACCTTGAACACAGATTAGAGAAAGAGAAAGTAGAATTTCCCAGTAAAAGAAAGTCAGTTTCAGCCCAGTTTTACTGTTAGACCAAGTTATAAAGAACAAATACAAGGGAAAAGTTGGATGTGTTTTGTTTCATTGGCGCGCAGGTTTATTTTTATGATCCATTTTTGTTATATACTATTTGCATTTTTTAATGACTTTGAATATCATCAGAGTCATTATGGACCCGCCCATGATATGGGAGAAAATTGGAGCTAGTGGAAAGAGCATTTGTTTCTGGGACAGAAGCTTCTGTTTCATTTATCTTGATTTCAGATACAACATTTAACTTTCCAGCTTCAGACTCCTTATGTATAAAATAGGATACTAGTAACTACATGATGGGCATCCCCAGTGACTCAGCGGTAAAAAATCTGCCTGCACTGCAGGAGACGCAGGAAACATGGGTTTGATCCCTGTGTCGAGAAGATCCCCTGGAGTAGGGCATGGCAACCATTCTGGTATTTTGCTTGGAGAATCCCATGGACAGAGGAGTCTGGTGGGCTATAGCCCATCGGTTCTCAGAATCGGACATGACTGAAGCAACTTAGCATGTATGCATTGCAACTGCATGATAGCATTTTGACAATTCAGATGTTATTATTTCTACCTCTGTTATTCTACCTTGATTTTGTTTATCTACTAATTCTGATCTTAGTTCTTCTGTTGCTCAACTTCTCTTAAAAAATAATTATTATTATTATCTAGGAAGAAACTGGGCTTCCCTGATGGCTCAGTGGGTAAAAAGTCCGCCTGAAATGCAAGAGACACAGAGAAATGCAGGTTTGATCCTTGGGTTAGGAAGATCCCCTGGAGGAGGAAATGGTAACCCACTCCAGTATTCTTGTCTGAAAAGGCCCATGGACAGAGGAGCCTGGTAGGCTAGAGTCCAGAGGGTTGCAAAGAGTTGGACCACGACTGAGCCACTAAGCACGCAGGAGGAACCTGCGGCTCAGAGAAATTTAGTAACTTGGTTAAGGTCACACAGGTAACAAGTGGCATAGCTGGGATATAAGACTGGGCCTCCTGACTTGAATAAATGACTTACTTTCAGTTGTGTTCATTGCAGTCCTGGGCATTCAAGGAAAGCATGCTCAGGACACAGTTTTTGAGATAGGAGTTCTCGGTGATCTTTGTTTTGTTTCATAAATCGCTCAACACTAGTAATATTTCTTTAGAGTGATGGTTATTGCAGTTAAACCCTGTGTTTTTTTTTTTTTTTTTCTTTCTTTTTTCTTTGTTGCAGTTAAAAACTTTGGCAACATGATTTCAAGTCATGTTGACTCTCTGTATTACCAGTTATCTCACTTCTTAATCTAGGGTGGGTTTACATGGCCCCTGAGGGGGTACTGGGAAGAACCTCCTCTGCCCCTGTTTTGTTGAAAGAGTTGATGGTTATCTGAAAGGCTGTTCATCTTCTGAGAAAGTAGATAAAGGTTGATGGTTGGAAAATACAACATAGTTCTTTATGGCCTGGAACTATCATAATGGAGCTTTTGGCATGGCACAGAAATAATTGTCTACCATACTTCCAAATTTGTTGGCCAGAAAACAAGAATTTCTCAAATCTTTATATGGCCTTAAGAGGACCATCCTGGCTTTCCTGAAGGCTCTGTGTTAAAGAATCTGTCTACCATGCAGGAGATGCAGGTTCTATCCCTGGGTCGGGAAGATCCCCTGGAGTAGGAAATGACAACCCACTCTCTTGCCTGAAAAATCCCATGGACAGAAGAGCCTGGTGGGCTACAGTCCATGGGGTCGCAAAGAGTAGGACCCGATTGAGCGAGTGAACACACCACAGCAAAGAGGACCGTGACATCCTTTGGATGCCCCCCTGCTAGGATGCTTCTAAAGTTGTGACCTTGCTATGTACTTTTCCTCTAAGAATTCCTTAAGTTTCTATATTTTAGGACTTTACTGTTAAGAATGGATTTTTTATGGCCTTTTTGGGGAGTCTAGTGGCCATGTGGTACCTCAGAAGAGTTTGTAGCTTATAACTCTGGGCCCTCAAGAAGCCTTGGCCTTTAAAGAAATTGATCTGAATTGTTGCCAGATCTTTCTGTAGAGTTCCCAGTTCCTGGGCTTCTGGTTTTTGTTTGTTTGAGCTGACTGCTGAAATAAGAATATGTTTCCCTTTTTCTCTCTTTTCCTTTTTTTTCTTCTTTCCTCCCTTCCTACAGGGTGGTAGAGTCTCCAGCTGGTGAATTTCAGACTAGAGTTAGGTGGGGACAAAGGCATGTGGTAGAAAGCCTGAGTCATTGTCTTCACTCTGGCTTCTTCAGGTATTTCTCCCCTTGAGCCTGCCCAGATGCCTACCATACCCTCTTAGCACTAAAAGAGGCTTCTGTTGGAGGTGAACTAGTTTAATTCCTGGAGTTTTCTGATAACCAAACTAATGTCAAAGTGGAAGCAGAGTCTTTAACATATGGTAAAGACCTTGAAGAACCAGACCACAGTTGGTTTCGTCATCAATTCTTATCCTTTCTGCGCAGTAGGTTCTGCCCTTCCCAGTTCTGCCTCTGCCTCTTTTATTCTTCTTGACTTTTCGAAGGGCTTCCTGGGCAGCCACATTTTTCATAAAGAGTCTAAAATAGCTTGACATTTGTATAGTACCTTAGAGTTTACAGCACATTTCATTTATATGATCAGATTTGACCTTTAAAACCACCTGGAGGAAGGAAGGAGAGGTATCATTATCCTCCTTTCACCTAAAAAGAAATGGAGGCTCAAAAAGGTAAAGTGACTTGCCCTACATTATGCAACAGGTATGTGGCAGGGCTTGAATTTGAATCCTGGTCTGTGTCATTATCAGTTTCTCCCTGCTGATAGACCAAGCCATGTTTCTTTACACCAGATTCAATTTTCATCTCTTTTTCCTCCTGATTTTTCAGCAGAGTCAGCCATCCTAATCAATATGATTTCTTTTTAGCCCTTCCCATGTCTTCTACAGATCTCGTGTCCAATCCCAGTCTTTTACCTGTTCCTTGCTCACCTCTGCTGCCAACATGAACTCCAGTTTTCCCTAAATTGTGTGATTCTTACCTGATAGATTCTGAATTTGATCCCAGTCTCTACTGCTTGATCATTTCTCCCTTTTTTCTCTTTTGTCTTTCTTTAGGCAAGTCTGGAACTCCTGGCAAATATTTAGCTCATTATTATTATTTTTTACAGTAATCTCTTGTGAATATTTTGGCAGTGGCCTCTTCTTAATTGCAGTCCTCTCTGGGGAAGGGTTAATAGTTCAAACCCATCATTTTTCTTGCGAGGGTTGAGACTTACAGAAGTTGCCTGGAGTGAGACTGTCCCTCAGCATGGGGGGAGGGGCTCAGGCCTGGGATGGGGATGACTGGGAATCCAGTTGGGATACTGGTGATTGTCAGGACATGTGCCTTTTTCTTGCCCCTCTGTAGAAGAATTGCTTGGGGAAGCATAGACTCAGTGGGTTGCACCCTTCTAAAAGCCTATTGCGAAAGTTAAGAGTGGAAATAGCCTGATGTGTGTCCTTTTTCATTTTTTTTTCCTATTGGTTTGTTAAGAGCAGGCTTTGTACAAACTCCCTCCCCGCCAATTCGCCGCCCCCCGCCCCCACCGCTCCTGGCTTTTCTTAAAAGGCTTCTGTGTTCTTTTGAAACAAGCCAACAAAAGTTGAAGCCAGTGTGTGTTTGTGACTCAGACCTCAGGAGCAATACTTCTCCAAAGCAAATTTGAATTCAGAGCTTCCAGTTTGGGGGCGCTCAAATCATGCTGGCAATCTGAAGCACTTCTCCCAATATTGAGTACTTTCAATATGATGTTCCTACTTCTCAATTTAGTCTGTTGGACCTGACAATTGTGGGAAAATTTAGATAGAATATTTGAGTCAGGACTGTCCTAAAAAATCCAAGATACATTGTTGCTGTCATGTTCTACTGCTTTTTAAAGCTGCCTCTCCTGACACAAGAAGCAAAAAGGGAGTTTGGTACTTTCCTGTTGACTGGGACAGCATCATGCCTGTTGAAAGTAGCAGGACTTAACTAGTTAAAGCGCTGGGCTGATACACTCACCCACTGTGGGCTAGTTAATTTACTGTATCCCTTGACAACCGATTCCATCCTTAAAGTGGTCTCGCCTTTTCATAAATGTTCGCTTCTAGGGACACGGTGAACTTGGGAGATCAATGTCCACGTGAGACTGGAGTAATTCAAACAGATTACTTTTGGTGAGTCAGCAGTTACGATCATTACACCTGAGGAGTTGTTTCTATTCCATACAGATCAGAGAGCCCCCCTGCCCTCTTCAAAGCAGATGCAGAGGTGAATTTAAGCTTCATTATTCAATAGCAACCACTTCTAGGGCCCCTG
This sequence comes from Bos indicus x Bos taurus, assembly GCF_003369695.1. Lineage (NCBI taxonomy): Eukaryota > Metazoa > Chordata > Mammalia > Artiodactyla > Bovidae > Bos > Bos indicus x Bos taurus. The sequence continues at coordinate 4,419,617 of NC_040078.1, read as the reverse complement.
GGCTAAGAAAACCTCTGCAGTTACAGTAAAATGAAGAAGAGAGAAGAGGAAGGTAACTTTATGTGTAGTTCTTTCTGAGACCTTTGACTGTGTGGTTAAGGAGGTTTTCCCTGGAAGCTGCATTTAAGTTCAGGTGGGCCAGTTGTAAAGATGACCAGAAGTTTACATTTGACGGAAGTGGGAAAAAGGACTTCAGCGTTGGGATTTGTATCTCACTAGGAAAAGGCAATGGCAACCCACTCCAGTACTCTTGCCTGGAAAATCCCACAGACGGAGGAGCCTGGTAGGCTGCAGTCCATGGGGTCACACAGAGTCGGACACGACTGAGCGACTTCACTTTCACGCATTGGAGAAGGAAATGGCAACCCACTCCAGTGTTCTTGCCTGGAGAATCCCAGGGACGGTGGAGCCTGGTGGCTGCCATCTATGGGGTCGCACAGAGCCGGACATGGCTGAAGTGGCTTAGCAGCAGCAGCAGTGGGAAAAGCACAGAAATACTGTTTCTGGAGGAAGTGAGAATGAGGGAGCCTTTGGACTTTTAAGTTGTGGTAGGAGAAGGTGGAGCTCAAGTCATCTGGAACAGGGCTGGGTGTGTCTCCACCTGAACCCTCCACCCCCAATTCCTGCCACCTGCCTCACTTGGAGCTTTCGCTTTCTTTCCCTGAGGGTCACATGGCTTGAAATGTTTGAGCTGGATATTTTGAAGATGAGACCCCTTAGCCTGTGGGATCCATTTTCCATAGAGCTCATTCTGGGGAGAGCAACTTGGCAAGGGAAGCCAGTTCGGACCAAACACTGCCCTTCGTTCCTTCCCAGGGCCTGGCTGAGTGCCGTGCCAACCTCCTTCCAGCCTTGCACCCTAGGTGGTGGGGATCCAGCTCCCTGGCACTGTGAAAGTGAATCCCCAGTGTTAATCCGTTTAGGTAAAGCTGTTGGTTCAAAGATAATCTGTTGAGCCTCCCTTTCCCCATTCTCCTCCTTCTGGAGCAGGAGAGGGAGTTCAGGTCTAATTCCAGGACTCTTGGGCTTTGGCTGATTGATGGTTCATAGTGGCCTTGGGAGAAAAGTCGCCTAACCAGTTCCCAGGCCCTGGTTAGTTATAACTATGCACTAGAAACAGAGCTTAGGGAAAGGCTTGCTGAAGGACTGCTGGAGGGTGCCACCCTTCAAGCCACCCTTCCCCCCTGAACTAGGTTTCAGTGTGTGCAGCTTGGGCTAACCTTTAGGGTTATGCTACATTCTCTGAATCCGTAAAATAAATGCTCTCTATTGGAGCACTCTAGGAAACTACCCAGCAATGATTGTTTTAGTGACATTATTTTACTTTATTCATTTCTATTTTATTCTTTTGATGTTCCTGTTTATTTAATTGCTTGAACAAGGATCCGGCTGCTTGGGAAGAGTCCCCATCTTTAGCTCTGTTCATAAAAGTGAAAAGTATTAGTCACTCAGTCATGTCTGACTCTTTGCGGCTCCATGGACTGTAGCCCACTGGGTTCCTCTGTCCTTGGAATTTTCTAGGCAAGAATATTGAAGTGGGTTGCCATTCAATCCCTTTTCCAGGAAATCTTCCCCACCCAGGTATTGAACCTGGGTCTCCTGCATTGCAGGTGGATTCTTTATCATTTGAGGCACCAGGGGAGCCACACATCCCACCAACCGCCCCCACCCCGACACAAAACCTCTATTTTCCCCCACAAACACCTGGGCACCCCAACCCTTCCCACTCCCCCCAGCTGCCGACTGGCTGTATTTTTCACTCCACCCTCACCCCGCACCCCATCCCTGAGAGACAAATATGCTAAATTGCTTGCCTACACGAAAGGGCTCTAGCCTTGGAGGGGAGCTCTCTAGGCATCTAATTTCTCTTAGATTTCTTTCTGTCCTCGGAGGTCCCCAAAGGTACTTGTAGAATGTTTGCCCTTAAACGGTTGTAAATTAGGGACTGAGAGTATGAAGCATTGATGAAGGCTTCGACTGGAACCAGTCTGCCTCCCCAGGCTGGCACATGTTTAGTCCTGAGAAGTTGTTTCTTTGCAGGCCTTGCGTTCCTTAGTATCAGGTTTCAGCTCCCCTTTCTTCTGTTTCTTCTTTTCTTCCACAACTTGTTTCCCTCCCCTACCTTCCCTATCTTCCATCTTTTCCCTTTCTTCCTCCAAACCCACTCTTCCCCCCACTAAGTTTTCTAAAAGGAACCACTAAGGATCAGACTGAAACTAATGAGGCCAGAAAAGCAGCGTTTATTTCTTTTCGAACATAAGGCAGGGGCAAAAGAGTTCATTCTTTTTTTTTTTTTTTTTTTCTATTTTTCCTTTTTACTCTTTGTGTTTGCTTTCTTTCTTTATCTTGAAGCCAAGTTCAGAATGGATACTTGCAGAAAAGTGGAATTTTGAATAGCTGCCTAAGGTAAACAGAATGTGGAGAAAGTTCAGCTTTGTCCCATGCTTGAAAAATTAAAATTAGAGAAGAATAATGTAACTCAACTCAGACCTCGAGGGACAGGCCAGAGGCAGCTAGGGGACCATCACAGTGCTAATATAGTTATACCTGGGTAAGGGAGAGTCACATTTTAAGCAGCTTCATTATGTGAAACTATGGATCATCAGAAATATATCCAAAGATGCACGAAGAGATCTTTGTGTAATTCAATGCAATACATGCTTTTAAGCAGCCGTATACAAGTTGTGCAAGGTAATGAAGTCTTTTTAGATAACAAATTCCTGAGTTTGCTCAAGGTGTGATTTCCTTGTCCTAAATCCATTTCTTCTCCAGTAGGGTACTTTTGACAGATTGTGTGGAGAATATCTACATATTCCTCTTCCTGGGATCAGTGTTTCCTGTCACATCTACTCAAAGGTCACTTTGAGGTGCTTTTTAATTTAGTCAGTATGAACTGTTCCCATGAGAGAATAACATGGTAATTGTAAAAAAATATTTTTATTTTGTTTATGTATCTGGCTGTGCCAAGGCTTAGTTTCCGCACACAGGGTTTTCATCTTCACTGCAGCGTGTGGGACTGCTGTGGCATGCGGGCTCTTCCTTGACTAGGGTTGAACCTGGGCTCCCTGCATTGAGAGTGTGGAGTCTTAGCCACTGGACCACCGGGGAAGGTCCCGGTAGTATAGTAATTTTAAGCACACACTGTTTCCCAGACATAGTGTAAAGCCCTTTGTTCATTATTTCACTAAAGCCTGTTATCATTTCCATTTTAGAAATGAAGAAACTGAGGGTTCCAGAAGCTATATGAATGGCATTAGACTGCTCTGAATAAAGCTGCTTGATTTCTTATCCACCAGTATTTGACCCTGATTGCACTGTGATCCTACCTGACTTCGGAGGCCATATCCACCCTGATACTTGTTCATTTGTTCACTCTTTGGTTATATGTATTGAGCACCTACTTTGTACTATGATGCTCTGTCATTCAGACCAGCAGTTGCTGATAACTGCTTGTCACAGGATCTAATGATTTAGCCTTGACAAGTCAAGAGTGGATGCGGCCTTTGCATTCTATCCCCCGAGTCCTTGCTGATGCTATCTGCTTATTACTGTGGCATCCATATGTAATAAATAACTTATCAGAATAGTCATAAAGGGCTTGGCAGACAAAATAAACTGCTGGAGAAGACTGCATTAAATTTTAATAGGAAGAATTCTAAGTAATAAGCTGAAAATGCGTCCTGGTATAGAGCTGAGCTGTTGCTCTGAGGCTTTCCCTATGACCTTGTTATGTCTAGGACTGATTTTTTTTTTTTTTTCCATTTATGAAATATTTCAGTTTTAGATAAACGGCCTTTGAAATTTCTTGTTCTGTTTCCCAAACAAATAAAAATAAAGAGGGAATGAAGGCAAGACAAACACCTTCCTTTATTCTTTAGAGGTAGAGTGCCTTCCATACATCAAGCAATGTGTTCATTGCTAGGAAGACATCAGTGATCACATTATAGATCCCGATCCTCAGGAACTTGTATTCTGAGGGGAAAGACAAGGAAATTGTTCTGGTTGAGGGTGTGAAATGCTGTGATGGGGTTACAGGTGGAGTATTATGGGAGTGTTTAGGTAGGTACTGCTCCATCTTGATGGTGATGAGGGCCATAGAATTTTCTTTGGATAGATGACATGTGAGTAGGGTGCTAAGAATGAAGGGGAGTGAGCCAGGTGGGGTGGATATAAGGGGTGGAGAGGAGCAGAGTGGAGGAAGGACATTTTTGTGAAAATGCTTTTGTTGTTTTGGAGAAAGATGACTTTTGGTCCTCTGACATTCTACAACAGAGCTTCCAAGACTGTCACAGAGTTGAGTTGTCCTAAAGCAGATGAACCAGTCTTTTGGAATGTGAGTTTAAGCCCCAAGGAACTCAAGTTTCATTTACTCTCGAATTTAGTTTTTCCTCTTCTTTCATGTTAGGCATAACCGTCTTATCAATTCCAACTCCAGTGTTTAAAATATTTGGTGATTTGTGAAAGCCTTCCCATTAAAAAAAAAAAAAACAGTTGATCAAGCATATAAATAATATAATTAAATTAATAAGTATGTGCTTAGTCGCTCAGTTGTGTCTGACTCCTTGTGACTCCATGGACCACCAGGTACCTCTATCCATGGGGCTTCTCCAAGCAAGAGTACTAGAGTAGATTGCCTTGCTCTCCTCCAGGGAATCCTCCCAACCCAGGGATCAAACCCAGGTCTCCGGTATTGCAGGCAGATTTTTTATCGTCTGAGCCACCAGGGAAGCCCAATAAATACATGTTAAGCATTTAAAGTTTAGGGTGCTGAGTTTAGATACTCGAGATTGCTCAAGGGACTATATAGCCAGTTCAAAGTAATAAACTTTTAAAGCTTACGTGAAGGGAATGATATGTATTTGCATACCAATGCCAATAAGTACTCTATTCAAAAAAAGTATGTCTGATGGTGCCTTTTTGTGGAAACAGTTTATTAACAATTAGTAATCATGTCTTATAAAGTTAAAAAATTTATTTTTCACTAAAATTCTTTAAATTCAGATACTTGTAGTAATTCATGCCTTCCCTCTAATCGCCCTGGACTGGGAAGATTAACTGTCATTGCACTGTGTTCTTTTAATAACAATAAACATGTGGATGATGGTGACTATGAAGAAGAGCATAGGCAGGGTGACACTAATTTCTTTCAGCTTTAAGGGATTTAAGTTATTTTTCATTATTCAAGAGTTATAATTTTTGTGTATATTTAAAACAAGTCTCATCTTCCATCTTCTCTAATAGGTAAGTTCTGTAATAAATTTATGATGTATGGTAATCTGATATTGTATCTGCTTACTGTCTGTGTTTCCCACTGGAATATAAAATCCTTGATAGCAGAGACTTTGTCTTATTGCTCTATTCTTAGCACCTAGAACATGCCTTGCCACATGGCAAAGACTTCCTATCTATTAAATAAATGAAACAGTTAATACTTTATTTGTACAAGGAAACAGATGATACTTGCAAAATTTGCATAAACTTGATTGCATAAACATCCTGCCTTATAAGTTTTTTGATGAGAGAGAAATTTCAGAATCTTATAAACTCATTCCTTAGTTAGGATGACATAACTAACTCTGCCATGAGGTATTGGGAAAGTATTCCCAGTGACCCTGGAGTTGGGTTTCTGGATGTTGAAGAATGCACAGGTGTAGGGGGGATCTGGGGTATATACCAGGCTGAATGTACATCATGGGCGGGGGCTTAGAGCCATATGACTTTTATTGCCAGAGACTTGGTCCATCACAGTGTCAGATTAGCCAAGCTCAGAATTTATAGTTTAGAAGACTTGAGACCTATTGAAGGATACCAGGAATATGAGAGGTGGAACAGAGGTGCTAAGGATGGGTAGGGGAAAGAGAGTTCATGAGTTAGGAGTTGAGTAACCTGTTGGTATTCAAGTGGATATGTAGGAGGCTTTTGGAAATACATATCTGAAGCTTTGGAAAGGCCTGGGCTAGGGACATAAATTTGGGTGTAATCAGCATATATATGGCAATTGAAGTTAAGAGAGGGAACATGATGATCCCAGAGAGCCTATACAGAATCAGAGAGGACCAGAGCAGGAGCAGAACCCCGAGAATGCCAAAGTATGGAAATTGGAAAGGGAGTGAGGAAAGGACTATCGGAGATATAGAAGAAAAACCTGGAGGGAGTGGCATCTTAAAAGGCAAGGCAAGTTTGAGAACCCTTAAGTTCATCCATATCATTGTGCCATGACCTTCTTTTGGGCTCTTAATATTTCTCTCTTAACATATACTGTGTTACATTTGTCTGTTTACTGCCTTTTCCCTGTTGAGGAGCTCCGTGAAAGCAGGGTTAAAATGTGCTTTGTCTTTGTGCCTAGGTCAGGAATGGCAAAGAGGTTTCATTTCCTATGCCAAAGCTGAGAATTCTGCGCCAAGTCCAGGATCTTCAGAGAAGCGCGCCTTAATCCATTAATGATTTCAGATATGGGTTCAGGATCAGAGAGCGGTGGCAGCCTGCCATGTCTTCTTCATCTCTGCATTAGGCACTCATTCATTCATTATTCAGCAACCATTTACTGAGCCTCCAGCATGTGCCAAGCACCGTGCCAGGCGCTCAATAAATGTTTATTGAATAAATGTAGAATGGTTAAAGGCTTGCAACGCAGCAGCCTTTACCAGCAGTGATAAAGAGACGTGACTGGGGTTGGGTAGCCTTTTGAGAATTGTGTGCCTGTTAATCCTACTCACTGGTGCAGAAGTGTACTAGTTAACCCAAAGTCCTTGTAAACGCAATGCCAGATGTCAATGATTTTAATACAAATACTGTTTGCTTTATAAGGATTTAACTTATTAGAGCACACTTGCATCTCACTTCATCTTTGCACGATTCCAACAAATGTGAGAGGTTAAATGTTGTTACCTCTGTTGGACAGATGAGGTAATAGAGGTGCATATTTCTGGAATGATTAACAAAGCCAAGACTGAAGCAAGAGTGGAAAACAGGTCTGACTTCCACTTCTAGCTCTTGGGATTATAGCAGAGGGGTTGACTTCTGTGATCAGATATCCAGGTCTGCTCGTAGGGCAGATGCCTCATTTTTCAGAGGGGTTTTCCCATGAAACCCCATGGGTGACAGGCAGCATTTGGGGTGGTGGGTAGGAGGAGGGAATACACTATGGGCGCCCAGAGGCTTTGTGGACTCCCAAGTCATGATTCATGATTCTTTCTCTGTAGCTAATTTTTGTTAAGTATAAGAATTCCAGGAATCTTTCAGGACTTGGGGGAGACTGCTCTCTCCTGAAATATAAAACATCTGCTCTGGGTCTCATTGGAGCTCCACTGTCTGGGGGGAAAAACAAGGGAAAAGAGTTGATATGAAACAGACATTTGTTTCAAACAATAAATCCCCCTTTTACTCATTAATGAGGAAATAAATTAGGGGACAGAGGTGTCAGACTTTTCAGTAGGCCTTTCTTAGCACTAATTTTTTTTTTTTTTTCTGAGAAAGTGAGACGTTCAGACCCAGAAACCAAAGTCTCTAAGAACACAAAGTTGAGGGGTTGATGGGATGTGGCCTTTCCTTATAACCCTGTCATACTTTAGCATGTTAGGCAGATTTTTTTTTTTTTTTTTTTGGATCAGTGCTTTCTTCCTGATAATCAGAGACATTATCCCTGAGGGGATAGAAGCTTGGCAGGACATGTATAAGGATCTAAAAAAATGTGGAGGTAGATCCCACCTGCATCCTTCCTTTCCTTTTCCATCCCCCCACCAAATTGCCTTTCTCTCCCTCTGTTCCTTGAGATCTTCCCATCTACCACTTTCCTGGGTACTCTGAGATTCTCAGTATCTGCTAGAATCTGCTAGAATCTCAGTATCTGGTCAGGATTTACCTGAAGAGCAATACCGCATGCTTACATGAAACCACCTAAAACTTTTCTGTTGAGTTTGGTAAGAACCTTAGACTTGGGGGAGAGAAAAGGAAGGCAAACAAGTTTCAGGGGTGAAGACCGCTCTGATTTTGCCGATCACTGTATTCCCAGCACCTAAGCCAGTGACTTAGTCGGCTGTCTGTTCTACTCAGTGAAATGTGTCAAATAATTTAATTGGGGAATATGGCAAAAGAAGCAGAGGAAGTTAGTGTATGGGCATCTTCAGCAGAGAAGGAAATCTCATGGGGGCACCTGCTCCACCAAAGGGTTGGTGCAAGTTCACGGACGCCCTCTGTCCAAAGCCCCCACCTTCTGTGTCTCTGCGGCTCTTTTGTCCCGTCGGGTTCTGTGCTGAGGCGAGTGGTGGCTGCCACCTCAGCTGCCTCCCCTGCCCCCATGTGTCTCCGCTTGCAGTCAGCCAGCAAGCCTTAATGCATCACACTCTGGCGCCAATAACAGTCTCCCCGCTGAAAAAAGAAAGAGACTTGAGGGACTGGAATTGTGAGGGAAATGCAAGCTCTGTGCTTGGAGGGTGGTCCGGGCCCCTCCCCCTTCTCCTCTTTGAACCGGGGAGGGGGCTGGTTCCAGGCTCAGTGGGAAAGCTCTTTTGAAGGGCGGTGCACTTGAGCCATGGGGCACCATTTCAGTTTAGTTGAGGGGGTGCCTGTTGTGTTCCAAAGAAAATGGGGTGGGGTTAACATAAAAGCAGAGTTTAGCAATCGGGAACCCAGTGGTCCCCGTGGCCTGATTTCTTAATTGATGGTGAATTAAGCCCAGAAGGCACTGGGGGTGGGTGGGGAGAACTTTTGTAAGAGGTTAAATTCCTGGTAGAGTGATGATAGGATTAGCAACAATTTGGTGGAAGCAAGCAGAAAACCAGCAGAAATACAAGTGATCGGTTGGGCGCCGTGTCCTCGCCTTCTCCGGTTCACCGGTGGCCCGTAGGCCCGTTGTCCTGGACGACCACAGCCTTCTGCCGCGGTAGCACATTTGCATGCTTCCTGGCGCTTCCAGGCTGAGCTGGGAAGAAAGGAAAGAGAAAATCAAATGAAATGTTCGACCAGCAGAATTCTGTCTCCACTCAGGCTGGCTTACATTTGTCTCGCTTTCTATTTTCTGAGCTTTCTCTCACCATAAATCCTTTGCTTCTTTTATCCATTAAACTGTTTTTAATCTTCGTGCCAACACTTTGTCTTTTGGCTGGTTCTGTGTCTGTCTCAGCTCTATAATCCTCCCCACATTCTTTTTTTTTTGTCTCTTTATTGTCTCCTGCTCCGAACCCCCGTCCTTCACTTTGAAATGCCTTTTTTTCCTTTTTCACATTTCAGGATTTCTTGCTTTATGATTGGATATTCACTTGACCTTTCTTGGGGTCAGTATTTTTTCTCTAACTTCTGGCCATATCCACATGTTTGTGTTACTTTTGTGGACACACACTCACTGGGACTCTGTTTCCCCTGGATTGTCTGTTAAAGAGATGTGAGTCCTGCGCTCCCTTCCCCCCACCAAAAAAAAAGCGGCCCCTGGACTTCACTATCTTACCTAAATGCTTCTTTGCTTTGGGGCCTAGGAATAAAACTTACTAAGCTCATCCACCATCAGAAAGGAAGGCGACATACCTCATAGGAAGTGGGGACAGCCCCGTTTTGCAGGGAGTCTGCCTGATTTCTTAGGAGATAGGGAACAAGGCTATGCATGGCCTCCCACTTACATTTCTTGCATCTCACTTTACCTCCAGCAAGAGGAGGGCTGACAGCCTGCAACAATGGCCTTCTTTCTTCTCTGAGGGCTTGTGTTTTGATAGTGTCAGGTTACACCCCAGCCTCCCCTTGGCCCATTTATAAACTTGACACGGGCAACATGATGTAATGTTATTTTTCAGGATCTCAATGAGGGAATTTTTTGCCCCAGGTCAGAAGAGTGCTGGTTGATTTTTGCTGAAATGATCCGTGGCATACTCTAATATATGGGCTCCTAGATCAAGAAGGTGGAGGTAGGAGAGAGAGCGGGGTCTGCACTGGAGTTGGCAGTGAGGAGGACGACCTTTTGTGTGTGTGGATCTTCCACTTCCGGGTGCCTGAGCCAACCTTTTGCTATTGGGCAGTGCTCCTGTGGCAAGAAGCCTGGCAGCTGCCCCTTTCAGAGCTGTCTTGCTGAGAGCCATTGTTGTCTTGATCTCCAGTGCATTGCCATTGGGTGGCTGCAGCAGCCGAGCCTGCGCCAGAAAGTGACAATAGAGAGGAAAGCAGGACCTTGGGGGACTTTCATGTAACTGAGTTTGTCTTCAGTTCAGCTGCCTCTCACCACCCTGGTTCCTCTGCTGGGCTTGGGCTGGTGCTGTTCGGCGTGGCTGAGAGCTTGGAAAGGGAGGCTGACAGAGAGCTAATGGGCCTCTGGGCCCCTTGTACTCCTTCCCCTTAAGCCTTGACTGTGGTCTTTTGGTGGACACTACCTGTATCTTAAAATTTTCGGAATTGTCCCATTTCTATATTTATATTTACTCGCTGGGAGCACTGCCCTACGCCGTGCTCCCAGTGCAGACCACCTGTGTCCCCCTCTCCCCTTTCCCTCTCACCTTCTGGAGGTGAGCATGTTAACCAGTGCCTCACGAGAGGTGGTCAAGCACTGCAGTTAAGAGCACTGGAGTTACACTCCAACTCTACTTTCCAATCCTGGCCGTGTTATTAACTGGTGTATTAAGCTTGAACAAGATCGACCTCCGAGTGCCCGATCTGTTAAACAGGAGGAAGGACAGATCTATGGTTACTGAGCAGATTAAATGAGTTAATATACTGCTTAGAACTGTCCTCAGTCCTGTGTAAGTTTGGCGGCTCTATGGTGGGCTTAATGGCGACGCCCTCCAAGAGGGCTTATGCCACACCCAGGTCTGCTGCACCCAGAGCCCCTGTCCCTGCAGTGCCCACTGCTGACCCGCACCTCCACAGGAGACACTCAAACACTCAAAGGCGGGTCTGGCTCGGTCTCTGTGGGGTCTGCTGGTGTGCACAAGGTTTTGTTTGCGTCCTCCGAGCATCTCTGGCGGATATGAGGTTTGATTCTAAATGCTATTTCACCTCTCCTACCATCTTGCTGGGGTTTCTGCTTTGCCTTTGGATGCGGGGTATCTTTTTTTGGTGGGATCCAACATTCTCCTGTCAATGGTTGTTCAGCAATGAGTGGTAATTTTGGAGTTCTCACAGGAGAAGGTGAGTGCATGTTCTACTGTGCCATCTTGGGTGTTACTTAATTTATATGCAGAGTACATATATAACTTATGTACAGAGTACATGTATAGGTTAAATAAGCAGAGTACATCATGCGGAATGCTGGGCTGGATGAAGCACAAGCTGGAATCAAGATTGCTGCAAGAAATATCAATAATCTCAGATATGCAGATGACACCACCCTTATGGCAGAAAGTGAAGAAATAAAGAGCCTCTTGTTGAAAGTGAAAGAGGAGAGTGAAAAAGTTGGCTTAAAACTCAGCATTCAGAAAGCTAAGATCATGGCACCTGGTCCCATCACTTCATGGCAAATAGATGGGGCAACAATGAAAACAGTGACAGACTTTATTTTTTGGTGCTCCAAACTCACTGCAGATGTTGACTGCAGCCATGAAATTAAAAGATGCTTGTTCCTTGGAAGAAAAGCTATGACTAACCTAGACAGCATATTAAAAAGCAGAGACGTTGCTTTGCCAAGAAAGGTCCATCTAGTCAAAGCTAGGTTTTTGTCCTGTATGGATGTGAGAATTGGACTATAAAGAAAGCTGCTGTTGCTGCTAAGTCGCTTCAGTCGTGTCTGACTCTGTGCGACCCCAAGGAAAGCTGAGCACCAAAGAATTGATGCTGTGGTGTTGGAGAGGACTCTTGAGAGTCCCTTGGACTGCGAGGAGGTCAAACCAGCCCATCCTGAAGGAAATCAGTCCTGAATATTCATTGAAAGGACTGATGCTGAAGCTGAAACCAATACTCCGGCCACCTGCTGCAAATAACTGACTCGTTAGAAAAGACCCTGATGCTGGGCAGGATTGAAGGCAGGAAGAGAAGGGGACAACAGAGTATGAGATGGTTGGATGGCATCACCGATTCCATGGACATGAGTTTGAGCAAGCTGCGGAAGTTGATGATGGACATGGAAACCTGGCATGCTGCAGTCCTTGGGGTCACAAAGAATCAGACATGACTGAGCAACTGAACTGGACTGAGAACTGTCCTTGGCATGTAGGGACCACTGTAGGAGAATTTCCATTAAAAATTCCTTCTAGAAAAATTTTGACAGATTACAACTATATTAATATCTTCTGTACCTAAGTTTCTCTTTCTGTGTGAGTCTTAAAGGTTGAAGTGGCTCATGTTCAGGCCTTGTGTTCCAGTGTTTGACCCTGAATGCCTTGTCACCATCCCTGTAGACAAGCCATCCCAGGCTGTCGCCTAGACATTTACGCTGAGAGCCACATTGGACTGCCAAGGAATGCATCTTATCCCAGTGGCACTGAACTGTCACTGTTCTCAGAACAGGTCCCACTCCTGTGATGCTCAGCGGTTGCGCTGTGTCCTCTGCCTTGTAGGCCTTCCCTGCATTCCACACCACCTGGCAAACTTTTCTCCCTCCTTCAAGGACCAGCACCATTATCAGAGGTGCTGGAAAGCACTTCTTACCTTCCCCAGCCTTCTCCTGGGAGTCCTTGGAGCCAGTGCGGGGCTTGGGGGGTGGTCACTGTGCCACTGTCCTGCTCTGTGCGTGTGTGTAGGTGGGAGCCCCTGAGGTCTCCCATAGCAGCTCCAGCAGTCATCTCAATGTCTGCTAGGTAGCTAATGCTCCATATCTTAATAAAACAAACAAGTGCTTTGTGGTAATAACATTATACATTCCTTTGTCTCACCTGCATGTTTGGTGAGGGCAGAAACAAATCAAAGTGCATGTTAGGGTCAGTCTGAGGGGGGATGACTCCAGAGCATGGGCTGTTTACTGGGGGGCTGCAGCTAGAGGGCCCCTTGGAGTTCTTTCTCTTCTCCTGGAGCCTAGGGTGGTGCTCCCATGGGGTACCCAGAACCTGGGAAGACCTGGCATGGCCTCATGGCCTTGCTAGAGGTAAACTTCATCATCAACTCCCAGGGATGCCCTTCCTAGAATATTTCTGTGCGGTGTCTAATCGCAGGGGGAGGGGCGGAGCATAGAATTGAAGAAACCAAACACAATTCTTTGCCCACACTAGGAAGCAAGATGAAATTCTGTTCTGCGCATAGGGGCCTCCAAAGATTGGGCCTTCCATATGTGTGCAAGGACAGGAAAAGAGAATGGAGAGAAATTTAGAGAATGCATGAGTAAAGTGATGCAAAGAGTGACGAAGCGACTTGACCAAGGACACGGACATATTTTATGATGAAGGCCTGTTTTCCAGATCCAGCACCTACCCATGCTGCCCTCTGAATGCTAGGTCCACACAGTCGGGTCAGCCCCTCGAAGCCTGTCTTGTCTTCTGTTGCTCGTTTTTTGTCTGACTTTTTTCCTCTCGACTCCCCCCTCACTCCCTCCTTCCTCATTCTGTCTGTGTCTGTTGACTTGTGACTCTTATTCCTGTCCAGGCCATTGATTTTTGCCGATGGATTGACGAAGGGTCACTTCTTCCACTTGGCTCTGTCTTCATTTTTACCCTCTAAAATATAGTCCCCTCATGAAAATAGGGGCTTCCCACACATCTTGCAGGTCTAAACTGGGCCTTAATATAATGCATATGGTAATGATAAACAGGTTCGGTAGGGCATAACCTATTGGCGGCTTAGGCTGGCGCTCCTGGGCATGTCAGTTGAACTCTGTAAGCCTGTTCAACTTTTCCCTTTATTGTAGGAGAGTGAGGACTCCTCAAAACTGTGTATTTCCCAGGTAGTCAAAGGAAGTTTATACACACAATTTCTGCATGTAGAAACTGTGTATGAAATTGAAAGAATTGAGTTGAAACTCACTTCTTTTCTTATTAACTATCTTTGGGTTACCCTGGGGCTACTTTGCTTCTATTTCTACTTCTGGTTGGAATAATCTTCTAAATAATCACAAGGCATTAAAAAAGAAAACTTATTTTTTTCTCCATGTCGTATTTTCTCTACACTGATATACATAGCATTTATTTTTCTGGAGTAATTTTTCCTTCTTTCAGGCAAATGATTCTGTAAAGGTGGCATATTGCTTATTTTATATGGTGTTGATTCCCCACAGATGACAAGAGCTCAAATGCCAACCTTCTAAATGTTAGGTACCAGATTGACCTTTCGTGATCAATTTGTTTTTATCCAGCTTTATTAACAGTCGACCACCACCCCATTGATTGGATCGACAAGGTGGTGATGTGGGGCAGTCGCTAGACGTGGCCAGGGTCACCAGACTGACTTTTGTGTGGTTTTTGTTTTCTGGACAAGGACTCTGTTAGTTGGAACAGCATTTAATTGTGCCCACCACAACTGCATAAAACCCGCGAGACAGTTACAAATGACCTGTCAGAAGAGGGGAGAAGTGAAGTGGGAGAATGAGCGGGAGGGAGGGCCCGCAGGCCTTGTGGGAACAACCACAACACCCTCCTGACTTTGAGATTTGGCTTCCCTGGGCTGGAAATACCTGGAAAGGCCTCAGGGCTTAAGAGCCAGGAGGCTGGGGAGGCCGAGGGTTATTGTATTTGGTGGCTGAGTTGACGTCCAGGTGGGCACCATGGAAACCTTTCTCGCCGGAGTCTTCTGAGATGACAGACTGAGGATGTGTCGTGTGGAATACGGTTTTGTGAACTGTGGGATGGGGCTGGAAAGGCTGTCTTACTCTCTTTCTATATTTGGCCTCCAGAGCGGCTGCTCTGTCACTCCCAGTAAACTTTCCAATGGCTCCTCTCCAAACGTGGGGTGATTCAGTGTGTGAACACGTCCAGGCCGGTCCTTGGCGTTGTCCCCAGGGCTTAGTTCGGGAGGCTTGCTGCTGTGGGCCTTGTCCCGGGAGTCCCCGTGTTCATGCTCTGAGCCTCCTGCTGCCCCTCTGCCCTCCAGGACTCCCTCCCAACCTTTTCCTTCCTCTTACTCCTCTGATATGTGGTAGGGAACTCCACTTACACATCTGTGTTGGTGGGAAAGTCTAGGCTAGGGCAAATAATAATACCTTGCAATTGTTTAGCATTATATTGGGTGTATCTCCCTTGAGAAATATATTCCTGGGAGTATACCTGGAGAATAGTTTCAGTTAGCTGAATCATATTTTATGGCTTCTTAAGTTATTAATTTAAAAATCTGTTCTCAAGGACAAAAACCTGACCAAGGCCATCTCAACCACACACTGAAATTCTCAGTGAAGGTTTAAGGGGCATGTTTGCTGATAAATTACAAGGTAAAAACACCTTATGTAATGGAGAAACAAAAATCCCAAATTGCATTTTCTTTCTGCTTACTTTAGAGAGAGCTGCATTTTCTGAGATTATTTAGTGCTTTTGAGAGTAGTAAGAGTAACTAATATTTATTGATATTTCTCATGTGCTAGGTACAGTGGTAAATCCATCGACAGATCATTTTACATAATCCTCCTAATAATCCTTTGAGGAATGGGATATATTTATCCTAATTTACAGATTTTGAGACCAGATTCAAATAAGTGAAGTAATTTGCTCAAGGTCATACAGCTGTTAAATGGTAGAACTGGAATTTGAACCCACCTGGAGTCCAGTTCCAGAGGTCAGATCATATTACCCCTTGACTGTTTCTTTCCTGTTATGAGTGAAATAGCATACCTTCATCTCAAAAAATATTATTTAAGAATTCCTTAAGTTTATATGCTAAAGCCCATCGGCCATATGTTGGTGCCTTTAAACTTTTATTTCCCTGAGAGATTATAACCAAGGCTAATGATGGACTGGTCAGCTCAGTTGGTTAGGGCTAATGGGGCCAAGGTGACAAGATTCAACCCCTATATGAGTCTGTTAGCTGGGCTGAGTTTCATGACCGTGGAATTAACCTTTCACCTGGGCCAGCTGCCTCACAAATGAATGTTGTTCATCTAAGAGACTAAGAAGGAAATTGTGGATAAAAGAGTAGAAACCACTTGACTAGCCACCTAAGACTATGAGTGGTCATTCAAGAATCTTGTCTTTCCAGTTTGGAACTAGGTATTATTACCATCTTTTTTTATTTTTTTAATCAATTCAAACAGCGTTTCTTACTGTGCCCTATGGAGTTAATACTTGTAATGTGTATTGGAAATCATCCAGAGGGGTGTGTACGGTATAGTGAGGTTGCTTTTCAGAATTTCTTTGAGCTGGGGACATTCTCCCTGGATTAGGATTCTTAGAAATACCCTTTAGAAAACATTGTCTTAAAGTGGTTTACTCTGTTGTTCTGTTTATTTTAAATCCCTGTGGCAGTGATGTCTCTCCACATCAGAGGAGAGCCAGTGACAGTTGAAAAGATCAGTTTCCACCTTCCCCAAGCTTCTGGGTCTATGTGGATCTCCTTTTAGCAGGGTACAGCTTTACCTCTGAAGTGCATCTGCACCTCTTGTCTCGTGTCCTCTTGCGTGCGCTCATTGTGTACCTGGAATTCTGCTGCTGGCCCCACCACAGACACCGCAGCAGCGACGCAGCAGGGACTAGAACCCTGATCTCCGACTCTGGCCCATTTCTCTTTCCAACAGCCTATGCTGCCTCCCAGTGGACAGAGCATTTGCAGGGAGCAGAGATGTTCGTACTTGATTCTTTTCTTGAAAAAGAATTGCTTAGTAACCTAGCATTTCTTGGACCGCTGTTGCTTTAGTTTGTAATGTAGCATTGTCTTAGCTCTCTGAAAAACCCCCTTTATCACTTCCCCCACTCCCAAATTAGCAGTATTGTTAATAAACACTGGAAAGCATTCCTTAAAAGTTCTAAGAACAGACTCGAAATTGACTTTCTATTGGGAGAATAACCGTCACAGTAGAGGAACTCACGAGGTGGTCAGCACCAGCTCCTGACCTTCTCCTGGGGATGCTGAAGTGCAGTGAATCTTGTCAAAGATGCCCTGCTACTCGGTGCTCACTTTCATCTCTCTCTGTTTAACTTTGTTCAGCTCCAGTGACAATTTTGGTGGGCTGATAATTTGGAAAATTAGAGAAAGATAAGTTTTATTTTACTTAAAAAGTTAAGTCTAAGTGAATAATTGCTAGGCTCTATCCCTCCGTCATATTTATATGCTATTCCTGAAGAAGAGTAGGGCTGCCAAAATCAGTAGGGTTTTTACCAAGCTCTGCTTCGGTAATCCTATCACTTGCCTGAAGAATTCATTATGCTGAAATAAACACATTAGGAACTCTGTGGTCTTTTACATCTCTAATATTTATGAAGTACTGAGGCTCCCAGCCAGCAATAGGGACGCAGGTAATTCCCAGCAATCAGTTAAATAGACATTGGTTGATTTGGATTGCAAAATATAGGTACTTGGTTAGTCCCATATATGGACATGCATTGTTCTTCCGTCATTCAAAAGCTACCTAATTATGAATATCGAAGCATAGTGTTCTGGCTTTTAACATGAGGCACTTAACTTTTAATTGACCACAGCTTTGTTTTTAGCTGGGCTGTATCTCCACTGAGAGTCAAATGAAATGGGGAGATAATCAGCCAGTGAGCAGAGAAAGGGGTAAAATGATCATGGATGTATAAGTGGCAGCAGGGAAAGTTAGGGTTAGGCTAGAGGGAGAGAAACAAAAGAAACTCACGGGACACCAGCTCCCTTTGCTGCCACACTGCCAGGCACACCTCTTTTGCAAGCACCTTTTAATTTCCCTCTTTGGCTTTCAGGTGGGACATATGGACACTTTTGAGCTGACATCTACCAGCTTGATCACAAGCTTGACTCTTGCCTACCCTTAAACTCTGAGCCAAGCAGAGGGTGGGGCCTTGGATCCTCACTGCACAAACTTGGCAGGGAAAAAAAGACCGTTAAGTGAAGGCTAATTGGAAGCTGCCCCAAACTGCACTCTGTTGGAGCTATTTACAATATCTTTCAAGCAGCGACTTACTAGATTATTCAGTTAAGGGGCTGTGGGTTTAGGAGGGTCCTCAAGGGGAGGAAATTGACCTGAAGGACCAGCTGGCTTGGACATAGCAGTGGATGCTTTCTCAAACTCTTGAAATATTAACTCCTCCATGATCTTAATCCTTGGCACACAGCCTTAAATGCTTCCCCTTACAGCAAGAGCAGGACACATCTTCTGGGTCATGTGTCTCTTTATAGTCCTATGAAAGCTATGGCCCTCCTCCCAGAAAATCAATTTACATACACATGTTTTTTTTCCCATGTGATTTGAAGAAGCTAAGGAACGCTTGAAAGACCATCCGTGGATCTTCTAATTTTGTCAGTTTAAGAAAATCCTGCTTTAGATGGAGAGATAAGACCAGGAAGTTTTCTAGACTCTGCGGAAGTAATAGTGTGGTTACCAAGCACACCTCAGTGAAAGCTCTGCTGAAATGTGGCTTTTTGGAGTATTCTGTTAGCCATTCCTCCCCTCTGGCTTCATGGTGATCATAGTAAGTTTTATTTATGTGATTTTGTAGTTTACAGGGTGCTTTTTAACAGCCCATTTAGCTCTCACCACAATCCTGCCAGGTATGTGGATATTGTTTTCCCTATCACTAATTGCTTTCTCTATACAAGTCCCAGTTCGTCCCAGTTTTCCCTGAGGCTCCCTTCCACCCAAGTATGTGCTTGGTTGATGGAGAGCAAGAGGGGTGGGTGGGGGGAGGGGCATCTACCATGAGCACCATGCAGAGAAGTGAAGGTGGAACTGTTGACTTGGCTCAGGGGTGAGGTGCCTTCTCTCCATGAACTTCTGGTATTAAGATGAGGACAGGGGAACTATCTTTTCTTTATCATGGCCACATGTCACCAAGGCTGATTTTATTGATTTTGAATTTGTGATAACTATTGCAGAGATGTGGCTGAAGTTCACTTTTGATTCACTGATAAACCTGGCCCATCAAATACATATTGTAAAGATCTAGGCAAACTTTTATAGAAAATCATAGACTGCCTTAAAAAAAACATTTGTATTTAAGTAATTAAAAAACACCTGTTTGTATTTAAACATCTGAGAGGCAGACCTATTTATTTTCATTTTATTGACACAAGTCTCATAAGTCACTATTTAGAGGCTCTGTTTTGTTAGTGGAATTCTGCTACTGCTGCTAAGTTGCTTCAGTTGTGTCCGACTCTGTGCGACCCCATAGACGGCAGCCCACCAGGCTCCCCCGTCCCTGGGATTCTCCAGGCAAGAACACTGGAGTGGATTGCCATTTCCTCCTCCAATGCATGACAGCGAAAAGTGAAAGTGAAGTCACTCAGTCACGTCTGACTCTTAGCGACCCCATGGACTGCAGCCCACCAGGCTCCTCCATCCATGGGATTTTCCAGGCAAGAGTACTGGAGTGGGGTGCCATCGCCTTCTCCATAGTGGAATTCTAGCTAATTCTAATTATTGTAGGCATGCAGAAATGATAACATTTTCCTTTTTAAAAAATAGCCCTTACCATTTTATGCTGTATTACTAGTTCACATGCTTGCCTGTGCTTGTGCATACATGATTGTATGTGCGTGTATGTATGTGTTTATTTATTTTTTCCCTTCCATACATATCCCCCTGAGAAGAAGTAGGGACTTGTCCACAACTGTATCCCCATAGCCTAAAATCAGGGGTGGTGCAGAGTAGATTATTGAATGCATGATTTGATTTGTAATTAGTGACTTCAGATTTGGGGAGGAAATCCTAGGAAATTTTTTTGTTTTCATCTTTTACGGTTTTTCAAGTGTCCTCTTTTTGCATTTTGCTTTCTTTTTCTTTTATAGTCACACAGGGAGAATTTAGTTTTCAAAACCTGTTATGGACATTTGCCTGGCTGCTAAAGATGCGGGAGAACATTGCAGAGGACAGCCCAGGGGGACGAGTGGGGTCTGGGCCTTCGGGTGCTGACTGGCTTAATACCCTTTCTCTAGAGTCAGTTTTAGGTCAGAGGTTCTGCCCGAGTTAGCCATTGCACAAGCAACAAAGGACTTTTGAATAGAAATAATCATGAATTTGGAATTCCTTTTGTTGTACATTCCATCTATTTGGCCATAATTAAGAATCTTTTACACCCAAAGTGCATATTTGGCCAGTGGAGGTTTTTAACAGCCCCGTTGAGAAAAGGATGGATGGACAAACCTAACCAGAAAGGGTTTTGTGTCTCTGGAATGCAAGAATTACAGAGCTCACAGAAGATTACTCCTGTAGAATGTTTGAACAGGCATCTAGGTGGCTAGATGTTTTCTACCATTTTATTTCTGTCTTCTTTAAGAATGGAATAAATTAAATCAAGGGCTTCCCTGGTGGCTCAGATGGTAAAAAATCTGCCTGCAATACACGAGACCTGGGTTCAGTCCCTGGGTTGGAAGATGCCCTGGAGAAGGGAATGGCTACCCACTCCAGTATTCTTGCCTGGAGAATTCCATGGACAGAGGAGCCTTATAGTCCGTGGGGTTGCAAAGAATCAGACACGACTGAGCAACTAACACACACACACACACACACACACAGATTAAAGCGAAAGGCCCCCATCATTCATATCAAATGTAGTCTATAAAATCAACTAACCTTTATTATGCCTTCCCGGCTCAGATGGTAAAGAATCCTCCTGCGACGTGGGAGGCCCAGGTTTGATCCCTGGGTCAGGAAGCTCCCCTGGAGAAGGGAATGACAGCCCACTCCAGTATTCTTGCCTGGAGAATTGCATGGACAGAGGAGCCTGGTGGGCTAGAGTCTGTGGTGTTGCAAAGAGACAGACATGACTGAGTGACTTATAGTTACTACACTAAGTGTGTCCTGGTTGTTTAGACATACCAAGTCATGGAATCATTGAGACCCTATTAAGGCCACTCATTCAGATGTCAATTAGACTATCTTCTGTTTAGGTATCTTCTGAGCTTACCCAGTCTCTTTTCTCCTGTGGAAGTGACTTTAATACTTGTAAATGCTGAGTAGGTACTTCTTTAAGTGGCCTTAGAAGGCAGGGTTGCGATGGAAATGATCGAAAGGCATCCTACTGGGAAGGGGTGGGGGGGGAGTAAAACAGTGGGTTGTCAGACATCTTCATTTCTGATCCTGTTGTTGCTTCTGTTGAATTCATTCCAGAAAAGCCATTGTGACCCCCCTCTCTCTTTGCTGAACTGCCAGTGCTTTGGAGAGTTTCAGTTTATCTGTATGAAATCTCAGACTTGGAGATACTAGCCCAGAGAGTCTTCTGTACTGGACATGGATGGGACTTCAACTTCCCAAGATCCTGACTGGTTTTTTCATATAGTCATGAGCAGAGGAGTGAGAGTCGCTCGGTTGTTTCTGAGGTTGCCCTCCTCTGCCCTCAGCCTGTGACCACAGTGTATTCACGTGGACCAAGCTTTTTCTGTTCAGGACGAATTAGGCACTTGGTTTGCACATGCTCTTAGCTCATCTCTCCAAATTCCTTCTGATTCTCTACCCAGCATATGCTTATCGCTTTCCTAAACCAAGTTCTTGATTCTGTCTTTGTCCTGTGAGTCCTAACATTCAGAAACATTTTCATCATCTCAGACTGTTTGAGATGACTGTCCACGTCTGGCACGTGGCCGACGTGGGCTCACACACATGCTGACAAACCCTCCTCTTACAGACACACAGTTACCATGCTTTAAATACTCTCCTTCTTCTCTCTTTTGCACGTAGCATGCCTATCATCTCCGGAGGTAAGACCTGCCCCATTACACACAAGATGATTGTCACTAACGCAGTGGGTACGGATATATAGAGACATCTAGCAGGGTGTTAATAAAGGGCCTGGTGACGAATAGAGAAATGTCTCCCCCAGGTCGTTCTTATAGACTGCCTGCAGTTTGTAGTAACCAGGACTGGCGAGGAGGTGGCAGAGGAATGGGGGAAAGCAGGTGCACTCCTGTGTTAAGTCAGAGGAAAGGTGATTTCTGTACTTGGTTTCCTTTCTGTCTAGGAAATGTTAAAAGCTTCTTCTGCTCAGGCAGATTAAGAGCCTTGCCAGCTTTCAATTCCCTCCAAGCTGGGAAGGGTGCATTAAACCTCATCTTCTTGCCAAACAGCCATCTAAATGCCAAACCCATCGAGTTTCTGAGGCTTTCTTTAGGGTGTGTTTCTCTGCCTCCCCCTCTTTGCCTTTGTCCCTGTCCCGTCCTTGTCGTGGTGGCTTGGCATCAGTGCCTGGACAGTCCCCACTTCTGTGTATCTCGGTTCCTGCCGAGGCTGCCGTGTGCCTTTCATTACCACGCTAACAAACTCGAGTCGTGCCTAACGAGGACGCCTCATACGTTATGCTAATGATCAAGAGACATGTTAATGATATTTTAGAAGCCTAATTAGTGGAATATATAACTATATGCAATTTGGTAATGGACTGTGACAACAAGTTGTTAAAAGGGGGCTTGACAAATCCAGTTGCATGTGGCCTCAGACAAACAGAAGAATGGATGAGTGGGAATTGGAAAGGGAGGTGGAGGGAAGGAGGTGTATCCTGGGGGTGGGGATGCCTATGTCCATTTATGGGGAGGTCAGTCTTCTTATGGATTATTGCTTTCCTATCATCCTTCCTCGGTTTCCTAAAACCTTAGGGCTAACTGGATAGAAAGAATTCTTTGTTAATGTTTCTTAAGCAGTTGCTACTCTTGTTATTGATCATACACATAATCTTTGTTAAAAATGTTATTTTGATTATGTTATTCTTGGCAATACTCTTACTTAGCATTTGTAATAGGAAATGTATATATAGTAGATAGAAGATCAGATCTTGTACCAAAGAGAAATTTTATTGTGTTGTAAACCAGCAGTCAAGACTATATAAACTGTGAAATTATCTGTATTGTGTCTATCAACATTTTGATGGTGTTGGTAGGAGTAGAATGAGGAGGTGTGCGTAAAATCGTTCAGCTATTTGAATGTCGTTTTCTGTCAATAAAAGAATTGGTTCGAGGCATATATGTCTTCAATTGGAATCTTCTCTCCTCTAGTACAGTGATGCCCATTTTGTGGGCCATGGACCCTGGGGGAGCCATGGAGTTTTTGAAAAGGTTTGGAAAATCCTTACATACACCAGGTGTTGTCTATAAACAGAACAATGTCGTGTGTTTACACGTGGATACACATATAGTATACCTGCTGAAATTCTTTAAATGTATGAGATGCTATTGGGGTTAATGTAAGAAAGCGCTTGTCAGTCCCTATTGGCTTTTTGTCAAGTGCGTCTTTTGTCCAGCTGTAGAAGCTAAAATTAGAATGACTGGCTTGTGGTAGTCCTTACAATTTTTTGGCATGAAAAAGTCACAAAGGTTGGGAACTTTTGCCTAGCCTGTCGTTACCAGGTGTTAGTAGCTCGGCTGTGTCTGACTCTTTGAGACCCCATGGACTAGTCCACCAGGCTCCTCTGTTCATGGGATTCTCCAGGCAAGAATACTGGAGTAGGTCACCATTCCCTTCTCCAGGGAAGCTTCCCAACCCAGGGATCAAATCTGGTTCACCTGCATTGCAGGCAGATTCTTGATCATCTGAGCCATGAGGAAAGCAAAGCTGCTTATAAAAATTTCAGCAAATAGCTTTCATTTTGTCAACTATTTTAATTCTAGAAAGTGTATTTGTGAAAATTACCTAAGTGTTGTCTGTTTCTCCAGTGAGTCTTATTGTAAATTTGGAAGTAGAAGCCAGGCGGCTCCTTATTGCCAAATTCAGACTTAAATTGAAGAAAGTAGGGAAAACCACTAGACCCTTCAGGTATGACCTAAATCAAATCCCTTGTGATTATACAGTGGGAGTGAGAAGTAGATTTAAGGGACTAGATCTAATAGACAGAGTGCCTGATGAACTATGGACGGAGGTTCATGACATTGTACAGGAGACAGGGATCAAGACCATCCCCATGGAAAAGAAATGCAAAAAAGCAAAATGGCTGTCTGAGGAGGCTTTACAAATAGCTGTGAAAAGAAGAGAAGTGAAAAGCAAAGGAGAAAAGGAAAGATATCAGCATCTGAATGCAGAGTTCCAAAGAATAGCAAGAAGAGATAAGAAAGTCTTCCTCAGTGATCAATGCAAAGAAATAGAGGAAAACAACAGAATGGGAAAGACTAGAGATCTCTTCAAGAAAATTAGAGATACCAAGGGAACATTTCATGCAAAGATGGGCGCAATAAAGGACAGAAATGGTATGGACCTAACAGAAGCAGAAGATATTAAGAAGAGGTGGCAAGAATACACAGAAGAACGGTACAAAAAAGATCTTCACGACCAAGATAATCACGATGGTGTGTTCACTCACCTAGAGCCAGACATCCTGGAATGTGAAGTCAAGTGGGCCTTAGAAAGCATCACTACGAACAAAGCTAGTGGAGATGATGGAATTCCACTTGAGCTATTTCAAATCCTGAAAGGTGATGCTGTGAAAGTGTGGCACTCAATATGCCAGCAAATTTGGAAAACTCAGCAGTGGCCACAGGACTGGAAAAGGTCAGTTTTCATTCCAATCCCAAAGAAAGGCAATGCCAAAGAATGCTCAAACTACCGCACAATTGCACTCATCTCACACGCTAGTAAAGTAATGCTCAAAATTCTCGAAGCCAGGCTTCAGCAATACGTGAACTGTGAACTTCCAGATGTTCAAGCTGGTTTTAGAAAAGGCAGAGGAACCAGAGATCAAATTGCCAACCTCCACTGGATCATCAGAAAAGCAAGAGAGTTCCAGAAAAACATGTATTTCTGCTTTATTGACTATGCCAAAGCCTTTGACTGTGTGGATCACAATAAACTGTGGAAAATTCTGAAAGAGATGGGAATACCAGACCACCTGACCTGCCTTTGAGAAACCTATATGCAGGTCAGGAAGCAACAGTTAGAACTGGACATGGAACAACAGACTGGTTCCAAATAGGAAAAGGAGTATGTCAAGGCTGTATATTGTCACCCTGCTTATTTAACTTATATGCAGAGTACATCATGAGAAACGCTGGGCTGGAAGAAGCACAAGCTGGAATCAAGATTGCTGGGAGAAACATCAATAACCTCAGATATGCAGATGACACCACCCTTATGGCAGAAAGTGAAGAGAAACTAAAAAGCCTCTTGATGAAGGTGAAAGAGGAGAGTGAAAAAGTTGGCTTAAAGCTCAACATTCAGAAAATGAAGATCATGGCATCCGGTCCCATAACTTCATGGGAAATAGATGGGGAAACAATGGAAACAGTGTCAGACTTTATTTTTTTGGGCTCTAAAATCACTGCAGATGTTGATTGCAGCCATGAAATTTGAAGACACTTACTCCTTGGAAGAAAAGTTATGACCAACCTAGACACCGTATTTCAAAAGCAGAGACATTACTTTGCCAACAAAGGTCTGTCTAGTCAAGGCTATGGTTTTTCCAGTGGTCATGTATGGATGTGAGAGTTGGACTGTGAAGAAAGCTGAGCGCCGAAGAATTGATGCTTTTGAACTGTGGTGTTGGAGAAGACTCTTGAGAGTCCCTTGGACTGCAAGGAGATCCAACCAGTCCATTCTGAAGGAGATCAGCCCTGGGATTTCTTTGGAAGGAATGATGCTAAAGCTGAAACTCCAGTATTTTGGCCACCTCATGCCAAGAGTTGACTCATTGGGAAAGATGCTGGGAGGGATTGGGGGCAGGAGGAGAAGGGGACGACAGAGGATGAGATGGCTGGATGGCATCACTGACTCGATGGACATGAGTCTGAGTGAACTCCGGGAGTTGGTGATGGACAGGGAGGCCTGGCGTGCTGCGATTCATTGGGTCGCAAAGAGTCGGACACGACTGAGCGACTGAACTGAACTAACTGAGCACACGTGCAGTGGTTCCATAGTGTAGAAAGTTCCCCACAGTCAGAATTGAGTGATTTTCCTACAGAACATGTTACGCCACAACTTACAACATAGGTTTTTTTCCTGTGTATATATTTATTTATTTTTGAAGTGTATTTGATTCACAGTATCAGTTTCAGGTGTGTGGGTGCCTAGTTGTGCCCAGTTCTTTGTGACCCCGTGGATGGTAACCCACCAGGCTTCTCTGTCCATGGAGTCTTCCAGGCAAGAGTACTGGAGCTGGTTCCCATTTCCTCCTCCAGAGCATCTTCCTGACCCACGTATCAAACCGCGTCTCTTGCATCTCCGGCTTTGGCAGTGGTTTCTTTACCAGTCGCGCCAACTATAGCACAGCAGTTCAGTTCATATATGGTAATACACTTCAGATGCTCTTGCCTTCCCTTAGAGGTTATTGCAAAATATCGAGTATATTATACAATAAGTCCTTAATGGTTATCTAGTTTATGTATAGTAATGTGTGTATGTTAATCCGAACCTCCTAATTTATCACTCCCTCAGCCTTTTTCCCTTTTGGTAACACGTATATACACACAGAAACACAGACACACACACACATATTTCATTGTATGTATACCAACAATGGAATATTACTCAGTCTTAAAGAAATATTGCCATGTACAACGACATGGATGGACGTAGAGATTATTATACTAAATGGAGTAAGTCAGACAGATAAATAGCATATGGTACCACTTATATGTAGACTCTAAAAAGAAAAAAAAGATACCATTTACAGAAGAATCTTAACAAACTTCTTGGCCAGCCCAGTATTTCTAGAACAGAGGCTCACATAGACGCTTGAGCACAGCAGGGTACACTTGGCACTAGCTTATGGGAACTTCAGTTCTAAAAACTTGTTCTCGTTTATTTTTTGGTCTAGACCGAAAACTAGGAGAGCTAGGTTTGCCGTATCCCACTTCATCACCAGGGAAAGCTTTGAGAAGCATTCATTCAGTGTGAACTTGTCTCCAGTTTGTAACTTCCTGATGGAAAAAGACAGTTACAGAGGCAAAGAGACTTAGTGTTTTGGGCACCAATTCTATACTGTGGAAATGTGTTTTCTCAGGTTATTGGCAATGAGGTGGGTTTGTAGTTTTTCTTTGGCCATTCTTCCAAAGGCAATGTGCCCTATTACTGTTGAGGAATGTGGAAGGGGATAGATTTCTTTGTTTGGATTTTATTATTTCCTGAGCACTACCTCTGTTAGATGTTGCTCATTGGCTCAAGCTTCGTAGTATAACCTTCCTCTTTGTTCTAGGACATGGGCCCGGGGACAGAATGGCTTCCTGTAGTGATGCTTATATTAAAATTAGAGGTTGTCTTCTTTTGGCTTACCCTTTGTTACCTAAAGGATTGATTGTGAAAAGAAAGAAGGAAAAAATGTATCACTACATTTAATAGATTGTGCCCTTTTGACGTGGCGACATTTAGTTTTCTAAATTTAGGCACTGCCCATCCCTGTGCTTGTGATCAATGCTCGCTGGTGAAAGAACTTGTCTTTTAAGGGACATAGTGGTTAGTGGTTGTCTTTTGAGAGTTGTGCTGAGAAGACCTCCCTGGAATTCCCTTTTGAATTCAGTGAGTCAAAAAGACTGTGTGGTTTTCAGACCAAGTGAAGTAAGCCAGACGAAGACAGATATCATGTGGTGTCATTTATATGCTGAATTAAAAAAAAATGATACAGATGAACTTTTTTACAAAACAGAAAAAGAGCCACAGACATAGAAAAGAAACTTATGGTTACCAAAGGGGGAAGGGGAAGGGGGGAGCTAGGAGATTGGATTTAACGCATACATGTTACTATGTATAAAACAGATAATCAGCAAGGACCTACTGTAGAGAACAAGGAACTATACTCAACATTTTGTAATAACCTATAAGGGAAAAGAATCTGAAAACAGTATACGTAATTGAATCACTGTGCTATATATCCGAAACTAATACAACATGATAAATCAACTATACTTCAATAAAAAAAAAATCAAATTTTTGTTAAAAAAAAATCTAAAAATGCTGTGTGGTTTTGGTGCTCTGAGAAACTTGTGTTCTTTTTCCTCTTGTGTGCTGTCTTCTCTCCCTCTTTGTAGCCGGCATTGAGACATCAGAGATACGGATTCCCAGCTTTGAGGCCTTGAGTATAGTCCCTGCTCTCTGTATGTAAGGTTCAGCCTTGTGCATTCCACCACTTCAGCATCCCTGTGTTTCAGCTGAGCATCATTCTTTTTCTATTTCCTCTATATTTTTATTGATAAAGCAGTAGAGGAAGATTATGTATGAATTCAGAATTCTGTTATTACATCTGATGTTTGTTTGCAGTTAAAAATGAGGACTAATTTTGAGGAGGGAGGCAGAAAGGGAAAAAAGAGTTTATAAGTGAGCTGGTGGCAAAAGCACATTCATTGTCAGTGTCTTTCTCACTGAGTCGTTTGAAGCTGGGGAAATTAGCAGCCGCTTTGAAGCTCAGAAGATCTTTCATCTTTGTGTGTGTGAGTGTATGTGTGTGTGTGTGTGTTAATATTAAGCTGAGATTCTTTTTCTTGCCACTTATTTGGTTTTTCTCCTAATAATGAAATTATAATGAGATCCCTGATGGGATTAAAAAAAGAAAGAAAAAACACCTCACATGAATTATCCTGTTTCCCCCTCACCCGCCTTCTGCCTTTCTGTAAAAATCTATTCTGCATAATAGGCCTTTGTCTCTGGATTTGAAACAGAAGTGAAGAAGGCCAGGAGTCGGAAGTGCCCCCATTGTTCCTTTGGGGGCTAGGATGCAAAGTTCTGTTGAGCAGGGAATGCTCTCTTTTCTTCCATCTCCCAGTCCTGTTCCTCCCTGGACCCTGTCACCCCCATCCTCCAACTGCCCCCTCCCACGCGCCGACTTTGAGTAGGGAAGAGCTGAGGGCAAGTATTGGGTGTTTCTGCAGGCCAAATGTTTGGTTTATTTGAGGGGTACATACTCCCTCTCCTGTTTATAGCTTTAAGCATTCATAACTTGGTCTTTTATAAAGGGTCCAAATACCTGCCTTGATTGGCAGAAACTGGGTGTTTTGAAACCCTGGGAGAACCTTGCTCAGGATGGTTTTGTGGTGGTAGGTTGCCTTCCCATCGCCTCGCATTCCTGTCCCCTTGTCCTTCTATCAGTAGGGCTTTGGTAAATGCCCCTGATGAAAGAGGCCTCATTGCTCTGGCTGAGAGCTCCTTGTCCAGGCCTGAGTTTCTCCACGCGGGTGAGTAGATGGAATCCTTGGTGGAATAAATCTCTATACAGGCTGTTCAAGACGGATGCACAGTTTTCTAATTTCAGAATTTCTCTCTGTAGAAAAGGCAATGTGTGGTTGATTCCAATGAACAGTTTAAGCCTTGGCAACTCTCAATTTCAGAAAATTCTTCCCTAATTCTGCTTCAGTGTTTTGTCTGAAGTCAGGGATAGCCAGCTGCTGTGTTGGTCTTAGTGCTCTAGAAAAATGAGGTGTGAAAAATGAGGGGGGACGAGTATGCCTTGTCTCCCTCTGTGGCTTGGTCAAAGGCTATTTCCTGAATATATCCCATGTCTAGGTTTCTTTCTGATCAATGCTAATAAGCAGTTTCAGGACCTCACTCCCATCCATGTCTGCAGGTTCCCCCTCTCTTTCTTCCTTCTCACCATTAAACAGGTATAATAAAGCGGGGGAATCTTTACAGTTGGTGATTTTATATCATAGATCAAAGATCAAAGCAGAGGAATACACAGCAACCGTAAAATTAACTGCTTTTTCAATTTTACAATGCTTTCAGTGATAGAGAATCTTATAAATTTAATATTAATTAAACACTTAGCTTTTAACCTCCTCCTGCATCTACTTTTGGCTGGTGGCTGGGAAAAATTAATTGGGCATCTTAAATCTTCTGTTACTCACGCTTTGACAGGAGGGGTTTCAAAAGCACTTATAACTTTAGCAGAATGCACTTTGGAGCATTTGTCCTTCCACTCACCTAATTGAAAATGCCTTTTTCCCCCTGCCTTAAGGTAAAATGAACCATTTGCTAATTTTCTTTTTTTAAAGAGATATAACTTATAGTCTCCTTTCATAGCCTGAGCTTTAACTCAGCCTCTTGGCACATTTAACACTTCACAAAATGGAAGCCGTTGAACTTCCATTACTATAAACGTCTTTTTGATTTTGGATTGTGTTGGGACACACGTGTGGCTGCTAGTTGCTTGGCCTGATCGTCATGTCACCTGCAGCCTCTGGGTGTTCAGTTTGGCGAGAGTTGCCTCCTGCTTCAGAGAGCATGGCTTACCTTGGCAGTGCTGAGTCCACATGGTGACGTAGATGGAACTCAAGAATGGACTCTTGGTAATAGGACAGGAGAGTCAGAATGGCAGAGAAAGGAAATAATATTCTACCTGAAGGACATCCCAGTGTGTTGGACAAGATATTTTGAGAGTGCTCCACTTGATTCTTCATGTTTCCTGAACTACTGAAGGGACTGAACTTGGCCTTTAGTTAGGGGATAGGTGTTAGTCTGTCTTTAGTAGCCAGGCAAGTATCCGTGTCTGTGCTTCAGAAATGGTTCAGTAGAGATAATAATAGGGCTTCCCAGGTGGTACAATGGTAAAGAATCCGCGTGCCAGTGCAGGAGATGCAAGAAATGTGAGTTTGGTCCCTGGGTCGGGAAGATCCCTGGAGTAAGAAATGGCAACCCACTTCAGTATTCTTGCCTGGAAAATTCCATGGAGAGAGGAGCCTGATGGGCTGCAGTCTGTGGGGTCACAAAGAATTGGACACGACTGAGCATAACACAGAGATAATAATACCAATCCATTGCATCTTTATAGTATTTTTTCTCCAGTGAGCATGGCGTACTTTCATCCATATTATCTTGTTTTTTAATCACATATCACTGCAAAGTACTTAGAGGTGGCCTCTGAGTCTAAGCAAGCTGGTTTCCTGCTGGGGCCATGCATTGGAAACTGGTGGCCTGGAGTTACAACAAATGGAGCGTGGGCTCCAAGAAGGCATCTTCCTGTCCTTGTTTTAAGTTTCAGGTGACGGAGAAGTAGTACCTTAATTGCTTCTGGGGATGTCTGTTCTTAACACAGTGTGCAGTGGAATTCCCCAGGATTATGTGCACCTCACCTTGAAAAAAAATTCATAGAAAACTAAATTTGGGAGAAAAGAAATGAAAGGAGTCATTTACTGTACAAAAATATATTCTAAAGTCCTCTCTAAAATTGTTTACTACAGGTTTGCTTTAAATGGCTAAGTCTTCTAGTCCTATAGTCTTCTAATAAGACTCTAAATCAATTTATGGCCCATGCTTCAGGCGCATATTTCTGGGGGTGAGGTAAGGGACATCGACTCAGAGCATAGTGGTCTCTTTATCTTCTGCACTGAGCTGCAATGGTCCTTGCTCTTCAAGTCCCGAACAGTCACTTTGACAATCCCTGATGGCAGTAGGAAAATGGTTAATCCAACTGTGAAATAATAAATTAGTGTGGAGTCACCACTAGAACTGAGATTCCTAGCTTTATGCACCTGGTTGGTCTTACTCCCTGTGAAACCATCACTGTTCCTTCTCATTGCAGCTGAGCTTTCTGAACCTTTTAAGAACTGAATTGGTGGAATGTGGAATTTGATAGCCGATAAATTAAGGATATTGGTGAATTTAACGACTCTATTAGAAGACGGCATTTCCAGAATCAGAGCAACATTTGCTTGTGTGTTTGTGAGTGTATCTGCAGAAATCCTTTATATATGTATCACTGTGTTTTTCTATCTATCTAAAGCTATATGATATGTGGGGTGCTATAAAATTTTTATAGCCTTAGTTTGGGTTGACCGCCTTATTACTCACGAGTGAGCTATACAGGTCTTCCTTAACAAGTGGCAATAAAGGCTTTACAGCACCCCTTACACCGTCACATATTTTTGTTTAGGCCACATATTGTCTTTTTCTTTTTACGTCTCCCTTTGCTCATGTCCCTCTCAAGTACCTTTGTTGCCATGGCAACAGTTCCATCATGGCTTAGGGTGGAGCAGGCTGACAATCCTCCTGCAAGCTTCTTGAAGTCATTGCTTGTTTGGGTTGACCTCCAACATGCTGCCGGGGCCAGGGCTGGGACCCTTAGCCTGGTCATCGGTGTCACTTTTTCCCTCTTTAGTATCTGTAGCTTTGCTTATTTGACTGCTGTGGCTGTTCCTACATTAATCATTCTCCATGTCTTCATGGACCTGTCCTCTAAGGAATATGAAGAAGCTGGCACTCATTTTCCAAAAATCAAAAGTTAACATTGAACATTTTGAGTTAAACTTGGAGTTGTGTAAGTGGCTGCCTACTTGGGAAACACTGAGGCCAGACGGAAGGAGGAAAGGAGCCCTCTGCTTATCAAAGTTGTCTTCTGAGTTCCTCCCAGGCACCGTTTCTGCAAGTTACCACATGCATTTTTAGGTCCTCCATCTCTCTCTCTAAGGTTGTCCACTTCCAGCAGATTTTCCCATTCCTTGACTCATGGACTGTTAGTGTTGGACAGGAGTCATAGAATTGAGTCCAGCCCACTCATTGCATTTATAGGAAACTGAGGTGCAAAGGGCCATGTGGCTTGCTGAGGTCACTCAGCATGTAGGAAACTTGCCCATCTGGGTTGAACACCACTGTCTCCTGGTCCCCAGCTGGACTTCATCTTTACCACAATTACTTGATTCTTTAAAATAGAAATTATTCAGAAGGTTTTACTGTCAGGCCAAGTTTCCCATCAAGCCACCTCAGCATTTCTGTTAAATGTGGTGGTAGCTGTTGTAGCGAGATCATTTGGCAGAAGTAGACAGGTGGTGAGGCTGTGCCTCCAAATTTCTCAGTTCTTTTCCCAATGAGAAGGTTGGCTTGCCAACTCCTTGATAGAAGGTAGTAGTTCCTGTAATCTGTTAACTCAGCCACATTTGGGATGCTTGTATGTATGACTCCATCTATTTATATATTTTATATGGGCAATATTTTGACTGTTTCTTTTTTGAAAGACAGTGTGAATGAGTATGCCAAAAATCACAGATGATATGAAAAACGCTATCAAAAAAACCCCCACTTTTTCAGGAAGGTGAATAAAACAACCCTAGAACAATGTGAAATTTGTTCTGATGTCCTTTTGTGAAGTCATTAGGAAAGCTGTTGCTTGCGATCAGTGTGGGGGTGATTCTGGACATCAGTGACTCTGATTAGGGAAAAGATTTCAGATCTCAGAGTCTTGGCAAAGAAAGCAGGATTTGTTGAATCCATTCTTGGATGACGTGAAGAAGGATCCTGAATATATTTTTCTTTTCTGAGTTTCTTAAGTTGGAGGTGTTTTATAGGCCTGGGGTAAGGGGCATTTTAGGAGAAAGGTCTCCTTTAGATCTTCTGGGTTTTCTGATCTATAGGCGTGTGTGTGTGTGTTAGGCACCCAGCCTTGTCAGTCTTTGCGACCCCATGGACTTATAGCCAGGATCCTCTGACCATGGGATTCTCCAGGCAAGAATACTGCAGTGGGTTGCCATTCCCTTCTCCAGGGGATCTTCCTGACCCAGGAATCGAACCCATGTCTCCTGCATTGCAGACAGACTCTTTGCCCCCTGAGCTACCAGGGAAGCCCTGACCTGTGGGCATGGTGCTCATGTATTTGAATAGGCAGTTTTTATATATAGGTCGCCCATGATAATTAGTGATTTTCCATTGATCCATCTGTCAGTCAAGTGACACTGTGATACATTTTTCTGTTTCCCAAACACTAGGGAAAAGGGAAAGCAGAAGAAATGAAATTATCTGTATAAAGCACATTGAATGATCCTGAAAGTGTTATTGTTTCTATTTAACAGAGGAGGAAACTGAGCCCCAGAGAGAATAAATAAAGTGTCTAATCTCCCAAGACTATTAAGTGACAAAACTTAGATTTCTCGGATACAAAGCTACAAAGCTTTTCCTCTTGGTCACACTGTCCCCATTAGATACTTGGCAGTTACTCTCTTGCAGTCCTTGGATCCTTTGCTTTTATCATGTGCTGAATTCCTTCCTCCACAGCTCATAGTAAAACAAGAATGGCAAGCATTTGGCATCATCACACAAAAGCCCGGGAGTCTCACCTTCCTATAAAGACACCTTGTCTGCTCTAGCAGATTTCGAGGTAGTTTGATGTCCCTGACAGAGTGGATTATGAAATAGCAGCACGTGGGTTCCATCCGGGAGATGCAGGAACCCAACAGAAATTGAGGGGTGGGGAGGGAAAGAAGGAAGAAGCAAATACATTAAACCCAGAGGTGCTTATTCTTTTTCTTTCAGATTAATGTATATAGCTGTTACCATACTTCTTTAAAAATATAACTCTTAAAAGCCTCCATCTGGCTTAAGTGCTAGATGAAAGTTCTGGTTAAAATAAAACAAGTAGTTTTATAAACGTAGTGGCAGAGAGAATTTTTTTTCCCACAATTTTCAGAGTACTTTATGAACAAACTTAAATGTCTTTAGATGTAAACAGTGTAGAGAAGCTAGAAACTATAGCTCTCAGATTCATGGAATAAAAGCATGGGGGCGGAGGAGGGGGACAAAAAAATTAAATAAAAGAGGAGAGTAAATGCTATCACTCTGTGCCGACCCTTTTACTGAGATAAGGGGCAAAGCATAAATATTCCACATAGAGAGTGACAAGTCCACTTACTTAATTCATTATTTATTTTACTTATTGGAGAAGCTGCTTAGCCTCTGGGCATATTTACAAGTGTGATAGAGAAAAGACAGACTCTGCCATTACTGTTTACAGTCCACAATAGATAATATATAAACAGGACATATTGTCTTTGTAGACAGACACTTGCATCAGATACACTTTGAACACACAAGAGAAAAGCAATTAAGATGCATATGAAATCACTGAGATAAATCAGTATTCACAGCCAATGAAGGAAAATAATACAAATCAAGGAATTGGAAATGGATTTGATTCCGCATTTGACTGTTTTCGCAGTTCAAAACAGGATTTGGGAAGCCAATGTGGCTGCAGCAGAGTCAGGAACCAGGCGATTGGTGTTGTGACTTGCTTGTTCCATAAGCAGAGCCTGGGCAACACTCAATAACCCCCCTCACCTTCATGGACCATCAGCCGGAGAGAGGCAAATTAGGGAAGTGGCATAAGCCACAAATCACAGGCTGTTGTGAGATTCAGTCTGACCCTTAGCATCATTTTATCTGAGTCCTCTTGGATTTAATGGGATTCCCTTCACACTACCCCTCTCTCTGGACAAATACTAATATGGTTATCACCGTGATTACTTGGGGTTGACCTAATACCCTTCTGCCCTGAAACCATAGGACCTTGCCATGGCCTCGGCATCAGTGGCCCTGGCAGTGAGGTGCACCTCACTGACTCAGCAGAACCAGAGTTGAAGTTGCAAAGAAGGGAGGTATCCTTTGGTGCCCCCCGCTGCCCTCACCCCCTTCACTTTCATTATGCTCTTTTTCTCCTCTGGGATGCCTCCCATTACTCCCAAGGAATTAAAAGCTCAAATATCCTGATTGCAGAGGGAGGTAGGGAAGAAGTCAGGCTCGGCTGTGAGAACAGTGAGACCTGGTGTACCTGTCCTGACATTCGTAGCACAGCTTTTCTCCTGCTGAACATGGGAAAAGGAGAGAAAAGCCAAACTCTATGACCTTGAGTGTATAGGTTTTCATAATCCATAAATAATTTCAGGAATTAGAGATATCCTGCTAGTGTAGAATAGGCAGAATGCCCACTAGGTATTCGACACTGCTCAAGATCTGTGTTTAAGCTTTTTTCTCAGTTTATTGATTTATATCAACTACCCCAGCCCACTTAGAGCAAGACCTTTCTAATGATGAAGAGACTGGGGAGAATCAGTGGCCTGGATGCATCAGATCCGTATGGTGTGTATGGTGTAGAGAACAAGCAACCTGGAGTCACTGCTGCTGTCCACAAGCATGATGGTTATGGACAGGGAGAAGTGGAAGCACAGAATGATGTGATTTGGGTGACTGAGAATAACCTAAAAAGTGGGATATTGATTTTATGGTGTTTGGACCTTCAACCTGCTCATATAGATCTAGGAGAAACCTTAGAAATGCCCAACCGCTTTGTTTTACAGAGAAGAAAGCCCAGGGTGGATATTAACCTGCTTGAGTTCATACACTTGATTATGGTTCGTGGTGTAGCTAGACTCCGAACCAGTTTTCATGAGTGTATATTCACTGTACCACACCCTCTATGTGGAATGTCCTCAAATGAATGGTATTGAATGACTTTTTATTGTTTTTCTCCGTCATCTCCTTTTCTCTTTTTTATGTTATTAATTATCACATCATCTTCTATTATTAATATTTTCATTGCCAGGTCTGTTTTGCTCTTATTCAAGGGTCCCAACATGGACTGTGTCTTATATCTGGTAGAATTTGAATGGAATTGGTGGAGGACATGATCGTGTAGTAGCTAAGAGCCTGGCTCTGGACTCTTGACGGCCAGGGTTTGAATCCCAGCTCTGCCATTTATGTGCTAGGTGACTTGGACATGTTGCTTAACCTCTCAGTGCTTCAGTATCTATTTGGTAGGGAGGATAACAGTGGTATCTGTTTCATAGATATCATTCTCATAGTTAATATTCCTAAAGCCATTGAAACAGCGCCTGGTTCGTGTTAAGCCTCGTAGGATTGTATTTATTTTCATCATCCTCCAGCACTGGCCTCGAGCTACCTAAAAGGTTATATCATTTAATCTCCCATTTAACCGAGGAAGGAACACATTTGTAACCGTCCTGGATAACAGTTACCCAGCTCTCTGTAGCCTTTGAGAGCCAGCTCACCACGACCTGTGCCAGCTTTGTCTTCTGGACCCGTACACAGTACGTCTGTTCTTTCTTCTGCTTTGGAGACAGCTTCTAAGTTACTCACTGAATATTCCTTCTGCTTTCTTAAAACCTGTAGTTGTAGGTTTCAGGGAGATTCGACCAGGGGCTCCTTCAGGGATGTGGCCAGGTGTCACCCAAGAGGCTGAGGTCGGTGCGGTTGGTTTGCAGCAAGACCTGGCCTGGTTCCACACCTGCTGGGATATACCTTGGACTGATGATTATACTAAAGCACTGGTGCAGGTGAGAGCTGTAAAGAAATAAAATTTACCATTTCCCTCTTCCTTTGTGATGCCTTTAACATAATGGTGTTTCATAAAGGATTCGAAAAGAGAGTGCTTTTTGAACTTGACTTACTGCTGTGGCAGCGCTTCGCGTCTGTTTCTCCTTCCCTTCCTCTCACAATGCCCATCGGGTTCTGTTTCTGGAACACAAATTTGTCCACATTTGTTGTAGTATCTGTTGGATGACTGTCCACTCAAAAAGGGAAGTGTCAGCTTCCTACTAACGTAACTACCGCCATCCTAGGGGCACAAACTTTCTTTTCATGCAGCACTAGAGTGGAAGGTCAGGACTCTGCTGGATATTGTTTAGGGTCTTTTTCCAGGTATGTGTTTTTGGGGAGAACAAAACCTCTTAGTTATTTCCTAGCCTGTCAGGTCTTGGAAAGGCCCAAACACTGCAGGTGGGAGCCTACCTTGGAGTGTGTTCCATGCACCTTGTTGAACGTTGCTCTGTCTGGGTCTGTCGCCTGGCTCCCCATCCTCCTCATGGCCTCATAAGTGACAAGACGCTGCATATCTGTCTTTAGAGATGGCAACTCTGAACAGGAGTTAGCTCAGGGGCTGCAAATATGCTGAGCCTCCTTTCTTTCCCCTTCTAGGAGGCAGAGATGCATCTTAGAGAAGGTGGAAGTGTGTGTGTGGGGGAAGGGGGGGGTGAGAGCGAGGGTGGGGGTGGGGAGGAAAGGAGGAACAACTGTAAAAAATGTTAATTTATTAATCACTGAATATATAGCAGTTCATCTGAAATGCTGTTGCTATGCCAACACCCTGGGAGTTTATTTTCTTAATCCAAGAGAGGAGCTCTCAGTCCCCTGCTCCCCTGCTGTGTCATTTGAATTTGCTGCTGCCACCGCTGCCATCGCGGTATCTGTTTTAAAAAGTGCTGGGGAGGGGGGAGATGTGGGGGAAGGGGGAGTGTGTGGAGGGGAACTGGGCTGAACCACCAAAGCAGTCATATGCAAAGCAGCAAGAGGCCTTTCTCCGTACGACTTAGTAAAAATGACACAAATTAATATACTCTACTTAAACCAGACCAAGATTAATGGTTCTCTTTCAGTGCAGCTTAGCCCAACTGTCACTCGACAGGCGTTTGTCGGACAAAATCAACACTAATCAACATTTATTCGTCTCTTGCCCTTGGGTCTGAGGCGCGCGAGCGGGCTGCTCCGTCCTCCCGCGCGGCTCGCCACGCTTTTCACCCTCCATCCAGCTGCTCCATACATCACCCTTCCTCCTGGTGCCGCTCCTCGGACGGATCCACACACTCAGCTATCAGGGTACATTAGGGGCATGATAGATTTTCTGTTTTAATTTACATCTATTATATTACAACATAACAGATTTTGATTCAGGCGAGACCAGTGTCTCCTATAGCCAGACTCCTTGGGAGGATTTCTGCATTAACTTATTAAGGTTCGTTAGGATGCTGCTTCAAATAGGCTCCTTCTCTCTCCCCGCCACCCCCCCACCTCCGCTTTCTCTTTAACATGCTCAGTAAAGATGTCTGGGTGCACCTTATTCACAAGCACAGCTTATTCTTTTCAGACTTGGCTTCCTGCGCTGGGTCACATGAGGCTGGCTGGGTTCCTCCCTTACTTTCTGATTGGACTTTGATCAGCCAACAGTGGGAGCTGTGAGCTCCCTTCCCTGCCTGGGTTAATGGGCTCTGACAAATCTGGTGGCCTGGAGTCACTGGGTACCCCCTCCCAGGCTTCAGTCTTAGTCCCTAGCATCTTTTTTTTTTTTTTTAATCTCTTTTTCCTTTTGATCTCAGTTACAGTTATATTTTATTTTTACTGAAACACAGGCCTATAGAGAAGAGACAGGGGGAAAAAGAGCAAACAAAATTGGTTGAGCTAACTAAGGAAAGGTATAGTTAGTTGAAAGGGTGACTGAGGAAGTGGATCTGAGTGACTGCTTGCCTTTCTTTGTGACCATCTTGAAAACATCTCATTTCAGCTTGGAACACCAGGGATGAGGCCAGCATGTTTCAAGCTGGTGTGTGGGATCTTGTATTTAGAGTTCCCTTGTAGAATTCCATTCCCCCTCATTTATGAAATCAGATTTTTATTTTCATCCTTTCTTCCCTTCCTTTCATGAGTGCTGTAGTGTTGAGGACCTCTTTTATTTGGTGATCCAGTGTTCCCCCATGATTTTTTGGTCAGACTAGAATGTTTTATGACTGTTGGCTAAGGCCACATTCAGCTTTAGCTATTGAGTCACCTGTTTGCTGGCTGTAGAGAAGAGAACAGAAATCCTCCCATCTGGTTGGGTCCTTTTACCCTGGGTTACTTTGTGTGTGGACACCATGGCTTTGTCAGACGTCCAGGAAGGACTGTGGCTTTCTTCTCATATTGGCTGTAACGCTAGATCCTGGGCCGCTTAGAAGGCACAAGCTTTTTCTGCGAAGCCATTGATTCTAAACTGTGGTAAGGTTCCTTTTGTGGTCACAAATGCAGAGAAACCAGGGGCTGAGTTGGAAATGTGTGGTTTGTGTGTATTTGAGTGTGGCTGCCGAAGTGTAGGGTGTGTTAGGAGGAGAGCTTAGCACTTTCTTTTTCGTTTCTTATTACGTAGCAATAAAGTAAATGACGCTTAGTATAACTTTGCACATAGAGAACTGTAGCTCAATTTGAGAAACAAAACTCCACCCACAGGGGTACTCAGTATCTTGAACTTGGGAAACGGACCTTGTTAATTTTAATGATGGGGAAAATTCTCTAGCAGGGACTTAGATGATGATGAAATACCAGTAAAGTTATCGCTCTGGATGATCTCACTGAATTCGGAGTAGAATCAGAATGATGCTTGGAGAATTTTCTAAAATCCTGCAAAGAGATTTAGAAGGGAATGCATATGCCCCCAATGGTGTAAAGAGATGGATTGCCTGGTGGGCATAGCAGAACTTATTTTCGTTCTTCTCAAAGGGGCTGTTGTTAGCCCCTTAAAGGGGCTGTTAGAAAAGTTAACACATTTAAAAGTTGAGTGGAAATAAAACTGAAAGAAGAAAATACACGAGCATGATTCTTATGTGGGTCTAGCTTGAAGACAATGTAACTGGGACTATAGTGGCTGCGACAGTTGGCTGGAGCCGAGGGCTGCTGAGTTCAAGTGCATGCTGGGACACTAACTTCCAGTGGGATTTGGGGCATCTGTTTCTTTATCACCCAAAGACAGGAAGTGGGCTAAGGGCGTCCTGTTATACGGTAGGCGGCTATTTGACTTGAATAATAAGTTCATGATTTTGGCTTTGCTGTTGGGGAGCTGACAGATTGTGACCAATAAGGTTAGGATGACTGTCGGACCATTTTGCCCTCAGTTAGCCCAGGCTTGCCAAGTTCCCCTGGCATTGGGTAGGGATCACAGAAAGAAACATCACCATTTAAGGTATTTGGCTGTTTTACTTTATCCCAGTCCTCTACACAGGCTATCCTGGGAAAAGATCTTTATTCTACCAGGAGTTTTTGGAGGTATGGAGCATACAGCTCAGACTTTTC
This sequence comes from Bos indicus x Bos taurus, assembly GCF_003369695.1. Lineage (NCBI taxonomy): Eukaryota > Metazoa > Chordata > Mammalia > Artiodactyla > Bovidae > Bos > Bos indicus x Bos taurus. The sequence continues at coordinate 4,379,173 of NC_040078.1, read as the reverse complement.
TTCTCCAAAAGTGTGAGCCTGCTGACTCAAGCTCCTTTCCTATCTCTCTGGCATGTCACTGCATTCAGTATAAGATCTGTGCAGCCATCAGGCACAAATGCACGAGTCACTAAAGGGATGCATTTTGATTGAATGGGACCATCTTCCTCTAAGGGTATCTTGTGGATACCTGGATCTGTAGAATGTTGCAGGTGACCCATTCAGGATTCTAAGGTCCTTGAATTTCAGTCCTTTTCTCTGAAAGCTGTAAGACAACAGTTCAAGGCACTTGTGCCACTGCAACGACTGTGTGTATGTGATGGGAAATGCTGGTTGCCAAGCAGCAGGGAATGGACATAACCGTGCTGCCTAGCAACAGCGGGAGCGTGGTCACTTGCGCAGATTTCTGCGCCTGTTCCTGTTTGGTCTGCTGGAAATTAGAGATGGCTTCCACGGGTCGCACTTTGCCCTGGCCACAGTGAGATGTAGGAAAACATAGTGAATGAGAGTGGATAAATATACAGATACGTGCTTTAAAATGGTTACTTTCCAAACTATCTCAGGCCAAGCATTGATTTTTGTGCAGTATTCCTCAGTTTCCCCTTTGAAGGTACTGTGTACAGCTGGACCTATGGGTTGATGGCTAAGCCAGAAGAGGGGATTCAGGAAAGTACCAGACTTCTCTGGTGCTGCCTGTTCTGAGTCTGGTGGGGCCTTTACTCTGGAGAACATGTGTGAATATAATATAAAACAGTCAATTTTCTGATAAAGACATACACACACAGTCAGAGCCCATGTGAAAGAAAGACAAGAGGAGCAGAGCGTGACCACCTATTGTTCTTTGGGGTCTGAGGAACAAAGCGGTCGGGAGACATAAAGGCAGGCGAGCTTTGGCCTGGCTGACTTGCCCTTTCTCCCAGCTCTGACCAGCACCTTGCACGCGACGCTTCTCAGTGAGGTCATCTGCTCAGGGTCGATTCTGAAGGGGCTTCCTGCCTGAGGCCTCCTGGGTCAGAGTTGTGTGTATGGAGCATTGGGAGTGTTTGGAGCTGAATTCTGAAGGAAAGTATTATCTGGCAGCAAGAGAAAGAGGGTGAGCATACCATCCCTTACCCCTCCTGGTGTGAGTCGGTCCTGCCTGTCCAGCTCCTGCCACGGGAGGCTTGGCATCAGAGGACCCTGGTTCAGTCCTTAATGTCACTGCCTGCCAGCGGTGTGGCTTTATGCAGCCACTTGTCCCGCCTGAATCTTTGTGTTTCTGTCTGAAAAGGATAATGTTGATATCTGCCTCTTAGGGTGACTTTGAAGGTTCAAAAAGGCACAAGTGTGTTGGCACATCTGACCTGTGGCACGAATAAAGGGCTTCGTGCTGTGAACCTCCTCCTAGCGGCTCCAGAGCAGGAAGTGAGAAGGTCAAGGCAAGCCCTGTAACCTGCCTGCTTAGAACAAACTTGTTGATTTTTTCCCCAGTCTTAGCCTTCTGAATGAAGACCTGCTATTTCCCTCCCTTGAGGTTAGAGAGGATGAGAGACCCTTCCTCTTTTGATGCTTGACTTGGTTCCTAGGGAGCCTGGAAGGTACTTAGGAATTTTGGGTAATTTCTTAGATAATCCTTATAGGGTTAGTGAGGATGGTTGGCTCCCATTTTAGCGATGATGAGACAGCCATACAGAACAGTGAGATGATCTGTTTGGGATTCTAGAGACCACTGATTCCAAGATGGGATCAAATCCCAGGGCCTGAGGGAATAAATGAAGCCCCTGGCAAAGTCAGAGGGGATAGGGCAGCGTAGGAAGTCCTGTAAGTCAGAAGGGGCTGCTGCTGCTGCTGCTGCTAAGTCGCTTCAGTCGTGTCCGACTCTGTGCGACCCCATAGATGGCAACCCACCAGGCTCCCCCGTCCCTGGGATTCTCCAGGCAAGAACACCGGAGTGGGTTGCCATTTCCTTCTCCAATGCATGAAAGTGAAAACTGAAAGTGAAGTCGCTCAGTCATGCCCGACTCTTAGCGACCTCATGGACTGCAGCCCACAAGGCTCCTCCGTCCATGGGATTCTCCAGGCGAGAGTACTGCAGTGGGGTGCCATTGACTTCTCCGAAGTCAGAAGGAGCTGCCGACACTTGGATTTTAGATTTCAGGATTGCCAGGTCAGCGTGTCCTCTGGATGGACCGCAGCGTGGCTTTTGAAAGCCTAGCTGAGCTGGGTTGGAATCGGGCCTGTGTCTTCTCTGTTGTGTTTAGGTTTCTGTGTCCACTAGTCTGCAGAGGGGCAAAGGGGTCCCATGAGGAAGCTTCAGCTTCTCACCTTGCCTTTCATGGAAGTCCTGCTGAAGACTCTCATTCTCGGTTTCCCAAGCAAGGATGGTGATCAGAGTCAGATAAGTCTAGGGTTGGTAATTACCAGCTTGGACTGCTCTGCAAGTGCTCCATTCGGGATGGTTCCATGTTCTCCACAGGTCCTTGGAAACGTGGATCCCAGGGCTGCCTGGATGTCTGTGGAATGTTGCATCATACCACCATGAGGGACAGTTTGTATTTCTTCTTCGTTAGTTCCTTGTGTCTTAAAGCAAACACAGGCGCAGTGTTCTGGATTGACTACTGTTTTTTTGTTTGTTTGTTTTTGTTTTTTAAGTGTTTATTTGTTTATTTGGTAGCATCAGGCCTAAGTTGTTTCTCTCTAGTGGCACACAGGTTAGTTGCCCTGCAGCATGTGGGATCTTAGTTTTCTGACCAGGGATTGACCCCAAATCTCGTGCGTTTCAGGGCAGATTTTTAAACACTGGGCCACCAGGGAAGTCCCTGACAACTGTTAATAGCTTCACTTCTTTGTCAAAGGTGGGGCTTGGTCTCTCAGAACCCTTTTGGCTCTGGCATTTAGAACCTCTTCGTGATACAGGCATCCTCAGCCATTTCTGTGCACAGAGAGATCGCCGCTCAAAAATTTTCCCTTGGAGCAGCCACTGGTGGACTGTGAGCAGAAGGTGGATAGTAGTGTGGTTCTAGAATTCCATGCCACCTGTTCTTTGCACTGCGTCCTGAGCTGCCTCTGACAGTCACATTTCATGGCCCAGGGCCACAGCCGACTCATGATACTCATCTGAGTGTTTTTCTTTGGGGTTGGGGGCAGGGAGGAAGGAGAGAGAATAGAGGAGAGGAGAGACGTGGGTGGGACCATTGCCCCTGCTGTTCACTGTTAAAAGGGTGCAGCAGCTCCTGCTAGGTTACCCAGAAAACTTGCTCAGGCCATGGGGACACCCATTGACCTGATCTAGACCAGTAAAGCAATTTAGGCCTTTTCTTGACCAGGCATGGTTCCCCAGCAGCCCTCCTATAGGGCTGCATCTGGAAATGACCTGTCTTCTTATGCCCTGGCTTCACGAGGTTCTCTGTGTGCAACTCTAGCAGAGTTCTTGGTTACCACCAAAGGCAGCTTCTGGGGCAGCCGTGGCCCCAGCCTGTCTCATGGCTGTTCCCTCAGCTATTTTTCAAGGAGGTATGAAGAACAGCTTCCAGGTCTTGTGTCTTCGTCTTTCTTTCCGTGGATTTTAATAATTTCAGCTCTTCTTCTACATCAGAGAAGAGTGTGAGGAAGGAGATTTTATTGTCTGCTGAGTTTCAGCCCTCTCCGGTGGTGCTGGCCTGTGATTTTGCATCCTTCCCATAACAAATAGCACGTATTGTGTTTGGTTTTGCATGGTCATAGTGACTTCTGGTATTCGGCTAAGACCCTTCCTTTAAGGAAGTTAGAACACTTGATAGATTTCAAACCTTTGATTTTCATGAATACTGCTAGAAACTTGAGGTCCAGTGAGATATGGTACCTTGATTAGTTCCATAACACGGAGCCTGCTTTTTTGAATGTCTCTTTTTTCCCTCGTGTACCCTCCCCCATTTTCTCCCTCTCTTCCTCTGTCTCACTTTGTTAGAAAATTGAATGTTTAGGTTCACAATATTCTATTTTCTTACCGTAAGTCCTGTCTCTAATACTGTTTATTACTCTCCTGCTTATTTTTCAGAACTCAGGTGTGTTTCTGCATTTCTGTCATCATCTCCCTGTGAAAGTACACATGAGAAGTTGGTAGTAACCCCACTTCAGAACTGAAGGAACTTAGTACAGGCTTATTCTGTCTTGTGGAGACTGAGTCCCAGTGCGTGGAAGTGTCTTGCCAAGGGGAAAGTGAAAGTGAAAGCCGCTCACTCATGTCCGACTCTGTGCGACCCCATGGACTATACAGTCCATGGAATTCTCCAGGCCAGAGTACTGCAGTGGGTAGCCTTTTCCTTCTCCAGTGAATCTTCCCAACCCAGGCATTGAACCCAGGTCTCCTACATTGCAGGCAGATTCTTTACCACCAGGGAAGCCCTGCCAAGAAGATATGACTATTAATAAGAAAGGAAACTAAAAATAGACTTCAGACATTTCACCTGGCTCTCATCTGTGTCATATTCAGCTTGGTCCTGGTTAAGACATGCAGGGCATCGATCTGTTTTCGATCGATGGAGAACTACCACCCAAGTGTGTCCCAGTGGTTGATAGGAGGGTGAAATCCCATGGAAGTGATGTTGAAACTCTAAACATGGGGGAGTTGCTACAGTCCTGAGGATTAACATTGGCAGTATAACCTTGTCTTGTGAAGTCTTTATAGATAGGAGGTATTCAAATTTATCAATTTGAGTAGGTATTTTTATCACAGCTAACACAGTTCTTCATTCTCAACAAGGATGCAGTGAACATGAGGTGCTTGCCTTAGAAAACAATACACATCATGAGATGTTGAAAGGAAGCAATATAACAAAAACCATCTGCCCTCAAGGAGCTCATAGTCTAGTCGTGGAGAAAGGACAGAATACTGGGTGTCTGTCCTTTGCTTTGACAGGTGTCACTGTGATGATTTGAAGGCAACCAGCTACCTCTTGTTCTTTTACCCAGCCCAGCTGTTTCAGATGAAAGAAACGGATAGAGAGGCGGGCTTCTGCTGTGACGGAGGTGATGTTCTATTTTAAGATAAAGTATGGAAGTAACTGATTGATGGATTATAAACTGGGAGGTCCAGGCTAAAGCTTCATTCTGGGGGCATCAGTATATTTCACTGGGAGCCTCCTGGGCATTAATTCTGCCGTTAATTTTGTTATTAGAGACTTAGCCAAACAAAGGGAGGTGGCGAAGCTTGAGGCTGGTTTAACCTTGATGAAACAGTGATTTCACCAAGGATGATGTTCCCCCATCTATCTTCATCCATCAAGGCACTGCTGAAATATGCTAATGAAGCCCAGAGATAGGAGCCCAGAGCAGTTAAATGGGGCGTTGCAAACGCTCTCCCTACCCTTGTGACAGGGCGATGCCACTTACTGTCCAGATTTAGTGCATGAAGACGAGCAATGCTGACGTGGTCTTGTGGTTGAAGACAGAGTGTTGGTGGAGGGGCCACTTAGCAGAAATGAAGAGCAAGATTCAGAGATGCACACTCCGGAATCGACGGAAAAGTGCGGGTTGTGGTGAAGGGGACGTTTTCCTTTATTCTATTTGTCGCACCTTCTAGCTAATCCATAGTGCAGATGAGGAAGCATTTTTGTTTGAAGTTCTGGCATTCGACCTCCCACTTCGTGCCACAGCGATGTTATCTGTCACCATGTTAGCTCATATCACTGTGCTTCTTTCCAGTGATTAAAAATGAGCTAATACCTTTTTTCTACCAAATTAGTTTAAGTACCTTAATCTAATTCATTGCTTATAAACACCCTTGAAGAAGTGAAATTACAGCATTTATTTTACTGAGGAGGTTTAAGAGATTAAATTCATGTCCAGATCACATAGCTAGTAAGTGGGATGTTTGGGATTCGAACACATGTCCATCCAACTCCTCAGCCCTTGCATGAAACCTCTGTGATCTGATGGCTCTTATGCAGGGTGTATCTGGGAATCCTTGCTACCTCTTGGTGTGGTAGGGTAGCTGATAATTCATTGTTAGATTTGGGGATTCTTTTACCTAATTTCTAGGACCACCTATAGTTCAGGATTAGCATCTTGGGAAGGAAGATGGGCTGCTGCCTTAACTGTCTAGGATCAGCACAATTTTGTACACAGCTCCTAGAACAGACTGGCCTGATGATGCCATTTAATGAGTAATAATTAAACTTTACTGTTATTTACTTTTTTTCTCTGGTCTCACTTGGCTTACTTATATATTCACATATTCTTTGAGTTCACTGTATCTTTATTATTCTCTTTATAGTCCTTTCTTTCCTAAACAGACCATAAGCTCTCTGAGGCCAGGGCCAGGATCCTCACTCTAGTGCCCCAAACACTGGACATTTTGATTAATAATGTACCTGTCTACTGTTGATACCCCTAGCTTTCATGTAGAGGGCTTAATTTGTCACTGTGCTTTTAGTTAATGGTAGAATAGAGCTGGCCAGCTGCTTTCTGGTTTTCATACTTTCGATAAATGCCATGGAGGTTTGTATCTGTCTTTACAAACTTGACAAGAATCACAGTAAAATTTCTTGGTAGATCCACTTCTGTCTCCTACTGGCTTTATCCTGTCTAGCCCATATCAGACCACACAGAGAAAAAAAGTAAATAACAGTAAAGTTTAATTATTACTCATTAAATGGCATCATCAGGCCAGTCTGTTCTAGGAGCTGTGTACAAAATTGTGCTGATCCTAGACAGTTAAGGCAGCAGCCCATCTTTCTTCCCAAGATGCTAATCCTGAACTATAGGTGGTCCTAGAAATTAAGTAAAAGAATCCCCAAATCTAACAATGAATTATCAGCTACCCCGCCACCTTTATACACACACACACACACACACACACACACAGATGGAGAAAAGCAGAAGCAAAAAAAAGAAAAGAAAGATTTTTGAAAAAAAAAAAAAAGAATTTTAAAATAAGATGCTCAGTAACATTATTCCCTGAAATAAATTGTGCTAGAATAAAAGCTCCATCTTGGCTTTGAGATTTGCTCTGCTGTTTATCAAGCCAGCTCTGAACTTTGGGGACTCTCGGGTGTTATTAAAGAGTTAACAACCAAAGGCCTGTAGCTTCCAGGATGTCGCGTGGGTCAGTGGATGTTGCCAAAAGGTAACATCAGCCAGTGGAGTCAGTTGGGCTCCCCGTCTGGCAGATCTGTCTTTCTCAGCTGCTCCTCCTCCACTTTCTAGGCTTGGAGTTCACATACAGTAAATCTTTCTCTTAATAAAGCCGTTTTTCAAGTCTGACTTTGGACTAGGGACTGCTTTTTCTCCAAATGCAACAGCTGTTAAACATGGTGCATTGGGCACAGTGTCTATCTCTTTGTTTAGTTTGGGGTTTTCATACGAGCAGAACCATAACGGAGTGGGAGGATGCTATCGATTTCTTTCTACCCCTGAGTCAGGCACTGGGGTTGGAAAGAAGGCCTCCAGCCTCGAAAGGCCTCCGGGCTCTGTGGACTACTAGCCCTTGAAGCCTATTGTCCCCTAATAACCAGTGCAGGGTGCCCCTTCCCCTGGGCAGGATAGAATTGTGGAACTCAAGGTGTCAGCCAGCAGAAGCCAGACCTCTTGGCCCCTATCTGTCCCAGTTATGCGGGGAAAGGCATTTTTGCCCCCTTGCTCTCTTGTCCTTCTGTCCCTGTCTCTGTTCCCAGTGCATTGGGGAGCGTTAACTCCCTGCAGGGGAAAAAAGTTCACAAAAGAAATGAATTATGCATATGGAATTCATTTTCTTGATGAATAGGGAATCTGAACAAACTCCATGGCTGCTTGATTTTAAGGCAGAGGAGAAGGGCGGGGGAGGGTTAAAACAGTTTGAAGGGGGCGATTGAAAAGAATTTGGAGCAAGAGGTGGAAGAAAAACCATGGCAGAAGGACTTGGGTTTGAAATATTAAGGACAAAATGAGTGGCCCTTTGAAAACTGTTCATGGCCCATTCATTATTCTTGCCAACACATACACACCAATACCTTCCTCACTCCCAGTGATTGTGATGATTGGCCAGCGGAGAAATTTAAGGTGCTGGTGAGATACTGCTGGGGAGACGTGACACCGCCATCAGGACCAGACTTGCTGAATTAAATGTTTTGCGGTGGTTCCTGGCACATTTCAGTACAGTTTAACAATTGGCACCTGGAATTTCGAGGCAGAAGTTTTGTAATGGGTAAAGCACTGCGTTTAGAAGTAGAATACCTGGATCCAAGGTCAAGGACAAACAGACTGTATGACCTAGGGCAAGTCACTTAGCCTTTCTCAGCCTCAGCTGTCTCATCTGTAAATGGGGAACGTGGGCATCTGCCTAGTGGAGATCAGAGGGTGAAATGAAGGAAAGATGGAATGAGGAAGATTTCCCTGCGTGTGTTTTGACAAGTAACTCCAAATACAGATCTGAAGAGATTTTATTTTTCTATCTCTGCCTCCTTTCCTTGACAGCCTTAGAGATATTTAGATCTAGTCCTTAAGCAGGCCGGGCTTCCTTTGGAGCAGAATAAAGGCGACACTGATTTGGAAGCATATAGTGGGTAAAGAAATAATTAAGCAGACAAGCAAAGAAACAAAAATTCTTTGTAATCTTGACTTCGTCTGTATTATGGAAATCACTTAAAATAATCAATGTTTATTTCTGGCAAATTTAGCCACCGAACCAGGACTTGTAACTGCATAGCTGGTTTGATAGGGACTCTTGCCATTGACAGCCACATAAAGGAATGAATCTACCTGAGGGTGGTTTGTAGTTTTTTTGTTTGTTTTGGGTAGAAATGACTACCAGGAAGAGGCAGCCTTTCTTGATTGCCAGAAACCTGTGGACGCTTCCAGGTAGGAAGTGTGACCATACTGACTTCCTTACTTTGAATTGTTCTCCATTATGGCTTCCCCTGTGACTCAGCTGGTAAAGCATCCGCCTGCAATGTGGGACACCTGGATTCAATCCCTGGGTTGGGAAGATCCCTTGGAGAACGGAAAGGCTACCCACTCCAGTATTCTGGCCTGGAGAATTCCATGGACTGTATAGTCCATGGGTTCACAAAGAGTCGGACATGACTGAGCGACTTTCACATGCCTTTCTCCTGAATGGAAAGAGTGTGTGGGCCCTGAGTCTTCAGGGGAGCTAACAGACTCCCAGGCATGTATGCACGTATGAAGAAAATTTCCCTGCTTGCTGGGAGGAAAGAGTTTTTTTTTTCCCATTTTGGCCATCCCATGTAGAATGAGGGACCCTAGTTCCCTGACCAAGGATGGGATCTGTGCCCCCTGTGCTGGGTGCATGGAGTCCTAACTGTTGGACTGTGAGGGAAGTCCGAGAGATTTTTTGATAATCTTGGGAGACTTGAGTGCCTTCTCAGGATTGAGTGGCTTGAGTAGGTCTCACCTGCCACATTTCTTTATTTTTCTTACAACCTAATTGCAACGCATACTCTTTTCACAATGATATGCTTGTTTTATAACAAACGCCTTCTCTTGTTTTTTGGGGACTGAGGATGTGTAGTCTAGTGAAATTGTATCCTTTGTGCTGTCCATCACAAACATACAAGACAGCTGCATGTCCTGTGGTGAGGAACTTCTCCCTCTACCCCTCATAGGATCCTAAGAACGGGTGAAGGTGCCCTAGGGCAGCCCCTCTGGCAGCGGCAAGGGCTGGGTGAGCCCCTGGGACTCTGGACCAAACCCCAACTTCAACTCTTGCACTTCTGTGTCATGGATTTCATTTGTTTGACTTATGGGTGGGAGTCGGTTTCTAAGAAATGTTTGAAACCCAGTGGTCCAGAGAAGAGACCAATACCTAGTATGGATTATTTATTTGTTTATTAAGATTTTCATGGTAACTTTTCTCTTCAAGCTCCAGGCGCTATATGGAACACTTCAAACTGGAAGCATTTAGCACTAAAGACTGAAAACGGAAGCATTTAGCACTAAAGACTGAAAACAAGGCGAGCAGGGGAAGAAACTCTGGGAAGGATGGGACAAGAAAGAAGGAGAACATAAGAGAGAGTTGGGGCGGGCAGTTCAGGCCTCAGAACTTGAGCCAAAGGAAGTAGGTTCTAGAGACCCAGGGATGTGTGGGAAGGAAGCCAGCTTTGCCCGTTGACGTCATTGTGTTATTAGCGGAAGTCGCTTCACCTTCCCAAGCTCCTCCCCAAGGTGGGGGTGACCTAGTTGACCTCCCATGTCCTTCCCAGGTATGGCTTTCACAGAGGCTGAGGGGCTGACCTTTTTTGGTGTTCAGGCCTAAGACTCCTCTTGCCAAGTCATTATGGTCATAAAAAAATGTGCTTTTAATGTTCTGTATAAACCTTTTAATAGCAAGTATATTTGGTACAGAGTGGCTTTCAATCCTGATTGCCCGTTAAAATCACTTGGGGAACTGATACAAACTACCAGCAATACCTGGGCTTCACCCAGAAACCATGAAATCAGAAATTCTGGGGCCTAGTGCTGAGCATTCATTCTTATTTTTTTTCAAAGCATCCCAACCTATAGTATTAGGCTCATAGGGCTTCCCTAGTGACTCAGACAGTAAAGAATCTGTCTGCAATGCAGGAGACCCAGAAGTTCAATCACTGGGTCAGGAAGATCCTCTGGAGAAGGACATGGCTACCCCACTCCAATATTCTTGCCTGGAGAACTCCATGGACAGAGGAGCCTGGTGGGCTACAGTCCATGGGGTTGCAGAGAGTCTAACACGACAGAGTGATTAACACTTTCACTTTCACCAAGATTGTAAAATATTGCTCTGGGGACTGGGGGAAAAGTGGTGATTGGAGAAGTGAGGTTAGGAGGTTGAAGATGCCTAAAGAAAAATAAGGAAGGCCTTATAACTGATTTTAAGTGCTAACCATGAGGAAAGGGAATTTTGCATGGCAGCTCACTCCAGTATTCTTACTGGGGAAGGCCCATAGACAGAGATAGACTATGTAGGTATACTGTATATGGGGTTTCCCATGTGGCTCAGTGGTAAAAGAACCCACCTGACAAGCAGGAGAGTTGGGTTTGATCCCTGGGTCAGGAAGATCTCATGGAGAAGAAAATGACAGCCCACTCCAGTATTACTGCCTGGGAAATCACATGGACAGAGGAGCCTGGCGGGGTTCTAGGGTAGCCCACACACTTGGACTTCCCTAGTGGCTCACATGGTAAAGAATCTGCCTACAATGCAAGAGATGTGAGTTCGATCCTTCAGTCAGGAGGATCCCCTGGAGAAGGGAATGGCTACCCACTCTAGTCTTCTTGCCTGGAGAATTCCGTGGACAGAGGAGCCTGGCACACTACAGTCCATGGGGTCACAAAGAGTCAGACATGACTAAGCAACTAACATTTTCACATTTTTCGCTTTTTTGATGTTTATAAGCTATAGACTATTCTGGTAGTATGTGTAGTATTTGGGGCTTGTGCAGCTCATTTTTCACATACTTCAAGGCAGGGAAACTTCAGAACCGTCGCAGCAACTTTTTTGGACACTGTTGCAGCTACCTGGTTCACTTGGAAGAGTTTCTGCCACATGCCAGGCACTGTGGGGTGTGTAATACTTACCGTCTTTAAACTGAATGTAGCACAGATGTTGGTGTTACACTAATCTCCATTTTACAGAAGGGGAAACTGAAGGCCACTGAGACTAAATCCCAGACTTGTAAGTAGTGGAGAAAGAGGATCAAACCTGTCTCCCTCTCTTTCTAAAGTGATCCCCCTCTTTCCACTGTGCTCCCTGCCTCTTGGGAGGTTTGTCAACTGCCCCTCTTGCTGGGAAGGCTTTCTTCTTTCAGATAAGTGAGAAAACGTGAGGAGAGTAATTAACTTCTGTAGGGGGGATCTTTAAGATGGGGAGAGGCCATGTAGGATCATGAAAATATACAAATGAAAAGGGCTTTCTGATCTCAGGGCAAGCTTGAAATTACAACTGGGCCAAAAGACATAAAACTGTGGGCCAGTCCAAATGGCGAATCGTATGGGGAGCACGCTTCTTGTTTAGCTGCTGTTCTGTGGTGTCCTTGATGGAACTTAAGATTACTGCTTCCCTTGATTCAGCATGGTGGCGTGTGTGCTGTTCCCTTTGTGTTCACGATGGATTGCGGGCTCCCCTTCAGGTGCTCCGTGCTAGATGTGATAACGCTGGCCTTCAGGTCTCGCTCAGCCCTTTCCTTGAGCTTTACTCTTAATCGGCCCATTTACGCCTTCCAGAAGAAATGAACCGTGTGTCTGCTTTCCTTAACAAAATGTTCTATACTCATACTTTAGAGCATAAAGCAAAATTAGTCTCTTAAATGTAAAATGCTTTTAAAGCACTGTTATTAATGGATTGCTTCCCTTCAGGGATGGTAATGCTTCATATAGGGTGCTAACTCATTTATTTCCACATCATCCAGGGGAAAAAGGCCTGAACCATTTCTGATGAGGAAACAAAGTCCTTGTCATTGTTGAGTGTAGGACAAACTTCTGTTGTGTTTGTCTAGGCCTTAAACCCAGGACACATCTGACAAAATTGTCCCCCATTTTGTGATACCTCAAACCCGTTCTTTTCTCCAATATTTGGAACAACTAGGCAATTTTCTGATATTGGTTGTTCATGCCCTTGGTTGGAGCCATGGCCACTTAGCTCCCTAGTTCATGGCCACTATGTTAAAATGTAGAGCTTGCACTCCTCTTCCTTGGCTTCCCACATTTTCCACATCCCTGTAGCAGAATCTGCAGCAAACTTGTATATTAATTTTTTCGGAGGCCCCCACCTGCCTCCAGGGCACACTCACATTCACGTAGCTTCAAATGACTGTGCTGGGTCTGTTCTAAGTCTGAATTCTGTCATTGATCCAGCCTTCATAAACTTTCTTTTGAATGCTAATTAATAAAAATAATGGCTTTCTCTTCCCTTCTCATAATAATACTGCCAGCTTTCAGAGTTCTCTGAAAACCTTGAGATGTCCATGGCCAAAGAAAATAGGGATGTTTGGCTTCAAAGTGTGGGCTTTGGCTTACATACATACTCTCTCTGAGACAGGCTGAAAAGAAATAGTAGAAGGTTTTCCAGGGAAGGGTTTGCAAGAAGTGATCCAGTCTGGTTGTGTGGGTCTGCTGATGACACTGGGGAGAATGGAGCCCTCCAGATACCAGCCCTGGGCTTCACGCAGGGGCCCGCCGTAGAAGTCTGTTCTTTTTGGAGATGAGGAAGCACCCTTCTCTTAGGCAAATCCAGGAAAGAGAGGCTCTCTCTCTTTGGTCCTGTGGATATAGGATTATTCTCCTGGAAGAGAAGGAGGCTTAGTTTGACTACAGCCGATTCATTGCTTCTGTGTTGTGTGCAGAAGGGAAAGTCATCACAGTCCCTAAGCCCTCCCTTGTCGGTTCACTCTCTTGACACCTGGTAACTGGGAGCAGGGCCCTTGCTGCTCTTCCCAAAAGTGTCCACATGGAGGGCTTTTCCTAGTCTGGCTGTACTCCTGTTGCTGTGCTCCGTGGCCGAGTACACGCTGCCTGAATTTTCTTTGTCAACACCTCCCTGCCCTTCAAAAAAACATGCAGAGAAGCCAGCATTTCTATTTCTTCTCCATCACCAATGCTTCCTCTCTCTCTTCCTTTCCTCCTTCCATGCCCCTTTAGTAACAGCAAATGATGGAGTTACAGTGGTAGAAGGGGTGGGGGGAGGATGGTAACTCAGAAGAGAATCAGCCAAGAGAGCTTGGGGTGGGGAGGAGGAAGGCAGGAAGGCTCCAAGCATCATGCAGCCCGGGCCCGCCCCCAGCCTCCCTGTGCCTGCTGTCTCCGAGGGAGGGGGATAAATTTGGTTTGCGCCAGCATTAAACTGATAAATGAAATTTGTATGTTAAAACAATGGTAATTTCATTGTGTTTTCTCTCCTTCCCCATCCACACTTCCACATCACCCCACCTCTTCCTCACTCTTCAGCTTTGGGTAAGGGGGGCAGCAGTGGGGAGGGGGGCTTTGCAAGCTGTCGGTTTGCATTGTGCGGACGGGGAAAGGTCTCTACCTGGCTCATTTTGTCCCCTTTGCTCGGGCTGTCACTGCTGACAGTCCTCATGTTTATTTCATCTCGCGTGGTGGCTGTCTCGTTTCCCTACCCTCCGATGTCATTAACGCACAGAGAGCGGGCCCTGTAGTGTTGAGCCTAATGAATTCGGCTGTGGCTGCTCTGCTCCCCACCTCGTTACCAAAGCTCAAGGTGTCAAATTAAACCCAGCCTGGAGAGAAAGAGAAAGTGTGGGCGATAATGGAGAGCCAGGGAAGAGGGAGGGCATAAACAACTGTCCAGAAAAGAACAGGTTGGGGAGTGGGACACAGGGGAATGCCACCGATAGGTGACTTCCTGTGACCAAGTCCACTCTAAGCAAGGTGACAGCCAAGTCTCTCAGCAGGACCTAATGACCTGTTCCTCCTGGTGTGGGGTTTTGCACCTTGGCCTTGGATTACAGTGTGTCGCCTTTTTCTCATTGCCTGGTTGATTGATCCTCCTAGTTTATGTAGATCGGGCACCTTGCAAAGCAGACAGAGTAGCTAGAGCAATTGAGAGCAGATAGAGCTTATGGAAGAGTGTGTGTATGTGTTCTCTATAAGGAAAAGTGGAGGCCAAATGCTTAGTGGCCTGAGTAGCTGCAGAATCCCATGTTTCAAAATGGGAGAAAGAGAAAATCGTCGCATAAATGAACATTATCCCAGTGGGGGATACCCTGATGGATACCCTTTCCTGACCCCTACCCGAATCTGGGGAATCATAATCTCTTCTGTTTATCAGATGATACTATTTACAAAGCAGTTTTCTATATGGTGCTGGCGTTTATCTTTGGTGTGTTTTGTTTGGAATGACCATGAATAAGATTTTCCCATTTTTCAGGTGGGGAAAATGTGGAGTAGAGATATGTTAAGATGATACAGCTAGAAGGTTAGAGGACTGGGGTTATATTTCAGGTCTTCTGTTTCCAGAGTTCAGTGTTCTCTTCCTTGTACTTGCTAGATTGAGTCAGAGGTGGGAGGAGGTTGGTGATGAGTTATCTTGTGAAGTTTAAAAACTGAGGTAAATTTACAAATGGTAAAATGGACAGATCTTAAGTATACCCTTTGATGTGTTCACACAGGTAAGTATACCCATGTAACCAGTGCCCCACTTAAGATCTAGACTGTTTTCATCACCCTGAAAGTTTCTTCTGATCCTTTCTACCTCAATTCATCACTTTCCCCTCCCTCCCTTCTCACCCCCAACAACCATTATTCTAATTTTTTTCATCCTCTGCTAATTTTGCCAGTTCTTACACTTTAAATGAATAGAATCATGCAGTATGTGTACTTTCGGGCCTGGCTATTACTCATCATTTTTTTGTGTGTGAGATTTATACATGTTGCTGCTTGTATCAGTAGTCTGTTCCCTTTTATTGCCAAGTGGGTAGTCCATTATATAAATGTATTACAATATATTTATTCAGTCTCCCTTGTGATTTTTCTCTAAGGAAAAAAACCTTTGAAATTAATTTGATACTTAGGATATTCAAAATATTCAAAAATATTTTGGAGCACACGGTGGTCCCGTTGGCCTGAGTCTCCTGGATTCACTGAGAGGACCAGGGTGCCAGGTGAGAAGTATGGGAGAGCTGAAGCCAGGGTGAAGAAAGGCTTTATGGACATACTTCTCAGACCTTGCCCCACAAATTGGTGCTGTAAATGGTTTGGGACTGACTTTTCTCTTTGCCTAGAGTTCGTTCTCCGGCTCATTGTCCTTTGCTATTGATGACAATAAGTATGATGATGGAGCAGCATTTCCCTTCTTCCTTGAGTTTTTGTCATTCTGTGTTGATAATTTGATTTTAAAACTCTGCTCCTCTCCAGATTAACATGCAACTTTATTTTGAGAAATCCCACCATTATTTTCTAAATAGTAGAGAATAATTCAAGGATATGAAAAGATTGAAACTAGAAATCTCTGGCAGATATTCTCTAAAGACAATGAATGGTGAGGTGTCTAACTCTATATACTAGCTTCATTTTGTAGATGGGGGCAACGTGGAGAACTTTGTCAGGTTGTTTGCTAACTTATAATAGCAGGAACATTCAGATTCCCTGACATGCAGCCTGTCGCTTTTACCTTGAACCAAGCAGGCAGGACACACGGTCCCTGAGAATTGACAGAAAAGAGGCCCAGGCTTTGGTGCTCTGGTTAGAGTTGACATCATGGCAAGACATTGGTTCTCGAGTCTCTTTGATTTAAAATTTGTTATGTAATATGATTATGTCCTCAATGATGGTTTTTTTTTCCATTAAATCCACAGCTTCGGTCAGGCTAAGCAGATGCAGGATCCAGAAGGGTTTGTAAAGATGTAGATGAGAAAGCAAGAAATACTGAAGTTAAATTCTCCTCGTCGTTAAACTTTCCCTAGTGATGTTTATACTTCCTCAAGGGTCTAGATGGGGAGAGAATGGTCTGAGAGTATTTCTGGGGCAGCACACCAGTGTCCCGTTTTCTTCTCTCCTCTGATCTAAAAGTCACAAAAAGAGAATTATGTGGCACTATGAGGCCTATTTCGGAGAAGGCAATGGCACCCCACTCCAGTACTCTTGCCTGGAAAATCCCATGGATGGCGGAGCCTGGTAGGCTGCAGTCCATGGGGTCTCGAAGAGTTGGACATGACTGAGCAACTTCACTTTCACTTTTCACTTTCATGCATTGGAGAAGGAAATGGCAACCCACTCCAGTATTCTTGCCTGGAGAATCCCAGGGACAGGGGAGCCTGGTGGGATGCCGTCTATGGGGTCGCACAGAGTCGGACACGACTGAAGTGAATTAGCAGTAGCAGCAGCATGAGGCCTATTTAGAGAAAGACTCAGTTGTCATTGGTCAGTGGAAGAACCGAGGCAGTTAACTGAATCTCAAGCATTCATATATTCATTTAGCAGCATTTATTGAACTGGGGATGAGAAATAGTCAGTCCTTGCCTTCAAGGAGTTCACAGCTGGGAAACCGTGGGTGATGTGTATTATCATTGGGATGAGGGCAGAGCATGATGGGAAACGGAAGGGCCTCGGACATGGCTTGCTTGGGTCAGGGATGGCTTCCTGGAGAGGAAGCCCCAGGGGAAGCACTGACTTTAGGGGAATGAGCCAAAAGGAGTTACCCTTCAGTACGTCCTTCTCCCCATCTCCAGCAGCTTCCTTGAGTACTTATCTTTTTCTGGGCACCATGTTACAGGGTGTCCTGGCTTCTAAAGTACAAAAGTCCAGTGTTGAATAAATAGAGATGGATGAGGCACATGGGCATTGGGACTGCTTTAACCACCCCCAAATGAGCCACTTCTGGTGATGTCCCAGTGGGACGGTCAGGACAATGCCAATATTTCTGATAATGATCGGTGAATTTTGTAATCTGTTTGATCTGGTTTTTGGGTTTGCTGGTCTGGAGTCCAGTTAACCTCCTTGACTGGGGTCATGAGTTTTTGTTTTGTTTGTTTGTAACAGGCTTTACATTTACAAAACATTGTAGACAGTTGTGTGGCGTGGTTGCTCCAAACCTTTCTGAATAGGCTTTTATATGGCATGGACATGCTAGTTCTCCAGTAAAACTATGCATTGTTAATAAGGACTTGATGAAGATTCTGTATGATAAATGAGGGTGTGATAGCCTTTGGAGTCAGTAGATTTTGTGGGACAAGGAAGTGATGCAAATATTCACCATTATAGTGTACACCTCTTTGTTGTGGTAGAGAGTGGAATTAATATGGTATATACTCTTAAATATTTTAAAAAATTATATTTTAAGAGAGTGAGAATAAGACATTCTCATTATTTGATTAATTGAGCGAGAGTGGGCTTCTTAATATAATGAAAACCCCTTGGAATCTATTGGTTTAATTCCTCAGTGGTAAGAAATGTCATATATGTTTTGCTCTAGTATATAAATAATGCACGGAGAAGGCACTGGCACCCACTGCAGTACTCTCGCCTGGAGAATCCCACGGACGGAGGAGCCTGGTGGGCTGCAGTCCATGGGGTCGCTAAGAGTCGGCACGACTGAGTGACTTCACTTTCACTTTTCACTTTCATGCGTCGGAGAAGGAAATGGCAACCCACTCCAGTGTTCTTGCCTGGAGAATCCCAGGGATGGAGGTGCCTAGTGGGCTGCCGTCTATGGGGTCGCACAGAGTCGGACACGACTGAAGCGACTTAGCAGCAGCAGCATAAATAATGTAACTCCGATCACATGGCTGAACCAGTATGGAAGCTGAGGAATGGAGTAGTAAAAGTCAGTATGTCCTGACGAAATCTCAGTCACAGTTGACTCATTAATAGGATCAGGGATCTTTTTCAAATCAAGAATAATTCAGAAGGCAAATGCCCAGTGTGTCTCTTTGAAATTTTCCCCCCAGCCATATGTGCCTGTAGAATCTGTTATTCTTCTAATGGATCTAGTCCATATTTTACAGAGTCAGAAAATTTTAAATAATAATAGAATTCGCCTCATCTAAGTTCATTTAGATCAGCAAACTGGTAATGCTGCACATTTTCACTTCCTTGAAACTAAATGATGAGAAATATTTCTTCATAGCATTTCAACACTAAACAGATCCCCAAATCCGTGTAGGACCACAGTGCATCTATTCCCTTCATTTTAGATAAATTATAAGGAGAAAGCTGTCTGGAATTTGATGGAAACATGGCATGCCATTTGATGCCACTGGAGGATCTGCTGTGTCAATTTGAGTGATGGATGCTGAGGAATGAAGGAAAAACTCTTCACAATGTGAAATAGAAAATTAAAGGACAATAAAATGTTAAAAAGTGTGGGGAATTCCTTTAACACGACTAATTGTGTCTGAGGTGGTGGATATCAGTTCTGCATCTTGAATCCTCAAGTTATATAAATGGTACATATTGTACTATTATATTAGCTTATATATGTTGCATATAATGTATGATTATAGTCTGTCAAAAATAGGTGATATGATTTTTCATCCCCTGGTGAGCTTGATGTTCAAATGAGTTTAGGAATGGGTTAACTGTGGATTATATATGTATGACACCAAGCCTGTGTTGAGAATGAAAACAAAAATCTCCTTTGTGGGATGTTGGACTAAAGCAATGATATTAAGACAACATATTCTGGTCCAAATAAGCAAATGATCTGTTGTTTGGTAAACAAAACAGTGGAGTGTATTGGTACTGTTCTCCACAGTGTGAAAAAGTAACAAGAACATACAGAGAAATGATAAAAGCTATTTGACTTCAAGAAACAAGTTTCTGAAATACTTGGTGATTGGGGGATATAAGAACACTTACTTCAGTGACTGATATTTCTACCTGCTCCAGTTAAGCATTTTTAGGATGTAGGAGATGTGTCAGGCTTTGGTATCTGTTGGGAAGGTGGGGACATCTGCTGTCTTTCAGGGATTCAGGAGACGGTTATCTCAACAGGAGACAATAATAATATGGTAAACCAAACCTCATATTATCATGATGTACTAAAACTGGATTAATCGAAGCAATAAAATCAAAATAACAGTAAGTGCTTATGCAGTGTAAGTAAGATTTACTTCAAGTCAGAAATAAAGCAATGATTTCACAGTCTTAGTATATTTGATGATACCTGTTCTCTGAGGGCAGAAACTAGACACAAAATCCATACAAGATGTTAACAACAACTTTAGTTGGTTCTGAACTGTGGAATGTGGGATGTAGGAACATTTACATCACACCTCCCTGTTCAGCATGAGGAGTGTGCCCGTTATGTCTTTTTTGTGCTGCTCAAGTAGAAAGGAGGCTCGCTTTTACTTTGATGGGGTGGTTGAGGAAAGAGGTACTCCTTTTCCTTCCCCGGTTAGATTTGTTGTCTTGCTGTCTTTCATTGACTCACTCTGATCTGTGTGGCTTTATCGACCGCTGTGGTTAAGCCCATGCAGCCTGCATGCTGTGCGGGAAAGGTGATGGACAGATAGTCCCAGAGTTACACAAACTCCGGGTGCCCCTCCCCTTCCTGACCTGCCATCCCATCATTCCGGTGGCTTTGGGGATGCCCACCTGCTAAGGCGCCCCTGCAGAGGTGCCCCCCAGCAGCTTCAGTGGCTGTTGGGATTTGTGCCCTGCTGTCAGGCACATTCTAGGGGAGAAGGGAGCAGGGAGAAGGCACATTCTAGGGGAGAAAGGAGAGGGTGACAGGTGAGAGGTGGATTGGGAGGCCTAAAACTTCAGAGGGCAGTCCCCTTTTCTCTTAAACACAGTGGCATTCAGAATTTGTGGTATTTCTCAAATAACAGATAAGAAAAAGGAAGAACAGAAGGAGAACTGGTGGAAACAAAAAAGACCAATCGACCTTATGACCCACTCTAATCCTGTAGCCATGATTTAGCTGACTTGTAAAAGTGACCCTGTGCCCAAAGGCCAGGAAAGCGAACGTGTCGTTTCTAAAGGTTCTCATCAGCCTGGTGTGTGTAGAGCAACCAGTTGAAAACTGCTTTTTATCTGCTGTGGTTTTAAAGGTTTCTGGGAATTCCAGTCTAAGAATGACCAAAACAAGTACAGATAATCGCTAGGGCTGAAATACTAGAGATCTATTAATATAGATAATTGCTGTGACAGTTCCTCAACA
This sequence comes from Bos indicus x Bos taurus, assembly GCF_003369695.1. Lineage (NCBI taxonomy): Eukaryota > Metazoa > Chordata > Mammalia > Artiodactyla > Bovidae > Bos > Bos indicus x Bos taurus. Next base: position 4,358,649 of record NC_040078.1, on the reverse strand, counting down.
TTCACAGCAGTGGAACTACGGTTTTGGCTCTGGACAGCAGCTTGAATGTGTTTGACATTCTAGGCGTGTGGATGCAGTGTGGTGTCACGGAAATAACATTGGCTTTTAGAGTCAAATCTGAGTTTGACACTCCAGTTCGGCTACATTTCTGCATATATGGGCCCACTTTATGACCTTGGACAGAATACTTAGCCTCTGCAACCTCAGATTATTGATCAGTAAAATGGGGATTTTAAAAGCTACCTGATAATAATAATAGCAGCCAGTATTAGTGCCTGTATACTAGGTACTTGTTATAATCACTTTACCCATATTATTTGTTTGAATGCTCACTACATCCTTTCAGGGTAGAGGCTCTTACTATGCTCTTTGTATTACCGAGGAAACAAAGGAGGCAGAGGTTGAATCACCAATCAAGTGCACACAGTTACTAAGTAGCAGAAGATTCTGATTTCCAGAACTCTGGCCTTTAGCCTCGACTTTACAATTGCCTCATCACGGCTTTCGGAAGGACCAGTGGCAATCATACTTAGCTCTTGTGTTTTCCAGTGGCTGGTGGTTAGGAGGCACTTAGAGAGTGTGGCTTCCATCCCCACCCCTCCACCCCTACCTGTGACCAGCGTGATATCAACACAGTGTGGAAATATTTCTTTCCCCTGATAGTTGGAAATTAGGTGTGTTGTTTTTAGCTCTAGAAACCACATCCCAGGGATATGTCCGGACTTGAAGCTACACGTTGATTCATATCATCTTGTTTGGAGGCAGGTGAAGGTCCTGTTGAAATATGATTGGAAATTCTGTGTCCACAGGTCTTTTGGTTTTGAATTCTAAGCCTGGAACATGCATTTCTCTGCCACCTTCTCCTTAGGAATATAGCCCTCCTTCCTTTATTTTAATGCTTGAGTTCTCTGAGAACTGCAACTCTATACTTTCCTTGAATACCCAAACCACATTATACAGGAGGGAAAATATACCGTATATTTTATTTCTATTCTGTCACACTCCTTGCTGAACAAAGAGGGCTCTTTTGAGTGGCTGAAGGGAAGTTGGGATTTGTACTGGGAAAGCAGGAGCTGAATCTGAGAAGAATGTCCTCTTGCCGTTGAGGGGCTTTTGCAGAACCTGCACACTTCTCAGACACCTTCCGTTTCTTCAGGAGCAGGGTCATGAGCACTTACACTTGGCTGATTGGAACCATGTGCTACGGACAGTATGACCGAGGTAGCGACAGAACTGGGGGTAGTGGCAGTGGCTGGTCTGTGTCCAGAGTCAGCCGTCCAGTGCCTGTCTCCTAGCTGATGTCCCGTGGCAGCGCTTTGGCTGTGGTCTCAGCTGCCTGGGCTTATTTTTCCGAGGTTGGTTCCCCAGACTTCCTGTTGATTCTGTGCGGCACTGAGTATCTGTCCAGTAAATTCCTTCCCTGAGTAGGTGAGCCAGAGTCCATTCCTCTTGTTTGCAGCCCAAAACGTTACTGGTAGAAGAGGCTAGGGAGAATCACATGCTGTTCTGGTAGAAAATAAAGTGTAAGCGAACTGGAGAAGGATTGTGCCTGGCTTTAACATTAAGGGAATGTTGTCTAAGCCTGAAATACTGGTTTAGTCTTTGAATGGAGGCCTTTGGGGACCTTACCTCTACAGGACATGCTGGGGCCTGGAGCCTTGGGGAACTTAACACTGGATTTGAAAGCGGCTGCCAGAAGACTGGGGCTTCTCCGTTGCAGCTGACACGGCAGGGCTGAGAAGACTCAAAACTTCTGGATGGTGACTTCCCTGATGGTCTAGTGGTTAAGAATCTGTCTTCCAAGCAGGGGACACAGGTTTGATCCCTGGTCGGGGAACTAAGATCTCACATGGCATGGGACAACTGAGCCGGAGGGCCGAAACTCCTGAACCCGCATGCTGTGGAGACCGTGAGCCACAGGCAGGGAGTCTGTGCGCTCCAATGGAAGATCCCACATGCTGCAACTGAGACCCCATGCGGCCAAAAGTAAATAAATTAATTAATAAAAAAGACCGAACACCTGCCTGGGGAGATTGGAGAAAGATCAAGGATACTTCAGGACTCTCCTCGTGGGATAAAGTGAAGGACCTTTGCCATCACATAAACTTCTTTTATATTAACTTGTTGTTTCTGCACACCCTATCAACTAGATAAAACCCCATTCAGTTGTAAGCAGTATCAGCAGAGGAAGAAGGAAGTGGTTTTGTGTAGGGGTCACATTTAGTGGTTGTACTGCTGCCTCCTGCTATCACTTTCTTTCCTTGGTTAACAAAACAGTGCTGCTTTTATGCACATTACCCTTGACTGCAGCATACTCCTCATCGTTGAGTTTCGAAAACCAAGCACAGGGTGATTTTTTTTTTTTAGTACAGTATTTCATTTCAGTTCTAACAATAATACAGATTGTGGTCTGTGCCTCTAAATAAATAATGCATCAGCTGTTGATACTACTAATTCCCTTTCAAGGATTTATATACTCCTTCCCACAAATTTCTATTCAGCACAGGGTTACCTACCTTACCTGCAGAGCCGGGCACTTTGATTAATATCTGCAGTATGCTTCTGCTGGGGAGGGGGGGGCAACCTGATAATTGCTGCATTCAAACAGCTGAGCACACTTGGAGGCAAACACACGGCTTGTTGCTGTGCCTGTTCACCTTGTTTAAGGCAACCCAGATTGGAAAGAGCCGAGAGAGGAAAACTCTTCTTTGTTTTTCTCTATAGCTACCAGCTCTTCCACATTGGGCTCTACATTCTTCATCAATGGAACCCCCTACTGCCATTTTCTTATGCTTTACTTCTTCAGCATCTGTAGTAGTCAGAAAGCAAAGGAGGGCCAATGGTTGAGGATCTGTGATTGAAGCCAGCAGAGCCCTTTGCTCCTATGTGTCTGAAGGACATTCCGTCTGTCATGATGGGTAATAGTCCCAGTGGTTCATGTCCAAGAAGTATCCACAATTCACAGAGAGAGCCCTGAGACTGTTTCCTCAGTGTGGTCCAGGGGTCACGGGCAATTTCACTGTCAGCCAGTTTCTTGTATTGACCTTTGTAATTTTATTTTTTGGTTATTAGTTAATGTGTACATAAGCATCATCACCTCATTCGATGTTCAAATCCAAGTAGCCACAGCCCTCTTTTCATTTCATGTTTTCAAGCACGAGTGGTTAGGTTGGTTACAGAGTGAAAAACAAAAAGACCTGGAGACCTAAAAAATGTACCCCCAATGAGAGCATCAGCTGTCTGAATGTTTTCTAAGATACTGTCTAAATCCGATCAAATCAGTTCCTCCCAGACTTGAAGAATGAGCCTGCTTTTGATACCTCCTTACTCTGTTTTTGGAACTTTCATCTTGGCCAGAACTTCAAGCCATCTAGGAGACAAGGTTTAGGCAGAGTTCATAGGATCTTTATAGAACACCGTGAAGCCCTGGAAAGCCCTGGGTGCATCCTGCTGCCTGTGTTAAGTCAATACTGAGTTTTCATGGTCAGTTACAGTGGTCTTGTGTCGTGCATGATGGCTCAGGGTTGGAGGAGACATATTTAATTCATTCCAGACAAGCCTGGAGCAGCCCTGCACTCATGGGGTTCGGGAGTATGGACTTTGACCATCCCCTGGACCAGGGCCTCCTGCACAGCTGAGTTGGAAGTGGGGTGCTTTTGTTCCACACTGAAACTGCACTGGTTTCCTTCTGTAATTGTGTGGAGTTTGGTTGCTTGGCAATGATGACCACTCTTTCCTCTCCCACAGTCACCTCCTTGTGATGTGAAGATTGTCATTCTGTTATACATGCATGTGGTGGTATAGACAGACTGATTTCCTTTGGGTAGTAGAGGGTTAATGTGCAGGACTTTGATTAGAAGTAGTTTTTCTTCTTCCTGAATTAGAACTATCTCCCTCCCTTATCCTTTTATTATGGTGTTATTACAAACAACTACATCTCTAAAACACAAATGTTTTAAAGTTGACGATGATATCATAGAAATGCATTGGTGCTAACATAAGCACAGCTTGTGAAAATATGTTGTGCGTAGCTTTGTAGGTTTCAGATGTTTTCCAGAAGCCACAGCCTTAGTGTATGTCAGCCAAAGGGATGACTTCAGCAAAATCTAAAGTTTTTTTTTTTTTTCTTCCTGTAAGTCTTTTATCTTGAGATTTGAACAGAGCAGAAGGTATCTTAGTGGGGCTCCTCTCCCCATGGGTACAACATGACCTTGTGTAATAATATGTTATTGTTCATGAAACATGGAGCCTGTTTGACATTTTGTGCTTTGGGCTCTGACCCGTAGCTTGCCTGATCTAGGCTCTGCAAGTAAAGATACTTATCATTGACACGTTGTGTGTTCTTCAGAGTAAAGCTATATCAAAGATACTTACATTTAATGAGATGATTGCACCTGTCTGTCATTGCAATTAAAACATTTATGAGATCATCAAACACCTTTTTGAGCGCTCTGCAACGTATTGCTCTTGGTATGATATCCTATCCATCATAGTCCTATGCAAATAATTATGTTAAGGAAGTATGGTGAAGTGTGTTGGCGCCTTAAGTAAAATACCAATTGCCAGGTAAGTTTGGGGTGAACTCCAGGCCACCTTTCATACTACAGTTATGACTAATCAGATGATGTGTAAATTAATTGCTCTTCCCAGAAGCCAAGTGTTGAAGAAAGTTAGGTTGTGGTCCCGTGTGTGGGAATCCGAGCACCTGCTGAATGATGCCTGATGGTTTTGTCAAAGGGTTTCCAACAGTCTCCCCATTCGTGACAGATAAACCCTGAAAGAGCAAAAGGCTGCGTCGTGAATGGGAAACTAGCAGCCGCTTTGCCCGTGGTGAACGTTATGAATTACTTAATATTAATCCATGTAACAGGCAAGTGGCTACATGGCAAAGAGGACACAGATGTCTCAGCTGAAACAGATGAACTGAGGTCATGGAGTTTAGAAAGTCCAGCTTTCCCTTATTCTCGCATAATGAAGTCTTTCCTTTGTAATATGAGCTGATGTTAACCAGCTGGGGACCTTGTCCAGCTGTCTTGACCTTTTGAAACTGTTTATCTTCCTGTGTGAAGATGGGGGAGATTTTTAGGGGGGGATGTTCCTTCTGGTCACATATCGAAGCTGCTTCTGGTAACAGGTGGCAGCAGTTGGTGACTACAGTGGCTATGGTACCAGCATAGTCTGTTAAGGTTTAGGGCTTGCACCTTCATCGTGAGAGACAGGTCCTGGCATCAGTCTGCATTGTTCTGGTGCTTCGTGGTGACAGAGACTTGGAATTTGTGTTGTGGGATCTTAGAAAAGAGACCTTTGTCATGAGTGGGGGAGGAGGAGGACGGTGAACCGTCCTCACTGATGTTTCAGTCCTGTAGTGAAGTCCATGAGTAGTTTACTTTTAAAATTCTTGTCTGCTGCTGCTGCTAAGTCGTTTCAGTCGTGTCCGACTCTGTGCCACCCCATAGACGGCAGCCCACCAGGCCCCGCCGTCCCCGGGATTTTCCAGACAAGAACCCTAGAGTGGGTTGCCATTTCCTTCTCCAATTCACGAAAGTGAAAAGTGAAAGTGAAGCCGCTCAGTTGTGTCTGACTCTTAGCGACCCCATGGACTGCAGCCCACCAGGCTCCTCCATCCATGGGACTTTCCAGGCAAGAGCACTGGAGTGGGGTGCCACCACCCTCTCCCCAAATTCTTGTCTAACTGGGCAGAAAGAATTGTTGATTTCTTTTATATTGATGGTTCAGCTGTATTGGTCAAAAGTTTTGGTTGCATACACTGGCTGCTCTCAGCAGAATAAAAATTGTATTAAAAGATCTTGGATCTTTTAATCTTTAAAATGCATGGGACACTAGTTGGCTCACAGAATGTCTGGAGAGCCTGGCAGCCTTTGTCTCTGCTGTTGGCAGTCGGGACACTTGTACCTAAGGCCAGTGGTTCGGCCACTTCTGCCCCTGAAGAACCACCTGTTTCAACCCCATGGTTGCCAAAAGGTCACGTCCTCTGAATGCAACTGCTGCTCTTCCAGATCTGAGTCTCATGAGTCTTCTGCAAATACGGAACCCATTTCATCTGCCTGCACCTAGTTACAAGGGAATGTGCAGTGTTAAGGCTTATGGTTTGACCTTGGTGAGATGGGACTCATAATGTAGGAAATTATCTGGATTGTAATATCTCAAAAACATCAGGAATCCAAATAACTTAGGGTTTCGGAATCCGCAGTTTGGGGCAGCTCCAGGAGACAGTGGTACGTGAGACCAGATGGAGTCGAGGAGCTATGAATGTGACTCCTGGGTACTGTTCGCTGTTCTGTGGATGCCTCACCTCCCAGAGGAGGTCCCCATTTGTCATCATCTGGAGGTGTATGTCTAACTTAGTGGCACTCTCCTGGGGCTTTCTCAACTGCCATGTGGCAGTTCAGCTCTTCCCAACAGCTTCGAAAGCTGGATGGAAAGAAAGAAGGCTCTGTTCTTTTCTGCATTCAGTGGACGCTTTACGAATGCTAAAAGTAGGCTTACGTCCATGATTATCATTATTCTTATTTGATGCTTTTGTATAAATATGCCGAGGGTTTCAATGATTCAGTGATGTATTTAGCTAATGCTTATGTTGTTCTAATGTACTAGTGTGTTCATTTCTCAGTTTGGTCTGAGAAAGAAAAATGAAATAATGATGGCTGCTGTAAGAAGCCTGATAACAGATTCTGGCTGATGGAGCAGATATTCTGCAGCTTGATAAGCTTGGTAGAACTCTGGGACTTTTGTTATTGCCATTCTAGTAAGGGAAATGTCCCTAGACTAGCTTCAGAGACCACCAGTAAGTAATGCTAGGAGAGGAGGTGAAGTAAATATGAAGGATGAAGAATGGGAATGAGAAGATTCCTAAGAGTCACTGGATTTTAAAATTGGGAGATTTCAGGCTAAAGTCCTGGCATTTGCTCTCCTCTCCCTCCCCCCAAATAATTTAATAATTGCTACCTTTTTTTCAAAACAAACTTTTTGAACAAAAAAAGTGGGGAGGGGTGAGCATCTGGGGACTTGAGAGTTGAAGTGAAGCTTGCAGACATCATTGTAGTTGAATCTAAATAGAGACTCTAGGGGGCCCTGATCCCTGGTGGACTTCTTTATCCTCCCCCTCAGTCCGAGCCCATGTGCCCACAGTGTCCCACCAGAGACCCTGTTGTGTCACACTGACCTCAGCTGGACCACGAGATGGGACCCCTGCTGACCAAGACTGGCTAATGGTAGGGCTGGGAACCTGAATAATTGCTACCTTTTATTGAGTCCTGATTATGTGCTGAGACCATCTCATTTTATTTTCATAGAACTCAATATAGGACAGCATTAATTCCCGTTTTCTCAGTCGAATAAACTGATTAGAGATTTCATGTAACTGGTTTTGTCATGCAGTTTGTCCTAGGCAGAGCTGAGATTTGCATCTGGCTTTGGTACTAGGCTACGCCCTAAGAAGAGAGGATGGTATCATGTTTGTCTTGGGATGGTTCTACCCACCATAGTTAATCTTTTACAAATGTTGTGGCTCTCCCCATCCAGACTGACGCTGCTTCTGAAGGCTTTTTCAGGCCCATGGTGCCATCTTTCATGAACCCCTGGCCTTCAGACCTTTCCTTTTGCTTACTGATCTCATTTTGATCATCCAGTGGGTTTGTGTATTTAGTTCCTATGTTTACATGGCTGTGAGCTAAGGAAAAAGCAGTGCAATGTTTTAGCTAAGGTCCTTTCCTTATAGAAGTTTATAATCTGAAAAAAATAAATATTGGCAAAGCAATAACTTTGACTCTATGGGACTACTGAGTACAGTGAAGCAGAGGGCATTTGGGCCAAGACAGGAGGCTCGGGTCATGGTCATTGAGCTGTATTTCAGATCCTTTGGGTCACCCCTTCAGCCTGAAGGTATCATAGGGACATGACCTCTGTCATAATTTGATAAGTAGTTTTTTTGTTAAGCACCGTAGATCTTTGGCATTCAACGATTTCATATTTTTGTTTTTGACAATGAAAAAATAACCACCAATGTGTATGGTACATAATCAGCCTTAATTTTGCTGATTTGAATGAATCATGCCCATTTGAATGATTTATGCAAGACTGAGTCATTTAGCTGGTACGAGCGACTAGCCTCATCTCCATGATTGGGGTTCTCAGATATGGGAGTTCCCAGAGGTGTCTGGACAAGGCTTATGGTAAGTGCAGCTTATTCGCCCAGAATTTTGTTTCTAGGCCTGTCCTGGTCTCAGGTGTCCCAGGTAGGGAGATATGTGCGGCCAGCAGGCTCTCCTCCTGGCTGTATGCACCTGGCTACCCCGTCCACCTTTGGGGGTATGTGGAGTCCTGTTTGCAGGTCTCTCCTTGACTGATAAGGCTTATCTGTGGAAACAGTAATTGGTGCCCATTTCTACGTGCTTTTCCTAGGTTAACCTCCTGTCTGCTTACATTTTGGCCAAGAACTATGTCTCCCATCACCTGTTCCCAATAGTCAACCTTTGACTACCTGGTCCTGAACTAGCCTTTGCAGGGCTCCATGAAATCCAACACAAAATCCCACCCCAGAGACCCTTTTTTTCCGCTAGGAATCTTCTGTTGTCAACCTCAGCAGTTGGTAAAAGGGTTGGTGTACTGGGTCCCTTTTCATTTTTCCACACCCTACCTGATTGTGTCTTGACTTGGAGGGAGGTGGGGGTGGGTTTGACTTTGAGGCTCAGAAGAACTTCACTTCTGTGGCAACAATTGGACAAGTGTCTACAAATCCTCTCTTCCAGGCCAGCATCCTCCTCCACCCAGCGCACCTCCACTGTGACTCACGGTTGCCTGAGAGAGTGTGGTCTCCCAGCCAATGCCAAGCTGGGCTGGGTCCCAAGGTGATCTTTAGGTAGGTGTAGATAACAGGGAGACTCAGAGCCCTGCCAAAAGCACTTGGCCAAGGCCCCAAGATAATATTTGAAGTCCTTGTTGTAGAGAGCATCAAAGTATAATGGACTCTCCCCCTTTTGCCTTACCTTCCCCAGGCGCGGCCTATGCTTGACGTCTTTTTATCAGATGAGCTTGGCACTGCCAGGACGGGCTCCTCGCGCCAATGTGGCAGCAGCCACAGCCCCTCAGCTTGTTAGACTGAAAGAATGTGCCGTTTTAATTAATGATATGTAAATATCCTTGAATGGGCCACATTTGCATATTAAGAGAGATTTGCGGAATCTGCGGAGTAATATATTTTAATTAAGGATTAATTAAAAATAATGGGAATTTCATTTCGCCTGGCAGAATCCGTTTAGATTTTAGCACACGTCTGCTTGGGAGTCTGGTAGGAAGGCTCTGTGTTACGATTCCTGCAGATGAGAGAGGCGCTCTTGTGTTTATCATCTTGGAACCCCGTTCTGGGGAGCAAAGGGAATATAAAGGGGGGACATTTTTCCTCTTGCCTTCCCCAGCACCCACCCCTCTTCTTCCCTCCTTTTTGTGATTTTAGGGCTGTTTTGGTATTCTTTATGGTAAAGTAAGTAAATGGCTCTGAGACACGGAACACTAGTTGTGTTGGCAATTATGTTAATGGGATGCTATTAGGCTATGATTCTATATGAGCAATTGGGGAGAAGAAATGCCTTACTGAGAGAGAATGATACAACAGACGTCTGTCTTATTGATATAGCTCCAGTGGTGCTTTCTGCATAATTACACTCGGCCACTTTCTTTAGGTGGGGGAGAGGCCGCTGCGTTTAGGGAGTTGGGAACAAGGGATCAGGGTAAGGGGTGCCCCCTAAAGATGCAGAGGATGGTGGGGGTGCTGGGCAGACTCTTCTAGCAGATGTGGGTATTGCAGGTGAGCAGGAGTTGTTTTACAGAAATCCTCGGATTCTCTTCCTTTTTCTTCTGCTCCCTGGGGAGAAGTAGTCTCAAGTATGGACCTAGGGCTAACTCCAGGCCTCCTTTCTAGAGGCTGAATTCTCTAGAAGACACACACTCTTCTGTCTGTGAGCTACTGTCCTTTCCTGAGTTTACACTACGTATCCTGGTACATGTAGGGAATTCACTGTTGTACCCTCAGCCCGGGACACACATGCTTACAGCCTCCCAGCACTTCCTGGCTTTTGTGGTTGATACAGCCACGTGGGAGCTTTTCCTGGACCCTCAAGGGCTGGCCCTCTGCAACCCTTTCCTCCTCTCCCAGTTCTGTAACTGCTATTGGTATGGAGGTTGGGCTACCTGCTTACCCTTTCTGAGGCTGGAGAGAATTCCTCTTGCCCATTTGACTGCTTCAAGAGTATGAGGACCTCTAAGTGGTGGGTAGTCAAGAGAGGGAGCCAGACTCTGCCCTGGAGGACCGAGGCCCCAGGCTCCTAAGAGCTGCTATGACAGAGAAGGCTTATTTGGTTTTCTTCCCTTACCATAACACACCCTCTGGGAGATCCAGGGGAAATAGCCTCTGACGTCTTTGAGAGCTGATGGCCTGAGGCTTGCATCTTTAAAGCAAATTTCTGGATTATTTTGATGACTGTTGTGCAGAAATGCTGGGGAGGAACTTAGAGTAGGGGGCAGGGATCTAGCAATTACGCTTCCACACACAATCCCTTTCCAGGAGAATCCCCTGGTGGAAAATTTTCAGCACTTCCACTGGAAGCCTTAACTCAGTTTTCCCCTTACTCTCATTAAAAAATATGTATGTCAGCTCTCTCCACCCCCTGCCTTCTCCCCCACCCCGGGGTAACTCCTGTAATTCCTGAATTTAGGGGAAATCCACCTATAAGTGCTGATGGGATGGCCTTTCCTTGTAGGCATCCTGACATCTCAGCTTTCAGCTGACTGAAAGCATTCGGGGTCAGAAAGATGGGGTTGAGCTGGATCTGTTGACACCACCCAGAGCAACGGGTGGGAAAGGGGCTTTCAGAGCGACAAGGCGACTGTGGGGCAGAAAAAGGGAGTAGGGGGCAGAGCAGAGAGAGGGACCGAAGGTGGTCGGGTGAGGCGTCCTGTAGACCTAGGGAGACCAAGGGGACAGTGAACAAAGCCTGGGGGCGGGGGCGAGGAAGGAGTCTTCCCTTTCTGCCCGAGTCCACTCGCTTGTGTGCACTTTGCAAAGGCAGCGGTGCCGTATCTAATGCAAATGGAGAAAATGCAGTTTCTGGTAAGTGTTCCCTAATAAATAACATCAAGTCTTCTTCCCTATCAGCTGGTGACATCCCGCATTTCTCTTCCCAATGCGCCAGCCCAAGACATTTAATGATGTGGTGCTCCTTATGGGATGTGAGGTCCATGCTAATATCTCCACTCTCACAAAATGGTGGGAACAGATTCAGCCTGGCTCAATTATTCTGCACCGACAGGGAGCACCGAATAAATATATATACATTGCAAAAACACGTAGTCCTTTTTCTTTATATATATATATAATATATATATACACACACATATATATATGTATTTAAGTCAGTGAACTTGCTCTTGCTTTTTCTTTTCATTATGTAGAAATTTGTTGAAGGCTAGTTTTTGGTCACTGGAGGATTTCATTAACGGAACGAAGTCAAAATAATCAATTTCAGATGTTCCCAGTGTTTGTGGTAATGGTCTCTCTAACAATTCTGATTAGCTGGGTGAGATGAATTTTTCTTTTAAATGACTGAACGTTGACATTAAATATGGGCCAACTTTGAGTGCGTGTGCACACACGCGTGTGCCCGCACCCAGGGCTAGCGAGAGGTTTCTGTCAGCCACTGCCCTCTTCCCTCACTGTTTGCTGCCTGTTTAATTTCCCCTGTCGTAACCCTTTCTCTCCATCAGTACAGTGCGTGAAAGGCTGTTTTCTGTCCTTTGCTCTCTCCTCATAAGTCTGGGCCATTTCTGGGAACATGTGTGAAAGGCTGAATTTTGTGTGTGTGTGTGTGTGTGTGAGTGGAGGGGGAGAGTAAGAGGCTGGTGAAATCTGCATTGAAGTCAATAGAGAGCCTCGTCGTCAGAGTAAAGGTTTTCTGTGAGTGCGGGTGTCTGAATCCTTGTATATATTATCCTGGCATCTCTACCACGCCAACTGGGAGCTCATCAGAAAGTGCGGGCTTGCCCGTATGCCTTACCTGTCCTTTCTTCCCTGGGCCCCTTGTACTTTCAAAGAATGAATAAATTAAAATGAAGAGAGTCCACCGTGGATTTTCCATTATTAATATGTCTCTTTTTATTTATTTTTCATGTATTTTTCTTACTCGGGCTGTTTTCCTTTTTTCCCCCCTTTTCCTTTTTCCTCTCATTCCCCTGTTGACACACCAAGTGTACAAGCTCTGTCCCCCCAAGCCTCCCCACCACACGTGAACACGCCGCTTTGTCGGCAGCCTGTTTGTGACACAGACTCTCGCAGATGTAAACACACCAGAGAGGCCACCGCATGTGTGAATTGTTCGTACTTTTTCCCTTTGATAAGCTGTCATCTGTGGGCACTGCTCAGGGATTTGATCCCAGTGATCTTTCGACCCTGTGGAAGACAGTAAACACCCTCCCAGACCCCTTGCTCTGCCTCTGTGTCTGAACCTTTCACTCTCCTTTAATGAGAATTTCTCCTAATTATTTCAGTGGCTGCAGCAGAGGGACTGCAGTGTACTTAGATCTCGATACTGGGACGTGACTGTTATGCTGATAAAGGCAAGAGATCAATAATTTAGGCCCCAGCTTTAATGGCAAAGCTGAGAGCTTAAGTGTCTGCATTCAGGTTGAGTCTTAGAGGTTCTTAGAGTATTCATGATTTCCAGAGGCTTGTCTCCCCCTTTTTTTAAGCTACAGCGGATCGGCATTCTTATAACCACTCCGTTGTATTTATAAGAAGATATTTGCCTCATTTCTTTGAACTTCTGTCTGCGTATCACATAGATGTGTGAAGACATACCTGTGCCTCTTGTGTGTACATCTGCTTATTTGCAAATGTGTATATACACTTAAGCTCATACAGATTTTGATTTTTGTTCTTATCTGGGGAGGATCCTCAGTCATGTTGTTTTGGCTTTTGGGCTACCTGTGATTTGTCTATTCTGAATTCATCTGGTAAATGTGTTGGCTCTTCAAAGGCAGGGGTATGTCATCCTTTTTTTTTTTTTGTCTTTTACCCTCTACTTTCCCCCTCTGTCTTACAGCTACAGTTGTGCTCGATGGAAAGGGGCAACACCAAAGCACCGCACTCACGCACATGCGGGCGTGGGTGTATATGGAATACCTTTCTGAGTTCTTTAGTGTCATGTTCTGAGGAAATCCAGCACACCTATCTGGGCTCCAGCAAATTTGTACAGTACATACCTGCTAACCAGACAGATAAATGCTGTGATAATGACCATAGTAGAGAATATATTTTATATTAAATTTGAAAAGGGGGGGGGAGCATTGTACAGTTAAGGGATTATCTTAGAAGATTAGCCATATTCCTCACCTGTAATAATTTAAGACTGTAAACGCATGTTCAGTGCTGTCCCTGAAGGGTCAGAGTGGGGCAGGCAGAACTCCAGAGTCCAAGCTCCAAGAGCCACCATTTGTCTCTACTCTCGTCAGCCTCACTTTCTCTGGCATTTTTTCCTTCTGAAAAAGTAACTGACATTTTTAAGTTGCCTTAAGACACTAAACTCCTGTGAAACTGCTTATGTTTTGGCACTGTAAACTGAGGAGAAAGAGCATTTCTTTCCATTGTAAACTTCCCAGCGGGATGGAACTGTTTTGGGAAGGCGGTGGGATTTCACGCTAGGATCCCAGCAGGTGCTGTACCCAGCCGCTAGGGGGCAGAGCGACAGACTTGCGGTTCATCAGGTCTTTGGAGAATCTCTTGTCCAGGGCAGAAAAAGCATAGCTATGGGGGAAATTTATAGGGAAAGTTCAGAGAGGGACTTGAATAACTATCCGTGTTTTACACATTGGGAACCTGGGGCACAGAGATGAAGTGATGCTGAGCTGAAAACAACACATGGGTCTGTGTAGTTTCCAACAATGAGAGTTTCCCTATCCAGTTGACTTTTCGTGGGTAAGTTTACCTTTTAGTCATCAGTCACTGGTCAGTCCCATCTCTGTTTCTCGAGTTTGTTAAGGCTGCTGCTGCTGCTAAGTCACTTCAGTCGTGTCCGACTCTGTGCGACCCCATAGATGGCAGCCCACCAGGCTCCCCTGTCCCTGGGATTCTCCAGGCAAGAACACTGGAGTGGGTTGCCATTTCCTCCTCCAGTGCATAAAAGTGAAAAGTGAAAGTGAAGTCGCTCAGTCACGTCTGACTCCTAGTGAGCCCATGGACTGCAGCCCACCAGGCTCCTCTGTCCATGGGATTTTCCAGGCAGGAGTACTGGAGTGGGGTGCCATGGCCTTCTCCGTTGTTAAGGCTGGGACTTCCTAATTTCATGAGATGGCACCACTTTGTTTTGTCCCTAAAGCTTATTTCTAGAAGTAGATTTGCTTTCATGGTATCAAGTCTGGTTATCTTGAGGTCATGACATACACCTGAACAAGGAGGAATGCAAAGTTGAACTTGTGTCTAGCAAAGAACCTTAGCATTTTTGTGTTTTCAAGACCTATCTAGTTGATTCTGTGGCTGAGGTATTCAAATGGCTTTCTTCCTATGTTCTTGACTTTGTTCTGCCAAGGTCATTCTTGCTTTGCTAAGTTGGGATGCTGCTTTTTGATAATTGCCACTAAAACCCTTTTGAGTTAAGAGAGGCAGCCTAGGGATTTGGAGTGATGCTATGAATCAAGGCGTTCTGAGAAAATTATAAATAAGCATGGAATGTCCTGGATAAGTCTGTGGTGGAGGAATTAATTCTGAACCACTAAGTACCATTAAGAATTTGATGCCAACTAAATAGGCAGAAATTTTTTCAGATGCTGCCAAAATTTACAAACCACCCAGTGTGCCACAGCTTCAGGGAGCAAAAGCATTAATTTTACCAAACTGGAGAAAAATGAAGAAATACTTAACAGGTCAGAATCCATCTGATCCCAGAGGCCACTGGTCCTGGGCTAACAGAGGCCAAAAGTGATACTGGGTGGTTGGTCAGAGAAAGAGAGCACAGGCTCACACATCTGAAAGGGTCTTTAAACTTGATGAAATGATGTTTTGATTTCATGGTACTCATGCAAGTAAACCCTTTCTTTGACATGGTGCTTCAAAGACTAAATGTTTTCGCATCTACATTCTTATTAAAAGCAACCCTAGGAGATTGGCCAAGAAAATACAATTCACTTTTTTTTTTTAAGATGAGGATACTGAGGTTTCGAGATCTGGTGTGGCTTGTTTAAAGTCACATAGCTGGTAGGTGGCAGAACCAGAAGAACAATCTAAGTTGTAATTCTTGGTCCTGGACTGATAGGTGATGTCAACAGATGTCTCCCCTAGGAGTTTTAGTGGAAAAAATTTGCAAAACCACTTTATGGCAAAACCAATACAATATTGTAAAGTTAAAAAAAAAAAAAGAAATGGGATAGAAATAAACATTCCCTTCTGGGTCTTTTTTTTCCTACCTCTGGCATCTAGTCCTTAGCATTAAAGAAAATAGGAAATTTCTTTCTTTTACCATTCACTAAAGAGGTATTATTAGTAATAATAGTCCTTGTTCTCTGCTGTCCTGGTGTCTTCTTGGTGAAAACAGTAGTCTCTGCATGATGCAGCCACCACCCCAGGGCCCAGCACTGTTCAGACTGAGCCAGCCAAATCCAGGCCTGGCAAATGGATGGGGACTTTCCTTGTCAATAAGGGAACTCTTCTGATGTGTACCATGTATCAGCTTGCCAATCATTATGAGGGGCCATGCACTTTACTGGCTTTTCCTTTAATGTCCTCCCTTTATATATGCAAGATCTTTTCCCTTATTATTGTTCATCTCATCATGAATGAACTCCAGGACCCCCATCTGATGCTAAGGATTAAGCGCTGTCTTCTTGCGTTATATCCCACTGAACTTGCTTGGGTGAAAACTTCTCAGGCAGATCCTGGTGGGGATTGGATGTAAAATTTCTATATTCCATCAGACTAGATATATTAGCCAGCTCGGGCTGCCACAACACAATCCATAGACTGAGTGGCCTAAGCAACAGACATTTACTACTCACAGTTCAGGAGGCTGGGGCCTGAGATCAGGGGTTTAGTTCTCAGTGGGGGCCCTCTTCCTGGCTTGGGGATGGCTACCTTCTCGTTGTAGCCTCACAGGGCAGAGAAAAGATGCTGCGATGTCTGTTCCTCTTCTTATAAAGGCATTAGTCCCATCGTTAGGGTGAGTCCTCATATTATCATTTAACCTAATTATCTCCTCTCTGCTTTTATAACTGTGCTGTGTTTGTCCAGCTTATTGCCTGGGCTTCCCCTTGCGGTTCATTCCGTTTTCAGGTCCCTTCCTGATAAGCAGAACCCTTACATTACTGGAGTTTTGTAGTAGATGTAGGATACTACTGGCCCTAGACCAGCAGAGAATAAGTGTGAACTAGGATAAGAAAGTAAGATCATGTCCAAGTAGGGCAATGTGTCAAACCAAGAAGGCAAGGCACAGAGGCAGGGTTGTGTATAAATGTGGAAACTAGAGCTCCCAGGTGAAGCAAGGTGGTTCTAAGGACACAGTTTCAAACCCTGTACCTTGGCTGCCGTGGTGCCAGATTTATGGTCTAGCACGTTTTTGGTTCAGACACCAAGTCTTGAAATGGATTAGAATGAAGTATTTAAGAGGACAGCCTCTGAAGTGGATTCAAAGCCTGTCCTTCAACTTGCTAGCTAAGTGATATTAAGGTTTTTAACTGTCGCGAGTAATACATGTTAGCATTATTGTTTTTTTCAAAGAACCCTGCCTGATTCACTCCCTAGCTGCCTAGAGTTTGTTTTTTTGGTAAAGCTTAAACCTTGACCCTTAAGCCAGGGGCTGAGGTCTGCCTTTAAGTGGACACGCTGCCCCACAGGGTCTGCCCTACCCATGACAGCGACTACTTGGGTGTTTTTTTTTCCCTTTCCTTGCATAAGATCATCATGTCAGGCTCATCTGATGACTGTCACACCCATTTGGACACTTCAGTTCAGATTCTTGGCCTAATTTCTATCCCTTCTTCAACTGGTGAAAGTGAAAGTCGCTCAGTTGTGTCCAGATCTTTGCGACCCCATGGGCTATATAGTCCATGGAATTCCCCAGGCCAGAATACTGGAGTGGGTGGCTGTTCCCTTCTCCAGAGGATCTTCCCAACCCAGGGATTAAACCCAGGTCTCCCACATTGAGGGCGGATTCTTTACCAGCTGAGCCACCAGGGAAGTCCTGCTCAACTGGTAGGTACTGTTAAGATCTTAACATGAATAATAAGTCAGACCTCCGTGATTTATGGCAAGTAAGAATATATTCCACATATATACTGCTTTACAGTTTATAAAGTGCATGTTTTTGCACTCTACTCACATCTTTTAAGGTGTTATGGGGTCCATAAAAATGTATAAGAACTGATATCTGCTTTTGGGGAGCGTCTAGTGTTTGGGAGACTAAAACATGAGCTGCAGATGATAATGTTCAATGAAGTTGTTTATTGGGTGTCATGGGTTGAAAGTACAGTGATATTTCAGAGAGAAAATCAGGGGCTTGGGTTTCATGGTAACTAGAGTTGGATTCATGGAGGAGAGGTGGAGGTGGGGTCAGGTAGCAGGAGGGAGGCCCGGTGAGTGATAAGGGGGGATGAACCAGTGCTAAGGAAACATGGAGCTGGGAGTGCATTTGGCCTGGGGAGGAGGTGCCAGGGAGCAAACTGGCCTGCGTCTTGTGCACAGAATTTGGGTGAAGAGTAGTGTTAGAGGAAGGTCGTACTTAAGACTGAATGGTTGTGTCTCCCCCGTCAAATTCAAACGTTGAACCTAATCCCCAATGTGATGGTATTTGGAGGTGGCATATTTGGGAGAATACTAGGTCATGAGGGCAGAGCACTCAGGAATGGGTTTAGTACTCTTTTAAAAGGGGCCCAGAGGGCTCCCTCACCCCTCCTACCACATGAGGATACAGAAGAAAGGCCAACTGTGAACCAAGAAGTGGGCCCTCACCAGATGCCAAATCTGCCAGCACCCTAATCTTGAACTTCTCTAGCCTCCAGAACTGTGAGGAATTTCTCTTGTTTATAGACTGTTGGCTACCAGTCTATGGTGTTTCTATGGTAGCGGGCTAAATGGACTAAGACAGGATGAGTAGGGTCAGGTTATGGAGATGAGGCAAACCAAATTTTAAGCAGGTCGTTCTTGTATGTATTTTGTCATTTAAATTTCCAACAACCCTATAGATTTAGTATTATTGGCCCCATTTTATAGAAAGTATATTTGATAGTGTACATGTCCAGGTCTGTCTAAAGCCATGTTCTTTCCAGTTCAACATCATGCCTTGTATTCAAGGCAGGATTGTAAGATTGACAAGGTTGGTGATGGAGAATCATTGCAAATTCCTAACAAAGTGTAAGTAAAAGGGATTGTGCACTGCACATGGATTCGTCTGCTTATGTAGGACAAGGAAATCGTTTGGTGGAACACGTAGAATGGTCGAAAGCCAAATGTTGGGACTTCCCTGGCAGTCCAGTGGTTGCGACTCAGCGCTTTGACTGCCGGCGCCCAGGTTCAATCCCTGTTTGGGGAATTTAAGATCCCACAAGCCACGCAGTAAGGCCAAAGAAAACAAAAGAGCAATCCTGAAAACCAGACTATGAACTTCGCTCCAGGGATCTGCATCCTTTCTCTGTACACTGGCAACGTCCAGCTCCTTTGTATCCACAGTTTTCTGTGTGTATCCCAGCCTGCATAAAAGGCATGATCCTTCATGGGTCTGTGTCTCTGCAATTTATGATGCTTTCAGATTACCAAACACAATTCATTTGGCAATGAAAGAAAATAGTTTTGTGCTATTGCCCTCAGTGTGTGGGAAATTGCATTTTTGATGAGCAAAGCTGTTGGCCTTCTTCACATGACAGGTTGAGAACATGAGCTGGAGGCCATGGCCTCAGGTGAAAAATCTCAGGAACCCCGTTCCTCATCTGCCACAGTCTACTGAGGGTGAAACAGCCCCCATCCCTGTGGTCCTTTGAGCTATGTTTGTAATCTGGTGGTTTTCATTAGCTAACACATACACTCATAATTATTCCTGTAAAAGAACTCTTTATTAAAGAAGATGCATTCCTGTGATACATTTTGTGGTCAGAAAGTTTCTCACCTAAGATTGAAGTGTGAGGCTTGGGGACGCATGCCAGTTTCTCCTTAGCTCGTGTGTGTATGTGTGTGTCTGTGTGTGAGAGCGAGGTGTTGATGATGTGATCTTTCTTAACTCACAATTTTTCAGGTGAAAAGAGTATTGAGCAGTTTCGTTGTCTGGTATTTGTTGGGAGTGGGGCAGAGGTGTTCGAAGGAGAAGAGACAGGAGCATGAGTTCTTGCTTAGTTCAATCCAGGGCATTCGTTCTCCCAGTCCCTGGGCAACCCTAGAGGTGAAACTTTTTTCTCAATTACCTCTAAGCTCACCAGTGGCAGATTTTTTTCTTTTTAATCTCCTAGAAATCATTTCCTCTTCCTCAACCTTTGCCACTACCTACGCAATGCTAAAAAGACCAAATTTAAGGGCACCATCGCCAGAAGCCCCTCTCCTGCCCACCATCTGCAGGGTAGTTTTATGGGCAACTGCTTTTTCCACTAAAATCATTTGTTAATTAGGGCATGCTGTATTTCAGACTCCAGGGGGCAGCTCTAAGTTCATTTTAATTTAGATTTATCTGAGATGGCAGAAAAATCTTGTACAAGGTGAGGAAACTGCCCTCACCTAGGCAGGAGGAGTTAAGAACTAAATCAAATTCTTGATATATCTTCTAGTATCGAGACTGATGTTTTGAGAAATGGACTTGCCAGTAAATATATATGTGTATGTTTACAAACACTGGTAGCTTTTCCTCCTACTCTTCAGATCAGATCAGATCAGTCGCTCAGTCGTGTCCGACTCTTTGCGACCCCATGAATCGCAGCACGCCAGGCCTCCCTGTCCATCACCAACTCCCAGACTTCACCCAGACTACGTCCATCGAGTCCGTGATGCCATCCAGCCATCTCATCCTCTGTCGTCCCCTTCTCCTCCTGCCCCCAATCCCTCCCAGCATCAGAGTCTTTTCCAATGAGTCAACTCTTCGCATGAGGTGGCCAAAGTACTGGAGTTTCAGCTTTAGCATCATTCCTTCCAAAGAAATCCCTGGGCTGATCTCCTTCAGATCCTCCCCTTAAAGGTTACATGGGTTTCCACACTCTTAATTAACCTCATCAAATAATTTGTTTACTAGGCTCAGCTTTTTATTCAGTTGACGAATGATCACCAAGCAGGAGATGATGGTGAGGAGACGGAGGAGGACTGGGAAACCCTGGGCAAACTTGGTTTGCACTTTGAAAGAGGTTTTAAAAAAAAAAAAAAAAAGAGGTTCATGAGACAATGAAGAAGACAGTCTGCTGCTGTGCTGTCAGGAGTTAGGGACCTCAAGAGGAGTCACATAACTATAACATAATCAGAGTTATGATTCAGGCTTCATTGAAAATTGGTGGTGGACATAGTATGTGTAATCGTCTGGGCTTTTACTGCAAGCAGACAGCTCTCTTTTGGTCTTTTTATTTACAAAAAGCTGAGATCATCAGATTGTCAAGCACAATTAAAAATTCCCAAATTACTAGATCTGAGACCTAATGTTTTTTTAAGAAAAAGTCAAAAGAAGTTATATTCATTCATTTATTTATTTTTAAAATTCATTTAATTGTAAGTGATTAAAAGATAGAATTTTTAATGCTTTATAGTTATTTAACAAAATTTACCCAGAAACAGGCCCTAACCTGTGAAGAGCACTGTGCTGCTGCTGCTGCTAAGTCGCTTCAGTCGTGTCCGACTCTGTGCCACCCCAGAGACGGCAGCCCACCAGGCTCCCCAGTCCCTGGGATTCTTCAGGCAAGAACACTGGAGTGGCTTGCCATTTCCTTCTCCAGAAGAGCACTGTAGGTTCCTATTAATATGTGTGCTCTCGTTTGATCTTTGTAACAGCCCTTTGAAGGAGGTTCTCAGGACAAACATGGATTCAGCCTCATTTTAAAGATGGGAAATCTGACAGAGAAAGCAAGTTATGGGGTGAAATTCACAAATAATGTCTTCTCAGTCCAAACTCCTGCTTTTTAAATGCAGTGATGTGGTCTTAGCTGGACCAGGGGGTGTCAGTGGATATATCAGTGACCATGTGCAATCAATTAGTGGTTTCTTCCTTCTTAGTGTTCCTTCTTAGTGAGAATGAACCCACAGAATGGAGCCGCTGCATTACTCTGTCGCATGTGGAACTGGCCCCTATACTGTGGGTTGGGTGGACCTTGATGGTTTAATAAAAGTAGAAAGAAAGCCTATTTCCAGGAAGATGGGTCCAATAGGTCTTTCATAAAGAACTAGAAGTCAGTTACTAAAGCATTATATTTTAGAAGATCATAAAGCAAATGTTTATCATATTTATTTGCCTTTTTTTAAAAAAAAAAGCAAAGCCCTTGAGCTTATTTCAGGAATATCTGAGAGGACATTACAATTTTAGAATTATAGATTCAAAAGGGATTTAATATTAAACTCCTACCACTACAACGATAGAACTGGCTAATGTCATCTGAATATTGTATAAATACTTCTAGAAATTGGTAGTAAGATCACAGCATTTTTCTACCTTAAAGGACCCTTCAAGGTAATTATTATTTAACAAAAAGGCTGTTATATACATGAAACAGGCTGTTTTTTCTCTTGAGGAACTGAATCTGCCTTAGTGAAACTTTTCTCCCATCTATCTGAGGCCTCCCCTTGGACACAGTGTAAAGCAAATCCATTGCTCTTCTGCACAATGACTGCTCAAGTATTTGAAGACCATTATTATTTTTTTTTCCATCATCTTTTCTTCCCTAGGCAGAACACTCTGAATTCTTTGAGTTTCTGTGTTATTTATTCTTATCCCTAATTTATAACTGTACACATATTTACAGAGTACCTACTATGTATGAGTCTGGCATTTCTAAATTTAAACCTTTTCCTTGCAGTAGATTG
Organism: Bos indicus x Bos taurus; assembly: GCF_003369695.1. Taxonomy (NCBI): domain Eukaryota; kingdom Metazoa; phylum Chordata; class Mammalia; order Artiodactyla; family Bovidae; genus Bos; species Bos indicus x Bos taurus. The sequence continues at coordinate 4,336,619 of NC_040078.1, read as the reverse complement.
TAAAGGAAAAGAAAACTGGTTGTATTCTTTTCTGTTATGCTCAGGTAATAGAAAATGAAGTGTGTGTGTGTGTGAGTGTGTGTGTGTTTGCTTACACACATGTATGGATATATGCATATATGCACACACATCTATATATTGTACATATCATAAAATACGGGGAATGAAAACTGGAAAGGTAATAAACAAGTTGAAAAACTAATTGGACATGTAAAATAAATCTTTTTACTTTTGATGGTTTAAGAGAGGAATTCTGGGGCTAATTACAGCTGCCTTTTAGAGACAGAGCTGTCCGAAGATGCACTGTAGCTGATTGGCAGTCCTAGATGCCTGAAAGGAGAGAAATGCACTTGTAACAGCCTGTTGAGTTTTGTTCTAGACTAAGACGTAGAAAGTAAATGAAAACCAAATTGCGAAAAGAAACAACATTAATTCAAATTCTGCTGTTGGCAAAGTTTTGATCTTTTGTCCCAGTAGAGTCCAATTTAGCTTTGTCTTCAGTGGTAAAAATATTTACCCACCAATAAGTAAACTTGCTAAATAAATTGATAGTATAAGAAGACTTCAAGGGGATGTTCCAAGTATTCATGCAAACAAACTAGTACTTTCTAGTATTTTTGTAGTATATAAGTACTCAATACAAATATACGATTATGTCTTGTTAAAGTGTCATTTACATATAATGTAATATAATTATAAGTCTTTCTTATAGATTTATTAAAATAGATGATATCTACCAAGGATATTATAGGCCCAATGGGAAGAATTAGAAAGAAATCATCCTATTTTTCAATAACATACTCTCTTAGAGAGCTGTCACTAATTCAGACAGGTCTTTCTTGTTATTCTAAGTTGGTGAGAAAATAGCATATAAATTGGATTTTGACCCGGGTTCGATCCCTGGGTTGGGAAGATCCCCTGGAGAAGGAAATGGCAACCCACTCCAGTATTCTGGCCTGGTGAATCCCATGGACAGAGGAGCCTGGCGGGCTACAGTCCACGGGGTCGCAAAGAGTCGTTCATGACTGACCGACTTCACACACACACTCTTTGCAGGCATTTAGAAATAGGAGCAGTTGTTTTGGTATGGTTCTTCCTGGACCCACAAGAAGGACCTATTCATCCATCTGTCCACCTATCTGTCCTTCCATTTGTTCATTGAATAAATACTTACTGAGCTAGATGCTAGGTGCTAGGCACTTCTAGATGCTAGGCATTTCTACTGCCTACCAGTAGAATAAATCAGTTAATCAAAACAGAGAACAAAGCCCCTTCTGACCTCAAAGAGCTCTTCTTTTAGGAATAATGATCATTAGTCACTAATTAATGTTTTTATCAACTATCAGCTCTACCTATGAGCTGGATATTTTCCACTTCAATTCAGTTGCTCAGTCGTGTCAAACTCTTTAGGTGACACTACGGACTGCAGCACGCCAGGCTTCCCTGTCCATCACCAACTCCTGGAGCTTGCTCAAACTCATGTCCATTGAGTCAGTGATACCATCCAACCATCTCTTCCTCTGTTGTCCCCTTCTCCTCCTGCCTTCAATCTTTCCCAACATCAGGGTCTTTTCCATTGAGTCAGTTCTTCACATCAGGTGGCCGAAATATTGGAGTTTCAGCTTCAGCATCAGTCCTTCCAATGAATATTCAGGACTAATTTCCTTTAGGATTGACTGGCTGGATCTCCTTGCAGTCCAAGGGACTCTCGAGTCTTCTCCAATACCATAGTTCGAAAACATCAATTCAACTTAAAAAAAAACTAATCATGTGCTACAAGACTAACCAAGTTCCAGGTTCTTCTCTTTATTTTTTTCTTTGTATTAAATAGCCACCTCGTTCCTCAGGCTGCCAATGGAACTGGTGGCAGAGTCCTCTGGTGTAAGTGCTGGGAGTCTCGGCCATGACAGAATCCCTCACAGACTGAGCTTGTCACTAGGAAACAACTTGAATAGGAAGGGGATTCTTCCCATTCATATTTTGACTCCTCATGCCTTCCTTCCTTGAAGATAGGATAATTGCAAGGATGGACCATTTGACAGTAGTGGCAGGTACGTTTCTTCCTTCTATTTATTTTCCCCGCATGCCAGTCCTGCTAAGAACCCAGGCTGTGAATTTTTGATGTGGAGAGCTGTTCACTAAGCTTGTCCTGAAGAAGAGGATGAAGGGAAAGTGGTGGTTCTATAACCATTATCAAATTTTGGTTTAACACTCAACATTGTCAGATGGGCATCCGTAAGCAAATAAAAGCATACCTTTGCATGAGCCTCTATTAGTCAATCGCGGTAGTATTTGTATTGTGGTATACCTCTTCCCAGATGTCATATCAGATGTCATCTCATTTGATCCCCATCAGGGTGCCCTAAGGCAGAAGATAGAGCCCTACTTTACAGAAGAGGAAACCTAGGATTACAAGGAATTTGCCGCAGATCAAATGGCAAATGTCCAAACTAAGACTTTAACCCTGGCTCTGTGATTCCAAGACCAGTGCTCCTTCTAACAGCCACACGGTTCACTTTTATTGTCTTGACTTGCGGTGTCGGAGGTAAGCAGGGTCCAGGCTGTTGTTTTCCCTGTGTTACAAAGGACAGTCCTGAGACTGAAAACGTTCGGTGCTTTGCCAGGGTTGAATAGGGAGTGGTAGAACTGGGATTTAAATCCAGACCATCTGAATCGAATCCTGGTCTTTCTGCTGTATCGCCTTGCTGGATGTAACACATGCACACACACACACACACACACACGTACACATACACAGTGTGTGGATTAGTTATAGGGTAAATTAGGTAAGGACTGCTAAACCTGGTCTGGAGACTTACATGATGGGAAAATGTGCTTGTGCTTTTGATGTGTGCTTGTGATAATTGTGCACCCTATTCTTCCTTTTAGTGTCGGTGGGCGATCACTCTAAGCTTTATGATTATTCTTAAGATTTCTTTCCTTTTGTTTATGTACTGAACATCTAACAGCTAGAGTCACATTTTAAGCAGCCATGTGGATATCCTCGTGAATACTTTCAGTTTGAATGTACTGTTTGTTTTTTGTAGTTATATCTATAGATCTGTCTACCTATCTCTGGCAGAGAGTGTTATCATCGTGTTTTCCCTGTTTCTTGATACTCTGTGAAAGTATTGCAGAAATAAAAGAACTGTCTTTATTCTTTGATCTCTCTTATGCTTTATGAATTCTGAAAAATTGAGGGAGAACAAAGGAAATCTATGCTTTAGTGTTTGCCCTTAGTATTGAGAATCAGGTTTAAAAGAGGCTTTAAAGTTTTAGAAGCCAGAATGGGAAAACACTGGGAAGAAGGATCTCATGTGGTCAGGCAGACCACGTATTTCTTTGACCCCAGCCTTTGGGTTGGTTGAGAGACAGGACTTCCCTGGTGGCTCAGACAGTAAAGCGTCTGCCTACAATGCGGGAGACCCGGGTTCAATCCTTGGGTTGGGAAGATCCCCTGGAGAAGGAAATGGCAATCCACTCCAGTACTATTGCCTGGAAAATCCCATGGACAGAGGAGCCTGGTAGGCTACAGTCCATGGGGTCACAAAGACTCAGACACAACTGAGCGACTTCACTTGACTTGGGTTGAGAAGACTATTTTTAAATGTTTCTCTACTGTCCTAGATTCATAGACATGAATGGCCTCATTGGACATTAAGGTCTATGTAGATGTTACTTCCTAAGTGTAATAAATATAAACAAAATTATCAGTGCACACACCCAGAAATCACTTATAACACAGGGCAACTTGCTTTTCCTGTGAACTTTCAGAGATGGAATCCTTCTAACGCCACCTAATATTGGCAAAAAGGGATTTGAGGCTCTGTGCTCAGTAATGGCACTGCTTTGTTCTTATACGTATGTACTTATAGATTATATCCTTCTTTTGCCGGTACTCATATCTATAATATAGAAAGTAAATCAACTGTATATAGCATTGTATGATTAAGAACCACTTAGTCTTTTGTGTTGAACTTCAGCAAGAACTAAAAGAAAACTTGTAAATATCTCACTTCATCACTACCACAGCCCTGAGAATTATACATAAATATCTAGAACCAATTACTAATCAGGAACCCACATCTCAGAGAGGTTAAGTGACTTCCTTAAGGAAACAGGACATGACATGCTGTGACCAATACTGGAACCTAGCCTTCCAAATGCAGCATTTTAGCTCTGTTAAGAAAAGTCTAATGACCCAAAGCCTTAACGGAATCTTCCAGTGTTATTCAGACTTTTATGTAGCTCACTTTTTGAAGGCTTCCTGCTGTCACGGCTATCTTGGGAGATGGGAATGGCTTTTCCTAGATCTTTCTGCATTATTATTGTTGTTTTATTTTTAGTTCTATTTTCATGAAAAATGTACTTTTAGCCCAGGAAAGTAGCATAGCAGCAGTTTATCAGAGTGTTCCAGAATCGGGGCAGGGGGTCCTTATCTCACCTACAAATTAAGGGTGCCTTCATGGTCCCACTCCAGTACTCTTGCCTGGAAAATCCCATGGATGGAGGAGCCTGGTGGGCTGCAGTCCATGGGGTTGCTAAGAGTCGGATACAACTGAGCGACTTCACTTTCACTTTTCACTTTCATACATTGAACCCACTCCAGTATTCTTGCCTGGAGAATCCCAGGGATGGGGGAGCCTGGTAGGCTGCCGTCTGTGGGGTCGCACAGAGTCACACACGGCTGAAGTGACTTAGCTTAGCTTAGCTTCATGGTTCCTGGGGTAGAAGGAATGCACAATGAACTTGGCCACAGTGGACAACTAAAGCCAGAGGTCACTTGTCCTCTGCCTGGTCCCATGCTCCACTCTTCTCCTAGCTCTTCAAGCCCTGACATAGTGCGTGAAATAATTCTGTTTCCTCTGCAAATAGGAGGAGGTTCTGGAGACAGGGGGAGAATGAATATTCATTGAACACTCGCTCTGTATAAGGAGCAATGTCAGGACTCTGATGAACATTTTCTCAATAAGTGCAGTGGTTCCATGAGTTTGGTGTCATCTCCATTTTTCAGATGGGGAACCTGGGACCAGAGTAGCTTTTCCAAAGTGGCACAGGTAGTGAGGGATGAAACCTGGACAGGAGCCCCGATCTGTATGGTCCCGAAGCCTGCATGCACTCTGTCTACATGAGGTGCCCTCCCTCCTGCTGGAGAAAGCCACAGACCATGGCTTTCTTGCAGTCTTCTGGAGACCATTAAGTGCCAGTTGCCTATGGATAGTGTCACAGAGCACAGCGCCACCCAGAGGAAAGAGCCTGGCTGGACTTAGGAGTTAGTCAGGAATGGGTTTGAGTCTGGCGTTAGCCATTTAGTAGTATTGATTGCTTCAGCATACTGCTTACCTGCTGTGGACCTTCGCTGCTGCTGCTGCTAAGTCGCTTTAGCTGTGTCCAACTCTGTGCGACCCCATAGATGGCAGCCCACCAGGCTCCACCGTCCCTGGGATTCTCTAGGCAAGAACACTGGAGTGGGTTGCCATTTCCTTCTCCAATGCATGAAAGTGAAAAGTGAAAGTGAAGGCGCTCAGTCGTGTCTGACTCTTAGCGACCCCATGAACTGCAGCCTACCAGGCTCCTCCATCCATGGGATTTTCCAGGCAAGAGTACTGGAGTGGGGTGCCATCGCCTTCTCTGGTGGACCTTCATTAACTCACCTCTAAAAAGGAAAGCTACCTACAGGGCCAGGAACCTGTGAGGATTAGACAACAGGGTATATGCACAAGGCCTAACTTGGAAGGTATTCACTAACTGATGCTCTTTATTTTATGGTGATTACCATTCTACTTTTTTCTCCCCTTTAGATGAAAGTGTTAGATCACCTGGAACCTACAAGGGTGTGCTGACTTCTCTAGTTTGTCACATCTGTCTGGTCTGACTCTTGGGAAGCTTTGCCCGTCCATCTGATGGGAGTCGTGCAGGGTGAGAAGTAGGGTCAGCTGCAGCAGAGGTAGCATCAGGAACCACTGTACCACAAAACCTCTCCTCAGCTGCTCCAGAATGATTAGAAGGAGGTGTGCATTAAGGTATTACAAGGCAGAAAGAAACTGGGGGACTGGGAGTAGCAACCAACCAGGCTGTCATTACTTGCAGGGCCAGGAAAGTGGGATGGGGGCCAGGGGCGATGCCTCCTTGGATTCACAGAGGTGAGTCAGTGAGAGAGACAAGGTTTCCACTTACTTTCCCTGGTCCCCTGGGTGTCCACCTTGGTTAAGCTTGTTTGATAAATGAGGGATGCGTTGATCATTGTTAATGGTAGGATGCAGAAGTGGTCTTCAGACTGTTTGACAACAGCCAGGGTGGCATGGTCACCGGCCAGGGAGAGTGGACAAGGGCCACAGTGCTGGAGCAGGGTCCTCAAGACAGGGCTCACTGCTGTGTGCTGGCCAGTAACACTCAGCTGCTGGGGCCTCGGAGAAGCACAGGAGAGACACGGGCAAAAAGAGTGTGTCACTCGGAGGCAGAGAGGTTGGTTAAGGCACAGCTGTTGTCAACTGGTGGAGAAATATTTCAGGATTTGAACCAGTGGTCCACATGTACTGGTATCTATCATGCACCAGCCCAGCTTGTGTGAGCATAGGGATTTTCAGTGTGCATATGAATGAAGCCCCTAAACGTGCAAGGCTTGAAGAGCATTTTGTATGTCTCATTGGCAGTATGAGGTGAAATATTTGTCTAGTAACCATCACCAGCATTGGCTTCTGGTACTCCGTTCTGGGTTCTTTTTAGGAATCTGTATTTGGAGAAAGTGTGGACTTAGCACTCACTTAAGGAAGAATAACTGTGATAAGGGCCAGGTGGGTGTTCTTTCTCGTTATTGGTCTCGTGTTTTGCAGACCTCCCTAGCTCTCCCTAGCTGTGTCCTGCTGCAGGCACCTGGTTGAGACCCTGTGTGTCACGTTACTCCCACAGGAGCCTTTTGTGACCACCTGGGGACTAGACTTTGTGGCAGAGGCCTTTGCTGGGGGAATGCCTGGCTCTCCCAGCTCTTCCTTGCTCATTCCAGGGCCCATGTCATCTTTTCATCTTCCTTTTCTCAGACTTAGGGTGATGTCTTTGAAACATATGTACATCTACCTTTAGATGGTTTATCATTAACTGATAATAACCCTTCAGATAGACTTAAGGGTAGTTTTCCAGCTTATTTAAAAGGTTTCTTTATATCAGTGGAGTATTTGCTAGCTGGCTCCTATAAATAGATTCTCTGGTGTATTTGAGAGTGTATACACTAACAGCTTGAAAGAGAGGTTTGGTGCATTGCTAAAGAACTTTTAAAGTTGCAAATGCAATCAGAAATAGAGATACATATGAATAATGATTATCTGTTTAGTCTTCTAACTTTGCCAGACGCATCCACACATTTTCTCCTGTGGTGCGTGAGGTCTCCATCTCGGATTCTTTGCAGATGGAAAGGCTGCCACATACATTTCTAATGGGTAGTGGGGTGGCTGGAAGGTGTTACCATGAGTCCCTCCAGTTGCACGTCTTGCAGCTATTTTAAGGTTTTCATCCAGTGACACATGATCCCATCTCCCTGCTCCCATTTGTCTTTCAGTACTTACCTTTCTGGATTACGAGGCTTTGCTCTTCTCTATAAAATGGTTGGAATCCTCAGATTTAGGCCAAGAAAAAGTAGACTTTAATTTCCATTCTAGACTCGTGTTAGCACACAGATTTTCGTGAAGATAGCAGTAGTGCCGTCTGGATCTTCGCTGAAGAAGTGGCCCTTCGTATTGCCATCGGACCGAGGAATGGTGGGTAAACAGTTCGCTCTGAGAAGAGCCAGCCGGCTGGGGGGTGGAACCGCGCCTTCTGCTGGCGCCCGGGGCCGCTCTGAGAGCCAGCGACCTTCCTTTGGGGCTCCTGATATCGAGCTGGGGAATGAGTAATTGGGACTCGCCAAAGTGTTTAAACACCAGAATTGAAATTAATGTCCCCTCATTGCCAGCTACGCTGACAATACATTACAGCAAACACCTTCCCAAAGTGAAATGAATGTTTGTTTATCCTCATGAAATATACATCAAAACATGTTGGTGGAAGAAGCCCTAATGAGGGAAGGGGCCAGGTTTCCTGTTAATTCCAGGAGAAAGAGTTAACGGAGGTGAAGGTTTCTTTTTCCTTCCTTCCTTTCTTTTTTTTTTTTTTTTTAAAGAATAACCTGTCCACAGCTGTGTATCTAGGACATTAATATGGGTTTAATGAAAACTCCAGTTGATCTGTCCAAAGATATTGATGAGCATTGCCCAGCCATATTAATCATCTCCTTGAGGGAGGAAATGAAGGGAATGGGCGAGCAGGTTTCTGTCAGATGCCAATCCAAATGAAGAGATGTAAAAAAAGAATTTTTTTTTTCTTTTTAAATTCTCCACAGCTACATCTATTTCCCAGGACATAGGTTGGGCCAGCAGGGAATGAGAAGGACCCATGACAGCACAGGAAATTCTGAGGCACATTTAACATTAAATCATTAAGCTTCTGCCAATAAATCCATTACTGTTAATTATATTGAGATGGCCAGTGATCCGCTGATAATATTACTTCATTGATTTTCGTTCGACGTGGATCGAGGTTCTGGCTTTCATCTCTTTGGTGATTTTCTTCTCCCATTTCTTCCTCCCTCTCCTCATCTCCTTCTCCGCCTGCTCTCCACACCCACCCCTCCCCTCCCGCCTTCCCCCTGGAGCTTCTGCAGTAATGCAGTTCCCCTCTCTCTGGCGATACAGTTCTCTCCCTAAGTGCCAAATGTTTCTTGATAGGAACAAGCTACATTTCTTTATGGCTTATGGCAAACTGCCTTGATTACTTCTACTGCTGTACCCATTATGTGAATTAAATATGTATTCAGTTGCATGCTGCTTGCGATGTTATTGCGGGGTGACATATGGTACTGACTCAATTAGAATGAAACTAGCATTAGATAACCCTTCTGATTACACGAATCCTGACCGGCTCCTCCTCGGCCTCCCCTCTGTGCTCTCGCTCGCTCTCTCCAGTGCAGGTTTGCATTATCAGCTATCATCTCTACCACGTTGGATGCTGGCTGGGGGCTGGGAAGGGGGTAGGCTGTGGGTTTCTGGGAAAGAAGGCATCTCAGACAGACAGAAAGACAGTAAAAGGGCTGGTGGGGAAGGACTATAAAGGACTTGATGCTTGCCTTTGGAATTAACCTTTAATGTTACATTTTTTTGGAAGTGGTTGTCAGGCCTGCTGTGAGAAGAGGCCAGAAAGGTCTCTCTAAGGTTAGAAGATCAGAAAAGGAAAGAAAAAGAAAGACTGTGAAGTGACTGTTGTGTGTGATGAGTTGGTCCTTACCTTGAAATTGTTCATTTAAAAAATAACACCTTTTTTTCATGTCTCATACTTATTCTAACACTAGTGATTCATTTTGTTTTTATAGCACACCTGGATTCAACATTAAGCCATTTGATTCCCATCAGCATCTGATATTACAGGTGGAGCAGGAATTGTTGCCCCCATTTTACAGATGAGGCAGTGGAGACACAGGCCACATTACATTGTAGTTCAAGGTCATAAAGTCACATGATGCCAAAATGAGAAGGAATAAGAATGCAGACGGTTCTGAAGGGCAGCTCAAGGATGTGCTAAAAACTGAGAATTTTTAGCTCTTACAAAGGAAGTACTTTGACTCTGGGCAGGGACAATTCCTGGAAATTCTTGTCCCAACACATGCAATTCACCAGAGAGCAGCTGGCATAAAACATTTCCTTCTGAAGAGTAATTTCTTTCCTTGATCATTTTCATCACCTTTTAAACTGTTCTAAGCTACCTTCCTTTTGCTTTTCCTGCTCTATCGCTTCTACTTGCCAAGTAAGAACCTGGAGACCGTTCGTTTCCTCTCATCTAGCCACACCTGGTGCTGGAGCAGTCTCTCAGTCCGGAGCCTACGCCAGGGCCTGCAGGCGATCTTGGATTTTCTCAGGGTCTGATAGGAAGGCTGCTGGACCCAAGACTGCCTGCATGACTGTTGTAGCATCTAATGGGACTTCTTATCCATGACCATCCCAAGTCTGCAGGTCTGTTTGAACGTCTGTTTTATGTATTTGTGTGCATGTATGCGTAGTCGCTTCAGTCATGTTTGATACTCTTTGTGACCTTATGAACTGTAGCCCGCCAGGCTCCTCAGTCCATGGGATTCTCCAGGCAAGTGGGTTGCCATGCCCTCCTCCAGGGGATCTTCCCAGTCCAGAGATCAAACCTGTGCCTCCTGCATTGCAGGGTTCTTTTACTACTGAGCCACCAGGGAAGCCCCTAGATGTATTTGTGTGCACCACACCATATGCCAGGGGAAATATTAAAAATGGATAATGTATATGGTCACTGGCCATATACAGCTCATATCCAGGCAGAAAAAATAGCATGAGGGTCAAGGTAGCTATAAATGAGAATGATGTGAACTCAAAAGTTCCATAGTTACACTTATTAACTTTAGCTGGAATTTCTAGAATTATGCTTTTGCTTAGCCCAGTACCTTGAGTATAGTGGGCATTCAGCAGATGATGAATGGATGAATAAATGAATGAATGAATGAGAGAGATCAGTGTGCTCATGGTAATAATGAGGCAGGTTTTTGTGTAGGTGGATGGGGCCGCTTCCAGATAACACAACCATCCATCCCATCCTGGCCCCCTAGCCTGCTTTCCCATTACAGTAATGATCACTAACGGATAGATCACTTTACACTGAAAATAACCTTTCAAAAAGCTCTAAAAAGATACACACAGAAAAAAGGAATAAAAATGCTTGCCTGTGGAGACTCGGAGTGAAGTAAGGGGTAGAGAGAATGGAGGCAAAGTAGGGACCAAGACTCAGCAGTGGATGGGAATCATAATATGTTCACTGTAGACGTGATTTTATATTGTAGAGCGATACCTACTTAAAAATAAGATTAAAATAAAAAGACTTTCCAGGAAGCATTAACTTACCTAATTTTCACAGCAACCATGTGTGTATAGGGGAATATTTGTATTATGTTCTAATTTATATAAGGAAACCAAGGCACAGAGAGGTGAAGTTAGTAAGTTGTAGCGTGAAGACTGAATCCAGATGCGTTCTTTCCACCGTAGCATGTGGCATCTGTGAGCTTTGGCCCAGCTGTGCCAGGGGGTGCCTGTGTGTTGGGATCCTCCCTGGACCTCTGTTGGACACTGTAAGTGTGTGTGTACTGAGGTCTCAGCAGAAGGGGAGAAGGGGTGGGGCTGGAGGCCCTCCCCACTGCCACTGAAGCCTGGCAGATTTATATTCCCAGTAGATCTGACTGGTGCTATAAGAAGAGGGGTCTCTGCACCAGCCCTGGAGTTCAGGCTTATTCTGCAGGATGGAAGGCAGCATGGTAGCTTGAGCCTGGTCCTTAGGGTGGGCCAGCCACTCTCTGGGCACCTTGGAGGAACCTAGAAGGAGCTGAGGACAAGTCTGGCACAGAGAAATGCCAAAAATTGCTGGTCTTATAAACTTAGTAAAGTGCAGCATATGTTTTTGAGGGTAAAGTGCAACCTTTGTGTGGCATCCCTCAGGTAGGTGTGTCCTTTACTCTGTTCAGCAGTGCTCCCACCTCGCCACGCTGGCCCCCTCTGCTCTTTCTCTGTGACCTCCCCCTAGGGCTGACTCCTCTGGCAGGACAGAGTGAGAGTGGTGCCCTCAGCTGTCCTCACGTGTTCTCACGTGGTGTATCTGTCATTCCAGTGTAGCTTTCTTGTGCTTTTGCTCCCCAGGCCCAGCTGGTTCAGAGCAAGGCCTTTTCCTGAGCATCACATAGCTGATGAAGAGTGGCTCTGACCGTAGACTCCAAGGGTGATCTACTGCCCTGAACACAAAACAACTTTTAACAACCTGTTTCTAATCAGAGGTTATCTTATGCCTGTGTGCCCTTCAGAAGAGTAAGGACAGTGTTTTCTACAGCCAGCCCTCTGGGTGGGCCATGTTCTGTTTTGATTTTATCTAAAACTGCCCGTTGTTTCTTCTGTATCTAGTGACTCAGGTCCTGCCTCCATGAAGCCTTCTGGTAGGACTGTTCTAGGCTTCACACCCCCTCCAATGATGCTAAGATTTCTTACTTCTAGAAACTTCCTGTGCTTCTGCTGTGATGAGATTTCTACCTCTCCAGGTCATGGGAGCTCCCAGTTAACAAATCCAATCTACACTCCTTTCATAGTAGATTCTTGCCGTATTTACTACCAGTGATACTTCTATGATGAGACTCTCACCTCTCCTGATTTCCATTTTATCCTGATTTGCTTCATAGCTCCTTGATGGAGCCTTCTCAGTTAACCTCAGTGGTACCTGTCTTTTGACTCTTGACTGAAATATTCCTCACCATTGCCCATGACTTCATTTATCACCTAAATACTCGTGGCTCACAAATGCATCACTTGTAATCTCACTGAACACAGGGGACTTCTCTTTCTTCACTTTCTCTACATCCCCCCTTGAACAACACAATGCCTGAACCAAAGCCAATATCCAGTAAATGTTTATTGAACAAGTGGTAAATGAAACCCTGTATTTTCTTCCCAGACTGATTCTTTGAATTTCAGATCTGCATGTATAACTGCCTAGCAAGTATCTCTACATCTACATTCAACAGAATTCTCAAACTCTACACATCCAGGGCAGACCACATCAAATCTTCTTTGTCTATTCCTTCTCTCTTTCATTTGAAAGAGAAAAAATCCAGAAGCCTCCTGTTTGTGTTGAACTCTTTTTTACTAAGCTTGGCCCCACCCCCATCAAAATATTAGGCCATTTGTGTTAATTCTAACAGTCAACATTTATTGAACACTTTGTGCCAGACTTGGTGCCAGGTGAGGGAGTATAAAGGTAAACACACACACCCTAACTATATCCTGTATCATCTGGCCTCCCCAAATGCCACAGCCCTCGGTCAGGCCCTTACTGCCTTTCACCCAGACAGCTGACCTCCTAGTTGGTGTCTCTGCCCCAGTTCTGTTTGCCCTCTCTAGGATCCACCTTGACACTCTTAACCTGAAAACCTGCTTGCCATACCCCTATTGAGGAGTCTTCACTGGCAGCCCCAATGTCAGAAGCTGTAGTCCTGAATCTCAAAACTATTGTGCTGTGATCGGTTGTGAAGTATGTCACAAGTAATTTTGATATTAATAGTAGTCTAAGACCTGAGGTTTGCAAATTATTTAAAAATTTAAACTAATTCAGATTATCACCATAAAAATGTCACTTTCACTCACTTGAAGTCCCATATGCTGAGCCGAGTAGAGCAGAAGACATAACTTTACAGCCTGCTGGGAATTATGCATTTCTGTGACACACCCACTGGAGTATCTTTTAAATCTGATCATGAATGAGTGTGCATGTATAATGAGTGTGCGAGGCTGAAGTCTTCATGACTGACCCTGAAAGCTTTAGGGTAACCTACATTAACCTCATGATCTGGTACTGCTGCTGCTGCTAAGTCGCTTCAGTCGTGTCCAACTCTGTGCGACCCCAGAGACGGCAGCCCACCAGGCTCCATCCCTGGGATTCTCCAGGCAAGAACACTGGAGTGGGTTACCATTTCCTTCTCCAATGCGTGAAAGTGAAGTTGCTCAGTCGTGTCTGACTCTTAGCGACCCCATGGACTGCAACCTACCAGGCTTCTCTGTCCATGGGGTTTTCCAGGCAAGAGTACTAGAGTGGGTTGCCATTGCCTTCTCCAAACTCATGATCTAGCCCTTGTCTATTTCACTGGGGCTATTTCTTAACATTTTCTTAATACTTAAGAAATACTTAAAAGCTGCCACTTTTTTACTTCCACTCTTTAAGATCATCTCTTCTATTAGGAATTCCTGTACCTACCACCTCCATATACTACTGCTAATCATGCAAATGCTAGCAGAGACCTTTCCCGCCTACTGTGACCCCAGTCTTAGATATTCCTTCTTTGTGTTCACTTTGCCTTGGATATTCCTTCAAGGTAATATGTAACATATTACTTAGTCTTCGTAATTTTATTTTTTGCGCCTCATTTTAATTTTTATATGTGTAGTTTCCCATTGGACTATCAGCACTTTGACTTCAATGTCTTTTTATATTTTTCCAATTTCTTAGGATGGGCTTAGACATACAGTGGTGATGGTGGTTTAGTCGCTAAGTCATATCTAACTCTTTGCGATCTCAGGGACTGTAGCCTGCCAGGCACCTCTGTCTGTGAGATTTTCCAGGCAAGAATACTGGAGTGGGCTGCCATTTCCTTCTCCAGGGGACCTTCCTAAGTCAGGGATCAAACCCTGAGATAAATACCATATACCAATAAAGATAGATACCATCTTCCCCACTAATACCAATGTTCTGCAGAGTCAGGCGTCTTTAGTACAAAATTCTATCTTGATGTCCCTAGACAGGGCATCTGAGGAGAGTCCTGACTCATCCACGTGTGGATATATGGCCCTAGGCATTTCCAAAGAACTTGTATACACCTGTTTCTATCTGCCTGGTCTACTTATGAGACTGTCTTCTGAAGTGGTCACTTGAACCAAATTGGAGGAAGTATGGAGAAGAGGATATAGTGGGTAAAGTGAGGCCCCTGTGATTATTATTGATCCTGTGGCCCCGAATGTCCAGCAGAAGGGTTCAGATAAGTGGTGAGAAATGGAGACCCAGTGCTTACTTGAGCACAGATGACATATGCTGAAGCCAGAGTTAAGGACTTTCTGTCTGGTAAAAATGTGCAGGATATATTAGACTAGAGAAAGATTGAAGACAGAGATTTAACCAGGAGACAAAAGGACCTGGGGTGTGAGTAAGTGAATGGTATTTCGGGAATGAAAAGGATTAGATTGTTTTGAAAGTAAGATTAGCAGAGCCTGGTAACCATCCATAGATGGAGCCTGAAGGACAGGTATGACTCAAGGATGACTGAATCATTTAAGTCATCTATTAATTTGGCTTCTAGAAAATGTTTGAGATGAGAGATGACTCAGTATAATGAAAAACTGTTTAACGATTATAACTGGCCCTAAATAGCTGGAGGGTGTGGTCACAGATACCACCTAAGCCTGTAACTGCCAGAAATGAGGCTTCGCCAGGGATAGAGGCCTCTACTGTGTTGCATCCAAGTTTGAACTAGGTTCTGAGATGGTGTCCATCTCTACCTATGTGTCTACATATATAGGTTTTCTAATCTGGTTACTGGGAGGATGGGCTTGGCATTAATAAGAACAAGGGAATTAGGAAAGGAGGGGATTCGAATGAGAGCTAGAGTATTGTTCATTACAGATGGGGCAGATTTTTCAGTTTCATAGAATATTGTGGTTGCTGTATAATTGTTGATTTCTTACGGGCTACATCTCTGACATTCATTTGACTTTGTCTCTCCAGAGAGAAAGCACAGTCTCCTATAATCACACTTTATTTTCAGGGGCTTCCAAGGCGTAGCTCTTAAGTTTCTGGGATCTCCTTTCTAGGAGGAGCTGGAGTTTGTTGTGGTGGGAAAGAACGAACTTTGACTTTGGAGTCAGACAGACCTGAATTTGTGTCCCAGGTCCTCCGTCTACTGTGGGGCACTGGGCAGGTTATGTATTTTATGTTGTGTCTGTTTTCTCATTACTAAAAGTGGAGTGTATTTAGTTGATATATATATATATATATCTCAATACTAGCATCACCTACTTCATAGGGTTTGGGGAAGGATAATCATAATAATAGTAGCTAATATGAGCTTACAGTTTACTTACCAAGCACTGTTATTTTACATTCATTAGTTCTTTTAATCATCCCTGCAAAACTGTAAAGGCTGTAGTATCAGTGTACTCATTATATTGACCAGTAAACTGGGCTTAGAAGTATTAAGTAACTTCCCTAAAAGACCCAGGTAGTAATTCACAGAATGAGGATTTGAACCTAGGTTGAATGACTACAACAGCTGAGCCCTTAATCACTGAAACAAAGCTTTGTAGCCTCCCAAATCTTTCTGTGAAAATCAGGAAGCTCTCGTAAAACTCCCATTCAGATTAATCGCCTCCTCTACCATGTTCCTGGAACAAAATATCTGTAGTTTTAATAAGCACATATTTTATGATTTCAATCTTTTATTCAGCCTTTTAGTCATTTGTTTAAAGTCCTTCTTTGTTCACTGAATTATAAGCCTTTGAACACAGGAACTGTGCCTACCTATGTATTTTCCCTCCAATACCTTCTTTATACATAGGTGTTATGTATATTTGTATATTTCAATGTTAATTTGTTGGAAAGAAATTATATGAAAGGCTCAACTTTCCCTAAGGGGAGTTACCTTTGGTACCTTGGGGTCACTTTTGCCTGTCACCAAAAGGAAAGACTAAAGTGTCAAGGAGTACTATAAACAACACTAATGAAATGTGATCATTTAAAATAATGAAATAATGTCCATTAGTCTGATATAATCCTTACCTCACCTCCTCACCCCCAACACACAAATGTCATAAAAACAGAGGTGATCTTTGCTCAGTCAGTAAGTTGTTTGTGACGTTCAGAATTGAACCAGATAAGAAATAAAGTATTGGAAACCAGTTCCTCTTTGCCTCCAGGTGTCACACATGCTATATCCCATTTGGTCTTAACTTTTTTCTCACATCAGTCCCTTCAGTTGGAATGCAAGCCTTGTGCTGAAGCTGAGCTGTGCTGTGGTCTGACTTCCTATTGGTGGAGAGTGGGTCTGGGCAGTTGAGGCGGACATAAGTGAATGCCATTATTCGCACTTGAGACAGAGAAAAGAAACTCCATGACCGCTTGGGTAGCAGCAGAGGGAGAAGGTAAGACTCCCATCTCTGAAGGCCTTTAGGTTTAAAGTGCATGATTAATAGATACACACTACTGTGTATAATACAGATAAACAATAAGGACTTACTGTACAGCACAAGAAACAACATCCTGTAACATCCTATGATGGGAAAGAATTTGAAAAAAACTGTATAAACTGAAGCACTTTGCTGTACACCTGAAACTAACAAGGCATTGTGAATCAATTACTCGTCAATATAAAACAAAAACAAAACAACAGCAAAGTGCCTTTTAGCTGCTCTTGGTTGCAAAGCCGAGTGATGATAATGGTCCTGTTGGTAAAAATAATGATGCACAGAGCGTTTCATCCTTATCAAGGTACCTCTTATCCCTGTTCTTTGAGAAACAGCCCCGTGTGGGTGAATAGGAGGAATCACAAAATTGTGTTCAGTAAAAGGCTGTTAGTTGTTGTTCTTGTTTTGTCTTCTTTCCACCCCAACCCTGTTCTTTCCTGATCCTGAATGAATCTCGCTGTAGTTACATCTCACCATCCAGCACACACTGTTGGCAGCCTTCCCCATGTGAAGCTATGGAGGCATTGGCACAGGAGGCCTCTGTATGACCCACTAAAGGCTCTAAGCACACCAGTCCATGCAATTGACTGGACAGGGTGCCCAGAGGTCACCCATCCCCAAATCCTTCGACTCTTATTTCAAACATGATTCTAACTGGATGGTTCTCAGGTTTCCCTACCCCTGCCAGAATATATGCATGGTCATCACCAATATTTACTGAGCAGTACCTGCAGGTCGTGGTTTAGCCACCTTGGATATGGACTCAGGGAATCCTCACCACCGCCCCAGGAGCTGGGAAACATGATTGTCTCCATTTTCCTGGTGAGGACCCAGCAGGGAGGGAATCAGAAACAAGGCCCCACAGCCATCAGTCAAGGTCAGGTTTGGCTTCCAGGATCTAGTACCACAGCTGTGTGAACTCGAACACTGTGCTACCTGTGAAGAAGAGCAAACTCCGAGAGGCAGTGAAGCTATAAAAAGCCCAGCAGATGGAGTTTACATAGGACAGGCTTGCAGATTCCCACCTAGCAGTGGGCCTGGGTGATAATTGGCATTCATAATGATAAATGATTTGGGTCGTGAAGAAGAAGCCAAGTTATGTTCAAGATTCCCATCTATCTGTCTATCTGGATATTTTTCAAAAGTGAAACAAAGCAAACGAAAAGAAGCTAGAGGAAAGGTAACATTTTAAGTGGCTTATATCTAAAATAATGAAAATCAACACAGTTTTGGTTAAACCCCTAGGAACAGGGAGACGAGGCAGCTTTCTAGAGTGGTTTCTTTCACAGGAGTTAATTTTTTCTTCCTTATCTACTCCTGGCTTCCAGAATCTCTGTTCCCTGGGTATCTTCCCCAGAACAAAGGTTATGGACCCATGGACTGCTTGTACCTCCTCCCTAGACTCTTGTTCCAGAAAAGATGACGTGAATTTATGAATCACCCTCTGCTGTGAACAGGGTGCCTTGTGCCTGCTGTCGCTTTGCTTCTAGGGTGGCAGGTAGAAGGAAGGCAGTGCAGTAAATAGCAGTCCTTTCTTAAACCACCATGAATGTGGAAGAGGGGTGGGCAGGGGATTCGAGAGCGGAGAGGGGAAATCAGGTCTTTGTCTGGAGGGAAATGCTGTGACCACCCCTTCAGGTCTGTTAAGTGTCTACTGGATAAGAAGGAAATTCTCTTCCTTGCTTCCACCTCCCCCTATCCCCGTTCTTTTTTCTCCCTTTGTAGAATAATATAAAATAAAAAAGCCCAGCAGAAAGGGAGCTGTGATGCTGTCGTCCCTGGCGTTGATGTTATTTATTTTCCTCAGTTGCTGCTCTGGAAGCCCGGAGTTGACAGAGCGGTTTTGTAGAATAGAAACATTATAGACTGTTACTGTCAGAGTGTTAAATGTGATGGATAGAGAAATAGAGGCGAAGGAGGGGACTTAATACTGAGAGCCAGGGTGCTCATGGGAAAATAAACCATCCGCATATAAGAAATGAATGAGGTAATGTGGCGGGAGGTAATGGGCTTTCGCAACATGCCGGAACAGAGATGCTTATTACAGGGTGTGCTTAACCCTTGGCATGCTGATTTCCTTTTGTGGGTTCCCCGGCTCTCCGCCGTGTCCCTCGGTGTGAGCATGTATGTGGCTTTTCTTCAGGCAGGGAAGCAGGCTTGTGTAGGAGTGGAGACAAACGCGTGCTTAATAATGCGGTGTTAGCAGCAGCCTGTACATCAGAAAGCCTTGGCAGCTCCCGAGGGGCTTGGAATCCCCGGGGCTGCAGGAGACGGAATACGCCCTGATTGCCGGGTTAGGGAGAAGCAGGGAGGCATGCTGGGGGAGCTGGGGGCTCTGTTGGTTTCTCCATGGGGGACTTCTGAGGGGTGCTTTGGTTTCCTGGGAGAGAAGTTGATTCATGTTACTCGGCCTCCTTAGTGGCCCTGAAAGATTCCCTGCCGCTTTATGTAGGCAGTGCCTAGCTGTTCTACTGTCCGGAATGTGGTGGCTTTGCTGCGAGTTGGGAGGAAGAGAAGCAGAGAGCGGGCATCTTTATTAACTCCTTGTCAAGTTGTATAGAGCGTGTCAGGGGGAGACCCAGCCTGAGATGGGATGATGGAAGGGGTCTAGCTAACCTAGGTGAGGTGGAGGGAAGTGAACTGAAAGGTGGCCAGGTTCCATGGACAAGGCGCTTTCCCTTTGTATTGGGTTCCCATGACCCTTCCTACCTATCTTTGTGTCCTGGTGGTGACCAGCCCTGTGACAAGCATTTAGCAAGCTATCAGGGCTCGGTTAATGGGGCCCTCATCTAGCTTTGGTGATTACCTACTGTGTGGTCTTGAACAAGTCATTTACCTTCTCTGAGTGTTAGTTTTCTCTTCTAGGGTAGGGGCATAATAACACCTCATAGGTTTATTATCAAGATTAAACATACTCATGCTATTGAAAGGGTAAGTAGGCTATAAAACATTATGCAAGCACCAAAGTATTACCAGTATTTCTGCAGTTAGCGACAGAACTGTGTATCCTGTGTATTAAGGATCCAGTAAAAAACGTCACCCAACAAATTAACATTTTCAAGCTAGCAGCTTCATATGCTTTTACCCAGACAGCACTGTTTTTGTCTGCTGTTAAAGTGTGTCTTTCTGCTTTCAGTGGTGGTTACTTCAGCAAGGACGCTGCCCTGGCTTGATGTTTATATTGTTGGCGCTGGGTCAGCAGGAGACTCAGAAACTCTTGCAGGGGACGACTGTCACCTAAGAGCAGGGGTTTTCCTTCCCTTCCTATTCGGAGGTTTCACAGAATCACTGAATGCTGTGAAATTAGTCTGTGTCCATCATTGGCCTTGATTTGGCTTGTAAAGTGCCTCTTGCTGAAGCACAGACCTCACCTCTAGCAGCTTTTGGACCTTTCCCCAGAGCTCTTCCATACAAGAGGTTCCTCAACCCAACCTCATCCTCTGAGATCTAGCTGCCGCCTCTGAGGTCATGTCTCCAGAAGCCCTGTCCTGAAGATGGTCCACATTCTGGGTATTTTTTACTTGTCATTGAAGCCTGCAAAGATCCTCAGTATTTCCACAGAAGCAGAAGGACCTCAATTGGCTGGCCTGATCAACCATGGTCTGGACTCTGTCCCAGGTCTTAGGCTAGCATGTGGTGCCCTCTGGTGAGGTACAGGCCTGATCTATTGCCCCACTTCCTGTTCCCTATCTCTCTTCCTCAGTCAGGGGTCTGGACCTCCCAGGCAAATTGGTCTCCTTACTGTCTCCCTGCTCCTTGTGGGATGCCTTTATGGCATCCATGTATATCTAGTTTCTATTCATCTTTCAAATTTGCTCCTTCTTATTTTTTTCCCCAGTAATTACAGCTTTAATTGTCTTCTCTTGATTCTTCAAATTTATTCTACTGTATGTAACAGCTGGCTATATACAGTTTTTTTGGTGCTTCTCTGGCTGTTTCACATGAGACTATCTTATCTTTCCAAGAGTATTAAATTTTTCCCCAAAAAAGGGATAGCCCTATATATACTTTTTCTTATAATTGGCATCCCAGTGCCCTCTTCTGCAATCATTTGTCATCTATGTCATTATAATGCTTCTATAATATAGAGCTATTTTTTTGCTTATTTCTGGTCTTCTGGAAATAGACAAGCAATGCCTTATAGAATAAAGCATTATCTTAGGTATCTTTGGCTGTCCCAAGGTGACTAATATATAGCCCATCTTGTTATTTCTTCAGCTTATTGGCAGTTTTTAACAGAAAAGTTCTGTTCCTGCACTTATCTAGTTTACATACTCAGACCACCTTATATTCAGCCTTGAATGGAATGGTAATAAAAATCCATGTGTAAAGGGAAAGGGTACCAACCTGTGATGGGGTCTTGTCTCTCTCTGAATAATATTGTTGGTACATGTCAGTAACCATGTCTCTGAGGATTAGATGCAATGATGGATCTCAGAGTCTTGAATGGTGTGTCACACATAGCAGGCGTCGGAACTTGTTCGTTACAGTGATGGCAGTAGCATCCACAGTAATAATAATCTTAAGAAGTAGTAGTAGTCACAGTAATTTCTGATGCCCAATTCAAATGCCTTTTTTGCTCTGTTTATGTTTTGATCAAGTTTCAGATATAATCAAATAATAGAATCTATAAGCTGGGGAACAATAACACCAGACTCTTTAAACGTAAGTCTTCCCTATGCTAGTGGGATCCTTCTGCTCCTTCTTGCTCTAAAGGCTGGAACCCTATCATGCTGTCTTCCTGAGTGCCTCTGTACCAGGATATTCTCTTCAAATATGTGCCTACCAAAGCCAACTCCTCTTAGGTTCAGGAAGGAAGGTGTGTATTAGGACTCAAAAAAAAAAGCTCAAAGCTCAGTCGCTCAGTCATGTCTGACTCTTTGTGACCCCATGGACTGTAGCCCGCCAGGATCCTCTGTCTATGGGATTTCCCAGGCAAGAATACTGGAGTGGGTTGCCATTTCCTTCTCCAGGGGATCTTCTGGACTCAGGGTCTCCTGCATGGCAGGTGGGTTCTTTACCACTGAGCCACAAGGGAAGCCCTGTATATAGGAATAATGAGGTACAAATCCTAGATTTGTTTAAAATTTATAAAAAGGAAAGTAATAAGGGATGAGGAGGAGAGATCTAATTTCTGGCCTTTTCAGGAGATTTTGCCTCTGCATTTTTTAAATTCCACTAGGATGCCTAGAGCAGTAAGATTTGCAGACTGTGGAGCTCAGGTGAAAGGCAGAATGATGCAAAGCTTCCAGAACGATACTTTTCCCTTGTTGATTAGTGATTTTTCTAAATCCCTTTCTTTTCTGTGTCAAAGCGCAGCGCCGGTCTTTGAACCTCACCAACTGTGATCTCAGAGTTGTGTGCACTGAGCTCTTTGACAAAGGAAATGATCAGGGTTCAGGAGGGGGCGTTGCTGGTGTATGCAGTAGCCAATGTCAGTTCTCAAGAACAACCTGGGGGTGTTTATAGAATGCGGATTCACAGGTCTGGTCCCAGCAGGTTGGCTCTGGTCTAGAAACCTGCATTTCATAAACACTTTTGATGAATTTGACGCTGGTGGTACATACTTTACTCTTTGGGAAATAGCTCTACCTCCATATATCTTCCATTCCACTTGTGCTGA
The DNA here is from genome assembly GCF_003369695.1 of Bos indicus x Bos taurus. Lineage (NCBI taxonomy): Eukaryota > Metazoa > Chordata > Mammalia > Artiodactyla > Bovidae > Bos > Bos indicus x Bos taurus. The sequence goes on along the minus strand of NC_040078.1, from coordinate 4,314,194 downwards.
AGGTCTTCTTGTGGGTCCTGAAGCTGATAACTCATTGCCATGTGAGAGAATTTAAAATGCTGCGTATGTGTTCACTTCAGTAATGTACAGAAAAATTGAGGACACAGAGATGAATGGCATGGGTTTTGCACAAGGGATGATGTGCATTTGTAAAGCATTTCATATTTTTCACTGAGCTATACACTTGTGATTTGTGCACTTTTCCATATCTGTGTTACATACCAAAATTTTAAAAATATCTATCATCTTTTTATTAATAGCACTGATATATGACCCAACCCAAGAACTTTTGATCTACATCAAGCGCCTATTTTGAAGAAGAATAAGAACTGATGGTATGGACCCATGGTTTTCTAGGAGCCAGCTGCCATTTAAGGGATATTAAGAGTCATGTCAGCCCCTTTGGTTAACATATGTGGCTTGTAGCAATTCTGGGTGGCATTGAGGACACAGAGCTCCCTTGAGCTTCCTGGTGGTATGAGGTGATTACCACGATGAGGTTTTTTGGTGTTGATCATTCTTAGATTAGAATGCTTATTGTCCGAACTGGGTAACAAGAAAAACAGGAGCTCATCCTGAGCTCACCTTCTCAAGCACAAGGCTCAGACTCTCTCCAAAGTCATGGAGATTTTTTTTTTCGTGACCTCATTCTGGTAGAGTTGCTGTATTCATGGATATAATTTTGCATTTACCCTCTCACATCAGAACTTTCCTATCTTGAGTTTACTGTTCATTTTGAGTTGTGTTTGGGTATATTTGTGCACTCATGGGACTATACAGTGAGTAGTATGTACATGCATATACGTGTGTGCCTGTCTTCCTGTAATGAATGAGTGTGTACATGCATACATGTGTGTGCCTGTGTTCATGTGATGAATGGGTATGTACATGCATATATGTGCGTTCCTGTGTTCATTTGATGGGCCAACTTGTTCACATGATCTCTTGGAGAGACTTTGTTCCAGAATGCAGAGATAATTAACTTTTTGTGCGAGTTCCATGGATGGCCAGTCATATAAGGGCTTTTGAGTTTTAACAACCTAGTGTTTCCAAGTATCTATTATCCCTCTCTGGCTTGTTCCACTGTGCTATTCTGAATGGGAGAAAAGGCAGGGACACTTGAGGAGACGAAGTAAAGTTAAGAGAGAAAGGAGAGTGTTTTAGTCAAGCTGAGTTGTGTGTCATGGCTTACTGAGTATTGTTGAACTATGGTGGTGGAGCTGGAGGAGGAAAAGGGCAAGAGACCCTTTACCTTTCAACACCCCCTGTCCTCTTGAACACTCATAAATACAAACACACACACAATGACTCTTTGCTGATTATCATGAGCCTAAACTCATTTCATCTGAGATGACCTGCTTGCCAAGAGCCTAAGCCTCCATGAGACAACTTGGGTATCTGCCCTTGCTGGTCAAAACCATGGCGTCCCTCACTGCCTGTTAATCAGGGTCTAGGAAATGGCAACCCACTCTAGTGTTCTTGCCTGGAGAATCCCAGGGATGGGGAAGCCTGGTGGGCTGCCGTCTGTGGGGTCGCACAGAGTTGGACACGAATGAAGCAACTTAGCAGCAGCAGGAGAGCCTAGCCTTGTGCTGGACTAGGCTCTCTGAACCCGGCAGCATAGCTTCTCTCAGACCCAAGACAGGTTGGGAAGGAAAAGGGATGGTTCCTCCTCCTCCTTTTTCCTAAACCTCTCCTCCACACACATCCAACAGCACCCCTGAGGACCCAACCACCTTGTTACAATGAGCTCTGGGTTCAGAGCAACTTTCCTACAAATCTCTTTTTATTGACGTCTCCTCCAATTTACCCATCCCGAATTGCATTTGAATCAGTGGAGAGAAGGAGAGAGAAGAGGAGAGGTACCCCCCCTCCCCCAGCTCTTGGAAAAGCAGCTCAGAACCAGCTTTATTTGGTAAAATGCTGCAATATATGCTTGTCAGAAATAATTTATTCCTGTTAGCTGTAATCTGAAGGAAAACAGATACAAGTCCTATAGTTAAAAAAAAAAAAAGTAAAGTAGTCTTGCTTTCGCTGACAGTACAAAGGTGTCATATACAAGAAGGATTGACACAGACCAAGGGGTCTTGTGGGAAATATGATAATAACTATAAAGAAGACAGATTATTCCCCAGTTGCCAACATTCAAACCTTTTTACAGTCAGTTCAAACATATAAAACTTTATTGCTCTAGCAGAAAGGGGAACAATTTCTGGTTGCACAGCTTTCCCAGGGCTGGGTTTATACTGTCTGTGTTATTGCTCTATAGTGGCATTTTAAAGTTTATTGAACAAGACTTTTACAATTGAAGGAAGTATATAAAACTGTAAATTTATTAGATTTTCAGGATAAGTGCCCTTTCTAGTTGTGCTCAAGAATTCGGAGCTACGAGAAACTGCTAGTTACAAGACTTATTAATATTAAAGACTGAGGCTACGCACATTTTATACCTTAACTGATCGCAAAAATAATATTATTATATTACTGAACGTCAGCGCTCTGATGCTGTGGAATTGGATGAATACACACATGTAGAACTAAAGTGCCAGATGTGTCTGTTTCACTGGCTAAAAAGTTAGCTTTTGTTATATCTTACTTTATTTGATTTTAACACAATCGGTCAAGATACTCCCCTGTTCAGTGACGAATGTCTCAGGGTAAGTGTTTTGGTCTAAGATCCTTGTTGATTTCCCAGCACTTCTCACTGTTTGACTGTAATGTAAGTACAAGTGGTAGATTTTAAGAACGTATTTTAGGTGAAGTAATATATCGTAGCATCCACAGAAAACAGTTATTCTTTTGATAATCAAAATACTACTAAGAAAAGTTCTCTTTTGTGTTTCCCACCTTCTCATTTTTCAAGTCTTTGAGGGATATGATTTGAGGAATTTTGAAATGTTTGTGATAATCTGTATCAGAGTTTCTCAACCTCTGTGCTATTGACTTTTTTAGGTCAGAGCTTTCTTTGTTGGGAGGGGCTGTTCTGTGCACTGAAGATGGTCAGTTGCATCCTTGTTTGGTACCGTAGGTACCAGCAGCTTCTCCATTCCTCCACTGTGACAACCAAAAATGTCTCCAGACAATGTCTCCGGATGTCCCCTGGAGTGTGCTCACCTCATGTTGAGAAGCACTCATTTATACAGTAGCATGTCTTTGAGAAAAACTAAGCTTTACTCTAAATAGAGAATATGGGTTATGAGTGGTGATGAAAAAAAAGAAACAAACCTACAGTTACCAAATATGATAAATGATAGGATTATATACTTCCAGAAATATCTGACTGTGGACTTCTCTTAAACAGTGTATTCCCCAAAGAATGTAACAGAACTCAGTCCTGAAAACTCTCCATATGATTTCTCAGGACTGTATCCCTCTATTAACAGATGTCCTGCTGGCCCATCTGCGTCAGAGGGTGTGTGCTGCGGGGTATATCTGCTTAGGAAACTGGATTGCATATTCTTTTTGTGTTACCTATGATTCATCACTATGTCTTTGCCTCTTTGATTTTTCATATGCATATGCAGAAACATATGCATATATATACATATATATGTTTATATTACGTGACTATACAGGGAAGAATTTGAGAAGTACAGAGACAGACAATTTTGATTATAATTTTCTCACTTGACAGCTTTAATTTTGAGGTACCATCAACTTGCCTTTAATTTTCAATTTGTGTTCTAGCATTTTTTTAACCTCTTCAGAAGGTTTTATTAGTGGATACATTAAAAACATTCCAAGAAGTTGTTTTTAGCACCTGTTCACCTTCATGCTGCCTAATGTTATGCAAGTTGTCTGTGTGAAGGGCACTTTGATCTGGGGTTTTGTGTTAATTTGCCTAATAGCCACAGCATTTACAGAAATAATTAAGATAATATGTTTTCAAAAGAGATTACATTTTAAAAAGCCTTTAGTTTTTGATTGCCTGAGTTTTTGAAGTCCTACATTTTCATTTTATTTTTTTCTCTTCTTTTTAAAATTCTAGACACCTGTGATTTACTAAACAGTATCTTGAAAGGGATCTGGATTCTATTGTCCCTGTAGCCACTGCTCTTTTCTCTCTCTGGCTTCCGACGGCTGGGTGATGTTAGCTGTATGACAATATGTCTTTTCTCCCTTTCTTGCCGTCTCTGTAGGTGGACCCCTACCCTGTAGATGCATCAGGGAGTTTCTTTTGTGAAGATGCATGACATCCTTAAGAAGTATGGGATAAATTCAGCTTATTCACTAAATGTCTTGCTGATAAGCTAGGTATACATTGAATGAATGGAAAGCAAATCATATTAGCAATCTGTCATGGGTCTGGCTAAAACACCTATGGTGATTCTCTTAGTAAACTAGAAGATCTGTACACAGGCACCCTTTTAGTAATATCTGACTTCCTTAAATCATAATCCACCTTGCCTGAATGTTTAGATTACCTGTGTCCGTACCAGTATTGTGTTTGCTGTGTAACATATCAGTCTTTGAACTTGGCCATCAGAGAATGTATTTGGCCTCTTTGAGGGACAGCCACCTCTAGAAATGATAGCCTCAATGCTTTTCAAGGCTAGATAACACATATAGTCTCTGACTTAAATCATAATATGAACTTGGAAGACATGGAAACACAGAGTCAGGCATATGCCTGACTCCCCTCTAAATCACTCAGGGTGAAGAGGGGAAATCTTCATCAAGTCTTGTTACCCTCCTGGATTCTTAAATCCTACTTCCAGGCACTACAGAGGAGGCGGCCACACTGTGATCTTAGGAAAACCCTCAACCGAACAAAAGAAGTTGACAAAAGAAACTCGAGAGCACTAGCCCAGCCACAGCTAAATTCCCAGGATGACTTAGGCCCTGTACTTGTCCTGAGTTCCTAGACTTTCTCAGCAAGTTTGCCATCTGCAGGGGTGAGTAGAAAGGGCCTGTGGACTCTTTGGAGGTGGAAAGCGAACGAGCAGGAACAACGTGAAATAGCAAATGTCAGGGAAGTCAGGAAGCCCTGAATCTTTTATGAGACCTTGGATATTCTGATCACAGCTCTGCTGACACTGAGATTGGAATACAGATTACAGGAGGGAGCGTCTGTGACATGAAACCCAGGCTTAAATCTTCCCAAGGTTTTAGTGGGCCTTACCATATGAATATTTTGTTATTTTCTTTGGCAGTGTTCCCTCAGGGGTGGGGCAATTCTAGAGGTGGGAGGGATGAGAACAAGATCGAGGCTAACACTATTGTCGGGGGTGGGGTGTGTGTGCACGTACATAGTGGGGACTGGGGGAGATTATGAGAGAGAAAAAGAAAGGAAGAGGGGGAGAGAGAGAACGAAAAAATCCCCATCTTATGTAAGGCCCTGATACTACAACCGCTAGAGCTGCTTATGAATTCATGATCGCTTCACCATGAAAGGAGGAAATGAGGAAGAGCCCCCCATGCTGAAATGAATTTTATGCTTAAGAGCTTCTCTTGGGAAAGCAGATGGGTTTAAGAGTCTCTAAACTAAGATGGCCTTTTGGGGAAAAGGGGAAAGAAAAGTCTCAACAACTTTGGAGCCTGGGAACAGTGGAAGGATGGATGTGGAAATGAGAAGCTGCCGCTCCCGTGAGAGAAGCCACGTGTCTTGCCGAGGTGATGCTGTGGGCCCGAGGGAGGTGTCTGAGTGTTCGCCCTTAAGCTGGTTTAATTTCCAGCAGAGATCCTGGTGAGGCCTGCGGGCCAGGCAGACACTCTGCACCGTCCTGACCGGGGGCCTTCAGGGCAGGCAGAGGCTGGCAGAGCCGCAGAGCAGCGCAGGCGCCGTGGGACATGTAGCGAGGTCCGTGGAGTGCTAGGCTTCCAGCTGCTTTGCCAGAACATGACTTGGCAGCAGTTTTGAGAGTCTGGATTTTGCTTTTCCACACGTGTCCATGTCTGGTAGATCATGCTGTCTCATATCCAATCCTGCAAGTCAATTAGGTGAGGCGGGCCACCCCAGCCTAATGCAGGCCACAGAAGCCAGGAGACTTAGGAACCAGGTGACCATTGGAGCCCCAGCACAGCTGGTACCAGAACCGGGGTTCCTTGTGCAGCCCTTTCTTTGGTCAGAGCATGTCAACTACTGTAGCAGCTTTGGAGGGGGCAGATGGGAATAGCTGTTCAGAAAGAAGAAATATTTATGTGTAGGTGACTGCTATATGTCAGGCACTGGGCTGTGTTTTTAACACACGTAATCATCATGACACATCTGTGGCAACGGTACTTTGATTATTCCCATTTTAGAGATGGAGAAACTGGGGGTAAGACAGAGTTAGAAAGTGTGGTGGAGCCAGCTGTGCAGTCTTGGCTACCTCCAGAGTACATGCCCTTCAACACCCAGTGGGCAGATTGGGGTTGAATGTGTTCTTCTATTTCAACCAGCCTTTATCGGCTGTTTACTCCATGCTCCATGCCAGGCTAGGGGCTGGGGAGACAGGCTGGAAGAAGACAGCCTCCTGGTCCTTCAGGGTGTCACAGTCACGGCGACACCCAAGCGCACTGCAATGGCAGCAGTGTCGTAGACACTCTGAGACGGCTGGGCACAGTCCTCCTGGGGCTTGCCAGCCTGGAGCGGCAGCAGTGCAGCGGGGGCAGGATGGCCACGGCCCTCCAACTTTTTGTGATCGCATTTGTCACCGCTGACTACCCGGAAGGCTCACCCGCCTCTGCTGTGTGACCCCAAGAGAACTGGCCTTCCTTCTGTGACAGTGGAAGCTTCTCAGGAGAAGAGGGCTGTGGACAAGATGGGAAGCAGAGCCTCCAGAAAAATAGGCCCAGTTGCTTATCTCATGAAATTCTCTAGTCTCATGAGCCCGAAATTATGGAAGAACAAAGCTGGGTCCATTGAAACAGAAAGAATAAGAAAACAAAAATACCGAAAGGGAGGAGAAAAAGCACTTTAAGTTGAGTAAACTACCACCGCGAGCTGCCTCAGGAGTTCAGAGCGGGATTCTCATGTTTCAAGGATATTTTCAGATTCTGATGGCAATTAGGGAAAGACCACCGTAACCTTGAAACTTGGTCTGGAGGGACTGAGTTTAAGACCACCAGGACATTGCACGCAGACCACCCACTGCAGACTTTCTTGCAGAGATCTGCTGGCCAGTCTCTTGATAATACTGCAAGGCAACCTAAGCCATATTTTTTGGGAGAGGAGAAGAGTGGAAGCAGGTGATGAAAAGCCATGAAAAAAAGAATTAAAACAAAAATGTGCCTGAGGCTCTCATTTCAGCTGGCAGCGGAATTTTCCTCCTCTTTCCTTTTTGAATTTGATATTATTACAGGAACATTAGCACAGACTCAGTTTTCATTGGACAGTGAAATACCAGAAGTTGTCTTGAGGCCAGAGTGCTTTGTCGGTCCTGGGGAGGCGGGCTTCCTGTGAGCCATTGTAAATCTGCGAAAGAATTGCATGGGGATGGAGTGGTGGTGCAGCTAGTCACGAACTTCCCAAGACCTTGGGAAAGGTTTCTCCCTGGATGTGAGCTGTTGAGGATCAGGAGACAACAGGAATTATAGAGATGCAGCCAGGATGCGGGTCATTTGGGTGTGAATCATAGACTCATTTTGAGGGTTAAATCAGCAAATTTGTGTAGCATGCTTCCACTAGTGCCTGGCACATACAACCCGTCCTCAGTAAATATCAGCTCTTGTTACCATGTTTTTCTCAGCAGAGCAGTGATCTTTCTATGCAGAACTGAAAACTAATGTCAGGAAAAGAGGGTCAGCCTTGTGGTTGGAGGGAATGGTTTTTGGTTTGGTTATCTTTTTTCCTTTTTTCTCCTTTCATTTCTCTCTTTTCTTCCTTACTAGAAAGCCACCAGAAATTGAATGTGAACTGGAAGACTCCTCCAGTGCTGTTGAATTCGTTAGGTGTGTGTAGGGGCGGTGGAAGGTGCTGGTTTTCTGTGGTTAAAGGGAAGGGACAGTTGAGAGTTTAAGGAGGAAAGGAGAGGAAACGAGCAAGGGCCAGGAAAGGAAGACCACGTGGAAGTTGTTTAATTGTTTGAAATGTTGACACACATGAGTGCTGAACAGGAGCGTGAAGACTGACAGCTGAGTCCAAGGTGGGGGTCCCAGCGCTTATCTTCCGTAGATTTGGAATGCACCTGCTCTTATTGACCCCATCTGGCCAGCCAGGTGTGAGCCCTAGCACAGCAGCGGTGGCGGCAGCAGGAACCGCAGGCGCGGTACAGGATGCAGCAGACACACTCATCTCCCTGTTCCCTCCTGCCCGCGGCTCTTTCTCTCTCTTCCTTCCATGTTGGTGACTCACAAGGGGGAAACATTGCATCACCCTATGAAGGAGCCAGGGGGTGGTTGGCTCTGTGCCATCCGCAGTGACCCAGGGCTGAGCTGTCAGCCACCACGGTGGCTGCTGACCTGGAAGCAGAGAGGTGAGCCCTTTCGTCAAAACTTTTCCATCCCGATTTTCTCTTTGGGGGATGCCCCCTGACTGCCCTCCAGTCCCACAGATGGTTGACTTTCTGTGAAAAGCTAGAGGAACAAGAAAAAAGAGGAACTCAAAAGAGCAGAAGGAGAAACTAGATTGAGGAGATTGCTTTCAGGACACAAAATCCCTGCAAGCCTGGGCTTGCCTCTTCTTCAAGCATCATCTTGGTTGATGTCTGTGTCAACCTGTGAAAGCTGAAGGAGATGATATACACCCCACCATGTATAGAGGGCTGGCTCTCTTCCGGGCACTGGGATGTGGCATTCCTAGGCTGGGAGGGGGAGGGTCTCTGAAGAAGCAGCTTGATCATGGGGCAGGAGATTAGGTTGAGTAAGAGGGTGGGTTATTGAAATTGAATTGGGGGCTGAAGGGCAGAAAGAGCTGTACTGGTACCCCACTCCCTCCCCAGCTTTCCCCTTTGCTGGCTCTTTTTTCCCCTGTAAGAGAATCATAAGGGTCCCATCTGCCTTTTAGGGAGGGGTCTTGCTTGCTAACTGCTAACATCTGGGGCATGGTCCAGTTCATTATGCCACCCAGAATATCAAAGCAGTTGAGGCACTGGAAACCAGGGAAGGAGGAAGGGATTAAAAACAAAAAAACACCAGCCTTGTTGCCAGTCGGGCAGCTCTCTGTCTGCTGTCTGCAGGCTGCCACTACCCACTCGTTACAATTAAAATGAAGTGTCCGTCAGCGGCTATCTTCTCTGTGTGGCCCATATGTTTCTGAGCTGATACTGTCCGGATTATTCTGTTCGGGAAAACGATAAGGGCTGTTTATAACCTTGGCAAAGACTGAGGCCTAATCAGGCTGGAGCACATTTTCACCGACTGGCTGATAACAGGCTGTTAGCAGCCTTATCGCTGGGGAGAGATAGGCCGAAATAAGCAGATCTGTGAGCACAGGAGCCCAATCGAGTGGTACACACTCTGGCCCCAGCTTTATTTTTAGATTCCCTTTTCTCGGTTGGTATCAGAAGGCGCAGAGGAAGGAGGTGGGGTGGGTGCCCCCATGGGGGTCAGAGGGAGGCGGAGGGGGACGTTAATCAACACGAGAGGCAGAGGGTCAGCCCAGCTCCCCATGCTCTGGGCTCCCCTCAAATGAGGGAAAACACGCTCAGGTCTTAGGAGACAAAGGAAGGGATGGGGCTGAGTTTCCTGGCCTGGTGTGTGGGCCCCAGTGCCTGTTCAGCTGTGTCTCCCGGCTGCTGCTGTTCCCGTCCAGACCTTCAGGCATGGATGCTGGGTCCTTTCCACGTTCCCTCCTGCTGCAGGGCTTTTGGGCTTAATCCACATTATGGGTGTCTTGATGGTGTCCCTCCAGAGAGATTTTTCCCCGTTCAGCTCATCCTCACGCAGGCTTGGTGGCCAGACATGAGTTAGAATAAGAGGAAAGGAGTTCAGGCAGGTCCATGGGTGCAGAGATTCAGACACTGATTGAAGCTTAAGGAGCTGTATAAACTGAGGACCCACGCACGAAGTTGTGGATTAATAACCATGCTGGCTTCCCTGGTGGCTCAGATGGTAAAGAATCTGCCTGCAATGCAGGAGACCCAGTTTGATCCCTGGATCATGAAGATCCCTTGGAGAAGTGAATGGCTACCCACTCCAATATTCTTGCCTGGAGAATTCCATGGACAGAGGAGCCTGGCAGACTACAGTCCATGGGGTCCCAAAGAGTCAGACAGGACTGAGTGACTAAATACTTGCACTTTTTTTCAGCCTCCTCAGGGATGAGCTGAAAGTTTTCAGAGAGCTCCAGATTTCTGCCTCTCACGAAAGCCTTCAAGGAAAGACCCTTGGAACTTATCCCAATCCGCTGACAAATAAAAGCCAAATTAACAGCTAACTTTTGCTTCTAGACCTCATTCTCTGAGCCCTGATGTGTATGGTTCTAGAACAGTTCTGAATCTGACATGCAGAGGTGTGAATGTGAGATGAAGCATCTGAAAATAAAAAGTAGGAGGAAAGATACAATTGTGATAGGCAACAAATGTCCTAAAAACAGGGAAGTTTGAAGGTACTGTTTGCATTAGACAATGGAAGTCTTGTACTTTCTCTGTTTATTTCGCATAAAATTTTTTGTCCTACAGAGCATTTTATCCTAAAGTGAAACGCTGTCTACTGTGCTCCTGTCTCTCTCTCTGTCTCCATCTCTGGCCTTCTCTTCCTATCCTCTCTTGCTCTCTGAGCAGCTGCCTGATTCCTGACTCACTTTTGTCTGCCGAAGAGTAGAATCAGGTGGTGGGAAAGAAGGACAAGGGGACCCATGCACAGCGGGGCGGGGGGAGGCATTTGCGGGGGCACACAGATTGAAGTAGGCACAGAAGGCAGCATAAAGCATTATTACCATTATCATGCTAATCTGTTTACAAGGCCCCCTTTATTCATTAATCTTTGAATAGCATGCAGCCTGAAATAAGAACCACCTGTGCCTCTAGGATTAAAAAAATAAGTGTTAAAGACAAATGGAAGCAGGAAGGGAAAAATTAAATATAAGCAAAAGGCTTTAAACCAATCTTTCTGTCATTTAGACCTTCACACATATATTTTAGAGCTCACATACTGCAAAGTGGCCAGCTGATTGGCAATTTAGAGCACATCCCCCAAGTTCAGAGAAAAGTCTAAAAATGTAATAAAATTATTAAATGGTCTGTCTTTAAAAATCCGAACAGAGGTTTTTCAACACTAATTTTTATTTTTCTTTTTTGAAGTTAGTACCCACACATAGAATAGAAATGAGTTAACACTTTAGAATCACTGGTTAACTCAATAAAGGAATCTTTTACATTATCTTCACAAAATTCACAGTATTATAATGCTCCTGCTAAGTCACTTCAGTCATGTCCGACTCTGTGCAACCCCATAGACGGCAGCCCACCAGGCTCCCCCGTCCCTGGGATTCTCCAGGCAAGAACACTGGAGTGGGTTGCCATTTCCTTCTCCAATGCAAGAAAGTGAAAAGTGAAAGTGAAGTCACTCAGTCGTGTCCTACTCTTAGCGACCCCATGGACTGCAGCCCACCAGGCTCCTCCATACATGGGATTTTCCAGGCAAGAGTACTGGAGTGGGGTGCCATTGCCTTCTCCGATAGTTAGTATAATACTGAAAGCTAATGCTGGAAGAGACCTTACATATGATCTAGTTCAGTCCTCTGACTGTCTATTAAACTTTTAATTAAGAGTTCTTTACATGCAGTCCATACCTCCATTTGTCACATCACACACAGACTGGTTACATTATCTTTGGAGTAGTTATTCTTACAGGAAGCAACATAGCTCTTCCAGACACTTATTACCCTGTGTTACAACAACTAGCAGGGGCTGGAAGGAGATGTAAGGAGAGCTGCAGCTTTCTTTGCCATTGTTGCTAAGATGGCAGCGATACCAGTTAGAAAATCTGCAGAAGACATAGCCCACCTAGACCTAAGAATCTTCTAAGAAGAAATACAACATGCCAACGGAATGGAGTGGCTTCCATATTCCTTTAGATAGGACTGGAAGTTAGCTAAATAATAGTTCTTATTAAAAGACATTGCCTTTGTCAAGAGACTTGGTTCTCTAGTTGCAACCACCAAACCTTGTTGGTCACAGGTGGTTGTTCAGTCACTCAGTCGTGTCTGATTCTCTGTGGCCCCATGGACTGCAGCACACCAGGCTTCCCTGTCCTTCACTTTCTCCTGGAGCTTGTTCAAACTCATGTCCATTGAGTCAGTGGTGCCATCCAACCATCTCATCTCACTCTCACAAGTGGTAAGAGTCATAGAATCTCAGAGCTGTAGGGCCCTCCCTCTAAACACCTACCTCCTTATTTTTCAGAGGAGGAAACTGAAGCCCCAGAGAAGGGACTGGGATTAGAACTAGGATATTCGACCTTCCAGCTCAGTGTTTCCCATCTATATGATGACTTTATGATTTAGCTATAGGATGAAGCATTTAAAATAAATCCCTTAACTGTCCATGCCACTGTTTACTCATCTGTAAAATGAGGATTGTAATTTCCCAATTGATTTTTAAGTTCCTCCCGAGCTGGGACTGTGCCATCCATCTCAGTATTTCCCAAGGCACCAAGCTCTCACGGTGCTTTGCACACAGAGCTGCTCAATACATGTTGACTATTGAATAATTGAATGAATGAATGAATATGACTTTTAATTGGACTTCTCAAGTGATGACTTTTTCATTAAATGATTTTCTCAGTTGTGTGCCTGTTCTTAGCCATTCATCTCTTAAATCTCTTTTAGGAAAAGCAGTGAGAAATGATGATGGTGTCTTTGGTAGTTCTGCTGGAGAATCTTTCAGTACTGCAGAGGCCCAATTTCAGTCACAGAATTGTTACTTGTTTTCTTTGCAGTTGGTTGTTTATGGAGCCTTAGGAAGGCTTAGTGATCTGTGAGTCCTTTGACTTTGAGATTCTCAGCAGCAGGGTCATTGGGGAACCCTCTCCAGAGGATTGCTATGGGATCTTTTCATTTTTCCTGAAGATAGAGAGGAAACTTATAGGGGGATCATGACTGGGGACTTCATCTAACTTGTTTCCTGCTATATTCTAGTGCCTAAATAATACCTGGATCATAGTAGAAACTCAATAAATGGATAAATTCAATGTAGACAGAGGTCTGCTTTTGCTTCACGATCTCAGGCCTTAAACACAAGAAGCTGAACTGGGGGGCTGATGTTTTCTTTCCAAGTCTGTGAATTATCTGATGCTGTTCCTCTGACTCAGAAATCCTGACCAGGATCAACTCTTCGCCTGAAAGCATGAATTCTGTCAGTCTGTTAAAAATCTGGGCCTTTGGGCCTATAACTCACATTGCCAAGGCCCTTTGTATTCCAAGACTCTTCTCTTCACTTCCCCATGAAATGACCTCCCACAAGGGCTGGTTGCCCTCTTCTCGGCTTCAGAGAACAGTCATTCAGAGAGGTCAAAATCCAAGGCAGAGAGATTATTTGGGGGGAGGGGGTTAGAACAAAATTGCTATTTTGTTCATTCTAACTTGCTTCTCAGAGGCACATGACTGGCATATTTGGGTCATTAAATATAAAGAAATTCTTATGAATTATGCCAGCAAGATGTTTTTGGATCATAAGAAAATGGTGTGTGTCATGACTGCCAAGTCGTGTTTTTATATGTATGACTCTGAGCACATCACCCGTGGATCTGTATGTAAGAGGCAGTGGGGCTGTGTACATGTATAGCATCATTCATTCGGGCCTTCAGAACCTTTCATAAACATGCAGTCACATAAGACTCCTGTGAGTTAAATAAATAATAAGATCCTTAGCCCCTTGAACAGAATATGAAACCTAAATATTGAAAAATTAGGTAATTTAGCTCAAGGCCTCATGTGCAGAGACAGCAGGGCCCAAGGAGCTGCACCTAGGCGCCAGCAGCAAGAATCTTACCAGCGAGAAGGCATGAAGGCAGGTTGCAGTGCGGCTCTGAGAAGAGGCTTCTATTCAGCACCTGGTATGTTCCTGGTACTGAGTTAGAAACTCTTAAAGGGAGGGAAAGGCAAAACATACCCAAGTCTTTTCTCACAAGGCCTAAAAAAGCAGTCTTTTCAATTTGTTGAGCTCACGCCGGGTGTGACAGTTCAATATTGAACATAATTAAAATATTGAATGCTCTACTACAGTCACTGTTTGGTCTTGGAGGCAGAGAGCAGTCCTGTTCCAGGGTAGTGGTGGGGGGAAATTGATGGTAATGGAGAGGAGTTGGGGCAGTGCATTCAAAAATAGTTAGGTTTGGAGTCAACAGAGAATAGAAGAATGGACCTTACATTTGAGAAGAACCCAAATAAACAACAGCTGAGAGATCAGAGAGAGGTTTGTGCTTTCATAGCACTTCCCACTGTATCTGTTCTCCTTTTGGTAAAAATGAAGGAAACAGTATCGGTTAGTAGCGTGCCGCCATGGGAAGCACAGCTGAGGGTGGTTAATGTGTTGCTAGTCACCTCGGTGACATGCTCTGTATCTGATCTGTATCCGCACGGCATTAGGTACCTGCTCTCTTGAGAGCATTTAAGAACGTGACACTGGAGGTATTTCCGTGGAGACATCTCTCCACCGGGTGTGTGGTATGCGCAGAACCAGACTTAAGAGAAAGGCCCTACTTGGCTGCAGGATGAATACAGACCAGCAGGTAGAACCGTGTTGAGAAGGAATCTTTGGGTGTCCCCAGGGCCTCTCCCTTCCAAGACTGAGCTCTGTCTAGGATTGTCAGGCAGGTGTTCAAATGAATAATGCAGCTAAAAATACTTCCAGCAGCAGCTGGGATGGTCTTTGAGGAGCTCTGGGATGATGCGAGTACAGCATCCCAGCTACTTGGGCAGGTGTGTGTTGGCTTCAGAAAGTTAGAAGAAACACTCTCTAGACACCTTCCCTACATTGACCAGGCCCCATTTCTGATGGAGAAACGAAACACAATTTTTGTTTCATGCAGCCCTTCCTGGAGACAGGTGTACCTTCACCGAACCCAGCACAGTTAAAGAACAAACAAATTAACAGGCGTCCACTAGGGGGAGATTGTGGTTTCAGAGTAGTAAGTGGAGTTAATATTTATTCATTCCCTGTCTAGTTCCTGCCCACCACTAATAGATAGTACCTAGTATAATCTCAGGGAGAAGGCAATGGCACCCCACTCCAGTACTCTTGCCTGGAGAATCCCATGGATGGAGGAGCCTGGTGGGCTGCAGTCCATGGGGTCGCTAAGAGTCGGACACGACTGAGCGACTTCACTTTCACTTCTCACTTTCATGCATTGGAGAAGGAAATGGCAACCCACTCCAGTGTTCTTGCCTGGTGAATCCCAGGGACGGGGGAGCCTGGTGGGCTGCCGTCTCTGGGGTCCCACAGGGTCGGACACGACTGAAGCGACTTAGCAGCAGCAGTAGTATAATCTTAAGGACAGTAATCTCTATTGATAATCATAGCGATGATAACTGTTACTATATCAGCAGTCTTTTATTAAGCACTTACTATGTGTCAGACACCATATTTGTTTTATTTAATCTGCAAAACAAGAATCAAGGTAAGTAATATTTATCCCCATTCGTATAGATTAAAAAACTGAGCTTCAGTAGTGAAACTTGCCCAAGGGCACACACACTTAAGTCATGGAGGTAGGGGTTCGGTCTAAAGCCTGATTCTTGAGCTTTCTTGGACATTTTAGTAAAAATGTTAGTTGTATTTCCATGTGAACTTGCTCATAACAGCATGCTTTACCTGTTATTTTTTTACTCTAAACTTATACATATGGACTCATATATAATGATATTGTGTGGTGTTGGCATTGTAGCATGTTCAAGGTCATTTTGGAGAATCCAGATTATGTTTTGCAAAAGGGTCTGTCACCCCCAACGTGCCTGGGGTGAAAATCAGCGACTAATAGTTGAAGCCCCTGGGTGGATTGCCTTGGGGAGCTCCGACTCTGAGTGGTCGAGATGTGGTGACTTTCATTATCGTGGATGGCTACAGGACTAACTCTGGTACCTGCCGTATTGAGGAATTGGGTGGCAAACTGGATCTTTAAGACGATTCTACAGATTTACTGTGTTAATTGTTATCACATGATGAGTATTCATGTGGCATTAACCTCAGAACACATGAAGATCCAAACCCTGAATCACCCAGGCTTTGGTGATGAGCTAAGCCTGACTCTGCTCCTTCTTGAAATCAAAGCTGGTGACAGAGGTTGCCTGGCTGCAGCTCACTGGAGACTCGGTGATGCTTTTGACCATCCAGACCTGACGTAAGCATGATGGAGCTATCGACGGACTCTTTATTTTTTGTGGCAGGGACTGGTTATGAAAGAGAAGTCTGTTTCAGAATTTCAGATTTTAAAATGGAAAAATGTGAATTTCAAGTAAGGCCTATTTTAAGTCTTTTGCAATTGAACTGCAGTCCTGTTTTTCCAGTCTTTATGGTAAATTCTCCTCCCTCAAAGTGGAATCACACTTGGATTTACTGAAAGAGGAAGGGCTGACCCTTGGGAACTGGCCAAATGACAATTTTTGGCTGATAACAAAATTGTTTCAGAATTCTACTCAGCCTTGCTTCTGGCCAGAGATACCATCAGATCAGATGAATTGAACAAGCCAGGGGGCTACCAAGAACTGCCCAAGGAGACCTCCCCAGGCCTACTGGTCTGTGAGAAGGACACACGGGCAGATGTGTCCCAGGAGCAGCCACGATGAGCCATTTTTCTATACATTTTCATTTGGGTTTAGATCTAAGGCAGGTGGGGGGTTGGCAGGAATTCTTCTGTCTGAACCTCATCCTGGAGAGAGAAGGTTAGAAAGCTAATGGTCTGACATCAAGGGTATCATGTGGAATGTGAGCCCTGATTCCAAATGTAATGCAATTCTCTGATGAATCCACAGCCAGAACCTCGACACCAGGAAGTACTTGCCTTTTTAACTTGGCCTGAGTATTGGAAAGCTTTTTTAGGCTATTAATTCAAATTGTAAAAATCATATTTACAAGAAAACAGGGATGGCATATTAGAATTATCTGGAGATCTTTTTAAAATTGTGCCCGTCCTGGGTCATAATCTCTGGATGTGGGGGAGGCCCAGGGGTGTGTATTTTTGCAAAGCCCCCCGGGTGATTCTATGCCAGGCCCCACTGAACTGAAACCCAGAGATTTAGAGTAATTAATTAATTAATTCCATAGTAACATTGTTTTTGTCCCATCCAATGAGCATGCCAGCTGTGGCCCACTTTCCTGTCATTGGATTTGGAAGTGTTTTGGCTCCTTGAAATATGTGGGGTTTGTGTGTGTGTTTGTGTATGTATTTGTGCATTCGTTTGTTTTCTGAAGCATGCAGCCTGCTGCTGGGCCTGTGACGTGTGATCAGAGCGATGTGGACACGGCGAGCCCGGGCACGCTGACCCTCCCCGTTACACTCTGCCTGCACATAGAGTTAACATCCTCTAGGTAAAGCTCTGGAATCCCACGCTGACCTTTTCGTGAAGCATTAGAATCAAGTAGAACATTTCCAGTTTTACCACAAATGCTTGCCCCATGGGAAAACACTTGCCTACATTTTATGACAATTGATTCTGATTTTGAGGAACTAATTTGTATTGAATGCAAAATGTCCAGCCTCGCATGGAAACTGGAAAGTCCCCACATCCAGGCAGGTCCAACATCGTGTTTCTGTTGTAAAGACAGGGGAAACAATGAAAGATTGTGTTTTCTGTTTCAGAAAATCCTTCCTGCATTGTTCTGCATATTTTTATTTTTTACAGTCCTGTGGGTCTAATGATAACAGTTACAGATATCTGGACTCATGGGAAACTTCATCCTGTCTGGTTCTGAGTTCCAAGATGTCAGAGGCTGCTGGATCTTTTACTGTGAGAAGTTCCCATTGTGCCAAGGATCCCGATGTGATCATGCTGACCCCTCTGAAGGATACTTGCATACAGGACTGACGTTTGGACTCTGCAGGGAAAATCAGCATTTCACTCCCCGCATTGTTACTCTGTCCTCCAAGGAAGGAAAGTGCCTAGGACTGACTGTATGGTATACGCAAGAACTCTGGAACCTTCTAACCTCGTCTGGAAGAAGTCACAGAGACAGTAGCTGCAACCTATTAGCATCTGCTGACAGAAACAGGAGCCCCTCAAGCATACCTTCTGGCAGTGCCCAACCAGGGTTCGCCTAGAGAAGTATTATCACTGATGCTTGAGTACCCCTGCCCCCAGTCCCAGGGCTTCCCAGGTGGTGCTAGTGGTAAAGAACCCACCTGCCTGGAGAAGGAAATGGCAACCCACTCCAGTATTCTTGCCTGGAAAAGTCCGTGGACAGTGGACCCTGGCGGGCTGCAGTCCATAGGGTACATGACTGAGCGTGCATGCATGAGGGTGGAGGGAGATGGGTTGGTAGTAATAAACTGGTAGAACTAAAATAAATAAATAAAAAATAATTTAAAAAACCCCACCTAACAATGCCAGTTAGACGTAAGAAATGCAGATTTGATCCCTGGGTTGGGAAGATCCCCTGGAGAAGGTCATGACAACCCACTCTGGTATTCTTGCCTGGCGGGCTACAGTCCATGGGGTCACAGAAAGTCAGACATGAACAAAACAACTTAGCATGCACGCATGCCTCCAGTTCCAACCAATGTTTTCTTCAGTAGGAACAGCAAGTGGTGTTTGAGGAAGGAGATGGTGAGATGCCTGTTGTAACAGAGATGCTCAGTGGAACGTTGGTTGTTTGGTCTTGTGATCTCTGGTCCAAGGGGGCGCTTCTTCAGTACTGGAGCCATGGTGGGCTTAGGACTTCTGTGGTTTCCTTCCTGAGGTCTATTCACAGTGGCTGTAACTTCACTGCAACAAAAGACAAATGTTAAGAAACCCTCCTGGACAGGGGTCAGGGGGCTCTTTATCCAAAAGAACATCTAGACAGATGATAGTCATCCTAGTCTCTACGTGAACCCATGAGAAGATGGCGGCGGGGGTTGGGGCAGGTGTGGGTATCCCTACGGAACTCTCCAGTCTCCAACATCCGTAAGTATTCTCAAGTTCATGCAACTGTCTGCTCCTGTTTCTGGAATTTGCCTCTTGGCATTGTTGTGCAGGGGAATTTTCCAGCTGTGCTTGTGATAGAAAGATCAGTTGTGCGCCCACGAACGTGGCAGTCACTGTTTCTTCCCCACAGGTGCTTAAGCAGGTATTTGACTGGGTTGCAGATGAATTTGGGAGCTTGAGGGTCTTAAAACTCTTCCTCCATCTGATTCTCTGTGTGGCCAGAATTCTCTTTAGACTCTGTTCCACATCTCACAGACTTCATCTGTAAAACTGGGGGGCAAGTGTTTTCTGGTTGGTTGATTTGTTTTTTGGTCCTCCATGTAGGATTGAGAGAGAACGGAAGTAGAAAGGTGATGCCTTAAAAGCTGAAACATTTGCCTTTTTTGGGCTCTAGTAGGTGAGGGCCGTTGTTTTCCACTGTAGAATACCTTCTTAAACATGCACCTGAATTCCCTTTTTCCTATTTACTGTTATTAGCATAAAAGGTTGAGTTGCTAATGGTCTACTCCTGTTCCCCAGATATGAATACTGAGCATTTCATTTGGCTTCTTGTCAATACCTCACCTGTGGTTTCTCTTGCTCTGCCTGGTGTTGGCTCACCCCAGGGAAAGGAGGAATCTCGCCCAAGGACTAGCAGGGGGTGGGTACATATATTATCACATACGCTATATTCACACAGGGTTTCATTCGTTAGTCCATCATTTAACAAGTGATGCTCATTCATGTGATAAAACTGTTTTGAGCATCTTTATTGGGTCAAGCTATACTCTAGGCACTAGGGATGCAGCACAAACAGAGCAGACAGAATCCTGTCCTCATGGAGCTTCTGTTTTATGAAAGAAATAGACAATAAATATGTTATCACGTGGCATCAAATGCTACACGAACCTGTAAGATGCTCTTCTCTTTTAAACCTGGTTTTGCCTCTTTCCCTTGGATTGACTTTCAGCTCTAGGCTCCCTGGCAAGTGGTTGGTCCCTCATGTGGACTCCCATGCCTGGCTGTCACTGACTGTAGATATCTGCAGGCTTACTCTCATGCTGTGTAACCATTTTCCATTGCAGAAGCTTCTTGCTGCTCACCAGAGCCTTAATCTCTTATGCTGCGATCAATGGGTGTGTGCCTTTCCCACTTGGATGCTCATTTTTTAATCCTTACTGCCTCCCTCAATGTCATCCTGTTCCATTTTTCTTTATAGACTTTCAGGTCTACTGTACCTGCTGATTACTTAGTGGAAAGTGCCGGACATCTCCTTTAATTAATTCTATCGATTTCAAATCCCACAAGGTTCGAGGTCCTTAGATTTCTGAAGCAGTTAAATGGAATGTCTAAATTCCAACCTTTTCCTTCTACAAATTGTTTTGCCACAAAGTTGCTGGGAGAAGGTGCTGCGGTTTTATTTATTTCAAGGAGTGTATTAATTCACAGAGGACTCTGAATTCTTAACTGGCTGTTTGTACACAGAGAGAAGGAGAAAGGTGCTTGGGTGCCTCTTTCTTCCCCTCTTCTCGCATCTCTCCTCAGGAAACATTTTTCTCACTCTCTCCTTTCTTTTGGTCATCTTTCCCCTTTGTCACTTATTTCTACAGTCCTGGCTGAACTGGGACTTTGTCTTAGCAGCCAATTGTTTCCTAATTCTTTGAAAAAAGGTGTGACCAGGACTTTTAACTACCCAGGGTGTTTTGTAGGAAAGTACAGCTAAAAACCTATGGCAGTATGTGAGTTATATATACATGATTTTCTAATGCTTTTTGCTAATAGTAAGCATGGGATTTCTAGAAAAGTGTTATCAAATCTGGCTCAAGCATTGTAAAATTTGTAAGAATGGTAACCTTTCCGCATGGAGAAATCATCACTAGATGAACTTTGAGATGCTATGAACTTGATTCCCTCATTTTATAAATGCAAATGTGGGGTACAGATTGAAACCTTATCATGAACCGGACCTGATACTAGGCACTATACATATATGATCTCTGAAGGGTGGGGGAACTGATTTCTGGGCATATTACAAGCTGCACCTAAAACCCAATTCATTTCCAATCACTGTACTGCCTCTTCTTAAACCAAACAGCTGAAGAGAGGGAAGAGAGACTTAGTGCAAATAAGTTCTTTGGACTGACTCCCAAGAGGCTTACCCTCCACCCTGCCTGCTAGGTTGTAAACAATCATGGACCCTCCTCAAAAGCCAGCACTGGCAAATGCTGGGTGGTGGCTAGCAGTGGGTGGTGCTTGGAGCAGTGACAGTCGTCAAAGAGTTAATGTTGGGTGGTGGGCATATGAACGGGTTTGGAGGAAGAGATCGACAGATGAATACACCCTCCTACCCCCCATCATGCCATCTGACCATCTGAAGTTGTGTACATGATGGAAGGCCAAGAAACGTTCTAAGAAGGGGCGTGGACGTGTCTGAAAGGACTTTTTCCTTTCTGCCCAGGCCAGCCAGGCAGCAGAGCCCTGCACTGCCTGCGGCTGGGGAAGACTCTGTTGCTATGCGCCGGAAGCTTAATTTTATTATTGCTCTCCCCTATTTAATGTCTGTCTCTCAGGCAGCTGGTGATGTTTTAATGAAGCTGGAATTGTATAGTCTGTAGCGCTGGATAATCATAAGCTGCCGAGTCAGAATCAAATTAATAATTCATGAAATTAAAGTGTATAATTAATTTGAACCGTGCAGATGAGAAGAAGGGCCAGAGCCCACAGGAAGGAGCTGAAGTGTGGGGAGCGTTTACTGAACTCAGCTTCTATCCCCAAATAGTGTAAATCGGCTTATAGGGCAGGTGTAGCGAGTCTGTGGGTCTCTCTGCACATATAGGTCTACCTGAAACAAAGTACTTTCATCTCAAACTTGGATTAAGCTTCTTAGAAGCTGTGGAGCATTTTAATTGGTTTTGATTCACCCTGCCTTGGCCCCAGAAAAATCTTGTTTTAATGGGAAATGAGATTGTCAGATGTTATTGGTTATGAATCTTGGTGGCATGTGGGTCCCTTGCAGGCTCTGTCAGAACATTGGCTCTTTTCTGCAGTCGGCAGAGACGTAAATCACAGTCCCCAATTATGGAGTCCTTGCGCTTCCTAGCCCCTTGATTTCTCTCTCATGAGTGTGCTTCTTCTCATATACACACAGACATGCACACAGGGAAATACAAACAACTTCCTGTAGACCAGGGATCCCCAGCCCCTGGGGTCTAATGCTTGATGATATGAGTTAGAACTGATGTAATAATAATAGAAATAAAGTGCACTGTAGTGCGCTTGAGTAATCCTGAAACCATCTCTTCACTCCCACCCCGTCCACTCTCCATCTATGGAAAAATAGTCGTCTCTGAAACTGGTTCCTGGTGCCACAAAGGTTGGGAACCACTGCTCTAGACAACAGGGAGGGTATGTCTCGCATCTGGTACCTCCTTTTCCTGCTCAGATGTGTTTTGCAGTAGCTGAAGAAAGGTGTTCTCGGTGCCATTTTAGCAGCAAAGTGAAGGCAGAGGAGCCTGAGGATCTACCTCATCCAGAGATGGGGCCTGGTCCACAGATTTCGGAACCGCACTGCCTTCCTTGTCTGACACTTTCAGGCTGCTTTGTGATGCTCATCTCTGTCCCCTCTTGAGGTGGAAGAGGGCAGGGGCTCTGCTTGTTACTGGTCATGTTGACATTACTTGCTGAGCCTTTGCCTGTACTCTTCAGCTACTGACTGGGATCCCATTACTGAGCTTTGGGATGCCTGCCCTGGTCCGCTGTGTGTGCTTGGCTTTGAGTGACAATGCCGTAGTAAGCAGAGGGACCTTTGGGGTCCGCTCCTCACTGGAAAATCCCTTGTGGTATTTTAGGCTCCTAAGCATGACATGTTCCTCCCCCAGTGGAGACATGCAGAGAGCAGGAAGGCAAAACAGGGACCTGCATTTGTCCCTTCCTCCTTGTCAGGCCTTTGAGAGTTCTTGTTCTAAAGGGACACATGCTTGGAGGCTCTGATATTGACTAATAATGCATAAATTCCCCCAAGGTTTGTGCCGAAGTGAGCCTCCACTGACTTTAGCTTCTTGAGTCTTCTGAATGCTTATTTGTCTCTCACAGAGAGGCTGCTGTCTACCCCTGTGTTCACACACTTAACCAGAAACCCCAGGAGGAAGTCCTCCTGAAGAGAAAACTCCTTAATCATCCAGGGCCTCACACACCAGAGTCCAGTTCTCTTGACTCTCTCTTGATCTTCTCTAACCTGGTTGTTTGCATGGCCTTCACTTCTATACCACCTTCCTGCTTCCCCACAGGTAAGGTTTCAGCCCCTGGTGATTTGCCTGACTGATTACCCATAAACACATCTCAGGTTCTGTTTTGCTTCCAGCAATCCTTAAACCATTGCATGTCTAACATTCTTAGACTAATGCACAAATCAGGAACATTTGATGCCCAACCCATAACAAACACGTTTTGGGGCAGAAATAATGGTCCTGTAATATGTCTGGCTTCCTATCTTCAAAGCAGTTTACATACACAAGTAAATCCTTAAAGTAGCTATCCATCTTTTTTTTTTTTGGCAAGAAAGCCAAGACGGAGAATTAAAGTGACTTGCTCAAGGCAACTGGAATGGCTGGCACCATGATGGGTTTTGTTTTGTCCTACTTTTTGGTTGGTAGAGGGAATCTTAAACAACCTCAGGATTTGGAAATGAAATGTAACCACCTAAGAGCTTCTGGAATTTCCTTGTGTTCAACTAAAAATTTTTGACTGCCCTGGGGGATTGGATATTATCTCTGAAAAAGTGTTATCCTATTACATGGTGTCTTGTATAGTCCTTTAGCCTTAGAAGTTTAATCTGTTTTTGACCAGATTAAATATCATTTGAGACTACTATGCACAATCAGAGTTTGTGCATAGTATTT
The DNA here is from genome assembly GCF_003369695.1 of Bos indicus x Bos taurus. Classification (NCBI taxonomy): domain Eukaryota; kingdom Metazoa; phylum Chordata; class Mammalia; order Artiodactyla; family Bovidae; genus Bos; species Bos indicus x Bos taurus. The sequence goes on along the minus strand of NC_040078.1, from coordinate 4,290,335 downwards.
ATTTGTGAGTTCTCTTTTTACATACCAACATTTTGGTCAACCCATAGCTGCTTCCTCTAGGGAATGGGATCTTTCTGACTTGAATAAGGAAAGTTTACAGAGATTATGGTCTTTTTCTGGGTTTAATGTAGAAAGAATAGGATGGGATGAGAATGATGGCTCCTGGGTCTACCTGTCCATCAGTTGAGTAATTGGACTCTGACCTGCCAGCCCAGTTGTTTTAGCCATGCTAACAGTGATTAGGTTAGATTGCATAGGATCAATCAGTTTAATCAACCAAGTGGCATGCAGCCATGAATATGGCTGGAACCAGTGAATTAACCAGAAAAGCGCAGTCATATCTGGGTATTTGAGCAGACACAAGCTGAATCCACACCAAGTACCATGTTTGAAGTCTACTGTGTATAAGGTGGAGCTTTATGAGGTATAAAAGGTCTTCAGAAAGTCTCATAGGAAGAGAGGTAACTCGTAAAACCAATAATGACGAAGGAATGCTTTACTAGTAAAAGTAGCACCGCACCTCACACTGGGGAGCAATTCTCCTTAGATGTCCTTTGTCCGGATCTTCATCGCACTCTTTGTACAGGACTGGGAGAGTGACTTTTACATAGGAAGAAGCTGAGGCACATCGAGGGGCAATGACAGCATCGGATTCCCTGTGAGCAGAGGCAGAGGTGGAGACGCGCATCTGTCTCAGCAGTCACTTTGTCTAAGAGCCTCTCTTGTATGCCCATGATGCAGGACGAAGCTCTTCCTCTAGCTTTCTGGGTTCCCTCCAGCCACTCTTCTTGATCACTTCACTTTTGTCAGATGCTTGAGCAGTGCAATTCGGTGTTCAGTTCAGTTCAGTCACTCAGTCGTGTCCGACTCTTTGCGACCCCATGAACCGCAGCACGCCAGGCCTCCCTGCCCATCGCCAACTCCCGGAGCCCACGCAAACCCATGTCCATTGAGTTGGTGATGCCATCCAACCATCTCATCCTCTGTCGTCCCCTTCTCCTCCTGCCTTCAATCTTTCCCAGCATAAGGGTCTTTTTTGGTGTTAGGGTTTTGCTAAAACTCAACACCAAGCTTAGGCTTTATTAAGTTGCAGACCCCCAGGGATAAATATTTTGACCCTTTAGCAGCTCCTGAATGAATTATTACACTCATCCCTTGGCATGTACATAATAAACATGTAATGAAATTCAGTAATTAACTTATTTAATTTATGTATTTGTTTAATGTGTGCCCTTAATATCTGTCTTATGATCTTAGGAAATCTCTGCAATTCTGTTGGTTTTGATTATAAGATTCTAGGACACAGGGACTGTGGCTGTGCAGTTTTATTTGCTGTTCACTGTGTCACATTAATAAAATTACATTTGGTTATAATTCAAAAGAGTAAGTTCCTGTATAGAGTATTTTAATAAAGTCCATTTTGGAAGAACTAACATAATTTTGAAAGTAGTAAGGCAAATAAGCTTCACTTAGTGGTTCTGAGCAGAGGTGGGGTAGTTCTTTGTGTGGGTCTTCTGGCCTGCTGCATCCATTCATGCAATTGCAATTGTTTTTTATTATCGAGATTTAGAGATTGATTTAAACTGTGAGGGACACACACACCTCTGATGGTAGGGTCTTGAGTTGGTTTGGAGCAGAAGCCAGCAGTCCCTTCTTACACACCAGAGATGATTCATGGTCACTGTCCTTTGGCACGTAAAGAGGTGACTTCTGCCATGCATGCCATGAGACTTTTTGCCTTTGTCAGCTGCTAGAATTTGGATGTAGGCATTGTATGGTACAGTTGCTCCCGGGTGGCTCAAGTGGTAAAAGAATCCCCCTACCAGTGCAGGAGATGCAGGGGACATGGGTTCGTTCCCTGGGTCTTGAAGATGCCCTGGAGTAGAAAATGACTGTCCACTTCAGTATTCTTGCCTGGAAAATTCCATGGGCAGAGGAGCCTGGTGGGCTACAGTCCATGGAGTTGCAAAGAGTTCAACGTGGCTGAACACACACACACACACACACACAAACAAACATTACATGGTACATGGGCTTATTTTGTTTGTGTGCCAGAGGTCTTTACCCCAGCTTCCAAGTTAACAGTTACTACTGCATCCCCCAACCTGGAAAGGGCATTGGTGAGAAGTCGTTTGTCCGAGATAGAAGAGGGAGGCTCTTACCTTACTGATGATTTTAGCAGAATTTGTGAGCATTTGCATCTTCCTTCATCATCTGCTACGGAAAATGGAGATGGCTCATTCCAGCTGATCCTGGTGAGAATGGGGTGGCTCTGGTTAACACAAGTGATGCTTTTCAGACTGTGCTTCTTGGAGAGGGGAGCAAAGTGCCCACAAGCACTGACAAGATCCTGCACGAACACGTTCCTAATTCTTGTGCAAACCAATAATTTATTTGTTTTCCATAGTGAAGCCCAAAGCATAGAAGGTTTGTAATTTTCAAAAATTATTTATTATCATTATAACACTTCTCCACAGGCAGCAGATAGCCCATTATTCAGAATTATAACCTATCCTGGTTTTTGATCCTGCCTGAATAATGAAATTGGAAGAAATGCAGGAAATCTGGGTATTCGTGTTAACTAACCATACTTCACTCAACAGGAGGCGGGAACCTCGCCCAACCAAAGATTTGTTTATTTTCTCAAAAAGGCATATTTTGTGCTCAGGGCCTCTGGTTTTTAACTTTCCAACACCAGTGAAGAGTCATTGAGTAATTTTTAACTGCAGGATGCATCTCTTTCCCCAGATTCTCCTCACCCACTGCAACATATTTCAGTTTAAATGGCCTGTTCTTTTTCTTCTTAGAGCTGTGTCTCTGCATGGGTGAGAACTACAAAACCGGTCAGGAGGAATTTGATATGCCAAGTGGGTCAGCTCATTATAACTTCTAGGAAACCACAAGATAATTGTAGGGCTCTTGCTGGTAGGCTCCTCAGCACTGTGTTAAGCATTTTATACTCTTCTCTGCTCTGCTTGCAAGAGCTGCTTCTCTTTACGGTCCCTTTTATAGGACATCGGAATAAAGGTGGTTGACATGTATTTTCAAGGCCGAATTTTCCAGGCAGTGTCCAAGGCTTATCTGGTAACTGACCTTAGCGTTTTAAAACAGCAAAAATAAAATATGTGACTCAATCCCTATAGTAAGTAGGAAGTAAATTTTGAATAGTCAGCTTCAAATCATCAGAATGCCTCTGATGATAAAGAGTGAGTTTTTCACTAAATAATGGCCTATTGATGGATTCACTCACTATGAAATGGTCAGAATTGACCAACTGAAATACCTTTTGCTCTTTATCCCTGTGCTCAGATTTGTGCCTTCATTTTTTTCTCCCTCCTTTTCCTCATTTTTATCATAATTAAAAAGTATTTTTATCATAGAAAAATCTTCCTATTTTTATCATCAAAAATATTTATTATTATTATTATTATTATAACAGGCAGCATTTATATAGCATTTACAATATGCTTGGGACTCCTCTTGGCACTTTTTAGGCAATTTAGCTAAGGGAAACAAGTGAAGTAGATTTAAATATTCTCTCTGTCTTACAGCTAAGGCATGTGAAGCCCAGAGAGGTTAACTCACTTACCTAAGGTCACACAGCTAATCAATGGCATATTGAGTCTATGTAGGCAAGTGGTCTGTCTTGAGAGTCTATGCTTTTAATCAGTAAGCTGTGCTACTTCTTAGCATAAATGCAGTAAGCAGAGATAATATAATAACAATGAATAGTAACAGTAGTAGTAAACATTACTTTATATTTCCTACGCATCAGGTACTGTGGCAAACATTTTAAATCAGTGTCTCATTAATCTTCCTAGTAATTTGATTACTGTTAGTATCCCTTACTTCACATATTTAGAAACTGACGTAGTTTCTAAACTTGCCCCGTTACACATATAGTAAGTAGCAGAGCCACTTATTATTGTTGAGATAAATCCTGGAGGGCTTCAGGACATTTCAAGGCCACAGTAAATCTCTGTGAGGGAACAGAAGGTGGAGTGGGGAGTTGGAGGAGGTTTGGGATGGTGGGTCTTTCCGACGAGTCTGTAGTCAGCGAATCCATTTCTTGTCTGTTATTTGCTCTGCTCCATGAACATAGCCTCTCACTCTCAGTCCCCGGCTTGATGGCCTTGATGAGAAGAGTGAATGTGGAATGGCACAGAGCCATCTCCACAGCCAGCTCTCTCACCTAAAGTGATGCCTTGTGACCCGGTAATGCCTGCCGCGTGTCCAGAAGCCAGGCCCGTGGCCATTCTGACCTCCTTTGCCCCTCGGGAAGTGGCCGTGTGGGTCCTGAGACTGCTCTGTTCATGATGAGCATGAAACTGCGCCACCGTCTCCTCCTTGGTCTTCAGGCTCAGTTCTTGCCATCCCTCTCCTGTCGCTCTGAGAGGTTCAGTGTCCTCCTCCTTGAAAGGTCTTACTGGAACAAAGATGTCTATGGCTCTCCCTTGTCCCTCTGGCCTTAGCCGCCACAAGCCAAATTGGGGGCTGACCAACCTTGGAGTCAGGCTCCAAGATACATTACTCAGAAAAAGTTCCGCTTTGTGTGAACTTGGTCAAGTCTAGAACAGCAACAGAACATAAACTCCAAAAGTTTCAACTGGCTCCATTCTATTGGTATTAAAGAAGCAACTCAGTAACCATTTATTGCAAATTTTAACCATATTTTCCCTTAAGATTTATCAACACCTTTCTCTGGATGGTGGGGTTTTGAGTGTGTCCCTTTTGTTTTAATGTGCAAAAATGGAATGCACACATGGGTGGCACTCATCAGAATGAAGTCAGAAAAATGGAAGATGCCAGTGTTTTTATGCCGGTTCATTCTTGCTCTCTATCTGTGTATACGGACATGTGTGTGTCTGCTCATGTCTGAGTCTGTGACACGTGGTCAGCAGTGTCTTTTGGAGGCTGGCCTCCTTCTCTGTCATCTCTAGGAACGTCTCCACAAGGGACAACCCCCTTGAAGTATTTCTGTGTCTTTCTCCTTGTTTCCCACTGTTTGCTTTCCATTCCCCCATCACATGTTAATGGCTCACATCATCTTCCCTTTTCATCACCCGAAAAACAAAATCTCACTTGGCTTCTCCTCTGATTTCAGCCTGTCACTTGATGAGGTCCCTGCTATTTATATTTTTGTTTGTAGGAGGGAGCGGGGAACATATAAATAAAGCCCAGGCAAACCCAACCGCCCGGCTGGATACGAAGGGACTCCCTCATCTCATGGCAGCAGGGCTGCCTAACTGGTAGTTAAGCAGGGCCCAAGAGGTCCACACTGTGAATGCCGTTGAAAGGGTTACTGGGAAATGCAAACAAAAACAACATGCAAATGAGGCTGCCAGCAACAGGTAGACTTAATCAGATGCTGTCAGATGAATTCAGCATCTCCCCGATTGTCGCCTCTCTTTGCCTCCCATTCGGAAGCCCTCATCTGCTCCAGATGTGGTTTAATTTACTGCGACTTGGCTAATTACTGTAATTAAGGATTAATTACTGTTAATTACTTTCACATAAACTCAACGCCAGTCAAAGAGCGGAGCCTTATGAAGTCTGCCACCGGAGTGAGCACGGCTCGGCGGCCTGTGTGAGCTCTGCAGGTCTCTGTGTATTGCCTGGGCCCCTGCTGCCACAAATCTGCCTGACCTTCCAGCATCACCAGCGGGATGGCAGAGCCAAAAGTGCAGGAAGGGTCAGCGCTCCAGCCCGCACAGGGCATCAACTACCAGGCACTTCCTTACACCGCGGGCAACCGGAAGGGCAGGGCTGATGTTGGGGATGGCCTGAACAACCTGCAGAGAGAGCCACGAAGCACCAGCCGTGCCCCATGAATGTGGGAGCCAGTCTTGTCTTCTTTTTCTGCTATTATACTGTTGGCTTCGTGAGCTAGCAAGAAGCCTGAATTCCACATTGGTACTGAGGCAGGGGAGAAGTTCACCGTAGGTAATTGGAACAAAAATAAAAGAGATGGCCATAAGTCAGCCCCAGGTCATCCATTTCTTCCTAAGTGCCACCTGCCCTTCTTCTTCCCTAGGCTCCACCTTTCTCCAGCTGTTTAGAATCTTTCCCTTTCTCATGCATATGTGCTTAAAGTTGCTTAGTTGTGTCCGACTGTTTCGACCCCATGGACTGCAGCCCACCAGGCTCCGCTGTCCATGGGGATTCTCCAGGTAAGAATACTGGAATGGGTTGCCATACCCTTCTCAAGGGGACCTTCTCAAACCCAGGGATCGAACCCAGGTCTCCCACATTGCAGGCAGATTCTTTATCATCTGAGCCACCAAGGAAGCCCTTCCCTTCCTCATTTCATTCAAATGATCAAAGATAGAAATTGTGCTTTCTCAAACCCTCCAGTTCTTCCTTTGTCTCCATCCTTGACTGAGACTGCTCTACTTAACGATATCAAGGCTCCACAGTTGCTCAGTGCAATGTGTATTTTCCAGTTCTCATGTTAATGGACTTCTTTCTTTGATGTACTTGATACTTTCCTTCATGACCTCCTCTTAGAATCCCTATTCTCTTGGCCTCTGTGATTCTGCATTATTTTGTTTCTCTTAATGGGTTTCTCTTTTGCCACAGGACCCTTAGATATTGGTGTTTCCCTCAAGTTCTGATCTCACATGGGCTATGAATGGATCTCATTCTACATACATCCTGACTGATTCCATCCATCTCAGGATGTCTGTGACTCATCCTCCAGACTGAGAACTCCTTGATGCCAAGTTGTGTGTTTCATTCATTGTTCTGTCCCACAGAGATGTAGTGGTACGATCAACATGATGTTGTTCCTGTTTTCTGGACCGTGCAACCCTGAGCCATACGCATCTTTTGATATCCACCAGTGCAACTTTCAAGGGTCTTTCTTGTTTCCTGTTCCACCTTTACCATTGCAAAGGAGAATTTTTCTGTTGGGGTGAGGCAGGTCTTTGAATTTGTCATTCAAGAAAATCCTAGGACTAGATTGTTTCAAAGTGGGGTCTGAAAAGGGTCTTTTTGATTGTGAAATTCCAAAAGATGTATCACTGATGCTGAAAAAGAATGCTGGGATACTTTGTGATATGTTTTTATTCTCTGTATTATCATCTCTATAAAAAGTAAGCTGCCTGGATGTAAGTAGGGTTGTCTTCATATTGACAAAAAGATACTGCTCAAGTGAAAAGGAAACCTTAATTGAGGGAAAAAGAAACATTGAAATGATTTTTTTACTATTGCCAATTAAATTATTCAGTAAATTGAAAAAATAGTATTTATATTTGAATCAATTATAAGTAAGATTTTAACTTTTATTAAATATTTTAAAATCTTAAACTAAACCGGCTGATCAATTAAAGAAAAATGTTTCATAAAATTAAACTGTGTTTTTTTTTAAATAGACCCATTTTGTGTTTGTTTCTATGTCAGAGAAATATGCTATTAATTTTTTTCTTTAGTTGACTAGAATGCAAATGGATTATTGGTATCACTCATACCCATGCAGGTATTCACTTACTCTGTGTTACTGTGTAATGTAAGTGTAGATTCATTTTGTATGTGTACTGTATTATATTTTGTATATGCTTGTATTTTTCACTACATGTTTGCACTCTGTGATTTGAATGGATGTTCAGATATATGTGATTTCAGTGGGAGTATACTTTATATACAGAGCAAAGACATCAAGACTGTACGTTTTGAAGTTACCTGCTTTCTTGTTTTCCTTCTGGAATTTTATGTTAAGGAGTATATTTCTGAAAGTGTAGATTCCCAGTGATGGTTTAAAGGAAGTGTTTCTTGTATACCATGAACCAGAATCAACTTCAACGGACAACTCATTTGCAAGTGTAAAATAACAGAAAATATCAAACTATACTGCAAAATTATTTAACTGCATTCTAGTATTTCTTGACTGAATAATCAACTGCATGACTTGAATTTCTCCTTCCAAGTGATTTGTAAGCCATCACCGTCAGATAATGTGTTTGTCATGGCTATGTACTAACTCTTGAAATCAGGTATTGGGTGTGTTTTTCCTCTTTGTATAAAATGGCTATAACATAAATGGCTCACATAATGTACTGTTTGAATGCCTGTTGTATGTCACACACAGGACCAAGCCCTGGGGATAACATGGTATTAAATTATCTGTAGTGATGAATTACAGTGTGATAAAATTAATAATAACCATTACCACGAGAAACAAATATAGTTTGACATATTGAACACTTTTTTCTCTTGTGGTGGTATGCATTTACTTAAATGTCTGGATAGCATGTAAGGAGCTAGGAATGGAAAGATGATACTATGATAGAACTGTGATCTGGAGGGGGACTAGTTATATAATTTTTCTGCCAATGCTGTCAGGTATTTTGGGAATATCTCTGAAATAAGGAAATGTGGAATAAACAGATAATATCGTGACATCATTTTCCAAACTAGAGAGCAAGAACTGTAGTTATTAGGTGAGAAGGGAAACAGAACATTTCAGATTTTTCTATAATTCATTGATGCTACTATAAAAATATACATCTTCAGGTAAAGTTTACTGTAAATGTTTAATTAGATTATATGTTAAAAAATAAAAAAAAATTAAAAAAGATTATGTTATGCAGTTATTTATGTTATATTGCATAAGATACATATCCACTGTAGCTTTGGCTCATCTCTAATCAAATTACAATATATATTCCGTATCTGCAGCACCACAATCATTTGAAACAATATATATCGCTTTTGTAAAATGAATTATTTAGATATAAGTATTCATTCAACATTTAGTGCAAAAGAATTTATTGAATGGATAGAGAGACCCAAAGTAAGCATGCATGGATATGCATAGTCTAGATAGAATGAGACTAATTTGTGTACACTGTCCACGTATAGAATATGTATGGTTTTATACTTAAGCAGTTTTTTGGGTAAATATTAAAGATTCATATGTGCCTATGTATGGGCTTGTATCCCCATGGACTGATTCAGGGACTTGTGTATAGGAGGATCTCCTTGCTGATAGTAATAACAAAGCTGAAAAGAAAGCAATTGAGAGAGCAAGGGAGAAGGGAAGAGAACAGCCGTGATTAAGTCGGCATTGTTCTATACGATCGCCGGCTGCCTGCTATTGTTTTCCAGCATTTGAAGATGAAACATACTCATTTAGCTTTCAGAACGGATGGCTTTAATAAGGGCAGAGCAGAGAGGTGGGGTAACACTGATGACTAGAGAGACCCATCAAGGCTCCCCCTAAGGCCATTCCGTCAGAGCCGAGGACCACATGACCATTAAGTCTGCAATCAGGACAAGTTTTCAACATTCCGGGGTATCCTTCAATGGCAAAAAGAGTCGTTTGGAGTCAAGGGAAGATGTATATCAGCAGTAATTGGATTCTGGCCAAAGCTCTTAGGACAGTATTATCTATGGTGAGGGAATTGAGAGGGGCTGGGCTGAGCCAAGCGGGTGTGATCCCAGCCACAGTCAAGAAAGCAGCAGCCACCAGAGGCCTCAAGCTGGGGGTGTCCCGGCACACCGAGCTGCTGGTTTGCCCAGGAGTCAGTGGGGCCTGTCTGTGGGTGTAAGTGATCCTCTTTCCCCGGCAGAAAAAGGTTTCTGAATATCCCAAGGGATGAAACTCTGGGCTCCCAAGGATGAGGCCACCCTGGTTGCACTTGACTAGACAAAGCTATTTAAGGCCTGAAAGTGCCCCACGCACCCTCTCCTCACTGCTGCCCCCTCCCCTCTCTTCACCCTGACTACTTCATTACAATCTGCCTTGAGGCCGGAATTGCCCTGCTTAAGCCTCAAATCATTATAATTACCATTATTAGAAATAGCTGCGGGGGAGGCATTGGAACACCAAGTAAAAATGTGTGAGTGTGTCCGCCGGCCCTGGAATCACTCCTTTTGAGCTCAGGGGACCACAAGGCATGAAGGTTCCACCAAAGCCAGCTAATGCGATGGCTGTCAGCTCTACTCACCCCACCTGTCAAGAGGGGGATGCAGTGGGGTTCATTTTTTTAATTGACACCTTCCTCTCTCATTCCATGCTCTCTCGTCTCAACCTAATTCCTCCTTTCATCTTCCTTCTTTGAGAAAATCCATTCCTTTGCTCTCCAAATAAAGAAAAGGGAAAAAGCCATACAAGGAACAGTGAGATACACATTATCCTCCAGGGGAAAAAAAAAAAAAAAACAACACATAGATTTTAACAAAGGTGCAAACCAGGAAAGGCAACAAAAGTCAGAAAAATAATTGTCAGCCACGTATGAGGCAGACAAGATGGATAGATGAAGGAGAGAGATACAAGAAAAGCGAAGCAGGGTAGAGAGAAAAAGAAAAATTTGCTTAAAAATTAGAGAGAGAATGAGATAGAGAAGAGATGATGAAAATATTGTACGTTTCTCATTGTCTAATTTCCTTCTAGTCTTTCTTTAAATGAAACCTAGAGTTTCCTGCAATTGAAGGAAAGTTGAGTTGGGAATATGGTGGAGCCGGAAAATAGATGTCACATGAATGTGTTTGATTTTTCAATTCATAAGGACTACTCTCTGTAGACATTCAGGAAGGGTTGTGAGGTGAAATGGGATGCGGTGCTCTTGACAAAGATTCAAGGAGACAAGGAAGAAAGGTGTGTGTCCAAGTGGATTCTACCCAACAGTGGTACCTAGACATCTCCTTGTTTTTATTTTTGGCAGCCTTGGAAGTTTACCCAGTCTGTGTTTTCTTAGCACCTGATGACAGAGCCTCCTGAGAGAAGCTCCTTCTGTAAGCCTTGGGCTGTTAAACTTTTAGACCTCTGAATGATCGTTTGCTTAAAGTTAGATTGACATGAATCACATATAACATTAGTGGTATTTAGAGAGGGACTGGGTCAGCTAGTCCCTTAAGTCAAGAAATATTAGGATGAAGTTAGGGAAACAAATCTTTTTATTTCAGTGTTTTACTTCAATGTATTGTTTGTTTTGTTTTCATGTTTAGTTAACTCATGATATAATTTGCATAAGTAAATGTATTTCATGTGTCCTGTTTGATGAGCTTTGACAAATACGTCTATCTCCCCCAATCACCACCCCAGTCAAGATAGAGAACATTTCTATCCTTCCAAAACATGCCTTCATACCCCTGTGCAATCAGTTCCCCTGCCACTATCCCTGGCTCCTGGCTACTATAGACTAGTTTCTAGATTTTCATGGAGATAAAATTGTACAGAATGTAGTCTTTTGTGTCAGCTTTCTTATATCTAAAATCGCAAAAAATAATATTTTGAGATGCATCTGCACTGTTGCTCAACTCAGCAGTGTTTTCTTTTTTGTTGCTGAATAGTATTTCATTATGAGAAAATACCACAACATGTTTATCCATTTTTCTGTTGATGGAAATTTGGATCGTTTCCAGTTGTATTCTCAAGAATAAAGCTACTGTGAACATTTGTGTGCAAATCTTTGTGTGACATATATTTTCACTTTACTTAGGTAAACACTTTGGATTTGTGCTCCTAAGTTGTATAACTGTATATTTAATTTGTAGGAAACTGTTTTCAAAGTGGTTATACCTCTTTCTCTTCTTGAATGAGACTATACATTCTTTTCTACAAAGGGAAAATTAGGTGAGATATTACATAAAGTGATACAAATAGGTATATGGCTAGTGGATATAAGCTCTCATATTCTGTAAAGCTATATTTATGCTCAGATGAATAGTTTAAATTATCCCATTTTTAAAATTAAATAACCTTAAATAAAACCTTCCCTAAAATCTACAGGTCTAAATTATTAATTGATCTCATTGAATGTGCAGTTATCTAAGGAAACTTGGAAACACAGTTCTAATACTCAGTGTGTTCTATGGCCCAGTTTCTCACCTTCTCTAAAACATCTTCCCTAATCAACGCCACCCTGGATTCCCTTAATTCTCATTCTTTCTACTCTTACTCACGTCAGTAATACTGTAGTGCCATCCAGTTTGGACAATATTATTTCTAGTTGGTGTAGTAGTTGGTCTGTTTAGGAATACCAGTTTTGGTACAGATCCCTTACAAGCTGGAGCGTATTTTCTCCTCTTCATAGTCACCATGCATCTTACTAATGTCAGGCATACTCTAGGTGCTCAATAAATACTTGAATAAGTGAAGCTAGTCCCCAGGAGTTATAGTTTAGAAAACTCACTACCCCTCTGTACTCTAAGGTGAAACATCTTAAATAACACATAAGGGTTCCCCGGTGTAAATCAGTCATAGACAGACATTCATACTCCGTTTTATTATAAAATCATCCTGCCTGTTCATGTGCCTTAAATGGGCTCCACATTCAGCTCCTTGCCTTTGAGTAAATAATCACACGCTAAAGCTCAAGAAATCCTTGGTTGTGGGTTTTGTTTTTCCACCCCAGCTGCTGACGTGTTGCCTAGCGGGCTGTATTCTGCGCTGCACTTCGTTCTCTCTCACAGCTTGTGGTGAGCAAAATTATTCCAAGATTCAATGAATACCTGCTATTGAGAGGCTTCCCTAAGCACCCAAACTGGTCTTTTGTTAGTGGTTATTGAGAGGATTGTCACAGCCATTGACCTACTCAATTTTACTTCAAAAGAAATGAGCATTTTTCTTCCCCTTTCATTTCTAAAAGCAGATATGGCAATTTGCTTAAATTGCTGTCTTTAAAAGTTTAGGTGATTATAATTTTTTTCCCTCTTGCCTTTTTTCTTCCTTTTCACTTAAGTAGCACAGCGCCGTCTCTTTTTCTGGGGTTGGACACAGTTCCTACTGCAAGCTTTATGATGAAGTGACTGTGTGTGTGTGTGGGGGGGGGGAGTGTGGGTGTGTGTGTCCTGACACATTAGTATTCATTTACCTGAGATCTCCGAGACAAAATGAGATTATATTGAAATTGGTGATTAACATTTTAATTCTGAAGTCTCTTTTCTTTAGGCACAAATACTAGAGGTTTACAGCTTTAAACATTCACCTAATGGAAGGTCTTGATTTCTTTGTGGAAAAAGATATGGTAGCAACTAACTTCCGTGACTGAGAATAGGAAGATAGGTTACATTTTAAAGATGTCTGTATCTGAAGAAGAGACGATTTGATGTAAATATGGAGAGATGAGATAAGAGGAACAAGTGAAGGATTAGGGTTGCAGTGTAGGGAAGAAGGAGATGATGATGAAATAATGTGGCCATTTGGCAGAGGCCATGAGAGGGTCCTGTTCATGGGTCTGGTTCCCGTGGGTCACAGTTATCTTTACAGTGACCTGTGGCCAGATCAACAAGACATACTGAGCCTTTCCTTCACACCATATGTTTTATATGTGCTGGAACATGATGAAGCAAATACATCTTCAATTGCAATATGGAAAAAATGAAACCTATGGCAAGACTCAGTTCTTCCTTCCGGGAGCTCGGTGTAGTGGCCGAAAAGCTTGCTCCCAGTGGTAGCCAGCTCTCTTACAAATGGGTGACCACGGCAGGTAGAGGATGAATGGAAGGAAAAGAAAGACAGTCCTGGTGCTAATCTGGGGGAAAACCCCTTTAAAGCTCAGACCCCATTATTAAGAGTTTGTATAATATGGGATAAGTATATTTTCTCAGTAATTGGTATGTGCCAGTGATTATATGAGGTGCTTGGGACACAAAGATGAATTTATTAATTAATTCCTAAAATATTGAATGTGTATCTGCTATGTGCTAGGCATGAGTAAGACATTATCTCTGCTCTCAAGGTATTCACAGTTAATGTGAAAGACATACATAATTAGTTCTTTTCAGTACATAATAACAAGTGCTTGGTAATATAGATATTTGTAAAATTCTATGAGAAGACAGGAAAACTAATTCTGCCTGTGCATATTGATATTTGATCTCTGTTACTAGATATAGGATAAAGATTTTGAAACCATCAGGCTTAGAACATTATTAAATATGTCAGCCAAAGTAAAAATATAAAGATGAAATGCTAAGAATTCATAATTTATATGTGTGTGAGTGTTGTTATAAAGGGGCTGTTTGATTCTCCTTTTTTTTCTTTGTCATTGTGTGGGGTTAATAGTCCTGCCTGTCCTAGCTGAGAATTTGACTGATTGGCATATTTTCTGAGACGTACACAGAGAGATCGGCCAAGCAGTCATCGTTGGTATTTGGGGCTCGTGGAGTGAAGACGGCATCTGTGGCCTGTGAGAACAACAGCTCTGGATTTAGTGGGCTAGGAGACTTTTTGGCAAAATTCTTCATAGTGATCCAGAATTCATATGTTTCAGATGTATGCCTTTACTATTCCAAAGAATGCTGGATGAATTTTTAAGGTTATAAATTGCAATTCCTGTTAACAAGCAACCAGAAGGAGTCCTGGAAGTAAAATGTGCTTCAGATCCAGGAGTGAAAGAATGATATACTGGGTCATACAGTCTTTTGTTTCTGTCGTTTAGATGTAATATCTTTACAAGGAAGTAACTACAGAAATGGGCCGTGTGTCCCTGTAGGTTGCCATGGTGGATGGTAGCCAGGCTGTTTTTCCTTTTCTGTTCACTGCACTGCTCTAATAAATGGGGAGAGTGTTTTAATAAGTCCCCTGGTCATCGTCGTACTTATGATCTCTAGATGAAGACAACTTTTTGAGGCCAGTGTCCTAGGAGGCTGGAGTCAGCGTGTGTGTGTGTGTGTGTGTGTGTGTGTGTGTGTGTTTGCACTTGATTTATAAACCACCAAAGCCACGATGAAGTACTAGGGTGAAAATCACCTACGTTAACAGCAAAGAAATGTCACCATCAATTCCAAGAGGGACTTGTAAACCTAGAGCTAACAGCCAATGGTTTAATTCTTTTAAAATAGCAAATTCTTCAGCCTTTCTAGGAGAAGCTACATTCCATCAGAAAAACAAACAAACAAACAAACAAAATTATGGGCAAGAAGAAAAGCTGAGAGTTGTAAAAGTTAAAGAAAAAAAATTCCTGTTTTTGAGAGGCAGTCTTCCAGGGATTCTTGAAGAGAAGAGTACCTTTCCTATTCAAGGTACAGTGAGTTCTGGAGAAACTCCAGAATGGGGTAAACTGCAGATATTTTGTTCTGAGAAAAGGGGAGAAGAGCCTCCAAAGCCTACAACTACAAGGTGTCTTGTGTTATTTTGGACTGGAAGACCCAGCGTACATTCAACACTAAGGATCACAAAGTTAGATTTCAAGTTCAGTGTGTGTTAGTCACTCAGTCATGTCCGACTTTGCAACCCCATGGACTGTAGCCCATCAGGCTCCTCTGTCCATGGGATTCTCCAGGCAAGAATACTGGAGTGGGTCGCCATGCCCTTCTCCAGGGGATCTTCCCAACCCAGGGATCGAACTCAGGTCTCCTGCATTGCAGGCGGATTCTTTACTGTCTGAGCCACCAGGGTAGCTATCCTGTATTACAGCACAGTAGTAGACTCATTTTAAACAGTAAATGGATGAATGAATGACACATTGAGGCCAGTGTCAACATTAGGACTCAGGTATCTGTTTTAGGAAACTGCTATATAAAAAGACTTCTTTTGCTTTGTTCTGTTTTTTACTAATCTTCTTTTAACCTCTGATTTTTAAAAAATAAAATCAGAGAACTACAACTTGCCCCTGAAAACACCAAATGAAGATCATTTTAACCAAATTTGAGCTTTTATTTCGGTATCTACAGAATGAGAGTTAATAGTCTTAGCCAGCTTGCTGCTTGAACATGCTAGAGGCATGAATCTGAGAGTGACTACAGAGCAATTGACAGTGATGAATGTGAAATAGTAATGAATAACTTCATAATGGAGCAGAGATGTCGTTGCTTTGCATGCTAGTTATTGGACAGAAGGAGTGGCACCAAGATCTGACTCCAGTCGTATGGTTGACTTTTCTGCTATGGGTCAGTTCTGGCAAGCAGGGTATAAGCCGGTGAGGATAATTCCTAGTGGGGCAAGGCTCGTGATGGACTAACCCAGCAAGCGTTAGTGGTGATACCGTAGCTGTTGCATTCCTTCCACGCAAGCATCCAGTCAATGACAACGTAATAAGATGGCCATGATCATAGTAATATTTATTGCCTTGATAACAAATTGATAATGGTTCTATTGATCTCTTTTGTTCATTTCCTTTCTCCAACGCAGTCAGAGTCTTGGTTAGCCCTGATGTGCTGAAGTATTCCTTTTTCCCTTTGTCTCTCCCTTTCTTTTTAATAAGACTTCATCAGGACTGAAGGATCCAACACTCCTAGCCCTTGCCATCTGCTACTTTGAATCTTTTTGCTCAAATACTTACTTTCCTCTGCTGCTGTTGAAAATGATTTATGTTGAACCTGTACTTTTGCATAACCTTGTGTTTTAGACCCCTCAGAATTTATTAAGTACCATCTCTGAGACTGTGCGTCATCTTTCACATGTTTCCTAAATTGATTCCAAGGAAATCCAGTATTCTGTCAGATAGCTTACTAACACTGTATCACTTAGGATTATATTTGTCTGCTAGCACCATTCTAAAAATAGGATGGCTTAAGCAATATGTTATGGAATAGAATTCCAAAGGTAAGTCATCAGAGAACCGGGGGACTTATAAAGGCATCATTCTGCATTTAATGCCCATTTTCAAGACCACCTCATAATTTAGTATTACTGTTGAATTTCCCAGCCATCTCATTAGCATTCCAGGCAAGAAGGAGGGAAAGACAAGGCTAAATAGGGCATACTTCTTATTTCACTTAATTCCCTTTAAAGAGTCTTCTTAAAACTCTCACATAACAGTACCACATGCATATAATCATACATAAACATATATACATGTGCTTTTATATATATTTTATATATATATGTTTTTATATATAATCATCCAGAACTTAGTCCCATGGCCACGCCTAGCTTCAAGGGAGGCTGGAGAAAGCTAATTATTTACCTTGGCATAAATAAACTGGATATCTCTTTCTAAGGAGGACAAGTAGGATGGGTTTTGGCTAGACAGCTGAAAATCCAATAGGATCATATGGACACGTTTGATTATCGTGATAACTTTGTTTCACATTTGTTCCAGAGCACCAGGAGATGTGCCAGGAGGTAGGGTCAGAGAACAATGTTAGGGTCAGGAATACTGGAAGATACAGACCAATAATCCCATATATTTGATTTTGAGAAATTGAAGTCAGCAGTTCAAAGTCATCTGACTCAAATGGCAGATTCTACTTCCTAGGCTTATTTCTAGCTTAATCTTGTAATTTGAGAAGAATCCCTCTTCTCTGTTTCTTAGTTCCTTACTACTTCCTTATATTTGGATTCAGATACTACTGAAGAAGTTCCAACCATACATCTTATATATGTCCAATGAGCAAGTAGGTCTTGAACACAGCTCCTCTTACGTGAAATAACAATACACCCATGGTTAGTTACTCAGACATACCTGTACATCTCCATAGGGTACCTGATGAATTCAAATCTATTGCCTTGTTGCCTCCTTGAAACAATCCTACAGGTCCTGGGGCTTGTCTGTGGGAGAACCTCCTGATCTGTCTATTGGTTCTGCCTCTCCAGTGGCTAGGACAATGCCTTGTTCCTGGTGGTTGCCTAATAAATAACTTCTCCCTACTCTCTCACAGGAAGGGGTTGAAAGGGTTAATAAGCAGAAGTTATAGACTTGGCCTCTTTTCTAAAATAGCTGTTAATCAGGAAGCAAAAGATACATAAGTAATCTGAGGCGATTTTATTCAGCAGCATAGGTACATTTTTTACATAAGTCCCAAATCTTAGTTGAGCTATTTGGGTATCATGGGGTGAAGGGCAGAGAGAAAGGAGGATCACATCCTGGTTGATTATCTGTCATCTATCTGCAAGACCTTATTCCATGTAATGTACCAAACTTTCAAGGCAGTATTCTTATTCTCTACACTAAATGTACAAAGTTATATTTTCTACACCAAGCTTAAAAATGAATACTTTCATCCTCATTTTAAAGATGGGGAAACTGAGTCTGAGAGATGAAGAAAGCTGCTCAAGGTCACATACCTAGTGAGTGGCAAAGCTGACATTAAAATCCATATTTTTTTCCACTGTGGCATATTTCCTCTCCAAGGAAAAATATCAAAGAAGGAAACTTAAACTTTGCAGTGAAAAATTGCAGGAAAGCACGGGCCACAGACTGAGCAATGGCCTGGAAATTAGAATTACTGAATTCTATCTCCCTGACTCTGCCCTGAGACTTTCTTTATCATTAGAAACTGTGTGTTAAAAGTGCTTTATAGAGGCTTGAGACTTTGCTATACAAATGCTAGTTCATCTTAATAGTAACACATATCTACCCCTGCATTTCTGCCCCTATTAAAATTGGGCTAATAATACTGTTTCTTCTCCAAAGTCCTGTAATGACTGATGTGTTGGAAGATACTCAGAGAACTACAAATGAAGTGCCTTTTAAATAGCACCATTTCTCAATACAGTAAGTGTGTAAAATGCTTTTGCATTTTCTTTTTTAAATATTTTCAACTGTGGTGCTGAGAAGACTCTTGAGAGTCCTTCGGACAGCAAGGAGATCCAACCAGTCCATCCTAAAGGAAATCAGTCCTGAATATTCATTGGAAGGACTGATGCTGAAGCTGAAACTCCCAATACTTTGGCCACCTAATGTGAAGAACTGACTCATTTGAAAAGACCCTGATGCTGGGAAAGATTGAAGGTGGGAGGAGAAGGGGATGACAGAGGATGAGATGGTTGGATGGCATTACCGACTCAATGGACATGAGTTTCAATAAACTCTGGTGGTTGGTGATGGACAGGGAAGCCTGGCCTGCTGCAGTTCATGGGGTCGCGAAGAGTCGGATACAACTGAGCGACTGAACTGACTGATACTGGATCTTAGTTACAGCATGTGGGATCTAGTTCTCTGACCAGGGATCAAACCCAAGCCCCCTGCATCTTAGCCGCTGGACCACTAAGGAAGCCCTTGAATTTTCTAATTGAGCTGCATCACTGGAATTTTAAGCAGTGGAAGGAAGTAATAGTCACAATAGTAATTCAGTAGTAATCAGTAATAAACTTAGTCAACCAGCTACAGGTTAGGCCAGTGCTTCTATGATTTTCTGCCAGAGAATTTACTCCCCCTGTAAGATGGCTAACAAAGTCATTATCAGGATAGAGCACATCTGAGATAAGACCTTTTTAGGAGCCTTCAGAAAAATCTCTTAATGAATTCTGCTGTGTGTCTTAACAAATGCATATATAACTGAATATAACTAACATTATATTCCTGAGTTCCATTCTCCTCTAAATACTTTGATTTTCCAATCCAACCCAAGCTGACCTTATGCGCTTATGAAAGATTTTCTTCCACTGGCCTCCATCATGCATCGTAAATAGCAGAATAAACAATCACTCATTGATCTGTTGTTCCCACAGGGTCATTGGCATTACCCAGGAAAGCATGTGATTGTTTTACAACAGAACAGCATAACATGTGTGTGCATGTATGTGTGCTCAGTTGCTTCAGTCGTGTCCGATTCTTTGCCACCCCATGGACTGTAGCCTGCCAGGCTCCTCTGTCCATGGGATTCTCCAGGCAGGAATACTGAAGTGGGTTGCCATGCCCTCCTCCAGGGACTCTTCCTGACCCAGGGATCAAACCTGCATCTCCTGCAGCTTCTCTGCATTGCAAAGAGAATTTACCATTGTTTTACCACTGAGCTACTAGGGAAGACCTTGTGCATGTATATGTGTGTACATATGTAGCTAAATGTGATTTGCTTTGTTTTATTAGAAAAAACACTCAGGCCAAGTCTATAATCAGCAGTTAACTTGTATATTTAAGTGGCCATCCTAAGTACTTTGAAGTAAAGTATTAAGTCTAGTTTTCTTATTGTCGAAGAGAAGCTCAGAAACTCGGCTTTTATGTTTCAAAAACCGTTGAGAAGTATTTTGCCTGTGTTTGGCATCTTGAATGTGCAAGAGGTTCTGAGCCACCAGTATAGTAATTTAAGGCATCCCACTTATGTCTTAGTCATTTACCATGGAATTCATAGGTAAAAGTGGTAGCAACATTCTTAAATATAACTTGGGAAAGTTATGGTGGATAGTTATCGCTTTTCCTAAGTGACTTTCTTAGGAAGAATCTAGATTCTTCCTCATTTTAACAGCAGCATTTTTACATGTATCACCTTTACATGGATTATCTCAAATATTTAACCAAGAGCCCCATAGGAGCCTCCTGGTTCCCCATGGGGACCTGGGCTGGTGATGAGATGAGGGTGGCAGGTGAGCTCCTCCAGGATCCCACTTTTCTTCTGGAGTCAGGCCACTGTGTTCTGTTTTACATGTTGGTCGTCTAAGTAATCCTAAAGAAAAGATTTCATGTTTCACAAAATCCTTTAGAAAATCACTGCATTTTCTCCTTTTTGTCACTCCACAAGTCTTTGAGGAGTTGTTGTTCCCGTTATGCAGATGAGGAATCTAGGCTTCAACAAATTGAGTTTCTGGAGAGTACCTAACTCATAAGTTGCTGAGCACCCACTCAAGTTCTGGTCTTCTGTCTCTAAATTTTGTTTTCTTACCACTAATTACTGCTGACTCCTTTTTCCAAATTTAAAATACTAGTAAATTTGAGAATGATCTTGTTTCTTTTACCCCGCCCAGCTTGCTTTGTAACTTTCCTGCTTATGTAAATGTGACATCTGTATGTGTATAAACCACATACATACATATGTGTGCATATGTATATTTCATGTGTATATATTTCAAAGTACAAAAGGTAGGACTAAATTTATTCAAGAAGATAATTTTGTTCATATTCTTGGCCTTTTATGGATATAATATGACTACATTTCTGTATATTTTGTGGTCTGCTTCCATTCTAGCTCTTAGATTAGAACAGTCATCAACTGTGTGTAACCATAAACAGGTAGCTTACCTCTCTGAATCTTTAATGACATGGACTCACTGGAAAAGAAGCTATTTGCCAGTTTCCACATGAAGAGTGGGCAGAACAGGATTTTGTTTGCAGTCTGTTCTTGGGTCATGGATTAGAGCAGTTGTGAAATAGTAATTCTTTTCAAGGAGAAATTTGCTAAATCTTGTTAATATTTAGGTATCCTAGGACTTGACCTAAGGTGCAGTGAGACCAAGGAAATGGCTACCTGCGTGTTCATGGAGGAATTCTGTACCAGGACATGCCAGGGCCAGGAAGGCTTAGAATTTTGTTTGATTGGAGATCAAGAGCTAGATGATAAGGTCCACAAATCAGAACAGAAACATTTCTTACTCCACCTCGTAATACATACACAGATTGTTGGTGTTAAAGTGATGCATACCAAACAGTCTTGGAAAAAGTATCTACCTGCCCTCCTTACTTGAAAATGAAGAAGTTCAGCCATTGTGATAAATGGTATGGGTACCATTCATTCTTTATTTTGGTTTGTCAGGAGAATTAAAGGTACAGCTGATAATACAATAGACTAGCAGGATTTGAGGTGCAGAATGTTGAAAACTAAGAGCGTTAAATCCAAACCCTGTATTCAAAATACAAAGATAAAGAAAGATTGCATTTTATAAACAGTGGTTATATAAGACAAAGGGAGTATGTATATGTGTGTGCATCGCCAAGGGGGTGCCAGAGGGCCAGGTCATTGGGGTTCCATTGACTTCTGCTGCTCCATGTTTCCTGCTGACTTTTAGGAGCAGTCATGTATATCCAAGGACAGGCCAAGAGATAATTAAGTGGAAATAAGAACTCTACATCCAGCCTCTTCAGAAAGAGGTAGAAAATCCTCCTAATCAATTCTGATTCCTGCTGGCTTTGTTGCGTAAGGTCAGCTTAACAGTCATTAGAAGAGGTCATGGTAGGCTCTGTGATCCCTATCACCTGAAGTTAAATAATATGTCATTAAAAGGGTCAATCAGAAAAGAGCAGATTCTTTTCCAATGTCTCACATATTTTGCAGAAGCTTTTTGCTTCTTGGAATTTCTATCACAAATTTCAAACGTCACAGCAGAAATGTTTTTACATTGAAGTTTGACTGGATTCAGAGGAAGCTCTCCTGAACCCTGATGGGAATGGGAATTGTGGTCATGGGGAGCAAGCATCTATGACATTTGTCTTCACTCCAGTGAGGAGCAAGGTCAGCATGTTACATCAGATCTCGAATGGGACTTGGAAGAGAACACCATGATGTCATGGGAGCATCTCAGGGTGAAGTGAAGTTCGGAGTAGTGGTGGGTGATGGAAAGGACAGAAATAAAGCTTTCTCTATGTCAGTATGGATCAGAAGAGGACACACACGCACACAAATCACAGCTTTACAGTAGGTTTGATTTTAGCCTACGCTTTTCATCTTGACATTGCTGAGTAGGTCTTACTCCCTCTTCCGAAACTTTTCAAGCCACCAGAAATCAGGAAAATCAGTACAACTAAAGTCTTTTAAGATACCCTTCCTTCTCTATGTGATTATCAAGACCATATTAAAGCAACAGAAAACTTGGAAAACAAAGGGGAAAGTGCTGTTAGTCGTCTCCCTTCAATACAGCCACTCTCCACATGTTTTATTCTTCAGTTTTTATCCATTTGCAAACTGACAGGTAAGTAGGTGGGTAGGGAGATACAGATTAGATAGCTAAAACTGGTATCTGTACAAATGTCTCGCATAGTAAACTAAAAATTTATAATATTGTCAGAATTTTTGATGTTGCTATATTACTTTCAAATCATTATTTTTGACACCTGATTAGTATATTTTAGTTTTAAGAATCTCACCTTAGAAATAGGTGAACGTGATGTCAAACAGCATTTGTTATTATTGTCAGTTCTGGGCAGACACAGGAATATAATGATCTATTTTGCTTTTTTCTTCCTTCAATTCTGCTGGGTATTATTTTCAGCAAAACAAAAATGCAAGTTGGTACATATTCAGATATTTGGTTTTTGGAGATTTGGGGTAGATTTGTTCCTTCACGTGAACATATTGTTATTAGCAAGGTTGGATCCTTTGACTACACTGAAAGCTGTAAAGAAAGACAGTAACTAAGGGATGATTGGATGAATCGATGGGTCGATGTGAGAGAAGGAAGGAGGAGATGAATGTGTTGTTGATCAAAGCACAAGTATGTGGTTTAGAAGAACTGTGGATGAAGACCACTATGAACAGTCTGCTTCGTCTCATGGTGGGTACCATCATCTCTTGGATCAAGAGTCAGTACGTAGGAATGATATTTGAATGGATATAAACATACCCAAACCTTTTTTCCTCTAGATGAAAAGTTAGGATTTAAAAAAATAAAAACATTATTGATAAAGGAAAAGGTTTACTGCCTTTTGAAAAATACTTTGAAGATACTCTCTGAGCTAAAAACAGTATAGTATGTGTACTTCTCTGAAGTTGCATTTAAAAGGAGCTTTCAAAGTGGGGACTGGAGTGTGTGTGTGTGTGTGTGTGTGTGTGTGTGTGTGTGTATTCCCTGAATGCTCATTGCCAACTGTGTAATGGCCTTTCTTACTAAAACCCATGTGCGTGTATCTTTGCGTATGTATGAAATATCGGAGAATACAGTATTTAGACCCCATTAGTGAGGGTAAAAATGTACAGATAAACTATATCATTTATGGTTATGATATGGCTACTGTCAAAATAACATGCTATTTTGACAGTTGCTTTATCTTTACTCTCACTGAGTCTACAATAAGAAACTAGTTTCTTAGCAACTAAAATATATTCTCAAACAAGAGCATTAAAAGGAGGGGGGAGCCCACAAAAGAAAGAAGTACACTCACAGTTAAACTCTGGGCAAGCTATTCCTATTGAGTAGGAATGAAATTGGTCTGCAATAGTATGGGGTCCTCTTGCCCGTCTGTCTGCCCTGGGGCAGCGTCACTGGCTGAGCCAGCTTCTGAGAGTTTAGATGTGAGAGCGGGAGGCAGCTTGCATGAGGGTTTAGGAGGGTCTGTCTTTGTTTTTCCTTTTTCTTTCTGTCAGTGTGTGTTTTCTTTTCAACCGTTGTTTATATCCTAGGTAAGAAACTTCTATGAGAACCAGTACCAAAGTTATGGAACAGAGACTGTATTCAGATGTTTCTTTGTTGTGACTTGCAGCCCATGGCTTATGTATTGTGTCATTAGCTAAGTTGATCATGGTAGGGACTAAGGAAGCATATAATTCATCTACTTCAGGCCTGCTGTGTTATGTTCATAAAACCTTTTGAAATTCTCAAAAGTGACATTTCTCAAATTATAATCTGGGGATCTCCAAACCCTTTTGCGGAACTATGAGGTGAAACCCATTTTAATAATACTAAGAGATTATTTGCTTTTTCATCTGTGGTCTTTCATGAGGGTACAGTGTAGCTTTCTAGAAGCTACTTGATGTAAGATACTGCCATAGACTGAACGCAGAAACAAGGATGAGAATCCAGCTGCCTTCTATTGTCAGACACTAAAAAGATTTTCAAAAATATAAAACAAACTCTTCTTAAATTTTGTTTCAAAATTAGTATTTTTCGTAAAACGTGATTTCTTTTAACATGCGATGGGCTTCTGCTTGTTTTAAAATGAAACAATAAACAGTTTAAAATATTTTACTTTCAAATTACTAATACAGGAATTATTGATAGATAGAATCTGTATAAATAAAAGCTCTTCAGAGTCCTCAGTAATTCTTCAGAATGTAAAGGGGTTCCAAGCCCCAAATGTTTGAGAATTACTGCTTCTGCAAACTGGCTATCCATACCCTCATGCGCCTCACGGGTTTAGGGAAGTCACCAACTGTTTCCTTTCAAATGGTGGGGGACGTTTTCAAGCGCCTCCACAAGAAACGAGCAAATCAGAGGAGTCGGGCAATTAGTATCACTTTAGCTCTCTTCGATTTCTTTGTTTGTTTGTTTTGGGTGTCTCTATTGGTTAGATATATTCAGGTAGATAGAGAATCAACTCTTAGGAAAGCCCCACCTTTCCTCACCTCCCCGTCACTTCCTTCCTCTGGTGCCATAGCCAAGGCGTCTCTAAGGAGAATGGCCCCAGTACCTAGGGGCTACCCTGCTAGTGGAGAAGGAAATGGCAGCCTGCTCCAGTATTCTTGCCTGGGAAATCCCTTGGACAGAGGAGCCTGGAGGACTATAGTCCATGGGGTTGCAAAGAGTCGGACATGACTGAATGAATAAACAACAACAACCCTGGCAAATGCCGAGCTTCCCCTTCCAAACAAGATTTGAGAAATAAGACATAGGGGAGAATGAAGAATATGGAAGGATGAGAGGGGGAATTGTTAATTAAGCTCTATTAAATGTTAATTGAAATATAAATTCAAAGCCTCACCAACCCTTGACAGTTATATAATTTAATTAAGTGGTAAGGCCTGTTGCCCCACAGTGTCATTGGGTGTAGAAAGGGAATAAAGTGACCTTCTGCTCGTAAACACCATGGGGGCTTTATTAATCCAAGGCATTTGCCAATAAAGTACATGGGAAAATCGGCAGTAATAATAATTTTATGGAACATGGAAGAATTGAAGGGGCAATTTTGACCTGGGTGGGAGGGCAGTGAATCAGCTGACGTGCTGCCCATGTGATGTTGGGGCATTTGTCACTGGGGCAGAGGAGATGAGATCCTCACATGTGCCCTTCCACGTTTATAGAAGTATTCTCTGCACTTGGAAAATGTCTGTTGAATTCTTGGGACTAGTTTCAATTTTATAAATCACCTTGAAGTGAAAAATTGTGCATGCATATATGTGTGTTTGGACATAAAAGTTTCAAAAGAATGCAGCTTAAAAGGGTTTTGGAGAAGTATTTGATTTCCTAACAGCAAAGATAAGTTTGTGTTTAGCAGTTTTTGTTAAGGTCGTTATGGTGAGTGAACTGTAAAAATGACCTGAATTTGGTATATATGCTGCAAAAGAAAAGTTGTATTATTATCTTTTCTAGCCTTCTAAAGTTCTTAATGGAAAGTAAAATAGTACACGGTATTGTCTATGTGCTTTTGTATCTTTGAATTATTTTTTATTTGTTTAAAATGTTTGTGGTTCTGAGATTTTTTTTTTAAGGTGGTGCAATTCAATTTTGAACATAATTATCACAAGTTAAATCAGCAACCCTTAGTCTTTATATCAGAAAAGCTCCTAGACGACTGCTTCATTCCTTTCTCTGTACAAAAGCATGGTTTGTGGGAATTCTCCGTGTTCTTTTGTTGTGTGGCTCTGTTTCTTTTGGTGGTGGTTGTCTCGCACAGTTTTGTAGCAGGACTTTGTACTCCCTGGTTTTACATTGTGCCCGGTACATTGGTCTCCAGGTTTGAGAGATGATGCTTCAGTTTTAGAAAGGGAGCTGTTTCAAATTTAAAAATGCATTATTTTGCCAGACCATGTTTGCTATCCTGTGGTCTTGGAATCCCTGTTTGTGAGGGACACAGCCTGTTGGTGGCTTTGACCCCATGAAAGTGGCTCCTCCTTCCCTGGGCCACTGGGCTAGCTGGTCGGGCTTGGGGAAAAGCACAATAGAACCTGTCACAGAGTGTTCCCTTACTCCTCGTATGTTAGCAATTTTACTGTGCTCTCTTATTTCCTTTTCAGTTTGGGCCTGAGTACTTTCTTAAAGGAATGTGGATAAAGGCTCTCAGTTTCGGGAGCAGGAATAATGCAGTTTGAGTAGTTGCCTCGCCCTGTCGAGGGGCCAAAGGAGCCTTGAAGGCTCCTCCGTGGAGAGCTCGCTGTTTCATGTGGCCAAGAGGAGCTCAGTGTTCCTTGCCTTCTTTGGGTATTAATAATAATAATGTCAAATAAGACCAGTGATTCTCTGGGCCCTGGAAGGGTGGGCTAGGTGAATGAGTGCATCTCGGCAAGGCTGGATGGGGCAGGTGGGGCATGAGGGTTTGGGATCCCCTCTGCCTCCCCAGCGTCTCCGTGCCAGTGCACCCACCGCCCTGCTGCCTACGTGCCCGGCTCGCTTGTGGACAGGAACACAGATTCATGTGCTCACGGGTAAAAGCAGAGGCTGGGCACCTTCTGAGAGCTTGGCAGAGGCATCCCTGTTTGCTGAGGAGTGTTTCTTTTCTTGAAGCCAGTGCTGAATCTTGGGTCTGCGCTGCTGATGCTGTAGAACATGAGAAAGAGCCGCGGCAGGAGCCAAGTATCTGCCAGACTGTGTCGGGAGAACCTTTATCATTTCTGTCAGATACATCACAACTCGCTTGTCTTACCATACATCTTCCTAAATGTGACAGAATATTCAGCTGTTATTAATTGAATACTCTCTAATTTAACTGCTTAGCAGAAGAAAGAGTGACTGGTTTGTTTCAACACGTAAAACTGGCATCAACCTGTACGTGGGTTTTGATGCTGTTGCATTTAAAGGCCTGAAAAAGGTCGTTGTGTAGAGAGAAATGACTAACCCCCTCTCAATATGGTAACTAAATTCAGTTTATTGTTCAAAAACAAATAGAAGGGTGTGTGTTTATGAGAGAAAGATCTACATATTAGGATAATACCGATTGTCTTATGGGCATGTTTACTTTTTGTGATAGGTGGGTTGTAGATCGGAGGATAGCTCCTGAAGTAGGTCAGCTCACCTGGAAGGTCTGAGGGCCCTGTGAATCTCTTTAATTTGAAAGCTTACTCAAATAAACTAGATTCGTCTGTTTTTATCTTTTTAATCGATATAATATAAACAGGGAGCCCTACAAATTTCTATATCATATTGAATGCAGTGCTAAGAATTGAGAGGCTTCTTGGTGAGAAAAATTAGAAGATTAAAATTGAAGGTGAAATTGAGGGGTGAAACAGAGCGTTTCTCTCCATGAGAAAAAAGTTCTTCCTTTGGTGGAAGAACAAAAGCTAGTCAACCGTCAGTTTCCAAAACTACCCCAGGAGAAACAAAACCATATTCCAATTTATTGATCCAGGGAGAAACCAATGTGCAAACTATATATCCTACTAAACTTGGGTGGATTTTAACATATATTTACATTTATGTCATTGATCAGTTCGGTTGCTCAGTGATGTCTGACTCTTTGCAACCCCATGGACTGCAGCACACCAGGCTTCCCTGTCCATTTCCAGCTCCCAGAGCTTGCTCAAACTCATGTCCATCGAGTCGATGAGGTCATTGAAGGTTTTCCTTTTTAAAGAAAATATAAAAATGCACTCAGTGTTGGAATGCCTGTATACACGTACAATATATTCTTTTCTTAAATAAATGAATTCAAAGTGTGACAGTAAGTAGAAGTCAGGCTTGGCTGGAACGAAACACTCTCCATGTGGAGGTTAAGTGAAACAGAAGACTGTGTCCCCAATTCTACCATCAAGGTCAGCAAAGTGTGTTTCGCTGCTTTGTAGAGATGGATGAGAGTCCCAAGACCGCAGACAGGGAAGAACATACCTATAGTCCTTTGAATCGCTCATCATGGGACTATTAGCTTGAGCGTTCTGGAAAATATTATTACCCCCAGGGCGCCATGTAACTCCCTGGCTCCTGACAAGCTGCCAGCATGGCTCTCTGGGCTGCAAAGTTGGAGCTCCCCTGGCAGGCTGCCAGGGTTTTAAGAAGACTCTGGGGGCCCAAGGTAGCCTCCTGGTACCAGTCAACATTCATTGTAAAACCCAGTTCAGAAAAAAAAAAGAAAAAATCACCCTTCCCTGCTCTCCCCTCTGCACAAAGCTAGCTGGCATAGAAGGAATATCTATGCTGGCACATTGTCCCTCATTTTAGGGGCCAGCTTTTGGTTTGAGATGGCATGGAGAAGGGGATTATTTGCACTGTGGCTTTTGATGTAAGCCATCATTGTCATATTATATGAATAGCATTGCACAGGGATGGCCAGACACAAAGACTAGCTCCCCTTCTTCCCGCACACACTGCCCTGTGTAACCCAAGTCCTCAGCACAAAAGCGCTTACGGATTTTTTTCTTTTTTTACCCTCCATAGTCTTATGGAAAATAGTGGTCTCTGTAGGAAACCTCAGTTTTTAAAAAGGCCTTTTAATTCAGGCGTCGAGAAACATGCTAAAAATTAGTAGAGTGTTTTTCTCCAGGGAGGTAATTTCTACATTTTTTATGCAGAAAGACTGTACACATATGCTCACAATCATATTTATAATTACTTTTTTGGGGCTGAATTTTAAAAAATGCAGTTGGCTATGAGGTCTTAAGGTACCCTAATGTTGCATACGCAGACCAGGGGGAAGAAAAAATAGGTTTCACATAATTTTGGTAATTCAGAATAGAAGCTTCCCCAGTGAAAATACCAGAACCATAAAAATCTACTCACTGCAGGAAAACTGATTAAACCAGATACACTGTTTATAAGACAAATGGAGGAAGGTAATATATTTAGTACAAACTCTACATTTGTGTGTACTTACATATAAATATATGTGTTTAGGCTTGTCATGACATGAACCTATATTCACAGAGATGAAGGGTAGATTGGGACCTGGAAAACTCCTAATGTGATAATACAGCACAAAATCATGATTCAAATCCTTGTCAAAAATAAAGTCTAGACAAGGAGAAAAAATTTGTATTTATGTAGCAATTCATTGACAAGCTCAACAGTCTTAGCTCAGGAGTCATAGAGGAGGGAGTTTGGAGGCCAAGGAACAGAAGTGATGTTTAGTCATGTTTCTGAAACTAACCCTTGATCAAGGTGAGTTTTTGTTGTTGTTGGTTGAGAGTGCACAAGAGCAGAGAACACAGCAATGAACAGGACAGAAGACATGACTATCTCCCCCATCCCGCATGGAACCGAGATTCCTGTAGGGGAAGCATATATAAACTATGTTGGGGTTTGAGGACATAACTTGATAAGATGGAGTGATGTTTTTGATGGGCTGATCACAACTTTCAAAGAGTACAAATGGAAGAAAGTCATGAAATGTTGTCATTTTTAAAATCGGCACTACACCTGGAAAGTTCAGAGTCTTTGTAACCTAACAGTAATTGGTTCTATATTACAGTCTTTAATTCTTCAACTCAGGAGGCTTCATATTTTCTATTCTCATCTGAAGTTTGACCAAATAGGGAATGCAAAGGTGTTGATTAAAAGAATACAAATAGTGGTCCTGAAGAAATATTTTAATTTTCTAGCTGTTGAAAGAGGTTTCGGGACTCGAGAGATGTTATCTCATCTACCTTTACCAACAAAGGTCTGTATAGTCAAAGCTGTAGTTTTTCCAGTAGTCGTGTATAGATGTGAGAGTTGGACCATAAAGAAAGCTGAACACTGAAGAATCGATGCTTTTGAACTGTGGTGTTGAAAAAACTCTTGAGAGTCCCTCGGACTGCAAGTAGATCCAACAAGTCCATCCTAAGGAAATCAGTCCTGAATATTCATTGGAAGGACTGATGCTGAAGCTGAAGCTCCAAGACTTTGGCCATCTGATGTGAAGAGCTGACTTAATGGAAAAGACCCTGATGCTGGGAAAGACAGAAGGCAGGAGGAGAAGGAGGGGATGACAGAGGACAAGATGCTTGGATGGCATCACCAACTCAATGGACATGAGTTTGAGCAAGCTCTGGGAGGTGGTGAAGGACAGGGAGGAGTGGCTTGCCATAGTCCATGGGGTTGCAAAGAGTTGGGCATGACTGAGTGAACAGCAACAGCAACAAGCCAGTGAAGTCAGTGTTTCCACCTGCAGTTGAGTTTTAAAAGATGTTTTTCCAAAGTGGTTTCAGCCTTTAAAAAAACAAAAACAACAAAACCTCTGAATCATGCTGTTACTGTTTTGTGGCCCAGCAAACTTTCATACAAGTGAAATTAGACACAACATACTAGGAAGACTTCCTGAGATTTGCTAACCACCAACCAATTCAGACTATAACCCTAGGCCATGGTCTGCATCTTCAGTGGGCTGGTCAATGTGCACCTTGGCATCTACTTGGATCTAATGAGAATCATTGAGTACTCATGCACTTGAGTAATCTTCACCATAACACTTTTCATTTTATCATTTAAAATGATAACTTCATGGTTTGTAAAATTATTCGACCTTGGGGGCACGCTGGACTCTGCTCTTGGTTGAGCAGCCAGAATACTGGGTACCATCTCGCTGGCCACCCAGACCCTCACCTACGACCACTCATGGTTCACAGTAATTTCACCTCTTTGATACAACCATCCCCCACCAAAAAAAAAAAACAAAAACAAAAAACCCTGCATTATTTTCACCTCTTACAAAACCACAGGTCGGCAAGTAAGGCTTTGTGATCACAAAACACTGTTGGCTATTTTGACTTCTTCAGTGGTTGTTTTAGACAACCACCATTTTCTTGCTCATTATGACTTAGATTTTCATCACAGGGTGTCCTGACTTACGGCTAGCATAACTCCCACTCAAAGGGACTGCAGCTGGCATGGTGGGAAGTGACATTGCCCACCACAGGCCAACTCTGAAGGGGCAGGTTTTAGGTGTTCCCAGATGCCAGGGATTGATCTCAGCTTTGTGGAGTGGAGGGCGTACGAGGAGCAGATGACAGCACACGGGAGAAGGACTTCCCAGGCCCTCGGACGCGTGGAAGCTTCGCTGCCTTCTTCCTCTGTCACCATCAGGATGCATGCCGCTGCCTTTCTGCTCCTCCTCAACAGCAAGCCAAGTGCAAGACAAGAGTGCAAACTCTGATATAAAATTATACTTTGCCTCCTCAAAGTGTGTTAGCTAGAGGACTTTTTTTTTCTCACTCTCTTGATGCCAACAGCAAGACGCTTGAAGCTAAAATCTGTTTCTTTTCCCTTTCAGTTTAGTCAGTTCCACACTCGTGTACTGGGTGCCTGATGTACTCACCTAGTTCGGTGCCTGGCATGTAGAAGGTACACACGAAGTGCTCCCTGAATCACTGAGGGAATGGGAGTGCCAGGCCCTGCGGGAGAGATGAGGGAACAGAAGGGAAAATCAAGTTCAAAAGCAAGCAAAACAGACCTCTGTGTGAGAGGAGTCAGAATTCTGGTTACCACTGGAGAGAGTGACTGGAAGGGGTGATAGAACTTCAGGATGTGCTCATGATATCTTCTGTCTCGATTCTGATTCTGAATATCAGGCTGCACGTACTTTGTGAAAATTCGTGAAGCAACCAACATTGATTTGTGTACTTTTAATGTAGTCTACATTGCAATTAAAATGTTTTTAAAGGTTGTCCTCAGGTAACTTAGGATCTAATTGCGGGTGTGGGTAGAAGGCAGGAGGTGGTAAGCAGCATATAGGCAAAAATTATCATGTTGTTTGGCAGAATCCAAATTCCAGTAACTGCTGAGATAGCAGCGCAGCAGAGTGGTTGATTCCAAGCTCTGCCCTTATGGGTGCCATTAGGATAGGTTTCTGGGGGCGGGTCACCTCTTGGGCTGAGCCCCCCAAGTCTCACGCACAAGAATGTCCAAACTCAGAACCCCGTCGATGACGTAGAAGCCTGGGTGACTGGTTCAGCTTTGTCTGCTGGCTTCCATTTATGGTTTTCTTCTTTCTCTTTTAAAGAAAGAAACATAAGGAAAACATTTGCTTTGACATTGAATCCACC
Source organism: Bos indicus x Bos taurus (assembly GCF_003369695.1). Taxonomy (NCBI): domain Eukaryota; kingdom Metazoa; phylum Chordata; class Mammalia; order Artiodactyla; family Bovidae; genus Bos; species Bos indicus x Bos taurus. Next base: position 4,257,920 of record NC_040078.1, on the reverse strand, counting down.
CCCACATGTAACAGTAATTGCAGGACCTGGAGGGAAAAAAAAAGTATCATTCCAATTTGGGGCCAACCAGCCTTGACAATATTGTGTTAAACCTTTTAAAGAGATGAAGCCGGGCTGTAGCGAGGCCGCCCTGGTGCAGGTGAACAATGGGGGACACAGAAACACGGCCAGGAGAAGCTTCCGAACCAGCAGATGTGAGGGCGCTGACACTTCGTTTCTGACACTCTTCAGGGAAGACTGGTAACTCCAGACCCGGTCCTTGGATGGGCTTGTGCTACTGAGCTCCCCAGGGAAGGGGTTTTGGCTGTGAGCTAGTCAGATGCCCAGTTCACATGATAAGATATGACCACTTGACCTCCACTTGGAGCCTGATTGGATCCCCCTAAAAATGACAGCTATAAAAGCTCTGTAGAAATAGGGGCCTCTGAAAAGTCCCAGAACACACATGCTTTTTCCTCCAGTCTCTGTGTGTCTGTGAAAGTTCAAATACTGAGTCAAGTTTATTGTTTCTATCTCGTTTATTTTAAGTATAGTTTTACACTTTATTATGTGCAGTGACATCTTAAATGGAGCCTGTCACTCCATCTTGACTACTGCTAGGGGCTAGAGCCACTTACCATGTCACACAATTCAGCAGCCCTGATTAACAGTATCTGAATGAGCAGCTCCATCTCTCCCCCTCTCACCAAAATAGTGCCCTATTTACATGAAGCAAAATACTAGAACAACGGGGTCCTAGCCAAAGTGAGAGGGATTCTAAATTGATCAAGTTTGAGCTAGCCTTTTCTTTCCATCTCTTTTTCTCTCTTTCCTTCCCTCCTTTTTCTTCCCTCCCTCCCTCCCTTCTTTTTTCTTTCCTTCTTCCCTTTCTTTCTTCTTGCCTTCCCTGTCTCCTTCTCTTCTCCAGCTTTTCTAAGAATAATAAATAGATTAAGAGTTTTTGTCTTCCCAGGACATGCTATGGTCTGTTTTCTCTCTCTCCTTGAGAATAACATTTTGTTAGGTTAATGCATGCCCTTCAACAACAATATAAAACAAAACACAACCCCCAAAACTTGATTTTCTTCATCTCCCCTCCCCTGTTACACGTCAGTTTTTGTATCCCTGTCATTATGTGAGGTAGCCTAGAGTAATTTGAATATTTCATTCTCCCGGCTGCTAATGCAGCATGCGTTACAGATGGTACTTGCTTCATCCTTCTGGACCTGGTTCAATTATAAATGAAAGTAGGGAGCTGAGATTTGTCTTTTTGTCTCTGCTTAGTTGGAATAACACAATAAAGCTTGATGGGTAGGAATTTCTCAAACTGCTTCTTTTTCGCCTCGGACGTTTCTCAATTAGATCTCTTCTCAGAGTACTTGGGTTGCGCTCACATTTGAAGTCAAATGTGTGATTATTTCTTTGAATATTTTTTCCTCTACAACTGGACTCAGGCTGTATTTGAAAAGTACAACTGGTCTCTGCCCCAACCCCCCACCTTTTTCTTTTGAGTTTCTATTTCTCATCGATTCCTTAGCTATGACTCCATGATTTATTCAAGAACCTTGAGTAAAACCACTTCCCTTCTCTGTGACCTTAAAAGGCCTGTCCCCTCGCATTATTCCTCCTTGGGACATATTGGCAGTCAGGGACAAGGATTTTTCTTCACATTGAAGTATGTATACCCAGCTTACTAACTCAATATATAAAAATAGAACACACGTGTATAGTAATTTATGCGAACTTATGAGTGCAATCTTATATGCACATATTTATTAGATTCTAGTGGTATTTTAAATGTGTGTGTGCATGCTGAAAGACTTGGGTTTGGTTTGTTTTTTGGAGGTCTGAAAAATAAACATTGCATATCTTCTTTTATTGAGGCATTATTTTTATGAACATTTTGGTAAATAGTAAGGCAGTTAGTAAATGGTAAAGCTTACCTCTGGTTATGTGTGTTTGGGATCCATGTGAAGTTTTTTCTTTTTTTTAACCCCTTCAATCCCAGATTCATGCAGTGTTATAGATAAGCTTAGAGGAATGACTGCTTCAAATATCTATCAGTAATATGAAGAAAGCGGTGAGGGGCAGACAGTGACTTTGGTTTCTCTTAGATTGGTTGATCAATTAATTGATATTTCATTAGATTATGTAGGTGCTGCATGTAGATCAATTTTTTTTTTTAATTTCACTTCCTCACCTACTGTTGGAAACCAGCTGTGCATGATCATATTTGTTATCATTTCCATCTCACTCTGATGTTCTATTCTAGTAAAGCTAAGCAGGGATATACATTTGTAGTATCTCCTAATCACCTACATTTCTATAAGTTTAAATCTTTAGGCAGAAGGATAAAGCAGCCTACAGAGACACCACCAATTTGAAAGGGACCATGTTAGAAGGTTATGGTAAGAACTATGGGGCCCTAGCAGAAGCAGCCTGGTCTTCTGCTCGTTTCTCATGAGAGTTGCAGCAGTTCTCAGCTCAGCGCTTTCTTCTTTATCCTACTCAGTTAAACAGAATCTGACCTAACCCTAGAGATAACAGTGAAAATTAACCCATCACAGAAGGCTAGGTTTTCCTGATATATGACATATTACAAAAAATAAAGTGCTTCATCTTGTGTTGGTTTATGCTTCCGCACTTGGTGGAGGCGATCTTGTACTAGAAGACCTGGGTCTGAAGTGTGTGGTCCATACACCCTCCCTGTGTCTCAGTTCACCTTGATTCCTGGCTTGGCTTATGTACCCAAATGATATTAGTTGAGCAAGAGATAAAATCTTTGGACCTAAATGGAGTAAGAAATACTGTTGTTCCCTGTTTTTTAGGTAGCTAAAATAACTTCTTGGCAGCCAATTTTCTAGGAACACAACAATTAGAACTGTTTAATAACCTGTGGTCACTTTCATATAACTAATTAGTGCATTGTCTCAATTTTCACTCTGAATATATTGTTTATTTTTCTTAGTTTAGAGATTGGAGAACAAACTTAGGTTAAACAACTTAATCAAAATCATAATTCAAATCCAGTGTGAATGTGTTAGCATTAGGTTCAGCTGTAACAGAAACCACATTCCCCTCATTTTAAGAAACATGAGTCAAGTGTGATCTTTTGATATCCTTATGATCCAAGAAGGCTACTAGAGCTCCAGCTATCCAGTATGCATCCCAGGCAACAGAGTGGAAGAAGGGTAGAATTATTCTTTTTTAAGAGGGCTTTGTAGAATGTAACTCATACTTCTGCTTATATCCCATTGACTAAGACTTACTGATAAGACTATACTTAATTATAAGAGAAAAGCAGCTGGGTGGAAACGTTTCAGCTATCTCTGAGAAAGAAGGCAAGTTTGAGAAATGGCAATGTACTTCAGTTTAGAAGTGAGAGCTTTAGCCCCCAAGTCTTCTCTGACTGGTAAGATAGACTGGCTAGTCATTTTTATTATCTAGATCAGATTTAAAACATAGGTGTCAATAGTATACCAGAGAACCTAAAGGCAAAGACAAATCTTGATTTTGTTAATGAATGTTTACTAAACTGGTGTAACTAAACATATTTGTGATGAGACACATCAGAACAGAGAAGATGGTATGCTTTGAACAATAACACTAAAAAGGGCCTGACGCTAATCACACCATGGGTGGACAGTCCATGGAGACTGGAGTGATGTCCAAGCCCTGCTGTAAATTCTCAAAGCTGACTTTGTCTGCTTCCAGCAGGTTTTTTTTTTTTTTTTTTTTTGGTGTTTTGTTTTGTTGTTTTTCAGAAAGCAGCTGCCAAATTCACATGCCCCCTTGGTATTGCTTCCACCTAAATTATAAAAGAATGGTTTGAAGCATTCTGGAGATTGATAGGTTCAGTTTCTTGGCTCTTCTGTTGCCATTGGTCAGGGAACCTAAATGTTCCGTATGCCTTCAGTGGAGGGGGCTGTATTTCTGGAGGAAAAAGTCCAAGTTTCCAAGTCCTTGGGCAGGTATTTTTTGCTCTGTGGCCCTAGTATGCTTCGAGTCTTTGTCCATGAGCCGAGCAAGTCGACTTCCTTCCCCAGCGCCTTATCAGTTGTATCAACTGTCTTGAAAGCTTTGGGAGACTGACAGTACACACACATCTCAGAGGTACTGATGGCTGGCCGGTGGCTCTCATTTATTTACATTTTTAAAAGAATAAGATGAAAATCAGGCCCCTATATGCTCATGACCGGAAGGATTTCCTGTGTGTTTGTGTATCTGTATATAATATTTCACATTGTATATCACTTTAGCTTCTTAATGTGATTTTCCTTGGGTCACACATCCATATAGAATATTTGACAGCGTAGCTTGCTCTAATATTTTTGTCGCAGTAATGTGGGGATGACCACATTACTCATGAGTGAACACTGCTGGTCTCTTCAGAATGTCAGGGGAAAGTTTATGGTGCTGTTTGCACCATCCCATATTTTATTTAGACCACAGATGTTTGGTCCCATAATTTCGTTGTCTTATTCTGTTACATTTCCAGCTGCATTTTTCTTTTATCTAGCCTTTATAATTATTGGGGTTTGTCTAAATAGCTACAGGTCACCTACATGGAAAAATACTTTATTAATTGTAGCGTCTTTGGCACACAGACCTATATATATGTTACAGGATTTGAAACCCATACTGAAATGTGTGATACAATTTTTTTTCACAACCCTGTATCAAATATTTAGGTCAGTATATTTCTTTACTCTCATTGAAACTAGTGTCTGTGTTTATGATGCCTCAAGACATTATTCTTGCAGTTCAAGGCTTTTGTTACATTTTGGTAAGTCAAGTTGTCATAATTAAAACTCTTCTGTGAATTGAACAACTTCTTTGGGAAGGAACTTTTTTTTCAGCACAGCAAGACAGATATCCATGTAGTTACAGATTAAAATACTTTTCTTCCAACTTGGCCTTTCCCGCATGGTAGCTTCTACTACGGAGAAGGCAATGGCACCCCACTCCAGTACTTTTGCCTGGAAAATCCCATGGATGGAGGAGCCTGGTAGGCTGCAGTCCATGGGGTCGCTAACAGTCAGACACGACTGAGCGCCTTCACTTTCACTTTTCACTTTCATGCATTGGAGAAGGAAATGGCAACCCACTCCAGTGTTCTTGCCTGGAGAATCCCAGGGACGGGGGAGCCTGGTGGGCTGCCGTCTATGGGGTCGCACAGAGTCAGACACAACTGAAGTGACTTAGCAGCAGCAGCCGCAGCTTCTACTAGTGACCACTTATATGGTCATCAGTAGTATATGGATATTGATTGAAGCCTCAGTTTCAGAAACAGGTATATCTAACGTCTTGACATAGGGACAGGCAAGTTACAGACATGTATGCATACAGTCCTATTAGTAATTCATCCAAGATGTTGCCAGTGCCCAGTGAAGTTAAAGGTTATCTTTTAAAAAAATTTGTCTTGTGTGTGCAAGTGTGTGTGTGTGTGTGCATGCACGCATGTGTACGTGCACAAGCATGCATGTGTAGTTGGGTGGAAATTACATTTTTTTTTTCCTGATTGAAGAAAGTAGCATACTTTTTGCTCTGATTTGATGTGGAAAGTTGGACAGGGAAGAGAAACTTGGCCTCATCTGTAAACTTGATTGGCTCCTGATAATGACTCTTCTGGTCCAGATTTAGGGAAGGAGGAAGCAAACAGCTCGTGGAGTCATAACTGTTCCAAGTGAAGTTCACCTAGTGAAGTCAGGACAGAGCAACTAACACTTACTGGAGGCCTTCTGTGTGCCAAGTCAGTCGAATGACTGCACACATGTTTAACTTTGTGTTTAACTCTGATAGCAATCCTGTGAGATAAATGTAACTCTCCCCAGTTGACATACTAGGGCTTCGAGAAGGTAACTAATTCACCCAGAGTCAGAAGGCTAATAGGAAGCCGTGGACTCAGAATTTACCTTAGGCCTGTCTGATGATAAAACCATCCCATTTCCAAGGTACCTTGGAAACTTGTGTCACTGGGAGTCAGATATACCATCAGGATGTGAAATGTGCATTAACATTCTGTTATACAAAACTATGGCGATGGCTTTCGGGGCTATCTTCATGGACCCTTACCTTGTTGGGCTCTTACTGCTAGCCTCATGGACTCTTACTGCTCACCTTGTTCAACTAAATTGGAAGTATTTATGGAACCTATTTCCCGCCCCTAGCAAAGTTCCAGATGCTATAGGGGTAAAGAGAAGGGTAAGGTGTGGTCCCCACTGTTAGATGGTAACTCTCACAGGCAATGAGAAAACATTCTGTGGAATGACTGGTAGCCATGACAGGTTTTAATAAATCTGACTTATAGGGTATCAACTGTAACTATAGAGCCGTATGCTTTTATTCACAGAAGATATCTAGAAGCAGAGAAGGGGGAGACTAATACGTGTAAAGTTGAATAGAACCTAGCGTGACACTTTAAGTGTGGTTCGTTGGAGGGCTGATGAGAAGACCTTAGAGAAACAGCATTGGCTATAGAAACACAAAGTATTTGCCATCATCTGCAGGTATGAGGGTGACATCTGCCTGGTCTGGCACTTTACAGTTTTTTTTTAACTTTTTTTTTTGTATTGAGATATAGCCAATTAACAATGTTGTGACAGTTTCAGTTGGACAGCAAAGAGACTCAGCCATATATATACATGTATGCAATCTCCTCCAACTTCCCTCCCATCCAAGCTGCCACTTAACATTGAACAGAGTTCCATGTGCAATACAATAGGTCCTTGCTGGTTATCCATGTTAAATATAGCAGTGTGTGCATGTAAGCACTTATATTTCCTTATCTCATTTATCCTCACTTCCTCTCTTATTGAGATATGGATATTATTATTAATATCATCATCATCACTCCCTCTTACAGACAAGGAACACCAACCAAGCACTGTTTCAGGCACTTTCTGGGCTCTATGAAAGGCTCTGGAAGAAATGAATGAAAAACACTGGGGCTGAGAGGGAAGAGGATCACACTTGTTCAAGGTCACGCAGCTAGTGAGACACAGAGACTTGGCCTGGCCCCAAGTCTTCTGCTTCCAGTTTGGGTATAAAAAGTAAGGGCTTTTCTAGAGTCTGATACTTCCCCTCAGTGATTTCCAATTTATGAACAGGTTGTATTGCAGATGTTTCTTTCTTTTTTTTTTTTTTTAATCCTTTTCCCCCTCTTATAACTTCCTATGATACATTTCTGAAAGTGTTATATAGATGGTTCAAACATAGATGTCTGTTATAAAATAGAATGTGCCTTGAGTGTGATATGCTTGTTTTATTTCAGTGTGGAGATTTGGCTTAGAATACAAGGAATACCTTTTATCCTAGAACTTTTATTATGGCCTCCCTAAACAGAGTAGGGAGAAGGCATAAGCCTATGTCTGGGCTGGGAAGGAGCAGGGTTCAGGGTGCAAGACAGTGGAAGGGGAGGGTGTGTCTTGCATCTGCTTGTCTGTGGCTGTACCAGGAATGTGTTAACTCTCCATTGCATAAGGAAAGAGCTCTGTTAGTCATTCTTGAAGAATTCTGATCTGGAGCAAAGGAGAGAATAGAGAAGTGGGAGGCAGCACAAACATCAAAAAATGGACCTTTAATACTGCCAACTTCAGATTTGGTTCATTTTCAAGTTTATTATTATAAGTGTAGATAAAGCCCTTCCTTATGTAGAAGTCCCAGCACCTTCCACATATATTTCTAGCACAAAAACAGATGGGATCGAAACTTACACAAAATCACATCTGCCACTCTGGACAATTAAGTAAAACATGAAATTGCAGCTAAAACCACAGCGTATTTAAATAGAACAAGATTTCAAATGAAGGACTCATATTGTTGAATGGGAACGTGGCTTAACTCTACATCTTCTGAAGGAGGGAGGCTATTTTTTTTTTAATCTTTTTCTGTTTCTTTTTAAAACCCCCTTCATTTTTACATCAGTGGATGTGCCTACTTAACAAAGATAACTTTTCTCATTCAGGAGCAGGCTAAGCCAAATTTTAGTACTCTTGAATCACATCATCCAAAGGATCATAAAAAGGGAAAAAATTTTCTTAACATTTATTTCACACAAACCATGTACTAGGGGCTCACCAAGACTATAGATGGAGAGCCCTGCCAATTTGATTTTATAATTGAGAAAGACGCTCTGAGATGTCAACCCAGGTCTCCCTGCCAATAAGTGATACAGATAGGATGTAAAGTCTGAGTCCAAAGCTATACTCTTCTCATACATGAAATAATCCATCCTATTGGAAATTCCAACCCAGGACGCCAGAGACATGAGCAAAACAGGGCCTGCAAAGTAAGGCAAAGTCTCAACCTTCCAGGAACACCGTCACCCGGAGGGGGGACTCTGTCATTCCTATTCACTCCGTCCTTGTGGATGCTGAGTACTGCTTTGTACTTTGCTTTGACTCCCTTACATGTTTCTGAAATGGAACTTGGATATATAGCTCACATCACCTCTCCAGTTGCCAGTGGTCCCAACAGAAGTGTTCCAGCCAGCGAGAACAGGTGCCTTGGGCTCGGTGTGGCACAGCCGAGTGAGAAGCATATCAACTCTTCCACCAGAGAAACAACTGCCTTGCCAGTCTCTCTGCCCACTCCACTCTGCCTCAGTTCCCCACCTCAGACTCTGAATATCATCAGCCTTTCAGTGGGAGATAAGAGCACATTCATTAAGGAGTCCTCTCAAATTAATTTAAGCTTCAGATCTAACTTGCGTGTGTCTGACTCCATTACAAATGACTTGGACATGCTGGCTCAAGCTTTGGAGGATCAGGAAAACCCTCACAAAAGTTAAATGAGACTGGACCACATTGTGGAGCTGTACTCTGGCTCATCTCACTTCCTGGTCCCTGTATAGCTGAGCAGAAGACACAATCCTCTTTCACTTCAGAAGCTGCTTCATCTTTGACCCATGCCCTGAGGGGGGTCGTGTGAAGCAGGGGAAGAATTAAGCTCTGATGAGCCTATAAAGAAAGAAAGAACCTTGCCCCTAATTAAGGCACCTGGATCATTCTCTCTCCATCCCTCAAAAAATGGAGTCTCACTTTGTTATGTATTAAAAGGGCTTAACAGACCTGGTCCTCTCGTAATGATTAGATGAGCTATTGCATGTGCTGTAAAACTGCAAATAATATCATCATAACCAGAAACCTAGAGTTTGAGTTGGAAATTCAGGAAACGTGTCAATGTGGACCTTGAGCCAGTTTTTATTACTGTGGCACTGAATGGAATGGTGTATGGATAACTGTTATAAAAAAGATGAGACACTGTACTTCTGGAAGGGGTTGGGTCCAGTTGCTGGCATCACGCCTCCCTGCCGGCAGCCAGTGCAGAAGCTGGTGCTCGTGCATCTCACCACTCTCTCTGCTCAGCTGTACCCGCTCCACCTCTCTGCCTCTCGACTGCCCCCTCCAGCTCACAACGTGGTAACTGACTTGACACCAGTACACCCCCCCACACATACACAGACAGTCTGTGCTTTTCCGAACAGCAGGGCACAAGCCCAGGATTGTAAATGCAAAGAGCCTAGACTTGGGAGAGCTGGACTTGAGTGAACTGTGTAAGTCTGTGTTCTCTGAGCCAGTTTCCCCCTCCCTGCCCCCCCAAAAAAATGTGTATCCAAGGTCAGTGCCTGAAGATTGATGTGAGGTGCCGATGAGATATTGTAGATGAGATAATATTGGTAATATTGGTTCTTGGTAGTGTGTGAAGCTGTATAGCAGAAAATGCATTCAAATCTGGTCAAAGGCCCTCTGACTAGCTCTTCTTCCCGTTTAGAAAATGACTGGATTTCCAGAGACGTGTCTTAATAACTGAAACCTTTTAAAATGACCTAAAGAACTCTGTTATGCTTTCTATCAATAAAGTAAAATGACTTACCCAAGATCACAGAAATCAAGTGGCAGACCAGGGACATCGATCTTACTTAAAAACCACTGTTTTTCCCCATGTAGTTGCCACCTGCTGTGACACCACTGTGATCACTCAGGGTCACCTCTTGTGCCCAGCTGCCTCGGCCTCAGGCTGGCGGACACACCCTCTCCTTAGTGACCAAGGCAGGCTGGGGCCATCCTCTTCCCTTCTCCTGCCATGCTTCATTGCCCAGACTGTCTCACAGACGATGCCCGTGGCCCTTCTGCATGTATGTGGTCTCACCAGTGTCCTGGCCTTCTGAAGGCTATGGCCAGGCAGTCATCCTGCTTCCCCTCTCTTCTTTCTGCCATAACTTTTGGAGCTCATCAGTGTCCCCACCGGTTCCTACTGCCAGTTTCGGTACTTTCAGAGTGTAGGACCTTTCTGAAGTCAGGTCCCACTACTGACATCCCTAAATCCCCTTGTGTGTGTGTCTCAGCTGTGTCTGACTCTTTGCGATCTCATGGGTCTTGACTCTTTGCCAGGCTCCTCTGTCCATGGAATTCTCCAGCCAAGAGTACTGGAGTGGGTTGCCATTCTCTATCCCACCTAAACTCCCTTACTCAGATACTTAGTGAGGATGTTGATGTGTGTTACACAGGCGTGAGAGAAGTGCAGAGCAGGAGTTGAGGAGGGCTCCAGCCTCTAAAGGAGACGCTCACACACCCACTCACTACAGACTGCCTCATGGGCTGCTTTAGGCCGGCCTCTTTCAAAGGCAAGGCCCGTTTAAAAGTAGGTACCTCTTGATACTGCTGCCTTAAGATCCCAGCTTTCACAGGAGGGGCGCATCTCACCCCCAGGCCTCCTGAGGGCCCGCCTCCACCTCCATCTTCCTTCTCCCTGAAAACCTTGAGAATCTGGAATGCTTCCTGCCCACATCTTCAACCAAGGGACCGCCAGGGGATTTCAGAGTTGATTGCTTTTTTTCTTTGGAATTGGAATAGCTCCGACCAGCTACTATTTGAAAAACATAGAAGTATTTTTTGCTTATTATCAAGAGGGAGATGGAGTTTTCCTGCAACTAAATGAGAACTTGGTATCTTTTGCCTCGAGGAGTGTGTGTGTGTGTGTGTGTGTGTGTGTGTGTGTGTGTATGTGTGTGTGTGTGCGCGTGTGGAAGTAGGGAGGGGTAGTAGGGGTCCAGCCTTCCCTTCCTTCATCTGTCTCCTGATTGCCAAGCCCACCTTCTGAACCACACTGAGGAGGTCAGTCCGCCTTTCGCTTGAGGCAGACCATCAGTAATGAGCCCCTTGCCTGCCTTTCCCTGTCCTCTGTGTCCGTAGGACTCACCACTCTGTCAGTCTGTCTCTTGTCTGCAGGCAGCAATTGTCTGGAGCGCAGAAATCCCCAAACTTGACAATTGCTATGGTCTTTCTGCCTTTCCTCTTAAACAGCTTTTTTAAAGCCCCCAGAGACCCTTAAAAAAAGAATGCAAATGGAAATTATGTTAGAAGCTGAAATGAACATTGTTGTGAGTCATGAGATCCTGGCCACACGGGGACAAACTATTTTTTATTTTGGGTAGTATTTCTTCTTTGGCATTTATTACACCTCTGTTAAACACAGCTCATGTGACACAGTGTTACTCATAGGCAATCAGAGAAAAAGCTGAAAGTTGAGCCATCGGTAGGGCAGGGCAACTTATTGTTAATAGCAGCCATTAAAGCTGAAAGGAAAAATTACCCATCTGCCCTGGCCAGACCTGCAGCCTGGGACCCAGCGGGCCTCCAGGCCAGAAAGGGGGCTGGGGGAACATGAGGCAAGGCGAATGGAATGTGGAAACCCGAGACCTTGTGTAGGGCAAGGTAGGGCTCAGTCAGGTTTGGGCCCTACCCCAAGAATGGGAAAAGCCGCACTGCTCTCAGGCGCTCAAGCCACACTTCTGTCTGATCAGCCTTGTTCATGAAAGCTCCTGGTGGCTCTGAACACAAGGTTCATTTTAGCCACAGATCCGAAACTCAACAGAGAGATACCGATAGCAGCAACACCTTCTAATTATGCAACGGTTTTCCCTACAGAATGGAATTTGTAACAGATCTACTCTACCCAGATTCTTTGCCATTAGACTTTTGGAGTTCAGCGATTCAATTTTTTTTTTTAAATTTCACAAAGTCTGTATTTAAAAGAGCATACGGTTTAAAATCCTTTCAGACATGTTAAAGCCTAGCCAAAGATGCAACACCATTACCCACTCTGACAAGCCGCCTTGACAGCGTGCTTGTTGATAGGGCCGTATAAGATGTCAGCTGGGAAAATAAATTTGAGAGGGCTCTGCAGAGAGTGTGTGGATACATCTCACACCAGGTCTGGAAGGGAGAGGCAGCCTCTCGTTTGCGGACCGTGCTAACTCACTCGGGTGCAAAGATTGACTCTTGTTATCAGCATCACATATCAATTTGGAAAGCTGTAACAGATACTGGACGTGTGGCTTGGAGGATGGCCCCTGAACAGCAATGCCCACTCCCTTTCCCCTGCCCTTCCTCCCCCTCAAGAGGGCTGGCATGTGAGGGGTAGTATTTGCAGCCCTGCATACTGTTTTGGGTGGAGATACTAGAATGAGGTTTGAAAGGCCAGTTGGAGGGCCCCAGGGATGACACCAGGTTTGGCTGAAAGTCCGAGCAGAGGTGGCAGTACTTTGCACTGAGGCAACCCCTGAGTGCAAGATAAGTGGTGGGGCCTGTCGGAGAGGGCGGTGCCTCTGACTCAGATCCAGGGAGGCCTTCCGTATTCATAGTGTTTGCTTTCTCAGATCTGATTACATCCAGTTCTGGGCTTCAGCCCTGACTGTTCCTTGGCTATCCAAACTAACGTGAGGTCAGGTCAGCTTAATTCATCACCAAGGACGTTCTCGATAGAGCTCAGGTTCTTCTTGCCTTTGCTGGCTTTGTCCTGCTAAGAGCACTTGTTCTCAGCCTTTGTGTTGGTGGCACAGTTTTGAATCCTAGAATTATTTTTGGTTGCACCTTGGAGTGAATTTTTAGTGCTCAGAGGATCTTCAGCACATGTCACTCATTGAATAGAGCTCTGGCTTCCTTGATCCAGCTCTTAAATACAGTTACCACACACAGCCCTTGAACCAATGCTCTCTCTTATCTTCTACTTCCAGTGGATGGATTGTACCCTGATAGAACTGGGGGACCCACTCAGCTCAGCTCTTGCTTATAGACACATGTGTATCTTATGTGCACTGCTGATTATACTGTAGTCTGTCCGATTGTTTTAAAGTTTCACGCACTTATCAATCACTGTCGTGTCTGACAGTTTGGGCTTCACAATTTCATGTCAGAGACCATAGAGTTAAAAGGCTCTGCTATGAGGTTTCCATGCTGTGATTATGGATGAAGAGGGCTTAGGGGGCTGCGTATCTTAAGGGGTAAGGCGGTGAGGGATGGGATGGGACTGGTAGGACAGGTGGTCCATGCACATCATTTTACCTCCCACCTTGCTGGTCATGGCTCCTTCCTTCCTCACCTGTGGATTCTCTCCAAGGGCACTCATGTTACCGTGAGACACCTGCTGTAAGTGTATCAGAAAGAATTTGGTGTTGGAGAGAATTAGAGGTCAGACTGTACTGGAGGGAAGCAAGTCTGGCGGGGACCCCTAGGGGAAGGGGCAAAGGTGAGCAGGATGCAGTGGATCCTTCTTGAGAGGGAGGGCCAGGATGCAGGAAAGTCAGGAAGTCATTTTCCTGGCATCCCTCATGCTAGCTCAGCTTGTATAGAATCCACCTGCAATGCAGGAGACCCTAGTTCGATTTCTGTTCAGGAAGATAGGCTGGAGAAGAGATAGGCTACCCACTCCAGTATTCCTGGTGGCTCAGGCGGTAAAGAATCCGCCTCCAATATGAGACACCTGGGTTCGAGAAGGGAATTGTCACCCCCTCCATATTCTGGCCTGTAGAATTCTATGGAGAGAGGAGCCTGTCAGGCTACAGTCTATGGGGTCGCAAAGAGTCGAACACGACTGAGCGACGTTCACACGCTCACTCCTCACGCTAGTGGAAGCAATTTCCTAAAATGTTATGTCCACTTTGGATTCTTTGATCTTTAAGACACATGAATAGGAAAAAAGACTAGATGTCAAGATAGATGAGAAATTACAAAGGAGGCTGTGATTCTTTATTTTTAGAAGAGAAGGCCACTGGCCTTTTGAACTGTTTTACTTAGAGAGCTGCTGTAAGAGGATGTGAAGGAAAGTTCATCACCAAGAAATGGGCAGAGTGAGAGAAAACAGACTTAGGGTAAGATGTTTTCCTTTTTAGGTAGGATATAAGGGTCCTTTGGGAAGCTTCAAAAAATTCAGAATTTTTTTTTCTCCTATCATGGAATTTACTAAGTAAAGATGACCTTTTCACAAGCCTGTCATTAAATGCTGGCCTCCCAAGTGAGATGAGATGTCTCCATGGTGGGGGAAAGAAAAGGCAGCTGCTAGTTGGTTTGGGTTGGTTTGGCATCTTCAAAGTGAGGATGGGATTCTTAAATCATTTTCTTGGATTTCTGAAAAGTGAAGTGAAAGTCGCTCAGTCGTGTCCAGCTCTTTTACAACCCCATGAGCTATACAGTCCTTGGAATTTTCCAGGCCAGAATACTGGAGTGGGTAGCCTTTCCCTTCTCCAGGGGATCTTCCCAACCCAGGGATTGAACCCATGTCTCCTGCACTGCAGGTGGATTCTTTACCAGCTGAGCCACAAGGGAAGCCCAAGAACACTGGAATGGGTAGCCTATCCCTTCTCCAGCGGATCTTCCCGATCCAGGAAGTGAATCGGGGTCTTCTGCATTGCAAGCGGGTTCTTTACCAATGAGCTATCAGGGGATTTCTGAGGCCCAGTACGAATTCCTTTGTGATTTCCATGTCAGCCATATTCCCCGCTCCATTCCCATACCTGGATCGCAGGATGTTCACAGCACTGCTACACCATAGCCCTCGCTGTGGTTAGAGACAGTGGGATCTGTGTCACAGACACCAGTGAAGTATCTTCTGTGGCCAAGCAAGGGTAGAGTTCACCCTGAGTTATGATTTAGGAGGATAGTATATTCCTAATGGACCTGCAAAATCTTTTCAAATGCAGTCACTGTAAAAGCTTCCAAAGCTTGGAAGGAGTACAGGGAGGACGTGGGCACCAGCTATAATCTAATTTTTCTCCCATAACGCTTGCTTTCCCCCGTTGCTCAGTTGCTGTCTCCCAGAGTCATTACCATCACAAGCGTTTCCTGTCCATCCCCTGTAGGTACACCACATCGCGCCAACAACCCATGGCCCAGCAGGAATATACAGTATCCTTTGCCAGTGTCGATCAGAGCTTGATTACACTTCACGGCTGTAATTCAAGCCTGCTAATCCTCCTCCACGTTAGGAAAAGAGGCCTGTTCTATTAGATAAGCTGATTACTGTCTGGTGTGTGCTTCATGCCGAGCAAGAGTTGTTTGTATGTGGAATTATTGCTGGTTGGAGCCTGGGTTTCACTGCCCTGGGTAAGCTTGCGTAGAGGCGTGGGGGATCTTCACCTCAGCTTGGGGAGGGGTGAGAAGCTGAGTCTTGATTATAGCTGCTGCTCCTTCAACCTCTGTGCCTGTGGTTAAATATTTACTTTTCTTCTCTGGTACCGGAAGAAACGAGTTAAGATTTTGAGAGTCTGACTTTTGCCTCCAGGACGCCCTGTCGAAGATCAAGTGAGAAAGATCACTGCCCCAGACTTTTCATGTGCTGGTGAGGTTTGCAGAGCCACCCCAGCTGTGCGGGTGTCTCGAGGGCTAAATGAGAGAGGAATACGCTGGGAAGAAGTTGAGCCTGTGGTGAACTCAACGGCCACAGACCCAAGAGCGCCCAACCACAGGGCCAGGATGCCTGCAGAGACCATTTGAATGCTTTCTCACATTCAGAGGCCTTTTCTTCAAAGCCACAAAAGCCTTAAAACCACCTTTGCCCCTCCCTCCCAGCCCATCTCTGGTCTGGTGTGCAGCTTGTGGCTTGGGTGCAGGCTACGAAGCCCCGATTCTTCCCGGAGGAGGAAGTGCATTTGTTAAGATCGCCTGCCAGGGGTTGCTGGCATGATGGATGCTGGCTGCACTCTCAGAATTCCCCCACCCTCCTGTTCACTGAAGCAGCTCTCCAGGGAGAGAGGGTGGGGTGTCCTGTCCTGGGACGCAGAGCTGAGGTTCTGCTTAATAGTGGCTCTTGAGTGTTTAAGTCCTGCAAGCGGTTGATGCATTTATCCACGTGGGACTGTGGTGAGGCTGAAACGGTTACAGGTGAATGGGAGCACCTGGTCCCTGGCCTTGGTCCACCTCTGTGCCAGCATATGTTGGTGTCTGTCTGCATATTTGAATATGTGACAGGCTTCGCTGGAGTAAGGAAATCAGGATGAATGTCAGCACACTTAGCTGTGATCATATCACAAGCAGAGGCCTTTTGGAGGGTAAACTTCCTCTACACCAGGGCATTTTAAAACTCTGTTTATTTCTCCGTTTTCTCCTTGAAACCATTTATTCCTTTAGGCAGGCATTTTGTTTTTTTTATTTCTGTGTCCCCAGTACGCATAGTACTGCCTGGCATGTGCTAAGCACTCAGAGAAAGGTGCTTTTGATTTAATGAATAAATAACCTAATTAATATATTGCAGTAAAGAAGGGTTCTGCCCAAGAATGAATGTAAATATAAATTGTTAGCTATTTGTCATAGCTCACTGCATGTGTATTCCTTCTCGTACCTTTCCTACTGTTCTTTCCGGGAAGCAGAGACTCTGAAGCCCCAGGGACACAGACGGGTGTCCGTTCCTTTAATGTAAAGGGCACAGCCAGCTAAAAGCAGTGCAGAACACTGCAAATCCAAGTATCTTGTTAGGAAGGATGCTGTGACATGTGATTTAGAAGGAAGGGCCTCTGTGTTATGTCCTAACCACTGAGCCTCTGGTCTGTGTAATGCTTTTTTTTTCTTTGCTTGAGGGATCTTAGTTGCCCGACCAACCAGGGATCGAACCCCCGCCCTTGGCAGTGAAAGTGCAGAGTCCTAACCATGGGACCGCCAGGGACTTCCCAGGGTAATTCTTGATCCACAAAAAACTTGAGGGTTATTTTATCTTCCTCTTGTCTTCTGCTTTTTTTTCTCCACTATTTTCTTTCTCTCCCCACCCTCCGCTCACATCCCTTAAACTCTCCTCTCTCTCTCCCTTTACTAGGGAAATCAGTGTCTTTTAAAGATCAACATATTCTCCAAATAGTTAAATTGTTCCCCCTTGGGAGATTTCTTTTTCTTTGGAACTGAATTTCTACTCCTAGGAAAAATCCAGAAGGAACCACACAGAGGATTGTCCTACATGAAACAAAGCCATTGCAAGGTTTTAAGTCTAATTTCAGCCATGAAAGCTTTCTTTGACATGCACCGATTAACTTTCTCTTCTTTAATTTTACAGGACGATAAACCTATGCCCTTAATACACCATCACTGTGTGTATGGCTTGAACTTCTAAATCTCAGTTAAAATAGACGATGGGGTATCTACATGTGATGCCAGGGTTGTACGTTCCTGTTCCTAGTGTGTAGGAGAGAGTATGGATGCTGTCATTCAGATAATGGAGGGGCAAGTAATGGAGTTCTTTCCTCTTCTCTGCATGAACTGAGTAAATGCTTGGCTATCGAGAGAATAATTGTCCAGGGAAGCCGTACCTTGAAATTCACCATAGCATCTTTGAGATAATCTCAGGATTATTTCAGAGTGAAGAAATGAAGAGTGATGTTGCATTCCAGTGATTCTGCCTCTGACCACAGAGCTGGCTGTGAGCATTTTCTCATGGGACCGAAGCACAGACTGATGACTTTTGAGAGTCTTATGTTGTGGTTGTTGCTTAATCACTAAGTTGTGTCTGACTGTTTGCAACCTGGCAGACTGTAGCCCGCCAGGCACCTCAGTCCATGGGATTTCCCAGGCAAGAATACTAGAGTGGGTTGCCATTTCCTTCTCCAGGGGATCTTCCAGACCCAGAGATTGGACCCATGTCTCCTGCTTGTCAGGATTCTTTATCACTGAGCCACCTGGGAAGCCCTTTGAGAGTCTAGGGTCTTTCCAAACAGAGAGCTGCTCAAATAGCAGTAAGGCAGAGAGCAATTAAGAAGACCTCTGTTTTTTATTCTGTTCATATTTCTTTCCATCTCTGTCACTTAAAGGCTGAGCAACTGTCTCATCTTACATGTGTTGCTTCCAGCCTGAGTTTTAAGACCAGCAGCCAAATTAGCTAGGTTTAAGGGCAGCAAAACAAAAGGGAATTTAAAAGTGTAACAGTGTGGATCCACCCACCCACACCTGCATAGCCATTAGGCGGCAGCTAGCAATAAGTAGCGGAGAAGGCAGGGGCACCCCACTCCAGTACTCTTGCCTGGAAAATCCCATGGACGGAGGAGCCTGGTAGGCTGCAATCCATGTGGTCGCTAAGAGTCAGACACGACTGAGTGACTTCACTTTCACTTTTCACTTTCATGCATTGGAGAAGGAAATGGTAACCCACTCCAGTGTTCTTGCCTGGAGAATCCCGGGGACGGCAGAGCCTGGTGGGCTGCCGTCTATGGGGTCACACAGAGTCAGACATGACTGAAGTGACTTAGCAGCAGCAGCAACAGCAATAAGTAGTAATTTTAATATATAAGACTTATATCAACCACTTTCATGTGCCACTGCAACTCACCCCCTATTTTAAAAAAACAACTTTCACAGGCATAGTTAAGAAATGCCAAAATAACGCAAATGATGGTGCCCTAAGGTCACAGAACCTTCCTTAGGGTTCCAGGAACCAAAGTTGGCTTCTTGGTATCCTCTCTAGAAGAGGAAAGAAAACTGTATGTACATAACTTGCTTTGGTATACTGAGTTTTTAAATTAGCTAGTTGTTTTCCCTGTGTTGCCATGATTCCACCACAGTTTGATATAATGTTTGAAGATGAGGATGAAAGGCTGAGAATAATTCCATACCTCAAAAAATTTTTCTAGACAAAAGGAATATATAAAAATATATAAATGTGCATATATATGTATACACATTTAGCCATCTTTTTTTTACATTTTAATTTTGTTTTTATGCCACATTCATACCCCATATTGTAAACAAGACTTAGATGATCTGTCGAATTTCAAAAATGGAGAGAAGAATACCTGTAACCATCGTGATGCAAGTGCTCAGCACTGTTTCATTGGAGGACATGAAAGCGCCTGTCTCCTCATTTTCCCAGAAGCCTAAGTGTCTTTTGGTAGCATGAAGGCAGAGAGGTGGCCTCATGGTTCTGCTTTGCAAATTGGGAAGAGAACCTGGAACTGGAGGGTGTGATGTCAAACCTTAAAGCCAAGGCCATGTGCCAGGAACCCGTGTCATACAGTACCAGACAGACCAACAGCACAGCAACTTAAATTTCACTTCCACATCTCTTGCCACAAGAAGTGAAAACAAATTTGGCTTAACAAAGTTTGTGCAACTGCAAACTCATTTTTTGGTATGTAAACAATTCTGTGACTTTTCAGTTTACTTTAAGACATAGTAAGTAGTAAGCAAAGAGTGCATTGAAGTTGGGAAAACCACGTGTGTGTTGTTAGTTGTTACTCTTGTTCAGGAGAACAGAGAAATGAGATTCTGCAAAAGGCAGCATGAAAGTTCACGTTGGCCTTCAACCTATGAAAATTGCCAGCTATTAATTCCGGCCCTAGAGTCCTGGGTCAGCCCTGTACTTTATTCAGGGCACTGGCCCTCGCTTGCCTCCTAAGCTTGGCTAAGACTGGAGGTGGTTGTGATGCAGAGAGAAGGCCCTGGATGTGAGTCTGCTGCGTAACTAGTTGTGTGCCCTTCTGAGTCCCCTGCGCGTCCATTCCCCCATCTGAATAAAGGGGTAATGATACCCCATAGTGTTCAGGTGAGAATATAAGCAAATGAGCTTATTTTAGGCAAGTTGCTTTGCAAAGTTTCATTCTCACACAAGAAAATATCCTGTTTCCACATCTCCCATGCATTTATCCACACACCTATTTGATCACTTTGATTCTATTATCAGCTGATGCTTCTCTTTCTCCCACCAGTCTGCAGACTTCTCTCATTTCTGGTCGAGTCTCCCCAGCTGAAATAGGATCCAGTAGAGAGTAGATACTCAGCATATGTTTGTTGAGTGAATGCTTGACCAAGAGACCATCCTGGGTCCTTGTTGGGGTGGCAGTGTTGGTGAAATTGTGCAGGCCAGCAACACTTTGTGCAGGCTAAGAGATTTTTATTTTGACGGAGCTGTAAGGCTGTCACTAAACATAAGTGGACATGACTAGTCTGGCACAGTCAGAGTGCCACTGGAAAGCAAGCAGCCTGGAAAGAAAAAAGCAAAGTTGGCTTCTGAGATTACTCTGTGTCTGTTACCCCAAAGAACATGAGCCCCTGTGAGGGTTCCGATGAACTGGGGGCAGCCAGGGTCTCCTCTCTGTCCTGCCGGGACTTACTGGGCAGTCAGCCCTCTGCAGCAGTGTCCTCAGCAAAACAGATGCAATTTGCCAGTGACGTACCATCACTAAGGGGCCTGAGAAAGGGCCACGCTAACATCCGCCTGGTGGAACAGTTGAGAGATATTTTGTGGGTCGGAGAGATGTCAGCTCATTCAGTGGAGGAGGAAACAAGATACCTCTTCAGATAAATATAGTAAGAATCACAGTAAATAAGGCCCAGCCTCAGGGAGGCAGATCTTTAAAGGAAAATTAAGATCCCCATCATCTGTCTCTCTGTCAACCATTGATGTATTTAGTGAGCGCCTCATGGAGCTAAATGCTTTTTGATGAGGATAGTTGTGATGACCACCTTACCTCCCCACAGGGGGAGGGCACCTTCTGTGTGAGAGTTCTTGGTGAGGGGTTGTGGGGGGGGGCTCTATCTCTGGCACACAGAAAGAAAGAATGGTCCAGGGAAACCTTCTCTCCCCTCTCCCAAATGTCCTGGTTTTACCAGGATGTAAACACAAGCAGAGGCAAATACCGACAAGCAAAAGCCCGACTGAAAATCAGGGCCTAATCGTTCCCATCTGCTCCAGTGCTGCTTCCCCTTTCTGCCTGCCAGGATGTGTGCTGCAGACGCTAAGTAGCACATTATTTTCGATAAGTTGCAATCATTTACTTGAAATCTACTCCTTTAAGATGTCCCCCTGGAAACTTGAATCGGCATTTGAGAAGCCCTTTTCAGGGTGGAATTTGAATGCTTGCACTCAAGTTCAAGAAAAGTTAAGCCTATTTGATGGACAGGTGTTTATGTTCTTGAGATTTCAGCCACATGGACCCTAGTGGGAAGAGGGGACACTGTGGAGCACAGCCTGGGAGCTCAGAGCCACCATGCAGCTCATTCCCTAAGGAAAGGCACAGGTGCTGAGATGGGAAGGACTGGAAATGATGGCTCCATGGATTCTTACCTGAGGCAGAAACATCACAAGCCAAGGCCTCTCTTGGTCCCCCTGAGATGTTTCCCTGTTATGCTGAGACAGGACTGGTAGTGACTGAGGTGGGTTTTGCAACCTGGAGCCCATCATCTCAATGCCCTGCCCTCATGCCACCAGCACTTCTTGTTCAGCACCTTCATTCTCTTGCCCAGGATGAGACTCTAGACATAGCAAGCATCCTGTCCTCCCATCCAGCCTTCTCTCAGTCAAAGACTTAATGCTTTCTGAGGCCCAAACTCAGGAACGTTTGAACAGCAGCAAAAACCTCGTGCCTCTCCTGCCGCCTTTTTGCCGGCAGATTCTGCAGCCCCCGGTGTCTGAGAATGACTCTGGTGACTCATTAGCACCAAGACCTGTGCTTGGGGTGGTTTATGTAATGAGTGGTGATGGATTACCCACATGTTTTCCCGGAAGGACCCTGACTGAGCTTGTGTGCGTTTGTGAGATGATGGTCCGGGGTCACAGATGGTGTTTGTGCTCGTGGAAAAAGGAAAGCCAATTGGCAGGTGTTTGGAATGGACCTGGGGTGCCCAGAAATCAACCCAGTGTCTTTCTGCTGGGGAATTTCTGCTACCACTAAAGTGAGTGGAGGTGATTTCTTCTTTAAATGGGTCATGCTGAGGTTTTCTCTCCTCCAATGTCCCTCTTCCACTCCTCTGGAACTGGCAGATCTAACGGGCCAATGAGAGTACAAACATTGTTGTACTATAGTGTAAGGAAATACACAAATACAAGCTGTATACAGGTGGGTAAGTTCCAACAGCCTACAGTCATCTATTAGAACTTGTTCTCACATATTGCTCCTTCTCTTATCTTTAGCTCCAGGATGACAGTTTAGCCTGTCTTAGCTTTCTTCTGTTCAAGACTGTGTCTCTTCGCTTCCTTCATCACAGAGGCAGCAGAGTGCTCTTGGCTACTTTCCACATGCAGGCAGCCCTCACCACCCACCTCTCCCTCCTGGTTTGAGCTATCCTCCCCCAGGCCACCCAGCACCCTGACCAGGAGACCTGTTGTTGCCATGCTCCCTCACTCCAGACTGCCCACGTCTCTCACTTCTGCTAAGAGCCTACGTGGCACCCAAGAGAGACCCCTCTCATAATCAAGCCTTTTTCTATCTGTTGTAAACCTTTTCTTTTCTTTCTTTCTTTCTTTTTTTTTTTTTGTATGAAGAAATTCTCTCCAGTGGCTACTCAGGTGTTTCTGTGACTTGTCTCTGGTTATTAAACCTGCCTCTTTCTAATTTTCTCTGTAACACTCTACCCAGCATGAAATCACTCTGCCTTCTAGAGTTCATTCTTTCTTTTTTAAAGAATATATTAGCTTAGATTGGTTAGTCTGCCAAACACAAATAAAACAAAACAAAAACCTCCCCAAATCCCAAGATAAATTGGCTTAAACAAAATGCAAGTTTATTTCTCTCTTACTTTCATATAGCCTGAAGGTGACCACAGGCTGGTCTCTAGGATATGAGGACTTCTATCTGGTTTTTCTCCCTGCTGTGGCTTATATTCCCCAGGTCAACTCATGGTCCAGAGTGGCCGCCAGAGCCCCAGCTCTTATATCCATGTTCCAGCTAGCAAAAAGAAAGGAGAGAGGGGAAAGAAAGACATTCCTTCTTTAAGGATAGAGTTTTATATCTTATTTCCATTCATCTATCACTAACCAGAATTTTGTCACTGGAGATATGACTACATTTAACTGCAAGGGAAGCTGGAAGGTATCTTTCCTCCTATAACCATGACTTAACCAAAAATCAATGTTCTGTGTCCATGGAAAGGGATGGGTTGGAAGAAACCAAAAGATCATCCTTTTTCTTCAACTTTGCACTGAAACTCTCTGTCAGGCCCTTTCTTAAGCTGTTTCCTCTCCTATGTCCCATATAGGAGAGAGACACATGCCCTCATCACACCTCATGTCTCAGGGTAAATATTAGCGTAGTTAATACACACATTTACTTGGAATGATCTTATTATCAGTGTCAGTTGAAGTCACATGGTGGTCCTGAGATTCAGTGAGTCCTTCCCATCCTCTGATAGATTCCAAGGCATTGTGTTCCTAATGGAGGGAGAAGTGGAAGGACCAAGTTAAAGAGGCCGAAGGGATGGAGCCAGTCCTAGTGTTGCGCTCATTTCCTGGTTCTGGACCCTGTGTCCGACCCTAGTGGAGCTCGCTCTTTGCCAACTGCGATGTCGTCCCTGTCTGTCCTTGGTCAGACACCTCTGTGGCTGTCATCTGGCAGAGGTGTCCTTTTACTCCTGTTAGATAGTAAGCCTCCTCTTGCAGGATGAAGGTGGACTGTTAATCATAGCATATGCGTTCTGTAATTTGTGAAAATGGAAATAATCTCAGAGTGAGTTAAGACTAAGTTATCGCTATCTTTGGTAAGGCCCCCTCAAGATCAACAGTACGGTGTATTAGGAATCCTGCCACTGAATTATTCTGTGATTTTCAAAACTGGAAGCATTTTTGTGGGAACAAAATGCTCTTTATTTAAAATTTAGTTCTGATGAAATCATTTGGAAGGTTGGAGGAAAAAAACAGTTCTGCTGTAATGGAGCTTGGAAATATGCACAAGAAAATTTTGCTAGTCACTAGGAGCCGGAAAAGCTTTCTCTGTCCTGACACAGTGGAGTGATGTCAAGAAGTTAAGATCACACATCATACAAAGGGAGCAGTATCCAATTACCTTTTAATATTTTGAGTGTGGGGTTGCTCTATGTCCCAGCAGAAAGGATGACATGAGGTCTGAATCCCACCCAAGAGTCAAAACTGAAATACACTTCCTCAAACCTCCATCGTGAATAGAGTTGCTATTCCCTTCTGGTTATAATGTATTTACTTTTTAATGGAAACTTGAAAGCAGCCATTAAAGAGGATGTCCAGGCTAGCTTGTCTGACATAAGGTGAGATTGCCTCAGAGCTGAGCAGCTCCCCGAAGGGTCTTTTCAGTCTTCCAGAAGGACTGCATCTTCCAGTGCGCTCTGCCAGGTCAGCAGGCTTTCTGGCTAAGGAAGATTGGAGCCGGGGGCTCTCATAAACTGGGGACATGTTGGGCTTCAGAGGAAGTAGGGTTCTTATCATGCTTGGGAGAAGAACAGCAAGAAAGGTACATAAAGAGGGGGAAAAGAGTGAAAAAAGAAGACATTTTGATATTCATTCTTTGAGCTGAGAATCGATTTCCTGGGCTTGATGATGTCAGTCTGAGTTTGCCTAGAAGCGCAGCACAGTGAGGTAGCGGGGTGTGTGTGTGTGTGCTCACTGACTTAGCCTGGTGTGGGTATATGTGTCTATACTAACTGATTTAGCCTGCTGTGGGTGTGTGTGTGTGTATACTCATCAACTTAGCCTGGTGTGTGTGTGTGTACTCACTGACTTAGCCTGGTGTGTGTGTGTGTGTACTCACTGACTTAGCCTTGTGTGTGTGTGTGTATACTCATTGACTTAGCCTGGTTCCTTCCGCTTTGCTGATTTCTTTCATATAAAAAACAAACTCTTAACTCGGAATCTGTCTTGCTTTCTTATTCTTCCCAAAGGGACCTTTATCAATGGGATTGATGTAGATTTAACCAACTATTGAAAGCTAACCAGTTACCAAGCACAGACATGTGCTTTTGTAAAAATAAACCTATTTAATCCTTTAATGAGAGTCAAGCTGTGGTTGATATTATTTACTGTCAGGTGATAAAGAAACTGAGCTTAAGGAAGGCAAGGCCGTGCAGTGGGAGCCTCGGACTCTGCTCTGTACCCGTGTTCTTCCTTCCTGCCATGTTGTGGAGCTCACGGAAGAGGGCTGAGGCCCATCCTTGCCCTTTGGGAGGATGCTGAATTCTGATGGGAGAGGAAATCTGTCAAGAATTAGCACTTGCCAGCAATGTGCTAGGTGCCTAATTGATGTTATCATCTGAATCCAAGAGAACGGTGAGAAGCTCTCTTGCTTTCCCCATGGTGTCACTTCCTTGAGAAACTAGCATTGTAGAGAGAAGCTTGCATCTCTGGGATTGCACAGCAAGCTGCCAACCAGTGGCTCTCAATTTCTCACACATTTTATACACAACTGAGTAGGAAACCATTTCTTGCATCGCAGGCTACCATTGCCGTCCTGGCTTCTTGCACCCTGCGTTGGCCCTCCCCGGGAGCTGTTCTTCTCTCACACCTCCAGGCATGGTAGTCCAGGCCAAGGCTGCTGTGATGTCACACCCTCCTCCCAACTTCTGCAGCCATTCTTGAAGCCAAGGGTGTCCCCCAGCAGCAGTCCAAGCTAAAGTTACTAAGGACCAATGCCCCCTCACCCGGGCAGCCGGCGCCCATCCAGGAAGGCAGGAGTCTGCTGCCCAGCACATGAGCCTGCTCTCTGCCAGCTGGCCTAGGAGGCTCCATGTGCCAAGCAGGGGACGTGTGATCGGGATCCGTGCCCGAGTGTTTCCTGGGAAGTAGAAAATGCATGTGACCAGAGCCACTGCAGCCTGGCTCAGAAAGAGAGATGACAAGAAAAAGTACGGTACGTTTCTCTAAAGAAAACCCCCAAATATAAACAACAACAGCAAAAACTCTAAAACCATCTCAAGAGTGTCATATATTTTTATGTTTACCTTCTGCCCTAAAACTTTTCATAAAGCCCTGAACATAGTAGTAGTGGGTAAATAAGAAGACATGAATGTATCCTTAAGGTCGTTTCTGGACCACAGTTTATTTTGCAGTTCAGCACCGTGCTTGGCACTATAAGAGATGCTCGGTGAATATTTGCAGGATACCGTGCTTCTTGGTATTGACTGACTAAAGCCCTCGAGTCCTGTTGCTTGGTTTACCTGCCTAACAAACCAAGGAAGGTTGAAAGGGCTAGAAGACATCTTATCTTTATGTCTAAAGACCTGGTGATGCCATAAGAAAGCCTAGACCCACGGATCCCAGCCTGGATGTCCCTGAGCGTCTCAAGAGCTGGCACACAGTCTAAGCACGGCTTTCACACTTGAAGCCTCCAGGAACTTGGACTTCTCATCTGAGCGGCCTCAGAGATCTCTGCCTGCACTGGATGGTCCCCACTAAGGTGGTCACTGGTTCTTCCATGCTCGCCAGAAACTCTGACTGGCAACCATCTCTCAGGCTGGCTTGTAATATTCAAGAAATCAAATTGTCAGTCATTTCCATTTGTTGGATAAACAGACTCTTTGCAAAATGCACAAAACACCTTTTTCATCAAACAAACGAGAAGGTTGGTACTGGAAAATATCAGGACACAATACCTTAAGCTTCAAACCACTGACATCAGATTTTGGTCCCACCTTTGGGTTCAGAAGAATCAAAATATGTCATGGTTATTTTGCAGCAGAAGCTTGGAATTTATGATTTGAGAGTGCAGGTGCTTGTGGGAAATGAAAGAAACTAGAGGAAGGATTAGAGGGTATGTGTCCCCTGGGATTTCTGCTTGCTTTCCACCTACTCTGACAACTTGATGTGCTCACACTGAAGGGACTGGAGGAGTCTAACCCTGGGCTTCTTGGAAATCTCAGCATCCACTCCATTCCCGGCTCCTTCGAGGTGCTCGGTTAGTGATTGGTTTGAGTGAACTGAGCGTTCGTTCCTCAGAGGGCTCCTTTGGGTAACACGGTATGCATAGCCCCTTCCCTGGGGGCCACTGTCAGCCCTCCTAGGAATTCTTCCCCATATACCAGTCACATGCCAGGCCTTCCCAACACCCAGAGCCTTCGTCATGGATAATGTTGGCTTGCTGGGGACATGCCAGGCTGTGGGTTCTAAGGCTGTAGCTTAATGACAGTGTAGGTTTGTGTGTTTAGCATTTTCAGGCTGATTTGACAGATTTTTGAAGTGGGGTGGAAGATGTGACAGAGGGAAAGGGCCTCTACCAGAAGATAAAGAAAGTGAAAGTGAAGTCGCTCAGTTGTGTCGGACTCTTTGCAACCCCATGGACTGGGGTCCCCAGGCTCCTCTGTCCATGGGATTCTCCAGGCAAGAATACTGGAGTGGGTTGCCATTTCCTTCTCTAGGGGATCTTCCCAACCCGGGGATCGAACCCAGGTCTCCCGCATTGCAGGCAGATACTTTAACCTCTGAGCCACCAGGGAAACTCTGGTCTAAACTGTAACTGGACCAGAGGGAGAAGGAGCGAATATATAAGGAGCTGGCTGCCTTACGAACAGGATCGTTGGAGAGCCCATCCTGCAGCCTTCCCTCCTGCACTCTTTCTCATACATTAGGAGATGCTCAAATAGCTACTCAGTGCCAGAGGCACTGTGAGGTCATAGGGGGATACATAGATGGAGGATAGATCATGACAGCTTTTCAGAAGCTTCACAGCCTTGCTGGCGAGGTGGCCGGTGTGACGGTGGTGGTTCTGAGATGCGCTATGTCTGTGGTGCAGACAGTATTAATACTTGCTTGGTGGCTCAGTGGCAAGGGAGCTCATTTCTAGCTATTATCTGGGTAGGTTTCTTGAGAAAGGCTGAATGGAGATTTGAAATAGGATGAGATTGTGGTAAGTGGATTTTTCTGTCTGAGAGGGGAGAGGGCATTCTATCACATGGCTCAGTGGCTCTAATCGTGATGGTCCTATTGGCAGAAAGAAGTAATTGAAGAAGACCAGCTTTGGAGGAAATTTTAAGGAAATTAAGAGGTCAGTAGGAAGAACTTCCTCCCTTCCCCACCTCATGTCTGGTTGTTTTCTGCCTTGCACGTCAGCCACAACCTGAGCATCAAAAGACTGTGTGTGTGTGCGTGTGTGTGTATACATGCCCACATATGCAGAATTGAAAGCACATCCACTCGATTACCACTGGTGACAGAATCTTAATGTTATAGTAGAGGATAAAGTGTATAAGAGTTAAAGACCTAGATTCTAGTTGTGGCTTGTCCCAATTGCTCTGCCTTTGTAATCTTCAGTTATCTGCTATCTAAGTTTGTATTACTTCATGTTCTATAAGGTGATGCAATTCATTGTGCACAAGTACTTTCTGAACAAATAAAAGGTCTAACTGTGATATTTTCAGGAAGCAGGCACTTTGCTCTATTTCTAAAAAATGCAAGGACAGCGTATTTTTGTCCCATACTTCTGTCCAAAGTTCTGACCCCCTGGAAGATAGCAGAGCAGGGTTGGGAGGTGAGTCTGGGAGAGCTTCACTATCCCAGCTTTTCTGGTCGTATGTACTGAAGACCAGTTCATAGACTGTGGAAAACCTGCATGGAAGCTCAGTCTTGTGCCTTCAAATCAAGCAAAGAAATTGGCCAGAAAGCATGAGGGCTCCCATCCTGGAAACACCTCATGCCCTTTCCCAAACCACCTGTCTGCTTGCGTGCTAAGTCGCTTCAGTCATGTCCAACTCTTTGCGACCCTTTGGACTGCAGCTCTCCAGGGTCCTCTGTCCACGGGATTCTCCAGGCAAGAATACTGGAGTGGGTTGCCATGCCCTCCTCTAGGGGATCTTCCTGACCCAGGGATCGAACCTGTGTCTCTTATGTCTCCTGCACTGGCAGGCGCCCCCTGGGAAGCCCAGAAGACCCACCTGTCTGTTGACTTTCCATCATCTCTCTCTGTCAGCCCAGCTTTGGGTCCCTGAACGGCTGTCCAAATTTGAAGACGACCCTCTCAGTAGATATGCCCTCTTCCTCTGCTGCCTGCTCCACCCTTGGAAACAAGAATCTCAGCAGGGGGATTTCCCCCAGCACTAAAAAAACCTGGGGACTGGAAACAGCCGCCCTCCTAGCACAACCGGTCCTTGGTGAAGAAAGAGTGCCCTCTAGTGGGCTTTGTCTGGAGCTGCTCTAGATCGGTGTCAGGGCTCAGCCAAGGACAAAACAACCCGCTTGCTGCCCTCCTGCCAAGGATCTTGAAGCTGCCTTTGGGTTTGGTTTGTTTTTCTCTGCGTGTGAAGAAACAAAGAAAGAACAGCAGGAGACCAGTTGTGAGAGCAGCCCCGACTGTGCTGTGACAGCCTTCTTATCTTGGGAGGTTCACCAGAGAATTAACCCCAGGGCCAGTGATGGCAGCAAGGTAGATGGTGACATCGGATGCTTTTTAAAGGGCCTGTGACAATTTCTGTATACATCACTCACCTGTCTTGACCGGTCTCTTATATAAGGGGTTAGATTTGTGAGAAGGAAACTCCTTCTTTAAGAATGATTACCGAAAGGGTTAAATATCTTGTTGCGTGACCCTCTTTGCAGAGCAAATCCACTGCAGTTGATTTTATTTTTGGTAATGGAAGTGTACACATCTCAGTATTAAAATCCTGTATGTACTGGCATAAACAGGGTTTTTTTCCCTTTAAACCTGAGTAAAAGCTGTTGGGCTGGGGAGCAAAGAGGGGAGGAGGCGAGGGAGGCTGCGGGGCTCCCATCAGGGGAGCAGGAACCTGATCACATGTGATGGTTGCTGGATTAGGTAACAGCTCCGCTGGTTGAAATTGGATCTTGGAGGATGAGTGTTAACATCTCTGGTGTCCTGGTGAAAGGTTCATTTGAGACTTGCGTGGTGCCACAGAGATAAAAAAAGGAGCTTTTAAATAATCATTTTGTCTCCTATTTGGCAGAGTGCTGGCTTCAAGCAGTAAATAGGTAGCGTCACTTTGGCTTAGACGTATTGGCCTTTTCATTTATTTATTTAATGTTGGTGGGATTTTTTTTTAACTCTCTAGCTGAACAGCCTTCCGTATCAGTGAATCCCAACACCTGTCTTTATAGTGGTACCTTCAGATCCTGCTCCTTTTGGGCAGAGATCTGTCCATGCCGTGTTGTTTACTGGTCCGGGCCTCGTCGCGGCACACATGCATAGCCCAAGACCCTCAGAACCAGAATCTCCTGTGTTAGACAGTGGAAGAGGAAGGTTTTCTTTTGTTTATGTTGCGTGTGTGTGTGTGTGTGTGTGTGAGAATAGTTTTGGTGGTGGTGGTTCTGATACATACTCTGAAGTTTCTGTTTTCATAATGATTTGAGTTTAATTTGAGTGGTATAATTTGAAGAGGACTGTTGGGTTTGTTTTTCCTATATTTTCTGTTCTTTTATTTTTTTCAAATCTCTGGTTTGGAGCCAATTTATGTGTCCTGAACTCTAAGGATTAATGCAAGCAAGGTGTATTTCATTTCTATCACACCTATTCCTTCTTGGCCACATTTGGAAACCTATTAAATTAAATCTTAGTGAATCCAAATTTCTTTTTAAAGAGTATTTGTTTCCAGGATTCATCAAATGATACAAAAGCTAAGCAAAAGGATAACCCTTTCCTGTGTGGGTATGTGTGTTTTTTTGCCCTACTAAATGTCTCCAGTAGTATAGATTAGGGCTTTACCCTCTGCGACTGTCCTGGGACTTCTTTGGTGGGTAGGGGGTTACAGGGTCTCCTTTCAGTGTCCTTGGCAGCTTTAGCATTTCCTTTATTTCATTTAAAAGCAGTTAGATTTTAAGATCAAGAAAAACATTAAGTAGGTAGGTGTGCAGCCTTGGTGTGGACAGTTCATGCTTCCCATGGATTGTTTAAAAGAAAAAGTGAGGCATGGATGTGGGTGCAACTGAGAAGGGCTGGAAAGGGAAAATATTCATTGAAGTAAATACTGGACACATGGGAAGTACTAGTAGTAATGTGACCACCTGGTCACCTACCTCGTACCTGGATGAATCAGTACCAGCACTTTGTTCTGTGTCTGCCTGACTCCTTTTCTGTCTCATTCTTTTCAGAACAAATGGAATTTTGCTAGAGGAATAAGTTAATGGGGTGCGTGAGTTGGTCTCAGGTCCGATCATCCTTACCATCGCCTCA
Organism: Bos indicus x Bos taurus; assembly: GCF_003369695.1. Lineage (NCBI taxonomy): Eukaryota > Metazoa > Chordata > Mammalia > Artiodactyla > Bovidae > Bos > Bos indicus x Bos taurus. The sequence goes on along the minus strand of NC_040078.1, from coordinate 4,226,833 downwards.
ATAAGGCAGTGTGTAGGTAGCCCCAGTAAAGTATATCCTCACGGGTTGATGTTATTCTCTTTTACTTTGCTACACTGTTGAGAGCTGTCAGTGCTGGATCTGTCAGGAAGAATTGTTTGGGAGTGATGAGGAAGAGCCGCTTGGAGGCGTCACGGCCCGGCTCAGATGCCACCAGCCTCAGCATCCTGAGGAGGTTTCCCATTGGCCGAGGTCTGTGGCCTCTTCTGGAGCGTATTGGTCATGGGATTCCAGAGAGTGGATTAGTGTCAAATTTTGCCCCAGTACCAATTTTTTAATGATTAAGTAAAAGTGCCACAATTACCAAATGGCTCAGAGGTGATTCTTTTTTCACTCTTAAATGACCCATAGGTATTTTGTTGATAAAGCAATTAAAATTCATTCGATGAAATTCACTGGGGAAACGTCCATAAACCCCACACACTAATGTCCTCGGCGGGAAGCATTCACTGGGCTGTACAGGTGAGGAAGGAGAGGCCCCAGGGCTCCAACACCATCTGCTTGGGGGGCCACGTTCTTCTCGCCGCCACCCCACACCTTTAGGGGCTGGCTGGCATTCAGGAAACGGTTGCAGCATTCATTTCCTTTCTTAAGGAAATCTTTGTTAGTGGTGATATGTTCTTGAAGATTGGAGTAAATAAGTTCAAGGAACTGAATAACATGATTAAATCTTTCTTATTCTGAGACCAGGGGGATGATTTCCCATGTAAGTCTTCTGAGTCTGCAAAAGAAGGATTTCATTGGAAAAATGTCCACAAAATTAAACTCCACAATCCTCTAACCTTTGCTGTCACCAGTATAGCAATTTTATGTTACTGCAGCAGAACATTAAAAATTCAGTTGCAAGAGGAGAGCCTGGGTCCTGAAGTGTGGGCTCTCCCTGTATCCTTCTTTCCTGCCAGCTAACCCCCTTCCCCACAGACTCCTGTTGCCTCCTCCTGTCTTTCCTCACTCCCTCAAGGGGTACGTGTGTCTACCCCGGGCCTTTAAACTGCTGCCCCGGGCCACATGCTTGACTGTCCACTTGACTGCCTCATTCACAGAAGCGATGCTGCCATTTTCCTTTAGCACAGGACTCGGGCTTTCCTTTGAAACAACTTTCAAGGTTGCTTCTTGTCAGACCTGTTAGAAGCCAGGAGCATGTGGGCACAGCCAGCAGTTATGCTGGTATTACAGGTGATGGAATGCCCCGAACGTCTCCATGTCCCCTCGGATTGAGCTCAGATCCACCTTTCCTGTCACAACCCCGTGGGGCTGCCTTGCTGAGGGTCGAGAGGCGGCTGCACCTGTCACTGTCCCCGTGGGGCTCACCAGATGTATCCTGGCCAGAAACAGTTCTAGACTCCCACCCGGCCCCCTGGACTCTGGCATCTCCACCCCCAGGATTCGAACGAGCAGAGTCTGCTTCTTCTCTACCTTTAGTTACATCCCTCCTTCCCTACTCTGCCCTCAGTTTTGTTTTTTTTTTTTTAATTAGATACCCTTTTCGTGTTCACTCTCAACAAAGACTTGGCTGCTGACGACTAAACTGGGTTTAGATGAGTGATTTACCTTATGGCGGGTTGTATGGCGGTAGTAAAACGAGACTGCCTAGCTCTTCCACTGGTTTACTAAATCACTTGATCTCTTTCAGTCCAAATCACCCCTTCATGCCCCGCAAATGGTCGTGGGGGGTTAATAAAAAGGAGCCTTTCGTGGAGCCAAGCCTCCTTCATCCTATCCGAACCCCAGCTTCTCTGAATCCATGAGGCAGCTTGTTTAAAGGACCTCGCCCTTGTTTGTACCAGGACGGAGCTTTTACCACCTGGAATAAATTGATCTCAATTTTGGAAAATAGAAATCCCTAGTCCAGAGCAGAGGTCTTCACACTTTACTCCAATTAACTGAATTTGCCTGACTTAGGTTATTTTGGAAATGAAAACTTAGGCTGATCCAATATCATAAAGTCAATGAGTGTAAAAACTTTGTAATAACAAACTCACAGAAAATCTAAAATTAGAAATGAGAAAAGAAATGCTATTCCTTGAACTAAAATTTAGCAGTTTGGGGATGAAAGTGAAAATTATATTCTGTTATAATTTTTTTTTTCGTGGATTGGAAATTTCTTTCTTTGTGGTAAAATAGACATAACAAAACTTAGCATGGTAACTGTTTTTGAGTGTACAGTTCAGTGGCGTTACGTACATTCACATTGCTGGTCAGCCATTACCACCATCCATTTCAAGAACTGTTTCATCTTCCCAAAATGTAACTTCCCAAAATGTAATGTTCATTGCTAGTTCCTTATTACCCGCTTCTCCCAGCCTGTGGTACCCACAGGTCTGTTTCCTGTCTCCATCAGTTTGACTGTTCTAGGCACCTCATATAAGAGGAGTATCATTAATTTCAGGAACAAATCAAATCTTTCCTTGTATTTTCTTGTCCTCCCATCCCTCTCTTTTTCCAGCCCTCTGCACGCCCATTGCTCAGATGCCTTTTTGTTAAGTGATTTGAGACTTCTTCAGCCAAATCATGTATTGGGAGTTTTCTGTTGTTTTTAAATGTTACTCCATTGGGTTACTGTCAACACCTCCCCACTCTTTTCTATCTCCCTGCAGTTTTGAGTATCCGGGGAGCCCAGGAAGAGGAGCCAACAGACCCGCAGCTGATGCGACTGGACAACATGCTGCTGGCCGAGGGGGTGGCGGGGCCCGAGAAGGGCGGGGGCTCAGCGGCGGCAGCGGCGGCGGCTGCTGCTTCTGGAGGCGCCGGTTCCGACAACTCAGTGGAGCATTCCGATTACAGAGCCAAACTCTCACAGATCAGACAAATCTACCACACGGAGCTGGAGAAATACGAGCAGGTATTCACAGCCATGTGGGGTCTGGGCCCCCCAGCCCTTTAGGGCAGGGCGGAGAAATCATGAAACTCCGAGCTAGGAGGGGTCGGAGGCAGGCAGCCTTTCCTGGAGATTGCCGTCCGGGATCCAGTGTTTCTGGCCTCCCCCCAGAGCCACTTGTTGAACTTGAGCCCATCAAGTCCAGAGTCTCCACTGTTGAAAACTCAGGCAAACTGGAGATAAGATCATTTTAAAAAATAGTTTAAAAAATAGTTTTAACTGATGATTTTAGGAAACTGAGTCTTATGTACAGAAACAGTCCCTGGCGCTCCAGAGCGCTGTCCCTTGGCATGCAGCTCTGGGGCTCTCGGTGTTACAGTCATGAGCAGAGTCACCAGGTGAGCTGGGGAGGTGTGTGGGGGGGGGTCCTCTGGGCCCTGTGTGCTCATTAATTAGGATGCCTCACCACCAGTGCTCATGGAAGCCTATGGGAACGGATACTAAAACCTGGCCTTAAATTCCTTCACCCTACCCAGATTAGTTCAAATGGAAGTCCATCATACTCTGACTTTTATATATAGTATATAATATGATACACATCTCCCTCTATAAAAAAAGTAGAGGGTCTCAGGGGACCCCTGGAAGTAGACAAAATTGAATTCCAGCCCTGACACACTACTGGTGGTCTGTGGGATCCAGTGGTCCACATTCTCTACCTCAGTAGCTGGTAGTATTCAGCAAAGAGCTGTGGATTTGGAGCCTAAGCTATCAGAGAGCCATAAAAAAAATCATATGAAGGAAAAGCTTAAAAAACGCTTTAAGTCATAAAACAGTATATAGATGTTGTATGGTATTCTAATTGTAACAACACCCCTCTCTACTAGAGTGCCCCCCCCCCACACACACATGAATTTAAATGTCAATATTGTTTCCTCTGGTCAGTATGAGCAACATTATTTTACTAGGGGTCCTTTCACATCAGGATTTCCTCCCATTATTTAGCTGACATTAGTTGGTTGTCATATTGTTGGATGTGACATTGTCCTGAAATTCTAAGTTTAACGTACTTTCATAGAATTGTTAGATTTCTGTCTTTCTTTCTTTTTTAAGAATCATGGAAGAAGAGGGAGAAAAAAAATCAAAATGTAGAAGACCCTGTACCGTCCACTTAGGACAGTCTAAGTAAAAGGCAAATGCAAACTTAATAGAATATATAAATTTTAAAATAGAAATAGGCATTTTAAAATTTAAAGTGAAAGTTTCATTATTGCACTCCTATCTACCTTTGAAATGGATTTCTACAAAGTCTCTTCTTTTATGAGGGAAAAGATTACTATGAAGCTGGAAGCCAAGTGTGGTGAATTTCAGCCAAAGGCAGGTGTAGGGAGGTGTCAAGGGGAGCAAAACAAAAGTCATTTTGTGGTAAGAACCTGTGGATCATCACCCTCGACCCTCTTGGGGAAGAAACATTCTTATGATGTAGACTCTTGTAGATATTTTACCAGACCCCAGGAGAGGTTCAGCTCAGGTAAGCTGGCGGATCCATGACATTCCCCACCTGGGCCATCATATTAGAGTTCACAGCCTGCCCCAACCTAGGGCATAGTTTGGGAAAACTCACAGGGACATTTTCTGTAAAGGTCCCTAGCTAGCCACTTGGGTCTTCCTCCCCATGCTTTTCCCATTGTACCTTCACCACTAAGCTTGGTCTCTGGCATAACAACCTGTCTAGACCTGGTTTCCAGGTCCTGTTAGTTGCTCAGTCGTGTCCAACTCTTTGCAACCCCATGGACTGTAGCCCACCAGGCTCCTGTGTCCATGGAATTCTCCAGGCAAGAACACTGGAGTGGGTTGCCATTCCCTTCTCCAAGGGATCTTCCCAACCCAGAGATAGATCGAACCCGGGTCTTCTGTATTGCAGCTAGATTTTTTACCATCTGAGCCACCAGGAAACTCCAGGGGTGCAAAGAATGTGGCTTCCTCCCAAACCTACAACTGAGATGGATATTAGGCTGGATGGTGTTAAAAACTAGCTTTATTTGTAGCTCAGGTTGCCAGCAACAAAGAAGAGCAGACTGTCTTCTTGATTTAAACCCCCCACCTTGTTACTCTTCCATCTTCTTCCAAAATGTCTAAAACACTTTTATCAACCTAACTGCACTTGTTCCAGCACTTTTGTGGCTGTCATCATCTCCATTCTAATACAGGTGAGGAAATGGAGGTCAGAGAGGTTAGATGATATATCTGGGTCACACATCCAAGGAGGAACAGATTACCCTGGAATCTAGATTTGGACCTTTAGCCCAAGGCTGTTATTGGAGCAATACCCAGCTCCACTTAATATGGAACGAGTGTGGGTGTCTGTAGACAGTGAAGTAACTGGCCTGTCCTCTCTGGTACTTTCATGGAATAGATTGATGCTCTCTAAGAGAGACTAGTGATAAAAACACTCTCCTTGAGAAACTTCTCATAGATACCTACGTATTCTGAATAACAACAATGCTGGAAATTGGGAACGTAAACTGTATCCATTTTGCTGATGGCTGGGGCTGTATTCCCTCTGTTACTTGTTTGGTCTGAGATGACCCAGACCTGAAGTCTGCAGGCTCAATGGTAGAGTTAATGGCTACCAGGAGGATTTAGGTCAACATGCGTCTCCCACAGCTGCTGCGCCAATGTCCCATCCCTGCGGCAGGCCACTGTCGACCCACCCCTCCGCAGGAGACTCTCAGACATTCACACGCAGGTCTAGTTCAGTCTCGTGTGGGATCATGTTAGGTCAAGGTAGTAGTAGTAGTCTGAATTTATTATTCTTAAGAAGTACTAAGAAATTATTTCCTTATTTCTTTGGGCATTTTCTGGGTAGGAACTGAATACTGTTTAACACGCTGTGTGCTTAATAATTTATTAATATTAGTTGTATTGTTAATTAGAGTAAATGGCAGATTGTGAGGAAATTATGCCATTAACCTTCTAGCTAGTAAGTCTGAAAGATAGATCTTCTTCATTTTTTCTGTAAGCATTCCTCACGGGACCTTTTTAAAAAATAGGAAACCTTAGTAAAAATGTCAGTCTCTTAATAATACCTAGGTGGTTGCCTGATTGACTATTTAAGAGTCGATTCTGTTGTTTTGATTTGTTTTGTTTTTAGTTTGGTGACGATAGATAACCAGAGCATCAGTTAGCTCTCCAGTAATTAACTACAGTAACCCTCCTCACCCTTCCCACTCATCCTGTGCTCCCTCCCTAACCCCCACCAAAAAGACCTGAATCAGCCATTGTTTCACCCTGAGGTTATTAGATAAAGAAGGCTTCTAGTGACTTGGATTAGAAAGAAAGGAAGGAAATTGTTTTCTTCATTAAAAAGTGTTGTTAAACACCTTTTCAGCCGATCTTGTCTGTAGCTGAAGTATTTAAGAACTAGCTAAAAAAAAAAAAAAAGCTGGCATATTTTGATAGATAAAACCAGGATATCAGAAAACTGAATTTTCTTCCAAGTGCTATTCAAAAAAAAACAAAAAAAGATGCTCTTGTAGCTTTGCAGAGTTCTTCAGTTTTTGTAAGTAACGCTGCCAGGACATTGACAAGGCTTAGTCTCCAAGGCTGAACTGGGGTGGGTTAAGTAGTCCTTTCACAGCCAAGGAAGTCTTAAGATCCCAGTTATATTCCTTGCTGAAACTGGCAGCCAAATCCAGTTTGAAAGACTTAGAGATGAAGATGAGCTGAAGAGAGTGCAGGAAGGAAGCTTCAATTCTAGGATTAAATTGCTTATACTAAGCAAGATTTGTGAAGAGCTTCTCTTGGGTCGGCTGCTCCTCGAAGTGCCCTTGCCCTGGAACCCGGGATGTCGCCAGAGGCAGCTGGAGGGGTCGCTCCAGAAGGTGACTGTCTTTAGGACAGCCTTCAGCAGTCTCCTTGTCACAGAAACCTTCAGCCTGTGAGGGTTCTATTTAATTAATTAATCACTCCTACTCCCCATCCCATCGGGAGAACCTGGCCTCACCAGAGTAGTGCAGCTTCTGAAGGTGCTGAGCTTGGGGAACTGAGGAGGAGGCCTGGGTAGTTCAGGTCCTGGAAAATTGTGTTCTGCCCATCTAAATGGACTTGGAGTTCCTGTCTGTTGTCTGTCGTGTGTTCCCAAGCAGCTGTTGAGCAGCTGCCCTGCTGCACCTCAGCAGTGGGTGAAAAGACTCCACTGTCTGTTTAGGGCAGGGCAGAAAGGGGCCCAGCATCCAATGCCCTGAATAAACACCAGATATTGTGAGTATTTTTATTCACTGTAATGAAGCACATTATTAGCTGAGTACTGCGGCTTCCCAGCAGAGAGGGTGTGCGCCTGACAATAGCTCCTTCACGTCCAGCCCCTCCTCACTTTGAACCCCCACCAAGTCGGGGGCGGGTGGGGGGGTAGGGCCTGCAGCCCAGAGGGGGATGCTTGCAGCATACCTCCCCGTCATCCTTCTCCAAGGCCTCACAGACTTCCAGCCAACTCGCTGCCAGGCTTTATTTTCCTCCCTTTGTTGTACAGCTTGGGGGTGAAGGGGCTGTTTAAGTTGGGGAGAGATGAAGCTTATAATAAGATCTTGTGTTTATGTAGCAATTTTCATAGTAAGGGCAAAATGCTCTATGGACCTGATCTTCTGTGGATTTCATCTTCAGCATATATATACCTGCAGAGTGGAAAGAAGCTATTTGTGACCCCCTTTATTTGTTCCACGAGGGAAACCGAAGCCTGGAGAGGGTTGCCCCATTGTAATCATATGCTGGGTTACTGAGTTACCTATACTTTAAAAAGATAATAAAGACACACTCTATGGCCAGACACACAGTAACTCATCTTGTCCTTACCACATTCTTTGAGGTACTGTCCTCATTTCACAGATAGGAAAGAGAAGGCACAGGGGTCTTACATGACTAACCAAAGCCCCACAGTGAAGTGAGTTCCTGGGCAGGGTGTGAACGCAGGCGGTCTGTGCTCTTAGCTGCTGCCCTGTTCACGTGAGTGATTTACTCCATCCACAGGTCACCGTACAAGGAGTGTGAGGATTGCTGGCCTTGCTAAAGGGGTAGGAATGATTAAATCCACTCTTGGACGAATAAAGCAAGGCGCTGAGTAGTGAAAGCAATTGCCCACATACTCATGGAGACAGGGTCAAAAACCAGCCTTCCCAGCCCCCATTGTAGACACAGCCCAGTGGGTATGTCTGCTGATGTATCTTTGGCCAGCAAACCTCGAAGGATTTCAAGAAATGAACAGTGAATGTGTTACTGTTACTACATAACTGACAGCTGTGAAGAGCTTTGTGTTCTTAAAAACAATAGCAGTGCGGCTTTAGCATTAATGAACATGATTCTGTGGTATTAAGTTGGACACTTTTGAGTCCTTAGGTCTTCAACCTTCAGAGCATCAGCTTGCCTTTCTTGCTAACAAATTTTCCACAGTTTTCCAACACTGCTGCGAGTTAAGTGTGAGTAGATATTTTACTGAATGTTCCTTAAGAAAACTAGACTACAATGATAAGTAATAGTAACTAAAAGAAAGGGCAGTGGTGTTCCAAGGAGCAAGTTCAGAGTCTGGGAAAGAACAGACCCCCTGGCCTGGTTCAGGGAGTCTTCAGGCTGCTTTTTGCTGGAGGCCTTCATCTCTTGGGCACAGTTTTCCCAACTGTAAAATAAGGAGGTGGGAAAAATGATCTCCAGTTTCACTTCCAGAGCTGATAGTATATTGGTCTATGACCTTAGAGTTTTCTCTCTGCAGAGGTATTTCCTAAATCCTCTAAATCATGTTTTGAATTTGTTTCTATACAGATTCCCTTTGTGTTATAGACATAGAGGATTTTCAGAAGACCAGCATAGGAAGGAGTTCTTATGTTACAAGTAGAAGTAGATTAATGAGAATCTCACAGAAAAGTCATCAGAGCTTTTAACTCAGTGATTCCATTCTTTGGACTCTTTATGCCAAATTGAATATTTGGAAGCTTTAGCATAACAGAAGTAAGGGCAAAGCAAAAAGTTCATGCTGTATTTGACTTCAGACTCTCTTTAGCTGTTAACATGGGAGTGAAGGGTTGTGAAGTTTTATACTAATATACATGTTCTCATCTTTCATAATAGTAAAATCAAGAAAAAAATTGATTTTGAAAAACTATTGTAAATTTTCTTCTCCCCTTTAAAAAAATCCACATAGTGATGAAAATTATAGTCAAATGGGCTGAAAGGGGTTTCTGGGTTTGTTTGTTTTATTTATTTATTTTTGGACAAAATGCCACAAGCTAGCCCAATTTTCTTTACTTGTACACGTCTCTAGAAAGACCTGCTCAGCCTCACAGCCAGGACCCTTACCACGCCCCGTGTCTGTCCTCCTCCGTTCTAGGCATGTAACGAGTTCACCACCCATGTGATGAACCTCCTGCGAGAACAAAGCCGGACCAGGCCTATTTCCCCAAAGGAGATCGAGCGGATGGTCAGTATCATCCACCGCAAGTTCAGCTCCATCCAGATGCAGCTCAAGCAGAGCACGTGTGAGGCCGTCATGATCCTGCGTTCCCGGTTCCTGGATGCGCGGTGAGTCCCCAGGAGAGGCCTGTCCTTTGGGAGAACCACTGATTCAGGGTTAGAATCCAAGCTGGCCCTCTCCAGAGGCTCCGTTGTCAAGGCTCCGTTCAAGGCTGAGCCAAGTAGTAGCCTGAGAAAGGTCAGGGAAAGGAAGGCTGCAAGGGTGGATAGCCGTGGGTTTTATACAGCTCCAGGAAAATGTGGGAATGGGATATTTTTTATGGCCACTGCTACTTACTCTGCATGAGAAACAGGATGATTTAGCTACAGGGACAGAACAAGCAGGACTTTTTGTTTTCATACCATTAGTGGCCTCTTTCACAGGAATAGGTTGTAACTGTAAGCCCGTAGAAGGCTAGCCAGATATTGCAATGACATCTTTTCTTCAAGAAAGATGGTTCCAGGTGAGAGCTGGGAATCTCTGCCACACTTTATGTTGGTACAGAGGGCACCTAGTTAGCTTCAACAAATATTTATAACTAGATTATCATGTGTCATACTCTGGGCTGAGTTTTAGGGGCACAAAAATGAAGAAGACATGGTCCCTTGGGCGTGGAGGGCCAAGGGACTGGTCTCGTATGAGCCAGATTTTCAATCAAGATTTAAAATTTTCTGACACTAACGTGTGACCTAAGTTGTGAGTTCAAAGAATCCAGTTGAAACCATGGATAGAAAAGTCCTTTAGGACAAAAACTAAAACTATAGAACAGACAGTCTTTGTCCCACTACTCTCTACACTGGTGGATTTGTGAAAATCCTTTTGATTTCTTTGGCTTCTGTTATCCAGCCTGTGAGATAATGCTAGTCATGTCTTTCATCTACTCTAGAAAGTGGTGTTGATAATTGATCCAATACATGAGTTTTCAGTGTATAGATATCCTTTGTGATCCACAGCTCACCTTAAATTTGTCATTTTCTATAAATGCAGATTTCATCATTCATTGTTTCAATTCCTGAATATAACCCCGATATATGATTTTTATTATAAAAACACTAGCTATGTCATGGTCATATACCATTTAATGATCTGTAGTTGAGCTCCTTCTCAATCAGACACACACATTCTCTGCTTTTTCATTTTTTTTTCCACCTTAGAAATCATAGATTATTCAGCTCCATTACCTATACTTTTCTCTGTCTTCACCACTGTGGTCTTTACAGTTCACACACCTCTTTAGAGCTCCCTGGCACCTCCTAAACTCCCTTTCATTCATTGTGTTTTGGGTCATGTGGAATATGAAATAGGAATGTCAGCCAGCCAACTGTATCTCTGGCCTAATAGAAATACATAAAGTCAAGAGAAAGTACGGATGAAGAGAGCTTTTCCCAGCAGAGCGCAGTGCTGAGCGAAGGAAGGCCCAGGCCTGCTGAAGCAGGACACCCCTGCCCCAGGCATCTCCCTTGCCCTGTCCTGCTGCCAGCCTGGCTTCTTTGCAGCAGGCTGCTCTCCGAGGTATGAAGTGCGAGTGACTGGCAGCCTGTGTCTGGGTCTTCCTTTCCCCTGCGTTGTGGTCGCCACCACTCTGCCCCCGTGGTAACTCCCCTCGTTAAAATGCTGGTGTTGGCATTTATGTTGGCAGATATTGGAAAAAAATAAAAAAGTTGGGCCCAGACTGGGTTCTTTTCAAGAAAGAAGAAATCAGAAAGGAGGAGCAGAATCAATTTCTCATAGGACTTCTTGTTTCAGTAACTCAGCTGTGCCCAGTTGAAGGTCAGACTCCAAAAGGCATGAAACCAGGCAAGCTTTGTACACAGTTCCTTTCCCTCCCATCAGCTTTTGCCTAGATTGTTCTAGTTGGCACCAGAAGGACAGTAATCATAAGAGAGGATCTTTTTCCTGCTTTGGTTGCAACCTTTGAATCATTGCCTCTGAGCTAAGGTTCAAAACTAAAACAATTAATCAGTTGTCATTGTTATTAGCATTTACTTTGAGAGTGTATTTAGTATCACTGAAAGAATATGACCCCAAATGCCAACACAAGGATGAGCAAATGGTTTTTCCATCTCAAAAATGAATGTTTGCCTGGACCTCGTGATCAAAGTAGTTAATATCATTGCTTCTAGTGCTATCTATTATTGGGAAAGCTAGTTAAACACACTTTAGTGAGAAAGACACACTCACTGTTGATATTTACATGTTGCTCTAATCCATGCATCTGATGGGCAGGGCTTCATTAAGAAAAGATTTCATGGAAGACAAATGAAATACAAGGGGGACTTGATTTAGTAACAGGATTAGTCTTCCTAATATAATGGGTATGCAGAATTGAATGATACAGCTTTGTTGTGTAACATTCCTTGTATTTTCTGCTCTTGAAGAACAGATTACCACAAATTTAGCAGCTTAGACCAACACAAAGTTACCTCATAGTTTCTGTTGGTCAGGAACAGCAGGTTAACCTGGATCCTCTGCCCTCGTCTCACAAAGCTGTAAGCCGGGGCTCAGCTGAGGCCATGCTCACAGCTGAGGCTCATTCCCGTGGGAGCAGAATTCAGTTCCTTGTGATAATAGGACTGATGTCGCCAGCTCATAGAACCCACCCTTCCCATTGACAGGGCTTACAGCTTGGCTGCTTCCTTTCTTCCTGGATAATGTCACCATTTTAAGGCTTTAACCTAATCTCCCATTTCATTAACACAAAGTCACCTGATTAGTAACTTAATCATAGGAATGATATCCTATCATTTTCACTGTCCCCCCAACACCCACATTCAAGGCGGGGGGAGTGCTCCAGAGTGGAATCTTACAGATCTTCTTAGGAGTCTGCCTTCCATACTCCACAGCTGAGCATTTGGCCAGGTTTTGTCCACTTGAGTCATATCCTTCTTTTCTTCCTTATGTTGATTTCACTGTGCCAGGAAAGTTTAACTTAAAAATTCTACTCATTCATTCAGTCAGCTTTTATTATTGCATGTTTTATATCGAGCATAGTGCTGTGATAAGTCTTTGAGATGGAACTTGTAAACCTTCTTAATGCTTTTCAAGCAATACAATAATTTTAACTTTGTTTTGTAAAAAATAACATCTTGCTGGAGAAAGCAGCAAGCACATGGTTGGAAATATACCTCTGCACTCCACCGTTCCAGTTAAGGTTATAGAAAATTATTAAAAAAGAGGATTGCAAGAAAGGAAAGGGCATCCAATATGGTCTGGCTGCACTGCCACTACATTTAAATTTATTTACTTCTATAACTGAGTTTTTACTCTTCCAAATGCTGTATTAGCCTCTGGAATAACAAAAATGAAAAGAATACACATAAATGTGGGTCCCGCCTTCAAGAACTCATAATCTCCTGGGACAGGTGCTCTTATAACTGATCATAAAACTGCACATGATCACAGGAAGTACAAGTACCAAATTCACCCAAAGGGGAGAGAGCCTGGAGAACTGGGGAGAGGCAGACAGTGCTGAGTCTCAGAGGACTATGACGTTTACCAAATAGAAGGAATCACAGAAGCAAAGTAAACAACGTAATTCAACTTCGACAGGCATTACTGACTGGGGTGCTTACTATGTGTTGGGCACCAGGGTTTCAAATACATGTGAAACACGGCTCCTCCCCTTGAGGATTTGCTGTTTAGTTGGGAAGACACATGTAAACTTGTGGCAAATGCTGTGGGAGAGAAATACACAGAGTGGTATCGAAAGGCACGGGAGCATGAACGCCGTGTGTGTCTTTGGGGAATAGAGGAGCATATGATGAAGCCAGATGAAATTAGGAAGAGCATGTGTAGGATGGTGGGAAACGAGACACTGGGGATGGGCTTGATCCACTGAAAGACCTTAACTGTGCCAGCAAAGATTGCGGATTGTCCTGTGAAGCAGCAGAAACTCTGAGCTGTTTAAGGAAGGAAAGGTGAAAGTTCTCCAATTACACCGCTTGGGTTCAGATTCTTGCTATAACCCTGACTACATGTGTGATCCGGGATAAATGGCTTATCCTTCCTAAGACTCAGTTTTTGTGTCTCCAAAATGGGAATAATTCTATACACAGGAATAAATAAGATAACATATTTACAATATAGTGTCTGGAGCATAGTATTCACACCATAATTCAGCTGTAATATAATAAGGATCACTATGGTATATTATTATTGATATCATTATTATTATTTTTATGATCAGATCCATGGTTTAGAGGAATTCCTGTGGTCATTTTCTTAAGGATTAGCTGAGGCTTTTGCTTCTCAAACTGGGGAAATACAGAATAAGTACAAAATACCTTCCCAATTTTACTCGAATATTTGGAGAGAAATATGTTCAGATAAACATTGGTATATGATGGAATAAAATTAAAGAAGGAGGTGCTGAAGACATTTTGGGCACCCCATGGCTGAGAGTCCAGGCTCTCCTCCCAGGAGAGCTATTTGGGCACGATTTCAGCCTACAGTTTTACTGTTTAGTCTGTGGCTTCTTGATTTTTAATCTATATTAATTAAAATATAAGTAAACAAAATTGAAAAATTTAGCTCTCCAGTTTTACACATCTTATTTCAGCCACTCAATAGCAGCTGCTGGGTACTCCAATAGGGGAACAGAGAACATTTATTTTCCTCATTGTAGGAAGTGCTGTTGGACAACTTTAGTAAGACCATTATACAATAGACCATAGTTCCTCTAAACCCATTTCAAAAAAAGCAGTGACACTGAGGATGGAACAAAAGGGATAGATTTGAAAAATAGAACTGGTAAGACTTGCTCTGGGGCCAATCATCCAGTGAAGGGAAGAGAGTGAGGGGAATTGAGAATCATTCCCAGGTTCTGCTGTGTGTTAGGTACTCAAATAGTTAAGGAACGAACAAACAATTGAATGGATGAGCAAATTAGCAAATATAATGAACTTTGTATGTATGGTGATACTATTATATAATGTGGGAAAAAATGAAAATGAAGTTGATTTGAGTGAAATGTGATACTTGTCATAGAAACAGTTTGTTGGAAGTGTCTGGAATATGCAGTTGCAAATGGACGCAGTGGTAAATGGGGTATTGGCTCTTAGGAGAGGCATTTGGGCAGAGATGACACATTTGATGGTCTGTGGTGCCTCCACTCCTCATTCTTGAATCCCTGTGATTCCAAAGCTTCCATTCCTAAAATTTCATTAACTTCCACATTTCCTACACTTACCTGGATACCCAACAATCAAAGCTTTTGGTTGGCTTGAAATAACAAGTGTTAACTCACCAAGCTGCAAACCCTTCCAGCCAGAGCAAAGAAACCAGGCATCTTAGTTCAAATAACCTTATTGTCAGAAGTATATTATTTTCCCTGGGTTTCTTGAAATTCTGTAAACTCCTAATTCTGGGGTTTCAAAGGCCCTGGATTGAGACAGGCCTTGCAGGAGATGATCAGTGTGGCCATCAGAGTAGATGCGACCCCCTAAAGGAAGGTTGCACGTCCCCAGAAGGAGTCAGGAACAGCTGTCTGTACAATCCCAGCACCCCAACTCATTCCAGAGAGGCTTCCTGTGAGTTCAATTGGAAGACTCCCAAGAAATACACTGTAACGCTAATGCAAACAACTCCCAATTAGAGGAGCCTTCAGGGGCCACTTCCCCAGGCCTAAAACAACTGTTTTCTTGAGGCCAAGAGAAAGCCAGAGGTTATCTGAAGACTAGCCTGGAGACTGGGTTAGCCGCTTGGCTACCTTCCTCAAATTCCCATCATGCAAGAGCTTTTAATACATATCTCGTTTTTAGTTAGGCCTTTTACTCTAATCTGCCCAATTTCTGATGCTGGGTGACCCAGAAACTCAGCATGATTTGGGAGAGTGACTTGGGCTTGGCATAGTCTGGACAGATGTGGTTAATACCTATGGACAGATGGTGTTCATCCGGTAAAATCAGGCACTTTATTGTGTTAATTAATCCAAGTGGGACCCTGAAAATACAATATTAGCTGAATTTTCTGTCTAGCAAGGCGATCAGTGCTTTCCGTTGGCTTAAATTGGAAAACTTGATATCCTGGCATAACCAGGGATGTTCTGGAAATTTTTTTTTTTTCCCATAAGGAAAAGGTTTTGATAAAAGCAAAAAGGCAAAAGTGCTCATGGAGCTAATTTAAAGATAGAGGCCCTGCCCCCTCGAGGAGGGCAGCAGACATCTGCAAGGAGTCCAGCATCCCTAAGCAAACCCCAGCTCTCCCCAGGCCTTAGCTGGGAAGAGGCCATAAAGTGATTCTCACTTTAAATTAGTTCAATTAGCACTTTTTTTTTTAAGGCATAAAAATGCTTTTATTCAAAGAGTGGTTTTCTTCCTTTTAGCAACCTGTATATTAAAAAAGATTTCTCTGGGCTTGTGTTTCACCATTTAGCAGCTGTTCCTGCTTAAGAAGTACTGTTTCTCTCCTTTTAAGGAAGGTCAAGCAGTCAGGGGGTTAATTTCCATCCGTTCCTGCCCCTCTTCCCCAAGCATTTTAAACATGTCGCATGCACTTACAATGGGGATAGAATAGAGAGAAAATGATAACTTATTTTTAACTTATGGCTGCAGAGTCTCTGTGTAATTGCCAGGAGGCAATTTGTATATAAAAAGAGGCTGGGTTTTGTACTCAGGCAGACTTGAAATAATATTTTAGCTCTGTAACGTACTAGACGAGCAACTTTTAAACTCAACTCTTCATTGGTAAATGGGAATAACCGTAGCTACCTCACTAGTTGTGAAAAATGAATAATTTGTATTAATGGCTCTGAAGGATCAGATCTGAGGCCTGGGGCCTGGTAGGAAGAATCCCCAGGAAGTCCTAGCATTTGTCATGTATTAGGCACTGGTGGGCTGCTATCTGTGGGGTCGCACAGAGTCGGAAACGACTGAAGCGACTTAGCAGCAGCAGGCACTGTGCTGAGTCCTGTCTATATATTGATATGACCTCATTTCTCCTTTCCTCTCACCGCATGAGGTTGGTTTGACTCTTTTGACTGTCATTTGAGGAAGCTAAGGTCTGGAGAGGCATTCCAAATCACCCAGCCGGTGTTCATTTTGTCTAGGGCTCAAAACCAAGACGGTGGATTTTGAAACTTAGTGGTGCTCACCACTCTGTATAAATACGTGTGACTGTTCTGCTCAGGGTCCCCACAGTGAGCGTGATGAGGTATACAACAAACACCTTAAGAAATGCTTTCAGCATCCAGCCCCTTAGAACACATCTCCTCTCATTCACTCAAAAACATGTCTTCTCCCAAATGTAGATCCTCTCCTCTCCCTTTTTATATGTGTTTGTTGTGAACTTCTTTTTTTGTCCATTGTCATTGTGATTTCCTTGCTCTTTATGAAGGCGGAAGAGACGAAATTTCAACAAGCAAGCGACGGAAATCCTGAATGAATATTTCTATTCCCATCTCAGCAACCCTTACCCCAGTGAGGAAGCCAAAGAGGAGCTAGCCAAGAAGTGCGGCATCACAGTGTCCCAGGTAAGACACCCCAGAGGACTCAGCCCAAAGCCTGGCCATAGTGGTATTGCCTGGCAGGGTCTTGGGAGCCTGGCCTTCCTGAACTTTCAAAGCCTTAAAATGGCAAGGTCAGCTCATGGTGTGTATAAGAAAGTCTCCAGGGAAGTAACCTGGAAAAGCCAGCAGAAGTAGAAGACTCAGTGGAGTGCAGTTAAAGCAGGGCTGGAGCTCCCCACTCTGTGCGCTCCCTTTCTTCAGATAGATGCGCATTTCTGCATTGACTTGGAGAGCTACCAGCACTTCTCATGTCATTTTCTCAAACAGGGTCAATTCCTTGGCCCATTTTTTTTTTTTTTTTTTGCCCAACTCAGGAACTTTTTAAGAGTCAGTGAATGGAACTTTTAAATGAAAAGGACTCACATGTCCTCTCTGGATATCCTCACTCTGTAGCTGATGGAGTATAGGAATTTTAACATGTCACTATGATTGCACTGGAATGAAGGCACAAAATGTCACTGAGTGTCCCCTTTCCCCCAAGAGCAATAACCATAAGAGGTGCCTGTTGATGTGGAAAGATACATGATGTAAAATTTTTATGGACCTGGAGTCTTCAGCATTAATATGAAGTAGAAAAGGAGGCAAGTTTTATATGTATCTACTTTTTTTTTTTTTTTGGCTACACCACGTGGCTTGAGGAATCTTAGTTCCCCGAGCAGAGATTGAACCTGGCCCCTCGACAGTAAAAGTGCTAAGTTCTAACCACTGAACCAGGGAATTCCCATCTACATTTTGTCTACTCAGAGAATCCATCCATACTTCTTATTTGATCTGAACCTCAAATGCCACCACCAGTCTCAATTGAGACCAGTAGTGATAGTTCTGAAATCTCTCAGAGAAAGTTTTCCTCAGAATTATGTCACGTGCCAAAGAATTAGATGTGCTGCTGTTTACAAAAAGGGTGGAGGTGAGGGGGAACTGGAGAGAAGAGGCCTACTTTAGTAGGAAACTTCACTAAACATTTTCCAAAAGAAGTAGATGCTGTTTTGTGAGCATCTATACTTCTTGATGGAGAAGGCAGTGGTACCCCACTCCAGTACTCTTGCCTGGAAAATCCCATGGACGGAGGAGCCTGGTGGGCTGCAGTCCACGGGGTCACAAAGAGTCAGACACTTACTGAGCGACTCACTTTCACTTTTCATTTTCACACATTGGAGAAGGAAATGGCAACCCACTCTAGTGTTCTTGCCTGGAGAATCCCAGGGACGGCGGAGCCTGGTGGGCTGCCATCTATGGGGTCGCACAAAGTCAGACACGACTGAAGCAACTTAGCAGCCGCAGCAGCATACTTCTTGAACTGAAGCCTGGCTTCCGCTGCTCCCCGCCAGTGCTGATTCCTTCAGCCTGTGTTTAGCTTAAGCAGAAGTGGGTCTAGTCAGAATAAAGAACTCCACACAGAGGGTCTGCAACGAAGAGGTTGCCAGCACACTGTGGGTGATTTTGCAGGAGTCTCAAAAACCTCCTTTCAGATAAGTTAGAAACGATTGCCTCATCCTTTTCAATTTGGACCTTCCTCAGGTTCTTGGACCCAGCTGAAGGTCGTTTCTAGTCTTGGCAACCCTAGGAAAGTAGAACATCAGTGGTCTAAATTCAGGCGGTCTGGTATTATCTTAAGTTTCTAACCATTCTTGTCCAAATCTAGACCCAGTGTCCACAAGAAAAGATAGCTGATGTTTTTTGATACTTGCTGCATTTTTGCAGAATAGTTCCAGGTATGAGCCACATCACAAACAGTGAATTTCAGTCATGGGGTATTCTGCTATTAACGTTGAAAATCATTATATTGTTGGAATTCAAAATCTGGGACTTGGAATTCCAAATCCCTACTGAAATAGAATGAATTTTCCAGGATCTAGTCTGCATTGTATCTGAATAAAAAAAAATGGAATCTTGGCCTATTCCAACAACCTTTGCATCCTTCATTATGGAAATCCAGGGTGCAAATAGTTGTTCACGGAAGTGATTTATACATGTTTTGCATCACCTTTGTCCTTCCCCCATCCATCCCAAGGCCATATCATTCTACATTCCCCATTACATCACTTCTTCCCAATCATAACCAGACTGTTTTACCATTGCTGAACAAGTTTCAGTGGGAAACAGTATGGTATCATAGAAAGAACCTTTGCTAGGAGCATGTTGACCCATGCTGAGTCAACCATGGGATTTTAGGGAACTCGCTCTTTTAGGAACTCGCTCTTTTAGGGGTTTTTGTCGCCCCATCTATCAGTCATGGTTGGTTGGACCACATGATATACTAAATCTCTGTCCCTTGTTCTCAAATCTAGTAGATGGCTTTGACTATTATCTTGGGTTTTTTGTTTTGTTTGTTTCTTTGGGTTAATAATAACCCCTCCATCTTGAACTTCTCCTACTTTGGCTTCCTTGACATTGTTCTCTCTGGAGTTTCCTCCTTCCTCTTAGGGCACTCCTGCTCAGTCTTCTTAGAGGGTCTCCCATCTCTACATATCCTGAAAGTATTGTCCTTTCTTTAGCCCCATCTCATCATGTCCTAGCCCAGTAACTATATTCTGACATATTTTTTTAATTCACTTACTAATTTGATTCTCAAATGAAAATATGTTCATACACAGAAACCTCCATATGTTTATATAGATATATGTGTGTACACATACATAGATATAGATAGATATGGATATATCTGAATCACTGTGCTGCACACTTAGCCCTAACACAATATTGTAAATCAACTATACTTTATTGTTTTTTAATTTCTTGGGTCTCACCCCAGTCATGAATAAGAATTCCTGTTGGGAAGGAGGGCCGTCCCCGGTGGCACAGTGGGAAAGAGTCCACCTGCCAACACAGGAGATGTGGGCTCGATCCTTGGGCTCGGAAGATCCTTTGGAGAAGGAAATGGCAACGCACTCCAGTATTCTTGCCTGGAAAACCTCGTGAACAGAGGAGCCCGGCGGGCTGCAGTCTGTGGGTCACAAAGAGTCAGACACGACCGAGCACACGCGTGTGAATGGGGAGTGGGAAGGAGAAGAGGAAGCTCGGACTCTGTCTTAATAAGCCGTCCAAGAGCCCCTGACTTTGAAACTTTGAAAAGCACTGTTCTACACGCTTAATTGGAGTGATGCCCTCCTTGCTCACAGCTGCAAATATACTTCTCTTAGAATATCCCCACGAGACTTCTCTACTAGAGCACCAAACTCATATATCTCACTTTCCACCGGACTTCACCGTGGCTCTAGCCATGCGGGATTGTTCAGAATGTGAATCAAGCCTCTCCCTGAGAATCTGCGATTCCTTCTGCATTCGTTGTCTCAGACTGTCAGTCATCTATATATCTCTAGTACCCAGAACATAGTAGACCCTTGTCAGTGACTCTTGAACAGTGAATCAATTATCGAAAGCACTGTTTCTATACATTGTTGAGGGCATATGATATCCCCCTAGTGGTTCGTGTAGGAAATGCCTGAATTGACCCAGCATCTTCCCTGTATATGAGGATCTGTCCTCCTGTAGAGGTAATCATCTAGGAATGGTCCGTTTTCCCCCCTTTTCCTTCTCACCTTTCTCTCATGTAACTGACCACAAGCATTTCCTTTCCTCCTCAAAAGTCATTCCAAGCTATCTTCATCTTTCCCACTTTCTTCCAGCTCATCCAGTTGCCTCCGAAAAAAAAACTCTCCCTACCTCTCTTCCTTTCTGTTCCACTTAAAAGTAAAAAACCAACCATGATTATGATTGATTCCTATGAATAGTGAAAGTTACATCAAGAAAAACATATGAGTTTGAGAATGAAATTAGATAGGCAGCAGTCCTTAAATGGACTCAGAAGTGTCTTTCTCTCCTAGTTTGACCCTTACTGTAGGCACCAGCATTTACAATAAATAAACCTTTTTCTGAATTTATTTTCTCTTGTTTACTAATATTTCAATGATATGGTTTGATTTTTACAACAGAGGCTTGTCATTTCTGCTATAGTATAAGCATTTAGATCTATTAGGGGATAGCCCTATAAGATTTAAAATTTAGCTAATGCACTTAAAAAATAAGTGTAGTTTTGCAAGAGTTTTCTTTATCTGCCATTGTTGGGATAAATTAAGTTACATGTAAAGCTACGGTACATGTGTTACCAACTTTTCCTTTCCTCATCAAATTCATGGTTTGTTTTGTAATTGTATAAAATCATAACATTTTAGTTTGAAGTCACATCTGGAATATGGAGTATGAAACTCTTCCTAAAGCAGGAATCATGGGAATAAAACTTGAATTTCACTGTGTTTCCACTTGTCTCTGGCAGAGGTCTTGGTGTAAAGGGAACGGGTAAGAATCAAGCCAGGACAGCCACTGTGAGCCATGTGAAGAAAATAAATTAACAAATGAAAGTAAATTAGGTTTATTTTGTGTTTTGGCATTAACATTTAAAGCCTGAAATGCAAAGGAATAATCAGTGCTATGCTTCAGATTTTCCTTATGTAGATAACACCAAGCTTTACACAAAATACTTAGTGAAATTTATTGGATTGAATTATATTGATCCTAAGGTCAGTAGTAGTACAGTGCAGCTAAGAACCTAGTCCATATTAAAGTTACTTAACTAATAAAAATGGGAAATTAATCCATCCATGAAAGCATCCATATGTTGATCTAGATTTATATGGATATTTAAAGGTCTGTGTATTTTGATTGCCTAGAGTCAGCTTTAGCATAGGTAAGTAACAGGCATTTCTCCTGAAATGCTAAGTTTTTTTAGTCATATATTTACGAGGTAAGCAGATTTAAAATGCTTGCCCTAAAGTAAAATGGTCCTAGTTAAATGAGCAGCTCCTCCGTAGAAAAATCTTTGTCACAATGGTTTTCTTAGATTGTGTTATATTAAGCAAGAGAATCTCATTTTATATAATTGTTCCTCTGCAAGCACTTTCTTCAGGTCTTATCATTGATATTAAGAAATCAGAGCTAGGATAAGATCAGTGAAGCCCATGTCTTCAACTCTCTCATAAGCTCTTCTGTGATGTTTATGCAGGAGGAAATGGTAAATTTCTCACCTTCTCTTAAATCTCTCTAGGTATCAAACTGGTTTGGAAATAAACGAATCCGGTACAAGAAGAACATAGGTAAATTTCAAGAGGAAGCCAATATTTATGCTGCCAAAACAGCTGTCACTGCTACCAATGTGTCAGCCCATGGAAGCCAAGCTAACTCACCCTCAACTCCCAACTCAGCTGGTTAGTGTTCTCTTTGATTTGGGGGAATGGTTCTCCATCTTTATGTGTGCCTTCCCAACATTGGGATTTTCTTGTTTTGGATGGGTTGATTTATGTGTTTGATTGTCTTTTTTATCATTGATACTACTTTGGGTTTTTCTTTTTATTTTCAAAAGGCAATGTGTTTTGCTGTGTATAAGATGGACTTGGCTGAGGGTTTGCAGTCATGTGTCTATTTAAGTTGGACAGAGGTAAATTGATTGGTTTTGATGAGGAGACCTCTAAATTCTCCTTTCAGAGATTTTAATAAGTAAACTTGACTTAATACTTTGCGACAGTCTCTTGGGGTTCACACATTTAGTTTGTCTCATATATCTATTTTGCTGTTCCCATCACACAATGTCTGAGTCATTTACTACCATAAATTCTATGCAGGAGTATCCACTCTTCTTTAAACATCTCATTAGAATGTTCTGGTCTGCAGAGCCAACTATGATTATTGCTATCAATTGTTTATTGTTGTTCTTCTTTACTGTTTTATTGTGTTGGTTTTCTTTATATAAACTACAAAGAAAATTGCCAGTCATTAATTCAAATGATCCAGATTCCAATTTTCCTATTATGGTATCTGTCATGTGCTATGCTCCTGATTTTATTTTAGTAAATATGCATTGTATCACTAATTTCAGAGTTAAGGCTAACATAATATATTTTAGGAGTGTGCCAGTTCTTAAGTTCCACATGTGAAAAAAAAATCATCTATAATACCTAAAATATAACCTTGGTGTTTGTACTCTTGTTATTTGTGGGAGGTATCCATGTTGGTGCTTTTTTAAAGGGAAAACCAGAAATAGTTCTTATTATATAATTATGTATTAATAATATTAATAAAAAGCAGATTATAATATTTCTCCCCATAGTGAATCAGATGCATTGATTTTGGCTATGGGGTGCACATTTAAGAAAATTGATGCCTTCAACTTTAAAAGGTCACAGATTTAAATGTGTTAGATCATAATATGATTTTTCAATCTAATTTCTAACATTTGGGGAGGTATGTGGTATCTTTGACCTCCCAGCTTGTTTGCCCACTAAAATAAGCTATCTTTCTGCCTTATGGTAGATTGTTATTGGAGACATGTAAGGCTCCACACACTAATGTTTTCTGTCAGCTTCTGGACACTTCTAATTTGTTATCATAAGGTTCTCCAAGTCACAGGGCTATACCGTCACAGACTTCTTTTGTTTAAATGGAATCATGCAAGAAGAATGGCCAGGGCTTTGTAAACATGGACATGGTAAAAGACAAGCAGAATTCAATCCAGTTTTACTTTACCCAGGACTCCAGATTAGGTAACCATAGGGAGCATATTTGCTCTTTGAGGTTTTGTGTGTGAGTGTGTATTTCCTTCTTTTCTCATCAAGGTTTTATTGACAAAGGATCAAGGCTAACAGGTTCAGTAACCAGAGAGTTTCCTTCTTTCCCATCTGGTCAATTATTAAGCATTTCAGACCCAACAGCACCAGTTGAATTGCACTGCTAGGCAGACATTTTCACTTGTCTTTGTGGAAGAAGTTTTATTCTGTCAACATTAGCAAAAACACACTCAACACTCTTGCAAAGGTTATCATAATGCAAAACAGATATCAAAATGACTTTTTCCTGTCCCTGATATATCTGCCTCGCAGATGGCTTAGCATGATTTATGACTAGTCCTTAGAAGGGCCCCATGGACTCCCTTCATTACTAAGTCCGTAACTTCTTTATTCTTTCCTAACGCACTTAAAAAGAGAAAAGTAAGCATTTTAACCCCCTCGTCTGTGTTTAAGAATTATGTTGGCTCTCTTGGAATGTCAGTCTATGATTACAGTTTTCTGAGGAATTTTTCTGGTGGCTTAACCTTCATGTGACTATTCTGAGCACAAAGTAAATTATTATGGAAAATTTGAGCTAAGCTTTCCAGTGGTGCCTAAGTTGTTGGAAGTAATATGCAGAGAAATCCCTTTGTATTTTTCTAAAATAGAGACAAAAGAAAATACTATTGTATATGTGCAATAGCATGAATTTTAAAAGATAAATGTTTTAACAAGAAAAGTTATAAATGGGTTTTTCTGTATTTTCTTTGCTCTTAACACAACCCAAATCTCTACTCAGATAAAGGGAGAACTTTCACCTTTTCACATAGTGTGTTGATAATGTTGTATACCAGCTCCTTGGTAATGATGTCAAAGAGTAAATGATAACTAATATAGCAAGTTTTACATAAGAGGGTAGTAAGTGAAAATATATTTCTTTTGAGTTTGAAGTCCAGAGTTCTGAAACCTGGAAACTTTTTATATCCTCAGTATCGAAGCAGGAGTTTTTCCCAGAAGCTTTACTAAATATAAATACTTATTTCTACTGCAAGATATTTTGCAAGTAAATCTTCTTCCTTATAGAGGCTTTTGTGTGGAGAGCAGTATTTCACCATCTTTATTTAGGCCACTTCTAAATATTCCTGATTGTTGTTATATGCCCAGCCTCCTATTTCCTTAGGCGTGATTCATAAAGTCACACAGGGCTAAGTCCTGTGAGGAATTAGCAAGCATTTAGAGATACTTGGAATACTTCATATTTTATGCCAGCAGAGCTGGGCAAAATGGATGGAACAAGGATGAAGAATAGAAAGAAGACAAGAAAATTAATTGTTTTGAAAAGAAAGATGGGGACCAATTGAAGCACGAGTTATAACCCTGGATCCATAATTCTTCTGGAGTGAACTAAAGTGATGCCTTTTCAATTTCTTATTTTTGATGGAATGATGAAAGCAAGAGTTAATATCTCAGAAAAATAAGGCCCTTTTAGGAAGGCTAGATTATCTACTGGGAAGAGTTGGAGAACTTTTTAATATCCAAGAAGAAAGAAATTGGCTTGTGGGTTATAGATATTTTCTGTAGCATGGTATCAACATTGATATCTTATCAGAATCTTTGCTTAGCTCAGCAGTCCCTGCTTTTTTGAGGCTCAGAACCCATAGATTAAATTATTTTGCTTAGCTTTGTGTGTGTGTGTGTCAAGGAAAACAGGAGATTCAGCTGTGACAGCTCTTCCTCCAACACTATAGTGGCAAGCTCTAAACTCTTTAGTATATTCTTATTGTACTCCTGAAAGGAAGTTTGGTGTTCTGAGGGATTGGCGGAAGATTATCATATTAAAATCTCTGGACGCTGGCTTCCTAACAGGAGTTGATATATGGTACACATGGCTGGAGAGGAGGTGACACAGCCAGAGAAGTTTACTGACACTTGCACTAAATCTACAGATACCTGCATGGTTTTGTTTTTTAAAACCAATTGAAAGAATTTATTCCATTGATGTTTTCTGCTGTGTTCCTTCTTCCCATGTTTCTACCCTTAATTTCTAAGTGGAAGATGAAAACATAGCCTCCTGGAATTGGAGCTCTGGACATGTACAACTACTAAAGGGATTTCATACTGGACTAAATAAACATTCCCTCTTGTACTTTGCGCTGAGTAGAAAGTAACAATGATTGTTTGATTTTGAGAGGGGAAAATCGTAGAAAATAGAGAAATGAGCATGATAGAGTTGAGCTTACATTGAGCAAACACGCTCTGTCTTCCAGCCTTCAAATAGTATGGGAGTCCAGTCTGATCAGACTGGCTATCTAATATGTGAGGCTTTGATGTCTAGACTGCAGAACTTAAAGCAATACTTGCCATTCGTCTGCTTCCTAAAAATGCTCTGAGTTATAATGAACTAATATTTTTAAATGCCTTGAGTTCCTTAGGAAGGAAAAGGAAATTCATTTTTGTTTTAGGTCATTGGTTCTCAGTTGGGGTAAACTTGACATTTTTGGCTGTCACAGTCATCTGGGGTAGGTGTTCCTGGCACCTGTTTGACCGTCTTATAATACATAAGATATTCCTCTGCAACGAAGAATTATCGGATCGAAAATGTAAACAGTGCCAAGGTCAAGAAACTCTGCTCTGGGTTTAGATTTTATGATTATTATACTTTTTTTTTTTTTTTGGATTTTGAGTTTAGCTGAGTTTTTGTTTTTGTTTTCTGAAGAAATTTAATTCTGGAAACTCTTTAGAGTAAAAATAGTGTGTTCAGGAAATTGTCTTATGAAAATGGATGTTAACACATCTCCACGTTGTGTTTGAGTGAGCAAATGCATCAAAATCCATAGGTGATCTATTACTTCTCTGTTTAATTGAGTTCAAATTTAGTTTTGTATATGCCCCCAATGTCTAGATTACAAAGTAAATGACCCACTTGCCTCCCTCCCCAAGCCAAATTCAGAACCATTTAAATGGTAAACATGTCTTAAACTGTGCTTCTAGTCTTTGCCATTACTTTATAGCCACCGGCAGGTAAGGGTTCAGACTGACATTCTCAGCAAGCCAGGTAATTCTGTGTTAGTTCTTTGAGAATTTCACAGCACCTCTGAGAGAGCCCACTTCCTATTCCAGGAGGTTATCCAATCTAGTATAAGTTCTTCCCAACTTCTAGTGCCAGATGAAGAATGTGTCTTCCCATCATTATTTAGATTTTTGTGTGGACTTGTGTCTGCTTTATTGCAGTATTCATGGCACCTAGTCTCTTCCCTCAATGCCATCACTGCCTCTAGATACTTATCAGAGAAGCAGAAACCATGGCGCTGTTGTACACGGATGTGCAGAGACAATGAAATGCTGAAACAGCATGGCGAAAAGCACGGGACTCCTCCTGCAATTACTGCTCTGATTCAAATGCATTTGTACATGAAGTACATTGATATGCGCATATTTGTCTCTATGTACATTAGGCAGCCAGACATATTTACAATTTATCTATGCACATATATTTTTTTAAATCATCTGTGTCAATTGCAGTGTCTGTCTTGTAAATGGCACATTCCGTGCCTTCATGGTTCTATGGATGCCATGTTCCTTGGCATCAACATAGCCCTTTGGGGCTTTCTTCCGTTTCTCAGTCTGTGTGCTAATTTCCAATAAAGAGTCAACCAAGCATATAGAGTGTATGTTTATTACATGGTATTTGGTTGGGAGAGAAATAGAATACCTGAGCTTCAAACTGAATACTCTCAGGGGAAAAAATCTGATTCATATCAACAACTATAATTTGGGTTCTTAGAGCTGCTGGGTCCTGACTCTGATGACATCTACATGTGAGCATATGTTGTAATACTATAAAGCTATTAAATACTATTTAGATTATGTTGCTGTGGTTGAAAGAAAGATGTGAGAGGGATGTAACTATAGATCATATATTATATATCTTAACATAAGAATGTGATCTGTGCTATGCACTACTTCACCTACATGTTAGGGAGGACTGTTTATCAGATTTGCACCACATTAATGGAAGGAAAGTCCACACCAAAGCCTCCACCCACTGACTGGATGTAAACCATACCTGATCAGATCTTGTACTTATTTTGCCTAAGACCCCACTTTTCTAGTTCGTTTCAGATAAACTAAACCTAGAAGTGTGTGCCACATGACATACACAAGACATGTTGCAGAGCCATGAGAATGGCATAGTTCTTTGGATGGTGCTTGCCTTGTCCCCTACCCTTCAAAGCAGCTCCTTTTTCACACGAGAAGGAAGTAAGAGTAGAGGATCTGTCCATATAGCAGAATATTAATACTGAGCTGGTTGCTTGCGTATGGATTAACACCCCAAAGAACAAAGCAGGAAGGAGGTGTTTCTTAACTTGAGGTTTTCCCCAGGTAAATTGTCCTCAAGTAAATCATCTGGTCACTAAATGACTCTTGCCTTGGAAGGAGGAGGGTACCATGAAGAGTTAAGGAAAGTGGCAGAGTTTAGAAATCACTGCTAAATGGTCCTTCCATGGAACAAATAAACAAACAAAAAAACCCTCCTGTTCTGCTTAGCTGCAGCTCTTCATGTGAGGTGAGGCAGCTCTCTAGGACAGCACAGATCCCCATCTTGGGAGAAAAGAAAGAGTCAGAGCTGGGGCATGAATCATTGTTGTGTGATTCCACACGGATGATGGTGGTCTCAGAACTCAAGGGCAGGAGTGCAATTTGAGCACTAAAGGGATGGAAAAAATAGAGTGGAACTGACCTGGGTCCCTGAGGTCTCTCCTTTTCCAGGCTAATGTCATGTTTTAACCAAACCTTGCACGTCGAGCTTTCTTTCCTAATGCGCTGAGCTGCACGATGACTTCAGAATAATAATAAGTTTTTCCACGGCCTTGTGTTTAGGTTGAGGCGGGGGGACTAGGTTTACCATAATAGAACCAGTGGAACCCGGGTGGTGCCTGCAGGCTGAGTCTGGGAGAAAACATCATCTCTAGGAGGTGAAAACAGATGGTTAAATGCTCTTCTGGAGACCCACTTGATCATTATTATTATGATTTCATATTTCATGCATGCCTGAGAATTCCTGGTTCAATTTCTGTCTCATCTTCCTCTAAAACGGCAGGTGGCAAGAAGAGCATATTATTCTCATTTATTTTGTAGTCTTCGTGGCTCTCTTAGGCTGTTTGCCACCCAGAAGGGGACATCATCTTCTTTCTAGAAAATCAGGAATGTCAGTGACTTGTATCCCAGAGCCAGCCCTACTGTGCAGCGTTGCCTTCGTGCCCTCCCACCCCCAGGTGCTGCTCCCCACATGAGGGTAGATGGTTGGAGCAGTAGTTTATTTAGAATCTAGCTGACAGCTCAGGTGCTCCATCATGGTGGCAGAAGTATCATTGACCAGCCCATAGTCTCCAGCTCATGGTCCCCCAGCCAGTCCCAGAATTTTAGAGGCATGAAAGAGAGATCCAGGGGCTGGAGGCTGTCTCCAGTTCAAACAGACCAAGTTGAGAAGAATACATGTTTCCTTTCTCAGCTTAAAGTTGCTAAGGGGAAGCAGTCCTACAGGCAACTTGCAGGGAGATGTGGGCTTTACATAACATGAACGATATGCACCCTTTATTGCTTGCTCTGTTCTTCATGCTACTAACCAGACTCTGTTGATATTGTTTTGATTTTAGTTTTGTTTGGGGGGGTTGCTTTGCATGTCATTCTTCCTCTTGGCTGTTAGTTGCGGGGGTTGAGCCTTTTCCTTTCTGTGATTCAGGTGCCTCACTCTTTCCTTTCCAGGTTCTTCCAGTTCTTTTAACATGTCAAACTCTGGAGATTTGTTCATGAGCGTGCAGTCACTCAATGGGGATTCTTACCAAGGGGCCCAGGTTGGAGCCAACGTGCAATCACAGGTAGGGACCCAGCCAATGTGCCGCCAGGTGAATGCCTTAGAGTCCAGGAGCCGTCAGTCGGACTGGCACTTCCTGCTTCTGTCCAGACAGAAAGAGACAGAGAGAGATGTAGAGACCAAACCTTACCAACAACCAAACCAAAACAAAGACAACCACTGTCGTGGGGAATCTTGTCCACACTTTGTGAATGCATTTGGCTCTGGCTTGTCAGTCATACGAGGAAGGCAGGAAAGGAGCAAGTGCAGGGTGAGGTGACTGAGGCAAGTGGACCCAGTGTATTCTTTGCTCACAAAAGGGAAAGGAAGGAGTTCACTCTGTCGGCTTGCTTTCCAGGTTTCTTTCTGGTTTGTTGGTTTTTCCACACTCAACGTTTGCCCAATATGGAGGTCATTAATGACTAGGCGCATACCTAAGTATTTCAGGGTTTCATTTTAACCTTTAAAGATACCCAGTCAGGTTGACTAAACTCATCTTTGTAGTCATCCTTGAGGTCAAGGGACTTGAGTTTCTGGTGACAAGTCTGGTCCATGCTGGGAAACAAAACTCAAGTCGTGTGGCGTAAGCCCTCAGCACGCCTTAGTCAGCAGCTTGCCGTCATGACAACTCAGAAGCCATCCTTCTGTGTGAGCACACAGCCTGACGTGATGGGGTGAAGTTGTGTGCTCTGGGTCAGGGTCGCTAGGACGATTCTGAGCCACGCCCACCCAGGGTCCCACCTGCGTGAGGAACAAGAAGCATTATGTGCCTGGAATACACCAGCTGGCTGGCAATTCAGCCCCTTGCTTTGGAAACATTGCCTGGCACCAAGTTTGAAGATACATAGTCAGGCTTTGTCCAAAAGACTAGACAACCGGCCATTATTTAAGTCCTCAAAAAGACAGCATTAGTCACACACTCTTCTCTCTGTGAGGCGGCTGGCTGGCCCTTCTAAACAGAACCTTGACTTTTATAAGCTCCTGAGCAAAGAAGTTGTATAGGACGATCTGGAAGGAAGGGAAAAATCTTTCAGCCTCCCCACTCACCCACTCCATCACCCAATCCCTGATGTCTTATGCAACAGTAGTTTCATTGTTGGGAAACCCAGCTTTCTTTGACCGTTTTTCTGTCTTGCTTACTAAGCTCAGAAAGGATAATGGATTTGGCAGAGAGTGGAGGCCCAGCCTCCTAATGGTTCCTTTCCCAGGAAGAATATCTCCAATGGTTGCGTTAATTTGGTGTGCCCAAACGGTAGCCTGTGTGCTGATGACCTGTGTCACTTACCTGCATCTCTCTGACTAATCTCCTCTCTGTTGTTGTTCATCCGTTTAGGTGGATACCCTTCGCCATGTTATCAGCCAGACAGGAGGATACAGTGACGGACTCGCAGCCAGTCAGATGTACAGTCCGCAGGGCATCAGTGTAAGAAAACAAGGCTCCCCCCACCCTTTGTTTCTATTCTATCACTGCCAATTATTTCAAAGCCATAGGGCTCAGAATGCCACTTAGTAGGACTTATCTTAGCTTTACGGTCACCTAGTTTCTTGTTTCTGTATCAGTCATGCCATCGGCAGCATTCTACCCTCAAAAAAAGTGGCGATTGGGCAGGCTTCATGCAGGCAGCTGGCGTCTAGGGCTGTCACACACAATCAGTGTTTGCATGGCACCTGCGGCCACATGCTTTCAGCTGAGAGGGGCTGCCAAACAGGTGACACCTTGTACAGTGGTAGGAGATGTCGCCACAAGCAGGGACCTGAGAACCTGATGGGGAAGGGCCGGTAACCGGAATCCCCTGCATCCTGGTCTGTGGTCTTTAACAAAACACCTTTCTCCAATCTAAGGATGATTTAAAAAAAATTAACACAGAGGCTGGCGAGGTTGAAGGGGTGGGGAGGGGTGCAGACCATCTTCTACTTGTTCTTGGGTGCACTGGCGGCTCCTGACTAGCATGAAAATTCATAGCGACAAGCTATGTCGCACAGAGTGAAATCGATCAGACAGACACAAGGAGAACCGAGTGTAGATTTGGGACAGCAATCCAACTTGATTTCTCAGATCAATCGTCCGCTATCTCAGCAGCGGTGACAGCAAGCTGGGACAAGAGGGCAGTCTGGAAAAGGAGGCTGTTCTTTGGATCAGGGGTGATTTCCTAGGCTTTTAGAGGTCATGAGATGCTCCAGTAGAACTACTGGCTCAGAACTAACTAAGAAAACTGTGATTGGATGACAGTGAGGATTTTCTTTTTCGTTTCTGTTGTTGGGATTAAAATACATGGGGACGGAAGGAAGGAAAGGTGGGCATTGTATATTAGTGTAATCCTCGCCTATACTAATTGAGGTATGGCATCTGCAATGAAAATACTGAGAGCTTTTCAGTTCTACATTGGTGAAATTGTACATGACAATGGCCAGACTGGAAGGAAACAAGAGGGTACCAGCTGTTTCATCAGATGAGGAATGGTTGAAAAAAATTAGGAATTCTTAACCTATTAAAGAGAAGGTTTGATGGTAAGTAATAGTTAGAGACATGCTGTCATCTCTGAGATATTGGCTTCATTCTGAATGATCTAAAGGGAGTAGGGTAGAATCCTGAGTAGAAACATTTTACTTCAACATTGGAGGGGCCTTTTTTACAGTCAGTGCTGTCCAAAGAAGGGGTCTATTGCCTATGGAAGCCAAGGATTCCCTATCATTGGAGCATGCAGGCATGGTTTGGCTAAGTATTAATACTTGGTCAGGATGTTGTGGAAGAGGGTTAAGTACCAGGTGGTAACTGTCTTGGTGACTTTCAAGGCCTCTTCCAAGTAAGAATTCTTTATTTTCTACCTTCCTTTGGCAAAATATCCTCTGAATTTCTATAATATTTGTCAAGCTCCTCTCTGGGAGGGAAGTAGGAGGTCAAAGCTGACCCTGTTAAACATACTCTAGGCACCTTTGTCTGTTTTTTAGAAAGTTTCCAGAGCAGAAGGATTTTTCCCTTCTTGTGCTTATACTAATTATTATTCTTATATTCATGGCTGACTTGCTAGGTGCCTGCTTAGAAAAATCCAAGACAGTATGATGGAGAATTCTCTTCTCAAAAATGGATTCCAAATTAATTAAGTTGTTCTTTGTTGGGGGAGAGGGATTTGTTCAAGTGCATAGGCATGTATACATTGCCTGGAACTTTTTGAGCTGGAATATAGGTCTTTCCAGGAAAAGTTTTGCTCTGTGTGTAAGTGGATGAGAGGAACATGATGAAGGAAAAGAGTGTGGGGAGGAGACTGCGGGCACACTCAGAACGAGAACTGAAGAAACTCTACGTGACTGGGCAGGAAGTTGGGCTGACAGTTCTGCTATTTGGCATCTTTCCTAATTGAGCAGAAGAGAGCCGCCCTCAGACTCAGGAGGCTCACCATGGGCCCCTCTGACGTCATCTGGTGGGCTGGGAATCATTTCTGAAATAGTGTAACCACACATGTGCAGACTATTATGTCTGATTACATAAACCCACCACAAAAAACTGGGCTGGAAAATGCCACTTGAAAGAGTCTCGTTTTGCATTAATTTTTTTCCCCTGTGAACTGTGTTTATTTTATTTCAGGGTCTTTAGTACACAGGGTAAATGAATCAAAGGCTGATCATGATATGGTCTGGTCTTTTGGTATCAATTTTAAGTTGTGTCACCTGCAGGAGACTAAGCTTGTCAGAGCTATTTTTAGAGAGTGGTATTAGATGCCGAGACATGCGTATGTACAGAGAGGGGTACTGGCTGCTAGGAGGAGAGAGAGAGAAAAAGGAGTGAGATGAGAAGAGACAAGGACAGGAATGAAAGATTTGAGCCAAGGAATAAAAATAAACAATTCCAAAACCCAAGGAGGCAATGGAATTCCCAGCTGGGCTCTGGATTGTGTTTCACTCGGCGGAGGACATTTTCTGGGCAGCCTTTATCTGCTCTCCTGACTAGGTTTTACAGCACCCACATCTTATCCAACCAGCGTCTGTTTTAAATCTCATGGAGTTCAGACCACTTGCATTAACTCAGCCCATGTAGCAATGGGGTCACAATGTGTAGTGGTAAGAACCCTGTGCTGGGAGCTGAGAGACTCTGGTCCTTGTTACTCACATGTGTCCATGGACAGACATCAAACCTTGTCTTTATAAAATGGGGGTAGGAATTCCCACTCTTAATACCTTCATGGCTGCTTTAGGGGAAATGAGAAAATAGGTAGGAAAGGGCTTGGCAAAGCATCAGTTGTTCCACATGAGTGCAGATGAAATGTTGTAAGTGATAACTTTCTAATTTGACCTTTTTCCTCTGTGTGAGCGGTTTTTCCAGTAGGTAGTTTCTAGGAGAAGGCAATGGCACCCCACTCCAGTACTCTTGCCTGGAAAATCCCATGGATGGAGGAGCCTGGTAGGCTGTAGTCCATGGGGTCGCTAAGAGTCAGACACAACTGAGTGACTACCCTTTCACTTTTCACTTTCATGCATTGGAGAAGGAAATGGCAACCCACTCCAGTGTTCTTGCCTGGAGAATCCCAGGGACGGGGGAGCCTGGTGGGCTGCCATCTCTGGGGTCGCACAGAGTCAGACACGACTGAAGCGACTTAGCAGCAGCAGCAGCAGTGAAGATAGGTTAGGACACAGTTGCCATTTTTTCCCCTCTTCTGATGGAAAGGTATGCTTTTGAAAAGGATACAGAGTTATACAAGGCTTAAGGACCCCCTTTCTTAGCCATGGTGAGCGTTAAATTATAGCTCCTTAAGTGCTTTGTGTTCTCAAATGACAACGGGCAGTGTTTACTGGGCTTAGAGTGGTTCTAAGAGATGGAGGGAGATTATTGCACTTCTCCGTCCATCAGACAGGCTGAAAGATCACTTAGCTCTCAAAGCCACTCTTTCCTTTCCTTTCCCATGGCCACCACCCTCCTTCTAGAAAAGTTTATTAGCTAGCTATTGTGCATATTTCTTAATTACCATTACTGCCTTCAGTGTCTCCTTTCTCTTACCCACATCCCCTGAATTTTGTCATTCCTTGCCCAGAAATCATGAGCACCTCTCTGTTGCCCACCTAAGAAAATGCAGTCCCTGAGTCTGACATTCAGAATCCTCTACTCTCTGGCCCTGTCTGCCTCTCCATCCCCCTCATCCTGTCATCCAGTAATCTTTGGATGCCAAGCAGTGTGGTCAGCTCACCTTTACCTGGCTACACACATCCCCCAGCCTTCACACCTGTGTGTCATCTATGGAAATGTCCTTTCTTCTATATTACCTTCCGTGTCCCACCCACTCCCCCACGTCACTGACTGTCCCACACCTAGCTCCTCCTCACTGTTTGTCTTCTTAACCCTCCTTTCCCTCTTCTCTCTATCATATATATACATTCCCTTGCATTACAGATATGTGCACAGACACACTTCACACTCTCTGTATTTCATTCCCAAATACATGTCCTAAAATGTATATATTAGTTGCTCAAAATATGTTTGTTGAATGAATAAATCAGATAGAAGGAGACAAGTTACCACTGAATTTTAAAATGCCACATAATTACATAACAGCTGTAAAGGATCCAGCAATGACTTTTCTCTTAAATGAGTTACTAACTCACAATAGGCTCTCTTTTTAACTCAAAAAGCTTTTTAAGTATTCCTTTTTGGAAAAACTTTTTGACCAAGGCAAATTCTCTGAGAATAAGAGTCAGATCAGCATTAAATAAATTAAGCTGTACAGTGATGATATTTTCAAGAGAATTATCACTTTGAATTCTTTAATGGTATCTTTCCTAAAAGAATCCCCTTACCAAAACCTGTTTATGGGGTAGCCATCCATATAGCAAGAGAATATCTTTTCTTTTAAAAAAAATTGATAACTATAGATGATTTAAAATATTGTGTTAATTTCTTCTGTGCAGCAAAGTGACTCAATTATACATACACACATTCTTTTTCATATTCTTTTCCGTTATGGCTTGTCACAGGGTGTGGAATATAGCTCCTTGTGGTAAACAGCAGGACCTTGTTGTATATCTATCCTATATATAATAGTTTGCATCTGCTAATGCCAAACTCCCAGTCCTTCCTTCCCCTCCCCCCAGCCCCCCTTGGCAACCACAAGTCTGGAGAACATCGGTTTTTATGGGGTTCTCAATGCTGTCTCTACCAGACTTTGGACCAGAACCTGTACGAACAGGTGAAAAGTAGCAGCAGCGTGAAGTCAGGAAACTTGGATTCTTCTTGTGGCTTTTCTTCTGGCAAGTCTCTTCGTCTCTATATCATTCATCTGTCAAATTTTCCCAATGAGTAAGCTCTAAGGTCCTTTCAGCTTAGTTAACTCTGGAGTCCTACAAGTATGTTTTTTGATTTCTACTGTTCACTCCAGGGACCCCAGACTCAACCGTAGGCTCCTCTCACCAGACAACTTTCCCATTTGAGTTCGCCTCCACCATGCTTTCTCCCTGCTCCATCACTTACCCCCGATCGGATCTAGAGGGAAGGAGAAAGCTTGCCTCATGTGAACTTCTTCCTTTGAATTCAGAGATTTGTGGTGGCAGAAAGCATTCAGTTTTTAGAGTGAAATGATTTATTTTTAATTATTTTAGAATGTGACATAAATGAGTAAGTTCACTCCAGTCCCCTCTTAAATGTTGATAGATAACCAATGTAAGAGTTTTCTTACTCAAAAGATGAAGTGAAAATGGAAATAAAGTGTTGGTATTCTCTCTATAAAGGCAGAGTGCCATTAACGTCAGTTGATGAAAGAAAAATCTCATTGGTTTTCCTTTGTGATAATCATAGTAGTGGAAAAATAGCGATGAAGCTTTGATCTTTGTAAACCATAACGTATGTGTTTTTATTTTTGTTTTTGCTTTTTCCCATGTTAGGCAAAGGGACAAAAGGACATTTACAAAGAAAATAAATAAAAAGTAGAAATTGAGGCAAAAAATAGTGAACTATTTTAGTGAACATGTTTCAGGCATTTGGATATCACAGAGGTTACTTGGTAATACTTGGCCACATGCCATCATTTTAATTTTTTCTTAACTGCTTCTGAGAGACTTCTTTCCAGTTAAAGTATATAAGATGTTGCCACATGTGGAATTGTAGGGAATTGTGGGGAATGAGAATGATAATTAAAATCATATGCAGATCTTTAAAAACTCACTTTAATTATATGAAGTCTTAATTGTTATACCGAACCAAATGTGAATTTTGAAGATATTAAAACATTCAGATGTGCCCCCAGTTAGTTGCCTTTGGGTTCCTCTGGTCCTATGGACAGGTAGCAGTGAACAGCCCCAGGCTCGTGGGTAAAGAGTGTGAGGACAGGCTTGAGCATAGTGAACCTGCATCTGCAGGGTTGAAGGCAGGGGTACAGAGCTGATGGACTCCTGCCTTCCAGAAGCCTATAGCCTGGTTCTCCCTGATGACAGAGCCTAAAGGAAACAGAGTAAGTCCCTTTAGCGTCTTACATGATGTGGCCTTTAAGCCTTAATACTGTATCGACTGAGCATCTGAGACCAGAAAAGTATTCTGTTTGAGTCCACAATAGTTGAAGCAAAAAAAAATCCCAATGTTGTAATTTCATATGCAATCCATTGGTTTTCCTCAGCTGCCAGGTAAAAGTCCTTATAGGTATAAAAGGTGAGTGAGGCCAGATCATTCAATGGCATATTCATATATTTATTCATTCATTTATTCATATATTCATTCATCTATTCATTCAATAAATATATCATCAATAGCATTTTGACCTAAGGGAATGAGGCTACTTCATAATATATTCAGGTCAAGTTGGAGACCCTGATGCCAGTCAGGATGTATTTTTAACTTTCAGTCTCACACAACACTTTATTTGAGATTAGGCTTCCTGTTCTTGGAATACTAGGTAGGACAAGGGAACCAATAAATTCTGTAGTTTAGGAGGGGATTTGAAATTAAGTTATAAAGCAAAAGAGGGGAATTCAAGACCAACTAGCAATAGTTTGAGAAATCTACTCCCCTCCTGACAAAAATGTCATACCATGGACCTATAATAAAGTATCCTTTTGTGGAGATGACGTTCTCTTTAGAAGTAGAAGTAGTCACAAAGAATTTTGTTGATCTCAAACCTAGTGATACAGTCAGTCCAAACATGACCACATTTAAAGTGTATGTGGGGAAACGTGTGTACGTATCCTTCATTTCTGCTACTTTCTGCCTGTGTGACTGGACAAGTCACTTTTCTTGATAGGATTCAGTTTCCTGAACTCTAGAAAGGACAGTTGAGCTGAATGATGTCAAAGGCCTCTTCTAGTATCCCTGTTCTTACAAGCATGATGTTTTTCCATTCCTAAGAAAATATGGGAGGAAAGGAAATATACTTAAAAGCTATAAGGAAAAGATAAATTTGTATTTTGGGGAAGAGTGTCACCTATGATATAACAATGGTACCATGCTATTTTCACTGAAATTGATACATCATCCTGCCCATTTGGGCCCACACGTGTCCCTGGACAGTCATGCTGTTCTTGGGCTAGGACCAGGTTAGTTGTTCCAGATTCAAGTCGCCCCTGCCTTCTGCTCTATAAAGAAAAAAAATTACAACCTCCAAAGGGCAGTTTGTTTTTGTGGTTGCTCCTGAAGGTGGCATAGCCCCTTAGACCTAAGTAAATATTAAGGTAATTAAATTGGCTGAATTCAATTGTGGAAAAAGTTGGTATTGATTTCAGAAGATGGCCCCCTTTCCCTCTGGGAAGGAGTTTCATGTTCTTAGACAAACTTATTTTCAGATAAAATATTA
This sequence comes from Bos indicus x Bos taurus, assembly GCF_003369695.1. NCBI lineage: Eukaryota > Metazoa > Chordata > Mammalia > Artiodactyla > Bovidae > Bos > Bos indicus x Bos taurus. Next base: position 4,188,845 of record NC_040078.1, on the reverse strand, counting down.
AACCTCTTTTAAAGAAAATACAATTGTTATTTTAAAATTCGGTACATTTAAAAAATCTCTATCTCTGGCTCTAATTGAGTTTAGGGAAATTCTATTCCACGTCTTTAAATATTCTCCATTTTCACAGAGATATAAGGCAGAAGGCATGACTGACTTGAGTCTGTAGTCAGACGCGTTATCCATTGCGCACCTGGCCCCGAGACAACTGACTTGAGTCTGAAGCAACTAACCAAAAAGTAAATGAATAAATGCTTTATTCAACAGATTTATTAAGAACCTTCTGATATCTGGTGCCAGGAACGCAAATATCAATAGGACATGGTTCTTGTACTCTGTAAAGTCACAGAAAGCTAGAAGGACTGGGAGTTCCCTGGTATAGTCCCCAGCTTCTCTGAAAGGGAAGGACTATGGCACCCAATATCATCAATGTAATATTATTTTTAAAGAATTTGGGGAATGGCCATCATAAAAGGTATTTACATATATATAATATTCCTATCAACTAAAAATATATGCTTATAAACATGGATTGACTTTGCCATTCATTTATAGATTTGCAAGGTGACTCTGCCAAAAGTTATGCTTTCCAAAAGAACTTTTTTACACTGGTGGAAATTTTACTGATGTCCTATAAGTTAACCATTAGCCACACGTGGTTGTTAAGTACTTGAAATGTGGCTAGTGTGACTAAGAAAATGAATTTATTAATTGTGTCTAATTTGATGGCTGGTGGCTGCCATGTTGGACAGAGCAATTCTAGATGCTCTGCCCGTCCTGTAGTGGTCACCAAAAGTGGCACAAGAGTGTTCACACTGTGAAACAGTAGACTTCCTAACACAGAACACAGAAAGGCATGCTTTCTGCTTAAATAAGCCTTTCCTTGTATAAATTGAACTCTATTAAAAATTAACCATATGCAAGAAGTTAACTCAGATTAGTGTAATAATGTGCTTTAAACAATGAATTAATTATATGAAGGAAGATTGAAAATACAAATACATAAATACCAACACTTACTATGGTTCCATTTGCAGCAATTTCCAACTCTGTCCTCCCCTAATCATCTAATCTAATAATTTTCCAAGCTTAAGCTATACATGTCTTTGAATTCATCTTGATTTAAACCTTTCTTTCTGTCTAAAAACCCTTTGGGAATTAGAGAGGACCAGTCTCTTTTTTGGAGAAGGCAGTGGCACCCCACTCCATTACTCTTGACTGGAAAATCCCATGGACAGAGGAGCCTGGTGGGCTGCAGTCCATGGGGTCGCTAAGAGTCGGACACGACTGAGCGAGTTCCCTTTCACTTTTCACCTTCATGCATTGGAGAGGGCAATGGCACCCCATTCCAGTGTTCTTGCCTGGAGAATCCCAGGGACGGGGGAGCCTGGTGGGCCACCGTCTATGGGGTCACACAGAGTCGGACACGACTGAAGCGACTTAGCAGCAGCAGCAGTCTCTGTTTCGGACCTCTCAGATGACCAGTCTTTGCTGGCAGCCTCTGCTTAGATGTTCCTTCCTCCCAAGTCAGCATCCTTTGCATCACCTGGGAGCTTGAGACCAATGAAGAATCTCAAGCCTCACCCAAACTCTTAAATCAGATTTCACGTGTTAACCAGATCCCATGATGATTCCTCAGCACACTGAGTTTGAGAAGCTCTGTTCTAGTGGGTAAAGCCTTTCAATACTGCCTAAGACTTCCCTAAGAAAAGGAATTATGTAGCTATCTTTGCATTAAAGATTCTTTTTTTTTCTTTTTTAATTTTTCCAGTTTTATTTTGAAATTTTCCAACATATAGAAAATTTAGAAGAGTTTTATAGCAAAACTTATCTGATACCTACCACCTAGATTCTGTCATTAATGCTTTACTCCACTGGCCTCATCGTACATCCTTCTTTCATCTCTGTATCCTTCTACCCATCTATCAGTCCATCTTTTTTTCCTTTTTTGATGCATTTCAAAGACAACAGTGCACTTTCACCTAAATACTGAAAGTGAAAGTGAAGTCGCTCAGTCGTGTCCGACTCTTTGTGACCCCATAGACTGTCGCCTACCAGGCTCCTCTCTCCATGGGATTTTCCAGGCAATAGTCCTGGAGTGGATTGCCATTTCCTTCTCCAGGGGATCTTCCCAACCCAGGGATTGAACCCAGGTCTCCCACATTGCAGGCAGATGCTTTACCGTCTGAGCCACCAGGGAAGTCCATATACTTCAAATAAATACTAATAAATAAATAAATACTGCTAGTCTAAATAAGTACTACTAGTATGTATATCACTTATTGGAGTTTGATATTTGTCTGTAGTTTTTTTCTCTTCTGAGGTAAAATTTTACACAATTAAATGTAAAAACAGTAAGCCTATAGTCTCTAAGTTTCATCTAAATTTCTTACCCTTCCCTTTCTTGGGTCTCCCCCTTTCTCATAGTTTACAAAACAATCAAAAAAGAAGGAAAAGGAAGCATGAACTGAGCACATGTTATCCACAGGAGAGCCTGTTCTTTGCCAGCCTGTCAGATGTTCCCCTCCTCTTTCCAGCCCTAGCTGCTTGCCACCCCTTCACTCTATCTCATACTCAAACGGGCCCATTTAAAATGGAGTAAGATGGTTTATTCTACATTTGCTTTAGGTTCTGACTTGATGTGCCTGCTTTTAAGGCTTTTAAGACTTATAGCCCTCTTCCATACCAAGAACTTTCAAAATATATAGATATAGAGACCAATGATGTTTGGAAGTTAAATTATAATATGATTTCCTCACTTGTAAGAAATTACATTTCTCCTCGTTTAATCTTTTGCCATTTCTTCCCCTTTCTTCTCTAATGTCTTTTAGTTTGAAGTCAAATTCATTTTCTGAAACCTCCCCCAAACTTCTATGAGCTTATTAGTTTTTCAAACTCACACACCTGTCTAAAATCATACTCTATTTATATATCTCCTTCAGAAATTGATCTAGCCTGGGAGTGTGTAAGTCAGTCTCAGGAAACCTGTAGACCTAGAGGATGCTCTAACAGTTAGAGGATGAGGTTCTGATGAGGGAAGTTTCAGGTCCCTCTCTCATCAGAATTCAGGATAGAGGGACCCAGCATAACAACTGAGGGTTCTGTGCCTTTTTCGAGGGGTGGAAGAACAAAAGCACAATTAATTACATGCTTAATGTTCTGAGGATAACTTGAGCCTCCACCAGTATCCATGTCTATACTAAGAATACTAGCTCATAATATTTATTGAGTGCCCTATGACAACCCACTCCAGTTTTCTTAGGGGCTTTCCTGGTAAAGAATCTGGGCTCAGATGATAAAGAATCTGCCTGCAGTGCAGGAGACCTGGGTTCATTTCCCTATTAGAGAAGATTCCCTGGAGAAGGGAATGGCCATCCACTCCAGCAGTATTCTTGTCTGGAGAACTCCATAGACAGAGGAGCCTGTCTATGGGGTCGCAAAGAATCAGACACAATGGAGAGACTAACACTTTCAACTTTTCAGTTTAGACCAACGTCTTTATAAACATTCTCGTCTCCATTTTATACATGAGAAAATGGAGACTCAGAGAGGTTAAATGGTTTGCCCAAGATCAAACTGCTACTCAGTGATTGAGCCAGGATATGGACCCAAGATGGTCTAACTACAAAGCTTCTGTTCTTCCCCTTTATCCAGACCGACCCTTGAAACCCTAGTCCTTAAACGCTTAATTGAGGTGGTAAGAACCTTACAGTAAGAGAATCCATTATGTTTCCTGATAATTTATATTCTGGGGCCAGGCTGATGTGGGAAAGAGCTATAAGAACTCAGTTATGACTGTTCTGTTATATATCTTACCAGGGTAGGTAGCATCTAGAAGGTTTAAGGTTGATTAGTTCTTTTATTAATAATAAATCTAAAAATTATATAGAAAGTCTTTACCTGGATACAGCTTACTCTATAGCACTACTGTGTCATATTTGGTTAGCCAACTTATCCAGGGATCCAGTTATCATACACAAGATGGAAGACGAGCATTGAGGAAACTAGGGCATTAACTATAGAAGTAACAGTTTTTCTAGATCAATAGAAAAGAGGGAGCCACCCTGCTTCACAGCGCCAGGACTTCTACCAAGTGTCCCTCTTTGTCAACACTTAATACTTGGCATTTTTAATAATTGAAATGAGTAAAAATTTTCAAAAATGAGTTAAATGAATAAGTGCAACAAAGTACATGGATCAGATCAGATCAGATCAGTCGCTCAGTCGTGTCCGAATCTTTGCCACCCCATGAATCGCAGCACGCCAGGCCTCCCTGTCCATCACCAACTCCCAGAGTTCACCCAGACTCACGTCCATTGAGTCAGTGATGCCATCCAGCCGTCTCATCCTCTGTCTTCCCCTTCTCCTCCTGCCCCCATTCCCTCCCAGCATCAGAGTCTTTTCCAATGAGTCAACTCTGCATGAGGTGGCCAAAGTACTGGAGTTTCAGCTTTAGCATCATTCCTTCCAAAGAAATGCCAGGGCTGATCTCCTTCAGAATGGACTGGTGGGATCTCCTTGCAGTCCAAGGGACTCTCAAGAGTCTTCTCCAACACCACAGTTCAAAAGCATCAATTCTTCGGCGCTCAGCCTAACAAGTTTATTCATCTGTGGATGAATGAGACTAAAAAACAGAAGAAAATAATGGCAAATTATAAAGATCCAGGAAATAAGAGAAACATAATTAAGAAGAAAATAGGCAATGAAAGGATAAAAATAGCAAGAGATGGAGAAAATTGCATGTGAAATGGCAAAACGAAGGTTGCAGGCAATTATGATACATGAGCAGTAAAGAGAACAATTAAAACATAAAATAAGCTAGAATGAGTGGTTGAAATAAATAGCATCCACTGAGAACATACTTAACAAAAATTATAAAACAGATCAAGTAGTAATAAAATAAGGAAGTAGTATAAAGCAGCAAATTAAAGAACAATTAAAAATCAATAAGAAGAGAAAATTAACAGACTAAAATGACATTTAATAATTGTATTAATAACTAACACTTATTGACTTCTTCCCATGTGTTAGGCATTTTAAATGCATTAGCTTATTTAATTCAAGTTTATTAAAATACTTAGGATATTTAAAAAATGTAAACAAAAAAAGTTTCAGATCAGATCAGATCAGTCACTCAGTCATGTCCGACTCTTTGCAACCCCATGAATCACAGCACGCCAGGCCTCCCTGTCCATCACCAACTCCCGGAGTTAACTGAGACTCACGTCCATTGAGTCAGTGATGCCATCCAGCCATCTCATCCTCTGTCGTCCCCTTCTCCTCCTGCCCCCAATTCCTCCCAGAATCAGAGTCTTTTCCAATGAGTCAACTCTTTGCATGAGGTGGCCAAAGTACTGGAGTTTCAGCTTTAGCATCATTCCTTCCAAAGAAATGCCAGGGCTGATCTCCTTCAGAATGGACTGGTTGAATCTCCTTGCAGTCCAAGGGACTCTCAAGAGTCTTCACCAACACCACAGTTCAAAAGCATCAGTTCTTCGGCACTCAGCCTTCTTCACAGTCCAACTCTCACATCCATACATGACCACTGGAAAAACCATAGCCTTGACTAGACGGACCTTTGTTGGCAAAGTAACGTCTCTGCTTTTGAACATGCTATCTAGGTTGGTCATAACTTTCCTTCCAAGGAGTAAGCGTCTTTTAATTTCATGGCTGCAGTCACCATCTGCAGTGATTTTGGAGCCCAGAAAAATAAAGTCTGACACTGTTTCCACTGTTTCCCCATCTATTTCCCATGAAGTGGTGGGAACAGATGCCATGATCTTCGTTTTCTGAATGTTGAGCTTTAAGCCAACTTTTTCACTCTCCACTTTCACTTTCATCAAGAAGCTTTTGAGTTCCTCTTCACTTTCTGCCATAAGGGTGGTGTCATCTGCGTATCTGAGGTTATTGATATTTCTCCCGGCAATCTTGATTCCAGCCTGTGTTTCTTCCAGTCCAGCATTTCTCATGATGTACTCTGCATATAAGTTAAATAAACAGGGTGACAATATACAGCCTTGACGAACTCCTTTTCCTATTTGGAACCAGTCTGTTGTTCCATGTCCAGTTCTAACTGTTACTTCCTGACCTGCATACAGATTTCTCAAGAGGCAGGTCAGGGTTTAGATGAGAATTATCTTCTCCCAGAAGTTTTTTCTAGTTGCTACATAGTATATACTTACTGCACTGGGCTTGGAATGGGAGTTCTGTTTTATCTATTTTTAAAGAGACCAGAAATCTGGATTTTGGCAATATTTTCTCTATTTATTTTTTTCTTTAAATTTTTAATTTATATTGAAGTGTAATTGATTAACAATGTTGTGTTAGGTTCAAGCACACAGCAAAGTGACTCAGTTATACATATACACGTATCTATTCTTTTTCAAGTTTTTTTTTTTTCCACATTTACTTATTACAGATTATTGAACAGAGTTCCATGTACTATACAGGGGAGGCTTGTTGTTTATCATTTTATTTTTTTAACTTTATATTTTATATTGGAGAATAGTCGATTACTTCCTCTCAGCCCAAGGTTTCTGAAGAGGATTCTAGTTTTGGATCTCAGCCTGCAATGCAGACCTGGTACCTAGCAGTTCATAATGCATGCTTTTTGCAGTGAACTACTAGAACCTATTGTCAAGAGGTTTTTCTTTACTTTTTTTCTTATTTTATTGTTGTAAATGAGTAACCAGCTTGTGGCTGGATTTTCTGTCTGTCTGGAACTGCTACATGTTTTTGTGTTTCTGTGGTCCAGAGTCTTCCTTTAGAGAATGGTTTTCCTTCTTTTTATTTCTATTTATCACATCCTTGTACCCATTTTTACCTCCAACTTACATATATATCCTGTTACCCAGTAATCTTTACTATTTCCCCTGAGAACTCTTTAATGGGTGTGTTCAAAGACCAGATATCTGTTGCTGTTTCTTCTCTTCCTCATACTTTTCTCTGGGACAGGTGTTGTCTCTGAGGACTTGAGCTTAATCTGTAATGCCTTCATTTATTCATTCATTCACTCTTTAGATCGGCAGACATTTGCTTGGAATTTATTATTAACCAGTAATTTTTGTGGCATTGGGACACAGAAAACAAAAAGGAGATCAAGAGCTTCTTCTCAAGCAACTCTCCATCTCGTCCAAGTTAATTGCTATGTTTAACCTCCTTCCTTTGACCCTATTTTTGTAGAATGGGAAAAACAACTGATTAATACTCTTCACAGGTAATTATATTTTGAGAGAGTCGTGAAATCACCTGCTAACGCTTTCTTCTCCAGGCAAAAGAGTCTCTCTTAACCTCTATCTTCCTTCCTCAGACCTACATTAGACTGTTAATTGCGCTGGTCTTTTGCCCAACGAGCTCTGGAGGTTGGCCATGCCCTTTCAGACATGCAAGACAAAGATCTAAATGAGATATGAACTTTCCTTCCTATTTTGTTTCAATTTTACATTTACTTTTTTATTACCAATATTTAATGTAGAAAATTTGGAGAATGCAACAAAATCACACAGAAGAAAATTACTGTTAACTTTATGCTTGGCAGCCTCCTAGCATTTTGTGTATAAGTATGTTTTGTGTGGGTGTACAAAAGTTAGGATCATATGGAACACATCATTTTGTAACCTACTTATTTTACTAAAAATATATTATGAATATTTTCCATATCATTAAACATTCTTCTCAAACATAAGTTTAATAGCTGCATAAGAGCTTGTTACTGGGAAAGTCCATAATTTATTTAATCAGTCTCTACTGTATAACATTTAAGCTTTTTTCTTTTTTATCACTATTATTAATAACACCATGGTAAACATCATAGTACAGAAAATTCAGTGCATATTTTGCATTATTTCCTTGAACAAATTCTAAGAAATGGAGTTGCTGGATCAAAGGATATGACAAAATCTAAGGCCTTTGTGATGTACGGTAAACTTTTCTCCTGGAAATGCCTATTAATTTATGGTTCCCACAAGCATTTTTGATCCTTTCCATTTCCTCATATTCTCAGTAACAATGTTTTAGCAGTCTTTCAGTCTTTGTCGATTATCACATTATACAATGACATCTCATTTTTAGATTAATTTAATTTGTATCTCTTTGATTTACTAATGATTGAACATTTTTCATTTGTATAAGCAGGGTGACAGTATACAGCCTTGATGGACTCCTTCCGCAATATGGAACAAGTCTGTTATTCCATGTTCAGTTCTAACTGTTGCTTCTTGACCTGCATACTGATTTCTCAGGAGTCTGGTATTCCCATCTCTTTAAGAATTTTCCATACTTTGTTGAGACCCAGACAGTCAAAGGCTTTGGTGTAGTCAGTAAAGCAGAAGTGGATGTTTTCCTGGAACTCTCATGCTTTTTCTATGATCCAACGAATGTTGGCAGTTGGTCTCTTGTTTCTCTGCTTTTTCTAAATCTACGTTGAACATCTGATAGCTCTCAGTTCATGTACTGTTGAAGGCCTGGAAAATTTTGAGCATTATTTTGCTAGCATGTGAGATGAGTGCAATTGTATGGTAGTTTGAACGTTCTTTGGCATTGCCTTTCTTTGGGATGAAGATGAAAACTGACCTTTTCCAGTCCTATGACCACTGCTGAGTTTTCCAAATTTGCTAGCATATTGATTGCAGCACTTTTAACAGCATCATCTTTCAGGATTTGAAATAGCTCAACTGGAATTCCGTCACCTCCACTATCTTGACTTTGCATTTCAGGATGTCTGGCTCTAGGTGAATGATCACACCATCATGGTTATCTAGGTCACCAAGATCTTTTTCTTGTAGTTTTTCTATGTATTCTTGCCAGCTCTTCTTAATCTCTTCTGCTTCTATTAGGTCCTTACTGTTTCTCTCTGTTATTGTGCCCATCTTTGCATGAAATGTTCCCTTGGTATCTCTAATTATCTTGAAGAGATCTCTAGTCTTTCCCCGGTCTATTGTTTTCCTCTATTTCTTTGCTTTGATCACTGAGGAAGGCTTTCTGTTCTCTCCTTGCTATTCTTTGGAACTCTGCATTCAGATGGGTTTATCTTTCCTTTTCTCCTTTGCCTTTTGCTTCTCTTCTTTTCTCAGCTATTTGTAAGGCCTTCTCAGACAACCATTTTGCCTTTCTTTTTCTTGGGGATAGTCTTGGTCACCACCTCCTGTACAATGTTACAAACCTCTGTCCGTAGTTCTTCAGGCACTCTTATCTATCAGATCTAATCCCTTGAATCTGTTTGCCACTTCCACTGTATAATCATAAGGGATTTGACTTAGGTCATACCTGAATGGTCTAGTGGTTTTCCCCACTTTCTTCAATTTAATTCTGAATTTTGCAATAAGGAGCTCCTGATCTTGTTTTTGCTGACTGTATAGAGCTTCTCCATCTTTGCCTGCAAAGAATATAATCAATCTGATTTTGGTATTGACTATCTGATGATGTCCATGTGTACAGTGTGTTGTTGGAAGAGGGTATTTGCTATGGTCAGTGCATTCTCCTGGCAAAACTCTGTTAATCTTTGCCCTGCTTCATTTTGTACTTCAAGGCCAAACTTGCCTGTTACTCCAGGTATCTCTTGACTTCCTACTTTTGCATTCTAATCCCCTATGATGAAAAGGACAACTGTTTTTGGTGTTGGTTCTAGAAGGTCTTGTAGGTCTTCATAGAACCATTCAACTTTAGCTTCTTCGACATTAGTGGTTTGGGCATAGACTTGGATTGCTGTGATATTGAATGGTTTGCCTTGGAAACGAACAGAGATCATACTGTCATTTTTGAGATTGCGCCCAAATATTACATTTCAGACTCTTCTGTTGACAATGAGGACTACTCTATGTCTTCTAAGGGATTTTTGCCCACAGTACTAGAGGTAATGGTCATCTGAATTAAATTTGCCCATTTCCATCCATTTTAGCTCACTAATTTCTAAAATGTCGATGTTCACTCTTGCTATCTTGTTTCATTACTTCCAATTTACCTTGATTCATGGACCTAACATTCTAGTTTCCTGTGCAATATTGTTCTTTACAGCATTGGACTTTACTTCCATCTCCAGTCACATCCACCACTGCACGTTTTTTTTCACTTTGGCTCTGTCTCTTCATTCTTTCTGGAGCTATTTCTCCACTCATCTCCAGTAGCATACTGGGCACCTACTGACCTTGAAAGTTCATGGGGTTCTCGAGGCAAGAATACTGAAGTGGTTTGCCATTCTCTTCTCCAGTGGACCACATTTTGTCAGAACTCTCCACCATGACCCATCCGTCTTGGGTGGCCCCACATGGCATGGCTCATAGTTTCATTGAGTTAGACAAGGCTGTGATCCAAGTGATCGTTTGGTTAGTTTTCTGTGATTTTGGTTTCGTTCTATCTTCCCTCTGATGGATAAGAATAAGCTTATCCTGATGGAAGCTTCCTGATGGGAGAGACTGGCTGTGGGGGAATCTGGTTTTGTTCTGATGGGCAGGGCCATGCTCAGTAAATCTTTAATGCAATTTTCTATTAATTGGCATGCCTGTGTTCCCTTTCTGTTGTTTGGCCTGAGGCCTAACTATAGTAGGGGTAATGTCAGTAATGGCAACCTCCTTCAAAAGGACTTTTTCCTGCACTTTTTTATTCAGTGCCCCTGACCCCGCAGCAGGCCACTGTTGACCCACGCCTCTGCTGGAGACTCTTGGACACTCACAGGCAAGTCTGGCTCAGTCTCCTGTGGGGTCACTGCTCCTTTCTCCTGGGTCCTGGTGCACACAAGGTTTTGTTTGTGCCCTCGAAGAGTCTGTTTCCCCAGTTCTGTGGAAGTTCTGTTATCAAATCCCACTGGCCTCCAAAGTCAAATTCCCTGGGAGTTTCAGTCCCTTTGCCAGATCCCCAGGTTGTCTATCCTAAAACTTTCTTAACAGTATGAGAATTTCTTTGGTATAATTGTTCTGCAGTTTGCAGGTTGTCTGTTTGGTGATTCTACAGTGGGTCTAATGGTGACCTCCTCCCAGGAGAGCTTATGCCACATGCTGCATGTCCCAAGTCTACTGCAGCCAAAACCCCTGTCTGCATGGCCTGCCACTGCTCACCTATGCCTCCCTAGGAGACATTCAAACACTCAAAGGCTTACATAAGAAGGATATAATTCCATTTCTCACTCGGTCAGTATTTAGAAAATAGAGAAAATTTTGTTTCTCAGTGGAGGAGGATGCATGAGGAATAAGGCCCCAGGTCTCATTCTGTCTGTTTCTGTGGAAAGTTCTTCAGAGTGAAAGCTGGATAGTTACCCTAGGAAAACTAAGTGATCTTAAAAGAAATCTGAATGCTGCAATCTGAATTAGCATGACATTTTCTGTATTTCTCGTGTATGGAAAAACTCAGGACTATAAAATAGAAATCAATAGTTGTCTAAAAGAACCAGGAGATACATTAGTCTGTCAAAACTTTCCTTGAAGATTTATCCCATCTTTAGTATTTCCCTAAGAATTAGGAGTTGCCCAGTAAGTCATTGACTAGTTTATAGCCAGGTGGAAGAAATAAAGCTACATATAATTTAAAAGCTTACTTATGACCTTAGCTAAACTTGTCTGAAAAATGGTCTTTTGAGTGATTAGATGTTTTCTCATATTTTGGAGCCTCTATCTGTCTCCTTGCATCTTCTTTTACCATCTGAAAGGTAGCACATTCTTCTAGATGATTAAATTTTGACATTTCACCATCATCAGTCCCCTTGTCTGCCTTTCTCATTCCCTAGCAGAACACATACAGAAAAGCCAAGTCAGACTCCTGAGCCCACTGCACAGCTGGAAGATTTCCGCTGCACAGATTGCTGGGACAGTCTAAAAGGAAAAAAAATTAAAATTTAAAAAACAACCCACTTTTATACTTGGATGAGAATCTCGGAATGAAAGAGATTATCCGCCAGCATCCACTGAAGATATCTGGGGTGGTGTGAAAATAATACAGCATTCTTGAATATGCAGTTTCCAGGCACTTGCCCTCATTTTGGAGGTAAATAGAATTCTCAAAACAACAGGATCATCCGCTAAATAAAGCACAGTGGAGCCTCGTTCCCCATTCTAGCACATTCCCCTCAACGATCTCTATCTGCCTTTCCCCTACTACTTCCCAACATCCCACCCTACCCCCATCCTTCTGTTAGCTGTAATGACCCTGCAAACACTAAATGGCATTTGAGTGCATTAAGCAGCAGACTCTCCGGTGACATGGCAATTATGGCTCTGAAATAGATTTGGTGCGTCACGGAAGATAAGGGTTTTGAAAGTTTCTGTTGTGATTATAGCCTGTAACTCCCACAAATAATAGGCTTCAAAATAAGAGGCTGCCAACGGAGCCTTTGTGGCTTTGTCTCAGTGATGGCACGTAAATTGCTATTAATGTCCTAAGTGTACTTGAATATGCCAGTCTTTGGGATGTGAAGTTGGCTCGGTGTCTCTCTTTACGCAGCATGTCATTGTTGGTCTGATAATCTGGGGTAATTGCTGTCTCTTGGATGGTCAGGAAAGTGTAAGAGGCTTTAGCTTCCTGTGTGATGGTAAATAGCCTCGCGGTTTACACCACGAGTTACGTGTGTTTCCTAGCGAGCCACCGTTTGTTGTTCAGGTGTGTATACAATCCCTGGGAGTGCCCTGAGTAGATAACAGCCTTTCAACAAAGCCAGGGCAAAATCAAAGGTCATGAAAATAAAATGAAGAATCTGGGCCTGTCTGTATCAGCCAATCAGTTAATTCATACTAAGAGTTAAAAAAAAAATCCTTTGTTTGAATTTTTCATATTTGGCTATATGAGTGAATATAATTATCTGTTGTCTTAATAGAGCTATACGTTTCCAGCATCTGCAGTATTTCTCTGTGTGTATGCACAGTTTTAGGTGCTATAAGTATTTTCTGAACATGTATTAGCTCTACATCAAAATGATAAAGTGTGTGGAAGTTTTCCATGTTTTTGTACAGTTTGTAGATGTGTATAAGTGTGTGTGTGTGTGTGTGTGTGTGTGTGTTTGTAGATCTGGGTGTAGAGGATGTTTATTCAGATATAAATATCTTTCTGCACAAAGACACTTCTATTTAGCTAAAGCAAGCTGAGCTTATTTTTCTTTGTCTCTAGAAAGTTAAATAAAATAAATTTGAAGTTTTCACTTCCTGTGTATACATTTAACCTAAGGATCCCCTAAGTCTGTGAGACATGGAAACCTTGTATATAACTGTCCTATTTGCACTTCAAACAGAAATCCCAAAGCATCCCAGCCTTAAACTCGGAAATGTACGCTACCTCATAGCCTGTACAAGCTACGCAAGGTTCAATCCAGACCATGCTCTGTGTCTCAAGTGCCTTACGCGGCAGTGTTAATTCTGGGCCTTCACAACTGATGAATTAGGAAAGGGTGAAACTCCGGAGGTGCCACAACAGATCTTGATCTCAGAGTTGACATACACGTGCCTTTCAGTTGTGTGTCACTGGCTGCTGGCAGAACGGTGCACGGTAACGGTGCTGCCGTTTTGATTGAGTGCCCTTGAGTGCATGCCACAAAAGGTTAGACGTAATGATTTGCAGTAAGAGAGTTCACAGTCATACCAAACAAACTTGGATTGGGGTTCCCATCTTACTATACAGGTCTAAGCCCAGGAGTTGACATCACCAGTGGAAGATATAATGTATTAGCTAGAAAGATGGCAGGACGCATGCTGATTTCTCAGAAGTATGACCCCAGAAGAATAGAGTTTGTCTTGTTCAAAACCAAGTTTGGTAAGGTAAGTTGAGGCTTGGGAGTAGAAGGGATTAGAATCGCCTGAAAGACTTATTTGAGGCTGGTCTTGTGGATCATAGGTTCTATCACCTTGAGAAACAGCACAAAGATTCCCTGAAGGTGAACTTAAGAGCCTGAGTCGTCTGCCTTCAGCCCTGAGATTGGTAGCAGCCATGCTCTACTTGTAATACACCACAAGCTTTTGAAACTTGAAATGTCCAAAAGCTATGGTATATACTGGGGATGAAGTTTGGCAAATTCTTGTTTCTGAGTCCTAAGTTTCTGGCTTGAAAGGTAAGAATAGGAGTTTGCACTGACTTGTGTACTATTATATATTCATCAACCAAAGTAAGAGAATTACCATTAGGATTCCTGCATAATTACAAAGTTACCATGGGCACTAGCAGCCAGATGGCCTTGTAGTCACAGGGACAGGCCCCAAAGGAAGCTTTCATTTCTCTATTCATTCAACTCAAGGACTTAATTGAGCAGCTGCATGATCAGGCATGATCTTTGTCTTCTAATGACTGTAGTTAATGATTTATCATCTTTCTGAGGATTAAAATCAAAGCCCTTTACTGGCCTGCAGACCTTGACATGAGCAAGCCATCCCATTCTCCAGCCCCACCCTGTTGGGCTCACCACTCTACTCCTCTGCCCCCATCTTTCTGATCTTCTTCAGATCCTCAGAGCCTTTGGACAGATTTCTTCTTCTGCCTGGAGGGTTCTGTGTCCCGGCTCTCTACTTGCCTATTTTTCTGTTCACTTTTAGGTTGACTTTCCAGAAGCCCCAACCTCAGATCCCTGCTGTTCCCTCTCACAGCAGGTATTACCATCTGGAATCTGTGTTCTTTTGATGATGTATTGAATGTCTTATTTCCCACAAGACAGCAAGCCTCATGAGAGCAGACACCACATCTTTTAAAAATGTGTAGTATCTACCGTCGTATGCCTAGTACATAGTATGAGGTGGGCACTGAATGCATATTTGTAGAACTTAAGAATTAAAGGATTGCAGTGAATAAGATCTGGTGCTTACATGGATATTTACATGAATAAGAGCTACATGTGGTTAAATGTCAACATGAACATTCAAAAGGTCAGTCGTACTGGAATTTAGAGAAGTTGGTGAGGGTTTACCTTGCAGCAACTTGCAGAAAGGAGGCAGTGCTCAGGCCGGGCCATGAAAGAAGATATGGGTTCCTAGAGACCAGAGGAGGGGGCAGGCAAAGGCACAGAACCACTCAGTTGGCTCCTCTATAGAGTAGGAAGCAGTCTCACTTTGGCGATGGGAAATCTATTGTTTCTTCAGAGCCGCTCAGACTGCTAATGTCAGTTCTCTTCCAGGGTATTTTTTCTCTACCAGGAATAGCTGATGACACTGCTCATCTTTCTTAACTTGTAGATTTTCACAGCAAAATCTCAGGGCTCAAGAGGCTTTGGTGGGAATCAGACTAGCATGGGGTATGGTGGTATCACTTGGATGTAAGGTCACCAGGGACTGACCTAGGGGTAAGTGGCAGTCAGAGAGGATACCCCCAACTGGCAGAGGGCCATGGAAACAGGAATCCTAAAGCCAGTGGCATGGGATAATCCAGGCAGAGGACTGACTGTGGGGAAATGTGATGAGGCAGTTGGTGGGCTTAAGTTCCAGAGCAGGCTTTCATTTGTAAGAGCAAGTTACTACCTCATTCTTTTTTTAATTGAAGTATAGTTGATTTACAGTGTGGTGTTAGTTTCAGATGTATAGCAAAGTGATTTCATTATATGTGTGTGTGTGTGTGTGTGTGTGTATATATATATATATATATAATTTTTTCAGATTCTTTTCCCATATAGGTTATTACAAAATATTGAGTATAGTTCCGTGTGCTATACAGTACATCCTTGTTGTTTATCTGTTTTACATATAGTAATGTGTGTATCAGAGAAGGCAATGGCACCCCACTCCAGTACTCTTGCCTGGAAAACCCATGGATGGAGGAGCCTCGTGGGCTGCAGTCCATGGGGTCACTAAGAGTCGGACACGACTGAGCAACTTCACTTTCACTTTTCACTTTCATGCATTGGAGAAGGCAATGGCAACCCACTCCGGTGTTCTTGCCTGGAGAATCTCAGGGACGGAGGGGCCTGGTGGGCTGCCGTCTCTGGGGTCGCACAGAGTTGGACACGACTGAAGCGACTTAGCAGCAGCAGCAGCAGTGTGTGTATGTCACTACCTCATTCTTAAATGAACTGCGATAAATAGGAAACTTAAGCAGAAGCCGATTAGCCTGATAGAGGTGGTCGCAGCCACAGGGAAGACTCCCTGTATGAAGATGCAGGTGCAAAAGGTCAAAGCAAGAAAAACAGCACATTTTTTCTAGCTAAACTAGGCTAGAATGCAAATTGTTTGGCTGATAGTACATGTTCTTCCCAGATAGGGTTGCCCAGATTTAGCAAATGAAAATACTGCATGGGACATACTCAAGTAAAAAATTATTTGTTGTTTATCTAAAATTCAAATTTAACAGGGCATCCTGTACTTTATCTGGCAACTTCATTCCCAGGTCCCAAGTAGAAGCTGAAGCTGCATGTGGGTCTCAGCCCTGGAGAGACTAAAGATGGGCAAACCCCACAGGCCACTTAGGGTGTCTATTCTGTACCTTTTTCTGATCCCCAGGATGCCTGAGGTGACTAGGAGACCACCAGGTAGGGCATTGTCCTCCTCCTTGTGCCTAGTGGAGAACACTCCTTGTTGAGATGGAATGGCAATAGGCAGGATCTAGTGTCTTTCTCAACTGCTCTCCCCTAAAAGAAAACCGAACAATATAAATATGAATCATAGTTATTTGTTTGGGATAAGTATGAAGTGCCTGATCTCCTTGATGCCTACTTATTAGCAAGAGAAAAGTTCACTTTCTAGATGTCAGAGCTACCTTGAACCCTGGTGCTACCTCTGCTCTGCATCTTGAATATTTTCTAGGTGTACACAGCTCTTTACACATAGTTAAACTGAACTGTGGAGGTACAGACACCTGACTGTCTGTCCACACCCGTGGTGGCGGATGGATGTTACAGTGCCACTAAAGGTTTATTTACTTCTTATGTTCCTCCAAGAGATCGTTATTAAAATCTATGCTGTGTCAAGCCCTGTGGTAAGCACTTTAGAATCAAAGATAAATTTCATAGCCCTGTTCTCATGGGCTAGTAGGGGAGTAAGACTTGTGAAAGAACAAATGCAGTATGGCATCACAGTTGCTGTGCAATTCCAGGGTACATTCCAGGACTTGTAGGAAAAGGAGAAGTTGCCAGGGGTAGGTACCGGTGCAAGGATACTTAAATTCAATCTTGAGAAATAGTCAAGATGAGAGTAGCACGAAAATAGATGAGTGGGACACCACATTCAAGGGAAAGGAAACAGGCATGGAATGCTAGCTCTGTTGTGGGAATTTCTAAGTAGACTGATATATTGGAATATTAAGCGTGAGCATTGAGTTGGAGAGTCAGCAAGGTCAAGGACATGGTAGACCTAATAAGGACATTGAACCTCACCTTGATACCAGTAAGAAGCCATTGAAGGTTTAAACAGAGAGGTGACACGATCAGAACTACACTTTTGAAAGAGCATGCTGCGGGCAGCTGGAGAGAGGATTGGAGGGGTGCCGGAATGGGCATGGATCTGTTTACTGTTGTGAAATTTCCCAGGGAAATTTTGAATCCTCTGTCCCTTGAGGGGCTTTCCAATAGCATCTTTTCATCCCAGAGCATTCCTTGGTAAGTGCTCACAGTATAATCTTGGGGAAAGTTGATGCATATCGGGAAAACGTAGTCCTATCTTGATGGACCGGTGTTGGATCTAGGGTGTGACTCCACTGTGTGAGCCGATGTCTTCCTTGATAAGTGGTGACTGTGTGTGTGTGTGTGTGTGTGTGTGTGTAGAGGGGGTGGGGGGGTAGAAGGATGCATCCATGTCTCTCTGTTTTTCTTCCTGGCCGGCCCCAGCAGGGCCGAGGTGATTGGGGACCTAGAGCACATCCACCTCCTCACCCACCCTGAAGGCATTGCTATTGATGGCATTTGGCCCATATGCAGATTGAGCTTGCCTCGGTGCTGACATCAGCCGGTTTGTGGCACCTCAGCGTATTTCTGGGTTGCAAATGAGAGTTTCTTAGTGCAAGACTCACTTGGGCTGTCACATCAGGTGATGAATTCTCTGCATCAACTGAATGCTGCTAAGGTAAGCTCAGAGGAAGAGCGGGAAAAAGAGGAGGATGGGACCAGTGGTTCTCAGCCCAACAGCCGCTACTCTGGGCTACCAGCAGTACTGGCTCCACGACAGTGGGGGAGAGGCAGGTGGCCTTCTGACTTCTGACTCAGGGATGGTGTCAGAGGAAAGAAAAGTCAGGTCCTCAACGGCAGTTCTGTGCTCTTGTGAGTGTGTGGGTTTTGCCACCCACCATTGCTCCCTCCCCTTCTCCATTACTAGCTTCCTCTGCCTCCTTCGACAGGAGTGCTTTGCCTAATGGATACATTAGATGGGGTTCTGGCAAAAGTTGGTGTCTATCAAATTAGGTGCCAGATTCATTAGGATAGAACATAGAGTAGTCATTTTTGTTCCTAAAATGATTTGTTCCCAAATACCTTGAATTTGTGTTTTGAAAGTCCAGATTTTCTTAATGAGAAAATTTGCTGCAAGTCTGTCCTAATTTGATATTCCATTAGCCTCCTCTCCCATGATGTTGCACGTTGACCCTGCTGCTGACTTAGGCTTCCCCAGGTGGAATTAAATGTTACATCAAGTCTTGCTGCCCAGGTCACAGGCTACAGAATTAACCTGAAGAACTGGGTGTAAATGTGAACTCTCTCCCATTAGAGGTTTTGGGATAAAAAGGGCATATTTGGCTTTGCAGATTCCTGTCCCTGTCACCCATTAGGGTGGTTTCTGACATCAGCATTTTACAAAGTGAGTGTGTCCATTTAAAGGCTAGTTTGCATCAGAGTGAAGGAGGAATTTAGGTGCAGAAGGAAAATTGAAGCGAAAGTCTTATTTTCCCACCCCCATCCACCCCATGTTCGTTAATGAGACCATCTTCCAATTTCACTGTGCCCAGAGATAAATAAACTCACAAAGGCGGGTTTCCTACTTAATATTCACCCACAGTGGAAGAAGAGGGAAGGAATTGCTCCCCGGGGTTAACGTGGCAGAAAGCGAGGTCAGCTGTTTCCCAAGACGGTGCAGCCTCTGAACGTCTTACATTAAAGGCGGAATGATACAGCTGAGGCAGCCAAAGTGATTTATGGAAAACCCAGTTAGGGGAGGTTTGCTCGCAGTTTCTGTTCTTATGGAGGTTTAACAGCAATAGCAGATGATACACCATGGTAGAAAGCACCTTCAGAGACAAGCATCCTCCAGCATTTCCCTGTGTGAGACTCGTTCTTTTTAAAAAGTACTTTTGTTCACCAAACTTGAAACTCATAGGCTACAGTGTCCTGGATTTGGCAAGAAGTTGAGGATCATAGCTGATAACCCTGGGGTAGGGTGATCTGGGACTCCACGCCCCCTAGTCCATTAAATCCCTGAGTCCTGGGCACACTGGAGCTGTTGATCACCCCATCGGAGGTGTGTGTGTATACATATGTGTCTATATCTGTGTGTTTGTGAATGGAGGGGGAGTGAAAAAATGACAGTTAAAGAGATTCATTTTATTTCTTTATTTTTAATAAGGCTTTTTTAAGGTCTTACATATTTTTCTTTACCAGACCAACTCTCATAATTACAATGCTAGTTTTGATATCAGCCTGAACTAATTCCTGTCTCCACCATTTGTGAGTTTTCTGTCCCCTCTGGCATCCTGTGCACTGGTCTGAGAAAACAGAACTTTTGAAGAAAAGAGATCGAATGTCTGCTGTTTGAGTTATTTCAGCTCAGAGATGACTCAAAAAGAAGTCTCCTAGAACTTTCCAGTCAATACACTGCTTTGCTAATTCCCTCTTAATGAAACACTGTGGAGTTCATTTTCTTTACTAATGGCTTCATTTGGGGCACCACTTATTGTTATTTTAAGGAATTATAGTATGACTCAATAATAGCTGTGGTGGTGATTTCTGAGCAATGTAATGCCGTGTCTTTGTGCCACGTGCTTCTGCTGCTGCTGCTAAGTCGCTTCAGTCGTGTCCGACTCTGTGCGACCCTGTAGACGGCAGCCCACCAGGCTCCCCCGTCCCTGGGATTCTCCAGGCAAGAGCACTGGAGTGGGTTGCCATTTCCTTCTCCAATGCAGTGCCACATGCTAGATCATGGATATTTGCTCCCTCCCCTGCTTGTCTCATACCAGGTGGAGTCTAAAATACATGACTTTTATCTTCTTTACAAGCACCTGACTCTCTGCCTTATGATGATGTACTTATGGAGCTCCTGGCATGTTTCCTAAAATTCCATGCTACCTGGTGGCTCAGCCGGTAAAGTGTCTGCCTGCCATGCAGGAGACCCAGGTTTGATCCCAGGGTCAGGAAGATCCCCTGGAGAAGGAAATAGCACCCCACTCCAGTATTCTTGCCCAGAAAATCCCATGGATGGAGAAGCCTGGTAGGCTACAGTCCATGGGGTCACAAAGAGTCGGACACAACTGAGCGACTTCACTTTCACTTTCAACAGACACAGATACACACACACACACACACACACACACACACACTTCCATCTATTTAACTAGTTAATTAATTTATCTGTCTATCTGATAAATATACTAAAAAATTGTTAAAACACATGTCAAAATGCTGAGAGTAATTATCTCTGGATTATGGCCGTGGTACACTTTGTTTTTCTATAATTTTCCTATTTTCAAATATTATATTGCATGTGTAATTATTATATCTGCAAACATTATATAAGCATATTTTACTTTTATCATTTGAAAGGATAAATGATGCTAAAGGATTTTCTTCATGGAAAAATAAACGTAACTGCTATTGTCATTCAGCCAAAAATGGTACCAAAAGAACACGTGTATTCTTGGTTGAGAGGGGATGCTAAGATATTGTTGCTGCTGTGACCACCCTGAATGAGGAAACTGAATTAACTCGGTCCTTGATTCTGGTCATACTGATCAGATTCTGAGTCTTGGATCCCAAAAGGTAGCAAAACCTTCTGTTCTAAGAGAAAGAATCCTTATTGCTCTCTTTCTGATCTCTCTTTCACAAACAGCAGGGGAAATGTCCTCCAACAGAGAGGGGAAAAGGGAGGAACTGCCTGACTCGGTGGTTTCGAGATGGAGATTTGAACTTGAGAGCAGTTATGCATTGATCCAAGACTGAGGGAATGTGTTCTTGGCATTGCCCAGGACCTTTTGCCCTCTTGTGTCCAGATCTGCTCTTATAGTGAGGTGTGGGAAAAAATTGTACCCTCGTGTTGAAGTAACTGGTGGGAACTCCTTTGATTTAAAAGCCTTGGTTTTCCTGGGAAAATTGGAGCATGATTTGGGTGAACTAATAATAGAAGGAGCCAAATAGATGGAAAGGGCAGAGAAAAAGGAGTCTGGTTCAAAGGTTAGGAAGCCTGTGTCCTATCTCAGTTGTAATCCAGAAGCTTGATTTTCACTTACACCTGTGCCTTTTTATGAATGAAATGTGAATGGATCTTTGCCGGCATCTGTTAAGTGCCAACCGTGGTGGGCTGCCATCTATGGGGTCGCACAGAGTTGGACACAACTGAAGCGATTTAGCAGCAGCAGCAGCAGCAGCATGCTCCTAAGTACTGTGGATTATGCTAGAGTAGAAACCATGGTCTGTCCCAAATGGCAATAATAACACCTTCCCCAGGTACCCCATGTACTTGAGGGAATAAAAGGAGAAGGTACAATAAAAATAATTTACCTGCCTAAAACCTGGTCTGTTCAGTATTAACATTTCCAGTGTTGAGGGTCTGTTAACTCCAAAGAAACACAGTGATTGGGGAAAAGAGGCCTTTTAGCACACTTATAGTTCAATGCTTTAAAATATATAAACAGTCATGAATCAACCACTATAGCAAATCATTCTTCAGCTGTTTAATGGTGGGATATTTTTTTAAAGGAGTGGTCATTAAAACAAATCCTTTTAGAACAATATTATTGTTTTACTGCATCTGGATTTAGAGTCTTAGAAGGAAGATCTACAAGTGTAGATCAAAGTTGTAGCTTCCTGTCTCACCACCTTTTAGATACAGTCACACAGACCAGTCCTTATGGTGTTGGCACCATGGTTTTACCTGTTTGATTCATCTCATCACCCTCTGGACTTTTTAAGGCTTAGCTCAGAGAGGTCATCCTCCATGAAGCCTTTGCTGATGCTCCATCAAGAGGAGATGTTGCACTCATTTGAATCTTCATAACAGCTGGGGGTACCATGTATTAGGTTCTGCTTGAAACTCTAGTTCATTCGTCTGCTTGTCTCATACCCATCCTTGAGGGCATAAACTGTATCTCAGCTTATGAGCATCTAGGACAGAACCTTGCATAGAACAGGTGCCTGGGCTCCCATTATACATACCACATCCAGAGCTGGAAAGAACCTGAAAAAGCGTTTAAGCTACCCTTTCAGTTTTTCTAAAGGGGTACCCAAGGCCAAACAGGGGAGAGTGCTTTGCCAGAGCCAATAGCCAACCATTGCCAGTCAGAGCTAGAACTCGGTCCCTTGGCCAGCAGGGTAGCCGCGATCATCCTGGAGCATGCAGAATTTCCCTCTGATGGCTTGGACTGGATTACAAAGCCTGTAAGAAGTGGACGTGCCAATACTGTGTCCAGAGGCTCGCTGGGAGGACCCAAACTCATCTGCGGGTGGGGTTGGGGGGCGGATGTTACTGACCACAATCACAGCCATCCGTTGGCTATGTCCCCACGTGCCAGGCACTGTACTCAGACCTTTTCCTCAGTTGCCTTATTGTCATTGTCTGCGCAGAACAGCCACCCAATCTCAGAGGACTGACTTCTCTCCCTTTTTCCCTTCTAGGCTAATGGAGGTTGGCAGGATGCTACTACCCCTTCATCAGTG
This sequence comes from Bos indicus x Bos taurus, assembly GCF_003369695.1. Lineage (NCBI taxonomy): Eukaryota > Metazoa > Chordata > Mammalia > Artiodactyla > Bovidae > Bos > Bos indicus x Bos taurus. The sequence goes on along the minus strand of NC_040078.1, from coordinate 4,166,113 downwards.
ACCTCCCCTACAGAAGGCCCTGGCAGTGTTCACTCTGATACCTCCAACTGATCTCCCAGCAGTCGCATCCCGGCTGACCCTGTGCTCCAGTCGAGGCAGGGCCAGGAGGGAGGGTTTCTCAACGCTGAAGCGGTCAGACTGGAGGTCGAAGCAATCAGCAAACACAATAAGAGTCTCCTTCTCTTCTCTTCTTTGGGATGCTATTTCAGCCAATCTGGACACTTCTTTATACTCTCTTCCCCCCTTTTTTTTTTCTGGGTAGAAGCCACCCTTCCCTGCCTCCAGCTGTTAGCCTGGTGTCCGTCATCTTCCCCGCCCCTTTCCCTCTGTCCTAGACTCCCTGGGTCCCTGCCCTCTCTTACATCCCTGAAGGATATTTTCAACAATTCTAGGAATTTAAAGAGGAAAACACAAAGAGCGTAATAAAAGCATTTGTATATTTTCCTGCTGGTGGTCTGAGGAGCCAGATTTCCCTCCCTTGGTCCCTCCCTCCCTCTGCTAACGGGCAGCCCTTCTCTGTTTCTCTCGTTTACTCTCACTACCTCTTGGCAGGAATACGCCACGTTGCCCTGCTCGTTCCAGGCCACCCTGCCTCTTCTTGCTCTTCCTTCCCTGAGGACAGTACTGCTTAGGACACAATTCCTCCTCTTCCTTCTCGCCCCAGGTATTCACTGGGGGCTGTCACTGCTGGGCTTCTGCAAGTGCCACAGTTTCTGGTTTTACCCCCACCAGGTTGATTCCCAGGCAGGAAGTCAGGTAGCAAAAGAGGGCTTGAGGAGCAAGAAGGGCAGGATTCTTAGAGGCTTTTGCATCTTTCCAATGACAGCTCTTGGTCTCAAGAGGCACAGTCTTTGGAGACCATGCTATAAGCAATGTTCAGCGCCTACTACAGAACCAGGTCTGAGTTAGGCATGGTGGTGAACGCATCCCTAAGGAGCGGAAGGCTCTTATCCTGCAACCCTTCACCTTATCCCACCCCTCCCCCCACACACACAGGTATCCGAACATGTAGACCCGTGCACAGACACACATTCACTTGCCCCAAATCAGTCACATGCCACATATGAATACCTATGTTAGTAACCATAACATTACACCTTGTGAGCGCAGGAGAGCAATACAACCACTCTGAGTGAAGGTCACTGACATAGAGAAGCAGTATGTGCCTGGGGCTTCCGGGCCCCCAGCATGCACACACCAGAATGACATACACAGGACTTGAACACGGTGAAGGTTAGTTTCCTAAACCGTTGGCGTTCCCACCGCCTCTGGAGCTCTTGGGGAGCCACACACAGTACTTCCAGTGTCTGCAGTGGATTTGGTTCTGTTTCGTTTTTGTGTTTGTGTTAGGGACAGTGCATTAATTATCCAAAGTGTCATATGGCACCACATTCTTGTCCTGGAGGAGAAAGTTGTTTAAGAAGATGGCTGAGACAAACTTTTTGTTTACTTATGCAGAAGACCTGAGAGTGATGGGGAACAGGGAGGTCGTGCTTTTGGTTAAATCATTTGTGATTTTTATTCCCTGGGAATATCTAAGAGTGAGGAGTATGTACTATTACACTGTTTTCTAATTTTACCTGAACTTCGTAGCCAACTGTGCCAGAAGAAAAGATGGCAGCTCTGTTACCTGGTTAAATGGGAAGTGTTCAGGTCTCTTGGTGCCTCATTTTCTTCATCTGTAAAATGGGGGTTATGCCTGGCTCACCAAGAGACTGAAGAAATTGATTTCATTCATACCCAATATATAATTGTGAAGTCAGGGGAAGTAGCTTCCCTAAGATAAACTGGCCCATGCCCTGTTGGGAGGATACATGGTTTTCCTGTTGTAACTTTCGATTAGCAGTAATGCCTGAGGTCGTCACCTTGAGGACAAAGAGCAGAGTCCAGTGTTGTTGCTTCTCTTTGTTTGTTTAGGCCTGGCTGGTTTCTTAGAATAGAGATAAGTCTCTAAACTGGAAAAATGTGATCTGGTTCTCTTAGCTTGTACTAGAATCCAACATGTGGCCTCATAAGCACTTAGTCCCCTGTTGCATCTGCTGTGTTTGAGAAAGCCTCTGGGAGAGGTATAAAGCCCTGAGGGGTGGGGATGACCAGCTAACAAGGTCATGGACATTCTGCATGGCACTACGGTAATGATTAGAAAATGCTCCTGTGTGTGGGTGTTGGGAGGTAGGGGAAAGCAAGCAGAAGGTATGTGTATTTGAAGGAAATGCAAAAAGTAAATATTTGGCAAGATGGCATCATACCTGGATGGCTAACAGGAGTAGGAAGACTGTGTCTTCTAACCTGTGCCATAATCAGAACAGAGCTTGATAAAGAGGCTTCCTGGAAGGAACCATCTTGTGACCATTCTGCAGTGATTAGAACCAGGGAAGAACTTGGTCTGAGTGACAGGGATCTATTGAAACTACCCACACAGGCATATGGTAGGATTGTATCCCCTTGACTTGAGGCAAAGTACTTAAGAGACACAAAAGGGTTCTCTTGGAAACAGGAAGGATGATTGCAGATTTGGTTTGAATGATCACCATTTTAAGCTGATGAAAGAGATCAGAGTGGTGCCACCTCTGCACAGGCAGTTTCTCTCCCTGCAGTAGTTTGCACTGACGCTCACCCCTCACTGTGTCGTCCCTGCCCAGCTCGTCACACGGCGCTCTTTACCTTCCCCTCCTCACCCATGATCACATCGGACATGGCGGCCACCAGCTCTTTTTGTATTAAGGGAGGCATGAGAACGCTGACCGCGGAAGGTTGGGTATGGAAAGGGCGCGCCTCTGGAAATACAGTTCCCTGGGAATTCTTACTAGGTCAGTCATACAGATACCAAAATGTGCCCCAAGATTCCTTCATTTTCTGATGGAAGTGGGAGTACCCCGTTTTCCCTGCAGCCGACTTCCCCTGAGAAGTAAAACTCGCCCTAAGGCTTGCCCACCTTGTGACTCTTCATCACACCCTTCTTTTCATCCCTAACTCCTCCCCCTGGTGTGGAATTGACTCCTGTGCAGTAGTTTTGCCAAGTGGCACCTTCTTTACTTTTTTTTTTTTTTTTGCTGTGGTAGTGTTTTTTATTTGCCAGTTGCCTTTTCTCACGTATCTTTCCTTGCCCCCCCTTGCCTTCTGAGTTTTATTTTTCTGCCCAGAAAAACCTGACTTCGATACCAAAAAAAGATGAAACTACAGAAACTCAAATTTAAAAAAAAAAACTTAAAAAAAAACAAAAAAATACTCAACGATTCTTTCAGCTTTATTAACATTTTCCATTGTTTCTTGCGACTTGTGTCTCGTTCTTTGTAGTATTGATGATGAACATTTGATAATGAATGTTCTTGTATATTCAGATAAAGAAAAAAAAAACCAAAAAAGCGGTCTGAATTTAATAGTGTTTATAATAAAAATTTTAAAAATGACCCTCTTAGCACGCAAAACAGGATGGGGAATTTCCCCTCTTCTTTCTGTGACAATGCACATCATTCCTGCATTAGTTTTTAACACCCAACTACCTACATTCACCATTTCCCCCATTTTTCTTTTATTTTCTTGCATTTGTGAATTAGTTCAAGAATGCTAGAAAAGTGTCGAGTTGTGCACATCCATTTCCTGTTTCACAATGTTTAAAAGTGACAGTAATTCATTTTGTAAACTAAAAAAAAAAAAGTTTGGAATAGTGAGCATAATAGGTACAGCCTAACATGTTATTATGTTTATTAACTTTGAGACCCAGAAATAAATTCTTTACTTTTCTTTATCCTGCTCTTTAAACTATAAAAAAAAAAATTGTGTTATTTTTGGTTTGTTTATGGGAGGGTGCTTTTTTAATTTTCAGGATTATGATCTTGGTGTTTTTATTTCTTAAATATGTATCCGAGGTGATGTGAAAAGATGACCTTTGTAGAATAGGCTGTTTCCATGTACTTCTGTTTGCTTCGGAATTCAGTTGACTTCAAAGACAAGCCCCACAATGACGTCACATGACTCACCTGTATTTCTGGACTGTGGCATTCCAAAGTCCCTGGGGAAAAAAACAAATGCAGAGACTTGAAGTTCCTTTTTTCGACCTTTAACACTTCAAGGAATTGGTCCAGGGTAACTTTTTATATTGTAGGAAGAAGTTTTTGCCTTGGTTGATTGTGAATGTCACATTAAAATGCTTTCTTTTCTTTCTTCCTGATTGATAACAACTTTCCACAAAGCCTTTCCAACTAGAGAGGATTTTTTTCTTCCAGAGGAATTTCACAGGAGTGAAATTGTGTACCATTTCACTGGTGGGGTGTGTACCATTAGCTGAGGAGACTAGATCCAGGAAGCTGTCCCGAGAGCCGTTCAGCCCGGAGGTATTTTCAGCCAGACTCAGTGCTGTGCCCCAGTGCTGAGCGGTTATGCTGGTCTCATGGGCAGAGCACCTCTCGCTAACTTCTGATTTAGGCAGCTGCTTAAAGCAGATTGTCAAACTGGCTTGATTCGGAATGTTTTTGTTAAGTTAGGGGAGAAAAGAAAGCGATGTTATCTGGAGAAACTTAATTTAAATGGTTTTCATTCCTCAAGTGAGTAAGCATTCAGAAAGCAGCCAGAACCTAAGCAAAAAAAGTGAGCAACACTTTAGGAAGTGTCTCTACCCTAATGCATGCACTCTTGTTTTTAAGTCATAACAAAACAATGATGACGAGCTTTTCACATCATCTATATGATTTCAATCCCTAGCTCAAAGCTTTCTGGACTCTTATTTTTTGTAAACATTTTTTTTTCCTTTTGTTAAAATTAATAAAACATTCAATGTTTTCCCCTTTTCTCTCTTATTCCTTTCTTTCCTTGGGCGTTTTCAGTTATTTTGAAGTGCTTTCCTTTGGTTGTTGGTTTTATTCTCCCACTCCTCCTCCCCCGTTCTTATTATTCAGAGTATAAACCTGCAAAGCTCTGCTCTGTTTTGGTTTTGAAATTTTAAGCTTTTCTGCTTCTGTGAGAGCACAGGCTTCTGTCCCTTTTGATTCCAACTGAAATTTTGTGTTCTCTAATGATACTAACACGGTGTAGGTTTTACAGTCTCCTAATTTGTACTGGTAATGCATATTCCAAATAAATAGTTTCTTTTGTTGCAAAAAAAAAAAAGTATACTTGTATTTGGTGTAAATTTATTTTCTTACCTGCTGATAACTTCTCTTTCCCCAAACTATGATTTAGTTTAATGTGGATTATAATTTAAACTGTGGCCCTCATCATTTTAAAGTCTGCATTTGCAGTGGGACAAATTGAGTTACTTACCTCACCCACAAAGGAAGGAAGGGAGGGAGAGAAGGAAGGAAAGAAGGGTTTTTTACGTGTGAATATTAGCTGTGCTGCAGGAAGGCAGAGCACCCAATTTTGTCTGCTTGTCTGTGATCAGCAGCTATCAGCCAAATACCAGTTAAAATGTTAGGGTGATGTTCCATAATAAATTACAAGTTTCTGAGTCACAGCCGTCATCCACTGGCTTTCCTTTCCTTCTCTTGGTCTGCTTTGATCTGGTCATAAGGAAAATTGTGGTACCAGAAAGATGCTGCAGGGGAAGGAATGAATCTAGGTTAGAAGAACCACCCAGTTCTAGGCTCTGAGAAGTATGCCAGACGCTACTCCACTGGGCAGACACGCCTGCTGTGTGCTACGTCTGCCATCCCGTGTGGTCATCTCTTGCAGTGGTTTGTCTACACTCGCAATGAGCCCCTGACCTTTGGGGTTGTGGTCTGTTACAGAGTTTAATGTCTCAGAGGATTCTCTCTGGATCACCACTTCAGCCTTCAACACCTAAGTCTGCTTCCAGGCCCTTAACACCATTTTTTGTGCATAGCATGGGATGCAGCTTCTTGTCTGCCATTCCTCATATTGTTCCTCTGGAGGCATCACATGCATCATTTTCTCATTCTTAACGCCTTAAGCTTCAGGAGGCTCTGCCCGAAGCCCCAGAGAGGCAGGTCTATATTGAAAATGCCAATCACTCACCCTTTCATCCCTATCATGATTCTAATCAATAGAAAACAGATGAAAAGAATGGACCATCATGGGGGGATCAAATCATCATTTTTCTTAACAGATAAGCTAAGGGCCCAATGGCCTCAAAAGTATAAAGCTGTCTTGCCAAGGTAGATTTGGAGAGTGTGTTCAGCAGTCAAAATGGAGACCTCATGTCTCCTCTGCAAATCTAAACATGGGAGCACGTTTATGGAAGTTTGGGTATACAAGGTAGTGTTAGACCACTCCGTCCTTTAGTTGCCTGGAGAATTGTGAACCTCGCCCACCCACCTAGTTTATTACTTAAGAGTGCTACTAAACTGTTGTAGTAGACCAAGACTCTGGTGCCTCAAATTCAGTACAAATCTGTTTCTCACTAATAATGGTAATAGCCCCCAACAAACGTTCCTTGTCAGGATGCCTTGTCTTCATGCAGTGCTTCGGGGATCCAGTTCCTTCAGCCTGCAGGAATTTGTAGTCCTCCACATCTGACCTGCAGGAAGGAAAGAGTGTGTAGAAGGGTCACCACTTCTTGAAAGCCTTAACCAAGAGCTCCCTTCCATTCATATTCCTAAATGCAAGAGTTGAGGGGTGGGCAGAAGGATGGAAAAGTGGTCCCTGTCTAGGCAGCCGCTTCCTGGCAATAACAGCACACAAAAACTCCTTGAGTAGTTGGCCGTCTCATCACACCTAGTGCTCCAGAATTAGAGAAAAGGCAAGTCCACAGAGCTGTTTTACTGCACAGGACAGACTCCCAAGAAAAACATTTTCAGTAACATCCCAGGGTTGGCTCTGTTACTCTTCAGTAGAGAAGACCCAGAAAGGGGTATAACAACGGGGGCCAGAGCTGAGCCACCCAGTACTACCTCCTCAACAATCTTCACATTCGGTTGTTGTCTAAACTCCTGACTTCAGTACTCAGCCCATGGTCATTATGAAGGGAGAGCTGCTGTTCCTCAAGGCAGCCTACCTGGCCATTGGGAAAGTCTCTCCCATGTATATTGCTCTCTAGAAGGGTCAGGTCTTGTGGCCAGCAGTTACTTCTGATGAAGTCTAAAGCATTAAAAATCACAAAATCTGATATGCTCAGCACTCCGCACCCTCACCCCCACATAGATTTCTACCTGCTTCTCCTTGTAGACTTCCATGATCTCCCCTACTTGAACAATAAAGCCAGACACCAATGTTCCAACCACCCCTTGTTATCCAAAATATGGCCTCCTTTCTGGAAATATTCAGCACGAAGGATGGCACAAGAGCTTAGTCTTAGGAAGTCACTGGGTGAGGCAAGGAAGGTGCTTTACCCTACATCTTTGTACCAGAGGCCCGGAGAGGAGTGAGGCTGTGCTCCTCCCATGCCTTGCAGAAGATTCCAACAGTGACTAGACAAAGAGAGCCGTGGATTTACTGTCTGAGCCAGTCAGACACAGGGAGGCACAATCTCTGGCTTCTAGCCTTAGGTATACTTCCCAGACCACTCTGGGCAGTGTGAGGGTAGGTAGGCAAGAGGAGTTGTAAGGGGCCACGTGCTTGGGAGAAACATTGACCTTGTTTATTCTCCTGTATGTGTGTGTGTGTGTGTGTGTGTGTTAATCTCTCAGTCGTGTCTGACTCTTCATGATCCCATGGCTTGTAACTCGCCAGGTTCCTTTGTCCATGCAATTCTCCAGGCCAGAATACTGGAGTGGGTTGCCGTTTCCTCCTCCAGGGATGTTCCCAACCCAGGGATCAAACTCAGGTCTCCTGCATTGCAGGCAGATTCTTTAACAGCTGAGCCACAAGAGAAGCCCATATTCTCATGGGACCCAGCTTATCTCATGCTTCTGGATTCCTCTGGATAAATCATAGGGTCCATTCATTATGTCCAGGTGACACCCCAAGCCCAAATTCCATCTCTCTCATGAAAATCAACCACACCGTCCAGTGAAACTCACCAGTATTGACAATGAGCACCTCTGAACAGCATAAAAGGGACCAAGTGCTACAGTACCTTTTTGGTGGCTCAGACGGTAAAGAATTTGCCTGCTCTGGGTCTGTCCAAGGCTTCCATTGTTCAGACAGGTTCTGCTCACCTTTAATCCCTTTGAGGAGTCCAACTCTATGAGAGGTATCTTTCCATCACCCTCTGAGGTGTTGTTTTCCCAGCGTGTGTTCCTGCCCTCCCCAGCCATCCCCTGGGCTGCAGTTTCAGAACACAGGACATGTCTGTATTCTTATACACACTAACTACTGTGCTGGAATTCAGTAATAATTCTTGCAGTATTTTACCAGGATCTTCTTCATTTTTCCCTTTTAAATGTGTCCACATTTCCTTGTATCACCTAGTGAAACCTTTAAAGTCACCCACTGGAACATCTCCAATTGCTTTCATTACCTACCCCCTAACTGCAGCTTTCAGTGAGTCTTAGAAACTTTGGTGTGAGGGATACATGCAGTTTGCTCATGGAGATCTTGAAAGTCAGACCACATGAACTTGAATCTCTGTCAGGTTCTCTCTGACACTAAAGGACAGGTTTTTATTTCATATCAACCAATTCTCAAACATTTCAATAGATGTCCTACAATTCTATTCAACTCTGACACTAACTACTGAGGGTTAGTGTCAAACCCCCACAGGCTTCAGGGCTCAGTCCCACAAGACTGCCCTCACTTCAGACACCGGTAGCAAGCATCAGGTCACCCGCACTTCTGATTGGCCAGTTATAAATCAGGCAATCCCACAACCCCCATGTCAGGTTTGATCATTCGCTAGAGTGGCTCACAGAACTCAGGATGTCACTAAGCTTATATTTACTGGTTTATTATAAAGGATACCAGAGAAGGCAATGGCACCCCACTCCAGTACTCTTGCCTGGAAAATCCCATGGATGGAGGAGCCTGGTAGGCTGCAGTCTATGGGGTCGCTGAGGGTCGGACACGACTGAGCGACTTCACTTTCACTTTTCACTTTCATGCATTGGAGAAGGAAATGGCGACCCACTCCAGTGTTCTTGCCTGGAGAATCCCAGGGACTGGGGAGCCTGGTGGGCTGCCATCTCTGGGGTCGCACAAAGTCGGACACGACTGAAGCAACTTAGCAGCAGCAGCATAAAGGATACAGATGATCATCGAGATGAAGAGGTACATAAGAGAAGGTCTGAAAGGGACCTGAGTGCAAGACCCTCTGACTCCATAGAGTTGGGTTGTCCCACCCTCCCAGCACGTGAGTGCTATGGCTTTAGAGGTGTTTGTGAGTTTTCTTGCCTGGAGAATCCCATGGATAGAGAAGCCTGGTAGGCTGCAGTCCATGGGGTCGCACAGAGTCGGACACGACTGAAGCAACTTAGCAGCAGCAGCAGCAGTGGTAATATCAGTGCATGGGTTAAATTGATAAAATCATTGGCCATTGATGATTTTCTCAATCTCCAGCCCTTCTTCCTACATGGTGATTGGGATTTGGAGCTGAAAGCTTCAGTTTTCTGATCAAGGCTTAGTCTTTCTCTGACCAGTTCCCATCCTGAAGATATCAAGGAGCCCACAAACCAAACATACGCCTATCACCCCTATCACTTAGGAAATATGAGGGTTTTAGGAGCTCTGTATCAGGAACCAGGGATAAATACCAATTTAACATCTGTTTTAAAAAACTAAAACCAACTCAGAATAACACCTGATACACATAAGTGCTAAAAGCATGTTTATTATTAGTATTATTTATACTTCTGATTACCTGGGTGCATCTGTATCCCTGAGCTAGTAACAGTCAGGATGTCCTCTTTTTCCCTAGTTCCATTGTAAAGAGCTATTAGCTATGGGCATATTTTCTCTTTTCTTTCTTTCTTTTTTCTAATATCAGTCTAGCCTGGCTACTAAGATCTTGTCCTTCCTGAGGAAATTCCTGTTATCTCTCTGGCTCAATTAATGTGTCTTCCATCATTTCTCACTCACTTTTGCAGTATTCCTATCTTAAGAAAATGTAGGATTTTTTTTAAACAAGTTGATGTTTAGAAGTAGATAAGCAGAGTTGGTCTTGGACAGAACTGTGAGGTCATTAAGTTTGTCTCCCACATGCCAACTTCTCTGATCCTTTTCCAGGGTGAGAGGATGTGATGTGCTCTTACGTCTTATTTGAATGGCTTCAGCATGCAACCTCTTTCCTCGAGGGATACTCTGCTCTCCAAATGCTTTGGGATTTTTTTTGCAAGTCCTCCAGGCCGAACTTACCTACATGGAAGGCTGAAGGGTTTCTAGTTTCTTGTTAATCAGTACAAGTAGCAGTAGTTGAATGAGAATCAAGACTTTCACAGCAGGATGACTGCAGTTAACAATGCTGTATATTTGAAAGTTGCCAAGTAACTAGATCCTAAAAGTTCTCTTCATGAGGAGCGAACTGTTTTTTCCCCCCCTTAGGTCTATGAGATGATGGATGTTAACTAAAAATTATTGTGGGAATCATTTCACAGTATACTCAAGTCAAGTCATCATGTGGTATACCTTCAACTTATCTCAACAAAAAAGAATTTTTATTTATGGTTAAAGAGATGCTGAGTTTGAAGAAGGAAATGGTGACCCACTCCAGTGTTCTTGCCTGGAGAATCCCAGGGACAGAAGAACCTGGTGGGCTGCCGTCTATGGGGTCGCACAAAGTCGGACACGACTGAAGTCACTTAGCAGTAGCAGATGCTGAGTTGCTCTCTAAATGCAGGGCTCTGGGAAACTGTCCTAGGGAATACAGCAGACCTCCCTGCTCTTACCTCAAATTGAAAATAAAGCCTTTTTGTGCAGATCTGGTCTGAATCACCCACCAAGCATGTCTAAGAAGACAAACCAGAGTGTAGACCCTCGGAGAGCTCTGACTTCCTCATGTCCACATGGCCTGGAAGTTCAAACAGAGCCCTCTGCCCCTGTAGCCAGATAACAAAAGACTGTGACCTCATCCATCACATTAACCAAGTGTCTTCTGCACCCAAGTTTGTATGTTAGTTCATGCATCTTGACCTTCAATGGCATAGTGAAAGTGGAAGATTTAGTCACTGAGTCGTGTCTGTCTCTTTTGTGACCCCATGGACTGTAGCCCACCAGGCTCCTCTGTCCATGGAATTCTCCAGGCAAGAATCCTGGAGTGGGTAGGCGTTCCCTTCTCTAAGGGATCTTCCCAACTCAGAGAGCAAACCCACAATGATATAAACCCAGCTGTTTTATTTCTGGGTCTTCAGTCTTACCTCTCTGCACATTACTGCTTTTTCAGTACAATTCCCTCCTTGGGATTTTCCTTGCTTGGCCCATACCTCCTCTGTGGCACCAGCAAATCTCTGCTGAGAATTCTGCAAGTGCCCTGGGCTCCTCTCCTGAGACATCGCAGACAGTTGCCAGACAGGCCACAGGCTGTGTGACCACCCTTACATTTCTTCAGTATGCAAGCATGCAGTTGACCACCTCCTGTGTGCTGACAATGGCTTTGTACTTCAGAAGGATCTTAATGTCTAGTGGGACTACCACTGGAAAGACTTTTTCAATAAGACAAAGTGTTAAACCAAAAATGACACAAATCTCTAAGCCTTTGCTCGTGAATAACAACTGTACTCATCAGTTAACAAGCTTGGGCAAGATTTTAAAACTATGATGTCCATGAACAAAGCTCAGATCCAGAGGGAAATGGGATTAGGCTGGGCTGATGGAGCAGATGTGCATTAGAATGAAAGCATTCTTGCTACTGGACGATTTGAAGCGACTAAACCCATCAAGGGATAGAGCGATAGGAAGCCCAAGAAGCTGCTGAGGAAATGTATGACCGACCCCATTATTTTAAATCATCTAACTTCAAGGAGAGGTGGAAGGATGCTAGGCAGGCATCCCTAACCCCCAGAAGCAATGATAATGTTGAGTTAAAGCCTTCCCAAGCTTGGAATATAGTTACTGTCCCTTCCCCTGGTTGTACAGGAATTCAGCTCCATCCAATTCAACCAATACCTCTTGGCAGCTGTGTGCTAGGAATATGCCAGTGAAGCAGATCACTCGGATCAGTTAGTAACTGCTTTCTTGAAACATCTGTATATAAATTTAGGTTGCTCTGGAGAGATAAAGAAACAATATTAGAATGACAGAAAATATAATTCTGAGAGTTTTTCATTAATCTAGCCTCCTTCTTCCTGTAAACTCAAAGAAGAACAAATGGCTGTAGCCAATGGTCTTCTTGTAGTACCCCTCCCCAGATTCCAAGCTTCTTACTTTCTTTTAACCTTTTTGCAAATTTCCCTCATGATGTGATTATATCAACCACCTAAAATGATGGCCCTACTTTATTCACAGACCCACTTGGTCTTTTTTTTTTTAATGTGATTTTATTGGGTTTTTTGGTCATGAGACACACGGGATCTTAGCTCCTTGACCAGGGATCAAACCCATACCCCCTTCATTGGAAGGTAAAGTCTTAAATACAAGACCACTAGGGAAGTCCCCACATACTTGTTCTTTAAGCATAGGTCCAATTCCTCTAGGAAACCTTTCTCCTTCCTGGAGTTATCTGTTCCTCCAAAAATCCTCCAGTGTGTGTATCTTTGGCCCTGCCTTGAAATGTTGTTAAATGTCTTATCTCCCCACATACACTATTAGAGCTCAAGGGACACCATCTTACACACCTAACAGGCGCTCAGACAAAGGGAGAAACGATGGGAGGGAGAAAGAATGGAGGGAAGGAGGAGGAGAAGAAATAAGAAAAGACAGAGAAACTGAGGGTAGAGAGAAGGGGCAGGAAGAGATAAAGAGGAGGGTGCAGAAAGAAAACGGGCGGCAAGGAGAGGAGAATGGGACAGAGAAAGGAAAAGAGATCGAAGAAGAAATAGTAAAGCACAGCAAGAGTGGAGGGGAGAAAAAGAGAGGACGAGAGCAAGGCCAAGTAAGACCCTGGAGGGAGGTCACACTACCCGCCCCCAAAATGAGCTCCCTGGCATTTGGGTAGTAGGCGGTCAGAAAAGAGGGTGTGGGGACTTCCCCGGCCCTCCAGTGGTTAGGACTCCACCCTTCCATTGCAGGGTACATGGGTTCAATCCCTGGTCGGGGAACTAAGATGCTGCAAACTGCTGGCCTGGCCAAAAAAAGGGAGGGAGTGCTGAAGAGAGATAAGGTCTTGAAGCACGCAGCAAGGATAAAGACAAATGCCCATGGCATGACCTCACAGATTTGGTTAAGAGCGGCTCTGCCAACTTCACTCTTAACATGAAGTCAGTGATTCATTTAAAGCTGTCTAATTATTTTTGGATTTTTTCAAATATCTTATGATTCTACAGTGGAGGTGACAGTAGATTCAAGGGATTAGATCTGGTAGACAGACTGCCTGAAGAACTATGGACGGAGGTTTGTAACATTGTAAAGGAGGTGGTGACCAAACCATCCCCAAGAAAAAGATGCAACAAGGCAAAGTGGTTGTCTAAGGAGGCTTTACAAACAGCCGAGAAAAGAAGAGAAGTGAAAGGCAAAGGAGAGAGGGAAAGATACACCCAATGGAATGCAGAGTTCCAGAGAATAGCAAGGAGAGATAAGAAAGCCTTCTTAAGTGAACAATGCAAAGAAATAGAGGGGAAAAAAGAATAGGAAAGAACAAAGCTAGTGGAGGTTATGGAATTGCAGCTAAGTTACTTAAAATCCTAAAAGATACTGCTGCACTCAATATGTCAGCAAATCTGAAAAACTCAGCAGTGGCCGCAGGAATGGATCAGTTTTCATCCCAGTCCCAAAGAAGAGCAATGCCAAAGAATGTTCAAACTACCATACAACTGCACTTATTTCACATGCTAGCAAGGTAATGCTCAAAGTCCTTTAAGCTAGGCTTCAACAGTACATGAACCGATAACTTCCAGATGTACAAGCTGGGTTTTGAGGAGGCAGGGGAACCAGAGATGAAATTGCCAATATTCAATGGGTCATAGAAAAAGCAAAGGAATTCCAGAAAAGCATCTACTTCTGCTTCATTGACTATGCTAAAGACTTTACCTGTGTGGATCACAACAAACTGTGGAAAATTCTTAAAGAGGTAGTAATTCCAGACAACCTCACCTGCCTCCTGACAAAATTGTATGCAGGTCAAGAAGCAACAGTTAGAACCGGACATAGAGCAACAAGCTGGTTCAAAATTGAGAAAGGAGTATGTCAATGCTGTATATTGTTGCCCTGCTTATTTAACTTCTATGCAGAATACATCATGTGAAATACTGGGCTGGATGAATCACAAACTGAAATCAAGATTGCCAGGAGAAATATCAACAACCTCAGATGATACCACTCTGATGGCAGAAAGCGAAGAGGAACTAAAATGCCTCTTAATGAGGGTGAAAGAGGAGAGTGAAAAATCTGGCTTAAAACTCAACTTTCAAAAAACTATTAAGATCATGGCATCAGGTCCCATCACTCATGGACAGTAGAATGGGAAAAAGTGGAAACAGGGACAGATTTTATTTTCTTGGGCTCCAAAATCACTGCATATGGTGACTGGATCCAGGAAATTAAAAAAAACACTTGCTTCTTGGAATAAAAGCTATGGCTAACCTAGACAGCATAATAAAAAGCAGAGACCTCACTTGGCTAGCAAAGGTCCATATTGTCAAAGCTATGGTTTTTCCAGTAGTGATGTACAGATGTGAGAGTTGGACCATAAGGAAGGCTGAGCACCAAAGAATTGATGCTTTCAGATTGTGGTGCTGGAGAAGACTCTTGAGAGTCCCTTTGATAGCAAGGAGTCAAATCAGTCAATCCTAAAAGAAATCAATCCTGAATATTCATTGAAAGGACTGTTGCTGAAGCTGAAGCTCCAGTACTTTGACCATGTTATGTGAAGAGCTGAGTTACTGAAAAAGACCCGGATCCTGGGAGAGACTGAATGCAAAAGGAGAAGGGAGCAGCAGAGGATGAGATGGTTAGATAGCATCCCCCACTCAACTCAATAGACCTGAGTTTGAGAAAACTCTGGAAGATAGTGGAGTACAGAGGAACCTGGCATGCTATAGTCCATAGGGTCACAAAGAGTCAGACACAATTTAGCAACTGAGCAACAGCATATTCATTTATCCTTTACTCGGCCAACACTGAACAAACACTCTGCCCTGCCTGCCAGGTTGCTAGTCTAGGACTCCCATGGGAGGGGAAAATAGAGAGGAGACAAAATAAATAAGATGAATGGTATGTTGTGCTGTGCTGTGCTTAGTCGCTCAGTCTTGTCCAACTCTTTGTGACCCCATGGACTGTAGCACACCAGGCTCCTCTGTCCATGGGGATTCTCCAGGCATAGAATACTGAGTTTGCCATGCTCTCCTTCAGGGGATCTTCCCAACCCAGGGGTTGAACACAGGTCTCCCACATTGCAGGTGGATTCTTTACCATCTGAGCCACCAGGTATGTTGGATGGTGGTAAGTGCTGGGGGAAAGTAAGAAAGGATGATGGAAGTGCTTTGAAAATCAAGACAGAGTGGTCCAGGGGACTGACTAGAAAGATCAGTTTGATCAAACTGCTAAAGGTGGGGAGGGAGGAAGCCACTGTGGTATCTGAGATGATTCCAGGCAGAAGGCCCTGAGGCAAGAGCGTGTCAGGCAGCTTTGAGGAATCGCAAGTAGCCCAGTGTAGTTGAATCCGAGAGAGAATGAGAAGATTATTGAGAAATACGGTCAGAAAATGAACAGTGCAAGGCAGAACATACAGAGCCTCTTGGAGGATGTGGTAAGGATTTTGGCTCTTCCTTTGCATAAACCTGGAGGCCTCACTGGAAGCCTCAGAGGGCTTGGGGCGAGGAGTAATATGATAAGACTTTAAGTTTTAACAGTATGCCACTGGCAGCAGTGTTGTAAGTAGACAAAAGGAAAATCAGATTGGAAATAGTGAAGCCGGTTAGAAAACAATTGGCGTATTTGGGGCAAGAGAGGATGGTGGCAAGGACTCTGAGAAAACCTAGTGTAAATAAAAATCCAGTGCGTTTCCTAGGACCTGCATTTGTATGTGCATTTTTTGTTGGAAATGACTTTCTCCCTGCTAGAGTTTGTTGTTGTTCCGTTGCTAAGTTGCAGAGTTAGTGTCTCCGTTGCAGAGTCGTATCTGACTCTGTGACCCCACGGACTGCATGCCAGGCTCTTCACTCCACTATCTCCTGGAGTTTGTTCGAATTCACGTGCATTGAGTCTGTGATGCCACCCAACCATCTCATCCTCTGTCGCCCCCTTCTCCTCCTTCCCATATTTCAAGGCTCAGTGCCCCTGACACCACCTCCAGAGTTCCCAGGGAGGACTGTTGTCCCTACAGCACCCTGCCTATGCCTCTCTTGTGGCACTCATCAAGTCGTATTGCAATTTATTGGTTCCTTCTGCCTCCCTTCTGCATTAAGAACATGTCCATTCCAATTTGGTTCCCAAGCACTTTTATTCAGGGGGAATCAAAAGGTGAATAAATTGCTATCCTAATTACAATCTAGTACAGGAGACTGAACAACTAACTGTTCCCATACTTACCATGGAGTTTCACTCATAGCTGTCAAACAAATAAGGGAACAAAGAAAACGACCGGAAACCAAGTCCCTGTGGCTGGCCTCCTAACTTGCAGTGCTGTTTTAGGAATCACAGGGTATAGTCTGAGCTGTTGCTCTGACAGCCTCCCCTGCTTATTTCCCCAGTTCTGGTCCAACAAGACACCTGCACACATGTGCTGCAGAGCTGAGAGCTAAGGATCTTTCTGTGAGAGAGGGAGACCCTATGGAAGAGTCCAGGCAGTGGGGAGTGCCAGATGATTAAAGGCGGCCATAGATATATTTATTTTTTCCATAGTACTGGTGGTTGATGCAAAGCTCTCTCCCCAGAGCCTTTTGGTGACATTTGTTACTTGGCTTTTCAATCCTTAAACAGAAATTCTGTCCTTTTCACTGAATTGCTCCTCCTTTGCTAATGTTCTGTCTCCCCCAAGTCCCAGGAAGAGCATTTGACATTTGTTATTGGTACAAGAGCATCATTTGCTGAGTGTGAACAAAAAAATAAAAGACTTTTCCCCAAGGTGGGAAATGAATGATTATCTCAGATCTCTGTACCCTTTTTCCTATCCCTTCAGACACAACAGCAATCCACAACCATGTTGGGCCCTGGTGGGGAGCTGCCCTAATCAGTTTTCACATCCTAGCTTGGTGGAGACGAGCTGTTATTATAACTGTAAATGTTTCAGTGGAGGGTGAAGGGTGGTGCGTCATGGAATCATAGGATATGGTAGGGGCAGGAAGCTGCAGTGATGACCACTGCATGCAGGATAATGAGATCCCTAAGGATAAGCCCTGTTCCTCCAATCAGTGTTTCCTGAGAACCTACTGTGCACCAGGCATTGTTGTGGATACTGGAGATGACAAGCAAAAATAAAAATACCTAGTCTCTACTCTCAAGATGCTTACTAGTGGAGATGTTTAGCATCAATTCATTATTCACAGAGATAGGTGTACATCTGCAACTTGATAAGTAATGAGAAAAAAGATAGATGATTCTGAGAATTCATAATAAAGAGAATTGAATCAGTCAAGGGGGTCAGCGATGTTTTCTGGAGGCTTATTGGGCTGCAAACTGGAAAATTAGTTAACTGTAATGATGGATGAGAGGAGGATTCTAGGCAAGGGGAACAGCAGGTACATAGAAGTTGTCTTGGAAGAGGGAGCCTGTCAGGCACAGACCAGAAAGACCAAGAGAAGGTCCCCAAGGAAGACAGGGAGCACAGGGAGGTAGACGCGGGAGGATCACAAGGGGCCTGGCTGCCGTGCTCCCCACCTCCCTGCTCTCTGCTCCAGGGGGCCCCGCTAAGGAGGTCCTCAGCAAGGAACCCAGGCTCTGAAGAGTAATAGCTCATTCCTTCAGCCTTCCAGCACTGACCTATGGAGCAGCATTTTGGCATCTAAAATTGAGGATAACAGAGGAACAATTTACATGCTCATCCCTCCTGAGATCACAGGTGGGGAGATGGGTAGAAACAGAAACACAACCCCACATTACAGGACGTGGTCTCAGCACATTGTGTTTCAGTGCCGCGGAGTGGCGTTGACTCTAGCAGGTGAGCTGTGGAGGGGCCGGGGAGACTGGAAGAGGAGGAGCCACATTGCCACTGGAAACTGGAACACCCATTCTGCCCCCGTGATTAGCACTGCTGTTACTTTCCCATCTCTTTTCTCCCAGCCCCTAGCCCTTCAGTTTCCAGTGCCATTCAGTGTAAATCTTTCTTGGAGGGTTGTTTCTCCTTGTGGTCATACAGTAACAGGCTACTAAACCTGCCTATGGGTGAATTATGAGCTGGTCTCTGGAGCCCCGGTCTCTGTTGCCCACGGAATGAATTGTGGTGCTCCATCCAGGCGGCTGGGCTCTTTATTTATTTATTTGTTTGCTTTAGCATATTTTAATCTGATCATTAAATTGCAATCTGCCACCCATCCCCACCCCCGACTGTCTTCAGACAGAACAGATTTTTCATAGGTAATGATACCTATAAACTTCAGGGGTGGCTGTCACCAGAGCAAACTGGGAAAGGGAGTGGGGAGAGGTTGCAGAAACACGCGAAACATACCGACGCCCCACCCCCACCGTGAACTGACCTTGGCTGTTCTGCTCAGCCTGACCTATCCCTGGGGAGCTGGAATGCCCACATTGTCCCGGGCAGCGCCTGTGGCCTTTTCTAGCCCAATAAACAGGTGTCTCTGCACTTTGTCCTCGAATGCGTAAGATCATCACTGCTCTACACTGTGCCAGGCAGTAAAGGTGTCACCAAACTCATGTTGATGGTGCTGCACAGGGAGAGCTCTGCACTGATAAATCAAAGGCAAAGAGAATGCCAGATGGTGCCCAGGCACCCGTGTTCCTGAGGTCACGCATCTGATCAAATGCCACTCTGCACCAGAGGGATTGCCACCTGCTGGCAGCAGGGCCACTATCCTGGAGAGAGTGACGGTTATCATGGTTATAATATTGGCAACACCAACTTGTCTAGCACTTTATAAGGTGTGCTGACACAAGCCTTTGGAGCCTGAGCAGGTGTTATGATACTCATTCTGAAATTGAGAGGCAGGAACTTTGGTGTGAATTGCCCAAGGTAGTACTGGCTCCTAGGAGGTTCTCAACAAGTAATTGTTGAGTGAATGAATGAATGGGTTTGTGCTGCCCTAAAGCAATCTCAAAGTCACCTCTCATGGTTTGCTTGTGGAACCACATCCAGTGGAAGCTCTCGGACTAAGATCCTAGGAGCCTGCAGCACCTACCTGAACAAGACAGGTGAGGAATCACCACAAATGACCCATAAGCAATTCTTCTGTGTGCTGGGGGGCTCGGTGCTGGAAGGGGCGCTTTGAAGGTGTGTTTGTATGACAGGCAGCTGGAGACAGGTGTCTGCCTTGCTGTGCTTCTGACGGGCCAGGCAGAGTTCTAAGGGATACATCCGCTTCTTTAAGTGTCTCAACAAAGCTAGATAAGTACTATCATAATATCCATTACAAATGAAGAAACCAAAGCACAGAGACGTTGAACAAATTTCCTGGAAGTTTAAAACTACAGAGTGAAGGAGCCAGGTTTAAACTTTAGCAGTCAGGCTTCGGTGTCTTGACTGTTGAGCACTCTCCCATACATCTTCTTTTTCTTCCAGAATATGCATGCTCTTGCTCTCTGGGTCTCATTTCAGAATGCAGGTACAGGTGGCAAGAAAGAAGTGGTTCTGGCCTAGGAGTGTGACTTGAAGCAGGAACAGAAGGTGGTAGTAGGTAACAGCAGATATTTTTCTGGGCTAAAGAACTCACATTTTAAACACTCCCTAGCCCATGGCAAGTCCTTGCACTTTCTATGGCATTAGGAAATGGACTCAAGGCACAAAGCTACCTCAATTCTTTCAAACAATTGAAATGTGTAGTCCTATCTAGATATAAAACTCAGGACTTCTAGCCTGTAGTCCAAATACTAACCACTAGATCCTGGTCCTTAAAAATGAATATTATTTTCCTTAATCAAAATTTTAAATTTTGTAAAAGCCAAACAAATGTCTCTATTCATTATTCTGTAACTAGTTTGACAATAGTGATCAACTTGCATCTCAGGGAAGGAGGTGAATTTCCATAATCTGGGGGAAAAGAGATAACTCAGGTCATCTAATCATCCACTAGGAACTTCATACTTAAAGATACTCAAGCCTCTTTTCCAGGGTGGGCAACCATGGAAGACAGTCTGTTGGTCCAGCCTCCTTCTATTACCCAGTCCAGTATCCAATACTGCTTCCTGTTGCCCAGCCATGAAGTCTCAGAAAGCACCAGATGCCAGAACACTCCGTGACAACACAGGGCTGCAGCAGATCAAATGTGTCCCACTGTGCCCTGCAGTTTCTTCGAATGACTTTCCCTGTTGATAATCTTATTTAGATTGTGAGCTACCCACAAAGATGTAACCTCAATCCTGACCTCATTCTAACCAGAACCATGGACACTAACCCTTACCTGGCTCCACTCATGACACTCAGAATAACTTTAACCATAGTTATTAACTTGTAACTGATAAGTCGTGGGTCACACCTTGATTATTTTGTCAATATTATTTGTGCCCTTAAGGTTCTCAAGTTAAACAAGTGACTGTGCTTTGAAGAATCATTCCAAAATAAGTTTGAAGAAATTAATTGAATTTTAAAAGAAGTAACTTGGATGACATCTGAGTTTCAAAAGGCACCACAGAAATCCCCTTGACTGGATTAAAGAGAAGGAAGGCAGCACCAGAGAAGGAGTCTAAATGGAGATTAGGAAATTTATGAGACAGCATGAGACAGACAAAGAGCACATACTTGGCACCTGGAAAGCCCTAGGTTTAAAAGCTTTGTTCTGCTGCTTAAGAGCTGGGAGATCATGAGCATGTTATTCAACCTCTCCAAGCCTCCTGAGCCTTTCTCTTCACCTGTAAAGCAGGGATCTCAGGGCTGTCAGGATTCACGAGACACTCTTTTTCAAAGGGCACAGCGCATGCGTGACACACAGCCGGTCCTACATCCGTCAGGTTGCCCAGTGAGCTTGCCCAACATCCCACATTTGACTTCACACTGGGGGCATGCTGGGAGGCTGAGCTACAGAGACTCTGTCTCAGAGACCAGGCAGAGAAAAATGTCCTATTGAGGTTCCGAGTGCTTCTAAGTACTGAGGAGAAAGCTACCATTTGTAATTTGAAAATTCACACGCAGGTGCCCGGGGCAAAGGGTGAGCCCAGCTCAGGCACATCAAGTGTGGAAGGTCGAGCATCCCATCTGGAATGCTGCCCGAAGCCTGTCTTGTTCCCTGTCTCCACACACCATGCCCATTAGCTCTGAGGGTTAAAGAAACATTTTCCAGAGAAGAATGCTAAACAAAGCCCCGGATCAGCCAGATCCCGAGAAGGAAGAGAAGGAGGGGTGGAGTCAGGCCAGGTTTCAGTCACTGATCACCAACTGCTTCCTATCCCCCATGGATTTCTTGTCAATGATTATTCAATCTCAGGCCTGACCTTTCTATTCTAAATAACACTGCAATATCAGCGTGGCCCAGCCCGCTGCTTTTGCAGGAAATTAACTGTATCTGGCTCTCACAGGAGACTCAAGAAATCCCCTCAGTAACTAAGCCCAGACTGGTTTACAGAAAAAAAGACCCAGCATTATCTTCTTCTTATACACTCCTCCTAATACCCGTCTAAATATCACAGGGCTCCCAGCTGTTTAATTCTAATAAATACTCATCTATTCTCAAAATAGACAAATGTTAGGTCTCAGGTGGGCCCCAAGCATTCCGTGCTAGAGAAAGAAGAGAATATAGAGAGAGAGAAAGAAGAGATGGTCTCAGAGTCAGCTGCAGATTTTCTCTTGTGTACGACAGCAGCTTAAGAAACTGGCTGATGCTTTCCTGCTTGACCAGAGTCAGAGGTGACTTCTGAGGGAGGCCACTTTCATAACGAGTGTCCTCATGAAGTTGTCCTTACTTCCCTTGAAGGAGCCAGGTTTCAGAGCAGCTCTTTGGGGCAAAAAGGTCTTTGAGAGTCCCAGGACCAAGTAAGATCATTCTCCTTTCATCCTGACAGCTGGGGGGCTGGGAGGGACTGTTAAAGTGTAACATGTTCCATGGTTAAGGGTTCAAGCCTTTACAGGAAAATCTTATTCTGAATTGATGTTTGGACCTGGGTTTACAGGGTTGCCCCATCCACAGTAACCCCTACATGGGGTGTGAGAAGGGTGGAGACAGCAAGACCTCCTGTGATCCCTGTGACCATGTAAGTAACATAGTTCACAGGATGGGAGGCGCCAGAGGGAGGACCACATGGCACTTTGGATCGGAAAACGCCTGGGAGCGCCTGGACCTGTGTCACTGGGCATGAAGAAATTCTTGGTCCTGTGTTTCTTTGGCCCTTGAAGAATTCTCAGTGCCTGGGAGTTGATGAGAGGCTCGTACGGAAGGTCTGCGCTCGCAAACAGAGGCCCTGACAGTGGTTGAGGTCGGCTCCCGCCTCCCTCAGGTGATGCTCAGCCAGGAGCCAGGCACGGAGCAGGATACAGATTGGCTCCAGGGTGGGGAACCATTTCACCACTGTCCGAACACCACACGTCGCTCATCCATGTCAGTGGCTCTCTAAGCGCTTGGGGACACTCACTGGCAGGTGACAAGGGTTCTCCCAGCCATCAGCAAATAGGCCTCTGACAGTTTGAATGTTGATTCTTGCCTCTGACATGGATTAACAATGAGTTTACACTTTAACAGAACCTAAGTATTATTTTTCCAGTGGTCATGTATGGATGTGAGAGTTGGACTGTGAAGAAAGCTGAGCACCAAAGAATTGATGCTTTTGAACTGTGGTATTGGAGAAGACTCTTGAGAGTCTCTTAGACTGAAAGGAGGTCCAACCAGTCCATTCAAAGGAGATCGGTCCTGGGTGTTCTTTGGAAGGAATGACGCTAAAGCTGAAACTCCAGTACTTTGGCCACCTCATGCGAAGAGCTGACTCATTGGAAAAGATTCTGATGCTGAGAGGGATTGGGGGCAGGAGGAGAAGGGGACGACAGAGGATGAGATGGCTGAATGGCATCACTGACTCCATGGACATGAGTCTGAGTGAACTCTGGGGGTTGGTGATGGACAGGGAGGCCTGGCATGCTGCGATTCATGGGGTCTCAAAGAGTCGGACACGACTGAGTGACTGAACTGAACTGAACTGAAATATTATTTCAAGGATGCCCTGCCCCAGTCAGCCCCAGACATTTGATTCATCTGCTGAGGTTTATTTAGATGCTATGTGACAGTTGATGAGGTGGTCCATGGGGCCTTGACTCTACTGAAAAATCCGAAGTTTACAATTTTAAATCCATGGTTAAAACCCCATGAGATCCATCTGCTTCCTTCTGCTGTGCTTGTTAGGGACCCTGGCAGCAGGCCAGAAGGAGGGGGGCGGTGACTTCTAAGATCTGGCTCCAGGTGCCTCTGGCAGGCTTCCAGGAAAGACGTGAGGACCAGAATATGGCTACCTCTCTGGCCATTGGCTCACATGTCCTTGAATCTTGCAATGACACTCCTGGGCTTTGGTTTCTGTCCCAGTCAGCACTGTCACTCATTTAACAAGCATCCACTAAGCACTGTCTATATGCCATTTGTGGTTGTTGTTCAGCTGCTCAGGCACATCTGACTCTTTGTGACCCCATGGACTATACAGCATGCCAGGCTTCCCCGTCCCTCGCTATCTCCCTGAGTTTGCTCAAACTCATGTTAATTGAGTCAGTGATGCTATCCAAGTATCTCACATTCTGCCTCCCTCTTCTCCTCTTGCCTTCAGTCTTTCCCAGCATCAGGGTCTTTTCCAGTGAGTTTGCTCTTTGCATCAGGTGGCCAAAGTATTGGAGTTGCTGCTTCAGCGTGTCCTTCCAATGAGTATTTCAGGTTGATTTCCTTTAGGATTGACTTCTTTGATCTCCGTGCTATCCAAGGGACTCTCAAGAGTCTTATCCAGCACCACAATTTGATAGCACATTGATTTTTGCAGCCCCAAGAAAATAAAATCTGTCACTGTTTCCACTTTTCCCCATCTGTCTGCCATGAAGTGATGGGACCTAATGTCATGATCTTAGTTTTTTGAATGTTAAGTTTTAAGCCAGCTTTTTCACTCTCCTCTTTCACCCTCATCAAGAGGCCCTTTAGTTCCTCTTCACTTTCTGCCATTAGAGTGTTAGCATCTGCATATCTGAGGTTGTTGGTATTTCTCCCAGTTTGTGGAATCTCTCGATTCCAGCTTGTGAGTCATCCATCCTGGCATTTCCCATGATATACTGTGTATATATGTGCTAAGTATCATGAATAGATAATCAAATGAAGCAGTTTAAAAAAAAAAAAACCTTCTCTCTGAGAGCACAGGGCATAATAAAGGAGAGACACATAAACAAAAAATGAATAAGTAAGCTATTAGTGAATGTTAGTAATAAGCGCTAAAGAGAAAAGTTAGCAGAGGAAGGAGAGAATGAGTGTTTGGCTGGGACAGGCAGCGGGAGCAGGTAACTTTAACTGGGATGGCTGGGGAGGCCTCACTAAAAAGGGGACATTTGAACAAGACCTGAAGGAGATGAGGCAGCAAGCCACGTGGATATCTGGGTCAAAAGCAATCCAAGCAGATACAGCATTTTCAAAGGTCCTGAGGGAGGAGCTTGCCTGATATTTCATGAAACAATGCCCAGGCCAGCCTGCCTGTAGCAGAGAGAGCGAAAGGGACAGAAACAGGTGCAGTAACTAAGGGTCCCTGTGGTCCGTTGTCAGGACTATACCCTCTACTTGGCCAGACATGAGTCTAGAGGATTTAAGTAGGGATGCTCTTACTTGGAACCCAGCCAACCTAGGTCCTAGTCTCAACTTTGCTACTAAGCAGCTCTAAAACCAAGTCATTTTAGTTATCCTTGACCTAAAATTACTTTGCTTCTAGTGACTTTAGTTTCATCACCTATAAAAGGAGGAGTTTGTATTTCTGAATCTAGCATCTTTTTAGCTCTGTGATTCTAGCCAAACAAGTTTAAAACTAAATCAATGGGACTATTAGCATTGGAAGAGCACGTTTCAACATCCTTGCTCGTCCATAGTTCCTCCGGACATATCACTATGAGAGACAAGGAGGGCTTTACTCCCCACTTCCTATCCAATTTAATGTGACAACCAGTCAGAGGTATAGAAAACTCATTTACATCGCTATGGGAGTCTTAAATCCCACATCCACTCCCTTTTCACATATGCTTGACCACCAGATCAAGCTGATTATCTGAAACACTTCAGTTTTATAATGATTGTTCCATTCTATTTAACTGAGCTCCTATGACATAAGCTGCCCCAGGAAAAGCTTAATGGAAGATAGAAGACAAGGATTTAAAACAGGTTCTCCATCCCTGGAGAATTGATGGTCATGTCAGGCAAGAGTTGTCTCATCTAAAACTAGACAAAATGTACTCATAGGAATCCAGCTAAGTGGCAGTGCAAAATGGTAAACAGTAGGTGCCTAATGACAATATACATAGTGGGTGCTGCAGAGGTTTAGAGAGCAGATGCTCTTGGCAGGCAGAGGACCTGAGGGCACCTCTGAAGGGTATAGGGTGAGAGCCAGGTCTTGGATGCCAGGTAGATTTTGATGGGTGAATATTACTGCCTCCAATTTATTGGCTCAATAAAGCAGGCATTACACAGTGGGTAAATAAATGTAAAACAGGTTGGCAGTTTAATATTGTGCTCACAGGCCCAGGCAGTGGGTGATTTGGGTTTTCATGAACTGATCAAAAACATATTCCTACAGATTTCATGACATCTCTTTTTAGGACATTCTAGTGAGCCTGCCCCATCATAGCTACATAGGATGGATCTTGGGGGAAGGTATGGTCTAGACATAAGCCATTTTCAGAATCTTCTGGGACTCTTAAGATGTCCGCTGTTTTGCTAAATTTCCATCCCCTGGAATCCTTGGTAAGTCTGTGAGCACAGCATTTACCCAAAGAGTAGTGAAGGAGGCTGATGGAGTCCCCAAATCACAGAGTCAGAGGGCACCTCCTTCCAGGAAGAAAGGACCACTCTCTTTCCTGTTGTTCTTCTGTACATCATTCTCTATCACAGCACGGATAAGGAATCTTTTACATTTGTTTGTTTAAAAGAACATACCAAACTCAAAGTTTCCCTTTACAAGGCTAGACATAATACCTTCCTCATCTCTGTGTCTCCGATACCAAGACTAGCAGCATACAGTGGATGTCCAAGTTTGAAAGCGATAGTGCATCAACTCAGTTTACCTTCATCTTTTCTGGGTCATTTTTTGGGTTCCACAAAAGATTTGAAGAGGTCATGAACCCTCTACCCAGAGGAAAATGAACTTCTGCACACACTTACAGGATTTTGCAAACGATTTCTGGGGGCACAAGGGCTGCAAGTTGAGCCCTGCTCCAGGGGATGTAGTAATCACTTAGTAATATCCTTTGCAGGTGATTCTGCAGCCTCAGCTTGAATGCTTCCGGGATGGGGAACTCAGTCCCTCCCTGTTTGTGACAGCATTGACAGTTAGAGGGCTTCCCTGTGGCTCTGATGGTAAAGTGTCTGCCTGCAATGCAGGAGACCCAGGTTTGATCCCTGGGTCAGGAAGATCCCCTGGAGAAGGAAATGGCAACCCACTCCAGTATTCTTGCCTGAAAAAGTCCATGGACTGTTGCCTGAGGAGCCTGGTAGGCGACAGTCCATGGAGTCGCAAAGAGTCGGACACGACTGAGCGACTTCACTTTTCTTTATATTGCACAGCAGCCTTCCTTTCTGTAACGCCACCCTCATCCTAATTCTCCCCTGAGCAACGTTAAACAGGCAAAGAGTTAGGAATTTGTATTACCGAGCTCTAATTCATCATCAAGTCCAAAACTGCCTTTCTCATGTTTGTAAGCACTTATCCTAAGCCTCCGTGGTATTCCCTGGCCTCCGCTGTTCTTTGCTTTGACTGAGTTTCTGTCTCCTCACTATCCTGATTCTGTGTCTTTGGAAAAAGCCCAGCTTATCACCACCCCTATTAAAGTGTAGTACCCGAGTGTGGTCATGGAGACAGGCATTATTTCTCCCTTTGTTCCAGACAATGAGCCTTTACACTGTTTAAGACTGCCTTTGCTTTTTGGCAGCCACTTCACCTGATTGACCCATTAATGAGCAAAGAGTCATGCAATGCCCCCAAGTCTTTTCCAGGTGTGCTGTTGATAAGCCCTATCTCCCCACTGGGCACGTGTGCAGCTTGCTGTTCAGACCTAATTGCAGTACCTTTACATTTATCTTTGTTAAATGCCATCCTATTAGATTTGGTCCTTGAGTCCAGCCTGCTGAGACCTTTTTGGATCCTGATTTTGTCATCCAACATATTCTCATTACTCTCAGACGATGTATTCGACGTGCAGCAGAGAGTTACCATTTTGGGAGCCTGTCTCTGCCAGATACTATGCTTTACACAGCACACTGTTTCATTCTCCCTTCACCAACTCTGCTGAGTACGTGCTGTCACCATTTTATTATTTTATTTTTATATTTATTTATTTTATTTATTAATTTGCACCAGGTCTTGGTTACAGCACATGGAATCTTTAGTTGTGGCATGTGGAATCTAGTTCCTTGACGAGGGATCAAATCCAGGCCCCTGCATTGGGAATGCAGACTGTTAGCCACTGGACGACCAGGAAGTCCCTATCCCCGTTTTATTAGTGAAGCACACTGTGACTCAGAAAGGTTAAGTCACTTGTCCAAGGATATGCAGCCAGTATGTAGGAGAGTCAGGATTTAACCCAGCTCTGTCTGACTCTAAAGGCCAGATACATAGCCACCGTCCCTTGCTACTTTCATTCAAGTCATTAATATTCTGCACAGGACAGGACAGGCCCACAGCCTTGTCGAAAAATACCAGAGACAAATTTTGCCTGTGGGTTGATTCATGTATCATTATTCCTTCCCAGGAATTGGGATGTGACTTCCCACAGTACCCACTCTATCCTGAGGAATACCAAGCAAGATTTTGTACACTGTCCAAAGGGACAGTGCTTCTGCTTCTAGCACATGCGGGAACATGCGCTGGTCCAAGTCCCCTTACCAAGCAGCGAATGGCATGCATGTGTGGTGACTTCTTTTTGGTAGCTTCATGCTGACTTCTGTGAGTCCCAAATTCCTTTACGACTTGCTCTGAAATGGTCATTTAAATAACTAAGTCTAGAATATTGCTGAGTCTTTATCATTGGCATTTGGGGGTATACCTTCTTTCACCAAGCCTTTAAGAGCGTCAGTGAAATCTCTCTCAAATATCCCATATGACCTTCCTAATTGATTACAGATCAAATCTTCCATGAGTTTATATAAAGCTTTGTTGAATCTGTGTTAAAGTCTTAGCCAGTATGACCTCTCAAATTACAGACTTCTATTTACACAAGTGACTCTCAGGGCTGGTGCCCAATGACAACTGTACATTTAGGCCTTACAGTGACAGCTTTTTTATTATAATCATTGCATAAATAGATCCTTGTTGGATTTTACTTTCAAAAACCCTAATTAAGTCTCTTAACAGTTTCTTTTGTGGCTGTCTTCTTTGACCAGAGACCACTGAAGAATCCAGAGAAACGGTGGAGACCAAGCTTCTTTCAAAAATGGCTTTAGAGAACAGCAGTTTTTAAAAAAAATAGGGACATGAAGAGAACAGGCACACACACCTTCTGTTTTGATTCTTGGCTTGAAAATCAAACCTCCACAGGTGAAAAGTCTGAGCATCTGATAAGGGAGAGTTGCATCTCCCAGAATTCTGAAGTATGTCCTGTCCAAGGAGTTGTTTCCTTTTGGGGTGGTTCATTTAAACTCTTTCTCAGCGACCATCAGACTCAGGTATTAGATCTTCTAAGAATGCAGTTCTGTCTTCTCTATCTATCAGTGAGATCTCTCTATCTGTTTTCTCTCTGCTCTGAGATCTTCTGTCTTGACCAATATTTTATGCATGTATAAGAATTAGATCACCTATGATATTTATTTAATTATGTTTTTTCATGTTTTATGTTAGATATACTTTACACATACATATAAATTCTTACTGTGTAATTTTCACACTCATCAATCCACACTCATAATCATCTTTCTATTGTACATTCTAACAGAGTTGGAATCATTCTAGGTTATTGTAGATAGGAAAATAGGAGGACTCTTGAGTTTGTTCCTTAAAATCTTTCTCCATCACAAAACCTCTTGCATAAAGGTTAAAGGCACAAAATTTATATTAATATCAAACTCCATTCCACACAAATTCATAGGTGGAAGGATGGAATAAATGGAAAGACCTTTGAAAGAACCAAAGCCAACCATCCCAATAGAGTGGTGAAAATTTTACAATCCAGAGACACTTGCCTAAATGACATGCTTATTGTCAGAGTATAAACTCTAGGTTCATACCGGCTGGCTGGGTTCTCTGGGAAGCAGACACTAAGGTGAAGCAAGGACTGAAAAATGTTTATTGGAGAGTTACATCTGTGATGGAAAAGGGGAAGGAAGCGCGATTGGGTAGAGAAGCCATCACACAGTGAGATACACCTGTAAAAGAGGAGCTCTGAAACAAAGCCTGTTTGAGATGAGTCTTGTGTTGGGCAGAAATGGCTGACACATGGACCGTGGCCATGCTTAGTCCCTGTCTGAGGTGGACATTGAAGACCCTAGCAGCCAGAGATGCTAGCTAGCACACTCCACCTGGCCAGGCGATGAGCCCTTTCTCGACAAAAGATGTAGTGGTGGGTTTCCATGTCTGCACACACCTGGGGTTCACTCTTGTAGCCTCCATACAAGTTCTAGAGAGACATGGCTTCAGTTACTTATTTATAATGTTGTTTAGTCACTAAGTTGTGTCCGACTATTTGCGACCCCATGGACTGTAGCCCGCCAGGCTCTTCTGTCTATGGGATTTTCCAGGCAAGAATACTAGAGTGGGTTGCCATTTCCTACTCCAGGGGATCTTCAGAGGATTTTTAATAGTAATGCTTATTTTATTCATTGTAAAGAAAGAGTATTATCTCAGTAGATACATTATAAATGCCAAGGAAAAAAATATATATATATACCAAACTTTTTTTCATTAAAATATTTCACAACTGGTACTTGGGCATGCTGTTCGAAACGGCCTAAGGTGTCTCCAAAGTGGAGGTCAGTGAACTCATGACAACCCCTTGAATTTTCCATTAGTGAGTAGTTAGATGATGTAATAAATAAATTATTATTAAGCACTTGCAAATCCAGTGTTATGTAAATGCTAAATAATCATAATAATAGAGTAGTATGCTGATCTTGATAAACGGGTCGCCTACCATGTCATTTAAAATGGACGGCACAGCAAAGTCCGTGAAGATGAATGAGGTCCTTGTTCACAGAGCTCAATACCAGCGCGGTCTCTTCTGCTGGGCTGCTCCGGTCCCCACGTGCCCGCTGCACTTGCCCCGCCCTGGTCTCTGTGGGACAATTAGAGGAGGAAAGGGATGCTGGCCCGCTCTAAGGCGCTTGTAAAAAGCTCCAGTGTAGGGATATTGAAAGCCTCCAGAGGTGAGTGCCTAGGCATTTGCATTTCTGAGAAGTCGGGACTAATCTATAAGGCAGGTGGGGGAAGAGAACGAACTGAGTGGCTCGCGTGACCTGGACACTGTGTTCAGGGCTCTGCGTTTATTATTTCATTTATCCTCCAGGCCAGCACATTAAGGTAATAAAGCAGTGGAATAAAGCAGAAGGTATGACTGTTTTCTGTAGAGATGCAGAAAGCCTGACCCCAGTGGTACAGTGGTTTTCTTCATTTAACTGTATGATTTTGAGGGTACAAAAGTAGCTTGTGTTTTTTAAACACGTATATTGAGCATAATTGATATTCAATAAACTGAACATATTTGAAATACACGATTTGGTTATTTAACATATATGTGCATCACCACAATCAAGATGTTAAAGATACTCATCAGCCTCAAAAGTTTTCTTTTTGATTTATCTTTTCCACCACTCCTCAGCTTATACCCTCCCCAAGCAACACTGGTCTGCTCTTGGTCACTTTGTAATTAGCTTGCATTTCTAGAGTTTTATATAAATGGAATCAGGTAATATATACTTTTTGTTGGTCTGGCTTCTTTCACTCAGCATAGTTATTTTGTGATTCATCCAAGTATTGGCTTTTCCTTTGTTTTACTTACAGAGGATGTAAGGACTTTGAATAAATGGTATGTATTTTGTTTAATTTTAGCTTTGGACACAGTCCAGAGTTAATATTCTAGTTCCGTCACTTACTATCTATGTGTCAAGTGGTAAGTTTCTTAACCTCTCTAAGGCTTAGTTTTCTCATCTGTGAAACAGGTATAATAAAAGCTGCATTACAGAGTTGATGTGCAGTGCGCAAGTTAGATGAGATAACATAGGTAAACTGAATAGCACAGAATCCGTCCACGGTAAACAACTAGTTTTGCAATTAAAATTTTTAAATGATGAAACCTTTTTTTTCCCCATCAAAATCCCCTTTGATGTCCTTCTTTTCTCACTATCAAGTAATATAATAATAGCTGTCTTATATTGTGCCAAATGGAGTAGTAAATGCAACTCATGAATTAGGTCTTTTAATTTTCACAAGAAGCCTAGGAAGTATGTGGAGACATTATTACCCCCAGTTAGAGATGAGGAAGGTGAGCTAGAGAGGTATGGTCATTGGTCATTCTCACAGACAGTAGGTGGTGGGTCAGAATTTGAACTGAGGCTGTCTGGCTCAACAACCTTCCATGATTCAGCTGCCTTTTCATATGCAGTAATGTCACCCACTGACACTAGGGCTCATGCTTCAGGAAAAAATAGATGTGAAATCCATATCAGGAACTAAGTAAAAGTTAGAGAAATAACTATAAAATAAAAAAATTGTTGTTGAGACACCAGTTATTAAGAAATTCCAAATACTTTCAATGTATTATAGGCATATACTTGTAATTTGACATTATGAAGACTATTCCATACCTGATTCTATGTTTTAACTGTGAGTAAATTGAAGACAATGAATCTGTAAAGAAGTAATGAAGGCAGCTAGAGTAGATTCTAACGGAGACGGCGATGGCACCCCACTCCAGTACTCTTGCCTGGCAAATCCCATGGACGGAGGAGCCTGGTGGGCTGCAGTTCATGGGGTCGAGAAGAGTTGGACACGACTGAGTGACTTCACTTTCACTTTCATGCATTGGAGAAGGAAATGGCAACCCACTCCAGTGTTCTTGCCTGGAGAATCCCAGGGACGAGGAGCCTGGTGGGCTGATGTCTATGGGGTCGCGCAGAGTCAGACACGACTGAAGCGACTCAGCAGCAGCAGCAGCAGAGTAGATTCTGCCTTCCTGCAAACACTGGAGAAACTGCTGAGTGTTCTGAGTCTGAGCTGTAAATTTTAGAGCAAACCCAGAAGGTAGCCCTGTCAATGAGGTTGTACGGTCCCAGCTGAGAAGGCTGTACTCATCCCAAGTTTAGGGACTTACTGTGAATTTAGAGTCCATTGGAATAGCTGTTACGGTAGAACAAAGAAACTCAACTACATCTTCAGTTGTCTTAAGTACAGTAATTGATATTCACTAAAGATTTGGAAATTTGGTGGAACAGAGTAAGGGAGATTTTAATTCAATTCACATCAACAAATATTGGTTATTTGCTCGATATGCACGGAATCTCTGCCTTTAAGAAATTTGTTTGAAGTAGGGGATGGAAGATGAAAAATACAAATAAAATAATTTCAGTGGCAAAAAAGACTTGAATGGGAGAGATATTTGGAAGGCAAAATCAATAAACTCATTTTCCACCAAGAAGACCGTGTGAAGAAAAGGTTGGGTTTCTGGTTTGGAAACTGTGAGCCACTAGAAAAAAACATAAAATTAAGACAAGCAGACTTGCAAACTAGGTGATGAGGGCAATTTTGAGAATCTTAGATATGCGGTGCAATAGGTGATTCAGGCAGAAATCCTTAACAGGCAGTTGTGTTTCTGGATACTGACCTCAGGGGTGAGGTCAGGGTTGAAGATAATGGCTTGTGAGGCTTCACCCTATGGGAGGCAGTAGAACTGTGGGATGGATGAGATCTCCCAGGGGAGGATATGGAGCGAGAGAAAATGGTCAACACAGTTTTGGGGATGGTTAAAAATAGATTTGACCAAATACCAGACTTGTGGACACAGTGGGGGAAGGAAAGGGTAGGACGAATTGAGAGAGCAGCATTGAAACATAACATTACCAGTATAAAACTAGATAGCCAGTGGAAATTTGCTGTATGACTCAGGGAGCTCAAATCTGATGCTCTGTGACAACCTAGAGGGGTGGGGTAGGAGGGAGGGGGGAGGGAGGTTCAAGAACGAGGGAACATAGGTATACCTATGGCTGATTCATGTTAATATATGGCAGAGACCAAAACGATCTTGTAAGGCAATTATTCTCCAATTAAAAATAAATGAATTTTTAAAAATTATGGAACAAACAATACTATCCTATAGATCTTTCCTATTCCAAAATTTTTCAAATCCACTCATTTCAAGCAAGATGTGAATAGAGGCAAATTATAATTCAATGTATAATTCAGTGTATCTCACTGAAATGCAGGACTTCAAAGGAAAAAAGACCCCAAAGCAAACACAAAAGCCTGCTTTGGGTGTGGTCCTTCACCTACTAGTGAAGGCAGGTTGCACTGGAAGACCTTGGGGTGAGGGATGGTGGGCAGAGATACAGGTGGTATAGAATAGCTCTTCTGTGAATACAGATCTGACATCAACAGTGAACCCGTTTTCTCTTGTCAAGAGAGGAGGAAGTTGTCAAGGGTAGAGAAGATTAAGATACTAAATTGAAAAGTCAGCTTACATTTTATGAGATTTAGTTGTGCGCTGACTTCCGCATACCGTGAACTATGTCTACCCATCTCCTCATACTTCTCTTTCTCTTTCATTCAGTTGACAAGTGCTAGGGCCACAGAGAGGAACTGTATTTGGTTCTTGCCCTGGAGGCACAGGCCACACTCATGGTAGTGTGCTAATTACCAAAATGTTTCCCATTGGCATAGTTCTTTATATGTGACAAGAAATCTCATCTTCATTATAGCGTTGCAGTTCTACAACATATCTATGAAGGAAGTAGGGCAACGGTTATTATTATTCGTATTATATATGTGATATTTTAATATATACGACTTTAATATAAGCGACTAAACAACATGTTTAGTCGCTAAGTCATTGTTGTTTAGTTCTTTAGTTGTTGTTTAGTCGCTAAGTCGTGTCCAACTTTTTTGCGGCCCCATGGACTGTAACCTGCCAGCCTCCTCTGTCAATGGGATTTTCCAGGCAAGAATACTGGAGTGGGTTGCCATTTCCTTCTCCAGAGATATGTGATGCATATGTCCTGCATATTATTATTATGCATGAGTAGCTGAGACACAGAGGTAAAGTGACTTGGGGAAGGTCCGTCAGTGGCTAAGATCCAAATCTTTTGGCCAAGTGTTCTTCCTGCTAAGGGTAATGATTTTCCCTGGCTCTCTCATCCTGGGCACCTTGCCTTTGCAATTTCCAGGTTGTCTTTTTTATCTTTCAGTTTACAAATTTGACAGGCCCTTAGGGAATACTGACTCAAGAATAACTGCCTTTGCTGAAGTACTAAATCCCACAGGTGTAAGACAGACTTCGGAAGGGTTACTCTCCCTCTCACTGCCCCCTCAAAATCCCCACTGTTTGTCTGGAGGGAAATATGCTTATCAGTTCTGGACATACCAGGGAGCAGCTAGCAAAACCAAATTAGCTCAAACTGGCTGCCATTCAGGTCAGCTAATTAAATTAGCTATTGTTGCATTACTGATAAGGACAGTTTGGAAAACGAAAAAAAGCTACTCATCCCAGCAGCCATAAGGCCAATGCCAAGAAAATGTGTTAATGGGAACATTCTGAGAGGAAACCCCTCTGACTAGCAGCGGTACCCAGGGTCTTTGGTGGACTGTTCTCTTAGCCATCTGCTCTGAGTTCAGTGCTCCCAGCCCTCTCTGGCTCTGATCCTTGTGGGCACTGCCACTCTCAGGCTTTCTGATACCCAGCCTCAGCCAAGGCAGCCCTTTTTTTTCCTACCATGGGTTCATCCTCCTGGGAGTCTGGAGAGAAATGGGAATTTTTCTGGAAGAAAATGGTTCACTTTTGTGTGCCAAAATCTAATCTCGCCATAGCTTAAAAGCCAGTTGATATTTGCAAGAGAAAGAAAGGAAAAGAGGGGAAAGAGGGGAGGAAGAAAAGAAGGAAGGGAGGAAGGAAGGGAAGAAGGAAGGAAGGGTGAGGAAGTAAGTAGCTAGGAAGGTCCTGAAAGACTACAGTTTTTATTTCCCAGCACCTACCCCTTTAGCAGCAGCACTTCAATGAGATTTTCCCCTACATCACACCCCCGCCCCCACCATCAGCTTCTACCCTCGTCAACTCACCCACCAAGGTGTCCTGGGTCTGTCTTTTTCTAAGACTAATTACCCAGGCTTCCTTAAATTCTGTGAGCCAACTGATATCTTTCTAGTACTTTCCTTTTCTGCTTAAATTAACTAGTCTATTTCATATAATACAAATGATTTAAAGATTGTTTAGTCCAAAGCCTTCCTTAAGTGATTTTAAGGAAGAGAGAGATAAGGAAGAGAGATATTAAGTGATTTGTTCAGAATCACATAGACGACAATTAGAACAGGCCTAGAATCCAGGCCTCTAACTCCATGAGAATGTATCTAAATACAGAGGCTGCCGTGCCCCTCCTGAGAAAGTGAGGCAACTCCCAGAACTGCCTGAGAGTCCAAGAGGAGGGCCTGGAAAATTTTCAGTGTTACCCTCAACTTATGACTCCCTCTTCTCTGTGTGTGTGTGTATCTGTGTGCACACATGTGCAAATTTTTAAAATTGAAGTAAAATTTGCATATCATACAATTAACTATTTAAAACTGTACAATGCAGTGGTATTTAGCATATTCAACAATGTTGTACAATAAGCATCTCTCATGAGTTTCAAAACATTTTCATCACCCTATAAAAACGACACATGCCCATTAAGTAATTACTTCCCATTCCTCCTACTTTCATCACCTGGTAGCCTCTAGGTTATATATCATATAAAAAGAATCATATAATAGGTAAGATTTTATACCTGGTTTCTTTCACTCAGCATAATGTTTTCAAAGTTCACCTATGTCATAGCAAGTTATCAGCACCTGGCTCCTTTTCATGGCTGAATAATATTCCATTGTGCGGCCACATCATGTTTTATGTATCTATTCATCTGTACATGAGAATGTGAGTTGTTTCCCCCTGTTGGTTACTATGATAATGTTACTATGAACATTCATGTGTGAATCAGTTTCTGAGGGAATGTATATTTATTTCTCTTGAAAGCATACTGAGAATGGAATTGCTGAGTCATCCTGTAATTCTATATTTAACTGTTGGAGAAACTGCCCAATTGTTTTCCACAGCACGTTGCTCCCAGGAATTTCTTTCTGACTGCACCTTTCATAGACAATGAAGGAAATATTTATAACTGTAACAGGGACAACTAAAGAGAGAATGACCTTCTTGGAGAAAAAAATGAGTGTGAATTTTGAGGGGTCAGCATTATGAGTGGGTGTGAAGATCTAAGAGGAAGGGTGGTAATGCTCTTCATCATACAGAGAGATGAATTTGGAGTGCTCAGCATAACAGAAAGGAAAAAGGGAGGAAAGGCAGAAAGAAGAAGAGGAAAGAGGAAGCCAGAAAAGTGGCAGAAATCTGAGTACTGGGTGATGGGTGATGTGATTCCTCCCAACCTTGGCTGTCCAGAATTATTCTGTAAAATTGAGCATACTCTCAGTACTCTCTCTCTCTCTATATATATATATATATCTATATATGCATATAGATATAATGTTATATAATGTATATAAATATATATATATATGTCATGATAATGTTGTGAGTTGATAATTCTGAAAAGGGTTTAAATTTTACATTGGACATAACATGGTATAAGATAGAAGCCAAGTTCAAAGAGTTCCTAAGAGGTAGAGAGGCATAGACACAAATAGTCTCACCCCCTCTACGTCAGACCTCACTGCTCCTACCTTGAATTAGCAGAAATCTGGGGGAGCCAATGCCCATATTCAGGCTATGGAATTCCCTTAGATGGCAAGAGGCAGGGAGGACTCCCTTTTCTTTTAATCTGATAGATTTTGTTTCAGATTTTTAAGTCATGAGATAATATTCTCCTCTAAGAAAACAAGTGAAATGGAAACCTAGTTTTGAGACTGTCTACATGCCAGATTCTTAAATGTGAAATGTCTGTCTCACTATAAAATGTGAAAACTTCATTGTTGTTGTCATTTGCTCATTTGTGTCTGACTCTTTGCAACCCCATGGACTGCAGCACGTCAGACTTCCGTATCCTTCACCATCTTCTGGAGCTTGCTCAAACTCATGTCCATTGAGTCGCTGATGCTATCCAATCATCTCATTCTCTGTTGTCCCCTTTTCCTGCTACCTTTACTCTTTCCCAGCATTAAGGTCTTTTCCAATGAGTCCAGTTCAGTTCAGTCCAGTCACTCAGTCATATCCGACTCTTTGTGACCCCATGGATGCAGCACACCAGGCTTCCCTGTTTGTCACCAACTCCAGAACTTGCTCAAACTCATGTCCATCAAGTCAGTGATGCCATCCAACCATCTCATCCTCTGTCATCCTCTTCTCCTCCTGCCTTCAATCTTTCCCAGTATCAGGGTCTTTTCAGATGAGTCAGTTCTTCACATCAGATGGCCAAAGGATTGGAGCTTCAGCTTTAGCATCAGTCCTTCCAATGAACATTCAGGACTGATCTCCTTTAAGATGGACTGGTTTGATTTCCTTGCTGTCCAAGGGATTTCAAGAGTCTTCTCCAGCATCATAGTTTAAAAGCATCAATTCTTTAGTGCTCAGCCATCTTTATGGTCCAACCCTCACATCCATACATGACTACTGGAAAAACCATGGCTTTGACTAGACAGACCTTTGTTGACAAAGTAATGTCTCTTCTTTTTAATACACTGTCTAGATTTGTCACAACTTCTTCCAAGGAGCAAGCATCTTTTAATTTCATGGCTGCAGTCACCATCTGCAGTGATTTTGGAGCCCCCAAAAATAAAGTCTCTCACTGTTTCCATTGTTTCCCCATCTATTTGCCGTGAAGTGATGGGACTGGATGCCTTGATCTTCATTTTTTGAATGTTGAGTTTTAAGCCAGCTTTTTCATTCTCTTTCACTTTCATCAAGAGGATCTTTAGTTCCTCTTCACTTTGTGCCATAAGGGAGGTGTCATCTGCATATCTGAGCAAGTTTATTCTTAAGCCCTTAACACCAATGGATTGAGTACTTTCTGCTCAGCTAGTAAATATTATAATTGAGAAAAGCAGTAATATCAAGGAGAGGAACCACTATACTTACTTCATAGGACAGACTGTAATTATAGTTGGAAAAATATGATATAAGCTGTGCTCCACTGTGATGCCATATGTACTTACTTTCAATTTGAAAGTATTTTCTCTAAGCCTCAGTTTCTTCATTTTCAGACAGGAAAGTTTAACTCTTTTCTCCATTAAACTCCAACATTCTAAGCTACTTGTGGAATTATAAAAGCTAGTGAAATAAATGAGAAATTATAAAAGTTAGTGAATTGGGCATAATTTGCTGCAATAATTGAAAGAAAAAATCTTCCAACCCTTTAAGATAAAAATACAAGAAAAAGCTTTGCTATAGAAGGTATTCTAAGTGACTTTAGTCCAAAAAGTCAAACTCTATATCATTGCTCATTTTGAGGGGTACTAGTGGAAATTGCGGAGAAGGCATACTCTTGCCTAGAAAATCCCATGGACGGAGGAGCATGGTAGGCTGCAGCCCATTGGGGTCGCTATGAGTCGGACACAACTGAGTGACTTCACTTTCACACATTGGAGAAGGAAATGGCAACCCACTCCAGTGTTCTTGCCTGGAGAATCCCAGGGACAGAGGAGCCTGGTGGGCTGCCGTCTATGGGGTCGCACAGAGTCGGACAAGACTGAAGCAACTTAGCAGCAGCAGCAGCAGTGGAAATTGAGGCCAGTGCTATTTGGGTATAGAGTGCTAATTCCATAAGAACCAGTTCCACCTAAAGGATGTCACTGAGAACATATTAGTGCTTCTGATTCAGAAGTCTGTCTTCCAAATGTGTCAATTCAATAAACTGTACTCATGGGACTTTGATGGAAAGAAGTAACCTAGTCCTGGGCAAATGGGTACTTTCACAGCATCCAGTGAAGTGAATACAATTATTGGTTTATATCTTCCTTTTATATTATAAAACACCAATAATATAATATCATTACAAAATATGTAAAATTGGGGACATTTCTTCATAATCCTATCACCTTAACAATAGTACTGATTTTCCTTATTTTTAGTATTTGTTCCTGTGTCTGTGTATGATGAATGTTTTGACAATTTATTGATAGATTGATCTATTTTTATAAGTTTGTCAAGCTGAACTTGGCCAATATGTAGAAGTATGATTCTTTCCCTAACTTTGTTGTAGCTTCTCTTTCTTTCCTCTTGAGCCTGCAGTCCCAAAATGGAAACATTGACACCGTGTCCCCATTCTGTAGTGATTGAGGGTGAAGCATCATGTCTGTGGGGACTTCTCAATGATCCAGAGAAAAGTACAAGTTAATATTATGAGCTTCCCTGGTGGCTCAGTGGTAAAGAAACTGCCCGCCAATGCAGGAGACCTGGGTTTGATCCCTGGGTTTGGAAGATCCCCTGGAGAAGGAAATGGCAACCCGCTCTAGTATACTTGCTTGGGAAATCTCATGGACAGAGGAGCCCGGTGGGCTACAGTCTATGGGGTCACAAGAGTCATTATTAACTTTTGAAAAAAATTATTTTTTCTCTAAAAAAATCTGTTTGTCTTAAGCCTGGGTTCTATGTACAATCACTAAAAGAAAAGACAGTTCTATAATGATTTCTTTCAAACTTTACTGACCCTTCATAATAGGGTCAGGGGAAACTGTCTTTTATCAATCCTTTTTAAATGGAGCCATAAAAATGAGGTGCAAAGGAAAACCACTGGGATCAAGTTAAAAGCCTGTCCATATAATTCTCGGGTTAGTAATTTATTATCTTAAGCAAGTTATTTAATATTATTGGGATTAGTTGCTTCATCTGTAAATTAAGGGTAATTTACAGCGTTTTTATGAGGACTGAAAAAGCTAATGTAGGGAGAAAGGCAACACAAATGATTTACTTTTTCTTTCTTAAAAGAAAGGAATTACAGATGGGTTTCTCCATTGAACTATTCCTAATATTTATCACAGAGAATTTTTATTCACGTTACATGAATGAAAAAGTAACTTCAATTTTGGATGGCTGATGAGCCATTTCCTGTATCATCTAGGTCCAGGCCTTTTTCTTCTCCTCCTATTTTCAGCTGGTTAGCTGCTTATTGAGCTCTTCCCAGAGGGTGGACAAAAGAAATAAAAACTGAAATCGGTCAATTTGACTCTTTGATGGTGGTCCTGATGAAAGATGTGTGGGTAGAGGATGTTAAAGTTGTGAGTTAAACTGGAATTCTGCTTCTTACCAGGATATTGCAAGAACCTACTGATGGTTTGGATGACCTGGTGATGACAGCTACTCCTCTTCTCTTGACTGAAGACATGCCTTCCTCTAACTGGACAGTGGTCTATCTTCCAGAATGACGCATACTGACTTTTGAAGAAGTAAGACGATACCTCCTGGCCAGTCATATCAGTCAGAACAACTGTGGTGAGCAGTGGGCTGACACATGTTGCAACCAGATGACTGTTGCAACAACAGAGTCCCAAAGCAATAATCACTCTTCCTTCTCTTCCCCACTAACCCAGTGATCAAATCATCACTTGTAAGCATTCACTATGTACCGCCATATAATATAAAATATGGTGAGCACTTACATATAGAAGACAACCTCTCAACCCTCAATAAAACTGTAATACATTAAGAAAGCAAGAACTGTGCATGTAGAAATACAACTAATTACGTAGGGGAGAGGGAAGAAGGGGAGAAGATAATGAACACATTAGAGCATGCCCTCTATCCCAGTCAGTCTGCAAGGTGCTGTGCACATTTTATCTAATCCTTACCACATCCCTGAGGCACAGTTCTATCCTTGTTCCATGGATGATGATACTGGGAGGTCAGAGGTGTTTAATAACTTGCCCAAGATCACATAGTGAGAAAAGTGTGGAACCTGCTTTCAAGTTTAGAAGGATCTAACTTTATAGTCTATGCTCTGTTACTCACTGCCACTGAAGGAGTCAGAGTTGGAGGCATCATTTATGTCATCAAGCCAAGACTCTTTAACATATCTCTCATTAAATATGTTGCTAAAGTTTTATAAGTCTGTTCATTGGTTTGGGAAATGATGTCCGGATTCTGGAGGCAGGGATGGTGTGGCAGAAATGACAGCCCTCTGGTCTCAACTCTGCCATCATCTACAAGTGTGGTAAGTCACCTCCATATAAGGGGTTCTGCTCCAAGAGCATGTTTACAAGTCCAATTTGTTTGTTGAGCCCTACAAAGTTCGCTTAGGTACCCAACTAACACAGTTGGCTATATAGTGCTATCCTGTAATAGGTGTATAAAACTTTCCACACAAATAATACATGAAAAACAAACACAAAAAATAAAGAAAGCATTTAAAATCGTACAGTACAGTACCTTGAACAGTAGTACAGCAGTACAGTACAACAGTTGGCATCTAGGGGCTGGCATTGAGTGAACAGGAGAGAAGAGTTGCTGACTGGAGGAGGGAGAGGGCGTGGGAGGTGGTAGAAGGGTCATCAGCAGTAGGAGATGGAGGGCGAGCTGCAATGGCACTCACACCTGACGTTCATGTACTGGTCTACGTTCAGGTCCTGTACCTCCGAAACGTAAAGCTCCTCCTCAGATAGAGCTGACTTACATGACTGGACATGCGAACGCATGTTTGCAACTTTGAAAGCTCACACTTTCAAGCTTTCATGTGCAGGGCACTTACTGTGTTCATCTGGGCAAGTTCCTTCCCTCTTGTAGGCTTTTGTAATGTAGAGCGCTTCACTTACACTCCATCACTGGACAGTTATATTATGCACCAGGCCTCATGTCAAGTAGCCTTGAGTTTAAATTCTGGCTCCATCCTCAAGCAGTGGCTCTTTAGCAAGTCATTTAACCATCTGTAAAATGGAGATAATAATACCTACCTCAGGGTCTCTGCCCTTTATTGTTCATTCTCCTTGGAATGGTCTTCCCCAGTTATCCACAAAAGGTCACTCTGTTACCTTCTCCAGGTCTTTATTCAACTTACTTTTTTAGTGAGACTTTCCTTGAACATGATCTCTGAATTGCAAACCATCCAGCATTTCCTGTCTTCTACCCTCATTTTATTATACTCCTTAGCACTCAACTCCTAACTTACTATATACAGCACTTAATTATCTTATTTATTGCTTGTTTCCCCACCTCTAGAATGTAAGCTCTATAAGGGCAGGGGTTTTTGTATTCTTTACTGCTGTATCTCCAGTTTCTAGAGTGATTTAGGTGCTTAATAAATATTTGTTGCATAAATGACTGGTTGTTGTGAAAATGATGTGAGTAAACTGCTTTGCACAGGCTTGGCGCATAGTAGATACTGCATGCATGTTGTCTGTTTAATACGCAGTTTCGTTATTATGTTCCCAAGCCATAGTGGGTCAAGTATTTTCTGTTTCTCCTCCAGGGAACCTAAAATGAGCATTCTGATTTTCCTGAAGAATGTGAAAGTTTGGCTCTGTTGAAATTAACCTGGAAGCAAGGGGCAACCCTCTCCAGTATTCTTGCCTGGAGAATCCCACCGACAGAGAAGCCTGGTAGGCTACAGTCCATGGAGTCGCAAAGAGTCAGACATGACTGAGTGACTTCACTCACTCACTCAGAGGGAATTGGTCATTGTGAGGGAAATAAGGGAGAGGATTTGCATAGCAGATACTTCCAAATACCTAAAGGAGTGGCCATGTGGATAGAAATTCTGGGATTGCTGCTGGAAATTCTGCTGCATGAGAAAGGATTTCCAGAAAAGTGGATGTCTAATGATGATATAAACTGACTCAGGAGATAGTGAATTGCTCATGCCTAAAGATCTCCTAGAGTCTGGATAAGCATATTTCATTGACCCTACATTTAATTATCGTAATGAGTGACGAGCTTGGAATACAGCCAGGTTTGTCACACTCTTAGAGAACCATGGAGATGTCAAGTAAAGCATGGCATTTCTAGAGGCAAGACAGATGGACAACCAGCAAAGCATTGCTTACTCTATAGTCAAAGAAGCCAAGGATACATAATCAGGAGACTGGGGACAGGCAAACCAATTAAAAGTCAAGGTCCATTATCTAGCTTCCAGATATGAATCAGTTTTCAGATCCAGAACCCACTGGCAGAATGTGCCCAGGTAGAAAGACCCTATAAATATAGTATGTGTCTAGCACAATGATTTTCCCCTTCCACCCCGCAAAGATCCCTGGCATTTACTCAGATATAGTGGGGAAGAGGACTACCTAGGCATTTTGAAGACTGTTTGACAGAAGTTCCAGATTGACATTGATGTCTGGGGCCCAGATAATTGCC
This sequence comes from Bos indicus x Bos taurus, assembly GCF_003369695.1. Classification (NCBI taxonomy): domain Eukaryota; kingdom Metazoa; phylum Chordata; class Mammalia; order Artiodactyla; family Bovidae; genus Bos; species Bos indicus x Bos taurus. The sequence goes on along the minus strand of NC_040078.1, from coordinate 4,122,480 downwards.
ATGGTTCGTTGTTAGGGGAGCAGTTCTAAGTCTGTCTCAGTGCGCTCACCAGGTCCAGGGACTCACACTTGCTAATTTCCTCAGTTCCTGAATGTATATACTTGGTAGCTGATGGAAACCTCACAAGTTTCCTTGGGCCGTAGGGTAAGAGCTCTTGTGATGAAGATTTCAGGTGCAAGCTTCTGAAACAATACCTTTTCCATGGCTACTGGTTCAGAAGCCTGGGTGAGGAAAGATTTCAAGATCAGTGACAAAGAGATCTGGGGAGGACACATGGTATATGGACTTATGGGAATGAGTGCAAAGTTTGAATATCTTTGCATCTCTTATTTAGTGCCCCAGACAACATCCCTCACAGCATAGGCACTGAGCAACTATTAATACATAGAATGATTGAGTCTGATTTTCTCAGTGGTAACCTCAGGGCCAGCACAATGGACGCATAATGGAATGTTCATGGTGGCAGGAAGATGCATGTCTTTCCCACGCACCAAGACTAATACAGCTATTGCGATTGCCAAGTGTCCATCCACCAGGTAGACCAAACTGAGCTCCTCCCCCACCAAGATGGCACCAGTCCAAGAAGACAAAGCAGCCACTTAGCCGCAACTTGACATCATGGGATCCCTTCTGCTCTGTAAGAGGCAATAATTTATCTTGATTAGAATCAACAGATATTTCACATTTTAATTTGTCTTTCCTACCTTCAAGACCTCAGCTGGCACCACTGTTTGGGGGTTTCTAAAGCGTATGATCCCCTGACACAAGATCTACATAATATCCCGTCATACCAAGGAACCCTCTATTTCAAAGGAGGGATGGCAGTGAACACGTGACCATGAGTTTCACTTTCTCTGTGATACGATGTAACGTTCAGATGCTGCTAGTGTGTAGGAGTGTAAGAGTGATAAAATGGATATCTCAAGACAGCACCAGCTTGGAGATGATACCTTGAAATGATAGGGCTCTATCTTTCAGAACATACTGTACCTCTTTAATCAATGACCATTCTGTGGTGCTGGGCCCTGATATGTGAAAGTAGCTCCATCGTGTCTGACGTTTTGCAACCCCATGGACTGTAGCCCATCAGGCTCCTCTGTCCATGGGACTCTCTAGGCAAGAATACTAGAGTGGATTGCCCTTCTCTTCTCCAGATATTATTGCCCCTACCATGCGCTGTGCTGTGCTTAGTCTCTCAGTCATGTCTGACTCTTTGCAATCCCATGAACTCTGTCCATGGGGCTCCTGTGTCCATGGGGCTCCTCTGTCCCTAAGGATTCTCCAGGCAAGAGTACTGGAGTGGATGTATGAATCTGAGACCCCAAAGGGCAGAAGTCAAAGTGAACCTACTTCCATCATTTCCAGTGACCTAAGAGATTTGTGCATCCCATTCCCATAACTCTAGTCCTTGTGGGTTGGAAGTCTAACTCCCAATAAAAGAATACTTTCTTCAGGCAGATAGTGAGTCCCATTGAGCTATATAAGGTGCAACTGCTGTCTTGACATTTTAGGCCCTTTGTGACAAAAGACCAAACAGCAAGAAAAGAAAGCAGAGGTAATCGACTCTGATTAGGTGGTAGTGCTACTGTTACCAATTGGAACAGGGAAGAATGCATTTGGCATCAGGTGAGTGTGGCCATCGTGCCCTTCTCAAACATGATATACACATACATATGCATATATGTGTGTAAGTGTGCATACACACACACATACCTGCACATGGTATATCGCCTCTTGGTTCTGTTTCCCTGGAGCACCCTGACTGATGCAGTGCTCTAGCCAATGCCTGACAGGTCAACCACAGCTCGGGGTATCTGTGATACAGTATACATTTTTTGTTGCTTATTGCAAATCTGCCCAAAGCCACTTTTAGGCACATCCACCCCAGGGAGATAGGTTTTCTGCTGCAGTCCAGCCCTGGCAGGTCCTGGCAGAGCTCTCCATGCTCTGCAAGAGGACTTCTCACCGAATAGATGCCTGTCCCAGCATGCTCACCCTGTTGGCCTTTTCCTGCTCTTTTTACGGGGCCTGTCATTCCTTCCAGTATGAGGTGTCCCCACTGGCAAAGAGGTGATCAGGCACAGAGCAGCTCCTATCAAATTTCATTTTGCATCTTCGGCAGACTTCCTATGCAGACCTGCAGTAATTTATCAGTCAGTTCTTTCTAGGAAAAGAGGTGGGAGCTTGAGATGGGAGCGGGGACCGTGGTTTGCGCATTTGAACTCTCATCTGTTTTATTATTTAATTCCATTGCTGTGCAGACCCTCTTAGAATGCCATTTTAATGGTGATGGCTCTTACAGAAACTATCTCTGGTGTTCAGAAAAAGGCAACAAAACTCACTGACTTTCGGCTTTCGTTTGAAAGCTGGTTCACCTGGGTGAACAATAAAAATGGTGTGACCCTGACACACAAACCTGTCTCTTCCCCTCCTTGGATGTTCATCAAGTATTTACCTTAAAAGAACAGAGGGGAAACCAGATGCTGGCATCTACGAAATATTCTCCAGTTCTGTTAATCTATGTCAAGCCTCCACCACTGCCCTCTCCCAGCTTCCACTCGTGTAGCTCTGAGCCAAGTTTTGGAATCTGGAGAGCTGCATGCAGCTTCTTCAGGTTGGTTAGTGGTGAGGCTGTGAGCTGTGCTCAGTTCAGTCTTCCTTTGATAGCGAGAGCTTCTAAAGCATCCTGATCTTCAGCTGCACTTTGGTTTCTGAAGACGACCTTCAGAACATTATCTGATAACATGCTGATGCTTGGGTACCTCCAGCAGGCTGCATCCTGATTGCCTTCACTCCTCTCTGATGGGAAATATGAACATGTACACACAAAAACTCTCACTCACAGGCTTTCTCCTATGATGGCCAGCTTCCAGAACCTCTCAAGGCTGACAAGACTAACCCTAAATATGCTCTTCATGGAAGGCGCTGGACTTGAGCTGGATTTTGTGACAGCAGGGCAATGAGGTCTGGAGACAGAATCAAGTCCCACAGTTAGGCAAAGACAGGTGCCACCAACGCACCTGCATCCAGCCCACAACTTGATGCATTGAACCTATAGTGCTTTAAAGTCATTCTTTGAGCTTTTAAAATGTGTCTCCTGCCTAAGCTGTTCCTGGCCTCATACACCTGACGTGTAAATCCTTCTGCATGAAAGAAAGATCAAGTGAGCATCAGTCAGCGGCCACTGCCCTTAGACAAATGGAAGCTCCTTGCTCCTGGTAGGTTTCAGATGGATGAGCCCTAAAGGTGGGAGGATGGTGGATGGAGAAGCGAAGATATCCCAGAGCCTCATCCTTCACACACATGCAAGAGCACTGCACACACACACTTTGCCCACCTTCTTCCCCTGCATTCTCCTGAGATTTGACATTCTTGAGAGCCTCAAAGTGTACAGGAGAGATGGAATAGGACTTAGCAGTCCTGATACAAACAGTGAGCTCAAAGCCAGTATGTGGTCTGGACTGAAATATTTTGTTGTTTAATTTTTTAGGTCCCTCTATTTATCTCCTGACCCTGCCCTCAGCTTCCTACAGTGAGAACACTGGCACTTCAACAACGTGAGAGTGTTTACTGCTTTTATTTGTGTGTGAGTTAAGACCATGGATGAAAGGAGCTATATAGAAAACAAACTATGCTTACCAAAGGAGATAGAGGGGAAGGGAAGTTAGGAGTTTGGAATTAATGTATACACACTACTATATATAAAATATGTAAACAAAAAGTACCTACCATATAGCGCAAGGAACTAGACTTAATATCTTATAATAACCTATAACAAAAAATCTGAAAAAGAATATATGTATGTGTATATATATGAGACTGGAAGGTTACAGTCCATAGGGTCACAAAAAGTCAGACATGACTGAGCAACTAAGCACAGCGTATACATATTATGTATATATATATATATGTGTGTGTGTGTGTGTGCATGCACTTATATATATATGCATGTGTGCTGTTGCTTCAGTTGTGTCCAATTCTTTGCGACCCTATGGACTGTACCTGCCAGGCTCCTCTGTCCTTGGGATTCCCCAGGCAAGAATACTAGAGTGGACTGCCATGCCCTCCTCAGGGGAACTTTCCGACCCAGGGATCGAACTTGCGTCTTCTAAAATGCAGGTGAATTCTTTAGCTGAGCCATTGCGGAAGCCTATATATATAACTGGAATCACTTTGCTGTACACTTGAAAGTAATATAACGTTGTAAATCAACTATACTTCCATAAAAAGTAGATATAAGTAAATAAACATAAAAAAGAACGAGAGGCTGATGATTTGCTGGCATTCACCCCGAATCTGATCTGGGCTTCTCTGGTGGCTCAGCTGGTAAAGAATCTGTGCATGATGTGGGAGACTTGGGTTTGATCCCTGGGTTGGGACGATCCCCTAGAGAAGAGAACAGCTACCCTTTCCAGTATTCTGGCCTGGAGAATTCCATGGACTGTGCAGCCCATGGGGTCACAAAGAGTTGGACACAATTGAGCAACTTTCATTTCACCCCGTGTCTGATCTACCCGGAGATTTATGAGACACTCTCTCTTTGAAAGTATCTCTTGGAGAAATCATCTCCTCTCTGAGGTGTATGCTGTGTGGCTCTGTTGGGAGGCTTGGGCAGCTTTCCTGGAATCAGGGCGCTGGAAGGGATCTCAAAGCTTATCTACTTCCCTTCTTTAACAGATGACGAAATTGACAAATCTTTTCATCTGTGCTTTGAACTCATGATTTCACTTAATCCTCCCAGTGACCCTCTAAAATGGGCACTATGACTCCAAACTATGGGACAAGAAGCTAAGTACCAGAGAAATGAGAAATCCTGCCCACAAAGATTGTTAGCAGTGGGGGGAGGGATTGACCCCAGGTACCTTGATTCTCAGTCTAAGGTCTTTCCATCTTAATTAGGGGTTACTAAATGTTAGTCTACGGACCCATGCTGAGGCTTGATAATATTTTCATTCATCTGTGACAAAATATGAAACACATACATATGTCCACACATGCTTGCCAACTTCCTTTCTTGGGAAAGCCTATTTTTATGATGAGATGATGTCTTTCCTACATTTTTCATACAGTTTTCTTCTTTATAAGATTACAGTGATAATAGCTGGAGATGGTTTATATATTTTCCTGGCAATATAAAACACTGGCAATTGCATGACAGTCCTCAATGTTACTAAAAATCAAAAATCCCCAAATCCTGGAATATAGTATTCTACTACGCCATTCATTTTATTGGCAAAAGTGAGCAGGGGTTTTCTACAAGCATTTGACTCAACATCTCGTCAAGCAGCCATCATCATTCTATACCAGCACCATGGGTAAGACCCTCCTTTCAAGGAGCTGAAAACTCCTGCATTCTGAGGCTTGTGCATTCTGAGGAACAAGAAAAGTCCCAGGGATGCCATAAGATATCTGTGAGGAAGGGGAGGTTTTTAGCTCTCACTGAATCTTGAGGGCTTAGGAAGTAGACAGGCTGGTCTGACCCTGAATTTGGTCTTTCCTTCCCATCTCCAGGGCCAGATGGGAGAGACGATGCAATGCGTCGTGTGCCTGGCACTGCTCTCCTTGCCCCAGGTGGGGAAGTGTAGTAGTAAGAAGGAAGGATGCTCTGCAGTGCACCACGCTGGATGCCAGGGCCATTACTTAATAGGGGTGTGATCTTGAGCAAGTTTCTTTTTGAGCTTTACAGAGTTGTTGTGACAATAAAATTATATAGCTTAGACAAACACCTAATTCAGGAATCGTCCATATCAAAGTGTCCAGTTAGTGTTCCTCTCTGTCTCCTTTCGCTCACTTCGCCTTCCCGCTTTGCCTCTAGGGGCTGTCCTAGGCAAAACTATAAACTATCATGTCCTCGGTGACCTCATGTCTACACTCATGCACCTTTGGGTCCTTCCAGCCAGGGGAGATTGCTTTTTGATATACAAAGTCACATTGAGTGCTTCAGAGTTTGTGGTGAAAGGTGCTTAAGCAAGGGAAAAGAATTCTAGCAGTGGTATTCCAGCCTTCCTGACACACAGCTGTTGGGTCCCAGCTGCCCCCATGCAGGCAGGAGGCAGGTGCTGGTGCCAGGCTTGGGCTGGGCACCAGAGCCTCTGCTGTCACCACCCATCTTCCTCTTGCTCTGTGCACTTGGAGTCACAGCTGCCACCTGGGATGTCGCGTTCTGACATATGAGGCTGTGGGGGTCAGTGGGGCAGGGGTGGGGGCGAGCACTTGGCTCTCACAGCCAGGTACATGTCAAACCAAATTCCACTCATGATTGGGTGTCAAGCTTGGACTGAGGACTGATTTGGATCAGAGCGATCTGCTGAAGTCAAATGACAACGTTTGTCTGGCTGGGGCTTATTGGACAGGACATGCTCCCCGGCAGGTCCCAGGGACAGAGGCTTCAGCGGCAAAGCTGGGTGGGTGGAAGGCAAGTGGCGGTGCTTGATCCTCCGCCTTGTCTTCAAATTTGTCGCAGCTTGTGTTTGCTGACATTTGAGCAGATCGTACTCATGCAAATGGGCTATTTTGCTTTATTTTGAGTCTCCTACATGCATGAAGACTACTAACTGTCACAAAGGTTTCTTTCCACAGTGGTGGCTAACATCATGGTCACTCACCCAGTAGCAAGGGAGAGGCCTGGCAGGAGAGGAAGAGTGTTTAATATTGATGTGAGTCCTGAATAAATGAGGATTCGTAAGACACTGCTGCTGCTGCTGCTAAGTCTCTTCAGTTGTGTCCGACTCTGTGCGACCCCATAGATGGCAGCCCACCAGGCTCCCCTGTCCCTGGGATTCTCCAGGCAAGAACAGTGGAGTGGGTTGCCATTTCCTTCTCCAATGCATGAAAGTGAAAAGTGAAAGTGAAGTCGCTCAGTTGTGTCCAACTCTTCACGACCCCATGGACGACAGCCTACCAGGCTCCTGTGTCCATGGGATTTTCCAGGCAAGAGTACTGGAGTGGGGTGCCATCGCCTTCTCCTAAGACACTGTTAGATGGTGTTCAATAGCATAGGCTTTGAACTCAGACAGAACTGAGCCTGAATCTTTGCACTGATCCTTATTATTAATAGCTGCATGACCCTGGGAAATTTGAAACTCCCTGGGCCTCAGTTTTTACATCCATAAAATGGTGACCTAACAATACATACCGCATGGGAGTATCTTGAGGTTTAATTGAAAATGCATGCAAAGCTGTTTGCAAAAGGCCTGGAAAGAAGTACGGTCTTGGTGTTATTATGAGAAGGTTCTAATCTACTGCCACTTTAGTTTTGCCAGTTTATTAGGATTCTTTGTTTTGTCATCTGTACAAATAGATGAGCAAACTCTGGGAGATAGTAAAGGACAGGGAAATCTGGTATGCCGCAGTCCGTGGGGTGGCAAAGAGTTGGACATGGCTGAGCGACTGAACAGCAAGTAGGATAATAAGAGGGTGCCAGAAGAAAGAAAGTAAGAGGAGACCCAGCAGCTGGGGAACTGGAGAAACACTAGAAACAACTCGCTCACTTTAGGAATATTTCTAGTGGGATGTTCGGCCCTAGGAATTTCTGCAGTAAATTCTACAAGATTCATGATAATTGTCATAGAAGTCTAGCTTTGTAAAGGAGAGAGAGGAGAATAACTGAAGTATGAGCTCACGAGAGGACATATAATCACCATTAAAACAAAAACAGTTCTCTTGCTTCTCCAAACAAGTATAGAAAGATAATAACCGATATTTGATTGAAAGGATACCTTTAATGTCTTTGACCTTGAAGTGGGGGGATTGGGGAACAATTGAGGGGAAGTAGCCAACCAGGGACCTCCAGAAATTTCCCCTTCTTTTCCTTTGGAGGACAGCCCATGGTGCTGCAGCAACCTCATATCAGCTACTCTAAGACAATGAATGGTGGGCAGCATAGGCAGTTTGCCAAGAGGCCAAAGTAAGGAGGGTGAAACTAGAGGATCCCTGGGTACCATTGCTGAGAGAAAGGCCAAACTCAGATGAGAGGTTATGATCTAGATTGAGAGAAAGTGCAAGTCTTCCACTATGGGAGAGTCCAAAATGGATGCCATATGGAGTCAGCTTAATTTTTTTATGGATTTTATTATGAATATTTTTGACATGCCCACAAGTTCAGAGTACAATGTTACCTATAACCCAGTTTCAACAGCTACTTTTTTTCCACATGTGCTTCATTTTTTACCCCTTTTTAATCTTTCTAATAATTCATTTATCCACATTGTTTTTTTACACAGTACAATTTTAAGTATCTCCTGGATGTAGCAATTATTAATTAAGAATATTCAGTCTTGCATTACCACTTTAAAGAACTACAAAACTAAATTGAAAACATTAAAGATAGATTCGGTCCCTGGGTCAAGAAGACCCCCTGGAGGAGGAATGGCAACCCAATCCAGTATTCTTGCCTGGAGAATTCCAAGGACAGAGGACCCTAGTTGGCTACAGTCCATAGGGTCACAAAGAATGGGACATGACTGAAGCAACTTAGCACTCACACACTCTGCATATAAAGTTAAATAAGCAGGGTGACAAGGTACAGCTTTGATGTACTCCTTTCCCAATTTTGAACCAGTCAGTTGTTCCATGTCTGGTTTTGTTGCTTCTTGGCCTGCATACAGGTTTCTCAGGAGACTAGTAAGATGGTTTGGTACTCCCATTTCTGGAAGAACTTTCCACAGTTTATTCTGATCCATACATCAAAGGCTATAGCATAGTTAATGAAACAGAGTAGATATTTTTCTGGAACTCTCTTGCTTTCTACATGATCCAATGGATATCGGCAATTTGATCTCTGATTCCTCTGCCTCTTCGAAACCCAGCTTGTACATCTGGAATTTCTAGGCTCACATACTGCTGAAGCCTAACTTGGAGGATTTTGAGCATAAACTTGCTAGCATGTGAAATGTGTATGTGTGTGTGTGTGTTAGTTGCTCAGTCATGTTCGACTCTTTGTGACCCCATGGACTGTGGCCCGCCAAGCTTCTCTGTCTATGGGATTCTCCAGACAAGAATACTAGAGTGGATTACCATTCCTTTCTCCAGAGGAACTTCCCAACCCAGGGATTGAACCCTGGTCTCTTGCATCACAGGCAGGTTCTTTACCATTTGAGCTACAGGGAAGTCCTAAAAGGATTGGCAGTGATGGGATTCAAACACACGCTCCCGAAGAGACTGGAGCCTTAATCCAGCGCCTTAGACCTCTCAGCCATCAGTACAATTATATGGTAGTTTGAACATTCTTTGGCATTGCCCTTCTTTGGGACTGGAATGAAAACTGACCTTTTCTGGTCCTGTAGCCACTGCTAAGTTTTCCAAATTTGCTGACATATTGAGTGCAGCACTTTAACAGCATCATCCTGTAGGATTTTAAAAGCACAGCTTGAATTCCATCACCTCCACAAGCTTTGTTTATAGTAATGCTTCCTAAGGCCCACTTAACTTCATACTCTAGGGTGTCTAGCTCTAGGTGAGTGACCACATCATCACGATTATCCAGGTCATTAAGATCTGTTTCGTATAATTCTTCTGTGTATTCCTGCCACCTTTTTTTAATCTCATCTGTTTCTGTTAGGTCCTTACCGTTTCTGTCCTTTATTGTGCCCATCCTTGCATGAAACGTTCCTTTGATATCTCTAATTTTCTTGACAAGAATGCTAGTTTTTATCATTCTATTGATTTCCTCTATTTCTTTGCACTGTTCACTAAAGAAGATCTTCTTATCCCTCTTTACTGTTATCTGGAACTCTGCATTCAGTTGGGTATATCTTTCCCTTGCCTTTTTTCTTCTCTTCTTTCCCCATCTATTTGAGTCCTCAGACAGTCATTTTGCCTTCTTGAATTTCTTTTTCTTTGGAATGGTTTTAGTCGTTGCCTCCTGTACAATGTTAGAAACTTCTATCCACAGTTCTTCAAGCACTCTACCTTATCTAATCCCTTAAGTCTATTCATCATCTCTACTGTATAATCATGAGGAATTTTAGTTAGGGCATACCTGAATGGGCTAGTGGTTTTCCCTACTTTCTTCAATTTAAGCCTGAATTTTGCAATCAGGAGCTCATGGTCTGAGCCACAGTCAACTCCAGGTCTTGTTTTTGCTGATTACACTGAGCTTCTCCATCTTCAGCTGCAAAGAATATAATCAATCTGATTTCTGTATTGACCATATGATGAGGTCCAAGTATAAAGTCATCTCTTGGGTTGTTGGGAAATGGTGCTTACTTCAACCAGCATGTTCTCTTGACAAAACTCTGTTAGCCTTTGCCCTGCTTCATTTTGTACCCCAGTGCCAAACTTGTCTATTATTCTGGATATCGCTTGACTTCCTACTTTTGCATTCCAACACCCTATGATGAAAAGGACATCCTTTTTTGGTGTTAGTTCTAGGTAGAGTTGTAGGTTGTCATAGAATTAGTCAAATTCAGCTTCTTCAACATCAATGGTTGGGGCATAGACTTGGATTACTGTGATATTGAGTGGTTTGCCTTGGAAACGAATCCAGATCATTCTGTCATTTTTGAGGTTCCACTCAAGTACTGCATTTCAAATTTTTTTGTTGACTCTGAGGTCTACTCCATTTCTCCTAAGGGATTCTTGCCTACAGTAGTAGATATTATGGTCTACTATTATAAACTCACCTACTCCCATCCATTTTAGTTCACTGACTCCTAAGATGTTGATGTTCACTCATGCTTGACCACATCCAATGTATCTTGATTCGTGGACCTAAAATTCCAGTTTCCTATGCAATAATATTCTTTACAGCATCAGACTTTTCTTTCACCACGAGACACATCCGCAACTGAGTGTCATTTCCACTTTGGCCCCGCCACTTCACTCTTTCTGGAGCTATTAGTAATTGCCCTCTGCTCTTCCTCAGTAGCATACTGAACATCTTTCCACCCGCGGACCTGATCTTCCAGTGTCATATCATTTTGCCTTTTCATACTGTTCATGGGGTTCTCTAGGCAAGAATACTGGAGTGGGTTGCCATTTCCTCCTCCAGTGAACCATGTTTTGTTATGACCTGTCCGTCTTGGGTGGTTGTGCATGGCATGGTTCATAGCTTCACTGAATTATGCAAGCCCCTTCACTATGACAAGACGTGATCCATGAAGGAGATGAAAAATTGTATAAGCTCAATATAAGCACAAGAAATACCTGCACATATTCCTATTAAAGTAAGACATTTTTGTAACTTGGCTATCCAAGTAAAGATCTGCATGGAAGGAAGAAAATGCTGTGCTGCTTGAGTTTACACTGATTTTTTACAGGCAAGGCATGTTGGCACAACCAGGAATTGGTATAACCTTCACATACTGTGCCTCTATACAGAACCATTTCATTCTTCCTGTATCTTCCCTGAGTGAAGTTTAGTAACTGACAAAGTCAAAAGAAATACTCCTTTTGAAAAAAGTCTGAACAGGGAAAAAGGAAAAAATTAGGAATAGTTGTCATTGAAGTTGAATGGCATCTTTGACATCTCAGATTTAGCCAAATGTCATTAGGTTGGATTTGGATAGCTGAATACTGCTGATATTTGTGCCCTTCAGCAAATTCTATATTTGATTCTCTCATCCCAAGGGCTTTTGTAAAACAGCATCATATCAGGAACAGAACTGCAGTCAGCCTCCTAGTCATTATGATGGAATAAATGGTAATACATATAACACCCAGCAATGAAAAGGCCAGTGAGTGGAGGGGAAGGATGGGGTGCAATTACTTTTTTCACAATTTATCCATTGCCTCTGACTGTATGTTCTGGCTGAACTTCTATTTTTTATTTCTTATAAAATTTCAGAAGTTAACCTTATTTTTCAGATATTAAGCATATTCAGAGGCATGAATGTTTGGAGTTATATAATTCTTATTTTCATAGGGGCTCAGATATAAGCATATAAATATATCAATAAATACATATATACAGAAAGAGTGGTAATAAAATCTGTTTTTTTAAAAAGTCTGTCAATTATGAGTCTTTATTTATTAGCAATTATGAGTCTTTATTTATTACTGCATTTACAAAATACTATTTATTGTTCTTTGAAAAGATGCAGAACAGACTATGACCAATACAGAGAATGTTTAAGGGTAGTATTGTCAGATCAATACCAAAAGAACTGTTTTATAACTACACTTTGTCTGTGATGGGATAGACTTGGCTCTGCTTCTTCCTGGGTTCTTATGCCTTATGTACCAAGGTACCCAAGCTAGAAATTTGGGTATCATTCATTACTACTCCCATTATCTACCCATAGTACATGCACATTACTGCCAAATTCTTATTATTTAACCACTAAGTAGTGATGGAATCTATTGTTATCTGGCCTCTCTCATTGTCCTCTTTGTCAAGTCCCTCCTCCCAGCTTTCTCATGGTCTCCCAGATTCCGTTCTCATCCTCTTCTAACCCATCACCCACACTGCTGCTCTTTGGTGCTCATTAGAAATCGCAGATTTGACTTATTCTGTATGCATGCTAAATCGCTTCAGCCGTGTCCAACTCTTTGAGACCCTATGGACCATAGCCCGCCAGGCTCCTCCGTTCATGGGATATCTCTCCCTCAAAAATCATCAGTGATTCCTTTCATCTTCAGAATAAAATCCTAACTCATCAGCATGGGATAGACTTTTCCACTGTAGTTCTTGTCCTATCTGTCAACGTTCCTTCACCCACAATCTGTACTCCAGCCACCCTGGACACCTGTAACATGACTCACATGCTTGCTGAATATTGAGTACTTCCGCCCTCTTGGAGCCAGCTATCTGAATTGTCTCCACTCACTCCTCTACTATCCCTCTTTGTTGTCAGACTCACTTCAAGAGCCAACACACTCTCATATTCCCTCAGAAGCCTTTGTGAATCCCCCTCCATCCCAGCTGGTTCCCTTTTTACACTGCCTGGAAACTTGTACATATACCTTTTACTGCATTCATCACATTTGATTGTAATTGTCTGACTACATATGTGGCTCTTTGTGTCATGCTGGATCAAGATCGCTATTGTTAGTCAACTCCAAATAGATGATCTATGACACATCTCAAGAATACAGAATAAGAGAATTAAGAATCAAGTAAGAGGGTAAAAAAAACCAAAGTCTTCCCTACTTTTGAGTGTCTGAATTTCTCTGATCCCAAGACCCCATAAGATACTGAAGTTCATTGTAAATAATCAGAAATAACATGTTATTACAGTCTTATCATAGAAAGTTGAATTTTAATGCCTTTGATATGTATTATTCAGCAATATAATTTGTATGATATATATTGACCACGTTACTGTTTTTCCCATGCAACACTTCTGCCTGACTATGTGTGTGAAGGAAACATTTCCTCATGACTTCCTTGGCCAAGGGAACTAGAAAAATCCAGTCCCACCTTATTCTACCTATATTAATTCTACTGGGGACTTGTTATTAGAACATGTTATATTAGAACATGGTTTTCAAAAAAAAGATGGTTCTAATTAAACTCTGCTGCTGCTGCTGCTAAGTCGCTTCAGTCGTGTCTGACTCTGTGTGACCCCATAGACGGCAGCCCACTAGGCTCCCCTGTCCCTGGGATTCTCCAGGAAAGAACACTGGAGCGGGTTGCCATTTCCTTCTCCAATGCATGCAAGTGAAAAGTGAAAGTGAAGTTGCTCAGTCGTGTCCGACTCTTCATGACCCCATGGACTGCAGCCTACAAGGCTCCTCCGTCCATGGGATTTTTCCAGGCAAGAGTAGTGGAGTGGGGTGCCATCGCCTTCTCTAAATTAAACTCTACTATTTACAATTGTGATACACTGTAAAAGTTACCTAATGTTCTTGAATATGATTGTCCTCAACCAAAAATGAGGCTTCCCTGCTGTCTCAGACTGTAAAGAATCGCCTGCAATGCAGGAGACCTGGGTTCGATCCCTGGATTGAGGAGATCCCCTGGAGAAGGGAATGGCAACCCACTTCGGTATTCTTGCCTGGAGAATTCCATGGCCACAGGAGACTGGCAGGATACAGTCCATGGGATCACAAAGAGTTGGACACAACACCAACGACCAAACTGGTTGTTGTTAAGGATTAAACAAGATAATGTATAGAAAGTGCTTCCCAAAGAACTTGGTACATAGGAAGCATTCACAAAAATATTATTGTTATCATTATAAAAGAGGAAAACTAAGAAGAATCACTTCCAAGATGTTAGCTCCTCATGCTCACAGGAAGGCAGAAAGGACAATGGTTTTTGATGAATCTTTGGAAAATTACACTTGAGCTCCATGACTGAGCACACCCTGTAGTCTGCCAGTTGGATGCAGATTTAGAATTTTCCTCCAATGGTCTTGGTGGTATTGATATTATCAGTATTGGAATCTATGTCTCCAAAGGGTCAGACAATTCTGAGACTCACTGAGCAACATCCTCTTAAAAGGCGGTGACCAAAGTGGAGGAATATGGAAAAGGAAGGAGAGAGAGAAGGAAGCTGCTGAGGCTTCCAACCCCCTGAGAGATAAAGATGATGGGATCTCAGCCATACCCTTAAATAATAAAGAGTGATGGCAGAGAAAAGCTGACAGTTTGTGACATGTGACTTTTCTTGTGACCCAGAGACTAGATTTGTTTCTAAATGGGAAGAGCTTGCGTGGTGACATCAGGAGCAGTTTCTGATACAGCAAGTAGCTCACATCCCCCTCAGTGGCCAGTGGCCAGAGGGAAAGAAATTATTCAGAGAACTGGAGTCCTGCCTTGAATACTAAATTGATAATACATTATTAAACTTTCCTTGAGCCATTCACCATACCCTTTCTGGCACAGAAATTTCCCTTGGTCAAAAAAAAAAAAAAAAAGCAGTCTCTGAGGTTTTGAATTTACCAAACAGATTAAAGTCTTCCTAGATAAGAAGTTGCTTTCACTTTATTGAAGAATTCACTAAATTCTGTTAGAGTTGTTTGCAAGGTGTTTTTTTTTTTTTTAAAAACATAATGAATTTACCTAATACATTTTCAATATAGGTCAGTATCTTTTATCATCAAAATGCACACATTCTTTGCCTCTGCAGTCCCTCTGTGGGGATTCCAGATTGGGAAAAGCAGACCCCAGTGCGCATGATTTCCATACGTGAGTGGTCATGACATTCATGATCACTGCAACAAGTTGAAAGCAACCTGAACATCAATGAAAAGGAGAAATTAAAATAGGAATATCACGTTACAGAATGTCTCATAAGCTATTATAGAAAATAAACAGGAGTTGTATGTATTGCCCTGAGATGTGTCCAAATATATAATTTAAGAGGAAAAATGCAAATTTCAGAGTAATATATAAGCGCTTGTATAAGCAAAGGAAAGGGTATAAACAGTGCCCCCAGCTGCTAATACTGAGTATTTAAGGAGGTGTATGATAATTAACAAGTGAAGCAGATTCTTTATTTATTCAAACTAGAATAAATGAAGTTAGGCAAGGTTATTTCAGGACTAAAAAGTAGGGAAGGCAGGATACAATTTTTTTGACTGTGCTTTGAGTCAATGCATAGTACATGTGATTTCATTTAATCCCTACAATTCAGTGAAATAAATATTAGTAGTCCCATTTTACAGGTGAGATGAAGACACTGAAGCTCAGATAGACTAGATGATTTGTTTTAACATAAATAGTAAGAAGTAGAACAAATAATTTAACCTGAGTCTGTCTGTCTTTGAAGGCTATTTCTTTCCACAAGCCCAATTTTAAAAGTAATTTCATTGAAAAGTATAGATTTCTTTCTACATGGCTTTTATAGATATAAATAAAGAATATTCATTTCTAGTTTGTTACATGTCTTACATATCTGAAGAAGAAATTCACTGAAACTAAAAATGTTATGTTTAGATTTTTCTTACGACCTTGTCATGAACCTTCCTCTATATGTCTAATGATGAAATTGCGTTAACCGATTATTGTTTTACTATGCAATTTCATTGTTAGTTGTATCGAGGAAGGTTCCTGACAAGGTCGTGAGAAAAATCTGGACATAATTCATGCCTAACTTATGCCTTGAAAACCCACAGCTGGGAAGGAGGAATGATATGATCTTTGTTCTTTGTCTTCCACTTCCCCGTTTTATCTGTTGGACAGCCTGAGGTCCGAGCAGGGGAAGGTCAGTTGAAGAGGAGCAGACTTTCAGGTCCCTGGCGCCACAGTAAACCTTTCTTGACCAACCTTGACTGTCTAGGTTGTTCACCCCATACTCTTACTTCTGAAGTACTCTCCCCCATGTGTGTATGCACACTCAGTCATGTCCAACTCTCGGCGACCTCATGGACTGTAGCCCGCAGGTCTCCTCTGTCCATGGAATTCTTCAGGCAAGAATGCTGGAGTGGATTGCCTTTTCCTTCTCCAGGGGATCTTTCTGACGCAGGGATTGAACTCGTGTCTTTTGTATCTCCAAGGGAAGCAATGTGAAAATCCCTGTCATGTCTGACTTTTTGCAACCCCATGGACTATACAGTCCATGGAATTCTCCAGGCCAGAATACTGGAGTGGGTAACTGTTCCCTTCCCCAGGGGATCTTCCCAACCCAGGGATTGAACCCAGGTCTCCTGCATTGTGCACAGATTCTTTACCAGCTGAGCCACCAGTGAAGTCCAAGGATACTGGAGTGGGTAGCCTACCCCTTCTCCAGGGGATCTTACCACCCCAAGAATTGAACCGGAGTCTCCTGCATTGCAGGCAGATTCTTTACCAGCTGAGCTACCAGGGAAGCCTTCTTGTAAGGTAATTCAAGCCCAGGGAGTTTCCATAGGACCCGCTTGGTCATAGGACACTCATTCATCCTTGCCAGACCACAGGGTGGTAGCATAGCTGGCCCCTTGCTATTGTTCTCTCTTCTGATCTCACCACTGTGCATGGTAACAGCTGGTCTCCAGCTTTCTGAATTCTAGGAGGAGAGCAGGCATCAGACATGAGTTTCATATGCAATCTCAAAGACACCTTCCGTGGACCCTCCAAGACCCTTTCACCGCATCTCTTTCCTTCTGCCCTGCAGCCTTCTATACTTCCAAAATATCCAGTGAGTCAGTGAGAGACCTTTTTCCACTTCCCACAACACCCTCAGTCTCTACGAGTATTTCTCTTGGGTCCTCATTAGTTGATCTGGAGGAAGGCAACTGGAAAAGGAAAGTAAATGGGTGAGAGATATCACTGTCTACATGGTTAGTCTAAAAACCTTCTTTTAGTGAATCTCTA
Organism: Bos indicus x Bos taurus; assembly: GCF_003369695.1. Classification (NCBI taxonomy): domain Eukaryota; kingdom Metazoa; phylum Chordata; class Mammalia; order Artiodactyla; family Bovidae; genus Bos; species Bos indicus x Bos taurus. The sequence continues at coordinate 4,105,302 of NC_040078.1, read as the reverse complement.
AGTCATCCATTTGAATCTCTGCATGTGTCTCATATTCACTGCTGGCCATTGCTGGAGAGATGCTGCTTCCCTTGATCATCTTTTGGCAAGATGTTTCTATTTCCTGTCTTTAAAGTGAGGAGTTACTTCTCATCTATCATTCTTAGCTTTGGGGTTTGAGCCAACATTCCAGGATACTGGGGAAAGTTCCACTCAGCATCCTGTTATCTAAGAAAAAATGCCTTTCTTTAGCTCAAGAATTCTTCAAAAAAATTGAATTTCAAATCCTTCAAAAGAGAGAGCCAAGTCATAAAATCATAGACATTTTAGAGCTTAAAGAGATCTTCGAAGTAACTACCTTTTCATTATGAAGAAAATACGTTCCAGAAAGAGCAATTGACTTACCCAAGGTCATGGCTACAAGAGGTAGTTAAGGGTAATGATGGATCTACCAATAGAGTCCTCACTTGATAAAGGAAAGTACTTTTTCCTTCATTGTGATGCTTCTCTATCATTATCATCCTAAATTTATCATTGGGGGCATACTGGAAAAAATTTATGACTGAATGATGTTTTGAGATACCAAAATTATAGTAAAACATATTCATCTGGAACATAATGAAAGGAACCTGAAGCAATGGGAATTCTTACACATTCTTTATTTTGCTTTTATAAGGAAAGAGTAAGTGACATGTAAATAAATATCAAGGTCTTATCCAAAAAAGAAATGTTCAAGGTATGTCATTTCTTGATGAATTGGGTTAATGCAATTTCTATTTAAAAATTGAAATCATAAGCCTTCATATTTCTATAGTTTTTGCCACTTACAAAGAGCTTTTCACATACATCATCTGAAATTCCACACTGAGAAGTAAGGTTATATTAATGACCTCGAAGCACCGTGAGTGCCTTTTGAATTATTAAAGCAAGATGGAATTTTGTTCTGAGTAAATTAGCATTAAGTATGTTATTTAAAATAATCCTTCCACATATGATATTAGTGGATAAAAATTCTCAGCTAACTAGAATGTTCCAACAACTAAAGGACTTAACTTTCCCAGCCATTTTGAATATTGAACTGCTATTTTGATGCCTGGAGAAGAAAATGGCAACCTGCTCAATTATTCTTCCCTGGAAAATTCTATGGACAGAGACACCTGGAGGGCTACAGTCCATGGGGTCACAAAGAGTCGGACACCACTGAGCATGTATGCATGCACACACGCATTCTGAGGTCCTTATGATGGGCAGACACTGTTGCCTAAGACAAAGTCCTCAAGTCTTTTCTTTTCCAATAGGTATCAAAACCCTTAAATTATATTCTAGAAATTTATCCTAAGAAAATAATTCGGCAAGCAATAAAGATGCCTTGTTAAGATATTCAGTGCTATACTATCTTATTATTTTCAATATTAGAGAAAAAAACATCAATATCTAATAAAACGATAATGGACTAAAAGATGTTACATGACAATGAAATGGAATTCTATACAGTCAGTAAAACTGAGGTGTGGAAGGTTATTTAGTGATATCTGGATGTGCTAATGTTATTTTGTTTAGTGAAAGATTTAGGCCTAAATGCGTATGGCAAAATTACAGTTGTGTTTTAAAGTTATTTATCTATAAGTTCATGTGTGCCAGCAAGAATACTGCTGAGAAATGGACACCTTTGGCTTCCTGCCTCTAAGAGTCTGTTTGTATGAGCTGATGAAACAAATGCTTTGGACTGAGGGAAAGCTGGCAATGGAGATACCCAAGAAGATGAGATTAGGATGATTTCAATGACATGGACTCTACTCCAAAACCCAGCCAGAGAGTCTGGTTTTGTGATTCAACTGAGAAAAAAGTTAAGAAGAGAAGCTGAAGGCTATGTTGGTAAACATCAGCAGCCTCTGAGCACTCAGTGATATCTCTTCAAGACATCAGCTAGGTAACAAAGTTTCAGAGGCGTGGGAGGAAGTCCACCCTGGCCCAACCTCCGACTCAGTTCTGGGTGGCACCAGAAGAGGAGTCATCACAGGGAGGGCAGCCACTTCACAGGTGGAGATGAGGCTGGAGCAGAAGAGAGGTGAGTTCCCAAGCATATGTGAGATACATCATCACCCATCGTCCCCGGAAAATACTATGACATGCCCTGAGGCAGAGCTGTAGTTCAGGCTGAGTAGGTGAGGGCTGGGATTTATCACAGTTTGTGTCTTAATCTGATGCAGCACTATTGACCTCTGAGGCCAGAACATTCTTCGTTATCAGGGGCCATCTGTGCATATAGGATGTTTAGCAACAGTACTGACCGCTATTCGCTAGATGGCAATAGTCACCTCTCAACTTGTGACCAAAAATATTCCCAGATATTGTCAAATGTCCATTGGAGGCAAAATCTCTCCAGGCAGAGAACCCCTAATCTAATATAACTGCAGCTGCAATCACAGATTGGTGAGAGTCGCTGCATGAAAACCGCTAACATTTGTTTAGTCTTTACAGTGCCCTGGGCCCTCTCCTAAGAGCTTCCAGTCTTAAACTTATGGTTCGTTCACAGCTCCATAAGGTGGGTTCCATACTTTATTTTACTGATGAGGAGACTGAAAGCAGAGGAGATAAGTAACTCTGCCAAGCTCACACACTATGATACTGCAGAGCTGATTGGAATGCACGTATTCTGGCTTCTGAGATCTTCCAACAATATATTAACAATTGTGGACTTTCTGTGTGACTACCATCTTTCCTTCTTGTTGTTGTCACTGTTCTTTTCAAATACTTTCCAATACAAGAAATCACCTCAATTACTGATTAAGCGAGCAGTTCAATAAGATCCAGTGTTGCAGGATTCCTGCCCTGAGCCCAGTTGGGTGATGAGCATATCCGAGCAAGGGCCCCCATGGATCTACTGGTCCGTGATTCCGAGAAAGGATCAAGATAGCCAACATGATGTTTTAAATATTTATTTATTTGTTAGGCTGTGTTGAGTCTTAGCTGCAGCACATGGGGTTTTCATTGTGTCATATGGTATCTTTCATTGGAGCACATGGACTCTCTAACTGTGGTGTGCAGACTTAGCTGCTGCTCTGTGACATGTGGAATCCTGAGTCCCTGACCACAGATCAAACCCAGGTCCCTCGCATGGTGTAGGGAAAGAGCAAATTAGCCGAGATGGCGTCTTCAGGTTTTCTTGCCCCATGTTTTGTAAATAATGACTATGTAACAACTGAGACCATTTATAGCACTGTGCATGTGCGTCACGAGGTCCTGCTTGGTCACGGGTTGTGTGCAGTATGGGTATATGCACTCCATCTAGAAAGCAGTGGCGTTTACTGCTGCATCACAGCTGCGTCCATTGGGTCAGCCACGAGAGGAGAGAACAGAGCATGTCTACTGCTGCGACTGCTGTGCCAGCCAGGAGAGAATGCTGTTATGGCCACTGTGGCAGCCAGGAGAGAGGTTGTGTTGTATCGGGTTATGCTATGGCTGCTGCTACGGCTTCTGCATCAGCCAGGAGGGAATAGATGTGTCTGTAGTACCTGCGGCTCCTTGAGTCCCCTACCACTCTTAGCTCACACCTGCCTACCCTGGGTTCAGCGAACAGTGCGCACAGTGAGATACAACAAGACAACTGGTATCACAAACAGGATGAAGAGCAATACACGTGGCAAAGCATATTCTCAGCCAGTGGACCACCAGGGAAGTCCTGGCCAATACGATTTTAAGCTAAGACTGAGGAACAGCAGGATGAGAGGCCTGACAGACTGCGAGCCCTCGTGGTTTGCTAAACTGTCCTCCCCTTCCTCCTCATTGCCTGGTGCAAGGGCTACTACCCAATCTGAGCTCCTGGCCCACCACCTACAGGCACCCCCCCCTTCAGAAGCCACTGAGCCCTCTGGTGGACCCTGGTGCTGTTCCTGGGTAGAGGGCTGGTGGGGTGTGGGTGCCCCGGCTGGAGGCCGAGGCCCCAAGAAACAGAGGGCTGAGGCCTATGGGCTGGGGTCTGCACCCTGTGCATTCACTCTGGCTGCGGCAGGTGTTTGGGTAGTGATTCTCACTACCCAAATAATTCTGGGGCTCTCAGCGGAGCATTTATTTAGCAAAGCCTGTCTGTCAGTCACTGCTGACGCTCACTCCTTAATGGCACTTCCCTTGTCATTTGGCTGGGGTCGCTTTTATCTTAAGTGAATTTAACAACGGTGAAAGGTGCCAGTTGGAGATCCCCAGAGAGGAGCTTTGCCGGAAGAGCAGTTGGAGTGAACATTTCTCGATCAAATCACCTCCGCTGCCGCACCCCAGGAGGTAAGTAACCCCCTGACTGCAGGGTACCCCAGAGGCCCGGCTGAGCCAGCCCAGCTCTCCCCACAGCTCATCTGGCATCCTTAAGGGAAGCTAGCTGCATGAAGCACTACAAAACAGGGAGGCATCTTCCATTTGCTTTTTCCTTCATTTTCACACCCAGAAGTGTTTCAGGAGGAATTTAATCTCTGTTTCCAGTTCATTTACACTTAACTTGTCACAGGATTCTTTCCAAAGAGCCATTTTGTGCCCGAGAGAACTAGTGAGCTTCTAAAACATATATCCACCTTAAAAAAAATTTTTTTTTTTAATTTCCTGGGTTCAAAGCAATGTCTAAGATACACATGAATGTGAGACGGTTTTAAATTTCAAATCCAGTTAAGATTTTAAGACTGGCTCTGGGAAGCAGCCCATCTAGCAATTCAATGAATGAGAGGTGAAAGCAGGTATCATTTTTGTCCTCTTAGAGCTGGGAGTTGATCTTGGGGTGCGAAATGAGTGAGCAGGAGAGGGAAGCAACAGAGGAAGCAAGAAGATAAAGAGAGAGGTTAAATAATAATTCTAGTTGCCTTGTCCGACCTCTTACTATTTACTAGGCTCTGCACTAAGCATTTTGTATATGATTTCTTACAACAATCAATTTGGGGGCAATGCTGAAGCTACCAGGAAAGAAGTTTCCCTATTTCATAGATGAATAAACTTAAGTGTAGAAATTAAGTAAAATTTTCAGTTCACACAAGTAGTAACTGAAGCATCCAGAACTGAATCCAGCTCCATCTGAATCCAAATTAGCAACCCCGAAATGGGGAGAAAATACACAGAAAGCAGAAGAAAGGGACAGTTCCATCCCTTTTGGGATGCCACTCTATGCTGGCAGTGGAGTGTAATACAATGCAGAGCCTCTTTTCCTGTTTCCATACTTATTGCCTCAGAAAGCATGATGGGATGGACAGTAAGCCTGGCTGATTTCTGTCGTCCTTGTGTAGACTGTGCTTCCATGGAAAGAGCTTCCTTTCAGTTGCAGCGATAGGGCACTGGCTCCTACTCACCCAGAAAACTAAGCCGGAGGTACAGCTGGAAAGGGCTGAGTGTTCTGTGCGTTAGTCACTCAGTCGTGTCCAGCTCTTTTTGACCCCATGGACTGCAGCCCACCAGGCTCCTCTGTCCATGGGATTCTCCAGGCAAGAATACTGGAGTGGGTAGCTTTTTCCTTCTCCAGGGGGCCTTCCTGACCCAGGGATCGAACCCACATTTCCTGCACTGCAGGCAGATTCTTTACAGTCTGAGCCACCAGGGAAGAGCTAGGAAGGGCTGACCTTTAGGTAAAATCTGACTTTACTCCAGAAGAGAACTGGTGACAATTTCCTAAGTACTGAGGCTAGTTATTTCTGGGGAAACTTGTATTTTTAAGACAAAATTCCTTTATATGTCCTGGAGACTGAAAAAGAAGAAACAAGTGTGTGAGTGCTTGTGTGTGTGTTGACGGAATATCTGCGGAAGCCACTGACAATCTCCAGCACTACCAGGATCCTCGTTGGCTTTTCCTGGTTGAGCAGCACTTTGCTTGAAGCCTTCTGTCCCACTCCGTTTAGTTCATGAAGTGCTGAGGACCTCTGATGGCAATACTGTTGTACTTGATATTAAACACACCACAATGAGGAGAAAGCTATTTTGTTTACTTTGGTGGTTTTCTCCAGCATCACTGCCTTTTGTGCGATTTACATAGATGACCCTGGATCTTTCCTAGGGTAAAGGCACTCATAGGCTCCTGGGTACTTCTTTTTTTCATCTAGTATTTAAATATGCACTACGCTCACTTTTATTTCAAGAAGGACATTTTACTAAATAAGTGTAGAACTCCCAAAAGAGATGAGAAAGTGCTAATATAGAGTGCTCAAGATTTGACCACAAGCCCGGCCACCGTAGAGAAAAGAGTCTTGTACGTTCATGCCTGAGGAAAGAGAAATTCGAGGGAATGGGAAAATGTGAAATGAAACCAAGACAGGGGCTTTCCCTGGGTCCCCAAAGCTCATAAATTATCTTCGGATGCAAAGGCATGGAAGATGACAAAACTCTATCCTCCTCCAAGAGCCGAGGCTGGCATTAGATGTTACCAAGGATTGAAAAGTTCAAAGAAGAAGGAAAGATGTCAGTTTCAAGAGGAGCAGCTATTTGAAACAACCTGGGATAGATGAGCCTTGATCAACCTCCCTCTACTATTAGCTACCCTGGCATCCGTGGTCTACTGCACACAAAGCTATGTTTTACCACCACTGTTTCATGTGGACACCTGTTTCCTCTCATCAACTGCCACTCAAAAACCCCCAAAGTCTTCTCCTTATCTGCATCCTGAGCTCCAAGCTTGTTCCCCCAGCCTCAAAGTTCTTTTTCACTTCTACTCTCAACATTTCCTCAACAGTGCACACCAGCACTCCCTTCTATTAAAGCTGATATGTTTGTCACATAGGGTGATCCTCTGTCTTAGTTTGCCAATGGAAGGGGTTCCCAGGACACAGGATTTTTGGTGCTAGATCCAGGAAAGTCCTGGGCAAGCTGGGATGAGTATGTTACTCTCTTTAAGTCACTCTCGGATGAGCAGATTTTGAGTTGTTCTGCTTCATACCTCTCATACTCCTCCTCTTGCTTGGAACACCACCTCCTTCTGTCTGCCTACTAGGAACTTATTCATCTGCCAAGATCCATCTCAAATTCTAGCTCCTGGGTGAATCTTTCCCAGGTCCCTCTTCATGACAAACCATTTCTATTTTCTTTGAAACCTTGCAGCTCTGATTACATGGGTGATTCAAAGGAAAGCAGTAGAGTGGTCAGGAGCATGGATTAATGAGGTAGGTAGGTATGCGTTCTAAATCTGAAGTGACAGTTACTAATTAAATACAGTTATTTAACCTTTCTTTCTCAGTTTTCTCATGGTGTGTGTGTGTGTGTGCGCGCATGCAATGATAATATTTAGCTCTTTGGGAAGTTGTGAAGCTTGGGTGAAATAACACACTTAGCACCTGCATCATAGGTGGTATGTTAATATATGTATAATAAATGTTACTACCTTTGGTTCCTTCATTCAATGAGTATTATTTGTTGCATGCCTTCTATGTATCCGATTCTATTCCATGAAATGGACAATGTCCCCATCCTAAGGAGCTTAGATGCTAGCGGAGAAGGAGGGGGGAGCATAAACTGCAAACTATGGCCAATGGTGTTAAGTGCTAGAAAAATAGGACAGAGAGGGGAGATAGTGAGTGCTTTGTATCAGGGTGATAAGAGGGTCTCAAGCAAAGACTTGATGGAAGTGAGGGGTAGACCCATGCAGATATCTTGAGAAAAGAGGTATACAGATGGAAGTGACAGCAACCAAGTACAAAGTACCAACAGTCCATCTTGGTGTTTTGGAGGCAACATGGCTGAGCAGAAGGGAAGAGGAGAGTGATAGCAAATGAGATTAAAGAGGTTATGAGGGAGGAACAGACCCGGAGAAACATAACTGAAGGGCTTTGGATTTTGCCCTGAATATGAAGGCATGACATTGAGCTATTTTGATCAGAGGAATGACACTTTTTGACTTCACATTTTAAGAATCATTCTTGCTGCTGGCATGAGGATAGACTGTAGGTTGGCAAAGGTGGAACATAAGAAACCTCCCAGGAGACTGTTGTGGCTGGAAAGTGAATGAGAGAGGAAGGTAAGCTAGGTAGGTGGGACAGGTGAAGGTTATAGGAGTTCTAGATGCTGGCTGTTTTGGGAAGTAGAGCCAATGCACTTGCCTATAGAGATTTGTTGGCCTCTATTCAGGAACAGCTCTCAGATTTTTGAAAAAAAGAATAGAGTTGCCATCAACTGGGATGAGGAAGACCAGGGACACCAGGTTGGGAATGAAGACCAGAAGCTGAGCTACATGGTAAAGTGTGTGGAACCCATTAAACATCAGGTGGGGATGCTGAGTTATGTTAACCAGGCAAGTCTTATTTACTGTTTTTCATGGTGATCTGGAATGGTTCAGGGGAGACTCTAAATTTTTGGAGGGTAATTAACGGTCCTTCCTCAAATCTACCTGCTGCTGCTACTGCTGCTAAGTTGCTTCAGTCATGTCCGACTCTATGCAACCCCACAGACGGCAGCCCTCTAGCCTCCTCTGTCCCTGGGATTCTCCAGGCAAGAATACTGGAGTGGGTTGCCATTTCCTTCTCCAGTGCATGAAAGTGAAAAGTGAAAGTGAAGTCGCTCAGTCGTGCCCGACTCCTAGCGACCCCATCATAATTTCTCAGTTACAAATGGATTACATATCAGTGATTACACATTTGTGGCCTGCTGTGTAATATACCAAGGGGCAATTTCATGATGGAGTATCTCACTATTAACTGTCGAAGCAGTTAACTCAGCTTCTGAAAGTGTTCAGGTTTAGAGTTGGAGAGAAGCTTAGATATCTGAGTTGGTTGGTATAATTTCAAGTTACAAAATAGTACCTAAAGAAAAAAAAAAGTATTAACTCCCACACCTAGTCCATCATGCATATGTGCGTAAGTGTGGGGAAGGTCTCAGAGCTGAGACAGGCATTTAAATTTCACTCTAAAAAAATTCCATAACATCAGAGTAAAATAAACATTAGCAGAGACAACTGTGCAATATATTTTTTATTGGTTGAAAGTAAAAGATGTTTTCTGAAATGTTACACTTACCAGGTCAAGCCTTCAGAAATGAAGATAGTAGTATCTACCAAGATATTAAATGAAATAGAGACCACAAGATAAAACTTATGCAAAATAAGGCATGGATAGGTTCATAGGCAACAACTTTTATATTTGACACAATTCTTTGTTTTATATTATTACTATATATTTATTACAGTATTTCTAAACACACTTTGAAAAAGGAAAGTAACAATCTCTAGTGTCTTGTAATTTAGACCAAATCTACCTAGGAATACCGTTTAACCAAAAGGTCAGATCCATCATTTTGTACATTCTTCTGAACCTCCTCCAGTTGGTAGAACAATACTAGGTGTAATAAATACTTGGTTTGTATTGGGTAGAGACAGCAGAAATTGAAGAGCAGGAACTTTGGATTTTATGAATATTTAAAAACAGAACCCTCATAACTCTAAGTCCTTTTTGTAAAAGAACTTGTTTCTCTATGTGGAAGCCTTTTGAAAGCACCTTGCACATTCTAGGGGCTTTCCTGGTGGCTCAAACATTAAAGAATCTGCCTGCAATCCTTGGGTTTGGAAGATCCCCTGGAGAAGGTCTTGGCAACACACTCCAGTATTCTTGCCTGGAGAATTCCATGAACAGAGGAACCTGGCAGATCAAGGGGTGCATATTCTACAGTCCCACACAAAACCTTAGTGAGTGGCCAGGCAGGCGACACTTTGTGGTGGAGACATTTACTACGTTTCCCAGAAACAAGAGAATAAAAGGCAGAAGATGAATGGCCTTTGCCTCTGAAACAGCTGCTGCTGCTCTTGCATCTGCATGGCCAGTTGATTTGGAGATTTGTGAAGAGAGCCTCTGAGCCCCAGGCTCCTGCCAAGTGAGTTTCCAGGATCATCCCATGGCAGGCGTTATCTTTCTGTGCCAGGTGCTGCAGAACAAATGCCCTGGAGCTAGAAGATGAAATACACTTTCTCCTAGAGGGAAATGCAGACACAACTTGGGTTCAACCCAGAAGATCAAGGTCATCTTGTTCTGGAAAGTGACTTGGAGCTAAGTCAACAGCACTCATCCAAGTAACGATTACTGAGGAAGGTGCCTGGAACTGCTGTTATTGAAAGACCCTGATAATAATGCCAGCTCTCCAGTATTTGTGACAACATGCCTGGAGGTGGGGGTGGGCATCATGGCAGAAGTTGATACAAGCAGTACATCATCCAGAAATGGAAAATGTTTCCCCTAGATGGTGAATGACGCTGAGACCCTTCTGCCCTATTCAGTCCACCCTTGGTAGGTATGTTAGATACCAATTCATTTGCCATAGGCCAGTTTTCCCTTTCCCTTCCAAAATCAGGCATTGTCTAACAAGATGTCTAGGATCAAATAAATTTGGAAAAGTCCAGGTTAACAAAATTAAATAGGTTTCTTTGTGTAGGATTTCTCTAAACTCTCAATATGCTAACGTGCATTGAAATTTTCCAAAGAGGAACACATGCAGCAGTGTGATGGTTTTTTTTTTTTTTTTTTTGAGCACAAGGACCTGTTCCCCTGAAGCATCTGTGAAGGTGAGTATTGCTCTCTTCTCACTTAGACAAATGCTTCCTTAGGCTAGCATTTAAACAGTTGACATTCTCTGAGACCAAATGGTACCTGGGGAAGAAGCCAGGAAGATGCTGAGGATTCATTTTAACAGTGCCTCAGGAGATTTAAAAAGAAACAAAAAGGGACTTCCCCGGTGGGCCAGTGGTTTTTCAGACTTGGCTTTCCAGTGTAGCCGGTGCGGGTTTGATCCCCATGAAGGAGTTAAGATCCCACATGCCTTGATGCCAATAAAGTGAAAAACAAAACAGAAGCAATGTTGTAACAAATTCAATAAAGACTTTACAAAATGGTCCACATAAAAGAAACCTTAAAAACAAAGAAAAAGAGGGAAAAGGAGGGAGAAATAACCAGCCCAGGGGCAGGAGCAGGAGGTTGATTCTCCTGCCTCAGTGGTGTTTCTGGCAGAAGCATCCAGCCCCGCCCTAAAGGCTTTACCTTCAGAAGCGATGAGCCTGGCATTTGGTCTAAGAACTGGCAGGTGCTATCTCATGTTAATGGGAGGGGAAAAAACAGGAATGAAGATCGGAGGATCCCACTCAAGGCTCCACTTAAGGGAGAAGGGCCTATCAAAATTTAACTACATAAAAAGTGCCACTTAAAATATTATCCTCAGAGAATCTTTGCTGCAAAACTTTTTGTAGCTGATACCAGCTTTAATAAAGTTCTGGGGTAAACCCTTTTATGCAATCAGAGGACTTATGGAGGATTTCAGTCTAACCTCCTACTCTATCCATCAGTTCCATCCACGTTTAGATATCCATATTATAAGAGTTGTCCTGTTGTTTTGAACACCGCCAGTGATGAGCATCTCAACATCTTCTAATGCAGCTCATTCCGTTGTCAATCAGCTCTAACAGTTGGGGTCCAGGACTGTGAACATAATGAATAACACGATCAGAAGTTTCCTTCATTCTCAGCCCTTGCTGGTTTGTGAATACTGTGTACTAGGCTCTGCGGGTAAGTTATGTAGACTCTAAAATAAGCAACAATAAGGGAGGTATACTGATTCTGGAACAATGCACAGAAAGAAACACATAAATAAAGCAGCCCCAAATTTGTCTTTATAGTTTACTCTTCGGGGAAAAGAGCCATTCTGTGGATGTACCTTTGGGGTGAAAGAGGAAGTTTGTTTTGCAGAAAAAAGTGATCTGCTGATACAGTGAGAGTGCTTTGGGAACTCAAGTGCTCTGTCCACATCTGGGTCAGGTGTCACAGTGTGGGGCTAACAGTGGGGCTCTGAGGAGGCAGTGCGTGGAACGGAGAAAAGGATCACATTGCTAAGGGTCAGTAGGAGCCAAAGGAAGTCAGTGGGAAAGGGGAGTGATGAAAGATCCAGGTGGGAAGAAAATGGGTCGATGAGAAAAGGTCCTTTTGAACAGTCAGTGTCTGTGTATGCAGTATGCCACCTTAGTAACCACATGCCTCCAACCCCTTTGCCTAACTCTGAAACTCAGGCATCAGCCTCTTTTTCCCTTTGTTCTACCCTCCCCTCCCAATCTTCCATCACATCTTTGTACCCATCTCTTCAGCACAATGACATTATTTGATGTGTTCGCACCTGGTACATGCTCACTATTTTTAATTAAAACAAAATAAGAGCCTTTTAAGAGGTAAAGCAATGTGAGGAGAACCCTCCCCTGTGAATATCTCTCTGTGTCAATGGGCAACATTTACCCAACAGAGGGAAGATGTCTTTTTCAATAAATGAGCCGTTAAGACTAAGTTTCTGCATCAATGAAGGCACCAGGAATGAGCTAAAAAGGAGGAATGTCCTTCGCTGGAAGGACTTTCTGCCTCCTGCCTCCCTGAATAGACAGCTGCCTCCCTGAAGATGCGTCTTTCCCTCTCGGACTCTTATCCATCTGTTCCTGGGCTCCCTAGTGGAGCAATTGGTCACAGAGAATGGCACGAGGCTCCAGTTCACCCTGAGCTGGGGAGGTCCTGGACCTCCACTTATTCCAGGGCTCCTGAGAGCTCTTGACAGAGGCTACTAGATCAGTCTAGACAGTACCAGCTGGGTGAGTGTGTGTGTATGTGGGGGATCCAGTGAGTGTGTGTGTGTGAGGAATCCAATGAATCTGTGTGTGTGTATAGGAGGGGTCCTGTGTGTGTGTGTGTTTGTGTGTGTGTGTAGGAGGGATCCAGTGAGTATGTATGTGTATGAGGAATCTGATGAGTCTGTGTGTGTGTATAGGAAGGATCCTGTGTATGTGTGTGTGTGTGTGTGTGTGTGTGTGTGTGTGTGTAGGAGGGACCCAGTCTGTGTGTGTTTGTGTGTGTGTTTGTGTGTGTGTGTAGGAGGGATTGAGTGAGTATGTGTGTGTGAGGAATCTAATGAGTCTGTGTGTGTGTATAGAAGGGATCCTGTGTGTGTGTGTGTGTGTGTGTGTGTAGGAGAGATCCAGTGAGTGTGTGTGTGTGCGAGTAGGAGGGATCCACTGAATGTGTGTATGTAGGAGAGAGCCAGGGAGTGTGTGTGTGTGTGTATGAGGAATCTGATGAGTCTGTGTGCATGTGTAGGAGGGATCCTGTGTGTGTGTGTGTGTGTGTGTGTGTGTGTGTGTGTAGGAGAGATCCAGTAAGTGTGTGTGTGTGTGAGTAGGAGGGATCCAGTGAATGTGTGTGTGTATAAGGAATCCGATGAGTCTGTGTGTGTGTATAGGAGGGATCCTGTGTGTGTGTGTGTGTGTGTGTGTGTGGAGAGATCCAGTGAGTGTGTTTGTGTTTGTGTGTGTGTGTTTGTGTGTGTGTAGGAGGGATCCAGTGAGTGTGTATGTGTATGAGGAATCCGATGAGTCTGTGTGTGTGTATAGGAGGGATCCTGTGTGTGTGTGTGTGTGTGTGTGTAGGAGGGATCCAGTGAGTGTGTATGTGTCCAGGAGGGATCCAGTAACTATGTGTGTGTGCACACTTGTATGTGCCTGTACATGTGGCAGAGAGAGGTTAGGCTGTGGCTCAGGTGCCTAAACCTGGAAACCAGGAAACTCTGACTGAGTCAGGGTGGGGATTGATCACAGTGCTCAGAGCACACTGTGGATTTGCAGTGACGGGAAGGTCTTCAGGTCTCCCATGCTCTTCTCCCTCCAACCTTGGCCTCTGAGCCCAGTGCTCGTCGCGCCCAGCCAAGCCCTGTACCATTTCTTTCCTGGAGCAGCTTGTTTAACTTCTGGGACCATAGCCTTGCTTGCTCCTTCCCTTCTCCTTCAACTGAAGCCCCCCTCTCTGGATTCAGCATCTGCTCACCTGATCATATATGTCCCTTCTGGGCATTTCAACATCAGAGGTCTACTTTCATGTGTAACCCAACAAATGAGGCCCATGGCCAACTGTAAAATACCATCAAGGGCATCACGACTGTATATTTTATGATACCCTATCTATCGGGGCTGGGGGTGGGGAAGCACTGGTGGGTGCGTAAGCAGTTTCCTCTATCCTAGAATCCCTCCAAGTCTTGGGACTTCCCTGGTGGTCCAGTAGTTAAAAATCCACCTTGCAACTCAGGAGGTGCAGGGTTTGATCCCTGTTCAGGGAACTAAGATCTCACATGCTACAGGTCAACTAATCCCCGGCACCATAACTACTGAAGCCCAAGCACTTCAGAACCTGTGCAGCATAGTCAGATAGTGCATGTTAGAAACAAAAGATCTCTCAAGTCACAGTGGAGATCTCATGTGCCACAACTAACTACATACATAAATATTAAAAAGAAGAATCCTTCCAAGCCTTCTCCTTTGTAATTTAAAGTTGCCCCCTTTTTCATCACCAAACCACTTCCTCCAGGATCCTCAAACTCTGGACTCAGGCTCTTTCTAATTAACCCAGGTCTGAGAAGCCCTATTTGCCCAAGAGACTGCTGCTGCTACTGCTAAGTCGCCTCAGTGGTGTCTGACTCTGTGCGGCCCCATAGATGGCAGCCCACCAGGCTCCCCAATCCCTGGGATTCTCCAGGCAAGAACACTGAAGTGGGTTGCCATTTCCTTCTCCAACGCATGAAAGTGAAAAGTGAAAGTGAAGTCGCTCAGTCGTGTCCGACTCATGAGTGGATAAAACTCAGAATCAGAGGTCACAAATTTTTGGCCACCTGAAAGCTCCCATGCAGGCATTTTACCTGAAATTGGTGCTGTTTTCATTTGCCTTCACATGATTCAGTGGGTATGCATTTCTGGTATCTGGGTGAGGTGGTAACTGTTGATTTGAGACTAAGGCCATAGAGAGGTGTTCTAGTTTTTTTTTTTTTTATTGTGGAAAAAGTATAAAACATACGATAAAAAAGTATAAAACACGATATAAAACATACCATTTTAACTATATTTAACTGTACAATTCAGTGGCACTAAGACAATTTACATTGTTGTGCAACTCTCACCATCATCCATCTCCCCACTTTTTCACTTTCCTAAACTGAAACTTTGTCCCATTAAACACTAAGTCCCCCTTCGCATTCTCCACCATCCCAGCCCCTGGCATCTACCAGTGTACTTTCTGAGTCTATGAATTTGATTATTCTAGGTACCTTGTATAAGTGGAATCAAACAATGTTTTTGTACCTGCTGTATGTTGGAATGAATTTTTAAGGTTAACTTCATATACTACGTCCTACAAACAGACTGTACCTTCTTCTTTCCCCTGTGCTATACTGTAGGTTCTTATACGTTATCTATTTATGTAACTTTTCAGAAGGGCAGCATCTTGCTAAGTCACACATCCAGCTCTCATGCACTAGGGCAAAGTGGGATGTGAAATAGCCGTGAACTTCGGAATTAGACCTGATAATCTATCTGGGTTTTGTCACACACAGTCTTCATCTCTCTGAACTTCTTGTATAAATTATTGTGAGAATTAAATGAAATAATGTGTACAAAGCACCCTGTACACCACTTACCTATACATGCATACATGCTTGCTAAGTAGCCTCAGTCATGTCTGACTCTTTGTGACCCTATGGACCATAACCTGCCTGGCTCTTCTGTCCACGGAATTCTCCAGGCAATAATACTGGAGTGGGTCTCCATGCCCTCCTCCAGGAGATCTTCCTGACCCAGGCATCGAACCCACATCTCCTGTGTCTCCTGAATTGGCATGTAGGTTCTTTACCACTGGCACCACCGGGAAGCCCACTTACCTATAGAAGGTGCTCAATTATGGTAATATTTAGTTATTATTTCTGAGCACCCTGAGGCATGAAGTGCAGGATTGGGTTTGTGACCTCTATAAAGATTTATCCCCCATCTGAGACTAAAACCCAGACTCTTTTTAAAAATACAATTTTATTTGTTTGTTTTTGGCTGTGCTGGTTCTTCGTTGCTGCACGAGCTCTGCTCCGGTCGCAGCAAGTGGGGGCTACTCTTTGCTGTGGTGCGTGGGCTTCTCGCGGAGGTGGCTTCTCTCGTTGCAGAGCACAGGCTCTGGGGCTAGTTGTGGCACGTGACTGAGTTGCTCTCTGGCATGAGGGATCTTTCTGGACCAGGGTTAGAACCTGTGTCTCCTGCATTGGCAGGTGGGTTCTTTACTACTGAGCCACCGGGGAAGCCCCTAGAACCTAAATTCTTAACCTCCTTTGTTAATCCCTTGTCTGATTCCACAATCACCTAAGAGCCTTTTGTCAAATGAAGATGGAACTGACAAAGAATTAATCTCAAAAATATACAAGCAACACCTGCAGCTCAATTCCAGAAAAATAAATGACCCAATCAAAAAATGGGCCAAAGAACTAAACAGACATTTATCCAAAGGAGACATACAGATGGCTAACAAACACATGAAAAGATGCTCAACGTCACTCATTATCAGAGAAATGCAAATCAAAACCACAGTGAGGTACCATTTCATGCCAGTCAGAATGGCTGCGATCCAAAAGTCTACAAATAATAAATGCTGGAGAGGGTGTGGAGAAAAGGGAACCCTCTTACGCTGTTGGTGGGAATGCAAACTAGGACAGCCACTATGGAGAACAGTGTGGAGATTCCTTAAAAAACTGGAAATAGAACTGCCTTATGATCCAGCAATCCCACTGCTGGTCATACACATTGAGGAAACCAGAAGGGAAAGAGACATGTATACCCCAATGTTCATCACAGCACTGTTTATAATAGCCAGGACATGGAAGCAACCTAGATGTCCATCAGCAGATGAATGGATAAGAAAGCTGTGTAGATATACACAATGGACTATTACTAAGCTATTAAAAAGAATGCATTTGAATCAGTTCTAATGAGGTAGATAAAACTGGAGCCTATTATACAGAGCGAAGTAAGTCAGAGAGAAAAACACCAATACAGTATAATAATGCATATATATGGAATTTAGAAAGATGGTAACGATGACCCTATATGTGAGATAGCAAAAGAGACACAGATGTATAGAACAGACTTTTGGACTCCGTGGGAGAAGGCAAGGGTGGGATGATTTGAGAGAATAGCATTGAAACATGTGTATTACCATATGTGAAATAGATCGCCAGTCCAGGTTTGATGCATGAGACAGGGGGTTCAGGGCTGGTGCACTGGGATGACCCTGAGGGATGGGATGGGTAGGGAGGTAGGAGAGGGATTCAGGATGGGGAACACATGTAAACCCATGGCTGATTCATGTGAATGTATGGAGAAACCACCACAATATTGTAAAGTAATTAGCCTCAAATTAAAAATTAAAAAAAATATTTCTTACACTACTCTAAAAGATTCTGATTTAGTTGATTTGAGGTGGGATCTGGGAATATTAGGCTTCCCAGGTGGGAACCCATCTGCCAATGCAGGAGATGTAAGAGACATGGGTTTAATCCCTGGGTTGGAAAGATCCCTTGGAGAAGGGAATTGCTACCTACTCCAATATTCATGCCTGGAGAATCCCATGGACAGAGGAACCGGGCAGGCTACAGTCCAGGGCATTGCACAGACTTGGACATGCCTGAAGCAACTTAGTGTGCTGGGAATATGTATTTTGTAAAAGCTGCACAGATGAGTTCAATGATCAAGCAGAAAGAGCTGCTTATAAAGCCAGGTGTATTTTACCACTAACTAAATCAGTAATTCTTAATGACATGGTAATAACAAAGGCACTGATGCAATGGTTGATTAAGTGGAGGAGTTTTTTTTCCCCAAAATAAGCATACTAGCATCCTCCTTCAGCCAGTCAGAGTATAACAGAGTGGGTGTAGAGGATGTATGTGTATTTTGACAAATTTGTAGGTAATTCTTCCCACTTCTACTGAGAGCCATCCTACCAAGGCTGTCTTGGAGCTTGCACCCAAGTGGGATTCCAGCATCCCCATCTCTGGCACCACAGCTTGTGTAGCAGCTGGGGTTTTAGATACAGGTTAAGACAATGACAGAAGTATCTTCCAGAAAGCAGTTCCACGTAGGGTGGGAAAGCTGCTCCAGGCTTCGCTAGGCAGTGACATAAACTAAGTCACAAGGGAGAACTTGTCCCAGAAGCCGAATCATGAGATGTTGCAAATCAGTGACCAATCAGAATGAGGAGGTGAAAGGTGTTGGTCACTTTGCAATTCCCTGGCACTAAAACAGAACAGACGAGTTCTCCAGTCCTGGAGATCACTGCTGCAGGGGTGAGAAGTTAGGCAAGTGAGTCATTTCATGTTGAAATCGGGGAATTAGTGAGTCAGAGTGTCTCATGGGAGCACCTGCTGCTGCTGCTGCTGCTGCTAAGTCGCTTCAGTTGTGTCCGACTCTGTACGACCCAAGAGATGGCAGCCCTCCAGGCTCCTCCATCCCTGGGATTCTCCAGGCAAGAACACTGGAGTGGGTTGCCATTTCCTTCTCCAATTATTGAAAGTGAAAAGTAAAAGTGAAGTCGCTCAGTCGTGTCCAACTCCTAGTGATCCCGTGGACTGCAGCCTACCAGGCTCCTTCATCCATGGGATTTGCCAGGCAAGAGTACTGGAGTGGGGTGCCATTGCCTTCTCCACATGGGAGCACCTAGCTGAGAGTAAATCACCCAAGGGTCAGAAGCAGTGGCAGCCTTTCCTCTGCATGCCCTGCTGGGAGGCTCTCTGGGCCTGAGTAGGGGGACTGGTGAGCTGGAAACAGGTACCAGCCGGAGGTGTGTTTACCAGGTGAAGAGGGAAGGGAAAAGGAGAGGTGGAGAATTAAAAATAGGAACACATCCTGATTTGAAAAAGTAGTGAAGTCTGCAGATCTTTGGGAAACTCAAAAGTCTAAACTTGGGGTTGACTGATCACTGACCTAGAGCCAGACATCCTGGAATGTGAAGTCAAGTGGGCCTTAGAAAGCATCACTACAAACAAAGCTAGTGGAGGTGATAGAATTCCAGTTGAGCTATTCCAAATCCTGAAAGATGATGCTGTGAAAGTGCTACACTCAATATGCCAGCAAATTTGGAAAACTCAGCAGTGGCCACAGGACTGGAAAAGGTCAGTTTTCATTCCAATCCCAAAGAAAGGCAATGCCAAAGAATGCTCAAACTACCACACAATTTCACTCTTCTCACACACTAGTAAAGTAATGCTCAAAATTCTCCAAGCCAGGCTTCAGCAATATGTGAACTGTGAACTTCCTGATGTTCAAGCTGATTTTAGAAAAGGCAGAGGAACCAGAGATCAAGTTGCCAATATCAGCTGGATCATGGGAAAAGCAAGAGTTCCAGAAAAACATCTACTTCTGCTTTATTGACTATGCCAAAGCCTTTGACTGTGTGGATCACAATAAACTGTGGGAAATTCTGAAAGAGATGGGAATACCAGACCACCTGATCTGCCTCTTGAGAAATTTGTATGCAGGTCAGGAAGCAACAGTTAGAACTGGACATAGAACAACAGACTGGTTCCAAATAGGAAAAGGAGTTCGTCAAAGCTGTATATTGTAACCCTGTTTATTTAACTTATATGCAGAGTACATCATGAGAAACGCTGGACTGGAAGAAGCAGAAGCTGGAATCAAGATTGCCGGGAGAAATATCAATAACCCCAGATATGCAGATGACACCACCCTAATGGCAGAAAGTGAAGAGGAACTAAAAAGCCTCTTGATGAAGGTGAAAGTGGAGAGTGAAAAAGTTGGCTTAAAGCTCAACACTCAGCAAATGAAGATCATGGCATCCGGTCCCATCACTTCATGGGAAATAGATGGGGAAACAGTGGAAACAGTGTCAGACTTTATTTTGGGGGGCTCCAAAATCACTGCAGATGGTGACTGCAGCCATGAAATTAAAAGACGCTTACTCCTTGGAAGGAAAGTTATGACCAACCTAGATAGCATATTCAAAAGCAGAGACATTACTTTGCCAACAAAGGTTTGTCTAGTCAACGCTATGGTTTTTCCTGTGGTCATGTATGGATGTGAGAGTTGGACTGTGAAGAAGGCTGAGCGCCAAAGAATTGATGCTTTTGAACTGTGATGTTGGAGAAGACTCTTGAGAGTCCCTTGGACTGCAAGGAGATCCAACCAGTCCATTCTGAAGGAGATCAGCCCTGGGATTTCTTTGGAAGGAATGATGCTGAAGCTGAAACTCCAGTACTTTGTCCACCTCATGCAAAGAGTTGACTCATTGGAAAAGACTCTGATGCTGGGAGGGATTGGGGGCAGGAGGAGAAGGGGACGACAGAGGATGAGATGGCTGGATGGCATCACTGACTCGATGGACATGAGTCTGAGTCAACTCCGGGAGTTGGTGATGGACAGGGAGGCCTGGCGTGCTGCGATTCATGGGGTCTCAAAGAGTCGGACATGACTGAGCGACTGATCTGATCTGATCTGATAGAAATCATATTTATATGAAAAAATGTTCCATGAGAATTTCAGTCAAGGGGGCAAGAACTTCTGTTGTTCAAGCCTTGGATTCAAAATGACCTTTCCTATTCAATCCAGATACGGAATCAGAGAACATGGCTGCATCATCTGGGAAACGGTTAGATTCTCTGTCTAGGAGGAGAAAACCATGGCGAAGAAGCCAATGTTTAACAGATGCCAGCTGTCTATCTAGGCCTTCCCAGGTGGTGTGGTGGTGAAGAATCCTCATGCCAATGCAGGAGACACTAGAGACGTGGGTTCAACCTCTGGGTGAGGAAGATCCTCTAGAGTAGGAAACGGCAACCCATCCCAGTATTCTTGCCTGGAAAATTCTGTGGACAGAGGAGTCTGACAGGCTACAGTCCATGAAGTCACAAAGAGCCTGACACAACTGAGCGCAACAACAAAAAAACTGTCTGTCTAGTACTGTATTGTTCTTTGACGATAATGATCATTCAAGCAGAAAGGTATTACTGACTGAGTTACCTATGGAGATGGAGGATACCGCAGCTCTTTATAGGAGTCCCAGCGCTTAAGTTCAGATGAAGGGACTTTGTTCCAGATTTGGTGGAAAGTAGACAGCTTTCAGATAGGACTACAGGACCAAGATCTTCAAGAAACCATATCAAATAAAAGAAAGAAAAGAAGACAATCCAGTTCAAGTTTTCAAGAGGGGGAAAAAAGATAAAATCTGGCACACTGATAAAATGGATGTGTACTATTAAGGAAACAACAAACTTATCAAATAGAGAATTAACAAATGATTATTGTTGTTCACTTGTTAAGTAATGTCCAACTCTGTGTGACCCAGTGGACTATAGCCCGCCAGGCTCCTCTGTCCTCCACTATCTCCCGGAGTTTGCTCAAATTCACATCCATTATATCAGTAATGCTATCTAACTATCTTATCCTGTGCCACCCCCTCTCATCTTGCTTTCAATCTTTCCCAGCATCAGGGTCTTTTCCAGAGTCAGCTCTTTGCATCATGTGGCCAAAGTACTGGAGCTTCAGTTTCACCATCAGTCTGGGTTGATTTCCCTTAAAATTGACTGGTTTGATCTCCCTGCAGTCCAAGGGACTCTCAAGAGTCTACTTCAGCACCACAAAAGCATCAATTCTTTGGTGCTCAGCCTTCTTTATGGTCCAACTCTAATCCATGCATGACTACTGAAGAATCCACAGCTTTGACTATATGAACCATTGTCAGCAAAGTGATGTCTCTGTTTCTTAATATGTGGTCTAAGCTTGTCATAGCTTTCCTTCCAAGGAGCAACTGCTTTTTAATTTCATGGCTGCAGTCCTCAGTCACAGTGATTTTGATGTCCAAGAAAATAAAATCTGTCACTGCTTCCACTTTTTCCCATTCCATTTGCCATTAAGTGATGGGACCAGATGCCTTATTAGTTTTTTGAAGGTTGATTTCAAGCCAGCTCTTTCACTCTGATCACGAGGCTCTTTGGTTCTTCTTCACTTTCTGCCACTAGAGTGGTATCATCTGCATATCTGAGGTTGTTGATATTTCTTGATTCCAGCTTCTGATTCCTCCAGCCTGGTATTTTGCATGATGTACTCTGCATAGACGTTAAATAAGTAGGGTGACAATATCAGCCTTGTTTTACTACTTTTCCCAGTTTTGAACCAGTGCATTGTTCCATGCCCAGTACTAACTGTTGCTTCTTGACCCATATACAGGTTTCTCAGGAGACAGGTAAGATGGTCCGGTACTCCCATCTCTTTATTTAAAAATTTTCCAGTTTGTTGCAATCCACAGTCAAAGGCTTTAGCATAGTCAATGAAGCAGAAGTAGATTTTTTTCTGGAACACCTTTTTTTTCCTCCATAATCCAATGAATGTTGGCAATTTGATCTCTGATTCTTCTGCTTTTTGTTAAACCCAACTTGTTTATCTGGAAGTTCTTGGTTCACTTACTCTTGAAGCCTAGCTTGAAGGATTTTGAATATTACATTGCTAGCTTATGAAATGAATGCAACTGTATGGTAGTTTGAACAATCTTTGGCATTGCCCTTCTTTAGGATTAGAATGAAAACTAACCTTTTTCAGTCCTATGGTCACTTCTGAGTTTTCCAAATTTGCTGACAAATTAAGTGCAGCACTTTAACAGCATCATCTTTTAGGATTTGAAATAGCTCAGCTGGAATTCCATCACCTCCACTAGCTTTGTTCATAATGATGCTGAAGATCATGGCATCCGGTCCAATCACTTCATGGGAAATAGACGGGGAAACAGTGTCAGACTTTATTTTGGGGGGCTCCAAAATCACTGCAGATGGTGACTGCAGCCATGAAATTAAAAGACGCTTACTCCTTGGAAGGAAAGTTATGACCAACCTAGATAGCATATTCAAAAGCGGAGACATTACTTTGCCAACAAAGGTCCATCTAGTCAAGGCTATGGTTTTTCCTGTGATCATGTATGGACGTGAGAGTTGGACTGTGAAGAAGGCTGAGCACCAAAGAATTGATGCTTTTGAACTGTGGTGTTGGAGAAGACTCTTGGACTGCAAGGAGATCCAACCAGTCCATTCTGAAGGAGATCAGCCCTGGGATTTCTTTGGAGGGAATGATGCTAAAGCTGAAACTCCAGTACTTTGTCCACCTCATGTGAAGAGTTGACTCATTGGAAAAGACTCTGATGCTGGGATGGATTGGGGGCAAGAGGAGAAGGGGACGACAGTGGATGAGATGGCTGGATGGCATCACTGACTCGATGGCATCACTGACTCATCACTGACTCGATGAGTCTCAGTAAACTCCGGGAGTTGGTGATGGACAGGGAGGTCTTGAGTGCTGCGATTCATGGGGTCGCAAAGAGTTGGACACGACTGAGCAACTGAACTGAACTGAACTGAAGGCTCACTTGACTTCACACTTCAGAATGATTGGTTCTAGGTGAGTGACCACATCATCGTGGTTATCCAGGTCATCAAGACCTTTTTTGGTATAGTTCTTCTGTGTATTCTTGCCACCTCTTCTTAGTCTCTTCTGCTTGTTAGATCCTTATCATTTCTGTCCTTTATCATGCTCATCCTTGCATGAAATGTTTCCTTGATATCTCCAATTTTCTGGACAACATCTCTAGTCTTTACCATTCTATGGTTTTACTCTCTCTCTTTGCATTGTTCATTTAAGAAAGTCCTCTTGTCTCTTTTGAGCTCTGGGTTCAATACCTCTTTTTCTTGCAACCTTACCATTCACCTCTTTACTCATCTATTTGTAAAGCATCCTTAGACAACCACTTTGCCTTCTTGCATTTCCTTTTAATTGGAATGATTTTGATCACTGCTTCCTGCAAAGTGTTACAAACTTCCATCCATAGTTCTTTAGGGACCCTGTCTACCAGATCTAATCCCTACACCTCTACTGTATAATCATAAGGATTTGGTTTAGATCATACCTTAATGACCTAGTGGTTTTCCCAAATTTAATTTCTTCAATTTAAGCCTGAATTTTGCAATAAGGAGCTCATGATCTGAGCCACAGTCAGCTCCAGGTCTTGTTTTTGCTAACCACATAGAGAGCTTCTCCATCTTTGGTCGCAAAGAATATAATCAGTCTGATTTTGGTATTGACCATCTGGTGATGTCCATGTGTAAAGTTGTCTCTTGTGTTGTTGGAAAAGGGTGTTTGCTTTGACCACTGTGTTCTCTTGACACAATTCTGTTAGCCTTTGCTTTGCTTTATTTTGTAATCCAAGGCTAAACTTGCCTGTTCTTGACTTCCTACTTTTGCATTCCAGTCCCCTATGATGAAAAAGACATTTTTGTGTGTGTGTGATAGTTTTAGGTCTTGTAGGTATCCAAAGGACTGTTCAATTTCAGCTTCTTTGGCATCAGTGTTTGGGACAGACTTGGCTTATTGTGATGTTAAATGGTTTGCCTTGGAAACAAACCAAGATCATTCTGTAATTTTTGAGATTGTACCCAAGTACTGCATTTCAGACTCTTTTGTTGACTATGAGAGCTACTCCATTTCTTCTGAGGGATTCTTGCCACAGTAGTAGACATAATGGTCATCTGAATTAAATTTGTTCATTCCTGTCCATTTTAGTTTGCTGATTCCTAAGATGTTCACTCTTGCCTACTGCTTGACCACATCCAATTTACCTTGATTCATGGGCTTAAAATTCCCAGTTCCTATGCAGTATTGTTCTTTACAGCATTGGAATTTACCTTCGCCACCAGACACATCCACGACTGAGTGTTGTTTCCATTTTGGCCCAGCTGCTTTTTTCATTCTTACTCCAGCTATTGGTAATTGCTTTCTGCCCTCCCCAGTAGTATATTGGACACCTTCTGACCTGGGGGGCTCATCTTCTGGTGTCATATCTTTTTTCCTTTTCATGCTATCTGTGGGGTTCTCCAGACAAGAATACTGGCGTGATTTGCCATTTCCTCCTTCAGTGGGCCACCTTTGGTCAGCACTCTTCACTATGCCCCATCTGTCTCGGGTGGCCGGCAGGGCGTAGCCCATAGTTTCCTTGAGTTACACAAGCCCCTTGGCCACAACAAGGCAGTGATCCACGAAGGGGTAACAAATGATTATTATTTATAAAAGAAAGGAGTAGTCTTTAGAATTAGCATGGATTCACTATAAACAATTTATACACCCTAACTGTATGTCCTTATTTTGCTAAATTATTAGACTGATACCATAATCTGTATAAGTAAGACAGTCAACAGTTTTTAAAATGGTATTCTTGTGAACAAGATAAAGAAATATGATTTGACTGGAAAACTCTAACTCCTGGGAAAATTCGTGGGCTGATGTTAACAGTGGAGGAAATTGTCTAATAATAATTATAGTATTAATAGTGACTAAAATCTGTTTATTGATTTAGTGCTTCACATGTGCTCTCACTTTTATTGACTTACATGAAGTGTCTAGTGATGTAACTCTGTCCCATCTTGCTAAATATCTTTGGTATTGATTTGGGTGAATACCAAGCAAACATTCGTGGTGGAAGAACGCTGACAGGAACAACCCTATGTTAGATTATTTAAATCAGAGATATTGTAAAAAACCCAAATGATTTTCAAACTTTTCTAAGAGCATCAGAAAATTTTCCTTAAAAAAAAAAATCTTTGAAAGAGAGATGTGTATAAACATATAAGAGCAGAGTTGCTTGGCTTCGAGGGCTCAGAAGGCTCTATTCAATTTCCTCTTTGCAGTAGTTAACCCTTCACTTTGCCTTCTCTTTGGAGCTTATTTGCAGTGGTGGTAGAGACAGAGGAATTATCTGGAGAATTCCAGGACTTTTGGATTCCAGTCTAATAAATCCCTGAACTAGTGTGGCTTCCAAGTCAACATCCAAAACTATGATTCAGTTCAGTTCAGTTCAGTTGCTCAGTCATGTCCGACTCTTGGCAACCTCATGGACTGCATCATGCCAGGCTTCCCTGTCCATCATGAACTCCTGGAGCTTACTCAGACTCATGTCCAATGAGTCAGTGATGCAATCTAATCATCTCATCTTCTGTTGTCCCCTTCTCCTGCCTTCAATCTTTCTCAGAACAGGGTCTTTTCAAATGAGTCAGTTCTTCACATCAGGTGGCCAAAGTATTGGAGTTTCAGCTTCAGCATCAGTCCTTCCAATGAATATTCAGGACTGATTTCCTTTAGGATGGACTGGTTTGATTTCCTTGAAGTCTAAGGGACTCTCAAGAGTCTTCTCCAACACCACAGTTCAAAAGCATCAATTCTTCAGCGCTCAGCTTTCTTTATGGTTCAACTTTCACATCCATACATGACTACTGGAAAAACCATAGCTTTGAATAGATGGACTTTGTTGGCAAAGTTATGTCTCTTCTTTTTAATATGCTGTCTAAGTTGGTCATAACTTTTCTTCCAAGGAGCAAGTGTCTTAATTTCATGGCTGCAGTCACCATCTGAGTGATTTTGGAGCCTCAAAAAATAGTCTGTCACTGTTTCCACTGTTCCCTATCTATTTGCCATGAAGTGATGGGACCAGATGCCATGATCTTAGTTTTCTGAATGTTGAGTTTTAAGCCAACTTTTTAACTCTCTTCTTTCACTTTCAACAAGAGGCTCTTTAGTTCTTCTTCACTTTCTGCCATAAGGGTGATGTCATCTGCATATCTGAGGTTATTGATATTTCTCCCGGCAATCTTGATTCCAGCTTGTGTTTCATCCAGTCCAGCATTTCTCATGATGTACTCTGGATATAAGTTAAATAAGCAGGGTGACAATATACAGCCTTTAGGTATTCCTTTTCCTATTTGGAACCAGTCTGTTGTTCCATGTCCAGTTCTAACTATTGCTTTTTGACCTGCATACAGATTTCTGAGGAGGCAGGTCAGGTGGTCTGGTATTCCCATCTCTTTCAGAATTTTCCACAGTTTGTTGTAAGCCACACAGTCAAAGGCTTTGGCATAGTCAATATAGCAGAAATAGATGTTTTTCTGGAACTCTCTTGCTTTTTTGATGATCTAATGGAACTAAGATTAGATGGTAATGTGTCTGGCATACTAATGCTATTCCCATGTCTGCAACTTACTTCAAGACACTGCAGCACATAGAGTGAATTCATAAGTGTTAAGTAGGATAAGCATTAATGAGTCTAACCCAGGAGCAATGTCTGCATTACGTTCCCATGTCCAGGGGAACTGGAACCTTCCTGCAGTCCAGTGGGTAAGACGCCACCTTCCAATGCAGGGGTGCAGGTTTGTTCCCTGGTTGGGGAACTGAGGTCCCAAATGCTGGGAGGTACAGCCCAAAACTCGGGGCTTCCCTCGTGGCTCAGCAGTGAAGAATCAGCCAGCAATGCAGGAGACCTTGGAGATGAGGGTTAGATCCTTGGGTCAGGAAGAGCCCCTGCAGGAGGAAACAGCAACCCACTCCAGTAGTCCTGTTGGGAAAATCCCATGAACAGAGGAGCCTGGCAGGATACAACCTGTGGGGTCACAAGAGTTGGCGTGACTGAGCACACGCACACCAGTGAGAATTATAGAATGAGGCTTGTATTAATAGACATCACTTCCTGCCCTCTGGGAACAGATGATCTAAAAGGGAAACAGGCAGAGAGGCGTGGTGGGAGATACAGATGCCCTTCTAGCCAACCAAGAGTCACAGTCAGATTAGTATTACCCTGGGTTCAGATGCAAGGTGGGGGTGGGAGAAATCTATGTCACACTGAGAGATGCCACTTGTGCATTTTCACCCACATGTGCAGTGGAGGAAAGCAAAAAGTACTTTCGGGTTTCTAAGCACTCGGAAGTGCCTTTCTTTCTTTTTTTTAACTTCTTCTTTATATATAGAAGAAACAAATATGCCATTACATTGCCTGGCTCCTTTCATGAGCAGGACTTACGGGAGAGTGTTCACCCTGGCTAAAGGCTACCCCTCAAGGCACAAACAACTTTGCAGTGGCCCTTTCTCTCTGGCACTGACATGGAGAAAGGGGAAGCAGAGTCAGCCTTGAGTTCACACCATCACTGACTCCCTGGAGAAATCTGGCACCCCAGTCCTGGAGCTGGAGTGGGACCCAGTGTTAAGAGCGGAAGGCAATGGAATCAGAGAAGCAGCAGCAGGACCCAGAGATGGGCACTTGTCCTAATGTGCTGGATAGTGGTGGGATGGCTGCTTCTTGAGTCGTATGTGGGTGGGCTAAAAAGACCAGCATCCTGGTGGGAAGGTGAGAATGTCCCCAAATGCTTTGCATTTTGTTTTTGAATATATAATTTCCTTTTTTATTGAGGTATAGTTGATTTATAATATTAGTTTCAGGTGTACAACATATGATTCAATATTTTTATAGTTTACACTTTACTTAAAGTTATTATAAAAACTGGCTATATTCCCTATGTTGTACAATATATCCTTATAGTTTATTGATTTTATAGATAGTAGTCCCTCACCCTCATCTTGCCCCTCCGTCCTTCCTTCTTCCCACTGGTAACAAGGAATTTGTTGTCTATATTGGTGAGTCTGTCTGTTTTATTATATTTCTTTTTTATATTCCACGTCTAAGTGATAAGATACAATATTTGTCTTTCTCTGCCTTGCTTATTGCACTAAGCATAATACCCTTCAGGTCCATCCATGTTGTTGCAAATGGCAAACTTTCCTTCTTTGTTATGGCTAAGTAGCATTCCACTGCATATGTCCCTATTCCACATCTTCCTTATCCATTCAGCTGTTGTTGGATGTCTTGTGTTTTAATGCACTCTATGTTGAGGTTTCTCCCTGACTAGATGGTGAGTTCTTCAAAGATAGGGGAGATGCTGTCCACCCTCTACTCTGTCCCTAACCCCCCAAATAGCCTCCTAAAATACCTGGAGATACTTTGAAACAGTCTTCCTCAGAGTTCTGTAGCCTTCCAAATGTTTGCTCTGGAATTTGATATAGGTACAGAATCCTGGGATGCACTCTGTAACTACTAAATCAGAATCCCTAGAAAAGGATCAGAACTTGAATGCTTTAGAAACTCCACAGATTATACACACACACACACACACACACACACACATCTGTGAACCGCTGACCTGGAGCAGGATTTAACAATCACAGTTGCTTAATGTCGAATTCTGAAGCCAGGTTGAGTAAGTTTTAAATCCAAGCTCTGCTCTTTACTCCTTTTAAGACCTTGGGCAGGCTTGCCCTTGATTTCCTTTCATGCCTTGATTTCCTCAATTTCCTTTCATGCCTTGATTTCCTCATCTGTAAACTGGGGTTAACCATAATCTTTATCTCACAGGGATGTTGTGAGCTTAAGTGAAGTTGTGTGTATGAAGCCCTTAGAGCAGTATGTGGCACGCAGTAAGCAGTTATAAGTGTAAGCAGTTCAGTCCAGTCACCAAGAATGATAGGCACATGCTTTTTAAAAGCAGGCCCCCGAGGAAAACAAAAGAGTCTCAATGTCACCTGGAGACCCGATTCTGAGCACCATCAGGGCATGTTGGGTCAGAAGTCCCAGGAAGCCCCAGTCAGAGAATATGGAGTCAAAGGACTCCATGGGAGCATCTGTTATGGATGAGGAAACTGAGGCCCCGAGAGCTGCAGGGGTGCATCTGTTGTCCCAGGCTGTGACTTCCACACACAGCTCCTAACTCCCAGTCTGGTGTTCTGGCCCCTCCCCAGCCCCGGAAGGGACGCTGTCAGCAGGGTAGAGACACTTGCAGACTCCTCCTGCCCTGATCTGCTAGCCCAGCTTCCAGTGACCTCTGCCCTCCAACAGTGCCATCAGCTTGCAGTCTGAAAGCCCACGTTTAGAGTGGGCTTGGAATAAACCAACTCGGAGCCATCAGATTTTGATGGGGAAGACTCTCTGGGATTCCTCTAAATTATACAGATCAAACCAGTCAGTCCTAAAGGGAATCAGTCCTGAATATTCATTGGAAGGACTGATGCTGAAGCTGAAGCTCCAGTACTTTGGCCACCTG
Source organism: Bos indicus x Bos taurus (assembly GCF_003369695.1). Classification (NCBI taxonomy): domain Eukaryota; kingdom Metazoa; phylum Chordata; class Mammalia; order Artiodactyla; family Bovidae; genus Bos; species Bos indicus x Bos taurus. Next base: position 4,075,602 of record NC_040078.1, on the reverse strand, counting down.
ATGTGAAGAGCTGACTGATTTGAAAAGATCCTGATGCTGAGAAAGATTGAAGGCGAGAGGAGAAGTGGACGACAGAGGATGAGATGGTTGGATGGCATCAGCAACTCAATGGACATGAGTTTGAGCAAGTTCAGGGAGTTGGTGATGGACGGGGAAGCCTGGCGTGCTGCATACAGTGCATGGGGTTGCAAAGAGTCGGACACGGCTGAGCGACTGAACTGACCTGATACAGATCAAAGCACTGACAGTGACCCCAGCCTTGCTCCCTTTTATAACTTCCTCCAAATGAGGGAAGCAATTCATTCAGCGACAGCTCTTTATTGTTTGTAACAAGTTGCCTTGATACTGTATGTCTATTTGGTTACCTGCCCTTTAAGAATTCCCAAGGACAGTCTTAATTTCAGCTAAAGATCCCCCTCAGCACCTCTTCTCTCCAGGGCTTAACTGCCTTTCATCCAGTAAAGATCTTCCCACCTCAGCACACATCCTTCTTATACCCCTTCTTGTCTCAAATGGGATTCAGGGTCCAGGTTTCTAGCTAGGATGCAAAGAAAGGAGGCTTGGTGAGAGCAAGCAGGAAAGAGAGAGAGCCCGGAGCCTGGAAACGACTCAACATCTTGCCCTTGTTACTAATAATCCTCCCAAAATCACCGAATGGTTTCTAGGCATTAAAGTTATCGTTTGCCATAAACCCCTTGTCTGTTTTCTGGAGAGTTTAATATATTGCAGGAAGTTTCACCCATAAAAGGTGATGGCTGCGCTCCTGTGAGTGAGCTGGGCGTCTGTAACTTATGACCTTCATAAATGTGAGTGGGTCTCGCGAGCAAGTCCATCAGTCTTTGGAGTAATTCTGCTTCGTAGTAAAATATTTTACTGTGCACACTCCTGTCAGCATTTGCCTTGGTGGTGTGGAGGCTTCTGTTCTTGCCGCCTCTTGCTCCTTTCTCCTGTTCCACTGTCTATTATCTCACTTCCAGACTCCAACTGGGGACCCTGAGACTCATCTTTGCTTTTTTAGGGCTGCAGCTCACTGGACTTGGAGAGTGGCAGAATGGTTGTAGCATTATTTATCACTGTGACATTCTGGGTGCTTTTTTTCTTACTGAACTGAAAGGAATCTGGTAAGAAAGCCATCACTTTAAGCAGAGACAGTTTTCCGTTATCAAATGGAACTCTGTGCTTGAAGGTGCTTTGCAAGCTGTAGAATCTTCTAGAAGCATGGGAAAGCCTTGTCACCTTGATGGAGAATAGCAGTTAACATGCCGCATTGTAGTCCCAGAGACTCAGATAGGCTTTGTTGAACTATTGCTTTAACACTGGCCCCGAAAGGAATCAAACACTTCCCAGGCATTGTGGGGCAGCAGAAAAAATGCTCCTGTCAGCAAGTTTACATCTCAGTTCCACCACCTGCTACCTGGGTGACTTCCGGCAAATTACTCACTTTCTCCATGCCTCAGTTCCCAAAGGTGTAAAGTTCCTATGATATCTCCATTGCAATGTTGTTATAAAGAGCAAACTAAATACTTTATAAACAGCAAAAAAAAAATCTAAAAATGCCAAGTGATCATGTTTTGATGGTAAGGGATAATGGAGGGGTAAAGACTTAAAGGGAATGAAGCCAAGTGGAAAATGAAAGAGTTAATAAAAAGGATTTAAAAGAAAAAGAAGTAATTGGGTATAGTACGTGAACTATTCAGCTCTCATGATTGGGTGTTGCATCTAGTGGTAGGCATGGGGTGGCAGTGGGAACTGGGAACAGTTTGATCATACCCATGGGGGTTGGGCTTGGTGAGGATGGGATGACGGTTTATCTGCCCAGTAACATGATGTTCCCCGATGTTTTGCATGGCCTGGCCTTGGGGTAGTTCGGCTCACTTTCAACTTGACAAGTGTATCTTGAATGCCTAGTGTGTGCCAAGCACCACTGTGGGAGTTTGAGTTGTATCTCTTAGCAAAATAAAGATCTCTACCTTTGAGAAGCTTGCAGTTTAGAGGTGGAGGTTGTCTGCTACACGTACACAGTGGATAAAGAGTTGCTCAAACATGGAATAGAGCCTAAAGGAGCAAATGCAGCCCCACTGGCTCTCCCATCCTTCATGCAGACACTTGGGGGAGGTCTATAAAAACTGAATCTGTGGGTCATTGAACAGAGAGAGTTCATCAGATTCCATGGGGCTCTGCAAGTCCATCCTTCCTCCCTTTTCCTCCCTCCCTCCTTCATTTCTTTCCTCCCTCCCTTCCTGCTATTGGGCACATCATCTTTGTATCACAGGTCCATACTAGTTTGTCAAATAGACCAATAGGAATAAGTTTACTCAATCATCAGTGACTCATGTGGCCAAATTCAGAATTCAACCTTAAAACCTGCTTGGTAGAACACTTCAGTTTCTTTAGTTGAGTTTCTGGAACATTTAGGGTGAGAGCAAAGAGACTGAGTAGGGAACAGCATGGAGCAGGGGAAACATGAGAAATATCAAGGTGAGCGGATTGTTCCCTGGGGAAAGTTACTATTACATCGCATTTTAGAGGCTGTTGTGTGCATGCTTAGTCGCTAAGTCATGTCTCTGAGACCCATGGATGGTAGCCCACCAGGCTCCTCTGTTCGTGGCATTTTCCAGGCAAAATTACTGGAGTGGGTTGCCATTTCCTACTCCAGGGGATCCTTCTGACCCAGGGATCAAACCTGCGTCTCGAGTCTCCGCCTGCTACCTGTGTCACCTGCTACCTGTGTGACTTCTGGCAAATTACTTACCTTCTTTGTGCCTCAATTTCCAAAGGTATATGGCAATGGCAATGGCACCCCACTCCAGTACTCTCGCCTGGAAAATCCCATGGACGGAGGAGCCTGGAAGGCTGCAGTCCATGGGGTCACTAAGAGTTGGACACGACTGAGCGACTTCACTTTCACTTTTCACTTTCATGCATTAGAGAAGGAAATGGCAACCCACTCCAGTGTTCTTGCCTGGAGAATCCCAGGGACGGGGGAGCCTGGTGGGCTGCCGTCTATAGGGTCACACAGAGTCAGACACGACTGAAGCGACTTAGCAGCAGCAAAGTTCCTATGTCATCTTCAAGGGCTTTCCAGGTGGCGCTAGTGGTAAAGAATCCACCTGCCAATGCAGGAGGTATACGAACTGCAGGTTTGATCCCTGGGTTGGGAAGATGTCATTTTCATTGCAATGTTGTTGTAAAGAGCAAACTAAATACTTAATAAACAGAAAAAACTCTAAAAATGCCAAGTGATCATGTTTTAATGCAAGAGCTGCCTCTTGCCTCACTTTCAGAACTTGTTATTGAGAAGACGATCATATATTCTTTTATTTATGACTTGTCAGAGCAATTACTTATATTGGTCAGCTATGGCTGTGTGAAAGAAAAGAAAGTGAAAGTCGCTCAGTCATGTCTGACCCTTTGTGACCCCATGGACTGTATAGTCCATGGAATTCTTCAGGCCAGAATACTGGAATGGGTAGCCTTCTCCAGGGGATCTTCCCAACCAAGGGACTGAACTCAGGTCTCGAACCCAGGTCTCATACATTGCAGGTGGATTCTTTACCAGCTGAGCCACAAGGGAAGCCCAAGAATAAGAGTAGCCTTTCCTTTCTCCAGGGGATCTTCCTGACCCAGGAATCGAACCAGGGTCTCCTGCATTGCAGGCAGATTCTTTACCAACTGAGCTATGACAACTACCAAATCTCAGCAGTGTGCAACCATAAGCATGTATTTTGTTCACACATCTTCAGGCTTCCTGGGAGGGGCTGATACAGGTTGGGCTCAGCTGGTGGCTCTAAGCCAGTGGTTCCCAGAGCTCCATGTGTCTCCCTGCTCTCTCTCTCTGCTCTTCTGTTCAACATTCTGGGAAATTCCTTTAACTAATCTTCAAAAACATTTTTGAAGGCGAATTTCAAATTCAGCCACACCAGTCCTTGATGGCATGAGACTGTTCTTCTTGGTCTGTTTTAGAACACAAAACAGATATAGCAATGATGTACCACTGGGGGGAAGTAGGGGGAGGAAGGAAGGAAGAAGATAGGGAAAAGAGGGAGGGAAGGAAGAAAGACTGGAAATAACCAGCATCATCACTTTGGAACTTAGTAAAAAGGCAAGTTAAAAGTTTCTATCCCAAACTTAATCAGAATCTCTAGGGGTGCTCCTGCTGCTGCTGCTAAGTCGCTTCAGTCGTGTCCGACTCTGTGCGACCCCATAGACGGCAGCCCACCAGGCCCCGCCATCCCTGGGATTCTCCAGGCAAGAACACTGGAGTGGGTTGCCATTTCCTCCTCCAATGCATGAAAGTGAAAAGTGAAAAGTGAAAGTGAAGTCGCTCAGTCGTGTCTGACTCTTAGTGACCCCATGGACTGCAGCCTACGGGTCCCAGCAATCTGTGTCTTGATGAGATTTGCACATCATCTTCTCATGACAATGGCAGAGACACAAGAGGGAGAGCAGAAATAACTGATACCTCTTTAGGCTTAGATGAAGCACTGGCAATTGTCTGCCCACATTTTATTGCCAAACCAAGACAGATCACTAGCGTTGTGTGTCCAGGGAAGGACGAAGAACTGGGGCTAAGAATTCAATCTACTGGAGAACTTAACCAAAATAATTTTGGTATAGTACTTTATGATCTATAACATTCTTTCATTATCTCGCTTAATTCTCATAATAACACTCTGAAGTAGGAAGTGTCTTCATTTAACACATGGAGGAAAGGAGGCTTTTAGATGCTGAGGTCAAAGTCACACAGTTAATATTACCTGGGCCTCTCAACTCCAAATTTGGGATTATTTTAATTGCATTGAACTTCTAGGCCATAGATTCACAAAAGCAGGCTCCCAAATCTCTTTCATGGTCAAAAGCATCTTCAATGCACAGTGTGGGAAATATCCTATCGTTGTTATATACTTAGGGAGAATGAGTAACAGAAATACAAGAAAATATTTTCACCCATTATCAGCATTATACTGTGCAGCTAGCTCTATTAATCAGATTTCAAAGTTCCCATCTTTTTTGCTTCTGTTCCCCCATGGCTTGGGTTCTAAACTTCCACGAGCCTTCTTTTCAGTACCCTATGTCCTCTAAATCTGTGCGTGCATGTGTGCTCGATTGTGTCTGACTCTTTGGAACCCCACGGACTCTAGCCTGCCAGGCTCCCCCGTCCATGGGATTTTCCTGGCAAGGATACTGGAGTGGGTTGCCATTTCCTCCTCCAGGGGATCTTCCCAACCCAGGGATCCAACCTACATCTCCTGTGTCTTCTGCACTGCAGGCAGATTCTTTACCACTGCCTCACCAAGGAAGGCCCCTCAAAATGTGGTGTAACCAAATATCTATAGGAAACCTTCCTCGACATGTTTTCTGGTGACTATGATTTTGTTGTGGTAAGGAGGGTTGCGCAAGGGCACAGAAGAAAAACAGTAAGCATGTGGAGCTTTCCTGTTTAGCTAAAGATAGAATCTGAGAAGGGAAATAAGGTTAAGAAGGAGAACAGGAGTACGAAGAAAACGTGGCATAGAGGACATGACGTTTCTTGGAGCTACTACCCTGTCAGATATTTCATGAGCCAGCAGGATATTTTAGCAACTACGTCTGATGACTTCACAAATATAACAAAAAATTTTAATCAAATAAAATCTTGTTGGAAACATTTCAACAACTTAAATCTAAGAGAAAATAATTTTTTAAAGACTCTTATGAGGGTATTGGCTCAGAGAAAGAGATTCATTTGTTACTTCTATATTCATTTGTTACTTCTATATTCTTCTCTTTCTCCTTCCTTGCTTGGCTTCCAACTTATTCCTCCTCCTCGACTACCTGACAATTTAAGAATTTAAGACCCCTAAGGTACAATAGGAGAAAAATATGAGCCTGACTCCAAGTGTGATCTATAGGGAGCTCTGGCTGCACACCTTAATTATTGCTAACAAAGTAACATTTTAATAGCTTTAGGTTGAAATTGATGAGCCCTCCTGTTCACTGAAACTCTTGCAAAAACATGACATGACATCTTGTAGGAAAAAAAAAAAGGACACAGTTGTTAAATAACTCACTATACATAGAATGGTCAGTTTAAAAAAAAGTGTATTGTCCTTGTTCAGCAACTTTTCCCAAAGAACTCAAAGTCTATTAGAGCCCATGTGTTCATCTACTGCCTTTCCATCTTTCTATAAATAGTATGCAAATAGTGTTCTCACCTTTTACAGAAGAATAAGCTGAAGAAAGGCGTTATGGAGGAACAGAACAAAGTCCTCTAGCAAAAGAAAGGTGAATAGCTAAACAGGAGCTTCAAAATTCCTTGAGGCCAGTGACTTCTCCATCAATTTCCATAATGGAATAAATAGAAGGTATGCCTGTCATACTAGATGGCTGAGGGGACTTCAGGGAACTAAGGAAAGAGGAACTGGCCTCCATATTCCAAGGCAGATCTGTTGCAGCCTCAGTATTCCATGAAAATGACTATGTCAGGCACTTAGCAGATCTTCAACCCATCATGATGCTTGAAGGATACTCCTGTCCAATGATCCCAATTAATTCACATAGTCACTATGATTTCCCAGGACACACACCTCATCCCCAACATCTGTAACTTCATCTAGCATCCATGTGGGTGTTTGATCTTGATCAATAGTCCAGGGAAGTTATACCATATCTTCCTTAGACCTCAACTACAGACCTTTTCAGGACAGTGACTGTTACTTCAGAGCTCCTCTCGAGAGGCATCCAACATAGTTGTTCTCCAGAACCACGGTGGGATTATGAGAACATTGATAGGTTGACTGCAGAGTCTGTGCTTGGAGAAGACATGGGTCCATTCCCACCCTGCTGTTACAGCACCAGGATGCTGCAAGAACACCTTTCAAGGGTGCGTGACTTTAAAACCTGAGAGTGGAATAGGGGGAAATGAGATGCAGAGACCGTTTTTAGAGACCCATAACAATATCTAATTCTATCCTTCTCCTCTCTGACTGTCCCCTGACTTCTCAAAGAAATTAGATCTTTTCCATATGAGATAAAATGGGTTCAAAATGTCTTCTTTGAAATCAATTTATATGACAAACTTTTATTCCCTATATCCTTAGGGGTCTTACTTTTCAAAGTCAGGTTTCTGGAACTCCAATCACCCTGTCTCTTTCTTTTTTTCCCCCAAAATGATGAGTTTGAAAGGTATGTCTTAGTTCACTCAGGTTGCTTTAACAAACATATATAGGCTGGGTGGCTTAAAAACAGCAGAAAATCATCCCGGTCTGGAGGCTGGGAATTCCAAGATGAAAATGCTGGCAGAGTCAGGGTCTGGTGATATTCTGCTCCCTGGTACACATGTGGCACCTTTCACTGTGACCTCACATGGCCGAAGGGACAAGGGAGCTCACTGGGGTCTCTTTTATTGGACAGTTAATCCCAATCACAAGGGCTCTGTTCCGAGTACCTCCCCAAACTCCCGCCTTATTGCACCATCACATCTGGGCATTAGGATTTTAACATACCAATTTTGAGGACATAAGCATTCAGTCCAAATTCTGTTTATAAGGACAAAACCCACTTTGAATGTTTTTCCCTTTTTTCTTGCATTTTTACATCTGAGGTGGTGAGTAAAGAACACCTACCTCACTGCTGGTTGAGACAGAGGGAGGAAGGTGATAGGTTAACACTTGAAGCTCTTTTCCTACTTATTGAATTAACTACTCGTAAGAGGAAAATTTGGGAGAAGGATTGAAGTTAGCACAGAAGGAAAAGGAGAAAGTAAAGAGCTATTAAAACATGCTGAGTCTTTTAGTAGATATTTGTCATATAGCCATATAATCATAAACATAATTCAATAATAAATGGCTTCCTGGTGAACAATATTGAGCTAAAGCTTATTTAGGGAGCCCCAATACACCTGAATCAATTCATAGCATATCAAATTACATGTCACAGTTGGTATGTATAAATAGCAGTGTGTAAATACTAAAGACATTATGTGGCGGCAGATGGGGAGGTCCTGGAATTCATTGCAAGGAGTGAGGGTGGGGGACAGAATAATGTCATTGTAGAGAGATTAAGGAGACATCGGTTACCCTGTTGAGATGAGGGGACTAAATGATGTAGGGATATCTAATATCATTTGCAGAAGTAGATCTGAAACAGCTAAATGGTTGGCAGAGAAGAGTGATGAGGTCTCCATGACAAGTAACCTTGAAGATGTGTTAGGAGTTTCAGGTGGTAGGGCTGCTAGTTCTTAGCCAATACTGGAGATGACCATTCTCAGATCATCAGTCAGTGTTATCTCAAGGAAGTGTTGCCTCCTAAGGCCAACTATGATTTCTACAGATTCTGCAAAGAAAAAATACGTTTTTTTAAATTGGAGGATAATTGCTTTACAAAACTGTGCTGGTCTCTGTTTACATCAACATGAATCAGTCACAGGTATACATATGTCCCCTCCCTCCTGAACTCCCTTCCCATTTCCCACCCCATCCCACCCCTCTAGGTTGTCACAGAGCACTGGGTTGAGCTCCCTGTGTCACAGAGCAAATTCCCATTCGCTGTCTAGCTTACATATGGTAATCTATATGTTTCCATATTATTCCCTCAATCTGGTCTACCCTCTCCCTCCTCTACTGTGTCCACAAGTCTCTTCTTTGTGTCTGAGTTTCCACTGCTGCCCTGCAAATGGGTTCTCTGATGTTCACTGCAGCACTTTTTACAATAACCAGGACGTGGAAGCAACCTAGATGTTCATTGACAGATGAATGGATACTGAAATTGTGGTACAATACAATGGAATATTACTCAGCTATAAAAAAGAGCACATTTGAGTCAGCCCTAAAGAGTTGGATGAACCTAGAGCCTATTACACATATTGAAGTAAGTCAGAAAGAGAAAGACAAGTATTGTATATTAATGCATGTGTATGGAATCTAAAAAAATATTTTAAAATAATTTCTGAATAAATAAATTAAACTTTGAAGGAAGAAATTGGTTGGTATCAAGATTCAAACCACTCTAAAAAAAATGCACAATGAATCACACAAGATGAGAGGTTTTAATATGTAAATATGCAAAATAAATTAATATAGTTTTAAAACATGCCAATCTTACTTAAAATTAAAAACAATAGATTGTGTTGTACCTGAGTTCCCCAAAAAACCAGAGCCTGAGGTAAAAGCCAAGATTAGAAGTGCAATCCCAGGGAAGCCAAAGCGAGGGGAAATGGGAGGAAAGAGGCAGGGAAGAAGACAATTCGAGGGTATGTTTCCAAGCGATCCTGCTTTTAGTGTTGAGTGCAACTGAATACTGGACCAATGGTCTCAGGACCATTCCTGAGGCACCACATGAACACTTGCTTCTCAGGTTTCTTCATCCAGGTGGAATAATGGAGAAGAATCCCTTTTTTAGCCTCCTTCTCCCATTAGTCAAAAGTTCATCTAACTGGGGTATGACCTCCCCTGTTCTTCTTAGACTCATGCATCAGCAGGAACAGAGATGTCCCTAGGCAGGCAAAAGGGAGAGGCATAGAGCAGTGTGGGCATGAGAAGTGTGCTTCGACTTTTAGGGCATGAAGTCAGTGTGGCCACTGCCACTGCCACGGCCAAGGGTCCCAGCGATGGACAAGACAGAGAGACTCTGACAGGCACATAAAGGTAACTGTTTGTCTTATCTGTTTGGGCTGCTAATGGATGTACTATAGACGGGGTGGCTTAAACAGCAAATGTTTATTATCACAGTTTCAGACACTGGGAAGTTCAATGTCAAGATGCCAGCAGATTTGGTGTCTGGTGACAGTCTGCTTGCCGGTGTGTAAATGGCTGCCTTCTCACCATGACCACATGTGACAGAAGTGGCAAGGGTTAGAATCTCATTCATGAGGGCTCCACCCTCATGACCTAATCACCCTGCAAAGGCTTCATCTCACAACACAAGTTGGGAGTTAAATACTTCAACATATAAAGTTTGGGAAGACACAAACATTGAGCCCATAATACTGTTACAATCTTTTAAAAAAAGATTTACCTTCATATCTCCTCAAATAAGAAAAGAGGATGTCTATTAGTGTGGGTACCTAACAAAAACAGGTAGTTTTATCCAAGAATTCTTAACAATAATTAAGGAATACATGGGTTAAATGTGTTTCACTGTCCAGATGAGTTGGGAAAAGAGATCTTGATCTGTTCAGTATTAGCTTTCTTGAAATCGGAAAGAATATTAAGAAAGATGTCTTGAGAGAAGTCAATGATTTCCTGATAATTAATAGTAATAGCTAATATACTGAGAGGTTAGGCATTACATTACCTTCATAAATAAGGTTCAAACACCATAACCTCTGGAAAAAAATCACACTGCAAGAGCTGTGATAAAAGTTGATAAAAGGGAAAGTCCACCTTGACCTAAATCTGGTAATAAAAGCAATTCCATCCACCAACCACACATTCCTAATAACATCTTAGTGTCTAAAGGGCATCTTGGCTGAATTAGAAAAAGTTCCTTTCTCCAGGAAGGTAGAGGCCCCAGCCTGCCTTAGTCCCCTAAGCCTATGATTTTGCACAGTGAACAAATAGCAGAGGTGGTGTTGAGGCGAACAAGTTTCAAGAGGTTGAAAGAAAGCACAGAAAACTCTCACTGTGAGCCAGATAGGGCACCAGTCCAGAGAACTTCCCAAAACAAATTTTGTTGCCTGCCTTTAATGTATTTTTTCATGCTCCACAGATGTCCTTTCTCATAAATTCCGAAGTATCTGCACGTCCCAAGGTGAGCTGGTATCTTCTTTTTATTACTGGCAGTTTGCAAGTGAGGATCTGACATTAAAAAAAAATATGGCACTCACTTTTGAGAGTGTGACCCACTTTTCCAACTCTTTGCTAATCTTCTTCCAAATTTCCTTCCCTCTTTTTACATTTGTGCTTCTGGTTAGCTCACAGGTGGGCTCTGGAGACCCTTCCGGATCTTTGGACGTCTTGCTCTATTGGAAAAGGATGCATTTTCTCTGCAGATTGTCTCATAGAGACACTGCATCTGTCTAAAACTAAAAGAGCCTCCAGAGAACTGACTTTAGCTGTTTGCCAACTAACCCATTTTGCATGCTTCCTGGGGAGAAACAATACGCCACATCTCTACAGGAGGAAGCAGGAGAGATATTGGTTCTGTGTAAACATCTCAAAGGAAATTTATGATGCAGATGGGAAATTTAAACCCCTTTAAAATAATTGCTGCTTTGTGAACAGAGAAAGCAAAATTTTAGCACCTCATTTCTGCACCTTCCCTCATCCCCTTCCTGAGGGAGAGTGGCCTTAATCCAGTGGTCTCTCCATCTCTTCGTCCTCAATGACTTTTGCTGTGGAAAATTCTGATAGACCGTCAGTTCCACTAACTCAAGCAGATTTGTGTGCCTTTAGATGGACACAAACGCACGATGTGTCTTACAGAGACTACCAGTTCTCTACCCACCTTGCATTTTCTCATTCTTCTTTCTAAAGGACCCCCTCTGTCTTTGGAGCTAGCGATGTACCGGCTAAAAGGCGTTTTCAGTACTCTCTACCAGGTAAGAGTGGACTTGATTCTGGCCAATGAGATGTCAATAGGGGTTGTTCAGAGGAATTTCTATGAGTACCAGAAATGAGAGAGCGCCTGAGAGCTCCTTTCTGCCCTTCTGTCTTTCCTCACTCTTTTGACCTCAAACCTGAACATGAAGACTGGAGCTTCAGCAGCCGGATTGCACCATGAGGCAATCATGTGGGAGGATTTTTGAGCCAAGTGTGGCAAGGAATAAAGATGAAGCATTCTAGTCTTTGATAACTGACGAAGTGTCATATCAGCCCCGAATTGCCTGCCTCTAAACAGTTTATCCAAGAAATAAAGTTCTACCTTATTTCAGTAAAGGTTATTTTGTTTGTCTATTCTGTGTAGCAATACCTAACACAAACGGATACATGACCTCTGTGAGGAGAATGTGCCAGTGGTGCTTTCTCCTAACAGATGGATTCAAGTGTCTGTCACTACGGATGTGTTACTGCACTGTGGTGACAAATGACAGAAGCCAACTAGAGCTGGCTTGTACAGGAAACGGGAATCCATTATGAGGTCTAGATGTGTCTCACGGAACCCAGGGCCACAGACCCTCTGGGAAATGCTGGACCCAGGAACTAGAGAGCTATCTAGCGTTTCTCTGTGTCTTTTTCCTGTTCTTTTCTGGGCATCTGCTTCTTTTCTCTGACTTTCTGCAGGCCACCCTCCTCTGCTTCTGTGGACCACACAGTCAATAGAATGATAGTTACATTGTCGTTTATCCACACGGTCAAATGTTAATAAGCAATAACAACAAATAATTTGTAAGTGCATATAAAAATATTGATGAATATCACAGGTGTAATATTGAGAGCAAAAAGGCCAGACCAAAAAAAAAAAAAAGAATATATGTAGCATGATGCCAGTCACGTAAAGTACAATGGAAACATTCCTTCTCCCGTTGAAGCCAGGAGAATGGTTGCACTTGGGGTGAGGTAATAACTGGAAAGAAACAAGAGAATATTTCTGAGGTGCTAGGCTAGGAATGTCCTGTTTGTCCATCTGGGTGCCTATTAAATGATACATTTAATTTATAAAAATTCTTTTATTTCTGTCTTATGTACACTTTTCTATTTATCATGGAAGATTGAAAACCTGGTCAAATGAAATCTAAAAAGCACATACGTTTAAAATGGTAACTACTGCTTGTCTACACGTAGATTCTCTTTTTAATTCTTTATTAATACATTCTATATTAACTTGTAATTTTTTAACCTTTCCTAAATCATTTTTCAAAGAACAGAAATGAATAAATGCATAAGAATATATTTTATTAACTGCAAAACATATTTGCCAATGACATTCTACTTATTAAGTCACAATTATTAAATTTAATTTTATTTACTAAAAAACAAGTATTGGGTCATGTGTGGTCCATGTATATAAGGAGACATGTTAAGGAATATTGGGAAATTGACAAGTTTATTTCCAGTGGCTCCTCTGGTTCACCCCCTCTTCAAACTCTCCATCCTGAGGCCAGGGTCCCAGAGGCTTTTCCCCAGGCTTCCCTCTTACCCAGCTCCTCAGCCCAGTTAGCAAGCATTTGTCCTGTATCCATCCTCTCAAAGCTCTGCTCTTGGCTAGAACTAACCACATAAACAAATCTCAGCCGGTGAGTTAAGAACTGATTATGACCAGATACTTTATTTGTCCCAGAATAAAATTTTGATTTTTTTGTCTTCAACAAAATGGCAGCCAGCTCCCATAGCCTTGCCTGGGCAACCCCTTGGACAGAGATGTCTAGTGGGCTGCAGTCCATGAGGTCACAAAGAGTGGCACGTGGGCACCAGTGACTAACACTTCCTCAGAAATCAAACACAAGAGCTTTGGCTGGTCACTAGGGGGCATGCTTTTGGAAAGGAAGTTATTTATGATGCTTTCTTCACACCTAGACAACTCACCAGTCACATGCCTGTCCTGACCAGTTTGTGACTTCTCCAGAGTTTTCTTCACAATTAAGAAAAACAATTCTAGATTTTTTTAAATGACAACCATAACTTCTAAATCTACTTGTTTCTTCCTTCAGGGCCCCCTCTTGAAATGGACCCGATTTAATAAACTGGGAGATTCTATTTGGTTTAAGCATTGAACTTCTGCAGCTCAGAAATTGAGGGAAGGACTGGTTTTCATCAACTTCTCCACCACTGTCCAAATGGCAGCAAGATGTATTCTGACCAGTTCCCGTTTAACGTTTCTGAGTAATCAACAAAGCAGACAGACCAAGGAGGGTTTATTAGCACTTTGTTCTTCTCAGAGGCAGAGGGCTGAATAAATGCCTTTTTCCCTTTGGAAAAAATTTTACTAGTAACCATAGCAATAATAATTCCATCTCCAAGTAAAAATTATTATTGTTATCTTTGTTGGCAGTCCCGGTTTCTTTCCTGTCACAGGGAGACAGAAGGCAGACGCTGTCTTGAAGTCTATAAAAGGCTCACCTAAGCAGGACCAGGAGCAGCTGTTTTCTCTCTCAGCTGCGAACAGAATTGGAGAGTAATGGCTTAACCATCAAACGAGGGGCTTAAGCTAGATGTGAGGAAGTGCGTCCTGGCCGCATGCGGGACAGCTTGTCACAGGAGTTTACAGATTCCTCTTCTTTAGAAGCCTTTAAAAATAGCTTAGATGATCAGTGCCTGGAATGGCAGCCTGTGTCCACAGCACATTTACTCTGTTCTTGTGGGTCTAGCTGTGCCTTTACGTAGACTATGAAAGCAGAGGCAACCAGGCTTCTTCATTACCATCTACTGGCACCAGACATAAAACACAGGCTTGTAAATGCAGATAAATGGGTAACGTGTGGATAAAATGATTTGTCCATGATCAGTTATAGGCCACTGGTTTGGGGCTAAATACTGGCCCCATTGTTGTTTTCCTATAGTCATGCCTACAAACAAGATTTGGCCAGATGTACACCATTTGGTCAAAAGACTCTTTGAAGAATTACTGAGTCCAACTCCCTTCTTCTGGATTGTTAACTTTGTCCACTTGATGATTCTACACAGTCTTTGGAATAAGAAGGAAATGTTCTCTCAAGTGGGAGTCGTGTACTGTGTTTCAGGAATTACTCAACTGTACTTGGAGAAAACAGTTTATAGGAAGTACTTAAACCAGAGTGAAATCCAAGCATCCCCCTTCCAGTCCAACTGATGCTCTCTCATCGAAGAAATGCGCTAACCTTTGGAAAAGTACTTTCATTTAAAAAGTAATGGTCAAAACCTCACACATTTTTTCAGCTACAATATTTTACTTCAGAGTTGACATTTATATGCCAGCAACTCATTTGTTACAAATTCTAATTGCAGAACAACAATGCAAAAAAGGCAATGCAAAAGCCAAAAAAACAAAAAGAAGAAGGGGGCTCTCAGAAACCCTTTGAGATCTCATCTAATTAAAAATGCAAATTAAGAAAGAAACCTCAAGTCAATACGTCCTCTTCAGTCTTTTCAAAGGCACCAATTACCAGTGAATCACTGAGAAAGGGGCTGCCTTTAATTTTAAGTCAAATTTCTCAACAATAGTCCATTGGCAGGAAATTAAAGTGACTACCAGCTCAGTGGTACAATTAACACTTCGACATTTGTTATCCAAACTTTACTCATTCTTGTGCTGTTTCTCTAGCAAGTACTAATGCAGACAATTTTTATTGAGTTTTTCTGAGATCCCAAGAACATTTTGTTTTCCAGTGATAAGCAATACTACACTGAACTAACCCACCCCTTCCTGGGGAATCATATTGAGGAACATTCCAGAAAAGGGAAAAAAAAGTTCTTTCTTGATAGAATCTCTTTTCTAACAATACTTCGAAAGGCAAGATAGAAAAGTGCTAAAGAACAAAGGTCTTCAGACAGGAGATGTGAATTCCTTGAAGGTCTTTTACTAGGTCATCTGTTAATATGGACACATGTTATGTCAAGTTCTTCACTGCGGTCTTGTTCTCAAGGATCAATTCAGGATTTTGCTTTATACTTTTTATTATAATAAATATCATGAGTTATGAAATAGAATTTTAAGTCTAAGAAATGGAAGAGAAATATAAGAGATTAGGTAGGACAATCTCTTCAGTCTGGAGCTCACCCAGTATAAATTGAATGCCTGTATCAGTTAGGATTCAACCAGGAGATAGAAACCACACAATAACTTGAACAAAGAAAATAATTCTGAGGAATTATTAATTACATCAGGGAATTGGCTAGCCAGAAGCAAAGAGGTCTCCCAACAATGTAGGATGCAGATGGAAGGAATAGCAACCTCCACTAGGCTGATATAGCATGCCCAAGAAAGATGCTTTCTCACTGCTCCCAGAGCTGAGATCCAGAGAGGGTACTGGAAAATGAAGAATTCACTGAAGTGCCAAGCAGGTAGACCATGCTAGGAATCTGTCCCCTAGAATGCCGTGGAAGCTGTTAATAGGGAGGTCCTACATCTTGGAACTTGCTGAAAAATCCCAGAAAAGATCATCCAGGGAAGTTTATGATGCAGAGGTGCCTTGCCAGTGTGCCTCTTTACAGAGATGACTGAGGGGGTACTGGGGTAAGACACAACTAGGCATGCTGCAGAGGCTGGGTGCTGAAGATGTCTTTGGCTGTAGGAGCCAGGCTTAGAGAAATCTGTCCATGTCGCATGAGTCAGGCACTGGATGAGCTGCTGCCTGTGCTACAGGCGCTGGGCACATGGAAAGTCGTGCACACTGCAGGAGCCGGGCACTGGGAAAGCTGTTCACACTGCTGGCAAAGCTGTGCATGCTTCAGGAACCCAGCCCTGGAGAAGACACTTGCCCTGCAGAAGTCAGGCACCGAGAAAGCTGCATTTGGTGCAGGACATTGACAAGAAAGCATGAAGAACTAGGAAGGAAAGTTTTCTCCTCTACTAATGTCTTTCTGGAGTCTTCTACTAACAAAACTTTTCCTGTGTTAGATGATGAATAAATATTTAAAGGGCAGACAATGAACTCTGGATCTGGAGCTGCAATGATAGAGCCGAATTGAGAATGGAACTGAACTGAGATGAGGGTTAAGGCAATGGTATGGGTTCCTCGAAATAAGAGACCAGGAAAATTAAGTTTTAAGGCAATGGGTTGAAACTGGAGGCAGGAATACACCAAAACAGAACAAATAGACTCCAAGTAGAGGTCACTATTTCCCCATGATGAACATCACGACCAGTGGTGGCAAGGTGACTGTGGCCATGCTCACATGGCTAAAGAAGCTGGCTAAAACTGTATTCTGGCTCAGACAGGTTAAGACTGTCTTGGCCAAATTAGGACTAGAACCTATCTCCCTTGACCCCCGCTTTCTGTGCTCTGTCTACACTTCTCACTGCTATTCATGAATTCTATACTTGGGCAGCAATAGACAAAAGGGAATGAAAGAGCTGGACCATGGAGCCTCTTGTAATCAGGGAACATAAAAGCGGAAGGCATTGATTGTTCAGTTTGGGTTAAATTCCTGATACATTTAAAGCACTTCCCTTGTCCTCCATGAACCTTCTTGAGTAGGTGTGTGATAAACATTGGAGAACCCTGTTCACAGACAGAATTTCACATTGTCATTGTTGTTAGTTAAGGCCTTCTAATCAGAGATACTCAGCTTTCACTGAGCATTGGAATCATTTGGAAAACTTAAAGACTGATACCTGATGCTATTTAATAACAATAATAAGAGTCTGTAGAGGTGGGCCCTGTGCACCAGTATAGTTGCAAGTTCTACAAGTGATTCTAATTCAAACCCAGGATTGAATATCACTGTCATATCCTGAGGATAGTATAATGATATGAAAAAAGACAGAAAGAAATGTAAACCTCTCTTTCTCTGGGATTCAGCATCCTACAGGATTCTTTTCTCTTCTGGCTGTACTGGGTCTTATTTACGGCACAAAGGCTCTGTTTTCTTGCTGCAGCACGAGGAGTCCATGGGCCCAGTATCTGTGGTGTGCAGTCCTAGTTACCCCATGGCATGTGGGGTCTCAGTTTTCTGATCAGAGATTGAACCCAGGTCCCCTGCATTGGAAGGTGGATTTTTAACCACAGGACCACCAGGAAAGCCCCCACTCCTATGGGATTCTGAGAACAGCTTCTTTTACAGAGCAATTGCCCTCTGAGCTGTATTGCATGGTGCCAGCCCAGCAAACATTTTGAACTCAAAGCTAGTCAACAGGTTTAGTGACTCTGCAGAAACATACCAAACTGATATAAAGGCTTCTAAAGCTATACTGCTTGCCAAGATGGAGAAGGCAATGACACCCCACTCCAGTACTCTTGCCTGGAAAATCCCATGGACAGAGGAGCCTGGTAGGCTGCAGTCCATGGGGTCACTGGGAGTCGGACACAACTGAGCGACTTCACTTTCACTTTTCACTCTCATGCATTGCAAAAGGAAATGGCAACCCATTCCAGTGTTCTTGCCTGGAGAATCCCAGGGACAGGGAAGCCTGGTGGGCTGCCGTCTATGGGGTCGCACAGAGTCGGACACGTCTGAAGCGACTTAGCAGCACCAGCAGCAGCTTGCCAAGAACCAACAAGACACAAAAGACTGGCATTCCTTTGTTGGAAAGGGAAACTTGTTATAATTCTGAGGCTGATCCACTCGTTGGCCTTAAGTAAATGAGGTGTGCTCCCGACAACTACCTAAGGGTAAGATTTTAACTAGGAAATCCTAATCTTCAGTGGCATATGTGATGGGGAAAAGCAATGAAACATCCTTCTGCTTGGTGATGGGTGAAGCCCTAAAGACTCAATCTGGTCTTGATGAACATCCAAGAATCTGGATGCGCACACCCTGTGGAGGCAGGGGTTTCTGCCAATGATGCTGGTAAGGAAGTCTGTGGTTTCTCGCAGTGTCAGATTTGTTCAGTATGGGTATAAACAAATACCATAATTTCTGCCCTGGGGTATAAACAAGCAGGTTTCTCTCTCGTATCCAGATGCCATTACTATCTTTTAAACTACTTGTGTATCTAACTAAAAACAAAATTTTATTTAACCTTCAGTTTTCTCTATGTTATGTCATTCCATGTTATTTAAAGTGGGTTCCTTTAATTTTGTGAAAGAAAAAAATAAAATATATATTTTGAACAAGGTAAAATTTTTTAAACAATTATTATGAAAACTTTTAATTCTAATTAAAGAATAGTTGTATGCATTATCCAACTTTAACAATTATTATTAATCTTATTTTAACTGTACATTTGCTCACTAGCCCAGCCCCACATTCAGATCAGATCAGTCGCTCATTCGTGTCCGACTCTTTGAGACCCCATGAATCGCAGCACGCCAGGCCTCCCTGTCCATCACCAACTCCCGGAGTTCACTCAGACTCACGTCCATCAAGTCAGTGATGCCATCCAGCCATCTCATCCTCTGTCGTCCACTTCTCCTCCCACCCGCAGTCCCTCCCAGTATCAGAGTCTTTTCCAGTGAGTCAACTCTTCGCATGAGGTGGCCAAAGTACTGGAGTTTCAGCTTTAGCATCATTCCTTCCAAAGAAATTCCAGGGCTGATCTCCTTCAGAATGGGCTGGTTGGATCTCCTTGCAGTCCAAGGGACTCTCAAGAGTCTTCTCCAACACCACAGTTCAAAAGCATCAAATCTTTGGCGCTCAGCCTTCTTCACAGTCCAACTCTCACATCCATACATGACCACAGGAAAAACCATAGCCTTGACTAGATGAACCTTTGTTGGCAAAGTAATGTCTCTGCTTTTGAATATGCTATCTAGGTTAGTCATAACTTTCCTTCCAAGGAGTAAGCGTCTTTTAATTTCATAGCTGCAGTCATCATCTGTAGTGATTTTGGAGCCCAGAAAAATAAAGTCTGACACTGTTTCCACTGTTTCCCCATCTATTTCCCATGAAGTGGTGGGACCGGATGCCATGATCTTCGTTTTCTGAATGGTGAGCTTTAAGCCAACTTTTCACTCTCCACTTTCACTTTCATCAAGAGGCTTTTGAGTTCCTCTTCACTTTCTGCCATAAGGGTGGTGTCATCTACATATCTGAGGTTATTGATATTTCTCCCGGCAATCTTGATTCCAGTTTGTGTTTCTTCCAGTCCAGCGTTTCTCATGATGTACTCTGCATATAAGTTAAATAAACAGGGTGACAATATACAGCCTTGACGAACTCCTTTTCCTACTTGGAACCAGTCTGTTGTTCCATGTTCAGTTCTAACGGTTGCTTCCTGACCTGCATACAAATTTCTCAAGAGGCAGATCAGGTGGTCTGGTATTCCCATCTCTTTCAGAATTTTCCACATTTGATTGTGATCCACACAGTCAAAGGCTTTGGCATAGCCAATAAAGCAGAAACAGATGTGTTTCTGGAACTCTCTTGCTTTTTCCATGATCCAGCGGATGTTGGCAATTTGATCTCTGGTTCCTCTGCCTTTTCTAAAACAAGATTGAACATCAGGAAGTTCACTGTTCACATATTGCTGAAGCCTGGCTTGGAGAATTTTGAGCATTACTTTACTAGCCTGTGAAATGAGTGCAATTGTGCGGTAGTCTGAGCATTCTTTGGCATTGCCTTTCTTTGGGATTGGAATGAAAACTGACCTTTTCCAGTCCTGTGGCCATTGCTGAGTTTTCCAAATTTGCTGGCATATTGAGTGTAGCACTTTCACAGCATCATCTTTCAGGATTTGCAATAGCTCAACTGGAATTCCATCACCTCCACTAGCTTTGCTCATGGTGATGCTTTCTAAGGCCCACTTGACTTCACATTCCAGGATGTCTGGCTCTAGGTCAGCGATCACACCATCATGATTATCTGGGTCAAGAAGATCTTTTTTGTACAGTTCTTCTGTGTATTCTTGCCATCTCTTCTTAATATCTTCTGCTTCTGTTAGGTACATACCATTTCTGTCCTTTATTGAGCTCATCTTTGCATGAAATTTTCCTTTGGTATCTCTGATTTTCTTGAAGAGATCCCTAGTCTTTCCCATTCTGTTGTTTTCCTCTATTTCTTTGCATTGATTGCTGAAGAAGGCTTTCTTATCTGTTCTTGCTATTCTTTGGAACTCTGCATTCAGATGAAGCAAATTCCAGACATCATATTATGTATTCCAATAAGATACATGAACTCAAAAAGTAACATGTAATAATATTTTCATAGCTAAAATATTGATAATTACTTAATACCATCTAATAACTAGTGTTCCAACTTTTAGCTTTTATCAATTTTATATCAATTGTATCAATCTCTTACATTTCATTTAGATCAAGGTCCGAAGAAGATGTATACCCTGCACTCAGCTGAAATGCCTCAAGTTTCTTTCAAACTATGAATTCACTTTGATCTGTTTTTCCGTCTTATAACTTATTTGATTAAGAACCTGGGTAGCTCACCCTGCAGGGCTTCCCTCAGGCCATACTTTGCCTATTGCACCTCCATGGTAACCTTTAACATGTTCTCCTGTCCTCTGGGTTTCCCGTGATTCACTTGTGGACTATGTTAAGCTCAAGATCCAAGAAAAGCCAAATGGCACTAACTACTTCTAACAAAATAGAATTAATGTTCTGTTTTATAATCAGAATTTCAGAAAGCCAGCCTTAGTTTGGAAGCCTAGTGCTTTGTCTAATTCAGCTTTTCTTCTGAACTATCACCATGCCAAGCTACAAAATCATCAGAGCGACATGGCTAAGAGTCTGTATTCAGAAGTCAAGGTTCTTGAGTTTATATACTGACCCTGTTCCTCACTGACTGTGATTTTAGGTAAGTTACTTTGTGCCTCAATTTCCTTGTACCCACATGGAAACATGTATGATACTAGCCCTGGGGTATAAGCAAGCATGTATACATGGAAGATACTAATAACATGTCCCTCACAGGATTGTGAAGATTAAATGAGATTTTACAAGTGTAAATCACTTAGAACTGTGTCAGCCATGCAAATGCCATATATATGTCTTTTAAATTAAAAATTAATATCTAAAGTACTAGACTCAAATAGGCAATGAATGTGAAAAGTATCATGAGGTGTATCTCTCTAAGCTGAGGAACAAATAAAAACTGGACTCAGAAACAACTGGCTCAGCAGTAGACACAGAAGTTCCCTCGGGTCTCTAAGTTGGTAAGGTTTTGACCTAGCAGGAGATGGTTTGTATTCTGCCTGCCTACTAATGATGATGAAAGAGACTGATTCCCTGCACAGAATAACCGTAAAACGTCTATGGCCTGGATTAAGCCCCCAGGTTGAGAGGCCATAATCAAAGCAATTTCTGAGAGCTCCATTAATAAGCTTTTCTAGAAGCTGCCAAAGTCCAGCTACAGTAATTATCCAGTTAGTTTGCTGAATCAGCTAGTGTAAGCTTCCCCAGTTCTGCTGCTAATTAGGCTCTAGCCTCTCATCTCATTAATAAGCTTCCAGTTCATTTGCATGTGAGGAAAAATTGTGGGTATAGGGGAGTTTAATAGAAACCCAAATCACCTTCAACATGTGTCTTTTTTTTATTAAAATATTTAACCTTTTATTATGACTCAGAAACATCTGTCAGTATTACACTGTATGAAAAGACATGATGAATTCAGCATTTGCAGAGCGTTCCACGGCCCCTCCTCCTCACACCTGGCCTGTTCCCAATCAAGTAGCAGGAAGAAAAGACAAATGAATATGATTAACTCAGTATTAGAAATTTGCACTTAGAAGAAACTATCTGCTTCCATATCTTCCTTCTACAAATTAGGAAACCAGGGTCCCCTAAACTTGCCCAGGGATGTTCAGAGCAGGGGCCAGAGCTCAGGCCATGTTTCCTCTGACCCAGTTCTTGTTACTCACGCTGTGTACCAGGCCTACAAAACATCTGAGGGTATTCAGCTCAGTTCAGTTCAGTCGCTCAGTCATGTCCGACTCTTGGCGAACCCATGGACTGCAGCATGCCAAACCTCCCTGTCCATCACCAACTGCTGGAGTTTACTCAAACTCATGTCCATTGAGTTGGTGATGCCATCCAACCATCTCATCCTCTGTTGTCCCCTTATCCTCCCACCTTCAATCTTTCCCAGCATCAGGGTCTTTTCAAATGAGTCAATTCTTTGCATCAGGTGGCCAAAGTATTGGAGTTTCAGCTTCAGCATCAGTCCTTCCAAAGAATATTCAGGACTCATCTCCTTTAGGATTGACTGGTTGAATCTTCTTGCAGTCCAAGGGACTCTCAAGAGTCTTCTCCAACACCACAGTTCAAAAGCATCAATTCTTCTGCACTCAGCTTTACAGCTTTCTTTATAGTCCAACTATCACATCCATACCTGACCACTGGAAAAACCATAGCCTTGACTAGACGGACCTTTGTTGGCAAAGTAATGTCTCTGCTTTTTAATATGCTGTCTATGTTGGTCATAATTTTTCTTCCAAGGAGTAAGCATATTTTAATTTCATGGCTGCAGTCATCATCTGCAGTGATTTTGGAGCCCCCTCAAAATAAAGTCTGACACTGTTTCCACTGTTTCCCCATCTATTTCCCATGAAGTGACAGGACTGGATGCCATGATCTTAGTTTTCTGAATGTTGAGCTTTAAGCCAACTTTTTCACTGTCGTCTTTCACTTTCATCAAGAGGTTCTTTCTGCCTTAAGGGTGGTGTCATCTACATATTTGAGGTTATTGATATTTCTCGCAGCAATCTTGAATCCAGCTGTGCTTCATCTAGCCCAGCATTTCTCATGATGTAATCTGCATGTAAGTTAAATAAGCAAGGTGACAATATACAGCCTTGATGTACTCCTTTTCCTATTTGGAACAAGTCTGTTGTTCCATGTCCAGTTCTAACTGTCGCTTCCTGACCTGCAT
This sequence comes from Bos indicus x Bos taurus, assembly GCF_003369695.1. Lineage (NCBI taxonomy): Eukaryota > Metazoa > Chordata > Mammalia > Artiodactyla > Bovidae > Bos > Bos indicus x Bos taurus. The sequence goes on along the minus strand of NC_040078.1, from coordinate 4,052,287 downwards.
ACAGATATCTCAAGAGGAAGGTCAGGTGGACTGATATTCCCATCTCTTTCAGAATTTTCCACAGTTTATTATGATCCACACAGTCAAAGGCTTTGGCATAGTCAATAAATCAGAAATAGATGTTTTCCTGGAACTCTCTTGCTTTTTCAATGATCCAACAGATGTTGGCAATTTGATCTCTGGTTCCTCTGCCTTTTCTAAAACCAGCTTGAACATCTGGAAGTTCAGGTTTCATGTACTGTTGAAGCCTTGCTTGGAGAATTTTGAGCATTACTTCACTAGTGTGTGAGATGAGTGCAATTGTGCGGTAGTTTGAGCATTCTTTGGCATTGCCTTTCTTTGCGATCGGAATGAAAACTGACCTTTTCCAGTCCTGTGGCCACTGCTGAGTTTTCCAAATTTGCTGACATATTGAGTGCAGCACTTTCACAGCATCATCTTTCAGGATTTGAAATAGCTCAACTGGAATTCCATCACCTCCACTAGCTTTGTTCGTAGTGATGCTTCTTAAGGCCCACTTGACTTTGCTTTCTAGGATGTCTGGCTCTAGGTCAGTGATCACATCATTGTGATTATCTGGGTCGCATCTGATGATATTAGCTCACAAATAATGGCAGCCCATTTCCTGATATGAACTAACTTCTCTACATTTGCATCTGTCTTTGAGAAAGTATATAATCATTATCCTTTCAATCTATGGCCAAAAACTATTGATTTTATCTCAGCAGATAAAACAGGCAGAATTTTGGCTGCCATGGCCTTTGCCTTTTAATGGCATGCCCATGGTTATGTTATAGTGTGTGGCAAAGTAGAGATGGCGAATATGATTAAGGATGTTAACCAGTCGACCTCAAGATAGAGAGATTATCCTGTATATTCTAGGCAGGTCTAATGTAATCACATGAACCCTGAAAAGTAGAAAAGAAATCAGAAGAGGAAAATCAGAAACAGCAGAAGGGCATGGAGGAGATTACAACCACGAGGAGAATTTGATGCACCATCAGTGGCTTGAGAGTAAAAGAGGTCATGTTTCAGGGAAATGGAGACTGAAGTCCTACAACCTCAACGAATTAAATTCTGTCAATGGCCTGAGATGAGTTTGCAGGTAGAATCTTCCTCAAAGCCTTAGTTAAAACTCTGGCTGGCTGAATTATGATTTCAGCCCTGAGATACTCTGAGCAGAGAGCGGTTGAGCCACTTTGTGCCAGGACTTTTGACCAACTGTGAGATGCTAAGTAGACGTTGTTTTAAGCCTCTTTAAGCCTCCAGGTTAGTGTTAATTTGTTACAGAAGCAATAGAAAATGAATAAAGCTCAAATCCACCTTTTTTGTTCCATCTCTAAGGCCGCTACCCTGATCCAAGCCACCACCATCTTGATCTTGGACCACAGAAGAAGCCTCTCAACTGTTCTCTCCATATCCCTTCTGACTCAACTTTTATAAGATACACTGCAGCCCAATCATTTTTTTTTTCAAACAGAAACCTGATTATGTGACTCCTGTCTCAAATTCCCCACACATGAACCCTCTTTAAGATATCTAAGGTATCTTAATACTGTTCAACATCTTCCCAATGGCTTCTAGACAAACATGGTTAATGTCCACTTAGTCCTTCATTCTCAATTTAAATGCTTCTTGCGATGCACTGTCTGCTTGCCCTCTTAGGTACTTTTATATCCCTGTATGTTTTCCTTTAAAGCATTTTTTAATTGCAACTTTAGTTCTATTATTATTTTATTACACTTCAAACCAGAAAGTCAGTCCCATAATGTATCATAGGGTTTTTCTGATCAAGATAATAGTAGCTAAAACATTTATCACAAACCTAGGAGATAATAAGCACTAAATTGTATCTTATATATATACCATATAATATCTCATGTATATACATATATATACATATATATATATATATATATATGTAACATATGATGTTATTATGTGCGACTATTAGGACACCCACCCAGGATCATAGAAAAGGAATCCAAATTGCCTGGTAGGAGAATTTGGGAGGAAAGTCTCCCAGGAAAGGTTTTAATGATGAACAGGATTCAGCCAGGTGAAATATTGGTGGGAGAGGAGAAGATGTTCCAAGAAAAGGGGTAACATGAGCAAAAATATGGAAATGAGAGAAACATGATGAATGTGGGGAACTCTGCTGCTGGCATTAGTAGTTACACAAATCCCATAATGGATATGCTTTGTCAAAGCAGGTGTCCCAATGTCTGCCTGGTGTATAATTTGGCATGTGTGCCTGCCCAGCCAACAAACTGATTATCATCACACAGAATTCCTGGTGCCCTTCTTCCAACTTGATATCCTCTGCAAGTGCACCAAAAGGACCCATCAAAGGCTGGCATAGAAATATGGAAGAATTGTGAATGACAGAGTCTTCAACTTTTTGACATTAGGTTATTTTCCTTTTCTTCAACTGATCAACAGGTATACACCAATCTCATCTCTGGGCCAGACTCTGGAGAATGGAAGAGAAGTCTAAGACTTGACTCCTGCTCTCAGGATCATAATAGAATTAAAGGGGGATTGTGAATACATATAAGAAATAAAGAATACCCCAGGTTAGCACATAACAGATGCTAGCCCATAACCAACAATCATACTGTCCGTCCTTCTTGCTGACAGAACACAAAGTGTGCTCAGATATGACCCAGATTACAGCATGCCCTGGGAATGCAGCTCCCTACTCCAGCTTCAAGGAAGAAGCTCTAATTGGTGTATGTTAGTCACAGACATTCCACTTTTTTTTTTTTTGCCAGTGATTGGTCTAGGGTTAAGCATGTGAGTTTCTTCTGGATAGTGAGACATAAAGGAAAGTCTCAGGGAGGAGCAGAGATAGTGTTTCCTGCACATTTTTTCCCTGTGTGAGATGGTATTATGTGTGAGGGTGGTACGTGGCATCAGTTTGCCACCGTGAGTTAATAAGCTAAGGACAGAAAGCCAACACACTGAGGAAAGCAGAAAGGAGAGAGAGAATGAGCCTGAGTTCCTAATGATGTGTTAATTCTCTGTAAGAAACCTATTATCCATTGCCAGAATTTTGTTCTGTGAGTTAACATTACTTCATTGTCAAAGCCATTGTAGATCAGTATTCAGTTTCTTAGAGTCAAACATATCCTAACTGGTTCAACATATATGAGAGACCTATTGCAAGCAACATGGAATTTGCAATCATAGGAGTTAAGGGCAGGGATTCAAATTCTAACTCCATCACCAAGCCTCTGTGACCCTCAGAGCAAATATTAGGGAAAGGGCACTGTGCTAAACACATGGGGTTACACAAAGATGAGGAAGCTACTCCTAAAGATTTTGCAGTCCAACAGGCAAAGTATACATTATTTTAAAAACACTGTCTAAGCTGCACAGTGGAATGCAAGGTGCAATTGGAAAAAAAGAGATTCAACAAGTAGGTGCAATTTGGCCAAACTGTGTGTTTATGGCCAATATTCATCCTGACAGGTAAATACCTATGATATACCAGGTTTTCAATATTTTTAATATTTTGACTATGAAAGATATTACATGCCAGGAGCGCAAAAGGAAGAAAGCAGAGCATTTGAGCTACATGTTGAGTGATGAGAAGGACTAAGAGAGAACAGGAACAACCCCATATCAGCTGAAGAAACAGCAAGAACGCAGGTCCTGAGGTGAGAAAATGAAGAGGGGATTCCACTCAATAATTTTTGCGATCTGATAGGTGAAAATTTTTTACAAAAATATACACATTGAAGGAAACTCAAGTTTGCAAAAGGTGTCATTCATTTGAGAAATGTCAAAGACAGATACTTTGAAACATTTTGTACTAGTAAAATTATGTGTTTGTTTACAGATAATAACATAATTGTCATCATGTTAGCAGAGTAGAGATATAGAAAACTACCATGTTATAATCAGTACCTTAAAGAGCAGTCAATCAAATAACTGGTTTCTGGAATTCTAATGGCAATCAGTGGTAAGGTGAAATTCTATTTGCATATACTTATTGAATAGTTATTTTTAAAACATTTAAATAGTATTAAATGATATTTTAGGTTCATAGCAGAATGGCAGATATACATATGTGTATGTGTGTATATATATATATACACACACACACACATATATATAGTATAGAGAGTTCTCATATATCTTTCACTCGGCTTCCCTACTATTAACTAAAGTATAGAATTTATTCAGAGTTCAACAGTTTTTTCTGTGAATGTTCTTTTTCTTTTTTTTTTCATTTTAGGATCCCATCCAGGACTCCATACCTCATTTAATTATGTCTCATGGTCTCCTCCAGGAGAAGGCAATGGCAACCCACTCCAGTGCTCTTGCCTGGAAAATCCCATGGATGGAGGAGCCTGGTAGGCTGCAGTCCATGGGGTCGCTAAGAATCAGACACGACTGAGTGACTTCACTTTCACTTTCATGCATTGGAGAAGGAAATGGCAACCCACTCCAGTGTTCTTGCCTGGAGAATCCCAGGGACAGGGGAGCCTGGTGGGCTGCAGTCCATTGGGTCACACAGAGTCGGACATGACTGAAGCGACTTAGCAGCAGCAGCATGGTCTCCTCCACTCTGGAACAGTTTGTCTTTCCTTTATTTCATAACTTTGACACTCTTGAAGGTTACTGGTTAGTTATTTTATAGACCATCCCTTGACTGGGTTTGGCTGTTGTTTTTTCATGCTTGGATGGAGGTGGGCATTAGTAGAACGTGTCACAGAGGCAATGTGAGATCCTCTCAATGTGAAAGCCCCTCTCAGTGCACCCTATGAGGACGTACTTGATGGTTGTATGTATTACTGGTGAAGCCCACCCCCAGCATTTTACTAAAGTGGGGGCTGCCAGAATTCTCCTCAGAAGTAGAACTTTCCTCTTTGTTCCCTTTTCCCAGACATAAATGACTCTTCCCTAACACCCTAAAGCCAGAAGTGCTTATTGCTTTTCTCCCCAAAGATGAAAGCTTTTGTTCTGTCTGGGAGATAAAGGAGACAAATCTAGTTGAATTTCTTGCCCCTCTATGGCTGCTCCTTCTCTTCCCCATGTCTGTTCCACAGTAAGCATTTCTTAGGCCTGTTCTCACCTTTTTTGAGTGCCTGGTATCTCACGGAGAATGAGGCTGGAAGAGACTGCCGACTCCTCGAATTTATGTAGCCCCTTGGGGATCCCACTGTCCCACCAGCCCTAGCCCACACTTGACCTTCACCCATCTGTCAGTTATGGCAGCAAGACTCTTTGTATCCAGATGTGTTTTCCCCAGAGGTTTCTTCTTCCCCAGAAGAGGTTTCTGCACCTCTTCTCTCCCTACAGGCACTGTTTTTCCTTAGACTTGAAGCCAGTTGATTTCTCCGTGATCTTAACTCTAGAGATTCAAAAATTTTATGAAGTTTGACAGAAGCCTGAAGTCTTCACACAGACATGTACTGTGCAAAGTACAAGTAATTTGCACAGGTGACATCCAGTGTCCTTCTTAAGTTTTTGAGAACAGAAAGGGAAAGAAAACGCTCTGTATTTGGATGCAGGTCCGTGTAATTTACCACCTTTTCCCTGGGGCTTTGTTCAAGGGTTTTGGAGGAGAAACAGTGGCTTCCCAGATGGTGCTAGAGGTAAAGAACCCGTCTGCCAGTGCAGGAGACAACATGAGACAAAGTTTCTATGTCTGGATTGGGAAGATCCCCTGGAGGAGGGCAATGCAACACACTCCAGTATTCTTGCCTGGAGAAGCTCAGAGACAAGGAACTTGGCAGACTATAGTCCATAGAGTCACAAAGAGTCAGACATGACTGAGTGATGTAGCACACACCCTGTCACCAGACATGAAAGAACCCATTTGTAGAAGGATGAAATCAAAGGAAATAGCCTTTGGAGTCAAGGGATCTGGGCCCTAATTCTGACAGACAAGACTTTGTGGCCACAGAACTTGGAATAAATTGTCTAACATCTCTGGGCCTCAGATTTTTTCCATCCATAAAATAGGACTGGTAACACATAAGACCTGAGCCTGGGAGGCTTGGATGAGAAAATGTTAAAGAACAAATATTTCTCTAGACCAGGAGTCAGCAAAATTCGGTCTGTGAAAGGCCAGATTTTAGATATTTTAGGCTTTGCAGATCATACAGCCTGTCACAAGTATTCAACACCAATGCTTTGTGCAAAGCAGCTGTGGAAAAGACCTAAATGAACAGATATGACTGTGTCTCATTTTCATTTACAAAAACAGGTGTCAGACCAGAGGGTCTGCAGGCAGACAGTCATTTATGACCCTTACAATGGACACAACTTGCCTTGGGGCACGTTCAAGGTACAGTAAAGTTACCTGATTCCTCTCTATTTAAGGTGCCCACAGCCTTATCTATTTGCTAGAGTCAGACCAAGATTTGTCCTATTTGAAGGTGAAAACAAATCTTGTCTCTGAGATCCTACAAGCTGTCTTAGTTGTTCATGCTCCATGTTGTCACCTGGTCACAGAATTTGCAAAAGTATCACTGCTTCTGCCCAAAGAAAGCCCACACCACTGTCCAGAGGGTTAAGCACCAACTGATGCTGCTTGGGCCTACCTTTGAGTATTCCCAACTATTTTTCTTCAGATTCTGGCTGCATGATGGTTATGAGTGAAGGCTCCTGAACTAGACTCCAGAATTCAGATCCTAGAAATGCTATCTGTATGACCTTGTGCTGAGAATAATTTCTCTGCTATTTCAGTCTCCTCATCTACAGGATGGGATGCAGAAATCCCCACCTAGTAGAGGTGTGGTGAGGATTAAATGAGCCACTACTTGTAGAGTATCTAGAATAGCACCTGCCACAAGTAATTGCACAATAAATCTGATATTATTCCTCTCTTGGGTAGCATTCTCTGTGCAGGACACTGAGATGGAAGTGACGGCATTCTGAAGTCCTTATGAAATTCACCTTTTAAGAGCAATAGCCTTCTGTCTCTCACTTCTTACCTTGAATCAGAAAACTGTCTAGGGTTAACATGTGCACCCAGAACCCTATACAGACCACATCCTGCCACAAAATTGACATTCTGTTTGGGGCCCTGAATCCCTGGAGCCCCACCTTCTACCATCTGACAAAGCTGGGACCTGGTTCTGCTTCTTCTATGTCTTAGGACTGCAGGGAACTGTCCTGCTCCCACGATTTAACACACACATATGGACAAGCATTTGTTGATCTCTTTCTCCTCCCAAAGGTGGATCTTCTGATCTCTCACCCAGCAGACCTCTCCTGTCAAAGTTCCACTTGCATACACAACTCAAATTTTGTGGGAGAATTTTCAAGCTTTTAACTCTATAAAGTGCCTGGTGTGTGTTTGCTTCTTAGTAAATTTTTCTCTTTCCCTAAACCATCAAAGAGAAGCCAATGTAAATAAGTAAAAAAAAAAAAAAAAAAAAAAACTGCTGAAAGAAAGAAGTTTTTGGTTTCTGGATCCCTACTCAGAGTACCTGAGGTTGCATGACAAGAAAAAGCAAGTGATGGGGGCAAATGACAGTATGAGGATCCCAAGTATTCCTTAGGGGTTCTCTGTTGCTAATGAGCATGAAGTGAAGATGATGCAGATGGTGACAGTAACAGCCAACATTTATGAGCCCTTAGTATATGCTGACTGCCTCAGGGCATACTCAGTCCTCACAGTCACATATGAGATGGGCATCCATATTTTACAGCTGAGAAAACTGAGGGTCAATTCGATCATGTTCAAGGATGCAAAGATAGAGGGATGATTCAAACCCAGGTCAGTTTCCTCCTAAAGTTCTTGCTCTTGAGACCCCCCCCCCCACCCCCACCCACACTAGGCTGTAGTGGGATACATTCAGGTTCAGGTGTGTGTTAAGCAGGTACTTGGCCTTCTCACCCAGCTCATGTTTGGCAGCTCTGTCAGCTGAACCTATAACTGTATGAACAAGAAGGGATGTAAGAGTGGACAGCTGCTCATCAGCTAAATGACCAACGGGAATCATGGGCCAGAGAGTTATGTGGCAGGAAACAGAGCTGAAAGGCCAAGACAGCCAAAGTGGGGTCTCTGGGTGGTCCATAGAGTAGGAGATGGAGTCCACAGCATCTTGAACACATGTTAGGCAGCTGTGAAAAGCCTTCTTGGGATACAGTCTTGCTTTCAAAGCAAGGTGGCCAGGCTGTGCTGGGGACTGGAATTCAGGCTCAGTGTGCCTCCTACTCTACACACTGCAGAAATACATGCTCTGGCTCTGACAGCAGACTGAGAAGGTCAAGGCCCATTGGCTTGACTCAAGAACCAGCCTGATGGATGATTTATCTAGCTTGTGGTGTGTGTGTATGTGTGTGTGCGTGTGCTCATGCATGTGTGTTCATGTTCGTGAATATATGTGTATGTGTACGTGTGGCTATCTATGTAGATGTGCTTGTGTGTTACTATGCATCAGCCATATGTATTCCCATGCTCACCATCTGCACACATGCCCGTGTAAGCACCTTGCTGCTCAGAAGAGTGAGTTAAATGAACAGACACTTGTGAGTCCTCCAGCCTTCTTTTTGTGTGGATGGGTAAGGGCCATTGTTTGGTACTATTAACCTGGGACTCAGGGCCTTGGGTACTGCATCCAAGCTGTAGTACCCAACAGGGTATTGCAGCTTGGGTGCCTTCCAGCACATGGTATGGAAAGGGGGTTGGGTTTCAAAGCCTTCATCACACTAGACTGCCAACATTCTTGATACCTTGGGCTTTGGAGGATGCAGGCAAAGGGAAGTATCAGACTGGAAAATTGCCCAGTGATCTGTTACAAACATATTGTCAACTGCTGGAGCCTCCGGTGCCCATCCCTGCTGTGATGGGTGAATGCCATTCCCTTTGGCTCTTTGGAAGCCATGTCTACTCTGATTCACACTGGGGAGAAAAAAAACATCTCGTGCCTCAAGATGGAGGCATGCAAAGGCATGAGCACATTGTCTGAGAATAAAGGACAGAGTTGGAGAGTAAGGGGAGAGACACGTACATTAGCGTGTAGGGTATACCCCCTCTTTCTACCTCTTCAGCTGTCTCCATTCTACATTTATCCAAAAGCCCTGCATCTCTGAGTACCATCTCTCACCTGCCTTCAGTATTTAGTTAGTGCATTGGGGGTTCCTAGAGGAGACAGTGATAATATTCACCGTCACCAGGTCCACAAAGCAAAGTTACTGCAAACCCAGAGCTGGACACGATAGATAACTGTCTTCCTGATATGATTTGAGGGTCCAGAAAGGTTCCCCTGTCTCAGATCATCTACCCTCCTACCCTGATCTATGTCTCCTTACTTCCTCAAGTAACCTAGTATTCATCTTAAGGAAATATGTGCATTTGTATTTAATTTAGAGTATGTTGTTATTTGACAAGGGTCACATATAAGAACTAACACATTAACAGTGTTCCACTTCTAGCATAAGTTAACAAAACCATCACCACTCATGGTCCCTTGTAGAGACCTAAGAAAAGGAATACATGTTATGTAACTTCTGATGAGAAGAACTAGAACTCAGAGCATTACTGTAGACTGTATGTGTGTGTGTGTGTGTTGCACATTATGAAAAAACAATTGAGATAGAAGACAGTAAGCACACCTTCAAACATGCAAAAATCCTTAACAAAATTCCAGCAATCAGAATCCAACAACACATTAAAAAGATCATACATCATGACCAAGTGGGCTTTATCCCAGGGATGCAAGGATTCTTCAATATCTGCAAATCAATCAATGTAATACACCACATTAACAAATTGAAAAATAAAAGCCATATGATTACCTCAATAGATGCAGAGAAAGCCTTTGACAAAATTCAACATCCATTTATGATAAAAACTCTCCAGAAAGCAGGACTAGAAGGAACATTTCTCAGCATAATAAAAGCTATATATGACAAACCCACAGGAAACATTATCCTCAATGGTGAAAAATTGAAAGCATTTCCCCTAAAGTCAGGAACAAGACAAGGGTGCCCACTTTCACCATTACTATTCAACATAGTTTTGGAAGTTTTGGCCACAGCAATCAGAGCAGAAAAAGAAATAAAAGGAATCCACGTTGGAAAAGAAGTAAAACTCTCACTGTTTGCAGATGACACGATCCTCTATACAGAAAACCCTAAAGACTCCACCAGAAAATTACTAGAGCTAATCAGTGAAAATAGTAAAGTTTCAGGATATAAAATCAACACACAGAAATCCCTTGCATTCCTATACCTTAATAATGAGAAAATAGAAAGAGAAATTAAGGAAACAATTCCATTCACCAATGCAACGAAAAGAATAAAATACTTAGGACTATATCTACCTAAAGCAACAAGAGACCTATATATAGAAAACTATAAAACACTGGTGAAAGAAATCAAAGAGAACACTAATAGATGGAGAAATATACCGTGTTCATGGATCAGAAGAATCAATATAGTGAAAATGAGTACACTACCCAAAGCAATCTATAGATTCAATGCAATCCCTACCAAGCTACCAACGGTATTTTTCACAGAGCTAGAACAAATAATTTCACAATTTGTATGGAAATACAAAAGACCTTGAATAGCCAAAGCAATCTTGAGAAAGAAGAATGGAACTGAAGGAATCAACCTGCCTGACTTCAGGCTCTGCTACAAAGCCACAGTCATCAAGACAGTATGGTACTGTTACAAAGACAGAAATATAGATCAATGGAGCAAAATAGAAAGCCCAGAGATAAATCCACGCACCTATGGACACCTTATCTTTGACAAAGGAGGCAAGAATATACAATGGAGAAAAGACAATCTCTTTAACAAGTGGTGCTGGGAAAACTGGTCAACCACTTGCAAAAGAATGAAACTAGAACACTTTCTAACACCATATACAAAAATAAACTCAAAGTGGATTAAAGATCTAAACCTAAGACCAGAAAATATAAAACTCCTAGAGGATAACAGGCAAAACACTCTCCGACATAAATCACAGCAGGATCCTCTATGACCCACCTCCCAGAATGTTGGAAATAAAAGCAAAAATAAACAAATGGGACCTAATTAAACTTAGAAGCTTCTGCACAACAAAAGAAATTATAAGCAAGGTGAAAAGACAGTCTTTAGAATGGGAGAAAATAATAGCAAACGAAGCAACTGACAAAGAATTAATCTCAAAAATATGCAAGCAACTCCTGCAGCTCAATTCCAGAAAAAAAAATGACCCAATCAAAAAATGGGCCAAAGAACTAAACAGACATTTCTCCAAAGAAGACATACAGAAGGCTAACAAACACATGAAAAGATGCTCAACATCACTCATTATCAGAGAAATGCAAATCAAAACCACTATGAGGTACCATTTCACGCCAGTCAGAATGGCTGCGATCCAAAAGTCTACAAGCAATAAATGCTGGAGAGGATGTGGAGAAAAGGGAACCCTCTTACACTGTTGGTGGGAATGCAAACTAGTACAACCACTATGGAGAACAGTGTGGAGATTCCTTAAAAAACTGGAAATAGAACTGCCTTATGACCCAGCAATCCCACTACTGGGCATAAACACCGAGGAAACCAGAATTGAAAGAGACACATGTACCCCAATGTTCACTGCAGCACTGTTTATAATAGCCAGGACATGGAAGCAACCTAGATGTCCATCAGCTGATGAATGGATAAGAAAGCCGTGGTACATATACACAATGGAGTATTACTCAGCCATTAAAAAGAATACATTTGAATCAGTTCTAATGAGGTGGATGAAACTGGAGCCTATTATACAGAGAGAAGTAAGCCAGAAAGAAAAACACCAATACAGTATACTAATGCATAGATATGGAATTTAGAAAGATGGTAATGATAACCCTGTATGCGAGACCACAAAAGAGACACAGATGTATAGAACAGCCTCTTGGACTCTGTGGGAGAGGGATGAGGGGGATGATTTGGTAGAATGGAATGGAAACATGTATAAGATCATATGTGAAACGAATTACTAGTCCAGGATCGATGCATGATACAGGATGCTCTTGGCTGGTGCACTGGGATGACCCAGAGGGATGGTATGAGGAGGGAGGTGGGAGGGGGGTTCAGGACGGGGAACCCCTGTGCACCCATGGTGGATTCATGTTGATGTGTGGCAAAACCAATACAATATTGTAAAGTAATTAGCCTCCAATTAAAATAAATTTATATTAAAAAAAAAAGTAAGCACACCTTCACACAGAAGAACATGTAGACCCCTACCAAAAGGCAACACATATGTACATGAGTTAGGTGATACATCCTGAAAAGTAAAATAATACTTGTTCCTAGGGATGCCATGAGTGATGGGTGATGCTCCTCCAGGACATTTTGAACTGGGTTGTGAAGGCCTGCAGGTTGATTAGCATCACCACAAGGCTAGTGTCAACAGGCAGCGAGCAGGCAGCAAGCAAATTATTTTTAAAAGGTCCACTGTCAGACCATCTGGGATGGTAGGTGTTGATGAGAATGAACATCAACAGTGGGAAGAAATAAAGGTTGCTGTCCCCACTTGCCCAGGAAGGTGATGAGCATAAAGTAAACAAATTGAAATGGACACAAATCAATTAGATGATGACAAATAAAAATTGTAATAGCCCAGGATGAGGTATTATTAAAAATGACTTGCCTGAGCCTGATGCCTTTAGATTTACATTTAAATGTAATTAACACTGAATGGCACTTGCTGCTGTTCACGTTCTGCCAGCGGATGGTGTTCGTTAGAGCACTGTGGAGAGGCCGGGAAACATTATCTCTAGAAAATATTCCCTCTCTGTTTTTATTCGTCTGTAGTTTGACTTCATTATGTTGCACTAGGAGAAAGAGTGTGGCTGCCTCCTGGTGTGTGCCCTCCTGAGGCTCATTTCCCCAGTTGAAATCACCATCAGCTCGAGACATTGTAGCCATCTCCACAGCAACCAGGAGAACATACACTTCACTCCTATAGTCTTCCATTTCCCTCATTATTTATTACTAAAGGGATCTGATATGGAAAAATACTTGATTGACTTTCTAAGACTTTGCAGCAAGTTGATCCTTCTTCCCTAGAAACATGGCTGTGAAGAAGGGAAAGGTGTGCTTTTGGACTCAGGTAGACTTGATTCCTTGAATCCTGTCTCTACTCCTCCTTTCTGCTTTTCTGCAGCACGTTTCCCATCATGGAAATGGGGATCTCGGTACCTCCCTTACACAGTGCTTGTGCTAAGTTGCTTCAGTCATGTCCAGTTCTTTGGACCCTATGGACTGTAGCACAAAGGCTCCTCTGTCTATGGGATTCTTCAGGTAAGAATACAGCATTGGGTTGCCATTTCCTACTCCAGGAGATCTTCCCGACCTAGGGATCAACCTGAGTCTCTTACATTTACTGCATTGGCAAGCAGTTCATTACCACTAGTGCCACCCATGAAGCCCTCCCTTATGCAGCATTGTTAGCAAAGTTTATACAATTAATAGATACTTCCGTGCATGCTAAGTTGCTTCAGTCGTGTCCGATTTTGTGCATCCCCATGTGTAGCCTGCCAGGCTCCTCTCTCCATGGGATTCTCCAGGCAAGAATACTGGAGTGGGTTTCCATGCCTTCCTCCTGGGATCTTCCTGACCCAGGGATAGAATCCACAACCAGCATCTCTTATGTCTCCTGCATTGGCATGCTAGTTATTTACCAATAGTGCCACCTTATTGCTTAGTGAGCAATTATTATGCTCTGGATGCTTTATGTGTATGACTGTCTTTTATCTAAAAGGTAGAAAATATTACTCCAGGTTTTAGTTATCTATTACTGTGTAATAATCCACTCTGAAATTTGGTGGCTTAAAACAGCTTTCATGTTATTATCTCTTATAGTTCTATGAGTTGATGGGACTCAGATGGGGGCTGGGTTCTTCTGCTGGTTTTTCTTGGAGTGTCTCCTGTGGTGCAGCTGGGGTTGGAGTCACGTGGGCTCAGTTGGCATGCTGAGATGGTTGGGGTGCTCTCCCATGTGGTCTGAGGGCCTCTCCAGGATAGACTTCTTATGTGACTTCTCAGGGTTCCCCAAACAAAAAAGTGCAGTCTACCAGGCTGTTTAATGTCTGGGTTCTGAACCCCCAGAACATCGCTGTCAGTTTCCTCTGTTCTTTCAATCATATCACATGAGGGTAGAAGTTGGATGTGAAAGGGGATTACACAATGACATGAAGACCGAGAGGCATGGTTTATTGGGGGTCAGCTTCAGAGACTGGCTGCTTTGTTTCTACTTTACTTATAAGAAATCTGTGGCTTTCAGAGTTTTAGAAACTTTCTCAAAGTCACAGAGTGAATAAGAAGTAGAAGCAAGATTCAAAGTTAGACATCCTGAATTTCAGAGATTGTGAATTTTACCTCCACCTCTGTACTTATTTTTAAAAGTCATGAAAAATTCCTAAAATAGTGTCTGGCATATAAAATCTACTCTTTGAATCTAATTTTATTTTGTTTCCTCTCTTTTTTTTCATATTATCTCATAAGAACAGGAATCCAGAAGTCAAAAACTTCTTTATTTTTGCAAAAGAAAATTTTCACTTATTTATGTTTCCTTGGCTTGTCAGTTTAGGAAAATGGAATAAAAATTTACTAAGCAAACACATCCTATCCACTTTCTAGAGCTAAAAGTTTGAAAAACACTCCCACAAAATTTAAGTTGCATTTGCCAGTGAAACTTTCACAGGACAGGTCTGCTGGGTAAGGGGCTGGAGATTGACTTCTGGGAGGAGAAAAGGGCCAACCTGTGTAAGTGTGTGTATCTATGTGTGTGTCCATGTGTGTTGTAAAATGTGGTAGGACAGCTCCCTACAGACTTAGGAGACAGAAGAAGGAGAATCAGGCTTTATATACTTTATATACATGTTCCCTAATCTACTCAATAATTCCTCAAGGATAATATATTACTATATTCATTTTACTGATAATAGTCAAATAATTCTCTTATGCTCTCTGGATGTGCTGTGCTGTGCTTAGTCACTCAGTTGTGTCCAACTTTTGCAACCCCATAGACTCTAGCCCACCAGGCTCATCTGTCCATAGGGATTCTCCAAGCAAGAATACTGGAGGGGTTGCCATGCCCTCCTCCAGGGGATCTTCCCAACCCAGGGATGGAACCCAGGTCTCCCATGTTGCAGGCATATTCTTTACCATCTGAGTCACCAGAGAAGCCCATGAAAAGTGGAATGGATAGCCTATCCCTTCTCCAGAGGATCTTCCTGACCCAGGAATCAAACTGGGATATCCTGCATTTGCAGGCAGATTCTTTACCAGCTGAGCTACTAGGGAAGCCCACCCTCTGGATAGCCGAGGTCATTTTTTAGTGTCAGAGAAACTGCTGTATATTGTTCCCTCTACCTCCTCCACAACTAGCACCTGACAAGTCACTGATGTATGTTAAGACCTTCATCCAAAAAAAAAAAAAAAACACCTTCATTCACAGGGCTTCTCCATACCCTGCATGCTATTTTGTGGTCCTTCTACTTCCCTAGTGGCTCAGACGGTAAAGCGTCTGTCTACAATGCGAGAGACCTGGGTTCGATCCCTGGGTCGGGAAGATTCTCTGGAGAAGGAAATGGCAACCCACTCCAGTACTCTTGCCTAGAAAATCCCATGGACGGAGGAGCCTGCTGCAGGCTACTGTCCAGGGCGTCGCAAAGAGTCGGACACGACTGAGCAACTTCACTTTCTTTCACTTTCTGTCTACTTTATAAGAAGCAGATCTCTCCTCTCACACAGGGTTGAAAGGGCCAAACGGATCACGCAAATAATGAGTAAGCAGTGTTTTCTGGACGAGATGAATGATCAGAATTACCTCGGAGAAATTTTTTTAAATGCAGATTATCAAACCTAACCCAAAATGTACTGAACTAGATTTTTCAATAGCAAGACTCAGGCTTGACACGGATTAAAATCTCCCACAGGTAATTCTGAGGCTCGCTCAGGCTTTGAATAACTGCTGGGGGAGTTCAGAATGGACGTGCCTTTGGCAAAGGGAAAGCTTACATAGGGAAATATTGGGTTGTCCAAAAAGTTCATTTCAGTTTTTCTGTAACATCGTATGGAAAAACCTGAATGAACTTTTT
Source organism: Bos indicus x Bos taurus (assembly GCF_003369695.1). Lineage (NCBI taxonomy): Eukaryota > Metazoa > Chordata > Mammalia > Artiodactyla > Bovidae > Bos > Bos indicus x Bos taurus. The sequence continues at coordinate 4,036,238 of NC_040078.1, read as the reverse complement.
GGCCAACTCAATATTTCAGTTGAACACTCAACTGAAGAAGTTGAGTGCTATCTGATTTTTAAGCATGAATGAAATTCAGATAGCTGATGATGATTGAAAGGGTATTTCCAATAGGAGAGTTGGTGTGAATAGAGTAAGAAGCAGAAAAATACATGACATTTTGGGAAATAGTGAAAAAAGAAAAGTTAGCCAAGGTATAATGGTAGTTCCTAATGCTTCTCTCCATGTAGAGGGAGATCTGTTGGAGAAAAGTTCTGGTCTCTCTCATCCCCTCACTCATGACGCTTCAGGGAAATTTAGGAAAAAAATGGAACATGTGCTCTTCAACCCCTTCCAGTCCCCCTCCAAGGTACTGCTCTGCTGCTCCTCATAAGTTTTCAGGGGCAACTTCTGCTCCCATGGGATAGAGGATGCCAGTCCCAGCCCAACACTCCCTGAGGCTGAGTGGGTAGATTTAAATCTGGGGCTTTAGTATGAATAAATCCACAAGGTTGAAGCTATAGCATGTAGTCTTCAATGTTCAGATCAGATCAGTCAATGTTAATCACTTGGATAAAATGGTAATATTATCATTACCATCCCTTCTGTCTTATTCATTTGTCTTATTTCCCAATTGGTTTAGGACTTAGGCACTGGGTTCCTCAATTCCCAATAGATCAGTGCTGGAAACAAAAGATGAGTCCTGATTAGGGAGCACTCCTGGAATGCCAGAGTGAGTGAGTGAAAGCTGCTCAGTTCTGTCTGGCTCTTTGGGACCCCACGGATATAGGAGCCTGGCAGGCTCCTCTGTCCATTGGATTCTCCAGACTCTTCTACTGGAGTGGGTAGCCATTCCTTTCTCTAGGGGATCTTCTCAACCCAGAGATTGAACCCAGGTCTTCTGCACTGCAGGTGGATTCTTTACTGTCTGAGCCACCAGGGAAGCACAGAATGCCAGACTTTAGGCCAGTAATTCTTAAACTTCTTGGAGCCACAGAGTGATTTGAGGCTGTGATGAAATTTGGGAACATTCTTCTTAGTTCAAGGTACATGATCAAAATTATTTGGGGGTGCTTTAAAAAAATACAGATTACCTAATCCTACTCAAGAACTCCTGATCAGATTCTTCAATGGTGAAACCCAAATTTGGTATAGATAAAAGTTCTCACAGACAATTTTGATGGAGTACCTATTTCAGGATATTCACAGATTTGCTGAATGAAACCTATTCATGGGCTACTCTCTCCTAGTAGAAAAAGCTCTAGTTTTAAGCAAAAATGGGAATTCAGTCCTAGACATGACAAAGAGACATGGAAGGCATCAGTGATGTGGTTCTAATTGTGGCATTGCCGTTTTGTTTCAATATGAAGTCAGGAAGGACAAAAGGGCAAAAATGATCAGCCTTCCTGAATTTATTTTGTGGAATCCATGGCAGATATTTGCAGTACTCCAGGACTCTGATGAAAAGAAGCTAAGAATTCCTGCATCAGAGAACACTGGGAAACACTAGAATTCTGTTGTTTGGGGTTTTTATGACCTGGTTCTCATCAGCATCATCTCTAAAACATGGTCCTCACATTCAGACAATGAGTTAACAAATAAGTGGATGCTGTTACACTTGTCTTTTCTTGTCAGTATTCCTTCTGCCCTTGCAATCATTAGAAAAATAAAAAACCTACCAAATTGCAGCTGCTTCTCCTTGCTTAACCTAAAGTGTTATAATGCCAGCAATTTGGGGAACGGAAACGGGCTAGTCTGCCTAGAAATCTCCAGAGCATTGTAGGCTAATACATTAAAATTAAAGAGAAACAGAAGCCATCACTACAAATTGCAACATTATTGTTCAAGCCAAGATCGTCCTAATTATAAACTAGCATTTTTATAGATGTCACAGGGGCTGTTTTAGTGCCGCTTTGCTGATGCTAAAAAGATAGTGTGGAAATGTGATCAGGGATCCTCACACTACTGTCTAACTGGAGGGGGAAAAAAAGTTAATTAGGCTCTTTTTGGCATATTAGTGAAGACAGGCTTATTAGACACATTTACAAGCTAATGATATGCCTATACTCTGCTATCAAAAAAATGCATTTAAATAAACTGATTTACAGTTCAGCCGTTTTCATCTCTTTAACAAGTACATTCACAATTACTTTCCCCACATTTAATTGTCCTGGCATCTGAGTATCTTCTGGAGGCAGCTCTGTGAGGTGCTGATGGGAGGTGGTCTGCTCATCCTGCCTTCCCTAACTTGCTTGGGACAGCAGGTACCTCCACAGGCTACTTGTTGTCCACCTCCTACAATGAATAGCCATGATCTGACTAATTGGTTCACTATTTGAACCAATAGTGATGGGTTCCAGAATATCACTGATGATGAGTGCAAATGTTTGAAATAGTCAGCTGCAGGGGATAGTGGGGACAGGCCAGGGAAGAGGGGAAGCAAAATGGCCTGTTTAGCCAGGGCCCCACTCTTCCTCTGGCCTCCTGGGAAATGAAGAAAGCATTGAAGGAAATGGGCATTTCCCTCTTCAGCTCAGAAATCAAGAGTGTCCCTCAGGGCCTAGTCACCCTTTTCTGGGCAGAATAACCCCTTCTCCATTAAAACTCACTTTCTATACCACTGTTAGAGATCCTTCAAACAAAAGCAGCCATCTGAGCCTGTCACAGATGGAGATCTTGGCTTTACCACAAGAGGCTACTTCAGCTCCCTAACCCTTAGGAATGGGGATTTTAACAAAGTTTTTTGTTGGTTGGATTTTTTTTTTTTAGATTTTTATGCTGACCATTTTTAAAGTCTTTAATGAATTTGTTACAATATTGCTTCTGTTTTATGGTTTGGGTTTTTGGCTGTGAGGCATGTGGACTGTTAGTCCCCTGTCCAGGGATCAAATCTGAACCCGCTGGGTTGAAAGGCAAAGTCTTAACCACCACCAGGAAAGTTTGTACTTCAAAGTGTTTTTGAGAAGATTAGCTAAGGCCCTGCCTGTAGGGCGTAGCAAAGGACCTGGCTTGTGGTAAACGCTCAACAAATATTTGGTGGGTATGTGCATGCACGCATGCATTTGTGTGTAAGCTTAGTCCTGTCTGGCTTTGCGACCCCATTGACTGTGGCCTGCCAGGCTTCTCTGTCCATGGAATTTACCAGGCAAGAATACTGGAGTGGGTTGTCATTTTCTCCTCCAGAGGATCTTCCTGACCCAAGGATCAAAGCCATGTCTCTTGCATTGGCAGGAGGACTCTTTACCAATTGTGCCACCTGGGAAGCCCCAACATGTATTATGTGTAATCATTTGCATCATCATTACTATTATCAATATTACTAAATAGTGTGTAAAAGTCTTTGATGGATCCTTATTTCTCACAGAAGAAATCTGACTTACTTAACATGGTCCATAAAACTTCAGATTATGATACTAATTTCTCTTCCCAACTTACTCTTCAGCCCCTTTTCCTACAAAACTACTCTCCACCCGCAAAGAACTGTCCATCTTCTGAGAGCATCTTTGTCCTTTGCTCCCACGGCTCCCTGTTTCTTCAGGGCCCTGTCCTGTTGCCCAGTTGCCATCCTCTCCTGGTCCTCCATAAGGAATCCTCCTCCTCGTGCCCCTACCGCTTCCCTATTCCTCTTCCCTCCAGGCAGAATGATGACTCCTGCCCGATGCATCACACATGCCTCTTCTGGGTGTCACTTACTTCACAGTGGGAGAATTATTTGTTTACTAGGCTATCTCCCCTGCCAGAAGGTAGCCTCTTCAAGGACAGAAACCAGACAGAAATTCTACTTTTATGTCTAGGGTGTGACTGGGGGTATATGTGTGCTTGCAGACATTCAAGTCATGTCTGACTCTTTGCGACCCCATGGACTGTAGCTCTCCAGGCTCCTTTGCCCACACAATTCTCCAGGCAAAAATACTGGAGTGGGTTGTCATTTCCGCCTCCAGGAGATCTTCCTGACCCAGGGATCGAACTGGCCTCCCTTGTGTCTCCAGCATTGGCAGGCGGATTCTTTACCACTAGTGCTGCCTGGGAGGCCCAGGTGGCTAGAATTCCAATGAAATCAAGTTAGATTAAAATGACTTGGCAGAAATATAGATCAATGGAATAAAATAGAAAGCCCAGAAATAAATCCATGCACCTATGGACACCTTATCTTTGACAAAGAAGGCAAGAATATACAATGGAGAAAAGACAATCTCTTTAACAAGTGGTGCTGGGAAAACTCGTCAACCACTTGTAAAAGAATGAAACTAGAACACTTTCTAACACCATACACAAAAATAAACTCAAAATGGATTAAAGATCTAAACCTAAGACCAGAAACTATAAAACTCCTAGAGAAGAACATAGGCAAAACACTCTCTGACATAAATCACAGCAGGATCCTCTATGACCCACCTCCCAGAATGTTGGAAATAAAAGCAAAAATAAACAATTGGGACCTAATTAAACTTAAAATCTTCTGCACAACAAAGGAAACTATAAGCAAGGTGAAAAGACAGCCTTCAGAATGGGAGAAAATAATAGCATATGAAGCAACTGACAAAGAATTAATCTCAAAAATACACAAGCAACTCCTCAACTCAATTCCAGAAAAACAAATGACCCAATCAAAAAATGGGCCAAAGAACTAAACAGACATTTCTCCAAAGAAGACATACAGATGGCTAATAAACACATGAAAAGATGCTCAACATCACTCATTATCAGAGAAATGCAAATCAAAACTACCATGAGGTACCATTTCACGCCAGTCAGAATGGCTGCGATCCAAAAGTCTACAAGCAATAAATGCTGGAGAGGGTGTGGGAAAAAGGGAACCCTCTTACACTGCTGGTGGGAATGCAAACTAGTACAGCCACTATGGAGAACAGTGTGGAGATTCCTTAAAAAACTGGAAATAGAACTGCCTTATGACCCAGCAATCCCATTACTGGGCATACACACCGAGGAAACCAGAATTGAAAGAGACACGTGTACCCCAATGTTCATTGCAGCACTGTTTATAATAGCCAGGACATGGAAGCAACCTAGATGTCCATCAGCAGATGAATGGATAAGAAAGCCGTGGTACATATACACAATGGAGTATTACTCAGCCATTAAAAAGAATACATTTGAATCAGTTCTAATGAGGTGGATGAAACTGGAGCCTATTATACAGAGAGAAGTAAGCCAGAAAGAAAAACACCAATACAGTATACTAATGCATAGATATGGAATTTAGAAAGATGGTAACGATAACCCTGTATGCAAGACAGCAAAAGAGACAGAGATGTATAGAACAGTCTTTTGGACTCTGTGGGAGAGGGTGAGGGTGGGATGATTTGGGAGAATGACATTGAAATATGTATAATATCATATATGAAATGAATCACCAGTCCAGGTTTGATGCACAATACAGGATGCTTGGGGCTGGTGCACTGGGATGACCCAGAGGGATGGTACGGGGAGGAAGGTGGGAGGGGGGTTCAGGATGGGGAACACGTGTACACCTGTGGTGGATTCATGTTGATGTATGGCAAAACCAATACAGTATTGTAAAGTAATTAACCTCCAATTAAAATAAATAAATTTATATTTTAAAAAATCAATAAATAGTACGAAAAAAAATAAAATGACTTGAACTATAGTTTCAAATAGATTATTTATAAGGTGCCATCTAGACCCAATGTTTCATAAGCCTGTCATTTTACCAAATACTGGATTCAATGCCCTTCTCTGAGCTTCAGTTTTTTAATTTATAAAATGTGAATGATAATTTCTAACTCACACGGCTACCAGGAGCCCTAGTGGGTCAATTCATGTGAAAAGACTCTGTAAAGTTCAACTGCTACACAAATGTTAATAGCATTGTTTACTTGCTTACCCTTGTTTGTGTTTCTACAGTGAGATGACAGAGTAATAGAGAAGCACATTGTGCAGCTTGATCTGTATTTGTTGTTAATGTTTTTCCCATGCTAAGTCCCCATAGTAAAGGTAGGCTCAGTATCATTCCTTCCCCAGAGAAAGAGGAACATTCTTTGGTGCTCATTTCAACAGGATGAAACAGAAGTCTCCATACATTGTAATCTTCATGATCTGACTCCAATCTCAATTCTTGTAACAGGAGCATCATGGGAAATGCCTTTTCTCCTCCTCTCCCCACAAACCCCTCCCTACTGAAAAAGCCCAGTCCATCTTTTTATGATGATAATCATCATCAAAGACATCATTTGAGTTTAATGCCTGAGAATGACTTCGCATGCCAGTGACTAACAATGTTACGGACAATTATTTCTTTAGAAGGTTACTGCTTCACCCATCAAGGAAAATGTCACTTTTGTAAGGTAATAAATGTAGTTTATAGAGAGAGTGGATACATTCAGGTCTGCCATTTAATTTGATCACGGTTCATCCCCAGCAATTCTTGGAGATCGAGTCACTCAAGAGCAGTTTCTCGCAAGTCCTTTCTTGAGTGTTTTCTGAATCATTATGTTGCAAAATAATACCCAGTATTTGTCTGAGGCATCTTTTAAGCAAAAAGAATTTAATCATCAAATAGGAGATTTGGGGAAGCACCATTCAGTCAGAACAGTCAATGCTGTGCCCCCAGTTTCTACCATACACTTGAAACTGCTTTTTAACACTTTAGGGTGCAGCTAGAGTGGCATTCCTTGGCCTTATTCCTGTTTGCCTGTGCTGAGTTCAGGAAAAGAGACCCTCCAGTAGGGGAGTGGAAAGGGAGGGCTCTCCCTTCTCTCCAGGTCACTGTAGAGTCAGAGCATAAGCCAGATTGGATAGTTATCCCTCTTGGCACTTTTTCCAGTAAGTGCCAGAGTCAGGTTTGAACTCAAGCTTTTCTGTTGCCAAAGCAGATGCAAAAGCATTACTATCCTCCAGTATGTTAGTCTATTTCATCTGATTTAAACAGGCTATGATTCTATGTAGGGATGAATGTTTTGCATGCTCATCTAAACACACAGAAGTAGTTCATGAACTTGTTCCACATAGTAATGTCATAAGCGAGAGACACACACAGCACGTTGGACACTCGGTGTGACCTGTAAGAAAAGATGATTCTATGAGTTCTTCATGCAACATCTCACTCTCTTGGGTACTCCTTAAGCTTTGTCTTTCGGAACTGCAAAATAGAAATGAAATTGGCCCTTCACCATTCTCTTCTGAGGATTAAATGAAATCGTGTCTACAAAGCACTCAGTGCAGTGATTGGCATCCAGTAGGAGCCTTGTTCATGGTAGCTACTATGGTTGTCAGAGATAATGCTGTAAGAGGCAGCAGTAGTCACAGCACTGGTCTGGCACCTAGTGCAATGTGGATGCTCAGTTCACTTTTGTTTGCTGTTTTTTTTTTTAATCAAGATTACTTTGTTGTTGTTGGGGGGTAATTGCTTTATAATATTGCAGTGACCTCTGCTGTACATCAACGTGGATTGGTCATAATCATATATATGTATGTACCGCTTCTCTCTAGAGCCCTCCCCCGCAACCCCAACTCCACTCTAGGTCATCACAGAATGCTGTGCCGGGCTTCCTGTGTTATACAGCAGCTTCCCTCTAGTTAATTATTTTGCACAATAGGGTATATATGTCACTGTTACTTTCTCAATCTGTCCTACCCTGTCCTTCCTCCACTGTGTCCACGAGTCCACCCTTTATGTCTATATTTCCACTTCTTCTCTGTAAATAATTTCATCAGTACTATTTTTCTAGATTCCATATATCTGCATTCATATATGATATTTGTTTTTCTCTTTCTGACTTACTTCACTCTGTGTAACAGGCTCTAGGTTCATTCACCTCATTACAACTGACTTAAATTCATTCCTTTTTTTATGACTAAGTAATATCCATTGTGTATAGGTACCAAAACTTCTTTATCCGTTCATCTGTTGATGGATATCTATGTTGCGTCTGTGTCCCGGCTATTCTAAATAGTGCTGCAATGAATGTTAGGGCACAGGTGTCTTTTTGAATTGTGGTTTTCTGGGGGTATATGTCCAGTAGTGGGATTGCTGGGTCATGTGCATGAGTGTGTGCTAAGTCGCTTTAGTAGTGTGTGACTCTTTGCAACTCTATGGACTGTAGCCCTCTAGACTCCTCTGTCCATGGGATTTTCCAGGCAAGAATACTGGAGTGGATAGCCATTCCCTTCTCCGGAGGATTGTCCTGAGCCAGGGATAGTCACCTGCATTGGCAAACGGGGTCTTTACCAGTCACGCCACCTGGGAAGCCCTTGCTGGGTCATATGGTAGTTTTATTCCTAGCTTCTTAAGGAGTCTCCATACTGTTTTCCATAGTGGCTGTACCAATTTATATACCCACCAACAGTGCAATAGGGTTGCCTTTTCTCCACATCCTCTCCAGCATTATTGTGTGTAGATTTTCTTGATGATACCATTCTTTTTCATTTTGAAATTATGGTTGAACACCTAAATAGGTAAATGAAGCTACTATTCCTCTTCACCTTCCAGAAAAGGGTGCTGAGGAACATAGGGGCTAAATGAACAGCACAGAATCACACAGGGTTTGGCAGAGCTTGATCTTAGATCCTTTGATTCCCAATGTGGTGCTCTTGCAACATCTCTGATCACTACCTCCTTCCCTTCACCTCCCACTCTCCACAATATATGTATATGTGTTTGAGATATACACGTCTGTCTTACAGACCGAGAAAATACAAATTTTGAAGGGGATGTGCTGCTTGGGTTCCTGGAAGCTGGTGAAGAGAGCCAGGCTGATGCCTTAGGGTTGGGCACACTTTCTGATGGATTTCACGTCTTATTTCTCATGCTTGCAAAGCCTAGGTCTTAATGTGCAGTTGAACTTAGAGCCTGGAATTGACAACTGAGCGACTTCACTTTCACGTTTCACTTTCATGCATTGGAGAAGGAAATGGCAACCCACTCCAGTATTCTTGCCTGGAGAATCCCAGGGACAGAGGAGTCTGTTGGGCTGCCGTCTATGGGGTCGCAGAGTCGGACATGACTGATGCGACTTAGCAGCAGCAGCAGCAGAGCTGGACTCACATCACAGAGCCCCAGAGATTCTCTGGCTGAATAACATTGGGAATGTTCATGATTTTGTCTCCAAAATCCCTCAGGTTTATTCCTCTCTGTACTACCCTTCCTCATCTCATTCCTTTGAACTACACCATGATTTCTACTGTACCAGGAACAGTAGTCATACCAAAAATACGAGAGAAAATAAAGAAGCTACTTTCTAGCTATTAAGCTTCTATAAACTTGGTATAAATAATAGGTTTAGGAAAACAATTGTCTTTGCACATTAATAACAGAAAAAAATTTGCACCAAGAGTGAACTGCAGGAGTCCACAGGAAGACACATACCACAGAGGCTCACAGACTGGGCCGCGTGGCACCAGGACACACTCGGGGCTCCCCACCCTGTGCGGCATCTCTTACAGGCTACTTTCCCGCCTTTCGTTAGAGATTTGTGCTCAAGACACGGTGTGTTTGTTTGGTCATTTAATAAATAATTTTAGGTCTGACAGAGAATATTTTAAAACTTTATATGAATGGAAAGTTCTTCTTAGAATTTTCTTTTTAACTTTAACTGGCAGAGTTAAGAGGTGTTTCTAAAGCTTTCTGCTGTCAGCTGAGCAGAGCCCTGTGCACAGAGCGGGAGACCTTGTGTCCATCTCTGACACTCAAGGAGGGGTACATCTCTGCATGTTTACAGATTCACCAGACACTTATCTCCATCTAGAATATGCACTCCAGAACTTACAAACCAACCTGGTAGAAGAAAAGATAAGAAAAATTCATAATTTACCGACTATAAACTCAAAATGGCTGAATCTACTTTAAGTTGACTGAGATTGCCTTTTGGGGATCAGGTAAATTGGGTGATAAAAATAGAACTGATAACTACAAAAGATGAAGTGACATTTCTGCAACCCCAAGGTACTGCTTTAATACCTACTATGCCTTTTTGTCTTGTAATGTCAGAACATGACAGCATTGGGCTGTATGCCATAATCCATTCTAATGGAACCATACTTCAGAGTAATGTGAAGGTACCCTGTGTGCATCTGGGCAGACCAAGGACACAGGGACACCCAGATGCCCAGAAAACTTTACAAAGTACTTTTAATCTAGCAGAAGTTTAGTCATGATAGTGACAATGGCATCAGTGACAACTGTAAACACTTCAGATATAAAATCCTCAGGAGGAAATACACTGAGCCCTTGGGATATAACATCTACGGGGCTCTTAGCTCAAGACTTAGAAACATTTTATCTCCAAATTATACCTCTTTCCTGAACTCCAGATTCAAATACTATTGCCTTTGACTCCCCCACTTGAGTGTCTAGTAGATACATCCATTTAGCACATCTGAAACTGAACCTATGAGCTCCACTCTACCCCTGATGCTCAGTCAGACTTATACAACTTCCAGTCTCCCTCCCCATCTCAGGTTATGACAACTCCATCCTTAAGTTTGCTCAATTTAGAAATCTTGAAACCTTTCTTGATTCTTCTCTTCTCTCAGATCCACATCTAATTCACTAGGACTGTTGTCGTTACTTTCAAAATATATCATGACTCCAACCACTTCTTACCATTTCCTGTTACTACTCTTGCCTGAGCCATCTCTCACTGGGATACTTCAGCTGCCTCCTATGGGTCTCCATGCTTCATTCCTGCCTTTCCTAACCATCTACACTTCACAAAGCAGTCAGAACGATCCCTTTAAAGTGTAAGTCATATCATGTTACCCTCTGTTCAAAACTCTCCAATGACTCTATCTCACTCAGATAAAAGCTCAAATTCCCATACGTCCTTGCTGTTCTTTGAACACACAGGCATGTTCCTGCCTTAGGGCTTTGTATGGGCTGAAACCTCTCCCTAGAATGCTCTTCTCTCAGATATCCATGTGGCTGAACGTCCTACTTTTGCAAGTATTTGCTGAAATATCACCTTTTAAAATGAGGCCTTTGAAATTGCATCCTGCCACTCTTCTGCACTCCTAATCTCTTCTCTTGTTTGGATCCCCACCCCCCCTTCAATATTTACCACCCTTTCTATATAGCATAATTTATTGAGTATTATATTTATTGCTTGTTTTCTCTCTCTTCTCACCAGAACATAAGCTCTACAGTGGCAGGGATTCTTACCCTGTTCTGTTTTTTGATGTACCCTGGGTACCTAGAACAGGCATAATGTGGTGATGTGGTTCAGTCTCTAAGTCATGTTTGACTCTTGCAACCCCATGGACTGTAACCTGCCAGGTTCCTCTGTCCATGGGATTTCCCAGGCAAGAATACTGGAGTGAGTTGCCATTTCCTTCTCCAGGGATCTTCCCGACCCAGGAATAGAACCCAGGTCTCCTGCATTGCAGGCAGATTCTTTACTGACTGAGCTATGAGGGAAGCCCAGGCATACGGTAGGCACTCAGTGAATATTAGATGAGCAAATGAATGATCACTGAATACAAAATGTTAGCACTAAAAGGGATGCTAGAGTTTTTCTGGCCTAAATCCTCTTCTTCTAGATTAAGAAATTTTAAATTGTTTCCTGGGAAGATTAAGATATTTGTCTAAGAAAATGCCCCAAGTCAGGGACTTCCAAATTCTCTTGCTCTGTGCTTCAGTTATTACATCTGGAGGATTTCATCCTGGATCTTGAAATGATGTTATTAATATTCAGTTCAGTTCAGTCGCTCAGTTGTGACCAACTCTTTGCGACCCCATGAATCGCAGCACGCCAGGCCTCCCTGTCCATCACCAACACCCAGAGTTCACTCAGACTCACGTCCATCGAGTCAGTGATGCCATCCAGCCATCTCATCCTCTGTCGTACCCTTCTCGTCCTGCCCCCAATCCCTCCCAGCATCAGAGTCTTTGCCAATGAGTCAACTCTTCGCATGAGGTGGCCAAAGTACTGGAGTTTCAGCTTTAGCATCATTCCTTCCAAAGAAATCCCAGGGCTGATCTCCTTCAGAATGGACTGGTTGGATCTCCTTGCAGTCCAAAGGACTCTCCAGAGTCTTATGTGTTAGTTGTCCCTTCTGGACTTGAAGTAGAGAGATGATGAACCATATTCATTAGTTCATAGGGATGCAGGAAGCAGCAGTACCTGGGAACACTGTGTGGTCCCTGACTAGATTCATTCCTGGATTCACGTGAGCTCTTTCCAGTGGGCTGCTGGAAATACATGTTGTGTGTGCATGATTGTATGTGTGTGTGCAAGCATGTGTGTGTAAACACATGTGTGCATGTGTGTTTGGGGCGGTAGTACAAGTGCTGAGTAAACTGGTCAGAATAACAAAGTTTCATGTTCTAGGTATAAAGAGTCTTTGAGGAAGCTCCCAGAACTTTTAGTAGAGAATGATTGCAATCTTTAAAGTATATAACAGAGCTACAGTTTCTCATTTTTTGAGAAAAGAAAAAGGAGTTAGAGGGTTTAGGATTTACCTGCTATTTTTCAATCAGAAAGTTGTAGAACCTAAAACTGAATCTGAGTCCCAAGAGTCCTGGATGTTATCTTGCATTACGATGTGTTCTCACACATGATGCTGTGTCCACCTATGGGTATTTCAGGGTTACCCACCAGAGCAAGGAACTGGGTGATGGGGCTTCGTTTTCTATACAAGGCAGAGCTATAGATCTCAAGGCACTGTGCAATAGTAGGAAATATTAAAGTTACTAACTTTAAAAAATATGTTATTGGGTTTCCCATTTCTTCCTCTCTCATTATTTGGTGTTGCCTTTCTGTTTCTCTGACACTTAACTCTGAGGATATGACACTAAAAATATCAGGGCCTGCAGGCTCCCTGACCCTTAGCTCCTTTTCTTCCAACAGCTGGGACATTTGATCCTTGCCAGCAGCCTCTGCTTTAGAGTCAGGGCAAATCATTTCCCCCAACACACATTTTTTTTAATACTTAAAAAAAGGTCATGTCTATGAAAGTGTGTAGGACACAATAAGCCTTCAGCAAATTATAACACCCTTCTTCTTCTCTTTGGAACTTCTTACAATCTCTGAATATGGTAGAGAGTATAAAGTTTATCACTGGGAAATCAGAGAAAAATTAAATCTTCAAGGGCCCATCTACAAAATAAGTTCCGAAAATGCTAAGATCATGGCATCTGGCCCCATCTCTTCATGGCAAATAGGGAAACAATGGAAACAGTGGCAGATTTTATTTTCTTGGGCTCCAAAATCACTGCAGACAGTGACTACAGCCATGAAATTAAAAGACACTTGCTCCTTACAAGAAAAGCTATGACAAACATAGTCAGTGTATTAAAAAGCAGAGATACCAATTTACCGACAAAGGTCTGTATAGTCAAAGCTTGCATGGGTGTGGGAGTTGGACCATAAATAAGGCTGATTGCTGAAGAATTGATGCTTTCAAACTGTGGTGCTGGAGAAGACCCTTGAGAGTCCCTTGGACAGCAAGGAGATCAAAGCAGTCAAACCTAAAAGAGATCAACCCTGAGTCTTCATTGGAAGAACTGATGCGGAAGCTGAAGCTGCGATACCTTGGCCACCTGATGTGAAGAACCAACTCATTGGAAAATAACTAAATGCTAGGAAACACTGAGGGCAGGAAAAGCAGGTGCTGACAGAGGATGAGATGGTTGGATGGCATCACCGACTCAATGGATATGAGTTTGAGCAAACTCCAGGAGATACTGAAGGACAGGGAGGCCTGGCGTACTGCAGTTCATGGGGGTCACAAAGAGTTGGACATGACTGAGCAACTGAACACCAAGCCTTTCAGAGCTTGTCCAAAGTAAGCAGGTATGAGCCTAGTAAGCATTTCTAATGAGTTGCAGCCTGCATTCTTTTCTTCTTTACTCTTCCCTGTAAGGTAACATGCCACCCAGACGACTGTCATCACAACGCATAGCCCATGGTTTGGAGTGAGCTCATGAAGTGAAAGTCATTGCCATCCTTGCCCAAGTTCATCAAGACAGATATTTAAATGAACCCTAATGTATAGCAATTCTTTGTTGATCCTATATGATTTTTCCATGGATACATTGGTCTTTAAAGGGTTTAAGTGAGTTAGATGTGCCCAAGCTCAAAAGAGGTGAGGTCAGAGGCTCTCTGTCAACCCAGAGATCCTGGAGTTCAAGCAGGGTACTAGGTCAGAACCATCAGGGATGGGCAAAACATGGGTGAGGATGCGGAGATCATGTGTCAGGAAGTAGCCCTCAAGCACTGCTTCTGTGTATGTTCCTGCTTGTGGAGCTCGGGCTGCCCCTTCCCATCCCAGGTTGCTGCTGCAAAAGTATTCTGAACTTTATAACCCTAAATATTTCCTCTGTTAATCAGTCATCTGATCCTAGAACATTTGTTAAAGAATCTGGAGATCTATATTATTAAAAAAATTATTTTACTCAAGCATGGTTGATCTACAATGTTGTGTTTATTTCTGTGGTAGAGCAAAGTGATTAAGTCACACACACACACATATATATACTCATTTTTGTATTCTTTTCCATTATGAGTCATCACAGGATATCGAATATAGTTACCTGTGCTATGCAGTGGGACTTTGCTGTTTATCCATTCTGTACATAATAGTTTGCATCCACTAATCCCAAATTTCCAATCCATCCCACCTCCACCCCTCCTTGGAACCCACAAGTCTGTTCTTTACGTCTGTGAGTCTGTTCCCTAGACAAGTTCATTTGTGTCATATTTTAGATTTCACATATGACAGGTATCATATGGCATTTGTCTTTCTCTGTCTGACTTACTTCACTTACTATGATCATCTGTTGAGTACTTTCAGCCCTTCTGGGTGAGGCAACAAAAATTTAAGGGAATTATGTAATTTGCTCAAGGTAACACAGCTAATAAATGGTAGAGCTGGATTTTGAACCTGAACACTCTGACACCAGAGTTCTGGTAACCCTGGGAACATGTGGGTAGCAGAATGTGCCTTAAAAGAAAAACAAAGCCCATGAAATATCTTGTAATAAGCAATATATAATTTACACATATCACATCTATACATGCCATTTTCCGGAAAATATCCCATAGTAAAACAACTGTGCTCAGAGGGCCTCTGGAAAGGAATGTCATGATCAGCAGTCTGTTGAGAGGTCCTGTGATGCCTTCAGCAGTGTGGCAAGCATAAAAAGGTCATGGCAGCTTGAAGGTCATATACTCTGCCTCTCTAGTACCAAGGCCACTGCAGGATTTAGCCCAAGGACTGATCCACTGGAACAGTGCAGGGCAGATCTGAAATTCCCTCAAGATCATAGCAATCATCCCATGGGACTATAGCCAGGACAATGAATTTATACAGACGTACATAGTGCAAATACACAATAATGTAGGCAGGGGTGGGAGGAGAAGGGGATCAGGACAGGGAGAGGGAGAAGAGAGGGAGAGAGGGAGAAGAGAGGGAGAGGGGAAGGAGAGTGAGAAAAAAGAGAGAACTTTGAGTTTTTGACAATGGTCTACATTTTCAGTCTTTATACCCTAAACTCCCCTTCTCTTGCCACCCTGCTTCAAGGCTCTCATTCCCCACCACTCCACTGGAAATTGACTTCAAGGTCAACAATGACCTAGATCCTTGATACTCAGTGTGGTCCAAGAACTACTAGCTTCATCTTAGCAAAGCCATATAATCTCTCTGAACCTTAGCAGCTTATCAATAAAAGGAGGCTAACACCTCATGGTAATATCAAGAGGGTTATATTAATGTGCATGAAGTACCTGGCAGACAGGAAATGCTCAACTTCTCCTGATCCCAGCGTGCCAGGAAGAATCCAGGCTCATTAAAAGCAGAGAAATTGAAATGTGATAATTTACACTAACAACGTGTGTGTGTTAGCCACTCAGTCATGTCTGACGCTTTGCGACCCCCCATGGACTATATCCTGCCAGGCTCCTCTGTCCATGGGGATTCTCCAGGCAAGAATACTGGAGTGGGTTGCCATGCCCTCCATGCCCTCCTCCAGGGACACTAACAATGCACTCATAACATCTCAAGAGATGGAAAAAAGGATTAAAAGACTTCTGGTCCAAGCATTGCTTTTACTGTTTTATTTACAGACTTCTTTGAACAAGAGTCTTCTAGGTTATATAGAATGCCTGAAAATAGGCTTTGCTTTCCAATAATCTCTTTTAAATCATCCAATTTTTGTATAAAGTATGGTATATCTGGTGCTTCCCTGATGGCCTAGCAGGTTAAAAATCTGCCTGAAACACAGGAGCTGCTGCTGCTGCTGCTAAGTTGCTTCAGTCGTGTCCGACTCTGTGCGACCCCATAGACGGCAGCCCACCAGGCTTCCCCATCCCAGGGATTCTCCAGGCAAGAACACTGGAGTGGGTTGCCATTTCCTTCTCCAATGCATGAAAGTGAGAAGTGAAAGTGAAGTCACTCAGTTGAGTCTGACTCTTAGCGACCCCATGGACTGCAGCCCACCAGGCTCCTCCATCCATGGGATTTTCCAGGCAAGAGTACTGGAATGGGGTGCCATTGCCTTCTCCGGAAACGCAGGAGATATGGGTTCAATTCCTGGATGGGGAAGATCCCCAGAGGAAGAAATGGCAACCCACTTCAGATTTTGCCTGAAAAATCTCATGGACAAGGAGAGCCTGGTGGGCTATAGTCCAAAGGGTTGCAAAAGATCAGACACAACTGAGCAACTGATAGCTCCTGAATGTATGGGCTATCTGCTCTGTTATGTAATAGAAGAAAGTGCAAAGCTTTGGGAAAACTCCGAGGTTGATACAAATATAGCCCCATCGGCAAGGATGATGGTGAGCACTTCGAGCTCTGTGCTTCCCCAATGCTCAGCTCAGTAGGATGCCTTAGCTGAGGTGCCAGCATGGTCTCACTGGAAGAGAAACTAATACCTACAAGAAAAGACACATTCAGCTTTCCAGTCCCCCAAAATCATCAAGGTCTTGTGACTCAACAGTGAGTCAACAGGCAGACTTTGTTAGTCAGCCCTGATAACTAGCATTCCTATGACCTTCCAGCAAAGACTCACACAACTGCATGGGCAGACAGTGACAAGAGGGGTCAGGAGATTGCTATTTCCATTTGTGTTCTGCTAAGCATCCTCACTTTGGCTCTGGGTAAGTCACTGACACTTTTAAGGCTTTAGTTTTCACATCTGTAAAATGAGAGTGTTGCCTTGATAAGATGTACCAATGTTCTTCCCATGTCTCATTGTGCATGTACATGGATTTTCATATGTTTTATTGGTCTTAGTTCTCAGCAGAAGAAAAGCTCTATGTAGGAGGACTGAGAGTTAAGGCTGCTAATGAAAGCTATAGTTAACCCTCAGTATTTGCAGATTAATGAAATTCTATGATTGTTTTTACATGAAACAATCAATGCTTACTGAACACCTGCTTAGTATCATGTAGTTACATATACACTAAGAAAAACACAATCCAAGCAATTCCAATGTAAGTTTGATAAGTGCTACCCAAATTAAGCAGAAGGTGCTGTGGAAACACATAGACAATATTCCTAACCCAGTTTTGAGTAATCAGAGAAAAATTTCCAGGAGGAACTGGCATCTAAGATGAGACACAGAGAAAGAGTAGATCTTGCCTAGGCAAAGAGAAGTCAGTTATTTCCTTTTTGTTTGTTTGCTTTGTTTTTGCAGCACATGCAAAAGCCTGGGAGCAGGAGAAGGCACAATGCCCTTAGCAAGTGCAAATAGTTCAGTAGGAAAATTTTCTTTGATGCCATATTAAGAAGTTTGGATTTTACTTGAAGATCATGGGAACCATTAAAGAGGATCATGCAGTAGGGTTCAGGATATATTTCCCACATCAGATATATCATTCAGGTTACAGAGTGGAGATATCGGAGAAGAGCAAAAGAAGTCTCTGAGAGTAGCCCAAATGAGATAGTGAGATGGTGGTCTAGAAGAAGGGAGTGGCAGTGGGGAACTGAAGGCAGGTTTATGATGGAGAATTGAAAAGGCTAGTATTGCCTAGACCGAGTATAGGAGAGAGACTAGTGAAAAAGGTTACAGGAGTTTCAGGCGTTAGTGACAGACAAATGGCAGTGACACGCGCTCAGTTTTGTTGAAAATAATTAATTCAGTTTTGGATCCATTGTGTTTTGCTGAAATGGAAGATTGCCTAAAATAGAGGTACACCCACATTCATTCATAAATATGTATTGAGTACTTTCTGTGTGTTAAACATGGTCTGGGATCTGGAAATATAAAGATGCATAAATTCCAGGAGTCCCTATCCTCAAGGATCTTACAGCTTAATGAGATATCAGATATGCAACAAATAACTAAAATATGGTCAAGGTGATAAATTATAGAGGGGGCATTCATGGTAAAGTGTGCTAAGTGAGGGGGCTCTGACAATGAGTAATGTAGAGGAGAAGTAAGTAGCTGAAGTTTCCATTTGTGAGAAGGGCTTGTGGTGAAGATAGAACTCCTTCTGGGTTTTTAAAGAAGGGCCAGTTTTAAGGCATGAGCAAGAAAGTGTTTGGCAGGAAGAGGGATTCATGCAAAAGCAAAAGAACAGAACAATGTTTGGCATATTTGAGGGACAATATTTAGTTTTCCTAGTCCTGAAGAATCTTAAGTGGAATTATAAGTGTAAGCCTGGACAGACAGAGTCTTCTGCTCTTTACCTGCAGCCTGGACTTCTAGCCTGAGCTCCAGACTTGTAAATAGGTTGCCTATTTGGTGTCTCTCCTTGGACAGCTAGTGGGCAATGGCAATATGCCCAAAATTGAACTCCTGACCCTCTCTTTTAAAAATCTGACCTTCCTAGAGTCTTTCCCATATTAGAAAAATGGTAATGTCATAGCAATAACTGTTCACATCCCAGATTTTTGCCTCTCTTTATCTCCCAAACAACAAGAAACCCATCAGCAAAACCTATTATCTCAGATTGACGCTAACAAAAAAATGATGGAATAAAGACCTCTGAAGACTCTCCTTCCATGAAAGCACTGAGGAAACTGGCGAAAATTGTCAAAATCAACTTTTTAGAACTCTGAACAGGAATCAAGGCTTGTAATATCTAATAACAGACTGAAAATATGAGAAGTAAAACTGACAGATTCAAAGGGAGATTTGACAATTCAATGATACTAATTTGAGATATCAATATTCTACTTCCAACAATGGATGAAAATAAATAATTAATTCGGTTTTGGATCCATTGTGTTTTGCTGACATGGAAGATTGCCTAAAATACACGTCAGCACACAGTACACCCACATTCATTCAGAAATATTTATTGAGTACTTTTTGTGTGTTAGAAATGGTTAGAAAATTAACAAACAAATAGAGGAACAATACTAGGAACAACACTAGACAATACTACAGAATAACACTGTAAACCAACTACACCTGAGAGACATCTATAAGAATATCCCACCAACTAAGATCGTGACATCCAGTCCCATCACTTCATGGCAAATAGATGTGGAAATGGGAAACTGAGAGAGACTTTATTTTGGGGGGCTCCAAAATCACTGCCGATGGTGACTGCAGCCATGAAATTAAAAAATGCTTACTGCTTGGAAGAAAGTAATGACCAACCTAGACAGCATATTAAAAAGCAGAGACATTATTTTGCCAACAAAGGTCCATCTAGTCAAAGCTATGGTTTTTCCAGTAGTCATGTATGGGTGTGAGAGTTGGACTATAAAGAAAGCTGAGCACTAAAGAATTGATGCTTTTGAACTGTGGTGTTGGAGAAGACTCTTGAGAGTCCCTTGGACAGCAAGGAGATCCAACCAGTCCATCCTAAAGGAGATCAGTTCTGGGTGTTCATTGGAAGAACTGATGCTGAAGCTGAAACTCTAATACTTTGGCCACCTGATGCAAAGAACTGACTCATCTGAAAAGACTCTGATGCTGGGAAAGATTGAAAGCAGGAGGAGAAGGGGATGAGGATGAGATGGTTGGATGACATCACCAACTCAATGGACATGAGTTTGAGTAAACTCCAGGAGTTAGTAATGGACAGGGAGGCCTGGCGTGCTGCAGTCCATGGGGTTGCAAAGAGTCGGACACAACTGAGTGACTGAACTGAATTGAACTGAACTGAACCCAACAGTAGCAGAATATACATCCTTCTCAAGTACACAGGGAAACTTCTCCAGCATAAATATACATATGCTCCAATACCTAATAGATATTAGGTCATAAACCAAGTCTCAATCTATACACAAAGACTTAAATCACACAAAGTGCATTCTCTATTCACAGGGAAATATGATTAGAAATCAGTAACAGAAGGAAATCTGGGAAATACACAAATGTGCATAATTAAACAAAATATTCCTAACTAATCAATGAGTCAAAGGTCGAATCACAATGGAAATGAGAAAACATTTTTAGGTGATGAAAAGAAAACATACTAGAACTTTTGAATGCAGCTAAAAGAGTGTTCAGATGGAAATTTATAGCTGTGAATGCCTATGATAAAACATAAGATCTCAAATCAATAACTTACATTTCACCTTAGGATTTTAGAAAAAGAAGAGCTTGCTGAACAAAGCAAGCAGAAAAAAAAGAAATAACAGAGATTTTAGAGATGAAATAAATGGAATAGGGGATAGAAAGCAAGAGAAAAATTCCATAAACTATAAGTTTGTTCTCTGAAAACATCAACAAAATTGATAAAGTTTTAGCTAGCCTGACAAAGAAAAAAAAAAAGAGAGAAGACTAAAATTACTGAAACCAAGAATGAAAGTAGAATCACCACAGATCTCACAGAAATAAAAGGAGTTTCAAGGGACTTCTATGAAAAACTATAAATCAATGAATTAGATAACTTATAGAAAAAGGATAAATTCTTAGAAACACAAATAGTGTGTTTAAAAGATAGCCCACATTCATGGTTTGGAAGACTTAACATTAACACTCCCTAAATTGATCTGTAGAGTCAATATAGTTATTTTCAAAATCTTAAAAACCTTTTTCGTGTTTTGTAGAAACATCTATATATTATTTCAACAAGCATTGAGACTGGTAGGAAAAAAGGTTTCCTTTTGACCTATTTCTCCTCCTCCGCCACCCCACCAACCCCGCCCCAGGTAAAGTGAAGGCTACATACAATTTGGATTTATTTCAGATAAAAAAGCAGAGATAAAGTTCTAAAGACCAAGAATTCTCTCCTGCCATGCCTACACACTTTCAGTTTTAGCTCTCTTTATAAGATGGCAATACTTCGTGAGAAAGCAATTGTTCATTTTTCTCAGTTGCTTGCAAATTTACTTTTAGTCTAAAAACAAGACATAAATGATCCAAGTGACAACATTGCCTCAGGGTAAAGTTTCTGCTCAGTTTCCATAAATAATAGAACAAGTAGTAGTACCTTAGTATGTTCACTGAAAAGCGTTTCCTGCAAGTAGCAGAAATGACACCTGATAAAACATCTCATATAGCCGTGTTTTAACATGTACAGCGACCCGAGCATGACTAGAATGAGATGTTTCCCTTAGGTCCTCAAGGCAAACCTTATGAAATCTCACCTTCTTTTCCAGTATGCAGTGGTACAGAAGGTCCACTCTGGAACTGGGGCTGTTTGGACAGGTGTCCTACCAGTGCATTATCAAAGATTTTAAGGTAATCCTGAAAGTCTCAGGTTTTCAAAGCAGAGGACTGGGTTCAACGTCCACCTCTAAATAAGCAAATTGTACTGAGCAATTCACTTTTCTCCAGTTTATTTGGTAAGATGAGTTGAAGGCAAGATTTCCTGTGAAAAATATATGTTAAAAAAAAGACTTTATAAAGATAAAATAGAAAGTTAGTTATTAGTGTTATAACTTAGTTTGTCCATTTTACTATGCTCTTTGACTTGCGTGTGTTGCAAGGAACTTCTGCAATTTGTCCTGTGAATTATGATAGTAAATCATGTAGCGGGTTAGGAGTTTTTCATTTCATCAACTTCTATCACTATTTTATCGAACCTTTTTATAAACCCTGTGAAGTTCATATTGTTAGCCCAGTTTAACAGATGTGCTGCTGCTGCTGCTAAGTCGCTTCAGTTGTGTCCGACTCTGTGCGACCCCATAGATGACAGCCCACCAGGCCTCGCCGTCCCTGGGATTCTCCAGGCAAGAACACTGGAGTGGGCTGCCATTTCCTTCTCCAATTCATGAAAGTGAAAAGTGAAAGTGAAGTCACTCAGTCCTGTCTAACTCTTTGCGACCCCATAGACTGCAGCCTACCAGGCTCCTCCGTCCATGGGATTCTTCAGGCAAGAGTACTGGAGTGGGGTGCCATTGCCTTCTCTGAGTTTAACAGATGTAATACTATGCAATAATGAAATGAAAGTTGGTAACCAAACCCCTGTTGCAGATATGTCCAACTGCAACTTACACTCTCCACCCCACTCTTGCCACTTATATGTAACATAGTATTGGAAGTCTTATTTAAAGCAATCAGACAAGAAAAGGAAATAAAAGGAATTCAAATAGGCAATCAAACCAGTCAATCTAAAGGAAATCAACTCTGAATATTCATCGAAAGGACTGATGCTGAAGCTCCAGTACTTGGGCCACCTGATGCGAATAGCTGACTCATTGGAAAAGACTCTAATGCTGAGAAAGACTGAGGGCAGGAGGAGAGGGGACGGCAAAGGATGAGATGGTTAGATAGCATCACTGTCTCGATGGACATGAATTTGAGCAAACCTTGGGAGATAGTAGAAGAGAGAGGAGTCTGGCATGCTGCAGTCCTTGGGGTCACAAAGAGTCAGATACGACTTAGTGTCTGAACAACAACAATAAAATAGGAAATGAAAAGTATTTTTTTCCATTTTCATGTATACTTTTATTATTTTTAAAAATTTATTTATTTTAATTGGAGGCTAATTTCTTTACAATATTGTAGTGGTTATTGCCATACATTGACATGAATCAGCCATGGGTTTACATGTGTTCCCCATCCTGAAACCCCCACCCAGTTCCCTCCCCATCCCATCCCTCTGGGTCACCCCAGTGCACCAGCTCTGAGCCCCCTGTCTCATGCATCGAACCTGGACTGGTGATCTGTTTCACATATGATAATATACATGTTTCAATGATATTCTCTCAGATCATCCCACCCTTGCCTTCTCCCACAGAGTCCAAAAGACTGTTCTATACATCTGTGTCTCTTTTGCTGTCTCGTATACAGGGTTATTGTTACCATCTTTCTAAATTCCATATATATGCGTTAGTATACTGTATTGGTGTTTTTCTTTCTGGCTTATTTCACTCTGTATAATAGGCTCCAGTTTCATCCACCTCATTAGAATTGATTTAAATGTATTCTTTTTAACGGCTAAGTAATATTCCACTGTGTATATGTACTACGACTTTCTTATCCATTCATCTGCTGATGGACATCTAGGTTGCTTCTATGTCCTGGCTATTATAAACAGTGCTGCAATGAACATTGGGGTCCACATGTCTCTTTTAATTCTGGTTTGCTCAGTGTATATGCCCAGCAGTGGATTGCTGGGTTGTATGGCAGTTTTATTTCCAGTTTTTTAGGAATCTCCACACTGTTCTCCATAGTGGCTGTACTAGTTTGCATTCCCACCAATGGTGTAAGAGGGTTCCTTTTTCTCCACACCCTCTCCAACATTTATTGTTTGTAGACTTTTTGATAGCAGCCATTCTGACCGGCGTGAGATGGTACCTCATTGTGGTTTTGATTTGCATTTCTCTGATAATGAGTGATGTTGAGCACCTTTTCATGTGTTTGTTAGCCATCTGTATGTCTTCTTCGGAGGAACGTCCGTTTAGTTCTTTGGCCCATTTTTTGATTGGGTCGTTTATTTTTCTGGAATTGAGCTGCAGGTGTTGCTTGTATATTTTTGAGATTAATTCTTTGTCAGTTGCTTCGTTTGCTATCATTTTCTCCCACTCTGAAGACTGTCTTTTCACCTTGCTTATAGTATCCTTCGTTGTGCAAAGGATTTTAAGTTTAATTAGGTCCCATGTGTTTATTTTTGCTTTTATTTCCATTACTCTGGGAGGTGGGTCATAGAGGACCCTGCTGTGATTTATGTTGGAGAGCGTTTTGCCTATGTTTTCCTCTAGGAGTTTCATAGTTTCTGGTCTTACATTTAGATCTTTAATCCATTTTGAGTTTATTTTTGTGTATGGTATTAGAAAATGTTCTAGTTTCATTCTTTTACAAGTGGTTGACCCAGTTTTCCCAGCACCACTTGTTAAAGAGATTGTCTTTTCAAAGTAAAACTGTCATTGTTTGCAAATGACATGAAACTACACATAGAAAATAATAAAGACACTATCAAAAAACTACTAGAACTCACCAATGAATTTGGTAAAATTGCAGAATAAAATATTAAGATAGAGAAATATGTTATAATTCTATACACTAGCTGTCAGAAAGAGAAATTAAGAAAACAATTTGCACTTTAAATCACTGCAATTAGAATAAAATATCAAAGAATAAATATAACTAAGAAGGTAAAATCAGTACTTTGAAAACTATAAGTCACTGATGAAAGAAATTGAAGACCACAAAACAGAAAAATATACCATGTTCATGGGTTGGAAGCATTAATGCTATTAAGATGATCTTACTACCTAAGGCAATCTACAGATGCAATACCTTTTTATAAAAATATCAATGACATTTTTCACAGCACTAAAAGGACTAATTCTAAAATTTGCACAGAAACACAAAGGACTGAATAGCCAAAACAATCTTGAGAAAGAAGCACAAATCATGCTCCTTGATTTTAAACTATATCACAAATCTATAGTAATTGAAACAGTGTGTATTGGCACAAAGATAGACAAATAGATCAATGAAACAAAACAGAGATCCAAGAAATGAACCCATACTTATATGGCCAATTAATTCATGACAAACAAAGCAAGAACAACCAATGGGGGGAAAGAGAGCCTCTTCAATAAATGGTGTTGGGAAAGATGGACAGTTACATGCAAAAGAATCAAACTGGACTACTCTCTCATAACATATAAAAAAATAAATTCAAAATGGAGTAAAGGCTTAAATGTGGAACCTGAAACCATAAAATTTCTAGAAGAAAACATAGTACATTTTTTTACATTGGTCTTAGTAATCTTTTTTTTTTTTTTTTTGGATATGTCTTCTCATGCAAAAGAAACAAAGTCAAAATAAACAAATAAAATAAAACTAAAAGGCTTTTGCACATTAAGGGAAATTTTGACATCAGTCTTAGTAATTTTTTTTCTCTCCTAAAGCAAAGGAAATAAAAGCAAAAAGTAAACAAATGTAACCTAATTAAACTTAAATGCTTTACACAGCAAAGGAAACTGTTAACAAAACAAAAAGAAAATCTACTGAATGGGAGAAGATATTTGCAAATTATATGA
This sequence comes from Bos indicus x Bos taurus, assembly GCF_003369695.1. NCBI lineage: Eukaryota > Metazoa > Chordata > Mammalia > Artiodactyla > Bovidae > Bos > Bos indicus x Bos taurus. Next base: position 4,010,945 of record NC_040078.1, on the reverse strand, counting down.
TCAATAATGGCCTAATATAATATATAAATTATATATAATATATATGATATATATATAATACATACAAATGAACTAGAAAAACAAACAATTGGATTAAAAAATGAACAGAAGAACTGAGTAGACATTTTTCCAAAGAGGAAATGCAGACGGCCAACAGGCACAAAGTAAAGATGCTCAACATTGCTAAATCATTAAAGAGATGCAAATGAAAACCACAGTGAGATATCACCTGACATCTGCCAGAATGGTTATCATCGAAAAGAACGCAAATAACAAGTGTGAAGAAAAAGGAACAATTGTGCTCTGTTAGAGGTTTCCCAGGTGGTGTTAGTGGTAAAGAACCCACCTGACAATACGGATAGATGTAAGAGACTCGGGTTCAATCACTGGGTTGGGAAGAGCCTCTGGAGGAGGGCATGGCAATCTACTCCAGTATTCTTGCCTGGAGAAGTCCATAGACAGAAGAGCCTGGTGGGTTGCAGTCCACAGGGTCACACAGAGTCAGACATGACTAAAGCAACTTAGCATGCATGCATGTGCATTGTTCATGGGAATGTAAATTGGTGCAGCTACTATGGAAAACAGTATGAAAATCCTCAAGAAATTAAATATAGATCTACCATAATAATCCAGAAATTCTAAGGCTGGCTATTATAATAAAGAAAAGGAAGGCACAAATCAAAAAAGATGCATGGACCCCTAAGTTCATTGCAGCATTATTTACTATTGCTAAGACATGGAAGCCACCTAAGTGAGCATTAACAGAAGAATGTCATATCTATTAACATCTATATACCCTCTCACTTACACACTGGAATATTATTCAGCCATAACAAAAAGAATGAAATCTTGCCATTTGCGAAAATGTAGATGGACTTAGAGGGTATTATGCTAAAGTGAAATCAGTCAGAAAAGAGAAAGACAAATAGTATATGATTTTACCTATGTGTAGAATCTAAAAAACAAAACAGATGAACAAACATAACAAAAGAGAAATAGAGTTATAGACACAGAGAGCAAACAGATGGTTGCCAAAGGGAAGGATTGTGAAGGGTAGGAGAGGAATAGGTGAAGGAGGTTGAAAGTGAAAGTGAAACCTGCTCAGTCGTGTCCAACTCTTTGCAACCTGATGGACTATACAGTCCATGGAATTCTCCAGGCCAGAATACTGGAGTGGGTAGCTGTTCCCTTCTCCAAGGGATCTTCCCAACCTGGGAATCAAACCAGGGTCTCCTTCATTGCAGGCAGATTCATTACCAGCTGAGCTACCAGGGAAGAGGCACAGATTTCCAGTTGCAAAATAAATGAGTCATGACTAGGAAATGTACAGTGTGGGGAATATAACTGTGTGATATCTTTTTATGGTGACATATTATGACTAGGCATTGTGGTGATCACTTTTAAGTATATAGAATTATTGAATCACTATATTGTGTAACAATATATTGTGTAATTGTGTATACAGTATGCTGTGTAATCACTATATTGTGTAATTGTGTAACAAGCATTGTAGGTCAGCTATATCTCAAAAATAAACAAACAAAAAGAAAAACAGAACAACAGAAACTGTATATGGGTACATCTTCCTGCACTCAAATTCTTTGCACCTAAGGGAATTGAAAAGCTACATCTATTAAAGCAAAAGCCACTATATATGCACAAGACCCCTGTCACTCTGCCCTTTTCAAGGGCTTCACTCCAGTCCTCCATTCCATCTTTCATTATTAGTCTCTCCCTTTCTGTTGGATCATTCCATTCACCATGAAAACTTACTCCAGGGGAACATCTCCCCTTGAAACTCTACCTCAAATGGAGTAACAGGCCATCTATGTTCTCAGAAGATAGTTTAACCTTCTCAAACAATTGTCAGCACATACCATTCCACTTCATCACTTTTGCTTGACTCTTCAACCCATTTTAATCTGGTTTCTTTCCCATCACTCCACCGACATCGCCTTTCCTTCACATTCTTAGCACTCTAGGGCCTGCAAGCTCCACTTCCAAAGACTGCTGCTGCTGCTGCTGCTAAGTCGCTTCAGTCGTGTCCGACTCTGTGCGACCCCATAGACGGCAGCCCACCAGGCTCCCCCATCCCTGGGATTCTCCAGGCAAGAACACTGGAGTGGGTTGCCATTTCCTTCTCCAGTGCATGAAAGTGAAAAGTGAAAGTGAAGTCGCTCAGTCGTGTCTGACTTGCAGCAACCTGCATTTCTTACCCAAGGCTCCTTTCTTGCCACTGAAGCCCAAATCGCATCTTTACAGCAAACCAGAAATGCCATCAAACTAAAGCCTTCTCCCCAACGCAGGAGCAGGACTCAATGTCAATGGGGTTTGACATTAAATAGCTCCCCTTTTGTGGAGTGACCCTCTGAAGAGTGTGTTTTACAGTGGATTCCAGAGTTTCCCCAGGCATATTAATCCCATCAGCAGCCCACACTGGCAACAGGTTATCTTTTCTTCCTTGTCTCACTTCTCCACTTCCCTACCAGCACCAACTTCTTCCACTTGAAGCTTTGTCTCTGGATTCATTTCTGAAAGAATCCAAACTAAGACAGCTTTGTTATGCTAACTTTAACACATGTTTCAGTTTCACCTCATTGACCAATTAGCAGCATGTGACCCAGAGTCACCCCATCATTCTTGAAAATTGTCTTCTCTCTGGATTTTTAGGATCCGACACTCTCCTGGTTTCCCTCTGCCTCACAGGCTGATCCTTCTCCACCCTACCTTTCATATTGGAATATCTTAGGCTCAGATCCCCATATCACTGGTCCCAAGTTTCTACCAATTTTTCCCTTTTTCCATCTGACTCCCATCTTTCTAACTCTAGCCAGGCTTCTCTTTTGAATTCCAGACTAACTCTGGACATTAATTAAAAGTGAATCTTAAGTCTACACTGAGTTGAAGTTTTTAGAGTTTTGCAGTACTTCATATGCTATGTAAGCTCTTTTTAAATACATTGACTCATTTAATCCCTATAGCAATGCTCAAAACCGTCACACTTGTAAAGGTGAGAAAAACAAGGCTCTAAGAGTCTCAGAGTTTTCCTGGGTTCATGCAGTGGGTGAGGGGCAGCACCAGGCTGTGAACTGAGTCTCTCTGACCGAAAGTTGTATGCTTAACTGCCATGCTATTCTACTTCTGTTTCCGGATCTCCTTTGTGCAATGGGCACAGAGATTTTCTAGAATAATCAGCTGCCAGAGCTGGAAGAGAATTTAGTAGTCATCTATTCCATCTCCCTCATTTTACAACTGCCTCAAAGGAGAAAGCAATTTTCCTAAGATTTATTTAGATATCTGCTTGTATTTACTACAGATGGTTATTTCTAGACTTTATGTTTTGAGCTATAAATGGTGCTAAAGTTCATCCATTTTTACTTTCTTTGAGTTATATCTCCAGCCTTGGAGGCATTCTTTATGCAAATGTAGATGACACACACTTTCTAACTCCCTTGTTCCTGATGGGCCTCTAGAGAGGGCAATGAGGGTCACCATGTCACTTCCTTTGAGTATTTTTTCAGATGGAGATGATGTTCCAGTTGTACAGACTGGTGACTGGCATTTTAGCCACAGGAACACTGTGTTTGTAGCTCTGTTAAATATCTACCCATCCCATTAAGGCTATTTATTGTGCTGTATCCAGAGCAACTAAACCCAAGACTGTGTCTGTGCCAAAGACATGAATAAAAACTGAAAAAAATTGCAGCCATCCAGATGTTCTTTGGCAATGATAAACACCCAGACATTTGGAGACATCTGGGTGACTGACTGACTTTTTCAGTTTTCATCTGGAAGATGAAGATTACGCAGACGCAGCGTGATTACAAGCCGGATGATAATAAACAAATCTTTGACAATGTCCACAGGATTCCAAACATCTGAGTGCAAAACTGAAAAATCCAACTAACTATCCAAATGTTTGGCATCATTTAAACGAAACATTGGACAGCAGGAGAGGGGCAAAAGATCCCCAAATGAGGCAAGAAATCCCCAAAGCAAGCTTTGCTGACCAAAAATAGTGTATATTCACTGTAAAGGGAAAACTGAGTCAGGAATAGTCTATTTCTTAATAGAACCCACATTCTAGAAACCCTGTATACACTGGGGTTTCTAAACCAAGTGTGATGACATACAGCCCAGAATTGTGTAGTCAGGGTCTGATCTACTCACATAGCATAGGAATTTTAGATATCATAGCAGAATATCAAAATCTTGTTTTTGTATGATTTCTCAGTCTACTTAAAAAGACAAACAGGACGTCCCTGGTGGTTCAGTGGTTAAGACTCCATGCTCCCACCACAGGGGCACGGATTCTACCCCTGGTAAGGGAGCTAAGATCCTCATGCCCTGTGATGTGGCAAAAAAAGACAAACTAATGCATCGAGGACTTCAGAGTTTGCTAACGAAACAGGGGGCAGTGATGCTTACCTTCCTACTAGGGATAGAGAAGAAGAGGGTGATTTGGAAGATGAACCAGTTTAGGCTGCTGGTTCAGGGACACTACGGAATATGCTGATGAGACATGGAGGCAAGGATGTATCTCACAAAAGTGAATCTTCTTATATTCTTTCACTGATGAAGGAAAAAAACATTGTACTTACAGGTGAATTTTTTTTAAAGTGTTGATATTGGGGCTGAAAGAGTTGTCATCATTAAAGGGGAGTCTTTTCTTTTGTGACAGAAATGGCTCTTAGATTGATTGTGTTGGCTGCAGTAGTGTCAGCATAAAAAAAAAAAAAAAAAGATGCCTTCGTGGTGACAGTAGCTTCAGAGGTCTATGTGGTTTTAAAGACTAGTATCAGAGATGGAAGTTTGCTGCCTATAGGTGAAGATGTCAGAAAGTTGTAGCATCTATAGGATCTTGCAAACTGAGTGTGGACTGGGAATCAAACTTCCTCCAATTACAACCTGAGCTCATGACTTTTTTTTTTTTAATGCTGATATATTCTAGGAAGATAAGGATTTTGAGCCAAAGTAAATGTGAGGCATCTTGACCCTGCTTTCCATCTGGGCCATGTTAAGGAAAATGTAATACAATTTATACCTCTAGCTGTCATACTTGTGATATTTACTATATGGTCATTTTCCTTGACATTATCTGGGAATAAACACTCTGCTAGATCATGAGGCAGAGAATGCAATTTTCAGACCAAAAAAGGAGAAAGACATTGGACAGAGAAAGAACACTCACACAAAAATGTGGAAAAGCAGAAAGACAGTCAGTAACTTCACAGACAACGCAGAGCTGAGCTTCACTTGCCAAACGGTTTTTGAGTCCTAGGCAAATCGGAAAACCATTGTCCAAAACCAAGATGCTTTTCTTAGAAAATGTCTGTCTTTTGATCAGCCACCAAAAGAGAAGGGGGAAAAAAATCCATCCCAAAGTCCCCCTTAGATTGTGTAAACAGAGAAGGTCTGTATACATTCACCAAGGCCTTTCTTCCATTGTGCTAGCATTATTTAAAACCAGATGCTGGCTCTCCCTGCCTCACTGCTGGAAGAATTGCTGTCAACATGCATTGTTTCTGGGAGAAATTTAAAGCAAGGCAGTCTCCAATTTCTCTAATTAAAACAAGTTTTTTTTTTTTTAAAGCCATATAAAATTCTTTGAATTTCACAATTTTATTGCAAATACACATCCCTTAGGTTACAGAGAAATAACTTAAAAATAATTGAAAAACACACCAAAAATGTGTGTCTTCTAAGTAAGACCCATTTCTGCGTGACTTTGGGTAAATTAGTTCAGTAATCTGAGCCTCACATTTCTCATCTATAAAGTAAATTGTTTGGAATTCTGTGATCCATAAGGTCCTACTCAGCATTGTAAGTCTTTAAAATTATTTTCTGTTGGGTGGGAAGGAGAAGTATATGGGAATTCTCTGTACTTTCTGCGCAACTCCATTGGCAGAAGAATGGATAAGGAAGTTGTGCTGCATACACACAATGGAATATTCAGTTCAGTTCAGTTCAGTCGCTCAGTCGTGTCCGACTCTTTGCGACCCCATGAATTGCAGCACGCCAGGCCTCCCTGTCCATCACCAACTCCTGGAGTTCACTCAGACTCATGTACATTGAGTCGGTGATGCCATCTAGCTGTCTCATCCTCTGTCATCCCCTTCTCCTCTTGCCCCAAATCCCTCCCAGCATCAGAGTCTTTTCCAATGAATGAGTCAACTCTTCGCATGAGGTGGCCGAAGTACTGGAGTTTCAGCTTTAGCATCATTCCTTCCAAAGAACACCCAGAACTGATCTCCTTTAGGATAGACTGGTTGGATCTCGTTGCAGTTCAAGGAACTCTCAAGAGTCTTCTCCAACACCACAGTTCAAAAGCATCAATTCTTCGGTACTGAGCTTTCTTCACAGTCCAACTCTCACATCCATACATGACCACTGGAAAAACCATAGCCTTGACTAGACGAACCTTTGTTGGCAAAGTAATGTCTCTGCTTTTGAAAATGCTATCTAGGTTGGTCACAACTTTCCTTCCAAGGAGTGAGCGTCTTTTAATTTCATGGCTGCAGTCACCATCTGCAGTGATTTTGGAGCCCAGAAAAATAAAGTCTGACACTGTTTCCACTGTTTCCCCATCTATTTCCCATGAAGTGATGGGACCAGATGCCATGATCTTAGTTTTCTGAATGTTAAGCTTTAAGCCAACTTTTTTTTTTTTTTTAGCTTTAAGCCAACTTTTAACATACACCATTACTCGGCTATAAAATTGTTTTTCATTGAAGTATAGTTGCTGTGGGCTTCCCAGGTGGCACTAGTGGTAAAGGACCCACTTGCCAATGCAGGAGACACAAGCTGCACAGGCTGAATCCCTGGGCTGGGAAGGTCCCCTGGAAGAGGAAATGGCAACCCACTCCAGTACTCTTGCTTGGAGAATCCCATAGACCGAGGAGTCTGGCGGGAGCCTACAGTCCACAGGGTCACAAAGAGTCACACAAGACTGAAGCAACTTCGCATGCACACACATGCACACAGTTGCTGTATAATATTGTATGTTACAAGTGGACAGTGTAGTGACTCACAGTTTTTAAAGGTTATACTCCATTTACTGTTATCATAAAATATTGGCTGTATTCCCTCCCCCCAAGTTTGACAACATTTCCCTGTAGCTTATCCTATACCCAATAAGATACTGTCCCTCCTACTCCCCCACGCCTGTATTTTTCCCCCCCGCTCTCCTCTCCCCACTGCTAATTACTACTTTGTTTCTCTATCTGTGAGTCTTCCTCTTTCTTGTTATATTCACTAGATTTTTTTGTGGGCTTCCCTGGTGTCTCAGTCAGTAAAGAATCAGCCTGCAATATGGGAGACCTGGGTTTGATCTCTGGGTTGGGAAGATCCCCTGGAGAAGGGCATGGCACCCCTAGAGTGTTCTTGTTTGAAGAATCCCCAAGGACAGGCGGGATGCAGTCCATGGGGTCACAAAGAGTAGGACACGACTGAGTGACTAAGCACAGCCCACAGTTTTTTGTATTTTTAGATTCCACCTATAAATGAGATCATACAGTATTTGTCTCTCTCCGATTTACTTCACTTAACATGATGCCCTCCAAGTCCATCTATGTTGCTGCAAATGGAAAAGATGTGTTCTTTTTTAGGGCTGAGTAGTAGTCCATTGTATATATGTACCACATCTTCTTTAACTAGTCATTTGTTGGTGGACACTTAGTTTGCTTCTTGGCAATTGTGAAGTGATGCTGTGCTCAACTTTTCTGTAAATCTAAAACTGGTTGAAAAAATAAAGTCTTAAAAAAAAGTCAGTTCTAATGAGGTGGATAAAACTGGAGCCTATTATACAGAGTGAAGTAAGCCAGAAAGAAAAACACCAATACAGTATACTAACGAATGTATATGGAATTTAGAAAGATGGTAACAATAACCCTGTATACGAGACAGCAAAAGAGACACTGATGTATAGAACAGTCTTTTGGACTCTGTGGGAGAGGGAGAGGGTGGGATGATTTGGGAGAATGGCATTGAAACATGTATAATATCATATATGAAACGAGTCGCCAGTCCAGGTTCGATGCACGATACTGGATGCTTGGGGCTGGTGCACTGGGACGACCCAGAGGGATGGTTCGGGGAGGGAGGAGGGAGGAGGGTTCAAGATGGGGAACACATGTATACCTGTGGTGGATTCATGTTGATATATGGCAAAACCAATACAATATTGTAAAGTTAAAAAATTAAATTAAATTAAATTTTAAAAAAAAGAAAAAAAAAGTCATAAGCCCAGTTTAAATAAGCAAACTCAAATTGAGAAACATTCTACAAAATATCTAACCAACACTCTTAAAAAATGTGAAGGCCATTAAAGCCACAGAATGAGTGAGAACTTGTCACACGTTGGAGAGGCTAATGGGACATGATGACTAACTGCAATATTATACCCTGCACTGAATCCTGGAACAAACAAAAGATGCTATAGGAAAAGATGTTGAAATCTGAATCAAGCCTATTATTAAAAAAATGATAATAACCAACTAAATAAATATAGTATAAATCTCCAATAAAAAAGTAAGACAAGCTATTTGGAAAATATAGGTACATAGAAAAGCATTTTTACCTCTTTGAAATATTTATATATTAAGAATTTAATATTTATTTATTTGTCCCTGTACATTTCTGTTCTTGATTGACTAAAAGCACAGTTTTTCCTGTTGAATGGAAATCCTAGCCACTACTAGAACTACCACTTCCCCTAAGTGCTCCATTCAAATTCCATATGTGATTCTGTACGAAATGAGGTACAGGAAAATGGTAGGGACATGGCACTTGTGTTCTTGCTTTCAGAAAATCTAAGCCACAGAAGCCTCCACTAAGAGAACATCTAAATAATACTGTCTTTTTTGATCAGTTCAGTCACTCAGTTGTGTCTGACTCTTTGCAACCCTATGAACCGCAGCACGCCAGGCCTCCCTGTCCAACACCAACCCTGGGGTCCACCCAAACCCATGTCCAATGTGTCAGTGATGCCATCCAACCATCTCATCCTCTGTCGTCCCCTTCTCCTCATGCCTTCAATCTTTCCCAGCATCAGGGTCTTTTCAAATGAGTCAGCTCTTCACAACAGGTGGCCAAAATATTGGAGTTTCTCTTTTTTGATACTGTTTCTTAGTTTAAAAGTATTTGTTACAAGATGTCTTTAAATGACTCAGTCACTACAGAACCAAGTTTTATGTTCCATTCTCTAAAGTTTAATTGACACAACTATTGTGTTTGACAAAGTCCCTTTTGTAAGGGCAAAGCATGAAGATTCCCTAAAGATCGATTACATGGCAGTGGGCACAAATAGCAAGGGTGTTGTAAAGGGATCTCCTAGTAGATGGTTTTGCAAGGACCCTTCTGAGCTTACAACCCTTTTCTTTGAGAATATCACACATACAAATGGTGCAGGTCTAGTTGGACATGTTTATACAACCTGCCTCTCTTTCCCCAAATGTAGTTATGGATGATTTGATCTCAAGTGAGAGCTGATTCAATATGATCCAGTCACCGCAAAAACAAACACACAGATTGATGGGACAGAATGGAGAGCCCAGAAAAAAACCCACATCCCCACAGTCAATTAATCTTCAACAAAGGGGGCAAGAATGTGCAATGGATAAAAGACTGTCTCTTCAGCAAGTGGTGTTAGGAAATCTGGACAGCCACATGTAAATCAATGAAATTAGAACTCCCTCACACCATACACAAAAATAAACTCAAAATGGTTTAAAGACCTAAATATAAATCATGACACCATAAAACTCCTAGAAGAGAACACAGACAAAATATTATCTGACATAAATCATGGCAATATGTTCTTAGATCAGCCTCCCAAGGGAAAAGAAATAAAAGCAAAAATAAACAAATGGGACCTAATCGAACTTAAAGGCTTTTGAACAGCCAAAAAAAAAAAAAAAAAAAACTATCAACAAATGAAAAGACACATTATGGAGTGGCAAAAATTTGAAATCCATGCAACTGCCAAGGGGTTATTATCCAAAATATACAAACAGCTCATGCAACTCAATATCTGAAAAACAAGCAACCCAAACAAAAAATGGGCAGAGGACCTTCATAGACATATCTCCAAAGAAGACATACAGATGGCCAACAGAAACACAAAAAGATGCTCAACATCACTAATTATAAGAGAAATGCAAATTAAAACCGGCATGAGGTGATAGAATGACTATTATCAAAAAGTCAACAAATAATAAATTCTAGAGAGGGTTTGGAGAAGAGAACCCTCCTACACTGTCCATGGGAATCTAAATTTGTGTACCTACTATGGAAAACAGTACTTTTTCCTTAAAAAATAAAAAATAGAGCTACCATATGAGACAGCAATCTCATTCCTGGGTACATATCCAGAAAAAAGCAAAATCTCTAATTTACAAAGACATACGCACCGCAGTGTTCACAGCAATTTTATATACAATAGCTTAGACATGGAAATGACCCAGATGCCCATCAATAGACAACTGGCTTGAGAGGATGTGGTCTATTTATACAGTGGAATATTACTCATCCATAAAAAGAAAAAGATTGCCATTTGCAGCAATGTGGGTGGACTTAGAGATTATCAGGCTGAATGAAGTAAGTCATGCAGAGAAAGACAAGTATTTATCATTTATATATGGAATCCAAAAAATAATGTAAATGAATACAAAAGAGAAACAAACTCACAGACATAGAAAACAAACTTACAGTTACCAAAGGGGAAAGGGAGGTAGGGAGGGATAAATTAGGAGCATGGAATTGACAAACACAAACTACTATGCATACAATAGACAGCTGACAAGGATGTACTATATAGCATAGGGAACTATATTCAATACCGAGTACTAACCTATAGTGGTTCACTATAGACCAGAAGCTAACACAATATTGTAAATCAACTATACTTTAAGGAAAGAAAAAAAAAAAGAGCAATCACATTCTCTCTCTTGAGAATTTGGAGTTGGGATGAGAGACCAATCATTTGACCTTGATGTAGCCATTTGAACTGGGAAATCCTTGGGAGACTATATTTGGCAAAGATCACAGAGCAAGGTACATAAATCTGCTAGAGAGAGAGGGAAAGGAAAAGGGAGAGCGAGAGGGGGCGAGACAGGAGCTGGGATTAAAACAGAGAGGCAAGAAAGCCAGAGTACCTGGGGATGTTCCAGTGCCTGCTTCCAGACCACCTGAGAGCCCACCATGCCTTTTACTCAAGTCAAATCCTAGATTTCTTGTTTTTACTAGGTTCAAGTTCATTGTAACTGATAAACTTTGTCCATAATAGATCTTTCAATGCCCATGGCTGCACTTTTACAACAGCCACTTAACAATATTTTTTCAATGTTTTAAAATATTTAAAATAATAGAACATTTATTACCCCACAAATACGTATATGTCAAGTAATAGATAATCAGAATATTCAACTACTATTAGATTCTGGACATATAGAAAGAAATAAGATGCTATTCATATCCTCGAGAATCTTGTATTGATAATCTTCTACTCAGCACTAACTATATGCCATGCACTTCATTGAAGTTATTACTATAATTTTATGGATACAGTGTTAATAAATGTTTAATTTCACCAAATTCATCTTTGACGAATGAAGGTAAATCACTGTTACTTTTTTTTTTCCCTCTGTGCAAGCTTTTATTTTTTTTTATTTTATTTTATTTTTAATCTTTACATAATTGTATTAGTTTTGCCAAATATCGAAATGAATCCGCCACAGGTATACACATGTTCCCCATCCTGAACCCTCCTCCCTCCTCCCTCCCCACACCCTCCCTCTGGGTCGTCCCAGTGCACCAGCCCCAAGCATCCAGTATCGTGCATCGAACCTGGACTGGCAACTCATTTCTTACATGATATTTTACATGTTTCAATGTCATTCTCCCAAATCTTCCCACCCTCTCCCTCTCCCACAGAGTCCATAAGACTGTTCTATACATCAGTGTCTCTTTTGCTGTCTCGTACACCGGGTTATTGTTACCATCTTTCTAAATTCCATATATATGCGTTAGTATACTGTATTTATGTTTTTCCTTCTGGCTTACTTCACTCTGTATAATAGGCTCCAGTTTCTTCCACCTCATTAGAACTGATTCAAATGTATTCTTTTTAATGGCTGAGTAATACTCCATTGTGTATATGTACCACGGCTTTCTTATCCATTCATCTTCTGATGGGCATCTAGGTTGCTTCCATGTCCTGGCTATTATAAACAGTGCTGCGATGAACATTGGGGTACACGTGTCTCTTTCCCTTCTGGTTTCCTCAGTGTGTATGCCCAGCAGTGGGATTGCTGGATCATAAGGCAGTTCTGTTTCCAGTTTTTTAAGGAATCTCCACACTGTTCTCCATAGTGGCTGTACTAGTTTGCATTCCCACCAACAGTGTAAGAGGGTTCCCTTTTCTCCACACTGTTACTTTTTTTTCCTACATGGTGTGGCTTCCCAGGCGGCGCTGGTGGTAAAGGACCCATAAGAGAGACATAAGAGACGTGGGTTCAGTCCCTGGGGTCAGGAAGGTCCCCTGGAGGAGGTTAAGGCAACCCACTCCAGCATTCTTGCCTGGAAAATCCCCATGGACAGAGGAGCCTGGCGGGCCACAGTCTGTGGGTTGCAGACAGGTGGACGTGACTGAGCGACTGAGCACGCGTGCACATGGCGTTCACTCTCATCTCACGCCACTAGAGTGGGTCTACTCAGGGCATTAGTGTCCAGCTCTGGCCGCCTTCTCCAATGGCCACAGATGGCAACACAAAGAATGGTGTCCCCGAGCAATTGCTTGAGAATTTGAACTCAGAACCGTGGCTGACCCCAATGATTTTGAAGCGCCCATCTCTTTAGCATGCATTCTATTAGAATAAAAGTTATTTTAGTGACATAAACTAGATATCAATAAAAATTCACATGTAGACTGCTTAACTAAGAAATCTAACTAGATTAATTTTAGGTGGTAAGTTTTAATCTTAGGGGTTCTATTCTGTTTCTCATTCAAACTTTAAACCTACCTCTTGTTACTAAGAAAAAACAAAATTCCTGGATTTCAGGAATTCAAAACTGCCATTTCCCCTGGCACTTAAATACAGTCAAGCAGTCCTTCTCATATATGTTCCCCAAAGTGGCTGCCCATCCGAAGAACCTGGAGTGTTTGTAAGAAATACAAAGTCTTGGGATACATTTGATGTCCTGGACTCTGTGGATCTGGGATTGGCCTAAAACTCTTTTTTTCTTTTTTAACCAGATTCTCAGTTTATTCTGATGTGATTTTGTGTTGATAGCTGATTTACTGTTTAGAAGGCTGAAGTGTAGCACTGAGAAGTTTGTTTAAGGTCAATAGGAAGGAGAGCCCTGACTTCCAGACTAGCTGCCAAGTTTAGTTGTGTGAGTTGTACACTGCCCAAGGGCACCTACTGGAGAAGTGGGGGAGCTGAAACCCAGCCCTGACTCCATCCACCAACCATGCATCCAACACAGGACTGTATCTGCTGAGGAGGGGTACCTGTTTCAAATTTGCTCTGAGGCATATGGGCCAGTGGCCACTCTGTGATAAGGCTGGGCATGTGCCTGCAGCCTTCATGCCGCATAATATCCAGGCTAGTTCAACATTTGCCTTCATCCTTTTAACGGAGCATCCTTCCCAAGGCCCAAGCTCCACATAACATTTTTCCATACCTATTTTCTCATCCTAATTCTTTTGCAATTTCACTGCAAGTCAGAATTTCCCAAAATTCATCCTATGTAATAAATATCACACACACACACAAATCTGAGAAACAACATATATTATTTCTCTCTTGGAGATTATCAGCAGACATTAGCATATTAAAATCTCTGGTAAGTCCTACAGTACAGAAGTCCAGCTGATCAGAGAACATGGCTTCACTCCGTTTCCCATATTAAAAAACAGCTACTTTCCTTATTTCTATTTACATGTACCACCCAACTCATCCTTTCTGCCTAAGACATGTTTTGGATTTCGCTTTGGGCTTCCCAGGTAGCTGTAGTGGTAAAGAACCCACCTGCCAATGCAGGAGGCAGAAGAGAATGGGTTCGATCTCTGGGTTGGGAAGATCCCCTGGAGAAGGAGATGGCCACCCACTCCAGTATTCTTGCATGGAGAAGTCCATGGACAGAGGAACCTGCTGGGCTACAGTCCATGGGGTCACAAAGATTCAGACATGACTGAAGTGTCTTAGCACACACTCACATCTCTTCCATTCACTGAGTTTCTGTTGCTTGTAACTTAAATGGCAGAGAGATCACATTTTAAGCACTTTTGTCTCCCCAATACACAAAACAAAATGTGCTTACAATGGGAAATCAATAAATGTTTACTAAATGAATGAATAAGTAGATAAATGCAGCTACAAGGGAAATTTTTATGAGAGGACCATTTTAAAATGTTGAAATCAATGACTTTTTGGTGTTTAACATTCCTCTGTTTGTTTGTGTGTAGGTGCAACCTGGGAGTCTCAGTGACTAACTTTCCAACTGATGATGCCACCTTTTCCTAGAGGCTCTCAGCTGCTGTGGTCCTCATTAGCAGGAGGCTGAAATCTACCCGTTCCCTCTCATCTCAGCTTGTGCCCTGTCAGGACTTATCAAGATCTTCCTTGCTCAATTCACGGGCAATCATTATTTTAGAACCTGAGATAGGAAGGCAGTAGATTTTACGTGATTAGCTGCTGAGATAAACATTAATTAGTTTTCAATTTCCAAAATGTATCCTACTGACAGAAAGATTTGCTAAGTCAGTTAATGGCTATAGATGATTGTTCCAAAATTGGGTTGTGGGGGCACAGAGACCTATGAAGACAAGGACTGGCAGGCACTGAACATGAAGCAGGCAGCACAGAATACATTACAAAAATAAATGGAAATGGTACCAAATGATTCATCGCATGACCTTACAGCTGATAAACATTAGGAAAAGCCAGAACTGGGACTGGTAAAAAGTAAGAGACAAAAAGTGGGTGACAAGCCAGGCATTTTTATTTTGGCCCCACAAGAAAATATATAACTGAGTCCGAAATCCAAGTACTGAGGCATGTGTGATGGCAAACTACTAAACCTAAACCCGATGCCAAGGCAGATGTGGACCACATTTTGTTTGAGTCCCATCCAGAAAATCTGAGAAATTCTCATTTATTCCTAGAGCGGGGAGGGGACTGCTTTGGATCACTCAGTCAGTTCTGTTCCTCAGTCGTGCCTGACTCTTTGTGACCCCATGGACTGCAGCACACCAGGCCTCCCTGTCCATCACCAACTCCTGGAGCTTACTCAAATTAGTGTCCATCAAGTCGGTGATGTGATCCAACCATCTCATACTCTGTCATCCCCTTCTCCTCCTGCTTTCAATCTTTCCCAGCATCAGGATCTTTCCTAATGAATCAGTTCTTCGCTTCAGGTGGCCAAAGTATTGGAGTTTTAGCTTCAGCATCAGTTCTTCCAATGAATATTCAGAATTGATTTCCTTTAGGATTGACTGGTTTGATCTCCTAGCTGTCCAAGGGACTCTCAAGAGTCTTCTCCAACACCACAGTTCAAAAGCATCAATTCCTCAGCACTCAGATTTCTTTATGGTTCAACTCTCACATCCATACATGACTACTGGAAAAACATAGCTTTGACTAGATGGACCTTTGTTGGCAAAATAATGCCCCTGCTTTTTAATATGCTGCCTAGGTTGGTCATTGCTTTTCTTGCAAGGAGTAAGTGTCTTTTAATTTCATGGCTGTAGTCACCATCTGCAGTGATTTTGGAGCCCAAAAATTAAAGAAATAAGGCCAAAGCCTTAAGTTGCTGCTATTAGTGCTTCTAAATGCCAAGGGCAGCTGAGAGGCTTTCCAGACACAAAGCTAAACTCTGTAACAAGAAGGCTCCAAACCCAGGACTTCTACACAAATGACTATATACCTCTCACACGAACCTCCCAATCAGCTCACTGGGCCCAGGAAGGGAGATACTCTCAAGTCTACTGATGACACTTATCCTCTCTACTTCTGGATCTAAGGATCAAGACATCTCCCTGAAATCCCTTTTTTCCATCCAATGTAATGGAATAAATGAACATATGCAAGAAAGATGCCACTGTTGACATGGTTTTGTTTCAAACTCAGTGTTTCCGTAGCACCATCCTCCCACCCATGACAGACTGCTCAGATGCACCTTCTACCCACGCGTCCCAAAGCGAGACTCAAAGTCTGAGTCACCGTACTCATGTAAGGCAGCGACCTCTTAGCCCCAGCAGTATAATTGCTTGCAAAAAGCACTAACTGCTTTGTTTTAATGGCAACCCACTTTAGTACTCTCGCCTGGAAAATCCCATGGATGGAGGAGCCTGGTGGGCTACAGTCCGTGGGGTCACAAAGAGTCGGACACGACTGAGCGGCTTCACTAAAGTGTGTTCCTGAGGGAGCTGAGGAATTTGAGGGAGCCAGATCAGAGTGGGTTGTGGCTTCTTTGACATCTAGTTATTCAGAGGAAATACCATATATTCAGTATTAAGGATTCAATTAAATCTACCCCCTGGCATGTCCTGTCTTAGCTAAGCATGAAACCCAGAGCAATTTTTATCAATAACACTTCAAATTACTCTAGATCTTCTGTTCTAGGACCACACCACAAGTTAGGGGCCAATATTAACATATTATGATTTCTTAAGAACATGTGCTTTCAAAGTGTGGATTCAGCATACATCTATTAGGGGGCTGAGTAAGAAAATATAGAGCCACAGGGAGGAAGGTCTATTAGAAAGAGATTCTGCTTCTTGAACAAAAAAGAAAAAGAGAGAGGAAGGATGGAAGGAAGGGGTAGAGGGAAAGAGGAAGGAAGAGAAAAAATTTCAATAAATCATCAAGAAAATTAGAAGCCAGAACAGAAAATAATGACATATAAGAGAAAATTCCTCATGGTAATTTTCAAGTACTTATACTTAGATGCTTGATTTTTAAGCTAAATTTATAAATAAAAAGAAATTAGTATAAAGCTTGGGGTTAGAATGCAACTCGCTTCTGCAGGAACAGGATATTATCTGGAAATATTCTCTCCTTTATTTCTTTATTTTTAACACAAAGAATAAAAAGCACATGATGCAGTTAGAGGTGGATTGACAGTGACATTTCATTAATGGTTTGAATAAGGCAATTTCTCTCTAGTTCACAGTACCCAGACAGACAACCAAAATAGCAAGGCTATTTCCCTTCTAATTCTGTTGCAGAAACAGCCATTAAAGATAAATAACCATACATAATTATATATATTTAATTTAGTAGACATTTCTTGAAGAAAAGGAACTTTATACTATTTTCAAACTCAACCTTTTTTCTCATTTCTCCTGTTCTGCTTTTGAAGAGAGAAGGCAATGTGACTGCATAATGATCTATCAAATCAATGCTCCTGGGGATATACATCATACAAAACAATGAAACCTCATCAGGTTGTCCTGGCATTAAATGGTATACCATACACAGCATTTAAATTCAAAAGTCCATCTCACATCCAGGAGCTTCTGGTCCATGTGGCAAAATTATCTGGAAAATTCATGTTGAATCGCTTCATTATTCTGAACTGTTTAGGTATATCTACCAGGGCTTCCCTGGTAGCTCACATGGTAAAGAATCCACCTACAGTGCAGGAGATCTGGGTTCAATTCTTGAGTCAGGAAGATCCCTTGGAGAAGGAAATGGCAATGCACTCCACTCTTCTTGCCTGGAAAATCCCATGGACAAAGGAGCCTGGTGGGCTATAGCCCATAGGATCACACAGAGGCAGACACGGCCGAGCGACTAACATGCTCACACTCATATTGGTATAACTGTGGAAACAAACAATGCCACCCAAAGAAAATAAGCAAAAGCTGTTTATTCAGAGCTTACTATAGCAAGGGAGTCAGTCACCATCACATACATTTGGCAAACTCAAATGTAGACGGAAAAGTCACTTTAAAACACGTTAAAAGCGGGGCGGGGGGGGGGGTGGAGGGGGAAGGTGGCTTTAGATATGCTCTGGTTGGAGGCAGTTGGCTTGGGGAAGTTGTAGTTATGTTAACTAGAAGAGGGATATCCCATGTGATTGGTTTGGGGTGTATATTTGGCTGTTTCCAGTTGCTCCAAAGGTGGAAGTGGAGGCAAAAACTGAAAAAGCTGTCTGTTAATCGAATCCTGGCTGACTGGGGCTAATTGTTACAGGAGTTATTGTTTGGCTTCCTGGTCTGGTTATGACAGATTGTGGGCTAGAGTTCTATTTGTATATGTAGTCTAGTCATTTTCTTTTATTTATTTGTTTACTTATTTATTTGGCTATGACAGGTCTTAGTTGAAGTATGTGGGATCTTCTATCTTTGTTGAGGTTTGCAAAATCTTTTTAGTTGTGGCAGGTGGGATCTTGAACAGGGAGTGAACCTGGACCCCCTACATTGGGAGCATGGAGTCTTAGCCACTGGACCACCATGGAAGTCTGTTCATTTTCCATTGGTGTAGTGAGTAATTTCCTATATGACTGCTGTTGGTTGTCCTTTGTCATGAATAATGTGAGTATTTCAAAGAAATCAGGTTCTTTGAACCCTCTTAAAGAGATGGGAATACCAGACCGCCTGATCCGCCTCTTGAGAAATCTGTATGCAGGTCAAGAAGCAACAGTTAGAACTGAACATGGAACAACAGACTGGTTCCAAATCAGGAAAGGACTACATCAAGGCTATAAATTGTCACCCTGTTTATTTCACTTATATGCAGAGTACATCATGCTAAATGCTAGACTGGATGAAGCACAAGCTGGAATCAAGATTGCCAGGAGAAATATCAATAACTTCAGATATGCAGATGATACCACCCTTATGGCAGAAAGCAAAGAAGAACTGAAGAGCCTCTTGATGAAAGTGAAAGAGGAGAGTGAAAAAGTTGACTTAAAACTCAACATATAGAAAACTAAGATCATGGCATCTGGTTCCATCACTTCATGGCAAATAGATGGGGAAACAGTGTAAACAGTGGCTGACTTTATTCTTTTGGGCTCCGAAATCACTGCAGATGGTGACTGCAGCCATGAAATTCAAAGACCCTTGCTCCTTGGAAGAAAAGTTATGACTAACATAGACAGCATATTAAAAAGCAGAGACATTACTTTGCCAACAAAGGTCCATCTAGTCAAAACTATGGTTTTTCCAGTAGTCATGTATGGATGTGAGAGTTGGACTAAAAAGAAATCTGAGCACCGAAGAATTGATGATTTTGAACTGTGGTGTTGGAGCAGACTCTTGAGAGTCCCTTGGAATACAGGGAGATCCAACCAGTCCATCCTAGAGGAAATCAGTCCTGAATATTCCTTTGAAGAACTGATGCTGAAGCTGAAACTCCAATACTTTGGCCACCTAATGAAAAGAACTGACTCATTGGAAGACACTGATGCTGGGAAAGATTGAGAGCAGAAGAGAAGCTACTATGGGTCATGTTCTAGGTGCAGAGATAACATTAGTGAACAAAACAAGCAAGATTCCTTCTTAAATTCTAAAGACAGAGGGATATGATAAATAGGCAGAAAACTAGATAAAGGAATAACTAACAAAATACAGTTAAAAGGTGAAAAGTGCTATGCTGAGGTCTTGACAAAGAGATATTTTCACTAAAATCTGAATTACAAAGATCAGAAGGAAGAATATTCCAGGAAGAGAGGTCAGCTGGGGCAAAGGATTTGAAAAGCCTATGTGCCTGTAGCATATGATCTAGGGTGAGCAGTAGTAGAGAAAAAGAGAGAAATAAGGAAGAACTTGGACATATGTAGCTTTTAACAAGGTAATACCCTCTGCATCTATCCATCTTGCTGCAAATGGCAAAATTTCCTTATTATTATGGCTGAGTAATATTACACTGTATAAATATATACTACATCTTCTTTATCTATTCATTCAACTTAGGTTGATTCCATATCTTGGCAATTATAAATAACACTGCCATGAAATAGGGGTGCAGATATCTTTTTGAATAAATATTTTTGTTTTCTTCAGATAAATACCCAGGAGTAGAATTATTAGGTTGTATGGGGGTTCTGTTTTTAATTTTTGAGAAAATTCCATACTGTTTTCCATAGTGGCTACACCATTTTACATTCCCACAGAAAGTGCACAATGGTTTCCTTTTCTCCACATCCTTGCCAACACTTGTTATTTGTTCTTTTTGATAATAGGCATTCTGACAAGTGTGAAGTGATATATCATTGTGGTTTTGATTTGTATTTTCCTGATGATTAGTGATGTTGAGCATCTTTTCATGTGCCTATTGGCCATCTGTGTATCTTCTTTGGAAAAATGCCCATTCTGATCCTCTGTCCATTTTCAATGAGGCTGTTTGTTTTTTGATGTTGAGTTGTATGAATCCTTTGTATATTTTGGATATTAACTCCTTATCAGCTATATTGTTTGCAAATATCTTCCCCCATTCAGTAGGTGGCTTTTTTATTTTGTTGATAGTTAATTTCCTTTGTTATGCAAAAGCTTTTTAGTTTGGTGCAGTTTCATTTTTTTTTTTTTTTTGCTTTTATTTCTCTTTCTTAAGGAGACAAGTCCAAAAATATATTGCTAAGATGAGTGTCAAAGAACATTTTGCTTGTGTTTTTCATTTAAAAGTTCTACAGCTTTAGGTCTTACATTTAAGCTTTTAATCCATTTTGGATTTATTTTTGTATATGGTATGAAAAAGTGGTCCAGTTTGATTCTTTCTCATTTAGCTGTATAATTTCCCAATAACATTTATTAAAGAGGCTGTCTTTTCCCCACTCACAGTATATTCTTCTTTCTTATATCATAGACTAATTGACCATATAAGTATGGTTTCATTTCTGGGCTCCCTATTCTGTTCCATTGATCTATGTGTCTATTTTTGTGCCAGAACCATACTGTTTTGATTATTGTAGCTTTGTAGTATAGTTTGAAATCAGGACGTGTGATACTTCTAGCTTTGTCTTGCTTTCTTGAGATTGTTTTGGCTATTCAAATCTTTTGCTTTTCATACACATTTTAGAATTACTTGTTCCAGTTCTGTAAATAATATCATTGGCATTTTGATAGATATTACATTGAGTCTAAAGATTACTAAAGATTACTTTAGGTAATATGGTTATTTTGCTCCACTTACGATTTGTAAACAACCACCACTTATAATTTGTAAACAACCAATCAGAGTTCTGGGTGAAAAATAAATTGTAGGCTGCCAAGAGTAAAAGCAAGACCAATTAGGAAACTGGCTTAGGGTAAGGTTGTATGGTACAGGCAGAAAAGTAAGTGGACTAGAGCACATCTTAGAGATTAGTGGAGTCATAGGACTTGCTAGAAGTAGGATATGCAGAGAGAAGGGTAGAATCTGATTTGGGGTTGAGCAGCTAGATGGATACTGGTAATGATGAATGAGATAGGGAAGTCTTGGGAAGGAACTAGGTTCTGAGAAGGTAATGAAGAAGTTCTTTTAGACCAAGTTAACATTCTTGTGTGTTTTGGCCTAGGGCGCAAAGCTAGGGAAAACCAATTAAAAGCTATGACAATGTAGTTGAGAATTAAGTGTAAAAACAGAAGCCCTCCAGGACAGCTTTGAAGAGTCTTTCATTTTCAGCTGTCCTAAGGTGAATGTGGCTGAGTATCAAGTCCTGACTCTGTTTTGCAGAACTTCAAGCATCATAGTGTCCTACCATTAGTATGACACCTCTATACCTCTTAGGCTACATTAAGAGTTCTGTGGGAGAGGAGTTGAACCATGATATGTGAAGTGTGGATATTTGTAAAGACATAGAATAGGCTGAAAATTTTGAACCTCCAAATCCCTTAACTTCCTTTGTCAGAGAAGACAGCTCCTCTACTCATGCTTTTCCATCATTTCCTCTCTCAACTCACCCTTCTCTATATAAAAAGCTTCCAAAGTCTTCACCTTGGGTCCTTGCCCCCTATGCTGATGCCGCTTCTCCTAAGACCCTGATGCTGGGAAAGATTGAAGGCAGAAAGCTTAGAAGAGGGCATTAGAGGATGATATGGCTGGTTGGCATCACAGATACAATGGACATGAACTTTGGCAATCTTCGGGAGATGGTGAGGGACAGGGAGGCCTGGTGCTCTGCAGTCCATGGGGTCACAAAGAATCAGACATGACTGGGAGATTAAACAACAACAACATGACCAAGTAACAGAAGAAGAAAAAGCACTGATGTGGTTACACACTGATATACACAGTATGCAGCAAAGGTCTGCAGATACTGCACTGTATTCCCGTTCTGGAAGGGAATCTCATAATATGGCAGAATTGTATGTAGCATATTCTATTGCACATTTTGTATAAAAGAAAAGACAGCCTGAGTTAAATATCTTTGCTGATTCATGGACTGTGGCTAATGGGTTGACCAACCAATTAGGAACTTGGAAAGGATAAAATTGGAAAAATTGATGACAAGGGTTACTTAAATGGGGTTCTGAGAGAATCAAAAGATTTATATCAACAAATGCTCACAAAAGTGTATCCACAGCTAAGGACAAGATAACCCATCTTGAAGATGCCAATCAAATTCTCTTCCCAGCTACCCCAGAGCTTACTCAATGGACTCAGGTATGAAGTGGCCACAGAAGAATGGAGGAAGACTTTACGTGGGCTCAACACCATGGTCTTCCTCCAGCAAAGTGAGTCTGGTCACCATCATGGTTGAATGTGAACAGTTTGCGACCAGCAGAGGTCTAAGTTGAGCCCTCTATGTGGTAGCATTCCCCAGAGGGTCCTGTCAGGTTTCAGGCTGGTTGCACTGGATCCTGCTGCTCTTTATAAAGTTAGGCAGCACCTCGTCCTCACAGCATAAATGTTAGCTTTCCCTACCTGAAGTGTTTCAGCCATCATCATTATTTGTGGGCTTAAAAATACATCATTCATCATTATGGTATCTCACAAGACAGAGCCTCATAACAGTAGACATACTTTTATAAAAGTATGACATAATTTGCAACCACGGAATTCAGTGGTTTTGTCAAATATTCCAACTTCTAGAGGCAGCTGACTTGATAAAGCAGTGGCCTGGCCTGCTGAGGTTCCAGTTAGGGTCCCAGCTGAGAGATAACAACCTGCACAATTGGGGGACTTTTTAAAAATTTTCAGATTTGCCTTAAACTGACACCACTTTTCCCATAGTCAGGATGTATAGATTCACGAGCCAAGAAATAGAACTGGGAGAGGCTTCTCTCACTATAATATCTAATAACCTTCTGGAAGAATTTTTCTTCCTGTTCCTATGAACTTCAGTTACGTTTTTAGAGGTTCTAGAGCCCAGTAGAGGAAAGTTTCCTCTTGGGAACTAAGTCATCCTTTATATTGCTGCTACTGCTACTGCTAAGTCACTTCAGTCGTGTCTGACTCTGTGCGACCCCATAGACGGCAGCCCACCAGGCTCCCCCGTCCCTGGGATTCTCCAGGCAAGAACACTGGAGTGGGTTGCCATTTCCTTCTCCAATGCATGAAAGTGAAAAGTGAAAGTGAAATCGCTCAGTCGTGTCCGACTCCCAGCGACCCCATGGACTGCAGCCTACTAGGCTCCTCCATCCATGGGATTTTCCAGGCAAGAGTACTGGAATGGGTTGCCGTTGCCTTCTGCTCATTCTTTGTCCCTCTAACCTCCAAATCAATAAGCAGAGAAGGGATATCACTGCCTTGGGTGGAGTGGTTAATCCTGATTATCAAAGAGAAATTTGGTTATTGTTATGCAGAAGCAATAAGAAAAACTATCTTGAGAACACAAGGAACTCACTGGACTGGTTTTTAGCATTCCTTTCCTCATGACCCTGGTCAATGGGAATCTGTGGCAAACAAATTAAAGACTTGACCATCAAAAATACATATTCTTTGGAAATTCAGATTTCATTATCCCTGCAAAGTAAAGAATCCTATGCATCTGAGAATCTGGCAAGGAGTAGGGGGGATAAGAAATCTGTGGTGGAAGAAATCTGCTGTAATAGCAGCTTAGACCTCATGATGCTACAGAGGCAGATTCTAACAGTTTTCTATGCTCCTTGCTTCCTTTCTCCTTATTTTTCTCTTACAAACTTAAATGAAGAACCCAACTGTGGCTAATGTTTTAAGTTTCACATTAAGTTTTAACTTAATATGTTAATTTCCTGTTACAGGGCATGGGTGGGGGAGTGTAATTAACCTGACAACTCGCCATGATGTAAGAGTTATTGGTGGGATTTCCTGAGTCCTCTGTTTGAGATATTAAGGGGGAAAGGAGACAGAATGTGTTGAATACCATTGATTCAACTCATCCAGACCTAGCTCCCTTCTTTCTCTACCTTGCTTTTCCCCACAGCAGCTTACCTGTAAGTTCCAAATGTAACAGGCTTTCATGCCTCTGCTGCTGCTGCTGCTGCTAAGTCACTTCAGTCGTGTCCAACTCTGTGTGACCCCATAGACGGCAGCCTACCAGGCTCCACCGTCCCTGGGATTCTCCAGGCAAGAACACTGGAGTGGGTTGCCATTTCCTTCTCCAATGCATGAAAGTGAAAAGTGAAAGGGAAGTCGCTCAGTCGTGTCCGACCCTTTGCGACCCCATGAACTGCAGCCTTCCAGGCTCCTCCATCCATGGGATTTTCCAGGCAAGAGTACTGGAGTGGGGTGCCATTGCCTTCATGCCTCTGGCCTCAGCTAATTGGGAGGAGATGAGTGAGGTCAGGATATTTACTCCTCTGGTTTTCTTCTGTGAAGTTGTCTCAAGCTGGCTGTGTCCCTGGACCAAAGATCACTCTTCTCTCGACAGCCTGCCCTACATGATTCTCCTTATAGATTCTGGTACCCTCCCCATGCTCATCCCTTCAGGACCATAGTGCTAACTGCACTGCTGCAGCTTGCCCCAGCTTCCTGTACTTCCTTATCAAAGGTTTCTAATTTGAATGTACCATCTGTTTCTCATTGTCTAATATAGTTAGTAAGGAAAATAAGAGAGTAGATATTAGGTAGGAAACCAATAACTGAAAGGGTGAAAGAGAAGCTGATTGTAGTTATTCTAGCCTAAAGTTATCACGGTGTAGTGGTTTTAAAATGTGTTCAGAAATTCTTTCCCTTGAAGAGGTGGGGCTTAATTCCTTTCCTGGAATGTGGACTGGACTTAGTGATTTAAGGAGGAAAAGAAAGGTGGAAGTAATAGTGTACAGCTTCAGAGACTAGCTCCTAAAAGGCACTGTGATTTCCTCCTCTTTCTTAGATTGCTTGATCTGGGGGAAGCCAGCTGCTGTCATGAAGACGCTCAGTAAGCTTTAGAGAGGCACACAGAGTGAGGGACCGAGGCCTCCAGCCAACAACCATGGGAGCCAGTCATTTAGGAAGTAGATCCTACAACCTCAGTCAACTCTGCTCATGACTTTACCCCTGCCGACATCCTAACTGCAACAACATTAGGTGTTGTGAACCAGAACTGCCCAGGTTAGCCACTTGAAATTCCTAATTAACAGAAGCTGTGAAATAATAAATGTTTACTGTCTTAAGCCACTAAGTTTAGGGTAATTTGTTGTAAATATCTTATTCAGATATCTGATATACTTGGATATAGCTAAAATGCTATGTTAATCAAAATAATGGTTTAATATTTATTGGATGTCTATTATGCATCATTTACTGTGCTAAATATTTCAATTTTCACACATACCTTATGAGACAAGTATTATGACCTCATTTTAAAGATCAAGAACCTGAGGCACAAGGAAGTTAAATATCCTGCCCAAGAACACAGCCTGAACTATATTTTACAGATTATAAGGTGCACACTATTTTCATGTTTAACATCTCTGACTCTATGACCCACCTCCCAGAATATTGGAAATAAAAGCAAAAATAAACAAATGGGACCTAATTAAACTTAAAAGCTTCTGCACAACAAAGGAAACTAAGCAAGGTGAAAAGACGGCCTTCAGAATGGGAGAAAATAATAGCAAATGAAGCAACTGACAAACAACTAATCTCAAAAATATACAAGCAACTCCTACAGCTCAATTCCAGAAAAATAAATGACCCAATCAAAAAATGGGCCAAAGAACTAAACAGACATTTCTCCAAAGAAGACATACAGAAGGTTAACAAACACATGAAAAGATGCTCAACATCACTCATTATCAGAGAAATGCAAATCAAAACCACTATGAGGTACCATTTCACGCCAGTCAGAATGGCTGCGATCCAAAAGTCTACAAGCAATAAATGCTGGAGAAGGTGTGGAGAAAAGGGAACCCTCTTACACTGTTGGTGGGAATGCAAACTAGTACAGCCACTGTGGAGAACAGTGTGGAGATTCCTTAAAAAACTGGAAATAGAACTGCCTTATGATCCAGCAATCCCACTGCTGGGCATACACACTGAGGAAACCAGAAGGGAAAGAGACACGTGTACCCCAATGTTCATCGCAGCACTGTTTATAATAGCCAGGACATGGAAGCAACCTAGATGTCCATCAGCAGATGAATGGATAAGAAAGCCGTGGTACATATACACAATGGAGTATTACTCAGCCATTAAAAAGAATACATTTGAATCAGTTCTAATAAGGTGGATGAAACTGGAGCCTATTATACAGAGTGAAGTAAGCCAGAAATAAAAACACCAATACAGTATACTAATGCATATATATGGAATTTAGAAAGATGGTAACAATAACCGTGTATATGAGACAGCAAAAGAGACACTCATGTATAGAACAGTCTTTTGGACTCTGTGGGAGAGGGAGAGGGTGGGATGATTTGGGAGAATGGCATTGAAATACGTATAATATCATATATGAAATGAGTCGCCAGTCCAGGTTCGATGCACGATACTGGATGCTTGGGGCTGGTGCACTGGGATGACCCAGAGGGATGGTATGGGGATGGAGGAAGGAGGAGGGTTCAGGATGGGGAACACATGTATACCTGTGGCAGATTCATTTCGATATTTGGCAAAACCAATACAATATTGTAAAGTTTAAAAATAAAATAAAATTAAAATCTGAAGTGTGGACACAACAAAATCTATTATTGCATTAGGTCCAAGTAAACTGGAGTTTGATGTTAAATTACTTTAAGATTGGAAAATAATGAAAATTTCAAAAAAAATTAAATTAAAAAATAAAAAACATCTCTGAAATCAGAGTTCCCTTATAATCAATGGTTTCTCACAATTACTGGCAATCAGGCAGCAGTTTGATGTAACTCTGACATGTGCACCTGTGTGGCCTTGGTCATAGCTGTTTATATTGCTATTGATTCAACTGTTGTTACATACATTGAGCTTAAACTGCCGTTTAAAATATCTTCAAGTGTATTCTATGACTTGGAATTAAAAGTTATTGTGTACACAAAAAGACAGAAATAAAGCAGTAGATCATAAATTTTATATTGGAGAGGCAACTATTTATTGCTTGAGGAACAACAGCAATTTCATATTTTCTAACAAAACAACTACCAAGTCCTTTATGGAAGTTGGTAAAAGGATAGTGTCCATAAATAGCTCAAGCTGTTCCTTTTTATTCCTGTTGTTATTCAGTTGCTAAGTTGTGTCTGACTCTTTGCAACCCCATGAACTGCCTTAAATTTCTTAAAGTGATATCACTTTTCCCATAGTTAGGATGTACAGATTCAGGAGCCAGGCTGAGGCACTCCAGGCCTCCCTATTGTTCACTATCTGCCCGAGCTTGCTCAAACTCACGTCCACTGAGCCAGTGATGCCATCCAACCATCTCATCCTCTGTCATCCCCTTCTCCTGCCCTCAGTCTTTCGCAGCATCAGAGTCTTTTCCAGTGAGTCAGCTTTTCAAATCAGGCCAAAGTATTGGAGTTTCAGCATCAACATCAGCCCTTCCAGGGAATATTCAGGGTTGATTTCCTTTAGGATTGACTGGTTTGACCTCCTTGCTGTCCAAGGGACTCTGAAGAGTCTTCTCCAGCACCATTGTTCAAAAGCATCAGTTCTTTGGCACTCAGCCCTCTTTATTGTCCAACTCTCTCATCCATGCATGACTACTGGAAAAACCTTAGCTTTGGCTATATGGACCTTTGTTGGCAAAGTGATTGTCTGCTTTTTAATACACAGTCTAAGTTTGTCATAGCTTTGCTTCCAAATAGCAAATGTCTTAATTTCATAGCTACATTCACCATCTGCAGTGATTTTGGAGCCCAAGAAAATGAAATCTGTCTCTGTTTCCACTTTTTCCCCATATTCGCCATGAAGTGATGGGGCCAGATGCCATGATCTTCATTTTTTGAATGTTGAGTTTTAAGCCAGCTTTTTCACTCTCCTCTTTCACTTTCATCAAGAGGCTCTTTAGTTCCTATTCACTTTCTGCCGTTAAAGAGGTGTTATCTGCATATCTGAGGTTATTGATATTTCTCCCAGCAATCTTGATTCCAGCCTGTGATTTATCCAGCCCAGCATTTCACATGATGTACTCTGCATGTAAGTTGAAAAAACAGGGTGACAATATACAGCCGTGATGTATTCCTTTCCTAATTTTGAACCAGTCCATTGTTTCATGTCCAGTTCTAACTGTTGCTCCTTGTCCTGCATACAGATTTCTCAGGAGGCAGGTAAGGCGGTCTGGTATTCATCTGTTTAAGAATTTTTCACAGTTTGTTGTGATCCACAGAGTCAAAGGCTTTAGCGTAATCAATGAAGCAGAATTTTTTTTTTTTTTAATTATCTTGCTTTTTCTGTGATCCAGTGGATGTTGGCAATTTGATCTCTGGTTCCTCTGTTTTTTCTAAATCCAGCTTGTATATCAGGAAGTTCTCAGTTCATGTACTGCTGAAGCCTAGCTTGAAGGATTTTGAGCACAATTTTGCTAGCGTGTGAAATGAGTGCAACTGTGTAGTAATTTGAACATTCTTTGGCATTGCCTTTCTTTGGGATTGGAATGAAAACTGACCTTTTCCAGTCCTGATATATGTACAAAAGAATAGCCTATCACATGCTAAGAAAGACACTGTAGTAAATGACGGAAGTCCTTGAAAAGGAAGAGATAAATTTCAAGGCGACTAGAGATTGGAGGAACTAATGCTTGTGTCATATAGGACAATTACTAAGGTACTCTTTCCTAGTTTAATTAGAGTCGCTGTTTTCCTTTTTAGTATTTAAAATAATAATGATGTATGTTATGATTGGCAGTATATTAGAGATGATATAATATGTGAAGTGGTGGGGCTGGGATTTAAACCAGAGCAGTGAGATTCCCAATACTTTGCCCACCTGATGTGAAGAGCTGACTCATTTGAAAGACCCTGATGCTGGGAAAGGTTGAGAGCAGGAGGAGAAGGGGATGACAAAGGATGAGATGGTTGGATGGCATCACCTACTCAATGGACATGGGTTTGGGTAGACTCCAGCAGTTGGTGATGGACAGGGAGGCCTGGCGTGCTGCGGTTCATGGGGTCACAAAGAGTTGGACATGACTGAGCGACCGAACTGATACTGAACTGAATGAGATTCCTTAATCACTACACAAAGTAATTCCTGTATGCCCTAGCTGTTGGAAATTCAGGAAGTGCCTAAACAGTTCTAAATGGTAACTTAACTTAAAAGTTATTCAACATGTTTTCCATCTCTGAGAAAGTTCTGGAGATTGATTGCATAACAAAGTGAATATACTTAACACTAATAAACCATACACTTAAAATGATGAAGGTGGTAAATTTTATGTGTATTTTACTGCAATTAAAAATAATGATAAAAAATATACTTTTCATCTCAAGTATTTAGTTTACTCTCTGTTTCTGGGCCTTGGTGGAAAGTGTTGGCAGACAGTGGAGGGTGAAGTTAGTAACCTATATTGTAATATCAAAAGAGCACTGAAGCTCTGTACTCTGATTGTGGTGGTAGTAACCTGATGTATACATTTGACCAAACTCATCAAACTATACACTTAAAATGAGAACACTCACCATGTGTTTAGTGCAGTTCTGTCACTCAGTCATGTCTGACTCTTTGCAACCCCATGGGCTGCAGTACAGCACACCAGGCTTCCCTGTCCATCACCAACTCCTGGAGCTTATTCAAACGTATGTCCATCAAGTCAGTGATGCCATCCAACCATCTCATCTTTTGTCATCCCCTTCTCCTCTCACCTTCAATCTTTCCCAGCATTAGGGTCTTTTCCAGTGAGTCAGTTCTTCATATCAGGTGGCCAAAGTATTGGAGTTTCATCTTCAGCATCAGTCCCTCCAATGAATATTTAGGATCAATTTCCTTTAGGAGAGACTGGTTGGATTTTCTTGCAGTCCAAGGGACTCTCAAGAGTCCAACACTACAGTTCAAAAGCATCAATTCTTCAGCGCTCAGCTTTCTTTGTAAATTCTCTAATACCTTGGCAACTGGTGGCTCAGATGGTAAAGCATCTGCCTACAATGAGGGAGACCTGGGTTTGATCCCTGGGTCAGGAAGATCCTCTGGAGAAGGAAATGTCACCCCACTCCAGTACTCTTGCCTGGAAAATCCCATGGATGGAGGAGCATGGTAGGCTATAGTCCATGGGGTCACAACTGAGTGACTTCACTTCACTTCTTCACCTTGGCAACAATAAAATTGATTTTTTAAGAAACATTGAAAGCTTTGGTGGAGAACCAGGCAGCCATGGGGAAAAAACCTATTAAGTAAACATCACTGATACTAAGTCAATACAGGTTCACTGATTATAACTATTGTACCATTATGACATGAGATGTTGATAGTGGGGGAGATTGTACATGTGTGCGGGCAGGGAGTATATGAGAACTCTATTTTACACTCAGATTTTTGCTTTCAACTAAAACTTACATTTATAAAAATAAAGTCTTTCTTAAAAAGTTTTAAAAAAAGAACTTACTGAGATTATTTTCAATCTCATTTCCATAATTCATCATATTAGCTGTTCCATCCAAACTTCCAATCGCAATGCAAGTGTTTGAAGGATGTATATCCTATCTGTGACATGTGCCCAATCTTCCAATACATTGTAGTTTCTCAGGAGAAGGGTTTGACATGATTTGTCTTGCTGATCACATGCTGGTTCCTAAAGAAAATCCATACCTTTATCCAATCTTTCACACACATTTGTTTAATAATCCAACTGGTCAACTTTGAACAAACGCTTATCAATGATATTTACAATGTTAATTCTTCTTCACTCCCCTTTGTGAAGTAGAATGAAGACATCAATAAGTTCCTTTTCTCTTCAACTTCAAAGAGCTGGGAAATTCTCAGGTCCTCACTGGAAGCAGAGAAGAAGGAAATTGCATGAGTTTTCCTCCAAATCTTTCTTTGGCTGTAGGAGGGAATCCTCTGTCTATGCTCTCAAAAGGCTGCAAGTAGGTCTTGGACTAATTGATCTCACTTCTCCATGAGCCATTTCTCTTGGTTTAGGAAGATACTTTGATGCTGGAAAAGGTGGAGATTCTACTCAGTCCCTGCCAAGAGGGGCTCGGGAGCAGACTCTTCCTGGAGAGCACAGATGTTGGATGTGATATAGGAAGAGACATGTGAAAAGACAGGAAACTGAACACAAGTAGATGAAGCTGCACTATGGGTTTCTCGGTGTCACATGCCAAGCAATGCATCTGAGAAGAGGAGATTAATGTTAGCCTTGGGTTAGAAGAATAAGGCTGGACAATTTGATGGTGAAGATAATGATAAAGGTTAGAGAAATTGCTCACCATCCCAAGCCCACACCAAAAACAGTACAAGAAGCGGTTTCAGGTCTTTCTGTCACTGTGTGGTACTCTGCCTGGACCACACAGCTGTCCAGGGTTTACTTGCCTATCACGACCTGTCACAGACCAGAGAAAGGCAGAGCAAGAGTGGGAGGGCACGGTGAGCCCACAACATAATCAATGTTAATTTTAGGGGAACAAATGTCTTCATGGTGAGGGTTGGGTGGGAAACCCAAAGACCGAATGTGAAAAATGCAGTAACTCATACACACTTTTCCTTTGTTTTGCAAAGAGACCTGAACAAATGGCTCACCAGTTCATATCTCTAGTTCTCCTACTATAAAATAAAGTCAATTATTTCATTCTATTTTATCTCTCAACTTCTTTCTCTCTTTCTGCCTCGCCCTCTCTCTTCTCACTTGCCCTCTCTCCCTTCCCGCTTTTCATTTTATTAGTTTTGCCAAATATCGAAATGAATCCACCACAGGTATACCTGTGTTCCCCATCCTGAACCCTCCTCCCTCCTCCCTCCCCATACCCTCCCTCTGGGTCGTCCCAGTGCACCGGCCCCAAGCATCCAGTATCGTGCATCGAACCTGGACTAGCAACTCGTTTCATACATGATATTGTACATGTTTCAATGCCATTCTCCCAGATCTCCCCACCCTCTCCCTCTCCCACAGAGTCCATTAAAACCCCTAGACACTCATCAGTTTTATAGGCTCCAGGCCTAGAAAATGGTGGGCAAAATAAAGTCCCTGCCCTCACAGAGCTTGTAGGCTGTGCAGAAAACACATTCATATTTAAATAAATAAACTCTGATAAATTCTCTAAAGGCAAAGGACGATGGACTCATGTCGTAGTGGAGTAACATGTGAGGTAATACATGGAAAAGCCCTCTATAGGAAAAACCTGAGCAGAACTCATCATAATGAAGACATTAAGGTTGCCAGATGGGAGAATGACAGTTGGGATTGTAGAGCATCAGCTGCTCAGTTGGGATTCGTAGGGAGCAGGGCAAGGTACAGAGAGGGACAGAGGAGGTCTCTCGATCAACGCCCATTTCACCCTCCCCTCTTTCCCATGACGAGGGCCTGACTCCAGCTGGCTCACATTTCAATAGCACACAGAGCCAACAGAGACCTTTTCTTTCCTTGGCATCTATTTTTTTCCCCTCTTAGGAGCAGGAAGGTGGTCAGGGAGAGGCAAGGCATGCAGGCTAGTTTCCTGTGTCCAACGTGCAAGACAGGCAGAGGAGGATCACACTGTCAGGGTGAGCTTCCGTTCGTTGTTAATGACTTTGATGTTATTAGGCTAGACAGAGGGATGTCGATGTGAATCATTTTCAATATTTTTCCATATTCATAATGGACTAAATATAGTCAGAGGGCAGAGACTGGCGGGCATCGGCCCCTGGATGGTCATAGTGGATGATTCCTATGATGAAATTAAATGCCAACCCAGCTTCTTTGTTCCCTGAGGGTCATGGAAACCCATATCCCCACCCTCCAACCCAAAGACGAAACTAAGATACAGTTGTTAGATTTTTACCCTTCTTTCCCAGTAGCCAAATTCAAATAACATTTCATGAGGCCAGGCACTTTGCTCTGATGTGTGGAGATTTCAAGTGCACAGACCCAGGCAGAAGCAGCCAATTCCAACCTGCCTCTTCCTAAGGCAGTCCATGTCTCTGTCCAGCGCCAAAGCCTTGGGGCCATGATTTTCATTAAATGAGAAGGTTAATGTTTTCACTTATGTGAAGGGGAATATGGAGTGTGGGTAGGAAGGGTTGCAACTTTGAAAGTCCGTTTTCTTGGCAGCACCATGAAAAGTGATGGAAGAGGAAGAAATACAGAAAAGGAGTCATTGGTCCACTCATAGAATTCAAAGCTGAGAACTCAGCTGGTAGTATCTAGAATGCTAGAAGTTCCAGATCATAGGTTATGAAAGATTAAATTTAATATTTATCCTATTCATATGTGCCATTTAGTATTTAATCCCAAATACAGGCAACAGAAAGAATTTATTAATTTGGTTCTAACTTATGAAACTTCTGCTTACAAAATAATATATGTTCAAAATAATATAACTGGAAAAAAAATCAGCAGGAAGTAAATTGCATGTAATCCACCATCCAATAAATATATATGTATATACATTGTTTAGTTCCTAAGTCCTGAGTGACTTCACTTTCACTTTTCACTTTCATGCATTGGAGAAGGAAATGGCAACCCACTCCAGTGTTCTTGCCTGGAGAATCCCAGGGACAGGGGAGTCTGGTGGGCTGCCGTCTTTGCGGTCACACAGAGTCGGACATGACTGAAGTGACTTAGAAGCAGCAGTAGCAGCAGCAGCAGCAGCATGTCCGACAGTTTTGCAACCATATGTACATCAGATTCCTCTGTCCATGAGATTTCCCAGGTAAGAATACTGGAGTGGGTTGCCATTTCCTTCTCCAATATGTATATATACCTACATTTATATGCATCTATACCTATACCTTCAATTATGTTCTGATTGTCATATGTCTGTCTTAGGAACTTAAGTTTGAAATTCTTCTGTATAGACAGTATGATATGTGTATATCATTAAATTTTAATATTCACCTGAGGGTGATCCAGAAGTTTTTATTTAGACATAAAAATTCATTATTAAGAGCTGTATCAGTGGGTTTGATAATCACCTTTATTGATCTTAGAAATAATTGAGGGATGAGAAAATACATGATGTCCCAGTTATGTGTGAGGGATTGTTCTGTTGCAGCTTGAATAGACCAGAAACTAGATTTCCCAGGGTCCCTTCTGTGTGATCCTTGGCTGGAATTGTTAGAAGAATTTGCTTGAATCAGGGGAGCTGCAAGGGAAGGAGTAGCCCTTCCTCTTCAAAGTTCTTTTCAGTTTAACATATTGACAAAAAGAAACAGAGGTGCCCAGCAAGTTCCAGCTTGTCTTCACTCGTCTCCCTCCACATCCAGGTCTTCTGACCAGCTGACCAGCAATAACGCAGGCCCCCTCCCATTACCTAGCAACAGGCACAAAGAGGTGGTTCAGAAGCAATAGTCTCCCAATGGCCCACCTCTAAGTTTCCTACTTCGGCTTGGTTTCTTAGATTCCCTCCCAAATCCTGACCTCTTTACCCATGCCAGTACCTCTTTTCTTTGATCTTCTAACATCTCATCTCACATCTCCACTTAAACTTCTTTCACAACTGTGTAAGGTGTAGTTTCTATGATAAATGCCATATCCTGTTACAGTCAGAATCATTCTGCTTCCCTAACTAAACCTTGACTGACACAGTTATTTGCTCCAGATATGGTTCCTGATGAACAGAATCTAAAAGGGTGGGAATCTCTGATTGGACTATATTAAAAGGCATTAATGATCCCATTTCTACTAGTGGTAAATGGGACACTGGTTGTCCATGGCATACAGTAGCAAAACAGCTATTTAAGTCATCACTGTGGTCACCTAGAGTCAAGTGCCTACAGAAAGCACAGCTTCGAGTAAGCAAATAACTTGCTCCATAAAACATTTTAGTAGAAACAAAGGTTTCTACTTTGGTTGGTTGGATTATATATATATAAATGGTTGGTTGGATGTACTTAAGTATGCTGTAGAGCATGGAAAAGAAGATGAGGACCTCAGAGCTCTAAATTTCCAGGTCAAGGTCCAGGTAAGTGACCACAAAATTCCTTTGCTTTATGTAGAACAATAAAAGTGGCTTATCCCTTCTAACTTCAGATTGAGATGTCTGAATGCCAACCCAATATTTAATCTTGTGGATGTGACTGAGTTACAATACAAATAGAATTTATAAGCTTGAATAATCTCTTATGTTAAATTCAGCAAGCTAATTAGGGAGAATTCAAACATCAAAATTTGGAATGAGGATATATGAGTAAATTCAAATGAAACTAAAGACACTTAATCATCATATTCTGCCGGGATTTGTTTATTACTAGCTGCATGCCTTTCTTCTCTATCAGAGACTAGCCTTCTCCTCCCTGAAGAAATGTGATGACATCTGTGTTGCGGGAAAATGCTGATCCTTCTCAAATCCTATCCCTACGTCCACTCATTACTCTGGTGGCTATGGCCAGGTTCAATTCTATCCAGTCCCCTAGGAGTCATTTCAAGGTATAAATGGTAGGAGATAACCCAGAAAACAAACTATAAGATTTCTCAATTATATGATCAGAAATCTGAGGGAAGATGTATGAGAAAGGATCCGAGGGTCTGGATCAGGATAGAAGGGACATATTCTTATAGTCTTTGGGGGGTGTGCTATTCTTTTATGCAAGCTCTCTATCATATCTAGACTTCCTTTTCCATTGAAACAACTCAACACCATTTGTCTTGCTTCCAAGTTGTGGGATAGGTTCAAGTTTTGGTCCCATTCTGGGACCCAGATTTAAAAGTCAGCACTGCCTCAGGCTTGATTTTTTTATGAAAGAGGATAGAACATAAGAGGCCTAAGTTAACCTCAGAATCACACTTAAAACTTCTGATCAATATGCTATATGTCACATAGACTTGCAGACCCTGGATGAAGAACATCCCATAGCCAATCCTCAAAGGGATAAGGAAGTATAATCCTCTAAAATAGAGGGGGAGAAAAAAATGGGTATTTGCCAAATAATAATATAAATTTCCACATATCTTCTTTTTCAGTGTATGTTTAAAAATATATTTATTCTACTTTCCTATGAAGGTCAGTTTGGTTGAGTGTAGAATACTTTATCAGAAATATTTTTTCATTAGTATTTTACAGGAATTGTCCCACTGACTTTTAGCATACAGTATTGTCGATATAAGTGGTCTCATGACCTATTTTTCCCTCTCTGGAAACAACTTTTTATCCTTGCTGTTCTGAAATTCTACAGTATAATGTGTCAACGTTTTGATCTTTTTCATTTATTCAAATTGATAATAGGGAAGGCCTTCCAACTGGAAACTTACCAACCATCACTCTGAGAAATTTCCATTGTGCTATTTCTTTGGTAATTGACCCTTCTCCATTTTCTCTACTCTTTCTAGAATCCCTTCCTGGAGTGATCCTCTAAGTCTGATCTTTTAATGCATATATCCCACTACTTTTTAAAAAATTATTTTTTGAGGTTTTCTTGGTGTTATATTCTGCAAGTTCTATTGAATATTTTTATTTTAATATTTCAATTAGACTACCAGTAAGTGATGGCTCAACTCAAAATGGTTTAAACATAAAGGAGATAGATGATCTCCTATAGGAAAAAGTCCAGAGGTTGGTGGCCCAATAGATTAATAAACTCAGATGCTTAATGGCATAGGGGCTCTGGCAGTTTCATTGTGCCATCCTTGTCGATAGACTTATAGACTTTTAGTGATAAGATGGAGAAGGCAATGGCAACCCACTCCAGTACTCTTGCCTGGAGAATCCCATGGACGGCTGATAGGCTGCAGTCCATGGGGTCGTGAAGAGTCGTACACGACTGAGTGACTTTGCTTTCACTTTTCACTTTCCTGCACTGGAGAAGGAAATGGCAACCCACTCCAGTGTTCTTGCCTGGAGAATCCCTGGGGCAGGGGAGCCTGGTGGGCTGCTGTCTATGGGGTCGCACAGAGTCAGATACAACT
Source organism: Bos indicus x Bos taurus (assembly GCF_003369695.1). NCBI lineage: Eukaryota > Metazoa > Chordata > Mammalia > Artiodactyla > Bovidae > Bos > Bos indicus x Bos taurus. The sequence goes on along the minus strand of NC_040078.1, from coordinate 3,973,670 downwards.
GAAGCAACAGCAGCAGCAGCAGTGATAAGATAGCTGTAGCAACTCCAAGCATCACATCCTCACACAACTAGATGGGAGGAAGGAAAAGGAAACCTCTGTATTGCATCCTTTTTTACAAAAGAAAAATCTTTCCCAGAACCAGCAATACAGACTTTCTTCAAACCTCATTGGCCAATATCCTCTCACATACTCATTCTTAAGCCAATTACATGACAAAGCAGGATTACCACTATTATCCTACCCAAGATTCACTCCTGGTGCCAGGGAGTGACCAAGTCTCCTGTGAAACAAGGCGTTTGGAGAACACAATCAGAATTTTGTCAGAAAAGAGGAAGAGAGTTGAATGGTTATTGTATGGCTAAATGTGATGCCACTTTGGCAACCAGAGTACTGATCAAATAGCTATTTACTGCTTTGAATTTTCCATTCTTATACAATAATATCTTATGCTATGAATGCTAACTATTCTTATTAATGCAGAGAATTCTAGTTAGAGTTTCCTTTATGCTCTCTTAGATTTTCTTGTTTTTTATGGGCTTATTTTATTCTACCTTGTCTTCTTCTCTTTCATGATGCTGGCAATCCTCCACTGTCCACTGATCCTTACTTGTGTCTGTATCTTAAATGTGACAACCAAGAGCTGACTAGGGTTTTGTACCTCTAGTCAGGGCATTCATCTGTCAGGTCATGGCCCAGGCTGATTAGGCTAGAAGTGTGACTATCTTTTAGGAAGATCCCTGGGAGAAAAATGCAGAAATCTTTTCTCTAAAGGACATCCAATTTCTCAATTTAGAGAATTGTCTGGAAGTCGGGGAAAATAAAAGGGTTAAGGAATGCCATGGGTTCTGTGTATGTGCTTTCAATTAATTTCTCTATTTATAAACCCATGTTACTTTCCTGTTCACTCTTCCAGCCATGTGCTGGAAGCCTCTGCTCTGGTCCCTGTGCTATAGAAGCTCCTGCAAGGTCCTTCCTCCAGCCCCTGCTCTCCCCACTGGGCAAGGAGTTTGAGAGACTATGAGAGAAACTATCCAACGCTCACAGATTCCTTTCTGAACTAAGATGAGCTCTAAGTGACTGGGACCCCAGAATTCTCTGCCCAGTTGACCCCTAAGTCCTCTTTCAGGCACTGTATGGACTGCTCCCCTAAGCCTTGAACAGTAGCCAAAGGGAGCCATCTGTGGAGGTGTGGGTGGAGCTATGATATGCCAACTGGGCTGACTACACAGGAGTCCGGGAGGCCCTGGGTAGTGCAGAACAGAGGGAAGGAGGGCAAGCTGGGAGCTAGAAGACTCTGGGTGTCCTGTTGCCCTGGGCCCCCCAAATGACAGGAGGACACTTACCTCTATCTCCCTTGCACCTGGGGCTTAGAAATGTCAAGCCCCTCTGGAACGAGGAAGGCAAAGAACAGCTTCCTCATATGTATCACCCAGGCATTCTCTAGATGCATGCTTCTCAAACTTGACCATATACAAGAATGACCTGAACCTATTAAATACATATCCCCAGCCCCACCCATAGAGTCAGAATCAGCAGCTCTGGCACCGGAGCCCATGAATTCCTAACAAATCTGGGAGTGATGCTGCTGCAGCTGATCACACTCTAAGTAGCATCGCTTCATTGAGACTCTTATATCCTGTCTCAACTGTCTACTCTCTCAGTCTCTCTCAATTCCAATCTTTCTCTCTCTCTTTCTCAGGAATTTATTTAAATGTCTCATCCATGATGTTTTCTTCACTGTTGCGTTTTATACCTTTGAACATTTTATTTACTATCATTTTAATGGCTTCTCAAGAGGAAGAAAAAACAAATGTGTGCAATCAGTCAGTCATATTTTTTGGTGAAACTTTTATAAAAGATTCTTTAAAATTGGTATCTAAGGAGTCATTTTTATATAATGGGAAATTAACTGAAGTGACCTGCTCCTTCCTTCTCATGGTGACAGATAAATGGAGTGTTATGTATTATCATAAAATAATAGTATTGAGTCTAAGACTGAATTTGACCTCCGCTTGCCCTAATGCACATGGATATCACTTTACCCTAGCAGCTTCATCTGTAAAATGTCAATATCATAATTATACTTGATTTTTGTTTAATAGAAGTATTTTGAGGTTAAATAAGAAATTATTTATGAGACATTTCCAAGACCTGCATGGCAGTAATTAAGCTCCACGTTTATGTAGGTCCTGGCTCTGAGTTGCCTCAGACCCTACACAGACATTGTCTTAATTCACCATTTCCCTGGTGCGCTGGAAAGGACAGTGTAATTGGAAGAGAATAAGCTCTGGAGTCAGAGAAACCTCAGTTTGAATTTGGTTTGAGCCACTAGCTATGTAACCTTAGGCACATTTCCTCATCTGCATAAAATGGTATCAAACAAAGGTCTAGCAACTCTATTTACAAGTACACACCAATTGGTTGAAAAAGAACAATAGAACCCTAAAAAATAATAATATGGAAACCAACAATTCATAAGAAGACAAAATGATGCTAGTGAATTAGCATGAGAAATGTTCAGTCTCACCATTAGTTTATTTTTAAAGATGTAGAAATTAAAATGATAATATTTTGTCTATAAATTAGCACATATTTCTTTTAATGAAAGTGCTCATTCCTATCCAGTGAAATATCTACCCTATACAACCTCAGGGTACTATAGGACCTATCTGTAAGGTCATAGTGTGCACAGCAACAGTGTGTATCAGCAACCTCAAAAATGTTCATATCTCTTGATTCAGCAATTACTCTTTTGCATATACATATATATATCTACATAAATATATGTTTGTGTACAAATACACAATACATATATAAAAGAATTTCTTCTTATACATATATAATTTTTCTCATTTATATATACCTGTATGTTAGTCATATATATATATATATATATATATATATATATATATATATATGTCTGTATACCATCACTGCAGACAGCAACTGCAACCATGAAATTAAAAGATGATTGCTGTTTGGAAGAAAAGCTGTGACAAACCTAAACTGTATTAAAACGCAGAGATATCACTTTGCTAACAAAGGTCTGTACAGTCAAAGCTATGGTTTTTCCAGTGGTCATGTATGGATGTGAGTTGGACTATAAAAAAGGTTGAGCACTGAAGAATTGATGCTTTTGAACTATGGTGTTGGAGGAGACTCCTAGAGTCCTCTGGACTGCAACGAGATCCAACCAGTCCATCCTAAAGGAAATCAACCCTGAATATTCATTGGAAGGACTGATGCTGAAGCTGAAACATCAATACTTAGGTCACTTATTAGAAGAGCCGACTCATGAGAAAGGCTGATGCTGGGAAAGATTGAAGGCAAGAGGAGAAGGGGATGACAGAATATGAGATGGTTGGATAGCATCACCAACTCAATGGACATGAGTTTGAGCAAACTCCAGGAGATAGTTAAAGACAGGGAAGCCTGACATGCTGTAGTCCATAGGATTGCAAAAAGTTGGACATGACTCAACAACTGAACAACAGCAGCAGCAAGAAAAGTTCAGAATGTAGGTGCTCCAAGCAAAGAAACCACAGATCTCACTCAGAAAGGCCTAAGAACAAGGAGGAAATATAGGTTGTGGGAAACAGATCACCAGTTGCTTGTACATGACTTTGAGCATGGTTTGTGAGTTCCACTAAAAAATGTACTTTAATAACGTCTACCTCTTTGGGTCAGAAAGGCAGCTGGCTCCATTGAAGCTAGACTTGGTCCCGAAATGTTACTACTGGCATCAGCTCTGCTTCTTTAGGTGGAGAGCATATTGAAAAATTCACAAATATCATCCCACCTAATTCTTATAATAACACTCATTGGCAGATATTCTTATATTCCCAAATCATAAAAGGATTCTGTATTTTTGCCTAAGATGGTAAAACTGGCACTGGCAGAGCCCTGATATAAATGCAAGTCTATTGAGTTGGCTCCAAATCCAGCCCATAATGAATGGATGTGACCCAATTAAAGGTTACTGGCCCCATGAGTCACACAGGGGAATGCTACTCACGCCTGTAACCCAGCCTCCAGAGTAATAAGGGTATAAGACAAAGTCATTTCTACCCCCTGCTCTCTGGTGTGTGTGCTTTATGGTGGTCACCATGGAATTCCAAAGGCCAGAAGGTGCCACTAAAGTCTTGTTTCTTGGTGGCAAATACAACCAACAAGAACAACTCTGGTCAGGAAATTTAAAGTGCCCCCCTGGAAGAGGGGATCAGTCACTAGTGGGGGAAGCTGAGAAGGACCTCAAGCCTTGTTTCCAGGGCTTTGTAAAAGTCCACGATTCCCACAGACTGGACCACTAACTCCTCATGGCTACTTCAGACTGACTAGGTTCCATTATCTAGATGTGGGCCCTAGAGAGTGATTTTTCTTACTCAGGCCTTTGGTCCTACAAACCAAGTGAAGCTGTTGGGTAAATCAGGCCCAGGCCCCCATTGTCCCAAGAACATTATTACTTTATTTCCTGGTGGTCAATACTGCTTTGTTTATGCATCCCAGAGGATGACTCTATTAGCTTATGAGGGCTGCCATAAGAAAGTGCCACAGGCTGGATAACCTAAACAACAGAAATATATTTTCTCAGATCTGGAGGCTAGAAGTTAGAGATTAAGCTGTTGGCAGAGTCGGTTGCTTATAAGGGCCTCCTGTTTGGCTTGTAGACAGCCATCTTCTCCTTCTGTCTTCATGAGGTCTTCTCTCTCGGATTGCTATGTTCCTGATCTTTTCTTTTTTTAAGGATACCAGTCATATTGGATTAGGTCCCACTCATATGACCTAATTTTAACTTACTTTAAGTAACTCACTTACCAAAGATCCTGTCTCCAAATGGGTTACATTCTGAGGTACTGGGTGTTAAGACTTCAGTATACAAATTTGAGGGACACACAATTGAGCCCATGTGTGCATGTGTGCTAAGTCACTTCAGTCACGTTTGACTCTTTGCAGCCCCATGGACTGGAGCCCACCAGGATCCCCTGTCCATGGGATTCTCCAGGCAAGAACACTGGAGTGGGTTGCCCTGCCCTCCTCCAGGGGATCTTCCCAACTCAAAGATCGAACCTACATCTCTTGCATCTCCTGCACTGGCAGGCGGGTTCTTTACCACTGGGGCCACCTAGGAAGCCCAATTCAGCCCATAACAATGGCCAAATACACGTTATAATCAAAAGAAGTCCTTCTAGGTTGTATAGAGGCTGCCGTCTCTCAGCTTCTCGGAACATGGTGTAGGGAATTACCCTGACTTCTCTGTATTATGAGGAACATATATTTTATTACAGAAATCAGGACATATTTTAGAGGGAAAAAAGAAGTTATTGATACTGATGCCAAGAAAACAGGAATAAACTAGGATCCCCTGGTCAACCAGGAACTATCTTCCTATCAATAAGTTATCAGAAAAAATAGATGATTTTCACAATGCCCCTAAATCTCTCTAGAGGAAAAAGCAGTGGAGGCCTGGACTCTGTTTCAGACAGTGGCATCCATGATCCCTGTTCCACCCTTCCTTATGCTAACTGTTGCTGATCCAGCCAGTGGGCTATGGATTGCCATGCTTCAGTTCTGTGGTTCGGTTTCTGTCTGTGCAAGGCCAGGGGAGACACCACGCTCCAAACTCACAGAGTTCAGCCTCTAACATCAGGTGCTACCCTTGCTCTCAGGAGTATAATATTCAACTAGTGCTTCTGACTCCAGGAAGCACTTGGAAATGAGTGGGGCATTTCTGTTGTCATGATAACCAAGGCTGATACTGCTGTTTTGCACTGACTGGGAGGCATTGATGCAAACGTCTTGCCATCCCAAGCACTACAGAACTGTCCCATGAAAACTGCCTGGAGAACCAAAGCTGAGAAGAACCAGGGATGAGTGGAGACATTCTCCTTGCGGGCTTGTAAACTCTGGGAGGGGAGCATCTGGGGTCACGGAGGCCTCAGGGTGGCAACTGTACCGTTCCATATACTCTGTCCCTGTGGAAACCTTCTCCTCTTTCTACCCTCTTCTCCCCCCAGGAAAATAGTGAGTCTATATTAGAATTTTAAGACTGTGAAAGTAAAATCAAAATGGAGTTGATATTGCTAAAAGAGCTCTCTAAAATGGAGCTGGGAGGTTAGTTAAGGAGTGTGATTTACACATGTCTCAGCCGGTATGAAATCTGACTTTTGACCTGATTGTGTCATCCAGAAACTCAAGGTATTTATGGGACTCTTGCCATAAAATAACTTGCAATAATCTGTCTACTTATCTGAGGATACAATACTTATCTGACAACTATCCTAAATCAACTCATAATTCCTTAAGGACAAATATTTTCCTATTTGTATCAGAGTCAATCACAAATCTCGCCAGATGACTTTTAACAATTTCATGACATTTTGTCTTTATGAGCCTTTGTCTTTATAAGACTCTTTCTCTTCACTCAAGGTTACTCAAATTTGTGTCTCCTGAATTGCAGTTTGTAAGACTCCCAATAAACTCTTTCTTATTTACAGCCTTTTGCATCATCATCCTCATTAATATTTTGGTCAACAAAACCTGGGTTTGAAATATCAGATTCCACTGCTGGTTATCTGTGTGATCTTGGGCCCCTTAGGTGAGTTTCCTGAGCTCATTTTCTTCATTTGTAAAATAAGGGAGATGGAACATTTAAAACAGTTGCTCCTATCTGTCTCAGAGGATCTTGTTCCCACAGGGCCATATTTATGAAAGTGCTTTCCACACTGAAAATTCTGAGCATAAGTTAGCTGTCACCAGTATTAGGAAGTGTACCTCTGTTCGTTTACGGGAGAAATCACGCTCCCTGTGAAATGGGAGTGTAAATCCCTTTTCCACTCTGCATGACTGAGACAAGAGAGGAAAGAGCAGCTTTGCTTTGCTTCCTTTCCCCTCCCCATACCTGAGCCTTGTTCTCTTTGTAAATATAGGTCCACAGAGGACACAGATAAAGCCAAGAGGTCTCGCTGCTGGATACCCAATGCCTACCCCAAGTCTGTGATAATGGCCCTCTGGAGTTTTCTTTCCACCCGTCCCCGACCCCCAACACTATCACTTCCTACATTTGCCTCCAGGGAACAGAGGTTGCAGGAGTCATGATTTAATTCCTAATTGCATGTGAAGTGTTATATACCCTGTGGAGCACATAAAATTTTACTCTATTTTAGTCCCCATTAATTTCCCACCCCTTTTCATTTATAACTTGTTCTCTTTTCTCTTTAATGCCCCCTTTTGCCTGATGGATTTGTAAATTCCCCTTTTATTCCCTTCCACCTACAGGCAGGCATGAATTCAATCCCCACTGAGGTTTTCCTACATGTTTCCCCTTCTGCCTTCCTGTGGCCCCAGTGTTTCTGGAGGAAGGCGTCTGAAGGAAGGAGTTCAAGGAGGGGGTGATCAGGAGCCAGAGTGGCCATCTGATCTCCAGCTCTCTGGCTTGATAATTTCTCACTCCAAGATCTTCCCAGGTGGACAAGCTGTTTGTGACTTAATTTTATTGCCAGCAGAATGGGACTCTAGGTACCTGCCCAGCGTGCACTTGACAGACATGTTGTACAGAGCAGTTAATTAAAGGGTGGCCTAACTCCCCTCCTCTGACTTTCCAGGATTGCACCCTGTGGCCCCATTCTCTCATGCAGTGGTTATAAATTTATAACCACTACATCCAGGTGCAAGACGTCAATTATTTAACTTTTTTAAATCAAATTAAGTATGACCCTGAATCCTCCCTTCTTCGGGGAGCAGGACTCCCTCTGAAGGACAAGGCAGAGGCACCAAGGACCTCACCTAGTGCTCACATTCAGCAGTGACTCCCAGGCGATTTTCCATAAAAGTCACTGCCAGATGAACCTTGTCCAAATCGCCACAGTCTCCTGAAACTGGAAAATCAGATCCTTGCTCCCAGGCTCCTCAGAGCCGATGCCCACTGAGGCTCTTTCCTAGCCCTGAAAGCCAGAAAAGCACCCAAAGTGACACCTGCTCCCTGTCAAGGGGAAGCTTGCCTTTCGTGAGGCTTGGCTGTTCCACCTCTAGCCATCTCTTCAGAGGCCTCCGTCTCTCCACACAACCCCACCGCCATGGCAGCATCTCAACATAATATCTCAAAGATCATTAGACACAAGTCCACATTTACAGCAACACTTTTACAATAGCCAAGACATGGAAACAACCTAAATGTCCACTGAGAGATGGATGGCTACAGAACCTGTGGTATACATATATATGATGGAATATTATTCAGCAACAAAAAGAATGAGATAATGCCATTTGCAGCAACATGGCTGGACCTCAAGATTATCATGTTAAGTAAAATAAGTCAAAGAGAAAAAGAAATGCCATATGATATCACTTACATGAGCGATCTAAAATGTGACACAAATGAACATATCGACAAAACAAAAACCCAGTCTTACAGATGCAGAGAATAGCCTTGTGATTGTCAAGAGGAGGGAGTGGAGAGGGAAGGGCTGAGAGGTTGGGGTTAGCAGATGCAAACTATTCAATGTAGGATGGATAAAGAAGGTCCTCTGTACAGCCAGGAAACTAGATTCAGTGTCTTGTAATAAACTATAATGAAAAAGACTGAAAAAAGAATATATGTATATTCAGATATATATATATATATATGTATGTCAGTTCAGTTCAGTCACTCAGTTGTGTCCCTTTGCGACCTCATGAACTGCAGCGCACAGGCCTCCCTGTCCATCACCAACTCCCGGAGCTTGCTCAAACTCATGTCCATTAAGTCAGTGATGCCATCCAACGATCTCATCCTCTGTCTCCCCCTTCTCCTCCTGCCCTCAATCTTTCCCAAAATCAGGGTCTTTTCCAGTGAGTTGGCTCTTTGCATCAGGTGGCCAAAGTATTGGAGCTACAGCTTCAGCATCAGCCCTTCCAGTGAATATTTAGGACTGATTTCCTTTAGGACTGACTGGTTTGATCTCCTTGTGTATACACACACACACACACACACACACATATGTATATATGAATCTGCCTGCAGTGCAGGAGACCTGGTTTCAATCTCTGGGTCAGGAACAATCCCCTGGAGAAGGGAATGGCTACCCCCTCCAGTATTCTTGCTTGGAGAATTTCATGGATACTGGAGCCTGGTAGGGCTATAGTACATGGGGGGTCACAAATTGTCAGGTATGACTGAGCATCTAACAACAACAAAAAATGTGTACATACACATTAACTGAATAATTTTGCTGTATACCAGAAACTAATACAATATTGTAAATCAACCATACTTCAGTTTAAATAAATAAATAAAAAGAATAGGAAAAAATTATTAGAAGCAGTTTGACTACTTTTTTGGGTTTAGAAATCATCTCTTTTGCTAAAGAGACTTATTGCAGGGTCTCTTCTGCAAGTTATGTTTTTTAAAAATTGCAATAGCAGATTAAAATTTTGCTGTCTCATCTGCTTCCAGTCTTCTTCCCCTCCCCCTGCTAGTTCAGGACTGGAAACCTTATGTGGGAAAAAGATTCTATCCACCTCTTCCCCACTTGCTAGCCTCTCCAAGGCCCTCCTTCAGGTAGATATGAGGATAACAAGAACCGGCACCATCTTGAATGGTAGTCCTGCAGTGTTGGGTTTTTTGAATGTTTTAGGTCAAACATTGCATTTGGAGCTTCCATTCCTGCACCCTGGGGACTTGCCACCTATAGTTTTCTTCTAGATCTGGCCATCTTTAGCCTCCTCCTCAGCCTCTGATCTACCTTCTATTGGGGTCACCTTGACCTATCTGGCTTGGGAAATTGGGTCACACACTTATCCCCACCAGACTCTAGAAGAGCAGGCCCCCACCATAGGATGCATCAGCCAGCCTCCTGGAAGGTTTTTATTTGTAAATTGTAAGCCAGACACCAGTCCCTAGGAATCTTCAAACTCCAAGAAACACGGGTAAAATTTTCTGTAGTAGTTCTCTTGAAATTCCATCCCCTTATCCTTACCACTTGGCTCTCTCTTTAGAGAAATCTTGACTCTAAAAGTCTATAAATCCCCCTCCTCAATTTAATCTTAGCTTCTTCCATCAAAGCAGCAATTGGCATATCCTGCACAAAAAATGAGTGAAAGTGTTAGTCACTCAGTCTTTGCCACACCATGGACTGTAGATCACCAGGCTCCTCCATCCATGGAATTCTCCAGGCAAGATTACTAGATCAGGATGTCATCTCAATAAGAGCTTCTACAACCACTATTGCAGTGAGAAGGGCATGTGCAAATCAATCGCCGGTGCTTAAAGTTTCTACTTGAAAGTGACACACCTCACTTCTGTTCATATTTTATTAGACAGAGCATTTTATATGCCAATACTTAACCTCAGCTGCACTTTGAAGCCATGAAGAGATACCCCACATCCAAGGTAAGAGAAAACCAAGTAAGACAGTAGGCACTGAGACAGGTCATCAGAGGGCAGACAGATGGAAACCACAATCACAGACAACAGGTGAATCTGACCACACGGACCACAGCCTTGTCTAACTCAATGAAACTAAGCCATGCCGTGTGGGGCCACCCAAGCTGGACGGGTCATGGTGGAGAGGTCTGACAGAATGTGGTCCACTGGAGAAGGGAATGGCAAACCACTTCAGGATTTTTGCCTTGAGAACCCCATGAACAATATGAAAAGACAAAAAGCTATGACACTGAAAGATGAACTCCCCAGGTCGGTAGGTGCCCAATATGCTACTGGTGATCAGTGGAGAAATAACTCCAGAAAGAATGAAGGGATGGAGCCAAAGCAAAAACAACACCCAGTTGTGGATGGAACCGGTGATAGAAGCAAGGTCCGATACTGTAAAGAGCAATATTGCATAGGAACCTGGAATGTTAGGTCCATGAATCAAGGCAAATTGGAAGTGGTCAAACAGGAAATGGTAAGAGTGAACATGGACATTCTAGGAATCAGCGAACTAAGATGGACTGGAATGGGTGAATTTAACTCAGATGACCATTATATCTACTACTGTGGGCAGGAATCCCTTAGAAGAAATGGAGTAGCCATCATGGTCAACAAAAGAGCCCAAAATGCAGTGCTTGGATGCAATCTTAAAAACAACAGAATGATCTCTGTTCATTTCCAAGGCATACCATTCAACATTACGGTAATCCAAGTCTAGGCCCCAATCAGTAACACTGAAGAAGCTGAAGTTGAAAGGTACTATGAAGACCTACAAGACCTTCTAGAACTAACACCCGAAAAAGATGTCCTTTTCATTATAGGGGACTGGAATGCAAAAGTAGGAAGGCAAGAAACACCTAGAGTAACAGGCAAATTTGGCCTTGGAGTACAGAATGAAGCAGGGCAAAGGCTAATAGAGTTTTGCCAAGAAACGCACTGGTCATAGCAAACACCCTCTTCCAACAACACAAGAGAAGACTACACATGGACATCACCAGATGGTTGACACCGAAATCAGATTGATTATATTCTTTGCAGCCAAAGATGGAGAAGCTCTATACAGTCAGCAAAATCAAGACTAGGAGCTGACTGTGGCTCAGATCATGAACTCCTTATTGCCAAATTCAGACCAAAATTGAAGAAAGTGGAGAAAGCTACTAGATCATTCAGTCAGTCAGTTCAGTTCAGTCACTCAGTCATGTCCGACTCTTTGCGACCCCATGAATCGCAGCACTCCAGGCCTCCCTGTCCATCACCAACTCCCAGAGTTCACTCAAACTCATGTCCATCGAGTCGGTGATGCCATCCAGCCATCTCATTCTCTGTCATCCCCTTCTCCTCCTGCCCCCAATCCCTCCCAGAATCAGAGTCTTTTCCAATGAGTCAACTCTTCGCATGAGATGGCCAAAATATTGGAGTTTCAGCTTTAGCATCAGTCCTTCCAAAGAACACCCAGGGCTGATCTCCTTTAGAATGGACTGATTGGATCTCCTTGCAGTCCAAGGGACTCTCAAGAATCTTCTCCAACACCACAGGTCAAAAGCATCAATTCTTTGGCCCTCAGCTTTCTTCACAGTCCAACTCTCACATCCATATATGATCACTGGAAAAACCATAGCCTTGACTAGACAGACCTTTGTTGGAAAAGTAATGTCTCTGCTTTTTAATTTGTTATCTGCTGCTGCTGCTGCTAAGTCACTTCAGTCATGTCTGATTCCGTGCGACCCCATAGATGGCAGCCCACCAGGTTCCACCGTCCCTGGGATTCTCCAGGCAAGAACACTGGAGTGGGTTGCCATTTCCTTCTCCAATGCATGAAAGTGAAAAGGGAAAGTGAAGTCGCTCAGCAGTGTCTAACTCTTCACAACCCCATGGACTGCAGCCTACCAGGGTCCTCCATCCACGGGATTTTCCAGGCAAGAGTACTGGAGTGGGTTGCCATTGCCTTTTCCAATATGTCATCTAGGTTGGTCATAGCTTCATTTCCAAGGAGTAAGTGTCTTAATTTCATGGCTGCAATCACCATCTGCAGTGATTTTGGAGCCCAAAAAAATAAAGTCTGAAACTGCTTCCACTGTTTCCCCATCTACTTCCCATGAAGTGATGGGACTGGATGCCATGATCTTAGTTTTCTGAATGTTGAGCTTTAAGCCAACCTTTCCATTCTCCTCTTTCACTTTCATCAAGAGGCTCTTTAGCTCTTCTTCACTTTCTGCCATAAAGGTGGTGTCATCTGCATATCTGAGTTTATTGATATTTCTCCAGGCAATCTTGATTCCAGCTTGTGCTTCTTCCAGCCCAGCGTTTCTCATGATGTACTCTCCATATAAGTTAAATAAGCAGGGCCTAGAGGAGCAACCCTTCATCCAAGGAGTAGCAGCTGCACAGGTGCAGGAAGGCTGAGAGGTGCTACTCCACGTTCAAGGTCAGGAGGGGTGGCTGTGAGGAGATACCCCTCATCCAAAGTAAGAGAAACCCATGTAAGACGGTAGGTGTTATGAGAGGGCATCAGAGGGCAGACACACTGCAACCATAATCACAGAAAACTAGTCAATCTGATCACACGACCACAGCCTTGTCAAACTCAATGAAACTAAGCCACGCCACATGAGGCCACCCAAGATGGACAGGTCATGGTGGAGAAGTATGACAGAATGTGGTCCACTGGAGAAGGAAATGGCAAAAGACTTCAGTATTCTTGCCTTGAGAACCCCATGAACAGTATGAAAAGGCAAAAATGATAGGATACTGAAAGAGGAACTCCCCAGGTCAGTAGGTGCCCAATATGCTATTGGAGATCAGTGGAGAAATAACCCCAGAAAGAATGAAGGGATGGAGCCGAAGCAAAAACAACACCCCAGTGTGGATGGAACTGGTGATAGAAGCAAGTTCTGATGCTGTAAAGAGCAATATTGCATAGGAACCTGTAATTTTAGGTCCATAAATCAAGGCAAATTGGAAGTGGTCAAACAGGAGATGGTAAGAGTGAACATGGACATTCTAGGAATCAGCGAACTAAAATGGACTGGAATGGGTGAATTTAACTCAGACCATTCAGGTATGACCTAAATCAAATCCCTTATGCCTATACAGTGGAAATGAGAAATAGATTTAAGGGACTAGATCTGATAGACAGAGTGCCTGATGAACTATGGACTGAGGTTCATGACATTGTACAGGAGACAGGAATCAAGACCATCCTCAAGAAAAAGAAATGCAAAAAAGCAAAATGGCTGTCTGAGGAGGTCTTACACATAGCTGTGAAAAGAAGGGAAGTGAAAAGCAAAGGAGAGAAGGAATTTTATACCCATTTGGATGTAGAGTTCCAAAGAACAGCAAGGAGACATAAGAAAGCCTTCCTCAGTGATCAATGCAAAGAAATGGAGGAAAACAATAGAAAGGGAAAGACTAGAGATCTCTTCAAGAAAATTAGAGATACCAAGGGAAAATTTCATGCAAAGATGGGCTTGATAAAGGACAGAAATGGTATGGACCTAACAGAAGCAGAAGATATTAAGAGGTGGCAACAATACACAGAAGAACTGTACAAAAAAGATATTCACGACCCAGATAATCACGATGGTGTGATCACTCACCTAAAGCCAGACATCCTGCAATATGAAGTCAAGTGGGCCTTAGAAAGCAACACTACGAACAAAGCTAGTGGAGGTGATGGAATTCCAGTTGAGCTATTTCAAATCCTCAAAGACGAGGCTGTGAAAGTGTTGCACTCAATATGCCAGCAAATTGGGAAAACTCAGCAGTGGCCACAGGACTGGAAAAGGTCAGTGTTCATTCCAATTGCAAAGAAAGGCAATGCCAAAGAATGCTCAAACTACTGCACAATTTCAATTTCACTCATCTCACACACTAGTAAAGTAATACTTAAAATTCTCCAAGCCAGGCTTCAGCAACAGGTGTACTGTGAACTTCCAGATGTTCAAGCTGGATTTAGAAAAGGCAGAGGAACCAGAGATCAAATTGCCAATATCAGCTGGATCATGGAAAAAGCAAGAGTTCCAGAAAAACATCTATTTCTGCTTTATTGACTATGCCAAAGCCCTTGAGTCTGTGGATCACATTAAACTGTGGGAAATTCTTCAAGAGATGGGAATACCAGACCACCTGACTTGCCTCTTGAGAAATCTGTATGCAGGTCAAGAAGCAACAGTTAGAACTGGACATGGAACAACAGACTGGTTCTAAATAGGAAAAGGAGTACGTCAAGGCTGTATATTGTCACCCTGTTTATTTAACTTATATGCAGAGTACATCATGAGAAACGCTGGGCTGGAAGAAGCACAAGCTGGAATCAAGATTGCCGGGAGAAAAATATCAATAACCTCAGATATGCAGATGACACCACCCTTATGGCAGAAAGTGAAGAGGAACTAAAAAGCCTCTTGATAAAAGTGAAAGAGGAGAATGAAAAGGTTGGCTTAAAGCTCAACATTCAGAAAGCTAAGATCATGGCATCCAGTCCCATCACTTCATGGCAAGTAGATGGGGAAACAGTGTCAGACTTTATTTTTCTGGACTTCAAAATTACTGCAGATGGTGATTGCAGCCATGAAATTAAAAGTCGCTTACTCCTTGGTAGGAAAGTTATGATCAACTTAGATAAGATATTAAAAAGCAGAGACATTACTTAGCCAACAAAGGTCCATCTAGTCAAGGATATGGTTTTTCCAGTGGTCATGTATGGATGTGAGAGTTGGACTGTGAAGAAAGCTGAATGCCAAAGTACTGATGCTTTTGAACTGTGGTGCTGGAGAAGACTATTGAGAGTCCCTTGGACTGCAAGGAGATCCAGCCAGTCCATCCTAAAGGAGATCAGTCCTGGGTGTTCATTGGAAGGACTGATGCTGAAGCTGAAACTCCAATACTTTGGCCACATGATGTGAAGAGTTGACTCATTGGAAAAGACTCTGATGCTGGGAAAGATTGAGGACAAGAGGAGAAGGAAACAACAGAGGATGAGATCATTGGATGGCATCACCGACTCAATGGACGTGGGTTTGAGCGGAC
This sequence comes from Bos indicus x Bos taurus, assembly GCF_003369695.1. Taxonomy (NCBI): domain Eukaryota; kingdom Metazoa; phylum Chordata; class Mammalia; order Artiodactyla; family Bovidae; genus Bos; species Bos indicus x Bos taurus. Next base: position 3,958,237 of record NC_040078.1, on the reverse strand, counting down.
TCCAGGAGTTGGTGATGGACAGGGAGGCCTGGCGTGCTGCAGTTCATGGGCTCACAAAGAGTCGGACACAACTGATCCACTGAACTGAACTGAAGTGAACTTAACCTCAAAGCAAGTGACAAGTGCAATCCTTCCACATACCTGATGGAGGGGACATATCTGTTGAACTGCACTAATGAACTATAAAACACATATTATCACATTGAGTACTTACCACAGGTAGGGCTAGAAATCTTTGTATTCAGCATAGGAAAAAAACAAAGTCTCAAAAGAAATTAGTGACTCTTCCAATATAATCTATCTAGTTACTAAAGGTTAAAAGCAATAGTCCTGTTTTCCTAAATCTTAAAGTCCTTTCATCACAGCATGTTCTCATACATTGCCTGCAGTAGCCAGACTTTTCCTCCTAACTAACTAATTTATTTATGTATATCCTCCTGGTTTCAAAGAGTATTTGTGACATTGTGTGATACTTGTGCCCTGGCCTTATTTATTATGTACACATAGCGCTTCTGGTTGTGATTACACTGCAGAAAGCACAGGTTTTATAATCATTTAAATTTTTTACTTGTTTTAAAGACCTATTTAAATGATATGGTTATTTTAATCAACCAAACTTGTTGAAAATAATTATTTCCTTGAAGGGAAAAAAGAAAGATCGATTCGGAGGCCGTCTGTGGGTGTCAGGACAGAAGCTACAGCTGTACACCCCTGTGCTAAGAGGTGAAGGGAGAGAAACAGTCTCCCAATCTCATCTGTGCCTTTGAGAATTTGAGCAACAACGTCCCAGATTTCCATCAACACTGGGTTGTTGCAACATGAAAGGGAACCCTTTGGCCAGTAAAATGAGATGATTCTTTTCACGCTTTCTAAGGCCAACCGAATTTTCATTCTTTGACAAAAAAATACATGTCAGATGACAACAAAAGGTCTGTAACCCCAAACACAAGTAGCAGTTTAGATAATTTTATAAGAAATTTAGGCAATGTTTTCTCTCATCCTCATGCATTTTTTTTCAGAGCTCAGAATTAATAAATTCCTTAGACAATTTGGCATTCCGGTCTTTAGTTAAGAGATATATTTGCATAACAATAATAAACCCTTTCCCAGCGTGTGTGTGTCCCAGCACATGTACATGAGATGTGGTGTGTTAGCTAGGAGGCATGCATGTATTTGTGTTTCTAGGGCCCCTGGGATGAAATTACAGTCTGAAAAATTCAGAGGCAGTCTATTTTTCTCAACTTACCCAAAACTGATTTCACGCTTCTTCATTTTAATAGGAATCAAATGAAGGATGCTGACTCATTAAGAGGCGGAATGGAGAGGTGTGAATTCCTAGCTGACGGCTATGTATAGCTATGGGTTAGTATTTCAAAAAGGTGAGAAAATGATTTTGCCTAATGTTTAAAAAATTACATTTAAGTTTAGACCTGGAAGATCTGTTTACAAGTGCTTTCAAAATTGAGGAATATTTCAGGTTGTTGCCATAGCACTGCCAAGTATATATTTTATTCAAAGCATTACAGGAGGCAAAAGTACACACACACACATATATATATATATAGTTTTAATTTGTTACTAGTGTACTAGTAATAATAATAATAATAATACCTAACTCATACTCTTGTAGTATCTGCCATGTAATAATGGATTAAAAGTCATTATCATCATTATAATATTATACTAAAAAGCAATGGTTTATCAGATGTTTTTCATTTTTAATTGTAAGACTTATTTATTCAATATTATCTTAAATGTAATTCCTGGGTGCAAAGCATGTATATAAAACAAAATTGCCCTCATTGAAGAGAAAGTAGAAACCCTGAACCCCATTAGCTCTCCCACCTCCAACTCTACCCCCCTTTCATCGAGGCTCCATTGAACACATTTGGAAAACAATTGTTTTATATTTATTTATTTATTTGGCTACACCAGGTCTTAGTTGCAGCAAGCAGGATCTTTAGTTGCAGCTTATAGGATCTAGTTCCCTGACCAAGGATCGGACCAAAGCCCCCTGAATTGGGAGCATGGAGTCTTAGCCACTGGACCACCAGGGAAGTTGCATTGCTTTATAATATCTTTCTTTTGTGTCTGATGTGGGTAAAATTTCCAACTACACAACCCCCTCCACATACACACCCACACAGATAACTTGGGAACAGGTTATTTGGTAAATATACCTAATAACATATATATAAAATGTGAAAAGCAAAAGTGTTAGTTGCTCAGTCATGTCCAACTCTTTGCAGCCCTATGGATTGTAGCCTGCCCGGCTCCTCTGTCCATAGAATTCTCCAGGCAAGAATACTGGAGTGGGTAGTCATTCCCTTCTCCAAGGGATCTTCCTGACCCAGGGATCAAACCCAAATCTCCTGCACTGCAAGCAGATTCTTTACCATCTGAGTCACCAGGGAAGTCTCATACTCAGTATAGCTAATCTCTAATAATAATAGCAACTCTCTCACCATGTCCTTCTCTTGTGGCTCAGACGGTAAAGTGTCTGCCTACAATGTGGGAGACCCAGGTTCGATCCCTGGGTCAGGAAGATCCTCTGGAGAAGGAAATGGCAACCCACTCCAGTACTCTTGCCTGGAAAATCCCATGGACAGAGGAGCCCGGAGAGTCAGACACAACTGAGTGACTTCACTTCACTGAGTGCTTACTCTATTTTCAACTCTCTGTGATTGGTATTATTATCCTTATTTTAAAAATGGGGAAAGAGACACAAAGCGATCACACAACTATTGATTAAGTAGAAAAGCTTAAAGAATTTGAACCTGAGTTTAGTGTTAGTCGCTCAGTTGTGTCCAACTCTGCAACCCTATGCGCTGTAGCCTGCCAGGCTCCTCTGTCCATGGGATTCTCCAGGCAAGAATACTGGAGTGGGTTGCATTCCCTTCTCCAGAGGATCTTCCTGACCCAAGGATTGAACCCTGTCTCCCGCATTGCAGGCAGATTCTTTACTGTCTGAGCCACCAGGGAAGCCCTTATCTTTCTTCAAAGCTTAAGCCCTTTCCACTTTACCAAGGGTCTCAAACTGGATACCCTCAACTGTCTGTGAGTTTTATTTAATTCGTTTAAAATACATTTTCATTTTTATAATAATTCAGAAACTTTGCTGGATGGATATTCTGAATCAGCTCAGTAACCACCTTATAACAGAGGTCTGCCACAAAATGTCAGCATTATTGGCTCTTTTTGCAATTAAGTTCTTGCCAAGTGCCACAGCTTTAATGGCTCCTACTAATGAGGAAAGAACAGAGGTGAACTGAATAGTAAATGATGGGTGTAACTTGAGAGTAGACAGTATGATATCTAGAAACAATGTAAAGACATTTTAGCTAACATCCATGTAACTGCAGTGTGAAAAAAAACTGGAATGTAATCATACTGCTTTGGCTACTCTGGCATCTGTTAGCTAGCGTGTACTTTTGGTGTGTATCTGAAAGGACAACATTTGCTCTATAGATCTAATTGCATTTATTTATCAATAAAGGCCAGTAAATGGAAATATATTACATTTGACTATTTTCCCAATGAAAGAACAAATTGGTCTATGAAACCTAGCCACCTGTTTAGCCTAGTCATGTGCCTTAATATATATATATATATATATGTGTGTGTATATATATATATATATATGTATGTCACATAATCTGGATCCTGCTACCTGTTCTTCCATCTAAACCTTTCAGTTCATGCTGATTCCTTTATTTGACATATGTTTTCAACCCACTGGAACCCTTTTCCTTGTGATCGTGTATAGTGGAAATGTTTTTTCAGTTCTTTTGATCAACACTAATGCCTTTTAATTCCATTAGCATTTTGTATTGGAAAGCATTTGTTCCATGAAAACATTTGGCGTTCTTAATAATAATTTCAAAATGCCTTTAATTCAACAAAAAAGACAGAAAGTTCATTTCCCTTTCTTATACACACCTGAATAAAAGTGATGTGCATGTTTTAGGGATAAATTACTTAACCATCTCTTGGTCTATTTATGTATAGGAATGCTTTTTGAAGCACATACCTTATTTTAAATGATGCACAAACTGAATCACAGCCGGCTGTACAAGGTAGTTCAGAGAAGAGAAGTGGTGCAAATGGAGCCGGTACACAGGGTGATAACCGGCCCTCCAGTATCTGAGGATCTAGCAGTGCACAGCCAATACCACACTCGTGTTGCAAACTATGATTGAGTTTCAGCCAAACATTACTCATCACAGTACATTAATGTTGTTCATTTGAATTTTATTATGTTTGTATTTGAGTTTTTATTCAGTTGGTTAAGTTGTTTGGAGCATATTAGAGCTCTTACCATGAACGTTTATATTTAGTTTTATGTTAAACAGATTTAAGTAACATAAAGATAATTTAACACAGGGGTCCTTGAGCATTTCCCCCTTTAAAGGGGGTCTACATAGATTGCTCAATTTGAGGAACAACAGTGCACAGAATGAATAGACCCTGCATCTCTGGATTTGCTCTCAGGAGCTCTTTGAGATAGGAATCTGAAGACTAGTCAATTCCATCAAAATGGAATTTCAACATACAATTGGTTGACTGATGTTTTTTCTTTTTACAAGTTGCCTGAAATCTCATATGAAATCTTGAATATAAAATCTTGTAAACACAAATGTTGTGTTTGTGTCTTTAAGAGTGGTTATTCTGTGCCACAGAATTCCAGTAGATTATCTTCTTGGCTGTAATAATTAATATCTACTTTTTAAAGTTATCTAAAAATGTAATCCTTCTTTTTAAGTTTTGAGCTCAGTTTGCAAGTCTTACTATTTTACCTTTAAATTTAGCAAATTAACAATCATATTTCAGGAAGGAGGGCTATTAATGTTTGGTTTGTAAACTTGGTTAAGCTCCTTTACAGATTTTAAACTGCACGTTATAAATTTAATATATTCAATTTTCTTTTTAAATACGTCAATTACCTAGCTGAAAAACTTTCTCCATACTTAAATAATTCTTATAAATCTAATAAATTAGACTTTTAAATTCAGTGAAATTTAAGCTCTCTTAAATATTTTAACACTGTATGTAAAATTAGCAAGATTTCAACCTAAAATTGCAGGACTAAATCAATTACTCAGTCATATAGTTTAAATTGAAACTACGAAGCTTAACTGTTGTTCTAATAGGTTATAAGTGTGTAAACATTACTAGTAATTAAAATTCCAAATTTTTCTAGATTTTTGACATAAAAACATTAATATTATGGTTCTGATCTTTTAAACATTTCAATACTTAATTCTAAATCTTCTGAGTTTTGAAAAATGCTTACACAATAAAGAAACAATAGTGCTATACACATAATTTGGGGAGAGAATATCTGATTCAGTTGAGGTTACATGATGACCTGGGGTTCTACCTGGGATGGTGACTGGATATCAGTCAGCAGTACTGATAGGGCTAGCCTAATTCCATCTACCGTGGTTACACCAAAACCCTCCACTGGCTGGCCTCATAGAATGTTTACTTTCATCAAATTACATGTTACATGATTTATTCCATTTGCCCCAGAAAACTGCATTCCCAACTCTAGTTTGCTTGACTGGATTTTGCTTTTCTTTGTTTTTTTTTTTTTTTTTTAAATGCATAAATGCATTTTTCAGTTAATTTTAAAAACTTTCAGACATGTCAGAATCTTTCGTATACTTTCTGTGTTTTCTTTTCTATATTCTTTTCATATACTTTCTATCTCTTAAAACTGAATTCTAGGTATCTCTCACAACTCACTACTATTCAATCATAATTTTACAAGTCGTTTCTCTGACACAATCTAGGATGCACAGAAATTGGTTAGACGTCTAGCCCAGTTACTTCCCAGTTTTTTTGCTTGTTTGTTTGGAACTCTTTGTTCAGTCAGAATGTTATACAGAACTATGAACAAATAAAGCAGACCAAAGCTTCAGATTCTATCATCTTAAAACAATGTGGCCCTCCAGACATGAGATCACAGGGTAAGCTTCTCCAACTCCTATTTGTACAGTCTTGGTGATCAACCATGACTTGTCACGTCACATCACCCTGGATAGCAGGAGTGAGGACGCAGCATATGGCCGCATGGCTTGCACACAATAGATGTAAATCACGATTGTCGTGCTGAGGGTAATGATTGGGTCATGCACAAAGTCTAGGTAAAGTCTAAGAGTCAAAGGTGGTACCAGGTGGGAGGATTGTGGAAGACTGCTAGCTGTTACAGAGAATTCATATTCTTTTCATTGGAGGTATAAAGTTAGACTACATTTCCTAAACTCTCTTGCAATTAAATGTGGCCATGTGACTGAGTTCTAGCCAATGGAATGTGAATACATGTGGTGTGTTCCACTTGTATTCACATCTTATAAAAACCTCCCTTACCCTTTCCTTTATGTTCCTTTCCCTTTTAACTGGCAGGAATGGAGATTACCCCCAAGGTGACCCTCACAGTCACAATTTGAATACGGCACAGCCTCCACCAGCCTGGGTTCCTGAATAATTGCATGGGTGAGCATCACTCCAACAAACTGTTCTTCTACTCAGCACTATTACATATCAAAAGACAAAAAAGTCCAAAACTTTGTGTTGTGTTTGAATCATTCAATACTCGGGGACTGGTTATTATGGTGGGTGCTGCTGCTACTGCTAAGTCACTTCAGTCGTGTCCATCTCCGTTTGACCCCATAGACGGCAGCCCACCAGTCTCCCCCATCCCTGGGATTCTCCAGGCAAGAACACTGGAGTGGGTTGCCATTTCCTTCTCCAATGCAGGAAAGTGAAAAGTGAAGGTGAAGTCGCTCAGTCGTGTCTGACTCTTAGTGACCCCATGGACTGCAGTCCACCAGGCTCCTCCACACATGGGACTTTCCAGGCAAGAGTACTGGAGTGGGGTGCCATTACCTTCTCCGATTATGGTGGTTAGCTCACCTTAATTAACAGAGCAATCAGTGAGATCATCGACTTCTTCATATGGCCCTGTACTGTAACTTTCATGAGTCATTCATTATTAATCTCCCATAGAAGGTACCCATTGACCATATCCACTCAGAATGATGCAAGTTTGAGGCTAGCCAACAATGGAGCCTGATAAATTAACACAGACTCAAGCTTGCATTAATTAACACATACTGATTCCCTGGCATCCATCATCATTAGGTCTGGTACCCTGACTCTTAGACTGGAAGTGCATAGGAGAGAAGTATAGTTTCTCCGTTACCTATGTGTTAAGGCTTTTCCTGATGGTAACAGGGAATTCCAGAGGTTTCAGGGTGGGATAACCATGTACAGAATGGCCTGCTTCTTCAAAACTGATGGGTTTACCCCCACTGATAGCACAGTTGTTCAGTAAATCAGCAAAGTATACTTCCACCATGGAATAGGTCAGGATGGAATAGCCCATGCTGGGCAATATATTACTAACTAGGAATTAGAACCAAATGGTCTTTCAGCCTCACAGAGCAAGATCATCAGAGTGAAGCCATCCCATCACGGAAGGGATAATCGGAACTCTGCCTGGAATTGTGCACACATCTGACAGTAAAGAGTCTGCTTGCAGTGCAGGAGACCCAGGTTTGATTCCTGGGCTGGGAAGATCCCCTGGAGAAGGGAATGGCTACACCCCAGTTTCTTGCCTGGAGAATTCCATGGACAGAGAAGCCTGGTGGGCTCCAGCCCATGGGGTCGCAAAGGTTGGGCACAACTGAGCAAATAACACACCCAAGAGACCCCTGTGCTCTCCATTAACACAGCTTTCATATAGGTTATTTCTTCCCTCTCTGCCCCACCCTTGTTCCACAGCTATCTAACTCCTTAATATTCAGGTCAACTTGCAACTACTCTGAGGAGCCTTTGATCCTTCAGAATGGGTTAGCCTCTCTCTTCTCTAATGTTTCATAGTTCCCAGAGTACATTTTTAAGTATTAGCCAGTTTTGCATTTATTTATGTGATCTCCTTTGCCAGACTGTGACTTTGGAGCAGAGGCTGTGTCTTTCCTCTAGATATCCACCTTGTCTTCATCACCATGTGTGGGTCACTCAAGAAATATCTGTAAATTAATTAATGAGCATTTATTTGGCATCCTATAGACTGAACCCCAGATTAAATAGCTGGCACTTCAATCTCCAATTGTCCTGTCACCACATAGAACCTTTATTTACCAGTCACAACTTCCCTGGGGTTTGATTTCTCCCATTAGCAACCCAGCAATAGTCCTCTAACTTCTTTGGCCTTATCTCCCAGGATAATGACAGAACATAAAAGTCATTAAAGGGTTAAACATGCAGCAATCTGTTTGACATGAAACGAAGAAAGAGATGAAGAAATTTTAATAAAAATACAACCCTACCAGGATTTAGACTCATTACCTCTGCAATATAAGGAAGACACCAGGCTATGTGAATTTACAGGTGTTAATTAGCCAACAGAGGACTCCTGGATTGTTCCCAGAATACCATACAGACATAGAGAAATAGAAAAATTCAATCAAAGAGCATTCCCTAGCTCATAGGAAGGGCTGCATGCGTGCACAATGTCATGCAAATCAGGTTTAATTTACTGCCTGTTTTTCTGCTTCCACCAAATTTGTTGAGGAAAATGGATCTTTCTCTACTTATAACTATAAACTCCTACATCATCAAAGCATGCTCAAATCAAGACGGTGTTTCCCAACTGATGCTTGAATAATAACAGAAGAAATTCTCTGTGTGAAAATACTAAGTGGATATTCCCATGGGCAGCATTAATTTGGAACTATTCCCCATTCCTCTGTGGAGTAGAGTTTATTTGGGTAATAGGAATGTGGGTAGGACCTTATTTTGAACCCAAATCATTATTCTGATAAACATTCTTGTTCCTTCCAGAGAATCAAGAATTAACCATTAGTTATAATGGTTTGCAAGAGGGTGATTTAAAATACACCCCTGCAGCTACAATTAATTAAACTATATTCACAATTAAACATAAGTAGTAACACTTTGGGGGATAAGTATATCTACCCAGCATCAAACAACCAGTCTAATGTTTCTCCCGCTGCATTCATCTGGTTTCCTGGTGAATGTGGACACAAGCCTAGGTCAATTCAACCTGTTGGTGCAGTTATGATAATCTAGCCACATCCATTTCTCATTCAGCTGCTCAGTCATGGAGCCTCTGCCATCTTCCGAAATACTGGGTACTCTGAGTGTTCTAAAGATGTAGACAGATTGCAATAGTTAGAGCACTTAAGTTTAAACTCATGTAGTGCATACTATGTGTGAAGCATCATGTGAATCAATTTTTGAATATTCATGTTCATCTATTCAGTTGTCACATCAAACCGATAAGGTAGGCCCTCTGATGTCCAGATAACAGATGAAGAAGCTGAGACACAGAGAGGCTCTGAACTTCTCTAAGACTCTACAGCTGTAAATGGGAGTCCTTGCTCTTAACCATACCCTCCGCCACCTCAGTTCCCACTAAATCCTTATTTAATGAAGGATTGTGGCTCAGAGATCAGATCAAAAAGGGTGCCATGGCTCATCACAGCAGAGTTGTGATTACTGACTGCTAATCAGTGCTTCTTAAAATGAGATCAGCAAGCTTTTTGCAGTTCATTAAGTTTCTCCACATGCCATGTGCTTTGTGACAAAGACATATTAGCATTTGTTTTCTGGTTTGTATTAATATTTCATGAAGTCTGGATATTGTCTCCTGGCACCTTATCTGAAGGAGTGGTCATTTTTTATGCATCATCTCTTCTAGAGAATGTTGGGGTAGTGTTCTTGTGTTGATGAGTGGGTAGATTCACTGGTTTGCAAGGTCTCTAGATGCTGAAGCTGAAACTCCAATACTTTGGCCACCTGATTCAAAGAACCAACTCATTGGAAAAGACCCTGATACTGGGAAAGATTGAAGGCTGGAGGTGAAGGAGACGACAGAGAATGAGATGATTGGATGGCATCACTCACGTGATGGACATGTGTTTGTGCAGGCTTCAGAAGTTGGTGATGCACGGGGAAGCCTGGTGTGCTGCAGTCCACAGGGTTGCAAAGAGTCAGACACAACTGAGAGACTGAACTGAGCTGAACTGAGACTCTGCCAAAGTGGACAGTCTGAAAGTCTTACAGGCTCTTGATCCAGGGGATTTAAGGTTTTGGGATGGGGGTGGGGGGGCGGGTCTGATCACCATTTGCTGTTTCTCTGAGGAACAGGATCCTGGGACACATACTTAGGACCCCAATTGTCATGTTTGCGCCATGGCAAGCTCAGAACCCAGCAGCTGACTGAGAAGAAGCATCATTTCTGGGACTGGGAAGTTAGGGTCTATCTGACTTTGAATGTTTCCAAGCATAGCCCCAGATCAACCGGCTGAGACCTGGTTTAAGCAGATGGGGGAAAAGAGCCTGTATTTCTTCAATGATGAGTTGGTTTTGTCTAGTTTTCTTTGGTTCCATTCACACCAGCATCATTAACTATGTGTAAGGCTGAATCATATGAAAACTGTTGACATTCAATAAATTTTGACTCAGCAAAAAAATGGGAATTTTGTATAGATTAACCTAATAATAGCAGTTCTTAAATAGTACCACAAATATTAGCATCATGGTATTTCAACTATGAGAGTGAGGTGGGCAATCTGCCAGCCTCTTTCACTAGTTCAGAAGTAGAGCACTGGTGTGTGGCAGGCATGATGAGATACAGAGTCTATCCTGATAAATGGCATGACAGCAAGAGCAGGGAAACACAACACGGGCAGCATGTGTGCCCAGGCACTGCCTTCTCCAGGACTGTTCTTGGTTTTAAGGAAAAATCTTTTGAATTAATATCTCTTGACATCCATAGGTTATTATGAAACTAGTAATAATACAATTAGAACTTAATGAAAATTTATTGAGCCCTTCCAATGTGTACTCTAGCAGATAGGGAAGGGACAAACAGAGGTCCTAACCTCAATGGCATTTTCAGTCATTCAACAATTTTTTAAAAACACCTACTATGTGCCAAGATCTGGTCCAAGTGCTTGGGGACAAATCAGTGTTCAATACAGAACGAAATTCCTAGTCTTGAGCAACTTAGAGTCCATTAGAGGAAGACAGACAATAAATCACAAACATTTATAAACAATCAGATCAGATCAGATCAGTCGCTCAGTCGTGTCCGACTCTTTGCAACCCCATGAATCGCAGCACTCCAGGCCTCCCTGTCCATCACCAACTCCTGGAGTTCACTGAGACTCAAGTCCATTGAGTCAGTGATGCCATCCAGCCATCTCATCCTCTGTCGTCCCCTTCTTCTCCTGCCCCCAATCCCTCCCAGCATCAGAGTCTTTTCCAATGAGTCAACTCTTCTCATGAGGTGGCCAAAGTACTGGAGTTTCAGTTTTAGCATCATTCCTTCCAAAGAAATCCCAGGGCTGATCTCCTTCAGAATGGACTGACTGGATCTCCTTGCAGTCCAAGGGACTCTCAAGAGTCTTCTCCAACACCACAGTTCAAAAGCATCAATTCTTCGGCGCTCAAAACAATAAGAACAAAAAATGAAGGGGTCAATTAAGGGGATCAGGGCTGTGGTGGAGTTGACATTTTAAAAGGGGTACTTGGAGCCGTTCTCATTGACAAGGTGAGAGTTTAGCAAAGACTTGCAGGAGGTTAGGCAGTTAGCTGTGCTGATATCTGGGGAGGAGCATTCCAGGCAGAGGGAAGAGCCAGTGTAAAGGCCCTAAAGGAAGATCACTCAGGACTGTTCAAGGAACAGGATGCAGGGAGCCCTTGTGACTGGAACTCACAGTGAACCCTCAGTAATCACATAATAAGGAAATACCCAGACTAGTGTTAGATTCAACAACAGAGAAAAGCAACCATGTTGACTATAAAAGGCTGGGAAACATTGTTAAAAGGTTGAGAAAATGGTGGCCTATCCACAGAGGTGTTTGATCATGCGATAGCATTCTATAAGTGCACCAAAGCCAGGTACATGCGCAGACCCATGCCACACCCAGGGTCTGGGATTATGCCAAGAGAAAGTTGTCTGGGACAGGGGCAAGCCCTCCTCAACTAGAGATCAAGAAATAAAAGTGAAGGCTGAAGAAAAGAACAAAGTAAGAGAACTAGAGGTTTGGGAAAATGTGTAAACTCACAGGGTAAAACACAAAAAAGAAAAAGAAAAAATTTTAGACACCTATCAGTTTCCTTGGCTTGAGTATTGGAGCCATTGGTGGAAGGCTGGTTTATTGTCACAAGGAGATTAGCCCGAGCTAAGCAGCTGCCATGCATCAGCTGGAGGGGCCAGGCATCTTGTAGAGGGCAAGCATGACTTTATGTCTCTTCCCAGGCTAGGCTTGCCTTTTTCTCAGACTTCTCTCCTCTTGAAACGGGCATATGCAGAGACTCACTGAATGTCATGAATGATTTGCACCCCTCCCCCTCCCCACTCCCATCCTTCTCCCCAAGTAGCTTTATGTTAAATACTGGCCAAGGTCTCCCTCCAAGGAAACCACAGGCTCTTTTAACCACTCAGTACTGTGAGCCTTCCAAATTATCTGTCTCCACGCAAGGGTGCATTAATCCTATAACTTGTGAAAGGTATGTGTCTTGCTGTTTGCTGAACCCAGGATAGGCAAGGCACAAGCAGGGAAGCTGGAAGAAAATGCAAGGAGCCATTGGAACTGCAGACACGCTTAATTCTCTAATGGCTGACGCTGCAGCCACACAAGGGCTTTTCAGGTCATGCTTATATATACCTCTTACTTCCCTGGTGGTTCAGATGGTAAAGAATCTGCCTGAAATGTGGGAGACCAGGGTTTGATCCCTGGCTCAGGAGGATCCCCTGGAGAAGGGAACGGCAACCCACTCCAGTATTCTTGCCTGGAGAATTTCATGGACAGAGGAGCCTGATGGGCAATAGTCCATGCAAAGAGTCGGACACAACTGAGCAAATAACAGTAAACAGGTATATAGAACAAAGGTGGCCTGTGGCCAAGTGAGTACATCATGGTATGCATGCGCATTGCTATGCTGCTGCTGCTGCTAAATCGCTTCAGTCATGTCTGACTCTGTGCGACCCCATAGACGGCAGCCCACCAGGCTCCCCCGTCCCTGGGATTCTCCAGGCAAGAACAGTGGAGTGGGTTGCCATTTCCTTCTCTAATGCATGAAAGTGAAAATGAAAGTCAAGTCGCTCAGTCATGTCCGACTCTTAGCGACCCCATGGACTGCAGCCCACCAGGCTCCTCCGCCTGTGGGATTTTCCTGGCAAGAGTACTGGAGTGGGTGCCATTGCACATTGCTATAAATGATCTCAATCGTTACATAACCATGAAAAGTCATTGTTTATAGAACGTGAGGCGTGAGTGAAAGGACGTGGGGTGAGAGAGTCTGACCACTTCTGTCTTGGCTAATTGCTATTTCCCTACAGAATGCAATTGTGGCCCGAAGATCAGGAACCGCACCCCTGCCCTGCCCCGCCCCCCCGGCCCCCTCCTCCGCGCCCCGCCCCCCCACGCCGCCAACTCCATACACACACACGCAAACCTCAACCCCTATCCCCAGAAAACCTTGGTGCATACATCTAATCAAGCACTCCCAGGTGATTATTTCAAGATTCTGATTTGTGTGTTTGCTGACTAAAAAAGATGCACAACGTGAGAGTTGTTAAGTTTTATTTGGGGCAATATGAGGGCTATAGCCTGGGAAACAGTATTTCAGACAGCTCTAAGAAACTGCTCCAAAGAGGTAGGGGGAAGGTCAGTATCTATGTGATTTTGGTGAAGGGGAAATACATGCAATCAAGCACATATTTTTGCAGGCTGTTTCTGCTGGTCTTGTGAAGGTTACTGTTAGTCATGAGAGGCAGACATTACCATGCATTTCTAGATATGAGGCCATACAAGAACTGGGCTCATAAAATCAACTCCTGAAATTATCCAACTATCTGAGGACCTGTTTGGTCACTTTTTTTCCCAACGCACGGGGTGCCTCTTCCCTGATCTCCACTCTGAACTCTTTTCAGGGGGTGTTGAAAGTCAGCAGCTATAGCAGCACCTGAACATCATTTCAGAGGTAGATGGCAAGTGCCAATTTGTATAGCAATATCGTAACAGTTTTCAAAGGGGGGCCCCAAGGCTGCATCAGAATAACTTGGAGTATTAGTTATAATTCACATTCCTAGGCTCAGACCTCCAGAAACAAAATTCCCTGGATGAGATCCCAAGAGTTTAAAATTTAACATCGTCCCCAAATACTTCTCATCCATGTCTTACTTGAAAACCATTGGTGTAAATCTTGGTATTGAGGGAATTCACATTGGTCTTTGGGAACTGTATGTTTGCAAATAGCTGTTTGATCCTAGAGTTAACCTCTGCAATTGAACGAATGAAGAGGCAGATCACTCACAAGTCAAAATGTATGGGGTTTAACCTGAAGTTATTCCATAGGACGTGGAGTGCCGAAGCTTCTCTTTGCCACAGGTGTGTGTAAACACACATGGTGTACTTGTGCACACACACACAATGCTCGATAGACCACCCTTCCTGATATGTGGCCTTGATTCCATAATGGAAACTCAAGACTGGAGAGAGTTCCCACTGCTTGGAAAGATGCACACCCCAGGCCAGACCTGCCCCTTGAATAGTGAATGGCAACTGGCATATTGGAAATTGGAAGAAAAAAGTATCCTTATGAATAAGAATAGAACTAAGGCCAAGATACAAGATTAAGAAATGCAGGTGATGAGCCATCTCTAATTTTTTAATATCTGTGATGCTTTTTTCATAGACTAAGGGGAGGTCATGTTTAGGATTTTCTGCTCCTACAGGAAATTCAACCCTTCAATCAAGGATGGTGTAGCCATGGGGATTGGGAAGACACCTGTGGGGAGTGATAGCAGGGTGGTGGAGGAGGTGTGGTGCCTCATACCCACCCCTGAGCCTAGGCATCCTGGAGGAATGTCTAGGAGCCTGGGGCAGCAGACAGTACCAGGTGAAGGGTAGCCTGTAGCCATGATGAGAGAGATGGGAAGAGACATGTGTTGCCAGGCCAGAGTCAGAAAAGATGGAGGCAAATCTTCAATAGTTGTAAGTGAGCAGGACCCTATAGGACTTTCCTAGGCCAGACCCCGCTCCCATATCTTTTGCTTTAGCTCCTCTCTGAAGTGCCTAGATAATAGTAGCTGTGCATATTTCCTGAGTTTTTCAGCTGCTAAAACCAGCACCAAATGGAAGAAATTTACTACTTCATGAACATGAACCTCCGACCTCCTGGCATCTAAGGATTGACTGCCATCAAGCAGTCAGAGAGCTGTGCATGAGCTGATCCCATACCCTAGGACATTCCCTTGCCTTACTTTTAAAAATGCTTTGCAGAAACCCTTCAAGGATTTGGGGATTTTAAAGAATGAGCCACGCTTCCTCCTTGTATCAGCATCTTTACAATAAACGCTGTGTATTTTCCTTCACTACAAGTTGATGTCAGTAGATTGGCTTTACTGTGTAATGGCAAACTAAATTTGGTTCAGTAACATAGTCACATGCACAGAGTGGTGGTTTTCAAGCTTCGTGACCGTGGCCACAGTGTGAAATGCATCTTTTATTGCTCGGCAGTTCACCAATATATATACTCAAGCAGAAGTCTCAGGAAATAACACCTATGGTTGTTGGTGTTGTTCAGTTGATAAATGGTGTCCAGATCTTTGTACCCCATGGGCTGCAGCACTCCAGACTTGCCTGTCCTTCACTGTCTCCCTGAGTTTGCTCAAACTCATGTCCATTGGGTCAATGATGCATCCAACCATCTCATCCTCTGTTGTCTCCTTCACCTCTCGTCTTCAATCTTTCCCAGCATCAGAGTCTTTTCCAATGAGTCAGCTCTTCGCCTCAGGTGGCCAAAGTATTGGAGTTTCAGCTTCAGCACCAGTCCTTCAAACATGAATATACACGTAAATGTCTCACCTTCACTCAGTGCAAAATGCACAGAATCAGTATCTGATGTCCTGGTCATGACACCATACTTGAAAAAACGTCTGACTGACTGACTGACTGACTGAAGTTGCTCAGTCGTGTCCGACTCTTTGTGACCCCATGGACTGTAGTCTCTCAGGCTCCTCCGTCCATGGGATTTTCCAGGCAAGTGTGCTGGAGTGGATTGCCATTTCCTTCTCCAGGGGATATTCCTGACCCAGGAATCGAACCCTGGTCTCCCACATTGCAGGCAGACACTTAACTGTCTGAGCCACCAGGGAAGCCACCCAAAAAAAACACGTCTGGCTACCAAGAAAGATACAAATCCCAAGGTCAGAACTGCCCTGATATCCATGTTTTTTTTTTTTTTTTTACTATTTTATTTCATTAAGACAAATGCTGTTCTTGACTCACCTAATTAATTTTCTGAGTACATGAAACACTTGGCCAGGGGAAAGAGACCCTTCGAAGAGCAGGAATGGACTCCATCCCACTCGTGTGTGTCTGTTGAGTAAACAGACTCATTTAGTTTCATAATGAAAAGATGCCCATTGACTCTAAACCAGGGGATGCTCTGTCTTCTGGATGCAGCTCTGAAGATCCACCTTACAAAGTCTCTCTGACCCCCCAGGTGAACTGAACACACTCTTCTTCCTGCCCCACGCCCCTTGGGTTCTCCCTCTTTGCTGGTACAAATGTATGAAGTAGTTTTCAATTGATATTTGTTTTCCTCTCTAAACTATTAACTTCCAAACAGATGTGGTGCCTTATTAATTTCTTTCTACCCAGAGCTTTACACAGTTCTGACACTGGACACTTAATGATTGCCTGTTATGTATCTGTGGAGTTTGTTTGTGGGAAAGTTTGCTGGCTTCAATTTGTGGAAAAGAACCAATAAAAAGATAAATGTATGTATGTATATACATACATATATAATCATATCATATATATTATAGCATACATATATAATGCATATATTCTGCCTTCCAGCCAGCACAGTGCATTACCAAAGGTACTCACCCCGATTAGAAGGCAGAACAAGGAAATGACCAGCGTCACATGCTTGGACTTGAGTCTTGTCGTGTGACTTGGACAAGTAACTTAGACTTTTGGAGTCCATAAAAAAGAAGATACTGAAAGCATTTATCTCACAGGCTGTTGTCAAGATTAACTGCAGTAAAACACTGGCACATAACACGTACTCAATAAATATCACAGTTATTGTCCCAATGCCCCTCTATGACCTCTTGTTAGAGTTAACAGCCCACATGTGAGTCATCACACAAATAGTGAACCACCACCTGACTTGCTAGGAAGCCAAGGGGTGGACTTTATCAGTTAGAAAGTTTTGATCTTTAGTATAGGTCAATAACCTGCTGATCAGCCGTATTTATAACAACATTTTGGTGGTCTCTGTCTTTAGTTACTTGGAGATGGTCTAATACAATCATCATCAGGCTCACATAGCAACTGCTGTTCAGTTGCTCAGTCATGTCCAGCTCTTTGGAACGCCACGCAACACACCAGGCTTCCCCGTCCTTCACCTCAAACTCATGTGCCTTGAGTTGATGACGCCATCCAACCGTCTCATCCTCTGCCATCCTCTGCCCTCAATCTTTCCCAGCAGCAGGGATTTTCAAATGAGTTCACACTTTCCATCAGGTGGCCCAAAGTTTTGGAGCTTCAGCATCAGTTCTTCCAATGAATATTGAGGATGGATTTCCTTTAGGACTGACTGGTCGATCTCCTTGCACTCCAAGGGACTCTCAAGAGTCTTCTCCAACACCACAGTTCAAAAGCATCAATTCTTTGATACTCAGCCTTCTTTATGGTCCAACTCTCACATCCATGACTACTGGAAAAGTTGTTTTAACTCTACAGGGATTTGTCGGTAAAGTAATGTTCCTGCTTTTTAATACGCTGTCTAGGTTTGTCATAGCTTTTCTTCCAAGGAGCAAGCATCTTTTAATTTCATGGTTGCAGTCACCATCTGCAGTGATTTTAGAGCCCAAGAAAATAAAGTCTGTCACTGTTTCCATTGTTTCCCATCTATTTGCCATGAAATGATAGGGCCAGATGCCATGATCTTAGATTTTCGAATGTTGAGTTTTAAGCCAGCTTTTTCACTATTTTCACCTTCATTGAGAGGCTCTTTAGTTCCTCTTGCAGCAACTGAGCTTGTCCAAACTGAAATGTGATGTCAATATAAAATATACTGGAGTCTGAAGATAATTTTTTAAAGAGTAAAATTTCTCATTCATATATTTTTATATTGATTAAATGTTTGGAATGGTAATTTGGATGTAAAGAGTTAAAATATAGTATTAAAATTTAGTTCACTATTTCCTTTTTAGATTGTTAAGTCTCCTTCATTCCATTCCATTGTATTTCATTATGTATATGGTTTATATTATATTTCTATTCGACAACATGAATCTAAGAGTTGAGCACACACTGCCCCCTTCCATCATGTTCCAGTCTCCCGCTCCTTAAAAAGCAATCATCCCCCACTACACTTCCATATAGTTCTCCCTCCAAATGTCCAATGCCATCCCCTTTCCCATATGTTGTCCATCAATGATCAGCAACCCTATTCCAAAGATAGCTTTGTTTAAATGTGTCTTGCTTCCCATGTTTTAGGAAAGTGCATGATTGGATTCTATTTATCATCCTCATAATCCAGCTAATTGTACAGAAATGGGTCAATAAACGGTTGAAAAATACTGTTTCAGTACTTTATTCAGCAGACAAATGAGTAAATATTTTGCAAACATTATAGTAAGATCAAGGCATTATGTTTGATGCTCTCGGTAATGCAATAATGAATAAGAGACAATGTTGCTTTCAAAGAACCTAGCATTCTTAATTAATACAAAAACATACGTTTTGCTCTGTGTCGTGTGGTACCTGAATATCTATCAATTGCCATTTCCAGAAGCTCTCTGCCTCATACCAGATGCCTCAGCAGTGCCAAACTACCAATGGAATCCTGGCCTTACCACCCTGTCTCACTGGAAGCTTTGCTAGGTTCATTCCTCTGCCTGGAATGCTTATTCCTCCCCCACTCCTCCACCCTTATCTCCAGGTTAAATGGGTTTTCAAGGCTCAGTGTTCCATCCCTTCCTCTAAGAAGCCATCCCTAATCCTCCAGCCAAGGCAACAACGGTCACTCCATTTTTCATACAATTGCTAGGCTTTATTGTTAATCTGTCACACTGGGTGGCAACTGGTTATTGACCATTCATATTGCTAAAGTATGAGCCATACATATGTCCAAAGAAGTTAGATGTTGAGTATATACTTAAAGACCAAAGTCCCAGCAGCCCCATATACCATAAACACAAACTCCTCTGGCAACTGATAAACCAATTACCCAGTAATTACTATTGGGGTGTAGGTATGATATAGAGAACAAAGGAAATTAATTTTAACATGAAACTGCATGACAACACATTAACAATCCTGCCAGATTCCTTGCCAGAACATCTCTGGTTTGGAGGGATGGATTAGAACTTGTCACACGCATGTTCACGGACTTTCTGATTTGGATTGCTTGAGAGTTCAGAAGATTAATGTCATCAATAGGAGTAGAAAAATGGACAGACTCATAAACTGAGAATTTTCATCACTCCTGCTGCAGCAGGAGCATCAGAGAACCGTTCTGTAAGCATATTTGCCAGGAGAGTTTCTAGAAGGACGAGAGAAGGACCAAAGTATGAAGGGGTTCCTGTACTCAGAGACAGAGACAAAGTCACATGGAGACGTGATGTTCTCTGAGCTCCACAAATAGCTCTTCTCTGTGCTATTTAAGTAGGGAGAGCAGTGAAAAGACTCTTATTCACTTGATTTCATTTTTTTGTGAGCTCTTACCCTATGTTCATTAGCTGATAGAGCCCTTACGGTGTGAGGTCTGTCTGGGGCCATTGTAGAATGCACATTGTCACCAAGATCTGCTGTGTGGGACTTGTTAGCATAGATATTATTTAGCTAAATAGCTCTTAATGGTTCCTTCAGAGCCCGCTGCATCTGTTGGGTGATTCATTTTATAGCTGGGGACTTTAAAAAATTCTATTTTTTAACTTACTCAACCCTAGTGACCTGTCTCTCAACCAGGGAGGTTAATAGAGTATTGTTGTGTTCAGAAGAGATTTTAAATAATTCCTAATGTATCCTGGAGGAAGCAAAAGCATCAGAGTGCAGTATTATTTTATTCCCATTTTGTTTGAAGAGTCATTAAAAAATATATTATTTTTTCAAACAAACTGCTTCAAGGGAAAAGAAATTTGAATTACATCAAATGCCTGGTTCTTTTGAAAATTACCTGTTGAATTCAAACAACTGAAGGCTGATGTGAATTTATTTTCACAAATCAGTGGGTGCCTCTGGGGACAAGTGGACTGAGGTTCTGAGAGGTCCATCCAGTGAGTCCTATTGCAATAAAGCAGGCTTGACTAGCAGATCAAGGGTTTCAGTTTGCTGCAGGCAATGCCATAATATGTCATTTAAGAACTCCCCAGCATCTCAGGGCTGGGCCAGCTGTGGCAGGCGCTCTGTGATGGCAACAGCAGCATCTCATCAGGTAAATCATTTTGCTTGTGAAATGCAAATATTCAATGATGACAGATGGGGCTTGGAAGGAGGGCCCCTTTAATAATTCTATATTTCCATCAACTATTCTGTCTTCAGTAGAGGAGAGCTTTGAATATGGCGGATATTGGAGCCCCACGTGGTCAAGGGATGTTTGTGTCCAGATTCCTTTACCAGGCATGCTTTAAGATAAAACTAAAATCTCTCAAAAATGAATCCCCAGAAGTGTGTCTGATGACAAAACCCATCCATGGCTCCAGAGGAGGTCTCAGAGCCCCCACTTCAGGTACACTGTCTGGCTGACTTTTTGAGGGAGAGTAATTCTGTGTATTTGGAAGTACTTTTGTCTTGAGAACTGACAACTTCAGCTCCTTCCCAGGAAGCTACATACTACTTATGAACCCAACAGCCATTTTCCTTTGTCAGTTGGTTCTGATAGAAAATACGCAGGGGATTCAGTGAAATAGAGTGGTTAGTAGCCCAGGAAAGAGAGAGAAATTGAATCAGATTCTCATTTCTGCCACTTACAAGTTCTATGAACTTAGACAAGTTATTTTAACTTCTCTCCCATCTAAATTTACTCATTTGCAAATCGAGGATAATACTATCTAATTCACAGGGCTGCTATGTGAGATAGTGTGTATAAAATGCTTAATGAAGTGTTGCTTATGAAGTAAGTGCTAAAAACTATCATCGGTCCTTCACAGGGCCTTACTTGACCAGCAGCAAAATGCAGGGTTTTTAGGATGGCCATTAAAAGGCAAAGGGTATGTGTCTGCTGTTGCTGCTGCTGCTGCTAAGTCGCGTCAGTCGTGTCCGACTCTGTGTGACCCCATAGACGGCAGCCCACCAGGCTCCTCCGTCCCTGGGATTCTCCAGGCAAGAACACTGGAGTGGGTTGCCATTTCCTTCTCCAATGCATGAAAGTGAAAAGTGAAAGTGAAGTCGCTCAGTCGTGTCCGACTCCCAGTGACCCCATGGACTGCAGCCTACCAGGCTCCTCCGTCCGTGGGATTTTCCAGGCAAGAGTACTGGAGTGGGGTGCCATTGCCTTCTCCATGTGTCTAGTTAGCACTAAATGTTCTTACAAAAAAGGAATATATAAATAACTCCACCTGCTTTCTAGAATGAGTCAGCAAACTTTCTCTGTAAAGGGTCAAATAGCAAATATGTTAGGCTTGTGGCTACCCAACCCTGTCTTCGGTAGTGGCATGAAGGTAATCTTCGATGTTACGTGAGTAAACAAGGGTGGCTGTGTTCTCAAAAACCTTTATGTGCAAATCAGGCATCAGCTGGACTTCGTAGTTTTGATAACTCCTGTTATAGACTAGAAATAATTGTTTCTTGAAGGACAATGGCCAATAATTCCAGGAACAATGACCAAAATCACATCCTATTACAAACTCCATTCTTTCATCCACACTTTAACACATACGGTAGAATATTTGGTTGATCCGTCACATAGAGGCTTTGTAGCCTACATTTTCAAAGTCACTGCTAATAAGTAATAAACAGTAATACTGTTGATTACAGTCCACTTTAATGTACATACAGTAGTACTGCTATGGACAGTGATAAAATTTAGTGGGCTAGGTATGAACAGCTATAGAGATGAGATAAAAAAGAAATAAAAACTTGGTTAAAAACCACCCTTTGCACAGGAAAATGAGATGGTCTATACCCCAGGGAATTTATACAATGAGCTATTGATTCTACTGACTTCGGGTGAGTATATTTTAAAAGTCCTAGAAAACTTAGAAGGCACAGTGAGAACTGGGAGTTTTAACAACATCAAAAAACACACAGAGATAAATATTCAACTGATCTTCAAAAGAGGTATGACCTTAGAAATCACTCTGGGATAAATTCCAGCTGAGCTTACACATACAAATGAATTTTGTGAAAAGGGAAATGATCATATTTAAATTCAGTCTCTTCCCTGATTATGTCAGGAGGGAAAAAAAGAATGCAATGTTTTAATTAGGTTTTTACGTTAATTAATGAGCTAGCTGTTTTTTTCTTTTAAAAAAAAAAACTGAAACTGGTTTTTTTTAAAGGAGTTCAACTTTTTTTTCAATTTTATAGTTTGACAATTTATTACTTTGAAATGCAAATTGGATCAAATCCCACTCCCCATATACTTCAATAGCTTGTCTTCACTCGGTTCTCGGAATAAAGACCACACACATAACCTGGTCCATGCGTGTACTTAGTCCCCAAAGACATCCTCCTCTAGCTTCAACTTCCATCATCCTCCCCCCGGCTCCTGGAGTCCCAACCACACACACACACACACACACACACACACGCACACACACACACACATACACACACAGTCTTGATCTATTTAACCTCTGCTCCTCACTTAGGCCTCTGCTCAAATCATTCCTCTGTGAGCCTTTCCTGAGACCAGTTAACTGTCACAGAATCTGTCTCTAACTTATTGCAGTTTTCCATTGTACATTCACTGTGTGTATGAGTTTAGTTGGTCATGTCCAACTCTCTGTGGCCCCATGGACTGCAACCATGGCTCCTCTGTCCATGGAATTTTCCAGGTAAGAATATTGGAGTGGGGTGCCATTTCCTACTCCAGGGGATCTTCCCAACCTAGGAATCAAACCTACATCTCTTGTGTCTCCTGCATTGGCAGGCAGATTTTTTACCACTAGCACCACCTGGGAACTGCACTCTTGCATCTTACTTCATCTTGCCTCTTTCCCTTCCACGATGGGGGTTTCTCTTCTTTAAGGAGTGGGAGCTCAAGGGAAGGGGCTCCAGAACTGACTTCTCAAATCTTCAAGCTCCAACTCTGGTCCTGAAGCAGCCTTCACTTTTTCTGACAGTCCTCAGAAAGTGTGCCGTGTGTGGATTTTGCATCTCTAAATGGGAGTGAAGACCTAGGCAAATTGGTTTTGTGAGACACAAAAAACCCAGAGAGATTGAAGTTATCTCCCGTGGCCAAGGCCTTTACAACACACTAAGGCCCTGAAGATGTGTTGTACTGAGAAATGTTTTCCCTCAATAGTCAAGTAGATTTTTCAAAAATATTGAGGCTTTTCCCCTTCCTTGGTCATTTCTCTATTGTAACGTTAAGAGTCATATCACTTATACAGCTCTGTTGAAGAGAACTCTGTCTATCTGCCCCTGGGGCGGCTATGCTGGCATGGTAAACTTCGACCCAGCGTGTAATGTATGGTCTCATTTTAAATTCTGCAAAATGCCGATTTATCTGATTTTTACCAGAGCAGAGAGATAAGGCAGTTACCCCCATGCAGCTCGACATCTCTATATCTTTGATATTGAACCTCAGGGAAGATAGGCGCACGAGCCTCGAAAAGGAGGCCGGGGCTGACACACGTGTGAACAAGAAAACACAAGAGAGGAGACACACGCAATCTCTCGTGTGTTGCGCGTGTGTGTGTTGGGCGGGAGATGAATAATGTTAATAGCAATTTGCATCCCTATTGATTTAACGCGGGAGAAATAGGATTCTCCCCAGGTGTCCCGGATCCATTTAGGTGGGATTCTAGCGACCTCCAGTGGAGAATTCATAGAATTGCTCTCATTGCCTGAACACAGACCTTCTTCACTTTGGGGTGTCTTGTGATAAATATTGGAGAAGGCAATGGCACCCCACTCCAGTACTCTTGCCTGGAAAACCCTATGGACGGAGGAGCCTTGAAGGCTACAGTCCATGGGGTCGCTAAGAGTCGGACACGACTGAGCGACTTCACTTTCACTTTTCACTTTCATGCATTGGAGAAGGCAATGGCAACCCACTCCTGTTCTTGCCTGGAGAATCCCAGGGACAGAGGAGCCTGGTGGGCTGCCATCTATGGAGTCGCACAGAGTCGGACACGACTGACTCGATTTTGCAGCAGCAGCAGTAGTAGCAAGCAGTGATAAATATCTGGGGCTGTCTTTACAACTTGGGTTTCCCTGGTGGTTCAGACAGTAGACAATCTGCCTGTAATACAGGAGTCGGGGTTCAATTCCTGGGTCGAGAAATTACCCTGGAGAAGGAAATGACAACCCATTCCAGTATTCTTGCCTGGAGAATTCCATGGACAGAAGAGCATGGTGGGCTACAGTCCATGGGGTTGCAAAGAGTCAACACGACAGAGCGACTTCCATTTACTTTTACAACTTGAATGGAATGTAGTTAGCTTATGCATATAATTTCAAGATAATTCATAAAAATCTTAATTTAAACTGTAATTTAAACTAAAAATCCAAGGTAAGTAGTTTTTTAATTAAAATATTTTAAAATAAAACTCAAAATTCAAAAAAATTAATAAATAAAATAAAATAAGTAAATAAACATTTTTACATATAAATATAGTAATTAAGTAAATAAACATATATTTATATATCAAAATGCAAATTGTTTTGCTGTATATATAACAAAACAATGTAAGTATGTAAATGTCCAGGTCCAAGTGTTCTAGAAGATATAATTATTGGAAACTCCCATTAGTCAGAACCAACAGTAATATGACAGTCATACAGGCTGTAGAGGATACGTTCTACGTGGTATCATAAGTACCACCAGCAGCATTACTACATGTTATGCAGGGTGTTTTTTGTTTGTTTTTAGTAAGTAGAAAAAAAAATCTGGTAAGATTGAACAAAACTAAAGAACAATTTTCCTTTGGATTTGCACGGAACCTTCTTTCTTAGGAAATTTAGACTATATTAAAATTTTGCAAAACATCCTTTATGTTCTTACGGTAAATGGAGTTAGGATGGAGGCTCCTCAGATAACCGTTGATATAAATGGGCTTTTTGCCTGTTCTGGAGCAATTTTCCAAAGCTGTAGGTAAAACTGCAACGATTCTTTGTCATGCTGGGTGGAACAGTGTATTTCAGAATATTTAACAATTCTAGTCCCTACCCACAAATACCAATAGGGCCCCTCAATCACTGTGAGGATCAAAAATACTCCAGTGAAAAGAAGCATCTTTGTAAAGTGTGACCCCAGACCTTCTTCTGATGCTGGGGAAACTCCTGCCATGCTGATGCTGGGGAAGTTCCTGCCACATGAGAACCTCCAGCTAGGGCTTTCTCTAAGATTTGGCAATGTGATGTTCTGATCTTTGCCTCCCACTATGGGGGACTCTTGAGAAGCTAGGCAGGAAATTCCAGAGGGAGTTGGAAGAAAGCCAAAGAAGATGAGGGCTGGTGAAGAGTGGAGCATGTTTAGGGTCAGATCCGTCTGGCTCCAAGCTTCCCTGGTGGCTCAGAATCTGCCTGCAATGCAGGAGACCTGGGTTCAACCCCTGGGTCGGGAAGATCCCTTGGAGAAGGAAGTAGCAACCCACTCCAGTATTCTTGCCTGGGAAATCCCATGGACAGAGGAGCCTGACGGGCTACAGTCCATGGGGTCACAACAGCTGGACACGACTTAGTGACTAAATCAGCATTACACCACCACCAGACTTGGATCTCACTGCTGCCTCAGTAGCCCATGAGGTGAGATGTCAGGCTCTGAAACCTGGCCCTCTATCTGCCAGCACCCACATCTTCAGCTCTGCACTAGAAAGGCACCCCTGGTCTCCCACGCCTAGACATCTTAAAATTTTTCCTTGAAGGCCTTTCAGAGCACACCTATCTGATTCTTAATTCTGGACACTCTGTGTCTGACAAAACCAAAGATAAACTCAGTAGAGACGATTTGCTATTGATAATAAGTACGATGATCCAAGAGTAGATTTGTTTGCCTGTTTGTTTTATATTGATGGCCCATTTTAAGCCAGAATTCCATAAAAGTGTAGTAAAAAGAACACTGGTTTGAATGGCTATTCATAGATATTTATCAGAAAAACATAGTGTTCCTTGTCAAATAAGACCAGAAAAATGCTGGCTTAAACAAATTGTAGCAGGTATAAGTTTTGCAAAGGGCTGTGCAAAATGTGTAACAGTTTTCTAAAACTGAATGTTAACTTTCTAACTCCCTACTCATTCTGACAGTGCAAGGGAGACATCATCGCAGCAAATGTTCTCAGTCATTTCAGCACTTTCCCCTTCTCTAGTTCATCTTCTGGGGTGATTTAAAATCATGGAGGGGCCTTCCTTCTGCCGGCTCTGTTGGAGCCCAAGTGACCAGACTTCAGACTCTGCCCTTGGTGATGTCCGCTGCTGATGGACAGGTCCCGTCTGTTCTGTGGCTTCACTTGTCTTCTGGAAGCCTTGGCATCTGCATCCTGTCATCTCTCTGTGTGCCCTTTGTTGGGAAAGCCTGTCTCAACTTTCCCAAGGCTTTCCCCAGAGCAGACACTCTCAGCTCCTTTGCCCACCCCATAAGGAGACAGAGTCTTTACCATCTGAGCCACCAGGTAAACCCATGAGAAGCTCCAGGACATTTGATAGCTTCAATCCTCTCCAGGCTATCCCCTGCAATAGAGGCCCAAGGCTCTGTCCTCTGGAACCTCCACACGTATCTAGATCTCTGTTATCCCACCCTCCAGACCACGCTTCACATGGTCTTGGCTTGTGGGATGATGGACCGGAGTGTCCTTTCTCAGAAAAATCCCACCAGTAGCTGCCTCTAATGTTGTCCCCTCAGACTGACAGGCTGGGGCCTGGGACCCTTTGCTGCAGTGCTGCAATGCTTGCACCTGGACACATCTCACCTCAAGCAACAAAATACAGAGAAACCATATAGGACTAAAAATAACTACATGTATGTAGCCGCTGGGGCAAATTCTGGACCAAGGATACAAAAAAGATTGAAACCCCCTACTGCCACTTCTGAAGAGCCAGGAGCAAACAGGGTACTGCACATGCCCTCTGCACTCAACACCACTGAAGGAGTGGGCAAACCACCCGAGCCACCGCTCCACTCTGCCCCAGACTCATCCCTACCCTCACCTCATATAAGCAATAAGCTCACCACCCGCTCCCAGGGAGTGAGCAAGCAAGGGAACCTTGTTTGTTCTTGCTCCCTGCTGCTGCAGCAGGGGCCCCAGAAAGGCCTTGCCTGGATTTCTTGTCTGGTCTGGCCTCTAGTCAATTTCTATTGATTGGGGAAGGCCAAGAACCCTGGTGGGTATCAAGACTCCAAAAAAAAAAATCCTTTTCTAGTCCCGAAATGATTTTTAATCCCCTAAACCTGTGGCCTGAAATTGGCTTGGCAAATAATCTTTTACCTTCCAAGCCAACTGATGAGAGTGGTGATTCAGATGATTTTGACCCTTGGGGGACAATGTTCAGAGACGTTTTTTATTGTCACAACTTCTTGGAGGGCGGGCGGCATGGCCTCCAGTGAGTAGAGACCAAGGACGCTGTTAAACTTCCTTCAGTGCAGAGGACGGCCCTCCACAGGGAGTTCTCCTGCTCCCTGCCACTTGAGTGAGGTCGAGACACACTCTGGCTTAGACTGAGAAACTTGGACTCCTTATTTTGTTTCTATATCAGAGAGAAAAGGAATCAATTCACTGTTTTAAATTTCTGGCCTAATATTTTGTTCTAGTCGGTGACCACACTCCTAGCTGCCAACTGTCATTTAACAGCCATGTTAACAATTTCGACTGGACACTGGAAAATGCAGACACAAGCAGTTTGAGCAGAGACTGGGCTTTTCTAATCTTCCTGATCGCGTGCTAACACATGCTATCTCCTCTGCCGTCTTTGTGCATCCTCAGTCAGACAGCGGAGGCAGGAGGGGCAGCCTTTTTTTGTCTTTGCATTGCTCTCTGAAACCTGGAAGCCAGGCCTGTGGGAACAGCATTCGGCAGCCCTCAAACCAACCGGGTTTCTCTTTCAGGAGGAGCAGGCAAGAGGCTGTGTTCTGAGGCATATAGACCTGGGCCTGAATCCAGAGCTGCATGCTTCATGGTGTAACTGGCAGGCACCACAAAGCTTCATGCTCCCCTCAACATACCCGGAAGGCGAATGGAGGTGGTTCATCTGTGTGATGCAGAAATTTAGGGGCTTGTAGAAGTTTTGGAGGGTCTCAGTCTTGAACCTGTGAAGTCAAGTGGGCCTCAGAAATCATTACTACCAACAAAGCTGGTGGAGGTGATGGAATTCCAGCTGAGCTATTTCAGATCTTTTTTTTTTTTTTTTTAAATAAAATAATAACTTTGTCACTTTTTGCCATGTCTTCGAACTTGGACTTTTCCTTGGCCGACATGGTCTTCCATCTCTCGGAACATTTCTTGGAAAACTCTGCGAAATTGACTGAGGAGTCGGGATGCTTCTTCTTGTGCTCCTCGCGGCAGGTCTGCACGAAGAAGGCGTACGAAGACATCTTGCCCCGCGGCTTGTTGGGGTCGCCCTTCCCCATGATGCTGCTGCTGCGGCGGAGGCGGTGTGTCCACCTGGCAAAAGATTTTCCTCAGAGTTCCGCGCAGCGGCCGCGTCTGACCGCTACGCTGCTTCCCCGGCTCCGGCGTGAACTGGTTCTTCCTATTTCAGATCTTAAAAGATGACGTTGTTAATGTGCTTCACTGGGTACACCAGGAAATTTGGAAAACTCAGCAATGGCCACAGGACTGGAAAAGATCAGTTTTCATTCCAATCCTAAAGCAGGGCAGTGCCAATGAATGTTCAAACTACCACACTCCTTTCACATGCTAGCAAACTAATGCTCAAAATGTTTCAAGCTAGGCTTCAACAGTATGTGAACCGAGAACTTCCAGATGTACAACATGGGGTCGCAGAAGAGTCGGTCATGACTTAGTGACTGAAAAACAACCCTTCAACCAGACAAGTTCTGATTTCTAACCTTTTACATGTTGGACTTATGAGATCAAATTGAAAGAAATAACTCCAAGTATAAAGAAAGGCAGAAAGACAGCCTAGAAAATGTGGCTATGGCGTCACCTTCTCCAAAGGACACGTGGAGGCTCATGCCCCCTTTCTCTCCTAGAGCACACAGCCCAGCTCGGAGGGGGCATGTGCAATCCCCCTCATGGGAGCATGAGGCGCCAAGAGTAGAGACGAGAGAGCTGGGGAAGGCCTCAGGGCCAGAGCCACAGGGAGAGTCCATCCAGCCTCCGTCCTGGGCCCACCCAGGCAAGATCCCCACCCCACGTGTGTCTGCATCCTGAGCTGGTCTGAGCAGCCCTGCGCATCCTGAGGGAGTGTGGAGGACAGCGGAAAGAGGCTCGTGTCCTTGGGTGTCCTCTTGCCAGCACCTGCCACCTCTGCAGAGGCAGAGGAGGACTCAGCCGTGCGGCGGCTATGGCTCCCAACGTCCAGGGCACGCTTGTGTCGCCAGGAGCATCTGTCTCAGCCATAACACTTTTAGGCTGGTGGTTTTGTTTACATGACCCCAAACAATGAGTCTGAGTAAGATCGTCACACAAAGACTGATGGGGTAGGGCAATAAGGGGACAGAAAGAGCTGACATCTTTTAAACAAAGAATGTGATACAGCCTTAGATGGCTGAAGCCACACTGTAAGTTAATTGCAAAACACTTCTAGAGACTGGGCTTCCCTGGTGGCTCAGAGGTTAAAGCATCTGCCTGCAATGCGGGAGACCCAGGTTCAATCCCTGGGTCGGGAAGATCCCCTGGAGAAAGAAACGACAACCCACTCCAGTATTCTTGCCTGGAGAATCCCATGGATGGAGGAGCCACACTCCATGGGGTCGCAAAGAGTCGGACACGACTGAGCGACTTCACTTTCTAGAGACTTCCCATCCAGTGACGAGACAGCAAGAAAGTAGGCAAGGAATGAGTAGGGCTGCTTCTTAAATAAGATAAGTTTTTATGAGTACAGTGTTTACAGAGCTAGCAATAACAATGGGAAAAGGCACAAACTGATGCTCAACAGCCCTGCCATAGATAAAACCTGCCCCCTCCTTAACTAACAGGGTCTTCTACTGGCACAATTATACCCTTTGTGAGTTATCATCATCATCATCACTATTATTTTGCAGTGGTCCTTAATCCTGGCTGGTATAATAACCATGAAAGAGCTTGAAAAACATACCAACAACTCCAGTCCCCACCCAATAACTGAATTAAAATTTCAGAGAGGAGAGCCCAGGAATTCAATATTTTTTAACCTTCCCCTGAGATTCTAATGTGCCACCTGGGTTGAGAAGCACTGTTCTAGCTTTGCATATAAACATGCTAGATGACAGCATTTTAGAAATTTTATTGTCCAGAAAAAAAGAAGATTCCTTCTTTTGTTCCTTGGTTTTGTGACTCCATTGCAGTGCTTCTCAAACCTGGCTACACATTAGAATCACCTAGGGAGCTTTAAAAAAACGATCGTTGCCCTGGGCCCCACCCCAACCCAATTAAGTCAGAAACTCTGGGGTGGGAATTGGCATCAGCATTTTTTAAAAGCCCCCTCGATGATTGTAATGTGTGGCCAGGATTTCAAACCACTGCTCTCCTTGTAGGGGTCTCAACCTCGGCTGCGCATTGGAGTCATCTGGGAGATTTAAGAAACTACTAAGACCTGGGTACCATCTCCAAAGAGCCTGATTTAATTGGCCTGCTGGGAGATCTGGGCAACAGAAATTGTTAAAGCACTCCAGGTGATAATGGCGTGCAGTTAAGCTTGAGATCACTGGGTCTTCAGAAGGTTGAGCCAGAGAGAGACAGAGAGAGGGGCGGGGGAGGGAGAATTCCAGCAGTGTAACGTGATGAGAAAATGCAGAGGAACGGCTGAACTATTTTTAAACCATAGCTGTTACTGAATGCAAGTTCATGTGCCCCACACACAGTGAGACCAAACAAACCAGAACGTTGGAGTTTGAAGCAGAGAAAGGTTTATTGCAAGACCAAGCAAAGAGAATGAGCGGCTTATGCCCACAAATTTGGGCTGGGGGCTGCAGATTATGTGACTTTCTTCTAATCTGCTGGTGGTGAGGTAACAGGGCTATTTTCCAGGAATCTTGTGTTCAGTCTGAAGTCACTGTCCCCCACGTGGAAAAGGGCCTTAGAGCTCTTCTGCTCTCTTGCAGAAGAGCTCAAAGATACTGTTATGTATATTTTTTGAGGAGGAGTGAGAGTGCTGCTTTATTCCTGCAGTATTTTTTCTTGATTTCTCCTCCTTCATTTCTGCATTCCCTCACTTCTCTGTTTGAATGTACCCTTTGGAACTCAGGGAAGGTCTAGGAGGCTTAATGAAGCCTGTTTCTTATAGATAAGAAACAGGGGACATGGAAAGGATTTGAACCTGAGTGGGCCCTGCAGGTTCCTAATCAATTTCAAAGCCATTTCTTCTTTCTGATCTAATAAGTATGATTGGCTCTGTGGCACCAGAGAACAAGAAATGTGATGTCCTTTCATTGAGTTTGGCTCAAGCCTGGGTTGGTGGCCAGTTTGATGTCCATCCGTCAAGGCTCCTTCCCACTTTCACCCTCCCTGAAAGATGCTGAGTACCAAAGACATCCATTTCAACAGGGTGGTTGGAGCATCTTCCCAAATAATGTTTCTGTCTACATAACCCATCCCCCTTGCTCTTTTCTCAGATTTCCAGTTCTACTCAGGATGGCTGTGTGCGCCTCAAATCCTCTTTCCCAGCTTCTCCTAGAAGTGGCATGTGTCAGCTCTGGTCAGTAAGGAAATTGTTAAGACATTTTCATTTTCTTATCTTGAGCTCTGGTAAGATAGAGAATGGCTGACCAGAGGTGAAGCAGGTCTAAAGCAACAATTCAAGAAAACCCACAGCCAAGGATGGCCAAGCAGAAGGACTGAAGAGTTAGGACGGGGTGCCTTCATGGGGCCGCAGCATCAGCCGTGGTCTGGAACCCGGTCTGTTCCTAACTTTGTCATTGTTCTGCACTGGTGATGTGATGGCACCGGGGAGTGCTAGGTGTTCGCCCTCTGTCTAGTTGACAAGTTGCTTTCCATGTGGGGAATTTTGTTATCTGAAGGATTCAAGCTCTTTCCATCATTTCAGCCCACCATCAGTGATGTATCTGGGATGTCACCCCTCATGATGCAAGACGGCTGCTGAAGCTCCATGCAACACACATTCTTATATTACAGTGTCCAGTGTGGAAAGGGAAGGGACACTCTCAACATGCAGGTGAAAACTATTTTCTAGAAGTCTTCAGTAAACTTCCTCTTAGGCACTGTTAGTCATAATTAGGTTGTTTACCCGGCCCTATGTCAGTTGTTGGCAAAGGAACATGAGATTACCATGACTGGCTTAGACCAACCATGTATCTTCCACTGGACTGTAGGAAGAACCCACCAACTGGGCATGCTGCTGCTCCAAACCTTAACTAAGTTGGGTTTCTTTTACTGATAGCAAGCAACAGGCTCTGCCACAAGGGGCCAAGCTGGTGATAAGGGAAGAAAGGGTGTTAGAGGCAGAGAGAAAAGGATATACCAAGATAAAGACACAGGAAAACACATGTTGATTGCAGGCAGCAATAAACTATTTACTTTGTTCACATAAAGTCACGCCCCCCTGCAAGAAATATAGTCCCCAAGAAAGGGACTCATAGAAGTTGGGTCAAAGACACAGCATAGAGCTTCTTGATTGGCCATGACAGTGACCTCTTTATTAGTTATCATGCAGACCCAGTACACTATGCCTTTGTGATTAGCAAGGGGTCATTTAGATGATATGGCATTGTGTGGTCAGGACAGCACCAGCTCCAAAGGGAAGCATGCTAGGTAAGGGGCCGTTTCACTGTCGTGACATCAGCTCAGAGGTCCTACAGGCCCACAACTTACTGATTAGGGCCTGACCCACACAGTCCCTTTCAAACTCCTGACACTTTTGGCCTTCCTTATTCTAATGGAATCCCTCTCAGCCTTGGACAGATTCTCTTAAAACCAAACTTATTAACATACTTTTTTTTGTCTAATAATGACTTTAATTAGCCACGGTTGCATTTAAATTGCTTCTGCATTTAAATTATTTATTCTAATAAAAAAATCCAAAATAATTTTTAACTGCTTGGCTCAAAGATGTTTCCTGCAATGCTTTTATGACACTGAAAAAATTGCAATGAGGTCCATAAAGAATAATGGTTAACTGAGTTACATTTAACCGTGGGATGGTTATTTAACTTACTTAACTTATATGCAGAGCATGTCATGAGAAATGCTGGACTGGATGAAGCACAAGCTGGAATCAAGACTGCTGGGAGAAATATCAATAACCTCAGATATGTAGATGACACCACCCTTATGGCAGAAAGTGAAGAGGAACTAAGGAGCCTCTTGATGAAAGTGAAAGAGGAGAGTGAAAAATTTGGCTTACAACTCAAAATTCAGAAAACTAAGATCACAGCATCCGGTCCCATTACTTCACGGCAAATAGATGGGGAAACAGTGGAAACGGTGGCTGACTTTATTTTGTGGGGCTCCAAAATCACTGCAGATGGTGATTGCAGCCATGAAGTTAAAAGACGCTGACTCCTTGGAAGGAAAGTTATGACAAACCTGGACAGCTTATTAAAAAGCAGAGACATTACTTTGCCAACAAAGGTCCATCTAGTCAAAGCTATGTTTTTTCCAGTAGTCATGTATGGATATGAGAGTTGGACTATAAAGAAAGCTGAGTGCCGAAGAATTGATGCTTTTGAACTGTGGTAGAGAAGACTCTTGAGAATCCCTTGGACAGCAAGGAGATCCAACCAGTCCATATTAAAGGAAATCATTCCTGAATATTCATTGGAAGAACTGATGCTGAAGCTGAAACTCCAATACTTTGGCCACCTGATTTGAAGACTGGACTCATTTGAAAAGACCCTGATGCTGTGAAAGATTGAAGGTGGGAGGAGAAGTGGACAACAGAGGATGAGATGGTTGGATGGCATCACCGACTCAATGGACATGAGTTGGAGTAAGCTCCAGGAGTTGGTGATGGACAGGAAGCCCTGGCGTGCTGCAGTCCATGGTGTCACAAAGAGGCAGACAACTGAGCAACTGAACTGAACTGATGGAATGGAATAATAACTTAGTTATAAATACTTAACTGTTAAAATTTAACTGTATAGAACCATGAAAAGATATTTATGGCATATGGTTAAGTTAAACAAAACTTGATCATATGAAAGGCCAAGATTGTTAGGTCTTCTCTGTTTACTACCACAAGTGGAGGAGGTGGAAAGGCCAGTACTCATATGCACAACTATTTTTCAGGACTGTTATAACAAAGTATCATAGACTGTGTGGATTATAAACTATAGACAGTTATTTCTCGCAGTAGCAGAGATGCAAGTCCAAGATCAGGGAGCCAGGGTTGTGTTCTGGAAAGAACACTCTTCCAGGTGCAGACAGCCAACTCTTTGCTGTGTCCTTACACTAAAGAATGGGCACAGGAACTCTTGCGGGGAGAGGGGTACTCAATAAGGGCACTAATCCCTTGCAAGCGAACTCCACCTTTGCGACCTAGTCACTTCCCGAAGACCCTCTGAGTATCATCAGCTTGGGACTTAGTTTACAACATACAGATTTGCTGGGGACACAAATTTTCAGTCTTCAACAGCCCCATTCAAATTCCAGGGTCTGATGTACAAGATTAACGCCTTGTTGTGGCAGAGGAAGGAGAAAGGAAAGAGGAGGGGATGGGTTTGAGAGAAGAATCTGAAGTGACCTATGATAAGGAGGCTGCTGTTATTCAGTTGCTCAGTCGTGTCCAACTCTTTGTGACCCCATGGGCTGCAGCATTCCAGGGTTCTCTGTCCTTCACATCTCCAGAAGCTTGATCAAACTCATGTCCATTGGGTCCATGATGCCATAATGACAGTAGATAGCTTTGTCTTGTTCAAGTGTACTGACTCTAAGTCATTGATATTGTTATATGGAGACATAATCATTTGAAAAGAGCTTTCTGAAGTTAGCATGTTCTGTTAGCCTTAGAATTTTCCAGTTTCATAGAGGTTTGTCCATTCTAGGATACTAGGGAAGGAAACTAAATGTCTTGTTTGGTTGTGGTGGTGGTTTAGTTGCTAAGTTGTGTCCGACTCTTGCAACCCCGTGGACTGTAGCCTGCCAGGCTCCTCTGTCCATGGGATTCTCCAGGTAAGAATACTGGAGTAGGTTGCCATTTCCTTCTCCAGGGGATCTTCCTGACCCAGGAATCAAACCTGGGTGTCCTGCATTGCAGGCAGATGATTTACCAACTGAGCTATGAGGGAAGCCCCAAATGTCTTGTTTGTAAATCAACAATAGTGAAATCTCAGAAATACTTTGGAAATGCTAATATTATTATACGTTGATGTACATTTGATTTAGGTCAGACCTGAATGGTCTAGTGATTTTCCTTATTTTCTTCAATTTAAGTCTGAATTTGGCAATAAAGAGTTCACGATATGAGCCACAGTCAGCTCCTGGTCTTGTTTTAGCTGACCGTATAGGGAGATGGTGATGGACAGATAGGCTGCTATGGACGGGGAGCTTGATGGTGTGCTGCGATTCATGGGGTCACAAAGAGTCGGACATGACTGAGTGACTGAACTGAACTGAATAGTCAGATGTATTTTTGCATCTTCAGCTGCAAAGAATATAATCAATCTGACTTCGGGATTGACCATCTGGTGATGTCCATGTGTAGATTCTTCTCTTGTGTTATTGGAAGAGGATATTTGCTATGGCCAGTGCGTTCTCTTGGCAAAACTGTTAGCCTTTGAACTGCTTCATTTTGTACTCCAAGCCAAAATTTGCCTGTTACTCCAGGTATCTCTTGACTTCCTACTTTTGCATTCCAGTCCCCTATAATAAAAAGGACATCTTTTGGGGGTGTTAGTTCTAGAAGGTCTTGTAGATCTTCATAGAACCATTCAACTTCAACTTCTTCTGCATTAGTAGTTGGGGCATAGACTTGGATTACCGTGATATTGAATGGTTTGCACTGGAAATGAACAGAGATTGTTCCGTAATTTTTGAGATTGCATCCAACTACTACATTTCAGACTCTTTTGTTGATTGTGATGGCTACTCCATTTCTTCTAAGGGATTCTTGCCCGTTGTAGTAGATACAATGATCACTTGAGTTAAATTCACCCATTCCAGTCCATTTTAGCTCACTGATTCCTAAAATGTCGATGTTCACTCTTGCCATCTCCTGTTTGACCATTTCCAATTTGCCTTGATTCATGGACCTAACATGCCAGTTTCCTGTGCAATATTGCTCTTTACAACATCAGACTTTACTTCCATCACCAGTCACATCCACAACTGGGTATTGTTTTTGCTTTGGCTCCATCTCTTCATTCTTTCTGGAGTTATTTCTCCACTGATCTCCAGTAGCATATTGGGCACCTAGCAACCTAGGAAGTTCAAAAAAAAAAAAAAGCAAGAGGGTTCCAGAAAAACATCTACTTCTCCTTTATTCACTACATCAAAGCCTTTGACTCTGTGGATAACAACAAACTGTGGAAAATTCTTGAATAGATGGGGATACTAGACCAGCTTACCTGCCTCCTGAGAAATCTGTATGCAGGTCAAGAAGCAATAGTTAGAACTAGACATGGAACAACAGACTGGTTCCGAATCAGGAAAGGAGTACGTCAAGGATGTATATTGTCACCCTGCTTATTTAACTTGTATACAGAGTACATCATGCGAAAGACTGGGCTGGATGAAGCACAAGCTGAAATCAAGATTGCTGGGGGAAATACCAATAACCTCAGATATGCAGATGATACCACACATATTGCAGAAAGTGAAGAACTAAAGAGCCTCTTGATGAAAGTGAAAGAGGAGAGTGAAAAAGTTGGCCTAAAGCTCAACATTCAGAAAGCTAAGATCATGGCATCCGGTCCCATCACTTCATGGCAAGTAGATGGAGAAACAATGAGAACAGTGACAGACTTTATTTTGGGGAGCTCCAAAATCACTGCAGATGGTGCAGTGATTTTAAAATTAAAAAACGCTTGCTCCTTGCAAGAAAAGCTATGACCAACTTAGACAGCATATTAAAAAGCAGAGACATTACTTTACCAACAAAGATCCGTCTAGTCAAAGCTATGGTTTTTCCAGTAATCATGTATGGATGTGAGAGTTGGACTATAAAGTAAGCTGAGTACCAAAGAATTGATGCTTTTGAACTGTAGTGTTGGAGAAGACTCTTAAGAGTCCCTTGAACTGCAAGGAGATCCAACCAGTCCATCTTAAAGGAAATCATTCCTGAATATTCATTGGATAGAATGATGCTGAAGCTGAAACTCCAATATTTTGGCCACCTGATTTGAATAATGGACTCATTTGAAAGGACCCTGATGCTGGGAAAGATTGAAGGTGTGAGGAGAAGGGGATGACAGAGGATGAGATGGTTGGATGGCATCACTGACTCGATGGACATGAGTTTGAGTAATCTCTGGGAGTTGGTGATGGTCAGGGAAGCCTGGCGTGCTGCATTCCATGGGGTCACACAGAGTCAGACACAACTGATCTACTGAACTGAACTGATTGTATATTTAAGTGGAAGAAAATAGGAATTGAAAAAGTGAGCTAAAATACCTTGGATTATAAGATGCATCCCAATTTCAGACATGCTAATATGTGAAAATATGTACATCATAAAGGCAAAAAAAAAAAAAATGAGACTACAAATGTGAGCTTTTACTGAGTCTATTACATACCAGACATTTTATATTCATTCTTTAAACACTCGCGACATTTATATATGGTGTGCTCTGTTATGTTCATTTTATGCATCAGGAAATTAAAGTACAGAGAAATTAAGGAACTTACATACCTTGTTAAATAGTGAGTGATATATGAGACCATGATTCCAACCAAGTTCAGTCTGACATTTCTCATTATACCATACTGCTCTCAGTGATTTTGCAAATACTTTTCCTTTGGGGGAGAAAAAACCAAAAAGAGTTGTAGGAAGTTCAACTTGCCCTTATAGATACTCAGCTGCACCACCTGGACAGTAAGAGATGGCTCAGGATCACCATTTTGCAGCACCTGGGTATCAATAGATCTAGGCAATAATCATCAAAAATATTATGGACCCTCCAGTGGAAATACACAAATCACCTCTAAAGCAGTTTTAACAACAACAACAAGATTACATCCAAATTTGGTCAATCTTCTAGGTCTAGGCACTAATCTTAGAAAATATAGGAAACAGAGTAATACATTAACATCACCACAGGAATGAAAACAGAAGCCCAGCCCATGAGAAAATCTATAGGACAAGCAACTGGTTTTTTTCCCCACAAATTAGTTGTTAAGGGAAAAGGTGGGGCTACTAAAAGAGAATTAAGAGACTTATTAATCAACTACAAAGCACGGACTTAATTTCTATCCCTATTCAAAACAAACTGTAAAAAAAATATTATAAGACAATTGGAGGGATGCAAACACTAATTGGGGCTTACAAATAGCTGTGAAAAGAAGAGAAGTGAAAAGCAAAGGAGAAAAGGAAAGATATGCCCATTTGAATGCAGAGTTCCAAAGAATAGCAAGGAGACATAAGAAAGCCTTCCTCAGCGATCAATGCAAAGAAATAAGAGGTAAATAATTGAATGGGAAAGACTAGGATCTCTTCAAGAAAATCAGAGATACCAAGGGAGCATTTCATGCAAAGATGAGTGCAATAAAGGACAGAAATGGTATGGACCTAACAGAAGCAGAAGCTATTAAGAAGAGGTGGCAAGAATACACAGAAGAAGTATACAAAAAAGATCTTCATGACCCAGATAATCACAGTGGTGTGATCACTCATCTAGAGCCAGACATCCTGGAATGTGAAGTCAAGTGGGCCTTAGGAAGCATCACTATGAACAAAGCTAGTGGAGGTGATGGAATTCCAGTTGAGCTATTTCAAATCCTAAAAGATGATGCTGTGAAAGTGCTGCACTCAATATGCCAGCAAATTTGGAAAACTCAGCAGTGGCCACAGGACTGGAAAAGGTCAGTGTTCATTCCAATCCAAAGAAAGGCAATGCTAAAGAATACTCAAACTACCGCACAATTGCACTCATCTCACACGCTAGTAAAGTAATGCTCAAAATTCTCCAAGCCAGGCTTCAGCAATACGTGAACTGTGAACTTCCAGATGTTCAAGCTGGTTTTAGAAAAGGCAGAGGAACCAGAGATCAAATTGCCAACATCCGCTGTTGCTGCTGCTGCAGCTGCTAAGTCGCTTCAGTCATATCCGACTCTGGGACACCATAGACATCCGCTGGATCATTGAAAAAGCAAGAGAGTTCCAGAAAAACATCTATTTCTGCTTTACTGACTATGCCTTTGACTGTGTTGATCACAACAAACTGTGGGAAATTCTTCAAGAGATGGGAATACCAGACCACCTTACCTGCCTCCTGAGAAATCTGTATGCAGGTCAAGAAGCAACAGTTGGAACTGGACATCGAAAAACAGACTGGTTCTGAATTGGGAAAGGAGCACATCAAGGCTGTATGTTGTCACCCTGCTTATTTAACTTATATGCAGAGTACATCATTCTAAATGCTGAGCTGGATGAAGCACAAGCTGGAATCAAGATTGCCAGGAGAAATATTAATAACCTCAGATATGCAGATGACACCGCCCTTATGGCATAAAGTGAATAGGAATTAAAGAGCCTCGATTAAAGTGAAACAGGAGAGTGAAAAGGCTGGCTTAAAGTTCAGTATTCAAATAGCTAAGATCATGGCATCCAGTCCCGTCACTTCATGGCAAATAGATGGGAAACAATGAAAACAGTGAGAGACATTATTTTCTTGGGCTCCAAAATCACTGAAGATGGTGACTGCAGCCATGAAATTAAAAGACACTTGCTCCTTGGAAGAAAAGCAATGACCAACTTAGACAGCTTATTAAAAGCTGAGACATTACTTTGCTGACAAAGGTCCATCTAGTCAAAGCCATGGTTTGGTTTTTCCAGTAGTCATGTATGGATGTGAGAGTTGGACTATAAAGAAAGCTGAGAACCAAAGAATTGATGCATTTTTGAACTGTGGTGCTGGAGAAGACTCTTGAGAGTCCTTTGGACTGCAAGGAGATCCAACCAGTCCACACTAAAGGGAACCAGTACTGAATATTCATTGGAAGGACTGATGCTGATGCTGAAACTCCAATACTTTGGCCACCTAATGTGAAGAACTGACTCATTGGAAAAGACTCTGATTGGGAAAGGATTGAAGGGAAACATTGAAGGAAGGAGGAGACAGGGATGACAGAGAATGAGATGGCTGGATGGTATCACCAACTTGATGGACATGAGTTTGAGCAAGCTCCGGCAGTTGGTGATGGACAGGGAAGCCTGTCATGCTACAGTCCATGGGGTCACAAAGAGTCAGACAAGACTGAGCAACTGAATCAAATATATATATGTGTGTGTGTGTGTGTGTGTGTGTGTGTGTGTGTGTGTGTGTATATATTCAATTATATATATATAATAGGATATATGTCGCAGGGGTCAGGCACAGGTCTTGTGACGCAGACTACTTAACCAGCCCACTCATCTGCCTCAGGTCCTGCCCTGTGCTCTTAGCCAGTGAGCGACTGCCTCTGGAAATTGCTGCAGAGGCGTTGCAGCTCTGTGTTTGACCACAAGATGGCAGCTTCACCTTTCACACTGGAAACCTTGGTCCATCTTGCTGGAAGGCACTGAAGGGCTAGGGAGGGCAATTCTGAAGCAAGCACCAACCTTGTCCATCGCTGGACAGAGCTGGGGCTGCAAGCTGCCCTCCAGAAGCAGCTGAAGTTAGTCACTTCTGCTCAGTTTACTTTTCACTGACAAGGCTCAAGCTGTCAGGTGTTTTTGTTTGTTTGTTTTTCAATCCCTGCTGTTTTCTGATTTGAGGGAGATACTTTTCCATTCTTTTTTCAGACCAATTTTCCCTCCATTTAAAAACGATGTATTTACTTTGACTTCATTTTTAAAGGCTGGTTAGGTAGAGAAAAATGTATCGAGAAGAAACCGTCAGAGATGTACTGAGGAACAGAGTGCCTGACTACATTTTAACTTTATACTAAGACTCCTGTCTTTTTACTCTGATGAGCAGACAACTGGTCTCTATAGAGTCTGTTCAGTTAAGAAGTCATCACGGTGCCTTCACAGACACACACAGCCTCACACATACCCATAGTCTCACTCACAGATGCACATGCTTAGATGCACACTCACACACACATGTGCATACTAATGCATACACACTCTCACTTCCACTTGCACTCATTTTGCATACACACTCACACATATGCATTCACAGACATAAACATTCACACACATATGCATATACACTCATATATACACTTTCACATAAATCCACACCCACACATACATCCTCATGCACACACACTCGCCCACACACATGTCCACATACATACACTTGTGCATATGCACACTCACATATTTTATTTATATACAAAGTCCCATATGCACGCATACTCACACATTCACTCACCACTTATATATTTGTTGTTGCTCAGTTGCTCATTTGTGTCCGACTGTTTGCAACCCCATGGACTGCAGGCAGCATGCCAGGCTTCCCTGTCTTTCACCATCTCCTGGAGCTTGCTCAAACGCGAGTATATATCCCAAGTAAGAAAATAGGAAATGTGAAAACATTGGTCTACATCTCCAGTAGTGCTAGGCATCAAGTACAAGGAAAAGCAAAGAAACAAACCAAGCATTTGAAAAAGGAAGAAGAAAAAATTTAACTGATCAGCTCCTTCTGGTTAGATTAATATTTGAAAGAGCAAACACTGGTCCATTTATCCCTCATCACAACTTTATTATAAATGTCAAAACCTGGAATTTACAGCATGACGTAGGTCCAGTAAAAGTGTCAGAAGTCAAAGTAAAATGCACACAGTTTGCTTGATGCCCCGTCCAAACAAGGGATGGCGTGGCTTTGAGATAAGCATTATCATTCCTGTTTTACAAAGGAGGGCCCCGGCACCAACCCCTGGAAGAATTAAACAGCCCTTGTCACCAAAATGAGAACTCTGTGTCAGAGAGCACAACTCGTATCCCTAGTACTAGCAGAGTACCTGGCTCCCTATTTTTAATTCAGGATATAAATGTAAGAATATGGTGTGAGCGCAGGAGTGAGTGTGTGCCTCAGAAGTACTGAGGTTGGCCAAAAAGACTGTTCAGATATTCCTATAAGGAAATGGAAAAACCCAAACAAACTTTTTGGCCAACCCAACATTAGCCAAATAAAAGAATGTGGCTCAGAGGCACACGAGTTACGATGGCACACTCAGATTCAAGGCCAGCCTGACTTTCAGGTACGTATTCTTTCCAGTATAACCATTGCCATTTGAGGTTCACAACCCAAGGTACAGCAGAGAGAGCAGACAAGGTCAAGCGCCCTGGAATGTGGTCCAGAGGTATCCTCTTGTCTCCCAAATGCCAGCTCTCCAAGGCTTGCAAGTCACGAACTCCAGGTCTAGGTCACAGCGTGTTTATAAACTGTTATAGTATTATATTAAGTGAAAGCTGCTCAGTCATGTCTGACTCTTTGCGACCCCATGGACTATACAGTTCATGGATAAACAGTTAAGTGAAAGTAAATAGTTAAGTGA
Source organism: Bos indicus x Bos taurus (assembly GCF_003369695.1). Classification (NCBI taxonomy): domain Eukaryota; kingdom Metazoa; phylum Chordata; class Mammalia; order Artiodactyla; family Bovidae; genus Bos; species Bos indicus x Bos taurus. Next base: position 3,915,312 of record NC_040078.1, on the reverse strand, counting down.
AAGTGAAATATGCTTCCCTGATAGCTCAGTTGGGAAAGAATCTGCCTGCAATGCAGGAGATCCTGGTTCAATCCCTGGATTGGGAAGATCCACTGGAGAAGGGATAGGCTACCCACTCCAATATTCTTGGGCGTCCCTTGTGGCTCAGTTGGTAAAGAATCTGCCTGCAATGCAGGAGACCCTGGTTCAGTCCCTGGGTTGGGAAGATCCCCTGGAAAAGGGAAAGGCTACCCACTCCAGTATTCTGGCCTGGAGAATTCCATGAGGTTGCAAAGAGTCAGACACCATTGAGCAACTTTCATTTTTCATATAATTATATATATTATATGCTATGCTATGCTATGCTAAGTCACTTCAGTCGTGTCCTACTCTGTGCAACCCCACAGACGGCAGCCCACCAGGCTCCCCCGTCCCTGGGATTCTCCCGGCAAGAACACTGGAGTGGGTTGCCATTTCCTTCTCCAATGCATGAAAGTGAAAAGTGAAAGAGAAGTCGCTCAGTCATGTCCGACTCTTAGCGACCCCATGGACTGCAGCCCACCAGGCCCCCCCATTGGTGGGACTCTCCAGGCAAGAGTACTGGAGTGGGATGCCATTGCCTTCTCTGATATATATTATAGACAATTTATAAACTACAGCAGCCACTCCTATGCATGGCTCCATTTGCTTAATTAAGACACTTCCTCCCCACACATCTTTTAAGCTACAAATTTCAGTTTTTGACATTGTAAAGTATCATTTGTTGAAACTTTTAAACTACATTTTTACAAATTGTTTTTGTTTATTTTTCTTAGAGATTTCTCTAGAAACACAGATACTGTGGTGTATCCCAAGATCTAAACATTTGGTTAAGAGACTTCTTATAAAAATAATCTCTTTTCCAAGAATTTTCTTATTCTTTCAGAGCCATAGATATCTTGAAGTCTTTACAAAAGAATGAATGACTGAACAAAATCAACTATTATTTCCATGGCTATTGAGAAAGAGGTTGAAAGTTCTCTCACTTGTCTCTTTATAGATTCCTTTATCCACTTAACCAATCAAAAAATTAAAGGGAATTTTATCAGACTCTTCCAACTCACTCTCAGCTGCTCTCCTATAATAGAAGGAAACTGACCCTGCTGAATGATTTCTGTAACCGACCTTTCCAGCTTTCATGTTAGGCTCTCTTCTACAGAGGAAGTCTGGGTGGTGGTCTGGTGGTTAGAACTCTGCACTCCCAATGCAGGGGGGCACAGGTTCGAACCCTGGCTGGGGAACTAATATCCCACGTGACCTGCAGTGCAGCCAATAAAAGAGATAGAAAGGACGTGTGAGGAGAGACAGCTTCAGGGGAGTCTTAAAGAGAATTGACATTTATCACATGCAGAGACCAAGGACAGAGAGCTTCCTCAGCAGAGGACATGCTTGCAAAGCTGCAGTGCTGTGTTTGGGGGGAGAGGGCAAGAGATGACATTGAAATTGTCATTGAGGCTGGATGCTCAAAAGCTTCCTTTCCACACACTAAGGATTAAGGATTCAGGGCTTGATCTGACAGGCATACATGACTCATGAGTTTTAAAATTACAAAAAAAAAAAGAATATTTAATGATCCATATCCAAATGGATGCACATAACATGTTCCCATGTGGTATTTCATGTCACCTGGTAAAGGCCTGGCCTGTTTCAAGATTGTGAGTGATTCGGACAAGCTTTATCTTGAAGAAGGAGGGGATTTTCAAGAATAAGCTATTGATCTGACTGCTTTGGCCATTTACTTTGAGCTTTCATAGAAATGGAGTGGACTTGACCCGAGATTTCCACAAAAGCAGTTGTGGACCAAACAAAGGTCATGATTTGCAGCTGGAACTCAGCTGGTGGTCCTCTTCTCTGACCTCAGCCCTCAGCTCGTGCCCTGCTACATGACGCCTCAGACTCAGCCAGGCTGCAGTGCAGTGCCCTGGGATGTGCTTGCCTCCCCAGCAGACCTTGAGTTCCTTGAACATTAGCTCACTCCTTATTCACGAACTTACTCAACAAACATGGGGAAGTGCAAACTGGCACCAGACACCGTCCTAGGGACTGGAGCAGCAAAGGTGAGCCGTTCTGGCAGGATCCCTGGGTTCAGTAAGTAGACAATCACAGCTTTGTATCTTGACTGCTGTGATTGGGAAAATTCAGAGTGAAGGGCGCTCACCACAAAGCCACCCGCATGGACTTGAGAGATTGGAGCCAGATCCTTTCTAGGTCAAGTTTTAGAAGATGTGCAGAAGTTAAGATTCTTCAGGGTTTGGTGCAGGACCTGGCCTGCTCTCTAAATGTCTGAGGGTGAAAGCACAGGCTCTAAAGAGACTTCCCGGGTTCTATCCCTGGAGAAGGGAAAGGCTACCCAGTCCAGTATTCTAGCTTGCAGAATTCATGGACTGTATAGTCCATGGGGTCGCAAAGAGTCGGCTGCGACTGAGCGACTTTCACTTTCAAAGAGAGTGCACCAAGAAACTGGTAGAAGGAGGAAGAAGGTAGCACTCTAGGGCTTCCTGATGAGTCTATTTCCCAGGCAAATCTCTAAGCATCCCACAGACTCTTTGCAAACACGGGGCCTAGAGAGAAGGTCCGTTCTCTGACCGGCTCCTGCCCCATTCGCTCCTTCCGCCGCTGTGCCCAGCTCTCTCTCCCCACCCCGCCCCCCTCCCCCCGGCATTCTGTGTAATGACTTAAGGCTTTTCAAAAGTTTCCTCCCTCATTCCCACCCTTCCTTTTAACCCCAACAGCTTCCTTGAGACCTTGTCAGCAGCAGGCCTGCCAGGGCCGCTAAGAGACGGGGCGGCTGGGTGCCCAGAGCTCCCCCTCCACAGCTCGCTCGGCAGGTGCCCAGGCCCTGCCTCCACGTGCTTCGCTCCTCGCAAAGCGCTGTCACGACTCGGTGGCGGAGGTGATTAATTAGCGGCGTGGCCGAGCGGGGACGCGTGCTGGCCTCCACATCTGCCCCGTGACAGCAGGGGTCAGTATATGGTGTCATTTCTTTCCCTCTCACTCCCTCCAAAGCCTAATTGGCTGTGACACGAGGGCCAGCTGTTCTGAGAGGTGGAGCGCGGCGGGCGTTTTGAGGACAGAGGCTGTGGGCAGGTGGATGCGCCTGTCTACCGCTCACACTGCTTCCTGCCTGCCGACCACATCTTTGTTCCAAGAAGGGGCTAGGCGGAGGCTGTGGGCTTTGGCATCAGTTTCTTTCTGCTGATCACAGCCAGGGGGTGGGGTACAGAGAAAAGGAGGAAGTTTCAGGTTTCATATGGGGCATCAGGAAGCATCATTGCCCCCCTCCCCCAACACCCAGAAATCTCCCTCCCTTCCCAGATTGAAATCACTGTGCCTTCTTATTACTCTTACTGTGTAATAAATTCAATCCGATTAATCCCTGCTAAGGAAAAAATGGAATATATGAGCTGGAGTGGGAGGTGGGGAGAAAGAGCATCAAGTATGGGGAGGGGGAAGATGCCAGGGTTGGGAGGGTGGTTTGTACCTCCAGGGATTGACTTGAGCCCAGAAGGGAGAAAGAGAAGCACTTGGAGATGGGGATAAGCCTGGTGTTGGTAAAAGTGCAAAGGTCTTTATCCAGTTTGTGGACCAAATGTGATTCAAGAAGGAATGCACTTTTAAAAAAAGTCTTGAAAGCACACTTTAAAATACATTTCCACTCAGTAGCAGATGTGTTCTGAAGCCATTCTGGCTTTCTAACAAAGTGATCAGTGCTGCTGCCTGAATTGAGGGGGAGCTGAAAGGAAGAGCTATGATATCTATAGAGCTTCCAACCGATCCCAGGAAGGATGCTGAGCACTGCCAGACTTCTGGGGGTGTGGTGGGGATAGGCTCCTTGGCCCTTCCAGATCCTGCATCTCAGCGTTGAGCTGAGTGGTGAATTCAACTATTTGGTTCGTTTGTTTCATCATTCAACAACTTTTGCAGAACCCGACACTGCCAGACACCATGATGGGAACCGAGATACATAAGAGCTGGAGGAGATGACAATGAGACTGAGAAAGCAAAGGGGAGGGAACATTACAGCGCAGGGTGAGAGGCCTGAGAGAGAGCCGGGCAAGGGTGGTGACAGGGTTCTGGGTTAGAGGTGAGAGGCAAGGGAAGCTGGGTGAAGCCTCCTAAAGGAGACACTCTTGAACTAAGTGCTGTAGAGGAGCCAGCATTAGTCAGGAGTCACCGGCGTGGTTCAGGCAAAGGGAGCCCTGTGTGTGAGCCCGGGCTGATGGAGGTCGCTATGCTGGGGACACCACAGTGACCCTCTGCTCCCTTGTCCTCCTTTTGGAAGGACCCAGGGAAGGCTGTGAGCAGAAAAGCCAGGTGGGCGGATGGGGCGCTTCCTCCCGTCAGTAAGAGGGGCCATCCTTAGACAATCCTCCTTTTAGAGAACCCAGGGCTGCCTGCACCCACAAGTGGGAAGGTGGAGGGGTGGGAGGGCCTGGAGGCCTGCAGCCGCTGGGGCAGTAATAGCCTCATTAGGAGGGCAGGGAGCCGCGGTGTCAGCGCCCCACGTGCTGTCAGCAGTTGAGCAGCTGTAATTGCTGCACAAGCTCCTGCCTCACACCTCAGCTCTCATTAGCCCCCTGCTGGGCTGCTGCAAGGACAGATGAGGAAGAGCTTCTGCATCCTCAGCCTCTCTGCCGCCCAGACCGCTGTCCTGCCACTCCCCTAACCACCGGTCCGTCGCCTTGTCCCTCCTTCTCGGTCCTCCAGCCTCTGAAGCAAGGACAAAGGGGCTAGGGGTGGAGGAAGAAGGAAATGGGCTTCATCCTCAGCTCCCTGGTCCAGGTGTTCTGACATCCCTGCTGAACCTGGAGGAACCAGATACCCCTGGTACAGACTCCCTGGTACTTCACTCCCAGCTGACTGTGGTTAGTTGCTCACATCTGTCAGGTTTGGACCCCACAGGATGCGCAAGACACCTCAATAGGGAACAAGGGTGCTCCTCATACGCTTGCAGTCTAATGAGGAGGAGTGAGATCACAGTGTGTATGGAAAAAAATAATGTGGCAATGCCAAAGGTGTCCTGATGCTGAATGAGTAGCCAGAGGAACAAGCAAAGTGAATTCAAAAGCAGTGGAGGAGCCGTGGGCTTGGCAGTAAACTCCGAGCCTGCTGTGTGCTACTGACTAGGGGCTTTAGAGACTACCAGAAGGTGTGTCCCCTGCCTCTGAAGAGCTCATTGCCCAGCAGCGAGGTGAGGACTGAGGCCCAGGGCACTCCAGGCAGAGCGCATGGTGGGAGCAGAGGCAGCAGTGAGAGACAGACTGAGCAGAGCAGAGAGCTGGTGGAGTAGTGGAGGCGGGCTGAGTAGGACAGGATGGGGCGGGGCGGGGCGGGGGGTGCCCTAGACTGCAGCAGCTGAAGGATCCAGAAAGCCTGGACACCGTGTCCTCTCTAGGAAGGCTTCTCAGAATCTGCAGCCTAGCCTCTCACTGTGCTTTTTCCTTCTTATATGACAAAAGCAGGAGATCCCAGGCTGGAGCCTCTCAAGGCAGATCAGGGCTTCTCAATTGGAACTGGCATCCTTGTTACTCCTTACCCTCCTTTCTTCCTTCTGTGTCCATCACAGGGACTTTTCTTTGGCTCCTACAGGGCAGTGCACTCATGTAAGAAGCTTTGATTTAACTGTAGAATGGTTACTCCTTTCTATTAAAGGTTTGTGGTCAACCTGTTTGTCTTAGGAACTCTGTATACAGACACCCAGGAAACTTCTGGAAAGTTGAGGGGAAATAATGATCATCTATTTTTAACTCAGCATTATCAAGAAATAAGTTTTACTGATTACCAGCCATTCCACCCCAACCATGGAGACCACTTCCCTGAGCAGAGCAGCCTAAATTTATTTCGTGAGCTAAGCAGTCATTTTGGCAACTGATGGGCATAGCCTTCTCAAGTCCTGCAGCCAGGATCCTCATAGCTTCCCTCTGTTAGGCTGAGTGCAGGGCCCAGCATTCAGCAAGTGCACTGGTGAAATAGCACAGCTTTCTCTGAACCCTCAAGGTCACTGAGTGGAAGTGTGAGGACCGCCAATCAAAGCCGAATCAGCTGCGACTCTGTGAAAGGAAAGGTGATACCTGAGGCTGGGGCAGAAGTGGGATCCTCCACCACCTGTTCAGTGCCTCCACCTGCCATGCAGAGTTTGACTGAGCTGCAGGAGGCAGCAGCCTGTCTTTGATACATCTTTGTACTCACCTCAGCCCTGCCTGCCTCTCTGAAGATGGCGTTGGGCTAGCTCTCATGGCCCTCAAAAGCAGCTTTCCGCAGAACATATGCAATGAAAATTTAGACTCTTGGGACACTTCATTTATAACATACATAATAAAATAGTGGAGAAGGTTCTGGTTCTGTGGTCATATAAATGTGGGAAATGTGACTACTGCATTCCCCTTGCCCATTGGCCTATTATAAGTTCTGAAAAATCCTGTTTAATTTTACTTATTGTGGCTGCCCCAGATTTTTCATCACAGAGACTCTATTCTTATGTAACACCTATCAGCCCCTTATTGAACCTGAGTTTTCTAGCACGCCCTTGGGTTTAATGATGATAGTCTACAGGATCATCAGTGATAATTTGAGGTATAGAGTTTTCCCAGGCTACTCTCAAAGATACAAAGCCTTCTTGAGCCAAAGGAGTAATTCTTTCACAACAACCAATGGGTAAGCAGATGGTAGCCCCACTGGTATCTCTGAAATCACATCACATGGGTGATCTCCTACTCTATGCAGCCAACCAGTTCAGAGAGCTCCGGTAACCATGGGGTTGTATAGAAGCACTGGGCATCTCTTCAAAAATCAAAAACATGCTTCTTTTGTGACAGAAGGCAGCAGATGAAGAATATCCCCTCTAATAAATTAATACTTGTACAATTTATTTAGAAAACCAAAGTTCCACATGTACACAGAAAGAGACAATCAGAGAAGGATGGGAGAGATCACCTTCCTTTTAATCAAAATTTGCTCTCTAGTACATAACTTTTTAGCCAAAACAAACATTGTGTATGAAGAAAAGGAGGTATGGAGCAGTTATTAAATGAACAGTACATATCAGCTCTTGTTCATATCACATCTTAAATCAAAATAAGAGGTGAGATCAAATTGTCGCAAGCTTTTTATCATCCATTCTTTCATTTAGCAAGGATATATTCAGTGCACACTGTGTGTAAGATAGTCTTGAACCAAAAAGAAAAACAGAGTTTAGATAAGGTACCAGTCTTGCCCTAAAGAAGGTAGCAGGTTTTAGGGGAGATAACATGTAGGCTCTGATTTATAATCATAGGGTTATAATTATATATCTCATAATTGTATAATTATTGTCACTGGGTTTTAAATAGAAGGCTCCTTAGAAGCTGTACGATTCAAACCCATGTTGACAGATGAAGAAACTGAGACTCAAGGAGACTGAGAGACACAGTCAAGGCCACACACCTTTGGGTCACAGAGCTGAAGCAAGTGCACTGTCCTCCAATCAGGTTCCTCCTCCTTCTCCACAAAGTATGATCAGAGCCCCAGAGAGCTGCAAGGGAAGTATTGGGAGGGCTCAGAGGGAAGGTCCTTGACACAGAAGGCATTTAGGCTGAATCTTTTAAAATGTGTAGGACTTTGATGACACTTGAGGATGGAAGGGATTCCAGGAGGGTGGAACAGCAAACAAAGGCTTAGAAACCAAGACATACAGATCAAGTCTGAATAACAGGCAAATAGTTCAGCCCTTGGTGAGATACTTGATTGAGTATACTTGTGGTGGAGTTAACCCTCCAAGGTAGGTAGAGCTGAGACCTGGGTAGCCCAAAGAGTCAGACCAAGGGCTAGACCAGTTCGGTAAGATGCGGGTCTGAGTCATACACAGGAGCTGCAGAGGCCCTTATGTCATCCATGCAAAAGCAAGGCCTGCTACAGAAGGCGAGGGCAGCAGAGCAGGGAGGCGAGGACTGAGAGTCTGGAGATTTAGGATACATCACCATGGTCCACTGAAGAGAGCATATTGAGATAGCGAGTGGTGTTAATTGGATGGCTCCTGCAGTAGAAAACAAGAGTGATGAAATCTTCTTTCCATAAAAGCAAGTCGCTGTCATCAGTTTGTCTCTCCAAAGTGGCTGTAGTCTTGTTCTTGGTAAAAACTGAACTTGAGGGAGAACTGTTATAAACCCTAAAATCTCTTCTAAGCCTCAGGGTGATGTGAACCTTGTGAGCAGAATTACCACCGACAGACCTGGAATCACCAGAGTAGGCAAAGGACCACTGAATATTTTCCTCACTCTGGCCGTTGGGGGCGTGACAACAATGATTTCACAGTTTGATTTTTTAATGTAGCTGTCCCCAACCTTTTTGGCACCTATCACCGATTTCATGGAAGACAATGTTTCCATGGACTGAGGAATGGGGGTGATGGTTTCGAGATCCTTGGCCCAGAGGTTGAGGACCTCTGCTTTAATGCATATTCTTTCTGTTTAAAAGAAACGAGTGTCCATCTTGGTGCTCAAACCACATCTGATCAATATTTCCATTTTCTGAAACTTCTTGGCATCTTTTTCAACATTGTTTGCTTAGTAGAAGCAGGGAGATTTACAAATGGGTGTTTCAAATTCTCTTCCAAATAGATGATTTAGATCATCTTATATCTAAATATAAACAAGTAATCTCAGTTGAGTGTCAATTCTTTCAATGATTCAGACATCTGTTATTGTATAATCAAGATATTTATGTTTCTACATGACAAATGCTATAGATATTTGGCATTGTGATGATGCAGGCTCAGAACTGAGTCCCAGCTTAACTTCAAGCTGGAACAAAGTCTGCTCTAGACACTCCCCCTCAAAGTTATTCTTGTGATTTCTGCCTCTCCACACGATGCAATTCCACCCCAGCACACACACACTCTCCCAAAGAGGTCTTCACCTGCATGCCAGCCAGGCTGTGAAAACACCTCCATTCCCCGTGACTACTGGGTCTGCTGCCATCTCTGGGAGGGGAAGGAGAACTGAAGGACCCCGGCCTTATGCTCAAAGCAGAGAATCAATACGCTTATTCTCACAAATTAAGAAGAATAAATGGGAGGGGGAGAAAACAAAGTGGGAGGAAAGAGGGACATAAAGAGACAAGGAGAAAAGGAGATGGGTTCAGAATCAACTCGATCTGTGCCGATACACACCCCACAAAATAAAGGAGAAACACAAAAATGCCCGCATGTTTGTGTGAATAAAGAAATCACGTGTGTACATCACAGTAGTAATTAAAACCTCTCAGTCAGATGCTATAGAGAGATTAGTTGTCACATTGTGTTAAAGGAATCCTTGCCTTATTCCCTAGAAGGGGACAGACTGCCTGCCGTCCTGTCATCTGTTCCTGTGCTAGATGAACCCTCAGCCAGGAGCCCTCGCTGGCAGATTCTGTGCTCAGAAGCCTTTAGCTACTGGGGAGTGTTCTCTCTGCTAAAGAAGAGAAATAGTGGACCTCACCAATGCACCCAACTACTCCAGCCCTGGACCCCAACAGCCACCCAGTTGTCCTTAGGTTAAGACCTTAAACACCATCCAGAGATTTCACTTCCCAGCATTGCCTTTCAGGAAAGTGAATCATAAAGTTTAAGAGGACACTGCAAAGGTCAAGCAGAGGGGCAAAAATAGAGGGGTGTAGGGAGAGAGACCACCTGCCTGAAACTTAAGGACAACTTCTGGTCGTCCTCCCTACCTGGCACTATGAGACCAGGAATGAGTGTCTTACTGTCTCACCTGTGTATAAAGTGGGTCCATTGGATCTGTTGGTTCCAAGCCATAATTCTATTCAACTAACCGAGCAGACTTAACACTATAGTCAATACGTGGAATAAGTAATTGACTCAGTCAACATTTTATCAGCCCAATAGAAAAGAAAACCCAACCAAGCCAGTCTTTTTTTCTTTTTTTTTTTAAATTTATTTTAATTGGAGGCTAATTACTTTATAATATTGTGCTCGTTTTTGCCATACATTCACATGAATCAGCCACGGGTGTACATGTGTCCTCCATCCTCACCCTTCCTCTTCCCTCCCTCCCCATCCCATCCCTCAGGGTCATCCCAGTGCACCAGCCCTGAGCACCCTGTCTTATACATCGAACCTGGACTGGCGATCTATTTCACATATGATAATACACATGTTTCAATGCTATTCTCTCATATCATCCCACCCTCGCCTTCTCCCACAGAGTCCAAAAGTCTGTTCTTTACATCTGTGTCTCTTTTGCTGTCTCGCATATAGGGTCATCGTTACCATCTTTCTAAATTCCATATATATGTGTTAGTATACTGTATTGGTATTTTTCTTTCTGACTTACTTCACTCTGTATGATAGGCTCCAGTTTCATCCACCTCATCAGAACTGATTCAAATGCATTCTTTTTAATGGCTGAGTAATACTCCATTGTGTATATGTACCACAGCTTTCTTATCCATTAACCTGCCGATGGACATCTAGATTGCTTCCATGTCCTGGCTATTGTAAACAGTGCTGCAATGAACATTGGGGTACATGTGTCTCTTTCAATTCTGGTTTCCTCGGTGTGTATACCCAGCAGTGGGATTGCTGGGTTGTATAGCAGTTCTATTTCCAGTTTTTTAAGGAGTCTCCACACTGTTCTCTGTAGTGGCTGTACTAGTTTGCATTCCCACCAACAGTGTAAGAGGGTTCCTTTTTCTCCACACCCTCTCCAGCATTTAGTGTTTGTAGACTTTTTGATAGCAGCCATTCTGGCAGGCGTGAGATGGTACCTCATTGTGGTTTTGATTTGCATTTCTCTGATAATAAGTGATGTTGAGCATCTTTTCATGTGTTTGTTAGCCATCTGTATGTCTTCTTTGGAGAAATGTCTGTTTAGTTCTTTGGCCCATTTTTTGATTGGGTCACTTATTTTTCTGGAACTGAGCTGCAGGAGTTGTTTGTATATTTTTGAGATTAATTCTTTGTCAGTTGCTTCATATGCTATTATTTTCTCCCATTCTGAAGGCTGTCTTTTCACCTTGCTTATAGATTCCTTTGTTGTTCAAAAACTTATAAATTTAATTAAGTCCCATTTGTTTATTTTTGGTTTCATTTCCAATATTCTGGGAGGTTGGTCATAGAGGATCCTGCTGTGATTTATGTCAGAGAGTGTTTTGCCTATGTTCTCCTCTAGGAGTTTTATAATTTTTGGTCTTACCTTTAGATCTTTAATGCATTTTGAGTTTATTTTTGTGTATGTTGTTAGAAAGTGTTCTAGTTTCATTCTTTTGCAAGTGGTTGACCAGTTTTCCCAGCACCACTTGTTAAAGAGATTGTCTTTTCTCCATTGTATATTCTTGCCTCCTTTGTCAAAGATAAGGTGTCCTTAGGCACGTGAATTTATCTCTGGGCTTTCTATTTTGTTCCACTGACCTATGTTTCTGTCTTTGTGCCAGTACCATACTGTCTTGATGACTGTTATTTTGTAGTATAGCCTAAAGCAACTAGAAAAAGAAGAAATGAAGCACCCCAGGGTTACTAGAAGGAAAGAAATCATAAAAATTAGGGCAGAAATAAATGCAAAAGAAACAAAAGAGACCATAGCCAAAATCAACAAAGCTGGAAGCTAGTTCTTTGAGAAGATAAATAAAATAGACTAACCGTTAGCCAGACTCATCAAGAAACAAAGGGAGAAGAATCAAATCAACAAAATTAGAAATGAAAATGGAGAGATCACAGCAGACACCACAGAAATACAAAGGATCATAAGAGACTACTATCAGCAACTATATGCCAATAAAATGGACAACTTGGAAGAAATGGACAAATTCTTAGAAAAGTATAACTTTCCAAAACTGAACCAGGAAGAAATAGAAAATCTTAGGCCCATCACAAGCACAGAAATCAAAACTGTAATCAGAAATCTTCCAACAAACAAAAGCCCAGGACCAGATGGCTTCACAGCTGAATTCTACCAAAAATTTAGAGAAGAGCTAACACCTATCCTACTCAAACTCTTCCAGAAAATTGCAGAGGAGGGTAAACTTCCAAACTCATTCTATGAGGCCACCATCACCCTAATACCAAAACCTGATAAAGATGCCACAAAAAAAGAAAACTACAGGCCAATATCACTGATGAACATAGATGCAAAAATCCTTAACAAAATTCTAGCAAATAGAATCCAACAACACATTAAAAAGATTATACATCATGACCAAGTGGGCTTTATCCCAGGGATGCAAGTATTCTTCAATATTTGCAAATCAATCAATGTGATACACCACATTATCAAAATGAAAGATAAAAGCCATATGATTATCTCAATAGATGCAGAGAAAGCCTTTGACAAAATTCAACATCTATTTATGATAAAAACTCTCCAGAAAGTAAGCCAGTTTTTTGACTGAACTGACTGCAGTTTTGACTGAGAGGGCTTCCTGGTGGCTCAGACAGTAAAGAATCTCCCACAGTACAGGAAACCCAGGTTCTATCTGTGGGATAGGAAGATCCCCTGAAGAAGGAAATGGCTACCCACTCCAGTATCCGTGCCTGGAAAATTCCATAGACAGAGGAGCCTGGAAGGCTACATACAGTCCGTGGGGTTGCAAAGAGTCAACCATGACTGAGTGACTATCACTTTCACTTTTTGCTTTGAAAGCTAAATAGTTGGTCACAAAGAATTCACACAGACCACCTGAGAAAGCCATGGACACTTGCTCTCCTAATCAACCACAACCTCTACCTGGGGTGATTTTTAAGCTACTGTATAATCCTGCAATCCTACTCCTGGGCATATATCCAGAGAAAACCATAATTTGAAATAATATATGCACCCCAATATTCATTGCATCACTATTCACAATAACAAAGACATGGAAACAATCTAAATGTCCATTGATAGATGACTCTATAAAGAAGATGTCGTATGTATCTGGAATATCACTCAGCCATTAAGAAAATGAAATAATGACATTTGCAACAATATGGATGGACCTAAAAATTATCATACTAAGTGTAGTAGGCCAGCTAAAGGAAAACAAATAACATGGCATAGCTTATGTGTGGAATCTAAAAAAAAATAATACAAATGGACTTATATACAAAACAGAAATGGACCCACAGACGTAAAAAATAAACTTACAGTTGCCAATGGGCAAAGCAGAAGAGGGATAATCTAGGGTTTGGGATTAACACACTACTGCATATAAAACAGATGAACAATAAGAACTGACTGTATAGCAAAGATAACTATCATCAGTATTTTGTAATAACCTCTAAAGTAAAAGAATCTTTAAAAGAGTATATATGTACATATATGTATATATATATATATATGAATCAATTTTCTGTACAGTTGAAACTAATACAACATTGTAAGTCATCTCTACTTCAATAAAAAATTCATTATAAGCAAATTCTCCCTGTATTGTATCCACATAATGCCTTTATCTGAAAGTTAATTGGAGGCAAGAAACTTGTCTTCAACACCAGTGAAGAAAGTTTTGAACATCATTGAGAAAGTTTTGAAAAGATGACTCATAGAATGGGAGAAAATATCTGAAAATCATATATCTGGTAATGAACTTGTACCTGGAATACATAAAGAATGCTTATAACTCAATAATAAAAAGACAAATAACCCAATTCTTTAAATGGTCAAGGCATCTAAATGGAGATTTCTCCAAAGACATACACATGTTTAAAAAGCACATAAAAAGGTGTTTAAACATCATGAACCCTCAGGGGAATGCAAATCAGAAGGAAATACCTTTACACCCACTAGGATGGCTATAACCAAAAAGATAGCAATCACAAGAGTTGATGAGGATGTGGAAAACAAGGATATGGACAAATTGGAAACTTCGTACACTGCTGGCACAGATGGAAAATGGTGCAGTTGTTTGGAAAATAGTCTGGCAGTACCTCAAAGGTTAAACAGAGTTACCATATCATCCAGCAATTCTATTCCTAGGTATACGCACAAGAGAAATAAGAATGTATGTCCACACACGAATGAGTGCAAGAATGTTCATAGCATGTATTGTTATTAATCAAAGTTTGATCCTAAGACTTACATGTCCTAGGAACTAGACCCCATCAGATGAGCTGGGGGTGGTTAGACTCAATAGCAATGAATTACTGTAGGAGACTGCTAGTTGTTTCAAAACATCTGTTTTCCCTTTCTTCCACAGCAATCAACTATGAGCTGCATACCTCGCAGCTAGGTCTGGGTATTTGATTAAGTTCTGGCCAGTGGAATGGAAGTAATATACACCATTTCTGGGTACCTTTAAAATAATTGGCCATATGTTTCCCTGGGTCCTTCCCTTTTAAAAAATTCTTTCAGCTATCTGAGAGAGAAGCAAACCCTGGAGCAAACAGCTTTGTCCACAAAGGGATGACACCTTTTATGAGAACAGAGCTGTTCTACCAGTCTTGAGCACTATAATTACTGCTGGACTGTGACATAAGATAAAAATACATTTCTATCAAATATAAGCCATTGCGTTTTGGGGGTTTCCTTGTCATATCTACTCAGACTGTGCTCTAGTAGAATCAGGCTGCCAACTGTGCATATGATTGATGTGTAAATCAAATGCTACTTTGTCATTCCTGCTGCCTACTCTACATTTCCCCAAACAGGAATGTATAATTCTCTCTACTGAGTATCTTTTTCCTATTCAGTATTATGGGAAACTGGATTAGAAGCTCTGTTAATAGATAATATTAAGATTGGTGGTTGGTTGTTAATTTAAATGAGTTGGTTAAAGTGGAGAATCGTTTTGAAATGATAGAAGCATGCTACATTCAACATTTTATTGTATTGTAAGTGAATACTTCATGGAAGTCTAACGAAAGTGGTAGGTGATTGGCACTCTGTGAGCCATATTGGACAATTAGGATGACAGTCACTTTTCAAGGATAGTAAAGCAGAAACCTGGAGGAAGACTGGATCCATAGCAATCTCATGAAACTGTCAGTTGAGTCTGATTGCTTGCCTCCAAGCTTCTGTTCCTGGAAAGATACCATGGGCATCAGTATGTAAGTTTTATGCAAGGAATGGAGAGTGTTTTTCAATTCAACATATTTATTAAGGGGTGATCAATTAAGAGCATTTGCAGAGTAATCAGATTCTGGACTGAGCAGAAGTCCAGAACAAGCAAATTAGAGTTAAAAGACATGTCATTCAAGTTACAGAAAGGCTTAATAAATGTCTCTATTCCACAATAAGTACATCTCTCTTGTGAATAGAATTCTTGGAACCACTGGATCCATCATTTTATTTTCTCTCTGGTAGTACTAAAAACTGCTGATGATTTTAAATTTCCAGTTCTGGTTTTTAAAGTTACTATAACTTCAATGTATAATATGAGACAAGCTATAATCAAGTTGAATGGTTTGCAGTTTAATTGGTTTTCTTAGCCTCAAATAATTCTAGGGACACTTCTTCTATATTGGCTACAACCATAGCCTTGGCTTCCCCAGCCAAGTCCCATAATTAGTTGAACTAAAATTATTACAAGAGAATACGTCATTGACTATGAGCAAAGCCAAAGCTATGTTTGTGTAACTTACAGAGGTCCAAGTTGGAAAGGATTTGAAGTCCATTTATCAGACCCCTGTATTAGTTCCTAAGGAAAATTCCACCTAAGCTATCTTGAGACTTAGTATAGAAACATTTGAAGGCTACCAAAATGATTAAATAGCTAAATGAACGCTTGCTCTGTATTATTTTTAAAAACAATTTAAAATAGGAAATAAAACTTTGGTCATGGAAATAAAATAATTATGAAATAAAATAGTCTCTACCATTCATTCATTCATCCCTTTGTAAATTTGGCAAATATTTATTGAGGGCCTCTAATTGACTGTGTTAAGTGCAGAATGTGACTGTGGCCACTATCAGATCATCAAAAACTGGTGTCTCTTTTCTAAATGTAGAGTTGTTGCTGGAACAGGGCTGCCAGCCAGGACTACATGCTTGAGCTCTTGTACAAATGAGTGACCAATTCTGGCCCAAGCAATGTGAGTGTAAGTGATGTGTGCTACTTACAAGCCAAGTCTGTTACTATCCATCCCCATTTTTCTTTCCTTCTGTTTTAACTTTGGAGACTTGTTAAAGGTGGTGGCATCACAAGATGGAAGGAGCCTGGACCTTTGAGTCACCACTTGTTGGAGAGCCTGCCAGGAGAAACACTGAACCTGGAGCACTGCCCTGGATTTTATGTGATCAAGAAAAATATCTTATTTTGCTAAATCACAGATTTTGGGGGTTGTTTTGCTACAACACTTAACCTATCCTGATTAATACTTAATATGTAGGATTGGGGGTAACAAAATTCTCATTTATTACAGGTAACTGGTTCCACTATTATGATCTTATTACATTGTAATGTAACTTTATTAGAAAATATTGGGGGTTTGTGAGAGTCTCTGGGGATCTGAAAAACTTTACGCAACAGACTCTCACCAAAGAATGAGAACAACCCCAAATTAAGTGCATTTTGGCAAAGATTTTGTGCATAATTTGGAAATTAAAGTCTCTCAAAGGCAATTGCCTAGTTTACTGAGTGGAATGTTGGAAGAGATAGCAAGTGAAGCCACTGGGGACATGTACATTTTTAATAGGAATGCTCTGTAACGTCTGGAAAATCCAGCAGCACCAATAGCTTGACTGTTTAGTTCTTCCCACCCATGCCCTCCAAGCCTTCAGATGTCTTATTTATGAGAAGCTACACCATCAGGTTAGATGTGGCATGGCACAACAGAATGGGAAGTCCAACAGTCAAGGGATATGGCCCGGGTGTTGGGGCCTCAGAATGCAGTCATGACCTCTCAAACCCAGCTCTTCCTAGAACTTCTGATATGCTTTTCCTTCCCAGACTCATAAACTAGAAGAGAATACCATACATAGAGAAATCATATAAAAGTCTCACATTACATTCACCATGACTACATGCAACTCATTCAAGTATTTTCTGTTCTACTTCCTTTTATAAAATGCTGATTGGAAGCTGATAAACTGTTTTCATGACCCACTAATGAATTAGAACTCTCCATTTGAAAACTGTCCCATCATTACTGTTCCCTTTTTGCCTTAAAATCCTCTTTCCCCTTGTGCTCTCTCCTTAACTAAAGTCTGCACTTAAGAAAGTTTCATTCACTTTCAACCTATTGAGACTTTGTGTAAAATTTTTACCTTCACAGGAAATACTTGAATTTTTTTAGCCTTAGAGCTGAAAGAAAACTCAGATCTCTTTTTCTTTAATAAGTGAGTTGACAAATAAATCCAGAAAGGATAAGTTCTTCTTTTAATTTATTTTATTGTGGAAGAAAACTGTGTGGCTTCCCAAATGGCTCAGCAGTAAAGAATCCACCTTCCAGTGCAGGAGATACAGGTTTAATCCTTGGGTCAGGAAGATCTCCTGGAGAAGGAAATGGCAACCGATTCCAATATTCTTGCCTGGAAAATCCCATGGACAGAGGAGCCTGGTGGTCTACAGCCTGTGCTGTGCTTAGTCGCTCAGTTGTGGCCAACTCTGTGACCCCATAGACTGTAGCCTGCCAGGCTTCTCTGTCCATGGAATTCTCCAGTCCAGAATACTAGAGTGGGTAGCCATTCCCTTCTCCAGGGGATCTTTCCAACCCTGGAATAGAACCAGGGTCTCCTGTATTGCAGGTGGATTCCTTACCAGCTGATCTACCAGGAAATCCTGGGCTACAGTCTATGGGGTCCTGAAAGAGTCAGACACAACTGAGCGACTGAGCACAAGAAAACTTAACATGAGATCTACACTCTTAACAGAACTTAAAGTATATAGCCATAAACTCTGAGGGATTTCAACTGCACTGTCAGTTTGAAACTATACCAGTATATTTCATTAGTATACTGTCAATTTGAAAGTATCTCAGTATATCTCATTAGCATAGTGAGTTCTTTTTTAGCATTAAACTCACTTTAAAAAATTGGAGTTTAATTGCTTTACAATGTTGTGTTAATTTCTGCTGTACAACATGAATCAGGTATATGTACACATATATCCTCTCCCTCTTGAGCCTCTCTCCCCCCATCCCACCTCTCTAGGTTGTCACAGAGAACCAAGCTGAGCTCCCTGTGCTATGCAGCAGCTTCCCACTAGCTATCTATTTTACATATAGCAGTGTATATGGCTGGTGATGGAACTGGGGATCAGAACCCAACTCCCATGATATGGGTCATTTTCAGTTATTACTCTGCCACTTTACCAAATGAATGACTGTGCCCTCCCATTACCAGTTTCAAGATTAATGAGATGTGAAGAGCTTTGTGGGGACAGGGTATTGAATACAGGGAAGAACTTCAAACTATTTATGTATGTTTGTATGTATTTTTGATGATCAAATAAGATATCTCATTTACTGAAAAATCTATTCTTTCACATAGTTCTTTCTATATGTTCTTCCTATATAATTTCTTCATATAGTTCATATAGGGTTTCCCTTGTGGCTCAGATGGTAAAGAATACACCTGCAATGTGGGAGACCTGGGTTCAATCCCTGGGTTGGGAAGATCCCCTGGAGAAGGGAAAGGCTTCCCACTCCCGTATTCTGGCCTGGAGAATTCCATGGACTGTATAGAGTTGGACATGACTGAGTGACTTTCACTTCATATAGTTCTATGGAACTTTTAATTGTGGTAAAATACACATAACACAAAGTTTACCACCTTAACACTTTAAAATGTACAGTGGTATTAAGTACATTGCATTGGAATGTAACCATCACCAGCGTCTGTCTTCAGGTCCCTTTTCATCTTGCAAAACTGAAACTCTGTATCTGTGAACAATAACTCTCAATTTTCCCCTGCATTCAAACCCTGGCAACAACCATCCTACTTTTTGTCTCTACCTCAAATTGTATTTTCAGGTAGCCTTTTAAAGCTAGGCCACCCAGCCACAGATGTGGAGTGGACAGGGAGGATAGCAGGCCAGCTCCATTTAGATGTGCACAGCATCCTAATTTTAAACGCTGCTCCTGGGTTTAGCAGGTGATGAAGCTGGACATCAGTTGTCTCTGAAGCAGCTCATGCAATCAAGGGAAATGTTAACCTAAGAAAGGCAGAGCTGGTGCAGAAGGTAGGTGAAGACAGAGAGAAGGCAGACACTGATGAGCGCCCTGCACTCTGACATGGAAGACAAATCTCTGGGGACAGGCAGGGCAGACACTGTGACTGACAGCAATAAAGATAAGAGCAGCTGGTGCACCATTAATCATCACAGGCTCCAGGGAACCCGTCCCCCTGCACATGAGGACAAACAGCGAAGGATGTTGTCTGGGACACCCTTCAGTCACCCTGGAGGCATGACTTCATGTCCCTCACCTTTTCAACTTGCTTTTCTAGGTGCCTGTGACATTTATTTCCTGACCTCAGGGTGAAACTCATAAAGGCAAAATTATCCCAACCCAGCAACTTCTAAGCCAGCAGGCTTAATCCATGTAGATCATTACTGTAAATGGCAACAGCTACAATGGACAGGGTCGTGTGAGCCCTACAGTCACGATCTTATCTCCTTCCTGTTTATCCCAACCAAAATACATATTTTTTTCTATCACACTCTTAATCCCTTATATTAATGGTAGACTCGCCTTATATAGGCAAGGTAAGCAATTTGCAAACGTCCTTCTGTGAGCCACAGAGAGCCATTGCCAACAGTAAACATAGTGGGGGAAAGGTAGCAATGGCCATGGATCACCAGAATTACTAAGCAATTCTTAGAACAAGAGCCACATTCAAGCATTAATAAATGGTTGGGTAGGTATCTCCTCCCAAAAAAACAAACATGAAATATTCAAGGAGAAAACAACAGGGCAGGCCCCTCAGTCTGTACTTCACATCAAGAAGAAACTCCAAAAGTAGGAAGGTAATAGAAGCAACAAACTCCTTAGGAATGTCATGGGGTGTGAATTGCCGAAGAATGCACTAGGCTCCCTAAATATTATATACAAGAGAGCCCTGGATTTAGTGTGAGACACTTGAGTTTCAATGTAGGCTCTGGCTTTCACCAGCTGTAACCTTGAATAAGATATAAACTCTCTGAATCTGTTTTTTTTTTTTAATTTGACAAAATGGATATAATACCACTAGCCTCTGCCTTTTTCACCATACTGTGAAGATGAAATGAGATAATGTAAATAAAGCACCCTAAATCTAAGTGGTGAAGGCAAAGTATTAATATTTATATGCAGCTACCCACACATATAGGTAGTCACACATGTCATGTACACACACAGGAAAAGAATTTTGATTACTTTCATTATTAAGAATTCTTCAGCAGTACTTCTGAGAATTTCTGCCTGGCTTCTGCCCTAGGAGTATTCATTCAATTCTGTGAAATAAATTCAAGTTACAGCAAATACATTGCCATTTGCAGGGTTTTTGGTATACCTGAAACAAAAGATGA
Source organism: Bos indicus x Bos taurus (assembly GCF_003369695.1). Classification (NCBI taxonomy): domain Eukaryota; kingdom Metazoa; phylum Chordata; class Mammalia; order Artiodactyla; family Bovidae; genus Bos; species Bos indicus x Bos taurus. The sequence goes on along the minus strand of NC_040078.1, from coordinate 3,894,900 downwards.
TGTGTAAGGGAGGTGATGACTTTGAGATGTGTGAGTGATGGGGTATATATACCGCAAAGTTATATAGAAGAATTGCCCTAATATTCGGCATGGATGCTATGAATTCCCAGAATGCAGTAAAGGGGCCTGGAATCATGCTTTGTAAACTACAGTGAGGACCCCACGTTCCTGCTTGTGATGGCAGTTCCGTTTGTCATCCTCACGGATGTCGGCATGCACGCATTGCCCCTGTTTAGCGGCAGCTATGGGAGTTACATAGTGCTATGGTCTCAGCATCTGTGTCCCTCTCCAATTCACATGTTGAAATCCAATCCTCCAAGATTACAGTGTTAGTAGATGGAGTCTTTGGGAGATGATTAGGTTGTGAGGGTGGAGTTTTCATAAACGGGATTAGTGCTCTTATAAAAACAGACCACACAGAGGTCCCCTGGCCCTTCCATCATGTAAGGACACAGTGAGATGTCTGTGACACAAAAGAAGGCCCTTATCCAACCATGCTAACACCCTAATCTTGGACTTCCCAGCCTCTGGGACCATGAGAAAAAAATTTTTTATAAGCTACCCAACCTGCAGTATGTGTTATAGAAGCCCAGACAAAGACACACAAGGAGGTGTTCAACAGGGTTCTGAGGAATAATTTTAAAAGAGAAAAAATATAAATCAGGCCAGCTCATTCCAGTCTGAAGGCTAAAGATGATGTAGGCACAAAGGATCTGTGTACACACTGTTCTTCTCACAAGCAGGTTTGTGATATGCCCATCAGAGTGTCTGTCTACTGATATTCCAGTTGTTTTTGTTGCTCAGTTGCTAAGTTGCATCTGACTCTTTGTGACCCCATGGACTGCAGCATGCTAGGCTCCTCTGTCCTTCAATATCTCTCCAAGTTTGCTCAAATTCTAATTCTAAAAGAATCTATCTTTCATAATTTGATGCCTTTTGGTTGACTTGCAAATTGCCTCCCGAGGTCAATGGCATTGCGTTTTGTCCATCGTCTTTTTAAATTTTTTTTAAATATAAATTTATTTATTTTAATTGGAGGCTAATTACTTTACAATATTGTATTGGTTTTACCATACATCAACATGAATCTGCCATGGGTGTACACATGTTCCCCATCCTGAACCCCCCTCCCACCTCCCTCCGCATACCATCCCTCTGGGTCATCCCAGTGCACCAGCCCTGAGCCCCCTTGTCTCATGCATTGAACCTGGACTGGTGATTCGTTCCATATATGATATTATACATGTTTCAATGCCATTCTCCCAAATCATCCCACCCTTGCCCTCTCCCATAGAGTCCAAAAGACTGTTCTATACATCTGTGTCTCTTTTGCTGTCTTGCATACACGGTTATCATTACCATCTTTCTAAATTCCATATACATGCGTTAGTATACTCTATTGGTGTTTTTCTTTCTAGCTTACTTCACTCTGTATAATAGGCTCCAGTTTCATCCACCTCATTAGAACTGATTCAAATGTATTATTTTTAACGGCTGAGTAATACTCCATTGTGTATATGTACCATGGCTTTCTGATCCATTCATCTGCTGATGGACATCTAGGTTGCTTCCAGGTCCTGGCTATTATAAACAGTGCTGCGATGAACATTGGGGTACATGTGTCTCTTTCAGTTTTGGTTTCCTCGGTGTGTATGCCCAGCAGTGGGATTGCTGGGTCATAAGGCAGTTCTATTTCCAGTTTTTTAAGGAATCTCCACACTGTTCTCCATAGTGGCTGCACTAGTTTGCATTCCCACCAACAGTGTAAGAGTGTTCCCTTTTCTCCACACCCTCTCCAGCATTTATTGCTTGTAGACTTTTGGATTGCAGCCATGCTGACTGGCGTGAAATGGTACCTCATGGTAGTTTTGATTTGCATTTTTCTGATAATGAGTGATGTTGAGCATCTTTTCATGTGTTTGTTAGCCATCTGTATGTCTTCTTTGGAGAAATGTTTGTTTAGTTCTTTGGCCCATTTTTTGATTGGGTCATTTGTTTTTCTGGAATTGAGCTGCAGGAGTTGCTTGCATATTTTTGAGATTAATTCTTTGTCAGCTGCTTCATTTGCTATTATTTTCTCCCATTCTGAAGGCTGTCTTTTCACCTTGCTTATAGTTTCCTTTGTTGTGCAGAAGCTTTTAAGGTTAATTAGGTACCATTTGTTTATTTTTCTTTTATTTCCAATATTCTGGGAGGTGGGTCATAGAGGATCCTGCTGTGATTTACGTCAGAGAGTGTTTTGCCTATATTCTCCTCTAGGAGTTTTATAGTTTCTGGTCTTGCATTTAGATCTTTAATGCATTTTGAGTTTATTTTTGTGTGTGGTGTTAGAAAGTGTTCTAGTTTCATTCTTTTACAAGTGGTTGACCAGTTTTCCCAGCATCACTTGTTAAAGAGATTGTCTTTTCTCCATTGTATATTTTTGCCTCCTTTGTCAAAGATAAGGTGCCCATAGGTGCATGGATTTATCTCTGGGCTTTCTATTTTGTTCCATTGATCTATGTTTCTGTCTTTGTGCCAGTATCATACTGTCTTGATGATTGTGGCTTTGTAGTAAAGCCTGAAGTCAGGCTAGTTGATTCCTCCAGTTCTATTCTTCTTTCTCAAGATTGTTTTGGCTATTCGAGGTTTTTTTTGTATTTCCATACAATTTGTGAAATTATTTGTTCTAGCTCTGTGAAAAATACCGTTGGTAGCTTGATAGGGGTTGCATTGAATCTATAGATTGCTTTGGGTAGTATACTCATTTTCACTATATTGATTCTTCCGATCCATGAACACGGTATATTTCTCCATCTATTAGTGTCCTCTTTGATTTCTTTCACCAGTGTTTTATAGTTTTCTATATATAGGTCTTTTGTTTCTTTAGGTAGATATATTCCTAAGTATTTTATTCTTTTCATTGCAATGGTGAATGGAATTGTTTCCTTAATTTCTCTTTCTATTTCCTCATTATTAGTGTATAGAAATGCAAGGGATTTTTTGTATATTGATTTTATATCCTGCAACTTTACTATATTCATTGATTAGCTCTAGTACTTTTCTGGTGGAGTCTTTAGGGTTTTCTATGTAGAGGATCATGTCATCTGCAAACAGTGAGAGTTTTACTTCTCCTTTTCCAATTTGGATTCCTTTTATTTCTTTTTCTGCTCTGATTGCTGTGGCCAAAGCTTCCAAAACTATGTTGAATAGTAGTGGTATTTATTTTAATCAGAGGATAATTACTTTACAATATTGTGATGGCTTTTGCCATACATCAACACGTCTCCCCAATCCTGAACCCCTCCATATTCCCCCTCCCATCCATCCAGGTTGTCATAGACCCTGGGTGCTCTGCTTCATGCACTGAACTCACACTGGTCATCCATTCTACATGTGGTAGTGCATATGTTTCAAAGCTATTCTCTCACATCACTCCACCGAGTCCAAAAGTCTGTTCTTTACATCTGTGACTCCTTTGCTGTCTTTCGGCACCTATCTCTGTGACTTTAATGTCTGAACTTGTAGTTACCTTCCCTGAAAACAACTCAGTTCAGATTTCTAAAGTATTTCATATAAAGTTCGTGTCTAACTTTGCCCTATGCTCTTTGGTGCCATGAATAGTCAAGTGCCCACAATTTGGAGCTTGTAAAAGTAAAGTTTGGTCTTAGCTCTTTAGACACAACTTTAGCTTAACATCTCCCCAATCCCCAGCATCTAAATAGTAAAGAAATCTCCTTCCTTCCCAGAGGGAGGAATCTCCTTAGCCCCAGAGGAAAAGCAGACCCTGGGGGGCTGAAAGCAAAAGAGTAATGCCGCCTCTCATCTCTTGTTCTTGCTGAGTTATTTGCTCAGAAGCTCAGAGAAAAATATTCCCTGATTAAAAATCATGGTCATATTCTTTCTTTTCTATACTTCCCTTTTCTCAGATGTGTGCCTACAGCAGGACCAAGGAGCCATGAAACACTATGGATAAGAGCCTCGCTCTGGAAGCAGACAGACATGAGGTTAAATTCCAGCCTTTTTGAGCCTTACTTTTCTTTTTATCATCTGTAATATTTGGTTAACAGAACCCATCACAGAGGGATGTATAAGAATTAAATAACACCTGAAAACCACTTAGCACAGTGTCTATAAAATAACAAATGTCAATTCATGTGTGTCATTATCACTTGCTAGAAATATGCCCCTCCCATGTAAAGGTTAGAGCTTGTGTTGGATAATTCAGCCTTACCTAAAAGACAGGTTCAGGCAACCCACCATGGAGCATTTGGCCCTTAATGTGACAAAAGAAGAAAACGAAAGAAACAGACTACAGGGTGATAGATTCTGTGGCCCATTTACAGATCAACTTCAAATGCAAGTGGAGTTTATGAGACATGAGGGCCAGAGCTCAGCTTGGCTTTTTCTATGCAACTAGTAGTCAATCCATCAAAAAAACTCCGTGATTCGGTTATTAATATTTGACTCGATTGCCCAGTTATTGCTGGGTAGTAAGTATATTGCAGATTCTGGTGGAAAATATCCCAGTTGCTTTGGTTTGCACAGAGAGGAGGGAATGGTGAAGAGTGGCTTTTGTTTTTTAAATCTCAGCACACAGACGGATTTGAGGGGAGAAAAGAGTTGAGGAGGAGAGCAAACACTGCTTCCCTTTGTCCATCTGTCGAACTGGCACCAAGTTCTTGGCAATCTCTTGGGATCCTCTGTGCCTGGGCTGGGTTAACTTGGCCCCATCCATTTAAGAATATTTGATTTGATTGCACAGCAAAATGCTTTTGAAAAGCTGGGCTATTATCCCTGAAATAGAAAAATTAAAAAAATTTGAAAAGCACCTTTGAAGTCAGCTACCCAAATGAAACTTGTGACATCAGAGCGATGGCAGATAAGTGGGAGGCAGAACAAGGCCATCATTGACCACTGAGTGGGCCAGGCTGATGCCACACTTTACACCCTACCAATATAAGTCAAAGATGAAAGATGCTCCGGGCAGCTCGCCTGACCCCTGTGCTCTGTTATCTCCAGTTGATTGCACAGTGTTTCACTGTGAACAATCCCTCACTGTCTACCTGGTGCAGGTGAATCTCAGCAGAACAGGGGCCTGGGCGGCTTGGCCAGGATAGAGAAATGCCATGCATAGCACAGGGGGCCAGAGGAGGGCTTGCTCCAGTCAAGCACCGTCTTTATTACTCCTCTTATCCCCTGGATGCTGAGGACAGAACAGCTAAGTGCAAATCAAGGGCAGCAAAGTAAGACCAGCGGGTGTGTGGTGACAGACAGGCAGCTCTCTCTCCAACTGATAGAACATCAAGAGACTGCAAACAAGCTCCAGCTGCTACACTGGCCCCTGCGTATTTACACACAGAGTACAAGAACCATGTTATAGCGAGAGTGTGAACAAACCTGGATTGAGTTCTTGCATCCCTTAGTGCATAACAACTAGTTACTGAAAAAGTTCAACCAACTGTCAGTGGTTCTCCAATTTGAGCATGCATCAGAGTCACCTGGATTACTGGGCCCACTCCCAGAGCTTTTGATTTGTTCTAACAAATGTTCAGCTGATGGAGATGCTGTTGGCTCAGGGCCCATACTCTGAAGGCCACTCGTCTTTATGGTAAATATTAAGTGTTGTGTTCAAATCACTATTAAAAATAAGATTCATTTGAGTTTGATACATTCAACGAGAGTCAGGTGCTATATATACTAAGCTGAGGGTACAAAGATGAATAACAAACTGCAGTTAAACAGTTCAATACAATCTAAGTTCTATCTAGAAAGGTGGGAATATATGTAGCATGTGTGTTATTCGCTAAGTCATGTCTGACTCTGTGACCCCACGGACTGTAGCCCACAAGCTTCCTCTGTCCATGGAATTCTCCAGGCAAGAATACTGGAGTGGGTTGCCACTTTCTTCTCCAGAGGATCTTCCTGACCCAGGGATCGAAGCCCAGGTCTCCTGGGTTGCAGGCAGATTCTTTACCATCTGAGTCACCAGGGAAGCCCATTGAAGAGCAATACACAGTTTATCTTGGTTGAATCAAAGGGTTTGAACTACATACATCAGGTTGAGAAGAGACTGAGCAAACCGCTGAAGGCCGTCCTTAAGAATTCTGGCATTATTTTCCAGATCAGGCATGCATTTCATTCATTCATCTGTCTAATCCCTCATGGAGCCCATTCTGTGGGCCAACAACAGGGTTCCCTTGCGGGCTTAGAAATTGGTTAAGACTAATCCTTGCCCTGTAAGTTTTCACTGTCCAGTAGGGAGAGCCCATGGAATAAGATAATACAAAGCAGCAAATACGACGAGAGGAGTTTGCATAAGGACAGTGGAGATCAAAGGAGGCAGCAGGTGGCTGTCCTTGGGGGCACTTAGGAGAAGGTTCGTGAAACCGAACTTCTTGAACTGGGACTTGGAAATGGCAGACAGCCTGAAGACAGGCAGCAAAAGCAATCATTGCTGCTCAGTGTGGTCATCCAAGGCTGCTTCTCACTTTTCTCTTCCACCAACCTGTGTCATGAGTGAATGAAGGAATCACTGAAGGAGGGAAGAAAGGGAGGAAAGGAGATGGCATAGACTACAGGAGGGGAAGTTGCCAGAAGAACAATTAGAAGGGGTGACAGAGATGTCAGCCGAACATCCTGGTGTGTGCATGACGGCCTCCAGAGCTCAGAAGGGGTGCCCAGTGGTGCAGCTATCAGGTGACAGCAAAAAAGACATTCTTTCAGAGGAGGGAAAATTCCCGTATTCTTCCCAAGCACCCCATTTGTGGCTGACCATCTGCCTGATTCTCTTTCTACTCAGGGACAAATGTCCCCTGGTTGGGAGACAGGATAGTTTATTGATCTTTGCTCTGGCTTGAGGGGCACCCAAAGTCCCCCCATCTGTTCTGCCCCCAGTCCAGAGGTTGGGGTGTGGCTTCACAACTCCACAGGTTTCACACGTGGGTTAGGGAAAGACCAGGACTCCTTGTTTCCAGAAAGCCATAGTTAGGAGGTGTACACGTCAGTCAGAAGCTCTATCACCAACACCCCCCCGCCCCCGCCCCAAGCTTCTTAGCTAGGTTCTATAAGTTGAAAGAAAGGAGCTTTAAAAGGGGAACCCCATTAGGAAAACTATCTTGCTACGAAAAGTTAATGTAGGACCACCCTGCCAGTGAGTAATGGGAAGACTAATTTTTTTTCAAAGCAACTAATGTCTCAGAGCCTAGCAAACAATCTATCTGAGTAGACCATTTCTGTGAAAAGCAAGCTTTCAACAGCCAGAAGATCAAAGGAGTGATTCCAGTTCAGAAGTAGATTTCAAATGTCTTTTGTCATTGGTGTGTATTCCATTAAGCATCATTCTTCAATCTCTTACCACCCACTCCCCCCAATTCCTAAGTGTAATTTCAGCTAAGAGAGGAGCTATGCTAGCCTGGGACTCTGAACTGAGGTAACTTGGGGGTTATGTGGCCTAAGCACACTCCATAAGCAATTTTCCCCGTCAGTCAATTTCTTCTATTAGCAAGAAGGACCCCTAGTATGGCTGCTCCTGTGGTTGGATTCCAGGTCACCTCTGTGCCCCGTGTAATTCAGGAGCCTCTTTGATTATGCAGGTGAATAGCTCTACTTGTTTCCCCAGCAGATGTTTGGTTGAAGTTCCTTCCCTGTGATTATGATTTTCTTTGGTCAAAAGGAGAGTAACTTGAGAAAGCTGGTCCAGGAATGAAGAACAGGGAGGCAGCCACAGGATGAATTTTTGAACTCTCCAGACTGCATTTCTGACTATACAATCCCGGAACCAACCTTATTATTAAGTGTAATTACCGGCCCCAGGCACAAGCCCCGGGGCCCCTACAGAGGCCCCAAGTGTTTGCTGTAGGTACCACTAAGGTGAGCTATACTTTTTCATGCACAATCATCTTGCCAATTGGCAGGTTATGAATTCCAGGGTGATAGTTGGGTCAAGGTGGCTCCAAATGCCCAAAGACCTTGATAGGATACTAAAGAATATAAGACATCCATTGTTAGAATCTTCAAAGCTAAGCATGCCCAGACCCCACTTAAAAACACTAAAGATGTGTTTAATGCAACATTCTTTCCCAATATTAATTATTGAAAAATAATTGAAGTTTCTCTGCCCCTAAAAAAAAAAAAAAAAAAAGTGTGCATCAGCTCCAGGCTTGGTAATCTGATAATACTCTTGGGAGACGGGAATAGACGTTAGTTTAAGGATCACTAGACCCTATTTCATATGAGCCATAGTTACTAATTAGATAAACCATTGACTATGGACTGCTCTTTTTCTCTATGTGATTGTGAAAAGCATTCATATTTCTACAGAAGTACATATTATCCCAATAATACACCTCAGATTGTTTAATTGAAATATTCAAAGAGCAGAAGAGAGTGAGAATATGTACCTCTGGTAAATGAGAAGGACTCCAGGAGCCTGGGAATGTAGGCTGAGCCAGCCCCACAAGTAAGACATTTTCGTGGAGATTAATATTTGATCTCGAACATTTATGAGGATATTACAGTCTACTTCCTAATATATCTGTGTTCCACTTCTAACAATGACTTAAATTACTTATTCCCCTAAAATTGATGCTCCAGGGATGTTTGGAACACTTGTTCTGGAGTTAACCTTGTGTACCCCAGAGGATTGGTCCTCCAGCTTGAGAACCAAGGGCAAAGAATGCAGTGTCTTGGCCAGAAGACAGGGCACCAGCCCCTTTCTTCTTCAGGGAAAGAGACCAGCCCAGGAAACTAATCTTAGACATTTGTGCCCCAGTCACTGTCTAATGAGGACAGACCACCTTGCCCCATTCTTACTGTTGGGAGAGGCAGTTGTAAGAAAATGATATTAATTTATCTCATTATATAAATCAGAGAGTTAATTTTTGTTGGTTTGTTTTCTATGCCATGCAGCTTTTGGGATCTTAGTTCCCTGACCAGGGATGGAAACGTGGAGTCCTAACCACTGGACTACCAGGGAATTCCCACAAAGATTCTAAAAGAATGTTGAGAAGTTGAAAAGTTGAGATCAAATATTAATCTCCATGAAATGTCTTACTTGTGGGGCTGGCTCAGCATACATTCCCAGGCTCCTGAAGTCCTTCTCATTTCCCAGAGGTACATATCCTCATAAATGTTCGAGATCAAATCCTGAGCAGAGAGGTAAAGGAATGCGGTGTAACAGAGGAGTCAAGAGCGCCATCTAGAAGTAGAAATAGCGGTTGGATGGGTTAAGCTGGGTAAAGAATGAAGAGGAAGGAGTAAGTGTATTTTCCAGGCTGTTGCAGACAGAGCACAGGTGATGAGGACACGACATCCAAAGGAAAAGTTATGGCAAAATGTTGTATTTATCTAGCACTTTTTAAGTGCTCAGCACTGGATTAAACAAATGGAGAGCCATTTCAAGATCCAACAACCCTATGAAGCAGGTATGATTCTTAATCTCATTTTTCAAATGACACAACTGAGATTTGAGAGGGTTCATTTGCCAGACTTCCTTTCCTCTTCTTTTCTTCCTCCTTTACAGTTTCCTCATTTTCTTTACTTTCTGTGTGTCAGTCACTGTTCTAGGCACAACAGAAAATGAAAAGACAGTAATGGTCCTTATAGAGTTCACACTCTAGTGTGATAAACTAACTTTGTATAATATGTATAGCATGCTTCCATGCAGCGAGAGCTGCAGAGCACGATGATGACCAAGAGAGGGAGACAGAGAGATGATGGTAGTGAACAGGCTTCTGCTAATACAGGTGCCCAGGAAAGGGCTCTCTGATAAGGTAACATTGAGCATCAACCTGAATGAAGGGCTGGAGGGAACTATTAATGTATACACATTGCTAAATATAGAATAGATAACCAACAAAGGCCAACTGCATAGCACAGAGTTCTCTACTCAATATCTTATAATAACCTATGAAGGAAAAGAATCTAAAAACATTTACATATATATTTATGCATGAGTGCATACTCAGTTGCTCAGTTGTGTCTGACTCTTTGTGATCCTATGGATTGTAGCCCACCAGGCTCCTCTGTCCATGGGATTCTCCAGGCAAGAATACAGGTTGCCATTTCCTTCTCCAGGGGATATTCCCAACCCAGAGCATGAACCCGCGTCTCCTGTGTCTCCTGCATTGACAATCAGGTTCTTTACCACTAAGCCACCTGGGAAGCCAAATATAGTTATATATATAAAGTATATATATATTTAAAGTATATATGTATTTATACAGATAGATAATAACTGAATCACTTTGCTATATACTTCAAACTAACACAGCGTTTCAAATAAACTATACTTCAACTTAAAAAATTTTAAGAATATCTTTGGAAAGAGTATCATAGACAAAGAGATCAGCAGGTGCACACATGCTTGTGGGTTTGAGGAAGACCGAAGAGGCTGCTGTTTTAAGAGCAGAGAACAGGAGGGACAGTGATGAGAATGAGGCTGGAGGGTAACCACAGCACACACATACAGGGTCCTAGAAGCCATGGGAAGAACCTGGACTTAGAGTGCAATGAAAATACATCAGGTTGTTGGGGCAGAATTGACTGCAAAAGGACAATAGTAGAATGGGATGGGGGATGTGGTGATGATTCAACTGGTGAACAGTATGCTAGCCATGGTAATGATAGAAGCAGTGAGAACAGATTGGATTCAGGTTATATCTGAATGTAGGTTCAATGGGATTGGCTTTTGGATACAATGAAGTCTAGCTCTATACCTAAGCAGGTGAGCCATATCCCCACACCCATCCCTTGGCCAATACCATAGGCTGGTCTTATTGCATCAGCCCTTCCAGCCCCTCTTTTCCTCCCCCAGCTTTCAGCTGCCACCCAGCATTCACAAGCTACCTCAGAATCTCCCCAGCTTGCCCTGAGCGGGGTGCACATCAAATGTTTATGAAGAAGTGGTCTCAGTTTCTCCATCTATAACATGTCAGAGCTGGGATAATTGTCCTCTAAGGTCACTTCCAATCCTTGTTTTCTATGATCTGTGATCTACTTCCTTATAATGTAGACAATAAAAAAGCTAAGGTTATGGAAATCCATGGGATGTTCTTTCCTGCAGGAGTATATTTTTAAATATTGCCTGGATAGTTCTTGAGGATCCTGCTCTATTGCTTAGAATGAATCAAGGTGCTATAGAATCATTAGGACTTTCACAAAATCAAGATTTAAATTATTTTATTAAATTATTATATTGTTAATTAAAATTACATAAAATTAAAAATTCACCTCCTCAGAAAACAGTTTGGTGAGTTCTCAAAGAGTTAAACACAAGATTACCATCAGTTCAGTTCAGTTCAGTCGTTCAGTCGTGTCCGAGTCTTTGCGACCCCATGAATCACAGCACGCCAGGCCTCCCTGTCCATCACCAACTCCCGCAGTTCACTCAGACTCACGTCCATCGAGTCAGTGATGCCATCCAGCCGTCTCATCCTCTGTTGTCCCCTTCTCCTCCTGCCCCCAATCCCTCCCAGCATCAGAATATTTTCCAATGAGTCAACTCTTCGCATGAGGTGGCCAAAGTACTGGAGTTTCAGCTTTAGCATCATTCCTTCCAAAGAAATCCCAGGGCTGATCTCCTTCAGAATGGACTGGTTGGATCTCCTTGCGGTCCAAAGGACTCTCAAGAGTCTTCTCCAACACCGCAGTTCAAAAGCATCAATTCTTCGGCACTCAGCTTTCTTCACAGTCCAACTCTCACATCCATACATGACCACTGGAGAAACCATAGCCTTGACTAGACGGACCTTTGTTGGCAAAGTAATGTCTCTCGTTTTCAATATGCTATCTATATGACCCAGCAATTCCACTGTTAAGTATATAGCCAAAGAAGTTGAAAATAGCTATTTGAAGAGATCTCTGTACACACATATATTCATAGAAGCACTACTTCCAATAGGTAAAAGTTGCAACAATCTGAATATCCATCAATAGATAAAAAGATGCACAAAATGTAGTATGTACATTTAAACGAAAATTATCCAGCCATCAAAAGTTTTGAAATACTGACAAAGGCTACAACATGGATGAGCTTTAAAGACATTATGCTGTAAAAAGAACTGAATCAGCCATATATGTACACATGTCCCCTCCTTCTTGTACCTTCCTCCCAACCGCCCCCTACCCCGCTGCATCTCACCCAGTCAGGTCACCACAGTGCACTGAGCTGGACTCCCTGAGCTGTATAACAGGTTTCCACTGACTATCTATTTTACACATAGTTCATTGTACAGCAGAGACTAGCACAACATAGCATACATCTCCATCACTGCAGAAAGTCCTAGTGCGCAGTGCTGATTTAGATACGCATGGCTTCTGAAACTACTGTGCGGAGATCGCAGGAGTGCAGAAAAGTGGAGAGAGCTGTTTCCCACTCCCTTTGGCTCCTGCTCGTCACAGAAATTGGGGTCCATGCACACCATTATCTGTCTGTCCTGCATCCCAAAGCAAGAAGCAGACTCAGTTCAACATTTCCAGCCAAATGCCCACCAGAGGGCACTCACATACCCCAGAAAACACGGAAAGAAGTGTGCAAGGATCAAGATATATTAGCATCCAGTGCTGAACCAGGGGTAACAAACGCGTGGAAAGCGAAGATTTATATGACAGAATCTATGTGAACTCTCCCATCCCCACTTGTGAAAGTGTTCATAATTGGGGGAAATTTCCCTTCTTGGTCATCTTGGAATTTGGTGAGTATGTAGAAAGCTTACGCTAAAGTAGTATAGTAGTTTTACATCAGTGAGAGACAATAGATGCATACTGCACATTTGTGTGTGGATATACACAGGCGCACACTTAGAGCAGATTAATGTATACAGACACAGATATCACCCAAATGGAAAAGCTGAAGTCCCATGGCATAGAATTACCCTGCCCTCCATCAGTAAATATGGTAAATCAAACACTGTGCTTCACAAGCATTTCAGAGAGATAACCCTCTCATTAAAGCAGCAGGCTCCTAGTAAACAAATCGTCCACCTCCACGACAGGAACTATATCAAAAACATTTGAAAATCACCATCCCTTCTGGGACATTAGTCAGTGTGAGTATTTACGTTTCACTGTTTGAGTTTTCCTGTGAATCATCTCACATGAAGAGCCATTGTAATCAGAAAGTTGACCATTATTGTAGCTGGGCACTGGCATTACTGTCATTTTGCAAATAATCTCAGTGTGAAAAATCCATCTGTCAACTTTACATTTGCGGAATAACATTGTCCAGGACACATTTATTGCCTCTACCATTTGGTGTGTGGAGGGACAAGATAAATTTGCTGTACTCCTGAATGTGGAAATGTTTGGGGTTAGAAATATAAACTCAACAGGCTTCTGTGCCCCCTCAGGACAGGGGTGTAAGTAGAACCTGCCCTGAGAGTAGTTGGTTCTTTTGTCTCACTGATGTCAGTGTGGGTTTTCCTCCCTCCATCCTCCCATCCTTCTTCCCTTCCTACTCTTCTTCTTTCAATGTGATATTGATTGCTCAAAATTGGAACAGTCTCTACTAATTCTCCAGACTTCCACCTTGTGTTAACAGCAGGCAGTGGTATCATAAAGAGAAAAAATTACTAGACCATATTCAGCTGAATATTTAGAAAGAGAGGTGTTTAAAATGTCCTTTTATGCAGTGTTTTACCATTTTTAATTTTTTATATGTATAAAAATTTTGTATTTACCTATTTCATTGGTATATTTGTTCTTTAGGACTTTAAAATCCAAGAACAAAGTCCAATATCTAAATCCGAAGGACCATCACTCCCTCACTTTCTTCAGATAACCTGAAATATCTTCCACTCTCAAAAGTGTTACATCAATCAACTACCTGCAGGCTAATCACTTGAAAAGAACTGTAAATCAGGGAATTATTGGCCAACCCCAAACCATTTACACAATCTTAACCTTAGGTCTCCTTAAACCCTTGAAATTTGCAAGAGAAAGCAATATGTAAGCAGCATTTCTCATAGAACATTTCACAGAAAACCAGTTAGAGAAGTATTGAGGGGGGAAAAATGGACTTCGTGTCCAAATAAAGTTGAAAAACATTGAGTGATTTTTCTCCTGGCCCCTCACAACATATCGATACAGTAAAGACTTTGAGGAATTGCATTATCAGTTCTCTGTCCAGACCTCCAAGATCCAGCCTCTGTCCCCCACAGCTTTCTTCAGAGAACTGCAGGGAGCAGGGTGGGATGTGCTGAGAACGGGGAGTCCAAGTTGATATTCCCCTGGGAAGCCTGAGGCCAGTGCTGACCGGGACTGGAGTTTAGAAACCTAGCTCCTTGCCGTGGAGTGGGACAAATTCTTCCAAGTACCATGAGCCCTGGAGTTTTCTGGGGTTGAGACTGAAACTATGCCCTGCCTCAACTTCCACTGTGTCCTAGCTCCTTCCTCCCTTACTGCTTTCTCCAGGGAGCACTTCCTTTATAAACTCCTGCCCTTGAGTCCTCACCTCAGGGTCTGTTTCTGGGGAACCCGACTCACCATACTACTCAACTTGTTTCACCCAGGATTTTGTTCATGCCTTCATTCGACAGTCTTTTACTGAGTTTTTATTATGTGCCAACATATCCTGAAGGTGAGTGGCTAATGATTGGCTAGTTTGTTTCACCAAGTGTAAATAGGCGAGGCTTCTCTCCGATGCAGAATCTATCAGATTTCTGGGAAATGAGAATGCCTTTAGAAAACTTTAGAAAACAATGACACACAGAATTAGATTTGGCACACAGGAATCTCCTTCTCAAACTACATCATGTATTCCTCAAGGCAGAACTATAGGGTGTATTTCTTTGTAACCACATTATTGTTCAGACTGCATTATGCCCTGAAGTTACTCTGGACAAAGAAGTAGAAGCACTGAGTTCTCGTTTATCTTTGTGAAGTGAGGAGAAATAGGAAGAGACAGCCTGGTGATTAAAATGTGATGTGGGTAAACACGGGAGGGGGAGGTTAATGTCAACTTTGTAGAATGAATAAAATTTTGGCCAACTGGCAATCCTGGATAAGATTTTCAAAAGAGGGCTGAATAATAATTTCTCCCAAGAAGTTCCAACTTCATTCCCAGATGGTGTGTAATCTATCTCTAAACAACAAACCGAGGAAACAGGAAGTGCTTCAGAAGGTCATTGTGTAATTTTTAAAGGTGTGTCTGCCCAGTATTGAAATATTTAATCAGTTCCTAGAACTCAGCATTCAATGTTGGTATTTGCCATCACAGAGGAAAACAATCCAGGTGTTTTGACGCTGGATTGACTGGTAGAAAAGAATCTGGAGGTGAAAACTGAGTTAGGAGACATGCTTTCTGTCTCCATCTTTTCTTTACCCAGCTTTCTCAAGGGGACAGAGAATTCAACACTTCCTAGAAATCCAGTGAGATTCAGTTCAGTTCAGTCACTCAGCTGTGTGTGACTCTTTGTGATGGGATAGTGCTAAACCAGGTCCATTAAGAACCAAGCTTGGCCAGGGACAAGCAGAAGGGGGAGGACTTCTGGCTGCTTCTAGGGCGGACGCAATGTCTATAGTACCCAGTGCTGTGGCCTGAAGCAAAATACAGGGATTCTTTATAAGGTAAGATGGTTTAAAAAAAAACAAAGACAACAAACCAAAAACCCACCACCTGTCTCTAATACTCTTAATGAAAGGAATTAAGAAGAAAGAGATGATTTAAATTACAGGTAAAATGGTGTATGTGCTATATAGATCCTGGTCACATCCTCAAAGGTTAGGAAGGCCTGCAAGGTAAATGGTGGAGGAAAAAGACTAGGGACAGGTAATATGTGACCAGAGTTAAATGAGGGGCACAGATGATCAGAAAATCAAAACTTCTGAACAGGAAGACACTGTGGTATTAACAGGAGCATGAAAGGCTATACAGAAAAATCAAGCCTTGGTGGGCCTTAATGGAATTAAATCTGGGAAGTTTGGTTACAAGTTTAAACAGTCTTATCCCAGGACATTCCCTGCCTCCTTTAGCTTTAAGAGAAAGCTTTCTGAAATTCTAATCTTGAGTCTTCTGTGCAGAAGAGTCTAGGACTATAGAGTGAATATTTTCAAGACCTACACCTTAAACCAACCACCAAAGTCTGTTGTTGACTTTCTCGTTGGTTTATCTGTCCATCCTATAATACCTGTCCACTTGCCTAGGACCCTTCCTCTGAGGCATAGTTTTATTACTTGGGATGAAACAAGCTGAAAGAAAGCAGCCATACAATTGAAGAAGCTCAATGTATCCCAGGCTGCTAGTCTTTTACTTAATAAACAGCCAGAAGGTGTGGGCAAGTGTGTGGGGGAAGGGGCCTGAATCTGTGTGGATAGTAAAGTTCAGGCTCTGACCCTGATATGACAACTTACAACAAGACAGTTATTAAAGAGCACAATGCAGATGACACTGCGCTGCACTGTGGGAAGGTTTCATCAAAAATGGGTGCAGCAACACAGGGTGGAGTGCCCCAGATCCTCACAGTCTATTCAGTGCCCTCGATGCCTGATGGGAAGGGGGCGAGCATGCCCCTAGGTCAAAGTAGGATCTCCATGCAACAAGGCAAGTGTGAAACTAAAAGTTAGAGTGACCAGGCCCAAGTCCTGACCTCAGTACTTTCTAGTTCTTTGACGTTGAGAAATGCACTTAAGAAATCTATGTGGGGAGGAACAAGATGGCGGAGGAGCAGACGGACGTGGACTACATCTCTCTGTATGGATACATTAAGAATGCACCTTCAGAAACAGAAGTGCTTGCAGAACACCAGCTGAGAGCTGGCCGGAGTACCTGACCACCGGAAAAGAATATATAGAACCACACAAAACTTGGTAGGATGAAGGAACTAGAGGGAAAAACAGGAGTGTTAGTAGGACCTGTCTTCAGCGGGTGGGGGAACTAAAGCAGAAGTCTGATCCCCACATCAGGGCAATTTTCTGTGTCAGAGGAGAAACATTTGAGGCTGAGAATGAAGCAGCTGATCTGTAGCAGCCTAAATGGAATAATAAGACAATCCTTGCCACAGCCATACATACCCTGGACAGGGATGCAGGTTCCCTAGAAGTCACAACAGCTGGGAGCTGGCACATAGGGATTGTAGAGCAATCCCAGGGCAAGGGCTGATGTTGACTGTGGAGAGACAGACCAAGGGGACATGAGGGAGGAGATTGTGATGGGAAAAACCTGTGGAGGAAAAGCCAGGCAGCCATGGAAGCAAGGCAATACTGCTGAGTCATGCATAGAGGGTGGAGCCATCACCATAGTCTCTCTCTCTCCCTGCACACCAGTATCAGCAGCTGAGCAATAGAGAGACTGGTCCATCATGCACCTGATGTGCAGAACAAGAGTAGGACCCCAGCCAGGGGAGGACCCTCTATGTGCCTGATGTGCTGAAAAGCAGACAAGGACCCCAGGCAAGGGAGCCCTGTAAGTGCCTGAATGTTTGGAGCTACAGTGAAAGACTAACCATAGAGGCCTTCTGATCACCAGCTGCCGGAAGCTTGAAAAAAGACTTTGATATGGCCATAACTCTTGCAGCTGAGGTAGTCCCTGCACACTTGGCACTGCCATGGTCCCTGTGACCCAAGCAGCTGTGCCACCTTCACGATCAACCCTCAATGGGGCAGAGCTGCCACAGGCAAAAAATGTCTTGCATCTATGCATGTGGAGTTGCTTAGGTTGTGTCCAATTCTTCACTACTGCATGAACTGTGGCCTTCAGGCTTCTCTGTCAGTGGGGTTCTCCAGGCAAGAATACTGGAGTGGGTTTCCATACTCTTATAGAGTATTATATTCCCTGGTGCCCTAGCCACCAACTCCCCTGAGTACCTATTGCTGCCAGGGCCCCTGTTACCCAAACAGCTGTACCACCTCCACACCTGGCCCTCACGGGGGCAGACCGAAGTCCTCCAGGGTAGCCTCAGGAGAAAACCCTGGTGGACAATCCACACACAGAGGTAGAAATAAAACCACAATTGAAACCCAGGGGCAGCGTGGCCAAGGAAGAGAACCCAAAACCTTCCCACCAGCTGTACAACCTGCAGATTTAATCCACATGATCAACTAGGCAGACTCTGTGTCTATGGAATACATAAAAGGACATTGAGCACTCCCACCAGAAAAAAAAAAAAAAAAAAGCACTAGCTCTGATAGCTGTGGACATTTGAGGCAAGAACACACAGGAATAGGACCAGATTAGAGTCTGAGCTGCCCCCACAGCAGGTCCAGGGACCAGTGCAATGTTGAAGGGCCTTCTTTTCCATTTTTCCCCACATCTGTTATAGTTGCCAATTTTATTAGCACTATGAAATAAATCTTTGTAATCTTTCGAGATTTTTTATTTTTTCTTTTCAATCACACTTTTTATTGGTGTTATAAACCTCTGCCTCTACATTAGCCTTTTGGAGTTATGTGGAGTTTTCCTTTTCTGTTTTTTTTCTCTTTTTAAAATTTTAATTAAAAAAATTTTTTAACATATTATTATTCTTTCTACATTTTTTCCTTTGTCTGTTTTACCTACTATTCTTTTCCCCACTATTCTTTTCCCCTTGCAGTTAATCTTTAATATATGTAAATCTTCTTTGAAAGTGAAAGTGAAATTTGCTCAGTCATATCTGACTCTTTGCGACCTCGTGGACATACAGTCCATGGAATTCTCCAGGCCAGAATACTGGAGTGTGTAACCTTTCCCTTCTCCAGGGGATCTTCCCAACCCAGGGATCGAACCCAGGTCTCCCACATGGCAGGCAGATTCTTTACCAGCTGAGCCACAAGGGAATCTTCTTTATCTTTCTCTATTTAAGTTTGCATTTCTGTTCTTTCTTTTCTTTTTTCTATTCTTTTTCTTATCATATTTGTTAGTTTTGTTTTCATTGCTTTATTCCCCAGTTGGCACCTTGCCTTAGGTTTGTTTTCTAGTTTGTGCTTTAGTTAGTTTTGTTCTTGACTGGTGGATATATTTTTTGGTTTCTTTTGTTTGCCAGGTCAATCTATTGTACTTTATTTTTGCTGGACTGTTCTGAGTTTGCTTATGGGCGTATTTACATATGTGTATATTCCATTATTTTAATTATTATTTGCCTGATTTTGTAATTGCCATTTGTCTGGGGTTTATCTTTGGTTTCTCATTTTTGGGTATTTGTTTTAATCCCATTTAATGACATAATAAACCACCTGTGAATAGTGAGAACTCCCACAAAGGCGACCACTTGTATACAAGACTCAGCATCACCCAACTGCCAATAGCACCCTGTGCAGGGCACTTCATTCAGACAAAAAACAGGACAAAAATACAAACCCAATCATCAACAGACAGGATTACTACCTCACTCAGCCCTGCCCGTCAGAGAGAAAAAATAAACAAAACTCACCTCTTCCCAACAGAATACAAGCACAAATCTCACCCTACATGAAGCTTACACAAACCACTTGACCAACCTTATGAGAGCAGAAACCAAAAGGAAGAAAGGATTCAATCTTGAAGCCTGGGAAAGGAGACCTCAAACAAAATAAGTTAAAAAAAAAAAAAGAAAATAATGAAAAAGCAGAGAAATACTACACAAATGAAGGAATAAACTAGAAACCCACAAGTCCAAATAAATGAAGAGGAAATAAGCAAACTACCTGAAAAAGAATTCAAAATAATGATAGTAAAGATGATCAAAAGCTTGAAAACACAATGGAGAAAATGCAACAAAGACCCAAAAGAATTAAAGAATAAACATACAGAGAAAAACAGCACAATTATTGAAATTAAAAATACTCTAGAAGAAATCAATAGCAGAATATCTGAAGCAGAAGAATGGATCAGAGAGCTGGAAGATAAAATGGTGGAAATGTCTGCTGAAGAGTAGAAAAAAGTAAAAAGAATGAAAAGAAATGAGGATAGCCTCAGAGACTTCTTGGACAATGTTAAACACACCAACATTGAAATTATAGGGCTCGCAGAAAAAGAAAAAAAGAAAGGATATGAGAAAATTTTTGAAGATTATAGTTGAAAATTTCCCCAACATGGAAAAGGGAATAGCCAGTCACTTCCAAGAGGTGCAAAGAGTCCCATACAGCATAAACCTAAAGATAAACACACCAAGACACATACTAATCAAACTAACAAAGATTAAAAACAAAGAAAGAATATTAAAAGTAGCAAGGGAAAAGTAACATACAAGGGAAAGCCCATATGTTTAACAGCTGATCTTTTAGCAGAAACTCTGCAGGCCAGAAGGGAATGACATGATATATGTAAAGTACTGAAAGGGAAAAATATACAACCAAGATTACTCTACCTGGCAAGGATCTCATTCAAAATTGATGGAGAAATCAAAAAGTTTTCAGACAAGCAAAAGTTAAAATAATTCAGTACCACCAAACCAGGTTTACAACAAGTGCTAAAGGGACTTATATAGTCAGGAAAAACAAGAGAAGAAAAAGATCTACAAAACAAACCACAAACAATTAAGAAAATGGCAATAGAAATATTTATATCAATAATTACTTTAAATGTAAGTGGATTAAGTGTGCCAACCAAAAGACACAGACTGGCTGAATGGATACAAAAACAAAACCTATATATATATGCTGTCTACAAGAAATCCACTTCAGACCTAAAGACACATATAGACTGAAAGTGAGAGGATGGAAATATATATTCCATACAAATGGGAAGCAAAAGAAAGCTGGGGTAGCAATTCTCATATCAGACAAAGTAGACCTTGAAATAAAGAATGTTCCAAAAGATAAGGAAGGATAGCACATAATGATCAAGGGATCAGTTCAAGAGAAAGAACACAATTGCAAATATCTATGCACTCAACATAGAAGAATCTCAATACATAAGACAAAAACTAACAGACATAAAAGGAGAAATTGACAGTAACACAATAATAACAGGAGACTTTAACATCCCACATACACCAATGGAATAACACCCAAAAAAGATGTCCTTTTCATTATAGGGGACTGCAATGCAAAAGTAGGAAGTCAAGAGATATCTGGAGTAACAGACAAGTTTGGCCTTGGAGTACAGAATGAAGCAGGGCAAGGGCTAACAGAGTTTTGTCAAGAGAAAGCACTGGTCACAGCAAACACCCTCTTCCAACAATACAAGAGAAGACTCTACACATGGACATCACCAGACGGTCAATACTGAAATCAGATTGAATATATTCTTTGCAGCCAAAGACGGAGACCCTCTATACCAGTTAGCAAAAACAAGACGGGAACTGACTATGGCCTAGATCATGAACTCCACAGACTGGTTCCAAATAGGAAAGGGAGTACATCAAAGCTGTCTATTGTCACCCTGCTTATTTAACTTATATGCAGAGTACATCATGAGAAACACTGGGCTGGAAGAAGCACAAGCTGGAATCAAGATTGCCGGGAGAAATATCAATAACCTCAGATATGCAGATGACACCACCCTTATGGCAGAAAGTGATGAGGAAATAAAAAGCTTCTTGAAAGTGAAAGAGGAGAGTGAAAAAGTTAGCTTAAAGCTCAACATTCAGAAAACGAAGATCATGGTATCTGGCCCCATCATTTCATGGGAAATAGATGGGGAAACAGTGGAAACAGTGTCAGACTTCATTTTTTTGGGCTCCAAAATCACTGCAGATGGTGACTGCAGCCATGAAATTAAAAGATGCTTACTCCTTGTAAGGAGGGTTATGACCAACCTAGATAGCAAATTAAAAAGCAGAGACATTACTTTGCCAACAAAGGTCCGTCTAGTCAAGGCTATGGTTTTTCCAGTGGTCATGCATGTATGGATGTGACAGTTGGATTGTGAAGAAAGCTGAGCGCTGAAGAATTGATGCTTTTGAACTGTGGTGTTGGAGAAGACTCTTGAGAGTCCCTTGGACTGCAAGGAGATCCAACAAGTCCATTCTAAAGGAGGTCAGTCCTGGGTGTTCATTGGAAGGACTGGTGCTAAAGCTGAAACTCCAATACTTTGGCCACCTCATGGGAAAAATTGACTCATTGGAAAAGACTCTGATGCTGAGAGGGATTGAGGGCAGGAGGAGAAGGGAACGACAGAGGATGAGATGGCTGGATGGCATCACCGACTCGATGGCCATGAGTTTGAGTGAACTCCGGGAGTTCGTGATGGACAGGGAGGCCTGGCGTGCGGCAATTCATGGGGTTGCAAAGAGTTGGACACGACTGAGCAACTGAACTGACTGAGACTTAAATTGAAGAAAGTGGGGAAAACCACTAGAACATTCAGGTATGACCAAAATCAAATCCCTTATGATTATATGGTGGAGGTGGCAAATAGGTTCAAGGGATTAGATCTGACAGACAGAGAACTATGGACAGAGGTTCATGATGTTGTACAGGAAGCAGTGATCAAGACCATCCCCAAGAAAAAGAAATGCAAAAAAGGCGAAATGGTTGTTTGAGGAGGCCTTACAAATAGCTATGAAAAGAAGAGAAGCAAAAGGCAAGGGAGAAAAGAAAAGATATACCCATTAGAATGCAGAGTTCCAAAGACTATCAAGGAGAGAAAAGAAAGCCTTCCTCAGCAATCAATGCAAGGAAATAGAGGAAAAACAATAGAATAGGGCAGACTAGAGACCTCTTTAAGAAAATTAAGGATTCCAAGGGAAATTTTCATGCAAAGATGGGCACAATAAAGGAGATAAATGGTATGGACATAACTGAAGAAGAAGCTATTAAGAAGAGATAGCAAGAATACACAGAAGAACTATACAAAAAAAGATCTTCATGACCCAGATAATCATGATGGTGTGATCACTCACCTAGAGCCAGATATCCTGGAATACAAAGTCAAGTGGGCCTTAGAAAGCATCACTATGAACAAAGCTAGTGGAGGTGATGGAATTCCAGTTGAGTTATTTCAAATCCTAAAAGATGATGCTGTGAAAGTGCTATATTCAGTACACCAGCAAATTTAGAAAACTCAGCAGTGGCCGCAGGACTGGAAAAGGTCAGTAGTCATTCTAATCCCAAAGAAAGGCAATGTTAAAGAATGCTCAACTACCGCACAATTTCACTCATCTCACATGCTAGCAAAGTATTGCTCAAAATTCTCCAAGCTAGGCTTCAATAGTACATGAACGGTGAACTTCCAGATGTTCAAGCTGGATTTAGAAAAGGCAGAGGAACCAGAGATCAAATTGCAAACATCTGTTGGATAACCAAGAAAAGCAAGAGAGTTCCAGAAAAACATCTACTTCTGCTTTATTGACTACACTGAAGCCTTTGACTGTGTGGATCACAACAAACGGTGGGAAATTCTTCAAGAGATGGGAATACCAGACCACTTTAACTGCCTCATGAGAAATCTGTATACAGGTCAAGTAGCAACAGTTAGAACTAGACATGAAAGAATCGACTGATTCCAAATCAGGAAAGGAGTACATCAAGGTTGTATATTATCACCCTGCTTATTTAACTTATGTACAGAGTACATCATGAGAAATCCTGGACTAGATGAAGCATAAGCTGGAATCAAGATTGCCGGGAGAAATATCAATAACCTCAGATATGCAGATGGCACCACCCTTATGGCAGAAAATAAAGAACTAAAGAGCCTCTGAATGAAAGTGAAAGAGGAGAGTGAAAAAGTTGGCTTAAAACTCAACATTCCAAAAACTAAGATCATGGCATCGACTCCCATCAGTTCATGGGAAATAGATGGGGACACAGTGGAAACAGTGTCAGACTTTATTTCTGGGGGCTCCATAATCACTGGAGATGGTGACTGCAGTCATGAAATTAAAAGATGCTTGCTCCTTTCAAGAAAAGCTATGACCAACCTAGACAGCATATTAAAAAGCAGAGACATTACTTTGCCAACAAAGGTCCATCTAGTCAAAGCTACAGTTTTTCCAGTAGTCATGCATGGATGTGAAAATTGGGCCATAAAGAAAGCTGAGTGCCAAAGAATTGATGCTTTTGAACTGTGGTGTTGGAGAAGACTCTTAAGAGTCCCTTGGACTGCAAGAAGATCCAACCAGTCCATCCTAAAGGAAATCATCCTTGAATATTCTTTGGAAAGACTGATGCTGAAGCTGAAACTCCAATACTTTGGCCACCTGATGCAAAGAGCCAACTCATTTGAAAAGACCTTTATGCTGGGAAAGATTGAGGGCATGAAGAAAAGGGGACAACAGAGGATGAGATGATTGGATGGCATCACTGACTCAATGGACATGAGTTTGAGTAAATTCTGGGAGTTGGTGATGGACAGGGAGGCCTGTCATGCTGCAGTCCATGGGGTCACAAAGAATCAGAAACGACTGAGTGACTGAACTGAACTGAATTGACACCATTGAATAGATCATCAAAACAGAAAATTAATAAGGAAACATGAGTCTTAAATGATACATTAGATGAGATGGGTCTCATTGATATCTTCAGGACATTCCATCCAAATGCAGAAGAATACAACTTCTTTTCCAGTGCACATGGAACATTCCCTAGGATAGACCACATCTTTGGTCACAAATCAAACCTCAGTAAATTTAAGAAGATTGAAATCTTATCAAGCATCCTTTCTGACCACAATGCTACGAGACTAGTTATCAATTACAGGAAAAAAAACTGTAAAAAATACAAACACATGGAGATTAAACAATAATTTTCTAAATAACCAACAAGTTACTGAAGAGATAAAATAGGGAAATCAAGAAATTCCTAGAAACAAATAATAATGAAAACACGACAACTCAAAACTTATGGGATGCAGCAAAAGTAGTTCTAAGAGGGAAGTTTATAACAATACAATCATACCTCAAGAAACAACAAAAACATGAAATAGACAACCTAACTTTAAACCTAAAATAACTGGAAAAAGAAGAAGAACAACAAAAATTTAGCAGAAGAAAAGAAATCATAAAGATCAGAGCAGAAATAATGAAAAAGAAAGAAACAATTGAAAAATAGTAAAGGTTAATAAAACTAAAAGTTGGGTCTTTGAGAAGATAAACAATTTGACAAACCTTTAGCCAGACGTGGAACAGACTGGTTCCAAATCTTGAAAGGAGTACATCAAGGCTGCATATTGTCACCCTGATTATTTAACTTATATCAGAGTACATCATGAGAAATGCTGGGCTGAATGAAGCACAAGCTGGAATCAAGATTGCCGGAAGAAATATCAGTAACCTCAGATATGCAGATGACTCCTCCCTTGTTGCAGAGAGTGAAGAAGAACTAAGGAGCCTCTTGATGAAAGTGAAAGAGGAGAGTGAAAAGGCTGGCCTAAAACTCAACATTCAGAAAACTAAGATCATGGCATCTGGTCCCATTACTTCATGGCAAAGAGATGGAGAAACAATGGAAACAATGAGAGACTTTATTTTGGGGGGCTCTAGAATCACTGCAGATGGTGACTGCAGCCATGACAAGAAAAGCTATGACCAACCTAGACAGCATATTAAAAAGCAGAGACATTACTTTGCCAACAAAGGCCCATCTAGTCAAAGCTATGGTTTTTCCAGTAGTTGTGTGTGGTTGTGAGAGTTGGACTATAAACAAAGCTGAGTGCTGAAGAATTGATGCTTTTGAACTGTGGTGTTGGAGAAGACTCTTGAGAGTCCCTTGGACAGCAAGGAGATCCAACCAGTCCATCCTAGAGGAAATCAGTCCTGAATATTCATTGGAAGGACTGATGCTGAAGCTGAAACTCCAATACTTTGGCCACCTGATGTAAAGAGCTGACTCATTTGAAAAGACCCTGATGCTGGGAAAGATTGAAGGCGGGAGGAGAAGGGGACAACAGAGCATGAGATGGTTGCATGGCATCACCAACTTGATGGACATGAGTTTAAGCAAGCTTTGGGAGTTGGTGATGGACAGGGAAGCCTGGTGTGCTGCAGTCCATGAGATTGCAGAGTCAGACACGACTGAGTGACTGAACTGAATTGAACTAGTGAGACTCATCAAGAAAAAAGAGAGAAGAATCAAATCAACATAATTAGAAATGAAAAAGCAGAGTTTACAACAGACAATGGAGAAATACAAAGGATTATAAGAGCCTATTATGAACAACTATATGGCAATAAAATAGATAATCCGGAAGAAATGAAGATTCTTAGAAAATTTCAATCTTCCAAGACTGAACCAGGAAGAAATAGAAATTATGAACAACCCAATTACAAGCACTGAAATAGAAACTGTGATAAAAAAAAAAAATCTCCCAAAAAACAAAAGCCCAGGACCAGATGGCTTTGCTGGTGAATTCTAGCAAACATTTAGAGAAGAGCTAATGCCTATCCTTCTAAAACTCTTTCAAAAAAATTGCAGAGGAATGAACACTTCCAAGTGCATTCTACAAGGTCACCATCACCCTGATACCAAAACCGGACAAAGACAATACAAAAAAAAGAAAATTTCAGGCCAATACCACAGATGAACATGGATTAAAAATCCTCAACAAAATTCTAGCAAAGATAATTCAACAACCCATTAAAAAGCTCATACACCATGCTCAAGTTGGGTTTATTCCAGGGATACAAGGATTCTTCAATATATGCAAATCAATCAATGTGATATACCATGTTAACAAATTGAAAGATAGAGCAAGCATAATTCAACAACTCATTAAAAAGCTCATACACCATGCTCAAGTTGGGTTTATTCCAGGGATGCAAGGATTCTTCAATATATGCAAATCAATCAATGTGATACAGCATGTTTACAAATTGAAAGATAGGAAGAATATGATAATCTTAATAGATGCAGAAAAAGCCATTGACAAAATTTAGCACCTGTTTATGATTAAAACTCTTCAAAAAATGGGCATAGAAGTAGGACCTGGTTAAACTTAAAAGCTTTTGCACAACAAAAGAAACTATAAACAAGGTGAAGAAAACAGCCCATAGTTCTTTGGCCCATTTTTTGATTGGGTCATCTATTTTTCTGGAATTGAGCTGCAGGAGTTGCTTGCATATTTTTGAGATTAGTTCTTTGTCAGTTGCTTCATTTGCTATTATTTTCTCCCATTCTGAAGGCTGTCTTTTCACCTTGCTTATAGTTTCCTTTGTTGTTCGGAAGCTTTTAATTTTATTTAGGTCCCATTTGTTTATTTTTGCTTTTATTTCCAATATTCTGGGAGGTGGGTCATAGAGGATCCTGCTGTGATTTTGTCAGAGAGTGTTTTGCCTATGTTCTCCTCTAGGAGTTTTATAGTTTCTGATCTTACGTTTAGATCTTTAATCCATTTTGAGTTTATTTTTGTGTATGGAGTTAAAAAGTGTTCTAGTTTCATTCTTTTACAAGTGGTTGACCAGTTTTCCCAGCACCACTTGTTAAAGAGATTGTCTTTTCTCCATTGTATATTCTTGCCTCATTTGTCAAAGATAAGGTGTCCATAGGTGCATGGATTTATCTCTGGGCTTTCTATTTTGTTCCATTGCTCTATATTTCTGTCTTTGTGCCAGTACTATACTGTCTTGATGACTGTGGCTTTGTAGTAGAGCCTGAAGTCAGGCAGGTTGATTCCTCCAGTTCCATTCTTCTTTCTTAAGCTTTGGCTATTCGAGGTTTTTTGTATTTCCATACAAATTGTGAAATTATTTGTTCTAGCTTTGTGAAAAATACCGTTGGTAGCTTGATAGGGATTGCATTGAATCTATAGATTGCTTTGGGTTGTATACTCATTTTCACTATATTGATTCTTCCGATCCATGAACATGGCATATTTCTCCATCCATTAGTGTCCTCTTTGATCTCTTTCACCAGTGTTTTATAGTTTTCTATATATAGGTCTTTAGTTTCTTTAGGTCGATATATTACTAAGTATTTTATTCTTTTCATTGCAATGGTGAATGGAATTGTTTCCTTAATTTCTCTTTTTATTTTCTCATTATTAGTGTTTAGGAATGCAAGGGATTTCTGTGTGTTGATTTTACATCCTGCAACTTTACTATATTCATTGATTAGCCTTTGGGTCACCCCAGTGCACCAGCCCCAAGCATCCTGTATCATGCATCGAACCTGGACTGGCGATTCACTTCATATATGATATTATACATGTTTCAATGCCATTCTCCCAAATCATCCCACCCTCTCCCTCTCCCAGAGTCCAAAAGACTGTTCTATACATCTGTGTCTCTTTTGCTGTCTCGCATACAGGGTTATCATTGCTGCTGCTGCTGCTAAGTCCCTTCAGTCGTGTCCAACTCTGTGACACCCCATAGACGGCAGCCCACCAGGCTCCCCCGTCCCTGGGATTCTCCAGGCAAGAACACTGGAGTGGGTTGTCATTTCCTTCTCCAATGCATGAAAGTGAAAGTGAAGTCACTCAGTCGTGTCCGACCCTAAGCGACCCCATGGACTGCAGCCTTCCAGGCTCCTCCACCCATGGGATTTTCCAGGCAAGAGTACTGGAGTGGAGTGCCATTGTCTTCTCCGGGGTTATTGTTACCATCTTTCTAAATTCCATATATATGTGTTAGTATACTGTATTGGTGTTTTTCTTTCTGGCTTACTTCACTCTGTATAATAGGCTCCAGTTTTATCCACCTCATTAGAACTGATTCAAATGTATTCTTTTTAATGGCTGAGTAATACTCCATTGTGTATATATACCACAGCTTTGTTATCCATTCGTCTGCTGATGGACATCTAGGTTGCTTCCATGTCCTGGCTATTATAAACAGTGCTGCGATGAACATTGCGGTACACGTGTCTCTTTCAATTCTGGTTTCCTCAGTGTGTATGCCCAGCACTGGGATTGCTGGGTCATAAGGCAATTCTATTTCCAGTTTTTTAAGGAATCTCCACACTATTCTCCATAGTGGCTGTACTAGTTTGCATTCCCACCAACAGTGTAAGAGGGTTCCCTTTTCTCAGATGGTACGGGGAAGGAGGTGGGAGGGAAGTTCAGGATGGGGAACACTTGTATACTCGTGGCAGATTCATGTTGATGTATGGCAAAACCAATACAATATTGTAAAGTAATTAGCCTCCAATTAAATAAATTTATAATAAAAATAAAAATAAAAAATGAAATAGTTCAAAAGAAAAAGAAAACAACCCTTAGAATGGGAGAACATAAAACAAATGAAACTATTGAAAAAGATTTAATTTCCAAAATATGCAAGCAGTTCATACAACATACCTCAACATAGTAAAGGCCATGTATGATAAGCTCACAGCCAATACTATTCTCAATGGTGAAAACCTAAAAGCATTTCCCCTAAGATCAGGAATAAGACAAGGGTGTCCATTCTCACCACTAGTATTCAATGTAGTTTTGGAAGTCCTAGCTATAGCAATCAGAAAAGAAAAAGAAATTAAACTAATCCAGATCAGAAAAGAAGTAAAGCTCTCACTGTTTACAGATGACATGATACCATACATAGAAAACCCTAAAGATACTATCAGAAAATTACTAGAGCTAATCAGTGAATTTAGCAAAGTCTCAGGATATAAAATCAATACACAGAAATCACTTGCATTCCTAAATATTAAAAATGAAAAATCAGAAAAAGAAATTAAGGAATCAATCCCATTCACCATTGCAACAAAAAGAATAAAATATCTAGGAATAAACCTACCTAAGGAGTAAAAAGAACTATATAAAGAAAATTATAAGACACTGATGAAATAAATCAAAAACACATGAAACAGATGGAAAGATATTCCATGTTCCTGGGTAGGAAGAATCAATACTGTGAAAATGACTATACTACCAAATACAATCTACAGATTCAATGTGATCCCTATCAAATTACCAATGGCATTTTTCACAGAACTAGAACAAAAAATTTCACAATTCATATGGAAACACAAAATATCCTGAATAGCCAAGCAGTCTTGAGAAAGAATGGAGCTGGAAGAATCAATCTTCCTGACTTCAGATTATACTGCAAAACTACAGTCACAAAATAGTATGGTACTGGCACAAAACCTGAAATATAGACCAATGGAACAAGATAGAAAGCCCAGAAATAAACCTCTGCACCTATGGGTACCTAATTTTTGACAATGGGGCAAAGACAGCCTCTTCAATAAGTGGTGCTGGGAAAGCTGAATAGCTACATGTAAAAGAATGAAATTAGAACACTTCCTAACACCATATACAATATAAACTCAAAATGGATTAAAGACCTAAATGTAAGACAGAAACTATAAAACCCTTAGAGGAAAACATAGGCAGAACACTTGATGACATAAGTCAAAGCAAAATCCTCTATGACCCACCTGCTACAGTAATGGAAATAAAGACAAAAGTGAAGAAGTAGGACCTGATTAAACTTAAAAGCTTTTGCACAACAAAGGAAACTATAAACAAGGTGAAGAAAACAACCCTTAGAATGGGAGAAAATAATAACAAATGAAACAACTGAAAAAGGATTAATTTCCAAAATATGCAAGCAGCCCAGAAAAACAAACAACCCAATCAAAAAGTGGGAAAAAGACCTAAACAGACATTTCTCCAAAGAAGACATACAGATGTTTAACACATGCCAAGATGCTCAACAATGTTCATTATTAGAGAAATGCAAATCAAAACCATAATGAGACATCACCTCACACCAGTCAGAATGGCCATCGTCAAAAAGTCTACAAACAAATGTTGGAGAGGGTATGGAGAAAAGGGAATGCTCCTGCACTGTTGGTGGGAATGAAAATTGATACAACCATTATGGAAGATGGTATGGAGATTCCTTTAAAAACTAGGAATAAAACCACCATGTGACCCAGCAATCCCACTCCTAGGCATATACCCTGAGGAAACCAAAATTGGAAAAGACACATGTACCCCAATGTTTATTGCAGCACTATTTACAATAGCCAGAACATGGAAGCAACCTAGATGTCCATTGACAAATGAATGGATACATTGTGTACATATACACAATGGAACATCTTTGTATCAGTTCTAATGAGATGGATGAACCTGGAGCCCATTATACAGAGTGAAGTAAGTCAGACAGAGAAAGATAAATATAATATACTAATGCATATATATGAAATCTAGAAAGATGGTACCAAAGAATTTATTTAGAGGACAGCAATGAAGAAACAGACATAGAGAACAGACTTATGAACATGGGGAGAGGGGAGGAGAGGGTGAGATGTACGGAAAGAGTAACATGGAAACTTACATTACCATATGTAAAATAGATAGCCAAGGAGAATTTGCTGTATGGCTCAGGAAACTCAAACAGG
Organism: Bos indicus x Bos taurus; assembly: GCF_003369695.1. Classification (NCBI taxonomy): domain Eukaryota; kingdom Metazoa; phylum Chordata; class Mammalia; order Artiodactyla; family Bovidae; genus Bos; species Bos indicus x Bos taurus. The sequence goes on along the minus strand of NC_040078.1, from coordinate 3,863,799 downwards.
GGCTCTGTATCAACCTAGAGGGGTGGGATGGGGAGGAAGATGGGAGGGAGATTCAAGAGGGAGGGGACATATGTATACCTATGGCTGATTCACGCTTGACAGAAAATAACAAAATTCTGTAAAGCAATTATCCTTCAATTAAAAAATAAACTAAAACAAGAGAAAGAAATCTACGTGGAGTTCCTGTAAAATACCTGCCTTGCTTACTCTGAAAGATTGTTGTGAGAATCAGAATCAGATAAGGTTAACACATGTGAAAGCATCTTGGACACACTGAAGTTGTATGCAAATGGAGTTTCTTTTAATGTCCTCGGTATTTAATTCTCCTCAAGCCAGTGAAAGATGGGGCAAGAATAATCATCCTAATAGTTAAAAATTTTCCCTTGTATGTATGTTTTAACTTTTTATTTGATATAATTTCAAGTTATAGAAAAGCTATAAGAAAGTACAAAAGAAGCTGTATGTCCTATACCCAGATGTATCGATTAGTAATAAGTTGCCCCATTTGTTTTTTGTTTTTGTTTTTTTGTTCTGTCTCTCTCTCTTTGCAGATATCAGGTCCTTTTACCCCTAAATACCTTATTATATATTTCATTCTCTTATATCACCTCAGTACAATTACCAAAATCAGCAGATTCAACCAACCACAGATTGTATAGTTCTGTAGTATGTGTTTACTGGAAAAAAAAAATCTGTATAAGTGAACCTGTATAGTTCAAACCTGTGTTTTCCAAGGGTCAGCCATGTATATATTAAGTGTAATATGCATATAAAGACGGAGAAGGCAATGGCACCCGACTCCAGTACTCTTGCCTGGAAAATCCCATGGACTGAGGAGCCTGGTGGGCTGCAATCCATGGGGTCGCAAAGAGTCGGACACAACTGAGCGACTTCCCTTTCACTTTTCACTTTCATGCATTGGAGAAGGCAATGGCAACCCATTCCAGTGTTCTTGCCTGGAGAGTCCCAGGGACGGGGGAGCCTGGTGGGCTGCCGTCTATGGGGTCGCACAGAGTCGGACACGACTGAAGCGACTTAGCAGCAGCAGCAGCAGCCAGTATAAACTCATGTTTTCTGCTGCTGCTGCTGCTAAGTCGCTTCAGTCGTGTCCGACTCTGTGCGACCCCATAGACGGCAGCCCACCAGGCTCCCCCGTCCCTGGGACTCTCCAGGCAAGAACACTGGAATGGGTTGCCATTGCCTTCTCCAATGCATGAAAGTGAAAAGTGAAAGTGAAGTCTCTCAGTAAGTGTCCGACTCTTCGCGACCCCGTGGACTGCAGCCTACCAGGCTCCCCGGTCCATGGGATTTTCCAGGCAAGAGTACTGGAGTGGGGTGCCATCAAATCAATACTACCAATGCATTCTAGTCCTTCCCCTTCCCGAATTTTTAACTTCCTTCCCTGAAAGTGAGTAACCTGGCTCCCATTCACAAAATACTTACTTACCCAGGCTTGGAACACTCACACAGTAGTTTCAAAACTGCGAATCCTGTTTGGCTTACTTCACTTAGCATGATAAATATAGTATGATATCGCCTATATCTGGAATCTAAAATAATGATACAAATAAACTTATTAATAAAACAGAGATAGACCCACAGACATAGAAAACAAACTTATCAAAGAGGAAAGGGGAGGAAGGATAAATTACGAGTTTGGGAGTAACATATGCACTACTATATATAATAGATACTCAGAAAGGACCTACTGTATAACACAGGGAACTATACACAGTATACTATAACCACCTATAAGGGAAAATCTGAAAAAGAATATACACACACACATATATATTGTTTGCTATATACCCGAAACTAACACAACATTGTAAATCAACTCTTCAATTTTAAAAAAGGAAAAAAAAAATGCTAACCCACACCACTCTGAAAACCAAACCTACTGGGCAGAGTTTATTGATGGCTGTTTTTGACTTCAATTGAGGTTATATAGTGAAAATACTGTGGTCAAATGTTACTTAGATTAGTTTTATTTCCTCCTTTGGTGTGATTACGTTTTTCATACGAAATGTAAATAGACCCATTTGTTTCTGTTTGTTTTCCATTTTATGTTTCTTCCCCATTCTTCCTGCTTAACTTTTTTTTTTTGCACAGCAAAACATCGACCTGGCTCCAAAGTTAAAATCATACAGAAATGTATTTTTAAAGTATGACTCCCCCAATTCTTTGCACTCTATTCCCACCACTCCCTGCAAATAACTAATCTCGCTAGCTTGGCGTTTATTCTTTCCATGTTTCTTTTGGCAAAAAAAAAATAAGCAGATGCATGTATATTTCCTTAGAAAAATTAGATTATTACTGACTTACAGGAAAGACACAGACAGTACACACACCTTATAGTTTGTCTGATCAGGCTGTATTTCCTACTGACTCAGAGGAGCCTGCAGGAGTCAGCAGGGGGCACAGAGCCAGCTCTCATGAGCTGAGTGGATATTACAAGTTCACTGTAGTCTGAACCCACATCCATCAACTGGCTGTTAATCCTTCTTGACAGACATCCCAGAAGAAACTTGATGTGTTAACTAATTCCAGAGTTTAATGGTGTGAAAGTCAAGGTTTGTGCTTGAGAGGCTGGAAGTAAAGTGATTTATTTCAACATTTGACTGAACAGAAGAAGTCACTCATAAAGTAGATTGACTCAGTAGCTTCAGAGCTCTTCCTCCACTTCATCCCAAGAAAAAGAGCCTACACATTATCCTTCAATTAAAAAAAAAAGTCTACACATTTAAGTTTCCCTATAAGGCTCTACTTAGGAGACCCAAGAGTCTCAAGCCCCAAGCCCTTCTTAAGATGCATTCGATATACCACCGTATGCAAGCGACAATGGCAGGTCTGTCTGCCCACCTGTCAGTGGGGCCTCTCAGCCCCACAGGTGAAGAAAAAGGACGATGGCTCCGCCTGACTGCACCTGTGTTCACCTGAGCAGAGTCAAGAATGTGAACAATTCAAGTATTCTCCAGCAGAGAAACTCAGCTGCGAGGCTGAGAGACTCTGGATGCACTTTTCTCTTTGGGAATTTCTCCTTTGTCTCCATTGCTTTTCTTGACTGAAGGGCACAGTCTGTGCTGGATGGCAGACAGAGAGCCTCGGGTGGCTGCCTTGGCTAAGGCAAGCAGATCTACAGCAAAGGAGGCAGCTTCAGCTGTTCTGTACAACCAGGAGCCCACTTGGACATAAGGGAACATCCCCAAACTCTGCCAAGTGTGCAGAGGAGCAAAGCTTTCCTCTCCACCCCCAACTCTCCTTGTTTTCTTGTTTAGTCCATCTTATCATCCCATGTCAGTACACTCAGTTGAGAAGTGTAAAGAGATACATCCCCTTAGGGCACAGCAAAGATAAATTCTCCCCCTTGATCCCTGCATAAACCCTCTTGGGTTGACAGCAACTCTCCTCTAGCCCCATAAGGCAGAGTATTGGGAATACTGTGTTGATGGATGGTAATATATATGTTAGTACAATAATGTTCTATTCCTGGGGCTCTTTCATAGAATCTTGGATTTGGAAGGACCTTGAGGTCACCCAGGACAGTTTCCCACCTACTCAGCAATCTGTCTGCAATGCCTTGACAGGTGGCCATTCAGCCTCTGTCTGAACCCTTCCAGTGATAAGGAACTCCATACCACTGAATAGCAGACTCCTACTCATCCTTCAAGACCTTGCTCAAATGTCATTTGCTTGGTAAAGCTTTTCCCAGTTCCCCTAGGCAGATCAGTTACTGTATAACTTGTGATCCCTCAGCACTTTTCCTTTAGTCTGTAAGAGCCTACTGCATTCGAATTTATCTATTTATATGCATGCCTGTCTCTCCTATGGCCTCTGAGCTTTTCCTGAGAGCTTTCCATATTATTCATAATTGTATCCTCAACTCTTAATACAACACCTGACACTTAGATGTTCCAATAATCATCATTGACTATGAAGATGAGTGTATTCTCCTAAGATAGCTTATACCATATTTAAACAGCAATAATTGTTTAAATATCCATCCTTATGTTGAGCCCATGTCTTATTTCCTGCATTTTCCACACAGTGGGCAAAGGGCCAACAGGAAGCTAGAGCTTGTCAAATTTCCACTCTTTGCTAAACACTCCTCTGGACAGCTTTACATAAACTTCGTTTGTTCTTTCATTTACCATCCTTCTAATACTTGCAGTCCTCATGATTCCTGTGATCCTCTCCTGCTCAGCTTAACCCTGAGCAATACTTCCTCAGCAGATGTGGCTTTAGGACCTCAGCTCTCCATTCTGCTAGTTCTGCATGGGTTTACCTTGGAGAAGCTAAAGGAAACTCATGTGGTGAGGTCCATTATCTGCCCTTGGAATGCAATGGCTCACCAGATAGCATGTGACAGCTGCTCAGTCTTTTAGATGGTGGTGGTTTAGTCACTACGTAATGTCTGACTTTTGTGACCCCATGGACTGTAGCCCACGAAGCTTCTCTGTCCATGTGATTTCCCAGGCAAGAATATTGGAATGGGTTGTCATTTCCTTCTTCAGGGGATCTTCCCAACCCAAGGATAAAACCTGTGTCTCCTGCATTGTAGGTAGTCTCTTGCATTGCAAGCAGTTTCTTTACCACTCAGCCACAAGGGAAGCCTCCAGTCTTACAGAGGACAGATAAAAAGGATTAGGAAAATAGGTCAACACTTTTCCTAAGTACCAAGCACAGTACTTCAGTAGGACATCGAATTTTCCTTCAAGCCTATCTCAAGGGAAGATTCTGTTATGCCCCAACTAATGAAACATTAGCTGCTGCTAAGTTGCTTCAGTCATGTCCGACTCTGTGCAACCCTGTAGATGGCAGCCTACCAGGCTCCTCCATCCTTGGGATTCTCCAGGCAAGAACGCTGGAATGGGTTGCCATTTCCTTCTCCAATGCATGAAAGTGAAAAGTGAAAGTGAAGTCACTCAGTCGTGTCTGACTCTTCGCAACCCTATGGACTGCAGCCTACCAGGCTCCTCCATCCACGGGAGTTTCCAGGCAAGAGTACTGGAGTGGGTTGCCATTGCCTTCTCCAAATGAAAAATTGGACCTGAGGCCAAAGAGCCATACAAACTGCACTCAGATTAGTATCACCAGTGTTGAATCCTCAAGTCCAGGTTTTTATCCATAGGTCAGTTCAGTTCAGTTGCTCAGTTGTCTCTGACACTTGCGACCCCATGGTTGCAGCACACCAGGTTTCACTGTCCATCACCAACACCCGGAGCTTGCTCAAACTCATGCCCATTGAGTCAGTGATGCCATCCAACCATCTCATCCTCTGGCATCCCCTTCTCCTCCCACCTTCAATCTTTCCCAGGATTAGGGTCTTTTCCAATGAGTCAGTCCTTCACATCAGGTGGCCAAAGCTTCAGCTTCAGCATCAGGCTTCTCAATGAAGATTCACGACTGATTTCCTTTAAGACTGACTGATTTGATTTCCTTGTAATCCAAGGGACTCTCAAGAGTCTTCTCCAACACCACAGTTCAAAAGCATCAATTCTTCAGTGTTCAGCTTTCTTTATGGTCCAACTCTCATATCCATACATGACCACTGGAAAAACAATAGCTTTGACTAGATGGTCCTTTGTCCTAAGTAATGTCTCTGCTTTTTAATAAGCTGTCTAGGTTGGTTATAGCTTTTCTTGAAAGGAGCAAGCATCTTTTAATTTCATGGCTGCAGTCACCATCTGCAGTGATTTTGGAGCCCCCCAAAATAAAATCTGTCACTGACTCCACTGTTCCCCCATTTATTTCCCAAGAAGTGATGGGACCAGATGCCATGATCTTCGTTTTCTGAATGTTGAGTTTTAAGCCAACTTTTTCACTCTCCTCTTTCACTTTCATCAAGAGGGTCTTTAGTTCTTCTTTGCTTTCTGCCATAAGGGTGGTGTCATCTGCATATCTGAGATTATTGATATTTCTCCCATCAATCTTGATTCCAGCTTGTGCTTCATCCAGCCTGGCATTTCTCATGATGTACTTTGCATATAAGTTAAATAAGCAGGGTGATAATATACAACCATGATGTACTCCTTTCCCGATTTGGAACCAGTCCATTGTTCCATGTCTGGTTCTAACTGTTGCTTCTTGACCTGTATACAGATTTCTCATGAGGCAGGTAAAGTGGTCTGGTATTCCCATCTCTTGAAGAATTTCCCACCGTTTGTTGTGATCCACACAGTCAAAGGCTTCAGTGTTGTCAATGAAGCAGAAGTAGATGTTTTTCTGGAATTCTCTTGTTTTTTTTCTGTGATGTAACAGATGTTTGCAATTTGACCTCTGGTTCCTCTGCCTTTTCTAAATCCAGCTTGAACATCTGGAAATTCTCAATTCACATACTATTGAAGCCTAGCTTGGAGAATTTTGAGCATTAGTTTGTTAGAATGTGAGATGAGTATAACTGTGCAGTAGTCTGAACATTCCTTGGCATTGCCTTTCTTTGGGATTAGAGTGAAAACTGACATTTCCCAGTCTTGTGGCCACTGCTGAGTTTTCCAAATTTGCTGGCATATTGAGTGCAGCACTTTCACAGCATCATCTTTAAGGATTTGAATAGCTCAACTGGAATTCCATCACTTCCCCTACCTTTGTTTGTAGTGATGCTTCCTAAGGTCCACTTGACTTTGCATTCCGGATGTCTGGCTCTGGGTGAGTGATCACATCATCATGGTTATCTGGGTCACTAAGATCTTTTTTGTATAGTTCTTCTGTGTATTCTTGCCACCTCTTCTTAATATCTTCTGCTTCTGTTAGGTCCATACCATTTCTGTACCTCATTGTGCCCATCTTTGCATGAAATGTTCCCTTGGTATCTCTAATTTTCTTGAAGAGATCTCTAGTTTTTCCCATTCTATTGCTTTCCTCTATTTCTTTGAATATATCACTGAGGAAGGCTTTCTTATCCCTCCTTTTTATTCTTTGGAACTCTGCATTCAGATGGGTAAATCTTTCTTTTTCTCCTTTGCCTTTAGCTTCTCTTCTTTTCTCAGCTACTTATAAGGCCTCTTCAGACAACCATTTTGACTTTTTGCGTTTCTTTTTCTTGGGTATGGTCTGGATCACTGCCTCCTGGACAATGTCATGAACCTCTGTTCATAGTTCTTCAGGCTCTCTGCCTATTAGATCTAATCCCTTGAGTCTATTTGTCACTTCCAGTGTATAATCATAAGGGATTTGATTTACGTCATACCTGAATTTTGCCATAAGGAGTTCATGACTTGAGCCACAGTCAGCTCCCAGTCTTGTTTTTACTGACTGTATAGAGCTTCTCCATCTTCGGCTGCAAAGAATATAGTCAGTCTGATTTCACTATTGACCACTTGGTGATGTCCATGTGTAGAGTTATCTCTTGTGATGTTGGAAGAGAGTGTTTGCTATGACCAGTGCGTTCTCTTGACAAAACTCTGTTAGCTTTTGCCCTGCTTCATTCTGTACTCCAAGGCCAAATTTGCCTGTTACTCCAGGTATCTCTTGACTTCCTACTTTTGCTTTCCAGTCCCCTATGATGAAAAGGACATCTTTTTTTGGTGGTAGTTCTTGAAGGTCTTGTAGGTCCTGATAGAACCGTTCAGCTTTAACTTCTTTGTGATTAGTGGTTGGGGCATAGGATTGAATTACTGTGATATTGAATGGTTTGCCTTGGAAACAAAGAGAGATCATTCTGTCATTTTTGAGATTGCACCCAGTACTGCATTTCAGGCTCTTTTTTTGACTCTGAGGGCTACTCCATTTCTTCAAAGGGATTCTTACCCACAGTATTAGATATAATTGTCATCTGAGTTAAATTCACTGATTCCACTCCATTTTAGTTCACTGACTCTTAAAATGTCAATGTTCACTCTTGCCATCTCCTGTTTGACCACTTCCAATTTACCTTGATTCATGGACCTAACATTCCAGGTTCCTGTGCAATATTGTTCTTTACGGCATCAGACTTGACTTCCATCACCAGTCATATTTACAATTGGGCATTGTTTTCACTTTGGCTCCATCTCTTCGTTCTTTCTGAAGCTATTTCTCCATTCTTCTCCAGTAGCATATTGGGCAGCTACCGACCTGGGGAGTTCAATTTCATTGTCATATCTTTTTGCCTTTTCATACTGTTCATGGGGTTCTCAAGGCAAAAATACTGAAGTGGTTTGCCATTCCCTTCTCCAGTGGACCACATTTGGTCAGAACTCTCCATCATGACCCATCCATCTTGGATGGCCCCACACAGCATGGCTCATAGTTTCATTGAGTTAGACATGACTGTGGTCCATGTGATCAGTTTGATTAGTTTTCTGTGATTGCATAGGTCAATGGATAGGTCAGACAGCATCTATTTTTAGTCCTACCTGTATCCAGCCCTCGCCTCTTTACTTCCACCAAAATGCACCATAAAACCAATTGCTTCCCTTCCTCACAAATCTCTGAAGATGTTGTATTTGATTTTAGTAACTCTCTTCAAATATACTCTCCAGTCACTCTTAACCATATATTTTTTTGTTTTTCAGAAACCACCCCAGGATTCCTTCCTCACCACACATCCTATCAGGCACTTGTTATTGATATTAGCTTTCACAACAGACCTAGTCCCCTCAGTTGAAGTCACCTCTGTGCCTTCTATATACGAAGGACCACTTCTACCTTGGGGCTTGCTCTGCATATTTGAAAAGGCTTCCATCCTGACACATGATCTAAGATATTTATTTACACAAATGTCTCCTACAGTAAAAATCTCTGAGCTTCTACTTTTTCCCCCCAGAAATTGCCAAATTTATCTTAAATTTTATTTGAAAATGCAAAGGCTCTAAATAGCCAAAATAAGTTTGAAAGTGATGAAAAAGTTGGAGGATTAACAGAGTATATTTCAAGATTTTTTATAAAACTGCCAAAATGAAATGTTATATTTATGAACCACATATATGGGTGACTGATTTTTGACAAGATATGTAAGATTTCAACAAACGGCACTGAACAATTGGCTATCCACATGCAGTAAGATGAATTTCAGCCATTACACCATATACAAAAATTAGCTCAAAATGGATCATAAACATAAATATAAAAACTAAAACTATACAACTTTTAAAAGAAAACAGAAGGAAGTCATTGCTAGCTTAGGTTAAGCAAAGAATTCCTGGATACAATACCAAAAGCATGAGTCATAAAACAACAATTTGATACATTGGACATCATCAAAATTAAACTATTTTGCTCTGAACTTCTTGAGAGCAGGAACTTTGTCAGTTTTTGTGTTTCCAGGATCCAGCATAACCTCTGACATGTACGAAGTACTCAGTTGGTGCTAATGAACTGCTTTTGCAACAACCCCCAAAAACTGAGTCATTGTGTGACCTTACTCACTCACACCAGTGCCTTTGAATCAGCTAGAGAGTTTGTTAGAAATGCAGATCACAGAGCTGTTGACTCTTTTATGGGTAGGGTCTAGATATATGCATTTGTAGATAAGCATTCAGGTGATTCTGATGTTAATGTTCCTCATAATACACTTTGATGAACAGTGACTAACCTGCAGCCTTCTTTCCCATCATGCTCAGGGTATAGGGTAATTTGCCATTTCACATCTAGAAAATTATTAGCTAAGTAGATCAGTCACAAATTGCAAACATCATATATCTGGTATTCAAAAGGCAAGTGTCAAAATATCTTATTAGCACAATTAGGTAAATTAATAGCTGGTTCAGTTCAGTTCAGTCACTCAGTCATGTCTGACTCTTTGCGACCCCATGAACTGCAGCACGCCAGGCCTCCCTGTCCATCACCAACTCCCGGAGTTCACCCAAACTCATGTGCATCAAGTTGGTAATGCCATCCAGCCATCTCATCCTCAGATGTCCCCTTCTCCTCCTGTCCCCAATCCCTCCCAGCATCAGAGTCTTTTCTGATGAGTCAATTCTTCGCATGAGGTGGCCAAAGTATTGGAGTTTCAGCTTTAGCATCAGTCCTTTCAAAGAACACCCAGGGCTGATCTCCTTTAGAATGGACTGGTTGGATCTCCTTGCAGTCCAAGGGACTCTCAGGCGTCTTCTCCAACACCACAGTTCAAAAGCATCAATTTTTCGGTGCTCAGCTTTCTTCACAGTCCAACTCTCACATCCATACATGACTACTGGAAAAACCAAAGCCTTGACTAAACGGACCTTTGTTGGCAAAGTAATGTCTCTGCTTTTGAATATGCTATCTAGATTGGTCATAACTTTCCTTCCAAGGAGTAAGCGTCTTTTAATTTCATGGCTGCAATCACCTTCTGCAGTGATTTTGGAGCCACCAAAAATAAAGTCTGACACTGTTTCCCCATCCATTTGCCATGAAGTGATGGGACCAGATGCCATGATCTTATTTTTCTGAATGTTGAGCTTTAGGCCAACTTTTTCACTCTCCTCTTTCACTTTCATCAAGAGGGTTTTTAGTTCCTCTTCACTTTCTGCCATAAGGGTGGTGCCATCTGCATATCTGAGGTTATTGATATTTCTCCCATCAATCTTGATTCCAGCTTGTGCCACTTCCAGCCCAGCATTTCTCATGATGTACTCTGCATATAAGTTAAATAAGCAGGGTGACAATATACAGCCTTGACGTACTCCTTTTCATATTTGGAACCAGTCTGTTGTTCCATGTCCAGTTCTAACTGTTGCTTCCTGACCTGCATATAGGTTTCTCAAAAGGCAGGTCAGGTAGTCTAGTATTCCCATCTCTTGAAGAATTTTCCACAGTTTATTGTTAGACACTATCAATCAGCATAGGAGAGGGTAGGCTGCAGTAACAATTAACCACAATATCCCAGTGACTTGATGTTGCAGAGTGTATTTCTTCCTCAGTGGACTTGGCAGGAGCCTTGGTTCATTTGTGGAAACAGGCTGGAGAAGTTTTATATAAACACGTGCTTCCAGGGACCCACGCCAGGGAGAAGAGGTGTCAAGTCTTGCACTGGTCACAAGGCTTTGGCCTGGAAATGACATCCGATCACTTCCAATGACCACGTCCAGACTCTAGAGGGTCATGTGATCATGCTACAGGTCTAGAAGGACAGCAAAACTGAAACATTAAGGAATAACAGTAATGATTATCCAAACACTCCCTCACATCTAACAAAACCAGGAAGAGGGTATCAGAGAGGCTGCCACAAACTATGAGCTCAATAATTATTTATTGGATAAATAAAATGAGAACATGTAGCACCCGTGTGAGGAAACCACTATCATTATCTTTCTACTTGCAAAGCTAGTTCTTTTCTGTTGTAACATGTGTTAAAATACATGCTCTATGCTGTCGAGTAGAGGACCAGTAGATTATAGAACATCTGTTTGGTGTGGTTATAATCTCATTTAAGCAAAGTCATGGATGTATGCACCACACCAGACATAGTTATATGCTATACAAAGAGAAATAAATGTGTTCCACTAGAAGTTATTAGTAAATTATTTCAGTCTGGTGAGCTTTCACATGACTTTTCAAATTTTATTTTCTTATTTCATTTGACATATTTTCAGTAAGCATGATAATCAGAAACAATAAAGCAACTTTTGTTTTGGAAAAAAAAAAACACAGATGCTCACTATAAGGGAATGAAATAGAGAATACTAACAGAAAGCATGTATGGGAGAAAATGAAAAGAAAATAGTCAGTATATGTTCTGAAATAAGAGCAAGTTTAACAAGTGGCCTAAGATACAAGGGTATTCCATAAGAGCGCTAATGATAGTGGACAATTTGAAATGTCAATTAGAAAATAAATGAGTACCAAGAATAGTATGGGTTTGTGAAAAGGACACAGGGACAGGTGGAAGGGGCTCCCAATGACCGAATCTAGGACACTGAACATTAAAATTAATAATAATAGTAGTGGGGATTCCCCTGGTGGTCCAGTGGTTAAGAATTCACCTGCCACAGCAGGGGACACAGGTTCACTTCCTGGTCTGGGAAGATTCCACTTGCCTTGAGGCAGCTAAACCCACGTGCCACAACTACCGAAGCCCTCACTCTAGAGGACATGCTCCTTAACAAGAGAAGCCATCCCCATGAGAAGCCTGCTTACTGCAATGAACACCAGCACAGCCATAAATAAATAAATAAAATAATAGTAATGGGTTGCTGCTGCTGCTGCTAAGTCGCTTCAGTCGTGTCTGACTCTGTGCGACCCCATAGATGGCAGGCCACCAGGCTCCCCCGTCCCTGGGATTCTCCAGGCAAGAACACCAGAGTGGGTTGCCATTTCCTCCTCCAATGCATTAAAGTGAAAAGTGAAAGTGAAATCGCTCAGTCGTGTCCAACTCTTAGCAACCCCATGGACTGCAGCCTACCAGGCTCCTCCATCCATGGGATTTTCCAGGCAAGAGTAATGGGCTACAATCTGTTAAATAAAATAAGAACCAGAGACACTCTCGGAGGTTCCTTCACCCTCGGCACTCATTGCAGTTGTAGGCACATGGTCAGTTCTCAGTCCTCATGTTACTTGATTCAACAACATCATACAACACAGTTGATTTCCTCCTTCTTCCTTTAAACACTTAAAAAACTTTCTGACCTTCCAGAACACAACAGTCTCCTGGTTTTCCTTCTACTTCATTGCTTCCTCTTTCTTGGGCTCTTTTACCTGTTCTTCCTTCTCTCCTCCACCTCTCAACATTGGAATCCCCCGAGGATTCAACCCTTCATCCTCTTCTCTTCTTACTTGCTCTCCTCTGGTGATTCCAGGCAGGTGCATCACTTTGAGTACCATGTATATGATGATAACTTCCAAATGTCTATCTCTCCCCCAGTCTCACTTTCACTCCTGGATTACAGAGTGTATATCCAACATCTTCATCTGGACACCCAGTAGACATCACAGATTCACTGTGTCTGAAACTGACTACTGATCTTTCCCCTAAACCTATTCCATCTTCAGCCTCCCCTTCTTTCAGCTGATGTTTCTCCAAACTTCCATATCCTCACACCAAAACCCTGGAGTCTTTCATGACTCCTCTTTTTCTCTCATGCCTCCCCATTCAATATGTCAGAAAACCTTACTGGTTATGCTTCAAACATGCATAGCAATCAATCACATTCTCCCTTCTCTTACTGCTGCCACTGGCTGGTTTCTCTGACCAGCATGCTCAGACAACCACTGTCTAAATCTCTCACCTCCTTCAAGTCTGTGCTCAAATGCCACCTTCTCAATAAGGTCTTTGGTTAAATATGTAACCCAAATGCTGCTGTGTTTTTTCTTTTGATCACACATATCATCTTTTTAGATACTATATGATTTGCTTTTCATTAAGCTGTTAGTTGTCTGGCACAACACAGTGCACATTCCACAAGAAGTATTATTTTAATTTGTTTAGATTTATGATTTATTACAACACATAATATTCAATAAAATTTGTTGAATGAAAAATTGACATTTAAGATTATTCATAATATATCATTGTTGGGAAAGGGGAAGCCAGTTGCAAAACCAGGAAAGCAAAGTGATGCTATTTCGGGAAAAATCGTGCATCTTCATTTAGATGTGTATCTTCATGTATATAATAATGTAATATACATAATAGTATGGAATAGCATACAACAAAATGTTTACAATGGTTTTCTTCACTAGACAGTTCCTAAATAATACCATTTTCTTCTTTTGGCCTTTTAAATTTGTGTTTTTTTAAAAGCATAAATATTATGCCTGCATATTTTTGCAGTCAAAGAAAATTCTTTATTTTCCTTTTATGCAAAGAGTTCTAAAAACAAAATGTCACTCAGAAGCCTACAGAGATTAAAAAGAAACCTAATGTGTGTTTATGGCAAATTTCCAATGAGATGGAAGTTAGTGAGGATGCTGTCACATCATGGTTGTAAACTGGGGGTTTGAACCCAGATAAACCTAGGCATTATGCTGATCTCTATCCCTCATCCAAAAATTTTAATTCACAAGGTTAAATGAAAAATCCATGAAAAACATTTAACCAAGTACCTAAATTAGTACAATAAATACTAGCTATTATCACTTATCTCATTTAATCCTCTCAACAAGCTAATAAGGAAACATCACTATTCCAATTTCCTAGATGTAGAAGTGAAAATCTCAGTCATGTCCAGCTCTTTGTGACCCCATGGACTCTACAGTCCATGGAATTCTCCATGCCAGAATACTGGTGTGGGTAGCCTTTCCCTTCTCCAGGGAATCTTCTTAACCCAGGATCCCCATTGCAGACAGATTCTTTACCATCTGAGCCACAAGGGAAGCCCTTGTGGAAAGGGTGTGGAAGACAAGTCTAAAAAGAGTTAAGCACTTGTCCCCAGTAAGAGGTCAATCCAAGATTTTCAACTGAGTTTGTCTGATAAGTGAGTCCACACTCTCGTCAATACACCACACTTTAACCCAAATCTGCGCTGTAAATGTCACTACTTCTTTACTGAGCACAGAAGAAAGAACAAAAATCAGAGTATTACTTCTCTGCTTTCACTTTTAAGATTGATGAAGGGGATGTCTAGAATCACAGGAAGACAGAGCTGCAAGTGTTTAGAGACTTTAAAAACAAGGAAATCAAGATCCAAGAATGTCCATGGAAGTTGCTAGCGTATGGTGGCTGCATCTAGACCTGGCTGCCCGTCCACCCCATTTCCACCCCACACACTAAGTCAAGGCCATGTCCAGTACCCTGTCATGCATCTGCCCAGCCCTGTTGATCGCCTCCGCTAGGATCCCCTCTTTACAGGGCAAAGAGCATCAATTCTTTGTTTTTTGTTTTTTCCCTAGGGCACTTATCCAAGCCTTTCATCATTGACACAGGCCTCTCTGGGTTTTTTTGTTTGTTTTTTTTCATATAAAGAGTGATTCTTGAATTAGGAGAGAAATAAACATGCATTTGATCATGGGCAGCTCTGGCGGGGGAAGAGGGAAACACACGCTAGCTGCCTCCGCCCCAGGTTATCCCTCCTGGTAAGGATCAGTGGGCATGAGGACTGGCCACAGGGGAGTGGGAGTAGAAATGAAATCTTAATTTCCAAAGAGCTTGGGGAATAAGGCTGCTGGGAGAAAAATTTGATTCTTACAAAGATAAGACAGGCAGAGAAGAGTCAATAAAATTACTAGCTTACTGTGAAAACATTTGACTACTCTGTTCACTATACAACCTCCTTTCAACATGCATTCATTTACCCTACTCCACCCCTACACACACACCAGCAGCTGATATTATTTTCATAGTAACAATACATTACAGAGAAGACTCTCGCTGGTCCCTTGGACTGCAAGGAGATCAAAACAGTCAATCCTAAAGGAAATCAACCCTGAATATTTCTTGGAAGGACTGATGCTGAAGCTGAAGCTCCAACACTTTGGCCAACTGATGCTAAGAGCTTACTCATTGGAAAAGACCCTGATGCTGGAGAAGATTGAAGGCAGAAGGAGAAGGGGTGGCAGCGGACAAAAGGATTAAATAGCATCACTGACTCAATAGACAAGAACTTGAATGAACTCCAGGAGATAGTGAAGGACAGGGGATCCTGGCGTGCTGCAGTCCATGGGGTCGCAAAGACTTGGACATAACTTAGTGACTGAAAAACAAAACAACACGTTTCATTTCAAAGTACTTGAGAACTGCTCTCAGCACTCTGAACTCAGCAACTCTGAGTTTAGCTGAGCATCTGTTCCTGTCGGAAGAACATGTCTACACACCTCTCCCACTACCCCTCCAGTCTTCTTTATATCACCCCCAGTGGAAAACCACTTGATAATAAAGATGGAAAGTTAGGTTAAATTAAACCAAAGAGAAAGTGATGCAATGATTCACTGCTTAGTAGAAAGATCCTTGAACTGGAAATCACAAGAATCAAGCTTTATTTCCTCATATCCTAAGCTACT
This sequence comes from Bos indicus x Bos taurus, assembly GCF_003369695.1. Lineage (NCBI taxonomy): Eukaryota > Metazoa > Chordata > Mammalia > Artiodactyla > Bovidae > Bos > Bos indicus x Bos taurus. The sequence goes on along the minus strand of NC_040078.1, from coordinate 3,847,962 downwards.
GTAATCTCAAGCCTCTACAAGAAAATAAAGGTAATGATGAAACTTTGCCTACCTGATGGCAGGTGGCCATGTCAAATAAATGGCTTTATGAATCCCTTCCAGTTCCACAGTTTATTTTTTTATATCTAATTTTCATTCTTTTTTAAACAGTCTCACTGAGATATGATTGGCATGCAATAAATTGTAGATATTTAAAGAAAACAATTTGCTAATTTTGACAAGTGCATATAGCCATGAAACAAGCACCGCCATTAAGACAATGAACACATCCAACACCCTCAAAGTTTCCTCTTCACACTACTTTGTGATCTCTTCCTCCCATCAACATATATTGTTTTCATTTCCTAGAACTTTACAGAATAGAATCACACAGTACATACTCATTATTGTGTCAGGACATAGTTTGTTTATAGAGTCAAAAGTATTTCCCAAATGTCTATAGCTCCAGACAAAGTCTTATCCTCAAGGTGATAGTGAGTGCTAAAAGGAAAAGAGAACAGGAAAGAGGCAGAGTGGTGAGAGGATGCTGTTCTTGGAAGGATGGTCACTCTAGAGCCACACGGATGCCTGGGGGAAAGGCAACCCAGGAAGCAGGAAGAACAGTACATTCTCTGCATCCTTGAACTGCATTCTGTACACATTTCCACTTAAGGGGCAAGAGAGCCTCCCAAAGTCTGGTTCCTTTAGAAATTGTAGATGTGTGAAGGCTAGGCCAGCTCCGTCTTGGAAAGACCAAGTACTGAGAGCTAGGGAAAAAAGGATCTCTCCTTTTCTTCCTCACTCCTTCCAGGACCAGCTGGAATATAGCCATCTGTTTGTGTGGGCAGTGATTTTCCAAGAGCACAGCTGCAAACAGGCCCTCTTCGTTCCAGTGGTTCTCTTGTGCAGAGCTCTGGAATAGTCCCAATGGCCTCTTCCAGCTCCTTAGAAGATGATGATGCTTCTTCCAAAGCAACTCAGGGAGGCAAGGTTCCCACTGGCTACTCCCAACTTGGTTCAGGAGCCACATTCTCTTACTCTCAGGCAATCCTGAAGTCCATCTCCCCTAGAGCCTTTTTAAGGCAGAGCACTGGTGTGATCAGAAGGAAATGATCAACCAAGCAAAAATGTCTACTCCAAAAATTCTGAACAGGCCTGCCTATGAGGATGCCTGAAGTGTCTACCATGTATTTGGGATTCTTTTGAATTAAAACAGTGAAGTTCCTTTTAAAAAATACAAATATGGCACAGTGTTGATAAAGTGTAACATTAGAGTGTAATGGTTTCTAATTTCTTTGTAATTACAAAGTTTGCAATTCAACTTTTTGCACCAGTTGAATCCTGGCCCCCCAAGATGTATTTTCATGTTCTAACCCCAGAACTTGTGAACAGAACGAGTGTCCCTGTGAGAGAGATAAGGGGAGAAAACACACATGCAGAAGAGAAGGCCAGGTGAAAAAAGAGGCAGAGAGGGCGTGACATGGCCACACATGGAGGAATGCCACAGGATGCTGGAAGAAGCCAAGAAGAACCCTCCCCTGCAGCTTTCCAAGTGTGAGCCCTGGTCAGCACCTTGACTTTGCACTTTCGCCCTCCAGAACTATGAGAAAACTGTGAGAGAATTGTGAGAGAATAGTGTTTTGTTGTAAGCTACCAAGTTTGTAGGGGCTTCCCCGATGGCTCAGCTGGAAAAGAATCTGCCTGCAATGCAGGAGACCTGGGTTCGATCCCTGAGTTGGGAAGATCTCCTGGAGAAGAGAATGGCTACCCACGCCAGCATTCTGGCCTGGAGAATTCCATGGTCTGTATAGCTCATGGGGTCACAAAGTATCGGACATGACTGAGCGACTTTCACTTTTTCACGAAGTTTTTGGTAATTTGTTTCAGCAATTCCAGGAAACTCAAATAACACCTTGCATTATATTTTTATATTTAGCATTACATTTACTATATTTGCTTCTTCTTTTCTTCTGGACCTCAAAACTCTGGGATGTGGGACATTTACACATCTCATAGGGAAGGGAAATGCATTAGAAACTGTTGGTGGAGGGGACTGTGACCAGCAGACCCAGGTGAGGCCCAAAAGGTGGCAGAAGGATCACAGAATACTCTGGGGAACAGGAGGACGTGGGCACCAGGGGCAGTGGTGCCAAGAAGGAGCAGGGCCTGGACTCCCAGGGAAATGATAGCTGACACTGCAGCCTACACTATTTTTTTTTTTAATGGGGTAATGACAGTCTTTTATTTTCTACTTTTAAATTTTTACTTATTTAGTTTTTGCATTCCAAGAGAGCATAACTTTTGTTACTGTACATAGCATATTGCCTGAATATATCGGTGCTCTTTATTCTGACTTCACATGTGTTCTATAAAGCTGTTATTTTTATTTTTACATATATCTCCTCTTTTTCAAATTCTTTTTCCATATATGTTATTACAGAATATTGAGTGGAGTTCCTTATGCTATACAGTAGGTCCTTTTTGTTTATCTATTCTATTTTAAAATTTTCTTATTTATTTTTAATTTAAAACTTTATTTTAATTGAAGGATAATTCTTTTGCAATATTGTGATGGTTTTTGTCATACATTAACAGGAATCATACGTGTATCCCCTCCATCATGAAACCCCTTCCAGCTCCCTCCCCACCCAGCCCTCCAGGTTTGGGTGTCCTGCATCATACGTCAAACTCACACTGGTTATCTATTTTACATATGGAAATGTGTATGTTTCAATACTATCTCATATCATCCCACCCTGTCTCCCACTGAGTCCATTGGCAGATGAATGGATAAGGACATTGTGGTACATATACACAGTGGAATATTACTCAGCTATAAAAAGAAAAGCATCTGAGTCAGTTCTAATGAGGTGGATGAACCTAGAGCCCATTATACAGAGTGGAATGTCAGAAAGGAAAAGACAAATATCATATATTAATGCATATAAAGGGAGTCTAGAAAGATGGTACCACTGAGCCTATGTGTAGGGCAGAAAAGGAGACATAGATGTAAAGAGTAGGTTTGTGGTTGTACCGTGCTAAGTCGGTTCAGTGATGTCCAACTCTTTGCGACCCTATTGACCATAGACCAACAGGATCCTCTGTCCATGGGATTCTCCAGGCAAGAATACTGGAGGGGGTTGCTGTACCTTCCTCCAGGGGATCTTCCCGATCCATGGATCCAAGCTGAATCTCTTAGGTCTCCTGCCATGGCAGGCATGTTCTTTACCACTAGTGCCACCTGGGAAGCCTTTTGGATATCTATTCTAAATATGAGTGAGTGAATGAAAGTGGCGCAGTCATGTCCGACTCTTTGCAACCCCATGGACTATACAGTCCATGGAATTCTCTACTCCAGAATACTGGAGTGGGTAGCCTTTCCCTTCTCCAGGAGATCTTCCCAACCCAAGGATCAAACCCAGGTCTCCTGCATTGCAGGAAGATTCTTTACCAGCTGAGCTATCAGGGAAGCCCCATTCTAAATACAGTAGTGAGGATATGTGAACCCCAGACTTCCAGTCTGTCCCTGCCCTTCCCCTCTGGTAACCATAAGTTGGTTTTCTGAGTCCCCACAGCCTGCACTTGATGTTCTCGCAGTTTTATGTCTCTGCAGCTTCTCACCCAAGGTTAACAGAATGGACCTCATTGCCAGAAAGGACTTTGGCTCTCCCCAAACAAGCTGTTGAACCAATTCAGTCTCATTGGAATAAGCCCTGGGCTGAGCAAAAAGATTTATGAAAAGTGTTCTTAGGCTGCATTTCTCTGAAGTAACAACTTGAAGAACCGTCTGACTTGTGCTCGAAGGGAAACAGACGGCTGCTGGCTTCAGATGAAGAAGTCGCAGGCAACCCAACCCTAGTTTGGAAGGCAGTTCGTCTGTGATTTGTCACACCAAGAAGGCTCCAGGGACTAAGGAGAAGTGTCTGAATCAGCAAGCTGGCACACATCCCGCTGTGGGCAGGAGCACACACACCACGGCAGCTGATGGTCGAAACATCTTGCCCAAATTCCTTTCCTTGGTTGAATTTGATGGCAGTGAACAAGCAGCCTCCTTGGGAAGCACCTTGAGGATACCAGGGAGAAGAAAGCTTCCTTTCGGGTTTCCAAAACACTCCCCTTTCATGCTTGTTTTTACTGAGTCATTGCCTCCCTCCTGGCCTCCAGCACCGAGCCTGCGTCACGCCTGCCCCAGGTAACCGGAGCCCTCAATGTACACAAAGCACCACTGTGCCGGAGTGATGCTATCAGGCGGGCCTGGCCTGCTCCACACGGGAAGACAGAAGCCAAGCCAGGGTGGCCAGACCCAGAGCTGAAACAGGATTCCCACGCGGCCGATCAAGGACAGAGTGGCCTTTGTGAGGGACAAATCATATTTAGGTGGGTTCCTTACTAACATTGCAGTCATCAGAGCATTTTCTTTCCTGACTTCCAGTGCCAAAATCCTGATAGGCTTCTATAGGATGCAGATCAACCCTGGAGGTGACATTGGATGGAAAACGTGGTGTGGCTCTATTTGGCCTCAATATTTGTGGGCCCCTCAGCACACAGAACACCCTGTAATGTGTGATGCAGAGCAAACCTTGTGGCCGGACCATAGGACTGAAAGCTTGATAGGGGAGGGTTAGAGCAGAAAAGATTTGGTCATCATAGAGGGAAATAGTGTCTTTTACAAGGTTCGGAACTATACAACCTTGGGTTATTGAGCCTTAGACTGCCTTTCCCACTTAAGGCAGAACTGAACCTCCTACTGACAAAGATTACAGGCGTTGGCTTCAATTCTATGTATGAGGAAAGCCTCGACATTCGCATGGCTCACGGACAAAAGACTCCCTATCTCCCTATGGCTATAGTGGACCCTGATGGCTGCTTAGAATCCTCTTCCTGCTGTAGGATCCTCTTCTGATTCTACATAATGTGCTCATGGCTAAAACTCATTGGTACAGAACTGTTTAGAACACTTAATAGAAAATCTCATCCTTCATCAAAGCCCAGCTCAGATAACACCTCCTCAGCAAAAGCTTCAACTTCCCAGGTCCATAATTGTCCAGTGTTCACACAATACACTGCAGATGGTGACTGCAGCCATGAAATTAAAAGGCGCTTACTCCTTGGAAGGAAAGTTATGACCAACCTAGAGAGCATATTCAAAAGCAGAGACATTACTTTGCCCACAAAGGTCCATCTAGTCAAGGCTATGGTTTTCCTAGTGGTCACGTATGTATGTGAGAGTTGGACTGTGAAGAAAGTTGAGTGCCAAAGAACTGATGCTTTTGAACTGTGCTGTTGGAGAAGACTCTTGAGAGTTCCTTGGACTGCAAGGAGATCCAACCAGTCCATTCTAAAGGAGATCAGTCCTGGGTGTTCTTTGGAAGGACTGATGCTAAAGCTGAAACTCCAGTACTTTGGCCACCTCATGCAAAGAGTTGACTCATTGGAAAAGACGCTGATGCTGGAAGGGATTGGGGGAAGGAGGAGAAGGGGATGACAGAGGATGAGGTGGCTGGCTGGCATCACTGACTCGATGGACATGAGTTTGAGTGAACTCTGGGAGTTGGTGATGGACAGGGAGGCCTGGCGTGCTGTAATTCATGGGGTCGCAAAGAGTCGGACACGACTGAGCGACTGAACTGAAGTGAACTACACAATACAGGTGGCCGGAGCAGATTGGGTTGTCTAAGAGTAAGTTTATGCAATTTAGGAGAGGTAGAAGGAAGGGAAGGACTTTTTCAAAGAAGAAACACAAAATTATAATTCAAATTTGACAGGAAGATAAATATTTATATAGAATGAAAAAAGAAATAATAAACTATAAAAGATTAAAAGCTGGTCAGTACAACAGACATTGCAAAAATGCAGAAATAAACTCAGTTTCATGAATTAACTGCCTGATACATTTTTATATTTTTCCTACCTTTTTAGCTATATACTATTTTGTATGCATACGTATTCTCGTAGCATCTTCTACTAAAGAGAATAGAAAGATAATTTCATCTTTCTTTGAGCATGGTTAATTAAAATTTGTTTGTTACAATTAATAGGTGGGATGCATAAAACATATGAACATACAGAGATTTACTCAACACTGTGCTACAGCTACAGTTTGTTCCTGCAAACACAGGAATCAGGAATTCTGATAAATTCATTAGTATGTAATTCTCACTACACACTCACACATTCTACCTATGTAAGTAGAGTGGGTGTGGATATGTTTATAATTGTGTGTATCCCATCCTTAACTATATTCCTGACCTGGGAAAAGTTCCATTTTGGTTAGTCATTGACAAAAGTCAAACCCTCCACTCCCAATTTGATGTTTGGAAGAATTTTTCAGACTGGTTTCTCGGTCCGTATATTTCAAGTCTTCTTTCTCTCCCACAATCTACACACCTCTGGTGCCAGGTGTGATGTGACCTCTGACCCTGCATCTTTGTTTCATCAATGAATTGGAATGTAGGTGGTGGGTGTATCTGTGGGAGCCATTTCTGTACCAACCTCACTGTACACGGTGAAAGCACTAATCTCAAAACAACTATTATGCCCACTCTCCTGTCCCTTGACCCAATCTCAAAGCTGCTCTTGTAGCATCACCCAGCCCTGGGAGATGGGATGGAAAGAAAGGCAGAGTAGAAGAGAAGGTCTTAACTGATTCCATTTAAGTGTCTTAATCATGCAAATTTTACAAAATTCCATGACCACTTGAACACATTCCTAGAACTTCTCCAGGCTCTTTGAAGACACCATGGGGGTGAGCTGTCCTCAGACTGAAGATTCATCAGCTTTATGGAGCTCTGCCCCTTGTATTACCTTTCTTCATTAACCTATTATATTGTTGTTTACCATTATCCTGCATTTATGCCCTGTCTTTACCATTTACTACCTATGTAACTTGATCAAGTCTATCAAACTTGGTTGCATTTCTGTAGGAAAATATATGAAATGGGGCTAAAACAGAGAATGTTCCTGGGGCTCTTGGGAGAATGGTGTGAGGTGATGGCTGGGAAGGTTCTTGGAAGCCACCAAACAGTTGTCATGCCCACAGCAGATCTGGTGATGGCAGTATCCATGGAGGTGTCCTTCACACTCACTGGTTATGACATTGGGGACAAAGAAGCAAGTGAGTCTTTGAAACAACCGTGGATTGCCCTCAGAATAATAGTCAATCTTTGAACAAAGATTATGAGGTCCTTCGTGGGCTAGCCCTACTTATCTCTCCTACTTTACCTCATCTCTAAAACTTTTCTCTCCAACACCCCATCCTCCTTTCTTGCTGCTGGACTACAGAGCTCTTCACCATGCAGCCTTTCTCTGGCCTCTGGGCCTTTTCTCATGCTGGTCCCTCTGTCCGGAAGACTCTTATCCCCACACTTCCTCCCTTTGTCTCACTACCTTCTGATGGTCCTGCAGGATGCAGGACCTGAAACTTCCTCCAGGATGTTGTCTCCGAAGCCCTGGTCTGTGACCCATGTGTTCCCTAGTCTATGGTACACCCCTACCCCCATGGGTCCCCACAGCACCCTGCTTTTCTTCCGTCTCTGCTCTTGGCACACTGATTATAATTATCTGCTCATTTATCTATCATCCCCCACTAGCCTGTGGGCTCTTTGAGGACTCACAGTGTATAGTGCAGTGGCTAGCAAACACTAGGTTCAATAACCATTTGTCAATGGATATATAAGTGAAAATAGGAAGAAAAAAAAAAAAAATAGCTGACCGTACAATCCCTCAGTGGCATCTGGAAGAGGCAGCATTAGGCAGCATCCTCTGGGATTGATCTTGGGCAGTTGACTGGCTTGAGCAAAGTAAACTTTCTCCTCTCGGATGACAGAGGGTGAAAGCCTCACTCCCTAGAGGCATCTCTTCAAGGAGCATGGATACCAATCGCTGGAGTCATTGACCCCAGACCTCAAAGAATTTGCAGAGTGGTTGGACTAAGTGAAGGAAGCTTGTATAGGTCAGGGCCAGGTGCCCTGATAACAGAGGCCTCTCTGATCGCCAGGTGACCAGCCACCTAAAGGAGTTGCAGGTGGCTGTATAAGGTGTGTGCTCACTCAATGGCCAGCCTGGGGCTACTCTGAACAGGAAGAAGGACTCTGCATGCTATGGGAACACAGGAATAGAAGGGGGGAAAGAAATGGGTCATTAATCAGAAGACAATAGCCTGAGGTCAACCTTCTTTCAACCGGACAATTCATTCATCCCTAAGGTTCAGGATGTTGCCCACAAATCAACTTTTCTTCAGAAAAGTGTCTAACCTGTGCTTCATAAAGCCTCATTCTCCTCTATGGTAGGCAGAAGCAGAGCAGGAAGCCTCTGTCATGGGATTTTTTTCTTTTAGATGCAGTAGGGAGGCCACTTCACTTCTCTTAATTGTCCATGATGATCTGAAATTCCACAATTAGACATGCATTCCTTTGGCTTAATATTTCCTTCCCTGTTAAAATGCAAACATCCCTGGCAGTCTGTGCTTTGAATTGTATCCATCATTTACCCTTTATATTACTTGGTATAATCCACTCCAGACATCAGGATTTGCTACCTGAGTCAGAATAGTTGGGAGTACTCTAAAGAGGATTTCAAGTCCCAAAGTCATGGTCACCTCCTTTTCAAATATTCTAAGTGCTCTTGTTCCGGCCCCAACTAGAAATATTGTAATATTATGACACTCTTCACTATGAGTACTATTTTTCTTTCTGTGCATTTTCTACCTCTCTCCCTCCATTATTTCTCTCCTTTCAATCAATTTCTTCCCTGTTTTTCTCTATACTTCATCTATCCCAAGGCTGCAGAAACAACCATACATATGTTCATGGGCATTCTTTAACATAAGGGCCAAGTGGTATATGATGAACAGTAAGGCTTTGTTTCAGTTCAGATCAGATCAGTCGCTCAGTCGTGTCCGACTCTCCGCGACCCCATGAATCACAGCACGCCAGGCCTCCCTGTCCATCAAAAACTTCCGGAGTTCACCCAGACCATGTCCATCAAGTCAGTGATGCCATCCAGGCATCTCATCCTCTGTCGTCCCCTTCTCCTCCTGCCCCCAATCCCTCCCAGCATCAGAGGCTTTTCCAATGAGTCAACTCTTCGCATGAGGTGGCCAAAGTACTGGAGTTTCAGCTTTAGCATCATTCCTTCCAAAGAAATCTCAGGGCTGATCTTCTTCAGAATGGACTGGTTGGACCTCCTTGCAGTCCAAGGGACTCTCAAGAGTCTTCTCCAACACCACAGTTCAAAAGCATCAATTCTTTGGTGCTCAGCCTTCTTCACAGTCCAACGCTCACATCCATACATGACCACAGGAAAAACTATAGCCTTGACTAGATGAACCTTTGTTGGCAAAGTAATGCCTCTGCTTTTGAATATGCTATCTAGGTTGGTTATAACTTTCCTTCCAAGGAGTAAGTGTCTTTTAATTTCATGGCTGCAGTCACCATTGCTTAGTGGCTATGTGACTTCGGACAAATCACTAGTCTTATTTTTCTCCTTTGAAAAGTGAGAATAATAAGTTATACCAATGTTAGCTGAGAGCTGTCAAGAGTCAATGTAGCCTGGTTGATACCATGGGGTCACACCAAACCATTTCTCCTTTCTCCTCTATCTCTATCTGAGCCTAACCAGAACCCTCAATAAACCCCTGGACACAGCTCAGCTATGGGGACTGGAGGACATTATGGGGACATTAACCTCTCTTGTTAGCCACTTTTACTATTATCTTTTCATTTTCCCTGGCTTTAATCTTCCCCCTATAATAGTGTTCCTAGTGAGGTTGCAATAAATATGTAACATGGTAGCCTAATCTTGAAAATAAGGTGCTTTTTCTGATCAATTTGAACAGAAATTCCACAGCTTTAAAATAACACCTCCAAAAGCATGGTATTCAGTCTAGCTTCATCAGAATCTCTAGAAATGTTTGCTAAAAGTGCAGATTCTTGGGCCCCATCCCAGAGCTCTTAAATAGAGATTCCTGGAAATGTGGCCTGGAAGCCAAGCAGTCCAAGTGATTCTCATGAGAGCTATTGTCTTATAGGTTAAGCTTAGCCTCAGAGGCTGTTTAGTACTATTTCGACTATTGTAAGAGAGGATAGAAAAGCATTCATCAGCTCTTGCTGACTATTCGTAGCACTAAGATAACCTTTTTCCACTGTCCATTGAGACCCAAGGAAATGATTTGCCAGGAAGCTCACAGCTGGTTAATGAAAGAGAGAGAAGGAAACCCAAGCTTCCCGCTTGCAGATTCAGGTCTGTTTCTACTGCATCATGCTGTGTGATCCTTCGACCACCATCATTCCTTCCTTCCAAAGAGTTCTAACCACTGATCAAGAGTTCCAGGATCTTCGTGCAAAAAGAGTGAAATAAGTGTGTGTGACAGAGACAGAGAGATACAGAAACAGAGACAGATAGACAGACACAGATACAGACAGACAGAGAGGGACAGAGAAAGAGACAGAAGCAGAGAGCTCCCTTTTTTTATACTTCTTGTGCTCAGTACATTTTGTCTTATTTTCAAATTCATCCTGAAGTTTACATGCTTGATATGTTCTTTTTAAATTCCTGAAAGTTCAATTTCAGATGAATATAATCATAATTAAATATCATTATGGGAAAAGGAATTTAGATGACTAATAGCATTTTTTTTCTTAATACTGAGATTTGATCTATATGCCCATTTAAGTATCTTTTGTGCTTCCTTATAGTTGAGAACTGTTCTATCAAGTTTCATGCTTCCACCTGATAAAAGATTTTTGGACCAAGGTAATCTTTTAAAACATTAGCTATTATCTGGCAGATAAATTAATTTAATGATCCCTCAGGAAGAGAGAAGTTGAGAGGGCCGTGGTCTGCATGTCAGCAGATTTGAGGTTCCATTCCAAAGAATGAGTTTGAAACACTGGGTGAGTCACTCATTCTCCTGCATCTCAGTTTCCTCACTGGAAAAATAACATAGAAAATTTGAGTGCTTCATGCACTGTGTTTCGCCTTGATATGTTAGTGATCATTCATGGGAAATGCTGCCATACACCAGATCCTGTCTCAGAGAATCTTGACAGATTTCTTATAATAAAGGCTACGAAAGATGAAGAAAAGGAAAGATATAAACATCTGAATGCAGAGTTCCAAAGAATAACAAGAAAAGATAAGAAAGCCTTCTTCAGCGATCAATGCAAAGAAATAGAGGAAAACAACAGAATGGGAAAGACTAGAGATCTCTTCAAGAAAATCAGAGATACCAAAGGAACATTTCATGCAAAGATGGGCTCAAAAAAGGACAGAAATGGTATGGACCTAACAGAAGCAGAAGATATTAAGAAGAGGTGGCAAGAATACACAGAAGAACTGTATAAAAAAGATCTTCACGACCCAGATAATCACAATGGTGTGATCGCTGACCTAGAGCCAGACATCCTGGAATGTGAAGTCAAGTGGGCCTTAGAAAGCATCACTATGAACAAAGCTAGTGGAGGTGATGGAATTCCAGTTGAGCTCTTCCAAATCCTGAAAGATGATGCTGTGAAAGTGCTGCACTCAATATGCCAGCAAATCTGGAAAACTCAGCAGTGGCCACAGGACTGGAAAAGGTCAGTTTTCATTCCAATCCCAAAGAAAGGCAATGCCAAAGAACGCTCAAACTACTGCACAATTGCACTCATCTCACACGCTAGTAAAGTAATGCTCAAAATTCTCCAAGCCAGGCTTCAGCAATATGTGAACCGTGAACTTCCTGATGTTCAAGCTGGTTTTAGAAAAGGCAGAGGAACCTGAGATCAAATTGCCAACATCTGCTGGATCATGGAAAAAGCAAGAGAGTTCCAGAAAAGCATCTATTTCTGCTTTATTGACTATGCCAAAGCCTTCGACTGTGAGGATCACAATAAACTGTGGGAAATTCTGAAAGAGATGGGAATACCAGACCATCTGATCTGCCTCTTGAGAAATTTGTATGCAGGTCAGGAAGCAATAGTTAGAACTGGACATGGAACAACAGACTGGTTCCAAATAGGAAAAGGAGTTTGTCAAGGCTGTATCTTGTCACCCTGTTTATTTAACTTATATGTAGAGTACATCATAAGAAATGTTGGACTGGAAGAAACACAAGCTGGAATCAAGATTGCCAGAAGAAATATCAATAACTTCAGATATGCAGATGACACCACCCTTATGGCAGAAAGTGAAGAGGAACTAAAAAGCCTCTTGATGAAAGTGCAAGTGGAGAGTGAAAAAGTTGGCTTAAAGCTCAACATTCAGAAAACGAAGATCATGGCATCCGGTCCCATCACTTCATGGCAAATAGATGGGGAAACAGTGGAAACAGTCTCAGACTTTATTTTTCTGGGCTCCAAAATCACTGCAGATGGTGACTGCAGCCATGAAATTAAAAGACGCTTACTCCTTGGAAGGAAAGTTATGACCAACCTAGATAGCATATTCAAAAGCAGAGACATTACTTTGCCAAGAAAGGTTCATCTAGTCAAGGCTATAGTTTTTCCTGTGGTCATGTATGGATGTGAGAGTTGGACTGTGAAGAAGGCTGAGCACCAAAGAATTGATGCTTTTGAACTGTGGTGGAGAAGACTCTTGAGAGTCCCTTGGACTGCAAGGAGATCCAACCAGTCCATTCTGAAGGAGATCAGCCCTGGGATTTCTTTGGAAGGAATGATGCTGAAGCTGAAACTCTAGTACTATGGCCACCTCACTCGAAGAGTTGACTCATTGGAAAAGCCTCTGATGCTGGGAGGGATTGGGGGCAGGAGGAGAAGGGGACGACAGAGGATGAGATGGCTGGATTGCATCACTGACTCGATGGACATGAGTCTCAGTGAACTCCAGGAGTTTGTGATGGACAGGGAGGCCTGGAATGCTGTGATTCATGGGGTTGCAAAGAGTCGGACACGACTGAGCGACTGATCTGATCTGATGAAAGATTCTGAAGGAAAGATGCTAGTCTAACTATTTTCAAGCCAAGTTTTCCCAAGCCCATTTCATTATCCATTCAATAATTATTTATTGTGCATCTACTTTAAAGCAGTGTTCCAGGAGCTAGGGATTAAGCAGGAAACAAAACACATTGATATGCTTTCCCATAAGGAACTTATGTTTTAATGGGGGAGACACTGAAAGCAAAACGAAAAATTGTAAAGTATATAGTATATGAAAAGTGATGGAAAGTATTATGAAATAAAATAAACCAAGGAAGAGACTTGGTAAAAAGGAGGTTGAGTGATCAGTAATCTTTAAGAATAATTCTTATTAATCTCTCTGGACTTGATGTTGTGCAAAAACATAACCTGGGCATCCCTCTCCTGGAAAGTGTCTAAGGGCTTATCTGCTCTTAAAGTCCTCTGTTTCACTACAAATGATCATACTGAGAATCATGCAGGTAAGTAGGGAAATGCAGAGTTGATCTTTGGTGTCATAACTGATTACATAGCCAGATTCCTCCCGTGATGTCACCTAGAGGATAATTCAGTCCACCCACCCCTTGTTTGCCTAACACTACTCTGGGTACTATTGCTGCTAAGTCGCTTCAGTCGTGTCCGACTCTGTGGGACCCCAGAGACGGCAGCCCACCAGGCTCCCCCGTCCCTGGGATTCTCCAGGCAAGAACATTGGAGTGGGTTGCCATTTCCTTCTCCAATGCATGAAAGTGAGAAGTGAAAGTGAAGTCGCTCAGTCGTGTCCGACTCCTAGCGACCCCATGGACTGCATGCAGCCCACCAGGCTCCTCCATCTATGGGATTTTCCAGGCAAGAGTACTGGAGTGGGGTGCCATCGCCTTCTCCACTGGGTACTATTAGGATACACTAAAGTAGAAACCATTGCCCTTGCCTTAGGCGCTTGAGGGTCTTACTGGATAAAATAGCTAAGAGAATAATTCTAGGTCAATGTCTGCAGTGCAATAGAATACAGGGAAAGATACTAGAGAATCATGAGATTTGTTACCTAGGGGACATTCTGCCCCTAGTCAGTGGTTTTGTGCCATGACTGCACCAACCTAGGCTCAATTTTGTTACATTTAAAATGCAGATGTTGGACCAGATGACCTTCAAGTTGTTTACATTGGTGAAATATTATTTTTTTACATTTGTACCATACAGGTTTATGCATTCACTCAATAAACATCTACTGAGTTCCCAATGATATTAATACTTGGCACTGAAGGCAAGACAAATAATCTAGAAAACTTTCTTTGAAAAAAATCTCACATTTATTAATGCATTTTAGACTAACATTTTTTGAGCAATTACTATTCTGAATGCTTTCCGTATATAATTCACAACTCTTTGAAGAAGATACTATTATTGACCCCATTTCAGGAGGCAGAATTCTAAGAGAACCCCAATGGCTCCTGTCCTTATAGAATGTCCTCCTGTTGAATGACGGTGGAACCTACAAATTTGATGAGATGTCACTTCTGCGATTAAGCTATACTATATGACAAAAGGAATTTGTAGACGGAGTCAAAATCCCGAATCAGGAGAAACAGTGATGTCAACAAGCTGGAAATATAGAAGTTTCCACAATGTATCTTCTTACAAAAACATTAATTTGAACAACTAACCATGCACAAAAATACTTTCACAAGAACTAAAGGTACATATGTGCACAAGTCCAGAGGTCTGTGTGCAGGGATAATGACTACAGTTAATAATACTGTATTGAATACTGGAAATATGATAAGAGGGTAGATTTCAGGTTCTCTCATCACACCCACAAAAAATGATACCTATATAAGGATAACTATCTTCATGTGCTAACCTTGACTATATCAAATTTTTATTTTAAAATATGTTCAATTCAAAAAATTGCTCTGGAAAATGTAAAATAGACTATTTTCCAACACCAGTGTTTAATGGTGCCAACAGACAGCAAAAACTCAGTGCCAGCAATTTCCCACCATTTAAAACTTAGCTGTTGTTTCATTTTTGCAGAACCAAACAGGCATCTGAAACCACAGAATGAAACCATTTTATTCTGCATAGTCAAATTGCCTTTAGTGAAAGTTTGTAAACGCAAATTTGCTCTCAGACTCAAATAAACTTATACCAAGCATTAAAAAACCAAGACAAACTAAAACAAAATCAAGGTCTCTGATAAGTTGACTTTGATTGTTATGAATGTGCCAGACGTAGTCAGCTGAGACCTTAAGAGACTGAGCAGCTCCTGAGGAGATTCAAAGAGTAAGAGATTTGATGTAAAGGCAATTCTTCACTGCTGGCTTTGAAGACAGAAGAGGTCTTCAAAAAAGAAAAAAGAAAAAAGAAAAAAAAAAGTGATACAGGATTTTGTCTTCCCTTTTCAACCCCTCTCATACATAAAATATTCTGTTCTGTATAACCTTTATCTAGTTTGGTCCAAAACCACTCAAGTCAGAAAATAATAATAATATTTTGTTTAAAAAAAAAAAAAAAGAAGAGGTCACTGGGTGAGGGAATGTGAGCAACTCCTAAAGCAGTTGAGAGCAACTTCTTGTCAATAGCAGGAAGGCAAGAACCTCAGCCCAATGAACAGTATTCTGCCAAAAAGGTGAATAAGTCTGGAATCAGATTCTTCCTTAGTCGAGCTTCTAGAGGAGAACACAGCCCAGCCCACCCCCTTGATTTCATCCTGGTGAGACTCTGAGCAGAGAAATCAATCATGCTGTGTTCAGACTTCTGATGGACAGAACTTTGAGCTAATAAATTAGTGCTGTTAAGCTGCTAAATTTGTGGTGATTTGCTGTATAGCAATAGAAAACTAATATAACCATTTTATAGATTGGAAAACTGAGACATAGAGAGATAAGTAAATTGAGTAAGATTATACAGCCAGCAAGTGCCAGAACCAGGATTATGAACCCATATCACCTAATTCCAGAACCTGTTTTATTACTTTATGCTCTGCTGTACAGCAAGAAACTGGATCAGTATAGTTTACTAAGTACAACAACTAGAATTAGGGTGATCAGCACCATCAGAGAACTGAATCAGTGATGTCCTCTGCCTCAAACACATGGTAAGATACTCAGGACTTTGCTAGCTGGTTGCTAAGCTGTTGGCAGCTTGAAATAGGCCATGATGGAAGTATTCACCTTGTGGGAACTGGCAAACACTACAAATCAGGTTTTTCTCTTTTAAAAGGGACAGCAGGTTAATGAGCACACAAACTAAATTGATGGTTCCTCGGGCTTCCCTGGTGGCTCAGATGGTAAAGAATCCACCTGCAATGATGGAGACCTTGATTCATCCCTGGGTTGGGAAGATCTCCTGGAGGAGGGCATGGAAACTCTCTCCAGTATTCTTGGAGAATCCCCATGGACAGAGGAGCTTGGCAGGCTACAATCCACGGGGTCACAAAGAGTCAGACACAACTGAGTGACTAAGCACAGCCCAGACACAGTATGAATGGAGACTGCTGCTGCTGTTGCTGCTGCTAAATCACTTCAGTCATGTCCGACTCTGTGTGACCCCATAGACGGCAGCCCACCAGGCTCCCCCGTCCCTGGGATTCTCCAGGTAAGAACACTGGAGTGGGTTGCCATTTCCTTCTCCAATGCATGAAAGTGAAAAGTGAAAGGGAAGTCACTCAGTCGTGTCCGACTCTTCTCGACCTCATGGACTGCAGCCCACCAGGCTCCTCCTTCCATGGGATTTTCCAGGCAAGAGTACTGGAGTGGGGTGCCATTCGCCTTCTCCGAAATGGAGACTGAGCATCTATCAAATATGGCTGGTATTCAGAGAAAAGGAAGAAACATTGCAGGATGAGGTTCAAGCAGGGCAGCATCATGAAAAGTACGAGTCTGCAGGTGGATCATGAAATACGGCAGAGGGTGTGGGAAAAGCATTTCAGACGGAGGGGCAGCACATTTGTAGAGCAGCACAGAGGTGGCAAGGAATGTCATGTGTGTGCACCTGGAGAAGAGGGCCATGCTGGGCACATCATTCTCCATCATAGAAGCTGGCACGGGATAGTGTCCTGAGAGCAGAGTGTGCTCTGAGAGGGAGGGGTCTGGATGGAACCCAGCAACCTACCAGATGGGGTGGGGGTGGGGTGCTCACAACTGTCCATCAGGCACGACCCAGAGGCCCAGGGCACGGTATACTGGAATGGGAAGGTGGGGATCAGGGCCTCATCAAGAAGAGTGCTAATATGAACCCAGCTTGAAGCCAACTCAAATCAGCTGCCACTGCACCAGGTGTAGCCACTTAATAGAATGGATATATTCACTGGACAATGGAGGTAAGGACTTCCTTAAGGAGTTTGATTTAGTTACAGCAACCACTAGTGGGAAGGAAAATACAAAAATAGCAACATTTAGTTGTGTACCTTTTCTCAGAGCCCTGCTATGCAGTGTTAAAAGAACTGGTTGAAAAGAAAATATTCCAGCCTTTTAATCCAGGTGTATTGTGTCCTGGGCAGAAGGAAAGGGCAACCCACTCCAGTATTTTTGCCTGGGAAATCCCATGAAGAGAGGAGCCTGGTGGGCTATAGTTCATGGAGTCACAAAAGACTTGGACATGACTTAGCAACTAAACAGCAACAACAGTGTCTTGGGTGCAATAAAAGCACTTACTAAGATGTGTGCTTAATGCCCTCTGTTGGACATCTCCTTTAGCCTGTCTTCAAACCCTCTCCCCTGACTGCTGCAACCAGCTTCTTGTAGGTCTGACTGGATGGTCCTTACCTCCAGCCCTCACCCCTCACCTTCTACCTCCTTCTCTGTTGATGCTGGACACCTCCCTGGAGCTCCAACCCACATAACCCAGAAGTGCAATAGAGTTAATATTTCAAAGGCAAAACTTGGACCAAGGATAGACAGGAGCCAGTGGGTAAATGTTCCCCCTTTATTCCCCATGTGGCTGGTCTTGAGATGCACTTCTGAGGGCTTCACAGACTGCCTGGTGGGATCAAGCAAGCAGTCACCTGGGTTGGTGACCCTCCTCCCATGCTCTGCTCTGCCTGAGTATTCTTATTTTTAGAAATATTTTTTTTTTTCGGTTTACAAAATTAAGTTCCTAAGCATTTGTGTTCTAATTCTGCAATTGACCTCCCTCTGCTTAAGATCATGTACATATAGGAAGGTCACAGATTTGATCTTGAGAATGTTAGAGAAAACTAATCTCTCTCCTATTTGTAAAAATAGGAGAATGGAGGAATCTAATAATCCCTTTCTCTTAATCTTCCTAAAGAGCTGAGATCTGAGAATGTGTGGTTTTTCTTAGTTCTGAGAACACCCAACATTTGAACACTGGGCCTGTCGTGTCACAGATCTGATGAGGGGAGGGGTACCCCACTGTAAAACTATTTGCTCAATAAAATATAGAAGAAAGGGCCCTGGACTCACTTACAAGATTCCTGACTTCATGGTGTGACAATGAGCGAGCAATGTAACTTCCCTGAGCATCTCTTCTCATGTATGAAGTGACACAGGCTGTCGAAGGGATGGAATGAGATGATCCATGTGAACACTGTCAAGGGCTATATACCTGCAAGGGGGAGACTTTGTGATATCCTCTGTGTCCGGGAGAGGATGATGCACCCAGATAAGAGGCACTTTGGAGGGTATGGAAAGCTGAAGAGTGGCCCCAAATACAGCCACATCCTAAATACCTGGAACCTATAAATGTTCCAGGCATGGCAAAAGAGCCTTTGTTTAAGTTCATGATCTTGAGATGGGGAGATTATCCTGTGTAACCAGGTGGATCCTAAATGTTATCACAAGGTCTTTACTTATAAGGGAGCAAAGGGAAACTTGACTATCCAAGTAAGAGATGTGACAATGGAAGTCATGGACTGGAGTGATCTGATGAGCCAAGGAGTGCCAAGGAATGATTGCAGTCACTAAAAGGTGGAATGAGATGTTCTGTCCTGGAGTCGCCTGGGAGAAACCATCCCTGCTGACACCTTAATTTTAGTCCTAGAAGACTCAGTGCAGACTTCTGACTGCCAGAACTGCTAGAGAATAAACTTGCATAGTTTTAAGCCACTAAGTTTGTGATCCGTTGTTTGGTTTTTTTTTTAATGTATAAATTTATTTACCTTGGCTGCATCAGGTCTTACTTGTGGCACTCAGGCTCTTCAGCGTGTCATGTGGTGCCGGGGTCCAGCCCCGGTGCATCCAGGGAATTCGAAGCGGGGACGGCGTCGGCGAGGATCAGGAAACAACTGCTTAATTAAACGTTAATTAAGGATATAAAGAGTAATAGAATAAGGATAGCTCAGTAGGAAAATTCAGTGAAGAAAAGAGGCTGAAATAAGGATAGCTCAGTGAGGAAATTCAGTGGAGAAAAGAGGCTGAATAATTCAGCCAGAAGGTGAGAGAAAGAACGACATGGGGAGACCAAGTTTCGGTGAACAAGGCCCGCACTTTATTTTCCAAAGTAGTTTTTATACCTTAAGTTATGCATAGAGGATAATGGGGGAAGGGGTAGAGTCATGCAGTAAGCCACCCTTTCTTCCTGCAAACTTATCATATGCAAAGGTGATTTGCATCATCTTCTGGCCCGGAGGCCTGTTAACATTTTAAGACCCTTTCTTCAGAAGACTTATTTTTCTCTAAAGGTGATTGGTCAGGAGCCACCCTCCAAAAGCATTAGATAAAGTTGCATTCCTACAGAGCAAGGGTGTGGTGGGCTATAACAAGAAAAAGAATTAACTCAAGGGTCCCAGATTACAAACATTAAAGCTACTACTTACACCAATTATATTAATCAATACACTGCCAGGGACACAGCAGATAAGGGATATGGAAACTTAGCAGCAAACATTGGCCCAAGAAGTGAAAATCCCTTCACCAATACAATTTCTAATCAATCTTTTAACTGCTCAAAGGCATCTTAGACAGTTTAGAACATCTCATGCCTCTCACAGTTGGGAGGCTTTGAGCAATCACCTGTGGCCGGAAAAACCTATTCAGGCAGGCTAGAGGACTTCCAAAGGAGTTTGTAGGTTGAAACATTGTCACACCGAGGAATTATTAACTGGAGCTG
This sequence comes from Bos indicus x Bos taurus, assembly GCF_003369695.1. NCBI lineage: Eukaryota > Metazoa > Chordata > Mammalia > Artiodactyla > Bovidae > Bos > Bos indicus x Bos taurus. Next base: position 3,828,019 of record NC_040078.1, on the reverse strand, counting down.
TAAGCTAACTCTTTTTTCAGAGAGAGGTAGTGGGGGACAGCCCCCCATAAAGTCAGAGATGTAGGTGAGAGCACAAAGCAGAAAGTAGGCAGACTCTGGTTTGGGAGGTAGATGCTCGAGAATTTCCAGGGGAACTCCTGAGGCTCGATCCCGCCTTTGCGTATGCCGAGCCTCTTTCCTCATGACCTTTGCCACGGGCGGAGCTCCTCACGCTGGCTCCTGGCAGTGATAGACTTTCAGTTGAGCTATTCCAGACCCTGAAAGATCATGCTGTGAAGGTGCTGCACTCAATATGCAATATGCACTCAATATGCAATAGGCCGGCTCCCGGCATCGTGGGATCTTTCATTGGGGCACACAGGTTCTCTAGTTGTGGCACATGGGTTCATTTGCCCTGCAGCCTGTGGGATCTTAGTTCCCTGACCAGGGATCAAACCTGTGTCTCCTGCATTGCAAGGCAATTCTTAATCACTGGACCACCAGGGAAGTCCCTGTGATCAGGTGTTACAGAAGCAACAGGAAACTGATGCAAGTGCTTGCAATCTGATTCCAGCTCCTTCTGCTGCTTTCCTGCCAAAATGAGATCCCCTACTCTCACGTACCTTCCAAACATGGAGCTCATGTCATGCTTCCAAGCACACTTTTCTGGATATTCTATAGTTTCTCTAAGAAAAGTCATTATTCCATTTAATGCTAACATTGCATACAAGAATCCAGTCCAGTTTCTCTCAGTTAAAAGGAATTTACAACAGGTGTAAAGAGGAGACAGTTAAGAAAAACCCCAAAGTCCTGCCTGTAATACAGGTGGCTGGACCAAACATCCAGGCAATTAACCATCTATTTGTCAACAACTCTTTGAGCAGTTATATGTGTAGATGGTCACCATGTGAGTTAATAAAAGAGCGCACGACTTTTCTGAAGAAGGAAACTGTGTGAGGGGTTGTGAGTTAACAGTAAAAATATAGTGAAAAGAAGTCTTGCCTCCAGCCAGTTATGTGGTTTCAGCAAGTTACACCCGCTCCAGTGCTCTTGCCTGGAAAACCCCATGGATGGAGGAGCCTGGTGGGCTGCAGTCCATGGGGTCGCTAAGGGTCGGACACGACTGAGCGACTTCACTTTCACTTTTCACTTTCATGCATTGGAGAAGGAAATGGCAACCCACTCCAGTGTTCTTGCCTGGAGAATCCCAGGGACGGGGGAGCCTGGTGGGCTGCCGTCTATGGGGTCGCACAGAGTCGGACACTACTGAAGTGACTTAGCAGCAGCAGCACCAAGTTACAACCTCTCTGGATCTTTGTTTCCTCCTTTTTTAAGAATAGAGTTTACACTGTAGATGGTGTTTGTGCTTTTTAAGTGCCTTGCTTGCTATGTGAACTTCCCTAAATACCCACAACAACACTATAAATGAAGTATTGCTATTTCCATTTCAGTGAAGAGCCGAGGCCTGCATTCACTGCACCTGACAACATCATTATCAGTCTGACTGTAGATCCCACGCTCCTCTCACTGCATCACCAGAACGATGCTCAGCCTTCAACCTTCTTCTCACCTCAAATTCATAGTTCTCCCTGCCTTTGCTCAAGGAGTTTGTTCCCTCTATTTAAAATGCACTAGCTAATCTTTGCTTATTGAGAGTCATCATTGAAGACGCAGTTGAAATACCATCCTCTCGCTTGAAATTAACTCTCCCTTTGTCACATCCCATAAAAACTTGCATGACATGTGTGACAACACGGATGGACCTGGAGGGCATTATGCTAAGTGAAATAAGTCAGAAGGAGAAAAACATATGATCTCACTAATATGTGGAATTAAGCAACAAATACAACCACAAACCAAGCTCATAGATAGAGAACATACTGGTGGTTGTCAAAAGTGGGGAGCAGGGGTGGGAGAAATGTGTGAAGGCTGTCCAAAGGTACAGACTTCTAGTTATAAAATCATTAAGGTAGAGGGATGTGACGTACAGCATGTTGACTATAGTTAATAATACTACATTGCATATTTGAAAGTTGCTAAGAGAGTAGATCTTAAAAGTCTTCATCTCAAGAAAAACAATTGTAACTATATGTGGTGATTATAGTTAGTATAGTCGCCTGGTGGTCCAGTGGTTGTCTGGGAGGTTAGCTAGACTTACTGTGGTGACCATCCTGCACCATCTACAAATACTGAATCATTATGTTGTACCCCTGAAACTCATTTAATGTTATATGTCAAGAATACCTCAAATTTTAAAAGCATATCAACATTTTCCATTTGGTGCCCTTTATGAACAAAAGCAATGTGAGAGACTTGTTCACCACTGGAAGTCTGAGAAACTAAAATGTGGCTGGTATTTTATAAGGATGGCTATACTCTGAAAAGTGAGACAAGGCCAGCATTTTGACAAGGGATAGTGTCTGGGAGGAGGGTGAACATGCATGCATACATGTAAAGTCACTTTAATACTGTCCGACTCTTTTCAACCTTATGGACTGAAGCCCACCAGGCTCCTCTGTCCATAGGATTCTCCAGGCAAGAATATCGGAGTGGATTGCCATACCCTGAGGGATCAAACCCACGTCTCCTGTGGTTCCTATATTACAGGTGGATTCTCTACTGCTGAGCTGACAGGAAAGCCTGAGAAAGAACACATTTACAAATAAAAAGAAATTATGTTAACAGAACTCAAGGGAAACCTCAGGAGAGCCATCTTGAGTTCTGACTCAATTTCTCCCAGACTCTTGGTGGAAATGTAGAATGGCACAGCCACTATGGAGAACAATTTTGAAATTCCTCAAAAACTTAAAATAGAATTACCCACATGACTCAGCAGTTCCAATTCTGAGTAGATATCCAAAAGAATTAAAATTGGGATCTTCAAGAAACACCTGCATTCCCATGGTCATTGAAGCATTATTCACAATTGCCAAAATACGGAAACAGTGCAAATGTCCACCAACAAATAAAGAAAATGTGATATACGTATACCATGGAATACCATTCAGTCTTGGGACTCCCCTGGTGGGCCAGTGGTTAGGAATCCACCTCTAGTGCAGGTCACTCAGGTTCAACCCCCGGTCGGGGAACAAAGATCCCACGTTCCTTGGAGTCACTAAACACACATGCCACAGCTGGAGAGTTGCTGTGCTGCAACAAAAGACCCTGCGTGTCACGGGTGAGATCCGATGCAGCCAAATTAATACACAAAATATTATTCAGCCTTGAAAACTGAGGAAAGGCTGCAGTCTGCAACAATGTGGATAAATCTGGAGGATATTATGCTCAGTAAAATAAGCCAGTCACAGAAGGACAAAGACTATGTGACTCCACTTATATATGCTGCTGCTGCTCTAAGTTGCTTCAGTCGTGTCTGACTCTGTGTGACGCCATAGACGGCAGCCCACCAGGCTCCCCCATCCCTGGGATTCTCCAGGCAAGAACATGGAGTGGGTTGCCATTTCCTTCTCCAATGCATGAAAGTGAAAAGTGAAAGTAAAGTCGCTCAGTCGTGTCCGACTCTTAGCGACCCCATGGACTGCAGCCCACCAGGCTCCTCCATCCATGGGATTTTCCAGGCAAGAGTACTGGAGTGGGGTGCCATTGCCTTCTCTGCCACTTATATATGAGTTATCCAAAATAGTCAAAAGTTAGAGGTAGAAAACAGAAAGGTGCATACCAGGGGAGGGGCTGTGGAGATTAAGGAGTTGTTGAGTGGATATAAAGCTAAAGTTATACAAGATGAGCAAGTTCAACAATGCACCACCTCTAGTTAACAATACAATGCAGTGCACCAAAAAGCATTTTAAGATGACGAATCTCATGTTGACTGTTCTTACAATACACACACACACACAGGTGCATAAAGAAACTTTTGGAGGTGATAGATACGTTTACTACTTTGATTCTTACGATGCTATGGTGGTGTATCAAAATTGTATACATTAAATATGTGTGGTTTTTGGTCTTCAGTCATACCTCAATAAAGTGGTAAAATAATTAACGCTTTCTTTTCATCTACAGAATTGAGAGTGAGAAGAAAACCAAAAAACTGGAAGAATATTTTGCAACATATAGAAACAAAAGACTTTATCCAGATTGCTAACAGCACTCTACATATCAGTGCAAAACAATTTTAAGAAAGGACCAAAAACTCAACCTAGGCACTTCACAGATGAAACAGGAATGGCTGGTACACCTGTGACAATTATGCCTCAGCACATTAATAATCAGAGAAATGCAAATGAAAATCACAACAAAAAAACTTTTCACTATTCGACAATTTAAAAATACGGGGAGTGAGGGGGGAAGAGGGTTCAGGGTGGGGAGCCCGTGTATACCTGTTGTGGATTCATGTTGATGTATGGCAGAACGAATGCAATATTGTAAACTAAAAAAATAAAATAAAATAAATAATTTAGCATTCTGAATAAGGTAAATGTAAATTGTGAAATGCAAATGTAAAATTTTGTTGGAAAGTACTTTTACTTTTCCAAATGGAATGCTCAGGGGCTCCCTCCCTCCACTGAGAAGAAACAAAGACAGCGCTCAGTCGTGTCTGATTCCTGTAGCCTGCCAGGCTCCTCTGTCCATGCAATTCTCCAGGCCACTGAGAACTTCTGTCAAAGTAAACTCCATGAAAAGGATGGTGGGTTTTTTCCTCATTATATTCTCAGCACCTATAGTGCCTGGCACTTAGCATATACTCATTAAATACTTGATGGAAGGGAGAAAAGCAAGGAAGGGAGGAAAGACAGAGTACGGATTATATTCCAGGTGTTTGCATGTTTAGAGCCTTAAATCTCAAATCTAGTCTGTGGAGATGAAAGCCTAGGACTAAGTCCAGGCTCTAAACATTAGAATCTTAGGCAAATCAATTAATCAGTGGGAATTCTTTTTCCCCAGCCCCATCAGGGGCAGCTGTGCTTAGAAAGTGGCCGATCACCTCCTGAAGCTTTATGCAAATATTCCTTGGTCCCCTGAATGCTTCGGCCCCAAGGTCTTAGACCTCCCTGTAAACATGTTTCTGGATCATTTGCCGCCAGAGGCCTCTAGGACTATAAACCCCTCCCCTCCTACTGACTGCTCTCTGCACCCCTTGAATGGCAGACAGAATCTTTCTCCTGCAATCAAAGATAAGGATGCAGAAAGGGTGTTGACAATAAGCTTCACCTGCCTCACGGGAGCAGGCACGTCCTGTATCGCTGAATGAGCATGAATGAAGACTGTGATGGAGCAAAGATACCCACTTCCCCCGGGGGCAGAGTCAGGTCATGATTGGGCTCAGGTCAAGAAATTGAGACGGCCCTGGGGGCTGGGGGAGGACTGCAATCCAAACCCATTGTTCACCTTAGGAGAAAGGCCTTCCCCTGTGCCACTCACTGACCCTCCCCAGCAACACCCCCCCTCTCCCCAGTCTGAAAGGCTGGAGGTTTAGGAATGTCATTCCACCTGAGCTTAGCCACAGTAGCAGGCAGGTGGGCCACTAGACACACAGGGACAGGAAGGCAGCCCTTCCATCCGTACAGCAGAGGCCATGCCAGAAGAATTGGGGCAGCTCTCCCAGGGCCACAGCAGCCGGAGGAGCCCACGTGCCCTCAGGAGGTCTGCCTGAGGCCAGCTCCTAGGCAGAGACACTGCTGGAACACTAGCCCTGCGGCCCCTCCCCGCTACCAGGTAGCACCCGTGCTGAGTCAACACACGTACTTCAGACCCAAAGGGCCAGGAGCTGGGACAGGGCTCAGAGGCTTCTAGGATCTATGGGACTCACATCAGATATAGCCCCCAGGAAGGTGGGATGTAGAGCCACATAAAGGGTAAGTCAGCCCTGACCAGACTGAAGGGTCAAAGAGAGACAGCAGGGATGGATAATAATAGAAAGAAGAATCAGATCGTAAGAGCCACATTTTCCTCCCTGGTCATTATATGCCCAGTGTTTTATATATTTGTTGTCCTTACAATCTTGCAACCCCCTTAGGTGCAGAAACTGGCATTAGCCCCATTCTACTGAGACACAGGGAGTCCCACAAGGTCACAGGATAGTCAGGTCCAGAGCTAGTCTTGTGAGCTCAGGGTCTCTGACTCCATCACCCACTCCCCTCTGCTCTTAAGCCCACTGAGAACAGAAATCTGTTTCTGATCTGAGACCACAGGGTGTCAGGCTCTGAGTTCTTATGAAGCCAAGGCAGAACCAGACCAGAAACAGGCCAAACCCTCTCATTTTGGCAAATATTAACCACTGTAAGAGCTCCCCCAGCAGTTCAGCAGTAAAGAATCCGCCTGCCAATGTAGGAGATGTGAATTTGATCCCTGGGTTGGAAAGATCCCCAACCTGGAGGAGGGCATGGCAACCCACTCCAGTATTCCTGCCTGAAGAATCCCATGGACAGAAGAAGGAGCCTGGCAGGCTACAGTCCATGGGGTCGCAAAGAGTAGGACTGAAACAGCTGAGCGCAGCACACACAATCCCTGTAAGTCCTGACACCAGCTAGGAGCCAGACATATAAAAGTGAAGGGAAGATCAGATCCCATTCTCTATTCTGACACCAACTAGGAGCCAGACATATAAGAGTGAAGGGAAGATCAGATCCCATTCTCTGTTGCTCCTGACATACTCCAGTGGGGGCTCTGAGAGCCTGAAGAAGGACAGAGGCCTGGACATACAGGGAGGGGGTTCAGTGAACCTCTTGGGGATGTACTATCTGATTTGAAACCTGAGGAATGAGTAAGGTAGCCAGGTGCATGGGGGTGGTGGCGAAGGCACAGGGATGTGGTAAGGCAAATAACCCATGCAAGACCGGCAGTAGGACAGAGTGCAGAGCCTGGCAGAAGTGGGGGTCTGGGCACGAGAACCTGGAGGGCACAGCGAAGGGAGAGAAAACGCGGCTGTGGATGCTCAAAGGCATAGCCATGAGGTTTGGTTCGCCTCAAAAGACCACTCTGGCTCCAGGGCACACAGAGGGAAAGAGCAGCCCTCCCTGCTTGCATGGCATGCGTGACATATTGCTTCAGTCAGTCAGACTCAGCAGGGTGGGCTCTTACAGATCAGTAGGCCCCCAGGGAAAAAGTGAACGTGGTAGCTGCTCAGTCGAGTCCAACCCCTGGCAACCCCATGGACTGTAAGCTCCAGGCTGCTCTGTCCATGGGACTCTCCAGGCAAGAACACTGGGGTGGGTTGCCATGCCCTCCTCCAGGGGATCTTCCCAACCCAGGGACTGAACCTGTGTCTCTTATGTCTCCTGCATTGGCAGGCGGGTTCTTTACCACTAGAACCACAATGGGATAAACACCACTGTTATCATGGGTGCAGGGGTGGAGCTTCAAAGCTGGGTCTGGGGAAGGGTCCCGAGAAGGCTGGCAGAGCCTCCTGCTGCAGTACAGGACACACCAAGGCCCTGGAGGGCGCCGCTGAGGGAAAGAGGGCCAGAAACTCAGGGGGCAAGACCCCACAGCCTGCCTTTGTGGACCCATGTCCCCTTGGGAGAAGCATCGACATGCAGGCACCACCCTGGCTTGGGGGGTCCAACCCGGTCAGAGTTTTGGCAAGCCCAGAGCAGTTGTTGGGAGCAACCAGGTCTTGTTTCTCTTCCCTTCCAATCCATCCTCCCCACTGCCGCCAGAGGGATCTGGTGTGAAACATAGCCTCTCATATCCTCCGTCTGCTCAGAGCTGCTCAGTGCTGTTAAAGCTGTTAACACCGCTGAAGCCTTAAACTGGAGTAAGTCAGCTGCCCCACACTATACAAGTAGTTATCAGAGTCTTCACTTCCACATGCTCCCAATTTTGAAAAAGTCACTGAAGTTTAAGAATGTAACAGAGAAGTCAGTAAAAAGGGTTAATTTTCTTAAATGTCATCCTCTGAGCACACATAGTTTTAAGATTTGATGTGATGCTGTGGGATGCACAAACACTTCAGCTGCTTCCTGAAGGGTGTTTGTCCACACAAAGCTCTTATTTGATTGTGCAAGTTGTGAGCTAAACTAGTCGTTCTTCCTGGAAAATACCATCTTCATGGAAAAAATGACTGGACAAACTATGATTGTGATTTGTTAGACATTTTCTCAAAAATAAGCAAAGTGAATTTGTCGATTCAAGGGGGAAAATCTCACAGTCTTTGTTGCCAATGACAGAATTTGAGAACTCGAAAGAAAATTAGACTCTTAAACACCAGTGCTTTGGAGATTGACAGCTGCCCAGTCCTAGAAGACTTTTCTCATGAGATCAGTGGTGATACTGACAAATGTGATGTTGAATATGGTGTACTGAAATGTGTCAACGTTGGGAAGAGTTGTCTAGCTCATAGAATCACTAGATTTCAAAAGACCAATAAACAATAAGCGGAGCCGTGATTACAAAACCAACCATGGATTAGAATAATCTACTCAAAGTGCAAGATAGACCAGTGAATTTTTCAAAAATAAACTTAATTTTTAAAATGTATTTTATTGAATTATAGTTGATTTACAATGTTGTTTCTCTGTACAACAAAGTCCTTCAGTTATACAAATATATATTATTTTTCATATTATTTCCCAGTATGGTTTATTATACGATATTGAAAATAGATCCTTGTGCTATGCAGTAGGGCTTTGTTGTGTATCCATTCTCTATATAGTAACTTGCATCTGCTAATCCCAAATCCTCAATCCATCCCCCTCAATCCATCCTCCCTCCTTCTGCCCCTTGGCAACCACAAGTCTGTTCTCGATGTCTAAAAATAAACTTTGTTTTAAAGCAGTTCTTGATTAAATGACAAATTATGAAGCTAGCTTGGTGAGTTTCCACTTAACCAGTGCAGTTTCCCCTATTATTGACATCTTGTATTAACACAATACATGTGTTGTGATTAATGACCCAATATGGACACATGATTACCAACTCCATTATGTATTCAGAGTTCCAGAGTTTTTATCTAATTAACTTTTTCTGTCCCAGAACCCCATGCAGGGTATCATATTACATGTAGTCACCATGTCACCTCTTGCTCTGACAGTTTCTCAGACTTCCCTTGTTTATGATGATCACCTTGATAGTTTTGAAGAATTTTGGTTATGTACTTTGCAGAATGTTCCTCGTATGAATCTGTCTGATATTTTTCTCATGACTTGACTGGGGTTATGCCTTGGGGGGTAAAGACCATGGACATAAAGTGGTGTTCTTACCACGTCATATCAAAAGTATACACTATCCATCTGAGGTGTGACTGTTATGTTCACTTCAGTCACAGGTGCGGTAGTGTTTGTGGCTTCTCCACCATGCAGTTACTCTTCCTTTTCATACTGTCATGATTGGAAGGAAATTGCTAACTGCAGCCCACACTTGAGGAGTGGGAAATTAAACACCCCCTTCCTTGAAGGCAGAGTATATGCATGTATTGTCTGAAGTTGTCCACATGGAAGATTTATCACTTCTCCTCCATTTATTTGTTTTTTCAATCATTCTTGTACATCAACATGGATTCATATTTATTTTATACTTTGGGTTATAATCCAGTATACTTCTTTATTAAGTTTGTTCCTTATTTTTTTTTAGTTTTGGGCACCATCAATTCTCATAATGGACTCCCGTGTCCCTTTGATGTGTCCCCATCATTGTGTGTGTGTGTGTGTGTGTGTGTGTGTGAAGTGTTGAGGCTCATCTTGTATAGTTCCTGCCTCAGCTCTACTAGAATCAGTCATTTTTCCCAGCACCTCCAGCTCCTTGTATTAGAGAATGGTATTAGAAATCAAGATCTAGGTGCTAAGCACTCATGGATTTTAACATAACAGAGAACTTGGTTTCAGATTCAAATAACATTTAGGGAGCTACAACTTGTCAAGTTTGGGTTTAATAGGATTACCTGTACCTGTTTCTCTCTTGCACAAGGACAGGGGCTTCTATGATTCATTACCCTACTATGGTTCAGAATGTAATGCCAGGCATATATTTGGCATCCAGATATGTTTGTTGAACAGCTGACCCAGTGAAACTGTCTGTTCCAGAGACTGATCAGGCATCTCTGCTGGCTTTACATCTGAATGAAATTTGTTTTTCTCCATTTCCCTAGGGCAAAAACCAAGTGTTTACATCTTGGAAAGTGAAAGTGTTAGTCTCACGGTCGTGTCCAACTCTTTGCAACCCCATGGACTCGCCAGGCTCTTCTGTCCATGGAATTCTCCTGGCAAGAATACTGGAGGGGGTAGCCATTCCTTTCTCCAGTGGATCTTCCCAACCCAGGGTTTGACCTTGGGTCTCCTATACTGCAGGCAGCTTCTTTACAGTCTGAGCCACCAGGGAAACTCCATCTTTTCATCTGAATTAAATGAAATTTACATCTTGGAAACTGTCTAGCAGGAAATAACTGGTCATTGCATTCAAGGCCAGTGGACATAGAACAGTCAGCTGCATCCAAATGTAGTCCTAATCCCAGAACATAAATGGGCCAGGAGCAAGCAATTATCCAGTCAAAAAAACTCTAGGCAGCTAGCCTCAGTAATGAAATGTGAAAAAGATCTTACGCTAGGTGGTGGTCAGATTTACCCAGATTCAACAGCTATGATTCCTCTTGAAAATGATATGCAAATGTGACCAAGCCCCTCAATATTTTAGCATTTGCTTTCTGGCAGGCATGAGATAAAAGGAGGTACAAAGAAGACAATAGAAAGAGATGATGCAAAAAAGAGAATTCAACTTGTGGTGCTCTTTGCCAGGCACATGCAGGTAAATGCCAATACACTGCTTTTTCAGATATTTCAGGCTAGAATCACAGCAGTGTCCTTTTTGTCACTCACTTGGTGTATGAAAATTTTTTGGCCCAAATGGTCTGCTGCTGCTGCTAAGTCACTTCAGTCATGTCTGTCTCTGTGCAACCCCATAGACGGCAGCCCACCAGGCACCCCCATCCCTGGGATTCTCGAGGCAAGAACACTGGAGTGGGTTGCCATTTCCTTCTCTAATGCATGAAGGTGAAAAGTGAAAGTCAAGTCGCTCAGTCGTGTCTGACCCTCAGCGATCCCATGAACTGCAGCCTTCCAGGCTCCTCCGGCCATGGGATTTTCCAGGCAAGAGTACTGGAGTAGATGTGTGCTATTCAATACAGTAGACACTACCCACATGTGACTATTGAGCAGTTGAAATGTGGTTAGTGGGACATGTTGAAAAATAATATTTGGAATATATGCAACTTATTAAAAATATGTAATTAAAATTTATATCATCTATCATCCATTGCTTCTTACCACTTTTAAACATGGCTAATGGAAAATCTTAAATTCCTCAAGTGGCTCATATTGTGTTCTGAGTGGATACTGCAGCCTCACTTTACCATCTGATGTTCAGGTTAGCAGAGGCCTTGGTTCAAGTCATTTCTCTGTCCCATATGACTGCTCACTTGGCTAGAAAGCCCTGCTTTTAACTCCAAGCCATGGTCTCTGCCTGCCTTTGCAAAACAAGGTAATTAACCTAAGATCACTCAGAACAGGCTCTTGCCTGTCTCCTGATAACATCACGTGGAACCCCCCACCTGAAAGGTAATCTCCCAGCAAATCTCAGGCTGGCTGTCAGGCAAAATCTGAGGACAAAGAAGGGGTTGTTGATGGAACGTTCCAAGCCTTAGAGGAAGGTCAATCCCAAATTCATCCTTTCTCCTCTCCCTGTCCTCCTGCACCTGAGGAAACCTTCATTCCTCTTAGAAGCTCCCCTCAAAGACCCCTATCTCTGAGCCTCCCTGCCTTCCTACTCTGCCAGAGTTCTCAGCAGCAGCCCTGGTTTCATGGCAGGCATGGAAGCCTCCCTAGAAAAACTCCCTCTGAGCTGCTCCCCTGGTCAGGCTGACTCCCAGACACTGGCCTGACATCCTGCAAAGGCTATTTAGAACCCAGTTCCATGTTCTGTGTCTGTATTCATCAAAGGCAATCTTCTACCATAAGGGAAGACAGGATGTGGTAAGATGTACTTGATATTCCTTGTTTCAAAAGGCATCACCATGTTTCCAGTCACTCAGGCCCAAAAGGTCTTTAATTTCTCTTCTTCCCTTGTCTGATCGTGAACAACTCCTGTGACTTTTGCCACTAAATCATTCCCCTGTTAGGACCCTTTCTTCCCCTTTCCATCTTCCTGGCTTCCCTAGTGGCTCAGACACTAAAGTGTCTGCCTCCAATGTGAGAGACCTGGGTTTGATCTCTGGGTTGGGAAGATGCCCTGGAAAAGGAAATGGCAACCCACTCCAGTACTCTTGCTTGGAAAATCCCATGGACAGAGCAGCCTGGTGCAGGCTACAGTCCATGGGGTCACAAAGAGTTGAACATGCCTGAGTGACTTCACTTTCACTCCCCCTTCCCATCCCCCTACACCAGGCATTACTCTGCCCAGAGTCACTACAGCAATGGCCCCCAGGTTCCATGTGGCTACTGATCTCACACTTCTACTCCTAACACCAGTCTGGCAATCAGGAATCTTTATCCCCCTTTAGTGATTTGGGGGGTGGGGGCGGGAGTGTTAAACATGTGGCTAGAAGTGGCAGAAAGACAAAGAAAGCATGTCTGGGCTCACAGTACTCTTATGCGCCTTCTACACTGGTTTCCCTATCTCTGTGAAATGAGAAAGAAAGAACTGAGGTCCTATCTGTCTAAGTTGTTTCAGTTTCTCCATAAGTCAATGTGTGGATGAAAAGTGAAAAGTTAATCCATCACCTAGGTGTTCCGAACATCTGCCTGTTGCAGGTTGTAGGACCCAGCTGGCTGACGTGTTGGAGCCTTGACTTGTTGGCATCTATACTTAGGTCTCTGTTTTATATTGTTCACTGTGTTTTGTTTTGTGTATGTCTCATATAGGTCATTAAATAGTCAAATATTTTCTTAAATAAATATGCTAAAAATATTTACTAATATGCTTTGCCTCCTTACTAACCTTTAAGCTTTATAAGGATGGAAGTTGTATCCTTATCTTTATGGCATCCCTTAGCAGGGCCTCTTTCCCATCGATGTTCAGGAAAGGTTTGTTGAATTGAATACTTTCTGATGCCTGGTGGATAAAGTCCCATCTGTTAAGGAGGCATCTGAAGTCCTTCCCATCCACACAGCCATAATTTAATTTCACAGCCTTGGCTCAGCCACTCCCTGACCCCTTTCCCCTGCCTCCACTGTTCAGCCACAATAGGCATCTTCCTCCTGCACTCTGTTCTACACTAATTATTTCCTCTTTCTGGATTGTCCTTCCCTGTATTCCTGGCACTCTCTGCATCTTTCAAGGCCCCGATTAAATATTACCTCCACCATGATGTCATTCCTAATCCTCTTCTCACTTTGCCTCTATGGAACGCTGCACATACCCTTGTTAAAAGTCCAATTATATCATAATGATCTATTTACAAATCTTTCCTCACCAGCCAGAATTATGCTCTGTGGGGAAAGATTAATTATTTCCAGAACCTAGTGAGGCAGGAAAATATGTTACTCTAAAATAGTATTTTATTTTATTGCAGGAGGATTAAGCAAAGGAAAAAGAGTGAGGATTCAGGACATGGGAGGGGGGGAATATCTTGATTGAAAACATAATTAAGGAAAGCTTCTTCTAGTGTTATTCAATAAAAAGGGATCCCTGGTTTGATTATGAGAAGGAAAAGGGTGGGAGAATACATAGGTGTCCTAGTAATGTTAACAGAAGACCCAAGAGAAACCACTGCAAGGTGGGTCGGGACCATGACAGTTGTGAAGAAGGGAAAGATGGCATGGACCATGGTGCCGGACACGTCAGAATACCGTCCAACACCAGATGGGTTCCTTAACCTTAAGTTTTCAGCTATGCCGACCTTGTCCAAGACCCGAGACTATCATATAGCCATGGGGTTGGAGAGAGAAATCCAGCCTAAGGAAAAAGGGACAAAAACTAGACATAGGTTGCATATAGAAAATAAGACATATATGCTTCTTATAAAGCTGAGAGTTCAAACTAAAATTCATGCTCACTATTCCAGACTAGTGACTAACACAGCAATGGTTCTGAAAAAGTTTGCCTTAAGTTAAATGTTGAATGGATGAATGAATAAATTTATCAACATTTAGATTTGCCATGCAATTGCTGAACTTTTTATGGTAGATTTAATGGGTATTTAATTGTTGGAGTTTGGGGGAATGATAAATAACATCGTTGGTTTTGTTTCCCAAGTTTGTAACTAACTTGCAAATATTACAAAGCAATCAGCCATATGGAGATTTTTGTTAAAAAATCAGCTTTATTGGTCAATCTAACTAAAGGGTGATCCATTAATAGCCACATTCAGGGTCCCTAACACAATCGCTCTGAATGGAACTGTTCCCTAAACTGCATTTCTGTTCCAGGACCTTCCACACGGATGAACCAGGAACACCCAGTGCTGAGTCCAGGCCACCGAGGCACCAAAGACCCACAAACTCAGCAGGGCTGGTCCACACATGCTCAGCTCCTTTCCTCGAACCATCGATCAGATACTTTATCCACTCCTTCAGGATAAGCAAATTAGAGAGGACAAAAGAGGCCAGGGGTGTTTCTCTAGGGGAAACATGTTTCTCTACAGAAGCATGAGACAAGGGGAATGAAGTTTCCTCTCTAAATCAGTACCTAGTGGGTTACTGGCATGATGTATGATATGTGATCACTCAGCTCCACTTGGCCTCCCAGATGACTTGATCCCTCCTCACCCAATAGGAGGCCCCCACCCAGGCCTGTCTGTTCAAGGGTCTAATGGGGCACACCTGGTGCCTTAGATGTCTTCATGCCCTTTCTCCTACTTCAGAGTAGGAGCAGACTTCCTTAGAGTAATAGCTTAGCCTGTTGCTTTCTGCTTTCTTCTTAAGATTATAGAAAATGGTTGGAAGAAGCTTTCTGTGTATCACAGGAAATGTAAAGAGCATTTTGGTTTTCTTCAGCTCTCACGTCTCCTAGATCCCCAACACAGACATAAAACCATTCTCAGGATTTGTCCAAAGTATAGCTTAGGGCTAGGATTGAGAAAATATCTGATCAGCTGGGAGTGTGACTTCTGGTCAAACCTCCTCATAAATATGTATCTATATGCAAAAAATGGAAGCTGTGATGGATTTTCTTTTCTTGGGCTCCAAAATCACTGCCACTGGTGACTACAGCCATGAAATTAGACTTTACTGGCAGCTCAGTCAGTAAAGAATCTGCCTGCAGTGCAGGAGACCCGGGTTCAATCCCTGGGTCAAGAAGATCCCCTGGAGAAGGAAATGGCAAACCACCCCAGAATCCTTGCCAGGAAAATCCCATGGACAGAGGATCGTGGTAGCCTGCAGTCTATGGGGTCGCAAAGAGTCGGGCACGACTAAGTGACTAACATTCACTGCTTCGTGGAAGGAAAGCTGTGACAAACCTAGACAGTGGATTAAAAAGCAAAAACATCACTTTGCAGACAAAGATCCATATAGTCAAAGTTATGGTTTCTCCAGTAGCCATGTACGGATGTGAGAGTTGGATCATAAAGAAAGCTGAGCACCAAAGAATTGATGCTTTTGAACTGTGGTGCTGGAGAAGACTTTTGAGAGTCTGTTGGACTGCAAGGAGATCAAATCAGTCACTCCTAAAGAAAATCAACCCTGAATATTCATTGGAAGGACAATGCTGCAGCTGAAGCTCTAGTACTTTGGCCAACTGATGGGAAGATCCAACTCACTGGAAAAGACCCTGATGCTGGGAAAGATTTAAGGCAAAAGGAGAAGGGGGTGGCAGAGGATGAGATGATTAGATAGCATCACCAACTCAATGAACATGAACTTGAGCAAACTCTGGGAGATAGTAGAGGACAGAGGAGTCTAGTGTGCTACAGTCCATGGGGTCTCAGTCAGATATGGTTTAGTGACTGAACAACAATATGTATGTGTGTATATATACAATGTACATACATATGTGTATATAAATAATGTTACATATGTAAATAATATATATGTGAAAAAATTGAAAATGAATATGAATATATAATATGTAATATACATAATATATATATAAATGACTTTTACAGCTGCACTGGTGGCCAAAACTGGGGTATGGAGGAAACAGTGTATAGACCTGCCTGTTCATTCTCCTTCAGGAGGCCAAGTAATCTGCACAAGTTCCACACTGTAGCACCCAGGTAAATGCCCTGAGTTCTAAACGTACCATGTAAATCTACATCTAAATGCTACATGTAGATGCCCAGGTAAATTCATTTAAGAAGGTAGAGAAATTTGTGATAAAAGTGATTACATAGATAAACCACATTGATGTCCACAAGAGGACCCAGCTCCAAAGTTGGTGCTTTTTAGATCATCTGTATTTTCCAAAATCACAAAATGATCCTTCTACCCTCTGTCTGCCTTGCCTCAGTTGACCCTCATTACCTGGGGAGTCTGAACATTTCACTTTTTATCCACAGGAGAGGAACAAACCAGGCCTAGATTGCTTCTTAACTGGGTTAGGACTAGATTGAACTATGAGTCAAGGAAATACAGAACAACAGTAACTTAAAGAAAGAAGTTTATTTTTCTCTCATATATGCATTAGGGCATAGATCGTTCAAGGTTAAAATGGCAGCATGACTCTCATGTCCTCAGGAATTCAGGTTCCTTCTACCTTATTGTGTTACCATGTGTCGCCTCCAAATTCACCTCACGACCTCAAGATGGTTGCTTCGGTTCCAGCCGTCACATTACATCCCTGGCCAGGAAGAAGAAAGTGACACAAAAGAAGAGGGGAAGGGCACACGCCAGCTGTCTTTTAAGGAAGTTACCTCAAAGGTGTCATGTGATACTTCTGCTTATCTCATTGGTCAAGATTTATTCAAATGAACACACTTAGCTGCACTGGAGTTTGAGAAATGTAGACTTTATTCCACGTGAACTTGTACCAGCTAAAAATGGAAGATATTGCTTTAGGGAAGAATAGATTAAGGGGAATGATTAGGAGCCTCAGCTACACCTTGAAACAGGATGTCTTTGATCTGTGTTATGAAATCACTGGCAACAAGCTACTGTCACCAACAGCATCACCATCAACCTCATCCAGTGCCTTAGTCAATCCTCCACACCGAGCAGAATGGCCTTCGTGCATCTGTCCTTGTACATGCCTTGCATCCTTTCCTCTCTACCTACTCCGGTCCTTTTTAGAATGTCCTCTCTCTTGGTACTTTTCTAAATTCTACGCATCTTTGAAGGCTCAGTGGAAGTCCCATATTCCTGGTAAAGCCTCTTCTCGCCTCCCCATTTCTCACTCTCTTCAGAATGCCCAAAGCACATATTACCTATGCCAGTGACCTGACCCCTCGCATATATAGGCATTTATGTTGAATCTACCTGATGCAAAGAGCCAACTTATTGGAAAAGACCCTGATGTTTGGAAAGATTGAGGGCAGGAGGAGAAGGGAGCGGCAGAGAATGACATAGTTGGATGACATCACTGACTCAATGGACATGAGTTTGAGTAAACTCCGAGAGATAGTGAAGGACGGGGAAGGCTGGTGTGCTGCAGTCCATGGGGTGGTAAAGAGTCAGACATGACTTAGTGACTAAACAACAACAACAATGTTGAGTTAGTGTGTACATCTTTTACTTTCAACTAGTCTCCTTGTAGGAGGAAAGATATCATAATTCTCTATACCTCTCACCGTCCCTGGCATGCATGTACTTCTAAATTTGTGTATCTTGACTCTTAGAAGTCAGGGTTGGGGGAACAGCAAAAAACTGAAAGCCAAAAGGGATGAATTAGAAACTGCACTCTGATCCTAACTAACTAATTCTCAAACTTGGGCTTAATTTCTGTGAGCTATAGGTTTCTTATCAATAAAAGGAAGGAAGGAATACCAGCCCAGGCTAACCCAGAGGTTGTGGCAAGGACAACACACACCCTTTATATAATGTCAATTACACAAATTGTAGGTAAGTAGGGATTCCCTAGTGGCTCAATGGTAAAGAAACCACCTGCCAATGCAGGAGATGCGGGTTTGATCCCTGGGTCAGGAAGATCTGCTGGAGAAAGAAATGGAAACCACTCCAATATTCTTACCTGGGAAATCCCTTGGACAGAGAAGCCGTGGAGGCTATAGTCTTTGGGGTCACAAAAGTGTTGGACACGACTTTGCAGCTAAACAATAACAACAAAGCTTTTGTCAGGGCTTTTTGACTGCAAGCAACTGAAACCAACTCAGGCTAACTTGAGCAAAAAGGGTCTTTACTGGAAGTTCAGAGAAGATTGCTCGCAGAATCATAAGGTGTCTGGAACCCAGTCTTGGCAACAGACGGGCAGCAGGGCAACTCCAGGGTCCACTCAGCAAGAACTGTTTGGCCATCTCGTTGGGAGCACCTTCAGAAGTGAGATAACTCTGAACAAGCTTCCAACTCTGTATGTCCCTGCTTCTTGGGTATAGCAGCCTGGAGTCACCCTGACTTAGAGTCCCACAGAGTCTCCTCCATGCAGAAAGGTCAAAGCCCTGAAGGAAATCAACGTGATGTTATCAGTAGAGTGAAAGAAGGCTGGACGGCCAGAAAGCGCAAATGTCTACAATAGGCTTAATAAACAGTGTTGATTGACAGTGTCCACTCCTTTGACTCTGAAGACATTTTGCATTAAAGATAATATAAGCAACTTCTTTAGACCTTATCAGCAAACACCTTGGAGGGCATGAGTTCATCAGATTCTTTCCATCCATGGCAGTGAAAATATTAATGCCCTTATAGGAAGGAGATGCAGAACTACTTACTTGATGGGGGAGAGCACAAGGACAGATGAATAAAGTCACAGCTCCATCATCCCTGGGTCACAGAACCTTCTCTAACCTTCCTGACTAGGTCATGCCTCCATGCTTTCTACTCTCTTACAGTTCTTGGTCTTCTTGGTGGCTCTTGATACTGTATAAGTTAAATTATTACCATTTATGATTATTGGTTATTTCCTCCATTAAACTGTAACCTCCATGAGGGCAGGGGCAATGTCTCTGCTCCTCTCTGTTTTATGACCCATCCCAGAGCCTGGCACATTCTAGATGCTCAGTAAATATTTACTGAATGAATTAAATACATGAATAAATAAGGTGCTCAAAGGGCTAGAGCAGTCAGTTGCGCAACTATCTAGGGAGGGTCATTCCCATCACATATCAGGGGCAGGTTTCACCTTTTCCTTTCTAGGCACATGGGGTGATGGAACAGATTAAAAAGAGTGGCAGATTAGCTAATTCACCATCCTCTAGGGGTCGGGCCACCCTGGTTGTTTGTTTCTTTGTTTGTTTTTGCCAAAGTCTGCTGCTAGAGGGGATAATGCCCATCAGGCAGTGGGAGAAGTAATCCACAGCTTCTGGGAGAGGAAATAAGACACAGTCTTAATGATCCTCCATTCACTGTACTGATAACATCACGATGATTTCCTTCAGGGCCATCCTGCTGGGAGCATCCACCCAAGTAGGAGCACCCATGGATACCATGACCCCCAAGTGGTCCCTCTGTGGTTGCTTCCTGAGACAAGATACTAAGAAGCCCTCCTATTTGTACAGCATTTGTAGTCTACAAAGTGAAAATTGCTCAGTTGTGTCTAATTCTTTGAGACCCCTTGGACTATACAGTCCATAGAATTCTCCAGGCCAAAATACTGGAGTGGGTAGCCTTTCTCTTCTCCAAGAGATCTTCCCAACCCAGGGATCGAACCCAGGTCTCCCTCATTGCAGGCGGATTCATTTCCAGTTGAGCCACAAGGGAAGCCCAAGAATACTGGAGTGGTTAGCCTATCCCTTCTCCAGCAGATCTTCCTGACCCAGGAATCAAACTGAGGTCTCCTACATTGCAGGCAGATTCTTTACTAAATGAGCTATCAGGAAAGCCCGTGGTCTACAAAAAGCTTTCCTAATTATCTCCTTTGATGTTCACCATGACCAACCTGTAAGATAGGCCCCATTTCACAGATGAAGAAATAAAGGCTCAGAGTCGTGCTTAAGGTTATTTAGGTAACTTTAAATATTGCACAAACTTCAAGGTTAGGGAATCTCCACATCATCCTTGTGTAGAGGGACTATATTTTTAGCATAAACATCTCAAGGTCTTTTTTTTTTTTTTGAGCCCTAAAGATAGCTCACTCCTTTTTGTCATTGAAATGTTGCAACATAATAAACAAAAGGATTATGGAAAGCAAGGTATTCATTTGGTTTTTATTCTAGTGAAATCATATCAGTTTGCAGGTCAACTTGGATTGACTGAATACATTTGTATTTGTATGTAAGGAGATGGAAGAGGGGAGAGACGTTGAGAAGCATTTTGATTTTACTTGAGGTTCAGTTAAAAATTTATTTTGTCTTTGAATTTGGAATTGACAAATTCATTCCCACCTTTTTCCCATTTTTCACTCATGTTGGGTCAACTCAGAACTCTCCTGCTCAGCCTGTGGATCTGGGCACTCACTCTCATCTCAGCCCTAACATATAAGTGACAGATGACTAGAGAAGTCACCTATGACCTGACTGCTTCTCCTTGGAGGCCAGAGTTCTTGATGTCTCTTTGGAATTGGAATTTTATCTGCATGCCTGTGAAACACAAACCAAACCAAACCACTCCCAACAACTGTTAAGTCAGGCTAGAAAAGACCCACACTGAGATTAAAGGCAGTTGCACTGAGGTGTGATCAGGAACCTCCCTCTCAGGCGAACCAGTGCGTGTTCTTCTTCTTCAGATGTGGTCTGAGACTCCCAGGAGCTTTTCATTAGTGACCAAACCGTGAGAGCAGGGTCTGGCCCCTGGCACAGCAGCTAACACACGTGCCCAGGACAGCTCTTGGCGTGAGCTTTCTCACTTGCCCTCATCACCCTCTCTGCAGTAGCTCGTAAAAAGCACTGAGCCTGTCCTGTGGATGAGGGGTCAGAGGCTAAGCAGGGGGAAGTAACTTGCCCAAAGCCATGCAGTTAGTAAGGGGAGAAGCTGGGTTTGGATCCAGACATATCCACTTTCAGCTGGAAGTGGGGAGAAAAGAAAACAGGAAATAACCAATCCCTAGTGGAATCCTGGATGGAAAAGAGGTGCCCTTCTCACACAAACCCCCTCCCAGGCCTTTTATGTGAGCAAAAATAGAAATTTCTCTTGTGTTAGAGCTATTCTGAAATTGGGATGGGTGGTCACAGCAGGTAGCATTAGTCCAGTTCCTCCACACAGGCAGGCATGCAACCCAGCCCTGCAGACTTCTCTGAGGGAGCCAAGTCTAGGCTGATGCTGTAGGATGAGTGGATGCCAAGCAGGCAAACATGGAGGGTGAAGGTCTCATGCCTAAGCTCTGTCTGGAAACTGGAGATGAAACCCAGGGTAGCCCAGTCAAGGCCAGTCTGAGATAGACGTTTCCTGGGTGGACACCACCTGCCCACCAATTTCTCCTTCTAGATCCTCAGTGAGAACCAGAGCCAGCTTCTAACAGTGCGTACATGAGCCAGGGTCAGGGGTGGAAGGGTCTAAACAACTTCAGGGGATGAAAGTGAAAGTTTCTCAGTCATGTCCAACTCTTTGTGACCCCATGGGCTATACAGTCCATGGAATTCTCCAGGCCAGAATACTGGAGTGGGTAGACTTTCCCTTCTCTGGGGGATCTTCCCAACCCAGGGATCGAACCCAGGTCTCCTGCATTGCAGGCAGATTCTTTACCAGCTGAGCCACAAGGGAAGCCCAAGAATACTGCAGTGGGTAGAAAGAACATTCAAAACAATGCCACCTCTCCTCTGAGTATGTCTTATGGTCTTCCAGCCATACTATTTCCTGACTTCTTTACTCCATAAGCATAATCTTTGCCCATTCATAATCATATTTAAAATTGTTGAGGGTTTGGGGAGAGTCTATCAGGGGAGCCACACTGTCTGTTGTTCTGACCGTGATCCTGGCAAGGCACCTGCCTGCAGTCCTGCATGAGAAATCTTTCTCCTGCCCATGACTCTGCTCTGATATCCAAGTAAATGCATATCACAGACTGCCCTGGCTTGAGTGAACTTGCTGGGAGGATGGACTGTTCCCAGCATCTCCTCCTGGAGAGGTGTCTGTAGGGACTGAGGTCTCTGAGTCCATCTCGGCAGGAAGGTGAAAGCTGCTTTCCCCTTCTGTTTTGCTGTCATCACTCGGTCAGGTTTTCCTGTATAGGCAGCTTCAGCCACTGCTGACAAAACATCCAGGCCCCCCAGTCCCCTGCCAACCACCCCTGCCCCTAAATAAACACCAGCTCATTTGTAAGAGGTTTTTAATTTGATCTTGGTATGCCATTAAGGAGCGGAATAAGGATCTCTACTCATCTTCACTCACACAGTATCTACTGCTTTTCTCTAACTGATCTCCCCCATGGACGCCTGTGTAGTCATAGAGTGTCTGCATGATTTTCACTTAGCAGACTGGTTTAGGTTTCTCGGTGGTTTGCATAAATTATAAAAAAGAGCACAAAAATCACACAACAGTGATTCTATCATAGGGAGCTGTGTTCCCTCTGGCCTTGCAGACAGTGATGGGGACACGTAGCTGTGACCAAAGCTCTGATGACTGGTGACATCCCTAGGAGTGAGGCCAACCCTGTCCTGGCCCCTCTCAGAGGAGTCCTCTGTCTTCCCCATCAACTTGTTCTGGTTTCTCAAGAGGCCTCCTAACACAGAAGGATCCCATCTTAGCACCACAATTGGTGGACAGTGTGTGGAACTGTCCCTGTTTACAATGGCAGCTGGGTCTTCTGTGCTCAGCAACATGAAAGGGAGCCAGGAGGAGGAGCCCTGGGTTTCCACCAGGACCTCCTCTGCCTCTATGAGCTCCAAGAGGCTGTTAGCAGAAAGAGCATCTGGACCATAGGTCAGCCAACTTTTCATGAAAAGAGCCAGATATTACAGATAGTAACTATTTCAGGCTTTCCAGCTCACATATATTCTGTTGCATATTTTTCTCCCCCCTCCTTTTTTTTTTTTACAACCCTTTAAAAATAGAAAAACTCTTCTTAGGAGGCAGGCCATAAAATACAGGCCTGCAGGCTGCAACTTCTGGTCTAAAATATGATAATAACCTGTCCAACCCATTCGTCACAGCCTCCTCCCCATCGAAAGCCTCTAGTCCCCCTGGGCTGCCCTGACGTAGTATGTGCAGCCCAGGCTTGCCGGGGGTACTATAGCAGGCAGAGTTGCCCTCAGGCTCCTGCCCTATAGGCCCAGGTATCTTCCTTTGCCAAATGGCTGGTTGGCTGGATTTTAAGCAAGTATAGATATTAGTCTCAGCCCTGCTCATGTGTCCTGGGGTTGAATTAAGCCTCAGTGTCCCCAGTGAGGTAGGTAAATACTATCAGCCTCATCCCACACTTGCAGATGGTGAAGTTCAAGAGCAGAATTGACTTTCCTAGTCAATTTCCTAGTCGTGTGACTTCCCAACAGTCACATGTCTGAATTTCAAAGAAAGCCAAAGAGTCTAGGCTTTAAATTCCCTAATGATCAGGAATGGTTCTGTCCCCCCACAAGCCCAGTGATTGATTCCACCTCAAACAGAGCAAGAATCCACCAGTGAATACTGTCAGCCACACAGAGTAATTGCTTTCCAGACCTCAACGACACTCTCTGAAAACAGAATTAACTCAAGCACTCAAAGCTACGGGCCTCGGTGGAGCGGCGCTCTCTGCCCTGCCCACGAGTCTCTTCAAACTCAAAATAAAGTTTATAAAAGTAAATTATCTCATTTTATAACTTAAGTGCATCAAGCATTTCCTTAAATATAGTTCACACTGAAAATAAAGTTACTTTTTGCTGTACAGTTGGTGTCTGTTATAATTAGGAATAAACTTTGATGATAAAGTATGAAAGGTTACACACTCACGCACACATCTATCTATCCGTTTGTCTGTCTACGGGTGTGTGGATGGGTAGACATATGCACCTCTCGACAAGAGCTTCCCCCCAAATTGGTGGGAAGTTGTTAGGGGTCTCTAGTATCTAGTTTGCATGAAAATGCCTATATTAAAAGTCCCTGTCCTTAATGATAAACACATTTTCGTACCTAACACTAAGACTCTTATTAGAAACATTAAACTATGCAATCCGTAATGTATTCAGTCTTTGGAAATGCCAAGCTACACCATATCATTATACAACAGCATCCCCAGCAAAACTCCCACCCACCCCACTCTGCCCTGCCTCCCCATACTAAAGCCAGTCGACCCCTCACGTAACACAGTTGTTCCAGAACGGGAGCTGAGCCACAGAATTCAAGGGGAGGACTCAAGAGGTGAAGTAAGAATTCTGCATGGAGTACAGATGATCAATGGGGTTTCCCACTCTGGCCTGCAGGGGCCCGGCTTCTGAGGTTGCTAGGAAACAGTCACCCAGGTTACTGAGGGAGGTGTCCTCACTGTCCAGCTCGTGGAAGAGGGGCTCAGCACCTGAAACGGAGACGAAACACTGCCATGAAGGTCCGGAAGGAGGGACTCACTCGATGCCGGGACATACAGCTGAATTTGGCCCGCGCGGTCTAAGCACACCACCCCGTCCCCACCATGGAAAGCCGTCTACTGGGTGCTGGGAAGGGGGAGCGCTGGGGGCGACAGGAGAGCTACATAGAAGAGTAGGAGGGGGCAGAATCCCTGCCCACCAAAGACCTCCTTAGAGGGCTATGTCTAACGTGTAACAACTGAAAACAATATAAACTAGGATCTGACAAAGTAGTGCTAAACCGAGCCCAGCATAAGCAAATATCAGAGTGTTTAGACACTGGCGGTGGGCGAGACCCAGCACCGGACGCTGCAGAGGCAGGCACAGGGCTTCTAGAAGACTCTGGCCACAGAAAAGGTTCTTGCAGGAGGGAGGGTAAGAAAACAAACATCGACTCTGTGAATGATGCTCACGAATCCACTGGTGATAATACTTGTCCTTTCAAACAGCACAAACATACTGAGTGCCAGCTGTTTCCCCAGATTTGTACTGCAAAGGAAAGGAAGGTTAGGTGTCCGCACTCAACTAGTATAACCTTTGACAACGAAACTCGCAGGGCAAATTGAGGAAGAGCTGGGGGACCACTGTGACCAGAACCTGGAGGTGTGGACATGTCACCTCCACTTCAAGTAAATGGGAGAGAGGAAAACTGCTGTTTATAAAACTCGTCATGTGGCTTTAATTATTCATTGTACTAAAGGATTCATCACAGGAGTAATTTACGTAACAAGACCCCTAGGACTCTGAAAATGTATGAATTGGCAAAAAAACAAGAGCTATTTGTCCTGCTTTTGCATAGCAGAGGAGTGCACACAGGCATAGATGTGTCTTCTCAGGAAGCAAAGAGGATGGCCGTCACTGAGCACGCACATGTGTGTCTACGTGGGTATGAGTGAATGAGGTTAGTCCATGATGGCCCTGCAAGTGGCTGGATCTTAATAAATGTTTGCTGAATGCATCACAGGGAAAGATAGGGCTGATTTCAACAATATAGATAATTTTATAATGAAGGCAAAAAAGAAGTTGACAAAATCTGTGCACGGAGGCATGTATCTCGGATATTAACATTTTGAAGGAGTACTGAATAAAACTTTATTTTTAGCTATCAGGGTTACTGATTACAGATTTCACAGTACAGGCAAATGCATTACATAGGCCATATACCTTCTCGGTATAAAAAACCCAGTGGCGTATATTTGACTCTAAGATTGAACTTCAGCCTTCAACTCTAGAGCCTGCCCTCTCCATCAGGGCATCCAGGCCCCAGCTGTTGTCCACTGGCTTCAGAAGCAAGCCAGGAAAGTGGGGGAATCTCAGCTGCCCCCACACCCTGCCTTTAAAGCAACCCCATTTTGGCTGCAAGTGGGACTGGGACTTTACTTCACAAGTCAGCTTATATTTTAGGAATTACATGAGAATACGTACTTGTGTCCATAATAGGAGAGTCCAATTAGAACCTTTGTTTTCCGTGCTTTTCCATGTATTCTTTCCCATGTAAGAGTTGCATAATTAAGGCCTCTGACTATATCACTGCTGGCAATGCTCATGAACTTGTAAATGCAGTGAAACTGATAGTGTTAGTTGCTCAGTCCTGTCCGACTCTGCGACGCCAGGGACTGAAGCTCACCAAGCTCCTCTGTTCATGAAATCCTCCAGGCAAGAATACTGGAGTGGGTAGCCATTCCCTTCTCCAGGGGATCTTCTTAACCCAGGAATCACACGTGGGTCCCATGCACTGCACGAGTGTGTAGCCGGCATGAGTGTGCCATAGCAAGGTAAGTGTGGTGTTTGTGCTTAATTGCTCAGTCAGGTCTGACTCTTTGCGCCCTCAGAGACTTGTAGCCTGCCAGGCTCCTCAATTCTCCAGACAAGAATACTGGAGTAGGTTGCCATTTCCTACTCCCAGAAGTGTGGTATCTGGCAGGAAACGGAAGACTTGGGAAGTTAAATCCCAACAAAAAGGTCTGCAGTGAAAACACAACCTCCTTTTCAAACAAAAAGTTTTTAAAAAGGAGAACAGATGGAAACATGACTCATGGATATGCGTACTGGTCTTACTTCTGGAGCCATAGGTTATGTGATTCTAGCAGCATTTTGTGGGACACTTATTCTGCTTTGGAACTCTAATGAGCAACTAGGAACTGCATAGGGAGGGGAACTGGGAGGGGATGAAAAACTCACGCAAGCAAGCTGTGCGAGGTCCCTGCGGGGCTTGAGTCCCTCTTACCATAGGGGTGCATGTGGTCTCCAGGCATCTGGGGTGGGGTGAGCCCCTGTCGGAAGGGATCTGAGCTGTAGACACTCTGTTCGATGGCCAGGAGCTGCTGTGGGGTGGGGAGAGCCGTGTAGGGGTTCATGATCCCTTCCATGCCAGCGCTCCCACCACCGTTTGTCTGAGCTGTGGGACAAAGAAGAGGATAAATAATTCTCCATGTGCAGCCCAGTATCTCATGCTGAAGGTGGGGTAGGGCCTCTGAACAAGCTCTGAACCTCATGTGCCCCACTGGCTGGGGACCACACACGTTGTGTGGCCATGGCAACATCATTTTACTTTCCTCATTTACAGGAGAGAAGGGATGAGGTGACATCAGTGGTTCCCAGCGTGTGCCCTACCACGGGCCACCAGTGACTGTGCTGAAGGATAGAGAAGGGGGATGAGTGTTGTACTTGGAGAGCTTCCTTGAACCATATCATTAAGACAAAGGCTTTTGATGCTACACACAGGCTTGGCAGCCAACGGAGTAGACACATCTAAAGATCCTTCCAGCGTTACCCCACTAGGATCCTATCAGTCAAGTGGGTTCATCGTATTGATCCAGGGGGCCTTGTGGAGCTGATGTGAAGACTCCGTGAGAGGGTGTGTGTGTGCTTTGGGTCTGCAACTTGCTCTGCTGTGTACACAATTCCATCAGAAAAGGAGGACTCAGTTCCCCCTTCCACATCCTGCCGTGGTTCTCTGAACATGGTTGCATTAACTCTCAGACTCTAGTTCCACCTTAAGTCCACCCTAGGAGCTGCCCCTAGAATTCTTCAAAGTTCCAAGCACTAGAAGTCTGTGTTCTCATAATGCCATGATGCCTTCTCCTCCCTTTGAGCACGTTGGCCCATATGGAGTCAACTCACATGGCTCCTCTTGATGCCCTATCTGATCTGTGACCCTCTCTGAGGCCCACAGGGTTGTGTGACTATCCGACAGCACTACCATACCCTAGGGACGCAAGCCCGAGGTGCAGAGAGACAGAAAGGCAGGTCTCAGATCTCCAAACAGCACTGCACATAGAGCTGCAGCAGATTCAGGTCCTCTAACCAGCTTGGCTCCACCCTGCCCAGCTGCCCATGTTCTTGCTTGATTTTTCTACCAGAGCACCTCTCTTGTCATAAGATACTATTTGGCCTCAAAGGTAAGGAATAGAAAGAACTCTTGACTGGAAAAATCAAATTCTTGATGGAGCCTAGCCCCAGCATCAAGCATAAGGCAAGGTCCATGAAGGGAAGGGGCTTTGTCTGGGGGCCAGACAACTGATGCCACTTTCCACAGCCTTCCAACTATGGTCCACAGGCTGGCACGAATGAGAATTTATTAAAAATGCAGACTCTTCAGGCCCACCATTATCTCAAGGATCAGAATCTACACCAATGCCAGGTGGTTGCGGTGCCCCTTAAAGGGCAAGAATCCCTAAAAAAAAAAAAAAAAAAAAAAAATCCCTGATCCAGGGCGCAAACAGACCACTCGGGAGATTCTACTGGGCAGCTGAGGCTGGGGCCATGTCCCTTTAAGAATGATACTGTTTAACATCGTCATTCTTGCTTTTTTTCTTTTAACTTCCTTAAAGGGTCCCATAGCTTGTCCCGTTTCACACTCTCCCCAATCCTCACATCACCCCTATTAAAAAAAAAAAAAAAAATGAAGGTACATGGAGGTAAGGGCGAGCTAAGGCAGCATGACCAAGTGGGCCTTAGAGAGACATGTTCCAGCCCAACTCCATCCTTCACTGACCTAGGACTGTGGTCCATCCTTGCAGAACCTCTGTTTGTGCATCTGTAAGATGGAAAGATTAATAACTCCTCTGCTCACCTTGGGGGTTGGTGGCTGTGAGTCAGGTCAGCATGAGTGAGAGCAAAGGTGCTCAGCAAAGGAGTTTTTTTTTTTTTTTTTCCACTATCATTATTTTTACTATTTCATATTATTTTAGAAAGGATTGTAAGTCACTGTGGTGTCT
The DNA here is from genome assembly GCF_003369695.1 of Bos indicus x Bos taurus. Classification (NCBI taxonomy): domain Eukaryota; kingdom Metazoa; phylum Chordata; class Mammalia; order Artiodactyla; family Bovidae; genus Bos; species Bos indicus x Bos taurus. The sequence goes on along the minus strand of NC_040078.1, from coordinate 3,799,417 downwards.
TCTATGAAGCTGATTTGCCTAGAAGAAGGAGGGCCAGGCTGGATGAGAAACAGGGCGTATCTTTGATTCTGCAGGTAGGCCCCGACACAGGCCCGGATACCACAGCAGGGTCTGGGCACGGGGGCTTTGGACTGGTTAGTGCCACAGTTCTGGGCCTTCAGCTGGCGCCCTCTGACCTCTCTCAGTTCTCATGGTTTGGTCCTCCCTGGAAGGTCCCTTCTCCCAAGTGAGTGTGGACTGGGCTTCAGGGAGCCCAGAGATGTCATTCCAAGGACAGGGCAGCTGCAGGCCCCTGGCAGGAGAGGCCTGGCCAGGAGGAGGTGCCAGCTTACCGGAACTCAGCCTCTGGGTGTTCTGCTGATCTTGCTGCTGCTGCTGCTGCCGCCGGGCCAGCTTCTTCATCTGGGGAGGAGAGAACTCAGGATTAGAAGTCAGGGGGCCTGCAGCAGGTTCTCACAGCTAGGCCAGGGGGCATCGGCTCAGGGGGAAAGCAGAGGGACCCCTTCCCTAGCTTTTACTCAGGAGAGAATCCACGTTTCAGGCGCCTTGAGCCTGATGCATGGCGGCTGAGGGATTTCTACACTGCAGCCATGGAAAGACAGCTGGCTAGGAATCCTCAGGGCAGCTGCTCTTGGCAGGAACAGGGATGCCCTCTCAACAAATAAAACCTGCTGCTTATGGCGTCACAGTTTAATGTGAGGTGTAAGTGAGGGATGTGCAGTCTGCAGCTCAGCTTAGATGTACAGTAAGGGCCTGCTGGCACCTGTGATTTGGCATGAGCCAAGAGGCCGTTCTACCCACTGGCCCTTGTGGCAGAGACTCCTACCAGGACATGTATGCCTTTAGGTAAGGAGCTTGTCTCCCAAAGCACACTAACTTCCCATAAGGAACACATCAACCCAATCTTTCTCAAAGTGTCTTCTGTGGAACATTAGGGTTCCATGAGATCCTTGGTGTGTGTGCGTGTGTGTGGGGTGGGGGCAGGCAACATTAGGTAAACCTTCATTCCCCAGGTAAATGAAGAGAAGAATAAGCATACATTTAGGTATGTATTTCAAGAAGAGTTCCTGGGTTTCTCATCCTCTGGAAACTGGGCCTTTAGGTGGTTCTTGAGTGTGTGTGTGTGTGTGTAGGGAACATTAGATTTTTAAAAAACTTCTTTACTGCAAGATTTCTCAGAACTTCGAATATGCTCCCTGCTTATGAATATATAGGCTATAGGTTCTCTCAAACCTACTGAACTATGAAATTCTTTCATAGAAAAGACCATGGACTACACACCAGAAGCCCAGTCTGAGGAATTCAGTTAGGGAAATAGTATCTTAACCAATCACGATTAGCAAATGAGATATGAATCCATCGCCCACTAAAGATTAGAGGTCTAGAGAAATGGGCCACTAACACACGTGTGTATGTGTGTGTGTGTGTGTGTGCGTGTGCTCAGTCATATCCAACCCTTTGCAACACCCTGGACTGTAGCCCACCAGGCTCATCTGTCCATGGGGTTTTCCGGGCAAGAATACTGGAGTGGGTCACCATTTCTTCCTTCAGGGAATCTTCCCAAATCCAGGGATCAAATCCACATCTCCTGTGTCTCCTACATTGGCAGGCAGATTCTTTACCACTGTGCCACCTGGGAAGCCCAACACATGCTTGTGTACAGGTAGGAAGATAAATAAGGAAAGGTCTAAGAGAGATGAGAGGCCGTGCCAGGGGTATGCACACCTTGGCAGGATCCAGAGGACAACATGATCTAACAGGGACAGGCGGGGCACTAGGAAAGCTGAGTTAGGACATCCATTCCGTGTGCCATAATGTTGTCTTAGACCAATCATATGGGTGCTATGTTGGTTTCCCTCTGAAATTTCAAAGGAACTCTGGCATCTGGGTTAAATGAATAGGAATTGAAGAACCTGCTTTTACCAAGACACAGAAAGGCATTTCTTCATGAAAATGACTGACAGCCACAGTCACAAGGAAAATAACAGTATCCCACTAGAACAAATGCCCTTCTGCAAGTATGCTGTGGCTGAAATGACTGCTCATCATAGACTTTCTGAATTGAGAGCACCAGTCTATCCAATGAATTGAAGTTAGAAAATTTGCGGGCAAATACAACATTCTACTATTATTTCAGGAAAGCGGCCACACAGAGACAGAAGTAAGAAGCAGATTACCTTAGCTCTCTGGTTCTGGAACCACACCTGAACCACACGGACGCTCAGCCCTGTCTCTGCAGCCAGGGTCTCCCTCACCTTAAAAATACATAACATTAGAAATAGAGAAATATTGGCATGTCAGAGTAGAAGGCAGAACACTTCCTGTGCAGTGCACAGGGAGCCCAACAGGCCACGTCCCACACAGCAGCTGGTGAATATTCAATGCTCAGCGAAATCCCAAACACAGAGCATTGCTTCCCTTCAGTGGGAGAGACAGTGCGTCCCCAGGAAAGTGAGGGGAAGAAGCAGCATTCATTTAGGTTTGTATGGAGAGACAGTGCGTCCGAGGTGAGAAGAAGAAGCTTTCATTTAGGTTTGTATTTTAAGAAGTGTTCCTGGATTTCTCATCCTCTGGAACCTGGGCCTTCAAGCAGTTCTTAGATACTAGCAAAATCTATTTTGGGGTTTCAGCTATATGCCAGGTATATGCCATAACCTACTTAAGGAGAACTGAGGGTGAAAAATCACTTTGCAAAAACAAATAGTTCTCGCTTGCTCTCTTCTCCTGTCTTAATTCACTGACTTAAATGTTTGGTTTTGTCCCTTATAGCTCTAGGTCACTTTGGGTGTCTCAGGAATATTCAGTTACAGCGAGCCCTCAAAAAAGATAAGATAAGAGCCATCTGGGATCTGACAAAGCAAGGCAGACCACACTGAGGTGGGTACGTGTCCTGGGGCTATGAAGAGACAGGACAATCGAGGCCCCTCTCGTGAAGAGAGGGGTTTAAACGTCTGCCCTCTGTACAGGCACATGGCGAGGGACGGGCCAGAAGGGAAGAGGGAAGAGGCACAGATCTCCCAAGAGTGGCCCTGAGACACACTGACCCCTCATGGTTAGATTCTGAGGAGATGAGACTTAGGAGCTCCTTGAGTAAACATAGAAAATAGAGCAAGCTGGAGGCCTAGGGAAGCGTTTACCTTTGTCATGCCACTCAGGCTCAAGCTTAGGAGAAACGGGATGATTAGAGCAAATTTTTAAAGCACATCCTTCTGCTAAGCCAACTTAAACAGCAGTGTACGCAGGGGCCCACGGCCACCTGCAGAAACCCTATCCATCCTTCAGAGGCCCGGCTCAGAAGCCACCTGTCCCACAAAGCCTTGCCTGATTTCCCAGACACGAGTGGCCTCTCCCTTCTCCCAGCTCCAGGCTGCCCCTCTGTCTTGGCCCTTGCGCTTTCTCCCCAGGGTCCCAGCGCACAGCTCCTCCCTGCTGGTGGCCCAGAGACAGGCGGTGGGCACAGGCCACACAGAGGCTGGGGGTCTAGTACATGCAGAATAAGCAAACCGCTGAGGGAGGTGGGAATTGGCCCTTATGCACGTCTACTTTGGGGCTCACTTTCTACCAGCTCGTTCTGCTGGAACTTATGGGGCAGTGAGGTCAGGGAAAGAAAGCACTCTGCAGTTGAAACTTCAAAAGTCAGAAGTGGTGGGAGGATGTATCATGGTTCAGCAAATAACCATCCTTCCCTCTCCTGGATGGGTATGTGCTTCCCCTGTACTCACAGTGGGCTTACTCATGTGACTTGCTGTGGCCCATGGACTGTTACTGAATGTGAAGTGAGTGATCTCCATGGAGACCCACTGGGCATGCCCGGTGGGACTCAGCCTCTTGCCTCCTGCCATTGTCAGGAGACCCATGTGCCCAGGTGGCTGCTTCTCCTGTGGCCTGGACCCTTTAATGACAGACATGCGGGCAGACCTGAACCTGAACCAGCAGCCAACCCACAGCCTAGCAGTAGGAAATAAATGCTTGTTGGAGCCGCTAAGATTTTGTTTGCTACCGCAGCAAAAACTGATTCCTACACAGAGGGAGAGAGGAAAAACAACGCTAAAATGTTTAAATATTGTTCTTCTATGAATTTCAATTCAATTTCAAGAACGTTTCTTTTTTTATCTTTGTTGCATAAAAGACAGTATCTGGTCTGGCAGAGTCAATAAATGGCGGGTACTTAATAAGTAAATGCAGCTATTTGTGACAGAGACTACTAATTGTCTCCAAAATGAATTCTCTCTTTCTTCCTCTTAGCAACTGAATTCCTAAGTTTTAGGGATTTATATGGATACCCAGATGGACTCATTTCCCAGGTCCCTTTGTAATCATGGGATTAAATTCTAGCCAACACATGAGAGTGATGCAAAAAATCCCAGGGTGTGTATGTCCTTTAAAAAGCAACTGCTTGCCCCCCACTCCCCGCCCTACTCCCTCTTTTTCCACCATGGTAGCTGCAAAAAATGGTGACATCTGGAGCAGTCCCTTAGACCCATATGATGAGACAGAGTTTCCCGGCCAATCTTGTGTTGCTCACCTCTGGACTATGATATGAGAGCAACATGAACTCTTATCTTTTTAAGTCACTGTATTTTTTTACATATCTATTCAGAGCAGCCCTGTCTGTAACAGCCCCAAACTGGAAACAACCCACATGCCCATCAACAGGTAAAGGGACAAGCAACCCATGGTTTACCCATGGAATACCATGCAACAACAAAAATGGGTGAGCAGCAACATGGATGAATGCCAAAATCACCACCTTAAGCAGAACAAACTGGACCAAAAAAATAACGTATGCTACAACCCACTGTATTTTTCTTCTATTGTAACATCTTGACCTATACCCCAAATGGAGCCCCTTATTATCTCCCCATTGCTCTCCATGAAATGAAAGGTAAGAGGAAGTAGCCAGTTGGAATGGTGCATGCCGAAAAGCAAAAGGAAATTCTACCACTGCCCCCGCCACAACTACAGGGATCCCTGGAGCCTCCAATGGGGCTCAAGGCCACCCGCCCAGACTGTCTGAACAGCACTCCCACCCCGATCCCCACCAGGTGCCCATCGACACCCCAGAGTCCAGGGTACACACAGAGAAGAGGGGCCTTATCCCCTTTCTTCCCTTCTTCCCCTCTGTACCTTCCTGCATGGCTTGGAGGATACTTCAAACGAGGCCTTGAATGCTCTCCTCTGCTGGGTTGTCAAGATGGTTCTGGGACGTTTGGGGCGCTTATGGTCCTTGCTGTCCTCAGAGGCTCCTTTCCCTGCCCCGTGGGCTGACTTGCAAAGACTTTCCTCATCATCACTTTTCCCTGAAAGAAGCAGAAGTAATGTGTTGAGTCCCTCAAGGCTGCTATCTGGAGTTGTATGTTATTCCATAATAAGACACTCAGGTCCACGTTCTGAGGATGACTTAAGATATGAATGAAACAACCTGTGTGGTATTGATCCCAAAGCCCCCAAGAAGGGGCTAAGGAAAAACTTCTGAAACTTGGAGATAGGAACCAGGAAGTCCACCATCACAGCTCAGGACTTCCTCCCAGGACGTTCTCCTAGCTCCACATTTACCAGCTTGTGTGGCCTTGAGCAAGTGACTTAACTCTCTGTGGATCAATTTCCTTCTCTGTAAAATCGGGATAGAGGAGAACACTTCACTGAGGTTATTTGCGGATTAAATTAGGTTACCAAGAAGGCATTCAGAAGGCTGATAAGCATATAATAAATGCCCAGTACGAATTATTTATAACTAATTACAGTTATTAATGTACTAATACTTTGTGTAGTTTTCTTGACCTGGATAAGTTATATATAACTTCTAGATACTATGTCTGAAATACTAGCCACTGCCAGGAGGTAAAAAACAATACTGTTTAAAAGGCCTCAGAAGACCAGCATAAAACTACGTGCACAGACAGATAAAAGGCAATTAGTCAAAACTGCCTGTCTATAAAATAAATAATTCTCTAGTAGAGTAACTATTTATGTGTTTACTTCAACTTTATCAGGAGTGATCAATACAAGGAGTAACTTGAAGGAAATAAAGCCTCTAGTACATATGACATTCATTCCCAGGCTACCTTTTGCATCCCACAGATTTCACACTTCTGAGAAGATGCTTCCAGGATCTAGGAAATACCCCTGTGAGAGAGATTCCTTCCTACTTTTGGCATTAAAAGCCACAGGCAGTTGTGTGCTCACATTACCCTAGTAAGACCCTCATTTCTCTCTGGGTCCTTACACAGCTCAGCTGCCCTCTTTCCTCCAGGAGAAACCTTTGTCCCACGAGCCTCCTCGGCTCCAGTCCCTTCATTCTGGTCCCCTTCTGGCCACTTCAAGAAGTCCAGGATGAGGGGACCCACTGGGTGTGGGCTCCACATCCTACTTCTTCATCCCAACCTCCTTTGGAAAGATGCTTTTTTTGCATACCATGTTGGAGTTTAGACTTAGTTTAATCCTACTTTTTGACTCTGCTAGAGCAAAAAAAACCTTATTTTTATCTGAAAGACAATGGCTAAGAAGCTTTCCTCTATGAACTTTTAGACTTACCGTCTGAATGTGAAGGAAGATGAACTGTGAGTTCCTTGATGGCATGAGCCTTGCAGTGTAACTGAACAGTCTGACACAGGCAGACCTGGGTCTCCATCCAGCTCTGCCTCTTGTTTCAAGTTCAACCCTGTGTAAGGGATGCCCTACACTGAGCCTGCCCTGGAGATAAGAATACCCAAAGCAGCTAACACGGAGGCACACAGGAGGCTTCTATTAGACGTTATGGGAAGGACATCTTTTCCTCTCTGCCTTACCCCCTGTAAGAGTACAAATGATAAAACCTAAAAGATGGATGAAGGTGAGATTAAAGAAGAATCTTCATGACAAGGATTGGTGACTCTGGCCTCTTCAACCTCTTAGGCTTCTTTTCCCAGGGGAGAATTCAGTAAGCTGATCTAAGTCAGAAGTAAGGGGTTTTAGGATCTTTCTAGAAGGAGGTTTTCAGAATGGCAAGAAAAAAACAAGCATGTAAGAACTAAAAGCCTTGGAGAACTAAGGAGATCCCACAAGGAGAGAAAAGGTAGAAAAAAGGAGGCCTTTGATGGTGCAGATTCATCCTTGCTGGGCCCTACATCCTGCTGCTCGGAGACTCCCCAGACTCAGTCTTTTGTGAAGGCAATAATTCTGAGTGGATTCTTTGGGATCAAAAGATGCTCCTCTGATACTGTTGATGCTTTGGGTACTATTTCTGAGGCAATGTGGCTGACACCCCATGCCAAGAATTGTGCAGCTCTCCTGCAAGGCAGATGACTACAAGGTTACTGAGTCTGGAACAAATGAGTGAGCAATCCAAAGTACAGAACTGATTTTAATATGCAATTGTATCACCTTCAGAAACTACATGTCTTATACCTGTTTTGTCCATAAAATGGAATTTGCAAATGTCTTACAGAGTAAGTCACATAGCTTGATACAAATGCATATTGATGACTAGGATGATGCAACTGTTGAAAATGCAAAATCTAAAATAATGCTAGGTTCCATGACAACGGCTCATATAACCATTAGAAGAGCATGATGGCCCAGTGTCCACAAGCATGGACTCTGGAGCCATAGGAACTCGGGTGTCAATTCTGGCCTTGCCGGTGATGATGTGTGATTGTCAAGAAATTCCCAAGACTCAATTTTCTTATTGGAGAAGGTGACGGTGAGTTGGAATTAAATGAGATGATATATGTAAAGGGTTTAGCACTGTCTAGGTATGATAGGTACGTAGTAAATCATCATCGTTTCAAAGGATGTGTTCTTAATCTGAGATCCGTGTTTTCTCTTAACAGTTGCACATTGATGGGAGTCTGAGTTATGGTTTTAAGTGCGAGCATTCATTCCTCTCTCTTTGCAGACATGACCCTAGCTTGCACTGTGAGTTGGTTTTATAGAAAGTGAGTGTGCAAGTGCTTGTGAAGAGGAAAAGAGAAGGAGAGGGGATCAGGGCTGGTTCCAGAAGGAAGATGTGATGGGTGAAGTTTGTTCAGAGCCCCAGCAGTGGTTGGCTGGGGCCCCTGCCGTCTGTGTACTCTGGACTCACCCCTGCTAAGGCACGTGCACATTTCCCAAGATCCCATCATGGAACAGCTAGGAGGAGGGCAAAGAGAACCGTCTGCTAGGGCGGCATCACAAGCAGCTGCTCACTCATTCTCTCTACATCCCTGAGAGGAGAGATGAAAACATTTGTTTTCAGAAGAGGAGGAGAAGGAGGGCAGGCAGACGTGGGAGGAGAGGGAGGATGAGATTAAGATCTGACCCTGGAGTGCCTCTATCATTTTTGTGGTGCATTTTCTCCCTTTGATTCCTCCTTGTTGCTATTCAGTCTTTCTCTTCTGTCTCCTAAGGGGCCCCATTTTGCCTTCCAAGAAACACTAGATGCTCTAGAGCAGGCATCTGCAAACTTTTTTTGCCAAAGGCCAGGGAGTAAAATATTTTATTCTTTGCAGGTCTTATGGTCTCTGTTGCAACCACTCAACTCTGCCATTGTAGCATGAATGCAGCACAGACAGGATGAAGAGGCGTGTCTGGGTGCTAATAAAACTATTTCCCAAACAGGCACCCTGCCAGACTTGGCCTGCATACCATAGTGTGCTGACCCTTGCCCTGGACCGCTCCTGACCTGTTCTCCATCAAAACGTACATATCCTGTGCCCCAGGCTTTCAGGCTCTGACTCGAGCAGGAAGCACTGTTCAACACTGAGGAGTTAATGACTGCCATAGTTTGGTGTGTCCTCTGGCACACTCAGCAGTGTACAGACATGGAACAGGAAATGCTTCCAACCAAAGAGTCACCACTGTGAAATTTCAGGTGTCTTGGCAGATCTGAGCAAGAGAGAGTCTGAAGACGGAGGAATGGAGTGCCTCTGGGCATTTCCCAAAATGCAGACAGATGTCGCAACCCAGCTGCCAAGGGGAAATGCAGACCATCGCTGGCTTCAGCCTGCCAGGTGGTGAACATGAGCGCAGCAGTGCCCTCTGACTCTTTCAGGGAATTTCCAGGCCACTCCTGGGATGTTAACACAGGCTCCTGCCGCCTCCTTCAGCAGGGGAGGACTGCCTGCCTCTGATGCCGACTTCTCCATGCAAGTCCGCAGTGCCTCAAATATACACTTAATGATTTGTCCAAGAGAAAGGAAAGTTCTAAACGAGCCAGGAGATTTCTCACTGGGCCAGCAGGAGTACCATAGAGCAGAAGATGAAGAAAAACCTTCTAACAGCAGAGACATCGCGGGAGCGGAGGGAGGGCTGGCCCCTCTGCCTCACCAGAGGCTCCCACACCCAGATGCAGGCCAGAGCGATCCCTCATAATTTAAGCTGACACCCCTCAGCGGAGATGAAAGGAACACCACTTGCTGTCTCCAACAACAAATGTCAGCATCCCTGGAGGCCATTTAGACACAAACGCAGCATAAATCTGACTCCTAGAGGGAAAGTCCAGAGATTAAGTCTCTACGCACAGCCTACCAGGCTGAAATGAATTTGCTTGGCACAAAGTTGGAGCATGTTTCTCAGGGCCTTTCTTCCTGCTTTCTTGTAAAAAAGAAAATCTGGAATGGCTCAGGGGCTATAGCTTCCCTTTGCCTGGTCCTCCCACTCATTCGTGACATAAGCAATGGCAGATGAAAGACCAGCCATGGTTTATGGCTCTGAGACAGGCTGTACTACCTGTGGGGCCTCCCAGATTCATTTCAGGTTGTTGGAAAAATCCCAACGGCCCATAAACTGGGCAAGAGATATCAGAGCTTGGCCCAGGAGGCGAGGGTGAGGGAGGGGGACCAGAGACCCTTAAGTGAGGGAAGGGAGAGGCAGGAACAGGGCTCAGATGCTCCCCCCGTGATGGTCCTCATAAATGTCCTTCAGGCAGGGGAGAAGAGGAAGGCTCTGGGACGTGTGGTGGGTGGAGTGGGAGGGAAAGAAGCAAGGGAGGAATTTATGAGGACAGAATATATAGGAAACTATTTCAGTTGCTGCCCTGTGCTAGAGGATCAGAATTCCACCCTCCCCGAGCATAGATGCAAGGCAGCATTTCACATTCAAAAGGCATTCAAGCTGTCTAGAATAGTGACGTCCCTGCAGCTACAGTTTGAAACTGCCTCATACAGAGTCCTTCAAGGAGGTCTCAACTCAGACCCAAATCACGTTTCTGTAGATTTGCCTTGGACTCTGCATCAGCATCCACTCAGCATCTATTGTGGGCTCCCGAGTCAGGCACTGCAGAAGGACAATTCTGGGCTACAGAGATGATGGAGATTCAGCTTCTGCTCTTACAGATCCCAGATTAACAGAGGATAATGATCAAGTAACAAAATAATAACTCTGCTTACAGGAGCTGGAGGAGGGGGCTGGGAATGCGACAGAATACAGGTGTCACTGGAGGTGCAAGTGAATGACAGGCAGTGCACAGAAGCTGCCAGGCAGGAAAGGACAGAGAGGGTGTTTTGTGTCAAGAGAGAACGTCAAATAGCAGGGGAGCAAGACCTAGGCCTGGCAAGTGAGGCTCATTGAATATACAGTCCACTTGCACATCACCAGGTACTCAGCCCCAGGGATGACAGAGATCAGAGGTGACCCCTTGCTCTCAAGGAACAGAAAGCGAGCATGTGAGAGAGTTAGCATGTGTGAAACAATAAATATAACATAGTATTTGGTTATGAGTTTCAGGCATGGTAAAAAAAGACTATCAATAAAAATGGAGGCATTTAGAAGGGGAAAGAAGGAAGGGATAAATTAGGAGTTTGGGATTAGCAGATACACTATATATTGATAATACTATATGTATAGTATTATATAGTACTATATTTATACTATATAGCTCTATACTTATACCATATATAAAATAAACAGCAAGGTCCTACTATATTGCATGAGGAACTATACTCAATATCTTGTAATAAACTATAATGGAAATGAACCTGAAAAAGAATATATATGTATGTATAGCTAAATCACTTTGCTGTATACCCAAGACTGACACAACACTCTAAATCAACTATACTTCAATTTTTAAAAATAAAGGCATTGAAGAAAGAAGGGTGTCAATGAGCCAGACGAGCCAGTGAAGGCAGGAGTCTAAATGCAAGGGAGGAAGAAGGAGTTGGTCCGAACAGGCACAGGGGAGAGGGCAGGAGTGGGGAAAAGGGCTCAGCCTGAGACTGGAGAAAAGGGGAAAGAATGTGTATGCAGGCTAGTAGGGGGACCTCAGGGCCTCAGAGGGTGTGCACATCTGGGGAAGAAGAACAGCAGGAGAGGCCACGTGGAGCTTTCTCCAGGGGCCCAGATGTTTCTGAGCCAATGTCATTAGCAATGAGACATGGGGGCAGTTCTGTGGCTGGAGCTACACAGGAAAGTGTGGACCCGGGTAAGGGCCGTGAGGTCCAGGAAAGCAGACACCAGTGTCTACATGTGTATGATGCCACCCGGCCCTCAGGTCCGCTTTGCAGAGTGGGCTGAGGAAGTCTCTCGAGTCTCAGCACTAGACAAAAGTGAAGTCGCTCAGTCGTGTCCGACTCTTTGAGACCCCATGGACTGTAGCCTACCAGGCTCCTCTGTCCATAGGATTTTCCAGGCAATAGTACTGGAGTGGATTGCCATTTCCTTCTCCAAGGGATCTTCCCGACCCAGGGATCGAACCTGGGTCTCCCGCATTGTAGACTGACGCTTTACCGTCTGAGCCACCAGGGAAGTCTAGAAAGCACTAGACAAGGAACCTGAGAAAAGAGAAGGCCCACATCCCAAGCACCAGTTAGGTGTCAGTCTCTGTGTCCAGGGTAAACATTTCACCTCCTCTCCATGGCAACACAGCATGGCAGGTACCGGAAGAACTCCTCTCCTATCTAAGGAATAATCACAGCTTCAGAAAGCTTCAGGAACCTCCCCCAACACACAGGGTCCAGGTGGTGGGGCCAAGTTTCACACCAAGCTTGCCTACTTCCAAGCCCAGGTGAGAAACACTCCTGCAGGGAGCAGAGATTCAGACTTTTTACCCAGAAAATAAGGCATAAACAAATGACAGTCACCTGTGTGGGCCCTGGCCCAGGAGTGGGGGCAGTTTAGGAGCTAGGTCTCCCGTAACCACTGAAAGACCACTCTTTATATCAAAAGAGCAGTTACCTACCTGGTGGAAGGTAACTCTGGCCATGAAACAGGAGACCTGGATTCTAGTTCTAGTTTTACTACTCAGCTGTGTATCCTTGGATAGATTCCTCACATTGCTGAGACTCAATTTCTTTATCTATAAAATGAAAAAAACAGCCCTTTCCCTTAACTAACACTTGAAAGCTTCACTTTACAACTGCATTATTTCATTGTTTCTGTTGGAACACTAGGAGGCAGAAATTGTGTTATTATCTGTCCCCCTTTTTTTTAAACTACACATGAGTAAACCAGGCCCCAGGGAGGTGAGTGATATTTTGCCAAAGGGCACACAGCTGGGATGCTCTGTCTTCCACTTCCATTTTCCCTCTCCTGCCTCCGCTGCCTCCCAGGGTTCTGATGATCCAAGGATACCTGGGACTTGGATCACCAGATGAGGCAGCATCACTGTTATTAAAGAGTAAGGAGAGAAAAGGGAAGGGTTTCCAGGGTGATGGATCTTCCACTCTGAGCTCCTGCTGGAAAAGCCATTCTTTTCAGTCCAAAAAGGACAGACCTTATTTTAAATCCTGGTTCCCCTCACTCCACCCCACTCTCCCCAGGCACACCCTGCCACTCCAACCCTCACTCTGGGAGGATCCTCAGTCACGGGGCACCTAGCATTTCAGGATCAGGGCAGACAGGAGCAGAGCTACACTCCTGAGCAGGCCACGGGTAAGGGGTCCCAAGAAGAACCCCTCTGTTTAGTGATGTCCACTGCAGATGGAGGCTCCTGTGCCAAGCAGAGGGAGAGGGGCACCCAGCTCAGGCGTCCGGGTAGTCCCCCAAGGGGAGCTCGGTCTCCACTCTGAGAATGCAGGTGCCCCCCACAGCCTAGCACCCTCTCCTTTTGCTTTCCTTGGCTGGCTGGTGTTCCTGAAGTTCCCCTTGAGCCTGGGAAGTTTGTCGGGAACAGAAACAGTCCTGGTCTGACTAGTGGAATTTCTGTAGATCTGCATCAGTTTGGGGTCTTTTCACATTTCAGTAGGCTTTCTGTTGACATTTACCCTGCCTCACTCCCTCTCCCTTCTATACAGGCACACACACTCTGTATCTTTTCCTCTCTGAGTTTTCCCATCTCTTTGGCCTCCCCTTTTTAATGAAAAGATGGCCACATGCAACCCCAACTGATAAGCAGAGGTAAATGTTCAATGGAACTATGCATAGCTTTGTCAGTACTGGAAATCTTGGTAATCAGGACATCAGAAAATACCTCTCCACCACCATCACTGTATTCCAATCAAGCATGGAAGCCTAAACCACAACTCATTCTTTTTTATTCAGCCAGACTTAGAGAAGGTCAGGAAGCTCATAACAAGTCAAATCAGATATTTAGGGGTTCTGCTCTCAGTCTCAACTGCTCTTTAATCGCTAAGTCATCTCTGACTCTGTGACCCCACAGACTGTAGCCCGCCAGGCTCCTCTGTCCAGGAATTTCCCAGGCAAGAATACTGGAGTGGATTGCCATTTTCTTCTGCAGAGGATCTTCCTAAATCAGGGTTCAAACTCACATCTCCTGTTGGTAGGCAGATTCTTTACCTACCACTGAGCCACCTGGGAAGTCTCTCAGTCTCAATACAAGCTCATTAATCCGCTAACCTGATGGCTTACTAGGCATGGGGTGTGATGGGCATGACACTGTATTTGGTTATATTATTAAGGTTTGAGTGTGTTTGCTCCAAACTTAGGAACTGACTTAAGTGGATTGAATATCATATCTCTTTGGAATAATCCAATTTTGCTGCATTAATCACCAGTCTTCAGGAGATAAAATTATCTGGAATGGAAGACAAAGGGTTAATTATCTAAGTTAAAAAGACCCAGACCAACAATCCTCTAGGTGACTAGGGAGCTGGGGTGAATTGGCTAAAACATTCTAAATATTAGGATGAATTCGCTGTGGACTTAATCACAAAGAGAATTTGCCTAGAGAACCACAGCTGATCTGACTGCCTACCCCCTTGGTCTAGATGTTCTGGTTCTGCCAGGCCCTCTGCTGGTTTGGAAGACAAACCAAGGCCAATACCCAGTCAGGCCTTCAGACTCTAGACCATTCTATAAACCACTGATAGACTCAAAAGAAAAGGGCCAAGTGAAGTCAGACACCTAGCCTCTGATATTACATCCACCACTCATCTGCTGTGTGACCTAAGGCAAATGACCTTTCTTCTCTGAGCCCCACCTTCCTAATTTGTAAAATCAGGGGAATAAAGACCTGATAAGCTACCCTGATGGAATTATGAACTCAGCAGTAAGAATAGGTAAAAGCACTTTGAAAAATATTCGTAAAATAGCATAAAAATGTGAGATATTTTAAATATTTTGACTTTATTATGCCTCTTGGGTATTCATGAACTTATATGTTTCCACTGATTAAGAAACTCACAGTTCTCATACAAAATCCCTGTCATTCAACAACCACACATGAGTGTGCCTCCTGTGTACAGGTACTAGACCCAGGATAAGGAGGCATGGACAAGGTCCAGGAAGTCACTGTTCTCCTATCCCTAGTGGGAGAAGAGAGATAAGGAGGAAAGAAAAACTTAGCATAGCTGCTAGCAATGTTAAAATGTTAAGAATAAAACAAAACAGAGTAATTAGCCAAGAAATGACGGGGTGCAGGGCGAAACCTTCTTTTGTTTCCATAATTCTCCACTAAAAAGATCCACATTTATCTTGTCCTGAAGCCTGCCTCAGCTCCTTCCCAAGTCAATTTCATCCCTTTCCAAATACCCAGAGCACCTGCTTGTCTACCTCCAATGTTTTAGTTACTCAAGTATATTCAAGTTAGAAGACAATTGTATATGTTGTTCGACATTATTCTCCAACCGTTTAAACAAAAACAAAATGACAAATGCTCAGATTTTTTTTAAAAAATTGTACTGGAATAATATAACAATTTCATTATGGGGGACTTCCCTGGTGATCCAGTGGTTAAGACTCCACGCTTCCACTGCAGGGGGCATGGGTTCAATCCCTGGTTGGGGATCCCACATGCCTTGCAGAATAGCAAAATAAATAAATAAATAAATGAAATTTCATTATGGGAACTAGAACACAGTGGTTAAGAGCAGTGCCTTGGCCTCAACAGTGTGCTCCATCACTTACTAGCTGGTAGTCTGAGCCAAGATGCCTCTACATTGTTTCGGTTTGTCAAATGGGGTTAATAGAGTGCCTGATGAACTATGGAATGAGGTTCGTGACATTGTACAGGAGACAGGGATCAAGACCATCCCCATGGAAAAGAAATGCAAAAAAGCAAAATGGCTGTCTGGGGAGGCCTTACAAATAGCTGTGAAAAGAAGAGAAGCGAAAAGCAAAGGAGAAAAGGAAAGATATAAACATCTGAATGCAGAGTTCCAAAGAATAGCAAGAACAGATAAGAAAGCCTTCTTCAGCGATCAATGCAAAGACATAGAGGAAAACAACAGAATGGGAAAGACTAGGGATCTCTTCAAGAAAATCAGAGATACCAAAGGAATATTTCATGCAAAGATGAGCTCAATAAAGGACAGAAATGGTATGGACCTAACAGAAGCAGAAGATATTAAGAAGAGATGGCAAGAATACACGAAGAACTGTACAAAAAAGATCTTCACGACCCAGATGATCATGATGGTGTGATCACTGACCTAGAGCCAGACATCCTGGAATGTGAAGTCAAGTGGGCCTTAGAAAGCATCACTACGAACAAAGCTAGTGGAGGTGATGGAATTCCAGTTAAGTTATTCCAAATCCTGAAAGATGATGCTGTGAAAGTGCTGCACTCAATATGCCAGCAAATCTGGAAAACTCAGCAGTGGCCACAGGACTGGAAAAGGTCAGTTTTCATTCCAATCCCAAAGAAAGGCAATGCCAAAGAATGCACAAACTACCGCACAATTGCACTCATCTCACATGCTAGTAAAGTAATGCTCAAAATTCTCCAAGCCAGGCTTCAGCAATATGTGAAGCATGAACTTCCTGATGTTCAAGCTGGTTTTAGAAAAGGCAGAGGAACCTGAGATCAAATTGCCAACATCCACTGGATCATGGAAAAAGCAAGAGAGTTCCAGAAAAACATCTATTTCTGCTTTATTGACTATGCCAAAGCCTTTGACTTTGTGGATCACAATAAACTGTGGGAAATTCTGAAAGAGATGGGAATACCAGACCACCTGATCTGCCTCTTGAGAAATTTGTATGCAGGTCAGGAAGCAATAGTTAGAACTGGACATGGAACAACAGGCTGCTTCCAAATAGGAAAAGAGTTCGTCAAGGCTGTATATTGTCACCCTGTTTATTTAACTTATATGCAGGGTACATCATGAGAAACACTGGACTGGAAGAAGCACAAGCTGGAATCAAGATTGCCGGGAGAAATATCAGTAGCTTCAGATATGCAGGTGACACCACCCTTATGGCAGAAAGTGAAGAGGAACTAAAAAGCCTCTTGATGAAAGTGCAAGTGGAGAGTGAAAAAGTTGGCTTAAAGCTCAACATTCAGAAAACGAAGATCATGGCATCCGGTCCCATCACTTCATGGGAAATAGATGGGGAAACAATGGAAACAGTGTCACACTTTATTTTTCTGGGCTCCAAAATCACTGCAGATTGTGACTGCAGCCATGAAATTAAAAGACACTTACTCCTTGGAAGGAAAGTTATGACCAACCTAGATAGCATATTCAAAAGCAGAGACATTACTTTGCCAACAAAGGTCCGTCTAGTCAAGGCTATGGTTTTTCCAGTGGTCATGTATGGATGTGAGTTGGACTGTGAAGAAGGCTGAGCACCGAAGAATTGATGCTTTTGAACTGTGGTGTTGGAGAAGACTCTTGAGAGTCCCTTGGACTGCCAGGAGATCTAACCAGTCCATTCTGAAGGAGATCAGCCCTGGGATTTCTTTGGAAGGAATGATTCTCTGAAACTCCAGTACTTTGGCCACCTCATGTGAAGAGTTGATTCTTTGGAAAAGACTCTAATGCTGGGAGGGATTGGGGGCAGGAGGAGAAGTGGACGACAGAGGATGAGACGGCTGGATGGCATCACTGACTCGATGGACGTGAGTCTGAGTGAACTCCAGGAGTTGGTGATGGACAGGGAGGCCTGGTGTGCTGCGATTCATGGGGTCGCAAAGAGTCGGACACGACTGAGCGACTGATCTGATCTGAATAGGATAGTTATAAAAACTATATGGGTAACTTATATACAGTATGTATAGTACTAAACTCAAGGTAAGAACTTCATAAATGCTGGCTAATTACCATTGTTACAATTTTGCATCCCTTCTATAGAGACCAAATCTAAATCATCTTTGTATCCTCCACATACACCACCACACTAAACATTCAGAAGACTAATAATTACTTTTAAGTAGTTTGTATCTAAAGTAAACAGAACAAAGTGATGCAGTGCATTAACAGGCATGCTGAGGAGTCCTGTCTTTCCATTTTTCAGAGATTAATTCACCAGTGTCAACCAACTTCCAGTAGCTATAGAAATTATTATAGAATTACTAGCTACTTCCATACTTGGGTTCAGCTAGGATGAAATAAAGAAAACTGAGTACCAAAGAATTAATGCTTCTGAACTATGCTGTGGGAGAAGACTCTTGAGAGTCCCTTGAACTGCGAGGAGATCAAACCAGTCCATCCTAAAGGAAATCAGTCCTGAATGTTCATTGGAAGGACTGATGCTGAAGCTGAAACTCCAATACTTTGGCCACCTGATGCGAAGAACTGATTCCCTGGAAAAGACCCAGATGCTGGGAAAGACTGAAGGCAGGAGGAGAAGGAGATGACAGAGGATGAGACGGTTGGATGGCATCACCAATTTGATGGACATGAGTTTGAGCAAGCTCCGGGAGTTGGTAATGGACAGGGAAGCCTGACATGCTGCAGTCCATGGGGTCGCAGAGTCGAACATGACTGAGCGACTGAAATAAACTGAACTGTGGATGAAATTCTTCCCTTAAACTACAATTTGAATTTCTTTTTTTTGTGCTGACATTCATTCCACTGACAGTCTCATCAGTACCATCCAGTTACGTTTCCATAAGAAGGATAGGAGAGAAAACCATGACAAAGAAAACCCAAAATACAATAATTAAGACTAGAAAGATGTTGGCATACATACACTGCTATGTATAAAATACTTAATGAAAACATACTTTTACCCATACCAAGCCCTGTACCCAAGGTTTTCTCTCACAGTTTTTATACAAGATGGCAGAGTAGAAGGACATACACTCATCTTCTCTTTTGAGAACTCCAAAATTGCAACTAACCAGTGAACAAACATTGACAGGAGAATGTTGGATTCCACAAAAAAAGATACCCCACATCCAAGGGCAAAGGAAAAGCCCCAACAAGGTGGCTCAGTTCAGTTCAGTTGCTCAGTCGTGTCCGACTCTTTGCAACCCCATGAATCCCAGCACGCCAGGCCTCCCTGTCCATCACCAACTCCCGGAGTTCACTCAGACTCACGTCCATCGAGTCAGTGATGCCATCCAGCCATCTCATCCTCTGTCGTCCACTTCTCCTCCTGCCCCCAATCCCTCCCAGCATCAGAATCTTTTCCAAAGAGTCAACTCTTCGCATGAGGTGGCCAAAGTACTGGAGTTTCAGCTTTAGCATTCCTTCCGAAGAAAAACCAGGGCTGATCTCCTTCAGAATGGACTGGTTGGATCTCCTTGCAGTCCAAGGGACTCTCAAGAGTCTTCTCCAACACCACAGTTCAAAAGCATCCATTCTTTGGCGCTCAGCTTTCTTCACAGTCCAACTCTCACATCCATACATGACCACTGGAAAAACCATAGCCTTGACTAGATGAACCTTTGTCGGCAAAGTAATGTCTCTGGTTTTCAATATGCTATCTAGGTTGGTCATAACTTTTCTTCCAAGGGGAAGCGTGGTAGGAGGGGCAAAATCGACAGTAGCCTGCCATGGGGTCAGGAGCACAGAATCCACCCATCTGGGCATAAGGCCTTTGAAAGGAGGTCACCATAACCTCTACCATAGAGGCCAAACTACAGGGAGGGAACACAGCCCCACCCAACAACAGAAAACTGGATTAAAGATTTACTGACCAGAGCCCTTTCACAGCATCATCTTTTAGGATTTGAAATAGCTCAACTGGAATTTCATCACCTCCACTAGCTTTGTTCGAAGTGATGCTTCCTAAGGCCTGCTTGACTTCACATTCCAGGATGTCTGGCTCTAGGTGAGTGTGAGTGTTCACACCATCACAATTATCTGGGTTGTGAAGATCTTTTGTGTACAGTTCTTCTGTGTATTCTTGCCACCTCTTAATATCTCCTGCTTCTGTTAGGTTCATACCATTTCTGTCCTTTATTGTGCCCATTGTTGCATGAAAAGTTCCCTTGGTATCTCTAATTTTCTTGATGAAATCTCTAGTCTTTCCCATTCTATTGTTTGCCTCTATTTCTTTGTACCAATCACTGAGGAAGGCTTTCTTATATCTCCTTGTTATTTTTTGGAACTCTGCATTCAAATGGGTATATTTTTCCTTTTCTCCTTTGCCTTTCACTTCTCTTCTTTTCATAGCTATTTGTAAGGCCTCCTCAAACAACCATTTTGCCTTTTTACATTTCTTTTTTTGGGGGATGGCCTTGATCACTGCCTCCTGTACAGTGTCAGAAACCTCCGTCCATAGTTCTTCAGGCACTCTGTCTATCAGATCTAATCCCCTGAATCTATTTGTCACTTCCACTGTATAATCATAAGGGATTTGATTTAGCTCATACCTAAATGGTCTAGTGATTTCCCCTACTTTCTTCAATTTAAGTCTGAATTTGACAATAAGGAGTTCATGATCTGAGCCACAGTCAGCTCCCAGTCTTGTTTTGGCTGACTGTATGGAGCTTCTCCATCCTCGGCTACAAAGAAAATAATCAATCTGATTTTGGTATTGACCATCTGGTGATGTCCATGTGTAGAGTCGCCTCTTATGTTGT
The DNA here is from genome assembly GCF_003369695.1 of Bos indicus x Bos taurus. Taxonomy (NCBI): domain Eukaryota; kingdom Metazoa; phylum Chordata; class Mammalia; order Artiodactyla; family Bovidae; genus Bos; species Bos indicus x Bos taurus. The sequence goes on along the minus strand of NC_040078.1, from coordinate 3,779,307 downwards.
TGGAAGAGGGTGTTTGCTATTACCAGTGCATTCTCTTGGTAAAACTCTGTTAGCTTTTGCCCTGCTTCATTCTGTACTCCAAGGCCAAATTTGCCTGTTACTACAGGTATCTCTTGACTTCCTACTTTTGCATTCCAGTCCCCTATAATGAAAAGGACATATTTTTTTGGTGTTAGTTTTAGAAGGTCTTATAGGTCTTCATAAAACCATTCGACTTCAGCTTCTCCAGCTTCTATTGGTCGGGGTATAGACTTGTGATACTGAATGGTTTGCCGTGGAAATGAACAGAGATCATTGTGTCATTTTTGAGACTGCTTCCAAGTACTGCATTTCAGACTCTTTTTTTGACTATGAGGGCTACTCCATTTCTTCTAAGGGATTCTTGCCCACAGTAGTAGGCATAATTGTCATTTGAGTTAAATTTACCCATTCCAGTCCATTTTAGTTCTCTGATGCCTAAAATGTTGATGTTCACTCTTGCCATCTCCTGTTGGACCACTTCCAATTTGCCTTGATTTCATGGACCTAGGATGGATTCTAGGTTCTTATGCAGTATTACTCTTTATAGCATCAGACTTTACTTCCATCACCAGTCACATCCACAACTGGGTGTTGTTTTTGCTTTGGCTCTCCCTCTCATTCCTTCTGAGTTATTTCTCCACTGATCTCCAGTGGCATATTGGGCACCTATTGACCTGGGGAGCTCATCTTTCAGTGTCCTATCACTTCATGGCAAATAAATGGGGAAACAGAGGAAACAGTAACAGACTTTATTTGGGGGGGCTCCAAAATCATTCCAGATGGTGACTGCAGCCATGAAATTAAAAGACGCTTGCTCCTTGGAAGAAATGTTTTGACCAACCTAGATAGCATATTCAAAAGCAGAGACACTACTTTGCCAACAAAGGTCCATCTAGTCAAAGCTATGGTTCTTCCAGTAGTCAGGTATGGATGTGAGAGTTGGGCTATAAAGAAAGCTGACTGCCAAAGAACTGATGCTTTTGAAATGTGATGCGGAGAAGACTCTTGAGAGTCCCCTGGACAGCAGGGAGATCCAACCAGTCTATCCTAAAGGAAATCAGCCCTGAATGTTCATTGGAAGGACTGATGGTGAAGCTGAAACTCCAATACTTTGGCCACCTGATGTGAAGAGCCGACTTGTTTGAAAAGACCCTGATGCTGGGAAAGATTGAAGGCGGGAGGAGAAGGGGACAACAGAGTATGAGATGGTTGGATGGCATCACTGACTTAATGGACATGAGTCTGAGTAAACTCCGGGAGTTGGTGATGGTCAGGGAGGCCTGGCACGCTGCAGTCCATGGGGATGCAAAGAGTGGGACATGACTGAGTGACTGAACTGAATTGAGCATAGCCCTGCCCATCAGAGCAAAACCCAGATTCTCCTACAGCCCATCCCTCCCATCAGGAAGCTTCCATAAGACTCTTATCCTTATCCATCAGAGGGCAGACAGAATGGAAACCACAATTACAGAAAACTAACCAAACTGATCACTTGCATCACAGCCTTGTCTAACTCAATAAAACTATGAGCCATGGTCATGTAGGGCCACCCAAGACAGATGGGTCATGGGTGAGATGGGAGAGATCTGGGTCATGGGAGAGATCTGACAAAACGTGGTCCACTGGAAAAGGGAATAGCACACCACTTCAGTATTCTTCTCTTGAGAACCCCATGAACAGTATGAAAAGGCAAACAGAAATGTCACTGAAAGATGAACTACTCAGGTTGGTAGGTGCCCAATATGCTACTGGAGAAGAGTGGAGAAATAACTCCAGAAAGAATGAAGAGGTGGAGCCAAAGCAAAAACAAAGCCCAGTTGTAGATGTGGCCGGTGATGGAAGTAAAGTCTGATGCTGTAAAGAACAATATTGCATAGGAACCTGGAATGTTAGGTCCATGAGTCAAAGTAAGCTGGAAGAGGTCAAACAGGAGATGGCAAGAGTGAACATCGACATTTTAGTGATCACTGAACTACAATGGATGGGAATGGGTGAATTTAACTCAAATGACCATTACATCTTCTACTGTGGGCAAGAATCCTTTACAAGAAATGGAGTAGTCAAAGAAAAGGGTACAAAATGCTGTACTTGGGTGCAATCTCAAAAATAACAGAATTATCAATGTTCATATCCAAGGCAAACCATTCAATATCACAGTAATCCAAGTCTATGCCCCAACCACTAATGCCAAAGAAGTTGAAGTTGAATGGTTCTATAAAGACTTACAAGACTTTCTAGAACTAACTCCAAAAAAAGATGTTCTTTTCATCACAGGTGACTGGAATGCAAAAGTAGGAAGTCAAGAGATGCCTGGAGTAACAGGCAAGTTTGGCACTGGAGAACAAAATAAAGCAGGGCAAAGGCTAACAGAGTTTTGCCAAGAGAATGCACTGGTCATAGCAAACTTTCTCTTCCAACAACACAAGAGATGACTCTACACGTGAACATCACCCAATAATCAGTACCGAAAACAGATTGATTATTTTTTTTTTTTACAGCCAAAGATGGAGAAGCTCTATACAGTCAGCAAAAACAAGACCAGGAACTGACTGTGGCTCACATCGTGAACTTCTTATTGCCCAATTCAGACTTAAATTGAAGAAGTAGGGAAAACCACTAGAACATTCAGGTATGACCTAAATCAATCCCTTACAATTATACAGTGGAAGTGACAAATAGATTCAAGGGATTAGATCTGATAGACAGAGTATCTGATGAATTGTGGACAGAGGTTCGTGACATTGTACAGGAGGCAGTGATCTAAACCATCCCCAAGAAGAAGAAATGCAAAAAGGCAAAATGGTTGTCTGAGGAGGGCTTACAAATAGCTGAGAAGAGGAGAGAAGCTAAAGGCAAAGGAAAAACCATAGCTTTTACTACATGGGCCTTTGTCAGCAAAGTGATGTCTCTGCTTTTTAATACACTCTTAGGTTTGTCATCAGAGAAGGCAATGGCAGCCCACTCCAGTACTCTTGCCTGGAAAATCCCATGGACGGAGGAGCCTGGTGGGCTGCAGTCCATAGGGCCGCTAGGAGTTAGACATGACTGAGCGACTTCACTTTCACTTTTCACTTTCATGCACTGCAGAAGGAAATGGCAACCCACTCCAGTACTCTTGCCTGGAGAATCCCAGGGATGGGGGAGCAATAGCTTTCTTTCCAAGGAGCATGTCTTTTAATTTAATAGCTGCAGACACCTGCAGTGATTCTGAAGTCCAAGAAAATAAAATCGGTCACTGCTTCCACTTTTTGCCCTTCTATTTGCCTTGAAGTGATGGGACCAGATGGGGCAGGTGCCATGGTACAATTTGTTCTGCAGCCATCCCTTAGGGTACTGGAAAGCACAGTCTCCAAGGACAGCTCGGGGAATGATGGGCCCTTGGCCTGGAAGCCCTAGACCCCATCTGGCTGGGCTGCCCTTCCCAAGTGACAGATCTTCAACAGACCTTCCCCTAGCCATGGTTCTTCATGGGTGAGAACACAAGAACTGGGTGAGAAAAATAAATATTTATCACAGGAAGAGCTCTCCCTAATTTAACTATCAACTGAGTATAACTGTGTTCAGTGAACTCCTTTACAGACCTAAACAGAGTATTTATGGTTCTTACTCATAAGTGAAATTGGGTGTCCCAATGTGATTTTGAGCTTGATGAAATCATAGTTAATAGCACCATCATGAATGCTTCTTACAGTTACTTAGCCTTGAATTTCTAATACTAAAAACTTTTCTTTGCCATCCTGTCATTACTTGTAAAGTAGGGAGTTTATTGTTGAAATAAGGATGAGAGGAAGAATACTGTTATTATGAACCAAAGATCACTGGAGTTCTAGTCTAGACTCTGGACAAGTGGATCTCCAATCTGAGCATGCCTCAGAATCACCTGGAAGGCTGGTTAGACACAGACTGCTGGGCGCACCCCCAGAGTCTCTGACTCAGTAGGTCTGGGATGCAATCTGTGGTTTTTCATTTCTAATGGTTTCCCAGGTGATGCTGATGCTGCTGGTCCAGGAACCACACTCGGAGAACCACTGGTCTAGAACATTCCTCTTGCTCTCTTTCTCCACCTTATGCCTAGATGTACACAGGGATACGTCTATGGGCAGGGATGGGAGGTCTACAATCATAACACATCCTTTAAGTCAACAGAGGCCATCATACCCTTCCAATGAGTCCCAAATCTTCAGAGTAATTTCTGCCAGTTTTGATAATTAGGGGAGAATAAAATTATGATAAAAAAGAATGGTGTGCATCTATAAGCCAGAGGTTGCAAACTAGCTACTTTGACCTTGACGGTGTTGACCCTCAAAGTATTTTTGCTTTTAAGCTGTTACATGAATTGGCAACATTAAGAATGACTAGATATTGAAACACAGAGAAGAAAAGTGGTTGCCAAGGGCTTGGGAATAGGGGAAATGGGGTGAGCCTGGTAAAAGGATAGAAACTTCAAGATGAATCAGGTCTGAGGCTCTAATATATAACATGGTGACTAGAGTTAATAACACTATATTTTATAACTGAAACTTACTAAGAGAGTAACACTTAAATGTTCTCACTGAAATAAATTTTAAAAACAATAATGGTTGTGCATGGGAATAATGGGAAAATTGGGGCTGAATATACGATGACTTCGGGTTGACGTGAGCAGGGATAGCCCTTGTTATCCATCATCTTGAAGTACCCTACCAAGCACATGAGTCAGATTTGCCTCTTCTTTGTCAAGTGTGATGGCCTCAAAATACCAAACCCACAGATACTTGAGCTGGTAAGAGAGCAGAGAGCCCTAAGAGGGCTCAGCTCTCCCTCACCCTGGTGTGGAGTTGCTCTTTTCCCCTCTATTCAGGATCACCTCTTCCAGGATTGAGGTAAAAGGGCCGGGTGGCCCTTATGCTTGCCTCACCAAAATGATTCAAAGTTATGAACCACTCACAAAACACAGATGTCATCATGTGTCCATTTAGCTTAATGTCTTAGACTAAGTCTAAATGCATCCTCCCTTGCAGTCAGCTGTTTGATCTCTACTGATCCCAGTGAGAGCTGGGACAAGAAGTTATCAGGAAAGACCCAATTTCATTCTTTTTAACAGCTAGTATTCCATTGTGTATATGTACCACATCCTTATTCATTCCTCTGTTGATGGACATTTAGGCTGCTTCCATGTCTGGCTGTGGTAAACAGTGTTGCAATAAACACTGAGGTACATGTGTCTTTTTGAATTATGGTTTACTCAGGGTATATGCCCAGTAGTGGGATTGCTGGGTCATATGGTAGTTCTGTTTGTTTTGCAACATGGAAATACCCTGCCGTTATAGGTACAGCTGAGCTTCAGCAAAATGTAGGTGGCTGATGGACTATAATGGCAGTTGCAGCTTACCCTTGCTATTAGGGTCTAAGTTAATATAGGTTTTCTTTATATCACACGTCTTGCTCTATAAAGTGAGCGTGCACCTGAGAAGCATGCATGGATCAAGCTCTGTGTGTAAAGCTGAATTTTATTCTCCCATGAAGAAGAGTTCTTAGTTTCATAGATTTTTTATTTTCAGAGACAAACATTTTTCAGTATGCAAGGGTACTAATACATCCATCATTCAAGTATTCATCTTAAAATGTTTTAATTAAAAATATTTAATTGAAATATAATTGGCATATAACATAACATTGTGTAATTTTAAGGTGTACAACAAAATGATCACCACCACAGCATTAGCTAACACCTCTATCATGTTGCCGGAGAAGGCGATGACACCCCACTCCAGTACTCTTGCCTAGAAAATCCCATGGGCGGAGAAGCCTGGTGGGCTGCAGTCCATGGGGTCGCAAAGAGTCAGACACAACTGAGTGACTTCACTTTCACTTTTCACTTTCATGCATTGGAGAAGGAAATGGCAACCCACTCCAGTGTTCTTGCCTGGAGAATCCCAGGGACGGGGGAGCCTGGTGGGCTGCTGTCTATGGGGTCGCACAGAGTCGGACACGACTGAAGCGACTTAGCAGCAGCGGCAGCTATCATGTTGCATAATTGTCATCTCTCTTTTGTGGTGAGAACAATTATCTCATCATCTGTTTAGCTGAAGCTCCAATACTTTGGGCACCTGATGCAAACCACCAACTCACTGGAAAAGACTCTGATGCTGGGCAAGATTGAAGGCAGAAGCAGAAGAGGGTAACAGAGGACGATATAGATGGTTGGATGGCATCACTGATTCAATGGACATGAACTTGGACAAACTCCAGGAGACAGTGAGGGACAGAGAAGCCTGGCGTGCTGCAGTTCATGGGGTCGCGAAGAGTCAGACATGACTTGGTGACTGAACAACAAATGTTTAGTAACCGTGAAGTTTATGATACAGTATTATTGTCTTGTTCACTCTGCTGTGCATCCCATCTTCAGGACTTATTCATCTACTAGTTCCCAGTTTGTAACCTTAAATAATATTGCCCCAAATCCCCCATCACCCAGTCTTTGGTAACCAGAATTCTATTCTCTATTTTTAAAATATTTATTTTTGCAAAGTATTTAGCATACATCCATGAACAAGACAGAGCCCTTGCTCAACAATATACAGTCTAGTGGAGGAGATAGCAGGTTAGTATTTACAAAGCATCAACAGAAGTGTTCTGATGGGGAGAATCCCCATCAGAGTGTGATGCTGGGCAGAATTCAGTAAAGGGGCATCAAATGTGGTCACTGGGGATCAGGGTGGGATTACTCAAGAAGACTTATGGAAAGAATAGGTTAGATTTAACAAAAATAAATTAAAATAAAGGAGGAGGCAGCAAGGATATTCCAGACACGGAGAGACAGCGGAGTATGGACAGTGAAGAAGGAGAAAGTGGAACCGACCAAAATTGACCTTGTGTTTCAATTTTCTAAAATACAGAAGTACCACAGTGAAAGGATTAAGAATAGGGGCTTTGAAACCAAAGAGACCTGGGTTCCATGCTGGCTCATTTGAAAGTAAATTAATTTCTCTAGATCTCAGTTTCCTATACTGGGCACAGAGTAACATTTAAGAAATTTAAAATGTTAATTTTCTTAGTTACAAGTGCATATTCATAAAGTAATATCACATACTCTATCCACAAGAGTCTTTCTTATTAATATGAGAAATGGCCAATTTTTTTTTAATTTCAAAAAAAAAAAGGAAGGAAGGCGGGAATACCTTTAGTCTCAAACTAGGGAAACAGTCAAACAGCAGAAATTAAATACCAGTTAAAGGCATTCTTTGGTTCACTATGTTGGCAAACATTTACTCAATCCATAAAATGTTGCCACTCTTGTTTTAGATTTGGGGACTACAGTGGGAAATAAAATAGATGAGACTCCTTCCTCTTGGGGAACTTACCTATCTTTGGGGAAACATATCAAATAAGAACAAACTAGATCATTCCAGAATTTAAATAGTGAAAAGTAATGAGGAGAGATTTAAAATATGGTGACTGTGATGGAGAAATCCAGTTAAGGATGACTTTTTAGATAGGGTGGTCAGTGGAGCCCCTGCTGAGAAAGCACCATTTGAAGGTGACAAGAAAGAGCAAACCATGGGAGAGCTCAGGGCAGGATGTCCCAGCAGAGGGGCAGAATGAGCTGAGTGGGCTCAGTGGTTAGGGCCACAGTCCCCAGGAGGAGAGAGGTGGAACACAAGGTGAAGAAGCTGATGCCAGACCCAGTGAGGGCACACAGGCCATGACCTGGGTTTGTTCTTAACACTATGGGAAGCCATAGGAAGTCAGAACAGAGACTGAAGCAGAGTTCTAGTCCCCATACCCTATCTCCTTATTTCGGGGCTTTTTCCTATACTTTCCTGCATGTCTAATCCACTCTAGGAAGCCAAGAGACCTCAGTTCAGTTCAGTCGCTCAGTCATGTCCGACTCTTTGCGACCCCATGAATCGCAGCACGCCAGGCCTCCCTGTCCATCACCAACTCCCGGAGTTCACTCAGACTCATGTCCATCGAGTCAGTGATGCCATCCAGCCATCTCATCCTCTGTCATCCCCTTCTCCTCCTGCCCCCAATCCCTCCCAGCATCAGAGTCTTTTCCAATGAGTCAACTCTTCGCATGAGGTGGCCAAAGTACTGGAGTTTCAGCTTTAGCATCATTCCTTCCAAAGTAATCCCAGGGCTGATCTCCTTTAGAATGGACTGGTTGGATCTCCTTGCAGTCCAAAGGACTCACTCTCAAGAGTCTACTCCAACACCACAGTTCAAAAGCATCAATTCTTCCGCACTCGGCTTTCTTCACAGTCCAACTCTCACATCCATACATGACCACTGGAAAAACCATAGCCTTGACTAGATGGACCTTTGTTGGCAAAGTAATGTCTCTGCTTTTGAATATGCTATCTAGGTTGGTCATAACTTTCCTTCCAAGGAGTAAGCGTCTTTTAATTTCATGGCTGCAATCACCATCTGCAGTGATTTTACCTTTCCTCTAACACAAAAGTGAACAAATATTGATTTTTAAATTTTCTTTCCACTGTTTCAAATGTCTCTAAATTTCTTCTTTATCTGTTTTACAGGTGTTACAGATTAAGTGCACTTCCTTGAAATTCATATTCCTCCTTTGCTTCTCTTTTATCTCCTATGTATCACCTGGGGTGCTGACCCTTGCAGGCTGCTTGTCTGCCTGGGTTCAGCCAAAGGGAGGCATTTACAAGGAATAGGAAATGGAGAAACTAAGCTATTTCCTTGACCCCCTTCTGCCTTGGGTGGTTCCTCTGCATCTCCTGAATGGCTCCAAGTCCCACCTAAAAATCCCACGGCAGTGTTTGCTTCCACTAGATGTCCACAGAAGTCACATCACCTATCACTCCAAGGCTTCTCTCTGTTGCAAGTCCATAGGCTGTTTCACCATCCTGACCTGTTTGTATTGCCAACAATCTCATCACTGTGCAATCAATTCTCTGTATGAAACTGTTGTAAATGCTGACAATTGGTTCTGCCCTCCCGCTGGTCCCTGACCGATACAGATCTTGAGACTGACAAGTGATTTCGCAGGTTTGGCAACTGTCCTTTCACCTGCCGGGTGAGCATCTCCAAACACCCCATTTACTAGCACTACTGAAACCTAAGTTAGCTCAAGTCACCCTCTCACTTCCTTTATTATTTTCCTTGGAATTAGTTTTGAAGGCTTCTTCCAGAGTATCAGTTAGGTAATGAGATATGGCAATTATCTACCCCAGCATTTATACATTAGGTACAGAATTCACTGGAATAAAGTAATAAATTTGTATGAGCAGTCAGCACCATGGCCAGATCCAAAGGCCAGGGACAAAAACTGGAGTCCAGAAAAGACTTCAACAGAACTTTATTCCAGGGACAAGGGAGAGACACTGGACAGCTGATCATTTTTACTTGTAGAGCCTCCCTTCAATTTTCTCTTCAATACCTATACTACTGTGTCACACAGAAACCAAACAATTAAAAGGGCAGATTTTGCCACATGCTGTGACAACTCTCAGAGAAGGCAATGGCACCCCACTCCAGTACTCTTGCCTGGAAAATCCCATGGACGGAGGAGCCTGGTGGGCTGCAGTCCATGGGGTCGATAAGAGTCGGACACGACTGAGTGACTTCACTTTCACTTTTCACTTTCATGCACTGGAGAAAAAAATGGAACCCACTCCAGTGTTCTTGCCTGGAGAACCCCAGGGACGGGGGAGCCTGGTGGGCTGCCGTCTATGGGGTCGCACAGAGTCGGACACGACTGAAGCGACTTAGCAGCAGCAGCAGTGACAACTCTAGGAAGAGTTAAAACTGAAGTGATCTCTATACCTCTACAACCTGTCCTGAAAATAATCTACCATATTTCATCAAATATAAGGTGCTTTTAATTATATAATATGTTACTGTTTTACGGGCCACCAAGGAAAAAGAATGCAACCAATTTAAGTTTGATACAATGCTTTCTCATCATACCAACCGTGAGTTATGGTTCAATTTTGGATATATTAAAATACAACCAGTAAAAATGTCTTAGAATATGAAATACAGCATTGGCTCTGCTTAGGCACCTAAGTTTGTTTAACTAGGTAAACTGGCTAAAAGACTGATCATTCTAGAAAACCCTCAGGCTTGGGGCTTTGGGGAAGGCATTCATTAATAGAAGTTATAGACAGCCCCCCAGTCATTTAAATTATTAAATATCTCTTTGACCATATCAGTGAGTCTTGCAGTGGGTGAGAGTCTAATACTAAATGTGCCTCCTCCAATAATTACAATGTGGCCTTGGATGAGGTACTTAATCTTAATTTCCTTAACTATGAAGTGATAATGTCCTAAGATTCATTTCAACTCAGTCTTCTGTTTTTAAATGAAAGGAGAAAATACTAACTAAAGCACTGCCTGATTATGATCACTCAACTGACCAGTGGTACTCAGTCAGGAACGTTCTGTTCCACAGGGTCAAATGTATGGTTTTCTCCTGCTTGTTGCAATAAGTGGTGGCCTTACGGGCATTTGGGCTTCCCTGTTAGCTCAGTTGGTAAAGAATCCGCCTGCAATGCAGGAAACCCTGGTTGGATTCCTGGGTTGGGAAGATCTGCTGGACACGGGATAGGCTACCCACTCCAGTATTCTTGGGCTGTGGCTCAGCTGGTAAAGAATCCACCTGCAACATGGGAGACCTGGGTTTGATCCCTGGGTTGGGAAGATCCCCTGGAGAAGTGAAAGGCTACCCACTCCAGTATTCTGGCCTGGAGAATTCCATGGACTTTACTGTTGCAAAGAGTTGGACACAACTGAGCGACTTTCACTTTCACTGACATTTAGCACATGAAAGCCATAGATGCAAAGCAGCAAACTGTTACACCCAAAATACCAATAGTGCTCAAACTGAGATATGCTGACTGAGGTCTTCCGCAAAGGTGTTTATGATGGTGGACGGAAACCACTGTGCTTGTGTTCTGTTTCGATTATGATTTTTCTAATTTTATTTAATGATTTAATGTCAATAGCTATACAAGAGAGATAGCAAGATTGTCACTCACACAATGCTTAAGGTTCACCGCCCCCACGTTTTCTCTCAAGATGACAATCTAAATCTTAACATTCTCCCAGGAACTTTTCAAGTTTCAAGTTTCCTACATGTATAATGAGCTCTACATTTAAGGTGAGGAAGCCAGCCCTACATTTAAGGCAATAACTTCCTTCATGAGTTGAAATAAGTTTCCCACTGCCTTGTCATATTGTTCACTATTTAGTACATACACATAGCATTATGACTTACCTTCCAGCTCCTCCTTGGTGGAACATGTTGAGAAGAATAAAGGAGCCCAGAGAACTTGTAGATCAATGCCCTCACATTTCAGGTAAGAAAATGAGCCCTCCTTTGGTGAAGGAGTGTGTCCAAGGTCATACACCTAGTTATGCTGCTGCTGCTGCTGCTAAGTCGCTTCACTTGTGTCTGACTCTGTGCAACCCCATAGGCGGCAGCCCACCAGGCTCCCTCGTCCCTGGGATTCTCCAGGCAAGAACACTGGAGTGGGTTGCCATTTCCTTCTCCGATGCACGAAAGTGAAAAGTGAAAGTGAAGTCGCTCAGTTGTATCCGACTCTTTGTGACCCCATGGACTGCAGCCTACCAGGCTCCTCCGTCCATGCGATTTTCCAGGCAAGAGTACTGGAGTGGGGTGCCATTGCCTTCTCCAACACCTAGTTATAGCAGCCTGCAAATAGGCTTTTAGTCTCTTGACTCAGAGTCCAGAGCTTTTCCCCACACCAAGTGTCCATCATAGTTGTTGAGAGAGCGAAAGTCCTCAACAGTTCTGAGTCAGGCTTCTGCTCAGCAGACAGGTGAACACCTCAGCATAGAACTTTGTTGACCTACTGCCTGGGGAATAGGCTACTCTTCCCCTGACACACATACAAATATTGGATTGGCCAAAAAGTCCATTTGGATTTTCCTGTGAGGTGTTGCAGAAAACCTGAACATTTTGGCTGACCCAATACTTCAGTATTTCCTAATAATTATATCCTTGCATACTTGTCTGCATGTTTGCTCAAGCAGTCGTGTCTCACTCTGCAACCCTATGGACTGCAGTCCACCAGTCTCCTCTACCCATGGAATTTTCCAGGCAAAAAGTACTGGAGTGAGTTCCCATTTCCTACTCCAGGGAGTCTTCCTGATTTAGAGATCAGACCCTCGGCTTCTGCTGCATCTCCTGCATTGCAAGCAGTTTCTTTACCACTGCTCTTTGTCAGTATTGTGACATCAATACAATTTTGAATCTTCATTCAAATTTTGCTAATTATCTTTCAGTGGCCTCCTTCCAGTCCACAGTCCAACCCAGGGATCCACAAGGAAATCAGCTTCTGTGCCACCAAAATCTTCCCCAATCTAGGACAGTTTCTCACTTTTACTTCCATGAAGATTCACTCATGAAAAATACAGACCAGTTGTTCTACAGAACATCTTCCAATTTGAGTTTGTCTGATGCTTCCTCATTATTCATTTTAAATCATGTATTTTGGGGCAGGAACCACAGGACTGATGTAGAAAAGTACTGTTCTTGTTAACTCCATGCGCTCAAACTGAAGAGCTGAGCACCAACACCCCTAACATTTGTTGATAAAAAGTTTTCTAAAGTAAATTATGCCGCCTTTCTGGTTCACAAACTAGAGTTTGTAGACCTAATTGGTCTTTTCTGTATGGTTCTTGGTCTTTCAGTAAGTCCTAAAGGGTATTGTTTTTAAACATAAACAATTACTTTATACAACTGCAAGGGTAGAAAGTATAGAAGACAGGGCTGAGTAGGGACTAACCCTGGAAAAACATTATTTCAAGGTTTGCTTGAAATAAATCTTTAATACCTGTTTACTTTCTGATTCATTCATTCTTTATACTAAAGGAGAATTTCAAATAATATTCTGCTCCACTGAGAGTTCAAATCAGTTGGGTTCCATTGAGCTGTGTTTGATGCAAAATTAAAACTGTTGTTATATCTGAATAATCCTTTCCCCCTACTTAACACTGATATAATAAGCATTTTAACCTACCCTGAAAACCATAAATTGTGTAGTTTATAAGTTGAGAATTCTAGCCTTTGAGATTCAAGTTTCTCCCAACTTTCTGGAACCTTTAAGGATTATAAATCTGTTGTTACTGAGACTTGGCTACAGAGACCATCTAAATGCACTCAGGGCATTACAGTGACTGAAAGCAGTCTGTCACACACATCTGACAAAGCAATCTCAAGGAGGAGCTCTCCGACAAGAGAAGCCTCCTTCTGTTGTCCCACTGGTCCTTGGGCACATCCAAGGTTGAAAAAAAAAAAAATGAACAGTTTGAGGAAGGCTCTGTAAAACCTGTCTCCATGGACCATGGTACAGGGAAAGTTGGGGGCTATGGCCCTATACCAGGGCAGCAAAAGCTGAATATTAGGGTGTGCAGAGGCATGTGGGAGCCTTGATACTCTTGGGGAGATGTCCAGCCCTGCTGTGAGCCTTTCCCTTTGGCAGCTACTGTGTCTGGGCTCAAAGACCCAGGGTTCATTGAAGAGAGGGATGCATTACATTCTCTTTCTCAACCCAGGGAAAGCACCAGAAGATGCCAGTGCATGGTTCTACGAGTCTTTAGAAGGGAAAACGCAGTCTCCACGGATCTCTCTTACAGATAATACGGGGTAGGCTTATGGCATCCCAGAGAACCAGGAGACACTAGCAGAGGACAGAATGATAGAGGGTGCATGCTTCCTTGTACTTTTTTCAGGGTAGGAGATATCTGATATCATCACATCATCTGCTTTGGAGGAGGCATATACTTCTGCAAAGGTAAGGAACTTTTCAATCATAGTTTGTTTATGAAGAAAATAAACACAATTTAAAGCATATTACCCCTTTCACATGAATCTAAACAAATTCTGGGGAAAGTGCTAGACCCAATGTCACATTCCCTTTGGCACATTCCATTTTGCAGGCACAGGCACTGTGTCTGGTGTCCTCTGTCCCTCCTTTGAGGGCCTGAATTCCCTCTAATCACACCCCAGCTGTTAGATGAGGTAATGCCAGCTGTGGCTCCTTGCATCACTGACAGGCTGCCTAACATACAGCTTCTCAACCATATGAGAAGGACACCGTGTGAGTCAGGAAGATGTCCTTGGAGTGTCATTATTTCTTGGATTTACTCATTCTCTTTTTGTCAGTGTATGGATAGGATGTCGAAAGGACCAGCTGAAGTCCCCGGTATGTATGTATGATGACAAATTCTCTTTATTGAGCACTTACTTTGTGTCAGACACCACAATAAACACATTACACATGTAGTATTATCTTATTCAAGCCTTATAACAGCCCGTTTTTTTCAAGTGGGGGAAGGGAAGCTCTAAGTTCTTACCCAATGTCAGTACTTATCTAAATGGAAGAAAGAGAAATTAAATCCAGGTGTGCATAACCTTAAAGTTTTTGTTTTAAAACAATACATTAACTGAATCACTGATTACTCTTGTCCATGTCAATTTCTCTTCCCTAAAATCATTCAAACACCTAGAATATACATAAATCATCAATTTATCCACAGACAATAATTCATTACTCACTGAATGATTCTAGCGTGTTGGAGTCCATCTGAATCACAGAGACGGTGTCTTTGTATCTTTTATGTTCCCTGAGTGACCAGCCCAAGGCTGGCCACAGAGGTTGGGCTTAAGTGTTGCCTGAATGAATGACACTGGAGATGATGCAGAATGAGTGTGTGTGTATGTGTGTGCGTGTGTGTGTGTGCGTGTGCATGATTCATACCAAAGAATCAGAGTTAGAAGGAATGTTAGAAACTGTTTTGTCAAGCCTTATCTGATGCTTAAGTCCTTTCATATCCGTTCATTCACAGTATGATTGTGGATATAGTAAAAGCATGGACAAAGAGAAGACTGCATTCATCAGAATTTGAGGAGAGTGGGACAGGGCAGAAGTCTCACAGTATCATAGATTACACTAGAATGAAAAAAAAGTTGAGAATCAAGGCATAATCCTTCAAGGCTTAATTTACTGTCTGGGTTCACATGTTCCCTGGGGGAGTCAGAACAGCCACAGGTGTCCTGGATACAGACACATCAGTTTCCACACACAATGGTCCTAACAAGTACTGCTTCTGCTTCTGCATGGGCTACCATCATTTATGGCTTGTATCTGGTGGGCTCTGCTCTGTGGGCTGCTCTAGTTCACTAGTTCTCAAACTTTACAAGGCAATAGACTCAGATTTTTGGCTCCACCCCTAGAGCATCTGATTCAGGAGATCTGAGTAGAGTCTAAGAATTTGCGTTTCCAACAAGTTCCCAGGAAATGCTGACACTGCTGGTCCTGGGACATACTTTGAGAACCACTGTTGGACTTGATGTTTGTTGTTGCTATTGTTTGTTTTCCCATGCAAACTCAAACAACTGCAACAGTGGAGACGTTGGTGAAAACCTACCTAGCTTTAAACCCTCAGTTTTGCTGTGGTCCTCAAATCCACACCTGACCTCCCTCTTGAATTCCAAACAGATGTATTCAACTCCCCACCAGACATCCACATCCATGTGGCCCACAAAAGCCTTCACACTCAACATGTTCCACCTGAATTCACTATTTAGATCTTTCCTTCTTTTCTGAACTTTCTATCTCTGCTTGTGATATCAACATTCACTCAATTTAGAAACCTCAAAGTCATCTTCAACTTCAGCTTTTCTTCTTATATTTAATGTCATTTAATTCTAGAATTTAAGCTCCCCAATGGCAGATATTTGGTCTGTTTTGTTTACCATTATATCTCCAGCACTTCTAAGTGATGCCTGGATTCACCGGGTATTGAAGGAATGAATTCCCCTTAACTTCTCTCTAATCTGTGCAGTGGGTCAAGCCTTATCCCTCACCTGTACCATGACAATAACCTCCTGCCCAGCTTCCCTGCCTGCAGTGTTATGTCAGCTCCAATGCTCTGTACTTCTATGTTGAAAGCACAAACTGACTAACATCACAATTGTGATGTTACAAACTTCTGATCAGACTTTGCATAACTCTCAGCATAAGGTGCTACACAAAACAAATAAGATACTATACAGAGCACTTCACACTTTGGCATCAATCTTGCTGTTCACCAACACCAGGATCTCAGTCCCCCAGATGAACCCTGCATACCAGTCTTCCTCCCATGCCAGACACAACCTTATTTCTGTAACTCTGTACATGCGAAGCTATACCTTTCTAACAATGTACTATCTGCCTTTCATCACCTGAAAATGACATACTCTGTCAAGACCAGGTGACAATGTCACATCCACTATGAGCATTTTTAAAAATAGTCCCTTGATCCCTCTGCCCCAGTACACATGTATATACCCGAAAGGGAACTACTGATCCAATCTCTACAATCATAGCCTTTGTATCTGTACTATAACATATACCCAGACTATATTTTATGGTGATTATTTTGTTACAGCAGTATCTTATCCACAAAGGAATCTGAGTGCTTGTAACACAGAAGCTGTTTCCCTTCCTCTTGTAATCACTAGTATCTAACCCAGAGTCTGACAGAGAGAGAGGTCCTCAAAATGTTTGCTGAACTGGCCTCAATTTAATTTAGTTAGCATCAATCAGAGAGTAAGGAATAAACAAACAGTCCTGGACTTAGTGAGACTAATTCTCTGAGGTCTTCACCATCAAGGCCAAGCTGAAGACTAAAGTAATTACTTGGGTAGATAATTCATGAAAGAAGGAAAACCATTTGCATTTGAATGCTCTATGGAGGATTTTCTGCTTGTTGATGTTTCTGGAATTTTTCAGATAATGGCTTCAATTCTTTGATTCTTTCTTTAGTATAGAGAGTAGGCCAGAAAGTTAATCTAGCAATCACTCTCCCATTTTAAACCAGGCAACTTTCAAGCAGTTATGCTGAACAGAAAGTGTCGGTAAAACCAGTAATATATATATATACATATTATAGAATGCCATAATGTAGGGGTTGAAGGGTCTGCAAGGTTCAAATTCAGCCCTCCGAAGAGTTCCGAAAGAACGCCAGTTGGTGTTAAGTTGCTTTCCTGCTATTTTAATAACCTCAGATCTGGCCACCATTTATTCATGCCCTTAGAAATTCTCAAGGTCGCGGAAGGACGGGGGCGGGGGGAGACAACTCAGTAAGTGATATCTGTACCCCAGTGTGCAGGAGTCCTGTGTCCCAGGAACAAAATCCAATCCAGGACGCATAGGGCGCCTGGGAACCACAGGGAACGCCCAGTTCAGGTGGCAGGTGTCTGTGCGTTTGTCCCCTTCTGAGTGCACGTGAGCGGGCAGAGGGGGAAGGGGGAAGGTCATCTCTGCCTCGAAAATGCAACAATATGCCCGCCCCTCTTAAAACAAATACACACACACACACACTCTCTCACAGACGCAAATCCCCAGCACCTGCTTCGGAAGGCCCTCCCTCCAAGGCTGGCCGGGGGGCGAAGGCGGCTTCAGCAGAAGAGCGCGGCGGATTTACCGTGGCATTACTTTTAATTAACTCTGCCGCGGGTGCGGGGAGCGCAGGGTGGGCCCTAATCCCGGGCCCGCCTGACGTCACCTGGGAACGCGGCGGCGCTGGGCGGCGGGGACCGGCGACGACCTCGCCGCGACCCGGGCGCGCCTCCGCCCGCGCGGGGCTTTGCTCGGCGGGAATTAAGGAAAGGAGAAATGTTAGTACACTTTTAATTGGAAACCGAGTTCTGCTTTCAGAGCGGCTTGTTTACTCAGGACTGGGCATTAGAACTCAGGGGAGGCTCTAATTGAAGTGACGGCTTTGGAGATTATGGGGAACATATGGCCCTACCGCCGGGCTCTTTATCTGCATTTTCTCATAAAACTGCCGTCGGTGTGTGTTTCTGCGCTCGCCCTTGTACGTTTCTCAAGGGTCTGGGAGGAGCGGGTGAATACGTTGCCCGCATGGGCTGGGACGCCCGGCACCTTGAGCTCCCTCCCGGCCCGATGGCACTGGGAGCCCCGCCTGGGCTCGCTGGCTCAGCCTGAGCACTCGGAGGGGGAAAAAAAAAGAGAGCGAGAGAGAGAGCGAGAGAGAGAGAGACCGTGAAAGAATAGAAATGGGGCGGGTAAGCGTCTAGCAGGGGGCGTCACTCAAAGTGTTGTGAGCTGACTGCAGGAGGGAGTTGCCAAGGTGATGGAAGATTCCCACCCCGCCGCCGCCTTCCTCCGAGGCCCAAGAGAGGGAGCCTCCTCGTGCCTGGTTGCGGCCAAGCCATACACAGAAGAGAAATGAGAAGTCGGGTGTCTTGGGAACAGAACTACATTTCTCCCTAACTGGCTAGCATCAACCAACCAGTCAATCGATCGATCATCTATTTATACACCTGTGCAGTCTCCAGCACCAATCAACATCCCGTTAGTTACCACCCTCCCCACTAGATTCTTACTACATCTAGAGGTGCCAGGTAAAATATAGGACACAGTTGAATCTGAATTTCTGAGAAACAGTGATTTTATATGATAGAAGACATAGTCATACCAAAAATATTATTCACTATTTATGGGAAATTCAAATTTAACTAGATTTTTTTGTTGTTTTTTACTAAATCTCATCACCCTTCTCATTCTACTGAAAAAGCTGCCTTTCGTCTTAATTCTAGACTCTCTCTGGTTCACAGCCGATTGACAAGCCCCCACTCTGTCCCCCTGAACTTCACCTTCAGCTGGACCTGTGATTCTCAACCTTGAGTCTGAACATCAGACTCAACCAGGGAGCTTTCACCCCAGACTTATTAAATCCTCAAGGCCCACTCCACAGGAATCCAAAGTACTTTTTTTTAATACATAAGTAGAATAAGTCATATAGAGTGACTACTTTGAAGAGTAACTCTCATTTGAACATACAATCTGGTTTATCTGTTTACTTGGTTATGGCTATGGACTGCTTCCCCTCCCCTGGCCCACCCCACCGCCTGTTAGAATATTATGTAAGAGCAGAGCTCTCAGTGCGCCACCTAAAACAGGCTGCTACTCTGTGTGCTCCACACTATTTGCTCATCAGCCGAACCTCACACACTTCTGTATGTTCCCCCATGCCCCAAACACAGTCCTTGCCCAAGGCAGGCACTCAGCACCGTTCTGTGGATGAACGGACGCTGAGTTGGTTCACTCACTGCTTTTCCATCCTTATGAATTCCTAAGAAGGAATACCTGGACACCCGCCGTGAACACCAGCTGGGTCCACTGATCCTCCCCAGTGCACACAAGCACATGCTACTCAAAACCCTGCTCACATCCCCAAGAAGAAAACAGCATGGCTCTGGATCCTGGTGTGCAAAGCTGGATTTAGACAACTAAGAGTCCAAATGGTTCTTAAATCCTCAGCCTTCCATATACTTTCACAGCATCAAATATAAAAGTTCTCAAAGGAAGCCATATCTGGTTTGCCACCAATCCTTAGTAAAGCGGACTTTGGGTTTTTCCTAGGTCACCACTACCAGGGCATATGGAAATACTGGAGGTGATTCTTCCTTTTGCTCAGTAAAGCTTCTTCAGACTCAGCATGAAAATTCTTGGTTGGAAATCTAAAAGTTGATGGGCTTAGCCTGAATGCCGGTGCTAGAAAACCAGCGTCTTTTCTGTACTTCCTCCCCGTCTTTACTACTGATACATGATAGTAAAGGAAAGTGAATATCTGATTATTTAGCTCAGGTCATGAAAGGTCAAAGTCATGGGTTGGCTCTGCATGGCCAGAGATTTCACCCCTAGCATACACCAGTCACACCGCAAAGCCCCGCCCTTGTACCCCAAAAGGAGCCAATAAAAAGGTGGATAGAAGCACAAATTTCATCACTGCTACTGGAAAAACAAATCAAAGTGCATTTTTTCTGAAAAAGGGGTTGAACAGATGGTAGGATATTCTAGGTCAGCTTGTAGAAGCCTGTTAGAAAAAGTTTTGATGTGTACTGATTTATTCCACCATTGTACTTTTATCCATTTAATTCACAAGGACTCTGGTTTGCATGGCTGATAATTCTCATCTGCACAAAAAAAGCAACTGGTTTCTCCTGCTGTCATCAAATAAGTCACAGGGAACAGAATAGAAATGTATTGAGTAGTTGTAAAAACAAACACACAAAAAAATAGTATCTTAAGCAAACTTTTAAAGTACTTCCACATTCACACACCATGTTTGCTTTGCATCCGCGCAAGCCTCCTACTTCCTTATAAAAGCTGTGCATATGCTATACAGTGATAGGGGTTAATTATTAAAGAAGGACCAGAGGTGAGGACAGACGGCAACCTTGTGCTCGATTTGAAAGAGTGAGCCTCAATTGAAATCTTGTTTTTATCGCTGTATCTCCTTGCTTTATCGCTTGTTTTTACTGTGTGTGAAGATTCTTCAGCTGGGGTCTCTCAGGTAGGGAGTCTGACTGAACACCTGGAGCCCTGCCATAACCAGCAGGGAGAACTGTCCGTGAAACATGAGAACAAAATTTTAATATACGTGTACGTATTTTTATTAACCAGGCAACACAGCCTAATGCTTAATGAATCTGGCTCTGGAGCTGCTTTGCCTGTGTTTGAATGCTGGCTCTTTTCATTACTAGCTACAGAACTTAAGAAAATTAATAATTTGTGCTTATCTTCCTAATCTATAGAATGGGAATAATCATAACATTCCTCATCAGCTTGATATAACAGTTAGGTCAGTTCATTCATGTAAAATGCCTAAGGCAATGCCGTGTGCAGAGTGAGGGTCCGTAAGTGATAACATCATCACCATGCAAAGATCACAATGATCAACTGTCCACTTGACCAACTGTTTTTCTTACAGGGACTGAATGCACACAGAACACTATTACACATGAAATATGATCTGCAGCCATTGTGCTCATTTTAAAGTATGGTTTTTCACCAAAATTACTAAGTGAGAGCACATATCTGAAATTAAATTACAGTTCAGTGGAAAAGAGATAATGCATCATCATCTCAATTTATGTATTGCCTGTAACTTTTCAAGCACTGAAGATAAACTCTGCCCAACTCACAATTACAGCAAAGGCTGAGTATCAAGTGTCCTGACTCGGTAATTGGTAGAATTAAGTTCTTATTTTGGCTTACCTCTGACTCAAGTATCCTGTGTCCTTATTTCTCCATCTATAACATGAAGACAAAACAAATACACTAGAAGACAAAGGTTCAGAAGAGAAAAGAAGCATGGAGCCTCAGACTGAGGGCAACAAATAATTCTGGTATCATGGCTGTGATACTAACAAGAGACAAAACTTGATTTTGGAAAAAAAACCTGAGAGCCTCAGGCAATTATATCTGCCTCTTGCATGCTTTCCACAGATGCCAGATTAATAAATCAAAAATGTCCATGAAGACCTTTGTGCTAGTCATGATATAAATATGTGTGCTCTTCATGTCTCCTTAATAATACCAACAAAAATGAAAACAGATAACAGTTATCACATGTTTACTCTATGCAAGGCACTGAGCCAAGTCTCTGGGGCCAGACAATACTTTCTGCGTCTTAGGTTTTAGTCTTAGCACCTGACACAGTGTGGGTATATGCAGAAGATTAAAACATATTTATTGGCCTGAGATTCTAAGGATTTATAGTTCTAAAACTTGGGAATAGGTTTGAAAGTAATTGCCCTGTGAAGCAGTATTTTTCAAATTTCAGGCCATGATCCATAAATAGATTATGAAATTAATAGAGTAGCCTAAGACTAGAGCTAAAAAAACAAATGTAATTGGTAATATCAGCATGTAGGTTAAGCAGTAACTCAATTGAGGTGTTGAAACTTTATTTCACATACACACATGAATGTACATGATAGGGCATGGCTTTTAAAAAGTATTTTTACTGAGCCACAGTTAAATTTTTCAAGAAAATGCTCTTGTAGAGGAATCTTGAACACACTGCTTTACAAGAAAATATAAAACAGAATTTAAATGTATTTCTTAACAAGAATAATGTTTACCTGAGTATTTTAACATCTACTCAAGATGTTTTGTTTTTGCTTTTAGTTTTAGTGGCTCACCCCCTTGTTTCTTAACGAAAAGGGTGACAAGGCTGATCTCTAGACTATGTCCCTTTTCCTAGCTCTCAGCCCTTGTATATTAACAAGGTTGGCCTCATTGTACCCCCGATATGGGCGCTGGCTTTGAGATGTTTTTCTGAATTCTGCCCCCCCCCCCTTTTTTTTTTCCTGCAACTAAAACACAGCATTTAGCGCAGAGCTGGACAAAGCATAGGGGTTCATAAGAAGTATCTGTTGGATTAAGGTTGGTTAGGTGGCTGCCTGAAGGACAGAAGTAGATCATGGCATGTAACAGAGCAATGCGAGGAGGTCCCTGCAGGAATACAATGAATTCTCTAATGGGTAACTGTCCGGCTCGTGTCCTTCCCGGACCCAAAGATGAGTGCTACAGGAAAGAATGGGGGCTAAGCTCAGTATGCCCTGCCCATTCTTGCTTGAAACGCCTACTGAGTCCCAGAGGTGACTGCAAGACCATTTCCTCCTGCTCTTCTGAACTGACTTTCCAGGGTGCAATGCTGGATCGAACAACATTCAGAGACTGGAGAGCACCTCTGAGACACGAAGGCCCAAGGAGTGAATTGATCCCTCTCCAGTCCATCACCCCAGCCACCCCAAGTGACAGGCCCGCCCTGAGGTGCCCTCAGGTCAGCTATCCAGAAGCATCTAAAATAGAAGTGCAAAGACAGAAGATGAGACGTTTGTGAAATGATAGATCTTTGGGGAAATAAGCTTATGAGCTGTGAGCTATCCAGAAGTATGCTAGCCTCTGCACCAGTAGATAATACTGATACTATTTACTGGATATAAGCAATCCACTCTGACTTCTTGCCAGAGAATCCCATGGTGGGCTCCACGGGGTCGCAAAGAGTCAGACACGACTGAAGCAACTTAGCACACATGCACCAAATTTCACACCGTTGATACCCATTACCTCTCTGACTTCTTCCAGCAACTCACAAAAGTGTTAAAATCCCCTTTTACTGATCAAGAAAGAGAGTCCTATAGAGGAGAAGTACAAGCAAACCTCATCTTATTGTGTATCGCTTTACTGCACTTCGCAGATATTGCTTTTTTTTTAACAAATGGAAGGTTTGTGGCAGCCCTACATTGAGCAAGTCTATTTAGGCTGTATTTGTCACAGCATTTGCCTACTTCATGTCTATGTCCAGTTTGGTCATTCTCACAGTGTTTCAAAATTTTGCATTATTATTATATTTGCTATGGTGATTTGTGATCAGTGATCTTTGATGTTACTATTGTAACTGGGCATTTTTTAAGCAGTAATGTATTTTTTAATTAAGGCATAGACATTATGTTTTTAGATATAATGCCACCATACACTTAACAGACTACAGTACAGTGTGAACATAACTTTTATATGCACTGAGAAACCAAAAAATTCTTGTGACTCACTTTGAGATAGTCTCTTTATTAAGGTGGTCTGGAACCAAACCTGCTATAATTTTGTAAATCTCCAAGCTGTGATTTTTGCCAAGCCTATAATTTTTCCCAAGGTCACAATGCTTGTGAGTATAGGCACAACTCAAATTCAGACCTGTCTAACTTTAGGTCCCAAGCACTTTGTACTACAATGTGGAGAATGAGTCTAACTCAAAGAGCCCGCTGACTTTTCCTTGCATTTTAAAATTCATGACTATGAACTGACAAGATAATCCCATAGGACAGTGGAGCATTTTCCAGAATTCATGAGGTAACCACTGACTCTCTATTCTAATTTATTGAAGAACAAGAAGACTTCCAAGATAGGCTGGACTATTTCTGTAATGAATTAAAAAAAAAATCAATTCCAAGGTTGTAGAAGGAAATGAAAACCAGCATCTAAATATTAGTAGTAATGAACCTGACTCAGAAGAGGAGAGATGTATTCCACAATGAGAAGAGTAAGACTTATCTGAATCATTCCAAGCAGCAATATCCCACATCCTAAGAAAAATTAAGAAGGAAGAAGGATTCTCAAACTCTGGTATGTGTGAGGAACATTCACTCCTGCTCCAGTAACAAGAAAGTCATACTGGAGGTTAGTGTTTGTCTGATAAGGATCGCAGAGGCTAACGTGGACAGGACAAAGGTAACTTATTCACATGATAGATAAACATTTACTGGGTACCTACCGCATGCCAGGCACTGCATTAGGACCAGGTGGATGCAGACCATAAGGAGAGAGGCACCATATGCCTTTCAGTGCAGTCCAGACCAGTGGATCAACAGAGGCTGTTGATGGAATTGCTGTTGTCATCTACAACATAATGCTTGCTTTGAAGAAAGGTTTCTCATGATGGGACTTCATGACCCAGGCTTCTTCTGGGAAAATCTCTCTATAGACGCAGAGCATCAAACAGAATCCTGCCTTAGGCTGCTGACAGTTTTAACTTTAAGAATGAATGCAGGGCCAGCTATTCTTGGATTTTGGTCTGACCAAGGAAGAGCTGGTAAACCAAGAGGGTGTGATGGTTTGAATCCTGGA
Organism: Bos indicus x Bos taurus; assembly: GCF_003369695.1. Classification (NCBI taxonomy): domain Eukaryota; kingdom Metazoa; phylum Chordata; class Mammalia; order Artiodactyla; family Bovidae; genus Bos; species Bos indicus x Bos taurus. Next base: position 3,754,822 of record NC_040078.1, on the reverse strand, counting down.
AGGAAATCTTAGGCAAGGAAGAAATCCTCAGCACAATCTAAAATGCATTCTCTTCTTCAGTTGAGAAAATTTTAAAGTGGTAAGCAAACAAACCCCAAAACAACTAAGCAAAAAAACAGGTTGATCCCATGATAGGAGATGCTAAAAGGAAATAAAACATAACAGATACAGCTGGAGGGAGGGGCAAAAATGAAATTCTGACTAGGCATTTCTGGTGATCTCAAAAATGAAGGAAAAAAGGCAATTTAACACAAATATAACACAAAACTAAATGCAATGCAGTATCCTGGATTGGATCCCGGAATGAATAAAGACATTAGCAGGAAATATCTTGAAACTGAATAAGCTAGAGTTAATAGTTCTGAACCAATGTTAATTTCTTGGTTTACATGGTCCATTTATCAAAATGTACATTTAAATGTAAAATGTTGACATTAGGTGGAACTGGGCAAAGAATGTATGGGAATATCTGTCCCACTTTGCAATTGCTCTATAAATCTAAAATTTTATTTCAAAATGTTGAAAGTTTTAAAAAACCACTATACGAGACATTCTTAGATGAACTCTGACATTGAAAGAAATGTGACAATAAGAGGGCTAGATAATTAGGAAATGCAACACGGACAAGCCAGGAGCCATGACTGCATATAGTGAGCCCCCGAGTCCCCACCTTCTTCCCTGGGTCAAAAAAGCCAGTGACATCAATAGAATATGATATCCCTGACAAGCAGTAATAATAACACGGTGCCAGTTCAGACTACATATGGAAGATTTTATACCCTGCTGGGTGTATTTTTTTTTTTTTTTGAGAATACAGTATTTTTATAGACAGAGTGAAGAGTCTTTTCTAAGGGATAGTGAAAGAATAAGGAAAAAAACAAAAGATTTAGGGAGCCGAAGGGACTCTGTCTCTAACTCGAAGGGCTGTCACATGTCAGGGAGACTACTGTATTCTTTGAGTTCCTGAAAGAGGAACTAATGCCAAAGCTAATGTTACACATGGAAATAGATACTTGGGTTCAGTGGAACAATTTGACAATCCACATTCAGAATGTGAGGTCAGGAACTCCCTGTGGTTGGACAGGCTCAAACAGAGCTTGAATGAGAGCTCCTGGTGGGTGTCTGAAGTGGATAAAGTTCAGGCTATTATAGTTCTAGTTCCAGTAATAGTTCTAGTTCTAGCAATTTAGTTCCAGTAATGCAGCTTATAGTCTTTTTGGTGCCTATTGACTTTATGATCAACTAAAACCCCATGTGAAATTCCATGGAAAGAGGCCCTGTAGCATATAAATACTGTTAAAGTTTGGAATGCAGTGGTTAGATCTCATTTTGCTGACTCTGTACTGTTCTGGTAGCTTGTCAAAATCCTTTTGAACATGGCAAATATCAGCTGACAAACCTGTCACCTGACGGTGTTCCCTATCAGGTTTGTGTCATCTGCTAATTGAATAAACCTGCCTTCAGTGTCTTCGAGTTATTGATATAAATGTTAAAGAGGACAGTCATCCAGTCGTTCACTCAATAAATATTTATCAAGCACCTACAATGTGTAAAGTGTTCAGGACAGAAATGAGAGGAGAAACCGTATTTGTATGGGGACAGATCCTAAAACAGTTTGCTTTCTCCAAAGCGCTAAGATGAGGTGGACTTCTTTCCTTGAAGATTTAATTTAACTCATTAGGTATTTATTGATCACTTTTTTCCTTGGCATCAGCTAAGCCTTCTTAAAGGAACAAAAGAATTAAAGTTTGCAACCCTATTCTCAAGAAGTTGGTCCTCTCATTAGTAATTCTGGCTTTGCGGCTTTTATGCCGGAAGATAGGCAACATTTATGTAATTGACAAAGTGAGTGGTAGACAAGATATTTGATTCTGATTAAAACCTTAATGTCATTTTATTTAAAGCTGCAAAAAACAATGATAGATTATTAGAGCTGAAGCGGGCAACAGGGCATCATCTTCCCCACCCACCTAGCCGATATCACTTTCAACAACTACAGTCTGATTCTTGAGCAGTTCCACTGTTGCTGTTGACCAGTTGCTAAGTCCTACCCAACTCTTTTGCCACCCCGTGGCAGGCAAGAATACTGGAGTACATTGCCATTTCCCTCTCCAGAGGATCTTCCTGAACAGGGACTGAACCCATGTCCCATGCTTTGCAGGCGATTCTTTATCGCTGAGCCACCAGGGAAGCAGTTATACTGTGTTCAGTTCAGTTCAGTTCAGTCGCTCAGTCGTGTCCAACTCTTTGCAACCCCATGAACCACAGCACGCCAGGCCTCCCTATCCATCACCAACTGTCGGAGTCTACCCAAACCCATGTCCATTGAGTGAGTTGGTGATGCCATCCAACCATCTATACTGTGTTAGACCTAATAATTAGAATGACATCATAACATTCCCTATGTCAAGTCAAAATTGCTTCCCTTTGTCTCTTCATCTATAGTATAAACACTCTATGGTTTTTGTTAAAGAATTGAATGAATTCTAATTCTCTCTGAAGCTAGGTAAAAAAAGAACAGGTTTAGTCCAACCACTTGAAGTCAATAATTATATCTCCATTTAGTCTCTACTTCTCTAGCCTAAGTATCTACTATTCCTTAATTTGACATGGGTTGAGGACTATTTTTGTCATTTACAGCCTAACGCCATGCCTGGCATAAAGCAAGTACCTAAGATATACCTACTGAGCCAGTACATGAATAAGTGAACTGGAAAGCTCTAGTTTGTCAATATCAGCCTCAAAAACAAATGCCTGGAACTAGGAAACATTGCTAAAAATGTGGCCAGAGAAGTGGACTTGTTGATCTATTGCAGTTTGTCTGCTCTGAACATTATACTATTTTTTTAATTGACGTATAATCAACTTACAATGTTGTGTCAATTTATGCTGCACAGCAAAATAATTCAATTATGCATACATATGTGGTGATTTAGTTGCTAAGTCGTGTCCAACTCTTGTGACCCCATGGACTGTAGCCCACCAGACTTCTCTGTCCATAGGATTTTCTAGGCAAGAATGCTGGAATGGGTTGCCATTTCCTTCTCCAGGGGATCTTCCCGACCCAGGAATTGAACCAGGGTCTCCTGCACTGCAGGCAGATTCTTTACTGACTGAGCCACTAGGGAAGCCCTATATATACGTGTGTGTGTGTGTGTGTGTGTGTTAGTGAAAGTTGCTCAGTCGTGTCTGACTCTTTGCAACCCCCTGGACTATACATTCTATGGAATTCTCCTGGCCAGAATACTAGAGTGGGTAACCTTTCCCTTTTCTAGGGGATCTTCCCAACCCAGGGACTGAACCCAGGTCTCCGGCATTGCAGGCAGATTCTTTACCAGCTGAGCCACAAGGGAAGCCAAGAATACTGGAATGGATAGCCTATCCCTTCTCCAGCAGATATTCCTGACCCAGGAATCAAACCGGGGTCTCCTGCATTGCAGGCAGATTCTTTACCAACTGAGCTATCAGGGAAGCGCATACACACACACACACAAACACATGCATACACACACACATATATAACACACACATACACACACACACATATATATATATATATACTTCTTTTAAAAATTCTTTTTCATTATGACTTATCACAGGATGTTGAATACAGTTCCCTGTGCTATACAGTAGGATCTTGTTATTTATCCATTCTATATATAAAAGCATCATTTGTTAACCCCAAACTTCCAGTCCATCCCTCCTCCTTCCAACCTTCCCCTGGGCAACCACAAGTCTTGAACACTGCACTTTTGATGGTGCTTAGATCCAGCTTCTTTTTGTCTTTGTGTGTGGGGAGGAGGCAGTACACTAAAGACACACTGTTTGTCCCCAGTTAAAATCTGTAATTGGAAAACAGTCACCAAGAGTCACACAATTGTGTACCAAGAAAGGCTAGACCACAGCATTTATTTCCGTGTCAGAAAGAATGGTATGTCCTTCTGGGTCTGCATGTCTTCCTAAGGTCATGCTGGTATTCTGATCCCCATAGCACTTAACCCCTTGTGAATTTGAAGATTTTGCAATATGGTGCAGAGGAGGCCCAGTGGTTGGGTACAGCATGGCACCTGAGGAAAAGACAGGATGAGCTGATCTACTAAGCAGCTGTTTAGCATGGGCCCGGCTACCCCAGAGTGAGATGTTCAATAGGGAGAAACTTCCCCCAAATTAAAACATACAGGAAAACTGAAGTCCAATGAACCCAACAGAAGCTGGGATTGTCCTGGTATCAGCTTACCTGAGGCTGCAGAGTCAGGCAAGAAGAACCAATCCTCAGGAGGGAAAGGAAACGAAACAACTGTGATGACGATGCCAGCACCAGCAGGCACTGGCACTTACTAAACACCAGACTGTTAACATACATTTATGCTTTATTCCTCAGTGTAAGACACCATGATCACCACAACACCATGATCTACAGCTATAAAGATGAGGGCTTGGAAAGGCTCCAAAACTTGCCCAAAGTCTCACAGATCTAAGTGGTATGGTATACCTAAGGTGAGGGTCCCAGCTGACTGCCTCTAAAGCTCTTGAACTCAAGCATCACCCACAGGGCTTCTGTCCCATGTGTTTATTTATCCTTTAAAACAGATTTTATCAAGCACCCTCAGCATTCCAGGCCTGTGCTAAACCCTGCAGACACAGTGGTAAAGAAAAAAAGATACACACGGTCCCTCATGGCGTTTAGCTCTCTGGCAAGAACAACAATTAAACAAGTGACCCCAATCAAGTGGGATCCATGTCACTGCAGAAGAGGTTAAGGGTAAACCCCGCAGGCACAAGGGAATAAGAGTCTTCCTCCGTGAAGTCAGTCTTAGAAAGAAGCTTAAGGGATACACTGGCAAGACTAAAGAGTGAGCAAGAGAGGCAGAGAGGGAATAAACTCTTAAGACGTGGAAGTCAGTGGGAGACACAGATACGTGCTGAACGTAGAGGGAGGGGTCAGAGGCTGCCCTGAGGCTGAGGAGACGAGCACAGTGAGATTCCAGAGGCCCTGTAAGCCATGGTAAGTGGTATGGAACTTGACTAGAACCGGCAATGGCAAAAACTACTAAGTTCACAGGGACATGCCCTCATGTGATATAGATTCTTCCACAAAAAGGGAGGCCAGGTTAACACAAATGTTGCCCCGTGGGACTGACTTCACTTGGGCAGTTGAAATTTCTCTGGCCTTGTGAAACCCAATCCAGAAAGTTTCTGAACCTCTGCAGGGAGGGTGTATGAGTCTTAGGTGAGTGAAGCAAATATATTCTAAATCCTTTCTTTATGCTGCTGCTGCTAAGTCACTTCAGTCGTGTCTGACTCTGTGCAACCCCATAGACGGCAGCCCACCAGGCTCCCCTGTCCCTGGGATTCTCCAGGCAAGAACACTGGAGTGGGTTGCCATTTCCTCTCCAATGCACCCACCAAACCTTAGTTAAAATCCAGCTTTCCGACAGGTGAGGAAACAAAGGCTCAAGCAGTTCAGCATGACTGTGGCAGACGGAATTACTGGTTCCCATTGATCGTTCTCCTTAATAGTTTTATGCATCTCCCTGTCTGGGCCTTGAGGTGCATGCAGTGTATTTCCCCTCCTCAGACTTTAGGTTTCATCTGGTTTGATTTGACCAGCACAGTGCTAGCAGCTGTCATATGAGTAGAAACTTTAAACGTGATTGAATGGTAAAGCATGCCTTCCTGCACTTTTACCACTGCCAGGAGATCAGGCCTCATGGCTGCTGCTTCTCAAGCCTGAACCCAGTCACACAGAGCAGACGTGAACCTGGTCTATAGCCTAGAGCCAAGGTCAGCAGAGATCAACAGATCCCAGGAGACTTGAAGACTTTCAGCGTGAAGCAGAGTCACTTCTGTTTACCCAGAGACTTGCAAATGTGTGAATAAATGTTTCTGGCTGTATGCCAAGGAATTTGGGGGTAATTTGTTACATAGCACCATCACAGCAATACCTGACTGATAAGAACTTACTCTGAACTTATAAAGAAACTTGCTGGAATGCACAGCACTGCCCTGTCATGGAACCAGGGTGCCTTGGTGGTGGCCTTCTAAGGGAGAAAGCAACCTAGACTGCCACTACAACCCACTCTCCTAGCCCCTGGCTTCCTGCCCACCACACATCACTCACCTGAGTCTGACGCTGCTGGGCTCACCAGGCTGAGCAGCTCCCGCTCCTTCTCATAGTCCCCTTTGCAGAGCAGCTGCCCCTCCTTCAGGACAAACTCATCACCCTTCTGGAGCTGCCGCTCGCAGACACAGCAGCAGAAGCAGCTCAGGTGGTACACGCTCTTCTGGGCCCGCATAACAAACTCGTTGGGTGCGATGGCCTCAAAGCAGCCCCCGCATTTGACAGCAAACAGCCTAGCAGCAGGGAAAAAGCAAAGCAAGGTCTGTGAGAAAGACAGCTGAGGCCCAAGTCTTCCCTCAAGTCAGTCGCAAAAGGAACTTCAAGAACTGGGATAAGGAGACTTGGAATGGAATAGGCTTTAAATCTAGGTGATTTTATTCCCTGAGGAGGTTGAACCAAAGAATTCAGTTGAGTTACTCTCTCAAAGGCTTAAGAAAAGAAGGATGAGCAGCCTTGGAGGAAATGTGAGCTGAAGCCCAGAGTGTATTTGGTGTGCTCCATGGCAAAGTGTTCCCAAATGATGCTCTACAGACTGGTGCCAGGCAGGCTGCCCAGGGTCCCCCAGGGCTGACTTTTCAAACAAAATAACAATAACAAAAAGGTCCAGGCCCACTCCAGTCGCAAGCAAACGGATGGGACCCAGAATGTGAGTTTTTAACAAGCTCCCCAGGGCATTCTGAGGTGTCATCTAATTTTTGAAAGAGAAACTGCATCCCAGCTTCTGAGCCTGATATTCAGTGGATTCAGCCCAGCTTTCAGGACTTCTATCTCATTTCACTTATTTTCATCTAGCCATGAAGAGGGTGTCCATCTATGTCAGGAGGAGGCAGTAGATACTAGAGATATAAAGGTTGATGAAATAATTCCCTTCCAGAAATGAGCTCAGGCTAATAAGAGAGACAGACATGTCCAGATAACCAGAGGGTCCCAGTATACAGAAGAGGAGACGACTAACTGTCAGGGAGTCAGCAGGAGAATCTGCATTTTATAGCACATTCAATAAATCTTGGTCCAGAGCATTATTCTATAGACAGGCCCTCCACCATGACAGCCTAAGTGTGGCCAGTCCCATCTCAGAAGTCCTTTCACACACTCACTCACTCATTTAGTCTTCTTCCCATTCATTCTTTCATTGATTCAGAAACACCCACCACACACTACACCAGACACTCTGTGTCTTAACAGCGGGGTGGGGAAGGAAACCCCGCCCCAGCAGCATTCACATCCTAAGAGTCTCCTGGAGTGTCTGCTGCAGGCCCAAAGAATACAAAACAAAGTCCTCATCCTCGGTCTCCATCCTCTGTTACAGAGCTCCCATAACAGTGAGAGAAACAGCAAACAAAGAAACAAACAGATCATGTCTACCCAGAGGGCTTTACCTTCAGGGAGCAGAATATAAGAATGATATGAAGCAGTGCTTCATGAACACAAAATAGGTGCATAAAGCCCTAGCCTGTTTGTAACAATTAATCACGTCTCAGTCCTGCAGCTACACTAGTAGAGGGCCACATCCGTACACGTGCACAGCGTGTTTATCTTGGCAACTTCCTGGACAAAGAGAAGGGTTCTGAGGGTACAGTGGAGAAGTGGGTAAGGAGGAATTACCAAGAAAGGAGCTGGCACAAGAGAGAGGAAGGCCGTGTCTTCAGGTGAAGGAAACCGAGGCCTGGAAAGGGGGCTGAAGCCGCCTCCTGCGAGTCTGCTAGGGAACAGCCTCTCTGGACAGAGGCAGCCTGCAGGGGATTCAGCACAGCTCGGGATGAGAAGCACAAATGCAGTCTCACTCTTAACCTGGACCTCGGGCCCCGACACCAGCCTGCCTCTCCCCTTGACCACCGGACGATCATTAGAAACACCCATCCTGATATGCTTGCCTTCTGCCTCTCAACAAAGGGGGGTGAGGTTGGGGGGACAGTTCAGGGGCTGCTCTGGCTCTTTCACCACTAAGCAGGTATGTGACAGCCCTCTAAACAGAGCTCCAGGTCTCCACTGCTCTGCCCATGCCCTCTCCCTTCCCCCGTCTGCTCTGAGTGGTTCTGCTCTCCAAGTCGGAATTTCAGGGCACACCCGACCCAGGAACGATGGCCTTTACTCCCCACCCCAATGCTGGATGTCGTGTATCAGACAGAAAATCCACCTAGTTCATCCCCAGCCCCGAGTCCCCAGACACTGTTTGCCAACCTAAGCAAACGAATCAGGGCTTTAACAGGAACTGGTCAAAGGCTCTCCTTCTCCTCCCCTTCCCCGGGAAGGAACTGTCAAACAGAATCAAGGCAAACGCTCCCGGGAGTCAACAAGCTCTTGAGAATCCACAGTCACAGGTGGTGGCATCTGTGCTTGTCTAACTTCTACCCTGTTAATCTCCTCCTCTTTCTCCTCCCTTCTTAATTTCAACCCCCACTCCAAAAACTTCCCCCAAGTTGGAAAAAGGAGGGTTGCGGGGAGCTCAACAAAGAAATCCCACCATATTGACTCAGAACGGCTGGAGGAAGTGGCGGGAGTTGCCTGGGCTCCGATGCTGTAATGGTCATGATGGGCAGGGGTGGGGGGGTATAGAGACCTAGAAGAGGGGGGCAGTCCTGTTTCTCTTCATTCTCTGCATCAGCTTCCCCACTCTGGGTGAAGACCAGGTTGACCTCACCTAACTGCTTTTCACTAACCCGAGGGCAGCGCAAGGAGAAAAAGCACACAGCCACCACCTGTGTTCCAGATGTGTACACAGCTGCACGGGTACTACTGTGGACCCAGCTGCTGACTGCACACTTCCCACAAGTTGTTGTCTCTAAGGCTCAGACAAGCAGAGAAAAGGATTTGTTCAAAAGTCCAGGTCGTAATTAAAACACAGCCTATCTCTTCTCAATGCCCTGGATGGCGGCCCCCATGGTGACTTCACCCTCTGAATGCTAATGAGACTTCACTCTGGGTTCAGAACCTGGCAGGCTGGCTGTGCCCTGGAAAGCTAAGCCTGATTTCCAGAAACGTCCAACCCTGCTGGGCGCATATAACAACTGCCAACTTTGCCCACCACTAGACATTCACCCACTCCACTCCTGAAGGCTCCGTAAATGATTCTGTACCTCTTTGTTACATCTAATTCCTTCATTTGTAAAATGGAAATAATAGGTTCTAGCCAGTGGAGACATGTCCAGGGCCCAAGCCCTCTGTTAAGAGTTCTCCTTCCTCTACTAAACGTCCTTTGTCCTCCATGGGGCAGACATCGGGGTGGAGCACTAACCAAGGCCACTGTGTCCTCAGGGAGCTCACATTCTCCATCAGGCTGTCAACAAATGACCACGGGAGGCTGTTTAGGGTATGTAGGAGGGGGCCAGCCAGAAGAGCCCCAAACAGCCCTACCCAACTGGCTCGGGCTAGAGGTCACGACATCTTCCTTCTCTTCCTTCCCTCCCTCTCCATTTAGCTGTCTTCTTCTTCCCTCTGGCCCTTTCCTGCTCCCACCACAGGCAGGAGAGCCAAGGCTGACTGAAGCTCCATTCCAGGCCTTGCCTATCTCTCTCCCCGAACAGCCACAGCTCTGAGATGCACAACTGGTAGTTTTGGTGAGGGAGCTGGAGTCGAGTCTGCTGGCTCGGCCACTTCCAGGCAGTCCGTGTGGGTCAGGGCTCATCATGTAACCTCTGGCGGCCTCAGTTTGCTCTGATGGTGATGCCTACACTCCTGGATTACTGGGGATGAAATGCCAGCAGGTCTGAGGACCTGGAGACCCATAAGGAAGGGCACAATTCTTAGTTCTTATAACGGGCCTTGCCTCTGTCTTTGACTTTTTTTTCCCCCCGCCAAAGGTGGCTGTCTGTGCTCGAGTTTCCAAGCTGTGTCCTGAGAGATGGCTTCTTCCTTGACAGCAGGAGTCCTTTTGCTGACTCCTCCCGGCTCTGACATTAGCACGACCTCCTTTTCAAAGTGTGCAGCACTGACCCAAAAGAAGAATAGGGGATGCATGGCTGGCACAGCGGACATGCAGAGAACACGCCTTAGATGAGGCATGTCCTCCCACCACAACGCACTGAGATAATGCAACGGAAATGAGGTATCTTGTATTAGGTGCCATGGAGGGCAGCAAAGAAGAAAATAAAAGGTGACCTGATTCAGGGAAAGGACCAGGACTTGATGTAGGAAGACCTAGGCTCCAGGTTTCTTTTATCAAGAGGCCTCAGAAAAGCCACTGTCTTTTCCTGGGCCTGTTTTCTTATCTTTAACGAGAAAGTACTGCCCTGTATCAGCTGTTACACCAAGTTCTTAGAGGTTGTGGAAGGGGTCAGTCTCTATTCTGCTTGTCTCCTTTTAACCAGAGAAGCCAACTAAATCCTAAATCCAGGTCTCCAGATAGCGTTTCAGCATGACAGGGCCTTACTATGGTAATTCTCCAAACAAGGTATTTTCCAGAAACATACCATTCATAGACATCCATCCATACACATGTGTGTATGTGTGTGTGCATATACATATATATTTTTGCATATCTTTGAATGTTATGGTTCATTCACAAATATAAACACATACATACATATGCACACACCAGCTAAAACCAACAACTCACTCACGTATTTCTTTCTTTCTTCCTATCTGCACAGTATAAATATGTAAGTACTTCCAGAAAGGATTTACATTATATATATATACATACATATATATATATTGTACAAATTTTCAAATATATCTATTTCTAGAAAAGATCTCATTTGAAGATAGCAAAATGCTCCTAAGGTACGTTTGAAATCCATTAGGCTGGATAATTTAACTCACTTCCATTTTCATGATTCACGCGTTTATTATAGTGTTGGAGATCCTACTCTGTAGGTAAGGAGAATGTTTCCAAAGCAGATATGAAGGCTTGCCACCTGAGAAACTCCTAGAGAACATGACCAAGGCGATGAAGACAGAGGTCAGACCGCTGGGAAGCAACAGCACACCCTGCACAGCCGGAGTTAGGGCAGAGAGACGACAATGTTCTCGGATCCTGTGTGGACACCTGGACTTCGGTGCTGGTCATGTGAGCGCAAGACAATCACTCCACATTATAAATATTGGGGTCCTCATCATTAGAATATTTTTCACCCCCAAATTATTTTATTACAAAGAAAAAGAAGCTTATAGAAGATAGAAGAAGAGGAAACTGGTCTTCACTGAATACTTACTTGCTTCCAGGAACTGCAGTATTTCTTATATTCATTCCCTCACTAAATTTGTGTAGCAATAGCAAATAGAACTACTTTATAAACTCACAGAGACTCTCACCAACTCAACTTTGCTCATGAAGCCTCTCTTCCATGAGAATGAGAGACTCTGGAATGGCTGATTCTTAAGTTCTTCCTCATATATTCTCTCTAGCACTCCTTTCACAGGAGAGATAAACAGATCAAGCAGCTAATATGGTGGTCTGAGCTCCTGACAGGTTTCCTGGACATGCCCCTGGCTTCACAGCAGGTTCTGAGACTCTGCTGCCCGCATGCAAATGAAAAGCAAGAGCTAGGAACCAAGTTGATCCCTTCAAGTTACTTGGTTCTTGGGCCCCAAAGTATATGAAAGGATCTGTGTAAGAGGTCTATCCTCTACGGAGTTGTGTTAAGAACAAACAGTATCTGGGAGATGTTCTTAGACCTAACACCACCATGCCCAAGAGTCTACTCTGATTCCAAGATGATTGGGAAACAGGATGATTCTTGCAGGAACCCCAGTCACTGGGGCATTTGTTGGGTCACTGTTTCCAAGGTATAGGCAGAAATGCAGGTCAGTGGGGCTGGACCCAGAAAGACCCAAGAAAGCCCTACCAGAGAGACCGAGTTATAGAAACAGTAAAGACAGGGAGGCAATGTGCTATAATCAGTACTCCACCACTTATTAGCTGGCTATGTGAGCTCGATCAGACCATAGTGGCATTAGAGTACTCATCTATAAAATGGAAATAATCAAGGGGCCTCTGTCAGAGGGGCACAAGAAGAACTAATTGTGTACTCATCTATAAAATGGAAATAATCAAGGGGCCTCTGTCAGAGGGGCACAAGAAGAACTATTAGTGTACTCATCTATAAAATGGAAATAATCAAGGGGCCTCTGTCAGAGGGGCACAAGAAGAACTGATTGAACCGAAACATCAGAACTGCTTAGCACAGTGCTTGGCACGTGGTAAATCTTCAATAAAATGGGAACTATGATGATGAGGAGGAGGATGGAGAAAAAGAGCTGAATATGAAACATGACAGAGAAATTAGCAGGGAAAAATGATGAGTCATAATGTCAGAGACTGGGAGAATCAAGATGAGATAAAGCAGCATGGAACGAGAAGGACCGGAGCAAATAATTTAGGAAGAAGGCCATGGATAATGCAAGAATGTCAGCAGTCAGGTTTTTAGTGGTACTGATTGTAGACTTGGGGGCCAGTCTTGATAACATAACGGAACCAAGGTCTGAGTTCCCACCTGCTTTAATGGCCTCAGGCTAGGGTTTGCATGCCACCTATCCACATAGGATCTGTCTGGATTCACCCAACTAACACTGCTGGCATGGCTTGATGAAATGTCCTCTTGTTCTGTATATCAACGTAAAGTATCAAAGAGGTTAACTCAGGCTTAGTTTTCTTTTCGGTATCAGTACTTTTTCACCCATGAAAGCCCATGGCTCCCTCCAATCTCTCCCACCTCCTGCCACATTATCCTCTAGAAATCAGACACTAGATCCTGTGTTATCCCCACATTTAGTCTCCAGGTTGATGATACAACTTCCCATATACAGGAATATTAGAGAACATGGCAGCCTCATGCAAACCCAAATTTATCCCAGGACAAAGGCTTTGAAACCCATGAAGGCTGAGGAGGATTATAAGGGGAGCCCCCATTATGCCATGCTAGAAGGTTCCAGAACCAAGCTTATGTTTGGAAAGACTGAGATCTTCATTAACCTTGACCCAGAGTACTTCAGACCTCAAAGGGAGCCTCTCAAAGCATCCACACCATAGATAACTAAGTAGAAGGATGGAAAACAAATAAGTACATGAAAAACCCTGATGCCAACTTAAGGCCAACTGACTGTATACTCTTCTTTCTCACCAAAATAAGAAATCAGAGCCATTTCTAGCCTTGGACAGCAGATCACTACAGATGATACTGCCTTTCCACAGTCACTGACAGCACTAGTTTTAATCAAGTCTATGAACTCTTTGGTCTAGAAAGTAGAAGGGAGTCTTTGTATAGTTCTCTAACAAGCGGGCAGTAATCTGCATGGCACTGTTTCCACCCTCTCCACCAGGGGGCAGCATAGCAGCATGCATTAAGTGCCATGTTGACTTGGTAACTGAGGTCATCCAGGCACTGAGACAAAGATTGGCAACATGCCAAAACTGTCTGTCCGGGAAAATCTGCTGCTGGGAGTCTGGGAGACCATGTGGCTAAAAAGAAGGAGAGATGGTGAGAGAGATGAGTATTCAAAAGTATCGGGAACCAAAAGCATGGCTTGTGGCCTTACAAGTAATGACACAAGCAACCTTGTCAGCTGGCTCAAGGTCTCTGTCCTTGAGGCTGAGCCAACACCACCACAATGAGCAACGGAGCCCATGGTCCTGGGGCGGTGGGAACGTCTGCAGGGACAATAGGGGTGGCAAGATCTTCTATAGGAGACCGTCTCAAGACTCTGCAGCGGGAGAAAATGGGAAACAATAAGTGGCTGGCAGAGCCAATCAGAGTCTGTCTCCCCGGGGCTCCTGGGGAGCTGTAAGAAGGACCATACAATGGGATGAGAACTGCTGTGTGTGATGTCTGCAGTCCCAGAGGCTCCGTGAGGCGCTGGCTTCACCGAGGAGTACAGGGTAATACACACAGCTCGTCACTCAGGGCACATGCTGCTGGCAGTGGGCAGCTCTGACCTCAAACGGTGGACTGAGTAGCTGGTTGGCCAAAAAGTGTTTGGGTTTTTCCATACTATCTTACGGAAAAATCCGAATGGCCTTTTTGGCCAACCTGATACTTGTTGTTGTCGTTATTGTTGTCACAATGAATCTGTTCCAGAATCAGCAAAGTTAGCAGGAAGAGCCTGATGTCTGAAGTCTGATAGAACCTGGATTCAAGTCTGGATTCCATCTTTGAGAACTTGAGCAAGCTATAGACTGTTTTGAAGCCTCTGTTTCTTTATCTGTAAAATGAGATCATAACTCTCACAAGATGGTTTTGGAGCTTCAATAAAATAATGTATTTGAAGGATCTGATACATATTAGCTGGTCTCAGTAAGTGGCAGCTATTAACTCTCTTTATTGAAATCAGTTTACCATATCTGCCTGTGTAAGTGTGTGTATAAGATCATTTATTTCAAGACAGCCAACTGAGCCAAAAATAGAACTTCATAAGCATCTCAAGTCTCTGTTCTTCATTATATAATAAACTAAATCAGACTTTAATGAGCCTTTCATATGTTACTGGAGAAGAGACCAACAGACAAATATGGAAGTATAAATACTCAAGAGGAAACAGGGTACATTTCATTCAGGCAACTATGGCTATGGTCTATCCTAACCTAAGGTCAATATTGACATTAACCAACCAGTGTTGACCAACACTCGCGTTCATTGCCCAACACCCAGCATATGTTCAGGAAGTCCATGGCTCCATGTTTCACTGACCAGAGCCAACAGTTGCTATTTGGTTAATGCTGACATTATCTGACAAATAGAACAGATCCTCTCCCCTTATCACTTCACTGCTCGGGGAACCGCTTCTCACTGAGGCTACTGACCACTCTATGGACGCACACTGGGGTGCTGATATTCTTGCCTTGTGCCCCTAACTCACAGACCCCGCCCCCAGAGATCAGATCATTTTCCCCCTCATTTTATAAATGGAAAGAAACTCAGGCCAGAGAAGGAAATGTGACTACCCCTCACCACAAAGAAATTTCAGATGATTGAGAGGACCAGCCAGAGCTTGAGGCTCAGTTAATGATCAAGAAATACATAGGGAACTCTGCTCAATTTTATGTGGCAGACTGGATAGGAAGGGATTTGGTGGGAGAATAGATACATGTATATGTATGGCTGAGACCCGTTACTGTCCACCTGAAACTATCGCAACATTGTTAAGTGGCTATACTCCAATATGAAATTAAACTTTTTTTTTAAATAAATAAATAAAGGAGGTTATTGCATGGCCCAACTAGGGATGGAAATGTGTCCCCCAGGCTCTTCAGTGGGGGCTTCCCTGTTAGTTTGGATGGTAAAGGATCTGTCTGCAATGCAGGAGACCCAGGTTCTATCCCTGGGTCTGGATGATCCCCTGGAGGAGGAAATGCCAACCCACTCTAGTATTTTTGCCTGGAGAATGCATGGTGGGCTACAGTCCATGGGGTCACAAACAGTTGAACACAACTGAGCAACCAAGCACACACACACACACACACACACACACACACAGGCTCTTAAGTAGCATCCTAATGAACTGAATAAGCAGTGTGTGTCAGGGAGTCTCTTGCTTAGAAGCTCTCTTTCCCCTCCCCCTCTTCTTTGCTGAAACCTGGGAACTTGTCTACGAGTCAGGCCATAGAGCAAAAGACTGCGGTAAAAGCATAGATTCCAATAATCCAAGCCAAG
Organism: Bos indicus x Bos taurus; assembly: GCF_003369695.1. NCBI lineage: Eukaryota > Metazoa > Chordata > Mammalia > Artiodactyla > Bovidae > Bos > Bos indicus x Bos taurus. The sequence goes on along the minus strand of NC_040078.1, from coordinate 3,739,114 downwards.
GTGGCACGACTTACATTTCAGACTTTCCATGTTGTCACACAGACATGCAAAAATGGCAAGGAACATAAAACAGACACACAGAACATACATGTTCCCTTTTTAGGGAATTAAAGGTTTCGTTTCCTTTGAAAAATGTCCGTTTTCCTTTCCCTTCATCCTCATTAGCCTCCTGGGACGCTCATAAACATACCAGCAAAGAACAGAGCAGAGGGAATGAGATATTTTTAGCTGATATTCTGGGCAAAGATTCCTATTGTTCCACAAGTTTTGGCTTGACTGGATGGCACGTGGCCAACACAATGTATATGCTTACAAAGAATGTATGTTTCCTGGGCTGTGTGTGTGTGTGTGTGTTAATAGTAAGGAGGACAAGGACATTATTGATGATGCTTTGATGGGAAAGATTCTGAGATCCCAGCAGGGGGCAACACTGAGCTCTTCATCAATCCTGTTTGCTTTTGCCACTATTGCTTTTCATTTGTTACACTGTGCTGTATGTCAATTGCTGGGAGAAATATCAATAATCTCAGATATGCAGATGACACCACCCTTATGGCAGAAAGTGAAGAAGAACTAAAAAGCCTCTTGATGAACATTTCATGCAAAGATGAGCTCGATAAAGGACAGAAATGGTATGGACCTAACAGAAGCAGAAGATATTAAGAAGAGATGGCAAGAATACACAGAAGAACTGTACAAAAAAGTTCTTCACGACCCAGATAATCACAATGGTGTGATCACTGACCTAGAGCCAGACATCCTGGAATGTGAAGTCAAGTGGGCCTTAGAAAGCATCACTACGAACAAAGCTAGTGGAGGTGATGGAATTCCAGTGGAGCTATTCCAAATCCTGAAAGATGATGCTGTGAAAGTGCTGCACTCAATATGCCAGCAAATTTGGAAAACTCAGCAGTGGCCACAGGACTGGAAAGGTCAGTTTTCATTCCAATCCCAAAGAAAGGCAATGCCAAAGAATGCTCAAACTACCGCACAATTGCACTCATCTCACACGCTAGTAAAGTAATGCTCAAAATTCTCCAAGCCAGGCTTCAGCAATATGTGAAGCGTGAACTTCCTGATGTTCAAGCTGGTTTTAGAAAAGGCAGAGGAACCAGAGATCAAATTGCCAACATCCACTGAATCATTGAAAAAGCAAGAGAGTTCCAGAAAAACATCTATTTCTGCTTTATTGACTATGCCAAAGTCTTTGACTGTGTGGATCACAATCAACTGTGGAAAATTCTGAAAGAGATGGGAATACCAGACCACCTGATCTGCCTCTTGAGAAATCTGTATGCAGGTCAGGAAGCGACAGTTAGAACTGGACATGGAACAACAGACTGGTTCCAAATAGGAAAAGGAGTACATCAAGGCTGTATATTGTCACCCTGTTTACTTAACTTCTATGCAGAGTACATCATCAGAAATGCTGGACTGGAAGAAACACAAGCTGGAATCAAGATTTCCAGGAGAAATATCAATAACCTCAGATATGCAGATGACACCACATGGCAGAAAGTGGCAGAAAGTGAAGAGGAACTCAAAAGCCTCTTGATGAAAGTGAAAGTGGAGAGTGAAAAAGTTGGCTTAAAGGTCAACATTCAGAAAACGAAGATCATGGCATCCGGTCCCATCACTTCATGGGAAACAGATGGGGAAACAGTGGAAACAGTGTCAGACTTTATTTTTCTGGGCTCCAAAATCACTACAGATGGTGACTGCAGCCATGAAATTAAAAGACGCTTACTCCTTGGAAGGAAAGTTATGACCAACCTAGATAGCATATTCAAAAGCAGAGACATTACTTTGCCAACAAAGGTCCATCTAGTCAAGGCTATGGTTTTTCCTGTGGTCATGTATGGATGTGAGAGTTGGACTGTGAAGAAGGCTGAGTGCTGAAGAATTGATGCTTTTGAACTGTGGTGTTGGAGAAGACTCTTGAGAGTCCTTTGGACTGCAAGGAGATCCAACCAGTCCATTCTGAAGGAGATCAGCCCTGGGATTACTTTGGAAGGAATGATGCTAAAGCTGAAACTCCAGTACTTTGGCCACCTCATGCAAAGAGTTGACTCATTCGAAAAGACTCTGGGAGTGATTGGGGGCAGGAGGAGAAGGGGACGACAGAGGATGAGATGGCTGGATGGCATTGCTGACTCGATGGACGTGAGTCTGAGTGAACTCCGGGAGTTGGTGATGGACAGGGAGGCCTGGCATGCTGCAATTCATGGGGTCGCAAAGAGTCGGACATGACTGAGCGACTAAACTGAACTGAACTGAACTGATATGTCCCCAAAAAAAGAAGAAGGAAAAGCTATATTGTCACAGTCCAAGAGTACCTCATAATCAACTGATATCAACTGTACTGTATTAGGAACCAGATGTATCCTGAAGATCAGTGATGATGTTCCTAAATCATCTAGTACAGTGACCAGCACACCACAATGCTTAAAACATTTCCAGTCACTATTACTCTCCTTCTGCTCATTCGCAATGCTGCTCCTCAAGAGTGAGCCACTCTTTGGGGAGAGACAAGGAAAGATGCACATTGCCTCACCTTTTGAATAAAAACCCCCAACTGTGGCATAAAAGCCAAAAGGAGCACCGTGTAGGACTTTCCGTTCCCATGTGAGAGGTGAAAAATATCTCCAGATAATTTGAATTTCCAGAATGCCTTTAGCTCAAAGACCTCAAAGCAGGTACAATTTTGTGTAACATCTCAGCTCTGAAGAAAATGTGGGTAGGTCAAGTGTTATTATCTGATTCTATTACCTTCACCACACAGAAACTAGCATCAGAGCAGAGCATGGCGCGTTACACACTGCACCGAAATTCAGCAGTGCTGGAGCCCAGAGTCAGAAAACGAGGTGTTCTGAGCCTCAGCCTCTTTCCCACAATGTTGCATTGCTTTCCTTTCAAGTTAGACTCCACCTGTCTTGAGACCTCCAGGAAGGTTTCAGCAAAGTCTGACCCAATGCAAGTATTAGGAAGAGAAAGAGTTCTTATTTTTACCCTTCAACATTTTACCCTTTGTATCCTTTATCACCCTCCTCACCCACTAAAAACTAGAAGACACCATATCCATTATGAAGGCTACTATCAAAAGTGGAAAAGTAACAATTTGGCAAAGATAAGTTGGAACACTTGTGCATTGTGGGAAGCAAAATGGTTCAGCAGCTACAGAAAAGAGTATGGTATTTCCTAAAAATTTTAAATACTGTTACCATATGATCTAACATTTCTACTTCTAGGTATATACCCAAAATAATTTAAGGCAGAGACTCAGATGTCTGTACATTCATATTCATAGCAGCAGAATTTATAAAGTCGAAAAAGGGAAAGCAATCCACATGTCCATCCACAGATGAATGGATAAGCAAAATGTTGTATATACATTGGAATATACTAGAATATTAGTCAGCCTTAAATGTTATGAAATATTATTTGGTCTTAAAAGGAAGGAAATTCTGACACATACTACAACATAATGAGCATTTTATGCTAAACGAAACTAGCCAGTCACAAAAGGACAAATATTCTATTATTTCACTCATATCAGATAACCTGAATAGTCAAATCCAGAAAGGTAGAAAGTAAAATAGTGGTTGTCTGGGGTTGGAGGAAAGAGGGAATGGTAAGTTATTATTTAATGGGTACAGTGTTTCAGTTTTGCAAGATGAAAGGAGAACTGTGGTTGGATGGTGGTGATGGTTGTACAACAATGTAATACACTTAATGCCACTGAAATGCGCACTTAAAAATGGTTGAGATGGTAAATTTTATCTCATGTGTCTTTTACCACAATTTTTAAAAATTAATTAATTAAAAAGCTATAAGACACATTCATACTCTACCTCTTGTAATTGAGATGACTGTGTTCCTAGTTGAAAATCTCACCTGCTGAGGCTCCCTTGCAGCTAGAAGTGGCCATACGAGGCAGTACATGGGGTTCTATTGGGGGTGAGGTGCAAGTAGGAAGTTTTGGAAAAGCTATTGTCCTCTTGATAAAATGAGACAGCCTCAGGTGACACAGACATTTTGCTCTTTATCCCTTCCCTTATTTCTGTCTGGAACTGAAACACAACATCTGGAGATGAAAGAGCCACCATGATACCAGAAAGATGAAAGCTGCCTGCTAAAGACGCAATACAAGAGAAGTGAAACCTGGGTTCGTGGAAACTTTTGTGAACAGTTGTACCATCCTTGGACTTCCTATTTCTTGATTCTCTTTCAACAAAATAAAATAAAATCCCTTTTTATTTAACCTACTGTAGTCAGGATTCAGTTATATGAAATCAAGTGTTACATGAAGGATTTCCCCAACCCATTCAATGTCTATCTAGGCCAACTCCTCCACTTAAACAGTAGACCTCACCACTTCAGGCTTACTCAAAAGCTACGTCATATATTTTCTCTCTCTGTAAACATTCTAATTTTTTTTTTAATTTCTCCCACACTAGGAAAAATTACCCTTCTCTTGATACTACTTCATCCACCAGGTATGTCCTCATTTATTTGATGATCTTTGTAGAAAAATTCAAAAAGAAATTACTGCTTTCTATCTCCAGTTCCTCTTCTAGTCTCTCTAAAGGCCAATGCAATGAGGCATGTGTTCTACATACTCTTTCTCATTTCCTATAAAGGTCACTGGTGGCCTCTGTATTTCTCAGTCATCATCACACTGAACTCATCAGCAGCATCTGACACCCAGTCCAGGTCTAACTAACCCAGAACAGCATCAACCTCGGAACTTCCATAAGAAACAAGCAAGTGGAACATGGGGAGAAAAACAGAAAGCAAGGAGGAGCAGGAGAGCCTGTGGAGCATCAGCCAGCAAGCCCCCACGCCCAACCACAATATTCATGTGCGAGTCTGGGGTATAATTTTCATCTTGGATGCCTTTCATATGGTTCCACTCCCCAGAGCCAGCTCCATTCAGAGGATTAGAGAAACAGGGACAAACATGAGGAGCTCAAGAACCACAAACATCTATTGAAACAAGATTCCTGGCTTAGACTCACAGTGAGCAGTTCCGTGCACAAGTTATGTGTACAGATGTGAGTGCACACACACACACACTCCCTTATACACACGCATGTAAGGACGCTTACTTATATAAGCATACTATAGCCAAAAGTTAGAAGAAATAATTCATAAATCCCCCCAACGATGGGAATAATGACAAGCTAGGGTGTCCCCAAGCCAGGGGAAGTCTTGAAGGGAACATGAGCTTTTAGGGTTGTCTCTATTCCACTTAAGACACTGAGCTCAGAATCTGTAAGGAAGGATAAGAAGGAGGATGATAATGAAAGAGACCACCACTTCTCCACTTGCAGGGGTCCTCCAGGATCCCAGTCAAAATTTTAAGAACAATTAAAAAAAGTTGAAGACTTGTTCTTCCAAATCAAAATCTAAGGCTAGAGGGTCCTCTTGCCGCTTACAGGAAAAATACCTGCTGTCATCATTGGGTGCCAGGCAGATTACTTCAACTAGGCACAAAGGCAGGGATTTGTTTTTCACTTGGGCAAAGTAGTAGGCAGAGGAGCTTTAGTGACGATACCTCTCAAAAGGCCCATAGACATTGTCCAGGAAGATCGCACTTCTGAAAGAAAGGCAAGAACTATTTTGCACTCAAACGTGAGTGTTTCCTGAGCTCTACTCATTTCTCCACCGTGAGGAAGGCACTTCATGGACCAGCATCAATCTCTATCCCAACTGTACCCAGAAGAGACACACAGGAAGTACATTTGGTAATTATTATTGTCACTGAAACATATTTCTACCTCGACTACTGTCGTGGGCTGAATCCCTCCAAGAACAGGTCAGTAGCTCCATGAAAAAAAAAAAAAAAAAAAAACTTTGCCCAAACTGCAGCCATGGGAGGGGCAGAGAAAAAGAGGGTGGACATATACCACAATGCATCCTCACCAAGCAGAGAACAACATGAAGGCCATGACGAGTATATGGGCACACTTGTGGGGAAATGATGAATTTTGCGGTATTCCTCACAAAGACACACAAGGTCTTCACAACTAGAAAATATTGAAAAGGAAGCTGGGAAGCCCAAATTATAGATCATTCATACCAATAACAAATAATTGTTGAGTGTCTACAATTCTAGCTGCTAATATCAAGGCACTGTTTTAAGTGTTTGAAATATAACAGTGAACAAACAAGTAACACCCCAACCCTTAGAGTTTACATTTGATTGAAAACATACCATCTATTTGATGCCAATCACTCCATTGACATCAAACAGAATGTCAGATGAGTGCAGTAGATTAAAAGGAAGGCATAAAAGAGGATGGGATGTGTCAGGGTGGGGAGTTAAAATTTTCACTGAGTAGCTGATGTTTAAGCCATGATCTGAGGGAGCTGTTAAGCAGCAAGCCCTAACACTCTCTGTGAGAGGTGCATTCGAGGCAGAGAGAACAGCAGGTGCACAGGTCCTGGGGCAGAAGCACAGCCAGCATGCTGAGGAGACAGCATCAAGCTCAGTGTGACTGGATGACATTATGACATTTATGGTGTTGTGTGCATTTCTGAGAGGCAGAGCGGAAAGAGCTGCAATAAGAAAACTATAATTCAAAAAGACACACACACCCTCATATTCACTGCAGTGCTGTTTACAATAGCCAGGACATGGAAGCAACCTAAATGTCCATTACAAATGAACAGATAAACAAGATGTGGCATATGTCTACAATGGAATATTACTCAGCCATTAAAAAGAATGAAATAATGCCATCTGCAGGAACATGGAAGGACCTAGAGATTATCATCCTAAGTGAAGTAAGTCAGAGAAGGACAAATATCGTATGATAACATGTGTGTGGAATCTCAGCTATGACACAAAAGCATATGTCAACAGAACAGAAACAGGCTCACAGACGTGGGGACAGACTTGGGGTTGCCGAGGGCGAGAACGGCAAAAGCGAAGTATTGAATAGTTTGAGTTTGGAGGTCACAGATGCAAATGATCCAATGTAGGACGGATAAACGACAAGGTCCTGCTGTGAAGCACAGGAGACTATATTCAACATCCTGAGATAAACCACAATGGAAACAAGAATGTGAAAAAGAGTAGATGTAAAACGGAGCAACTTAGCTGTGCAGCAGAAATTAACACACACCATAAATCAACTATACCTCAATAAAATTAAAAACAGACTAAAATAAATTTGTAAAAAGCCAGATTGGAGAAGTTAAGGGGCAGAAGCTAGATAGTCCAGAGAGGACCCTGCAGGTGACAGTGGGGACTTTAACTCTTCCTTCAGAAGACAGTGGAGGGTGTTCTGCAGAGAAGTGATGTGCTGGGTGAAGCTCTTTTTTATTCTTTTTATTTATTGAGATGAAATTCACCGAACATATTTCAACAATGGAGGGGCATTCAGTAACTTCACAGTGTTGTACAAGGACCACCTCTCTTTTCAACACATTTCCATGACTACCAAATGAAACTTCTTGCACATTAATCAGTTTTTCCTGTTTTCCCCTACTGCCAAACATGGACAACCACCAATTCTGTTTTGTCTCTATTAATATACCTACTCTTGATATTGCATATATATGGAATCATACAGTAGCTATCCTTTTCTGTATGGCTTCTTCCACCGAGCATATTTACTAGGCTAAGGTTCACCCACTTTGAAGCATGTATCAGCAATTTTTTTACCCTATCTGTTTTCTTGAAACACTCCCTTCACTTGGTGTCCACTTCCCTTTCCTGTTTTTCCATAAAAAGGAAGGCTGAGTAACATTCCAAAGAAGGCTGAGTACGATGGAATATTGAAATCCTTCCTTTTCACGGCTGAGTCATATTCCATTGTACAGATATACCACATTTATTTATCTATTCATCCACTGATGGACACTTGGGCTGTTTCCACCTTTTGGCTACTGGGAATGATGCTGCTAACAAATGTATATCCATGAACTTGGCTGGGTCCCCATTTTCAATTCTCTGGGGTATAAGGATGAAGTTTTAATGGGATCACCATCAGCACTGTGTTGAGAGCTAAAGGGAGGAAAGTCAGTAGGAGGTTCTGAAACACCACAGGTGAGAATATACAGACATTGAGAAAACATGACCTGAGATGGGAGATAAACAGGAAAGTGAAGTGGTCACCAAGTGAAGGGAGCATTTCGAGGAAACAGGTGTGATGAAACCCATCTCATGCTGTTAACAGGTCCAGGAAGGCGAGCACTGAGCGCCGACCACTGGGCTCAGCAGTGTAGAGACGAAGGAAGGCGGATGGCTGGGGCCTCCGTGGGGGTGGGGACGGGGAGACACAGGAGTGAAGAGCTCCTTCAAGGACTTCTGTCAAAGGCACAGGAAAAGGGAATGATAGCTGGAGGGGGATGAAGAGTCAAGGATGGGTTTAATGAGAGTAATTATGAAATGTCTACTAATAAGAACGATGTGTTATGAGGGGGATCTTCAGGATGGATGTGAGAGGTGGCGGAGAAGGGCTGGAGCTGGAGCAATGTCCACAATAAAGGACTCAGGACCCAGCGGCACATGTGGAGTGAGCACTGGCCTTACCCTAGAGCAAGGTAAGCTGCCGGGTGCTGCAGGTAAAATTCTCAGAAAGTCATATTGAAAGAAGCCCAAGTCTGGATCACTCTGGATTGTCTGATCTAATCACAAGGGGAGCCAAGCTCAAGTCAGAACATCACATAAATCAAAGCACTAATATTTGACCATATATGCCAAATAATTGTCCTTTGCCTCAGATCTACCCTTCTTGTGATATTTTTGGGCTAACATCAAAGCCACATCATAAATAGTGGAGCAGCTGGCTCAGGAGTGAGCAGAGAGACTGCATAAAATGAGCCCTGCACCTCCCACAACATGCAAAATATCGAGGCTTAGGAATAGCTTTGAGAGATATTGTTACCATCTCAGGAGAATCTCACCAGAATCCCCACATCTACTGCCAATATGCACAAATAGGAAGTAAGGTGGAATGGATGCTAAAATATCTTTTTACAACATCATTTAAGGGGCAATGATACTGTAGCGGAAAGAGCACTGAAGGCTTGAGTTTGAGACTCACCCCGCCCCCAACCACTTATCTGTGTGACTCAGTCAAGCTAATTAACCTCTCTGAGCCTGAATCTCTCAATCAAAAACTGGGGTTAATGATACCCATATCACCAGTTTTCAGCAGCAAATGAGGGGACATCACTAAAAATAGTTTGTAAAATATTCCACAGTTACCCACACAACCTGGCTTTAGCTGTCTAGCTGTGCTTCACAGGTTTGTTGTTTTTTTTCTTTTTGTGCAACTTTTTTATTTTTTGTCTTTTAATTTTTACAATGTTGTATTGGCTTCTGTCACACAGCAATGTGAATGAGCCACAACTACATACATATACTTTCCCTCTTGAGTCTCACCCTCTCCCCTCTTCCCACCCATCTAGGCATCACAGAGGGCCAGGCTGCGCTCCCTGTGTTATACAGCAACTTCTCACCAGCTATCCCCTTTACAAATGATAGTGTGCACATGTTGAAAAACCAGCTATCCCCTTTACATATGACAGTGTGCACATGTTGAAGATATTTTCTCCATTCTTCCCACTCTCTGCTTCTCTCACTGTGTCCGCAAGTCCATTGGCTACATCTGCATCTCCATTTCTGCCTTACAAATAAGTTCATCAGTACTATTTTCCTAGATCCCATATATATGTGGTAATATATATTTGTTTTTCTCTTTTTTGACTTATTCACTCTGTGTAACAGGCTCTAGGTTCATCCACCTCAATAGAATTGACTCAAATTCATTCTTTTTTTTTTTTTTTAATTTGAAAGCAATTGTAAAGACACTATGACAAGCAACAAGAATGCCCAGAAGGGGAGCCAAAGTCAAAGCACAGGACGGGACGGTGAGAAGTCCCCAACAGCCCGGGTGTATGACCTCTTCAACAAACTAGACTCATTAACTCATCCCTGGCTGAGCCACCAAAGGCTCACCACACGCTGCCCAGAGATGGATGCCCGGTTTCACCCTTCACTCCCACGACCTCCTTAAGCACATTTCAGCCCCTTTGAAGAGTGTGAGATGCTGAAAAGGTGGAGGGGACACTGCATCTGAGCCTGTTTGGAGACAGGCTCCAGAGGGCATCACCCATCCCAGTGCTGAGAGCAGGGCTACGTGGGAGTAGCCAGGTGAGAGCTAGCTTCTCAACGGCCTGTGTGTGCAGCTCTGCATTTCCATCCCCACACTAGAGACCACCAGGTCAGGGCTTTGCAAACTAGTAGAATAAATGAGGGAGCTGCCCCTGTACCAAAGGATATTAGGATTTGGGCCCCACTAGACACCTCCCTGGGTAACCCTTCAGATCAACACGGACCTTTCTGCAATGATATAAATGCCCTGTATCTGTCTGTCCAATGTGGTAGTCAGGAGCCGATTTACATGCTCCTGGAGAAAGAGCATTAAGGTACTTGAAGGTGGGGCAAAAGCACAAATGTGAGGACCCTGCTGTGTTCTTATGCACAGCCTCATGCTATCCTGCAAATACACAGTGCGGCTTCTGTCCTCTCAGCAAACTTTCCCAGCCTCTAAGGGGCAGCTCAAGCTTCATTTCATACCTACCGCCATGGAGTCACCCTTGCCCATTTGGCGCTCTCTATGGCTCTTGTGGTACACTGCAAACGAGAGTTACAGAAGCCCACGGAAGACACAGGAAACCTTCAGCTGGGGACAGTCAAGGAGGTATTTTCCAAAGACATGATGACTTAAAGAGAACCTTAAATAATGAGTCTGAACATGCTGAGTTTCAGAGTCAGACATATCAAATGGGGACTCTAGAGTGAGCACCAGAGAAGGCAATGGCACCCCACTCCAGTACTCTTGCCTGGAAAATCCCATGGATGGAGGAACCTGGTGGGCTGCAGTCCATGGAGTCACACCGAGTTGGACACGACTGAGCGACTCAGCACAGCACAGCACAGAGTGAGCGCAGATGCAGAGACAAAAAACTTCAGGTGAGGGAAACAGGTAGAAAGTAGACTAGCTTACCATGCTGCTGCTGCTAAGTCACTTCAGTCGTGTCCAACTCTGTGCGACCCCACAGACGGCAGCCCACCAGGCTCCCCCGTCCCTGGGACTCTCCAGGCAAGATCACTGGAGTGGGTTGCCATTTCCTTCTCCGATGCAGGAAAGTGAAAAGTGAAAGTGAAGTCACTCAGTCGTGTCCGACTCTTAGTGACCCCATGGATGGCAGCCCACCAGGCTCCTCGGTCCATGGGATTTTCCAGGCAAGAGTACTAGAGTGGGGTGCCATTGCCTTCTCCCTAGCTTACCATATGACCCTGCAATTCCACTGTTGGGCATCCATCTGGAGAAAAACATGATCTGAAAGGATAGATGCACCCCAATGTTCACTGCAGCACTGTTTACAACAGCCAAAACAGAAGCCACTGAAATATCCATTGACAGAGGAATGGGTAAAGAAGATGCGGTCCATGTATACAACGCACTATTACTCAGGCATAAAAAAGAATGAAGTAATGCCATTTGAAGCAACATGGATGGACCTCGAGAGTGTCATACTGAGTGAAGTAAGTCAGACAGAGAAGGAGAAATTTCACGTGACATTCTTTATATGTGGAATCTAAAAAGAAATGATACAAAGGAACTGACAAAACAGAAATAGCCTCACAGATTTAGAGAATGAACTTATGGTTGCCAGGGGGAAGCATGGAGGGAAGGAATAGTTAGGGATCTGGGGAAGGACATGTACACAATGCTAAACTTTAAATGGATAACCACCAGGGAGCTAATGTACAGCACATGGAACTCTGCTCAAGCTGGCGCCTGGAGGGGAGAATGGACACATGTATGGCTGAGCCCCTTGCCGTCCACCTGAAACTACCACAACATTGTTAATCAGCTATACTCCAATATAAAATTTAAAAGTTTATATAAAAAAAGTAAGTAGCTTGATTGCTCGCTGCTTGGCACACAGGAGCATTAAGAGATAAAATAGGAAAGGTGTGTTTCATGCCAGATGTGAGGCTATCTTGAGCCAGATGGAGGGGGCCTTGAATGCTAAGCAGAGTTTGACCTCTATTTCTTAGGAAATGGAGAGTCTCGACACACTTTTGAGCAGAGGCTGATAGCACTATAGGAGGAAAACTAACAGGCCATCATAGACGACAGATGCAAAAGAATCCTGGGGAGGTGGGGACCACAGCCATCACATGCCCCACACCCTTCTGTTTCCCAGGGGTGACTTCTCCCCTTCCAGCAGTTGCAAGCCCAGTGACCCCTGCCATTGCTGAGAGTGGAAGAGCCCCACAGCTGACAGCGTTGGTTGCCTTCCCAACGCCACGTCTCCCTCACTAAAGGGAACCCTGGCCTGCTGGGCAGCAATGTGCCACACTCCAGGGAGGAGCCACAATTGATCAAAACCAGGCAGACCAATCTCTGCCCCTTTGCCAGTGACCAACCTGGGGTTTGGCGTGTGGCCCAGTTATGGCCAAAGAGGTATAAAGGGAAGCCTGCTGGGGGCTTCAGAGAAAGATTTTCCCCCGAGGGAGCAACCAAGGAAGCAAGCTCTAGTCTCAGCCCTTCCCTTCTCACTCTGGGTCCTATCTTGTGAGGATAAGAAGCTATCTTGCAGGCACAGGGTGACAAGCAGGACAATGAAGTCAACATGTAGAGGACAGAGGGTAGGGATCTGGAGAGAGATTGGAGCCATGATAACACAGTAAAAAGGCCAAACCAACACGGAAATGCATCCCTCCCAATTTCTGGTTAATTAAAAAAAAAATCACTTTCCTGTTGATTTATTCCTGATTTGTTCCTGATCATTCATTTTCATGCTATTTGGAGCTTAGTACCTACTAAGTTCTAATGTCACCTGGGGTCTACTCCCAGAGCTGACCTGTGTTTCCTATCACATGCAGATCAAAGTCTGTGGACCCTGCAGGATAGCCCTACAATGGCAGGCAGGAGGGGGGCAGTGGCCAAAACTGAGAAGCAAGGGTCACTAAGGCCAGTGGCTGCCGCCCCCTATCATAAAAAGGAAGAGAACCACACTTTACCCTGCTGCTAGCCAGGCAGAAACACCTGGAAGGCAGAGGATGCGCCAGGGCCCCGGCTGCCCCATCAATGACCACTCAGCTCACCGAACGTCTCAGTGCTGTAAATCGAGTGGAAACATTCCGCCCAGCAGCTCGGCCCGGGGCGTGACGAGCTGGGTGCATTCCCTGCCAGATCCTCACTGCCTATCATGCTTTACGGACACAAAAACAAATTCCACCATATGTTAAAGTTAATTGCAAACATTTGCTGCTGAAGAGAACTCCATTTTTCAAGAGCCCACAGAGATCTGGTTACACCAGTGGCTGAAGCATCAACCAGCCTCCTTCGCTCATCAGAAGAGGCAGGGCCAATGTGTGGGTGGCAACCAAAGTGTGAAAAGAACCCTCACCCACCCATTTCCCCCTCCCATCCAGCCTGTTCCCACCTCCATTGCGCTCAGCAAGTGCACCCCAGGTCCAAGAATGTGCAACCCCCCTTCCCCATCAACACAGACTGCAAACCACTGTGGGGGCGTTGGAAGGACTGGGATGTGGGGGCAGGAAGAGATGATGGCAGGAAGGGGCGGAAGGATGATGGCCTGAGAAGTGGGCTGGCTATATTCCCCTGTCCGGTGAGTGTTGAAATAAGAGGCACAGAGAAACCCAGAAGCCCCCAGGAGGCCCAGAGCAGTCAGGCTGGCTTGTTAGGGGTCTGCCTGGGGATATGAGTGATAGTTATTGATGGCGTGGTTCAGGAAGAGGCTAGTGAGGGTCAACCTGGGGCTGACAAGGCCTTCAGCTGAGCATGCAGCCTGGGGAAGTCCCCAAACAGCATGATAGTTGGGAAGAAGGCAGGACCTAAATCCCCCATGAAGGTTCTTACATGGGCCACAGAGAGGTGTTCGTGAGTCCATCCCTGGCAGCGGGCAGAGGAAGCAGGAGGCCCCTGCACTGCACCCGCATTCCCACCTGTCCCAGGAGGAGCACTCGCGGTTTGGACTTGCACCAGCCCAGCTGGAGACCCGAAGTGGGAGGGGACATAGCACTGACTGCTCTGGCTCAGGTGAGAGCACCCAAGCAGTGTGTGGGGAGCATTCCGTGCACTCCCCATCTGCTGCTGCTGCTGCTGCTAAGTTGCTTCAGTAGTGTCCGACTCTGTGCAGCCCCATAGACAGCAGCCCACCAGCTCCCCAGTCCCTGGGATTCTCCAGGCAAGAACACTGGAGTGGATTGCCATTGCCTTCTCCAATGCATGAAAGTGAAAAATGAAAGTGATGTCGCTCAGTCGTGTCCAACTCTTCTCGACCCCATGGACTGCAGCCCACCAGGCTCCTCCGTCCACGAGAGTTTCCAGGCAAGAGTACTGGAGTGGGGTGCCATTGCCTTCCAAATGTGCTGTGTCTGGCTGACGGAGAACAGTTTTTGAGCAAGCTCTTGGAGGAGGGATGTGTGAAGCCACCACCAGCACTGAATGACCCATCACGTCTAGAGAGCCATCCCCAGGCCTTTCAAGGGTCAGTAGCATGTGTGGTGCAATAAGGGGGGCCTGAGGCACAGCCCAACACCACCCAGCGGCCCCTCCTAAGTAACAGCAAGCTCTGGGATCCTTTGCGTCCATGCAAAGACCGTTCATCCAGCAGGTACAAATGTGTAATTGACAAAGGGGAGGAGTTTGTCAAGTGAGGCAGGTCAACCCATCAGGGTTCCTCTGGAGCTTGTCCACTGAGGCAAACGTCACCTTCTCATCTGGGAAGACGGGTTCATACAATGAGCACCACCTGTTTAGTCTCTTCTAATATGAATGCTGCCCCCACCAAACACATTGCACCTTACATATACTATCTTCTTATTTGTAATAAATATGCATTTATTAAGCACCCATTGGATTGAGTCACTCCATGCTGATTATTTGGGGTCACAAAGAGTCGGACACGACTGAGCGACTGAGCAACAACAAATGCTGATTATTACAAAACACAGGGAAGTCTAACATCTAATTAGAAGTTCGTAACATAAGCATAGGAAAAGCTTACTGGCAATACAGGAGTTTAATAAGATAAGAGTGCAAGAAAACATTCAATGGTGTGCTGACCACAAATCTGGCAGCTTTAGGAGAATACACGGGACCATGGGGCAATGCCCCAAGATGGTACCAAGACAAGAGACAAAAAGCTCTAACACTGTCACACTCACCGAAGCCTCACATGCTCAAGACACTCTTCAAGGCACCAGATGGAGTCGCACCCTGAGTCAGACACGACGATCATTCCTGTCTCACAGATTAGGAAACATTCCCACAGAGAGGTTATGGGAGCATAAGCCCATCCTCACCTGAGTGTGATGTATCCGCCCTGAGTCCTGAGCAGTGCACAGCTGCCTGGGGTCCTGCAATTACTTTATCTCTCTTCTCTACTTTTCAGGTCCAGTTGTGGTCCTGAAATTTGTCCTCTCCTGGCCATGCTCCATCCCTATTCTCAGCACCTCTACACACAAATGTATTTGTACTCTGTCTTCATAATATGAGAACACTTTATACATCTACTTTGGTTTATGTCACTGAACTTGCAACCATCAGCTTATATCTGTCTCCCTCATTGTATTTTGTCCCTAGAAGAATAATATTAATTTTTTTAATCCCCAGGATATAGAGAACTAGCTATGCACAGTATCGTAGGTACTTAACAACTGTCTGTCAGACTGAATTAAAATGAACTTGAATGTAACTGATTTGGGGTTTGGGTTTTTAGGGTACGGAAGTCAGAGTTTATTACTAATTCTCTCTCAGAACTGAGGACTGACCACACTGCCCTAGCTAACCCACCTTCCCAGCGCTGAACTCCAGGGGTGAGTATTTACTGCGGAAATCGGAGGCGGCAGCGGGACTGATGGATGGCCACCACCCTCATAAAGAGCTGTGGGATGCAGTCTCCAGCCACAGCCTCAGGGCTGCTAACTCCCTTGAAACTTTATGGCAGTGTTGCCATGGAGGTCACGGATGTAATGCGCCACGGAGGCAAAAAAAAATGAAATTTCCCTAGAGGTGCAACACTGATGGGAACTCATTCACAGGCAAGAGGAGGAACTCAACCTCTCTGAGCCTCAGTGTCCCTGCCTGTAACATGGGGATGATAACACATCACATAAGGTCTTTGGGAGGACTTAATACAGCAATAGACAGAGCACAGAGGCTAGAGCATAGTGGGCTCTCAGCAACTGATAGCAACTCCCATTTCCTTGCCTGTTCTTAGGAGTTCTCCTATCATTTCATCTTGTGAAAGTGAGGTTTGGGGGGGTCTTATTTCAGTTTTTAATTTACACACACTAGACCAGAGTTTGTGGGACTCTGGAGTAAAGGGTGGAAGGAACCCTATGGTTTCCAATCAACGAGGCTCTTCATTGATCAAACATAGCCAGACTGACATCTGAAACTGCCACCAAGCAGCTACAGGACTCAACTCCTCCCAATCTCAGTCCCAGGCTGGGCCTCCACCAGGCATGTAATTTGCTTCTGGGTCCCCACAGTCACTTGTTTGACTTGGTTGCTAAATACACTAACGGGAGTTATTCAT
The DNA here is from genome assembly GCF_003369695.1 of Bos indicus x Bos taurus. Lineage (NCBI taxonomy): Eukaryota > Metazoa > Chordata > Mammalia > Artiodactyla > Bovidae > Bos > Bos indicus x Bos taurus. The sequence continues at coordinate 3,722,512 of NC_040078.1, read as the reverse complement.
TAGCAAGTGTGAATAATACCCCCCAACCAGCAGCAGTCTAAGCTCTGCTACAGAGCCCAGTGCAACTGCCTACCCAGTGCAACTGCCTATTAGCATTCGTGAGAAATACAGCAGTGAAAGGTTCCAAAGAGCGTCACACTAAACCTGACTAGGGTGAAGAGGTCTACTCATTTTCAGGTGACGTCCAACCACACTGCAGTACCTTCCCTCACATATACCCCGGCCAGAACCTCTTCTCTTCACTCAGTATCGTGCCCCTGACTCATGTCCAGTTCCTCAGCAAAATCCGCTCTTCTTTAATGTAACAAATCCAGATGTCAAACACCCAGTCATCCTTCTCCAGGGAAAGAAGAGGTGCTACGGAGGCAGATACGTCAAATGCTCTAGGATGGGGCGGGGAGGGAGGCAGATGAAAGGGGAGGGAAAAGAGTGAGAATGAAAAAGGACAGCATCCAGGAAAGACAACTGTGCTGCTGTCCCACTGGTTTCTAGAACATTCACGGGCCAGTGTGTGTGTGTGTGTGTGTGTGTTCCTCCCTGTGAGTTTGAACACTAGCCCACTCAGAACAAGAGCAGACTGGGGTGAGGCAAGGAGTCAGCCACAACTGTGTTAGGACTATCACTGAGGTGTTCCAAAGGGGAGCCAGCGCATGAGTGATGGGATGGACAGCCTGAGATGCTGGGAGGAGGGAGAGGGAGGCAGGGGATTGGGTGGGCTGGGGTCATGAGATGGCGTGAGGAGAGAGGAAAAATCTGAACGACGCTCCTTCAGGTCAAGTCATTACACTGCAGTCCTGAGAATGCATCTGCTGACTCTCCTCCCCAGCCTTCAACTCCCTGGTCACAGCCTATCATGGAAAACCCTCTTAGCCTTTTCCTGCCCATCAAGAGGTCCTTAATGCTAGGACAAGCCCCTCTTTTTCTGATAACAAGAGCCGGCTGGGATTTTAAAATCAGCCCCTCGCTGATGAAGAGCTCTTGAAACATAAAAAGATTCCAGCCAGACAGCCCTGCCCAAGAGGCAGCTGCCCCTCCAACCTCACCCTCACAGTCTTTGGCAAAGCCCAGCCCAAGTACGCAGCCTTGGATCCCGAGAAGAATCTGCATGTGTGACCTGATGGATAATCTAAGAGGATGAACAGCCACGGACCCCACATCCTTAAGCTCTAACCCATGGTGAACACAGGACTCAAAACCCTGAGGTGATAGTTACTGTCCGGATTCAGGCTGCTAAAATCACCTCAGACAATGATATTCTACATATATGCAATAAAACACACACACACATTTTTAAGTGTGACTGGTGACAAGCTTCCCTGGCTGAAATACATTCCTCAACTTTTAAGAGAGAGGTTAGAAAAGAGTATATACCCATGGCTGAAGATGGAGGAGGAGGTGTCTGCAGAGAGTACGAGTGAGCATTAGAAGCTGAGAGTAGGGTGCCACAGTGCAACAGCTCTGGGACCTAGATTCCATTGTTTAGGGCAGGAACAGGGACCCCCCAGGAAGGGAGCTGCAGGTGAGTGCTGCAGGTCAGGGCAGTGTGGCCAGTCTGCTGGGGCTGCTGGATCCCCAAGGCAGGGCAGAGCTGAGTGACGAGACATGGGCAACAGGAGGAGGTGGAGTCAAAAAGGCTCTGTGGGTGGCACGTCCGCTCAATGAAGTTGTCTTGGCATCTGCCTACCCCTCCACTCTCTGCCAGGGCTCATGACCAGGGGTACCAGCTTTGAGAAGGCATCTCTGCCAAATCTTCCACCCAGGAAGGGGCATTCCAGGGCCATGGCAGCATCTGGAAGACTGTTCGGGGCCCACAAACAGGGTAACCAGAAATAACAGCATTCATCAGGTCTCCTTCATCTCACACTCCCTCATCACAGGCAAGTGTATGTTCAGATCAGAGACGGATCTAACTCGGGTTGTCACTGCTCTGATGAGTACCTGAAAAACCCAAGACCTCCTTTGCTCCATCAGCCCTTTGTGAGCTTCAGATTCCTGGAATCTGCCCCCTCCATTCACTGTGGCCACAGGCAGGTCTCAGCTTTCTGTTGAAAGAACCCCACCTGCACCCCATGGCACCCCACCCACCTAAAATGCATCCTGCCAGGATGGCAGATCAAGAAGGGCATCTGTTATCTTTCAGGGCAAGAATCCAGCTTCTTCCAATATCCAAGGGTGTACAATTGGGCATGAGGAGGTCTATGAACCCCCAGAAATTGCATGGTTTTGTGTGTAGGTGCTTAATGTGAATTCCTAGGAATAACTACCATAGCTAATATAATGTTAGTTACCGTGCCCTAGTTACTATTCCAAGAGCTTAAACCATAGCAGCTAATTTATCTCCTTACAGAGGAGATACAAACTGCATTTATCCTCCATTTAAAGATGGAGAAAACACAGTTACCAAGAGGCCAAGGTACCATGGTCACAGAACCAACCGATGGTAGAGCCGGGATTCAAACCAGGACATCCGGTTCCAGAGCTCATAAACTACCTTGACATACCGTCTCAATTTAAGTCACCTTCTCAGAGAGGCCCATGACCTCACCACACTTGACCCTCGTAGAGGCATCTATATATCAACATCTAGCACATGGCTATGCCCTATTGAGCTCTGCATGCTGAGAATTAAGAACTGCACCCAGCATCCAGGAGACACACGGCAGCCACTCTGTGGATGAATGGACAGTGACGATCATCCAGGCTCTCCACCAGCAGCTTTCTCCTGCCTTTCAGAGCAGTCTCTTTCTCACATCCTCGCACCTCTTCCTGGCACCTCCATCATGCCAAGCCCTTCATCAAACCTGGGGGTTTCCCTGCCATGGGTGTTCTCACTGCCCACCTGCTTCATCCTCTCTCTGGTCCTCCCTCTGCACCTGTACAGTCTCGCCAGACCTCACTGGTCCATAAACCTGGGGGCCAGCCCCACCACCCGATTCAGGACTACCTCCTGGTGTGGCTGGTGGTCACAGAGAAGGTTGTAGGACTCGACAAAATTCAGCACACAGACCCTCAAGGGACAGTGCACATTAAAAAGCCATGACCCAGAGAAAGCCTGCCTGCTATGCAACAGCAGCCAGGCCAAGAGCTTTCACCAGACCAGAGCAGAGGGCCCTGCAGATGAGGCATAAGTCGACAAAGGAGGTGGCCTCCTCTCTGTTTGGGAGGGCTCCTTCTGGAATTTGGGCTTGAGGAGCTTAGAAGTTAAATGCCCACCACCAGCTGTACATCCTGTGAGCATTCGACGCATTTTCCCTTGCCACTGAGCTCTAGGCCAGAACTCAGATCCTTTCCACTGTGGGTTGCAAACTCCCCAGACCTGTCCAATCATGCTGAAATCAGTTATCCCCTGACAGGGACTCTGCGGTCTGTTTAAAAATAAGCGGGTGTGGCCTCCATTCAGTGGGCAGAAGCCTCGCCCCTGAAAATTAGCGCCAGGGTCAGCAGGCACTGGCCCGGGTCTGCTTCCTGCTCCAGCAAAGCCTTGAAGAAGCACCAGAGGGCCCAGCTCATCACCCTCTTTTTTATATTTCCACACCCTCTTCTTAATATCATCCCTAGGAAGACTTTCAGGGCTTATTCTCTCTCTCGCAGGCTCTTGCAGTGCGAGGGAACTAGAGAGATCTCAGAGAGACGCTGGCATGGACTCCACCCGCAAGGCTGCCCTCCTGTGAGGGGAAGGAGTGTTGACAGTCGATTCATCTCTTCCCTCAACACAAGAAGCTCAGCTGCTTCATGCCTCAGGATCTCCTTTAGTTAAATGGGATCCACACTGCCTCTCCAGACCACATCAGTCACTTGAGTACATTTAACACCCTCCAGAAGCAGGACGGGGCAAACTTATCTTCCAATTAGCATCTCTATAATAATAAAAATAATTCGCAGTATTAGTTCTGACAAATGACCACAGTCCAAGCCTATGCAGCAATGTCTCTCCACACCAATAAACATATCAACTGCCCCAAAGATTCTCAAATGGGGGTTTGCGGGGAGGGCTCGAGTGAGGAGCCATTTACATAACCGCTTTCTGTCCAGTGGTCCCCCTCTCCCCGGGGCGGGCAAGTGCTCGTTTTACTGCCTGGCAACCAGACTGGGACTAAGCTTGCTAAAATATGAGTGTTTTTTTGGCTGGAGTACCAGAGAGCCTGCAGCCCTATGGAGAGAGAAAAATTGAACACACCAGGCCGTGGCTCCAGAAAGGGGAAGAATTAGACTTCACACCGAGCAGGCTGAACCATGGCATTCTTTAGATAATGCTTAACAAACCCCCAAACAAAGGCAGCCAACTTAGCTGCATGTTCGTAAAATGTATTCTCAGCAGATTCGGGCTTATTGAAGCACTGAGTTGCTTTGCAGCCAGGCTCCCCATCTTAAGCTTCCCGTTTTTCTGTGCTCTTCCCCTTGTCTAAATTCCTACAGATTCTGCCAATCAGAATTCCTCACTTCAGGCTCAGAGGGGCTTAGCAACCAAGGTAAATGACGGTGCTTTACAATTTGATCCTAACCCTGAAGAACCCCTGGCCCCCATCCCAAAGCCCCCCACTCTGATGAGCCATCATCCAAGGCCAGTCCCCTCAGTGGTTTGCAGGATGATCACTTAGAGATGAAGGCCGTGGAGTTCTTGGATTCACCTCCACGTCTCAGCATCCCACCTCAAATGACATCTCTCACATTTATTCAGTGCTGTCAACAGACTGTTTATGACCAGGATTGTGAAAGTTCAAACTTGAGGTTACTTTATTTTTGGTGATGCCACTGTCGGTGTTATTTTTAAAGCCACAAATACCATGACTAGCATTTGTGTACCCACAAAGAAAGCTAGCTTAACAAACTAGTAGGCGTGTTTTTTTTGTAGTCCAGCCTGCTTCTTGTTGCTTCCTAGACGTGAGTGTGCATGCTCAGTCGCTCAGTCCTGTCCGACTCTTTGCAACCCCATGGACTATATCCCGCCAGGCTTCTCTGCTCATGGGATTCTTCAGGCAAGCATATTGAAGTGAGTAACCATTTCCTCCAGGAATCTTCCTTACCCAGGGATCGAACCCATGTCTCCTGCTTGGCTGGTGGATTCTTTACCAGAGAGCCAGCTGAGAAACCCCTGATTGCTCAGTGATAAAGAATCCACCTGGCAATGCCGGAGCCACAGGAGATGTGGGTTTGATCCCTGCATCAGGAAGATCCCCTCAAGAAGGAAATGGGAACCCACTCTAGTATTCTTGCTCGGGAAATCCCATGGACAGAGAAGCCTCATGGGCTACAGTCCATGGGGACACAAAAGAGTTGGACACAACTTAGCAATTAAACAACAGCTTTTTGTTGCAGAATGTATGGGGCGAGGGAAAGAGGGCAAAAGATAGGGAAGTAGGCTTATATATGGGATCAAACATGAACATCATCTAACTCTACTGTTACTTAGCATAGCTTTCACCTTTTCCCTCCTCCCCTCCGGGTTATCCTATTTAACCTGTCCTCTAATTCCCCAGGACTTGAGTATTGCTTGGTAGAGAACAAGAATTTAGGATTTAGAGACTAGACTCTGGGGTTCTTATATATGGACTATCTGCAAATTTCATGAGATAAAAGCTTTTACTGCAGGAAAAAGTACCTCTTCATTCCAAGAGATGGAAAGCTGGTCCTGGCGGCTAGAGCCCCGCCAGCAACCCCTGCTAACTAACTCTGGGACCTCAGACAGGATTCTTTCTCAGGGGCCTCCTCCATAAAACAAGAGTAACACCTCTCACTCCAAGGCTTAGGGGTGAATGGGATAAGGAGCAGAAAATACCAATACTTTTAGTGCCTCGGAGAAGGATGTGTTGCCTGGAAAAAAAATGCACAAAAGTTGAAAATTATGTTTTATTCAGTGGACTTGCTGAGGCTTTAAGCCCAGAAAGCAGTCTCTCAGATAGCGCTGAAGGATTGCTCCAAGAAGGTAAGGGAGGGGCCTGGATACATAGGAGCTTTTGCAACAAAACCAGATATTTGGAATATCAAAAGATTATTGTTAACTAAAGAAAAAGTAGATACCTCAAGTTAATGAATTTAGCACTCTTCCTATTTTTTTTTCTTTTTAATATTTATTTATTTGGCTGCACAGGGCCCCAGCTGCAGCACCCAGGATCTTGGTGCTTTGTGGCAGCACGTGGGACCTTTTTATTTTCAGCTGTGGCAAACAGGGTCTTTTAGTTGCAGCCCACAGCTTAACTGTCTAGGGCCATCCTGAATCCCCTCAGAGTGCACAGTTAGGAGCTGCTGCAGTGACTCATGGTTTGATGGCTATAATATCATTTGTTTACTGATTTGGCAGGTGACATTTTTCATCCACAAGTGCAAGATATTAAACTTTATTTAAAAATCTCCAAGATTCTCTAGTTCTTGAATATTCTTGCACGTGGCTTCCCTGAACCCGTATCTCCACTGAAAAGTTGCAGCTGGGAAGCTATACCCAAGCCGAAAAGACAAAGCAGTGCCTCTGAACAGTTTGTGAGCTGAAGTCCACTTGGACTGGTGACCTAAATGTTCGTGGATTCAGACTGCAGATTTAAGAGGTGATCATGGCAAAAATGGAAGCCGGGAAATATGTCAAGCACAGAGCTTAACGACAGAATCCAACTCCATCCCCAAGAGGCAGAAGAGACTCCGGGATTGCCAGAGGTGAGGACCAGGAAGCTTTCAGGCTGACTGCAGACGGAGCAGAAAGCAGGCTTTTTACAGATGATGGCTACACCTGTGTATTGTGCCTTCGGGCGTACGTAGGGACTGTCTGTCAAAGATCACCCTTTCAGGCTCATGAACTCACAGGTAGCAGTATCCACAGGCTGACAAATCCCAAATCCCAGCCTCCGGCTACTTCTCCAAACTCATGTCCAATTGCTATGTGACACCGCCACCTAGATATAAAACACATCTCAATCTTCACAGGGCCGGGCAGAACTTTCCCCCCCCATCTACTCCCGAAATTGTCCACGTGGCAGTGGGGGGGGGGGGGGGTCGGGGGGTGGGGGGAGCGGGCCTCCATCCACCCAGGAGTCATCCTCCACACCGCAAGGGCTAAGTCAGCCAGTCCTGTGAGGTCTCTACATCACATGCAGAGCTCTTTCCTCTCTCACTGTCTCCACTCCTTGCCCTCCTAAACTCTGCCACACAGCAGCCAGAGGGGCTTTCTGAACATGTGAATTAGATCTCACTCCCCTGTGGAAAACCCTCCAAGGACTCCCGAGGGATTTAGAATAAAATCCAAAATCCTTACTCTGACTGACTGAACTTCTAGTCCAATCCTTGCCAGCAGCTCCAGCCTCCACTCTCCCCGCCTTCGCTGCGCTCCAGCCTCACTGCCTTCCTTCTGGCCTCAAGTGGGTCAACTTGTTCCTTACACGGGGCCTTTTCACTGACCGTATTTCACTGTCCAGAACAACCGCCACCTCTGCCTCCTCTTCCTGCTCCTCTTCCACCCCCTCCTCCCCCTCCCTCCTTTCCTGTGTCCTCTTCCCCCTTTCTTTTCCTCCTCCTCCTGCACATGGATGGCTACTTCCGGCAGTCGGATCTCAGCTCCAACAGGCCCCCTAATTACCCAGCCTAAAATACCCACCTGCTCATCTCCTACCTCATTCTACATGGCACTGTTTTTCTTCTTTGCATCTTTGTTCCTGGTGTGTCTCCTCTGGCTCTAATGTAATTCAATGAGCAGAGACATCACATCTGAGTGGCTAGAACAGAGCCTGGCATGTTGCAGGTTCTCAAAACATTTTCAATTGTAGGGCTCGTCTAACCAATAAAATACATGCAAACACACCCTCATGGTCACAGGTTGCTGCTGCTACTAAGTCACTTCAGTCATGTCTGTCTCTGTGCGACCCCATAGACGGCAGCCCACCAGGCTCCCCCGTCCCTGGGATTCTCCAGGCAAGAACACTGGAGTGGGTTGCCATTTCCCTCTCCAATGCATGGTCACAGGTATTTAGGTAGAATTTTTCTCATCATTCTCATTGTCCACAAGATATTGCACATGACAAGCCGATGCTTACTTTATATCTAATATCTCTTTGTTACCATGAGGCAGAAGAAAGAAATAGCTGAATAGTCATTGCCTAGATTGGCAAGAAGTAAGGAAAAGACGCAATTCCTCCATCATGACAAACCACCTCTATCATCCATTTGAACACCAGTAGTTAAAAAGCAGTTTTAAGAGCCAAAGACCTAAGTCTGAATCTGAACCTCTGCCACTCACAACACAGGGGATGCCGAACACCTCACGCCCACTCTGCCCTTCGTCTCTCATCAAGCGGATGACCATCATACCAGCCCTGCCCACCTGAAAACGGTTGTAATAAGGAACAGTGAAGTATGTAAAATCACTCTGCATATTGTACAGTGTAAGCCACAAATGTAGGGACTGTTGCCCTTTATTGAGATAAATGGAATTTTCAATGACTGCAGATCTACCTGATTATTGATTTCATTTGATAGCATTGATCACCTTGGGTCAGTATGTTTGTGTATATGTGTATTTTGGGTCGGAAAAAGAGCTAAAGAAGGGCTTCGAACAATGAATTTTAAAGAACGCATCCCAACAACAAACACCGAAAGCACATTCTGGGAGTCAAAGCTAATATTAAGAGCGCGTGAGCCGGCAGGCAGCGGAGGTCAGAGTTAATTACAGCCGGCGGCATTTTACATGTGCCTACCCAGGCCTCCTCCACTGGGAGCACCACATTGTAAATCTGAGCTGGCTGATATTAGTGAGCACTGATTAGAATATGCCCACAGGGCCTCTTAAACTTTCCTCCTCTTCTAAAGCGTTTGTTTTCAGCAAGATTTATGGGCACCTCTGCTGAGGGTGAGCAGGTCTGCCAACACGGAAGTCCTTCCCTTTACAAAGCCTCAGCTGCACAGAGCTTGCCTCAGCACTGGGTGCGAAGAAAAGCAAGTTCCATCTGGGTGATCTTCCTGCCCACAGAGAAGAGTGTGTGGGAGCCTCGCATAAAGTATTCAGATTTCCGACCAGCCTGCAATGGCCCCCAGAACTAGGAGCCACCAATGGGGGTAAACACCAGTGTCATTTAGGAGAACCAGAGGGTGTAGTCTCTCCACGTGTGCAGTGGGTGACAGGAAAAACGGACGTTGACTTTGCCAAGCTCTGAAAGGTACGAAGTGTTTGATGTTTATAAGAATGTCCTTTAAAACTTAGCCACACACTCAGAGTACTCTTCTTAAAAAGAATAAGTGTGTTTCCCAGGTTGACATGTTCATAAGGGATGCGCAGCAGGATCTCCAGCCAGGATGCAGGGATCCAGGGAGGAAAGTGAAAGCATTCTCATCTTACTTCACAGTTACAGGCCATCCCACCTCTGGAACGAAATCCTTGGACAAGGAAGTTCTGCCAGAACTCCATTCCCTACTTACTGCCCAGGATGGGTGAGTCTGCACCTGTGGGATGAGATTTCTCTGTAAAATGAGATGTGGAGGAGGCGGGGCATTACATTCCTTCCAGTCTAAGCTCTACAACCCTACAATTCTCCTTGTCCCCTCCCATGACACCCATAAGACCATGGACCATTCTGAAAAGAAGTCAGGGATAGCTCTGAGATGCTGCAAGCCTTTTCTGGTTAAGAGCTACTCTGAGTCTCAGGGCTGCTAGGAAGGACAGGCTTCTTGCCCAGAAGACAAGAGAGGTTGACATCTCCAAGGTGAATACACGCTTACAGGCTTCCCTGTGAAGGATTAGCCCACAAGAACCAGCTGCTCGCCATCTCCACCAAGAACCAAATGAAAGGAAGCAGGCTCTGCCTGATGGGCTGGGCTTAGGCTACAAGTAGGGAAGCATTCCTAGCCATGATAGGTTGTGAAACACAGCAACCGGTTACTAAGAGAAGCATCATAAGCCTCTTTCCCAAGCTCCTTCTCTGGCATGATGAGCACTTGTCTGTCTGAGGTGCCTCAGTTGCCTGGGAATGGAAGCAGGAGGAAGGGCAGGGGCTTTATGATATGATAGCCCACCTTTGCCAGCCGTGTGATGCTCCCTGGAGTAGGATAGGGTGTGGACTACCTGTTAATAATTTTAAAAATGACAGTTAAGAAAAACAAACAAACAAAGAAAACAACCCAGGACTTATCCAGACTCAAAGGCTGAGTCCAAGAAGGGGAAAAACCCCTGAGCAGTCACTGTGCAGATGGAGGTGAAGTTGGCAGCAAGGCTGCTGTCTCAAGTCCAGTGGGCTGAGGTTCAAGTCCAGAGGCCTGGATTGACTGCATCCATCACCATTTGCACTATCTCTGTGACTATGGACAAACTACCTAAAACCCCTGAACTTTAATCCCCTCATCTATAAATAATCAATAATTATCATAACTGATTTCAAGTTTCATCAGTAATTTCCACCTTGGAAGGTTCTTGTATCAGATAACTTATGTAAGAGCACCTGTTATATGGACACTCAGTGAATGTGTAAGTGGCAGGCTTCTTTTCCTCCTGGCAGGCTCTGGATCTGTGCAGGAACTGACCCCACTGACCTCAGAGTTCTCACCAGGAAGACAGAAGCCAAGGAAGAGCCAGAGAGGGTCAACCTGAAAGTTCCCTTGCCTCATTTCATGATGGACCCTCAAAAGGTCTAAATTACCCCAACTCTGTATGCCTGGGCATTGAAAGCACACAGCTTCAGAAACCAGAACCTGAGGACTCCCCACCTGGCTTTGTCTTGATCAAATTCCCTTAACCTCTCTGTGCCTCAGTTTCCCCTGATTCAGTAAAGATGTCACAAGACTATCCAGAGTGGAGGGGAGAGTGCCCACCATGCACCAGGCACCAAACTTAACACTTTCCATACTGTCCTTGAATCCTCAAAAATCTTGCAAGTTTATTACTACTGAGTCATTTTGCAGATAAGGACACTGAGGTTTGAAAAAGTACACTGCCTGAGACCACACAGATTAGGTGTGGCACCAAGATTCAAATTCAACCTATCCAGCTCTGAAGACAAGTCCTTTTGCATTTTTAAAATACCTCTAAGAGGTGTTCTGAGTATTTGCAAAATTGTGTCTAGAAATAATTAGGGGAAAGTAAATGATAATATCACACTATAGAGAATATTTGATGCTGGAAGTAAACCAACAATTCTTAAATAGCGCAGTATCCAAGGTGTATCTACCTTAAATCCTCTACCCCCTCCTATTACCCACCTCGGTTGAAATCCAGGAGATAAATACAATGGGGATTAACAGTAAGACTAGGTTAATAGGAAAAATAAATCAAGAATGTCTCACTGTATTTGTCTTGATAATAGGAAGCATTGGAACTTTAAAAATGCAAACTACTAATATTGTCTAAATGATCTCCTATCCACTGCGTAGCCAGCAGCCTCAGGTAGTGTGGGTCGGGCTGCCTTCCATAAAATCCATCTGATCCAGCCTGATTTATTAGACCCTAGAGATGGTTCTGCTGGCAGAATATGATCAGTGACTTAAGAAATCCTCTTCACACACAAAAGAATCCACTTCTCTCTGGGGCTTGAAGCACCGAACTCCTTCTCACTCCACTGCCAGTAGGTAAATTAGAGCATGGACCTCACCGCTCCTTAAAGAGAGAAGCCCAGATTCAGAAAGTAATTTGCCAAAAAGGAGGCAGTGACAAGATTAGGCTGGAACTGGCCCTCGGCATGGGTTTCATCCGTGAACTCTTTTGTTTCTTTGTGTTCTAGAGGTCTGGGAGACTCCAGTTATTTGTCCTGGAAGGGTGAAGCTGGGTCTTTCCACCCAGATCACCCCCAAACTTCTAGTGGCTAACAGTGTCGTTTCATTCAACTCCCAGGCAACATTTCCTACAAGGGCCACACCTGCCTTAAAATACAAGAGTATTTTTTTAAAATACAAGTCTTAAGAATATAAGGGTCTTGTTGAGGATTACTCTATTCCCAACAAACCTATAAAAAGTCAATTAGGGAAAAGTTATCCATGTTCTTGGTTTAGCTAAACAATAACAAACAATAACAACAAACCAACTGCCCACTATATTCCTTAAAAACTCTTTTATTTCAGTTATCTGATGTACAGCCAATTTCCCAAGGATGCTATTATTGTGTCAATCGAGGTCCGCCTGTCCTAAGAATGAACTCCCAGCCAGGGTCCCTTGTTTGGCTGTATAGCCATAGAGCCAGACTGAGTTATTCATTAACTCCCTGTATGAAAACTGAATAATAAAACTGAAGTGTGTTAAACAAATCCAGATGAGGGGGTTTAAATCACCTCCAAGTCACTAGGCTTAAAACCACTGTCATTTCCCCTGGAACAAACACGCTCTACCTTGCTCTAGCACTGTGTTATTAAGTGGAGATAACAATATTTATGCCCATCCCAGGGGGGCCTGGATGGACAGCTCCCCCGGGCTGGACCAGCAGACAGGAAGAACTGACAGGCAGCAGAGGAAACGAGTAGGTGGCCCCCGAATCCTCTTCCAGCTCTGTGACTCCAAAATCTGCGGAGGTGAAGGGCAGAATGGTGTCTTGGGATCAGCAGTGCCTGTCCTGTGTGAGAGCCAGAAACGTGTCTGTGACTGGCCGTGGGAGTCGAAGCTTTCGCCCCTCTGTAACAACCACTTAGCTCTTATTTCTCCCCAGGGATTTATGTGTGAGCTAACAGCAGGCAGCTGCCACCGGGAACTGCAAGGCAACGGGACGTCTGCAAGAGGAAAAGCCCTCCTGGGCCGCTCCTGCAAGCAGCCACAACGCGGTTCAAGATTCCAGCTCTGGTGGGACCCCGTGTCTCCTAGGTTACAGCTGAGGACTGTGTTTTCCTTTATTACAACAGAAAATGTGTGTTCTCCAGGGACTGTTCAAACATCTGTACGAGGTACACCATGTGTGCGTGTGTGTGTGTGCACTCATACACGCTCAGGCAGCAGCAGCAATCATGACCCAGCTCTTCAAATAACCTCTCCAGATACTTAAAATTCACCGGGCCTTATTACTGGCCCAGCAGCCAGTCTGCTACAGATGTGCAGTGGTGCAGTCTCAGAACTCTAATTAAAATAGAGGAAGTGATCTCCTCCTCAAATTTCCTTTAGCTTAAACTCCATAAAAATCACTAGGTAATATCCAATTGGCAGAGCAAATCATAGGAGCTGGCAGCTGGGCTGAGTGGACAGAGCAAACAGACTTCTGGCCCCCCACAGGAGGTGCCTTTGGGAACACCCATGCCAGAGACTCTGGCCTCCTTGCCCTGTGCCTGCATCTAATCTTTTGTGGTAATATTTATGAAGTTATGATTATGCGTCCATCTGGAGTTAGAGGAGGGCTGTGGTTGTGTGTTGTTAGTCACTCAGTCATGTCGGACTCTTTGTGACCTCATGGACTATACAGCCTGCAGGTCCCTCTGACCATGGAATTATTCAGGCAAGAATACTGGAGTGGTAGTCATTCCCTTTTCCAGGGGATCTTCTTCACCCAGGATTGAACCCGGTCTTCCCTCATTGCAGGCAGATTATTTACCGTCTGAACCACAGCCTTAAACACCATAGACCCAAGTGAAGCAACTCAGAAAAAGAAAAACAAGCGTCATATATTAACTCACATGTGTGGAATCTAGAAAAAATGATACTGATGAAGCTATTTGCAGGCCACGAACAGAGATGCAGATGTCGAGAGTGGACTTGTGGACACAGGGTGATGGGAGGGGAAGGTGAGATGAACTGAGAGAGTAGCCCTGACATATACACCCTACAATGTGCAAAATAGAGAGCTAGTGGGATGCCACTGCATGGTACAGGGAGTTCAGCTCCGTGCCCTGTGATGACCTAGAGAGGGATGGCAGGAGAGGGAGGCCACAAGGGAGAGAGAGATGCATACACATGGCTGATTCACACTGTTGTATGGCAGAAACTAACACAGGATTATAAAGCAGCTACTGTTGTCACCAAGTCATGTCTGACTCTTCACGACTCCTTGGACTGTAGTATGCCAGGCTCCGCGGTCCCTCACCATCTCCCGGAGTTTGCCAAAGTTCATGTCCATTGAATTGGTGATGCCAGCAGTTCTGATATTCACATAAGCAAAATGGCACTGTGGGTCAAGTTGTCCCTGGAGTGGGATCCTGAGGCCATTGAGCACGCTAACCATGTTTGGGACCACTGGCCACCCAACCTTGGGCAGAGTCAGATGCAGAGTGCCCCAGGAACTGACTTGGGATGGATCTGAAATTCCTTCTGAATAACTGTCACTGTCTCCCTGGCCTCAAAGCTCACCAACCTCTTTTCCTATTGCTCATTTTATGTGGTTCAATATATAAGAGTGTTCCTGTTTCCAGTGTCCAGAATGTCAGGACCGACAATCCATGAGAATATCGTTAGGCGCACACAATCATAATTTATGCTTAGGCTGGTGACATGCTGCATGGTACAAGCCGTGCTGAGTGCGGGTCAGAGGACTGAACCTGGGTGGAGGACCGATCACTCTGCATCACCTAAATTCTCCTCAGCCTTATAATTTATCTGAAAAAAGAGGACAGCACCTACCCTGCCTGCCTCGCAGGGCTATGGTAGGGATTCAATTTGATAGGGATACTTTGTAGATTCAAAGCCTCTCTTAATAGTCACCACAGGGATCAGCCAGCTCCTATGAAGAGCCTGGTCTCAGCCATTTCAACCCTGGCTGTAGATTAGAATCAGTTGAGGAGCTTTTTGAACCAAGAATTTCCCTGGTGGTCGGTCCAATGGCTAAGACTCTACACTCCCAATACAGGGAGCCAGGGATCCTTGGTCAGAGAACTAGACCCCATATGCAACTAAGAGGTTGCATTCCACAACTAAAGATCCCACGTGCTGCAACAAGATTGAAGATCCTACATTCCACAACTAAGATAAATTAAAAAAAAAAAAAAAAGTACAAGCTCTGCCTGAAGAAGAGTTCTTTAGGAAAAAAACAAACAAAAACAAATCATAGGCCCCATGGCCAGAGATTCCAATTTAATTGTTCCAATATGCAACTGGGGCTTCCCTGGTGGCTCAGGGGTAAAGAATTCACCTGCCAGTACAGAAGACATGGGTTAGATCCCTGGGTCAGGAAGATCCCCTAGAAAAGGAAATGGCAACCCACTCCAGTATGCTTGCCTGGGAAATCCCATGGAAGAGGACCCCAGCGGGTTATAGTCCCTGGGGTCTCAAAAGATTCGGACATGACTTAGCAACTAAATAACAACAAATGGTGTGACTAGGGGTGAAACCCAGCAGGCTGGTGGAATGGAAACTGAAGTAGTTGACACACGTGGGTCTCCCTTGCCATAAACATGTACATACAGTACACCGATCAGATATATCAAGCCCTCGGTTTACATATCAGTTAGATGGGCACCCTGATACCTGCATGTAGCTTCCCCATTCGTTTCAATGATGCTTCAGTTCAGTTCAGTTCAGTCGCTCAGTCGTGTCCAACTCTTTGCGACCCCATGAATTGCAGCACGCCAGGCCTCCCTGTCCATCACCAACTCCTGGAGTTCACTCAGACTCACATCCATCAAGTCAGTGACGCCATCCAGCCATCTCACCCTCTGTCGTCCCCTTCTCCTCCTGCCCCCAATTCCTCCCAGCATCAGAGTCTTTTCCAATGAGTCAACTCTTCGCATGAGGTGGCCAAAGTACTGGAGTTTCAGCTTCAGCATCATTCCTTCCAAAGAAATCCCAGGGCTGATCTCCTTCAGAATGGACTGGTTGGATCTCCTTGCAGTCCAAGGGACTCTCAAGAGTCTTCTCCAACACCACGGTTCAAAAGCATCAATTCTTCGGTGCTCAGCCTTCTTCACAGTCCAACTCTCACATCCATACATAACCACAGGAAAAACCATAGCCTTGACTAGATGGACCTTTGTTGGCAAAGTAATGTCTCTGCTTTTGAATATGCTATCTAGGTTGGTCATAACTTTCCTTCCAAGGACTAAGCGTCTTTTAATTTCATGGCTGCAGTCACCATCTGCAGTGGCTTACTGGATACCTACTATACTCATTTCCTACGGCCACTGCAACAAAGTCACACAAACATATTGGTTTAAAACAGTAGAAATTTATTCTCACATAGTTCTGGAGGCTGGAAGTTCATGAGGCTGAAATGAAGGTGTCAGCAGAGCCAACTCCCTCCAGAAACTCAAGGGAAAAGGATTCTTCCAGCTTCTACTGACGTTCCTTGGTTTATGACTGCATTTCTCCAACCTCTGCCTCTGTCTTCACATCAATTTTGTGTGTGGGGGGGGAGGGCATGTGAGTGTGAGTGATCTCTCTGTCTCTTTCTTATAAGGACACTAGTCATGGCATTTATAGAGCCTGGCGGCTCAGACGGTAAAGCGTCTGCCTGCAATGCAGGAGACCCAGGTTCGATTCCTGGGTCGGGAAGATCCCCTGGAGAAGGAAATGGCAATCCACTCCAGCACTCTTGCCTGGAAAATCCCATGGATGGAGGAGCCTGATAGGCCACAGTCCATGGGTCGCTAAGAGTCGGACATGACTGAGCAACTTCACTTTCACTTTAAACCAAGGTAATGTCCTCATTTCAGATCCTTATCACATGGGGAAAATGAACCTTTCCCCAAATAAGATCACACTGACAAGTTGCAGGGATTAGGACCTAATATCTTTGTGGGGACATCTTCAGCCCACTACACCTAATATAGTCGGATGTTGTGCTAAGCACTGAGAATACAGCAGATAACAAGAGTCTTTTAAAGGAGTGTTAAGAATTACAGACTCTGAGATCTGAAAGACACTTAGAGCAGTGATTCTCAAAGTGTGGTCCCCAGCCCACAGCATCACCTGGGAACTTATTAAAAAGCCACATTCTTGCTCTTTCTTCCCTTCTGAATCAGAAACTCAGGGTGAAATCCAGCAATCTGTGTTTCACCAAGCCTGCTTTAATCAAGTGATTCTGATGCACGATTATGCCTGAGAACCACTGGACTAGAGATTATGGAGTTCCTATATTCTAGACTTCTTTTTCAAATATCTCTGCTAAATTTATAACCAGCTTCTGCCTACATACCACCACTTTATATACCTACCCATTTCATTGCTCACAGTTGAATCAGTGAGAAATGGTTTCAAGTTACTAACACAAGATCTAAGGATTGTTATTACTGTTCCCTAGGCACTCCACATACTGCCAATACACCCCACCTGAGCAATAACTCCAATCTGCACAGCCCAGAGCTTGAGTAACTCTGCAGCCAGCTAATGCTGAATGCCAACCTCTGGTCAACAGTGCTGTCCAAGACACTAGAGAGGACAGAAAGGGCTATAATGCAGAGGTGGTGGCTTTAAGGATGTGACTATCAGAATGGAGAAACTGATCAAAGGTACAGTTCGCATACAAGTAAAGCGGCAGCAGAGTTCTGCCCCTCACTTAGAGATGAAGAGGATTAAAGCAGGCTTGGTAAAACATAGTTTGCTGGACTTCAGCCTGAGATGAAGAGGAGGGTTCAAGGCCTGGGCTTGCCTCCTTCCACATACATGATTTACCAGCTGACTGAATCTGGAGCCATCACTCATCTAGAAAATGAGGCAAGGGAACTGGACGGTGTCTAACCATTTATGGCTTGCAATGGGGCCTCATTATTATTAACAAATAACGATGATGCCTAACCCTGAATGGAACTTGCAGTAAGTGCCATCTTAAACATCTAAGTCCTAATTTCAACCCCACGAGGTCACTTCTGTCACCATCTCTCTCTTATACATGAGGAACTGGTTAGAGAGGTGAAATAATTCTCCCAATATCACACGGCTAGAGTTGGGATTTGAACCTGTACTCTTTTTCTTTCCCTTTTTCAAAAAAAAATTTTTTTTAATAGCAGAACTTTTTAATTTATTTTTTTCCAGTGATAAAGCTTTTATTTCCAAACCAAGAGAAGTCTTTTAAAAGTCCTTAAAAACTTTATAAGCACACATTATAAACAAACGTAAAAGGAATATAGTGGGATATACTGGGCGTAATTTCACTCTTCAAACATAATTACTTTTTTTTTATCTAGTCTTTATTTTTTTTTTTTTACTTTACAATATTGTATTGGTTTTAAACTGAAGCATAATTGCTTTACAGAATTTTGTTGCTTTCTGCCAAACCTCCACATGAATCAGCCATAGGTTAGGGATGAACCTGTACCCAACTCTGCTGTCTGGCTGCTCACAGTAGACTAAGATGGTCCTCACAAAGGCAGTCAACACTTACTTTTGGCTTTGAAAGCCAACATAACCCTACTATAAAAAGGAGGATTTGGCATCATGTTTCTGCAGGATTCTGGACGGTTTCTCTTTTTTTGAAACAAGTGAATCAGAATGAGCACAGCGACTGGGAACATCCATTTCATAGCAGCTTTCCATCATACTTGCCTAATTCTGGAAACACTGTTTTCATTTTAAAAGCTCTGAGAACCACAATGAGAGGTCTGTGTTAAAAGCTGGAAGCCCATCCCGGGGATAGGATTTAGTTTTATACACCAAATAGCAGAAAAGGAAGAAGACGACAGGTTAGACAGGCAAGGTGGTTCTAAAGCCCATTCAGAGCAGAGCCAGCAGCCTCTCTCCTGGAAGGCCACCTGCGCAGCAGGAGCGCCCAGCCTGTAGCCTCAGTCCATACCTACCAGATAACAGGTCTCATTGATCCATACGTTAAAACACACAGTGAGGAAAGTTACCTCCCTTTATTTCTTCTAGATATATAATTATTTATTTGTTCATTCCCTCAAAATGTGTGCAAAGTGCAAACTGTTGGGTTTCAGGGATGAACAAGACCGAGGGAACTCAGAAAAGTAAGTACAACCAGGGATATAGATGACCCTCTACATAGCTCGGTGTCTTGGGATTTACACGCTTTTCACACTCATTGTTAGTATCAAAAAACACTTACTGAATCAAAGCTATATGCAACACATTGACCCAGAAGCCCTTGGGGAAACAAGGGCTTAAAGAAGAGTCCGTTTAACCAGAGTTCCAGTTAGCCAATTTCTATTCAGTTCTATTTTTCATAGGCCATACAGACAGTGCACAATTAATGTTGGACTAGTGTGCAGGAGTCTAAAAGAACTTTACACTCAATATTTGGTCCTCAAAACAACTCTCTGCTAGGAGGCATATTTACTTGTACAAGTCACATCACCGTCTCTCCCCTAGTTGTCTCGTCTGGTAGATAAGAGATGTGGGCTAAAGATCACTAAAACCTTTTCCAGTTCTAAAAGGCTATGATTCTCAACATTACAACTAAGACTCAGAGGAAGTGACCTAAAGAACGACACACACCCAATAATGATCATTAATGACTGCTGAGCATGTGCTGTGGTTAGACACTAAACTAAGTGCTATAGAAGGGTTTTCTTGCTGGTCCTCACCACAGTTTCACCAGTGAAATGACTAATGTTAGACCCCTATTCTATAAATGAGGAAACTGACAGAGTGCTTACATACCCTGTGCAAGGTAACACAGCTAGAAGCAGAGGTCCCAGGTGAAAACACAATCGGGTCTGAAGACAGTGACCAAGTTCCTACACACTCCACTGCAGTGGTCATAATGACACAGAACATCAACTTAGATCTTCTAGTTACAAACCCAGGCTCTTTCGGCTGAACTTGGCAACCCTCTCCGTATTTTTGGGTGGGTATGACGCCAACTGTAGCATTAACTCTGTAAGGCTTGAGAGTAAATTACAAGTAAAGAGTCAGTACTCTAAGTAGAGTCTGTCATACAGAGTGAAGAAGTCAGAAAGGGAAAAATAGTGTATATTTATGCATATATGTGGAATCTAGGAAAATGGTATAGATGAACTTATTTGCAAAGCAGCCATAGAGACACAGATGTAGAGAACAAACACGGATACCAAGGGGGAAAGCGGGGTTGGGATGAACTGGGAGATTGGGGTTGACAAACATACACTGTATGTGTAAAGCAGGTAACTAGCGAGAGCTGACTGTATAGCGCAGCGAACTCTACTCAGTGCTCTGCGGTGACCTCAAAGGAAGGAAATCCAAAAACTGTGGGATATGTGTAGTATTTACTTTGCTGTACAGCAGAAACTAACACAACATTGTAAAGCAACAACAGCCCAATTTTTCAAAAAAAGCGAGTACAACTCGTGATAACTTAATGATCAGTCTCAAAAGGTGCGATGCCCAGGGGAGGTCCTGGCAGTCAGGGTTGACCAACATGCAGGGGAACGAGCACCCTTAGCTCCTGCTGGCAGTAGTGTACAAACCACTTAGACCAGTGATTGCCCTTCTGGGACTCTAACCTGAGTAAAAGTCTTTACTTTCAACCCTTCAGCAGTTAAGCCCTTGAGTATCTAATAAAAGATATGGTCCTTCTCCCCTCAAAAATCAAATGCCCTTGAATGTTTGCATGCAATTACAGAGGATGCATGGATGTCAATCTGAAACCTATCTGTGAGTTTCAGCTCTGAATCGCTGAAGAGAAAAAAGAAACCAATCATGTCCAACACCCGGATAATATGATACATAATTCAATCTAATATGCAGTCGTTTAAACAATGCCGGACATGTGAAAGAACTTTCAATGACACGGGAAAGTGTTCACAATAAACTGTCAAATGTGAAAGCAGACTCTAAAATAATGTTATAATATGATCCGTACAAAAATACATAGGCAGAAGGAAAAAGAAACCATGGGAGATGGGAAGCTAGAATCCAAACATTTATAGCGATTTCCAGATGAGTGAGATGGTAGATGATTTTAGTTTCTTCTTTTTAGTGTTTTATGTGTTCCAAATTCTTTATAATAGATATGAAGCCCTTTTATAATAAGATATAAAGATTTTCTAAAAAGAATAATCTAATGATATCACCTAAACAAGCTTGATGTTTCATTTTTTCCCTACTGCCAGATAAAAGCTCCCAGCCCTCCTAAAGACAAGCACATCCCTGTCAGAACCAAAATCAGAAGTCAATCTGAGAACTTAGTTCCTGCTTCTCTATTCTTTGGCCACTGAATAAAGCTTGTGCTGTGTTGAAAAAAAAAAAAAAATCAGTGGATAATATTCAATTCCACCTGCTGCTGCTGCTGCTGCTAAGTCGCTTCAGTCGTGTCTGACTCTGTGCAACCCCAGAAATGGCAGCCCACCAGGCTCCCCCGTCCCTGGGATTCTCCAGGCAAGAACACTGGAGTGGGTTGCCATTTCCTTCTCCAATGCATGAGAGTGAAAAGTGAAAGTGAAGTCATTCAGTTGTGTCCGACTCTTAGCGACCCCATGGACTGCAGCCTACCAGGCTCCTCCGTCCATGGGATTTTCCAGGCAAGAGTACTGGAGTGGGGTGCCATTGCCTTCTCTGAAATTCCACCTACGTGTATGTAAAAATGGAGATTCTTTTTTCCTCGAGAGAGTGTGAAACACTGGATATTAAACCTATAAATGGAAAGACAAGCGGTCCCAGCTCTTTAAGGCAAGGACTCTCCTAGTGATAGTTCTCAGATACATGCCCAGGAGAAGACTCCCTCCCCAGAGGTAGATGCGAGGAGAGCCGGGATCAGAAAGCTCACGTTACTGATAGGAACGAGTCCAACAGACCGTCCTGAAATCTGTACACCAAGTCTGGGCACCATCCTGAACAACAGCAGAAAATACTGTATATTTATTTTTCTCTCCATCTATATATTTCTTTAGCCAGAAAAGGCTGATTAGAAATAGTTGAAACCTTGGAAGAACTGACTGAAATCCAGTTTAGCAATCCCACTCAAACTATACACATAAATATAAACTGATAAAATCGAACTTGCTTGTGACTTCTTTCAAACTGCTTAAATACAAACACACACAAACACATGGGACAAACATTTGAAAAATATAGCCTCTTATCTTTATTTATAATTAGCTCCAAAATATCTTTTCTAATGAGATCTGAGGAAGCAATCAGATGCTCTACG
This sequence comes from Bos indicus x Bos taurus, assembly GCF_003369695.1. Classification (NCBI taxonomy): domain Eukaryota; kingdom Metazoa; phylum Chordata; class Mammalia; order Artiodactyla; family Bovidae; genus Bos; species Bos indicus x Bos taurus. The sequence goes on along the minus strand of NC_040078.1, from coordinate 3,700,628 downwards.
TTGCCATCAAAAGTACATCTTTTCCCTTCTAAAACAGATTTGATCACATCACTGCTGCTGCTGCGAAATCGCGTCAGTCGTGTCCGACTCTGTGCGACCCCACAGACGGCAGCCCACCAGGCTCCCCCGTCCCTGGGATTCTCCAGACAAGAATACTGGAGTGGATTGCCATTTCCTTCTCCAATGCAGGAAAGTGAAAAGTGAAAATGAAGTCGTTCAGTCGTGTCCGACTCTCAGCGACCCCATGGACTGCAGCCTACCAGGCTCCTCCGTTCATGGGATTGTCCAGGCAAGAGTACTGGAGTGGGTGTCATTGCCTTCTCCCACCGTACTGCTGACAATCCCACACCAGAGCCCCATATTCAAGTTTAGCCCGTAAAAACCTCCATCCCAGCCTCTTATACCACCCTGACTAAGCCCTGTGCCCTGTGACCTGTGGGGTTTGCCAGTCCTTGAGAACACTCTGTCCCCTATTGCTTACACTCTTCCCCTTTGCTGAATGCTATTTCCCAACCTCCTTCTGTCAAATTTTGTCCATCTCTGGACAAAAATAACCATGAAACAGAGAGTATCAAACTTGCATAGGATGTTCCTCAGCTATAGCAGAATCTTGGTGCGAAAGCAGAGGAGGTAGTATTTGGTACAGTATTTGACTGCAGAAAGGGCCTGACAACGAACAGGAGTCAAACAGATGAGGAAAAAGTACGAAGGACAGCACAGACAGGGAAGAGAGTAGGCAAGGCACGGAGATGCATACCAGAGAACCACAAGTCAGGAGGGAGAGGCAGGAGAGGAAACTGGGAAGGTCCTGTAGGGCATGCTAGAGGTACCATCTCAAAGGAGAGGTGCCAGCATACTCTGAATATGCAAACGTTGTGCCCTGTCAAGCACCGTAATGTGTGTGTGGGGGCGGGGGGCTGTGCTCAGCAGAGAGAAGAAGCCTATTCTTAGCCAGCCAGCTCCAGACATCACCTTGACTGTTAAGCCTTCTTCACTGCCTCCATTCAGAGTTAACTGCTTCTTCCCCACGTGCTTTAGAGCATTCTCTTTATATCTCGAAGGAAGGATAAATGGCAGATGTGTGCTACCCACCACAAAGTTACTAAATCAGATATTGTACAGTGGGGTCCAGGTCTTGGATATTTTTCCTTCTGACACATGCTCCTCCTTATATGAAGGACAGACGTCTCAAAGAACAGGGCTCCCTGAACTGGCTGGTATCACAGGCAATGTATCGTCACACCTTTATTTTGTTGTGCGATGTTTCTAAAGAATGTGTATTTCCTTTCCATTATGGTGTGGGTTTCAGAAAATCTATGGGGTTTGACTTTGTGTGATTTAGGAGGATAAGCCCACGTTTAGTGTGTGTTAACCAAAGGGTTTTTACACACACAACAAGCTCCATGGGTGATTCGGATGTACATAGATTCACAAACCCTAAGAGGTGCCCAGTTAATTCTCTGTGTGTCTATCTCCCCCATCAGACCATATCTAAGATGATCTCTACACCCCAGTATCCAGCACAGTGTTTGCAACACCCATCCCTACTCACTTAGACCCTCCCCACTTCTGCCCTTGGGTCTTCCCACGTATTAGAAATCTCTTTCCTTCAGAGACTTTTTAAAAAGTCTTTTCTCTATCCCAGTTGCACACTCTCAGAATCCCCAAAGAACCTTTGAAAACTCAGATGTTCAAGCCACACCCCCAGAGATCCTGGTATAATGGGTCTGGACAAGACCTGGGCATCTAAAGCTTCCCAAGGATGGAATGTTGTGTCTTTTATCACAGCAGGCAAACACAGAGCTGAAAGCAACTCCAAGTGATGCTGCTGCTGCTGCTGCTAAGTCGCTTCAGTCGTGTCCGACTCTGCGAGACCCCATAGACGGCAGCCCACCAGGCTCCCCCGTCCCTGGGATTCTCCAGGCAAGAACACTGGAGTGGGTTGCCATTTCCTTCTCCAATGCATGAAAGTGAAAAGTGAAAGTGAAGTCGCTCAGTCATGTCCAACTCTTAGCGACCCCATGGACTGCAGCCCACCAGGCTCCTCCATCCATGGGATTCTCCAGGCAAGAGTACTGGAGTGGGGTGCCATTGCCTTCTCCTCCAAGTGATGCTAAAATGGTCTAAAGTCTCTGAATCTCCTCAGTTTGCACAGAAGGAGCAGAATATTCACCATGGAAAAGCAAGATGGTGGACAATGGCCTCTACCTTCTCAACAGAGACAGTGGGGTTCTGGATGAGCTAGTAGCTAGATGCTGGTCAAAACAGAAATAGATTCTCAGGAGACTCCAGGCCCCAACTTCAGGCTCTTATTATGTCCTTCAAACTTGTGCCCCAAATGATCCTTTCTGAGATCTTCTAAAGCCAGTCTCAGGGCACCCCATGAAGCCAGAGAGAAGGTTCAGCCTGCTCTGCCACCTCCAAGCCCCAGAATCAGCGGAACTGAGTCCGATTAACAACATAAATATTTATAGCTGTGCAAACTCAGGTGTATCATTCAACTTCTCAAAACCTGATTCCTCATCTGTGAAATTCTTCCATCTGTAAAACAGGGATAATAAAAACCCAACCCACAGCACTGAGCTGTAGGGAGGCTTCACATGTAACAATGCTTGGCAAGTGTCTATCCCATTGTAAAAAAATCAATTCCTGTTTCTTGAGCCAGGAAAGCAAAAATACATGACATATAGACAATCTGAAGTGGTCCTTGAAGAAGTAACTTTACAGAACTGGGGAGAGTTCAACTTGAGATAAGAGTTGACACTGCAAATGTCCCAGGGAAGCACCTCCTTGAGTTCAGGTACTGAAGCCCTAGGCCTGCCTCCTTTCCTTCCCTGGGAGTGTGCATGCACCTTGGTGGATGCAGGCTCCTCCCTGGCATGGCTGCTTTGTACAGAGCCAGCTGGGGAGATGAGAGCTGATTTATGGCCAGGGAGGACCTCCATCACTTGAAGACTGAAGTGACTCTGGAGGCTCAAGTGCAACTTTCAGCTGAAAGGCATGTGACCCAGGGGCTGAGGCTGCTGTCAGCGGGGTCAAAGGGAGGAATTCTGCACAGTCAGCCAAAGGGCTCCAAATAGACAGCAGGGCGTCTGTGGTGCTGCAGGCAGGGGCTCCAACACATACAGTCTGAAGGCTTGGCTGCAGGGGTCCAATGGGCTGGGAGTGACATTCCAAGTGCCATTCTGCGCTTTGGTGGCTGACCTCTGGCCAGAGCGAGGCAGCTGGTCTGGGTGAAATGCTGCCACGCCAGCTGAGATCACCTTTCCTCACCATGCTCCAGAGGAAAGCCTGGCAACACTTTGGGCTATGAATCCCCACGAGGTCCAGCTGTTCCGGAAATGGCAGGCTCCAAGGCCCACAGAAGAGACTGTAACTTTTGGGAAACACCAAATTAATCAACAATAATGAGTCTAGCAAATTGCCATACATAATAGTGGCCAGCCATTAACAATGAAGAAAAGAGGGACTGCAAAATCGAAGAAGGTACCTGTTTTGTAAGGCTGATGTAGTAAAGTGATGCCAGCACTCTGATTTCAGCTATGTGAACTGTGTCTGCACATGGGAAGTGGATATCGGGCATCTATTCTCTGCTGAGCTCATTACAAGAATAATTATAACTAATCCCTACAACACCAAGAGATTTTAACTTTTGCATTTGGTAGATGAAAAAATAAGTAAGATTCAAAGAGGCTGAATAACCTGCTCAAGGGTAGCACGTTTCAGACTCAAGATTTTTAACAAGCCAGTGTCCTGGTATATCTCAACGCCAGACACCCTGTCCTTCTTTCCCTTTAGTTATCTGTTCTCTGACCAGAATGCGGTAATGGACATTCACATATCCATGTGAATTTTAGCCATTATTTCTTTCTGGGCATTTAAGAGTGAAATGTAAAGGTGACTTCACTTGTTAATGGATCCCAGTCTTCAAAGAGCAGCTGGAGGAGGCATCTGCCAAACAGGGTGTCTGGTACCTGCTCATCCTTGCGGTCCTAGCTGCCTGGCTATCTGGGGATCAGGCAGGGAGTCCACCAAAGTCCTCTGACTTCCTGCCTAGCTGTTGGCCATGGGGCCCTGCTCTCCACCATGGAAAGCCCTTAATACCACAGGATGGAAGGTATTCTCTGCCTGAAAGATATCATTATTGAATAAAAGGGGAGGGAAAACAGACAAAGGGCACCAAAGCCTAAACAAATAACATCAGCATGAAATCTTTAATGAATGCCTCATCCAAGGCGATCCACTGAAATCCAGACGGTTTAGTAAAAGATGCCTTAAACCCAGTTTATACTGCAAATCAGCCATGAAGAAAAATCAACACCAAGTTAATCCCCATTTAATAATTCAGTTTCAGAATGTTAAAACATATTTCTCTTTGAGCTCCTGCACGTATGACTGATAACAGGACAACCAAGAAACACACTGGAGAAAAAAAAAGTATTCCTTTCGGAACTATACTATTAGTAGCTTCCAAGAGGTGGCAGTTAGCTCTTCCCGACTCCTGACTTCATCTCCCAAATCCTTTCTTTTCTCCCTTAGACTTCCTCCTAGGCAGGGTAATTTTAAATCCTGCTTAAGGGGCCTGACCTTGACCAAGCATGATTGTCAGATCACTGGTTCAGGCATCAAGGACAGGCTGCCCGAGAACCTTCTGTGGGACAAAGGCCATTGGATCAAAAGCCTCTTGATGTGGGGCCCTGTAGGGAGAATCAGCCACATGGAGATCCTGATTCCCAAAGGCCTGCTGAGCCTGATACTAACCGGTGGGAACAAGCCAGCCTCCTCACCAAGCCAACCTTCCAAACCCATCCTATTCTCAGCTGGCATCCTGAGTTCCCACCAAATCATTCTGAGCTCAACATTGACCGGAACCTGCTGTCAACTAAAATGTACTTAGTCACAACCTTAGGCCTGATGCAGGACTGTCTTAACTCTCTCACTGACCTTCTGGAAAGGATTTTTCTCATCACTGATGTTCAGACAGCTTCCAGGTTTTCCTCTAGACATGCAAGAAAGTGCCCAACACAACCTCTTTCCCCATCAGAAACTTGACCGGACCTCAATTAAGTCCTCTTCTCCACTCCCCCCGGCCTCCATCATTTCTAAATAAAGAGAAAAATGCCAGGGTGGAAGCAGTTCTCATAAGCAGAGCCGCACTTTCTCCTTTACTCGCGCTGAAAATAGGAAGCCCCACAGTAAGGTCCACAACTGACCAAAAGCAGCCCCAGCTTCTCCCTGCTATTCCCTGTTTCCTCTCCCATGACAGCTCCCCGGTGCCTCTGTGGTGCCTGCAAATGCACAGAAGAGAAATTAAAAGCAAATTTGCATCACCTTTGCGCAGTGCAAGAGCGCTCAGTTTTAATTTGCATTTTATTTGCACAGCACTTGCATATAATATTGTAGAAATGCCCAGAACACTCCCTCCCCCACCCACCCCACCTGCTTCTCTGCATCCACAAATCCCAGGATGCCTGTGGACGCGGGCAAATTACAGAGGGACCTGCATCTTGGAGAATTAAACCAGAGAGACTTCTGAGTGGTATCTAAAGGGGAGGGAATCTAAGGGTCAGGAGTTTGATGGCTGTAGATTCTGGACCCTCAAATAAGTGAGAGCCCCATTCTGTATTTTCCTTACATATGAAATCATGGTAAATTCTCCTCATTGTGCAAATATGCCTGATGCTGACTCCAAGCTGCCAACTTTCAGGACCAGCTTAACACAATCCCAAACCTGGTGAGAAGCTGTGGGGCAGCTACCTCGTGCCATCTGTGGAAACCCCCGATGGGCCACTTAATATCCCTTTCCCTTTAACAAGTGACATTTCTATGACTCCAGTTCTATTGGGTGTTACACCCACCTGCCAGTCATCCCACCTGTCACCTATGGAGCTGAATACTGCAATCCCAGGGGACTCACATATACATACATACATACATACATACATACACACACACACACACACACACACACACACACTAGCCTGAGTCCAAGACACATTCCCCCCAAACATACACTCTTCTGCAAATGCAATACTTTAACACTCTGTGATTTCTGTAAGACCTGAAGTTTATGTAAAGCAGGCACACACAGGGGACAAGAAGGAGGTATCAGGGACTTTTCTGGTGGTCCAGTGGCTAAAACTCCATGCTCCCAATACAGGGGGCCTGGGTTCTATCCCTGGTCAGGAAACTAGATCCCACATGCCACAAGTAAGAGTTCCCAATGAAAGTATTAGTCTCTCACTTATGACTGACACTGTGAGACCCCATGGGCTGTAGCCCACTAGGCTCCTCTGTCCATGGAATTCTCCAGGACAGAAGAAGAGTACTGAAGAATACGGAGACAGAATACTGAAGTGGGTTGCATTCCCTTCTCCAGGGGAAGAGCTCCCGTGCTGCAACTAATGATTCCGTGTGCCACAACTAAGACCTGGCACAGCCAAATAAACAAATGCTAATATAAATAAAGAAAATTTTAAAAATAAAATTCTGAAATTTATTTTTTTTAAAGCAGCCAGGAGCCACATCTCTTCATGTAACCATTCTCTGTTTCCTTAGCACCCAAGTACTGCCCTCCTCCCAGTTTACACAGACAGGCAGCTTCCAACCTGATGGAATTCAGCGTCAAAAGAAAAAAAGGTGGGAACGCTTTGCTAAATATGCTCCCCTAGTGTCAAAACTGACAGCCAGGTTCCAAGAGGTACTTGAAGAAGAAAACAAAATTAGGAGGAAAAGCAGTGGGATAGTGAAGACAGAGAGGACCAAGAAAGAAAGAACACAGATTAAATCAGTTCTTTCTCTTTCTCCTTTGTTTTCAACTGTTGCCAAGTTATTTATCTCTGGAAAGCCACTTGCTTTTTTTTTTTTTTTATTTTATTATTTAACTTTACAATATTGTATTGGTTTTGCCATGTATCAACATGAATCCGCCACAGGTGTACACGTGTTCCCCATCCTGAACCCTCCTCCCTCCTCCCTCCCCATACCATCCCTCTGGGTCGTCCCAGTGCACCAGCCCCAAGCATCCAGTATCGTGCATCGAACCTGGACTGGCGACTCATTTCATATATGATATTATACATGTTTCAATGCCATTCTCCCAAATCATTCCACCCTCTCCCTCTCCCACAGAGTCCAAAAGACTGTTCTATACATCAATGTCTCTTTTACTGTCTCATATACAGGGTTATTGCTACCATCATTCTAGATTCCATATATATGCATTAGTATACAGTATTGGTGTTTTTCTTTCTGGCTTACTTCACTCTGTATAATAGGCTCCAGCCACTTGCTTTTTTAAGGTGAAGTATTTCTTTGTAGGATGACTTCTTTCACTGGGTTCCACTTAAGTTTATGGCTCTCAGGGAAGGGGAAAAATACCAAATCATAGAAGGCTGGGGTACAAAGGGGTCTTCAGACCATGAACCGTCTTATTTTATAGAAGAGGAAACTGCAAGGCCCACAGTGTACTGGACCACAGTTAAGTGACTTCTCCAAGGCTACACAGACAGTCTGACGGTGGAGACAAGAGGAAACCCTCAAGTCCCTGCCTCCTGTCCCGCCACACTGCAGCACTGAAGGAAGAGAACGTTCTGAGATGTCCACAACGCTGATTCCTTTCTCCTCACTCCCTGACTACCCTTGACAGTGAGATGTCCACAATGCTGATTCCTTTCCTCCTCATTCCCTGACTACCCTTAACAGCGATACTGCTCATCCTTGCCTTCAATGTCCTCTGCTGCCCAACAAACATATCTGTGCCACGTTGCTTTTTACCTTACCTGGGTGCCATGAAGACTGATGAGGCAGTAATTCCTACTGAATTTGTGGCAAAGGCATTTTTACAAAATCACTGCCCACTGAGTTGCCTAGTGATTCTAGGATAATCATCTCTATGATTTCTCCTCCTTAGACAAAAGTGCTGGGGGAAGTTTCTCTCTCCAGATGCCCAGGGAGGCAGCCATTTGCTAGCTATTGAGTCCCATGTAACTCAGCACACTTGCTTTTCCCCCTGGCTTCCAGGATGTTCAGAACTGAGTTTCACAGGTTCACCTGAATGAACTCCTCTGAGCCTTTCTTTTGGAACACCTCTTGCTCCGCACCACCCTTCTCCCTCTTTCATTCTTATTTCAATCATTTTATTGTGTCTTTGTTATCTTAGTTCAGACTCTATAACAAATACCATAGACTGAGTGACCTAAACCATAAACATTTATTTCCTAAGTTCTGGAGGCTGAGACATCCAAGATCAAGGTGCTGGCAGATCTGACTTTTGGTGATAGCTTGCTCCCTGGTTTACAGATGGAGCCTTCTTGCTTTGTCCTCAAGAGAGCCCAGGTCTCCTCATTTTCTTAGAAGGGCACTAATTCCACCATGAGGGTCCCCACCCTCATGACCTTATCTAATACGAATTACCTCCCAAAGTCTCTATCTACAAATATTATCACATGGGAGATTAGGGTTAAACATATAACTGTCCCTTCCTCTCAAATTCATTCAGTCCATAGCATCTGATATTATTATAAATTGCCTCAAATCATCTTTGGAAGGGTATCTTATAAATAATAATACTGAAATTCTCAAGCTTTGAGGAGAAAGATAATATGTAATTTTCATATGTCTTAGGCTAAAACCATTAATACAGAGCTGGTGAGAACATTTCTTTTGTGCTAAGACTACAATTACCAGACAGACAGAGAACTCCAACATGCTCCCAAATGTGAAGGTAAATCCAGGACAGGCTCCCTGTGCATCCATCTTTACATGGGCATTTATCCACACATGCTTATCTCCTTTATGGCTCACCAGTGGCATCTGACTTACTCCAAATGTGCTGGGGGCTGGGAACACTTTGTGGTTGGCTGACCTTGTACCCACTCTGGAGCTTTGGGTTATTCATGGATCCTCGTCAAAATTTACAAAAACACAAGACAGATGAGAAGGGGGAAACACATTCCTCAGCTGGAAGAGTGGCCAAGTAACCACAAACTGCTGGCCCTCCTGGGATCCTGCTGGTCACGGACTTGGCTTCGGCAGCCCACTGACTTGTTCCTCCAGACAGCACCTACGCCCACGCCTTCTTCTTCCCTCCAACCACCAGCCCTCCGGGTCCCAAGGAGGGAAAGCATGATGGAAAGCAGACAAGTATCAGATAGGAATGTAAGGAGCCAAGGTAAGATTGAGAAGGAAGCCACTTCCTCCACACTCAATGCCTTGCCAGGTTCTGAGACCCCTCTGCCTAATAGCCTTGGTTCAAGCTTTGGAACTCAGGGTGGATTTTTCAAGGCAGAAGCTACAAAGCATAAAACTTTCCATGTCTTCTACACAGGATGTCCTGTCTAGTATCTCTGTGGGATTATCCCAGATCAGATATTGTTTTCTTAAAATGCACAGCCTCCACCCAAAGTGTAAAGACTCTGGGCCTGGAGGGGGAGCCACAGGCAGACACTCTGTCACATACTGGTCAGCAGCTCAGGTCTGGAGATGGTTAGAATTGAGGTGGTAAAGCCAGGCTCCACTCTTTCCTAACTAGGTCGCTCTGGGAAATTTACTCAACCTTTCCCTGCTTCATTTCCTCATCTGTAAAATTTCGTGAGACAAGAGATAAGGTACAGTGTGTAAGACAAGGACTGATCAGCCAAGAGCCACAGCACATGGAAAGTCAGGACAGCCCTTTTGCCCCGATGTGCACTCAAAGAAGCGAACTTTCTCACTGCCCAACTGCTGCCTGGACCTGTGCCCCAGCTGTGTGCACATGTGCTCAGTCACGTCAGTCATGTTCGACTCTTCAAGACGCCATGGACTGCAGCCCCCCAGGCTCCTCTGTCCATGGGATTTTCCAGACAAGAATACTGGAGTGGGTTGCCATTTCCTTCTCCAGTGGACCCTCCCAACCCAGAGATTGAACCTGTGTATTCTGCACCACAGGTGAATTCTTTACCCATTGAGCCCCCTGGGAAGCCTATATCCCAGCTACACACAATAAATATTCACTCCACTCAACACCACTTCACTTTGAGATTGAGTAAAATTTCTCCCTCATTAACGTTGGGCTTCACCACAGGACTTGTCTGGCCAATGGAATGTGAGCAAATGTGCACACGTGGTTTGACTGCTATCATCCTCCATGAGAAGGTGGCTCATGACTGATGATCCGAAGAGAATGCAGACAAGACCTGAGCCCAACCTGACACCTGGAGCTGAGTCCAAGTGGCCCACAGCCCGAAAAAGACTGCCCCTGTCAACCCAGAGCCCCATGAGTGAGAAAAGTAAATGCTTGAGTTTTTAAGTCCCTGAGGCTCAGGATGCTTTGTTATGCTGTGTTCCTGTGGCAATAGCTAACCAATACACTCTCAAAAAGCTAAATGTGATCATCTGCTTGTTCTTTCTCCATTTATTTACATCACATGGTGACAGCACCTTCCCAAGTGCGGTCAGCACAGATGGTCTCTGAAGCTCACTGCCAGCCTGCGGGTCTCTCAACACCATCGCACACCCAGGATACAACCCCTGATACTGCCCAGAGATATGGCAGCCGGAGGTGGCTGCCTTAACCAGACTTTCCAGCATCACAGGATTTTTCACTCCAGTCCTTACTGGAAGCCCACCCTCCTCCTTCTCTACCCCCTGCCCGGGCAGCACATAGAGTGAAGTGGTCAGCAGGAGCTGGGGCTCAGGCCTGAGCTGCTGGCAGCTACACTCACTGTGTCCTCCCGGGCAGAAGACAGATGCTGTGTCTGTGCATGTGGGCAGTAGTAATGACAGCTCCCTGTGGCTTCATGCAAGGGAATCAGGCGGTGCAGGCAAGGCAGGCCAAGCTTCCCTTCCCGTTCCAGAAATGACAGTGAAACAAATGGCAGGAAATTCATTCTGCTGACCAACACAGGAAGCAATGCCAGGGCACAGCTCTGGAAGTGGAGGGAAAGCCAGAGGAAAGATAATAGGGAGCAAGAGACAAAGAAAGTGAGAGAGGAACTCTAACTCTTGTGTGAACATCAATCTCTATTAATTCATTGGTTCTCATAACTCTGTCCATCCAAACCTCACCAAATCTAGTTCCAAAAAGGCTTAAATCTGGCAGATATCTGCTGTTCAGAAAGCTGGGCTGCCATTCCACAAGAATTTTGGATAGCTCAGGTGCCAGATAGAAATGTAAAAGGGGTGGGGGAAGGGCTGGTATGAACAAGCCCAAGACCATCGTACAACTTGAGACAGTCATTAGCCACAAACACGCCTGTCCCAGAGACAGAAAAAAGAACACTAGCAGGACTTCTATCCCCAGGCCATGCTACACCCAGAAGGAATTCTAGGTGATGTGCAGTGCAGTGTGTATGTGTCAGTCGTGTCTGACTCTTTGCAATCCACGGACTGTAGCCAGCCAGGCTCTTGTGTCTATGTACACAGTGTGGACACACTTAATACAGATGCTGGTGAGTTAGTCGGTGCTTCACTTGCAACCTCCAGATCCTTAGGACAGATCCTTCTGACTCTGCAACTAGGCAGAGTTGTGCTAGGTCAGCTGGTCTTGGCACTTTGCACACACCTCCAGGGAATTTCCACCCAGAGGAGCCTGCCCCATGCATGGAAGGACCTAGAAGACATACAATGAGTTAACAGCAGGCACCTCATTCTGCCATCAACGTTTGGACTCACATCTTAAGTGAAAATAGTCTCTGAGCAACAGCGCGTGTAAAACTTCAACTTTCAGAGAAAGACAGTGAAGACCACTAACCACGGTTAAGGAATGCTACTTTCCCCTTCCTCCCTAATAGAGGTCGAGATACGGAACTATTGCTGGAGGCCAAGTAGTCAGAGAAGGCCTTCTGGAACCTGTTTGCCAGTGTGAGAGGAAAAGAAAGAAAGGAATCAACGGTGGGAGAAATAGTTCTGAGGAAAACACCAGTAGGCATATTAATAAAGGAAGGATCAGTCCAGGTGTGAGACTGACGCATCTAACACACCCTCAGTGCAGGCAGCCAGGCCAGTGGCCACTGGCAGATTCTCAGTGGGCCCCAGAGAGCCCCGGGTCAGCCCCCTGCGAATCCGTGCCCAGGAGGAGAGCCGGAATACCCAGGACACCCAGAGAACACCCAGGACACCCAGAGAGCCCCGGGTCAGCCCTCTGCGAGCCCGTGCCCAGGAGGACAGCCAGGAACACCCAGGACACCCGGAGAGCCCCGAGTCAGCCCTCTGCGAACCCATGCCTGGGAGGACAGCCGGGAACACCCAGGACGCCCGGCACTCAAGTCACATGGCCAAATCACTCCAGCTCTACTAGTCTCTGGCTCCTCACCGCAAATGAAAGTGATGTGAGTTGCGGCATGAAACAAATGAAACCGTTTTTAATGCAAGAAAGCTCCAGACACATTTTGGATATGATCTTTACGTGTGACATTGCAAAGTGTTCAGCAGAAATTGAAGACAGCAAGGTGTCTAAGGTAAAGCAATAGGAAAGACACTGGATCTCTTTAATATAATTTTTTAAAACTGTACTGGGCACCTACTTAGTAATTCACCCTTTCTGAAAAGTTTTATTACTTAATCCTAGTAACAATTCTACTAAATAGAGAGTACACTCCCTACTTCACAGGTAAGAAAAATTGAGGCATAAAAAGGTTAAGTGACTCAGATAAAATCACATAGCTAATAAGGAACAGTGTGGGCTTGGTCTCCCAGACCTGCCACTTGGACTCTGGTGCTATGTTCTGCAGCTCTTGTCCATGTGTGACGGTGACTTTTATAGCACCTATCACTTAGAGCAGAGTCTGTCTCTATGCGTACACTTAACAATCTCCGTCACAGAAGATGCTCAAGCCGTAATGGTCATTTCTGGAGGGGTGAACTGCTCATCCTGAAAGCACCTCCCAGGTCAGCATATGGGACCTGACACCACCCTGGATTATCGCGGCCTCCCCCTCTGTTTTCTTGACATGGATATTATTATAGATGATGCTAAGAGAGGTTTACGGGTGTCTCATGTTCTCCCCTTGGTCCCCTTTGGAAAGAGGAGCTGCTTATGGAAAAACCTCCCTTTCCGCCCTGAGTCAAGGCATTCCTTGGGTGACTGGAGGGGAGCCCCCTCCCCACCCCATAGCCATTTGGAAGTGATTACCACCGAGATACCCTGACAGAGTGAATGATGCTGAGGGCTTGCTCCTGGATGCTGAGCGGAGAGCTCGCCGCACGTCCCCACCCCCAGCCCTTGGCACACACTGCTACAGAGAGCCTCGAATCCCACTTGGATGCCGATTTCCAAGGCTTGCTTTCCACTCTCTGATACATGGGATCAACTTTAATAACAAAAACCTGGCAGGGACGGCATCGCTGCCCAGCAAGAGCTCCCAGTGGCAAAACCAAGGAAGTCCTGGTAGGGGGCTGGAGGGCAGACTGTCAGCTCATTCGTTACCTCTCAGCCCGAGATGCAAGGGCAACTTGTGACCTTCTCTCAGGCCCTCTGCCTTGGATCTAACAACAGCAACAATGGTCTGCATGGTGCCTTCTTCCCTTCTTCCTGGAGGAATCCTCCCTTCCACCCACCACCTCCAGTCAAGTTCCACCCAATCCTCCCTGGAAGTTCATCTGCTACAAACTCTCAGAGTAATTTGCACTCCCTTCATGGCTCTAAGAAGCTTCCCCAGGGAGGAATCAAAACTGCTGGGGATCTGACATGGCCAGGTGCTCAAGGAGACGAGTGAACCATCTACCTTCCCCATGATCCATGAAAACCATCACTTCTTCGTATCTGGAGCTACAAGCTTGCTGTCGAGCTGGTCTTGTCAAACCACATCACAGCATTCACCTCTGCAAAAGTCACTGTATATTAAGGCCCAGAGAGAAGACATAGCCCATCTTGCTGCCTCAATGAGAAAAAAAAAAAAAGAAACAGAAGTGAGAAAAACACTTGTCTACCTACACTAAATGGTCATCTCTCAAAGTTGTGTCATTAGATGTTCACAACAATCTCATGGCACATTCTCTCTGTTTCACAAATAAGCAAAAGCCTCAGGAATACAGAACGCTGCCCAAAGCTCTCCTGCCAGTAAGTGGCTGTTATCAGATGAACCCAGGTCTGGTGACTAAAGGCTGTTGCTCTCTGGATTCTTGACCCTTTCGGTGGTCTGACAGTTCCTGGATGGCAGGGCCCTTGACACCCCAGCAATCTGTCCTAGCTTTATGCAGCAGAAACTGAAACCTCATCACAGATAGGTGATGATGATACTAGCTCTCCTTCCCAGACTCGATCTCTTGCTACTCCTCATTTTCTGTTCCTGCCATCCAAGCTTTCTTCCTGGATGGGAAGAGTTAGCAGGCTTCAAGTCATAAAATAAACGAGCAGGGCAAGGGGATAAGAAGCACCTCAAATGCCTGTTCCTTTTACTTCTTACTCAACAGAAAGTCACAAGATGGAGCATTTCAAACTCAAAACTGCCACCATCAAAATCCACAGGATACTCAAGACGGAGCAGTAATTCAAAGAGAGTCATTGAAGGTACCTGGACATCATCTCACCCCTACGGGAACTGGAGATAAAGCAGATCAGCATCTGTACAAAAGGAGCAATTAGCAGAGGGGCCCTGCACCCAACAGGAGAGAGGTGCAGATGTGGCCCACACACCTTCCCTCTCCCACCTTTCCTTCTCTTTGTCCCTGTATTTTTAATCTTTCCTTATCTTAGCAGATGATTTGGGGAGTCATGCAGTCAGCATGGGTCACTGAGATCAACTGGAAAGTAATTACTGCTCAACTGCAGAACCTAGAGTTGGGAGAGCTCAGAGCATTTCATTTGTGCAGACTTAGGTACTCGGCAATACAGAGGGGATGCTATGTGGGTAAGGACTTGGGAAAGAATATTATATTTGATTATGACTCCTAGAATAATCTTGGGTAAATCTGATCACCCACAGGACAGGGAAAGAACTTTCTATACAAAATCTGCCATCATGACAGTATTTGCTATATGAAGATAAAAGTGTTAGTCACTCACTTGTGTCTGACTCTTTGCGACCCTATGGACTGCAGCCTGCCAGGCTCCTCTGTCCATGGAATTCTCCAGGGAAAAATACTGGAGAGGATAGCCATTCTCTTCTCTAGAGGATCTTCTTTACCCAGGGATTGAATCCAGGTCTACCACATTGCAGGCAGATTCTTTACCATCTAAGCCACCAGGGAAGCCAAGTTTTGCTATAATGTCCCCCAAATCTGGAAGTCTCTATTCTGACTTCCCCATGTCCTCTAATATTCAAAGAGCTTAAAATTTATCTGAAATCTCCTCCACAAATGTAGTGGAATCCCAGGAACTAAGCATTTCAATCACCAGGATTCACTTTTTTTTTTTTCCTTTCCCCTGGGTCCCCCTGAATGCCTGGCAGGAATTAGAGAGGACAGACTAAAACTGCATCTATTATTCTGAGTTCTACAATATGCCCGGCACATAGGCCTGAAGTGATAAGTACTTTATCAGGTTCATAAACAAATGAAAAGAATCTCCAGTGTAAAAACAGTCTCAGGTCCAGTCATGATTAAACCACATTCCCAGTCATATGGATTTGTGTAGCAAGAAAGTAAGCGAAAGTCACTCAGTCATGTCCAACTCTTTGCAACCCCATGGACACAATCCATGGAATTCTCCAGGCCAGAGTACTGGAGTGGGTAGCCTTTCCCTTTCCAGGGGATCTTCCCAACCCGGGGATTGGACCCAGGTCTCTTGCATTGCAGGCAGATTCTTTACCAGCTGAGTCACAAGGGAGGCCCAAGAATACCGGAGTGGGTAACCTATCCCTTCTCCAGGGGATCTTCCCAACCCAGGAATTGAACCGGGGTCTCCTGCATGGCAGGCGGTTCCAACTGAGCTATCAAAAAAGCCCTTTATGGCAAGAAATCTCCACTCAACTGGATTCTGAAACCGATGGATTCCCAAGACCATTCTGCTTCGACCTAAGAGATGGCAGGACAGGAGTAGCCTATCCCTCTGAACTCCGGGTACCATGACTGACAGATGTGAAAGTTCACAGGCTGGCTCTTATCTACTTCATGTCCCTGAAGTCACTGCACAGACATGCCTGAAGAGAGAAAATATATTTGGGTGCCACACTGAAGGGCCATGCACTGCAAAACTTAGAGACCATCAACTTCTTTTCCAGCATTGTCATCACAGGTTAAGGGCTGTTACCTTGGGCTGGGAAAGTTCTTACCTATAGACCTGCACTACTGGAGAAGGATAAAGGTATGCTTGACCCAGAGACTCCTGGGAAAGGGAGTTCTTCATTTTGGGGCTCCATCTGCACAAAGACAATCAAGCTCTTTCAAAGAAGACGGAGGCAACTGTTACTATAAGCTTCTGGAGATTTCCAGAGGGCACAGTATGTGGCATGCCATTCATGAGGCTGGGAAGCTCCCCAAAAGCCTTTAAGATGAACTCATAATCTCAAAATGACCCACAAAAGGCCTCCTAGTCCCATATCATGGGCATTCAGGCAAGTGGTTCTGGGCTACCCACTCTGCCACTATAACTTGAGGCTACCATATTACATCCCCTATATCACCTAATCAACCAAGACAATGAGAATTGTCTGTTTTTATGGTTTTGATGTTTTCCTTTGTTTTCTAAATGCCTAGACTCTATTTCAGTAGTTCAAGACAAAAGTACTGGTATATCTCCCTTATTAATATTCTAATGTGCTTTGAGGTTGAAAACTTGGGCCATGAGGACAGAGGAGAGTTATTGCTATTTATTAGATTATGCAAAACAGCAGAATGATACGCTAGATAGAGCACAGTCTGGGAAATCACAAGCTTACAGGCACTGAGTCCAGCTTTGTCCCAGATTTGCGGCTGCTCAGAGAAAGACTTCATTGCATTGCTGCCTTGAATTTTTCCATATATCTAATAAGTATGCTTATTGTAGAAGATTAAGGATATCTGCTTATAAATTCTTTGACTCTCTTCCTATCAAGAGCTGGGACTATATCTTCTCACCGTGGATCTGCGTGGGCACTGTAACAGTGACAGTGACAATGGAAGTCTTGCTGTGCCAGTTTCTGGGCCCAGATTTGAAGACTGGTGGTTCTACTTCCTGTCTCTTGGATCATTCACTCTTGGAAGCCAGCCACTATGCTGTAAGGAAGCCCAAGCAACCCTGTGCAGAGAGGCCCACATGGAGAGGAACCAGGGCCCCTAGCCAACAGCCCCAGCTGAGCTCCTAGGCAAGAGCCAGAACCAAACTGCCAGCCACATGTTTAAGCCACCTCAAAAACAGGTCCTCTGTCTCCAGCTGAGCTACTCCAGCCAACACTGCCTCCAATAGCAACAAGCCATCCTTGCTGAGCCCTCCTAAATCGCAGGTTCATTAGCAAAATAAAAGGCTGCTGTTTCAAGCCTCTAACTTTTGGTGTGCTCTGCTATGCAGCCATAAATAATGGGAACTTATATTCAGACTTCTAAGTGGAGAAAAGGGGACTGAACAAAATATAGAGGAATTACCTTTCAGTGATTGCTCTCTATCTCAAAGAGGCTACATACCAGGAAATAAAAGGTCTCCAGAAGGAGTAACCTTCTAGTCACAGCCTTGTATCCCCATCACTGGCAGAGGATGAGTCATGCTCAACTTATGCCCATTGGAGACAGGATAGAAGCCACAGCAAGTTTATACCAACAGGACCAGCATAATGTATGGGGCCAGTGATAGAATAAAAATGCAAGACCCTCTATATGAAAATTATAATTATAGAAACTTATTAAGAATCTCAAAATGGGACAGCAAAGAATTAAGCTAAATGTGGGGCCCTTCTGAGACCAGGGCTCTGTGCGACTGCATGGGTTTCTCATCCATAAAGCCAGCCCTGCATCCCAGCTGAATGGCCTTCTTGGTTGACATCACAGGCACATGTATCTTAAACTCTAGAAAGCCACCTCCTCTGCGCCTTATGCTCATACTTTCATTTAGAAAAATCCAGACAAAACTGGAATCCAGACAAAAACAAAAGACAAAAATCCAGACAAAAACAAAAAGCAGAAGAAGTCGCCTGGTGTCAGAAAGCATCTTAGAAATGAGTAACCAACTTCATACCTGGGCAAACACACATATCCTCCCGTTTTTGTTATTGTTGGGCTAGGTAATAGAGAAGAGTTTTTAGGACTATTTACAAAAGTGTGGGAAGGATTTAAGGAAAGCAACCAAGGATGGCACAGCAGACCACGGCAGGGAGCTTCAGGGAGCTGGTCCACCTCAAAGCTCAGGGATTGAGTGAGGAGGAGCAGTTACAGGCCCCCAAGAAAGCTGTGTGGAAAAGACATCTGACAGCAGCTAAAGCTTTGGTCAAAGGACAAAGCTAGCATGTCAGGACTGCACAGGAACGGGGCCAGGGGAATAAATAGCCAGCCTCATCCTCCTTCTACCCCAGCTCTCCTAGCATCATCTCTTCCTGGTCAAACCCAAGAGACGTCAGAGTTCAGCTGAGTCCACAGAGGCACAGCACACAAGTCAGTCTCACGGGAACATATGTGAGAGCCAAGTCTTATTTGTTAGGAAGCTGGGAAAGCCTTCTTTAGAAAACCTCAACATTTTGCCCTTTTAATTTTTTCATCTAAGATACAAGCCCAGTGTCACTGGAAGTATCTTTTGGTTGCCATCTCCTCAGCTGCCCTCAGAAGCCAGGGCTGGACTGAGCAGTGAGGGGTTAAGATGAACTGGCTGGGGCCAGCCCTCAGCCCACAGCCACAGAGGGAGAGTTAACAGCAAACAGAGAGAGGCCATGAAGCCAGCGCCTAAGCGAGGCAGCAAACATCTCCACAAGCTGACACCTCCTTGAGAAATAAATGCCGTCTCAGCCGTTTGTGTGGGAGATGTCGGGAGCCGGGAGCCAGGGACAGGGCCGGGGGTGGGGGGCAGAGAAGGGGGACAGGGTGGGGGGAGAGTCACCACATGCTTTTTTCTGAGCTTCAGGACATACCATCAGCTTGGCCCTTGGAGGCCAAAGCAGTGAGCGTGGCCAAAAGGGTACAGGGCTTCGTTGACTCAGCCTCTAAAAATCAAACGCCCAAGGCTGCTTCAAAATAGACTCAAGCAACCTTGTTTCTATGTTTGCACTTAAGCACTGGGTACCTCTGGGTCAAAAACAAAGACCATGGCCTCTGGCCCCATCACTTCATGGTAAATAGATGGGGAAACAATGGAAGCAGTGAAAGACTCTATTTTCTTGGGCTCCAAAATCACTGTGGATGGTGACTGCAGCCACAAAATTAAAAGATGCATTTCTCCTTGGAGGAAAAGCAATGACAAACCTAGACAGTATATTGAAAAGCAGAGACATTACTTGGCTGAAAAGGTCCATGTAGTCAAAGCTATGGTTTTTCCAGTAGTCATATACAGACGTGAGAGCTGGACAATAAAATTGGCTGATCGCCAAAGAACTGATGCCTTCAAACTGTGGTGCTGGAGAAGACTCCCGAGAGTTCCTTGGACAGCAAGGAGATGAAACCAGTCAATCTTAAAGGAAATCAACCCTGGATATTCATTGGAAGGACTGATGCTGATGCTGAAGCTGAAGCTCCAAGACTTTAGCCACCTGATGTGAACAGTCGACTCGCTGTAAAAGACCCTGATGCTGGGAAAGATCAAAGGCAGGAGGAGAAGGAGATGACAGAGGATGAGCTGGTTGAATGGCACCACCAACTCAAGGGACATGAGTTTGAGCAAACTCTGGGAGCTGGTGAGGGACAGGGAAGCTTGGCATGCTTCAGTCCATGGGGTTGCAAACAGTTCAGACACGGCTGAGCGACTGAACAAGAACAATAACCTCTAGGTCAGTGTAGCATTTTCCTAAGTCACTTTCTCCTAATTTGATGATCCACCAAGAGAAAGAATACAGTAACCTCAAGGTCAGGGAACAGACTGGTCCCCTTCTAGCTAGTCCTATGTCCTGTTTTCCTTCCTTGCCTCTCAGCTTCTCTTTCTCTTTGTTTTACTTCTGGTTTCTGCTCTCCCTTGAAAAAAAATATTTTTTTCTCCTTATATCTTTATTTTTCTGCTTTACCTCTCATTTTGAGATTCAATCCCTTTTTTCTTTTCTTTAGTCTCTCCGACTGACCAAACAGCATTGATGTTCACGGTCTCCAGACCCACAAGCCCTCCAGTACCTTCTTCCTTCATGCAAGACTGGCAGTTTCTCTTTTCTCCGGTGGCCAAGCCTCCTACCTTTCCCCACAATAAACAGCCAACAATTTTGAGCCATCACGGGACTTAGGGCACAGCCAATAGATAACAGTCCATGGTGTCCATTCACACCAGCTAGGGGCACAATGACCACAGGCAGTGTCCCCTCCCCCTGGACAGAAGCCCTGGAAACTGACATCCCAGAGCTCCTGGTGGGCTGGCACACAGCTCCTTTTTCTGTCCTCCCCTCAGCCACAATGTTAAGCGACTGATCAGAAACCTGGCCTTAGAAATGAGAACCAGGAGTTCCACTGTTTGCCCCTCATGATCTGTCCAACAGGACATGTCTGTCACTGAATTCCATCTCATAATCGCCTCATTCTCTTTATTCATTGCCACCTTTCATTCTATAACCTACCCTCAACTATTCAGTGAAAGTCAGGGTTCTAGTAAAACACAACCTTTATGTTTACAAAGGTGATGTCACATCCACAAATCCTGATTGGTCCTCTCTCTGGCCACACCCTCTCTGGACTGGCTCCCCTCCCCCTCCCTAAACTCTCCCAACACCCATACAGACCAAAGAACACTCAGGTAAAGTCCCACTCCCTTTCATCTCCACCAATCCAACCTTGGTTTAAAGCCCCCTGGGATATCAGTGCAGGAAATGCTAACCATAGCTTTGTATTTTGAATCCTGCCTTTGAAGTACGTGCTAACAGCTGTAATTGGCATTATGAAAGAAGGTTAGAATAAATTACTTGTAGCTAAGGAGCCAGCAAAGAGAAAATTGTCCATGTCAACTTGTATTTGGTCCTTAATCCAACACTGTAAGACTAAATCCCTGTCACCCTGACTGGGTGTTAGTCTGAAGCACACAGCAGGGTTTCCCCACCCTACACTTACTCACTTGACAACGTCAAGAGCTGGCCCCTCTGACTGGCAGGGGCCCTGGGTAGGAACTCAAAACCGCCAAGTAGGCCCAGGAAGGTCTAGAGGGCCACATCCACTCCTGACACTTCTCTTGACACACGTGACCAAAACCCTGACTCCAGCAGCTGAGTCCGGTATCCTCACCCAAGTATTGCCTAGAAGTATTCAAGGAGTGCCCCTCTCAGCAGTAGTGGGTTTAACATCAAGAGTTCTGAACACAGCAAGTCTTACGGGCTATTCTCCAAGGCAGTGCCTCAGGTACCCTCATGGAGCCAGACGCGAGCTGCTCACGTGAGGACCTGCTGTGCGTCCCTCAAAGCAGGGCCAGGATCAGAGAGGCTGTGAAGAACGGACGCTCCTCATCCATAGTCTATTTCTGTTATGTGGGGGCATGGAGTGTTTCATTTCTCGATTCAAAAAACAAGGAAGATTTTTCTTTTCCAGTTGTGTGGCTTAGTCCCTTATGGTGGCGTTTTGTCTCATGTATGTACAAGTGTGTGTGTGACAGAGAGGGAGACCACACACACATGTGAGGGAGAGACAGACAGACTCTGGGCAACAGAAGCAGTCACAAAGTGCCCGTCACCTTCCCAGCTCCAAGAACTTGTGCTGAGAACTGGTGGGGAGACGGGTGAGGGCAGAGTAGACAGGGCTGCGAGCACCAGTGTTGCTGCCTCAGGGCCCGAGGACAGGGCACAGCGCCCACCTCGACGTGAAGCCAGCACCTTGCGTCACCACGAGGCCTGGCATCGCCCCTGAGGCCGCACACCAGCACACCCCCTCCCAGCCAGCGCTCGACTGCAGGGCCGTGACCCTCCTCGAGCCGCTTCACAGGAGCCCTGCAGGGAGGAGCTGCACCAGCACAGAAAGGTCAACAGAATTCTGCCTGGAGACTGGGGCTGACAGGCTGCTCTAAAGTCATAGGCACCAGTAATCTGGGAAGTATGTGTGTTGGATGGGAGTGAGGGTGGTTTTCAGGGTCCTAAAGGTCCCACATGAGTAGTGGAACCAGAGGAAGGAATCTTTAATTTTTTTAATTTTCATTTATTTGGCTGTGGGTCTTAGTTGTGGCACATGGGATCTTCGATCTTCATTATAGCATGTGGGATCTTTAGTTGTAGCACGCAAACACGTAGTTGACGCATGGAGGATCTAGTTCCCCCACCAGGGATCAAACCCCAGCCCCCGGCATTGGAAGCACATAGTCTTAGCCACCAGACCACCGGGGAAGTCCCAGGAACTTCAATGTTAATACGTCCCCACCTGCATCCACATGCGGCTGGGGCTCCCAGGGACACCTGAGTTATACACACGAAGCAGAAAACGGAGGCAGATGCGTTGGTCCTTTCACATACAGCACAAGGGAAATGGACGTGCAGAAGGAAGAGGCTGAAGGAGGTTGAGCAGCTGGCAAGAGTCAGCATTTGGGTCCCAAGGTGCCCCAGGACCCAGGCAAGGTTTCTACCTTCCCTCCTGCTACCCTCAACAGACTGAGCTGTCCCTTCCCTTCAGTTACATTCTCCATCAGGATCTGGTTCAGTGAAAGTGAGTTTAGAAAAACCAGAAGAAGAAATGAACTCAAGAAAAAAACTACCCTCAAAGGATCGTTTACAAAATCGATACTCACAAATGCCCAAGAAGAAAGTGAACGTTCTCCTACGTTTCTGACCCCACCCACCTCCATGTACTCAGCGTGTACATCACACAGGCAGCCCCTTAACCAATGGGAATTATTCTCTTCCTCAAGGGTGCCCTGAATTTGTGGAGCCCAGGCAGAGTGAGGAAAGAGATGAAACCCTTAAACAGTTACAAGTCTTGTTTGTAAGACTTACAGAAATACAACTATCCACAGATGCAATTAATACACTCACTCCAACTATTCTGACTGTGTGATACCCAGGGAACAACACCCTGAATATTCTTATAGGAGAAAGCTACAAAGAAGGCAGGAGGGTGGGTAAACTTGACATAGTAAACTCACCCTTCTCTTTTGTGTTAGTTAAAATCTCAGGCTTCAGAATAAGGCAAAGTTGGAATTTTTTAAAACAAGCCAAAATAATCCTTCATGGGAAATAGATGGGGAAACAGTGTCAGACTTTATCTTTCTGGGCTCCAAAATCACTGCAGATGGTGACTGCAGCCATGAAATTAAAAGACGCTTACTCCTTGGAAGGAAAGTTATGACCAACCTAGATAGCATATTCAAAAGCAGAGACATTACTTTGCCAACAAAGGTCCGTCTAGTCAAGGCTATGGTTTTTCCAGTGGTCATGTATGGATGTGACAGTTGGACTGTGAAGAAAGCTGAGTGCTGAAGAATTGATGCTTTTGAACTGTGGTGTTGGAGAAGACTCTTGAGAGTCCCTTGGACTGCAAGGAGATCCAACCAGTCCATTTTAAAGGAGATCAGCCCTGGGTATTCTTTGGAAGGAATGATGCTAAAGTTGAAACTCCAGTACTTTGGCCACCTTATGCAAAGAGTTGACTCATTGGAAAAGACTCTGATGCTGGGAGGGATTGGGGGCAGGAGGAGAAGGGGACGACAGAGGATGAGATGGCTGGATGGCATCACCGACTCGATGGACATGAGTTTGAGTGAATTCCGGGAGTTGGTGATGGACAGGGAGGCCTGACGTGCTGCGGTTCATGGGGTCACAAAGAGTCGGACACGACTGAGCGACTGAACTGAACTGAAAATAATCCTTAATTTTTTTTTTTTTATTCTGCATTGTGGTATAGCTGGTTAACAATGTTGTGACAGTTTCAGGTGAAACGTGAGGGGACTCAGCCATACATATACATATAACCATTCTCCCCCAAACTTCCCTCCCATCCAGGCTGTTACATAACACTGAGTAGAGTTCTATGTGATAATACAGTAGGTCCTTGTTGGTTATACATTTTAAATATACCAATGTGTACACGTGCATTCCTAACACCCCAGCAATCCCTTCCCCCTTCCCAGCAAAGTTGGAATTTACTTATTAATACAAAATAACCATAAAAAAAAATAGGGGCACAGAGAACTCCTACAGAACAAGGCATTTCAGATATGTCAATTTGGAGTTTCATCATGTGGGAGAAAATCAAGCCATTCTGGGAGTCACTGGGACACAGGGATAGCCCTAAAATGTGAAGCATGATAACACAAGGGGATAAAATCCTTCTGAGAGGAGCTCCAGGCCCAGAAGATTTCTGCAAACTATTATCTAATTTCATTCCCCTCACGGCATTACAGAGGGATTTAAAACACATCACCTCCAGCTGAAATGGGTTCTGGTAAATTTCCTAAGAGCTTTCATAGATCTCACGTCATCCTCCAGGTTCAGGGTCAACACTGCATTAATGACCCACCGTTTATCTGCTGGGTAATTCACTCCCTGGCAACCTACTTAATTTATGCTGTATGAATTCAGGAAGCAATTAATAGTTGCCACAGAGCAACATGATGGAGGGTGCTTTCTCCCATAAAACTGTGAAGCAAAGCACTTCTTTTACCCCAAGTCAGAGAAGGGAGGCAAAGCAGGTTGGGGCAAAGTACTAAATTACTTTGTTACATGTTCTATCTGCCTCCCTCCCCTGAGTCTGCAGAAGGTGAGATGAATTTCTGGCTTTTAGCACTTTATTTCTATTCCATTTCAGAGACATCATCCCTGTTGCTAACAGCTCTCCATGCTACCTTTTTTGACATGCTGTTCACCTTCCGGCTCAGTTCAGGCAAAAGTAATTTAGTAATAATACCATGAAAATCATGGAGAAAGAGAAGTTTACTCATTAACACAAAAAATTATCCTAATGCAAAAAAAGGAATCAAACTAAGGGCACTCTTAGGATTTGATTTCATCTGCACTTCACAGGCACCTAGGCAGCCAAGGCAGACATCTCCCTATGAGCAGAGAGATTATATAACTTATCCATTCCAGAACAGAGGGCCAGATGAGAAGTTAAATCAAACAACATCCACTGGCTCCCTGTTCAGAACATTGGCTAAGGCATATTTCTCCTCTTCTCTAGGGGCTCCAAGCCGTTTGCTTCTGAGTTGGGGTACTGCTGTTGCTTGGCTGACCCAACCCACATATTCAGGCCCCTTCTCCCAGTTCGTACTGTTAAAGGTTACCCATCTGACTTAATAAGATGTAAGTGAAAGCCCTCGGGTGGCTCCTAGGAGAAAAGACTCAGTTGGTGAGTCTCTTTGGCCCTTAACCTCTTCTTCCTGCCTTGGATATGATTGCGAGGCTGAGCTGTGCAGTCTTTCTTGGCCATGAGGATAAAGGTCTATAAGCTAAGGACGGAAAGAAGAAATACAGAAAAAGCCTGACTGCTGATGAGCCATGGCACTGTCTCAGTATTACCTATCCCCTAGACTTCTGGTAGTGGGAAAAAAAAAAAGAAAACAACTCCATTTCCATTTAAGCCAGGTTAATTGGGTTTCTATTACTTGATGCTTGGAGAAGGCAATGGCACCCCACTCCAGTACTCTTGCTTGGAAAATCCCATGGACGGAGGAGCCTGTTAGGCTGCAATCCATGGGGTCGCTAAGAGTCGGACACGACTGAGCGACTTCACTTTCACTTTTTACTTTCATTCATTGGAGAAGGAAATGGCAACCCATTCCAGTGTTCTTGCCGGGAGAATCCCAGGGACAGGGGGAGCCTGGTGGGCTGCCGTCTATGGAGTCGCACAGAGTCGGACACGACTGAAGTGACTTAGCATAGCATAGCATTACTTGATGCTAAGTCGCTTCAGTCGTGTCCAACTCTTTGCAACCCTATGGATTGTAGCCTGCCAGGCTCCTTGGTCCATGGGATTCTTCAGTCAAGAATACTGGAGTGGGTTGCCATGCCCTCTTCCAAGGGATCTTCCTGAGCCAGGGATTGAACTTGTGTTTCTTGAGTCCCCTGAATTGGCAGGCAGGTTCTTCATCACTAGTGCCAATGTTATTTGAAGCTGAATATAATTCACCTGAATTTCCATCTCTCTCTGTCTCTTTCTCTCACTCTCACTCTCCCTCTCTTATTCTCTCTTTCTCCCCACTTCCTTCCCCTCTTTCTTTTTCTTTCCTTCTCACAGACACAGACACACCAGTACCCACCAACCTTTTCATAGAAAATAGAGCTATTCCTTAACACAATAAAGAATACCAACCTTACATCTACAGCCAACATCCTATTTTGAAAAATCAAAGGCAGTCATTTCCCCTTAAAATCCATGGGAAAAGGCAAGAATATTTCCTATAACCACTGCTGTTTACATATAAAGTTCTGTCTAGGGCCTTCCCTGGTGGCGCAGTGGATAAGAATCTGCCTGCCAACGCAGGGATATGGGTTTGATCCCTGGTCAGGGAAGATGTCACATGCGGCAGGACAGCTGAGCCCGTGTGCCACAACTACTTCGTCCGTGCACCTAGAGCCCGTGCTCTGCGACGAGAGAAGCCACTGCAGTGAGAAGCCCACACATCACAACAGAGAGGAGGCCCCGCCTGCCGCAACTGGAGAAGGTCTATGCGTGGCAATGAAGACTCCATGTGCCCAAAAATAAATACATAAATAAATAACCTTTTTAAAACAGGAAAAGTTCTTTCTAAAAAGTAGATAAAACAGATATACAACACCTGGAATTAATGAGATGTTACAGTCACTATTTGAAAATGAGTAAAACCAAAACGGCAATGAATAACTCGTGAAATTAAATTTAGTAAAATAGAGACACAAGACAGCATGTAAAAATTAGTATTTTTCCTATGGTGTTAATAATAAAATTTATAATAGAAGGGGGGATTTTATTCACAGCAGCAGGAAAACATACAAAATATAGGAATAACCCTAAAAAGTAGTATCGGGTTCATTATGATGAAATACAACATCCTGAAAGATGTAAAAGATTTTAAGAGAGACATGTCCTGTTCCTTAATGAGAGGACTGGTTTATGAAGGCAGTAATTTTCCAAAGTTTAAGACAATCCCAGTGAAGATCATAATCATACCTTTTCTTTAATTTTATAAAATAAATAAAACAGCATAAAGAATGAATCAAGGAGAAAAAGTCTTTATTAAAAAATTAAACTATGGTAATAAGGGCAGTCTTGCTCTATTAAGATATTAAACCATACATTATAAAACTACATAAGTTAAAATGGTATGACACTGCCAGGCCTAGAATTGAGAGACAAATAAATATCTATTTAAGTCACCTTGGAAAATCCCCTCATGGCTATGAGTTCAGCTGATGATAACAAAAGCATCATGAACAAATGAAAGAGAAGCTACTTTACAAAAGATGTCAGGAAAACTGAATATTAGAGAAAAGTACTTTCTTCACTTGACAATATATAGTAATATAATTCTAGATGGATGGAAGAGATAAATATAAAAAAATGAAATCCTAAAGGCAAAAATACAGTATAAGTGATCTCAGCAATTCTAAGCTTCATGAAGACAGAGACCACATCTGACTTGCACTATAATTTTTCAAGTGTTTTGCAGAGTTCCTGACATAAAAAAGGGCTTCCATACACATTTGTTCACTAATTGGCATTAATACCATGAAAGAAATTACCAAAAAAAAAAGTAATATTTCATTATAAGATAAAATGTGTGTCTATGATTAAAAAACTTGCAAATCAAATTACAAACTGGGGCAAACATACCCATTAAATATGATAATGGGTTAATTTATCACATGAAAGAGACTGAGAAGTATGTTATAAAAGAAGGAATAAGAAAAGCAGAAAAATACAAATGGCCATTAAACATTTGAAAAATTCTTCAAATATATATGTAATCTAAAAATGCAATATAGCACTGCTGCTGCTGCTGCTGCTAAGTCACTTCAGTCGTGTCCGACTCTTAGCGACCCCATGGACTGCAGCCTACCAGGCTCCTCCGTCCATGGGATTTTTCCAGGCAAGAGTACTGGAGTGGGGTGCCATTGCCTTCTCCAATGTAGCACTATCAATCATCAAATATTCGTTAATAAAACAATGGTCAATGAAAAACAATGCCACGACATATTTATTAGGATGGCCAGAATGCAAATACTGAAAACACCAAATGGTGGCAAGTGCATGAAGCAACAGGAACTCTCACTGGAGAACCTGATTAATCATCCCATGAGATCAGTCAAAGGTACCATAAGGAAAAATGAAGGTAGAGAGAGATAACAAAAATACTACTGAGTATGTAATATAAGTATTACATAGAAGCTAAACATTACATCCACCCTAGAACTTTTACATGAATGGGTATAGCAACATTATTCATAATAGCCAAAAAGTGGGAATAACTCAAATGTCCATCAACTGAACTAAACAAAATGTGGTCTATCCATACAAGTGAATATTATTCATCACACAAAGGAAGGAAGTACTGATACTTGCTACTACTTGGATAAACCTTGAAAACAGTGAAAGAAGCCAAACACAAAATTTGAAAAATTTGCCTGCAACAGGCAAACTCAGAGGATCATAAAGGAGATTAGTGCTTTCCATGGTCTGGGGGGTTGTGGATAGTTAGAATTACTAATGGGTACAGGGTTTAATTTCAAGGATGATGCAAGTGTTCCAAAATGAAAATGGGGGTGATAATTGCCCAACACCATGAATACACTAAGAACCACTGAATTGTATACTTTAAAAAGTATATCTTATGGTAAGCAAATTGTATCTCAATAAAACTGCTAGGTTAAAAATAAACCATATGTTTTGATTCCTCTGTCCTCTACAACAGCTTCCTTGTTTTTTTTACCAGTTCTTCCATTTCATTAGAAAAATAATCGCCAGAATAATCTTCCCTATGTTACCACTGAGTAACTTTTTGTGGTCAAGAACTTATCATGCCTCACTTCACATCATACATACAAAAGTTCACTCAAAACAGACCCAAAGACCTAATCAAAAGTGCTAAAACTATAAAGGTTTTGCAAGAAAACATAGGAGTAAATCTTAGTGGACTTGGATTTGGCAATGGATTCTTGAATATGACACCAATTGCACAAGCAAACAAAGAAAAAAAAGGAGCTGGAGTTAATCAAGTTAAAGACTTCTATGCACCAAAAGACATGTTCAAGAACATGGAAAGACAACCCACAGAATACAAGAAAACATTTACAAGCCTTATCACTTATAAGGGTCTAGGCTCCACAATATATAAAGCTTCTTAAAAATTCAATTTAAAAAAACATAATTTAAAAACATATTGAATAGGCATTTCTTCAAAGAAAACAGAAATGGCTAATAAGTACATTGCCCCTTGAACAATTTGGATTGTTCGGCAATTGGGATTCGGAGGACCTAAGCTCTAAACAGTCAAAAATCCACTTATAGTTGGCCCTCCCCCCAGCTGTTCCAGATCCATTATCTGCATGTGTATGTCAGTCAGTCACGTCCTATTCTTTGTGACCCCATGGACTGTAGCCCACCAGGGTCCTCTGTCCATGGAATTCTCCAGACAAGATGGAGCGGGTTGCCATTTCCTCCTCCAGGGGATCTTCCTGACCTAGGGATCAAACCCAGGTCTCCCACACTGCAGGCAGATTCTTTACCATCTGAGCTATCTATTGTCTACAGCCTCAGACTTAAGAAACAGAGGGTCATTTAGTATTATAGTATCTGCTATTGAGCACTTCTCTGGTGGCTCAGTGGTAAAGAATCCACCTGCCAATACAGGAGACATGGGTTCAATTGCTGGGCTGGGAAAATCCCCTGGAGAAGGAAACGGCAACCCACTGCAGTAGTCTTGACTGGGAAATCCCATGGAGAGAGAAGCCTGGCAAGCTATAGTCAATGGGGTCACAAAAGAGTCAGACATGACTTAGCAACTACACAACATGTTCTACTGAAAATTGTTCACGTATAAAGTGGACCTGTGCAGTTCAAGCCCGTGTTGTTCAAGGGTCAACTGTGCATAAAAATATTGCCATCAGGAAAATACAAATCAAAATCACAAGATACCACTTCACAGCCACTAGGATGACTATACTTTTTTGTAAAGAAGGAAAATAACAAGTGTTGGTGAGAATGTGGAAAAGTTGGAACTGGTATACACTGCTGGTGGGAACATAAAACAGTGTAGCTGCTTGTAGAAACCAGTTTGACAATTCCTCGAAAAGTTAAATATAGAAATACCATATGACCCAACAATTTCACCCCTGGCATATATCCAAGATAACTGAAAACAGGTGAGGTAGTGAAACAAGACTTATACCTGCATGTTCATAACAGTATTTTTCATACCAGCCAAAAGATTGAAACAACCCAAATGTCTATCAGCTGATGAGTGAATGATAAACAAACTGTGGTAAGTCACACAATGAAATACTATTCATCCATAAAAAGAAATAATGTACTGACACATACTATGGCATGGACAACCTTTAAAAATATGCTAAGTGAAAGAAGCCATATTGTATGATTCAATTCACATTAAACATGAGTGAGTGAGTGGAGTCGCTCAGTTGTGTCCAACTCTTTGCGACCCCGTGGACTGTAGCCTACCAGGCTCCTCCATCCATGGGATTTTCCAGGTAAGAATACTCAAGTGGGTTGCCATTTCCTTCTCCAGGAGATCTTCCCGACCCAGGGATTGAACCTGGGTCGACTGCATTGGAGGAAGACGCTTTACTGTCTGAGCCACCAGGGACATCCCCACGTTAAACATACAGATAGGCAAATCCTCAGAAATGGAAAGAAGAGCAGCACTTGGCAAGGGCTAGGGAATGAAAGAAAGACAAGATCTGCTTCACAGGTATAGGGTTTCCTTGGGGGATGATGGAAATGTTCTGGAATTAGATGCTGTGAATGTACTAAAAGCTACTGAAATGTATACTTTAAAATGGTAAACTTCATGATATG
Organism: Bos indicus x Bos taurus; assembly: GCF_003369695.1. Lineage (NCBI taxonomy): Eukaryota > Metazoa > Chordata > Mammalia > Artiodactyla > Bovidae > Bos > Bos indicus x Bos taurus. The sequence continues at coordinate 3,669,701 of NC_040078.1, read as the reverse complement.
TGACTTTTACCACAACAATAATAATGATGATGATAATTAGTAGCCTACCCTGTTTCCTCAACATGGTCTTTGAAAACTCTTCTCCACTTATTCCCATCTTTTTTATTTTCAGGCAAGGCTTTACTGGGGCTCCTGCAGCAGCAGCAGGGAGCAAGAACAACACCTTCCCTTGCTTTCTTACTCCCAAGATGGGGAGAGCTTGTTCCTTATATGGGGTGAGGGCAGGGGTGTGTCCAGGGATGAGGCCAGAGGGGTGGCATCCTTCCTGATTTTTCAATTCAAGTGTAATCATGTCCTAATTATTACAACAATTTCTTGCTGTACTCACTAAATAAGACCACAATTTGCTAATTTTAACACCATTTCTTCAAATGCCATCCCTATTACCTAGAATCACCTCCCTTAAACCTCTACCATGAAATCATTGTTTCAGAACCAAAAGACCCAGGATCTGATCCCAGTCCACTACTTACTAGATGTCTCACCTTGGGTAAATCAACTTCTCCAAGCATCATGTCCTTACACGCAAAATGTGTAGTTAAAATTCAATTAATAAGCATACATATTAAAATTCTAGTTTATGCCAGGGTAATATTACCTGCCCAGTCAGAGGACAGGACTATTAGGGTAGTTATGATGATACATTACCCAAAATACATGAAAATGTGACCTATAAAGCACCAAACCTATGTTTAAGGTGACAATATCATCTTTACCAGTACTTCACAAACTCCAGGAGTTTTCATGTCACAGACATGGTTTATGCAGGCATCTCACTACCTGTACTACTACTACAACCTTTTGTTTGTAATCAATTCACTTATTTTACTTAACGTCTGTATTGAATTCATTACAATATTGCTTCTGTTTATGTTTTGCTTTTTGGCCATGAGGCATGTGGGATCTCAGCTCCCCGGCCAGGGATCAGACTCACACCCCCTGCATTGGAAGGTGAAGTGTTCACCACTGAAGCACCAGAGAAATCCCCAGATTTATTTTAAGATCTAAACTTTATATCACTACAATGACATCATTGGGCTGATGCTTTTTCTATACATGTTAAAAGTAAAGATAGTACTGTCGCAACACAAAATGTGTGCCTATGTGCCAGAGAAACCCACCACTGGCCGCACATCTGGGAAGCACTGGTCTCTGCCAACTGCCTTCCTAAAGACCTGAATCAAAACTTGCCTACTCCAGAGAACCCTCCCTGACTTATTTTTAAGCTCATTTTAATGGCTCCTGAAGGGCTTCCCAGGTGGTACAGTGGTAAAGAATCTGCCTGTCAATGCAGGAGATGCAGGAGAGGCAGGTTCAACCCCTGGGTAAAGAAAATCTCCTGGAGTAGGAAATGGCAACCCACTCCAGTATTCCTGCTAGCAAAATTCCACGGACAGAGGAGCCTGGTGGGCTGCGGTCCAGGGGGGTGCAAAGAGTCAGACACGACAGAGCGACTGAACATGTACACACAGGGACTCCTCAGCTCCTTCACGGTAAGTCCTTGCACGTTCAATTTACACTCCATGACTTTTGCACTTGTTGATTTCACTGTTCCCAATACTTTCTCCTCTGTGCTTTCAACTCCTTCACTGGATCATAAAACACCAAAATGTAAGGATCTTGCTTCTTTTATTCCCTCCCATAGGCCCAACAACAGTACAGCAAACATTTGCTGAATGGATAAAGGTTTAAATGGATGAAAAGTGCCCACTAAATACGAGTAGTTATCTTGTTATCATCTCTCTTTCAAAGATAGAGCCAAATTCACCCACCTCATTTCCTAGTCTATAGTACAGCCACATCAACAGCCTAACTCAGACACCGATCAGTGAGAAGGACGGTTTGTTAAAATAAGGCCCAGGCGTGGCACATAGCAGGCATTCAGTAGATCTGGAGGAATAAATGTTGCATAAGTGGGATGATTCCTTCTCAGACAGACCACCTGCAAAGATAAGAGGGATGAGTATGGACTAGTCAGGGTGGGAAGATGAAGGCCCACCTGAGAGTGAGTGTCTGCGCTTGATGGGAGCCTGGACCACACAGCGCAACCTAGGGCTCTAGCTTAAGCCTCCTTCCACCAACCCAAGAGTGGTTCTATGCTGATGAGGGGTCTAGCTCTCAGCTTAGATACTCTCCTAATTAGAAGTCAATCCCAGTAACACAGGAGAGCCTTTGTGCATCCTCAGTGCATTCTGGCCATGAGTCTCAAAGCACTAACAAAAGAAGCTGCAAACGAAACTACTGATTGAATACATCCAGACACAGAGCAATCCTGTGTCAATGTTGACAGAGCAGCTCTTTACCGTCCAGCTCCAGAAGGGCTAACATAAAGCCAAACCACCGGAGATGCTGGGAGAAAAAGAGTATTTGCAACTGGAACCATGGAGGCTGGTATTCATAAAACAACAATACCTAGTAATAATGATAATCGTTTCTAACTTAAAGGTATATAGCTCTTTCCAGCCTACCAAGTGTTACTCAGATTTCATTATCTCTTGCAATTCTTATACCAACCTTGCCAGAGATATAATTTGCCCATTTCTACACATGAAGAAAGTGAAGTCGCTCAGTCGTCTCCGACTCTTTGCAACCCATTGGACTGTAGCCTATCAGGCTCCTCCATCCATGGGATTTTTCCAGGCAAGAGTGCTGGAGTGGATTGCCATTTCCTTCTCCAGGGGATCTTCCCAACCCAGGAATCGAACCCAGGTCTCCTGCATTGCAGGCAGACACTTTACCATCTGAGCCACCAGGAAAACTGAGGTTCAAAGGGTATCTTAAACTCTGTTTTTCTGTCTCCAAATTCAGTGCTCTTTTGATCAAAGTCATCTAGTTAAGTCAGTTTTCCTTCTTGTACTGAAAGATGATAGAAAATAAATATATATTCAACATAAGATTTAACACCCTCTGTGCCACCATAATAATAAAGGGCTGACTCTAAGTTCAAAAGCAGTGTTAGAAGGTCTTCCTCACACTGGACTGAACATTTCTCCAAGGAGCCCATCCCACTCCTTAGCCCCCATGGCCACCCCCTTCATCTCCAAAACCTTCCAAAGGCACCTGTACAGACCCAAAGGGATCCCAAGGAAATGCAGCCTTCTGGATTCCTAGTGCCAATAGCATGACCTCAGCTTCAAATACTAAATTCAAATACTAAAATTCCACCCCGCACAAGATCCCGCTTCTCACTGCAATTCTGATCAAGTTTTCTATCTGACCTCCCCAGATCTGTGTAATCAGTTTCCTCCCTTATTTAGTGAGTCTTGGATTATTTATACTGGTGAATAACATCAGGGACAGAGCTTGAATTTCCAATTAAGGAAGGTTTAAATTAAAAGATGAAGTCTATCTTATTTACTTTACTTCTTGACATGTTGTACCAATGGTAACTAGAGGAGGAAAGGGATGCTTCCTTTCTTCATTGTTCATTTTAGATCTCTGCTTTTTGAAGTATTCTTTCCAGTGCTGCTTTTTCACTGTCTATGCAGTGCCCCCAAGATGAGGATTATCTCTGACAGCCCCACAGTCCTTGGACGAAAGAGAACAGAGCATCCTCTTCCTTCAGTTAATTACCATTTCTTGCCTGTGCATTTGATTTCAATAAAGTCTCTCTAATTACTTCAAATATCACTGCTCCCGCCTCCTCCCCGCTCTCCTGCGCCCTTCTTTCTCTTGGATTGCCTGAAACGGATGAACTCAAACACACCCACAAGCCTCGGGCATCTGCAGCAACCAGCAAAGGCGGCTCCGAGTTAATAAGCCAGGAGAATTAATAAACCAGACTTCCCAAAGTTAATAAACCTGGAAAACACAATGATTACTATTTCTTACTATTATTCAAATATTGAGATTACCATTGTTGTTGTTATTCCAGGCCATAGCGGCAGCTCTCCTAAGCCCCTCCCCCATGCTGCCTGCCTCCCCTTCCTCTCTCCACCCTCACCGGTGGCAGTAATATTGTGTGAGCAATCCCAGAGGGGCTCCCCAGCACTGCCCTGTTGGAAGAAGCAATATTGGAGCTCAGGCAGCCCCCAGTCCCTCCAGGCTCAGCTCTGCCCTTTTATATTACACACTGTTCAGTCAAATCCATCACCGGCCTCCCAGATCTTTCCAATAGGCTGAAGGAGCTGGGATGGAAATGATGATTAAAGGAGCTGCAGACAGGGAGAAAGGGAAGCCAGCAAATGAGACGGGAGGGAAGATATTTGGGTTTTGGACATGCGTGAGCTGTCATGAGTCCAATTTCCATATGATGGCTTCTAAGGCTCAGTATTCATCTGCACCCTTTAGGCAATGTGCGGTGGGTTCTTTGAGGATCAGCTAGGATTACCTGCAAATAAGGGCAGTATGAACCATAGCACCTTCCAGCCTCCCAGCAAGCATGTTCCTCCCTCATCTGTTCTCTTTCCCTCTGAAGGAATCCCTCCATCCACGAAGAAGGCAACCTATTCAAATTGGTCAATGGAATGAAACAAGTGGAGAAAGGCTCACAGGGTAGCAGAGCTTTAGCATTCGTCTAGGCCAACTCCTCATTTTATGGATAAAGAGACTGAGGCTCAACTAAGTCACATGCCTAGGCTGACTGGGTAAGAGGAGCACCCAGCCTGGACCCCTCGCCTTTAGATCTTTCTTCCGCACCTCTTCCTCATCCTGTCTGCCACCAACATCCTTAGTATCATATCCCTTAAACCTAACTCATCTGTTTCCCCAAATCTGCTCAGTTCCATGTGGTCCCTCTCTCAGTGACTAGTATCATTACACCCCAGTGGGTCTCTTTGGAGATTGTTCCCCCCAGGGGAGACACAGCAATGCTTAGAGAGATTCCTGATTGCCACAAATGAGACTGGCATTTAGTGCAGAGATGTCAGAGAAGCTGCTGAATGCCCTACAGCACACAGAGCAGCGCCCCTCAACAAAGAATTCTCCAGCCCAAAACATCTGCAGGGCTGAGACAGAGAAACCCCATTGAACCCACTGGTTCAACAACTTGGCTCCAATCTCCTTGTTAGGACATTGATACCATGAGTCCAGAAACTAGAGTAGAGATGAACTTTTCGGTTTGGGATTCAAAAGTCACTTTCTGAGGGATGCCAACAGCAACTAGGAGAGCGGATGCCTGGCTGGGAGAAGGTGGGTGAGAGAGAGGAGCATGGGAAAGGGCCACCCAGGGACTAAGGGGAGGAAAAAAGCAGCATCCTGAAGAGGTTGCACCCCAGTGCATCCTAAACCCTGGGCTAATTCAACCTTTGCACATGATCCAAACCAACTACAGGCCCCAGCCACGTTCAAGAGGCTGTGGCAGCAGATACAGACACCCCGAAAAAGACCTAGGTCTTCCTGACCTCAACAGAGACAAACCTGATTTCAGAGAGACAGCCGTGGACTGTCACACCAGCCCTCTGGGTCTGTAGGGCAACCACAGTACTGCTGAATCTCAAGGCCCAGCACTGAACTCCAAAAAGACATGGGGGGACTTCCCTGGTGGTCCAGGGATTCAGACTGTGCACTTCCACTGCACGGGGCATGGGTTAATCCCTGGTCAGGGAACTGAGATCCCACAGGCTGAGTGGTGCAGTCAAAGCAAAGAAAGGATGTGGGACTCAAGTGCAGCCTTCCTTGGCTGTTCTGAAGCACACTTAGGCCTCACCCCGCCATGGACAACCAAAGCTCTCCACCACCAGGGAGAGAAGCTCGGCTGGATGGTAGGGGCCATTCATGGTCTGGACGCACAGCCCAGCCAGGGAGGGCCTCCCACATGGCTCTCAGTCCAAATCCAGGCTCTCTTCAACAAGGTAGCTACTGCCAGCGGGAGGCTTTGGAAGGAGTCAAGTGTAATTAAAAACTGTGAAAGCAGCATTGTCTCAATTGTAAATCCTTCTCCCCAAGAGGCCTTGACTGGGCAATTCTCAAAGGTGAGGACAGGCCAAAGCTGCCGCAGCCACCACCTCTACTGAGCAAGTCTAACAAGGAACTTTAATGGAAAAATGTTTCCATCAATCATGGAGACCTGGAAATTGCATGGTTTCATTCCTTCTGGCTCTGGGATAGAGACTGGAGGAGAGGAAGAGAGGAAGGTGAGGAAAAGGCATGAGACAGAAACTGGGAGAAAGGAAAAATTAACCACAACACCAAGGTGCACCCCCATTCAGCTCTTTCTCCCAAGTTCCCATGGAAGCATCTGTATTATGACAAGGTGCCCACAGGGCCAAATATCTGCTCCTGTGATCAGTGTGGGGCCTGCAGGTTCGCTCTGCTCAACATCAGTCCCAGCTCCAGCAATAGCCTGTGAGTGTGAGGCTAAGGCAGGACACAGGGGTGTGCATGGCTGGCATTCTGTCACTGGGCATGGGGCTGCCTCCCTCATGTGGACAAGTGGGCACAAGGGAGCCCAGCATACAATTCCCATAGGCTCCCCGTTATACACCTGCTGGTGGCTCAAACAGTAAAGAATCTGCCTGTGATGTGGCAAACTCAGGTTGAATCCCTGGGTGGGAAAAATCCCCTGGAGAAGAAAATGGCAACCCACGCCAGTATTCTTGCCTGGAGAATCCCATGGACAGAGGAACCTGGTGGGCAACAGTCCATGGGTTCACAGAGAGTCAGACACGACTGAGTGACTAACACATTCAGTTTCATTAAACCTCTGCAGTGCCCTCACCCAGCTGCAAGCCTGTCCCAGCACCTGACCAGGAACTCGGTGAAGACACTCAAGAGATTCACCTGTGCACCTCTGCCCATCATGGCTGGCAGCCCGCTGGAGGCTCAGCTGTGAGAATGAGCCTCAGCAAAGTGCCTGAGTTTCCGCAATTCGATCACACTCGCAGAGAGAGTGAGGGCAGACTCCATCTTTCCAATGAGTTCTGTTGAACGACAAAGGGAAAGGCATGCCATATCCCCCAGCTCTCTTGCAGCTCTTGTTTTATTTCAAACCCATGTGAAAAAAATACGCTTTCTGAGGACAATGTGGACTCACTTTGCAATAGTCAGGAGAAAAGCAATGTTTCTCTGGGGCAGAAACTTCAAAACACAAAATGATTATATTGACCTGCATTGGGGCAGACTGCACACCAGGATAAAAGAATGCTTCAAGTTGAGGGCTGGAGAGGCCTCCCACCCACACCTTTGCAGATGTGCAAAGACCTGGCTTGATTTCCAAGCAAGACCAGGTTTCTCCTTCCCTAAAACAATTCAGCAACACGAAGGCCATTCAGTGAAGGCCAGCATAAGCATGACATGGGCCTGCAAAGGCTAGTTCATGCACAAAGTAAAGAGAGTGGAACTGAACAGTCTCATTAAAATAGAGAAGAAAAGAGAGCAACATGGTCAAAGGTAATAAGGGCCCACATACCAAAATAACTCCTCCCCAAAAGCTTTCCAGTGATGCCGGTGAATAAAGAGGACAAAATGGAAATAAACATTTTAGTAGGGTCTGGCAGACTGCCCTCTCACCCACCTCTCAAAAAAATCATTCCTATGAAAACAAAATAATGTATAAAGAGTGATAGCACATTGACTAATTAAAAATGTTATTGATGGGCAAATGGATCACTAAGACTGCTACATTTCTTGTGTATATACATGGAGTCTATGTGCAGCCCAGTTAGAGATTAGGGTTCCAGGGCTGGCTCTGTCACCAACCAGCTCTATGACTCCCACCAGTGCTAAATGAGAAGGCCGGACTCGTAATAGTAACAGCAGCTAACACACAGCAATGTGTCTATGCCAGAAATAACTCTAAGTACCCTTACTGCACGTATTTCATCTTACAAAGTTGGTATTGGTATTCCTATTTTACAAACAGGAGAACAGAGATACAAAAGGTAGTAACAAGGTCATATGGTAAGTGGCTGAGTCAGGATCTAAAACAAGGTCCCTCTTCAGCAGTGACTGAGTAGCTCCCATCAGACCAGCTTCCCCACAGATAACTAGAAACTCTAGGCAAAATACAGGAAGCAACCATGTGAAGATACCAGACGATGACCCAAAGCTGGCATCCGCGGATGGAGGAATGGACTAGAACTGGGTAATCTTCCTGTTTCAGAAGCTTTCAGTCACACAGAATAACTGAGACGCAGATGAAAAAGCCACAGTCTTACTGACTGAAAGCCCCAAAGGACAGAATTTACGGCAACCGCCTCAGCTAAAAGTGAGAAAAGAAACCAGAAAGTACCCATAGAGTGTGTGTGTGTGTTAGTCACTCACTTGTGTCCGACTCTTTGCGACCCCGTGGACTGTAGCCCTCCAGGCTCCTCTGTCCATGGAATTCTCCAGGCAAGAACGCTAGAGTGGGTTACCACGCCCTCCTCCAGGGAACCTTCCTGACCCAGGGATCAAACCCAGGTCTCCTGCATTGCAGGCAGGTTCTTTACCCTCTGAGCCACCAAGGAACCCCACCCAGAGAGGGAGAGCCCCAAATCTCTACCTGGTCCCAGAACTCCATGTGTACTGGGTAGACTTCAAGTTGCCAATTACGGATCAAAGAACGAAACTGAGATTCCAGGCTAGCCCACCACAGGGAAGACAGAGTTTGCAGTTTGAATTCATCCAAGTTAACTGCCTACTAGAAATTTCTTAAAATAAAATACAAATATTCTTTGAAGGAACATAAGAATTCAGGTTATCTATAATATATCATGTCCAGAATACAATATAAAATTATTAATATGAGCCATGAAAGTGAAAGTTGCTTAGTCATGTCTGACTCCTTGCAACCCCATGGACTATACAGTCCATGGAATTCTCCAGGCCAGAATACTGGAGTGGGTAGCCATTCCCTTCTCTAGGGGAATTTTCCCAACTCAGGGATCAAACACAGGTCTTCCGTATTGCAGGCGATTCTTTACTAGCTGAGCCACCAAGGAAGCCATACTTGAGAAAAAGAAAATCAACAGAGATTACCCCCATAATGATCCAGATGTTAAAATTATCTCACAGGGATTTTAAAGCATCTATTATAACTATGCTCAAGGACATAAAAATATGCTCAAGGAGAATGAAAAATAAGAACTAACATCACAGAAATTCAAGCTGTAAAAAAGAATCAAATGGAGATTCTATAATAGCATTGTCCAACACAACTTTCTGAAATGATAGAAATTTTATATCTTTGCTGCCCAAAACAGTGTCATTAGCTACATACGGCCACTGAGTGCTTAAAATGTGCCTACCGCAACTGAAGAACTAAATTTTAAACTGTATTTAATTTTAATGAGATTAGATTTAAATAGCCACATGCCAACAAAGATTCATCTAGTCAAAGCTATGGTTTTTCTAGCAGTCATGTATGGATGTGAGAGTTGGACCATAAAGAAAGCTGACTGCCAAAGAATTGATGCTTTTAAACTGTGGTGTTGGAGAAGACTCTTGAGAGTCCCTTGGACTGCAAGGAGATCCAACCAGTCCATCCTAAAGGAAATCAATCCTGAATATTCATTGGAAGGACTGATGCTGAAGCTGAAACTCCAATACTTTGGCCACCTGATGCGAAGAGCTGGCTCACTGGAAAAGACCCTGATGCTGGCAAAGATTGAAAGCAGGAGGAGAAGGAGACAACACAGGATGAGATGGTTGGATGGTATCACCAACTCAATGGACAAGAGTTTGAGTAAACTCTGGGAGTTGGTGATGGACAGGGAGGCCTGGCATGCTGCAGTCCATGGGGTCGCAAAGAGTCAGACAAGACTGAGCAACTGAACTGAACTGAACTGAGCCACATGTTCTAGAACTAAAAAGTATACAATCAGAAATAAAAATTCAATGGATTGGCCTAACAGCAGATTGGAGATGACAAAGAAAGTGTTAAGGAACTTAAATATAGGTCAACAGAAATTCAATCTGACAAACAAAGAGAAAAAAAAAAAAAACAAGCCTGACAATTACAGCAAAAAAGAACAGAGAGAAAGAGTAAATGGATATATACAGTAGTTCCAAGGTTCTTACATGTTATGTGCAGTGGTACAATATCAACTCTAAGTACACTGTGAATAGTTATGTATGCATAATATAATCCTGGGAGCAACAGGAGGTATAATTAAAAAGCCAATAAGTAAATTAAAATGAGATTCTAAAAAACAAGTATTTCATTAACCAAAAGAAAGTATTAGAGGAGAAATGGAGTGCAAAGAAGAGAGTATAAATAGAAAGCAAATAATAAAAATAGAAAAATGGTAGACTGCACTATATCAATAATTATACTATATCAATAATTACAACCATATTATAATTCCAAATACATCAATAATTACACTAAATTCTAATGGACAAAACACTTCAATCAAAGAAAAAGAAAAAAAAGCAAGACTCAGTGATACTTTGAAGTATACCTGTGGCAGATTCATGTTGATGTATGGCAAAACCAATATGATATTGTAAAGTAATTAACCTCCAATTAAAATAAATAAATTTATATTTTTAAAAAAAAATCTAAAAATCTGTTGGGAATCTCCTGCTTTTAACTATTATACTATCCATGACCTATGAAGTACCTCCAGCTCTAAAATCCATTGATTCCACATGCATATATACATGCATATATACACAAGTACATACAATATATACATATTTTTTTCTACCCACAGGATACATAATGGTCAAATGTATATGTGCACCCAAACCCAGAAGAAATGACAGAAAAGACAATTTTCCAAGTTACCACACCACCACCACCACTGATTTTATTCTCAATCAGTGCTCGCTGTGTCAGGTAGCCAGATGGAGGTTTCATATTACTGTGTCCAGAAAAACTCACTTCACTTACTCTAGGAGAGTGGCTTAAACCCGTAAGTGCTCAGCAACATAGCTGTTTCAGAATTGCTTGAATTTAAACCTTCATGGAAGAAACTGGCGTGACCTTTCCACACAGCCTGGTGATTAGTGCTGAGCGTCTCCAGGGCATTGCCATGGACAAGGCAGCTGTGACACGGGACGCCACGCACGGGGCTCGCTACTAGACGGCCCGGCCTGACCCCACCTCCATGTCTCGGAACCCATGCAGCCTTAGGACCAGCACTTAGCCGCTCTGAGCCTCATTTCCTCATCTCAGATAAGACTGTGGAGATGATCACACAATATAGCATCTGGTTGCACAGACTCTCTAGGTTTTTTTTTTAATCTTTTAGGCTCTCAATGCCCAGTGTCATTAGTTTTGCATGGTAGATTCCAAATTATTATTAGAGTTGAAAGAAACCATATGGGATTTTCAAAACACAATACAAATTCAAAGATTTTGAACTCTCTCATAAATGCTAAAACATTCACACATATGTGTAAATTAAGTAGTGTCATAGATATATTTAAAAATTGGAGCATATTACAAAATTAGTATTAGCACCACATTAATTAGGCTTTATTCGATGGCCTTGTTTTAGAAAGATGATCAATAACTTGATAAGTCTTGTCATTACAGTACCTTCTGAGAGAGACTGAGCCTCTCGGATCATCGAAAAAGCAAGAGAGTTTCAGAAAAACATCTGCTTCTGCTTTATTGACTATACAACAACAAACTGTGGAAAATTCTTCAAGAAATGGGAATACCAGACCACCTGACCTGCCTCTTGAGAAATCTGTATGCAGGTCAGGAAGCAACAGTTAGAACTGTACATGGAACAACAGACTGGTTCCAAATAGGGAAAGGAGTATGCCAAGGCTGTATACTGTCACTCTGCTTATTTAACTTTTTTGCAGAGTACATCATGAGAAATGCTGGGCTGGAAGAAGCACAAGCTGGAATCAAGATTGCCAGAGAAATATCAATAACCTCAGATATGCAGATGACACCACCTGCATAAAGCAAAGAAGAACTAAAGAGCCTCTGATGAAAGTAAAAGAGTAGAGAGAAAAAGTTGGCTTAAAATTCAACATTCAGAAAACTAAGACCATGGCATCTGGTCCCATCACTTAATGGCAAATAGATGGGGAAATAGTAGAAACAGTGACAGATTTTATTTTGGGGGCTCCAAAATCACTGCAGATGGTGAATTCAGCCATGAAAATAAAAGACAAAAAGTTATGACCAACCTACACAGCATATTAAAAAGCAGAGACATTACTTTGCCAACAAAGGTCCGTCTAGTCAAAACTATTGTTTTCCCAGTAGTCATGTATGGATGTGACAGTTGGACTATAAAGAAAGCTAAGCACCAAAGAATTGGTGCTTTGAACTGTGGTGATGGAGAAGACTCTTGAGAGTCCCTTGGACTGCAAGAAGATCCAATCAGTCCATCCTAAAGGAAATCAATCCTGAATATTCATTGGAAGGACTGATGCTAAAGCTCAAACTCCAATACTTTGGCCACCTGATGCAAAGAGCTTTTCATTGGAAAAGACCCTGATGCTGGGAAAGATTGAGGGCCAGAGGAGAAGAGGACGACAGAGAATGCGATGGTTGGATGGTATCACCAACTCAATGGACATGAGTTTGTATAAACTCCAGGAGTTGGTGATGGACAGGGAGGCCTGGTGTGCTGCAGTCCATGGGTCGCAAAGACACAAATGAGCAACTGAACTGAACTGAGCCTCTGTTAAATATAATACGAAACCTGGTAAATTCACAGGTTTGTGAAATTCAAATGCATTACTTCCTCCTGACAGCTGTAATTAAGTCAGTAGAACTCAGTTCAACCTTCAGTTGCCAACAAATGATCATAATTGTTGGCAAAGAAGAGTAAACATAAGCCTAGTTAACAAATTTGCTAATTATCTTTCAGTTTAGGATTAATGTAACAAATAAATACCGGATGCCTGCAACTTAAGTTTATCAGTCAATTCATATAAACCAACAGGGGTAAGTCGATTTTATCTGTTTCAACACTCCTGTTTGCAAATGAAGTATCCGTTGCCCTTATTTTTTATTTCTGAAATCTGATGTGTGTTTTACTTCTCAAGGCAATCTGTCAGCCTTTATATCCTTTTAAAATATTAGATATATCCCTTGAGAATTCTTAGAAAAGTAATGCTGAGGTTTAAAAGTAATGTAAGACACAAACCATTGGTATGAGAACAAAATGGTCCATATGGGCATAATTTACGATTAGCTGGCATTGTTTAACATCACTGATTAAATTATTAGTATAATTAGCTGCCATCTAGTGAGGATCCTTATTGGATGCTGTATAAACACGCACAATTTTTAATCCCTATAACATATGTTAAAAAGATAGTTTCTGCCTTTTAATAGTAAGGAGGAAGACTCCTCAGAGGTTAATTTGCCAAGTAACAGAACTGGGATTTGAACACTTGTCTATGTGGGGTAGGGAGTGAAGGGAGCAGGGGGTCTTCCTGCCACCCATTCTTACGCTACAATCTTCCATGAGAGAATGTGCCTAACATTGGGATAGGCAAAAAGTTCGTTCAGGGGCATAAGTTCTTATAGTTCAGTTCAGTTGCTGAGGCATGTTCGACTCTTTGCACCCCATGGACTGCAGCACACCAGTCTTCCCTGTCCATCACCAACTCCCAGAGCTTGCTCAAACTCATGTCCATTGAGTCAGTGATGCCATCCAACCACCTCATCCTCTGCCATCCCCTTCTTCTCCTGCCATTAATCTTTCCCAGCATCAGGGTCCAATGAGTGAACTCTTCGCATTAAGTGGCCAAAGTATTGGAGTTTCAGCTTCAGCATCTGTCCTTCCAATGAATATGCAGGATTGATTTCCTTTAGGATTGACTGGTTTGATCTCCTTGCAGTTCAGGGACCGTCAAGAATCTCTCCAGCACCACAGTTCAAAAGCATCAATTCTTCAGTGCTCTGTTTTCTTTTTAGTCCAACTCTCACATCTATACATGACCACTGGAAAAACCATAGCTTTGACTACACGGACCTTTGTCAGCAAAGTAATATCTCTGCTTTTTAATATGCTGTCTAGGTTGGTCATAGCTTTTCTTCCAAGGAGCAAGTGTCTTTTAATTTCATGGCTACAGTTTCCGTCTGTAGTGATTTTGGAGTCCAAGAAAATAAAATGTCTCACTGTTTTCATTGTTTCCCCATCTATTTGCCATGAACCAATTGGACCAGAAGCCATGATCTTAGTTTTCTGAATGTTGAGTTTTAAGCTAACCTTTTTCACTCTCCTCTTTCACTTTCATCACAAAGCTCTCTAGTTCTTCTTCACTTTCTGCCATAAGGGTGGTGTCATCTGCATATCTGAGGTTATTGTTATTTCTCCCAGCAATCTTGATTCCAACTTGTGCTTCATCCAGCCCAGCATTTCACATGATGTACTCTGCATATAAGTTAAATAAGCAGGGTGACAATATGCTGCCTTGGCGTACTCCTTTCCTGATTTGGAACCAGTCTGTTGTTTCATGTCCAGCTCTAACTGTTGCTTCTTGACCTGCATACAGATTTCACAGGAGGCAGGTCAGGTGGTCTGGTATTCCCATCGCTTGAAGAATTTTCCATGGTTTGTTGTGATCCACACAGTCAAAGACCTTGGCAGTCAATAAAGTAGAAGTAAATGTTTTTCTGGAACCCTCTTGCTTTTTCGATGATCCAATGGATGTTGGCAATTTGATCTGGTTCCTCTGCCTTTTCTAAATCCAGCTTGAACATCTGGAAGTTCTCGGTTCCTGTACTGTTGAAGCCTGGCTTGGAGATTTTGAGTATTCCTTTGCTCGTGTGTGAGATGAGTGCAAATGTGTGGTAGTTTGAACATCCTTTGGCATTGCCTATCTTTGAGATTGGAATGAAAACTGACCTTTTCCAGTCCTGTGGCCACTGCTGACTTTTCCAAGTTTGCCAGCATATTGCATGCAGCACTTTCACAGCATCATCTTTTAGGAACTGAAATAGCTCAACTGGAATTCCATCACCTCCACTAACATTATTTGTAGTGATGCTTTCTAAGGCCCACTGGACTTCACATTCCAGGATGTCTGGCTCTAGGTTAGCAATCACACCATCATGGTTATCTGGGTCATGAAGATTTTTTTATATAGGTCTGTGTATTCTTGCCAGAGATGGCAATGGCACCCTACTCCAGTACTCTTGCCTGGAAAATCCCATGGATGGAGGAGCCTGGTAGGCTGCAGTCCATGGGGTCACTAAGAGTCGGACACAACTGAGTGACTTCACTTTCACTTTTCACTTTCGTGCATTGGAGAAGGCAATAGCAACCCACTCCAGTGTTCTTGCCTGGAGAACCCCAGGGAAGGGGGAGCCTGGTGGGCTGCCATCTATGGGATTGCACAGAGTCAGACACGACTGAAGTAACTTAGCAGCAGCAGTGTATTTTTGCCACCTCTTCTTAATAGCTTCTGCTTCTGTTAGGTCTATACCATTTCCATCCTTTATTGTGCCCATCTTTGCATGAAATGTTCCCTTGGTATCTGTAACTTTTTTTGAAGAGCTCTCTAGTCTTTCCCATTCTATTGTTTTCCTCTATTTCTTTGCATTGATCACTGAGGAAGGCTTTCTTATCTCTCCTTGCTATTCTTTGGAACTCTGCATTCAGATGGGTATCTCGTCCTTTTTCTCCTTTGCCTTTAGCTTTTCTTCCTTTCTCAGCTATTTGTAAGGCCTCCTCAGACAACCATTTTGACTTTTTGCATTTCTTTTCCTTATGGAAAACCCCAAATGAAATTTTTGGCCAACCTTATGCGTTCCCTTTCTTCCAGACCACTAACTCATAATTATTTGGGGATCACAAGCAGATTCCAGGATCTGATAAAAATCTATGGACCCTCTCCCCCAGAAACACACACACACACACACTTCTGGGAGAATAAGGCAAGGGATTTGTGTATATCCTTACCCAAAACCCAGGTTTAAAAACTTCTATTCCAAATAGAGTTTCCAAATATCAACACTGCTGGGTTTTTCACTTACTTACCTCCTTTACATTTCCCCCTCTTCTGTGACGTCTATGTAACTTTTCAAGGAATAACATAATGGAGCTGAGAAGGAGACATGTCCACATCCTAGAAAAGTCTTGCCACACCCACTGCTTACTCTCCCACATCTCTGCCATCTCAGTAAATACTCAGCTCAGGTGGAATGTCTTGGAATCATCCTCTTGTCTTCACTTTTGTTCACCACTGGTCTAAGGCAGCTTTATTGATGAATTGATTACTCCAAGCCTTTCACAACAACCACTGGGTACCCATTACATCTTTGGCACCAGACTAGTAAACAAAACTATGTCCAGGCTCTCATCAGTGAACAAAATAAATACAGGCCTCAGAGATACTGCAGCTTCAGTTCCAGACCACCACAACAAAGCAAATATCGCAACATCGTGAGCTGCATGAATTTTTGGTTTCCCAGTACATATGTAAATAATGTATACACCATATGGTAACCTAAGTGTGCAATAGCATTATGTCTTAAAAATGTGAATACTTTTATTTATAAATATTTTATTACTTAAAAAAAAAACTAACCATCTGAGCCTTTAGTAAGTTGTAATCTTTCTGCAATAGTAACATCAAAGGTCACTGATCACAGATCACATAAGAAATCTAATAATAGTGGAAAAGTCTGAAATACAGAGATAATAATCAAAATATTATACAGAAACACAAAGTAAGCAAATGCTATTGGAAAAAATGGCACTATAGAAGGGCTGATACAAACCTTCATTTCGTAAAAAAAAAAAAAAAGTATTTCTGTGAAGTCCAATAAAGCAAAGTAATTATGTCTGAGGTCAGGGGCCGGCGGCCGAGAGGAGCAACCCCATGTCCAAGGAGCGGCGGCTGCACGGGCACAAGAGGGCCGAGAGGAGCTACTCCATGTTCAAGGTCAGGAGGGGCGACCGTGAGGAGATACCCCTCGTCCAAGGTAAGGAGCAGTGGCTGCGCTTTGCTGGAGCAGCCATGAAGAGATACCCCATATCCAAGGTAAGAGAAACCCAAGTAAGATGGTAAGTGTTGTGAGAGGGCATCAGAGGGCAGACACACAGAAACCATAATCACAGAAAACTAGCCAATCTGATCACACGGACCACAGCCTTCTCTAACTCAATGAAACTAAACCATGCCGTGTGGGGCCATCCAAGACAGATGGGTCATGGTGGAGAGGTCTGACAGATGTCATCCACTGGAGAAAGGAATGGCAAACCACTTCAGTATTCTTGCCTTGAGAACCCCATGAACAGTATGAAAAGACAAAATGATAGGATACGGAAAGAGGAACTCCCCAGTTCGGTAGGTGCCCAATATGCTACTGGAGATCAGTGGAGAAATAACTCCAGAAAGAATAAAGGGATGGAGCCAAAGCAAAAACAATACCCAGCTGTGGATATCACTGGTAATGGAAGTAAGTCCAATGCTGTAAAGAGCAATATTGCATAGGAACCTAGAATGTTAGGTCCATGAATCAAGGCAAATTGGAAGTGGTCAAACGGGATGGCAAGAGTGAATGTCGACATTCTAGGAATCAGCGAACTAAAATGGACTGGAATGGGTGGATTTAACTCAGATGACCATTATATCTACTACTGCGGGCAGGAATCCCTTAGAAGAAATGGAGTAGCCATCATGGTCAAAAAAAGAGTCTGAAATTCAGTACTTGGATGCAATCTCAAAGACAAGAGAATGATCTCTGTTTGTTTCCAAGGCAAACCATTCAATATCACCGTAATCCAAGTCTATGTCCCAACCAGTAATGCTGAAGAAGCTGAAGTTGAACGGTTCTATGAAGACCTAAAAGATCTTTTAGAACTAACACCCAAAAAAGATGTCCTTTTCATTATAGGGGACTGGAATGCAAAAGTAGGAAGTCAAAAAACACCTGGAGTAACAGGCAAATTTGGCCTTGGAATACGGAATGAAGCAGGGCAAAGACTAATAGAGTTTTGCCAAGAAAATGCACTGGTCATAGCAAACACCCTCTTCCAACAACACATGAGAAAACTCTACACATGGACATCACCAGGTGGTCAACACCGAAATTAGATTGATTATATTCTTTGCAGCCAAAGATGGAGAAGCTCTATATAGTCAGAAAAAACAAGACCAGGAACTGACTGTGGCTCACATCATGAACTCCTTATTGCCAAATTCAGACTTAAATTGAAGAAAGTAGGGAAAACCACTAGACCATTCAGGTATGACCTAAATCAAATCTCTTATGATTATACAGTAGAAGTGAGAAATAGATTTAAGGGACTAGATCTGATAGACAGAGTGCCTGATGAACTATGGATGGAGGTTCGTGACATTGTACAGGAGACAGGGATCAAGACCATCCCCATGCAAAAGAAATGCAAAAAAGTAAAATGGCTGTCTGGGGAGGCCTTACAAATAGCTGTGAAAAGAAGAGAAGCAAAAAGCAAAGGAGAAAAGGAAAGATATACCCATTTGAATGCAGAGTTCCAAAGAATAGTAAGGAGAGATAAGAAAGCCTTCCTCAGTGATCAATGCAAAGAAATAGAAGAAAACAACAGAATGGGAAGACTAGAGATCTCTTCAAGAAAATTAGAGATACAAAGGGAACATTTCATGCAAAGATGGGCTCGATAAAGGACAGAAATGGTATGGACCTAACAGAAGCAGAAGATATTAAGAAGAGGTGGCAAGAATACACAGAAGAACTATACAAAAAAGATCTTCACGACCCAGATAATCACAATGGTATGATCACTGACCTAGAGCCAGACATCCTGGAATGTGAAGTCAAGTGGGCCTTAGAAAGCATCACTACGAACAAAGCTAGTGAAGGTGATGGAATTCCAGCTAAGCTATTTCAAATCCTGAAAGATGATGCTGTGAAAGTGCTGTACTCAGTGTGCCAGCAAATTTGGAAAACTCAGCACTGGCCACAGGACTGAAAGGTCAGTTTTCATTCCAACCCCAAAAAGAGGCAATGCCAAAGAATGATCAAGCTACCACACAGTTGCACTCATCTCACACGCTAGTAAAGTGATGCTCAAAATTCTCCAAGCCAGGTTGATACTCCAAGCCAGGCTTCGGCAATACATGAACTGTGAACTTCCAGATGTTCAAGCTGGATTTAGAAAAGGCAGAGAAACCACAGATTAAATTGCCAACATCCGTTGGATCATCGAAAAAGCGAGAGAGTTCCAGAAAAGCATCTATTTCTGCTTTATTGACTATGCCAAAGCCTTTGACTGTGTGGATCACAATAAACTGTGGAAAATTCTGAAAGAGATGGGAATACCAGACGACCTGATCTGCCTCTTGAGAAACCTATATGCAGGTCAGGAAGCAACAGTTAGAATGGGATATGGAACAACACACTGGTTCCAAATAGGAAAAGGGGTACGTCAAGGCTGTATATTGTCACCCTGCTTATTTAACTTATATGCAGAGTACCTCATGAGAAACACTAGGCTGGAAGAATCACAAGCTGGAATCAAGATTGCTGTAAGAAATATCAACAACCTCAGATATGCAGATGACACCACGCTTATGGCAGAAAGTGAAGAGGAACTAACAAGCCTCTTGGTGAAAGTGAAAGAGGAGAGTGAAGAAGTTGGCTTAAAGCTCAACATTCAGAAAACGAATATCATGGCATCTGGTCCCATCACTTTAGGAGAAACAGTGGAAACAGTGTCAGACTTAAGCTTTTTGGGCTCCAAAGTCACTGCAGATGGTGATTGCAGCCATGAAATTAAAAGATGCTTACTCCTTGGAAGGAAAGTTATGACCAACTTAGACAGCATATTAAAAAGCAGAGATATTGCTTTGCCAACAAAGGTCCATCTAGTCAAGGCTATGGTTTTTCCAGTGGTCATGTATGGATGTGAGATTTGGACTGTGAAGAAGGCTGAGTGCCAAAGAATTGATGCTTTTGAACTGTGGTGCTGGAGAAGACTATTGAGAGTCCCTTGGACTGCAAGGAAATCCAACCAGTCCATCCTAAAGGAGACCAGTCCTGGGTGTTCATTGGAAGGACTGATGTTGAGGCTGAAACTCCAATACTTTGGCCACCTCATGGGAAGAGCTTAGTCATTGGAAAAGACTCTGATGCTGGGAGGGATTGGGGGCAGGAGGAGAAAGGGATGACAGAGGATGAGATGGCTGGATGGCATCACCAACTCGATGCACTTGAATCTGAGTGAACTCTGGGAGTTGGTGATGGACAGGGAGGCCTGGCGTGCTGTGATTCATCGGGTGGCAGAGTCGGACACGACTGAGCGAGTGAACTGATTTTATTAAACGATGCATGACCTTTACCTTTGTTGTCATGGGGCCTACATTCTAATGGGGGGAACAATATATTGGCACAATAAGGTAAACTACAGCACATCCTAAACAGCAGCTGGAAAAAGGAAATACATAGAAGTTATGGGAGTGGCAAGTGTCGACGTGGGCTGCAATGTGAAATAACTGGATGTCTGACTAAACACATGAAGGAGGAATCAAACCTGGGGAGACTCAGGGAACGAACATTTCATTTCTTGCTTATGGTCCTTCCTCCCCTCTAGAAGGTAGGCTCCCTAGAGTCAGGGATTCTCTGCTAGTGTTCTCTGCTCTACCCCAAGTGCCTACGACAGTGCACGTAGAGGTACTCAACAAACGTTAGTTAAACAAGGGAAGCAAATGAAAGAGCTAAATTTACCTTTGGGCTGGCCAAAACTGAGGGTTTAGGGCCACAGTTCTAAATCTTCCTGAAAATATCAATACCCTTAATGAAACAGCAAATTTAAAGCAAAGAAAAAAGAAACCGAGTCAAGTTGGGGTCACCTTTAGAAGGGAAAGCTGAAAACTGACTATACATGAAAAACAATAATAATCTGAACTCCTACTTTTAAAAAGCCAAATAAGAAATGGGTTTTAAAAAACTCCAGCCTATCCAATACCAAAAAGGCTTTTAAAAGTAGAAAGGACCTTTGAATACAGGACTCCTAAACGCTGAATGGTCTATCAGTTAGGTTGTAGTTGAGGTACATGGAGACGGGGCAGGTAAGAGAAAAGCCACCAAACTGGGAAGTGCCAGCCACTGTGCCACACCACCCTCACCCTCGACTGCATTCCACATTACAGCCCTATGTACGCAGATCACTGTGCTCTGATGCCCTTGGGTTTCAAGCTGACCAGTCCATTCATTTATCACTCAGTGCTGAAGCCTGAGGTGGTGAGCCTGAGGATACAGGTTGGGTCTCCATGGAAATCAAGAGACACGATGCAGTTATCTGGCCACAAGTCACACCTCTGACCTTGCCCAGTGATCCCACTTATGTTCATCCTCAGTTACACAAAGGGACAGAATATGGTCTGTGTGTATCTGTGTTACAAGCCCAAGAAAGAGCAACTCAAAACACATGCTTCATGTTCAAGAAGGCTTCATGTTCAAGCTGACCCTGGAGGACGGACTGACCACCTGCAGCAGAATTACAGCATCAAACCAAGGCCCTGGATGCAAATTTCTCCATCAGCTTCTCCTAAAAACACTATTTAATTCTAAGAAAGAGTAAGTGCTATCTGGATGGGAGCCACAAATGGTTGGAGGGTCACAGGCAGGACATCTTCTCCCTCTGTCTTGTCCCCAGAATTAGCTCAATCTGGTAAAAAGTCAGGAATATGAGTTCCCTGGATTCCATGGCATGTGACTTTAGTGATGGTTGGTCTTACCACATTACAGGTAATACGAGCTTCAGAACCTTCTTTCCTCTCTGATTAACCAGCAATGTCAGAGTGAAGCTGAAATCACTTCACTGAAACAGTTCAACCTCTACAATACCGCACATCATTAAATTTTCAAAGGAGTTTGTTGGGAAAGTTTTTTTAATCCTTTAATAATTGAGTTGGGGGAAAGAGGCCAGTGATGAAGAGTGTTTACCTGAGCTGATATTAACTAGGTTTGGCTACTAATGGCTTTCCAACAGTCCCACTGTGTCCATGTTGCCATTTGAAAGAGTACATTCCATTTGGCACTTGCCCTTTCATTGTCAACAGGGAAACTGAAAAAACAAGGCACATGAAGTACTGCAATTTGTATTTCAGTTCTCCACCCAATTCTCCTTCCTAGCACCACTGAGCTCGGTTTAAACTGAGCTCTTACAACAAGTTGACAAGTAGAAAAATTCATCCCGTGAATCTTTTGGCTGTCTGTGATATCACATAAGCCATCATTGATATATTCTCCACTGAATTTACTAACCACAGAGGCAAAGCCATTGGAAAATATTCAGCCTCCTTGATAGCACCAATTTTAGTTTGATTCCCTTCTAAGTTAAGAGGTCTGGCCCCTTATGACCCTGTCACCTTTTCTCTTCTAGGGTCACATAGGTTTCAACAGTCCAGGAAGGATTCCCACTTAACCACACACTGGTCTTAAAACTTCTTGTCAAAAACATTCCCGCTCACCTGTGCCACATATCAGGCAATGTGTGATCATGCTCCATAGCTCAGCGAGCTCGAGAGGTACAGTTGCTGAGGTCAGTGGGAAAATCTCAAAATGGTGAAATGATTTGCCCAGGCCCACCCAGACAAACAGGGGGCAAAGGAGGGACTACAGCTCCAGGATTCCAAAAACCCACTGTTTTCTCCTAGGTCACTCTAGCCTCCAATCTGGGAAAGCTAACATACGAATCAACCATGTGAATAAGACTGTAAAACAAATGATAGTGAGTTAGGGGACCAGGCCACCGTGGTATGGTCAATAAGGAGGACAAGGTCCCCATCCAGGGCTCCCTTCTCTCTCCTGAGAATTACAAGAAGCAAAAGCCCTTCAGTGGGCAGGGGTGTGGACTGGTCTAGTTGCCAAGCACAACTGACTAATTCCTTTCCTGGGGAGACATACACTCCTGTCCTGGGGAATCAGACACCCACTGTGCACCTGTAACCAAACAGAGATCTGCATGGATGAGGAGCAGAAACAAGGAGATGGTGGACAACTGAGATTTACACTAAGACAACTGGGATCTGAGGCAGGACTCGAGCTGGAGCCCCACTCCACCACCCCGCTGCTACCCCTTGGCCCCTGAACCAGGCTGACCTTGGAAAAGAAGCTATGTGGGAGGGGGCAGTGGCCACCTGATGAGATATCCTGAGAAGCCATGGGGAGCAGAGCCACCTTCTGCTGGCCTCTGTTCTGTGGTGATCAGTTCTGACCAATCCAGAGAGAAACGCACAAAAGGACAAAGGAAATGAATGGCTGGAAGAGACCAAAGCAGGGATTCAGCATGTGCTCTGGGTGTATCCCTGCCCCTGCCCCCTCGCTTCTCTTCTATCAGCTGGAGGCCCCTCTCTCTCCTGGATCCTCAACCTCCTCTTTTTCCTGGAGAAACTCACCTTAGCCATCATGTAGCCTCAAGATTACCCCATCTTCCCAAAAGAGTTGGCCATCACTCCCTCTACTTCTTCCTTTTCATTATAAAACCCACTAAAATGCTGTCCTGTTCCCTCCAAGCTTCTGACAGAGCTACTCTTGATAAACTTACCAATGGCTAACCAAAAGCAAATCAGTGGCCCTCCTTTTAAAATTCCCCACCTCTGCTCTGTCCTCCAGAAGCCCACTCACCCTGGTGTTTTCTCCTGTATCCATGTCATTTCATCACAGCCTCTTCCAGGGCTCCTAGAATGCCAGTGGCCCCCCAAAGTTATACCCTGGGCCCCTTCTCACTCTGTGTAGTATCCCCTTGGGCACTTCTCATATTTATTTGATAATATATCCTAAAGCTGTTTGTCCAGGCTAATTTCTAGATCTTCTTTCGCAACTGTCTCCTGGACATCTCCACCTAAATGGTTCACATTTCCATTCACACTTCAAGAGCTAGTTAACATATCACCTCTTCCATGAAGCCTTTTCAACAATCCCAAGCAAGCCATTCATTGATTCATTTATCCACTTAACCAAAATATATTTGTCTAACAAACAGATATTATTTGTCAAGAACCATGTAAGATGCTGGAGATACAGGAGTTAAAAAATAAAACAAAAAGAAGGTCCCTGCCCTCATTACTGAGCTTATGGCTCAGTAATACAAACAATAGTAAACCAACAAATAAATATGTATTTCAAATTATGATAGGTACTATAAAGATAATGAACAGTAATATAGAACCAAGGGATTTAC
This sequence comes from Bos indicus x Bos taurus, assembly GCF_003369695.1. Classification (NCBI taxonomy): domain Eukaryota; kingdom Metazoa; phylum Chordata; class Mammalia; order Artiodactyla; family Bovidae; genus Bos; species Bos indicus x Bos taurus. The sequence continues at coordinate 3,645,723 of NC_040078.1, read as the reverse complement.
CTAAACTGGTGCTTAGTCTCACTGGCCATGCCTCTCATAAAACAAGTTTACTCTTCTCTCTAGTCTCCGTTAATTTATATCTCTAAGCAGTCTCTGCCAGATTGTTAATACATCAGTGCTTTGTTTTATTCACTTTTACATTTCTGGCACATACAAGAATTTAATAAGTCTGTCTGATGATTAAAGGGATGAATGAGTCATTTAATTAATGAACCAACTGTTTATAAGATTCCATTTAATTCTAAATTTGAGAAATCCACATACAACTAGGTAAAGCACATTCCAATTGGTGGCATATCACCCGAAATCTCTAGTTTCATTACCCGCCAGTTTACAGAGATTAAAATCAGACATACATTTCATCTCTATAAAATTGACTGGAACTATTTTTAAGAGAAACAAGTGTCAACAATGGTGAGAGAAATAATACAATCCAGGAATACTTAATTTCCTCAAAACACAAGGTTCTAGGATCCCTTCTTCGATCCAGCCAGGCCAAGTGATAAACAAGAGGGAGTGAACAGTTCTGGAAACCAGCCTCACATCGGGGCACAGTGGGCTCTTTCCTAGCTGAGGCTGGGGCTTGTTTGAAAATACAACACAGTTTAGAAGAAAACTTGGAAAGGGTTATCCGAGGAATGGATGGACAGCTGTTGGCTGGTCCCAATGGAAGTATGTCTGGAAGGCTCCAGATCTGATGGTTAACAGTTCTGCTGCCAAATGTGCAGACAGGCTCCCAGAACAAAAGTCACCAATAGCAAAGTCTGTGAGCTAGAGAGGAGGATAAGGGATGTGAGTCTCCCTCTGTGTCATTCTTCCCATGCGGAAGAACAGGGATGCTAGCGGGTCAGTGGAGACCAGTGCAGATGGGATGGGATGGGAGAGGAGGGATGGGCAGGATGGCTTTGCTTTGGCAGAAGAGTTTGATAAATAGGAATGACGAGTGTACACTAGCAGCTTTCACACACACACACACACACACACACACACACACACACACACAGGCATTCCCCAAATCCAAAAAGACTTCCTTTAGAACCACAGAATGTATAAACAGCTGACTGTCGGAAAGCTGCCGGAAAGCTCAAGTATCTAGCAGGTGGGGACTTGTTTTCCAAGAGCTGGTTCAATAGGACAAACTGAGAATTGTGATCTCACAGGGGTGTGAACACCAGAATTCAAGGAGCAGATGGTGTGATTTAGTGGAAAGGTCACTGAACCTGAAGTCAGAGGCTGTGGAGAGCATCCTAGCTTCTCTCTTTACCAACAGCATGACCCTGGGTAAGATCTTAACCTCGCAGAACCTCAATTTCCTCATCTACAAAATGCAGGGTGGCGCGGGGAGCCTCTCCATATCTACCTTCTTAAATTGCTGTAAAGTCTGATAAAGGTAATATCTGTGAAGGTTCTCTGAAAATTGAAAAATATACATTTTTCCCACCATATCCTTTTATGGCATTTTCTATGAGACAATCATTAATCTGCTTTATAAACATTAACCCAAAATGACCTTAAGAGGTCAGTACAATTTTTTATTTCCATTTTATTGAATTATAATTGACATATAGCAGTGAATATGCTATAAAGAACCTGTCTGCAGGAGATAAGAGACGAAGATTTAATCCCTGGGTGGGGAAGATCCCTTGGAGGAGGGCATGGAAACCCACTCCAGTATTCTTGCCTAGAGAATCCTATGGGCAGAGAAGCCTGGTGGGCCACAGTCCATAAGGTTGCAAAGAGTCAGACACGCCTGAAGTGACTTAGCACGCACACAGGCAGTGTTTAAGTTTAAGGTGTACAACATAATGACCTGACTTAAACACATCAGAAAAAAATTACCACAATAAATGTGGTGAATATTCATCATCTCATATGGATACAAACTTTTTTAAAATAGGAAAAATAGTTTTCCTTGTTACTCTTAACAATGTTCATATATAACATATAGCAGTGTTTGTCTTATTTATTATATCGTGCTTCATGTCTCTAGTGCTAATCTATCTTTTAACTGTAAATTTGTAAGGCTGGTACTTATCCCCATTTTAAAGAGAGAAAACTCATCCCCATGCACAGAGAAAGCATGACCTCAGTCCAAGGTAACACAGCTAGTGAGCAGCAGAGCAAGAATTTGGTCCCAGACACTCTGGCTCCAGAGTTTATGCTCTTAACCACGAGACTGTGTTGAGTTATTATACACAGCTCCTAAGAATATGCATTCTTTTACTCATATTAAAAAACCAACAATAATAATACCCAAGCATATATAGTTCTCCACATTTCACCAAGAGGTTTTCGAAGTTCATTATCTTTTTTAATTCTCACAACAACTCTATGAAGTTGTTATTATTCTATTCCTTTGTGTGGATGAGGAAATTGTGGCTTGGATATCACTCGACAGTGGGACATGTGTTCCAAATTATTTTTCCAGTAATGGAGAGAGCTGTGGAGTGCCCAAGCCATTCATATTCACCTGTCCAATCCTCTCCCATCTATGGACATGGACTTCTAAAATCGAAGATCCCAACCAATAACAGAACAAAAAGAAAATAAAATCCAGAAGAAAAGGAGTGGGTGTGGAATCACGGCTGGCCTCACATACAAACAGGAAAGCGTCTGACAAAGTGATACTTGCATTCTGCCCAAAATTATCTACTGATCCCATTCTAGGGCCTAAAATTCTACCATAAGATAGTTATTCCTTTGAGAGAACACCCTTCCAGTTAAAAAGTACCTTTGGAAGGTCCACATTATCATGTATATCCCAATGTGATATTTCATAATATCCTCTCCATTTTGACAGCTAGTGGAGAGTAGGCTCTAACCTGCATACGGCATAATTTGGGAATTAAAAGGTCATAAGATGGGTTCAGAGTATAAGATAAGCAAGAATGCAAGGCTGAGCTGAAAGTTGAGACCCTGAAAATGGGGTTGGAAAACCAGTGCTGTGGTTGAATTGGGGGCTTCCAGTTACACAGATCCCCAGGGGAAAGGCAGGTGTGGAGACCAAGCACAAACGCGCGCAGGGAAGGGTCTCCTGGGATGCTCTTCCCCTTTAGATTTCCAAAGCTACTTCAGGCACCACCGAGGAGGCGCTACCACGACATCATCCCAGTAAGGCAGCAGGCTGTCACCACGCAGGCACAGGGAATCCGTGCACAACAGGAATCCCTGCTACAACGCGAGGAGGGGCAGGGGAGAAGCGGTGGGGGGAGCCAGCAGCAGGGGAGGAAACTCTCGACGGTTGTGTTAAAAAGGATTTGTTCCACTGTCAAAACCAGAAAGCTCTCCCCAAGAGCCAGCTTTAGGGAAGGAAGCCTGAAACGACAGAGGGGAAGAATTATTATGGAGGCCCTTTGGAAAGGGGGTTGAAATGAAGAAGGGAGCAAGCTGCAAGCAAAAGGCAGGTGCGGCTGTACAAGTCCACCTCTGGACAGTGGCAGCCGGCAAGGCCTGGGTGTCAACAGAAACTGGGCTCTAGTGCCTCTGTTGGGTCCCGATCAAAAGAGACCCCAAAGCCACCCAACTCCCTCGGGCAAGGACAATCCTCTAAGTTTTGCCTATTCCTGGTTCTCCCCAGCAACTGGGAGAGGGCCCCATGACTACCAAGCTCCCCCAAACTGTACGAGCCACACCTTGACCACTCACCTGCCCATTCCCCTTTCTGGGCCCCATCCTATCCGCAAAGACATCAACCTCCTCTCCACCCAGGAGCTGGGGGCCCCCAGCCAAGCTGGCATCAGCTTCCACTCAGGTTCAGTCCTCAAACAAAGACATATTTGGACCCTCCTGCAGAGACAGGGGGAACCGCTTCTGAGCCCAGAGGGAGCTGGCCTTAATCTGCTGCACAGTGAATGACAGCAATGTTAAGAATGAAAATATGGTTTGGGGGATAGTCCCCAGGAGCCCAACATTTTGGTATTTAAAGGAACTTTAATGAGCTTAAGAGGCTAATCTGGAGTTCAGGAGGGGGTGTTTTGTTTTGTTTTGTTTTGAAAAATCCTTTTAAAGGTTCCTGAGGCTGGAGAGGGAGGAGGCAAGAGCATTGTGAGTCAAGGAGTGGCTATGGTATAACTGAAAGGGATGATGGGAGGAGGCTGCTCTAAAGACCCCTTCTCACTGCAGCAGCAGTACTTGGGAGATACAAGATGATTCTTTCCAGGTGGAGAAGTGTGACAACCCGAGAAGTAGCCAAAAAAATTGAGCGTGAGTACACGCTATGAGAATGCTAGCCAGGCTTCTCACCAAATGACTCCTTGTCCTGGTTTATTGGTGACAACATCAGACTCAGGCACATCTCTGACACACCGAAAAACATAACGCAGCATCCATGAAAGTGCCAGGCACACTCAGAAAGATGTTCAGGGTCCCCTAATTGGTCACCCAGACAGTGTGGTCATGAGATCACGCAAACCTGGGCATAACGTCCCTCACCAGCTGCTGCAGTTGAATTCTGCTCCCATAACTGGATGGACCGTTATTTTGTGCGTCTAAAAGACAAAGTTGTTTCCTCCAAGTGAGAAAAATTAAAAGAGGATTCCTAGGAGGCACTAGTTGTAAAGAACCTGCCTGCCAATGCAGGAGATACAAGAGACGTGGGTTTGATCCCCGGGTCAGGAAGATCCCCTGGAGGAGGACAAGACAACCCAGTCCAGTATTGTGGTCTTGAGAACCCCATGGACAGAGGCACCTGGCAGGCTACAATCCATAGGGTCACAAAGACTCAGACATGACGGACACGACTTAGCACATACACATGCAACAGTCCATAAGGATAAGGTTGGCCTGGCAGAAAAATGAGGCCATGATGAGATGATATTTAAGAGTCCTCACGTGCCTTCAAGAGTCAAGTTAGTAGAATTCCACAGGACATAGGGGAGTGAAGGGGAGGCTGAATGGGATGCAGCTAGATGTGAAGTCAGATATAGCACATGGTCCATTCCACGTGCTATTCCATGTGCTGAATGTCAAAAGTATTTTTTTTTTTAATATTAAGAGTTTAACTGGCCCATCAGAAAATGTTTCCAACCCATAGTGGCCAGATATCTAGCCAGGGCTTGTCCATTACAGGGTAATGATGATAAAACACAAATCTAACAGGGTGGAAAGCCACTGGAGGCCTGAGGAGTCAGAAAAGCCAGACATATTTACTGTTATCCAAAAATAGGATCCCCCAACTGGAATCTTGAAAGGCTAGAAGAGACCAAACTCTTTCATGTGACTTTAGTTAAGGACGAGGAAAAGCACAGTCCACTCTGTATTTTTAGTTGTTATGACATTATGGTGCAATAATGGGGAGTCTGGCAAGGGCTTCATTAAATTCTGGCTAATCCGAGCATGGCAGCCAGGTGACAAGCCCTACAGATAATCTGGTTGCCTTGTTCACCACTGAAAAGTATAGCATGGAAGTCGTTTTTTTAAATCCTCTTTTAACTACCCAGATGGGGCTATTTGCGATGGGACCATGTATACCCAGAAGGTAGGAAACCAATGCTGAGCCACAGTTGTATTCTTCCGATAACGTCTTCACTAATACTTCAGTGTTTCTGCTGCATTCCAATTGCATCTGCTGTCTAATGCCAAAAGAAACTTAATCCCTATCCTAAGTCTCATTTTATTTATTTTCAGTAGTGTGAAAACAAACATGCAGTAAGATTACAGTGTTTACACCTCGTTTTTAGCTGATATAGCTCTAATCCTCCTGCTAATTAATGCCAGGGCCAGAGCAATTTTATTAATTTCAACTTGGTTAAAAATATAGAGACAGATAATTGTGCTTGACTAAAATAACAATTTGACATTTGGAAGGTGTTCACTTCATTTCAGCAAGACAGTTGGCTAGGTTTCATTTAATATATGACAAAGAGACACAACGCTGCAGCTGACATTGGTTAAGGATAACACGACTAATTCTAATTGTGATGAATTGGCTAAACTGTCCCACATCGCGCTAGTCGTGGAGGAGATGAAGGGGGAAAATGTAAATTACAAGGCACACCAAGTTTCTCTGTCAGTTTCAGAAACAAGCACCAAGGGGAAAGGGCCTCTTTCCTCCACTACCTTTCTACATTTGGCTCCTAAAATTACCAACTTTCCCAAATGGAATCTGAAAAGACTGCAAGCAATACTGTTCTATAATTGCTAAGAAACTTTCCGAAAAACATATAGGGCATTCGTTCCCTAGGGGGAAGCCTCAGGTTATGCTGGAAATAGGACAGGACTATCCCATACAGGAAACTTTCTGCTTCTTTTGGGGGTGGGGGAGGCACTCATCACCCCACACAGTCCCTAATCTTCCTTATCCCATCCTGTAAGTGGCTTACCAAGAACTCTCATCTGAAGAGGCGGGCATGTTAGAAAGATGTTAAAAAAAAAAAAAAATTCAAAGCATTTAAGTACAGCTAAGATTTCATAGTTAACTCAAATTATTTTTAACTCTTTCTACGGTGGCTGTGATTGTACTTTACCCGCCATGGTCCGTTTCCCAGTACTGTACAATATACTTAACAATCAACTTAATATGGATTATTTTGAACTTGATATAACACAACAATGACATCTTGTATACGAATTTACCCCAAGATGCTTTAATAAATTCCTGGAAATATAATGAGTATTTTAAATTCTTGTCTATTTTCTCACTTCTGAACATTAGAACCCAAATCATTTCTTTGACCATAAAAAATAATTAGCTGATAATTTAATGAAGGGAATTGTTCTCATTAGAGAAACAGTAGCTACTCATTAACTTCAAAAAACCCTCCAAGAAATAAAAGCAACAGTGAAGAGGGCTTTCTAAAATTAGTAACAGTATTTGGGGTCACACAAAAGTTATAAATAAGAAAAATGAAACTAAAAAGCAACACAAACAATGAATTATCAGAAGAGCTCTTGTCACTGAAATCTGAACGGCAAAAGCAGCTCCTTAGCTGGGTGGATGACAAAATCCCAGAATTCTATAGTATGCAAAACTGAGTTGAATAAATAACTTTTTTTTAATGTGCTCAATTTACGTTAAGGATAAAAAGAATCCCACAAGCCTACTCTGAAAGGAAATGTTCATATCTAATCCCCAGAATACTATTAATATCTACTCCTACTCTCTAATTTTCTTTCAACATTTGAAGTCTGAGATTCAGAAAATCCTACCTAGGGACCAATTCATATAAAAAGAGAAAACACCTCTGAACAAAGACTGTTTCCAATCACCCTTTAAATAAAAAAAGAGATAAGTCAGCTTGCACAAACACAGTCGCAGACCATGGACAATGCTTATCCCAAGCTAAGAGCCCCCTGCAATTTAATGCACACATCAATTTAATACCTAGCTGTGTTTGATTTTTATATGCCTAAATTTTACCATGCCAGGCATGGGGCCAACAGAAGATGAAGTAAAAATCTAACAACTGCCTCTGTAATTTCATCTGCGGGCTCCTTTTATGAGGAACTGATGTCCAATTTTAATCTCCAAGTAATGTCACGGTAATAAAACCAAACTAACTCTCCTCCCTACACACCTCCTACACTACCTTGATAAAATCCAATATTAGTCCATTACTGATCCTAATAGAGATCATTACCTCAGCCGTTTTCTCCGTGGGGCTGCCAATCAGCAGGTCAAAAGAAAGATACAGAGAAAGTTCTAATGAGGGATATGCACCTCACTTCATTGGAGTCCCTTTCTTCAGAAAAGTTGGTCTGCTCCAAAAGAAGGGGGGGGAACATGGACTGGCCCTCTGAGAGAAGGTTTCCCAAGACCTGCGATTTGCTGACATGTGGGGAGTTACCATGCTATAAGAGGAGCCCTGATGACAGCAATACTATCCCACACTGCTCCTAGGATGTCCAGAACAATCTAAGGGATGATGATAAACTTCATATGTGAGGGGAGAGGGCCCTGCCTGACACACAGAGCCGCCAGACACATGAAAGAAACAATATAAATTTGATTTAAATGTGGGATCTCTTCCAGAAGCCTTAATTATCTATTGTATCACCACAGTCCTGTTAATCAGCAGCCTCTCCTGTCTCCAACTTAAGTCCAGCTACAGTATTTGTCTGGAAGACATTCAGGGAAAACTCCAAACTAACCAGATCCTGGAGGACTCAGTTAAATAGGGAACAATAGTTATACAAGTAGAAGTTTCCCCAAGCTGAAAAACACTTTGGTTATTTGCTAACTTTCAAGAACTGTCACAGACAGTTGAGTCCAACGTTTAAGCGTTCACACCTATAACACCTGAGTTCTACGTGACAGGACGCTCCTTCAGCAATTCTGTGCACGTATCATCCCACTGAACTAGCCATTTTTCTTTGATGGCATGTCATGCACAATAAAGGTCACCTCCAGTTCTTAATTTCTGGATATTCATATATCAGTTTTCTACACTCCAACTTTAAATGCTTATTTGTTTTGGATGCTGAGAAGATAAATTATTCCTAAGAGTGTCATAACGTATGAGACAAATATTTAACGAAATGCCCTGAAGTCCTCAAATGGATGGTTGTACGTCTAAAATGCCACTGTCGATTCAGTTTTTAAAAATTAGACAAATGTGGTGTTTGACATCAAGAAGATGTAACAACTAGTTGATAGAGTAGAATTTTCACATTTTAACTGGCTGTCTGACACCATGAACAGGCAGTTCATAATTCAAATGCAAAAGTGCCCAACAGTCAGAAATGTACATACAAATGGCTGACATAAATATGATAAGGCCACTGTGTCAATATGTTTATGAACTCCACTGAAGACTGCACATTAGCTATATGGTTTTTTTTAATGTGTAAAAATAGCATTTGAACTTCATTTATTCTAGAGACAAAGGCACCGCCTGAATTTCATTTCTATGAATTGTTCCATAATTCACCACTAGTGTTGTCCTACAGCTTTAACTTCTATCTTAATTTCCTCTCCGTTCGCCTTGGCTAGGCCTCAAATTTTTAAAAAGATTCTAGGAAAAAGGCAAAAACTATCTTTATAAATGCATTTGTGAAAGAGGAAATGTGCTCTGTTTTATGACTATTATCTAACACTAAATTGCATCCCCCAGAGGATAAATTTCTTCCAGACAACTTCTATTCAATACTTAGTCCTATGGTCTAAGTAGAGGTTTACAATAAATACTCAATAGCTAGGATAATATAGGCTATAAGCCTCCTGAAGGCAGGCTTTGAGATATTTTCTCAGTATTTTCCCATCACCAAGTCTACTTCCTTGCCTGTAGAAGCTCAAAGAGCTTGCTGAATAAAGGAAAATGTCTTGAGCCTAATTTTAAAACAAACAAACAACCCCCCACCCTTCCCATTTTACAGCAACTACCATGAAGGCTAATGCCATTAAGATTATCACATATACTACATCCCGGTTTGGTTGAAAGAAGAATGGGATATGGATGGAGGGCAGTGGAGAAAAACCGTAATAAAATTAAAAGACAATGGCGGCGCTGGGCACACACAAGTGCTGATGGTGAGCAAAAGAGATAAGCAACTCCATTTTGGACATCTGTGTTAAAATCAAAATTAAAAGCCCTCATGGTAACATCAACACCTCTCTGAACAATGTAGCTCACACTACTCTGTAAAATCTTCTTGGTTCTGGCCAACAGCTGGCAAGTTGATCCCTGCAATTTTCCCTTTGCAGAAATAGCTTTGTGCAGGAAGAACTGACCCTAGTGGGCTAATAAGCCCCAAACCGCCGCCAAACCTGGGAGGCTGCAGTGAAGGGACATTGCTGTGTTAAGTACTTTACAACAACTGTTTCTTCTCCTCTTGACACAGCCTGACTTCCTTAAAGAAGATTTGACTGGCCAGACAGCTGTGTTGACCCGTAAGCCTTCTTTGATTCGTGATTTTTTTTTCACAAACAGAATAGAAATTCACCACCCAAATCCTTTCCTAAGCTCCCATACTTTTGAATTTGCTGGTGTTGTGCCTGAAGGATGTGGACATTTCAGTAATCTATAAGCACAAAGATAAAGATTGGGTCTACGCAATCCCAAAACTTTCAGATGGCAACGGGGGCGGGGGGCGGGGCGGGGGGGTGAGCAGAAGCTTTATCCAAAGGTGGTACTTTAAGTTGTGTGTGCAAAATTTGCTTTTTTACCTAAAAGTCGCACTTTTCACTCAGACACTAGGGCAATGAACAATCAAGACCAGATACAGGCACATCTTTTTAAAAAATGTACAACTATACCCAATGTTACCACTTTGGGTAATGGTGATGTGCTTCTCCCCTTATTTCTGTATTGCTCAACTCATTCAAAATCAGACCTCTATTTTTTGTGTGCTGAAAAATGTAGTTATCTTTTCAAAACAAAGCAAAATGTCCAGTACTCCATCCACATAGGGGTAAAATGCAGGAATACTGTATCAAAGGAGTGTGAGTAGCAGAAAGAATTTCTGTGTGTGGTCACTGGATCTGATGACTTTGTCAGTTTGCAGTAAACCTCAGAGGCAATGCAAAAAAAGAAGATATTTCTGTTCTCTCTCTGAGCTTTTCTGTGTTATACTGAGATTTTCCCTGCACACCTCATTTCATGGTGTGTTTTTAATAACATCATAGGAACTGTTTTTCATGAACACTAAACCTCCCTTGATTTTCCTCATATACTGCTGTCCCTTTGATTCACCAGTGACAAATGCGGAATTTTCCTGCGCACGTGCCCCCAGGGCACTCCGTCACTTATACCAGTCCAGAGTACAAAAGCAGAGGCCTCCTCCGTTTCAGCCATTTTTCTTTGCTTCAATACCCTCCACGTTTCTGTCAAGTCAGTGTCCCCATTATTTAGCCATTTTTGACCCGGAAAAGTAGTGTCTCCCCACCCCACCCTCTGCTTAGCTTTACTAAGCAACTCCAGGGCGGGCCTGGCCAGAACCAGCAAATCCTTCAAACTTCCATTCCCCAGTGTCATCCAGGCTTTAGACATTATGAAGATCTAGAATTGAAATAGTCCACTTCCCTAAATACCTGGTTCGTAACTCTCCTCATCACACACCAGAACGTTCATGTCGACCGGCCAAGACCGGTCCATGTCGAACCTGCCGAGCGGCAGAAACGCACCCCCAGACAGGAATTAGGGAGATGGCAGAGGATGGAAGACGTGGTCTGGCTGCCCGTGTGGCCCGAGGGTTTTGGAAAAAACGGTGTAAGGGGTAGGGAGAATACAGGGAGCGAAAAAGCCAGCAGGGTGTGCGTCGCCTCGGAGTTCAAAGGAGCAACAGCGCTGTGCCTGAAGCTCAATCTGTTGGGGACCCCAGTGGACAAAGTTAAGGAAGGAAGGAGCACAGGGCATCCAAGCTGTGGGACTGAGACTGCCTCAGCTCTGCGCATAAGCGTCTGGGTGGCACAGACAGGTGGGTAAGGTGGAGAGGGAACCGGAGAGCAGAGGTGGGCCACTGGCAGCTCCGCCCCCCCTCCCCCGCCCCCAGGGCACCCCAGTGAAGCGGGGAAGGGAAAACAAGGTCGATGGGATGGGATAGGAGTGTCCACAATGGAGTGTCCTCGGGGGAATGGCCAGGTCCAGAAAACTGGACGAGCAGACTATAGAGAAAGCCATCCCTTGGCGCTTCTGTCGGGCCCCAGCCGCTACCGCGCCCATGGGCGCAGTCCTCCGCTGCCCCGGGGAGCTTACAGGATGGAAGAGAATGGGCACTTGCGTATCTGAGCACGCGGGTGTATCCTGCACCTTCCAGAAGCAGATGAGGGGTAAAGAAGGACAGGGTCTCCCGCGCTCGCTGATGCTGTGTGGGGGAGGCGATCCGAGGCGCGGGCACTTACTTCTCATAGTCATACTTGCAGTAGAGCTTCTTGTCCCGGTAGAAGCAGGTGGTCTCCAGGGGCTCTTTGCAGGAGGCACACTGCACGCACTGCTCATGCCAGAAGCTGTCGTTGAGCCGCAGCAGAAACCTATCCGAGATGACCCGTTGACAGCCCTCACAGACAGACTTCGGGCTCACCGCTCTGCCTACAGCAGCAACAGACGTCCACCGATGAGCCGCGCTGGCCCAGCACCCCACCAAACCCAGCCGGACCCTCTACAGATCCATCACTCCACACTCACGGATTACCCCCACGGGCCCCACCCTGGAAAGCCCCCTGCTAAACATCCAAGCCGAGATTTGGAGAGCACAACAAAATCAAACAAAATAGCATTTCTGATAAACAGGGACTATTTGGGAAGGTTTTAAATTCTACCAGGGGAGGGGGGAGAAATCAATAAGTTGCCTTTAATTATCAAACCTATCCAGGTATGCACAATCCTGCACACCTCATGTAAAAATCAGCCTACAAATAAATTTGTGCTCCCAGGTTAATCAGCTAGTCATCAAATAATTCACCATGCTTGTCTCCATTGTCTATGATTAAAACTATGAGTGTGTAAAAATAATTCTTTCTGTTGTTGTTTGGTTTTATCCTTTGCTAAAATGCAATTTTGTTCTATTTATTTGGAGGAAAAGTTTATACATTTTCTTTGCTTCCTAAAAAGTCCCATGCCTGCAAGAAAATACCATTCCCGCCCTAGGCAAACGGTATTGTTCAAACCAAAGAGCCCCAAACTGCTGGATGGCCCGCAAATTGCAGATGGGTTTTTTCATAATTAAGAAACATCAAAACGGAGAAAAGGGGGGTGGGGGGAGTAAAGAATCAGGACTCCAAGACACTGCAGTGTCGGGCCAGTGTTCCTGGAATCAGGCGAGCTTAGCAGCCACGAAAGAGGGCTAAACCAAACCCAAACCGACTCAGAGGGAAAAGGACTCTTCTCAATCCTAACCTTTGCACTTGCGTCCGTTTTGTTCCTTTAGTTTTCGGGTGCGGGTTGGGAGGGTTAGTTTTGTTTTTGTTTTTAGGGTTGTGGGATGCTCGGCCACCTCTGTCACTTTGTCGGCACGTTTTATTTAGAGAAGGCTTTGTTCCCCGGTAACAATACTTTTGCGAGAGATGTCCCAAAGGGCCTGACGCTTCCCGGTTTCCCTGCTACACTTGGCCCCTTTCCCCTTAGGAGACACGGCTATCGGCTCAGGAGCGGGCCCAGTCACCTTGGGATTCAGGCAGGCAGTGCTAGAGGTAGCGAGCTCTTTAAAATGTTTCCTATTTTTTTCTGCCCTGTCTCGGCATCTAGGGCCGCGACCCCGGGCACAGAGAGCGGACCTGAGGCGGGCAGGGCGCACCGGACTCGCCGTGATGCCCGCTGAACGCTAGCCCTGACCCTCCGGGGCAGCTCTGATTCTCTGGCTCTTCCGAGGCTGTATGGAGTCGGGAAGTTTCTGAAAAGGCGGTCGAAAGAGGGGAACGCGGTGCACGCGATTTCGTTTCATCTGGGGAGTTGGGGGGCGGGGTGGGGGGAGGATATCCTCTCTCAGTCCGGTTTCTCCAGCCGAACTGTCTCATCCTCCGCCTACACCCCTCTCTAGCTGTTCCGAGTTAGGAAAAGGGGCAAGAAGTTTAAATGACAAAACGAAACCCCGCTCCCCCGCTAAAAAAAATTAAAACACCCTTCACCAAACTTGAAAAGCATCGAGGGCGGCAAGGTGGGAGTGAGAATCCCTGGCTTCGGTTCGGTTTGACCCGCGTATGGGTTGAGGCCCTGGGTTCGCCGCTCCTCCGTAGTCACTGCGAAGGGACTGGGGAGACCCAAGAGGCAGCGGGACCCGCGAGACGAGAGATCCGGCACCAGTTAATTAAAGCCGAGGCTAGGGCCCCGCCGCGCGGGCTAATCCCCGCGATGCGCTGCCCACCCGCCCGGAAAAGCCTCTTGGCGGTGCTCGAGGCTGAGACTGGGGCTGGAGTTGGAGGCAAGAAGCCGTCTCGAACTTGGGTGCTTCGGACCTCGGGTTCGTGTGCTCATCCCTAAGTCTCCGAAAAGAGGGCGGCGTTTATGAGATGTCGATCAGCTCTATGATTAAAAATCCATCCTTGGGTATTTTTAATCACTTGCCATTCAAATGCCCGCGAGCAAGCTCGCCCGCCCCTCGCGGCTCTGGGGAGTTCGGTGCCCGGCGCAAGAGGCCTGGGGCGGCTGGTCGGTTTAGGGTGGGAAGGACCCACAGGTTCTGACAGATAGGGAGTAAGCTCAACTGAGTGTACGAAGCGGGGCGCTAGCTCCCCTACTGCTGTGTCCCAGCGAGCTGGACGCCAGAGCTGGGGCGTGGAGGAAAGACTGTGCGCCCGAGGCGCACGGCCTGAACACTCACCCAGCAGCGAGGAGAAGGAGGCCGACGTTTCGATGGCGCTTTGGAAGTTCTCCTCCATCTTCAGGCCGTCCAGCATGTTCGGACCGCGCGGGGAGGACCTGTAGACGAGAGGAAACGACGCTTTGGGCGTCTGAGCCCTTCAGGACGCGGCACACGCAAGCCGCCGCACTCCTGGGAAAGGACGGAGGGAGTGTCCAGGGTGACCAGAACGAGCTGCGAGGGTAGAATTCAGCCAAGAGAAATGTGGGCTAGGAAGAGAGAAAGCAGTCACAGCGAACTGCTCGGACTGATCTGATTTCATTCGAAGCCAACGCGTTAAGTACTTAGGCCTCCGCCCCCCAACTGCGTTTCTCCTGCCCCTGTCCCCCACCCCCTCACCAGGTCCCCAGCCCCAGGTTTCCCCACCCCGAGTTCGACTCCGCCCCAACCTATACCAGTCAGGGCCCTAGGGATGCCTCGGCGGGAACCCAGCTACTAGTGTAAGAGATAAAGGAGTGGGTAGTTTCCCTCGCGGGGCCGAGCCCAGGCACGCGGAACTAAGAGGTCTACAGTCCGCGCCCAGACCGGCAGCGTTGCGTCCCTCACCTGCCCCGGCCGAGAAGGGGCAGAGCAAGCGATCCGGAGAGCGTCCCGCCAGCTCCCAAACTCGGGGCGCTGGGATCTGCCAGGAGCGTGCGGGGCGCGCAGGGAGGTCCGCCCGCCGGTCGGCCGGTGCAGGGAACGTCTGCAGGAGCGAAGAAGTCGCCTCGGGGAGGAGCGCGGCTGGCCCTGCTCACACTTGGATGCATTTCAAATCAACTTTCAGAAACACGCCCGCCCGAGCTGGAGCCTAGGAACAGGCAGCCTTCCTTACCTGATGGGTGAACTCGCTCCCCGTGGCAGGAGCCAAAAGAAGTTGCCGAGCGCTGCGGGAAGCTTCGGCAGGGGGAGGCGCAGGCCCTCGAGGCTGCAGCCGGAGCAGCCGCCCCCGGCTCCGGCGCGCCCGGGAGGGAGCCGAAGCGAGCGCCGGCCCCTGGCTCCGCTCCTCGGCGCGCCCGGGCCGGGCCGGGACGTGGCCGCGGGCGGCCGGCCTTGTTGGGACGTCCTGCCCGCTCGCGTCCTCCTCGGGAGGAGAGGAGGGCCCGATGCTTCTCCCGGTCTAGAGCGAAGGCGGAGGCCCAGGGTCCTGGGTGCGAGTCGGGCCCTGCTTGGCTGGGGCGGATCCGGCCGCTTCTGACAGGGACCGCGGCGCTGCGTGCGCGGCGGAGGGAAGGGGGTGGGGTGCGCAGGGAGGGGGCTGGGAGCGCGTCCCGTGGAGGGCCAGCGGTAGTCCCTTCCCAGCCCCGCGGCGCAGCCCAGCCTCGCGGCCACCGCCGGGTGAGCTCCTCGGCCGATGCTGTCCTCCCGGGCACGCAAAGTTTCCTCCTCTCCACGTGTACTGCTACCTCTGGCCGCGCTGACGCCGCTGCTGCCCGTGGCTCCGCGCCCCCGCTACGTTTTCGCTGAGATCTCGCCGCCACCTGGACCGCGGCGCCCGCACACTGGTTCCGCGGCCGCTCTCCAGCCACCGCAAACCTCATGAGCTGCGAACAAGGCCAAGAAGCAATTTGCCGCGCGTGGCTGCGGGACCCTGAAGCTCAGAGTTCTTCAAGCCCCTTCTTGGTCACCCGGGGCCCCCACACGTTCCCAACTTCCATTGGGCTGGAAACGCCGTTTACCGTTTCAGTTCGAAAGCCTCTCAAGGATGGGGTGTGCAGATGCCATAGGATCCAAGGCCAGAACTTGAATCATGCTCCTGGGAGCGACTACATGGGATCTGACCCCAAGGCGACGAGCTCCGAATACCACCGCGCAGGAAGTCAGCTAAGGGGGCATTCTTAGCGGAGCAAAGTATCTGGGGGTGGGGTGGGGAGAATGTTAATTCACTAAACCTCCTAACCCTAGCCTCCGGTGGTAGAACTTTAACCCCTGTAGGAGCAGAAACTGTCTCCTGTGTATTCCAGGAGGTTAGCACAGTTCTGCGTCCCAAGTAGATGCTAATTAAGAAAGAAAAATCGTGACGCCGCTAATACTTAACCGCATATTTCTTTTGTTTCAGTCTTGGTCACACAGTTAACTCATTTAATCTTCACAACAACCCTATGAGGTGGAGACATTATCCCAATGTTAACAGGCAATGAAAACAAAACACTGAGGGCGTCTGAATACTACGGGAAGGTTCCATTCAGTGGGGTTCTCCGGGGGCCCCTCATGTCTGAACTGAATAGAAGTGAATTGCCATTGCCACGCATTTTGGCACGTCGAACCTGAGCAGAGGAGATGCCACTGAACAAGCGTTGCCTATTACCTGCTCCAAGGACAGGACAGCTGTCTTATTTTTAAAGAAAAAGTAGCGGCAGCGCTTGCTGCAGTGTGCTTAAGGGCAGTGACCCCACTGTAAGTGCGCTAGGCCAGTAAGGGCAAGCCAAACACTGAATATCACTTCAGAGAAGGCAGGGAAAAGGGCAAAGAATTTAATGCTTTACATTTGAACGTTATTTTACACTATTCAAGGCCCTTTCACACACGTGATTTTGCTTGATCTTTACAACAAACCTGTGAGGTAGCAGAACAAACAGTTTTCTCCATTGTTTCAGATGAATCTTTAGGGCTTAGCAAGGCTGGGAGATTTCTCTGATGTTGCCCAGATGGCTAGTGGCATGTCCCCTGACACCAGTCCTTTGTCCTTTCTGTCACCTCATGTAGAGCAAGAGGTGGAAAAAAAAAAATGTGTATGAATTACAAGGATTCTTAGGATAATACATAAAATAGAAGTTAGGGAAGAAAAAAGTTTAGGCAAATACAATCATAAAGAATATTTTTAAATGCCCAGCAGAGTTTTGGTTTCACTGAAGGTCTTGAATTTGTGAAATATGTTAACCAGTGATGAGAATATTTATGTTAGAGGATATCCTGAAAGTGGGTAGATTCTCATTGCATCTGTGGCCCAACTTTTTCAAATGGGCCTTGTATCTGGAAAGTGGCCGATTAGTGTAGATTACCCAAGGATTTGGTGGGGATGTTTTTCCCTAGATGGTTCTTGGGCATCTGGCAGGATGCAGATGTGTCTGATAATACATTGTAAGTCATAGGGTCCCTGATGCAAAGCCAGGCACATATATGTGATCAACAAGCAGTTGACTGATGGATGAGGGATGCACCCACCCTTTGGCAGGGAGAGGGAGCGCCTCAGTAAAGGTGAAAATACAGCGGGTCAGGAGTCAAAGGGCCTCAGTTCCATCCGCACCTCTGTCACTAGGTCGGTTGCAGCATCAGTTCATTTCTCTGGCCAACAGTGCTTCCCTTTGAAATGAGAGGGCTATATTTTTGAAATATGGGCTGTAAAGCCCTCATAGTCTAAAGTTAATGTAATCAGACTACCTTTGGACAGCGGGATGGGCAGTAGAACCAGTATATCCTTATCATGTGCTTTGCAGAATCTAAGTGTAGACTCACTGATATAAGTGAGGTGTCTAAACCAATACAGATAGCAGTAGCAGTGCTTAGTAGCCAAGTTGTGTCTCACTCTTTGCAACCCCATGGACTGTAGCCCACCAGGCTCCTCTGTCCATGGGATTCTCCAGGCAAGCATACTGGAGTGGGGGGGCGGGGTGCGCCATCTCTCCAGGGGGTCTTTCCGACTCCAGGATCGAACTCACATCTCCTAAGTCTCCTGTTTTGTTAGGTGGATTTTCCACCACTGAGCCACCTGTGAAACCCAAACCAAGAAAGATACACCTTGTTTATTCAGAATTTTCTCTTGTATGATTTATCTTACCTCTGCCAATGAATTAGAGATCATGAATCCCACTCCTACACCACATTCTTTCACTGTGGTCTTAATCCACTCAGTGACATGAATGAGTGAACAGGCATATTTCTATTTGTGAACCATCCTTTTTTGCCTTGTGTTTTCCAAACACTATTATTTTACCTTTTTAATGAAAAGATAACACAGAGCCACCATTCAGAAGCTCTTTATGAAAAATAAGCCAGGTTCTCCCTTTTATCAGGAAGAAATATTTTTTTCCAAGAGTTTGTCCAAGTGGGGGTAAACAGACATTAGAAGAGACATCCCAAATTACAGACTTTTTGAATTGGAAGTGACCTTAAGGCTCATCAGGTCCAACCATTCCATTTATATGGTCAAACTGCTTCCCCTAGAACTGCCACCTCTGGTCCCTTGATTGCTTAGAGCCGGCCACTCACAATGTCAAATCCTAGTTCCAAAATCTGTCATATGTGGGCAGAGTAGTCTTCTCCATCCAGTTCACTTTGCTCTGAACCTGCCCCAGTTTTTCTCTATCTCTCATAAATTATGACAGCCAGACCTGTTGCAACTTTCCAGCGATCCTGTGTTCCGGGCCTCATCTCCTTCCTCTGGCCATAAAACACTCATTAGCACAGTCAGATTTTTTGTTAGCCTTTTCAGGGGCTGGTCACTGTTGATTCAATTGCTCAGTTCTGTTCCATACAGGCTACTGATCAGCCACATCTTCCCCAGGTTACAATTATACTGTTGGTCTTTGGCCTCAAGTGTGGAAACTTACTTATCCCTGGTAAGAGATAGGCAGCTGTTCCAAATATCAGAAATCTTGCAACTTCAAAGCTGTGTCGTAAGCCTGGTGGTCTGCTTTCAGGAGAAAATGTGGAGCCCTTGCCAGGCTGGCCTTCCAGCTGCCATCATTGGTGAAAGTGGAAGTGAAAGTCGCTCACTCATGTCCAACTCTTTGCAACCCCATGGGCTATACAGTCCACGGAATTCTCCAGGCCAGAATACTGAAGTGGGGAGCCTTTCCCTTCTCCAGGGAATCTTCCCAACCCAGGGGTCAAACCAGGGTGTCCTGCATTGCAGGCGGATTCTTTACCAACTGAGCTATCAGGGAAGCCCAGGGCAGACAAAAGCCAATGAATGAGGAGTCACCATGGGGCTCCAAGAAGGTGCGCAGGAGCCTTGTAACCTGGGGGTACATCTTTCAGTGGGAGGTGACCAGATCCCGTTCAAGTCCTCTCCCATCATCTGTGTCCAGTCAAGCAGTAGTCTGCAGAAGATGGGGTTGAGACATTCAGACCAGTTGTGGAGCTACCGCCTTTCTATGACCAAAAAAAGAGATCGGCACAACCATACTCCTGAATCTTTGTGGCTGAGATTGGGAGAGAGGACTGGACCCACGCTTGGTGAGAGGGAGGCAGAAAGCAAGGGAGAAGGACGTCCGGCTACAGAGTGGAGGTGACAGGAACATATTTTTTTACTTTCCTTTTCTTGCTCTCATTTCTGTGTTTTATTAAGGGAAACACAAAGGGAAAATTGTGTTATTTGTTAAAAAATGTCAAAGTGCATTTCAAGCAAGAGGAAAAAAAGCAGACACATTACTGCCTAGACAGGAAAGGCAATACGCTGATGCTAAACGGGGCAGCCAGAGAGGAGTTCGGCAGGGACACACTGCAAACGCACGCTCTCCTGACCTCCAGGGTCTTTTCCTGGGACCTTCCTGGCCCCACATGGACAGGAACATGTCTCGAAGGAGCTGGAGGACCAGGTGCCTTGGGGCTTTCTGGGGTGAAAGGGAGCATCCCAAATCAGCTGCTCCAAAAGAAGGGAAATCAGGTGATGTCCGAGCCAGGTTCTTCCATCAACATGATAAGGACAGCCCTGGACACAGAGGAGACTCATCCAGGCTGACAAGGCACCATTTAAAGCATTGCACTCTTTGCATCTTATAATAGGACCATATACATGCCCACTTTATCTCTGTCTTGGTCTATGAGCTCTTTCAGAAAAGGATCCATATCAGATTCAGCTGTGTTTCTCCTGTGCCTGAGTGAGGCTTATGCCCTAAAGTTTTTGTATATTCCATGGCATAACTGAGTGAACTGGAAAGAACATACCTGGGCTTTGGGAACAGAGTGGGCTGATTTCAGATTTGTAAATGGTTTAATCTTAAATCACTCAATCTCTCCATTTTCCAGTTTCCATACCTCTACAAGGAGAGGAATAAAATATTCCTCAAGAGTTGATAGAGATGATGGATCTGGTTAACGTGATGTTTCTGTCTCACTCTAACTCCCCATGAATGAGCAGATACAGTTTCTCAAGGAAGGTTATTTTCACCTTGCCCTGTCTACATGAGCAAACAAACAGGAGCCATACCAGGGTTTAGACAGCCTGCATGTGTCTAATGACAGCAGTTGTCACTGGGTGATTGATATATTCCTGTGCTTGGGGTAGGGGGTGCTCTCTGGCTAAGGGGATACAAGGTGATTACAGAATGGGTCCTGGGGTCACACAGACTTAAGGTCGAGCTTAATCCTGCCACTTAGGATGAACCTTGGGTAGGTTTCTTTATCTCTCCACACCTTAGTTTCCCCATTTAATAAATTGGTGAAATAATTGAGTTGTTTCTCTGTGTGTTAAATGAAAAATACATACAAAATACCTACCATAGTGACAGGCACACAGTGAGATGAATTTCAGTGGCCACCACCACAGCTACCACCATCATCGGCGTCATCACCATCAGACAATAAGCACCTCTGCTGCTGCTGCTGCTGCTGCTAAGTCGATTCAGTCGTGTCGGACTCTGTGCAACCCCAGAGACGGCAGCCCACCAGGTTCCCCAGTCCCTGGGATTCTCCAGGCAAGAACACTGGAGTGGGTTGCCATTGCCTTCTCCAATGCATGAAAGTGAAAAGTGAAAGTGAAGTCACTCAGTCATGCCCGACTCTTAGTGACCCCATGGACTGCAGCCTACCAGGCTCCTCCATCCATGGGATTTTCCAGGCAAGAGTACTGGAGTGGGGTGCCATTGCCTTCTCCGAAGCACCTCTAGGACTGTGTTTTATTACATCTGTGGCCCTAGTACCTAGCACTTAGGGGGTGGCATCCAGAGAATGTGACTGGAATTACACTGAACAGAATACCTAACTGAAGACAGTCTTGGCAGTAAGTGAATTTCAAGGGCTGGCTGGCTCTAGGTTCCATGTTCAATCTGGGAAGGAGTTTCTTTTGGAACAATCCCACATGCTCCTAAACAAGTCCCCATACTCGTGCAGACTTCCTGCACAAGCCTCTCATTTCTGGGCTCTGACAAGCCCCCTCTTGACATGTACACGTGGTACTTCACACTAGGTACCAGGAACTTGGATGCTATGGTGTATGGGGTTGGGGGAGGGAGCGGCGGGTACAAGGAGTAAACGCCCCAGGCATCTAAACAGAGAAGGACCTGTGAAGAGACAGGTCTGTTAACATCCTGCGCTTGGCTCCTCTGCCCATCTCCCCTCTGTGGGTTAGGAGGAGGGCCCCGAACTCAGGGCCCAGGGCAACATTTGGGGGGCTGGCTAAAGCTTTCTTCAGCACCCCGGACAGGTGATACCCAGAGGCAGCTGAGCACTGAGCAGGTGCAGAGACCACCTGCACCAGCCCAGTAGCAAGACCACCACTACTTACAGCTATTTTCAGGAAGGAAGGGCCCCCATCGTCATCTTCACCCATCAAGAATATGAAACCAGAGTGGCTGCTGCCAGAATACTTAGGATGCCCCTACTCCTTAACCTCGGAGAAGGCAATGGCACCCCACTCCAGTACTTTTGCCTGGAAAATCGCATGGACAGAGGAGCCTGGTGGGCTTCAGTCCATGGGGTCGCTAAGAGTCGGACATGACTGAGTGACTTCACTTTCACTTTTCACTTTCATGCATTGGAGAAGGAAATGGCAACCCACTCCAGTGTTCTTGCCTGGAGAATCCCAGGGATGGGGAAGCCTGGTGGGCTGCCGTCTATGGGGTCACACAGAGTCGTACACGACTGAAGCGACTTAGCAGTAGCAGCAGCAGACTCCTTAACCTACACACCTTCTCATTTCTTCTGAGAAATCTACCCTGTTTAATATTGTTAATATTGTCAATTGTTAATTTATTTACATAACATATCCCATGTATTTCCAGACAAGTTTTCAGGTCGCATATGAATACTATCAATATTGAAATGGAATTTCAATTATATACAGGAAACAGAAAAGCAAATCATCCCCAAAATAATGATGCAGGGCTAATCATTTAATCTTGAGGTTTATCAATAACCTCAGATATGCAAATGACACCACCCTTATGGCAGAAAGCGAAGAGGAACAAACAGCAACTTGATAAAAGTGAAAGAGGAGAGTGAAAAAGCTGGTTTAAAGCTCAGCATTCAGAAAACTAAGATCATGGCATCCAACCTCATACTTCATGGGAAATAGATGGGGAAACAATGGAAACAGTGACAGACTTTATTTTCTTGGGCTCCAAAATCACTGCAAATGGTGACTGCAGCCACGAAATTAAAAGACACTTGCTCCTTGGGGGAAAAAGCTATGACAAACCTGGTACACAGCATATTAAAAAGCACAGAGACATTACTTTGCCAACAAAGGTCCATCTAGTCAAGGCTATGATCTTTCCAGTAGTCATGTATGGATGTGAGAGTTGGACTGCATAGAAAGCTGAGTGCCTAAGACTTGATGCTTTTGAACTGTGGTGTTGGAGAAGACTCCTGAGAGTCCCTTGGACTGCAAGGAGATCCAACCAATCCATCCTAAAGGAGATCAGTCCTGAATATTCATTGGAAAGACTGATGCTGAAGCTGAAACTCCAATACTTTGGCCACCTGATGTGAAGAACTGACTTATTGGAAAATACCCTGATGCTGGGGAAAATTGAAGGCAGGAGGAGAAGGGGACAACAGAGGATGAGATGGTTGGATGGCATCACTGACTTGATGGACATGAGTTTGAGCAAGCTCTGGGAGTTGGTGATGGACAGGGAAGCCTTCGTGCTGCAGTCCGTGGGGTTGCAAAGAGTCATATTTGACTGAGCAACTGAACTGAACTGACTGAATCTTTTGATCATGATAGGATGTTAAATGTCATTCTGAGTTTACAAGGTGAAACAGAAAGTAAAGCCCTACAAAACTGCTCTGATCTCATCTAACTGTGTATCAATTGTATTTACACATCTAGTTGGCTTTAGGAGAAAGTCTGTAATAAAAGAACCAAACTATATAACTCATGGCAATAGAAATCAGATTTGGGACCTCACTAACAGTGCTGGAGCATTTTTACTTTTATATATTGACTGTCTCTCTCTTCTTCCTGAAAGAATTTAACATAAAACTGAAGGTGGATAATGATAAAATAGAACTATAAGATCAGGAATAGAGAAACAATGCAGATATGCTAAATATGAGTTAATAGGCACCTCCTGAGGGCAGGAGCTATGTCTATGTTTTGCTCACCTAGTTTGAGCTAACATTGCTCTGAATACTTTCTTGGCACCTGTTATGTTTGAATGTTTGAATGAGCAAATGAATACTGTGATTGCAAGTCAAATTTGTCTTTGAGTTTCCTGGTTCAGTTCAGTTCAGTTCAGTCACTCAGTCGTGTCCGACTCTTTGCAACCCCATGAATCACAGCACGCCAGGCCTCCCTGTCCATCACCAACTCCCAGAGTTCACTCAGACTCACGTCCATTGAGTCAGTGATGCCATCCAGCCATCTCATCCTCTGTCATCCCCTTCTCCTCCTTCAGAGTCTTTTCCAATGAGTCAACTCTTCGCATGAGGTGGCCAAAGTACTGGAGTTTCAACGTTAGCATCATTCCTTCCAAAGAAATCCCAGGGCTGATCTCCTTCAGAATGGACTGGTTGGATCTCCTTGCAGTCCAAGGAACTCTCAAGAGTCTTCTCCAACACCACAGTTCAAAGGCATCAATTCTTCGGCACTCAGCCTTCTTCACAGTCCAACTCTCACATCCATACATGACCACAGAAAAAACCATAGCCTTGACTAGATGGAGTTTCCTGGTAGCTAGAGCAAAAAGGGGAATAGCCAGTCTACAGATACTTTTGCACCAGTATTAGAGTTGTGATTGTGGGTTTGTTTATGTAAGCAGTCCTCATAGCGCTAGATCTCTGTGCCCAAGTAGGTAAACAGTCAACCATTCCACCCTAATCTTCAGCATTTCTTGCACAAAATGAATATTTGCTGCATGAATACATTAATGAGATCATTAAAAGGTTCTTTGATGCATCTAAAATATAATCACTTCCTTTTCTTATCCCATAAATAATTTATCTACAGTCCTTTTTGAAACTTGAAGAATGGTGGGGGGCAGGGGGCGGTATCTGTCAGGAGGTTATTGAAAGTGAAGGCATTCCAGGCAGATTGAGTGAGCACACCAAGGGCAAAAAGCCAAGGTGAGTTGCTGGAGGATCTCTGTGAACACAGGGAAGTGAGGCAAGCCAGGAGGGCTGGATACTGCACATTAGAATTTATTACCCTGGAGGTAATAGAAAGCCTTTGAAAGTTGGAGACTGGAGGAGTGAAATATTTAGGCATATGGTCTAAAATGACTAAATCTGGTAGTGGTGTGGCTGATAATTCAAAGGCAAAACAGGGACTTCCCCTGCAATCCAGTGATCAAGACACGGTGTGTCCAGTGCAGTGGGCGTGGGTTCGATCCATGGTTGGAGAACTAAGATCCCACATTCCACATGCTGTGTGGCATAGCTAAACAAAAAAAGCAGAAGAAAGTGAAGGTAGGCTAGATAAACTTTACTACTCTGGTATAAGAAGTCCAGGGCCTGGATCAGGGCAGGGACAGCAGCCATGAAATCAAGTGGGATGAACAAAAAAGACTTCTCAGAAACCAAGTCCAAAAAGCTCAGCGTCTGTTTAGTTGTGAGGTGAGGAGGAAGGAAGGAGAAAAGTAATTGAAGAAGCGTGGGGTAATGTTGAAACAGAAGTGGGAAATGCGGCAGAAAAAAACAGCTGGATGGGGTGCAATAAGAAGTTTGGTGACTTTTCAAGATGTTTGCACATTCATTATCTCATTGATTTCATATGCAAGCAGAGTGAGACCCGCCCTAAACGTCAGCCTGAAAAATACACTGCCCCTCTTTGGAGCTGCCAAGTTTCAAGCAGCAAACCTTTGCCTCGGGTTCTTGCAGCAACAGCAGGGCACCCACCCGAAGGTGCTGCACCCATTCCAAGCAACCCGGAGTCTTCCCAAGGACTAAGCTACCCATCCTGGTTCTGGGCCAGCAGCAGCTCAAAGCCAGGTAGTGCAAACTCCTGGCTGCCATGCTTGCCAGGAACGCAGATGGGTGTGCCCCAGAGTTCAGCCAGAGTCTCCCAGAACATCTGGGCAGGGTGGGGAGGGCGGAGCACAGCCATGAGTTTGGAGTTTCTTCAGCGTCTCATCTTTCTTCCCACTGGGCAGAGGACTGTGGTTTCATCACTGATTCATTCCCAGGCACAAGCAAGTGGCTTCCCTCCGGGCTGCATCTTCTCCCCAGAGCACCAGGGCAGATAGTGCCCTGAGATGGGAGGGCATTAATGAGAGGGTCCCACACACACCTGGTAGAACCTCAGCTGGACAGGGCTGGTGATCGTACAAAGAGAAGAAACACTGACCTCGTCATGGCAAGTCAGCCCTGGAAGGAAGGGACCCCCCAGGCTCAGTGGTTCTCACCTCTCCCCTCCCAGATGGGGGCACCTCTGATCTGCAGCTACTGCCCCATGTCATCATCACTGGTGTTTAGATGTGCATGTGGGGTCCTCTGAGAGATCCTCCATCCCAAGAAAAGTCTCACATTTTTCTTCCCACAGATGGTTCCCCACTGACTTTTCTAGCATTGTCTCCCCTCTCCCCCGCTCTTTTCTCTCCTCTCCCACTCAGCTCCATGCACTAACTCTCTCTGCCACCTCAGACATGACCCAGACATCACCCTAGTACATCCCTGCGCTTGGGTGCAGGCTCTGTCCTCAGTCAGGACTAACCCCCTCCTCTTTCCTCTCTGGCGTGTTGAATATCTACCTCTGATGCTCTCAGACAGGTAATTAGCACTTTCCCTGGGTAAATTCACAGGCTGATTAGCATTTATCACACAATATGACCAATTCTTCTTTAGATGCCTGCCTCCTTCACTGAAAATACACACATCTGTGTCCCACGGAGCTCCGTGTCCTCAGAGCCTGACCAAGTCGGGCCTTGCTGACCCATAAGGAGGGAGACTGGAAAAGGCAGATGCTTATAGGGTTCAAACACCAGGGAATAAAAATGGATGCAGGAGACTCGCCCCCTGGCACCCCCCTCCCACAGTTCTCCCCAACATCCACCAGATATTTGGTTCTTCTGTGTCCTTCCAGACTTTCTTTATGTACATCAAAGAAAATACAGATCCTTAACTCCGCCCTTTGTAACGCCAGCAGTAATATTGCTCACTCAAAACTTTTCTTCTACCAAAAGATCTTTTAAATCCTTCAAAGTTCTTAATATTCATACTATCTCCTTCTGAATGTCCAACTTGTAGATTTCAGTACTCACAAAACAAATAAGATCACACATTTAATGTAAGTTACAGTACAGGTGCAGCTGGCTTTAAAAAAGGATTGAGTTCCTGGGAAATCATATAAAAATCACTCATTGCAACACCATGGACTGTAGCCCACCAGGCTCCTCTGTCCATGGAATTCTCCAGGCAAGAATACTGGAGTGGGTAGCCATTTCCTACTCCAGGGGACCTTCCTGATCAAGGGATCGAA
Organism: Bos indicus x Bos taurus; assembly: GCF_003369695.1. Taxonomy (NCBI): domain Eukaryota; kingdom Metazoa; phylum Chordata; class Mammalia; order Artiodactyla; family Bovidae; genus Bos; species Bos indicus x Bos taurus. The sequence goes on along the minus strand of NC_040078.1, from coordinate 3,618,935 downwards.
CCTAGATCTCCTGCATTGCAGGCAGATTCTTTACCATCTGAGCCACCAGGGAAGCCCATATAAAAATCACATTGTCATTAAACCCATGACATTTTGGTGCATTAACAGGTATATTGTCTAAAGATACCCAGGTGAAATGCTTCTTATCAGTGAGGAAACTGGACACTGTGGTGCTCCTGAACTGTGTGTCAGGTTCAGAGTTGCTAACGCCTCGATTTGTTAGAACTAGAGATGCATTTCAGTGAGAACAAGGCTCTCAGTTCAGTTAGGAAAAGAGTAAAATTTAGAGCCTCTCCCGCAGATAACCCCTCAGACTTTAAACAAGGGGTCAACCACTCAGATGGCCCCCTGGCCCATGGGATCCCAGGGGCCAGATCAGGTCAGCACCCAATCACTGCATGGTGGCACAGAAACCACTCCAATGGGTTTAGCTCACAGGGGCACCACCCAATGACTGAGTTGCTGCAAAGTGCAAGTCAAGGGCCCATCAGCTCTAGCCATGGGCCTGCTCCAGCTCACTTTTTGTAAGGCTTACAAACTAAGAATGATTTTTACATTTTTAAAAATTTCGTAAGATCAAAACGAGAATAATATTTCATGGTGTGTAATGAAATTTAAATTTTGGTGTCCCTAATAAAATTGTATCAGAACACAACCTGCTGTCTCATCTGATGACTGTCCATGGCTGCTCTCACACTACAATGATGGAGTTAAATGGTTGAAACAGGCAGTAGAGTCACAAGCCTAAAGAATTTACTGTCTGGCCCATTACAGAAAAACTTGCTAACCTCGGTTTTAAAAGACACTCCAAGACCCAAAGCAGATGTCTATGTGAGATGGGCTTGTCTGTCTCAGTGTTGGGTACCTATTTCTGAAGCTCATTCGTTTCTTTGAGAGAGGATCCAGACCTCAGTGATGAGACTTATTCCTTTTGGAGAAAGCCATAATCACCATCACGAGTCAGTGCTGAAGCACTCCTCTTATCTGCTTCAGGGGATCAAACCGACCTTTCCCAGCTGGTGCTTCCTGGAGTTCAAGGTGGGCAGGGGAGAGTGGCCAGCCAGCTGCAGGTCACATCATCTTCCTGCAGTACCGCAGATTTCCACAAGAGGGCGGCAGCTCTCCTGTCTGCAGTTTCTCAGATGTCCTTCCAGGCTTCGGAGAGCAGCCCCCGGAGACCTCAGTGCCTTGCCAGCCCCTGCAGGACTTTCCCTAGATTGATGGTCAAGAATGAGGCTGTCTTCCGGTGCAGGAACTCACGTAAGCCTGCTGGTCCCAGGCAGCCAGGCTGACATCTTAGTGGTTGATCATCACATGTGTTAGTCTTGAACTGTCAGCAAAAAAAAAAAAAAAAAAAAGGAAAGGGGAAAAAAAAGAATACAGGTTGAGTCTTTCTCCCATCTTGCCCACTCCTGATCCCCGTCTGCTAGTCCAGTAAAGCACAGTGTACCGGTTTTTAGGCTGTTCTCTCCTAGCTGTAAACTCAGCCTTATTGCTGGGGCCAGAACTCAGTGAACCACACTTGTGTTTTCCAGATGTTTTCCATGCTAGGCTCTAAGTCAGGGTGACAGAAGAAGGGATTCACCTCATCCTGGAAGTCTGCTTCCCTGTGCTTCCTTCTGCCTATGGCTCTAAGGGACCCCAGCAATGCCTTAAGGCATAAGAGTGATGCCTCCGCCGAGAGCAGCGGGATCTGGTGTGCATCTTCACACTGCTGAGCCAGCTCCCCCGTGTCTACTCAAGGTCTACAGAGACACTCCAACCAGCTGTGCCCCATCCTCAAAGGGCAGGGTCCTGTGTCCACCAAGCCTCTCCTCCAAGGTCCTAATTTTTATAATTCAAATTTCTTCCCTTTGTCCCCAGAGCCCAATGGGTGGTAGGCCTCCCACAATTGCTACATTTATGATAACCTAGGGTTCCCTTCCTGCCTCTTCAGTGACATAATTAACAATGTGCTGCCTAGTTAACTATTCTTTATGTTAATTCTGGTTTCCCAGGTGGCGCTAGTGGTAAAGAATCTGCCTGCCAATTAAGGAGACACAAGAGACTCGGGTTCGATCCCTGGGTCCTGGAGAAGAAAATGGCAACCCACTCCAGTATTCTTGCCTGGAAAACTCCACAGAGGAGCCTGGCAGGCTACAGTCCATGGGGTCATAAAGAGTCAGACACGACCAAGTGACTGAGCACACACATATGAAATCCTCACTGTTCAAGTAACTGGGGTGGCTTCTGTGTATACATAACTCTTATCGAGTCTAAAATTAGGTAAACATTTCACTCTGATTATTGGATCACAGACCCTCCTAAGGCCCACCTGAAAAATTAAGTCTATAAATGCTCAATACATACTGATATGGGAAAGACATGGGGCCTGAAGCTGAGAAATGGGCACCACCAGTTTCCTGAGGTCTCATACTCTTGAGACTCTCCACACTGCCTGGGACCCTAGCTCTCTCTGCCCTCATACAGCAGGGAGGCTCTGTGACTGTGCCTGGGGGTGGAGGTGGGATGGGGGGAGATTTAAAAATGCAGGTTAGCTGGCCTTTGTCCCTCTTGCCCACTTTCACTGAACCCACCCAAACCCACCATCCTCACAAAGGAGCCCAGAAAAATAAAAGTACCCGGTGAGTGCCCCACAATGGCCTGGTGAGAGACAGTTACACTTTCACTGGTCTGGCAGAAAGCCCCAATTCTCAGACGTGATTCTTTCCAGGCAGCACCGTATCTGAGGAAAGAGAAAGAAGCCACGGTGGCCAGGAGAGAAGGGGGCACAGAACTCCCTACCTGCTCAAACCTGACTGAACCTGTCTGGTGGTTACCACTTAAGAAAGACAAAACTGCAGAGGAAAGAGGGGCTTCATGCCTGGAGCAGATTGTACAGCTGATAGGATCTCAATAAAAAATTATCGAAAGTTATTATCAGTGAAAAATAAAATTTAAAATAACAACACCCGGCAGCAGATTTGGTTAAGTGCTGGGAGAAGAGGGGAAAGAGGAGGCTGGGAGAAGAGGGGAAAGAGGAGGCTGGCAGGGACTGAGCAGGAAAGGGAGGCCATGGTCAGGGTGTCTCCACTTGAAACCCAGCAGGGCTCTTTGTAGACCAATTCCACCAGTGTAGTCAAAATCCTCTTCAAGAGCCACTGAAATGACAAACAGAGCTTCCAATGACATGTAAGAAACAACCTCTTCAGCTGTCATCACTAGGAAGCACCGGACTCAACCTAATGATTTTACTGGGATTCCTTTTAATGAAGTCTTTGCCCCTCCTTTCCCAGAATGCCTCCCACCTGGATTCCAGGAACACCAGGACACGGCTGTGAACTCGCGCGCCCCCTGGTGGCAGATCACCGCCAAAGCATGAGGGCCATCTGCCAAGCTGGTACAGCAGCGTTGACGACGAAAGCTATCCAAATCTTTATGTTCGTTTCCCACATTCCTACAGAGTTAAGCAGATTTTAGCATTTTCATCTCCCTCTTCTTTTTCTCCATTTGGCCACTGCTTTATTGACTCACCTCAAGTCCCTTTTTTGTCTGAAGGCTGAGTACCCAGCCAAGACTTGGCTCTTCAAACTACTGAGAGTAGCTCTTGGGTCACAGATGGAAACAGTTATGTATCGGGGTTTTAGAGACCTATCAGAAGAAAACCAACCGTAGGGACTAGGGCACCGAGACTACAATGGGTAAGTCATTCCAGTTCCACTCTACAGCTGACCTCAGGTTCCAGGATGCTAGGGCCAGGAAAGCTAACTGGTCAACCACTCACCTCTTCTGAAGAGATGTGTGCCCCAGTAAACACAGCTTATGCCTAGCAGACCAAGTAAATGTTCCAGATGACAATAAAACCACATACAGAACACAACTAATTGGTCACAGCATTCAGCTGACCTGCTCCACAGAAAGTGCCAAACAGCCACTTCAAATCAGCTGGATTTGACAAATGAGATGAAAACTTCTTCCTGATCTTGGCCTATTTGAAAACATAAATGTAAAAAAATTCATGATTTATTGTCATCTGGAACATTCACTAGTCCAAATATGAGTTCCAAATCTGCTTAGCCATGGCCTTGTAGATCTCTCAAATCCCTCCCCTTGTTTTTTTAAAATGTGGGTGTCTGAGCTCCTTTCATATATTCTTAAACATAATCTCACCTCAGGGCCTTTGCACTTGCTTCCCTTCATGTCTGTCCCATTTTTACCCTGGAAATAAGGCAAAAGTGAATGACTGGAAGGTCCAGGCTATTAAAATTGTTAGTGAAATATACTTTTATTATTATTTTCAAATTCAGGGACACTCCTTATTCAGCACTCAGACACTTAATCTCTCAATTCATTTTAATTCAATTCAACTGCCAAGAAAACCCACAAACCCAGAAGTAATCAAAGAGTCCTTCAGGCATCAGCAGCAATGAAAATATCCTAAAATAGCCAAAAGCAGGAAATTTGCTGAGATTCAGTTATTTTGCTAACCAAAAGAAAGTGAGACTCTCTCATTGAATGTCAATGCCTATAAAGTGAAATTCTGCCAGCACCCAAATCAAGAAGAGCAGGAAGAAACAGATACTAATAATGATATAATAATAACATCAAACAACATTGACAAGTAATATTTATTAAGAACTTACTACATGATGGCCATACTACAACTGTGTTATAGTTTGCATAAGTAATGCATGTAACAACCAAATCAGATAGGTTTTATTATCAACCCCATTTTAAGATGAAAACTCTGAGGCACAAAATACAACAACCAAAGGGGAAAAAAAAAAAACAACCCAGGAAGCCAAGGAGTCAAATTTTAGATAGTTATGATTACAGAGGCTAAAATGACAACTTATGTTAGAAATACATTGTCAACACAGAAAATGACAACAGAGAGCAGAGATGACCAAGAGGTTGATGAACACATCAACCTCAGAAAGCTCAGAGCAGGGCATTCAGAGTCAGGACCCTTTAGTGACCCTGAGGACATCACTGTTCCATCAGGCAGGCCAATAATGAGTCTCTAAGCTAGCCCTCCCCCATAAAACCTCCAGGGTGATGACTAAAGACAAAAGGGTACTCAATTTGTTTGACTTTTCATAAACCAATTATCCAGAACAGTATTTGTCTAGCTTTTTCTTCTAGATGTGTTGACAACGTAAGTTATTGAGGAGCTGCTTTAAACTGTTGAATTGTTGTAATCAGCACATTAATTGTATGCAAAGAGTATCTTTAAAAAGCCTTGAATGTTACTTGCTGTCAAGTAGCTTAAGCAATCTGCATGATTTTATCCTTGCCATCACCTGCATTGCCTTTTTCTTTCTCAGAGTGATGGAGTCTTTCACATGAGAACATTTCTGCACGATCACCGGTTCTGAATGTGGGAGACTCTGGGTGCATGTGTGAGTTTCTCCTGCACTGCAGGGCCATCCAGAACTTGACAAAAGCCAGCATCAGCTCCTACAAGCAGGAATCACTCTCAGAAATGAGTTTCCCCATTGCTAGGGAGAAAGTAGGGGCAGCGGGGGATGGTGATTTGGAGGTTTAGGGTGTGACAAGTGGACTTCTGCCACTCCTACATAAAACCTGTCAACACTCAGCCTGGAATCATAAACAGGACAAGTAAGATTTTCTAGGTTGCCAGCATTCTTTCTAAGTTGTCCATACAGAGCTGATGGGATGCACAGGCTGTGAATCCTGGGAAGTGTCCTAAACAAGCCTTAAATAAAGCCCTTTAAACCCTGACATCTGGTCCACAGCATATCGAAACTTCTTGCCCAGGACAGCTTTTTTCCCTCCAGATTTCTTTGAGTAACTTGTGAGGCAACTCTCAGTAATTATTTCAATTTATAAATTAGTCTCAGTTGTTCCCCTAATTTATACTGTGGCCCCAAAGTACCCTACGTAAGCCAAGCCTCTCACCCACATATGCCACAAGTACTTCATCACCAGGGCAGACCCCAAGCCTAAACTGTATCTGTTTGCTCTTGGAAAATACAGGTTAGAACAAACCGGGTCTGTTGTAGGACGAAGCGTCTCACAGCTGCAGGGACTCAGCTGGGCCTCATTAGCTTCACAGAGCACTGGAGCCTCCTCTCCAGTCATGGGCCAGGACTTAGGACTGATCGTCTCACAATCACCACCCCAGCGGAGCCAGATCAAGTCATGAGTATTCAAAGTCTCAGTTGACTCGTGGTGCCCATGTACAAAGATGACATTTCCAGAGGCTCATGTCCCCTTTTCCAATGCTCTTCCCCTTAAGGACTGGAACTCGGGGTGTCACTGTCCCTTCCAGTCAGATGGCCTTTGCCCGCAAACCTGCTGTCCTCTTCAGAAGGCCTAGCAGAGAGCAGAGACTCTAGCTCACTCCCCAGGGTACTGCTGCTCAACTGGGGACCCCCAAAGTATTCCAGCCTCCAGAAGGCAGAGCCAGATGAAGTCCTGTGTTCAGGCCTGGTTTAGAAATCACACTTGTGATGTTCTGCATCATCCCAGTACTTTCGCATATGACACAGGTTGCCAAGGTTAGTAACGGTTAAACTTTGAGTTAGTATGACTTAGGATGGATTTTTTTTCTCCTGCCGGTAACTTTTCTTTGAATACCAGGTTTTCATGTGTACATGTTGTCTTCAGAAAGAAAACATCCTTCCTTGGTAAAAAGAAATACATAGAGTTTGAGTTAGCTATGAAATGATTCCCTGTGTGTTTTAAAGAGATTTTCAGTGGTTTATTCCAAGTCTGCGCTATTTAAGAGTTGATACTTACATTTGACAGACTGACCCGTTTACTTGGGAGATCCGTGATTCAGCTCTGTGCACATCTGTCATAGACTTGCTCCCCTCCATCCACCTGAGAGGGAAGAATGGCATCACCTCTCCCCTTCCTGGTTGGCTGTCAGTCACCGGCAGGGCAAGGCACACATGCCTCAGACTTGGCGTGTTCTGTCCATAAAGCTCTCCACGGGACATTCTGTAAGTTCATATTTTCCCTCCTCCTGAGAGATGCACAAAGGCCAGTCATAGTAATTGCAGTTTTTCAGCTGAGAAAACCCAGCTACTGGGCATGAAATCCCCTTGGATTTCCCGGTTATATGGAGCAGGTTTGTGTTCCCATCTTTTAAGACAGATCCTCCTGGGCTGTGAGCATCTGATAGATTTCCCAAACTCCCTTTAGAGTCGTCATGGGTGGACTCTATCAGCTGACAGGAGAGGGGCTGAAAACATATTTCATGAACGCTCACAAGTTAATCACCTTCCAAAATGAAATTACCCAAACGGACCACAAGATAAGCCTGGCAACAGTTAGAGCTTGTTTCCTTTTGAGTCAATCACAGTAGCAAACATGTCTCCTTTGTTGTACTCACCTGGCGTGGCTGGGATGTTGCAGCCATCCTGCCTGTCAAGAGGAGGAAGCAGAGGAGAGGGGACCATTTGGTTAAAGATCCTCTCATCCCACTCACCTCCCAGTGTGCCCCCGTCATTGTGAGCACCAGCCTATGCACCCATTCAGTAAGCAGATGGTCCTGGGGCTATAGCTCTGACCTGTGCTGCCCGATGGGCTGCAAGGTTACCTCCTGCCAGTCCCTGCCTGCCCCCACACCCACAGACTTCTGGGGGAGACAGCCAAGAAAGCCGAGATCTCAGAACACAGCAGCGGGTGCTTCAAGATCAACACAGGTGCGGTGGGAGCACAGAATGATGCCTTCAAGTATGACCCAGCTGGGGGTGCTTTCCAGTGTTTCCAAAGTGAACGAAATGATGCCCGCAAAGAAATTGGTCATGGAATCCTTGAAACACAGCTTTGCCTTCTAGCATTTTGCCTTAAATCCCTTCCCTCGGTATTATATCTCCATGTCTCAACTGCCCTATATGTCTATTGAGTTAAATTTGATAAGCCTGTTAAGCAAGGCTTTCAAACTTTATGGGTTTTTATTGTGCTTTGAACATATCGTTTTTTAAAACATGAAATACTTGATTTGATTGGTCCATAATATCGCATAAATAATCAGTGGAAAACACCATGGTAAAACATTCTGACATGGGATGTGCAAGCCCATTGTCAGGACAAGCCAGTACAGCATCACAAGAATGGATGAGAAGAAAATCCCCAGTTGCATCCCTTATATTACCTTTCAAGGTAGTGCTTGAGCACACGCTGACTAATAATCAATAATATTAAAAACCAGTAGTCGTTTAATACGAATCACAGTACTCGGCGCCTACAAGAAGCCGTCCCACATCTGGGTTTGACAACAAACCTGTAAGCAGGTCGGGTTCTATCACTCACATTTTACAGACACGGAAACTGAGGCTTGGGTGAATTGCTGACCCGCCTCTGGCGGGCTGAGCTCCGGCCCCTCCCCTCTGCCTCGGGCGGCTGGTGCGCCGAGGTCGGTGCCCAGCCTCTCCCGCCGCGCTCGGGACTGAGCGCTCCCGAGAGGGGCCCTCCGTGGAGGACGGGCGCTGGCGGGACTCGGGGCTCTCCGGGCGCTCCGGCCCCGCCCGGACGGCTCGGCCGCTCGGCCTTAGCACGCGGCGTTAGATAATCTCCGGGACGGCCAGCGTGCTTTCCCTGCCAAACCGCAGGGAGGGACGTGGCCGATGGAGGGAAGGGGCTGGGAACTGTTTGTTGCTTTTTCTGAATTAAAAGAAAATTGGGGAACAGAGCAAGGGAGGGAGCACAGAGTTCAAGGGAGAATCTGGCGAGTCACCTTGGCAGACCCCTGGACCACTTCCAGAACTCTCTCTTGGAAAGGGTGAGGCTGCCGAGTGTGTGATGAGTGCTCAGTGAGCATTCATTGTGGATGATGGATGACTGGCCTGGAATCCTTCCACACCACAAATTTGTTCCTCTGTACACCCAGGCAACCGAGAAGCCAAAAGAGGTGGGGAATCGGGGTGCTGCCTGAACGGCACTTTCACTCTGCTGCTGGCACCGGAGCCTCCCAGCGTTCAGCCTCGCCTGCTTGACTCCTCTTTGACGCCCCTGCCTCCTTCCTTTCCCCGCTCAGTCCCTCTGGTCCCTGCAAGCAGAGCTCGGAGTTAACTTCTTGTCTCCACCTACGCTCTCACAGTCCCAGCCGCAGCCCAGCCTCCCCAGGCAGCGATCTGCTAGAGAGTCTTCAGGCTAGAACTAGCGAGGACAGCCTCCCTGCCTCCCTGCCTCCCTGCCTCCGGCCCGCCCCTCTGCTGCCTGAGGGGCGGCGCGGGCCACACCACAGCTGCCAGAATCGCGTTTCCGTTGCCTGGTTTTGATCATGTAACATCCCCACTTGGAAGACCAGAGTGAGTCCCTGTGGCCTTATATGTTAAGTCTCAATTTCTAACTATGCATTCAGATCCTCCCCCACAGCCCCCCATCTTGCTTGCCTTACCCAAATCCTTCCAATGCAGAGCTGCTCAGATTCTGCGAAACTTCATAGCCACTCCCTTCCCTGCCCCGCCACTTGGTCATCTGGCCGGTATTTATCGAGCGTCTACAAAGTGAGGGCACTGAACTATGGGCTGCAGATAAAGACCAAGAAAAACAAGCTACCTCCTCCCTCACAGACTGTAGAGTCAAGGGAGCAAAACAGTTAAGACAAGAAATTTTCTTGCTCCCAATTGCTACTGAAAGGACATAACACACTTTTAAACCTGAGCACAATTGTGTAAAATAAACCAATAAACAGGCGTGCGCAGATGAGGGACTGAAAGGAAGTGCACTAATATAGTTGGCCCTGTTAAGTATCCACATTGAGCTAAGCATCTTCTTGCTCTGCTTTAGGTACTTTCCAAAATTTTTAATACTGATCACATATTCATTTTATAATAAGAAGCAACTGCTCTGTGACAGCAGTTATCAAAAAACAAGGACTCATGTTGATGTATGGCAAAACCAATACAATATTGTAAAGTAATTAGGCTCTAATTAAAATAAATAAATTTTAAAAAAAGGAAAAAAAAGATTACCTTTTTGTGATTAGAAAGGCCATGTCATTTCTTTTAAGAAAGTTTTGCAGCTGCAGAAAACATAAATAAAAAAATAAAAATCATTCACAATTCCAATACTAGCACATAACAAATATCAGCATTTTATTTTATTATGACCTAACCATTATATTTTTTTCCTAAAATTAGCCTCACATTATGCACAGTGTTTCACAACCTGTTTTTTACTTAACGTGTTATATGTAGTCTCCATGGCATTGAGGTGTTCCACTTCAACGGAATATTGCGAGTTTTTCACATCATTATAATATATAACATATGAACCATAATTGGTTTAATCAGTTCTTATACCTAAATGATGATATTTGTCCCTAAAGAGGGAGAATCTTTTGGAGTTTGGAAATAGGCTCAGACAGGGATTCAGTTCCTGGCTTTAACCACTTGTTCAATATATTAATAATTTTAGGTACATTAACTAATTGTTCCTAGGTGGTGTTTTCCTTACAAAGAATATATCTTCTATATAGGGTTATGGCGAGAACAAAATAAAATAATGCTTTTTATAAGAAAATTATAATAAATAATATTACTTACTTAAATACTTAGATTTATTGTACTTAAATAATAAATTATAATGAAATCATTGCTTTGGCATGTCTGCACCTAGGTATTTGTTAACTCTGATTATGTCCTTGGAATACATTCCTAGAAGTAGAACTTGCAGGGGAAGTGGTTTGACCATTTTAAAGTTTTTTGAGGCATACCACCAAGTTGCACTATTGAAAAAAGTGTATAAATTTCACTTAAAAGAAGGAGGAGACAGGGGAAAGTTTTTGAAAATGAAGTTGCCTCGAGCCCTGTGCGCCTGTGCTGTCATGGGTGCGTTCCAGAACAGGGACTTGGATGAACCCTCCCAACTCTTCAAATGTGACCCTCTGCTGCTCCCCAGACTTCTTCCCACCAGCTCCAGTCCCTCCCTGTCCTAAAAGCTCCCTAGATGGATCCTCTATGTCTTCCCCCAGGGAACCCTTCTATAAGATGCAGACATAAAGAACAAACTTGTGAACACAGCTGGGGAAGGAGAGGGCGGAGAAATTGAGAGAGTAGCATTAAAACACACACATTACCATATGCAAAATGGAGATCCAGTAGGAATTTGCTGTATGACTCAGGGAGCTCAAATCCTATGCTCTGTGATGACCTAGAGGAGTGGGATGGGGTGGGAGGTGGGAGGGAGGTTCAAGGGAGAGGGGACGTATGTATACTTGTGGCTGATCATGTTGATTACGACAGAAACCAACACAAGACTGTAAAGTAGTTATCCTCCAATTAAAAAGAAATAAATTTTTTAAAAGACTCTTCTACTTAACATTTAGCTGTTTCTTTACTGTGTGTTGCTTGAGATTTTTGCCATCTCTGCCACATGCTCCCATTGTCTCCTCCACCAGACTGTCAACTTCTGAAGTTCAAAGCTAAGCTAGGAAAATGAAATCGATTTTAGCTCTTTAGGTAACCATTTGCTGTTTTGAAAGAGAATAAATCATCCCCAGGTCAAAACTATTCAGGAAGAGCTGAAAAATACGAAAACGCCATATTTAAAGATGCCACTTTACAGGTTAGGAAATTGGGGCTGCAATGGGGCCTGAGCCCTTCCAAAGGTCACACATAAACCATAGAGCCCCTTCTTGGTCACTCTGCATTCCTCCTACCACAGGGCCACCTCCCACCAGCTTGCATGCTTTATTGCTCATCCTGAGCCCCATGTTATCCAGCACACTATCTCAATTTGAAAAATCTTGCCCTTGACTCTTGCTTTCATGCAGCCCGCGGCCCTGCTATCTGTCCAGATCATTTCTGCACTTGGACACCGCACTCCCACCTACCACCCTTCCTTGAACCGGGGGAGATAACAGAATCTGTGCCCACCCCGGCATTCCTGCGCATCCCAGACATGAAAGCAGTTGTGAAGCATGCGGAATCCTCCCCGATTTATTTCTTTTTACCTTACATCCCTTCCTCTTTGATGTCAAGAGACTATTTGAAAGAAAAGAATCTAACCTGACCTACTACCCGGAATGCCAAGATAAACAATTATTGGGCTGATGGAGGGCGGTCAGCAGATGGTGGACGAGGATGCACTGGACAAGGTTGGGCTGGTTTTCTAAACTCCTGTTCCACTTCAGGGCTGACCAGCAGGACCTTTGGCTGGAAGCTCCCAGGGCTCCCTACTTAACAAGGTCCAGGGTCCCACAACCCACCCAAAGAGGCTCCTGTCTTTCCCTCAGACCCTCATCTCTTAGCAGAGCTCAGTAAGAGCCCTGGAAACTTCCCAGGAGTAAAGTAGATTCAAAATCACTGAGAATTGTGAGGTTGTGTGGTACAGTGGGATGGGTAGAAATGAGGAAGGGAGGAAGGAGGATATGCCCTCTTCCCAAGCCAGGTACAGAGGGATGCTAAAATGCCTCCAGGAGACACTGAGGGTCACGTGGAGCTCCAGTCTCTCCTGCCTAGAGCCCGTGCCTGCCACGACCAGCATCTCCCCAGTAGCTTATGGCAAGTTCTGCTTTGTGCAGCAGAATGGTGTTGGATGATGGAAGTCAATGTGGGCTTTGAAAAGGGCCATAATTTGGTGCATCAGAATTTGAGTCTCACCCTGAACAGCAGGCCCCTCTCATACAGCCCTTTATCCCCTCCCTCTCCTCTTCTCACTCACTAGGTCACTGATACTTTCTTGTTGCTCTTCAAAAAAGCCAAGCTACTTCCTGTCTCAGGGCTTGGCACATGCTGCCACCCCTGTCTGTATGACATGTGGATCTTAGCACCCCAAGTGTATGCCAACCTGTACACAATATGAAGGCTTATTACCTGCCCTGCCTGTGGACGGCGCTACTTACATGCACACTCATACAGCTACACACACATCCTCTGAACGGGATACTCTGCCATATCTTAGCATTCCTGGCGCCTTCTCCTCATTCACCTCTCTGTCAGTCGTCTCCTCATCAGGAGGTCTTTCTTAGCCACTCTGTCTAAGCAGCACTGGCCTCCTCAACACAGGTCACCCTCGTTTCCCTTACTTTGCACTATTGTCTTCCTCATGGACTCTTACCTGTGGGCTCCCTTGTCTGTTTTTCTCTTCTTTTCTCAGAATGTAAACTCCAAGAGAGCAGAGAACTGTTTCATTCATTGGCACATCCTGAAATCTAGGTCAAAAGTGACTTACAGCAAGAGCTGAATATAATACACACATATAATCAGTCTCGAAGAGAACTTCCACTTGTGGTTTTGATTCCTAGGAAAGACTCTTATGTAACCTGGGAGGGTCTCAGTTGCTGAATCTCACGCTTCTTCTCCCTGAGCTTTTTTATTTAATTTTAATTCATCAGTGTTTCAGTGGACCTGCCGTCAGAGCAACTTTGCAGGGCTGGGACGGCACTCCCCTCCAAAATCCAGGGCTCCCTCCCGTGAGAATGGTGACGATTCTTCTGGAGGAGCCTGGTTGTAAGAGGAAGTCTTTGCAAATGACTGCTCAGGGACCCATAATGTAAACTTACACCCCAAGTCAAAAGCATGTATTGCAGAATGATAAATCTTTTGTAAGTCATACCTCAAATTCCATTGTTTACAGAGGAAGTACTATTGCTGACAAGCATAAGCCATTTAGAAATATGACAGGAGTTATGAACCCTGCAAGAAGGAACCATCCTTGAACTGGAATGCTTGACCGTGGAATTTCTTTCTATTTGCTCAAACATTTTGGTAACCCGTTGGAAATGTTTCTCTTTGGCATTTGACTAGAGGAGAAGCAAGTGACTCAGAAGGGAGAGGAGCTCGTGTAACAGGGAACTGTCAGCGGCAGCCGTGTGGTGGGAGGAATGGGAGCCAGTCTCCGAGCGGAGTCCAGGAGGCTGGGCTCCAGTCCCAGTGTGGCCAGGTCTCTTTCTGCCACCTGGACAGTAATAAGTCCTTGCATATAGGGGTGGGGATTACCAGTTCTCATCAAGGTTTCAGATTCTCTTCTCCTTCTGAGCACGTGTCCCTCTAAGTTAGATGTATTCTTGCAGCGGAAATGTGAATGGAATGATGTGTGTGAATTCCCGGGGAGAACATTTGAGAGCCTGTGATTCCCATGTTCTGTGTACCTGCCTCTGTGAACTTCAAGGCCTGATGCCGAGCTGGTTATGGGTCCCAGAGTGCCTTTGATCAACAGAGTCCACGATCTACCACCCCTCCCTTGAGCAGGCAGTGTGTGGGAGAAACGAAGCCTTGCCTTATGCATTAAGATTTTGAGGTTTGTTATAGCAGCAAACCTAGCCTATCCTGACCAATACTGTGCACCTAATAAGCCAGGTGCTTCCACCTATGTTAACTCCTGTGATGGCACTGTGACCCTCTGGGTCTCATTTTACACTTGAAGACATGGAAGCTCAGCGAGGCCAGAATTCAAAGCTCAGATTCAAAAACTGATTTGAAAACTCATTCCCTCTCCATGATACTATGACATCTCGTACTCTGGAAGTGCGGCTTCTCAGGTGACTTAGTGGTGAAGAATCCATCTACCAATGCAGGAGACGTGGTTTGATCCCTGGGCCAGGAATATTCTCTCCAGGAGGAAATGGCAACTCACTCCTGTATTCTTGCCTGGAAAATTCCATGGACAGAGGTGGGCTACAGCCCATGGGGTCACAAAAAGTTGGACACGACTGAGCACACACACACTGGAAGAGAGTCAACTTTTACATTTCTCCAGACCCTGTGAGGCCCACAGCCCTTGCTCTGCAGCCATGACTGAGTTGGATTTGTTGTGGTCTGTGGCCTCATGGGCTTTATGATTTAATGTGGGAATCAGAGAGACAAGTAAACACTTTTTCTCCCTTAAAGAGTAGGTTAAAGAGCAGGCACAGCATGAACCCATGGAGGAGCAGCGCTGTGTGGCTGAGTGGGGTTGCAGGGGTCGGGGGTAGTGGCTGGAAGCACCGTGCAGGTGGGCGTGCAGGCTTCAACCAGGGCAGCCCGAAAGTCACAGGGGATGTTCGATTGGCCTGAGTGTCAGAAGACTCAGGCCCCAGGCCTGGGTCCACCAGTCTTGGTGAGTCACCTTTCTGGGCCCACCGCCCAGATGTGGGAGAAGCATCTTGGATCTGGACGCTGCCTACACATAAGCGTCATCTGGGGAGCTTTAAAAAGGCAAACATCCAGCCACCCTCAGAGATCATGATTCAGGGGCTCAGGCAACATACATGCCTGCATAGTTTTCTAGGTAAAGAATCCACCTGCAAGGCAGGAGACCCAGGTTCAATCCCTGGTTGGGGAAGATCCCCTGGAGAAGGGAGTGGCCACCTACTCTGGGACTCCTGACTGGAGAATTCCATGGACAGAGGAGCCTGGCAGGCTACACTGCATAGGGTCACAAAGAGCCACACTGTCTCAGTCTCACAAAGATAGTTTTCAAGAAAGGCTTTTTTTAAAAAAGGTCTTGATGCATGAGCAGACATGATCATTCCAGGACACCTTTCTGTTATTTTAGTGGGCACTGGACGAGCACTGTGGGTATTTATTTTTGGTCAGGAGTGTTCCAGGCATTTTCAGAGTTCACCTCAGACCTTGGGGAGAAACAGGTCTGAGGCCTTCCTCAGAACTTTAGGGGCCACTCAAAGTCAGAGGCTCCAGAGGGGCAGTGGGATTCCTCAGGGCGCCAAACCCACTTCCTGAGTGACAGCATTGTGAATAAGGCCTCCTTTTCTGGGACAAAGAGCTGATAGGACTGGGAAGGTGAGTAAGCAGAAGACTTCCTGGGACCGCACCTCAGTGTGCATGGAAGGTGCGCTTCTAGGCTGGAGAGGTTTCATCCTGAGACGGCCCTTGCACTCCAGTCCTGGACAAGTCTTCTCGAATCCCATCCACCAGGCTACATTTTCCAGACCCACACAGAACTAGCAGCCAATCTCCAAGCTTCTGCAGATCTGGCTCTCAATAGCCCTGCTCCAGAGCCTCCTTCTCATTACATTTGTCCTCCTGAAACCAGGGGCATTAGCTGTGGACTTGGCTGGAGGAGAAACCACAGAAGCGCCAGAGAGACAGCACAGAGGACCTCCGGCTTCCCCGCAGCCTCTTGGCAGAGCTCAGGGTGGCTTCTCAGCTGGCATGCTGCAGCCAGGCTGCTGGGCACTTGCCCAGCCCTCATGCCACATCCCATGGCAGAGGGCAGGGCATGTGGTAGCTTTGGTGTGTGAGTATATTCCAGTTCCTAGGAGTCTAGTAGGATCACAATGCAAATTATTCATTCAGTTAAGGCAACCAAAGTCTCACACACGCTTCATCATCAACACAGGTAGAACTACTTAATATAACAGAGGAAAAGCCACACCTGGCCCCCATAGTGGCTTCCTGAGCCACACCAGGAATATCCAGTGCAGTGTCAGCAACATGGTCTTTCTCTCCAAGGCCAGTCTCTTGACTGAAGGTACTTAGGGCATCCATCAGCTGTCTTTGCTGCTCCTGGTATATCAACATCATGCAACCTCCAACTCCTCCACACTACACAATGCCAGGGAGGTTCAGGTTTTGGACATAATCTTGGTGACACAAGCCACACGTATATCTTGGACACCATCTCTATGATGTGACTTGGGACTTGTTGATGAAGCCAGCTAGTAGTACCAAATAACTCAATTATCTGCCCTTCACAGTACTGAAGCCTATCTTTCTCACCCACTCACTTGGTTTCTACATCTTGCCAACCTTCAAAAAGAATTTGAAGAGATGCACCATGAATGACATTGTTACTCATCAAACTATTAAGAGAAAGAAAAGAGGCCAAGGAACATGTATTGAAAAAGGCTGGGGTGAAGAGGAAGTTAAAAGATACTTGCTCCTTGGAAGAAAATCTATGACAAACCTAGAAGTGAAGTGAAGTGAAGTGAAGTGAAAGTCACTCAGTTGCGTCCGACTCTTTGAGACCCCATGGACCATACAGTCCATGGAATTCTCCAGGCCAGAATACTGGAGTGGGTAGCCTTTTCCTTCTCCAGGGGATCTTCCCAACCCAGGGGTCAAACCCAGGTCTCCCACATTGCAGTGGATTTTTTACCAGTTGAACCACCAGGGAAGCCCATGACAAACCTAGACAGCATATTTAAAAGCAGAGACATTACTTTACCAACAAAGGTCCTACAGTCAAATCTATGGTTTTTCCAGTAGTCATGTATGGATGTGAGAGTTGGACCATAAAGAAAGCTGAGCACTAAAGAACTGATGCTTTTGAACTGTGGTGTTGGAGAAGACTCTTGAGAGTCCCTTAGATAGCAAGAAGATCAAACCAGTCAACCCTAAGGGAAATCAGTCCTGAATATTCATTGGAAAGACTGATGCTAAAGTTGAAGCTCCAATAATTTGGCCACCTGATGTGAAGACCCAACTCATTAGAAAAGACCCTGATGCTGGGAAAGAGTGAAGTCAGGAGGAGAAAGGGATGACAGACAGAGGATGAGATGGTTGGATGGCATCACCGACTCGATGGACATGAGTTCAAGCAAGCTCCGGGAACTGGTGATGAACAGAGTCTGTGGAGTCGCAAAGAGTCAGATAAGACTGAGCAACTGAACTGAACTGACCTGGGGTGAAGAGGACAGATAAGCAGAGTGATTGTACCAGAAGACCAAATGGAAGTTCCCACAATCTGGTGCAAAAGTTGACCTTAAGCATCCCGATGGCCAACAGAAAAAACAGGAACAAGGATATATCACAATGCCCTTAGTTTTCTACGAGAGATGAGATTTTTATCAGATGGTGTGGAATGGCAAGCATTTCCTAGCTCTGAAAGCATGAGAATATATTATTTTCAAGATCTTTGTATTAATATCACTGAACAATAAAATGTTATCTACCAAAGTAATTTCACCAAAATAGCCCTGTCAAGAAAGAATAATGATAAATTGTCATTTTTGTGGTGATATTTCTATAAGAAGCTAGAGTAAGATATATATTAAGATTATAGTCTGCCGTGCTTGGATTGGATGTTTGCTATTGTGGATCTATATTTATGGCATTTATGGGGCCTGAAATGGCTTCTAGGGGTGTCAAGCCAGGGATTGTAATGTGGGTTTCAAATTGCACAAACCCTTAGAAGCAGGAAGGTGAGAGTGGGTAAAGTATAGAACAGCTGAGGGTGGCCGAGGGAGAGAGTTCAAGAGCCAGGTTCCACTCCAACTGGGGACACACCGCCTTTATTCTACTTGGGAAAAACTGCCAGAACACAAGCATGTGCAGAAGCAGCCCACAGTCATCTGGCTCCCCCGTAGCACCCGGCATTTCTTGCTCAACTTCCCCTTCGGGCTTCCCTGGCCGTATACACTCTTCCTTTACTTCCTTCACTGGTTAGTCACATCTCCTCAAGGGTGCATATTCTCCAAATTTCTTCCTTGAGCCTCTGTTCTCATCCTGGGGGAGACTTTAAACCACTGTGTTCTTGCTTTCCCCTGGGGTAGGATGCACCTTCAGCATCTCAGACTCACCATCCCCTCACTCCAATTCTTGACCTGCTTTGCATGCCCTGTGACTCTCAAAATCCCTCAGGCTTAGCATCTCAACCTCACCTCTGCCCTCTATCCAGTTAACTGCCCTCACCTGCCAATTCGGTCTCAAATTCTTTTTCCCATCCTCTCCCGCTTCCTGCCAACTTCCTACTTCAGGCCTTAGGTTCTCTGTTGCTGTTTACTTGCCAGGTCATGTCTGATTCTTGGCTAGCCCATGGACTGCAGCACACCAGACCTCCCTGTCCCCACCATCCCCTGAAGTTTGCCCAAGTTCATGTTCATTGCATCAGTGGTGTCATCCAGCCACCTCATCCTCTAACGCCCCCTTCTCCTTCTGCCCTTAATCTTTCCCAGCATCAGAGACTTTTCAAATGAGTCAGATGTTCACTTCCCTCTCAACCGTGGGATCTACCCTTTTTTTTTTTTTTAATTGGAGTAAAACGCGTATAACATAAAATGTACCATTGTAACCTTTTTAAAAATAGACTGTACTTTTTAGAGCAGTTTTAGGTTCATAACAAAATTAAGCAGAAGATACAATATCCCATATCCTCGCTACCCCCACACACGCATAGTCTCCGCCATTACCAACATCCTCCAGCAAACATGTATGTTTGCTACAATAGAAAAACCTATACCAGCACAGCATTATATGTCCATTATGTGTCTCAGATTCCATAGTTATTTTAGGGCTCACTTTTGGTGTTGACAAATGTGTGCGCATTGTAACCACTTTTTAGTGTACAATTCAGTGGCATTAACTACATTCACACTATAGTGCAACCATCACCACTATCTATTTCCAAAATTTTATCATTACTCCAAAGAGAAACTCTATCATCTTTAAGCAGTAACTTCCCATTCCCCAATTACCCCAGCTCCTGTAATCTCTAATCTTTCTGCCTCAGTGAATTTGCCTACTTTAGAGATTTCATAGCTGTGGAAACATATTTTCCCTTTCGGGCCTGGTTTCTTTCACTTAGCACAATATTTTCAAGGTTCATCATGTTGTAGCAGGTATCAGAGCTGCTTTCCTTCTTATAGCTGGATAATACTCCATTGTATGGATATACCATATGTTAAATTTATCCATTCATTTGTTAATGGACACTTGGGTTGCTTCTGCCTTTTGGCTATTGAGAATAATGCTGCAATGTACACCGACATACAAGTATGTGTTTTAGTCTCTGTTTTCAAATCTTTTGGTAGTATACACGGTTGTCACTTAGAATCTGTGGAGGATTGGTTTCAGGACCCCTAGTAGATATCCAAATATAAGATGCTCAAGTCCCTTATATAAAATGGTGTCATATTTGCATAAAACCGATCCACGTCCTCTCATGTACTTTAAATCATCACTAGATTATTCACAATACTTAATATAAATGCTTTATATAGTTGCTGGCATGTGACAAATTCAAGTTTTGTATTTTAAAACTTTCTGGAAATTTTTTCAATAGTTTCAATGCATGGTTGGTTGAGTCTGTGGATGAGGAACCCACAGGTATGGAGGGTGGACTGTGCGAAGACAAGGAATTGCCCACTCTTCCCTTTCACACACCCGGTTTCCACTGAGTAAACCACCTACCAGTCCTTGACTGGTGATTTTCCGGTCCCAGCACCCCGTATATACTGATGTCTCCTCCACATCTGAAAGTCCTCTCCAACCATGTTAGGTAGAAAAATGCAAGATAAAGTCTTGTCCTAATCCCCAGAATCTTGAATATTACCTTATATGGCAAAAGAAGTGATAAGTAATAATCTTGAGAGAAGCACTTTATGAATGTAATTACATGTATCCTTATAAGAGGGAGGCAGAGAAGTATCAGACAGACACACGCAGAGGCTAAGTCACTGTGAACAGGAGGCAGCGCTCAGCAAGCCAGGAAACGTCAGAACTGCCCGGCATTTAGGAGCAGCCAGAATAGTGAGGAGCGGATTCCTCTGGAGCCTTGGGAGGAAGCACAGCCCTGTCGACATCTTGATTTAGGTCTTCTGGCCCCCAGAACAATGAGAAAATAAATTTCTATTGTTTTAAGCCTCCAAACTGTAACTCGTATGGTAAGCCCAGGACACCATGATATCATCTTTCAAAGCCCTTCTCAGACCTCACCTTCTCCATGAAGCTTGCTCTGATTACCTCCTCTGGAAACTACAGCTTCCTTTCCTGAGCCCTGTTACTCTTTGCTTGTACCAGTTTACGAGACTTGTCATAATCTGTTTTGTAACATGGTTATAAATATGGATGTCTGGATTTTAAAATCCCTAATAGCAGGCACCAAGCCTTCTATACCAAAGTATTTAATTTATTTATTTTTTCTGAAGTATTCAATTTAAATGCACACATTAGGTACTTAGCATGACCAGGCTCTGTTCCAGAGACTTAAGCCCTCCATTTGGAGTACATGCTTTTCTGATTCTTTATTTTATAAATAATTTATTCATTCAATCAACAAATATATATTAAACACTCTGTGCCAGAAACTGTTTGGAGTTCTGAGCACACAAAGGTAAACAATTTAGGTGCCCCCACGTCCTTGACACACCACAAATAATTTTCCTGTCTTCGTGAGGGAGACAGAAAATAAACACATATACATTTGTAAGTATTTAATGACAAAAAATGACAAATGTCTTGAAGAATTTCAGAAGTGATATATAAACGCATGCTCATTGTGAAAAGAAATAAAGAAGATGAAAAGTACACCTTAGTACTTTACCTTATACTTAGTACTAATTCCACTCTACTCCTGGTAGTAACACTTGTTAACAATGTACACTCTTTCTATCTTTTCCCCATGCATTTATGTACACCACGTAACCCATATTCAGTTCAGTTCAGTTCAGTTCCTCAGTCGTGTCCAGCTCTTTGTGACCCCATGGACTGCAGCACGCCAGGCCTCCCTTTCCATCACCAACTCCCGGAGCTTACTCAAACTCATCCATTGAGTCAGTGATGCCATCCAACCATCTCATCCTCTGTCATCCCCTTCTTCTCCTGCCCTCAATCTTTCCCAGCATCAGGGTCTTTTCCAATGAGTCAGCTCTTCACATCAGGTGGCCAAAGTATTGGAGTTTCAGCTTCAACATCAGTCTTTCCAATGAACACCCAGGACTGATCTCCTTTAGGATGGACTGGTTGGATCTCCTTGAAGTTCAAGGGACTCTCAAGAATCTTCTCCAACACCACAGTTCAAAAGGATCAATTCTTCGGCACTCAGCTTTCTTCGCAGTCCAACTCTCACATCCATACATGACCAATGGAAAAACCATAGCTTTGACTAGACGGACCTTTGCTGGCAAAGTAACATCTCTGCTTTTTAATATGCTGTCTAGGTTGGTCATAGCTTTTCTTCCAAAGAGCAAGTGTCTTTTAATTTCATGGCTGCAGTCACCATCTGCAGTGATTTTGGAGCCCCCCAAAATAAAATCTGTCACTGTTTCCACTGTTTCCTCATCTATTTGCCTTGAAGTGATGGGGCCAGATTCCATGATCTTAGTTTTCTGAACGTTGAGTTTTAAGCCAACTTTTTCACTGTCCTTTTTCACTTTCATCAAGAGACTCTTTGGTTCTTCTTTGCTGTCTGCCATAAGTGTGGTGTCAGATTCAGTTATTTTTTAAAAAAAACAAAATAGCATTTTACGCATCACCCTGTTACTTGGCATAGAATTTCACATAGAGTAAATGTCTGTTCTACACATAACGTGAGTTTGATGAGTATTAAATTTCTTAAACTTTTCCTGAGGCCCACCTAATGCTGAGCATCAGGGCCAGGTCCTTCTGGCCTCTCTATTAATGGGTTCAAGCTCGGGCAAGCCCTTTGAGTACAAAGAAGGGATGTGAACTGGGCAGCAGTCAGGCACCTGGGGGGAGGTTAGCAGCTCCTCCCACAGGCACCCGAAGTTCATTGTGTAGACAGTCCTTTCTGTCCCAGTCTCCAGCACTCCATCACTCAGTACTCCCTGAGCTGAAGATTCAGGAGACTGCCAGATCAGAGCCCTTGCCCCAGTTCTGAGAAGTATCATTTATTCCCTCAGTAGACATTTGCAGAGTAGGTCTAGACTAGCAGTATGCCAGGCTCTGGCCATGTTTGCTCGCAAAATATTCCCAAGAATGGAGCAGAGTGGTGTATGAGACAGATAAAGATCCAGGAGTCTACATCTTACTTGCCACTTGGTTTCATCTGCCCTGGTTTCCCTGAGGGAAAACAGTGGCTGTGACATCTGCAGCTGCTACAAAAGATGCACTCCTACCTGGGTGGGAGACCCCAGACAGCCTGGCTCCACCCTGTGGGAAATTTTCCTATTTCCACCTAAGCCTCTGTTTGCTCCTCTGCTGTATCCCACAGGAGCCTGGCTGTCTAAATGATCACATTCTGTGTGTGCCCGTGTATGTGTGAGTACATGTGCACAGATTCTCCACATACTGTTTGCTGTGGCACCCATGATACGATGGACAGGCTCTGAAGAATCCTTAAGTTAGAAAGAACACCCCCAAAAGCATTTCTCTGCCTCCAAGAAGACTGTGTATAGGTCATGGACAATAGCTGGGTATTTTCCAGCTTTTAAATCTCATCAAGGAAATGGAAATATGTCTGATCCCATCCTGGACCAAATTTCAACATGTATTTTTGCAGACAACTTCCTAGGGTGTCACCTGACTTCCTCCTAACCGCACTGCCTCCCTGCATTGACCACATGCCCCTACATGCGAGATTTTGCCTTCTCGTCATTACTGAAAATTTTTCAACTTTGCTTCCAGTTCATTCCTTGTATAGGACTAACTTACATTAAATAGTTGACAATTCAGTTTTGAAAGGAGAACTGCAAGTCACTTTTGAAATCCATAGGAAATATTTATTCGTTTTTGTTCAACTTTAATCTTTGCACATTTGCACATTTTTTTTCATATGTGAATTGGTGCTCTGTAACCCAACTGAAGGGCTCCTGAGTCAGTGCTCCTGTTTCTAATTACTGAACATCTAGAAGCAGTTCCAGACAACTGCTCAGCATTACGTTCCCACCACCAAAACCTGAGGGACAGAATTCTCGGTTACAAGACGCCAGAGTTAAGGGTTGAAAGACAACGTCTATTATAGCCTTCTGTTCTCACTCACTCATAATTGTCCCCAAATTGTCCTTTTGCTCCAAATCATTCCACGCTGTTTCTACCCCAGGGATGAAACTGCTTGGAAAGTTTGAGCAAAAAGTGGTTTAGCCAGTTTGGAACCAGGCATCTTGAGAGGAGAATATCTTTCTCCAGCTTTAAAATAAATAAAGTGTGTCTATGGCTGTGAAGAGCCTCTAAACAGCTGTCCCCTTACAACACTGGCTCTCCAACATGGGTGGTCAGCTTTTCCAAGGGAGGAAGTGTCTGTGAATAGAGCAGAAATCCAGAATTTCAAGAGAGAAATCATAGGCAATGAAAGTATGGATTTGCGCTTTCTGTTCTATGATTTGGCAACGGGGGGCAGGGAGACATATTATCTGCAGAATGCACGCAGTCCTCTTTTCCCGGGATTAGCTGTCTTATTTGCAAAGGAGGCTACGTAGTGGTGAATGGTATGTGATTTAAATGAAGGCGTTCTTGAGTTTGAGCTCCATCCCTTACTATGTGGCCTGGAGTTAGTAATATAACTTCCTCGAGCTTTGCTATCCTCATCATTAAAATGAGGCTCAGGTGGTACCCACCTCACAGAAGTGCCTGGAGGACAGACTGAGGTCCTACATATGAGACACCAGGTCCGTGTCCAGGAGAGCATGTGTGCAGCAGAGGTGCCTGGGAGTGCAGCAGAGGTAATCAAAGACACATACACACAGGTGACTTCAGCCTGAATGTGTTGTCATCTTTCCCTGTGGATTTCAGCCTCCATTCCCAACCTCTTTGGTACCCATATCTCATTTTTCATTTCAGTTTAAGAAGCTACCCCTACACATTCTCAGCCCCTGTGATTCAAGTGTTGCTGTTTCTACTACCAACCCTACAAGTGTACCTGGAATGCGATTCCAGTCAATTAGAGGCTATGAATGCTTGCTTCAGGATTTACACTGGAATAGGAGGAGAGACAAACACTCTTCTCTTTTTCCCAGGGTTACTGTTCTGCCAGGCTGCCCGGTAAGAGCTCCTGGTAAGTCATCTTTGGTCAAGCTTACCAAGAATGGTTTCAATAGAAAGAAAGGCAGACCCGAGAGATGGCACGGGGAATTCAAAAGACACCAACCAGGTGTCTTGATCCTGCTATGCCTGAAGCTGGACCTGCCTTTAGACTTTTCTGCTTGTGGAGACAATATGTTCCCTTTTTTTTTTTTTTTTTGCTTAAATCAGCTTGAGTTGGGTCTCTGTTGTTTATACTGGTTCTCTTCAGAACAAAAACTCAAGGCTAAGAGCAACCAGCAATGGCTGGAACTTCATTATATGTTTGGAAGACACTCGTCCTCTACTTCTGATCTGCTGGCAGCTTCAGACAAGTCCTTTTGCTCTCTGAGTTCTCAGCAGTCAGATCAGGCCACTGTGAGAAGTGACCACTGAGGCTCCAGTATCTTGAGAGGCAGTGATTTGAGGGAGATAGAGCATGGAGGGGATCAGCGTCACAGAGGAGAAGTTAAGAGCTGGTTTCAAATTCTTGCTGTGTGACCGTGGACAAGTTACTGACCTCCCCAAGTTTCAGTCTCTTCAACTGCAGTATGAAGATATTCTATCTAGTGAAAGGAATTGCTCTCTTCCTAATTCCATTTCCATCCCAGCCCAAAGCTGAAAGCCTTCTGCTTCTCGACCAGAGATGTAAACTGGGAAAACCTTTTAGCTTCCCTCTCTGCCCTGTCACTTTCTCCTCCTCATGGGAGGAGAAGGTGACTAGCCTGACTAGTGGGAATGGAGCAAGTCAACACTCGCTCAGCCTCGTTACCTCTTGGCCAGGCTGCCTGGTGCCGCGTATGTTCACGTGTACGAGCCACATGTTGCCCGGATCCGTGGGATGGACCTTCGAGCAGGGCCACTCTCACCACCCAGGGTGCCCTTGCCAGCTTCTCCACCTGGGAAGGGGCTGGGGTAAATCGGGTCAGCCTGCACTGTGGGTCTGGACATCTTTAATTCAGGAAGAAAGGCCCGTCATGTCTCTAGTCCAAATCTACCCCTTACAAAGCAGATACTTGAACTCTCACTTGGCTCCTGGAGTCTGTGGTTAGATTAATTTTCCACATACTTCAGAATGAGAACATGTTTCACTAACTTTGGGAAGAAAGAGATTTCTCCAACAAGACTCCAGATTTGCACACCATAAAATGGGAAATAGATTTGACTGCATCAAAATTAAAGATTCTGTTCAAGATAATAAATGATACTAGATTGGGAGAATGCACTTGTAACATCTATAGTTTTCAAAGATGTAATATATAAATTATTTAAAGAACCCTTGCCACTCAGGAGGGAGAAGGAAATGGCAACCCACTCCAGTATTCTTGCCTGGAGAATCCCATGGACGGAGGAGCTTGGTGGGCTACAGTCCATGAGGTCGCAAAGAGTCAGACACGACTGAACGGCTTCACTTTCACTTTCACTCACTTGCCACTCAGGAAGCAACATCAAAAAACAAATAGAAACGTTGGACGAAGGACATATATATTAGGCACGTGCCAAAAAAGAGTGACGCAGCCAGGCCTAATTGTTAATTAAGATAGGAAGCAAAGCAGAGACGTTTGGATGCTTTCAAATTTTAATTCAGTCTCCTCCTTATTCTCTACCCAACACGTTGTTCAACCCACAGATTTATCATCTGTATGTCAGCCCTTTTCTTGCGATTTACTTCCCGTGCCCAAGCAAACCTGCACCCTTCCCCCAAACAGTTTTAGGGGGCCTTACCTGTACCTGTGTGTCCCCTTCAGAAGGGGAGGATGGTTACTTCAATACCCTCTTAGGGTAGCAAGGACCGGCAGTGATAACAATTAGTCAAAATCTCATTGGTCACCTGAGGCTTTAAACAAGCAGCCTCCTTTCTGTTCTTTGGCAGCTGCGATGAAGAGCAACCTGGTCCAGTTTTGAACCAAAATTTTCTCAAAGGATCTGAGCATGCATGATATATTCTGTTTGTTGCCAAGATGTGAAATTTATCTTTTGGAGGAAGTTGCATATAAATCTTGTTGTAATTTATTTAAGTAAAAAGATAACAGGAACAACTTGCTGAGCCCCCTGGTTTCCTGTGAGAAAGAAAAAAATAATCAATTTTCAGAATGTTGGGGGCCTTTGAATCACTAAGGAGAATTTGGTTGCATCACTTAGAACACTCAGAGAAGGCAATGACACCCTACTCCAGTACTCTTGCCTGGAAAATCCCATGGGCGGAGGAGCCTGGTAGGCTGCAGTCCATGGGGTCGCTAGGAGTCGGACATGACTGAGTGACTTCACTTTCACTTTTCACTTTCATGCACCGGAGAAGGAAATGGCAACCCACTCCAGTGTTCTTGCCTGGAGAATCCCAGGGATGGGGGAGCCTGGTGGGCTGCTATCTATGGGGTCACACAGAGTCAGACACGATTGAAGCGACTTAGCAGCAGCAGCAGCAGCAGCTTACAGCACTGTAAATAGGAAATTCGTGGTAAAGGAAATCTGAATGGCTAATAAGAACATTGAATGGAGCTCAGCTTTTCCAGTAATAAAAGAAAAGAAATTCAGAGAAAGATCTCACTTGACGTGCAACATATTTGACAAAATCGAGAATTTGACCAAATGAAAGGAAGGATATATAGAAATGGGTCACTCAAGCTCGGGTGCATTTATTGGTGAAATTCGTAGAGAAAGAGGCAGAAGTATGAGTGAAATAAGCATGTGACTACTCTGCAATTAGGCAAGTCCTACCCCTTGTACATACCCCAGAGAAACTCCCATACAGGTAAACAAGGAGCCTGTCATGGGAAAGGATTCTAGACCAATGACGACTCTACCAGAATAACGTGCAGCTATCAGAAGGAACTGGCTAGAGTTACACAGAACATCATTGATGGATCTCAAAGATTAATGCTGAGTAAAACAAAAGAGGATGGATCAAAAGGAGATCGACAGCAAAAAAAATCATTCATGTACATTTTTAAAACCTACAAACAATACTGCATACTTTCCATAGATGTCATATATAGACAGAACAAAACAGAAAGTGGATTTTCAGGGACCTACTAGAAATACATAAGGAGAAGCTACCTTTGGGAGGATTTCTACTTGAAATAGCAGATGAGGGGGAAAAGAAACAACAGAGGTGCTGTGAGTGGTTTGCTTTTCAATCGACTGAAAAGGATAAACAAAATTCTGTCCGCTGGGGTTAGGAACCAGCTATACCACTCCATCATCTGACAGAACACTAAACCCGCAGCAGGGACGGGTGTTCAATTAATTTAACAATCTTTAATGTGTTTGTTTTATACTTTAGATCCTGGACTTTCTAAGATAAAAGATCTTTCAGAATTTTCTCTAGAATCGGTGCTGAGAGATCAGGGTGATCTCCTACTACCTTATGAGGTCATGGAATAGAAGATCAATCAATTTCTAAGAGGTAGAAGGAAACAGAGTTCATTGCATCAAAATCTTTGACTTTGCCAAGAAGGGATCTGAAGTCCTAAGAGGTCCAGTGACTCTCCAAGGTCAGAAAAGGAGCCTGCTGCCTGAGACCAGAAGGGGACCCCAGCCTTCTACCCTCTTGTCCTTTGCTTTTTCCACTAGGTAGCCTGACATTAGCATTGCTGCCTCCAGGTGTGCTGTGACTTCAGCTTGCCCAGAATGCCCATAGCTGGCTTGGCACATTTTGGAAGGAGTGATCTAGCACTTTTACACTGCACATTGCAACTGGCTTGTGGCAGAGAAAAAACCAACAGATCCTATAACACAGTCCCACTGAAAACTCACATTCAGTCACCCTCCAAAATCTCCAGTTCTACCTCCGAGAAAGAAGTCTGTCAATGCTGCCTTGGAAACATCCGATGTTGCAGAGTAGTAACCAGCTTTAAATCACCCCTGATGTGGCCTTGTCCTTGGACTTCATATGTAATACTGGTGGCTTAGCAGGTTACAGGTCTGTAACCCCTTTACCAAGAAGATGATTCTTTCCCAGCTTAAATGGACTCCTCTGTTTCTCAGCAATCTCCATGAGATTCTCCAGCCTTTCTCCTTTGAGATCTCTCTTCTGGGCCTAATTCTCCAAAGCGAAACCTCCATTGAGTGAATATCCATTTGACCTTCTGAGTCCATTTGAGGTTCATTTTTCAAGCTATTTGTTTTCTCTTTTAAAAGTCCCGCCCCTCCTGGTTGCCTCTTTCCGCGGAAAGTGCCTGTGATGCCCTGAGCCGGCAGCAGAGGGCGCCCAGGGCTAAACAATCTTGGCACCAACCGTCCAACTGGGGCTGAACGAGTTGAAAGCGTTCAGCAGCCGCTCTGACCGCGAAGATCCTCCCCTGGCGGCCTGGACCTGGGCCAGCTAAGTGTGGTCGGAGGTGGCCTGTGCACTCCAAAACTGTCACGGGAGAGATTTTCATGGAGTTTTCCAGGGAGAGGGCTGAAAGCTTCTCTTCCCTGGCTGGGAATGAGCTCGACCTCTTCCCAAGTTCGCACAGGGTCCTTTCCCAGATTCGGCTTTCCTGTCTGCCTTGGGGATAGGGGGAGGGAAGTGCTTTCTATTCTGCTCGCTACGCAGTCCCTCCTAGGAACGCCCTGAACTAACGCCGTATCTGGGGACCCAATCTCTCTACTGGAGGAAGGCATTTATAGATTAATTGTCTGGAGCCCTGAGATCGTTTAGGGGACGGATCCTCCAAGGTCTGACTCCCAGTCTTTTGAATTATATCAGTCGTGGCAAATTAACATTCACAGAGGGTTTACTTGATTTTTTGTTGTTTTTTTTTTTGGAAGCAGCCAAAAGACATTCAGACCCACATCTATTAAATAAGGGATGAAATAAACTTGGAGGTATGAAAGTACAGAGCCTGGTGTATAAGGAGCTCTGGGTAGATGAGGGTGACCTGTGACTCTGGATTCACTGGTAGTTATTGTAGTTGTTGTCATTTAGTGAGTTTTTTAAAGTAATTTTTATTTGAGTATAGTTGCTTTACCCTATTGTGTCAATTTCTGCTGTAGAGCAAAGTACAAATACATTTCAGTTCAGTTCACTCACTCAGTCGTGTCCGGCTCTTTGCAGCACACCAGGCCTCCCTGTCCATCACCAACTCCCGGAGTTCACTCAAACACATGTCCATCGAGTCGGTGATGCCATCCAGCCATCTCATCCTCTGTCGTCCCCTTCTCCTCCTGCCCTCAATCCCTCCCAGCACCAGGATCTTTTCCAGTGAGTTAACTCTTCGCGTGAGGCGGCCAAAGTATTGGAGTTTCAGCTTTAGCATCATTCCTTCCAATGAACACCCAGGACTGATCTCCTTTAGGATGGACTGGTTGGATCTCCTTGCAGTCCAAGGGACTCTCAGGAGTCTTCTCCAACACCACAGTTCAAAAGCATCAATTCTTTGGTGCTCAGCTTTCTTCACAGTCCAACTCTCACATCCATACATGACCATTGGAAAAACCATAGCCTTGACTAGACGGACCTTTGTTGGCAAAGTAATGTCTCTGCTTTTGAATATGCTATCTAGGTTGGTCATAACTTTCCTTCCAAGGAGTAAGCATCTTTTAATTTCATGGCTGCAGTCACCATCTGCAGTGATTTTGGAGCCCAAAAAAATAAAGTCTGACACTGTTTCCCCATCTATTTGCCATGAAGTGATGGGACCAGATGCCATGATCTTCGTTTTCTGAATGTTGAGCTTTAAGCCAACTTTTCACTCTCCTCTTTCACTTTCATCAAGAGGCTTTTTTGTTCCTCTTCACTTTCTGCCATAAGGGTGGAGTCATCTGCATACTGAGGTTATTGCATACTGCATACTGCACCTCTTCACTTTCTGCCATAAGGGTGGAGTCATCTGCATACTGAGGTTATTGCATACTGCATACTGCAAGCTGAGGTTATTGCTATTTCTCCCAGCAATTTTGACTCCAGCTCGTGCTTCTTCCAGCCCAGTGTTTCTCATGATGTACTCTGCATATAAGTTAAATAAGCAGGGTGACAATATACAGCCTTGACGTACTCCTTTTCCTATTTGGAACCAGTCTGTTGTTCCATGTCCAGTTCTAACTGTTGCTTCCTGTTCTGCATATAGTTTCTCAAGAGGCGGGTCAGGTGGTCTGGTATTCCCATCTCTTGAAGAATTTTCCATAGTTTATCGTGATCCACACAGTCAAAGGCTTTGGCATTTATCCCCTATCTTTTGACTTTCTGTTGATCTAAGAAAATAGTCACAACCTAAAAGGTTGAGAGTTATGTTTTATTCTGTGGGAATTTTTAGGAGTTCAAGTCAGGGCGATGGTATCTCAAGTAACTCTGAGAAAACTGCTCTGAGGAGATGAGGGGGTTGGGGGAACCAGGATATACAGAAGTTCTACAACAAAAGGCAGGTAGTGGGAACATCAAAAAGTTACTAATTAAAGGAAACCAGATATCTCAAGTTAAGGAATATAGCACTTTTCTATGTATGGGAGGATGTGAGTGTCTGGGCTCACTGAAATAATTCCTTACATGTTCATCTCAGCTATCTGGGGCTAGTATCCTGTGTTTTTTTTTTGTTTTTTTTTTTTGCATCTTGAGCTTTTTTGGGGCTCACAATATGGAGTGGCTACAGCCTAATGGCTGTTAAATCATAGCCGTCTGTGATTTCTTCTCCTTCCTGGGTGCCCTTAGGGCTCATAGTGGAGGGCTGCAATCGCTAATGACTGTCACATCCTTGTTTACTGATATGGCAGGAAACACTCCATTTCTTACATCCCACTTAGGTTACTGCAGAGCAGTAAGACGAGTTCCCTGTGCTACCCAGTAGGTTTTATACACACACACACTGCCACGTATAAGACAGATACCTAATGAGCTTCCCTGGGGCTCAGATGGTAAGTAGGTTTTATACACACACACACTGCCATGTATAAGACAGATAACTAATGAGCTTCCCTGGGGCTCAGATGGTAAAGAATCTGCTTGCAATGCGGGAAAACTGGGTTCAATCCCTGGATCAGGAAGAATCCCTGGAGAAGGGCACGGCAACTTGCTCCAGTACTCTTGCCCAGAGAATTCCATGGACAGAGGAGCCTGGTGGGCTGCAGTCCATGGGTTCACAAAGAGTTGGACATGACTGAGAGACTAACACTGTAGTATATATATGTCAATCCCAAGCTCCCAATTCATCCCTTCTCCTCTTCCCCTCTTGGAAACCAGTGTGGTTTCTACCTCTGTAACTCTATCTCTACTTTGCAAATATGTTTATGTGCGCCATTTTCCTAGATTCCTCATATAAGCGATATTATACAATATTTGTCTTTCTGTTTCTGACTTACTTTGCTCCGTATGACAATCTTTAGATCCATCCATGTTGCTGCAAATGGCATTATTTCATTCCTTTTTATGACTGAGTAATGTAATATTCCATTGTGTGTATGTACCACATCTTCTTTCCCCATTCCTCTGTCAGTGGACATTTGGGTTGCTTCTGTGTCCTGGCTGCTTTAAGTTAGAGCTGCAATGAACATCGAGGTGCCTTCATGAGTTTTTGATGTAGAACCATGAGACCATTTTTTTTTTTAGTGGCCTCTAAACCAGCTCTGAAGACAAATGTAAAAGATAGCAATCCAAACAAAATATCATTTCAGCAAAAAATTTTGACAATTTCAATGTGATTTGTTTGCCCAAGTTCCACATTTATTAAAAACACCCTTCCTTATTATTTTGTTTGCTTATTGTGCTTATTAGGGCATAGTTGGTAAAGAATCCACCTGCCAGTGCAGGAGATGCAACAGATGTGGGTTCAATCCCTGGGTCAAGAAGGTCCTCTGGAGAAGGAAATTGTAAACCATTCCAGTATTCTTGCCTGGAGAATTCCATGGACAGAGGAGCCTGGCAGTCTACA
Organism: Bos indicus x Bos taurus; assembly: GCF_003369695.1. Classification (NCBI taxonomy): domain Eukaryota; kingdom Metazoa; phylum Chordata; class Mammalia; order Artiodactyla; family Bovidae; genus Bos; species Bos indicus x Bos taurus. The sequence continues at coordinate 3,586,513 of NC_040078.1, read as the reverse complement.
GTCCATGGGGTCATAAAGAGTCAGACACGACTGAGCCACTGAGCACGCACATTGTATTTATCAATCTCTTAATCTATGTAGACTTCTTGGCTATCAAATATAAAGGTAGTGCTGAAGATAAAGGACCAGAGGTCTTGGAGTTCAGTGGCATTTGCTTTGTATCATCCTTGAGAGTGGCTGAGGCCCTCATTCTGCCCGCCTGTGGGTCCTGGGGCAAGGCATGGGTCTACAGAGTCTGTTTCTTCATTTTTAAAAGGGAGCTAGCGAGCGCTCTCCTGCCTATTACTCTGAAGCCAGATTACAATCACAGATTTTTATGTGTTTTATGAACTCCAGAGTGCGGTAGGCATTTCATTTCTTAGTATCCTGTGGTTCTTGTTCTGTTTTCTCAATTACAAGTTCTTGAAGGCAAAGACCATGCCTCAACTTCTTTGGTCATGTGCCATGAAGAGTAACTCAGAAGACAGTGGGGACATTATACCTTCTGTTAACAGTCTACCCAACGCTGGTTTTCTGGCTTGTGGCTAGAATGATGGGGCTTCTGGGCTTGCTACAAGACTTCTATTTGCAGTGGGCTGCCATCTATTGAGAATGAAGTCAAAGATACCAATTCTACTAAACATGAATTGAACAGCAACCAGAAGTCTGCTCAAATCTGGTATGGATACACAGTTGAATCAGTCATGATCTCCACTCTCAAGGAGTTTATAAGTAAAGTTGATAGCACAAACAAATGGCCAATAATGCCAAGTACCATGTTAGATGTACTCAGAAGGAGGCACAAAATAATGAAAAATTGCAAATATGGAGTGACCAGGACAAGCTTCCTAGAGATGTGGCATTTGAGCTGGCCTTACAGGATGAATAACTTGGATAAGTGAATCTGATACAGTGGTCATGCCAGGCAGAGAAGACCATCTGAGCAAAGACATCACCAGCAGACTGTTAGAGAAAGGTTACGCTGGCAGGAGGTGAGTGCAGGGGGACATGTAAGAAAGAGAAAGCTAGCAAGTTCTGCTTTGGGGCCTAGCCTTGGGGCACATTTGCTGTCCTGCTAAAAAGAATGGGTTCGTTTCAAATCTGAAATGAAATCACTACAGCTAATGTACTTGGTCAAAGGGCTCAAGATGGCCCATCTGGGTTGATTCCAAGGGGACTCCAAGGGAGAAGTGGCATGGTGTTGCGAAGGCAATCACAAAAAGCAGTCAAGGTGGTGCATCTCTGGGTCCTGGTTTTGACGGGTGTTGTGGAGTTACAAGGGCTTCCCAGTGATGCTAGTGGTGAAAAACCTGCCTGCCAATCCATGAGATGTAAGATACACGGGTTCGATTCCTGGGTTGGGAAGATATCCTGGAGGAGGGCACAGCAACCCACTCCAGTATTCTTGCCTGGAGAATCTCATGGACAGAGGAGCCTGGCGGGCTACAGTCCTAGGCTCACAAAGAGTAGGACACGACTGAAGCGACTGAGCACACACGCACATCGTATTGCAAAACCTCTGAAGATAGACAGGGAAAGGTTTTCTTTTCTTCCAGACAGCCCCCAAACTGCCCTGTGGCATTTTCATTCTTTCCCCATTGATGGTGCCCCAGGCAATGCTCAAAACACCTCATTTCAGACACTGAAACATCCGGTGGAATCTGAACTTCAACTTCACATTGAATTCAAGCCCGTTCCTGTAGCCTGACATGAGCACAGGGATATGAGCTGGGAGGAAGATGGAGGAAGACAGGAAGATGGACTCCTGTCTTCAGAGAGCTGTGGTCAACAGGAAAGCATCAGTCTGTATGTTTAGAGGTATTCCTCAGGCCTTCCAGGCACTCTCTCACTCCCATCAGTCTGGCTCTGTGTTTCTGCAACCTAGCCAGCATCCAGCTAGGAGCAAGGGACCAGGCTCCCCTTCTTGTAGGTACCCATGTCCAGTCTCACTGAGGGAATTCTTTTCTGTCTGTTTCATTAGGGTTGGATGTGCAGGTCCCTTCTCCCTCCTGGGCCCCCTGAAGTGGTGGGGTAAAGCCAAGGACCACCCCCGGGTACCCTTTATTCTCAAGAAATCTCCTCTTAAATTTAAATCTATGAATTTAAGCTCAAGAAGTATAAAGTAAAAGTCACAGAATCAGCTCATCTTTTTTTTCTTTTATTAAAGTACAGTTGCTGTATATATTACATGTGTAAAATACAGTGATTCTCAATTGTTAAAGGTTTTACTCCATTGATTGTTATTATAAAACATTGGCTATTTCCCCTGTGCTGTACAATAAATACTTGGAGCTTATTCCATACCCAATAGTTTGTACCTCTTAATCCCCTACCCCTATATTGCCCCTCTACCCAACTAGTTTGTCCTCTACATCCGTGTCTGCTTCTTTTTTTTTTTTTGCTATATTCACTAGTTTATTTTAGATTCCACATATAAGTGATATCATACAGTACTTTTCTTTCTCTGTTTGACTTAGCATACTTCACTTAGCATTATGCCCTCCAAATCCACTCATGTTGCTGAAAATGGCAAAATTTTGTTCTTTTTATGACAGATATACCACATCTTCTTTATCCATTCATCTGTTATGGACACTTAGGTTGCTTCCAGTCAGTCTGTTCAGTTGCTTAGTCGTGTCTGACTCTGTGTGACCCATGGACTGCAATACACCAGGCTTTCCTGTCTACCACCAACTCTTGGAGCTTGCTCGAGCTCATATCCATTGAATCAGTGATGCCATCCAACCATTTTATCCTCTGTCATCTCCTTCTACTCCTTCCTTCAATTTTCCCAGCATCAGGGTCTTTTTAAGTGAGTTGGTTTTTCCCACCAGGTGGCCAAAGTATTGGAGTTTCAGCTTCAGCATCAGTCTGTCCAATGAACATTCAGGACTGATTTCCTTTAGGATGGACTGGTTGGATCTCCTTGCAGTCCAAGGGACTCTCAAGCGTCTTCTCCAACACCACAATTCAAAAGCATCAATTATTTGATGCTCAGCTTTCTTTATAGTCCAACTCACATCCATACATGACTACTAGAAAAACCATAACTTTGACTAGATGAACCTTTGTAAAGTAATGTCTCTGCTTTTTAATATGCTGCATAAGTTGGTCAACCCACTCCAGTACTCTTTTTTTTAATTTTATTTTATTTTTTAACTTTACAATATTGTATTTGTTTTGCCATATATCAACATGAATCCGCCACAGGTATACATGTGTTCCCCATCCTGAACCCTCCTCCCTCCTTCCTCCCTGTACCATCCCTCTGGGTCGTCCCAGTGCACCAGCCCCAAGCATCCAGCATTGTGCATCGAACCTGGACTGGCAACTCGTTTCATATATGATGTTATACATGTTTCAATGACATTCTCCCAAATCATCCCACCCTCTCCCTCTCCCACAGAGTCCAAAGACTGTTCTATACATAAGTGTCCCTTTTGCTGTCTCATATACAGGGTTATTGTTACCGTCTTTCTAAATTCCATATATATATGCGTTAGTATACTGTATTGGTGTTTTTCTTTCTGGCTTACTTCACTCTGTATAATAGGCTCCAGTTTCACCCACCTCATTAGAACTGATTCAAATGAATTCTTTTTAATGGATGAGTAATACTCTATTGTGTATATGTACCACAGCTTTCTTATCCAGTACTCTTGCCTGAAATATCCCAGGGACAGAGGAGCCTGCTGGGCTGCCGTCTATGGGGTCGCATAGAGTCCTACACGACTGAAGTGACTTAGCAGCAGCAGCAGCAGCAGCAAGTTGGTCATAGCTTTTCTTCCAAAGAGCAAGCGTCTTTTAATTTCAAGGCTGCAGTCACCATCTACAGTGATTTTGGAGCCCCCCAAAATAAAGTCTCTCACTATTTTGTTTCCCCATCTATTTGCCATGAAGTGATGGGACCAAATATTGAGTTTTAAGCCAACTTTTTCACTCTTCTCTTTCACTTTTATCAAGAGGCTCTTTAGTTCCTCTTTGCTTTCTGCCATAAGGGTGGTGTCATCTGCATATCTGAGGTTATTGATATTTCTCCCAGCAATCTTGAGTCCAGCTTGTGCTTCATCCAGCCTGGCACCTCACATAATGTATTCTGCATATAAGCTAAATAAGCAGGGTGACAATATACAGCCTTGATGTACTCCTTTCCCGATTTGGAAGCAGTCTGTTGTTTCATGTCCAGTTCTAACTGTTGCTTCTTGACCTGCATGCAGATTTCTCAGGAAGCAGGTAAGGTGGTCTTGTATTCCCATCTCTTTCAGAATTTTCCACAGTTTATTGTGATCTACACGGTCAAAGGCTTTGGCATAGTCAATAAAGCAGAAGTAGATTTTTTCTGGAACTCTCTTGCTTTTTTGATGATCCAATGGATGTTGGCAATTTGATCTCTGGTTCCTCTGTCTTTTCTAAATCCAGCTTGAACATCTGGAAGTTCACGGTTCACGTATTGCTGAAGCCTGGCTTGGAGAATTTTGAGTATTACTTGGCTAGCATGTGAGATGAGTACAATGGTGTGGTAGTTTGAACATTCTTTGGCATTGCCTTTCTTTGGGATTGGAACAAAAGCTGACCTTTTCCAGTCCTGTGGCCTCTGCTGAGCTTTCCAAATTTGCTGACATACTGAGTGCAGCACTTTCACAGCATCATCTTTTAGGAACTGAAATAGCTCAACTGGAATTCCATCACCTCCACTAGACCTGCTCGTAGTGATGCTTCCTAAGGCCCACTTGACTTCACATTCCAGGATGTCTGGCTCTAGGTGAGTGATCACATCATCGTGATTATCTGGGTCATGAAGATCTTTTTTGTATAGTTCTTCTGTGTATTCTTGCCACTTCTTCTTAATATCTTCTGCTTCCGTTAGGTCCCTACCATTTCTGTCCTTTATTGAGCCCATCTTTGTGTGAAATGTTCCCTTGGTATCTCTAATTTTCTTGAAGAGATCTGGTTGCTTCCATATCTTGATAATTATAAATAATGCTGGTATAACACTGAAGTACATGTATCTCGAATTTTGGGGATTTTTGGTGGGGGAGTATATACCCAGGAGTGGAATTGCTGGATCATTTAGTAGCTCTATTTTTAGTTTTCTAAGGAACATCCATACTGTTTTCCACAGTGGCTGTTTACATTCCCACCAACAGTGTACACCAGCTCATCTATCTTAAGTCCTGTGTGAAAGAATTTGTAGTTGATCTTTAGACTATGAGGGAACTTCCTCACCACACACTGGGACTTTAGCCAAATGTTTAACAGTAGGAAAATTCCATTCAATTTTTAATTCCATTAGTGATGCTTGAGGGCAAGGTCTCAATATCAGTGCTATTGACATTTTGGCCCTGACAGCTGTTTGTCACAGGGGCAGTCCTATGCATCGGAGACGTTTAGCAGCATCCCAGGCATCTACCCAATACATCTCTTCCAGTTGTGACGATCTCTTCAGACATTTAAACCTCCCATCCACTGGGGGTGGGGCTGGGGGAGAAGTGGCAAAATTGCCCCCTGGTGAGAACTACTGCCTCACAGACAAAAGGAAATCACTGATAGTTTTTGAGCAAGGAAGTAAGGTAAGATTATCATCAAAAATCACTTTGTTGGTGATTTATCATCAACAATCACTTGATTGGTGATGATAAGAACGGGAGTGGTCAAGGCCAAGATATGCTTGCTGTGCAGATGGTTATCTTTTTAATAATCCCTAACCATGTACAAAGCAGTGTCATAACATTACCTCATTCATTTCCACGGCCATCTTCTGGAAGGTAGGGGACTATGTTTCACTGGTGAAGTGTAAAGACAGAGAAAGGGGCTGCCCTGGGGAGCCTTCAGGTTGAAGAATAATGGTGTGGGAAGTGGGGAGGGTCCTTTTCCACGGAGTCTAGGACTTTCTTTTCAGAGCAGGAATCCTGTAGAAAATATTGGGATCAATGATAATAGATACTGTAACTGAAATTAAGAGCTAACCATGTGCTTGTGTCTCACAGATCCACTCACTTAAGTCTCTCAACAGACCCCTGTGAGCAGGTGCTATTATTATTTCCAGTTTACAAAGTCAAAGACTAAAGTCTAAGAGGTCAGGTCATGTGTTCAAGGTCACTCAGTGATCAGAGATGGAATTTTAACCAAGGCTGCTGGGCTGACTCCAGAGCCCTTGTTTATAACCATGCGTTTGCATGCTAAGTTGCTTCAGTCGTGTCCAACTCTTTGTGACCCCATGGGCTGTAGCCAAGATCCTCTGTTCATGGGATTCTCCAGGCAAGAATACTGGAGTGGGTTGCCATGCTCTCCTCCAGGGGATCTTCCCAATCCATGGATCAAACCTGCGTCTCTTATGCCTCCTGCATTGGCAGGCGGGTTCTTTACCACTAGTGCCACCCGGGAAGCCCGTTTATAACCACGGCACTATCCTAAACTAGTTTCCAGCATGTGAGAGACCAGAGGCACTACAGTTTCCAAAGCTCTTCCACTTCATTGTCAGCACTGATAGGTAAGCGAGGCCTTAGTTCCATTTTACTGATGAAGATACAAACTAGAATACAAGTGTTAAGCCAAAACCAGAAATCAGAATGGTTTGATTCTTTATACAGTACGTTGGGTGATCCTGACCAGGATATGGAATGGAATATTATGGTAACTCTCAAAGCCAGAAAAGGTTTTAACTATTACAATCTCACACTTTAGAAGAAAATTAGTATTTATGCCCATCTTCTATGTTGGGTGCTGTGATAAAAGCTTTGTGCACATTATCTATATAATCTTGACAAGAATCCTAGGGCAAAGAGCTTAAATATCCCAATTTACAGATCAGGTCATTGAGGCTTGGTGAGATTGATGTCCATCACGAATGGCAAAGACTCAAACTCACATATGACTTGTGCCAAGGCACACGCTCCTACATTGGACTTTTTATTTTATCTTTTACCTTACAAGGTAGGTATTATTATCTGATGTTTGCAAATTAGGGAAAGAAAGAAAAGCCAGAGAGGTGAGGTGACTTCCCCCAAACACAAGATCACCAGTTGGGGGATCTAAGAGCCAGTATCTGGTTGACTGTGTGCAGAACCCACACTCCTCACCCTGGAGACTTGGGTCCCAGCTCTATGAGAACTCTTGAGAACACAAAGCTGACTCCTCCAATATTCCTGTATGTGTGAGTCAGCCTAGGGAGTATGGGGCTGTAACTCTCAGGGAAAGTTACTCAACATTGTTGGGATGAACTGTTCTCCCCAAAAGCTGACTTCTCTTAACCGTGACATAAACTGAATGAGCGAAATTTCTCTCTTCAGAGTTGTGGACTTTAGAAGCTTCCTGGGCTGCTATGGATCAGAACCTTAAGGAAGTTTGAATATCTACTCAGCTGCTCATACTGGAGTGTGAGGGGAACCAGGTCAGAAGGGAAGTGGCCTTAGGGACCCCAAATGTCATGGGATCAGCCTGAGAAGAGATGCCTGCCCAGCTTTAGCCAAGTTCAGTGGGTTCTGTGACAACAATTCCAGGAGACACCGTGTGATGGGCATTTAGATGCCCTGCTGAGCCTTCATCAGCCTGGATTGTGCTCCAAGCAAGATACAGGGTTCAATGAGGAAGGGTTCAAAGATTTGAATGGAACTTGGGTTACCACACCTGGGACCTGGTGGGTTTCCATGGAAGCCCCACGTTACCTGTTAAGCAGCTGAAAGTGTCCAGTGAGTTATTCTGGTGGAGGAAAGAGGTCAGGGACCCCACCATTAAACTCTAGTCTCTTCCCACCCCAATCATTTCCATCATGGTTTACAAATAAATATAGATTAAAAACAGCATAATTAAGATTTTTAATTCCATTGTTTAATGGAATTAAAGGCAACTAAGCACACACAGATATGGCAACCACTCCAGTACTCTTTCCTGGAAAAGCCCATGGACGGAGGAGCCTGGTAGGCTGCAGTCGTGAAGAGTCCATGGGATTTCGAAGAGTTGGACACAACTGAGCGACTTCACTTTCGCTTTTCACTTTCATGCATTGGAGAAGGAAATGGCAACCCACTCCAGTGTTCTTGCCTGGAGAATCCCAGGGATGGTGGAACCTGGTGGGCTGCCATCTATGGGGTCACACAGAGTTGGATACGATTGAAGTGACTTAGCAGCAGCAGCAGCAGCAAGCACACACCGTTCAGTTCAGTTCAGTCACTCAGTCGTGTCTGACTTTTCGCGACCCCATGAATCGCAGCACACCAGGCCTCCCTGTCCATCACCAACTCTGGGAGTTCACTCAGACTCACGTCCATCGAGTCAGTGATGTCATCCAGCCATCTCATCCTCTGTCGTCCCCTTCTCCTCCTGCCCCCAATCCCTCCCAGCATCAGAGTCTTTTCCAATGAGTCAATCCTTCGCATGAGGTAGCCAAAGTACTGGAGTTTCAGCTTTAGCATCATTCCTTCCAAAGAAATCCCAGGGCTGATCTCTTTCAGAATAGAGTGATTGGATCTCCTTGTAGTCCAAGGGATTCTCAGGAGTCTTCTCCAACACCACAGTTTAAAAGCATCAATTCTTTGGCGCTCAGCCTTCTTCACAGTCCAACTCTCACATCCATACGTGACCACAGGAAAAACCATAGCCTTGACTAGACGGACCTTTGTTGGCAAAGTGATGTCTCTGATTTTGAATATGCTATCTAGGTTGGTCATAACTTTCCTTCCAAGGAGTGAGCATCTTTTAATTTCATGGCTGCAGTCACCATCTGCAGTGATTTTGGAGCCCAAAAAAATAGTCTGACACTGTTTCCACTGTTTCCTCATCTATTTGCCATGAAGTGATGGAACCAGATGCCATGATCTTTGTTTTCTGAATGTTGAGCTTTAAGCCAACTCTTTCACTCTCCACTTTCACTTTAATCAAGAGGCTTTTTAGTTCCTCTTCACTTTCTGTCATGGGATCCCTAAATTTTCTTTCCCAGGAATAAAGCAATTTTTATTTCTTCAAAATTGTATGCTCACTGACGGGACATATCTGGACTGGAGAGTTAGCCCTGGGTGTTTTTCTTTTTTTGAGAGGACAAGTTGCTGATGGGGAAGGAGGTATCTGCCGTCCACACAGCCCTTTCCACTTGTGTGGAACTCAGTTCAAAACACACTTTTGCTATGTGCCTGTGTGCATGTGTGCTAAGTTGCTTCAGTTGATTCTCTGTGACCCTAGAGACTGTAACCATGCTCCTTTGTCCATGGGATTCTCCAGGCAAGAATGCTGGGGTGGGTTGCCATGCCCTCCTTTGGGGAAGCTTCCTGACCCAGGGATCGAAACTGCGCCTCCTGTGGCTCCTGCATCACAGGCAGATTCTTTGCCACTGAGCTACTGGGGAAGCCCCTATTCGTGCATACTGCATGCCAGATCCTGAGTCAGGTTCTGGTGGTATGAAGAAGGTAAGGAGGCATGCCATGGGCAGCTGTTCAGGTTGTACCATTCTATAACCCTAAGGGATACAGAATTGTGTATCTATTAAGTTCTGTTCCTGCAGATGCTGGAAGGTGACTTGAAGAAGACATGCTGGCTGTGATGTCAGTTAGACACAGTTTCTGCCCTCAAGGAGATCACCATCCAGCAGACAGCAGGGCTGTAAGACACTAGGAGATCACAGGCTAGAAGCTGGAAGAGCCTCTCACTTTTTCCCTTTTAAGAACAGGCTACATATGTAGAGTTAGATAATGATGGAAAACAACTTTGGTGCACTCTGGTCTCCTTATGATTATTGCTGTGTGTGTGCACTTAGTGTGTGTGTGCTCAGTTGTTCAGTCGTGTCTGACTCTACGACCCCATGGACCACAGCCCGTCAGGCTCCTCTGTCCATGGGGATTCTCTAGGCAAGAATACTGGAGTGGGTAGCCATGAGCAGGGATTGAACCCAGGTCCCCTGTATTGCAGGTGGATTCTTTACCATCTGAGCCACCAGGGAAGCCCATTATTATTGCTAGTTAATGACAAAAATTCCATTCTTTTACCATTACCACCTCCCACGGACTCCCACGACCCAAGTATCTTCCCCCATCAAAAGAACATCTTCTCTGACCTAAATAGGAAAAGAATTTGAAGAATATATGTATGTATAACTGAATCACTTTGCTGTATACCTAAAACTAACATAACATTGTTAAAACAACTATGCTCCAATACAAAATATAAGTTGGAAATAAAAAAAGAACATCTTCTCTTGTCCTTATGCTCCATTGCCCCCAATCAGGACAAGGCTATTAGTACTCATTATTCTTAGGAGTGAAAAAGCAAAAATACAAAAAAACCAGGCTGACTCTGAAAGACAATGTTTCTTCCCAATCTCTCCAGAGGCTACCCCAGGGCAAAGCTGGTTGTGCCCAGCTTAGACTTGGGGCATCGAACTGTGAGATTTACGGTCTCAGGACCCCTGCCTCAACCCCTATTCATAACCTCCAATACCTTTCCTCCTGCATCTAAGATAACTTCCCTGCAGCATAATAATTCACCTTATGCTCCAAGCAGTGCCAACATCACATACGTTACTTTATTACGCATTCATTGGCTTTCCAAGGCAAGTGAAAAAATAATTTAAACCAATTATGTACAGAGGCTTGGTTAGTTTTCCCAGTAACTTCCAGAAAGATCCCCATCCCCTTAGATAGCAAAGAAGGGTTACGTTTAACATCTATACAAAACTCCACCTATAAAAGTCGCATGTGTAGAAAGGTTTCTTTATTATAAGCATCACGTCTGGGGAATGGGCAGGGATCAGGGTGGGAGGCGGAGGAGCATGTGCAGGGTGGGGTCCGCACACACCTGCCCGGGCTAGTCCTGTGCAGGGGGGCTGGGGGCTGGTGGGGCTCAGGTGGTCTGCAGTGGGGTCTCCAACATCTCCATGAGGAAGGTGTCAATGGGTGTGTCCCCGATGAGCTTGAAGAAGAAAAGGTGCTCCAGGCACTTCAAGCCGATAGAACGCAGGGCTGGGAGGCGCAGCAGCAGCTTGGCAAACCTGCAGGGAAGCGAGGAGACCTTAAGAACTGGGGGTTAGCTGCTGGCATGAGGCCTCTTGTTTGGTCTTCTTGACCAATCTATGGTTAGAAGAAAGAGCCTGAGAGAGGAATCGAACACAGCCGGAGAATCTCTAATCTGGGGGAGCTTCAGAAACAGGCTTGAGGTCTCATTTAGCTTCTTTAGATGGAGGTTGGATCCTGTGACCTCTTGAGGAACTCTTGACTTCTGTGGTCACATCCCAGAATTGCCCTCAGCGCCCCCATTCATGCCAAGTGAGAGCTAGTCTACTTGCGATGACTCACGGCACCAATCCTACCCACGAGATGTTCCTTACGTTCTTTGTGTTCAGAGGGTCCTGGGAAGATCTGCCCAAACACTTAGAACACAGCACACAGATGTGCTGAATCCACAGGGGTTGTCACCATCGGGGAAGGTGCTCCAGGCATTCAAGCCATTGGAGCGCGGGGCTGGGAGGTGCAGCCACAGCTTGGTAAACCACGCATCAGGCACTGCAGTTGGCTCTGGGATCCAGCATGAGCCCCTGCTCTCAGGACCAACAGTTCTGATCGCCTCACCAGACTATGCATTTCTTCACGACACACTTACCTTAAGCAATGTGACCTCAGTGTGCCTCAGTTACATTTTTGTTACCACTTTATAACCACTTTGTACATCAGCTTCTTAGTCTATTGCTTACCTTTGTTTTATTTTTTGCCTAAGAAATGTGGCTTTCTTTTTTAAATTAAAAAAAATTTATTAAAATATAGTTGATGTACAATGTTGTGTTAGTTTCAGGTGTGTGCAGCAAAATTACACAGTTATGCATATGTATATATACATGTATATTCTTTAGCTTATTTTCTGTTATAGATTATTACAAGGTATTTAATATAGTTTCCTGTGCTACACAGTAGGTCCTTGTTGGTTATCTATTTTATGTGCAGTAGTGCATATCTGTTAGTCCCAAACTCCTAATTTATCCCTCCTCCCCTTTCCCCTTTGACAACCATAAGTTTGTTTTCTACGTCTGTGCGTCTATTTCTCTTCTATAAGTTCATTGGTATCACTTTTTTAGATTCTACATATAAGCAGTATCATACGATATTTGCCATTCTCTGTCTGACTTACTTCACTTAGCATGATAATCTCCAGCCACCGTAGAGAACACCACAGAGGTTCCTTAAAACACTAAGGATAGAGTTACCATATGATCCAGCAATCCCACTCATGGGCATATATCCAGAGAAAACCATAATTCAAAGAGATACATGCACCCCAGTGTTCATAGCAGAACTATATACAATAGCCAAGACAACATAAATGTCCATCAGCGGAGGAATGGATAAAGAAGATGTGGTACCTATTTACAATGGGATATTACTCAGCCATAAAAAGAAGGAAATAATGCCATGTGCATCAGCATGGACGTGCTTACTAATTAGGAAGAGAGGGAGATAGGTAATAGTGGTCTCTGCCCCTTGTGGGCCCACAGTCTGTTAGGGGAGACAATACACACATGTACACCCACACACTTACTCACACATGCCTCCGTCACATGTGCACACACACACCCTCATCATTCTCACAGATGCGTACACACACACTCACTCACACTCTAACCCACCCTTGCACACAGAAGCTTGCACACACACATATTCTCCTCCATTCTCATCTGCATTCACACACTGTACAAACACTCAGGCACACAGACATGTGTAGACACACTCACACTTTTCTATAATTAAAGACCTTTAGTTGCAGGGCTCAACAAAGGGAGAGAGACTAGTGTGTGAAGAATTAGCCTCATTCCGACACGTCCCTCAATCAAGCCACCTTTCCAACCTGCTTCTGTGGCCCTTCTTCATCTCTCAAAGTCCTTTTAGCCAATGAAGCTTATTTGTAATGTTATTGTAATGTTTATTTGTAATGTTATTGTAATGTTATTTATGATAATGACCAGAAATTAAATAACTTTACTCACAACTTTCAATAAAAAGTACAGGAACCAAAATCATGTTAGCCACTACAGCTTTAAATCAGCAACTTCTGGTTGGGCTGGGTCTTCCCTGGCAGTCACAACATTATTTCATGAGAAATTTTCAAACTGGAATTTTGATACTCCTTGAAAATGCATATAGGTCTATATTTGTGCCAAAAGAAGTTTTAAAGAAATGTGGCAATATAAGAAAAATAAAGTAGCACCATCTTAAGAGGTAAGAATTACCTTTCTATATGGAAAAATTAAAGGTCTATATCAAGGCCAGCACACACCTTCAAAATGTTTGATTAGGAAGCTTCTGAGTGCATCTGAATGGTATCGCCAGGGTGTGAAGAGGCCATCAGATAAAGAACAAGGAGGCTGAGCCCCTGGTTGTGGCTCCGAATGGAAGTTTTATGGAATTAAGCAAAGGAAAAGGCTTTACACTTCTTTATAAAGTGTAAAATTAGACTGATTATTTCTGAAAATGTATTTTTTTTTTACTCTAAAAAGGCCAAAGTTTCACAATATGTAAAATACTAAGCATTTTAGATGCAAACTATTATACACAGAATGGATAAGCAACCTACTGATTAGCACAGGTAACTATATTCAATATCTTCTGATAAACCATAATGAAAAAGAATATATATATACAAACGTGTATAACTAAAATCACTGTGCTGTACGCAGAATTAACACAGCATTATCAATAAAACACATTTTTAAAAATGCTAACCATGCTGGAACACGGCTGTCTCTGCCTTCTGCCCCAGGTTTAGAAGCTGAAATCAAGCCTGGAGAAATAAGCACGCTCACTAATAGAGCCACCGGGTGGCAGTCGCATTTCTCTCTGACAAGTTTGGCAGCAAGGCCTTTGAGGGTCCCTGCTGTGTGAGAGAGAGAATGTTCCTGCAAGCTCTGCCCTTTCCTGAGTTTTGGTCTCTGCTTTCTGGCTAGAGCAAGCAGAACTCGGCCCTGCAAGGTGTACTTCTGAAAAGTCTCCACGGAGGGGCAGCCCTCCACCACCGAGAAAATGGCCGTGACAGGCCCTGCGTGCCAGGAACACCGTCTGCCATTTCACAAACCAGAGGTAAGCAGCCTTTGACACACTTCCTACCTGACTGAGCCAAGTAACATCCTGATGGACCTACTCGGTCTCTGGGTGGTCACTGTCTGTCCAGGCTGTACCGGACATACCAGAGGTACCCTCTGCACCCACTTCCTGAGCCCCCAGGCCCTGCTTCAGGCCAGGCAACAAGTGTTCTCACTCATGCCTGGAGGCAACTCAAGCCCCTGGCAGTCCCTTTCCTGGGAAAACAGGCAAGTTCCAAAGTTTTCAAAGTGACATTCATCAGAAACAACAATATGTCAACCACAGGGCAATGACTAGACACATTAGGGTCCATCTATCCTCTGAAATATTACAAAATCATTGAAAGCCAGAATTTTGTGCTAAGGGAAGAAAATAGTACACTGAACCAAATGATTTCAGATCTGTAACTATACATTTCTAAGTATACATATATGTATAAACGAAGCTACTAGAACTATACCTCTCAAATTTACAATCAATATTATCCACTTAATATTTTAAATACATTCATTGTTAATAGAGTTAATGTATTTTTTAGATACATTCATTTTTAATAATAAAAATAAATACATTTAAAAATACATTTTAGATACATTCCTTATTCAAAAAAGCATGCTTGGCTTTTATAATAAGACAAAAAAAAGAGTTTTGTTTTTTAAAGAGGAAAAGGATGAGTATGAGCTGTCCTAGTTCTAATGCCTGGCTCACAACATGTGCACACACAGAAAACCATGTGTGATGCTGCCTCACAGCTGGGAGACCCCGTGAGTGGCACCAGCATTCTGGTGAGTTTTCAGTCAGCTCCTAAGGGCCGGAGGCTGAGCTGATGTTGGCAGCCAGGCCCTACTTGCTGGGTAGAGTTTTTTCAATCTTACCCACTTCAGGTATAGAAGAGACTGCCAGGCACCCACCAAAATCCACTCTCCCCTTCTTCCTTGGCATCCAGCTGCGTACATTCTCCAGATGAGCCGCGTGACCGAGTTTTAGCCAATGGAAGTGAGTGAAGGGAGATGGGCCCTTTCCAGGTCAAGGTGTTGCTCATAGAGTCTCACCCCTGTGCCCTCCTCCTCTGCCCCTCAACCATCAGCATACAAACACAACGTGACCAGGGGACCATGGAGCCCCGAAAAGGAGGAAACCTGGGTTCCCGAGTGATGGCGTGGAAAACAGTCAGTGCTCTAGACTGATTATCCAGCCAGGACTGGTTTGTGAGGAGGAAACACATTTGTGTTCAACTACAGACATTGGGAAACCTGTTGTCACAATGTACTCTCCCTAACACACGAGGCCTGCACATTTATTGTGCCAACGGGCTGGATCCCACTCACTCAGATGCATTCATTTCCTCTGACAAAAAAGCAGAGCTCAGCCTCTTCTAGAAAACTGATAGGGGCTTATGATCCAGGACAAATGGGCTAATGGAAATTAGATTTCATAGGGGAATAAAAGTCATCAGTGGGAACTGGGAACACATATAATTATTCCTAAAAACAAACTAATGCCTTTAAAGGAGTTTATTTAGGTTTCGTTTTCAGTTTTCTGTGAGATTTGTGGATCTTTTTCTCTCTTTTTAACTAGAGTTAGCAGAGTAAGGAAACTTTTATTCAGTTGTACTTGGGGGGAAATGTTTGGGAAAGGTATTCAACGACTCAGGAATACTGGCAGATGGTCTGAGATCTTCTGACCCATGTTCTCCTTTTCAGACAAGAAGTTCAGGCCCAGCACCTTGCCAGAGCCTACAGATGGCGCCCTCAGGGCCAGCGGTCACCCCTCTTGGCTGCCAAAGCCTGTACCTTCTACTGCAGTAGGGCTCCCATTGGGGCGAAGTGGAAAGCCGTGCAGTCACTTTGGAAAACACAGGCTCTTTGAAATCAAACACGCTTGTGTTCACATCTCACTACACCAGGCCCCAGCTCTGTGATCCCGGGCAAGTTCCTCATGCTTTCTGAGCCTTGAGACCTCTTTAGAAATTAGAGATAAAGACTTCCACAATTATTCACTCATTTGCACGTTCACTCAACATTTAAAGATGAGTATTACTTGCCAAGAATGGTGATAGGCTCCAGAGTGCTAGAGTGATGCCAGAGTGGTGAATGGTGGATACACAAGAGAGACAAGACCTCCAGTTTCATGAAGCTAATGTTTGAGTAGCTTTGCGCTGGTTGTGAAAAAATCTAGATAGAGCCTGCTGACCATCACCATCCATCAACAGCTATGTTGTTAACATTCTTTCAGGACTCCCTCACCTGCCTGGTTGTTCTGGATACTTTTGCTTGGTGTAGGCCTCAAGGGTGGCATAGACCTTCTCTCGTAGAGTCTCTACCTCAGACGGGTTGGAGAGACCCTTGGCATCTGAAAAAGACAGCTGGTTAAACCTCTGGTTACACACCTCTGTGGAACACCCTGTTACAGAGGCTGTCCCCATTCATATAGGCCACCTCCAGTAGAGTTACTAGAGACACAGTGGATAAGGGACACTGTGAAATACACAGAGCTGGTGCTTTGTGTCTACCAATCTACCCAATAAACTCTTGAAGCAAAGGTACCCACCGCTGACTCCAAGGAGGAGAGTTTCCTTCTATCTGGGCCATTGTACATATACAACCTTTACACATTTATTGACTAAGTGTGGGCTGAATGAAAAGACAGGGAACAAAAACCAGACATACCTATGTCCTGCTTCAACTAACTGATCACCTAATTCAAGAGATGAAGTGCATGCATCAGTTACTATGTAATTCTGAATACTCATCTTTCCTGACCCGTGGCAGCCTCTGGTGAAAGCTGAGTCTTGCTCCTCCTTGCCATGCTTTTCCTCCTTGAGCCCCCAGGACATCATTCTCCGGTTCTTCCCTGTCTCACCCACTGCTCCCTCGCAGGCACCTTTGCTGTTTCTTCCTTTCGTCCACAAATTCTAAATGCGGCCATGCCCCAGGACTCAGTCCTCAGCCCTCTGCTCTGCCTCTGCTTACTCCCTGGATGAGTTCACGCCAGCCTCAGAACTTTCCGTGCTAGGTATAGGCTGACAGCTCTCAAATGTACATCTCTGGTCCTGCCTCTCCTCTGAACTCCAGAATCACGTGAATAATTGCTTCCTGGTCAGCCACTCTTGGACATCTACATCCATCTCAGAGTTTCACGTCCAAAGACCTGCTTCCTAGCCACCCACCCTTAGAACTTCCATTTCAGTCAATGAAAATTATTTTCCAGTTGTTCAGGAAACAAAAATATTTAATGCCTCTTTTCCATATCCTATGTACAATCCATCAGCAAAATCCCATAAGTTCTGCCAAAAAATATATGCAGAAACTAACTACTATTTTTTTTTTTTCATGGAAGTAGTTAACTTGAGGCAGTGACCCAGGGAAGAGGAGGGAGGGACTAAAAAAAGAAAAAGCAGGGAAAGAAGAAAAGCCAACACAAGAGTACATGATCAGACTGATCATGGCCATGGGCAGCTGGGACTCATTCTCACAGGGACCCTCTAAGGAGGTATGTGGAATGTACTGCAGAATTGTCCACCTAGGGAAGGAAGATGGAAGCACTTATTTACTCACTAGTTTCTGTCACCCCTGGAGAACCTGACCACATTTTACCACTTCCTTTACTATCCTAGGCCTCTGTGATCTCCCACCTTCCCCGCTGACCCCCAACATGTACACTTCATGCCCGTTTGAAACACTTTTCAAGATGGCTCAAGGAGCAGAGGCCATGCAGAGGTGACTCTGTCCTCCCCACTGACAGGTCTCCTGGCCCTGCCTTCTCCCCTCTCTGTCTCAGCTGAGCTAGAGGGCCAAAGAACATCAGCGCACTGGGGGCTGACCAGGGAGGAGGGCTAAGCAAGACGCTGTCACCTGGGTTAAACAGCACGATGGCTCGCAGGCACCCCAGCTCTGACTTATCCATCTGCATGTCCTTCATTTTGGAGACCAGCTCAGTCAGAACTCTGTTCACAGGAAACAATGACAGGTAATGAGAAAATCATGAGCACCAGACCAAAGGCTGATAAAATGAATGCAATCAATATTTATTATGTACCCACACCGCCCCCCCACATTTTCCAGTCAATGTGCCAGGTACTAGGGGCGCAGAGATGAATCAGACACAGTCCCTGATCTCAAGGAGCTCACAGTTTAATCAAAGCAACAGACACAGAAACAGCACAGAGCAGCAACACCAAGCCACTGACTGACATAATCAAAGTCCCAGGAGGAGGCAGGGAACTCAGAGAGGGGGCTGGAAAAGCAGCCTAGAGGTTTTGGAAATTGGTAGAAATGCAACAGGCAAAGCAGGGCGAGGGCACTGCTTTTCTGGTGTTCACTGACACAGTAGAAATCTCCAGGCACCATCAAGAGGACTAAGTGCACTGAAGACCACGTGTGGAACTACTGTGGGAAAAGGCAGGGAAGGAGTAGAGACGTCTCAGATCGACATGCATATGGCCCTGGAAGACCATTTAGGGGTTGGAAAGGGACCACAGGTCCCCAGCACTGGGTAGAGACTATCTTCAAGCTCACCCTTCCCTTTCCTAGTGCATCTCCATCCTGTCACCCCAAGTCATTCATCTCTACCCATTTCTCATTTCCTTAAGTCACCTGGCTTAATTTCCCTGAGGGCACAGAATCCCAGACTGAGGCCATTGCTCCCTCAGCAGGCTTGCCCCAGAGAGATGCAGAGTCCAGCAAAAACCCTAGCTCATCTTTCCTGGACTCCTAAAGTCAGATTCTAAGCCTTCATTCCTGTCCCAGCCCTCTAAGATAAGCAGTTCAAACTCCCCACCCCTAATCATTCAGTCATGTCCAACTCCAGAGATGGTAGCCCGCCAGGCTCCTGTGTCCATGGGATTCTCCAGGCAAGACTACTGGAGTGGGTTGCCATTTCCTTCTCCAGGGGATCTTCCTGAGCCAGGAATAGAACTCAGATCTCCTGCATTGCAGGCAGATTCTTTACCGACTGAGCCATGAAGGAAGCCCAGTCTTACTAGGTAATGTTAGTAACACCGTCTCTTCCTTGGAAACCCACGGGTTTTCATCTGCCAGTAACTCTGTTGGCCTCTGACCAGCTCTGTCTCCTCGAATCAACATTTCTTTTAATCACTTTCTCATTCCCCAGGTTTATGCTTTCATGTGCTTAATGGTCTCTGCTTCCAACCATATATGTACAGCTGCTTGAGCTATCCATTCTAAACACACAGATGCACACACACACACACACACACATGCTGGAAGCAGAAGAGAAACACCTGTCAAAGATGGAGCCAACCCCAGCGCTGTGGGCACTGCTTCGGTGGACGTGTAATCCCGTGGCCAGAAGGATGCCATCCTGCACAGAAACCGAGCGATGGGAAAAGGAGGCGATCAGCAGCTCATTCCACCCTGCAAGGATAAAGAGGTGGCCTTGAGGGAAACCTGACCGCACTCTCGCTTCATGGACAGTCACCCAAGGCATGTATTATTATCCTTTGGAATAAAAGTAGAATCAGAAATCCAGTTCCAGACAATACTGCTAATTAGTGAAGAAACAAACCATAAGACTGGGGTGTCCTGACTTGGGGCTATGCCCATCCCCCAGTTTCCCCCATGCTGCCTAGAATGGTAGCTTGAGAACAAGGACTCTTTATCCCCCAGTCCATCAACAGATATGGATTGAACACTTAATGGGTAATAGTCACTATGTTAGCTGCCGTGGTGGATAAAGCAAGCATACCTTGCAGTCTCTGCCCCCAGGACCTGACAACCCAGTTTTATTTCTTTGGCGTTGTCTAGTATCACCCAGCATGGCATGAAGCTTTCCATCGACACTCAGGGAACACTCATTATTTGATAGGAATGAAATGAGTGCGCTGGCTTCCAAGGCTCAGCCAATCTTCATGAAATTTCTCTGTTGGCTCCGTGACAAAGAGGAGCTTTGGCATATGTCAACTGCAGTGTCCCAGAAATGGGAGGTGAGAGAGATTACAGCACATAGAATATTAAAATAGGAAGGGACCCTGGAATCCATCTAGTACCAGTCTGAGCAAAAATCTTTGGCTTCCCTCAGTTCATCTGTGAAATGGGAATATCTCTATTTTCCAATTTCATAATAATAATGAGGCAGAGCTTCGGACTGTCTTCAGTAAAAACTATTTAACTCTCTTCGAAAATTAAATGCAAATTATAAAGGCTATGTACAATTTGCATGGAAAAATAGTTCTTTCCTGGTTACTATAAGGATTCTAGGAAGCAGTTTAAGAAACCCAATAGACAGAAAAGTCTCTGCTTCTTACTAACTTTCCTCTTTTTGAATTTTTATGTGTGTGTTTAAAAGTTATTTTTCTCTGATAATAAAATGCATGTAGAAACTAATACGAATTTCACTGTGTAAAAAATTTTTTAATATCAAAAAAGAAAAAGTCTTATTCCTCCATTAACAAACTGTTTTGTTTGGGAATGAAAAGTTTGGGAGAGGGCCATCTAAATTTAAGAGATTGTAAGTAATATAAAAAAGAACAATCTCACATAGTATTATCCTGTCTCAACAAGATGCACCAGCTTGGATGGGTTCAACTCCACCAGGTCACTTGTTTTAGGACCCCAGGAGCAAAATGGCAACCCAAGTGCTTGTCCCAAGAAGAAAGGATCTTTGGTATCACTTACCTGCCCGGAGCAGAATGACTTGGTCCTCCAAGGTGAGGTCAGAAAAGTGGGGAATACGCTTGGCCCATTCAACGAGAGTAAAAAGCTGCTTATCAGCAGCGTGGCATATATTGGTGACAGGGTCATTAGTCTAAAAAAGGAACAAAGTAATCTGAAGGGACAGATTCGAAGACTCAAACACGTCCCTTGCCCATGTCTGGCCCCATCTAAGATATGGCAGCTGGATGGAGATCTAAGACCACCTACCGAATTCTCCGTGTTCATGTCACCATAGGATTCTGTCTTTGGTTCAACAGCAAGTTCAGCTTCCAGAATCCTCTCCACGGGCATATCTTCATGGCCACTGTTGGCACACTCTGCCTCACTTTCAGCCCGCTCCCGGCTTCTCTGCCTTTCTTCCTGCACAGCTGGCAGGGACAAGGAAGTGCAGGTGTTACCATGTGCCCAGGACAACAGTGGGAAATTTAGTTACCTCCCTAAGCCTCCATTTCCTCATCTATAAAATGGGCACCATCATGGCAGTGAATCAGGACATTGTCCTTTTAACAGATGAAACCAAGAAAGCAGAGTGTTTGCTTATGCCTGTGCAGAAGTGTGGATTTTTCAGTCCATATGTTTTCCAGTTCATAATGGTGACCTCTCTAAGAAGTATGCACTTTAAGCTTTAATTACCTCCAATTCTGCCCTTTCTTTAAATGAACCACCATCTCCTTGCATGCTGTATGCCATGTCCTTTCTCCACCGGCTACCTCTAATAAACTATGAGCACGCAATAGTTAAGTAACAAGCACATTACTCTAAAAACTCCCTCTGTCAGATCCTGTGCATCATCCTTGGCATTCACGTCCCATTAGGTCTGCCCCTAGTGCACCAGCCTGAACACAACATCACCTGATCTGACTTGTCAGGGAAGATCTTTAGGGAGCCACGCGGGCATTTAGTAAGCAGGAGGCTGGAGGAATGTCACCTAGATGACATTTCAGAATCAGTAGATGATTTAGGGGGTGAGGAAGGGTACACAGGCAGAGGGGGAGGCTGGAATTTTCTCAGATTGCCAAAACTTAGGGTTTTCATCTAGAACCTACTGGGTCTGTGCATGAGAATGTCAGCCAGACCCCTTCCCCAATTCTGTCCTCTTCATTGGGAGGACAGTCTCTGTGAGGTTAGTTTCAATTCTCCCAAAAGCTTTAGTTTTCATCTTATTCCTAGTAGCAATAAACAGAATTCAATATTAGCACACATCTTTTTAAATCCCAAGAATCAAGAAAAGTATACTCTAAACAGTGGCTAAGCGGGACCTCAGTGATAACTACTGCATCAGAGACTTCTATGTCTCATCCCCTCTCCTTCCCTCCCCATCATGCACTTTCCCAGGCACCTCCTACTCTCTGAGGGCAGAGGGAGCTGCAGAGACTGCAGAATGAACTGGGACTGGATGCTGGACATTTAGTTTGTCACGCAAGGGATATTATCGATCTGTCAAAGTAGGTCAGAAAAGGGTCTGCCTCACAGACACAGCTGATACATCACAGTCTCAAATAGAGACGCACCAAGAAGCCTCAAGATGAGAATACTACTCAGGGGTTGACAGGGAATGAGGGTAGGAAGGAAGGAGTAAAGGAAGAAAAGAGATTAAAGCAAGGGATTAAGAAAAAGAAGAAACAGGAGAGAAAGAGAACAAAGATGAGAAAATAGCAGAAGAGCAAAAAATCATGTACTTGGAGTAAAATCTTTTTCAGAATGGGCCTGACCATTTCCTAGCTAGTAGCATCAGACATGCTACTCAGCCTACAAAGCCTCAGCCTCGCTATATGTAAGGTGGGGCTTGTAGTACTTAACCTAGATTGTTTTCTGTAGATTAAATGAAGTAATAATTTAAAAGTTAAAAAAGTAGCATTTTTCCTCCCCTTGGTTTCTTTTTACACTCTTGGACTCTGCTCTGGTCCTCTCTCCATCCCCTCTTTAGACCTCATCCTCTCTCTCCTTGTTTCTCTTTTCCCCTCATCCTTTCTTTCTGTCCATTCTGTGAGCCCTCATTCACTGACAACATACAGAAACTCTCATATGTGTTTTTATATTCAGTTGGATTTGCTGGTTAAAGTTGAATGCTTCTTGTATTAATTTTTTAAGATAGGTTAATGGGCTTCTATTTGTCTTAATTTGAAAAGATGGGAAAGCAATATAAGTTCCTTTTGTGATCCTCAATTGATTTCTTCTATAGATTTGTAACACTCAAGGAAAATAACTTTCAAGCTTCACAGAAAATAACCTTGGCTTCAGGGAATTAGATCCTAATCCCAATTCTGTCATTAATTGAGTGATCCTTTTCTAGTCACTTCTTTTCGTGTGTGTGCCATGAATCTTCCTGTCGTCAGTAGGAGTCCAGTATCTCTGGTTGGAGGAAATTCTCTGTGGACAGACATTTTGAGCTACTGCTACTCCATACATCAGGCTACATTTAGAGGACAGAGGGATCTAAAACAGGATTATTCTTTAGTCCAACATATATCTATTGGGATGTACTAAAATAGCCAAAATTTCTCAAGCTCTTTCTCTGTGTTAGAATTGTGCTCAACATTTTTCATAGATTATATGTCATTTAACCCTCTGAAGAGCTATCAACCACAGAGAAGTTAGGTGACCTGCCTAAGGTCACAGAGCTAGAAAATGATGAAGTCAGCATTGTAGGTAGACCGAGGCTGGCTGGCTGAGCCTACCTCTAACCCCTCTTTACTACCTCCAAGGCTGTAGGCTGGTTGGATTAATAAATCCACAGGGATATCAAATGCTGCCTAAATTGCCTCAAAATAATCCATTATCTTACTACCCAAACCACATTATATGACCCAAAATTGTGGAAACAGACTACCCCAGAACTCTGAGGATTGTTTGGTGGCCTGGATGCCAGAGGGTCTTAATCCTATAGCAGCTCTGACATTAGCTTGCTATGTAAGCTTAGGCAAGACTCTAGACTCTCAGAACTTCTTCTTCTTTCAGAAAATAAATGTGTTACATCAGACAACAGCAAATGTCCATTTCAGCTTCACCCCAATATGTACCCTGATCCCAGACAGGTGAGTTCTGAGCCCACCCCAGTTTTATCTCTTTCTATCTGTCCAACTCTCTAGTAATATAAATTCCATAGTATCACTCAGTTATCTGCTCCAGAATTTCATTATTCTTGTCCACAAGAAGGTGTATGAACTAAGCCCTAAATTTTGCAAATAAAGACCAGAAATTATAGTGGCAAAGGGAAAGCTGTCCAGTCACTTTTTTAAAGTGACATTTCATATAGTGAGATAAGGAATTGATTCATTTCTTCACCTTCTCTTTGTCAGGGTAAATAGTATGAATTTCCCAAACAGCCCTTTTCCACTCCTAATTGTTAATGATTCAGCTTTTCATCACTCTTGTTTCACCACATTATTTTTTTTAATTTTATTTTATTTTTAAACTTTACATAATTGTATTAGTTTTGCCAAATATCAAAATGAATCCACTACAGGTATACATGTGTTCCCCATCCTGAACCCTCCTCCCTCCTCCCTCCCCATACCATCCCTCTGGGTCGTCCCAGTGCACTAGCCCCAAGCATCCAGTATCGTGCATCGAACCTGGACTGGCATCTCGTTTCATACATGATATTTCACATGTTTCAATGCCATTCTCCCAAATCTTCCCACCCTCTCCCTCTCCCACAGAGTCCATAAGACTGTTCTATACATCAGTGTCTCTTTTGCTGTCTATTACATAGGGTTATTGTTACCATCTTTCTAAATTCCATATATATGCGTTACTATACTGTATTGGTGTTTTTCCTTCTGGCTTACTTCACTCTGTATAATAGGCTCCAGTTTCATCCACCTCATTAGAACTGATTCAAATGTTTTCTTTTTAATGGCTGAGTAATACTCCATTGTGTATATGTACCACTGCTTTCTTATCCATTCATCTGCTGATGGACATCTAGGTTGCTTCCATGTCTTGGCTATTATAAACAGTGCTGCGATGAACATTGGGGTACACGTGTCTCTTTCCCTTCTGGTTGCCTCCTCTACATAGAAAACCCTAAAGACTCCACCAGAAAATTACTAGAACTAATCAATGACTATAGTAAAGTTGCAGGATATAAAATCAACACACAGAAATCCCTTGCATTCCTATACACTAATAATGAGAAAACAGAAAGAGAAATTAAGAAAACAATTCCACTCACCATTGCAATGGAAAGAATAAAATACTTAGGAATATATCTACCTAAAGAAACTAAAGACCCACATTATTTTTTTTTTTAATTCAGGAACCAAAACTGGACCCAGCTTTCTGATAATGAATCAGAATACTAGGTTTAAAAGAATCTAGAGCCTATTATACGGAGTAAGTCAGAAAGAAAAGGACAAATACCATATATTAACACACATATATGGAATCTAGAAAGATGGTACCAACGATCCTGTATGCAGGGCAGCAAAGGAGACACAGACATAAAGAACAGACTTTTGGACTCAGTGGGGGAAGAGCGTGGAATGTGTTGAGAGAATAGCATTGAAACCATGCGAAAAACAGATGATCAGTGCAAGTTTGATGCATGAAACAGGGCATCCAAAGTCAGTGCTCTGGGATAACATAGAGGGGTAGGGTGGAGGCGGGGCGGGGGGGGGGGGGAGGTGGGAGGAGGGTTCAGGATCGGGAGGACACATGTACACATATGGCCAATTCATGCTGATGTATGGCAAAAACCATCAAAATATTGGAAAGTAATTATCCTCCAATTAAAATAAATAATTTTTGTAGAAAAATGACAGCCCAGGCTGTTATAATCCACACGTCCTTGTTTGACTTACTTTTTTAAAAAAATGAATCACATTTCCCATCGTTTTCTCCGTGAACCACTCTGACCCTAATTGAGCCGGAAATATTTAGGTTGAGTTTTGAGAGACAGAATTAGACTGTGAAGCAATAGAATCGAATATAGGTGATTCTCAGTCAGTAGCAATCACACTCTACGCTTATGCGAGACACACCTTGGGGTCATTAATTTAACGTTTTGACTATCACAGTGGTGGGAGCTACAAAAAGTGAGTATCAATTCTATGCTGGTGAAGAGAAGACAGTCTCTACCATCTGATTTTTCACATCACATGTTCCAGTCTAGAAAACTGTTGACCCCTCTACAGCAAATATGACACAAACATAAAGTAGACACCCAGTTAATACATGATGAATGAATGAATGAGCAAATGAATCATACAGAAGCATCTGAATTACTAAAACATCTGACTCCAATATTTGGTTTAAACCACTCATTGATTCTCTCAACAAATATTACCTAAATATCTACTATGTGCTAGTCACTGATGATACAGCAGTGGGGGGTAGGGAGGCAGGAAAAATACCCCTGCCTTTTTGGAGACAGGTAGTAGACAAAATTTAAATATGTGATCGGTTCAGTTCAGTTCAGTCACTCAGTCGTGTCCAACTCTTTGTGACCCCATGAATCGCAGCACACCAGGCCTCCCTGTCCATCAAAAACTCCCGGAGTTCACTCAGACTCACGTCCATCAAGTCAGTGATGCCATCCAGCCATCTTATCATCTGTCATCCCCTTCTTCTGCCCCCAATGCCTCCCAGCATCAGAGTCTTTTCCAATGAATCAACTCTTTGCATGAGGTGGCCAAAGTACTGGAGTTTCAGCTTTAGCATCATTCCTTCCAAAGAAATCCCAGGGCTGATCTCCTTTAGAATGGACTGGTGGGATCTCCTTGCAGTCCAAGGGACTCTCAAGAGTTTTCTCCAACACCACAGTTCAAAAGCATCAATTCTTTGGTGCTCGGCTTTCTTCACAGTCCAACTCTCACATCCATACATGACCACAGGAAAAACCATAGCCTTGACTAGACGGACCTTTGTTGGCAAAGTAATGTCTCTGCTTTTCTTTCTTTCTTTTTTTTTTTTTTTCTGCTTTTCAATATGCTATCTAGGTTGGTCATAACTTTTCTTCCAAGGAGTAAGCGTCTTTTAATTTCATGGCTGCAGTCACCATCTGCAGTGATTTTGGAGCCCCAAAAAATAAAGTCTGACACTGTTTTCACTGTTTACCTATCTGTTTCCCATAAAGTGATGGGACCAGATGCCATGATCTTCGTTTTCTGAATGTTGAGCTTTAAGCCAACTTTTTCACTCTCCACTTTCACTTTCATCAAGAGGCTTTTTAGTTCCTTTTCACTTTCTGCCATAAGGGTGGTGTCATCTGCATATCTGAGGTTATTGATATTTCTCCCGGAAATCTTGATTCTAGCTTGTGCTTCTTCCAGTCCAGCATTTCTCATGATGTACTCTGCATATAAGTTAAATAAGCAGGGTGACAATATACAGCCTTGACATAATCCTTTTCCTATTTGGAACCAGTCTGTTGTTCCATGTCCATTTCTAACTGTTGCTTCCTGACCTGCATATAGGTTTCTCAAGAGGCAGGTCAGGTGGTCTGGTATTCCCATCCCTTTCAGAATTTTCCACAGCTTATTGTGATCCACACAGTCAAAGGCTTTGGCATAGTCAATAAAGCAGAAATAGATGTTTTTTTCTGGAACTCTCTTGCTTTTTCCATGATCCAGCGGATGTTGGCAATTTCATCTCTGGTTCCTCTGCCTTTTCTAAAACTAGCTTGAACATCTGGAAGTTCACAGTTCACGTATTGCTGAAGCCTGGCTTGGAGAATTTTGAGCATTACTTTACTAGTGTGTGAGATGAGTGCCATTGTGCTGTAGTTTGAGCATTCTTTGGCATTGCCTTTCTTTGGGATTGGAGTGAAAACGGACATTTTCCAGTCCTGTGGCCACTGCTGAGTTTTCCAAATTTGCTGGCATATTGAGTGCAGCACTTTCACAGCATCATCTTTCAGGATTTGAACTAGCTCAACTGGAATTCCATCACCTCCACTAGCTTTGTTCATAGTGATGCTTTCTAAGGCCCACTTGACTTCATATTCCAGGGTGTCTGGCTCTAGGTGAGTGATCACACCATTGTGATTATCTTGGTTGTGAAGATCTTTTTTGTACAGTTCTTCTGTGTATTCCTGTCAGATAGTAATAAATGCTGTAGGAAATAAACTGGGAAGTATTAGGGGTGGTTGATGTGATTTGAGTCATTGTAGTCAGGCAAAACTTTAAGAAGTTGACAAGTAAAGATATGAAGGATAAGTGAGCCAAAAAGACACCTGGGAGAGGGCAGTCTGAGCAGACAGAATAGTAAGTGTAAAGCCCTGAGGCTGGAGCAGAAAGACAGTGGGTAGCCAGACCGTGTACAGACTTGACGTCATAACCAGGATTCTGCCTTTTTTCTAAGTAAGAAGTGAAGGCACTAGAGCGTTTTGGCGAAAGAAAGGCTTCACCTGATCCACTTGTTCAAAGACTCGCTCTGGTTGCTTTGATAAGGAGAGACTGAAGGAAGATGAAGATGGAAGCAGGCAAACTTCTTAGGAGGCTATTTGTATTATTACAAAACAAACAAACAAACAAACAAAAAACAGTGGCTTGGCAATAACAGTAAAAATGGTGAGACACGGAAAGGTTCTTAACATATTTTGAGAAAGAGACAAGATTTCCTCACCCATTGGATGTGGTGCATGAAAAAAAAAAAAAGAGGTGTTCAATGGCTTTTGATCTGAGTAGCTGAAAAATGGCTATTTCCTAAAATGGGGAGAACCACATGATGAACAGGCTGAGAGGGCAGGTGTGGATCTGTCAATTTGAGATTCTTGACAGATATCAGAGTGAGATTCCCTCCTTCGTTCCATAGTGCCTTCTTGCCCTGGTAGGAGAAGAGATGTGAGATGAGCTCTGACCTGGAAGTAAGAAGTTCCAGTCTCTGTTTATCACCTGTCCTTGGGACCTTGGGAAACTCACTCCATCAATCCAAGTCTATTTCCTCAGCTACAGAATGGTTAGGTAAAGAAGCTGCCTTCAGTGCAGCAGACCCAGGTCCAATCCCTGTGTTGGGAAGATCCCCTGGAGAAGGGAATGGCTACCCACACCAGTATTCTTGCCTGGAGAATTTCATGGACAGAAGAGCCTGGTGGGCTACAGTCCATAGGGTCACCAAGAGTTGGATACAAGTCAGTGACTAACACTTTCACTTTCAGAATGGTTAGGGTTATTAAGTTATTCTTAAGGGCCACCTCCATCCCAAACATTGTAAGAGTGCCATTTTTTCCTTGCTGGTAGGATTCTTTCCTATAAGGGGTCCAAACCCTTTTTTCACTGGATCTTTTAGCCAGCCTCCCCCCTCCCCATAGAAGAGAAGTTTTTTAAGAATAGAGAGTCACTTGGGAGAGACAAAAACATGCCTTGTTTCCATTTCTGAGAGGCTCTTGACTCTTGAATCTATTAAGATTTACCATTTACACCCTGTACCTCTTGAGTTCACTAGCTAATTAACTTGTTGATTTGATTTATTTGTGTTACTTAATGGAAAGACTTTTTGATCTTGTAAATAAACAGAAAGCATGTTCAGATTTTTTTCCCTACGACAACCCAGCTAACCTACCCTGTAAATTTGAAACATTTTAAAAGTACACAATGACGATCTCTCTGAATGAGAAGGCTGTCTGATTATTGGTAATGCCAATAATCCCCAAAGACTTTGGAATACACCAATCTCAGAGGATTTATAGCAGACCAAGGTTATAAAAGCCCAGAGAGATTAATCAAACCAGCAGGCTTCCCCAGGGTGAGGATTAGAGGGGAGAGTCAGCTCTGCCCAGAAGGTCAGTCTGATGCTCCATGGTGGGCCAGCACCCTGAGACCTCAGCTCTAACACTGCCTGGATATTGGAAGAGGAAGAGAGTGGGTCCCATTTGGACCATCTTCTGAGGTCCAGGACAGGTGAGAATGGTGAAGGAAGATGTTCCTGCTCGCTTTGCTTAAGGATACACACTTACCAGGGCAGGAGGCATTCAATTGCAGCACTTGCGAAATCATGGCACCCAAAGTCATTCCCTCCTCTGCCTCAAACTTGTTCACATAGTCCAGCCTAGCAGGACTCTTTCCGATGTCCTGCACTTGCTTCCATTATGTATGTGCAAACTGCTCTCTCCCCTGAGTGGAGAGCAGGGTAGCAGGAAGCCTTACCTTCCCTCTTCATGCCCATGACCAGGCACTTCTGATAGCGGCAGTACTGACAGCGGTTGCGCTGGCGCTTGTCAATGAGGCAGTCTTTGTTATCCCGACAAGTGTAGATGAGGTCTTTCCTTATGGTTCTCTTGAAGAACCCTTTGCAGCCTTCACAACTGTACACACCGTAGTGCTTTCCTGGCCAAAGAGAAGGACATTCCATAAGTAGTTCTTGTGTTTATCTGGATCTTTCATTCAAAAGAATCTCTTGGCTCTCTCCAGAAAAACTAGCACATCACCTTGGCGATGGGAACAAAAGCAAAGAAGAAGTAGTGGAGAATGCAAGCTCGATGACAGGAACCAAACCAAGCCCAGAGTAAATATGCCCTTTCCTGTGTCTACCCTCTAGAAGCAATTCTCTGGAATCACTAATTCCAGAGAATGTTATTTAAAAAGTCCTAACCTAAGACTTCGCTTCCATTTATTTAACAGGGAAATTCTTATTTTTAGTTAAGCAAAATGTTCTGCGTTCATTCAAGACATTAGTGTACATAAAAAAAATTAAAATATCTAGGATTGTTGTTTATTATCTAGCAGGGAAACAACCTCAGTTTCACTCGTATTTCTCCATAACTGAAGTCCAAGGACTTAAGAATCTCACTTCGAACTATTATCCTTTATCATAAACTACGTACAAGAAACTAACTTATAAATTTTTCAAATATTATTGCCTATCAGAGGAATAAACTGTTATACGATCTTTACGGCATAACATGACGTGTAGTCTTGAGATGTGATGTAAAGATCTGATGGAAGGTGGTTTTACTTGATCCAGGATAATCTGTTACCTCTTTCATTGCCCTTATTACCTGTTCCACACATCCAGTTTTCCGTGACCCCAGCCAAGGATGGCTAATTTGTGTCAGGAGAGCCACCTCACACAGGACCACACAGGCATCAAGAATCAGTCACCACTGACTTCCTGGATGGTCCGGTGGCCTACGACTCTACTCCGAAAGCAAGGGGCTCGGGTTCAATATCTGGTCAGGGAGCTAGATCGCACACGCTGCAACTAAAAAAGATACTGCATACCACAACTAAAAGGATCCCACGTGCCCAATTAAGGCCCCGCACAACCAAAGAAATAAATATTTTTAAAAAGGAGTCTTTCTAGGTAGACGTCTTCCCAATACTACACACCAGGCAGCTGTGCTCAATTGGTTGAAATTGTGAGACTTGAACAATATGATGAGACAAATTATGCAAAACAAATTTATGTCTGATTCTTGAGTGTGACATGAGATGCAGTTTAGCTATAGAGCTGATATGACTTTCTAATCTGGTGAGCTGAAGTCCCTGAGAGCTAACCAATGTTAATATCTGGATCCCAGGAGCTTATATTTCAGAGGAAGCCACTTTAAGGTGCAATGGTGGCTGGAGACAGCCTGCTTGATGAAGCATACTGAACTCACAGAATAGCAAATAGTGCTCTCAGCTCTGAAGTATTTGTCATTAAGAAACATGGGACCAACTTATCATCTCCATGGTTCTCCCATATATGAATGAACTGCCCAACTTCAATTAAACCATAGCAGAAAAAAACTCTCTATCAGGGTGTGGCTGGAATTCTGTTGCTATGGCAATGCCAAATCTGCACAATTTGGGAACAACTGTTTGAGAACAAGCAAACACTCGCCATGTAGCTAAGTTCCAGCCACTGGGAACTTTCAGTGGAGTGACATTTTGCAGTGACTTTAGTGGCAATAAAAAGCAGAGAAAATATTGTCAGCCATCATAGAAATCTTCCTCATCTTCTCTTTCATCAAATCAGAGATTCAATTATCATCAAAATTGTTGAGATGGGGAATAGAGGGGCAAGAATTTTGGAGAGGTAGGGAAAGAAGTCATGAAAGAAATAATTTGGGCAAAAGTGGAAGAAAATAAAGAGAATGAAATCAGGGAAAACAATAATTCCCACCCAGGGAAACATGTTAAAAGCCTAGAAGGTTGTAGAAGGAAATTTGCTAAAATATCAAAGGATTTCTCTTTGTTGGGAACATTATAGATAACTTTTTTAGTTTTCACTGATAACTTTCTAGTTCTCCCATATTTCGTACATTAAGATATTATTTTTAGAATTATAAAAATAATTTTTTTAAATTAGAGAGACTCTAGATTGAAATACTTGCTCATCACAACCATTTCTTTATCCCAGATACACATGCAACACAGTAACTCCAAAGAAGCTTCCTGAAAGGTTTCCTATAAATCTAACAGCCTAAAGTGAAATCATGCTTTAAATTCATCAGGACTGTGGTGACAGAAGTTTACAGTCTGGGACCCAGCTTGGATCATCCTAAAGGACTCCTTTTTTTCTTATTGGGTACAAAGGAGCCCAGTGGGAAGTAGAACAGGTGTCTTCTCTGGGATCCCCATTGCATGGGGCACTGGGGAGGGGTGTCTGCCTCTGTACATACCTGAGGATCTGTCCCCACAGATGGCACAGATGTGCTTAACCAGAGATCCCGGGCTGGTGGATGGGTAGTTCATGTTTCCAATGCCAGGAAGCCCTGGTAAGGGCTTGATGTCCTCTGAAATGCTGACACTGTTGACCACATTTAGCTTCATAAAAAAAACAAATAATAATAAAGATACAATAAAACACAGAACCAGAGTAAACCCAAACCCCAAGGCAGAAACTACCAAGGCCTTCCTTGAGGAAAAAAAGTAGGTTCTATTTCAAGAAGTAGTTTCCAAGTACAGTGTCTAAAATTGCCTATGAAGGATGTGAATTTAAGGGAGAAAAAGAATAACATAGAGGAACTAAGTCATTTCTAAATGCCAAAACCTAAACTGAAAATCACAACACATCTACATCAGAGCTCTCAACTTTAACTCATTTTACTCATGTATTATTTGAGCTAGAAATCCGCACTGAACAGCACACTTAGGACAAGTCTGTGTATTTCTAAATTTTTTATTAACTACCTCTTGCCTATTCAGCAGTGCTCCAAGAGGAGATATGGCCCTCAGGCAAAAGACTGAGACTCAGAGAGAACCAAGCAAAATATGCAAATCCATTTGTTTAGTGAATCAACAGACATTCACAAGCACTCATTATGTCAGGCACCAAGCCAGGCTCTGTAGTCCAAAGGTAAACAAAATGCACACTTAAGATGTTTGCAGTAAAATGGAAGAGGAGATAATGTGTGGTGGTCATCTCAGTGAACCTACTTAAGACACTAAGCCAAATGCCCAAATCATTGAAGTAGCACTAAAAATTAGCTTAAAAGCCCCTGATCATACTTTTGAACTTATCTATAAGGAAAAAAATAACCTCCATGGAAATATAAAATCTTTAGCACCAAAGACCAGCACTTCCCAGTACCTGTCATCAACCCAGCGGTAGTGCGGTAGGAGAAAGATGGGCCTCCAGGCTGGAGAGCTGGTGTTTGTCAAGGGGGGTAGAAATCAAGCATTGTTCTCACCCAGGCTTCAAGGACAAAGTTATGGCAACAGCTGAACTCTGCTCAAGTAGAGAGGTAAGGTGCTCACTCTCGAGATCAAGGAAGACTTCCCTGTCTGCACATGTGCAGGAAGGCTCCTTGGGGTCAAAAAGGGAGGGGCTCCATGGGCCCCATGCCATAAAAATGTGAACATGCACCCAATAGCCCTCTGCAATGGGATCCATCGTAGCAAAAACTTGCAAACACATCTTAGGCGGGGGGGAGGAGCGCGGGGGGCGGGGCGGGGGGGTGAGCGTGGGGAGGGGGGGCGGGGGGGGGGGTGTCCTAGGAGCAGTCAGATATGAAGAAAGTAAGATAATTGGCCAGTGTAAACAAAGACAAGCTTCCCAGGTGGCGCTAGTGGTAAACAATCATCCTGCCAATGCAGGAGACAGGAGAGACATCGGTTCAATCCCTGGGACGGGAAGATCCCCTGGAGGAGGAAATGGCACCTCACTCCAGTATTCTTGCTAGAAGAATCACTTGAACAGAGGAGCCTAGCTAGCTACAGTCCAGGGGGTCGCAAAGAGTCAGACATGACCGAGCATCAAAGACCCAGAAGGACAGTCCTGCATAAGTGATTTAAATCACCTCTTTCCTGCTCTCCTCCTCATTCAGGACGCCCACACTCCTCTCCGGGTGTGTGTTTCTGCCTAGCTTCAGACTTCCTGTGCTCCTCCTCACTAGAGAGGACGCTCATACTCTTTCTTTCTGGGTGTGTATTTCTTCCTTACTTTTGTCTTAAATAAACTGTTTTTCTGTGTGCTCTCCCATACATGTTAGGCTGTGTCTCTAATAAACTTTGTAACTATTTTTACAGCTTTTGCCTCCATGAAACATTCTTGCTTTTCAACAGGGGAAAGAGCCAGGGCCACTTTGCTTCTAGCCTCTAGTCCCTGGTTGGCTAGGATTCCCGGTTTTCATCCAGGTGACCGGGTTCAATTCCTGGGCAGGGAGCTAAGATCTCTTTGCAGGACTGCTCCCCGCTGTCTCTCTGGGATCAGTAGGGAATTGGTAGAGCTGAATGGCTCAAAAAAGGAACATTGTGAGATGCCGTTCCTCACCGCTTAGCACAAGTTAACATTAGCTCCTCACCACCACCAGCTCCACGTCTCTTGGCGCTCTAATGGAGATGACCGACAAGCCACTGCTACCTGTTTTCTATTCATCAAAGAAAAGTTAAATAAACATAAGTCCGTCATCCAGTCAGCCGCATTTCTGTACCATGGGTACAGGTCAACATTCCAGACACTGTGAAGGGAGATATAAAATCTAGATCTGTCTCTCACTCCTCAAAAATGGTCACAATCTCAGTGAGGAGTCAGAACACACACAAACACTAAGAAGACTTCTGAGTAAATGCAAACAAAGCTGATGCTGAGTGCGCATGTGCTCAGGGGCCCAGCGGCAGCACCCGGGGAATGCCTGGGGGCTTTAGGGAGGGCCCACTGACTTCTGCATGGTCTATATGAATTCTGAGTCACATTGCCCAACCGAAATGACTGCAACTCCCAAACTGAACCAAAGGTAGGCTTGTCTTCTCTATTGAAGGCCTTTGAAACACGAGAAATGATCAATAAAACATAAAATATAACAGAGCCTGAGTTAGATTCCTTCAAAATTTACTATCTTTTCAATTCACTAAACAAATATTTATTGAGCAGGAGATGGGCAAAGGTTCTGGATTAAATGCTGTAAGGGATGTGAAAAAGAAAAGATAGCATTCAGGGCCTTGCTTTGAAATCAAAGTCACCAGAAATTTTTAAAAATTAATTTGTGTGAGAAATGAAAACACATATGCGATGAGAGAATTCTCCCTCCTCTTCCTTCTCCTCCCTCCTTTTTGTACAAGGCTACCAGTCCATTCTAAAGGAGATCAGCCCTGGGTGTTCTTTGGAAGGAATGATGCTAAAGCTGAAACTCCAGTACTTTGGCCACCTCATGCGAAGAGTTGACTCATTGGAAAAGACTCTGATGCTGGGAGGGATTGGGGGCAGGAGGAGAAGGGGACGACAGAGGATGAGATGGCTGGATGGCATCACCGACTCGATGGACGTGAGTTTGAGTGAACTCTGGGAGATGGTGATGGACAGGGAGGCCTGGCGTGCTGTGATTCATGGGGTTGCAAAGAGTCAGACACGACTGAGCGACTGAACTGAACTGAACTGAATTTATTTAGAATTTATGTTTAGCATTTTTTTCTCTTTTGGTATAATACCGTGGTTCTCATTGCTGAATGTACTCCTGGGAGCTTTGGAAAAAAATTTAATTCCAAAGTCCCACACCAAGAAATGGTCTGAGGGTCATTGGTGCTGGCATTTCTTTAAGTTGATCAGATAATGCTAATGGCAGTCCAGGGGTCCGAAACACTGATGTAGAGGAGAAAACCTGCTTTGAAATCACACGGCCCTGGGATTGACTCCCCGTCTACCCTTATTAGCTGCATGACTTCAAAGCAGTCCTGGATCCCAGGTCAACATTACTCCTTATTTATCTTCCTTAACCTTCTGTCTCCTTGTCTGTAAAATGAACATAGTAATACCTAATTTACAGAGTCACTGGGAGGATTAGATGAGATGATAATGTAAAATGCCTGTCACAATGCCTGGTACACAGTAGATGTTCCATAATTTGCAGCTCCTATCACCCCAATAAAATCCAGTTAATTCAGATTTTGAATGTTTATTATGAACCAACATTCTGCTATGTGCTAGGAATTCTGAGCATCTCACGGAAAGTTAGATCCATCCCACGAAAAAGAAATATTTTAGAGAACTCCCTAACTGACCTTTGTCTGCAAATCCTGAAATGAATAAGAAATATCATGGGAATAAGGAGGAAGACAGTATCACCTGGGGCCCAGGAGACCCTCACCCATCTTCCCTTCCCACTCCCATCTCCAGTAGGACCAGCTCCACCTTCTCCAGTCTGCAGTGATCACAGAACAGTAATTATTGTTCTTGCTACTCAGTGCTACCATCCAAGGAAAGTTTGCTCAGAGCCAATTAACTATTTTAATCCTCACAACAACCCTATGAGGTTTTCCTATTTTTCAGCTGAGGAAACTGAGCCGTAAAGTGGTTCATTTATTCATTCATTCACAGGTCCTACTGGGATACAAAAGAGAAGATGCAGGCACTGCCTCAGGAAACTGGACATTGAGATAAAAAGCTGGTTGGGATAATTTAGGAAAGAAAGATCACAAGCGAGATTAGGGAAGATGTCTTGAAGGAAGGAGCATTTGATCTGGGACTTGACAATTTTAAAAAAAGAATGGTATTTGAATGAGCCAGTGGGTGAAAGGTTTTGACAACAAAGACCTGGAGAGAAACCCAACTATTTGTGTGGATGGGTGGGAAATAAGATTGAGAGGTGGGCTGTAACCAAGCTGAGGCTTGATTACTCAGGGAAAGTGAGTGGATTTAATCTGAGAGGCCATGAGGAGCCATGAGGTTTCCAGCAAAGGAAAAAAGCCCTTAAAGGATGAGGCAGCAGCACAAGGAAGAGAAGAGAGACAGCTGAGGCTATGGCAGCTGCCCACGCAGCAGGTTAGGCACCTTCCCTGATCTAACATGTTGGGGCTGGAACCCGGGCTTCTGGATCCCAGCTTATCATTCTTCCTTCCCCACCTTGTCTGTCTTGTGTGGCAGGAGCCCCCAGACCGCCCCTGCCCTGGATGTTTCCAGCCCCCACCTTATAGGCAATGAGCCCCCGGAGGAGTAGACTGGGTCACTGTCTCCTGGCAGCCCCTCTCCAAAACCCTTCCTCTTCCTGGGTTGGATGGTGGTGGGAGGTGGTGGTGGGGACAGATGGGTTGATACCCTCTCCTCTGTCTGTCTTTTTGCTGGCTTGGGGTTTGTGGGGGCTAAGAGCATTGGTAGATGAGATTGAAGGCAGCCACCAGAGCTCAAACCCATTAGCTGCCTGGTCCCAGTCCCACAGCTCCAGCTGTCTTGTTCCATTAGAAGCAGCTCTGCTGAAGTGAGCACTTCAGAGCTGGAATTTACCAGGCGGCTGGCTGCTCCTGAGAAAAAGGAGAGAAACACACTTGGCTGACCTGTCTTCCATTTGCAGACTCTCAGCCAAGGACTGAATGCATCCTAGATGCCCTGGAGCCATCACCAAACATCAGGTCCCACATTTCTGAGCTGCTTTCAGCCCAAATTATTCCATTCAAGGCAGATATGTTGCCAGCCAGGCAGGATTCAGGCAGGCACTCCTCTTCCAGTGGGTGGAGTCCTTAGAGTGGCATATCTTTAGTGGAGTGAGGGTCTTCACTGTGAAAAGTACAGAGCCTGGACTTGCCACTTCATTGCTGTGTGATCTTGACAGGATGACTTCACTCAGAGACTCCACTAACTTATGCACAGACTAAAGCAGTGGTTTTCAAGCTGAGAATATGTGTGGCAGGGGGTGGGGAGGTTGAGTAAGAAGTTTTCATATCTCCTACCTCGAGTTCACCAGACCTGTTTTTACTTAATGTGCAATGACTTCCAAACATGCTTTCACTTGAAGACTTTATGGCTTTTTAAAGATCATTAAACAAGATGGTATTCAAGATCTGTTCTAGCTCCAACATTTTTAAATCTTTATTTATATTTTTATTATTTTTTAATTTTTGGTCACGCCACACAGCTGTGAGATCTTATTTTCCCAATCAGGGATCAAACATGTGTTCCCTGCAGTGGGAGTGCAGAGTCTTAACCACTAGACCACTGGGGAAGTCTCACATTTGCAACTTTTATGATCAAAGTAATCTCTGTAAAAATGCAAACATCTGAAAGGGCAACAATTCAGTTATCAGTCACTACCTGGGCAGGAATTGTCAGTGACAGAACCCAGATCAGGCAGCAGGGTTGGGACAGGCAAATCAGGTGGGAGCCTTCCAAAGGCTTGCAGGTCCTGCTTCAGAGTCCAGTCAACAGACATCAAACTTACAAAAATACAGCATTATACACACACACACACACTGGAAAATGTAATCTAGATCATCTGTCAGAAAGCTGCATAAATATCTCCTCAATTATATACATGTTGTTTTGGGAAACAGTTCACTCCACTTAGATCCTCCCCAGGCCAGGGACTGAGTCTTATACATTTTTAAAATCTCCAGTTCTTAGTGTAATGAATGCTTGTTGAAATGAACTTCTCTGGAACCTTTCAACAACAAAGAACACACACTTGGACTAATGATCACATAGGTATATAATATTCATCACCTTGGTGCCTGATATGCCACCTGGGTATAATAATAATAATAGTAAAAATAATACCACTTTATGGCCATAGAGCATCATAAGTACTTAAGAAGGGATTTCTTAAGTCCACATCTTGTTTGATACATACAAAAAATCTCTGTCGGATAATCAGGGCAAAGTGTGTTATCCCACAATAGAGAAAAAGAAACTGAGATAAATATAAGTTCAAAGTGATGTTTTTGCAAAAGGTTACATGGTCCTTGCCTCCGGAGTAATCAGTTCACTTCTCTTTACTTCTCAAGACTGAAAATCCAACAAGAGCAAAAAGAGAAGCTCAAACACCAGAAAGGCAGAGCGCAGAACAGGACACCCCGCCTGCTCTCACCCCGAGCACCTCATTTCTCCCCTCACCCCTAAATCACACTCACCCGAGACTCAGGTCACAGAACACACATGTTCCCACATGAACTCCACTCAGCCTCAGTCCTGGGCAAGAAAGGCAGGCTGCATAGGAACCGTCTGTCTGGGGCGTTCAGAGCCCGGCCCACGGTGGCTAACTCTGAAGGCACTGGGTGTCCCGTGTCACCTAGTTAATTGGGCAAAATGTCACTGCCCTGTGGCTCCAGAAACCAAGCCCCAAATGCCGCCCTGTGTCTGGGGCTGCTGAGCTCCCAGTGCTTGGCAAGCTTAATGCAGCTCTCTTAGCCAAACTTGGCTTTGGCCTCTGCACACAACCCAGTTGGCCAGGACCAGAGCTTCCAGCTGACCTTTCAACCCCAATCCCTCTGTACAGACATATGGTCCGGGAATAGCAGCCCTGCCACTCACACGGCTGTGGAGCTGAATTTATTGGCCAGATTTGGCTCACTGAGACTGGAGTGTGTCCAAAAGCAGGCTTGGAGGGCGGGTGGCTTGCCCCCTCCCCACCCACAAATCCTGTCACCGGTCATAACCTTACCCTGTTTTATATCTTCATGAATATAGTCATGGTCATTTGAAACTATCTGGTTCATTCATTTGGTTTTTGTCTGTCTTGCCTGCTGCAGTATAATTGCCATGAAAGTAAAGACTTATTCAGTGCTTATCCCTAGAACCTAGGACAGTGTCAAATAGTGACACAGATTAGGTCCTGCTAAATAGTTATTTGAATAAATGTGAGAGTCCTTTGCAAAATTTTACTTCCAGAACTTCAATCTCCCTCTCTGTCTCTAATCTATTGACTTTGACCTGCCCTCCTGAAATCCATTCACATGAATGAAAATGAATAAACAAATCTCTTCAAGATCCCACGTTCTAAAGGGTAGAGGATCACCAGCTCTGCTGATGACAGTGGGAGAGAGTGGCATAAATCCACGTCCCTTCCCACTGCCATCTGGTCTCCACTCCTCTGAGTGGTTGACACTCTCATGGAAAGTAAGACTGGAAGTTCTCAGGTCCCTTTTTTATGCTCCCTTCGGTTCTGTCCCTACACCTACACAATGTTGCAATTTATCTGCGTGATGTGCCACATGCCCCACAGGACTCCTTGGGATCACTGATTATTCATCTTTTAATCCTTGGCAGCCAACAGGAAGATCCTGGGGTCACTGTTTAAGATAGAAGACACCATAGGTGTGAGTAAATGCAGCATCGTGGAGATTGAGTGGGGTGTGGAGACTTGGGGTCTAACCCTGGCTCCGCTGTGACTAGCTGTGTGAAGCTGGACACATCACCTGAGCCCACTGAGCCTATATCGGATGAGAAGCCTGGACAGAATTAGTGGTTCTCAGCTGGGCAGGGATGGGGCAGTTAGAATCCTCTGTGGGGCTTTTACAACTCACACAAAGGCCAAAATATGGGATGAGGGAGAAATGTGTATACTGAGAAAGATCCTACAGGTGAGGGCCATTAGTTTACAAATTAGGGTTAAAGGGACTGGCCAAATGGGACCCACAGAAGTACTCTCCTTGGCCATGAAATACTTCAAGTCTCTGAATTTGAATGGCTTCAAGTGGGGAGGGCAGCTCTCTACAACCCCCACCCATCTGATTCACCCCCCTGTGTTACCTGTCTGGCCCCTGGCTCCTATAATCCCTACACTACAGAACTGATAAGGTCTTCTCCAGTTTCTTTAATCCACACGTGAAAAACTTTCTGATGTCCTTACTGGCTATAAAATTCTATGACTCCACATGGCTTTGCTTTTAGACTCTGAGCACACACTCTCTGTCTAGGGAGAGTCTCTGCTCTTTGTAGCAGTAAGAAATGCTAAACCAATGGGGGCTTTGTCTCTTCTTCAAACTATAAATTCAAAAGAGACTATAAGACCTACTAATTCTACTGCTAGACGTGCTGGTAGTTGGGATGAGAAGGACCCTGACCCTAGTTGTGAGGTACCAGCACAGTGAGAGTGCGGTAGACAGGGTTATTATTCCTAATGCTTCACTCTTCCTAATTCTTCACAACCTTTGCAGCATGTCTTTGTAGTTCCTTACACTAAAACAGGCACAAATTATTCCCCTGTCCCACCAGTGTTGGAGTCAGACATACAGTTTCCTTAGACCAATGGGATATCAATGGACATGATGTGAGCAGAGACGTCACTGTATTTTCCTGATTTGGTTTAGATTTTCGCAGTCCTGAGGGATACCTCGAGAAAAGAAGGTAGCTGCTCCTGTAGTCGGGACATGAAGAGCTGACTTGCACCCAGGCTGCAGCCTAGACCAACTCCCCCACCATCTGAAACAGAACCTTCCTCAGTTCAGTTCAGTCACTCAGTCATGTCCAACTCCTTGTGACCCCATGGACTGCAACACGCCAGTCTTCCCTGTCCACCACCAACTCCCGGAGCTTATTCAAACTCATGTCCATTGAGTTGGTGATGCCATCCAACCATCTCATCCTCTGTCATCCCCTTTTCCTCCTGCCTTCAATCTTTTCCAACATCAGGGTCTTTTCTGATGAGTCAGTTCTTCACAACAGGTGACCAAAGCATTGGAGCTTCAGCTTCAGCATCAGTCCTTCCAATGAATATTCAGGACTGATTTCCTTTAAGACTGACTGATTTGATCTCCTTTCAGTCCAAAGGACTCTCAAGAGTCTTCTCCAACACCACAGTTCAAAAGCATCAATTCTTTGGCGCTCAGTTTTCTTTATGGTCCAACTCTCACATCCATACATGACTACTGGAGAAAATATAGCTTTGACTAGACAGACCTTTGTTGGCAAAGTAATGTCTCTGCTTTTTAATATGCTGTCTAGGTTGGTCATAGCTTTTCTTCCAAGGAGCAAGTGCCTTTTAATTTCATGGCTGCAGTCACCATCTGCAGTGATTTTGGAGCCCCAAAAATAAAGTCTGTCACTGTTTCCATTGTTTCCCCATCTATTTGCCATGAAGTGATAGGACCAGATGCCATGATCTTAGTTCTCTGATTGTTGAGTTTTAAGCAAACTTTTTCACTCTCCTCTTTCACTTTCTTTTTTTTTTAATTTAAATTTATTTATTTTAATTGGAGGCTAATTACTTTACAATATTGTATTGGTTTTGCCACACATCAACATGAATCTGCCATGGGTGTACACGTGTTCCCCATCCTGAAGCCCCCTCCCACCTCCCTCCCGTACCATCCCTCTGGGTCATCCCAGTGCACCAGCCCCAAGCATCCTGTATCCTGCATCAAACCTGGACTGGCGATTCATTTCTTATATGATATTATATATACTTCAATGCCATTCTCCCAAATCATCCCACCCTTGCCCTCTCCCACAGAGTCCAAAAGACTGTTCTATACATCTGTGTCTCTTTTGCTGTCTCACATACAGGGTTATCATTACCATCTTTCTAAATTCCATATACATGCATTAGTATACTGTACTGGTGTTTTTCTTTCTGGCTTACTTCACTCTGTATAGTAGGCTCCAGTTTCATCCACCTCATTAGAACTGATTCAAATATATTCTTTTTAATGGCTGAATAATACTCCATTGTGTATATGTACCACAGCTTTCTTATCCATTCATCTGCTGATGGACATCTAGGTTGCTTCCATGTCCTGGCTATTATAAACAGTGCTGCGATGAACATTGGGGTACACGTGTCTCTTTCAATTCTGGTTTCCTCAGTGTGTATGCCCAGCAGTGGGATTTCTTGGTCATAAGGCAGTTCTATTTCCAGTTTTTTAAAGGAATCTCCACACTGTTCTCCATAGTGGCTGTACTAGTTTGCATTCCCACCAACAGTGTAAGAGGGTTCCCTTTTCTCCACACCCTCTCCAGCATTTATTGCTTGTAGACTTTTGGATCACAGCCATTCTGACTGGCGTGAAATGGTACCTCACTGTGGTTTTGATTTGCATTTCTCTGATAATGAGTGATGTTGAGCATCTTTTCATGTGTTTGTTAGCCCTCTGTATGTCTTCTTTGGAGAAATGTCTATTTAGTTCTTTGGCCCATTTTTGATTGTGTCATTTATTTTTCTGGAATTGAGCTGCAGGAGTTGCTTGTATATTTTTGAGATTAGCTGTTTGTCAGTTGCTTCATTTGCTATTATTTTCTCCCATTCTGAAGGCTGTCTTTTCACCTTGCTTATCATTTCCTTTGTTGTGCAGAAGCTTCTAAGTTTAATTAGGTCCCATTTGTTTATTTTGCTTTTATTTCCAACATTCTGGGAGGTGGGTCATAGAGGATCCTGCTGTGACGTATGTCGGAGAGTGTACGTATGTCAGAGAGTGTTTTGCCTATGTTCTCCTCTAGGAGTTTTATAGTTTCTGGTCTTATGTTTAGATCTTTAATCCATTTTTAATTTATTTTTGTGTATGGTGTTAGAAAGTGTTCTAGTTTCATTCTTTTACAAGCGGTTGACCAGTTTTCCCAGCACAACTTGTTAAAGAGATTGTTTTTAATCCATTGTATATTCTTGCCTACTTTGTCAAAAATAAGTTGTCCATAGATGCGTGGATTTATCTCTGGGCTTTCTATTTTGTTCCATTGATCTGTATTTCTGTCTTTGTGCCAGTACCATACTGTCGTGATGACTGTGGCTTTGTAGTAGAGCCTAAAGTCAGGCAAGTTGATTCCTTCAGTTCCATTCTTCTTTTTCAAGATTGCTTTGGCTATTTGAGATTTTTTGTATTTCCATATAAATTGTGAAATTATTTGTTCTAGCTCTGTGAAAAATACCATTGGTAGCTTGATAGGGATTACATTGAATCTATAGATTGCTTTGGGTAGTATACTCATTTTCACTATATTGATTCTTCCGATCCATGAACATGGCATATTTCTCCATCTATTAGTGTCCTCTTTGATTTCTTTCACCAGTGTTTTATAGTTTTCTATATATAGGTCTTTAGTTGCTTTAGGTAGATATATTCCTAAGTATTTTATTCTTTTCATTGCAATGGTGAATGGAATTGTTTCCTTAATTTCTCTTTCTATTTTCTCATTATTAGTGTATAGGAATGCAAGGGATTTCTGTGTGTTGATTTTATATCCTGAAACTTTGCTATTTTCACTGATTAGCTCTAGTTATTTTCTGGTGGAGTCTTTAGGGTTTTCTATGTAGAGGATTATGTCATCTGCAAACAGTGAGAGTTTTACTTCTTCTTTTCCAATTTGGATTCCTTTTATTTCTTTTTCTGCTCTGATTGCTGTGGCCAAAACTTCCAAAACTATGTTGAATAGTAGTGGTGAAAGTGGGCACCCTTGTCTTGTTCCTGACTTTAGGGGAAATGCTTTCAATTTTTCACCTTTGAGGATAATGTTTGCTGTGGGTTTGTCATATATAGCTTTTATTATGTTGAGGTATGTTCCTTCTATTCCTGCTTTCTGGAGAGTGTTTATCATAAACGGATGTTGAATTTTGTCAAAGGTTTTCTCTGCATCTATTGAGATAATCATATGGCTTTCATTTTTCAATTTGTTAATGTGGTATATTACATTGATTGATTTGTGGATATGGAAGAATCCTTGCATCCCTGGGATAAAACCCACTTGGTCATGGTGTATGATCTTTTTAATGTGTTGTTGATTTCTGATTGCCAGAATTTTGTTAAGGACTTTTGCATTTATGTTCATCAGTGATACTGGCCTGTAGTTTTCTTTTTTTGTGGCATCTTTGTCAGGTTTTGGTATTAGGGTGATGGTGGCCTCATAGAATGA
Organism: Bos indicus x Bos taurus; assembly: GCF_003369695.1. Lineage (NCBI taxonomy): Eukaryota > Metazoa > Chordata > Mammalia > Artiodactyla > Bovidae > Bos > Bos indicus x Bos taurus. The sequence continues at coordinate 3,541,896 of NC_040078.1, read as the reverse complement.
GTTTGGAAGTTTACCTTCCTCTGCAATTTTCTGGAAGAGTTTGAGTAAGATCAGTGTTAGCTTTTCTCTAAATTTTTGGTAGAATTCAGCTGTGAAGCCATCTGGACCTGGGCTTTTGTTTGCTGGAAGATTTCTGATTACAGTTTCAATTTCCGTGCTTGTGATGGGTCTGTTAAGATTTTCTATTTCTTCCTGGTCCGGTTTTGGAAAGTTGCACTTTTCTAAGAATTTGTCCATTTCTTTCACGTTGTCCATTTTATTGGCATATAATTGCTGATAGTCTCTTTTGATCCTTTGTATTTCTGTGTTGTCTGTTGTGATCTCTCCATTTTCATTTCTAATTTTATTGATTTGATTTTTCTCCCTTTGTTTCTTGATGAGTCTGGCTAATGGTTTGTCAATTTTATTTATCCTTTCAAAGAATCAGCTTTTGGCTTTGTTGATTTTTGCTATGGTCTCTTTAGTTTCTTTTGCATTTATTTCTGCCCTAATTTTTAATATTTCTTTCCTTCTACTAACCCTGGGGTTCTTCATTTCTTCCTTTTCTAGTTGCTTTAGGTGTAAAGTTAGGTTATTTATTTGACTTTTTTCTTGTTTCTTGAGGTATGCCTGTATTGCTATGAACTTTCCCCTTAGCACTGCTTTTACAGTGTCCCACAGGTTTTGGGTTGTTGTGTTTTCATTTTCATTAGTTTTTATGCATATTTTGATTTCTTTTTTTATTTCTTCTGTGATTTGTTGGTTATTCAGCAGCATGTTGTTCAGCCTCCATATGTTGGAATTTTTAATAGTTTTTCTCCTGTAACTGAGATCTAATCTTACTGAATTGTGGTCAGAAAAGATGCTTGGAATGACTTCAATTTTTTTGAATTTACCAAGGCTAGATTTATGGCCCAGGATGTGATCTATCCTGGAGAAGGTTCCGTGTGCACTTGAGAAAAAGGTGAAATTCATTGTTTTGGGGTGAAATGTCCTATAGATATCAATTAGGTCTAACTGGTCTATTGTATCATTTCAAGTTTGTGTTTCCTTGTTAATTTTCTGTTTAGTTGATCTATCCATAGGTGTGAGTGGGGTATTAAAGTCTCCCACTATTATTGTGTTATTGTTAATTTCCCCTTTAATACTACTACTACTAAGTCGCTTCAGTTGTGTCCGACTCTGTGCAACCCCACAGATGGCAGCCCACCAGGATCCACCGTCCCTGGGATTCTCCAGGCAAGAACACTGGGGTAGGTTGCCATTTCCTTCTCCAATGCATGAAAGTGAAAAGTGAAAGTGAAGTTGCTCAGTCGTGTCCGACTCTTCGAGACCCCAGGGACTGCAGCCTACCAGGCTCCTCTGTCCATGGGATTTTCCAGGCAAGAGTACTGGAGTGGGTTGCCATTGCCTTCTCCATCCCCTTTCATACTTGCTAGCATTTGTCTTACATAATGTGGTGCTCCTATGTTGAGTGCATATATATTTATAATTGTTACATCTTCTTCTTGGATTGATACTTTGATCATTATGTAGTGTCCTTCTTTGTCTCTTTTCTCAACCTTTGTTTTAAAGTCTATTTTATCTGATATGAGTATTGCTACCCCTGCTTTCTTTTGGTCTCTATTTGCATGGAATATCTTTTTCCAGCCCTTTACTTTCAGTCTGTATGTGTCCTTTGTTTTGAGGTGGGTGTCTTGTAGACAACATATATAGGGGTCTTGTTTTTGTATCCGTTCAGCCAGTCTTTGTCTTTTGGTTGGGGCATTCAACGCATTTATGTTTAAGGTAAGTATGATCCCATTGCCATTTACTTTATTGTTTTGAGTTCGAGTTTATACACCCTTTTTGTGTCTCCTGTCTAGAGAATATCCTTTAGCATTAGTTGGAGAGCTGGTTTGGTGGTGCTGAATTCTCTCAGTTTTTGCTTGTCTGTAAAGCTTTTGATTTCTCCTTGATATTTGAATGAGATCCTTGCTGGGTACAGTGATCTGGGCTGTAGGTTATTTACTTTCATCACTTTAAGTATGTCTTGCCATTCCCTCCTGGCCTGAAGAGTTTCTATTGAAAGATCAGCTGTTATCCTTATGGGAATCCCCTTGTGTGTTATTTGTTGTTTTTCCCTTGCTGCTTTTAATATTTGTGCTTTGTGTTTGATCTTTGTTAATTTGATTAATATGTGTCTTGGGGTGTTTCGCCTTGGGTTTATTCTGTTTGGGACTCTCTGGGTTTCTTGGACTTGAGTGATTATTTCCTTCCCCATTTTAGGGAACTTTTCAGCTATTATTTCCTTAAGTATTTTCTCATGGTCTTTCTTTTTGTCTTCTTCTTCTGGGACTCCTATGATTCGAATGTTGGGGTGTTTAATATTGTCCTGGAGGTCTCTGAGATTGTCCTCATTTCTTTTAATTCATTTTTTTCCCTCTCTGATTCATTTATTTCTACCATTCTATCTTCTACTTCACTAATCCTACCTTCTGCCTCTGTTATTCTACTATTTGTTGCCTCCAGAGTGTTTTTGATCTCATTTATTGCATTATTCACTGTATATTGACTCTTTTTTATTTCTTCTAGGTCCTTGTTAAACATCTATTGCATCTTCTCAATCCTTGTCTCCAGGCTATTTATCTGTGATTCCATTTTGATTTCAAGATTTTGGATCAATTGAAATCATTTCACTATCATTATTCAGAATTATTTATCAGGTAGATTCCCTATCTCTTCCTCTTTTGTTTGATTTGGAGGGCATTTATCCTGTTCCTTTACCTGCTGGGTATTCCTCTGTCTCTTCATCTTGTTTATATTGCTGAGTTTGGAGTGGCCTTTCTGTATTCTGGAAATTTGTGGAGTTCTCTTTATTGTGGAGTTTCCTCACTATGGGTGCGGTTGTATGAGTGGCTTGTCAAGTTTCCTGGTTAGGGAAGCTTGTGTCGGTGTTCTGGTGGGTGGAGCTGGATTTCTTCTCTCTGGAGTGCAATGAAGTGTCCAGTAATGAGTTATGAGATGTCAATGGGTTTGGAGTAACTTTGGGCAGCCTGTGTATTGAAGCTCAGAGCTGTGTTCATGTGTTGCTGGAGAATTTTTGTGGCATGTCTTGCTCTGGAACTTGTTAGCCCTTGGGTGGTGCTAGCCCTTCAGTGTAGGTATGGAGACGTTTGATGAGCTCCTGTCGATTAATGTTCCTTGGAGTCAGGAGTTCTCTGGTGTTCTCAGGATTTGGACTTAAGCCTCCTGCTTCTGTTTTCAGTCTTATTTTTACAGTAGTCTCAAGACTTCTCCTTCTATACAGCACCATTGATAAAACATCTAGGTTAAAGATGAAAAGTTTCTCCACAGTGAGGGACACCCAGAGAGGTTGACAGAGTTACATGGAGAAGAGAAGAGGGAGGAGGGAGTTAGAGGTGACCTGAATTAGATGAGGTGGAATCAAAAGAGGAGAGAGCAAGCTAGCCAATAATCACTTCCTTATGTGCACTCCACAGTCTGGACCATTTAGAGATGCTCACGGAGTTATACAGAAAAGAGAAGAGGGAGGAAGGAGACAGGTGGCCAGGAGGATAAAAGGGGGGAATCAAAAGGAGCGAGACAGATCCAGCCAGTAATCAGTTCCCTAAGTGTACTCCACAGCCCAGAACACACAAAGAGATTCAGAGAGTTAGGTAGAGAAGAGAAGGGGGAGGGAGGAGACAGAGGAGGCCTGGTGGAGAAAAATGAGAGTCCAAAGGGGGAGAGAGCAGTCAAGCCAGTAATCTCACTCCCAAGTAAAAATGTATACTGAAGATTGGGTTCTTAAAGGTACAAAATTGATAACAAATACCAAAAAGCAAAGATTAAAAATCTAGAGTAGAGGTTGGATTTTCAAAAATACAATATTAAAGAAAAGAAGAAAAAAAAAGTCACAAAAATTATAAAATATATATATATATGAAGTTTGCTTTAAAAAGGGGTCTTTTTTTTGCAAGTAATAGTAATATTACTAAAGTAATAGTAGGTTATAAAATGAAAATTAAAGGAGTAATAGAGGACTTAAAAATTAAAAAAAAAAGAATATCGTAAAAATAGTAAAAATAAATCTAGGACTTTCTCTGGTGTTGTTGTGGGCAGTATGGGGTCAGTTCATTTTTGGATAGTTCCTTGGTCCGGCTTATAGTCTCAAGATCTATAGGCCCTTTCCATGTAGTTGGTACTAACTACAGGGTTTTAATCTATTGCACCTGTCACTTCCAAGGCGGTTCCCTCTGTTTTAGCTTCTTCTGTTTGCTGGTCTCTTCAGTGTCTGATTTCTGCCCTGACACAAGGGGGCGGTGGTGGACACTTTTTTAGGCTCACTTGTTCAGTCTCGCTGTGGGGAGGGAGGGACACTGCAAACAAATAACACTGGCGTGTGCTCGCAGTGTCTCAGCCACACTGGGCCTGCCCCCGCTCACGGCACGTGTGCCCTCCCTGCCCACACTGCTCAGGATCTAGGTTGCTCCGCCAGGAACCATCCAAGGCTGGCCCTGGGCTGCGTGCACCTCCCAGGTCTAAGCCGCTCAGGTTCAGGCACTTGGGTAGTCCTCATTGGTGCAGACAAGGTTGGGCCTGCATTTTGTGCCCTTCCCAGGTCCGAGCAGCTCTGGTGACCAGGTGTTTGGTGAGCGCAGTCACTGCGACTTATTGCCTCCCTCGTCCCTGCTGTTCGGTTTTCTGGGTGTACAACCGGCGCACCTTCTCAGGTGGATGTTGACCGTCCAGAACCCCAAGAAGTCTTAGTTAGCAAAGAAGCCTGCTTGCAGTTTGGTAGATAATGTCTCTCTGGGGCTGTGATTGCCCCCTTCCGGCTCTGGCTGCCTGTCACCGGAGGAGGATGATCTGCAGCTGGCTAGCTCTGCTCAGTCCTTTGTTCTGTGCGCGGGCCTGGCGGTGTCTTAGGTTAGGGCTTTTCACGTGGTAGCTATCCCTCAGGCTGGTTTGCTAGCCCAAGTTAGTTCGTTCAGATTGCCCTTGGGGCATTCAGGCCTGGTCCTTACTCTAAGCAATGCAGCCTGCGCTTCCCTGCCCAGCCCCTGCTTGCTAGTGGCGGGTGCAGGCGTCTGTGCTGCTTCTCCACTGGGGGAGTTACCGTTGGGCTTGTAATCTGTGGGTTTTAATTATGTACTTATTTTTCCTTCGTTATGTTGCCCTCTGTGCTTCCAAGGCTCGCCACAGACTCGGAAGTGAGAGTGTTTCCTGGTGTTCGGAAACTTCTCTCTTTTTAAGACTCCCTTCCCGGGACAGAGCTCCGTGCCTACTCTGTCCCTACCTCTTTTGTCTCTTTTTTTGTCTTTTATATTTTTTCCTACCTCCTTTCGAAGACAATGGGCTGCTTTTCTGGGTGCCTGATGTCCTCTGCCAGCATTCAGAAGTTGTTTTGTGGAATTTACTCAGCGTCTAAATGTTCCTTTGATGAATTTGTAGGGGAGAAAGTGGTCTCCCCGTCCTATTCCTCCGCCATCTTAGAACCGCCCCCCTCCTCTTTCACTTTCATCAAGAGGCTCTTTAGTTCTTGCTTTCTCCCATAAGGGTGGTATCATCTGCATATCTGAGGTTATTAATATTTCTCCCAGCAATCTTGATTCCAGCTTGTGCGTCATCCAGCTGGGCATTTCGAATGATGTATTCTGCATATAAGCTAAATAAGCAGGGTGCCAATACACAGCCTTGATGTACTCCTTTCCCAATTAAGAACCAGTCTGCTGTTCCATGTCCAGTTCTAACTGTGGCTTCTTGACCTGTATACAGATTTCTCAGGAGGCATGTCTGGTGGTCTGGTATTCCCATCTCTTGAAGAATTTTCCACAGTTTATTGTGATCCACACAGTCAAAGGATTTGGTGTAGTCAATAAAACAGAAGTAGATGTTTTTCTGGAGTTCTCTTGCTTTTTCAATGATCCAACAGATGCTGGAAATTTGATCTCTGGTTCCTCTAACTTTTCTAAATCCAGCTTAAACATCTGGAAGTTCACAGTTCATGTATTGTTGAAGCCTGGCTTGGAGAATTTTGAGCATTATTTTGCTAGTGTGTGAGATGACTGAAATTGTGCAGTAGTTTGAACATTCTTTGGCATTGCCTTTCTTTGGAATTGCAATGAAAATTGACCTTTTCCAGTCCTGTGGCCACTGTTGACTTTTCCAAATTTGCTTGCATATTGAGTGCAGCACTTTCACAGCATCATCTTTTAGGATTTGAAATAGCTCAACTGGAATTCTGACACCTCTACTAGCTTTGTTCATAGTGATGCTTCCTAAGGTCTCCTGTTTTGCAGGCAGATTCCTTACCAGTTGATCCACACAGGAAGCCCAAAAAGAAAATGAAGCAGCTCAGTCATGCCCAACTCTTTGTGACTCTATGGACTGTAGCCTGCCAGGCTCCTCCATCCATAGGATTTTCCAGGCAAGAATACTGGAGTGGATTGCCATTTCCTTCTCCAGGGTGTCTTCCTGACCCAGGGACTGAACCCAGGCCTCCTGCATTGCAGGCAGACTATTTACCTGAGCCACCAGGGGATCTAGAACTTTCCTAGACAACACATAAACTTGTAAGAAAATAATTGTATGTTTTTGTAAACCATGGCAATTTGGGGATTGTCTGTTATGCAGCATCATTGAAGCAATAGCTGAGCACTACAAGAAATGAAGGTTGATGATCTCAGTGTAACATTGCTAGAAGGAAATAAACAGCATCTGGCCAAACTGTAGTTTTCCTATAGCAGCAAAGCAATGTCTACCATGCATACACATCCTTGCCTCTGTTGCAGCAAAAGGCACTAGGAACTAAAGTGAGGGTTTTATCCCCCTGAGTTTTTGCAATCTTTGCCTCTATCTCAGAGATAACATGTATGCAATACAGTCTGCCTTGTTTTAGATTTATCCATGTGCAACATCTGCTTCTCAATGGGGAGCAAAGACCACATCCTGATCATTTCAGTATCACCTACAGGATATAGAAAAGGACCAGGTAGTTCACTGACTTGAAAAATACCTAGTATTGAGTTGAGAAGGATCAAGGGGGTCCATCCCATGGAAGACAAACAGGCCTAAGAGCTGTTGAAATTACAGCCAGGACTGAACCATCAAAACTCCTAGACCATGAGGCATTGTCGGTTCTCTGCAGCTGCCTGAGGATACACTCAATGAAGGTCTTGCAGGAGGGAAGCCTACACAGACAACCCAATTCTTTCACCAGCATGCATTAAGCACCTACTGAGTGCTGGCTCAGCACCAGGATGAAACTATTAAAGATGTCTGGAAAGACATTGAAGAAAATGGATGCACACCTACCTGAGAGCTAGGCGGGGCAACCAGATTGATTCCTGGAGGGGCTGCCAGTGCTCCCGAGGGTGGGCCCATGGCAGAAGTGATGACTCGATATGGAGAGCCCAGGGCATTGAGGGGGGTCCCCACTGCACTCAGAGTTCGCGGGGCACTCACTGGGGTGTCGGTGTAGCTGGGGTGGCTGTCCATGGGCTTCCCTGTGGACAAGGCTGCCGATGGACTCATGGACGTGGAGCCAGTATGGCCGGGAGAACCTGTAAGGAGAAAAGAAATCAAAGGTGATGGGAGGCCAGGGGAGCACAGGGATGGTGTATGAGGACAGAGTCCCCTCCTTTTGTCTCTGTATCATTCCCCTTCTTCCAGCCATACCTGCACACCTGTGAACTCTCACAGCTGGTAGAATAAAGGCCAGCAAAGACCAGGAAGGAGAAAGGACTTGTTATAGGACAGGTTCTCTGGTGCGCCACATGGAATGTGCCTTGAATTGTATCAGAACAACAATCAGGGCCATGGGGACATAATCCACAAGTCCCCAGGCCGGGGGGACTGTGACCTGAGCCAGTCAGACAGGGACAGTAAGTCCATACCAAACTCCCAGGTTGGGGATGGAGTGGGCAGGTGTCTGGGATGCTCCCAGAATCCCCTGTTCAAACTCATTTTGCTATGAGAACAAGGGTAGGGCTGAAGCTCTATAGTCAGGAGAAATTCATTCATTCATATGTAATCATGAATTCATATGCACCATCTATTATGGTGCAGGTACCACATCAGATACTAGCGACTACATCAGATGCTAGCAATTCAGAATTGAACAGAGAAGGCAATGGCACCCCACTCCAGTACTCTTGCCTGGCAAATCCCATGGACAGAGGAGCCTGGTAGGCTGCAATCCATGGGGTCGCAAAGAGTCGGATATGACTGAGCGACTTCACTTTCACTTTTCACTTTCATGCATTGGAGAAGGAAATGGCAATCCACTCCAGTGTTCTTGCCTGGAGAATCCCAGGGGCGGGGGAGCCTGGTGGGCTGCCGTCCCTTGGGTCGCACGGAGTCAGACACGACTGAAACGACTTAGCAGCAGCAGCAGCAGCAGAATTGAAGGGAACACTGTGCCTGCTGTCAGGAACACATTCCATTATGATCATGGGGAAGGCAGAGGCTATTATCATGCCTTTCACTGTCTGTAGCTTTTGCAGTTTTAGTCCCATAAGGTTCTTATCCAATCTCTAGAGCGTAGGGTTAATCACTGCTTAGGGAAGAAGACTCAGGATGACTGGGCATGGCTCAGCAGCCACAGAGGCCCAGGAAGGCAAGTGCGACCAGGCCTGCCGAGACTGTTTCTTCTCTGGGGATAGGAAGCTTTGGCCACAAGTATCTGTGAAATGGGCTCTGGTCAGATGACATCTGGTACCTTTTTCCTAGAAAAGTTGATCCCAAGTTCCCTCCTAGATGCAACTCAAGATAAAAGAAAAGAAGCATACCGAACTTCCATCTCAGAAGCCCAGCATGGAGCACTCTCTCCAGAAGAGAGGAGCTGTGAACTTTAGAGTCCACAGCAGCAGGGCAGAGACTAGGAGAACAGCAGAGCAGCCCACCAGGACTCACAGTGCCAGCTCCCTGTGTGGCTGGCATGCAAGAACAGATGTGGAATGAGCAGGTGCTAGGCTTCAGCATGGCACCCATGCTGTCCTCATGGATGGGACATGAGAGGGTTATGGGGAGAGGTGGTCAGTAAGCCTGGCCTGCCGGAGAAGTCATCTAACCCTCCACTTTCTCCTGGAGCCAAACTACAGGGGAGTCTTAAGCCTTTCAGAGACTTTTGTGGTACTTACATAGTACTAGGACTAGGATGCAGAGAGGGGGTACTCTCTTCACATTCTGGAGGGGAACATGGATCATCGGAGGTGTAACTGTGCAGCAATTCTTAAACATAAATATCTCACTAGAAAAATGTCAACCTGGAGTTTCCCTTGGAGCTTCTCCTAGCTTTATTGCTGTTTCATTTCCAAGTGGTGTCCAACTCTCAAGACCCCATGGACTGTAGCCCGCCAGGCTCCTCTGTCCATGGGATTTACCAGGCAAGAATACTGGAGTGGGTTGCCATTTCCTTCTCCAGGGGATCTTCCTGACCCAGGGATCAAACCCGTGCATCCTGCCTTGGAAGGCAGATGCTTTACCTGCTGAGCCATCAGGGAAGCCCACTCTCCTAGCTTAGTTAAGGTCTACTTGTAGAGAGAACAGTCACTCCTGTGTCTGAGGAGGCCGGAACCGTCCAGGAGTTTCAGTCTATCAGGGACACTTGTCTCATAGACAGATGAATCCCAATTGCCATGTTCTAATTACCACAACTGAGGTGAACCACATGCTGTGGGTCCACAGAGAAGTGGCCAAAGGGTTCGAAGGGACAGGTGAGATACTTCTTGTGTGTCCTAAATAGCATCAGGCATTTTCCATACATTAACTTATTCTACCAATTTCCATACTTTAACTCATTATATCTTGACAATAGGGCTGTGAAGATCATCTCAGCCTTTTACAGATGAATGACAATTTAGGCTTAGCCTCACCCCCAGGCTGCTCCAAGTTCTGGGATGACTTGCTCCCACCTCCTTTGTCTAGAAGTTTTTATTTCTCCTTCAAGGTCTAACTCAAGTATCACCTCCTCCAGGAAGTCTTCCCTGGTATTCTTAATCTGGTTTGATGCCCTTTTCTGTTGTTTATTTCCTTGTATTTGCCATTAAACTGAGAGGGAGAATGGTGTCTGTTTTTGTATCCTCACCACTAGCACGTTTCCCGGCACTAGCCAGGTAGCGAGTGCCAGATCCTAGATTCAAACTGTCAATCTGAAGCCCATGCTGTCTCCTGTGTGCTCTGTCAAGGACAGCAGAGAAGATTTGGAGAGCCACCACATCACAAAGTACAAGTTGACTCAATGATGAAGTGATCTTGAGCTGAAAGTTCATCTGAAGGAGAGAGAAGGGGGCAACTTCCAAGAGCTCAAGCCAGAAAAACCAAAAATCTCCCCAGACTGTCACTGATCAGAAAGAAGAATTTTAGACTCTTCAGCAGCCCTGGAAGACTGTGACATTTAAAGAAGCCAATGTGTACCTTGAGCCTGCCACTAAGATAACATGTGACAGGTGAGTTAGGAGCCAGCCCAACTTGATGGGCGAGGAGCCGTGAACTTGGCTGGGATGACAGCTGTCTTTCCCAAGCCATCTGAGGGAAACCGACTTTTCCTTCCCTGTGTGGGCTTTCCAAAACTGACCCAAGGACCCTGCATATTCTACTTGAAATGGACCTCAGGGACTGTGCTTTTCATTTCTACGTCCCCAGGCTGATGTCCAGTGCTTCACACCAGCCCAGAGCTATGGGACAGAAGGGAACAAGATTTTCCTTCACACAGTCATCAATCTGAGAGTTACCAAGGTATGCAGCCTGTAACACTGGTGATATGGAACATCTAAAGTGGTGTTTTAAGTGATATGTAGGCAAACGTTTAAAATATATTAATTGTTTTATATTCATTTTTACTGTCTCCTTCTGTTTATAGCAAGTGACTCTGCTTCCATCTTTTATATAAAACTATCTTCCTAAAAATCACTATTTAAGTTTTCAAAAAAAAGTAAACTGACCTCAGAAAATTTCTATGTACAAGAACATGTGATATGTTGAATATCATGAAAACAGTATGCAAAGGAATGATGTTTAAGAAACATGAACTGTAATTTGCTGTAGATAAGGAGGGAGAAATGGAGGATAACACAAAATTTCCAGTTCTGTTTTGTTTTGTGTTCATGAATTAAGTTTACTCTTTTTAAATTTTATTTTATATTGAAGTATAGTTGATTTATAATGTTGTGTTTGTTTCAGATGTACAGCAAAGTGACTCAGTTATGTATAGACACTGATTTAATGTTTTGCAGCTATTATTATATGTAGTTATTTGTAACATCTAATACATATAGACAGATATGGAATTTAGCTTTTATTCCACATATAAAAATAAAGTATTGACTAGCTTGATCATTTACTTTAAAAAAAAAAAAACAACATGAGCTGTACAAAAAATATGAAAATATGGACTTGGGGAAACTCACAAATTGTTTACAGAATAAAATGAGAGGATATGAGAGAGATTTGAAATTTAAACTACATTATTTTTATTGTATTTAATAATAATACAAATTAAGACAATCAGAATATTCCTTGATTACTCAGTGATGGCAATGGTACATTGAGACAGAATGCAACAACCAGTTAAAGTCAGGTTTACCATGGCCTTTAAAATGTCTGCTGAGTCAATGGCCTAGAAGAGATGGGCTATGTTATAACCATATTTTTATAAGAAAAATTCAAAAAGAAAAACACATCTTCACAAATGTTTATTCTTTGCCTTTCACAACGAATGACCACTGTTGCTTAGAAATAAATAGCTTTGCTTTTAGAAAAGGTGGAAAATAAAGATGAAAGTGTTGTTCAATGGAAAATGAATCCATTCTCCCAAATAGACACTAAAACATTCCTATCTAGGACATTTTTTATCAGTTTCTTCAGCTCTCACTTCTTTTTTTTTCCCCCATGGCCATGTGGGAACTACAGCTAGTACATGTTTTCCAGAAGTTTGGTTTCTAGTCCAAATCCAAAGTCAAGGTTTTCTCTAATGCTTCTATTTGGCTCCTGTGCAGAGGCTGGGAGCCCAATTTTCCCAGCCTCCACAGCCTATCAGCTTTGTTTGCTCCCTGACCACATGTCCTCTAGATCCTCATCAGTCCCTCATATTGTGCCCACTCTCAGATGTTCATTCTCTTTGCACAGCAATAATTTTTATAGAAATTAATTCATCTGATGGGAGAGGGATAGTTGACTTTCTCTGGACCTTCTCTTCTCTCCTGGCAACATACCAAAGAAATGCCTTTCATCTTCCAGGGCTCACTCTCCCCAATAAGAAGGCAGCACCTAGTGGGTTCTAAGATCCCTCCCAATGCTGTTCCATGAACACTGAGGTGGGTAGGACATAGCTCACTGGCATCTAAAAGAAGGACGTGCAGGTGGTGGTGGTCTGGAATGGTCGAGCATAGGCCACTTGCCAAGGGGCCCCTGTCGTCATCAGCTGGACCGTGTTAACCCTTCAGGCTGTTCGGGATTCCAGATTGCAGTTTGAGATGCTGACAGTGTCACCAGGAACCGAAGAGGTGATGGAATCTGCAAAGTGTTTGATTTTTGAAGTCCATGTGTACCTTGTATGGGCATCTGGAGTGACATCTGTGTGGAATACAAGACTCTGAAGCTGCCCAAATGTCCTAGGTTGGATGGAGGTTGCATCACTTTCCAGTCATGTAAACCTGGGCCAGGAACTTGACCTCTCTGATCTAGCTTCCTCAGCCATAAATGGAGGTATCCATATCTAGCTCAGAGGTGCTAAAACCATTTGAGACCACTAACCCAGGGGTAGCAGTTACAATTACTTACCACACTATAAAGGTGGTGAGAGAGACCTATGTCTGGCTTGAATACCGTTGTAGAAGATTATGTAAATAGAGTTTAACCCAAGCCACACCAAGAGTAAATGTTCTATTAAGAACAGCTGCCATCAGCCACTAGTCCGAACATACCAGTTGTTTATAATATTAACCACTCCTCTGAGCCCAGAGTGCCCCTCCATCATCCCAGCAACCTCAATCCTTCCCCTTGGATCCTCCAGATCTCCCCATTATCCATCACAACATGGAGATTTCCTCCATGCTAACTTCCATTCTGAATGCCTGGTGCCCTACTGGCTATCACATATTTTAAATTTCACCACAATTATCATTGTGGTGTCTAGCACTGTGCCTGGAACACAGTAGATGCTCAAAAAATATTTGTTGACTGATCAATGAATGTGCTTCCCTAGTGGCTCAGATAGTAAAGAATCTGCCTACAGTGTGGCAGACGTAGATTCGATCCCTAGGTTGGGAATATCCCCTGGAGAAGGGAATGGCAACCCACTCCAGTATTCTTGCCTGGAGAATCCCATGGACAGAGGAGCCTAGCGAGCTATAGTTCATGGGGTCAAAGAGTGGGACACTACTGAGAGATTAAACACTTTCAATGAATGGAATAGTTCTTTTGTTAACTGATACAACCATATAGGGAGTTCATCAGTAGACATAATTTGCATGAGAAATCTATGTTCCTTATGTTTACCAAAATGAAAATCTCTGAAATCTCTAGATAACAAATTTCATCTGTGTGTTGAGGGGACACTTATTGAGAAAGAAAAGCCCAGGTACTTAGAACTACACAATTCAACCAAGGCAAGGAAGTTGCTTAGCAACCTCATCCTCAGCCAGTAAACATAAAATGTCAAGTATGAGTCTTTCTGATTGGCCAGACAAGGGAACAAATGGCTTGGCATTTCCACCCCTTAAACTCCTGTGCCTGGGTAGAGAGTTCACTGTCCCATCCTCAGGATGGAATGGAAATTTAGGATGAATCATCAATAATGGTAACACCCAGCCACAGGGAAGGGGACAGAGGTTAAAAAAAAAATAACTTGCTATTTCTAAGAGTCTGGACTCTCCATTAGAAACCAAGCGAATGTCACGGGGCCGTATCCCAATCTACTTTCTGTCATGGTGGACACAATCTCACAACCAACTTGCCTCCTTTTCGCTAACGGAGGGATGTGTTACATAAGCCTAACAATCGTAGAATATTCAGAAACCTGGCTTGTTCTTCCTAGTCAAAGGGAAACTTGTTCACACGTCTTTTCCCCACTTGGCTCATAATATACAGACAGGCTGCACGGGAGAGGTAGGGAGGCCTGCAATATGAAGACACTCGAGTGACACTTAAATGTCATCTCCCCCGCTAAGTAAAAACAACAGATAATATTTATTAAGCAATTGCCATGAGCCAGACATAGATCCAAACACTTTACATATACTGACTTAATTCATCCCTACAAACCCCGTTAAGGTTACCAACTTTCATCCCTATTGTACAAATGAAAAACTGGGGGACAGGGAAATTAAATAACTTGCCCGAGAGAACATGGCTAGTACATTATACAAGTAGCATCTGATTCTAGGGCAAAGGCGACAGACCTGGATTTTAACCCCAGCCGCACCATATGCTATACTGGCTGCGTGGCTCCTTGCAGCAGTTACTCAGGCGTGCTCCTTCCTCTAGCTTCCCCGGGCCCAATTTTTGTCCCCAGCTCTGCCCTTCCTAACCCAACTGTGGCCTCTCTCAGGATTCTGGCTTGGTATTCTCTGTTTTAGATTTTTATTAGAGTATAGTAGATTTACAATGCTTAGTTTCAATTGTATAGCAAAGTGATTCAACTATACATATATTCACTCTTTTTTAGATTCTTTCCCCATGTAGGCCATTACAGAGTACTGAGTAGAGTACCCTGTACTATACAGTAGGTCCTTATTAGTTACCTATTTTATATATAGTAGTGTGTACATGACCTGGTACTTTCTGACTAAGATCTATCCCTTCTGATTCTAGCCCCTCATATCAAACCCAAGCCCTGGTTTCCTTCATCAGGTAGGAAACCCAGACCTCAGTTCAACTCAGCTTTTTCCTCTCTCTTTCTTCCACAGAAGGGTCACTCAGATGCCCAGGATTGGCTGATATACATTTCTTATATTTACACTGCTGTGGCATTTTCAAAAGCACTTTCACATACTCGTCTGAGCTGTACCACCACTCTGAGACTGGACGGGAAAGTATTTTACAGGCACTGAACTCCACTTTTTAACAGATGTGGACATCACATTATTAGCTGAATTCTTACTGAGCGAGAAGCACAAGTAGAAACTGCATTTTTTAATGGGAAGCCTTTTCTGCTACCAACGTCCTTTCTGACTTTCTCAATGGGGAAAATGAAGACACATGATGGAGGTGGGAGCATGTGGGAGAAGAGACACTCCCTCGGCCCGTGTGGCTCAGCCTCCTTGGCCTCTCAGCAGGAATATGAGGACACAGGATGCAGCAGCTGATGAGCTGCGTGCAGCTCCAACCAGCCCGCCAGCCTGAGCCCACACAGCCTGACTCCTGCAGGCCCCACAGGAGGGCTGGCGGGCTGTTCGGGCTGGGGGTGGGGGCTTGCTTCTTCCAGTGCTTGGATGAGGGGGAGGGAGAAATTGGCGGCCCCTCCTTCCTCTCTGCCTCCACTCTCCCCTCCATCCCTCCTTCTCCCTCCATCCCCACCCCTTTCCCTAAAACCTGCAATGATGGAAGTAGTGAAAAGCAGCAAAGATTGATAATCAGCCTCATTATTACCAGCATTATATATAATTATAGCAAAACCTCACTCATTTGGATCAATTGAGAGAAAAATCAGTCTAAATTCGTGACAAGTTGTCAGATTACTTTTAAATTACAATTTTATTACTTCTAAGTAACACACGTGAAGAGTTTGTGTTTCAAGTACCACAAGCTAATGGTTATTAAGTGGGGATTTTATAAAATCTGCTTTAAAAGATTCTTTTGTAATTAACACCCCATTAATATGCTAATGAGATTTCTACTATGCTTTCTTTTTAAATTGCTTAGAAACCAATGAAACTTAAAGAGGCTCAAGACTTCCACAGTCTTACTTGCTTAACAAATCTTTTTTTGTTGTTATTTTTCATGAGTGTGCAAATACAAACTAGTTCCTGCCATGATCAATTTAATCACCATTCCAAATTAATAATATCACAAATTAGTACAGCCATGTTGTTTTAGGGTAGAAATCAGACTTTCAGGACTTGAGGAACCACTTCATTTTCTAGAGAAGTTGCATGACTTGGTCGTGCAGTCAGGGCAAAAACCCTGGGCCTTCTGCTCCCACGTCCAAGCTTATTCCATCCAGTACATACTGCCTTGCATTCGTAAAACTCTTTATAATTGTCTGCTGTGTATTCCCATATCAATTATTGGTTCTGTCAGTCAAAAAATGCTTGTTGAGGGCTCCTAACTGCGTACCAGGCTCCCTGCTGCTGTTGTTCAGTCACTCAGTCGTGTCCAGCTCTTTGCAACCCCATGGACTGCAGCACGCCAGGCTTCCCTGTCCTTCACCATGTCCCAGAGTTTGCTCAAACTCATGTCCATTGAGTCAATGATGCCATCCCACCATCTCGTCCTCCCTGCTAGGTGCTACAGATATAGCAGGTCCTTGGAGGCCACTGTCTGTTCCATCCAAGCTTCAGACTGACTCAGAGTACTTGGAAGGGAAGAAATTATCCTCATTAGACAGATTAGAAAACTGAGGTTTAGAATGATAATGGGACCCTTTCAAGTAGTTGTTGTGAATTATTAAAGACCTAGAATCTGAGTTTAGTCTGGCACAATTTCTGTCAGCCTCTCTGCACATAATTAATGGCATTTTGCTTACATACCACCCTTCCCACCCAGGACCAAATTTGAACCTTGCTGGTACAGATGGATATTGTGCCATCCCCAACATATTGGAAGCACAAGGGGTTACTGGAGAGTAGGGGCTCCACCAAACAGGACCAGCTGTCTGTCCCTTTAAACCAAATCTATGCACTGGTACTCCATGTACCAGCCCATGAAGACAAAGGTCAGGAAGTGCTCCAGGCATTGACTTACAGTGCCCCCTCTAACCCCTTGTTCCTGAAGTCCTTGAACACCAATTCTGCCCACACCCACCTCTTGAATCCATGACTTCAATCTTTCTCTGTCTCTGTAGGCTTCTTGTTCACATTCTGAGGGGATCTTCCTTACCCAGGGATCAAACCCTGGTCTCCTGCATTGCAGGCAGATTCTTTACTGTCTGAGCCAAGAGGGAAGTCTCAAACAAATCATCAGTTCAGTGTGTCATTAGAGCATGCTTAGTTGCTCATTCATGTCCAACTTTTTGTGACCCTTTGGACTGTATCCTGCCAGGCTCCTCTGTCCATGGGATTTTTCAGGCAGGAATATTAGAGTAGGTTGCGATTTCCTCCTCCGGGGTATCCTCCTGACCCAGGGATCTAACCCGCATCTCCTGTGTCTCCTGCATTGCAGGCAGATTCCTTAACCACTTGGCCATTGTAAAGCCCATGCTCTCCCTAGCCTCTCGATATAAACTGTCTTCTAAAGATTGTAGTTATTTTAAAATGTGGTGAACCATAGAGCAGAAATAGAGACATAGACACAGAAAACAAATGTATGGGTATCAAGGGGAAATGGGTGGGGTGGGAAGAATTGGGAGGTTGGGATTGATTTACATAAACTATTGATACTGTGTATAAAACAGAAAACCAATGAGAACATACTGCCTGGCACAGGGAACTCGACTCAATGCACTGTGGGGACCTAAATGGGAAGGAAATCCAAAAAGAAGGGATATATGTTTATGGATAGCTGCTTCACTTTGTTGTACAGCAGAAACTAACACAGCATTATAAAGCAACTGTACTCCAATAAAAATTAATTTAAAAATACAGAGAACCATATCCTTGGTGCAACATTACCACTGGGTAATGGACATGGTATTATTTGTTCTCAGGTCCTAAATATCTAAATTCCTTGGACCATTCTCAACCTCAGCCCCAAAAAACATCTCCAGGAATAAATCATCTCCAACTGTCCTACAGACTTCAGAACTTGTAACTGGTTTATATACTCCTTCAGAACAGAGGATGAGTCTTAATTCTTGGTGTCCTACACAACCCTTGCATAAACCAGACGCTGAGCCAAGGTGTGCTACCTGAAAGATTGACAGGCCCTCCTGGAGCAGTCTGAAATATTCTTTCCCTCCTGGTGATCTCTAACTTTTGCTCTGTTCCCTGTGTCACTGGGACTGAGAAAACACAGGTATCATGAGCCCCAAGCTTTCCAAGATTGCTTCCCCATGACGTTAGGGACCAGCCAAAGGAGAGACAAAAGAGATGCTGAGTCACAGAAATGCAACCCAGGCAACCAGCCTAGAAGGAACATCCCAACATATTTATCAAGCACTTTCTTTACTGCTCCTCTGACTTCTTGTAAATGTATTTTGAGTAAAAGATCACAAGCTTTTCCATTTTTTAAGCTCAGATGCTGAATTCTAAAATCCCAATAGAAATTTGAGCTTGGTCTTGAACCTGCAGACTCTTGCCCTCTCCCTCGCTCCTTTCTCAGTTGCAGTATCTGATAAAAGGAGCCAGCAGGCCCAGGCTGTGCAATTTGAAGTTGAGGAAACTCAGGGGAATATGACTTACTAAGGACACTGGCCTGGGGTGAGGGTATCCTAAAGATTATAGGGATGGGAGGTCCCAGGTCACTGCCCTCTTTCTGCCAGATCTCATAAGTGTCTGTCCTGGAATGATTTGCTAAAATATAATTTTCTGTAACTGGCCCAGAATTGATGCCTTATTAACTTCACTTCAGCCTCTCATAGTGCACAGTCTGACACTTTAAGAACAGGCATGCCTCCTCTAAGAAAAACCTACATACAAAATTTAAGCTGAATATACTACCATAGTCTCCAAGTTTTCTGAAGTAGGAAAGAGAAACAAACTTTTATTGTGTGTTTACAATTTTCCAGCCTTTGTTTTATTGAATCCCTACACCGTGGAATGTTAACCATTGACCCTGTATAGTTGGTAGTATTGTTATTTCACCAAGACACGAGAGGAGGGCTTTCTATGGCTTAGCCTCCCCCCACATTTCTTTCTGCCACCCCAGGTGGCCCCCAAGGGCACTCAGGAGAACCCAGTTTGTAGAGCATAAGTAGCCACAGGTCCCAGACAAGCCCCACCTGCATTCCCTGGTGTCCTCATCTGTAACTGATGGGTCCGTTCAGATGAGCTACAAGTCTTTTTCTGGCTTTAAAGATTCAGCTTTTGCAGGGAAGCTGGGGTGGGAGTAGGGGGTAGAGGAAGGGTGAAGAGCTGTGCAGAGCCTCAGAGCTAGTGTTGTTCTTCACTGCTAACTGGGACACAATCAAAATAGTACCAAAACTTCTCTGGAATGATCCCCTAGGAGTAGGCCAACATATTCAACACAGCACATCCCCATGCATTAGCTTATACATTTGACCACAGCCACTTCCCCATCACAACAGAAGAGCTGAGCAGTTGTGACAGAGGCCATAACCAGCCACTGAACCAAGACCTGGGTCAGTCTCAAGAAAGCCACCCAAACCCGGGCCTTCTAGAACAGTCGCATCTTAGATTCCCTGGGCCTCTGTGTTTTCTACTTTCCAATAAGAAAAAAATAGCAGCTTCCTCCGGGAGCCCCTGGCACCCCAGCCACCCAACTCTGGTGGCTAAGTTCTCTGCAGATACAGAAGCTACATAATGAAGGGAAGGAAGAGGTGGAGAATTTTGATTACTCTTTGCATAATTTCTTCCCCCAGTTGCTATTCAGCTCTCTATCTCTTGGTAAGATTGTAAATGTTTCAGAAAATAGTTTATACTAAATATACTCCTTCCTAAATCTCATAAACATTTATTCCTTCCTACATAAACCCTAACCACTTACCTCCATGGTAAGTCCCTATTAGCCACCCACACATTTGTGGAGGGGAAAAATATGTTCTGTCATACACATAAACACACACACACACCCTCCTCCCACATCCTCATATTGCCCTCCACACACAGACACACACATACACACATACACACACACACCTCCAACTCAACCCCTCCTCTATGGCTATTCTTACATAACAAGGGGACTATTCTACACAAGTGGTCAGACTCAGTAGAGTATGGCTCTTACAAATCATTAGACCCCCAGGGAAAAAGTGAAAGTGTTAGTTGCTCAGTTGAGTCCAACTCTTTGCAACCCCTTGGACTGTAGCCCACCAGGCTCCTCTGTCCATGGGATTCTCCAGGCAAAAATACTGTAGTGGATAACCATGCCCTTCTCCAGGGGGTCTTCCTGACCCAGGGAAGATCTCTTGCATTTCAGCCATATTCTTTACCATCTGAGCCACCAGGGAAGACCCAGGTCCCCAGAATAAGCCAGCAACTAATTCTCCAGAGGCCACCATTGCACCTGAGTGACTGCTAAGTTACCGTGTACTCAAGGCCAGGCTCCTATGTCTACAGCTGCTAGGCAGTGGCGTGACTGGCTTGGGGTTCCTCATCCCTTCAAGGGATGTCCTGCTGCTTAGCTTCCTGTGGCAACTCTGTGGCCCACAGAAGTTGTGAGAGGCAGCTCAGCACCGCTTGGACTCAGGACCAGACTGCCTGGGTTCAAAGCCTTGGCTGTGCCATTTTCCAACTCTGGGACCTTAAAATGAGTTATTGAAGCTTACCATGCCTCAGTTTCCTCGTCTGTAAAAGGAGTGTAATAATGATGGTAATAATACCCACTCAAGGAGTTGTCATGAGGATTAAATAAGATGATAATGGTGAAGTGCTTACAATGGTAGTGGGCACTTAGTAAGTGCTACTGTGGGCTTGTTAAATGAAATGAGACAAGTCCCCTCTCCCCTGATCTCCTTTTCACCCTGAGGATTACTGCACAATTGGAAGGGGGATTACAGGATTTGTTCTGCCATCTTCTTAGAGGCTGCAACTGTCTCATCCAGGCAAACAAATCTCTTACTGGGCAGCTGGCAGAAAAAAAGAACAGAAAGGTTCTTACCTCATCACATGGGAGACGCTAGAGCTAGGCAAGTGGGCACCTTGGTGGGGCCACTGCAACCCAGCTAGTCCCCACCCTGCGGCCAGTTTGCCCAGTGTCTCGTTCACTGATGGGAGGATGGTCTGATATCTGGTAAGCACAGCCCAGACACAAATCCCAGGTGTTATTTCCCAAGGGTGACATTGCTGCCCTAGAGATTCTCAGAAATCAAGGGAGCCCTCTGCGGTTCCGCTTGCTAATACATAAGAGGGCAGAGGTTATACACTAAATAATTTAATATGTGTGGTGCAACTTGCCTCATTGAGGCAGAAGGAGTGAGAGACTGTAGGCTACATCTGCTTCAGACTTCAGGTCTCCCCAGCACCTGCAGGGATGTCCTTCTCCCTCCCACCTCCCCCCTCACCTCTGCAAGTTCTCAGGCAGACCTTCCTACAGATGGGGCCCTTACCTCTGCTCAATGTTTCTGCCTCTTAGCTGGCAAATACAAACACAATGGAAAACCTCAGTACAACTAAACCAAATAATTGTTCTCCTCCCTCAGGAATGGGGAGGAAAAGGAGCATCAGGGCAGACGTTTCAACAGCCTAATCCTTCCCCTTCCCCCAATGGTTATATCAGCCTACTCTTGCATGGCCCAGCCATTGTGTTTCCTTTTATCTGAAACCTAATTACACTAAATACCAGAGCCCCCACAATTATGAAAATTTAAACCAGCAACGTATGTGGGTCTTTACGAATTTAATTTTATTTCCCCAGATTCCTAATTCATTATTCTACAGTAATTCTTGATTTTTAAATTAATTTGCATGTTAGTACTTGGGCAGAATAGAGGGGACAAAAATATTAACTTTTATTAAACACCAAACATATAGACAACACTCTATATCTGCTTTTTCAAGCATTTGCACGTTTAATACTCACAACATGGTCTGAGATGGGATTTTAAACTACAATTTAGAGATGAGGCTCAGAGAGGTTCAATATCTTGCCTAAGGTCGCACAGCTAGTAAGTAAAAACCTGGGAACCAAACTCAGTTCTCTCTCTATATATAGATAGATAGAGAGATAGATAAAGATAGATATCTTTCATGCTCTTTCCACTGCATCAGATAGAGGGAATGCTATTAGAAGTTTGACTCAGGGGCTTTTCTAGAAGGGCTGTCCTCCTCAACCCCATATAACCTTAGCCTGCTACTGCCTTCCTTGAGGCCTCAGTTTACCCATCTATATTAGGAGAGGACTAAGGCACTCTTTGAGGCCTCAGGATATTACTATCCCAAGATTCCAGACAGCAGCTCCCAGAGAATTTTGGACTAGACCTTCTTTCCTCAGACTGTCTCTTCCTACACCTGTCCACCTTCAATCCTTTTATTCACCCCAACCATCTCAGAGGGTCTCCTTGGCAGTTAAGAAGCCATAACCTCACAGACCTCGAGGGTCCCAAGAATCTCATGGATAGGCATGTTCTTCAGACAACTGAACTCAGAAGGAAAAGGAAAAAGCGCCTCTCAGCTGAGAATGGGACCAAGATGGGAGTCAGGAAGGCTTTTCACAGCGCCCAACTGTACACTGAAGATCAGAGGTCCACTTCACAGCCTTGGCCACCACACTCGCTGGGTCACATCACAAGACTGGCCCCAGTAACTTCAACATTGTCTCCCCCAGAACGTGTGGCCAGGGTCCCTCACCCATCGGATCCAAGCAGCAACCTCCTTCTGCATGCAATGGTGCACACACCATGCCGTATTACAATGTGTCTGCGCAATGACAAGCTTGCCCAGTACAAATAGTACAGACTCTATCTCATGAACGTCTGTGTTACGAGCACCTAACTTCATGCTTGGCCCATAAAAACTGCCCAACGCATCCCGAATAAATAAGCAAACCCCCTGGCTTAATGTCTCCAGGACAGGGACCCCATCCGCTTCCAGTGTCCCACCACACTTTATGGAGGGGCATGCCCAGTGGAATAGGCAAGCTTTGCTCCCAACCCTTCAGATGAATTGCCTATCTGTCCTCACAGGAGGTGGGGAGGGCAGGGACTTTTCAGTCCTCAAGACCTAACAAGAATTTCTGCTTTGTCGTGCCTGCCAGTGTCTGCTCTCCCCTTTGGCTCCTAAGAACCCAAACCTCCTGCCACCAGCTGACAAGTCAGAGGCAGTTGGTCAGCTGTTGGGCCCATTTACCCAAAGCTGGGCTACTGTGCTGCTTCTGTCACTGAGTCAAAGGAGCCTTGGGACCAAAGTGCCTGGGTGTGAGGGCGGCTCCTGGGAAGTGCCACCTGGCTGCCCTGCCTGGCTTGGCAACCTGGAGCTCCAGCTGCCTGTTCTCTGCTATGAGAGCCCAGATCCCCCTCCCACCACGCCCAGATCTCTAGACCCTCAGAGTGGAGGTGGTGGCAGTGACCCTGGAAGTGGAATTGGGGACAGCAGCAGGGGAGGGGACAAGAGGCTATTAGCAAATCAAAAGGGGAGAAAACAGAGGAAGGAAAACACAGTAGCAAATTAAAGCACTACGTTTTCTTTTTAAAAAATGCAATTCTAGGGAAATCTGCTTTTAAATGAAACAATCAGTCTGTTGTTATGAAGTATCTCAGGTACCCTTAATATTGACAAAACCTTTTCCGTCATTTTTTTTTTTTCTCACGGCAAGCTGGGTATTAGGTTCATCCCAGTAATTTCCTCTTCCCTCTTCCATTCTTCACACCCCCACAAACCCACTGAGTTAGAACAATGCTCTCTGTCTACCTTTGTCTCAGACATACTCCCAAGCATGTTGGTTCAGGCTCTCCTTAGAATATCCCCATACCCTCCCATCTGTTCACTCATTCGAATGTGCAAACAGATTCTCACCTACGGACCGTTCTCTCCCACTCTCCCTCCCTCCCTCTCCCCATCCGTGCCCCTCACTCCTGCCCGCGCGCTCACACACACACTCACACGGAAACACACTATAGACGCCGATAAACACACATGCCCTCCTTCCCAATTCAATCCTAATCCAGTTATCCGGATCTCCCCATCTCCGCTCGATCTCTCCAGACGGTCCCGGCGTTGAAGCCGTGTGAAACACTCACCTCCAAAGCCTGTGGGAAACTTCATGAAGTGAGAATAATTTCCATACATGTTGACTCTTCAGTTCATAGTCCTCCCGGGCGCGTCTGCTCAGTGGCTCGGCCTCTCCCTGCTCCCAGGCGCAGCCGGGCTCCCTTCAACTTGGGCTAACAAGAGTGGTCATCGCTTCCTAGCAGCCCGGGCAGCTCGGGCTGGGCCAGCCCTCTGGGATTAGTCAGGAATCTGCCTCTCGATCTGAGCGTCCACATCGTGCGTCGAGCCGGCGGTGGCGGCAGCAGCTGGTGCCTGTCAGTAATCACGCATAATGCCGCCGCCGCCGCTGCCACACTGCCACCGCCGCGCTGCCGCGGGAGGCAGATCCTGTTGCTAGTTTGATTAAGTCGGGGCAGGGCTGCTGCGTGCGACTCTTACAGCTCCCGGCTGGTCCCCAGAGGTCCCCACCGGTGGCACGATCTGTTATCTAGGAAGCCAATCGATGTGTGACTGACCCAGAGTAGGTCAGGACAGAGGAGGGGGAAGTGGGGAGGGACTCTTTAGATGTCTTTTCTTTGACTTGCACCCCCCCCCCAAATCAATGGGGTTTTATTAAAATGGGTTTCTTCCCTATGGCTTCTAGCTATCCAATGCACTTGGTGTTTGACCTGGGAAAGGAGGTGGGGATGGGGCGAAGAGGGAACAGACCCCTTCATAAACCCAAGATTGGCCAAGAGTGAGAGGTCTTCCCCAACTTGGGAAAAACTAATCCAGATTGGCCCTTAGACTTGGAGTAAGCACCCCCTGCTCTGGTAGCTGGAAGCATTAGTCTGTGCTCAAATGGTCGAAGCTTGAGAAGGGCAGTTAGGAGCCAGAGCTCACTCACACAGAACACAGTACAGGTAGGGAAGACAGGCAGGTGGTGCTCTGGTATGTCACTGAAGGGAAGCATTCACCTTATATACCACTGTCATCAGGCTGCCTGTTCAAAAAGTGCCATTGAGTCCTCGCTGACACAGAGCTTCTTTGGTGGAACCGACCCACAGATCATAGAGTCTATGCATCCCTTTGATGTTTGGATCTGCTATATGGTTTTCCTGACAAGCCACTGCTCCACCTATATTTGAACACCTCCAGTAATGGGAAGCTCACTATCATTTCATTCCATTCCATTTCTGAACAGCTCACGAGAAAGTTTTCACTGAGCTAAAATCTGTCTCCTTCAGGATGGGGAACACAGGTATACCTGTGGCAGATTCATTTCGATATTTGGCAAAACTAATACAATATTGTAAAGTTTAAAAATAAAATAAAATTAAAAAAAAAAGAAAACGAAGATCATGGCATCTGGTCCCATCACTTCATGGCAAATAGATGGGGAAACAGTGGAAACAGTGGCAGACTTTATTTTTGGGGGCTCCAAAATCACTGCAGATGGTGATTGCAGCCATGAAATTAAAAGATACTTACTCCTTGGAAGGAAAGTTATGACCAACCTAGATAGCATATTCAAAAGCAGAGACATTACTTTGCCAACAAAGGTCCGTCTAGTCAAGGCTATGGTTTTTCCATTGGTCATGTATAGATGTGAGAGTTGAACTGTGAAGAAAGCTGAGGGCTGAAGAATTGATGCTTTTGAACTGTGGTGTTGGAGAAGACTCTTGAGAGTCCCTTGGACTGCAAGGAGATCCAACCAGTCCATTCTAAAGGAGATCAGCCCTAGGTATTCTTTGGAAGGAATGATGCTAAAGCTGAAACTCCAGTACTTTGGCCACCTTGTACAAAGAGTTGACTCATTGGAAAAGACTCTGATGCTGGGAGGGATTGGGGGCAGGAGGAGAAGGGGACGACAGAGGATGAGATGGCTGGATGGCATCACCGACTCGATGGACGTGAGTTTGAGTGAACTCCAGGAGATGGTGATGGACAGGGAGGCCTAGCATGCTGCGATTCATGGGGTTGCAAAGAGTCGGACATGACTGAGCGACTGAACTGAACTGAACTGAAACCATTTATAAATGTCCCCCCCACATATCCCTGAAATTTTGCATTTTTTTCAATCACTTTTTTCACTCAGATGGATAATTTTTATGGTCTATTTTCTGTAATTTTTCTTATGGTATCCAGGATGGCTGAGTCAAATAAAATCTTACTTTATCATGCAGAAGTAGAAAAAAATAAAAAATAAAAAAAAAGAATAAAATCTGTCTCCTCCCCACTGCTTCTGCCCACAGGTTCTAGGCTACTCCCTGGGGCCACACAGGAGAAGCCTGTGGGGTCTTCCACAATAGGATCATCTGCAAATTCAGAGATAAATCTCCCAAGGCCATAATCTACATTCTCTAGGCATTCTTGTCTTTTATTAATTTCACATATCACCAACTGTTCAAGTCTATTCACAATCTATCCTTCTTCTATGAATGTACTTCAATTTACATAGATACCCTTATGGTAGGGAAAGGGGTCAGCCAGACTTGGATGCAATACTCCATATATGGTCCAAATCTTCTCCTCGTGGTGCATGTATTGGGAGGGCAATGGGGGTGCTCTCAGCACACCCACCAGAGGTCAGGGTCATAATCTGAGCTCTGAGGGTTTTCTTCAGATGCAGCACTGCACATAGACAGCCACAGAGGCAGTCAAATCAGAGTCCCATGGTGGGGAAATAAAAAGCAAGGTTCACATGGTAGGAGAGCCCAGAACAAAAGCTAAGAATAAAAGGCTAGAGGCAGGAACAGAATCGTGATGGCAAGAGGGGAGGAGGCCAAGAGGGAGGGTCAGAGCAAAAGCAGGTCAGAAAGGAGGAAGAAAGATCAGGCCAGCACTGTGAAGAGTCTTGTTGCCCAGAGCTCCCCTAACAGGCCTCTGGTCTCAGAACATCAGCTGAGACCCACATGGACGTGACCAGTGAGAAACATACATGGAATATCATTTGCTAAATTGCATTAGCTCTGGGCAGCCTCACATGCTTATTCATGTAGGAATTGATAAATCCCTCCCCCCAAGTTGTATTTTATGCACATCCCCCATTCCATTCTTGGGCAATTGGTTTGAGAATCAATAAGCAGTATCTTCCTATGTTCCTCTGAAATGAAAATGTTTAAATTCGTCATCCCAGAATTTTTGAGATCCTGCTTCCTTTGTCCAGTGTATTTTTTAATCCTCTCCCCATATAATGACTTCTGAAGATCTGATGAACTGCTTTCCATATTTTATACAACTCATGGATAACAATATTGAAAAGGATATAACAAGGACATCTTACAGCCTACCACTAGAAAGTCCAATCATTAGTATCATTGACCCTTTGTTCTGTCACTTGCTAGTTTTATGGCCTGGAGAAGCCATGCCTAAAAAGAAAGTACCAATTCAGGAGCCAGTCTTGCTGGGTATAAATCCCAGGTCCATTGCTTATAACCTCAAGATATTGGCAAGTTACTAAATCTCCCTGAGCCTCCATTACCACATAGGTTTGTTGTGAGGGTTAAACCAGCCATGTATGCGTGCTCAGTCACCCAGTCATGTCTGACTCTTTGCAACCCTATGGACTGTAGCCCTCCAGGCTCCTCTGTCCATGGGATTCTCCAGTCAAGAATACTGGAGTGAGTTGCCATTTCCTCCTCCAGGGGATCTTCCAGACCCAGGAATCGAACCCATGTCTCCTGCTTTGCAGGTGGATTCTTTACCACTGAGCCATCTGTCAAGCCAATACGTATTAAACACTTAGAATATGCCAGAAACATAGTAAATGTGCAAGCTATGTGTGTAAACTATTTTGATGATGATAATGATAATGATGATTATGATGATGCTATAGCTCAAAGCAAGTCGATTAACCCCTTGTTTCCCTTTTCTCATCTGTAAAATAATGGAGCAGGGTTAGATATGTTTTAAAATTTCCTTCAACTTTAAAATTCAATACAAACTATAATATATACACACCACTATATTTAAAATAGATAACCAACAAGGATCTATCGTATAACACAGGGAACTACACTCAATACCTTTTAATAAAACATAGTAGAGAATAATCTGAAAATAATATGTGTGTGTGTGTGTGTGTGTGTGTGTGTGTATAACTGACTTACTTTATGGTACATCTGAACCTAATACAACATTGTATGGAGAAGGCAATGGCACCCCACTCCAATACTCTTGCCTGGAAAATCCCATGGATGGAGGAGCCTGTTGGGCTGCAGTCCATGGGGTTGCTGAGTCGGACACGACTGAGTGACTTCACTTTCAATTTTCACTTTTCACTTTCCTGCATTGGAGAAGGAAATGGCAACCCACTCCAGGGTTCTTGCCTGGAGAATCCCAGGGATGGGGGAGCCTGGTGGGCTGCCATCTATGGGGTACCACAAGAGTCAGACACAACTGAAGTGACTTAGCGGCAGCAGCAACAATATTGTAATTCAACTATACTTCAATAAAAAAATAATAAATCTAATAAAATTTGTAAAATAAAGTAGAAAAATCCAATGCAAATTAATTCACTACCCATCCATTATTGTCCATTTTCTCCCGAGAGGTATCTGAAGGAAGCATCTCGCTGAAGTACCAACAACATTTTCTATGGTACTCCTGTCAGAGAAGAAAATGAGTTGCTCCAACATAATCGGCTTTTTGGTGAACAGGTGCTGGCAAGGGTTCTTCCAAGTCCTATAAAGCCATCCTTTAGCAAGCTCGCTGTAGAGCCTTGTCCAAGGTCAGTGTCAAGATGATCTGTTGGCAGTTTGTGGTGGACTCCGCTTTCTTCCCCTTGTGCTAAATTAGGTGAACTGTCTATTTCCTTTCCTCCCAGAATGAAGACCAGATTCCTTAGTCTGGCATGGAAAGGCCTACCATGCCATCTCATCCTACCTTTTGAGCCTTACAGAGGGAAAGTGTGCTGGTTCAGTTATGTGAGGCCCCCACTGTCCAGCTGTGTGGTCTTCGGCAAGCTCATTTATTCTCTGGGAAAACACCCACACTGCCAACCTCACTGAGGTTTCTGGGTTTGGTTTTGTTCTATGGATCAAATGTGATGAGAGCTGTGCATGCATTTTGGTTTAGTTTGGGGTTTTGTCTGTTTGTTTTATACTAAGAAGTTCTATGCAAACAAGGGTGTCATATTTTCTTGCTTTTCTTTCTTCCCTTTCTCTGATGGTCCCTTCTGCTCTGGCTAACTTGCTTACTCACTGTGGGAGCCCAATATGCTCATTCCAACTTGTAGTTCATTGTTCATACCCAGTTACCCTCTCCCAACAAAATTTTTCCACATAAACACTAAAACACACAATAGGTGCTCAATAACTATTTTTGCATTAAAAAATGCTTGACATGATCAGATCAGATCAGATCAGTCGCTCAGTCGTGTCCAACTCTTTGCGACCCCATGAATCGCAGCACGCCAGGCCTCCCTGTCCATCACCAACTCCTGGAGTTCACTCAGACTCACGTCCATCAAGTCAGTGATGCCATCCAGCCATCTCATCCTCTGTCGTCCCCTTCTCCACCTGCCCCCAATCCCTCCCAGCATCAGAGTCTTTTCCAATGAGTCAACTCTTTGTACAAGGTGGCCAAAGTACTGGAGTTTCAGCTTTAGCATCATTCCTTCCAAAGAAATCCCAGGGCTAATCTCCTTCACAATGGACTGGTTGGATCTCCTTGCAGTCCAAGGGACTCTCAAGAGTCTTCTCCAACACCACAGTTCAAAAGCATCAATTCTTCAGCGCTCAGCCTTCTTCACAGTCCAACTCTCACATCCATACATGACCACAAGAAAAACCATAGCCTTGACTAGACGAACCTTTGTTGGCAAAGTAATGTCTCTGCTTTTGAATATGCTCTCTAGGTTGGTCATAACTTTCCTTCCAAGGAGTAAGCGTCTTTTAATTTCATGGCTGCAGTCACATGATTAGACCCCAAATATCCCAGCCTGCTGTCCTTATGGGTTACCCTCCATCTGGTTTAACATTCCATAACAAGCCATAACGTACTAAGCCTAAAGCACAAAAAATATGAATGTAGCTTTTCTTTCTAATCCACATTTTTTGCTTGGCACCACTGTGCCTTGTTTAAGATCGTTATTGATATAACAACTTTATCCTGAGCTAAGCCCTTCTCAGATAACCCTGTGTCTCACTCACTCCAGTGTCTCCAGCTGGTCCTGAATTTTCACTAGGATGTCAAACTAAAAACCAAACACTCAGTGTCCATACTGGGAATCACCAAATCCATTCATGAGAATTCTGAGCTTACTTCTTGTTAAGGCTAATAATTTTTTCTCCTTAAACAATATGTTCTGCTTTTATGAAAGCCATTTGTGCCTTTGGATAAATGAAAAGGGCATGTGTTTTCACTAGTATGTTCAACACAGACTCAATTTAACATCTTATATTCACTCTGGTAATGAAAGGATATAGATTTAACATTGGTCTTTCTTTTTTTTTTGCTTTTGAGTAAATGGTGATAGAAATAATAATTTGCAGTGAACACAAATGAAAAGCCAAAGTTACTTATTTGCCAATTGCCAGCATTAAATATAAGATTTAGACACAAATATCTCCACACTGAGGTTATGGATTAATATTTTTATATTTGTGTAGTACTTTACCTACATGACTGTATATTGTTTCAGTTATTTTCCTCAATACTGAAGATAAATAGGGCAGGTGGTATTATCCCAGTTCTATAAATGAGGAATTTGAGACTAAGGCTGTGACAGCAGAGAAGGAAAAATAGCTACTCTAACAAATTGGATTTTGGATATGGTCTCACAGTTAGGTAGTGACAGAAATGAGTGTAAATACTGGGCCCCAACTCTCACTCATAGCCAATGTATCTTGCAGCAGACCATAATCTTTCTCTTATTAATGATATGTTTCTATTTTATGTGTCTTTCTGTGTGTGTAAGGGGATTTCCATATATATTGTTTTTTTCTCTTTGCTGTCCCTCATTCATTTGCTTATCATTTAGCCAACACTTATCGAGACCTTTTTGCCTGTCACTCACTGGGGATATACTAAGGGACAAGATAGATAAAGTCCCTGACCTCATGGAGCTTATGCCAGCTGATGGGAGAGGTGGATGCCAAACAAATGGTCACAGACATAAATATATCATTATAATCTGTGATAAGTACAAGGAAGGAAAATAATTGGATGAGATGAGAGACTATAGCAGAGGAATCTAATTTCAGTTGAAAGGTCAGGGCAGACTTCTTTGAGAAAATGACAGTTATACTCAGACCTGAAGGATGAGTAGGATTCAGCCAAGGTGAAAAAAAAAAAAAACAGTGGGTGGGGAGGGTGTACCAGACAGACTCTAAGAGCCTAAGAGACTCTAAGAGCCCTGACAAGGGAGTGAGCTTGGTGCATTCGAGAAGCTAAGAAATGAGAACGTTCAGGTCTCACCTTTAGATGACCTAGCCGTCAAGATTTCCATCATCCCATTGTCCTACCACAATCCGATGTTGGACACGCCATGTCAGCTGTGTACTACTGACAGCCTCCCTTCTTTTCTCTCCTCCACATGCTGGTCAAATTCAGATGACTTGCCGTTTCCCCAAGGCACCACCCCAGTAATCCATCTTTGTTCTGCTTCTCTGCACAGAACAGCCTTCCCCTCTTTCTGTTCTCCATCCAAATACCACCCATTCCCCCAGGCCATTTTCATGGCGCCTTTTGGGTGCTCTTTGGTTGAACCTCTCTCTGTCCTAGACTCCTGTAGTCTATGGTTGGGTTGGGACCACTCTTGTGTCACCAGACATTGTTATTAACTCCTCATGTTATTTTAATCATGAATGCAGCTGAAAACCTGTCCTACTAGAAGCAAAGCTTAAATAACTGTCAACTTGGTCTGAGTCATTCTTGTAGCCCCATAAGCCTTTACAACAGAGTCTAACACATAATAGAAATCTAGTACATGTGAGACTAGTGAATAATTAAGTTCACTGATTACGCTGAGATCTCCAGGGCATTGGACAAAAGGGGGCCAGTGTTCCTACCCCAACAGTCTTTACAGCCCACATTTCATTTTCATGAGTTCCCTTTTCTGGAATCACAGGCTCTTGTGTGGACAGGCTCCATAATGGCATAGTACAGGACATGAGTCCTGATGACTGAGATTCTTTGAGGAGAGAAAGGTATCTAATTCAGAAAGAATGATGATTAGCTTTAAATTAGAACTGTATCAGTTATCATAAAAAACTGGGCCATAAGGCCTGAAATGTGTCCAATAGTACACACTCTGTTTACAAGATGTCACCCATGGCTCTGCAACCAGCCACGTTATATTGTAGCTAACTGCTCGAATCATTGATAAAACCAGCTGACTGAAGTAAATGTGCCTTAAGGGAGGTATTCCCAAACTTGTCTGTACATTGGACTCACCCAGGAAGCTTGAAAAATTCGAAAATTAGATACTTAGAGAATCTACCTCCAGAGATTATTTAGTTGGTCTGGGGTTATGGTCTGTGCTTTAGAACTATTAAAAGGATGCCAGGAGATTCTAACACGCAGACGAGCTTGGGAACTATTGACTTAAGGAAAGAGAACCGTTCCACGATGAGAGGAAGGACCCATCAGCAGAAAATGAGAAACCACTTCCCAAGATAGTTCCCAGGAACCGATAAGATCCACTTTGCCCATCTGCTAGTACATACAATTGGGGCTTATGAACCCAAGGAGCGCTTGCTTAGCAGGAGATGTGGTGGCTGAGGCCATCTGCTGTGTAGACTTGCATATACTGACTTGAGGTTTGCTGGCACTGTGTTCTCAGCATGACATGCTCACACCCCACCCTGTCTGCTGTCAAAATCTTACTTGTTAAAGGCACTATCTAAAGGCCGTTTTCTCTGTCAATCTTCCTTTGCAAATAGTACTTCCACTGCTTTCCAAAAAAACTTGCTTAAATATTTATTACAGCACTAGTTGAATTTCCTTTCATATCATAACTCGTTAAACTGGAATCTTCTTCCTGAGTGTAGGGAGAACCTCTTATTCATCTTTATATTATCAAAGAATCTAGCATTTTACTTTGTACACAGTAAGGGTTTGATAAATGCTTATTGAATGGATGCTGAGATTATAACCGTGAACATAACAGGCTCTCTCCCTGCTTGCATGGAGCTATGAGCTGAGAGTTTAAGGGTAACTTATAATGGCCCTTAACTCCAAACTAAATAACATTGTCATAAAAATTTCAAGGTAGAAGGCACATTTATGGATATGCCTCCATCTCTTGGTTCCCAGTCAAATGATGATCATAAAACCCTCCCTGTCATAAACAACTCAACCACAGCTGCAAAGCACATGGGAGCTCTCAGGATACAGAACAACTGTGATCCTGCTGAGAGAAGAATAGGGCTGAGACCAGAGGGAAACATCTGGTCCCTAGCAGAGTGAGGCCAGCCATGCAAATATGGGACACTCTAATCCAGACTGGGTCCAGATCCAAGGAGTCCCAGCCAAAGAGGTGGACGTCAGCCTCAGACCTCAGAAAGGCCTGTTTAAGTCCCTTTCAGGGAGGAAAAATACTCACCCAGAGCCCAACCCCAAAGACCAGGCCACTGTCTCTTGGATTCTATTGAACCCATGTGGTTTGAGCTGGCTACCACCTACGCTTATTCAGGTATAGAGCTGGAGGCTGCAACCCTATCACACACAAGCCAAGCAATCTATTTTCAGATCACACTTACTCTCGGGGAAGAGGCTCTAAATATACCGTCCAGTGACTGCTGGAGGCAGACGATCACTGCTAGCAGCTGAGCAGGGCGGGGCAGACAGGGACGTTAGGAAGCTCACCATTAACCTTGGCACAGCCCAAAGGCCCCACCACTTGTAGAGCTATATTTACAGAAGGGCAAGTGCCTGTTATATTTGACTGGGTTTTCATTTAGGAGTGCCTAGGCATAGATTTGGAGAAGGCAATGGCACCCCACTCCAGTACTCCTGCCTGGAAAATCCCATGAGTGGAGGAGCCTGGTAGGCTGCAGTCCATGGGGTCGCTAAGAGTCGGACATGACTGTGTGACTTCACTTTCCCTTTTCACTTTCATGCATTGGAGAAGGAAATGGCAACTCACTCCAGTATTCTTGCCTGGAGAATCCCAAGGACGGGGGAGCCTGGTGGGCTGCCATCTATGGGGTCACACAGAGTCGGACACAACTGAAGCGACTTAGCAGCAGAAGTAGGCATAGGTTTGGTATGGCAGTAAAAATCTCTATTTTGCCCTCTCCAAGATCCACTGAACAAAACGTATAAGATGCAGCAAAGGAGGGTTTAGGTGAAACTGACCCTGTTCTGTTCAGGCATTCATATCATAGGAGGGTCTTACAATTATATAGACAGTAGTAATGAAATTTCCCATGGGTATAACACCTCATACTCTATAATGTGTTTTTATAGCTTATTTAAAAACAAGCACAAAATATTATTAAAAGCAAAATCCAAGGGAACTGCAGTCAGAAAGAATGTTGGATATTAAAACATGAGAATGCATCTTGCTGTAATGATTTTCTCCAGAGTGGGGAAGGTCTTCTGAGTTAGTGGTCAGCTGAGAAGTAGTCCTCTTCCTGCCAAAAGCCAAATACACTGTAACCACCTTTATTTCCAGGCAGCTGTTCCCAAAAAGCCAGAAAGAATTTAGTTTCAGAAGGAATTGTATGAGAACTGCATTAACCCCCAGCATTCAGGTAACTCTGTTCAGTAGCAAAAATGAATAGAAACAGCTAAAGACAGAAAGATGTTTGACTGGGGTTGGGAGTAGGGAGGGTCCTGGGTTGTGGCACAAGGAAGGTCTTAAAGTCAGAGTGTTTAGCAATATCAGACGGAATTTGAGTAATTGCTGTATTTAGTGTATCATGTTAGCCTTACGGGCTTCCCTGGTGGCTCAGATGGTAAAAAATCTGCCTGCAGTGTGAAAGACCTGGGTTCGATCCCTGAGTTGGGAAGATCCCCTGGAGGACAGCATGGCAACCTACTCCAGTATTCTTGTCTGGAGAATCCCCATGAACAGAAGAGCCTGGCAAGCTACAGTTCATGGGGTCGCAAAGAGTCAGACATGACTGAGCAACTCAGTACACACACACATTAGCCTTATAAGAGACTGTTGTGCCAGTTTCGCTAGTATCAACCATGGAACTCCCAGGAGAGAAGAAGCTGTTGCAGGGTTGCTCAGAGGGTCCAGGCACATCTGCATCGGATTCATATGGGGTGGCAGGAAGGCAGTCTGTTGAATACAGAGACTTCTGAGCCCTGCTTGGGCTCTCTGAATTAGAATCTTTGGGACCTGGACATGTGTCTCTCTTTTAAAAAAAAAATACTATGTATTTTTTAATTCTCTTTTTGTATTTATTTATTTATAGGAAAAGGAGTACATCAAGTCTGTATATTGTCACCCTGCTTAATTAACTTATATGCAGAGTACATCATGAGAAACACTGGGCTGGAAGAAGCACAAGCTGGAATCAAGATTGCCAGGAGAAATATCAATAACCTCAGATATGCAGATGACACCACCCTTATGGCAGAAAGTGAAGAAGAACTAAAGAGCCTCTTGATGAAAGTGAAAGAAGAGAGTGAAAAAGTTGGCTTAAAACTCAACATTCAGAAAACTAAGATCATGGCATCTGGTCCCATCACTTCATGGGAAATAGATGGGAAAACAGTGGAAACAGTGTCAGACTTTATTTTTCTGGGCTCGAAAATCACTGCAGATGGTGATTACAGCCATGAAATTAAAAGATGCTTACTCCTTGGAAGGAAAGTTATGACCAACCTAGACAGCATATTAGAAAGCAGAGACATTACTTTGCCAACAAAGGTCCGTCTAGTCAAGGCTATGGTTTCTCCAGTGGTCATGTATGAATGTGAGAGTTGGACTATAAAGAAAGCTGAGTGCCAAAGAATTGATGCTTTGGAACTGTGGTGTTGGAGAAGACTCTTGAGAGTCCCTTGGACTGCAAGGAGATCCAACCAGTCCATCCTAAAGGAGATCAGTCCTGGGTGTTCATTGGAAGGACT
Organism: Bos indicus x Bos taurus; assembly: GCF_003369695.1. Lineage (NCBI taxonomy): Eukaryota > Metazoa > Chordata > Mammalia > Artiodactyla > Bovidae > Bos > Bos indicus x Bos taurus. The sequence continues at coordinate 3,505,996 of NC_040078.1, read as the reverse complement.
GATGTTGAAGCTGAAATTCCAATACTTTAACCACCTGATGCAAAGAGCTGACTCATTTGAAAAGACCCTGATGCTGGGAAAGATTGAGGGCAGGAGGAAAAGGGGACGACAGAGGATGAGATGGCTGGATGGCATCACCAACTCAATGGACATGGGTTTGGGTGGACTCCAGGAGTTGGTGATGGACAGGGAGGCCTGGCGTGCTGCGGTTCATGGGGTCGCAAAGAGTCAGACATGACTGAGCAACTGAACTGAACTGACTTATTTATTTATCTATGTATTTATTTATTCTCTTTTTGGCCATGCAGCATGCAGGATCCTAGTTTCCTGACCAGGGATCAAACCCATGCCTCCTGCAGTGGAAGCACAGAGTCTTATCTGTTGGACTGCTAGGGAAGACCTGGACACGTGTCTCTTTAACAAGATTCACAAGTGAGTCCTATGAGCAGTGAAATTTGAGAATCACAGCCTTACAGAATGGTGTTGAAGAAGGGCGAATCTGGACTGGGTGTGTGTGCCACCTTTTAGCATTAGAGATTATTCATGCACCCCTCCTGGTTACTTCATAGGCCAGCATGATTGCCTTTTCACAACCTAACTGATTTCCTAAAGACACAGTCTTTAAATACTGGAATCAAACTCGAGAACCAATTCTTTTGATTCTAAATTCTGTGCATGTTCCCCCTATGCTTCACTTCACCTTTGGATGCAACTCTTGAACTGTCCCAACTTCTGTCCCTGGCAAGCAGGAAGTCCAGCCTCTGGTCAGAGAAAGGTTCTGAAAAATAGGTTGCGTGTGGGAGTGAGGTGGTGCTGGCCTGCAGCTACAGGTCTTAGAAAAACTTGGTTGGGAGAAATAAGCCCAAGAGACAAGAAATATTTTGAAGCATTTATTATACAGAGAGCAGTCCCCAAAGATCTCCAGTTAAAGAGACTTAGAGAACTGAAGGGTTGGCAGGGACTGGGGACAGATAGAGAAGCAGTTTGCTGATGCAATGGCATGCAAAGTGGAAGGCTATGCTGGCTGCCTATGACTTCGTCCATGAGCAGCTGTTAAGGATGCAACGCTATTTCTGAAATCACCCAAACATCAATGACTCCCAAGGTGGAATTTCAGCACCATCAGCAGCCTGGGGCACAGATATTTAGGGACTGGAGCCTTTCTGATGCCAAGTCAAGACCTATGTGTGAGCTGCTATCGTCCCTTCCCCCTTTGGCCTGGAGTGATGCACTGGGTCTATCTAGCCCTTTGCTGGCCTCTGCCAGCCAAGACTGGACGGACTGTGAAATCAGAGACAGAGAAGGCAGCTGCAGCAGAGAGGACTTCCCCTTGACATCCTGGCAGGTAAAAATAACTCCCAAGGACTTCGAGCCAGAAAAAGCAAAATCAAAAAAGGAGGAAACTCAATAAATCCAACAAGTAGTTCTTGAACATCCATTATTTCCCCAGCTGTTTGAAGGCCAGTGATATACCCTCTCAGTACTTCAGGGAGGGATCTGTCATGCCTGGCAATTAAGAAAAGCAATCATGATGAGTGCTAAAAATGAATCACCCTTTTCCCATTGGAGGGTAGGCAGAGGACTGCTTTAAAACTTCCATTTATTGATCAGTTTGCCAGGGTAGACCAGGAAGACACTGTGAGTGAGGTGGAGAGGAAGCTCCCACCCCCCCCCCCGCAACCCCCGTCCATCCATCCTGTGCTCTCCTGGCAGATTAATCATCCTAATGCACAGTGCCAAGGTGACTCCTCAGACCAAACACTCTAAACAGCTCCACGTTGCCCACAAAGGTATCTACACTGAGTCCGATCCCACCTCCCCAGCACCTCCAGCCTCCTCTTGCCTGAGCACATGCCAGACTCTGGAAATACACACAGCGAACTCTTTCCTCAAACACACCTTGCATGCTCCTTTGCCCCCAGACTTTTGCTGAGGCTGCTTCACTCTCTGGGATAACATCGTCTCTACTGCCTATCCCCTTTAGCTGAATCCTAGCTTATCCTAAATGCTGCCTCTTGCTGATCCTCCCCAGCTCGTGGTCTCTCCCCCTCTTCTCTGTGGCTCTCTGTAGCTCTTTCTCTCTCTCCCTGCCCTTGAAACGTCCACCTCCCCCCACCACCTCCCAGCCTTTTGGATTTCTCGGTTCTGATCCATAACCAGCTCAGTCATGTGACCTCTGAATCTTCTCGGTGTGAGGCATTCCTACCAACTGATATCATGGAACTTGCTGCTACTAAAAACCCATCCCTCCTGCCCTTTGCTTTCACCTTTTTAGTTCACGCTGTCTCCTGAGCCTCCACCACGGACTCAGCCTAATTTTGATGAGACCAGGATCTCACTTTTCTTTCAGGGCAGAGATGGGGCAGGGGCAAGACATAACATCCCACCTCTTTGGGTCGAATTCTTTTCCTGAGGAAGTTTCCCATGTGGCAACCCCCAGTTCTTCCACCCAGCCAAGTCAGAGCCTCATTTCTATGCTCTTATTGTGCACCCAGTCTTCCTCTCCAGCACATATCACGATTATCATTAAATAATTGCATAAATGTTTGTTTAACACCTGCTCTCTTCACAGACAGAAGCTCCAAGAAGGCAAGGCCCACATCTGTTTTTTTTAAATTTTATTTTATTTTTAAACTTTACAATATTGTATTGGTTTTGCCAAATATCAAAATGAATCGCCACAGGTATACATGTGTTCCCCATCCTGAACCCTCCTCCCTCCTCCCTCCCCTTACCATCCCTCTGGGTCATCCCAGTGCACAAGCCCCAAGCATCCAGTATCGTGCATCGAACCTGGACTGGCAACTCGTTTCATACATGATATTATACATGTTTCAATGCCATTCTCCCAAATCTTCCCACCCTCTCCCTCTCCAACAGAGTCCATAAGACTGTTTTTGTTTTCTCACCAGTGAACTCTAGGACAAAGTTGGTAGTCAAAAAATAGCTGGTGAATGGATGAATGGCATTTATTACAAGCTATGCTGGATGACAACACTTCTCATCTCCTCTTCACTGTCTAAGAATAAGGAGATGAAGGACACTGTTTGTCCTTCCCCAACACTTTCACCAGTGCCTTGTTCATAGAATGTGCCAAAAAAAGGAAGGGAAAGGGATAAAGATGGGAGGGGAAAGGAAGGAATGGAAGGGAAGGGAGAGGAGGAGAGGAAAGGAAAGGAGAGGAAGCTAAAGGGGATGTTACTGATGGTGGGTCAGTAACATCACATTTGAATCAAAAGCAAACACATTAGTCAAAAAATCAACAAATAATTGCTAAGCATCCTTTCTGCAAAAAGGCTTAGAATATTTGTCTATCTGCTGATCCCCTAGAAGAGAAGTCGTTGTAGAGACAGCAAAGAATCAGGTTTTGAGTCCTCGCTTTCCCCTGAGAGTCTGTACAAACTGCATCAGTCAGACTGCCCTGAAATGTCAGTTTCCAGTACCCTCAGCCTTCAAAAGACTTCCCAGGTGGCTCAGTGGTAAAGAATCTGCCTGCCAATGCAGGAGATGTGGGTTCAGTCCCTGGGTTGGGAAGATCCCCTGGAGAAGGAAATGGCAACCCACTCCTGTATTCTTGCCTGGGAAATCCCATGGACAGAGGAGCCTGGTAGGCTACAGTCCATCGGGTGGCAAAGAGTCAGACATGATTTAGCAACTGAGCATCCACGCACAGCCTTTAAAAATGAACACAAAATTCTTAGCTCACAGAGATATTGTGAAGATTGAAAGAAGGGATGTGTTTGAAAGCCTTTTGTAAAATGTGACATGTGATAACATGTATAATTATTATAAGTGCATGATGAAAAGGAAAAGGCAACGAAATGAGACCTGGCTGGGAGCATCTCTAGACAGCAGAGTACAAGCCAAGAGAAGGGCGTGAGGTCTGAGCTCTCTGGGCCCCTCTGTCCTGCCCCCTGACAAACCCTTAAGCCTCCTGAGACACAGGTCCATCATCTTGTCAAATGGGCTCCAAGGTGCCCGGCTTCCAGGGAGGAGCAGGCTTACTAATAAAGAGATTGTTTTAATAATGTGAGGTACTGGGTGCTATGGTAACGGGCATTACATGATCTGGAGAAGTGGAATAGCTTTTGATAAGAATAGGGAGCCTGCAGTTGCGAACCAGGGTGCGGGGGGATGCACACAGTATGGGGGTGGAGGTAAATGCAAATGTAGACAGACACAGAGTAGGCACCAAAGGGAAGGAACAAACTGTGTTGGGGTTCCTGCCTCTCAGGCAGCTTTTCCTGTCTGGGCCCTGCTAGCTGAAGAGTATCTTGAGCATCTCCAGATTTTCTGCTCATATTGCAGTTTAGGATCTCCCCATGTACTTAAGCTGGTAGCCCCAACATTTTTTAAAAAGATATAAATACATGCATAAGTGCAAATAAAATCAGACTTTTGGTGATTTTTACCAAAAAATAGAAACATGAGTTTTTTGTTTGGGGTTGTTTTTAATTCACCAACAGATGGCTTTAAGAAGTTTTCTTATAACTCTGTTTGGCATGACCTCTTGGTTGTTGATGTTCTCCATGAGTCCTAGCAACTTGGGGGGCTAGAAAGCTTGTACACTGTTAATAGGTCAATTGCAATGCTGAAGTCCAAATCATCAAACTTAATTACCCTGTCCATCAGGACTCTGCACAGCATGGAAGGCTGCCAGCGCAATGGAGAGCATATTAGATGGGCAAGGAAGGAGATTCATGCCTAATGAGTCGTCTATGCTGCAGGCACTGGACAGGATACTTTATCCGCACTAGCTTCCGCCAGGGAGTCTGATATCTCGGGTTCTGGGCCCAGCTTGGCACTAGCCAGCTGTGAGATCGTTGGGTTTTCTCAAAGAGAAGAACATCTGCTCACGGACACTTTTATGATCTCGTTATTAAATGAGCTTCCTCTTCCGGTGGTCCCTAAATGTCTGCGATTTAACCTTTGCTTTCTCCTTACCTCTTGCTAGTTCCTCACTTATAACTGAGATCCTGAGACAGTCACGATGGTGAAGAGAGCTTAGTCCCTTCTTGATTTTATCTCATCTTATGGCTGAAATATTAGCCGCCTCAATGGTAAACTGAGTGTTGCTATTTTTGTGTTTACATAGATGTTTGTATTGTTGCCAGGACTAAAGGAGATGGGTAGGAGAAAGAGGAGAGATTTAGATTGGGAACCTGAAAGAGCTCCCTGGCTACTGGGATGTAGAATGTGGGGTCCACAGGAATGGTACCAGGGCCCCAGTAGCATGGCTGGCTAAGAACATTCTTTTCTATGAATTTTTAAGAAAAACTAGGCTTCCTGTCCTGCAGTAGTATAAGATCAAATGTGCCTGCAGGAAAAAGAAGGAACTGCCTACTGGTTTCTTTAAAGATTTTATATGAATTTAAAAGAGCTTTGGATTTTTACAAAAATATTCTTTAGCCTGAAATAGAGCAGAATTTGAACAATGATTAGCTTTGGATCATGGAATTTTGAGATGACTTCTATTTTCTTCCACAAACCTATTAACCTTGCCTATTACCTATTATATCTACAATGAGAAAAATAATTAAAATATTTAACATTTTGAACAAAAATATTCTCCAGTCTTCAGAATTGCTTGCTTTTGCCATTGGTATGTAACAAATCACAGCCTCTTTCTTCCTTACATTTGATTTCATAAGGCAAATAGCTAAGAAACAACAGAACAAATAAACAAAAGGAGCCTGAAAGCCTTACCTTCCTAAAAAAGCCACAAGGTTGGAGACAAAAAGCAACATTTTATGAGCATCCCCTTGGCACAGCCTCTCAGGGTCCCCTCACCTGAATTACATTAGACTATCTCATCCCATTAATGAATCAATCTCTTCAGTTGCCCCTCCCCCTTCTCTCTTCCACTCTCCCCCCATCCATGATTATTTAATTACCATCTGTTTTTCATGTCCCTCGAAAGTCAACTAAAAGATACACCAGCAAGATTCATGGACGATTAAAACCCATCTCATTCCTTTTCTATCCTGCTGATTTTCCATATGCCTTTATAAGGTGTGTGTCTTACGAAATCAGAAGACCTAGGTTCAAATCCTAAATCTGCTGTATGATCTTACAAAATACACTTACTCTGTCTGAGTCTTCCTGTTCTTATCCATGAAAGGTAAAGGATAGTTGTGAGAATAAGAGAGTCATGAAATGATGAGAGGACTTATGAGAACACAGGGCACAGTAACCGTCATGTAGCAGGCACTCAGTACCAATGACGGGGCCCTGTTCTTATCCTGAGAGGACCATTCAACTCCAAATCCAGTGCCTGGGGTTACCCAGCAGGCCCGCCAGATTTTTTTCATCTTTTCCAAGTATTAATAGAAGCTTCAGCAGCTTAATCCCCAAGAGACCAGGCTGACAAAGACAATTTACACAAGTCATAGCTATCAACGGTCTGCTTTACGTGGACCTGGGGTCAGTCTCAGCAACAGTACTGGGGGCTAAGCACTGAGCCAGTTCTGCCTTCCATGAAACAGTAGAATGGCTCTCTTTTTTACTTTTTAAATTTTTATTCAATTTTAAAAAGTTACTTTCCATTTACAATTACTATAAAATAGTGGCTATATTCCCCGTGTTGTACAATACATCCTTAAGCTTATCTTATACCCAACTTGTGCCTCTCACTCCCCTACCCATGTATTCCTCCTCCCCTGCCCACTGGTAACCACTCATTTGTTCTCTTTATCTGTGAGTCTGCTTCTGTTATATTCACTAGTTCATTGTATTTTTTAGGTTGCCCATATAAGCAATATCATAAAGTATTTACCTTTCTCTGTCTGACATTTCATCAACATAGTGCCCTCCGAGTCCATCCGTGTTGCTGCAAATGGCAAAATGTTGTTTCTTTTTTATGGCTGAGTAGTATTCCGTTGTATGTATGTACCACATCTTCTTCATTCATCTGTTGATGGACACAGGTTGTTTCAGAGTGGTTCTTCTTATAAAGTCTTTGTATATTCTAGTAGATTTGATAGACTTGGTTTGATAACTACCATGTTCCACTATTGGGAGAGAGGAGAGAAAGAAGTATAAGAAGAAACTGCCCCTGCCCTTCTAGAGTTCACAGTCTACTGATGCGGAAACACGTATTACACTGCATCCCTTTAGCTGTTGTCCTCTCTTACCCATCACAGCCAGTCTCCTCCAAGGGGTTGTCTAAGCATCCCTCCTTCACTCCCACCCTTGTCTGTCTGCTCTCCTTCACTTGCTTCTCAATCCACATGAGTCTGGCCACCCCTCTAACAAGATCACTCTTTCTAAGGTCATCAAAAATCTCTGTTTCAAGCTTGAACTAGCATGTCTCAGCTGTTTCTTGGTGAGCACGAAAGCACTCTATGTGCGGACCTTTCTCTTCCCTTCTTGAAGCATGCTCTTTGGGCCTCCATGGTACCGTTTTCTCCAGATTCAAGTATTCAGAAGCCTACTGGACATCTACACTTGGATATCTCACAACCATCTCACACCTGACATAACCCAACTAAACTCATGATCTTCTCTCCAAATGTGCCTCTCTCCCAGGGTCTTCCTTCCCACACAGCATCTCTATGTACCACTTTGCTAATGCCAGAAGTCCACCAGTCATCCACGACTGCTTCCCTCCTTGTTCCTGATTGCTCTTTCACCATCTAACCCTGTCAGTTTTTCCTCCTTATCTCTAAAGTACCCATGCTGGTCTACCATCTCCTTCTGCCTGGACCACTACAAAAATGTCCTTATTCTTCCCCTGTTTCCACTGTTAGCCCTCTATTCCATTAGCCACACAACAGCCAGGATGTTTTTAACACGAGTCTGATCATATTACTACCATGCCTAAACTCATTCAGTGATTTATCATTGCACTGAAAAATAACCTCCCACTATAACTTGATCTTCAAGGTCCCATGACCAAGCCTCTGGCTACTTCTTTACCCTTAAATAATGGATTCCTGCCATTGATCGCTGTGGGTGTCATAGATATACAGCTCTCCTTTCAATGCTTAAAATATGCCATATCTGTTCCTGTTCCCAGGGCCTTTAAACATGCTGTTTCCTCTGCTTGGAAGGCTCTTATATCCACTCTGCCTGGCTAAAACTCCAATTCACATTTCAGAGCCCAGTATGGATGTTACCTCCTCAAAAAAGCCTTCCCTAAAACTTTTCCAACCTAAATTAGATCTGCCAGCTATGCTCCTTCACCCTGTTATTCTCATCAAATATTATAAAAGAGTTATATTGACTTATCTCATTATGTATATGATGATATATAATCCCTTCCCTGGTGGCTCAGACGGTAAAGCGTCTGCTTGCAATGCAGGAACCCTGGGTTCGATTCCTGAGTCGGGAAGATCCCCTGGAGAAGGAAATGGCAATCCACTCCAGCATTCTTGCCTGGAGAATCCCATGGACGGAGGAGCCTGGTAGGCTACACTCCATGGGGTCGCAAAGAGTCAGACACGACTGAGCGACTTCACTAATCCCTAAGGTGACAACTAACATGAGGGCAGCACTTGGTCTCTGGCCTTAATTGTTCTCTGTTTAAGAAAGAGCCCTGATAAGAAAACAGGATCCTACATTCACCAAGGAAATTCATACTGGCTTCAGAAATTAAATGTATTCTTTCATTCAAAAAATATGAGTAGACTTCCAAGGATCACTAGATATTTGAAAAAATCAGTATCACAAAAGAATCTTGATAAATTAAAAACCCCAGAGGAAACAAAATAGAAACTTGTAAAACAATTCTAGCTAGTGTGTTTAGAGAGACTCAGGAAGATATTATTAAAGCAAAAACAGTTCCTATAAAAATAAAACCTTCACAGAGCAAGAGATAGTTATTGGAAATTAAAGACAATTGCTAAAGAGAAAAGGTCAATAGAGTAGGTGGAAGACAAATTCAAAGAAATCCTGTAGGCCATAGATTTAAAAAGACAGAGATGGAAGATATCAGAGAAAAATCAAGGGACTTTGTCACTCAATCCAGTAAGAAAACCATCCATTTGGTGAGCACTCCAGAAAATGAATACAGAGAAAATAGAACGGAAAAAATAGTAAAAGAAAGAAAAGAGGACAAATGCCTGAAACTTTCAAAAACCACAAACTAGATCCACCGCCCAGATATGTCCCAGTCAAAATTTAGAAATTCCAAGGACAAAAAAGATCCTAATAGGTTAGGAAAAAATAAAATCGGTTATCTATAGAACAACACGTAACAGCTTGTCATCACTAAAATTGTGTACTAGAGGTTAAAGCAGAGAGAAAAATCATCTTAAACCTAGAACTCTAGCCAAACAAATTAGGGACTGGGGTGGCGGTGGTGGGACAAACAGAAACTCAGAAAGCTGGCATCCCATGCAGCTTTCTGTAACAATCATTTGAAAGCATACTTCAGCCAAGCAGAATGGACATCTAAGAGTGGTGAACGTGGGACCCAGAAAGAGTGGACATAAAATGGGAAATGAAATGAAACCCTAGACTGACAGTTCTTCAGAGGATCTAGAAAGTAATGAAGCACATTAGAAAAGAAGGACAGAGCTTTGGAAATACCTTAAAGAATCAAAGAAATGTCCTGTAACAAGTCATTGGCATTAGAAGCTGGATGATCTTATTGAGAAGGTAAGAGAATATCACTGAAGAATAAGAAAAGTAAGTAGAAATGCCAGAAAAAATAAATTAGCAAAAAGAGCTGTCTAAGAAAGTCACAATCCAAATATACAAAAATGAAGATGTTATGATTCTGAGCACGGATAGAACGTATGAAAACAGGAACTTCTCTGGTGGTCCAGTGACTGGGACTCTGGGCTCCCAGTGCAGGGAGGCTGGGTTTGATCCCTGATTGGGGAACTAGACCTCACAAGCTGCAACGCAGTGCTTACATATCACCACTAAAAAAGATCCCACATGCTGCAACTAAGGCCTGGCACACCCACATATGTATGTGTGCTTAATTGCTCAGTTAGTGCCCGCCTCTCTGTGATTCCATGGACTGTAGCACACCAGGCTCCTCTGTCTACGAGATTCTCCAGGAAAGAATACTGGAGTGGGTAGCCACTCCCTTCTCTAGGGATCTTCCCGACCCAGGGATCGAACCCCGATCTCATGCATCACAGGTGGGTCCTTAAATAAAAAATTAACTTTTTAAAAAAGAATGTATGAAAACAGAACGCATCTGACTGATTCTGGGATCAGTCACTTTTGAATGGAGGAGTTTCAATAACACAGTGTTAAAAAGATGAACTGAGGCACGGTAAATTTTTGAAGAGTTTATTTGAGCAAATATAAATTTGAATCAGGCAGAGATAAACTGAGAATGGTCCGGGGTGCAGGGCCAACAGGAACTATGGGAAAGGCTTTTATAGGGCAGACACAGAAGCAAGGAAATGATTTAACTGGCTAAGGCTTGAATGGTTGACTTATTTGGGAAAGCCTAGTTAACTGTGATTATTGTCCTTGACTTTCACTTTCTCAGATATAAGCACACTTACAGGGGTTGACTCTAGCTTAATCTTGGTTTGTTTAGTAGGCTGCCAAAGCATTAAGGTCACCTCAGTCAAATGCCTCTTTGTTCAATTACTTCAACAATAGATAGAACTGTATCTTTTCTATGGATCCAATCACAAATAACTGATTCTGAAGAAAATAATAATTACATACTCATCATGGAATGAGCTTCCCAGGTGGCTTAGTGGTAAAGAATCTGCCTGCCAATGCAGGAGATGTAAGAGATGAGGTTCTGTCTGTGGGTTGGGAAGATCCCCTGGAGAAGGAAATGGCAACTCGATCCAGTATTCCTGCCTGAGAAATTCCATGGAATGTGGAGCCTGGTGGGCTACACAGTCCATGGAGTCACAAAGAGTCAGACACAACTGAGCACCCATGCAAATTACCATGGAAATATTAGTTGATTTTAATTTATGAAATCAACATATAAACATAACACAGAGGCCCTAATGGTAGTTACAGAACAATGTAAATATTTCATGTCAGCAATGTAAAAGTGATAAAACACAGAAGTTAGAATGTGGCGGGCACTGAAGTTGGTCTGAAATTGAGATATACTGAATCATAATCTTTTAAAAACATAAACTTAAATTATTTCAAATTACATAAGAACAACAAAAAAGCAAAATTTGGAAGAGAGATACGGTTACTACAAATGCGTTGTGTTTTTCCTCTATCATAGTGAAAAATCAGTAAATATCATTTCAAGTTGAAAAAGAAAACAAGAAAAGACATAAAAAGCATTTAAAGTTTGGAAATAGTCACGAGAAGAACTAGACACAAATAATTAAGTGTAGGCATAAGTGAGGGAGGGGGGAGGAACACGTTCACTCTTCGTTTTCAGGTGTTCTATATTGCTCGAGTGTTTATTTCTCTGCATGTGTATTAGTGGGTGAAGAATGTGCAAAACTAAACAAATAGGACTTCTGGGGGAAGGCATATTGAATAGAGCAGTCTTATGAGTAATAAGCCACCTAGGGAGCACCTTTAGGCTCCTCCCAGTATGAGCACCCCTCCAGCTGTGCCCTTCTTACATCTGAAATACAAACGTCTTGCAAATTTGGCATTGCGGGAGAATAAGGCCTAATGATTTTAGCCAGCCACAGATAAAGAGGGACCAATTGTGAAAAGTGGCTCTAAGCTGAAGACTCTAAAGCAGTGGCAGGCTGGGTGTAGCCCATGTGATTTAGTGGTCACAATGTTGGGAAGCGATTATCCTCCAATTAAAAACATATCCTATGATAAACCATAATGGGAAAAATATTAAATATATATATATAACTGAATCACTTTACTGTGTAACAGGAATTAACAACATTATAAATCAACTATGTGTGTGTATGTGTTAGTTGCTCAGTCATGTCTGACTCTTTTCGACCTCATGAGCTATAAGCCACCAGGCTCCTCTGTCCACGGAATTCTCTAGGCAAGAATACTGGAGTGGGTTGGCATTTTCTTCTTCAGGGGATCTTCCCGAACCAAGGATCAAACCTGGGTCTCTCGCACTGCAGGCAAATTCTTTACCATCTGAACTATCTGGGAAGCCTGCCAAATGAAGTATACTCCAAAAAAATTTTTAAATAAGAAAAAAAAATGCCAAATGAACTATACTCCAAAAAAAATTTTTAAATAAGAAAAAAAAATTAGAGACACCCTTATCTAGACTGTCGCTTACTAGCTGTGTGACTTCACACAAGTGATGAAAATAATTATATCCATTCCCTACAGTTTTGTGTGGCTAAAATGGGCTCATTTAGCTTAAAATGAGTGTTAGCTGCTACTATTATAAAGAGATGCAGATTCTAGCTTAAGGGAAACCCTTATGTTGATAATGAATATTTTGGTGATTCTCTTAGGTAATGATTCCCTATAGTTTTTTCCCTCCCAAACTACTACAGGGACAACTTGATTTTAGCCTAGGAAAAGAGAATGCCAATCTTGGGAATGACAAACTGTTAGTACTAATAAAAGCTAACATTTATCGAGCTGAGTGTATACTCTGTGCCAGGAAAGCACTTTATACACATCATCTTGGTCCATCTTCACCACCATCAGGTGAGGCAGACTTTATTATCTGTTTTTTTTTTATTTATTTTTAATTGGAAGATAATTGCTTTACAATGTTGAGTTGGTTTCTGCCATACAACAACATAAATCAGCCATAAGTATACATATGTCCCCTCCCTCTTGAACCTCCCTCCCACTCCCCACCCCCACCCCACCCATCCCTCTAGGCTGTTACAGAGCACAGGTCATTGTATGTAAAATAGATAGCTAGTGGGAAGTTTCTGGATTTTTTTTTTTGGCAGTAAAATACACATTAACAAAATACACCATTTCAAGTGTACAGCCTGGCCATGTTGTGCAGTGTTAAAAACAAGACAACAGGCCTTAAATGAAGTTGCTAATGCTAAGCCTCGTGTCCACCAAACCCAGACTTTATTCGGTTACAGTTCCCACTCTCCCAGAAATGGAATCTTAACCCATCCAACCTGATTAGCATTAAGTAGGTAATCTGCCTTATGAAATCCTGCCACCCCCTGTAGGGAAAGTAACCTCACCATAATCAGTCTGCTTTCTGCCTAATATAACTTTCTCACTCCTGTCCCCTTCCACCTATAAAGTCTTTCACCTTGTACAGCAGCTCAGAGCTCCTTTCTGTCTGCTAAACTGGATGCTGCCTGATTCATGAATCACTGAATAAAGCCAATAAGATCTTTAAAACTTACTCTGTTGAAGTTTGTCTAACAGGAATTTAGAAAGATGGTAACAATAACCCTGTGTACGAGACAGCAAAAGAGACACTGATGTATAGAACAGTCTTTTGGACTCTGTGGGAGAGGGAGAGGGTGGGATGATTTGGGAGAATGGCATTGAAACATGTATAATATCATATATGAAACGAGTCGCCAGTCCAGGTTCGATGCACGATACTGGATGCTTGGGGCTGGTGCACAGGGACGACCCAGAGGGATGGTATGGGGAGGGAGGAGGGTTCAGGATGGGGAACACATGTATACCTGTGGCAGATTCATTTTGATATATGGCAAAACCAATACAATATTGCAAAGTTAAATAAAATTAAAAAAAAAAAACCAGTACATTCACATTGTCAGGCAACTAATCTCTGGAACTCTTCTCATTTTGTAAAATTGAAACCCTACACTCACTAAACAACAATTCCTTCATCATCTCCATTGTGGAGAAGAAACTCAGAGGACTTGTTATGTCAAATCGTGTGAAAATGCTGGTATCCCATCACTTTTTACCTATGAGTCAAGGGCAATTTAGGATAATTCCATTTAAGAGGTCAGTAGCCCAAGCCAGCTATGAGAAGAGCCAGCTTTCTAGGCTGACTTTGAAGTCCTGATGTCTTCCAAGCTGATAAGAATACTTCTTGAGGGATGACGGAGGAGAGCACTCAGGGCAATGAACCAAGTTATACAGGAGAAAATACAGGAAATACATGGACTCGGACTGTTCACGTCATTGACATTGACATTGACATTGAAGTCGCTCAGTTGTGTCCGACTCTTTGTGACCCCATGGACTGTAGCCCACCAGGCTCCTCCGTCCATGGAATTTTCCAGGCAAAAGTACTGGAGTGGGGTGCCATTTCCTTGAGGCATTAACAGCATTCTAAATTATTCTAAGGCAGAGATCCATGTTTGCAGGACCTGATGCTGATTCAGTTGAGGGAACCATCTTTTTATTTTTTAATATAAACAAAAAGATTCATTTATTAAGTGATTCAGATATTCAAGGACATTATAGAAACCACACTATACTTTTTTTCTGTTTTCCAACTCCCATCAACATGCTTACTGTTCTGTACTTAGAATCTACCTCAGCAGGAACAGAACTGGGCTTGAGTGATCCCCTCATGGGCCGTGAACTGGCATGTTGATCTCATTCGCTGTTGTTTCATTTGCTCCAGCTGGGAAAAAATGACAAAAATAAATAATTAAATGTACAAATATAGTATTTTCCATTTCTTTCCTTCGAACTCATCTCTGCATATGACTTTATAGATGCCTGATCACCATGGGTGCCCTCCTCAGAATTTTTATGAGCATGACATGCGACAGGAGGCAGAAGAATAAAGGGGGTCGAAACTGCATGCCTGTCAGGGCAGGGGGACACTCATGCCTCACCCTGAAGCAGAGACGAGCTCAGAGCCCTGACTCCCTCGGCCTCTGTCCTCCTGCAGCAAGGCGGTGGCCTCAGTAGAAACCCTAATGTTTTATTTCCCCGTGTGCACCTCCCCTGAACACTGATAACACAACGGAAGCTCCCTTCAGCCATCAGTGTGTTCACTCAAGGATGTCTTTTAGCTTCACCTTCTCCTTACCTGCCTGGCCTCACCTTCTCCCCGCCATCCCTCTTCTCTCATCACGTCTCAATACATCTCTGCTCCCTGAACCCTTCAGCACAGACTCAGGCTTCCTCTTCTTATTACTTTCAGAAAATTCTGTAGGTGGAAAGAAATTTAATCAGTAATAATAAGGCTTTCTAATTTTAGAGCTTCTGCCTTCTGAGCAACCCGAAGAATGCCTGCAGCATAACCGAATCGGTTAAAGGGTTGAAAGGGTCTTCTAAAGGTCTTTTAGGGAAATCCCCTGCCGGGAGGCAAAACTTTCCTTAATCATACCTTGCTGCTGCTGCTGCTGCTAAGTCGCTTCAGTCATGTCCAACTCTGTGCGACCCCGTAGATGGCAGCCCACCAGGCTCCCCCGCCCCTGGGATTCTCCAGGCAAGAACACTGGAGTGGGTTGCCATTTCCTTCTCCAATGCATGAAAGTGAAAAGTCAAAGTGAAGTCTACTCTTAGCGACTCTGTGGACTGCAGCCTAACAGGCTCCTCCGTCCATGGGATTTTCCAAGCAAGAGTACTGGAATGGGTTGCCACTGCCTTCTCCAACCTTGCTGCTGACCTCCCCTAATTAGACCCTGGCATCAAACTCAGCTGCACATCTGGCGGTCTTGACCCCCAGACCCTGTCCCCAAGACCAGCCAGAATCCTTCTTTGCATCACCACCTTAGTTTCTCTCTAGAATGGTTAAAGCGACTCCTAATGTTCTCTGAGGCTTTCGTCTCTCATCCAACCCATCTCTATGCCACCAATTCAGTGACTGTTATAAAATGCAGCTCTGGTCATGCTTAGAATGCAAAAGTTAGATGTGCAAAGTGTTCTGGAAAGACAGGGTGATGGACGTTAGGGAAAATGTCACAAATTGGGACACAGGCTATCATAGGAGGTCACCCCAGTGTCCCAGCCTCTTCAGCACTAAAATACAACAGACGTACCTCCTTCCTGGCATGGCTAAGAAGGTCATAGAAAATGATGTATGTGAGATACTTAGGACACACAGAGCCCAGTAAATGCAATTTCAATATACGTTTTGCTGTTTTCTTTGGGGGTCCTCTCTAAAATTCCCCCAGAGCACTCGCAAGTCCTGTGTTCCCAGACTTTCAGGGAGATGTGCACAACTCCAGTTAACCTGAAGCTGTGTGGAGCGCCCCCAGAAGTGCACTCTCTGGACTGGGTTAGAAGAGACTGACACAGAGTGGGCTTACAGGGTGATCAGAGTGTGTGTGTGTGTGTGTGTGTGTGTGTGTGTGTGTGTGCAGGTGAATCTGTGTATGTCTGTCCTGCTGGTGATACAAGGGAAAGAGAATAAAAAAGGCAACAAACACAAAGCAGTGGTGCCCAAGCCAGCTGTGCAAGAAGAGAGCTAACAACGCAGCTAAGAGGCTGGAGGTCCCAGGAGAGGGCACTGGGGTCCAGCTTGCTCGGTCCTCCATTCCACAGACCTGGGCGGGCATACTCGGGGAGTGGAGAAGATGGCAGAGCAGCAGGCCCCTCAGTGGACTATCCCACTCCAGCCACCCCGGGAGTGTGTCCCTGGGGCACTGCCTCCAAGCTGCAGAAGTTCTCCAGGGCCCGGGGCTGGGGGTTGGGCAGATAGGGATCGCCCAACAGTTTCCAGCACTCCTTCCGAAGACAGACTCTCTTGGCCACATGCTTTTCCGTGACATCACTGTCAGTGACCTTTGGAGGCCAGCAGGGTGGAGTCCAAGGGGACGGGTACAGGCCACGATTCTCTGGTGGTCACAAAGGTTGGGATTGTGAGCCGCCCAGAGCTGGAGAGGCGCCTCAATGGGGACAATGTCTGTGGCTGCACTGGGAATGGTTCCCCTGCCCTGGGATATTGCAGGACTATAGTGGACCTGTTGTCTCTGCTACTTTTCTAGACTAAAAAGCACATTGTTGACTACAGAGGCTGTGTGTGCATGTGTATGTGTGTGTGCACAGAAGTGTAAAGACTCTCAGAAAATTGCATTTTGCTTTTAGAACAAATGATGATGATGTGGAGTGGAAAACTTGCAGCCCAGCCAGCAGAGAGAAGCGTGCTTTTGCTTTTAAGAAGCCCTGGGAGGGAGAGAAGGGTGGAGGAGAGGTGGAGGGGGAGAGTTTTGCCGATGTTTTAAGAACACCAGATAGTGCTGGATGATCAATATGCCCAATGAGTCCACAGCTGATTACAGCAAACACAACCAACGGCCCTGTGTCCACTCAAAGTAATAGCCTTAAACACTTGACGGAAATAACTCAGTTACCTTATTGATTGGGGATTTCAGTCACCTCCTCCAACATACGACACACATGAACACTACCACAGACCCATGCGTCTTATTTGTTTTCTCTTTGCTTCCTTTTAAAACCTCATGCATTTGGCATGACCTGTACCACCAGCTTGGAAAATAAAGTTACATCTGGTTCCTATCTGCACATACATCGCTGAGGTCCCCACCTGCCCAAATTGAAGGAAGGCCAATAGCATCTCTCTTGGGACCCCCTCCCCCATCCAAACTAAAGAGCCCAGGTGCTCACTAAGCCTGAACTGGTTAGTGTAAAGGAGTAATTGAGAAACCTGATCAGTTCCCCAGCCCCCTCCCCACCTCATTTCCTGCTGCTGTCACTTCAAGCCCCTGCCACATGGTGCTGTGATGAAATCACGCAGCACAGATGGACGCTGCTGTGCCAGCGCTGGGCTAGCCCAGACCGCACGGAGGCGGCAGGGTTTCCTGAGGAAGACAAGCCTGTACGCGCCCACTTGCTGGTCCATTTACACTCACGTGTGGATCGCTGTCCCCAAGCCCTGTCCTCCACAGCAGGATAGGAAGAGGCTTCCACTGACAGCCAGAGCAGCTCTGCCTGAAGATTTTCCCCTGGAGTCCCTGATGCTTTCTCTTGCCAGCAGACCTCAGCCAGGCCACTCAACCCAGCAGAAGCAACTATACCATTGTCTCACAGTGCTCAGTGGGCTACAGAGCCCCTCACACATCATCCAACCCACCAACCAACTCATATGAGGAAAATGAGCATGGTCAGGTCACTTCCAACCTCACACCTCCAGTGTGGAGAATGCGCGTTTGTTGGGGTGGAGCTGACACGGGGTGTGGTCTGGGTTCACATCCTGTTGGGCTCTTAGTAACCTGTTCTTAGTCTGCAACAAAGCCACTCTTGGCCACTGCCTGGCCAGCCCTGCTGGACATCCTGGAAGAAGTCCCTGTTTGCTTCTTCCCACAGCCCAGGACACCCCTTCATCCTGGACAAATTGGGGTTGGGATCAGCCTGGACTCTGCTCTAGATAGTAGTCTTTTTTTTTGCCTGTGTTTCTGTCTTTTCAAACTCTCCCTCTCTACCAGTTCAAACCCTCCTCAGATCTAATAAAAACAAAAAGTCCTCTGTGCCCACATTTCTCTCTTCCTTCCTTGCCTTCCCTCTTTGTCCTCCCTGTGGTTTTGCCTTTCCCTCACCTTTCTGTTCTGTCTTCTCCCACTTTCTTTGTCTCAAAAAAATTTTTTAATGAACACTCTCTCCCACACTCATTCTCACACCCATATCCATACTTCTTGTGCCTACACTGGGCAAGAACGGTCACAGCTTTCATGGTTTCCTCTGGGCCCACTGTGCTGACCGTGACCAAGACAGACCCAGGAAGGGTGAAGTCTGGCACTCACTAGGCAGTGGGAAGACAGAGGTGGGCATGGGGCGGGGGGAGGGGGGGGAGGGCAAGACCAGGCTCCTGTCCCTAGAAATGCCACTCTCCTGTTGCCAGGTGGGTACAGTCCAGACTTGGCCTATGACCTGGAGATCCCAAGTGACCAGCTGCTGAGGCAGAGGATAACCACAAACCAATTCGTTAGATGCAAGTGGGGCATTTGTTCTGCTGCTTCAGATGAACAGGTCACCAGCACCTGCCCCTCCCCAGCATCCACTGATCCTCCTCTTTCTGCAGGAAGGGTTTTATAGTGTAGGAGCCTCTTCTTGATATGTGCCTGTTTGGACCTTCCTGTCATCGCAGGAGCTTTCTTAGAGGTTAAAAAGAGCCTTTATCTTCCTGACTCGGAGACCGACAACATGCTATTTACTGAGAAAGGGAAAGAAAAGAAACCAGAATTGACTAAACATCTACTGAGTGCCAGGCGTTTACCTATGAGTTAGGGACACAATGGTGAATGAGACTGACACTGCCCTCATGGGGCTTACGTTCTACCAGGGAAGCAGACACTATCTGTGCATGTACACAAATAAAATCGCTGTAGATGGAAGACGGTCTAGGAAGGTAATTAACAGGGTGCCATGGTTTATGACAAGACCAGAGCTTTCTTTGGGGTATAGGGAAACTCTCTCTAAGAAGGGGTCATTGAAGCAGAGCCCCGAACAATGGCATTGAAGAGAGAACTCAAGATGGAATTTAAAGCCGTGCTTACTACAACCTAGGAATGTCTGGGTTATTGTCATCCACAATATACACAATATTTCTTGATTAAGAAATCAAGGCTCTAAGAGCATACCCAGTGGCGTGTTTGACACCAGAGCCATACTCTCTCTGTTGCCGCCCCTCTTTTGGGATACTTGTGCCTTCATTCTGAATAATAAAAGGCACCTGGGAAACTCTGGAATCTAGGTGTGAAGATTTCAACTAACTCTTCTTCTTTGAGATCAATATTCAGTCCTGGTAAAGTATAATAAGCAGCTACTACATGCCCATGGATGATCACGGCTGCTCTACTCAAGGTTTTTGGAAGATAAGCCAAAACATAACCCAGCGCTCAGATATGGCCTGGAAAGGAGTGCAGAGTAGGGCAGATGACTTGGACAGAGTCCTTGGGTAAGGAGCTCTGCTGGGGGTTGGCCCTGCAAGAACAGAGTGGTCTGGCCAGACAGAAGTGGGGTGGTGACAGCTCCAGGCAAGCATGGTGTGAGCGCTCCCGGAAAACAGCTGGGAGCTGCAGGAGGATGACTGGAAGAGCTGCCAGACCTTCCCATGACCTGTCACAACAAGAGAAAATAGAGGCATGGGTCCAGTGCCCTGAATCAGTCCATCAGTCAACATTTTCTGAGTGTAGCACTCGTGGGTCCTGAGTCCTGCATAAGGCACTGTGAGGACAAAGAACACAGAACCATGATCTCTGCCTGCAAGACTCCAAAACCTCCTTGAAGAGAAGTGCTTGAGCTTATGAAATGACTGAAGAGCACTTACACCCAGCAGCCAGCAGCATGTTGGAATCCACATGGCATGGCCAGGTGAGGCTGCAAAGGAGAGTTTCCTGGAGGAGGCAAACACATTTTAAAGGTGGGGAAAGAGCCAGATTGGCAGAGAGGTGGCAGGGAGGACATTTCAGATAATGAATGTGCCATTTACAAGATCAAAAACAAGGCTAGCTGGAGAGGGCAGTAATAACAGATAACACAAAAGATGGATCTTGGGAGGCCAGAGTCTTCATTTGGGTCAGGGACGAGTAACTCACTGAAAGTTCTTGACCAAGGGAGTCACAGGAGGGAGACAATACCTTCTAAACTGTAACAGTAATTCCTCGCTTGCACGGAACAACCGGCAATACTCAGATCACTCCACATATATTATTTCACTTGAATCTCACAACTTCCAATGAGGGATAGAGTCATCATTGCCTTTTGTGGCTGAGAAAACAGACAGGAGAGGTTTAAATGACTTGCCTAAGAGCATACATCTAAGGCAAGGAGCTAAAGCTAGAGCCCCATCCACTGCTCTGTCATGTCATGGAAAGGGCATGGCTTTTTAAACTGGGTAGATCTGAGTTCCAATGCTGGTTCCACCAGTTACTAGTAAGCTGTGTGGCCTGGAACAGGTTATTAACTTCTCTGAACCTCAGTTTTCCCCTTTCTAAAATAAGATAACATACCTTAGAGAGATACAAGTAAGTCATGGGGCCTAAAGTAATGATGGTCCAAAGTAATGAAGGTCTAAAGAGAAGTCTTACCAATATGAGTTTCCTTCCTCTTTTCTACTGCTGCCCACTCAGATCCTGAACAAATCAAGTTATTGACCCAACGTCCCTCTGTCTCCTAGTGGGGCCAGTGAAGCTCTGGAGGCAAGTGATTTCAACCTCATGACCAAGGGGTGTGGATCCCCATCACAGCCATGCAAGGGGTCATGCCAGCTGGAGGGTGCTCTGCCAAACAGCATGTCCCACCTGCGAGCAAGCTGCTTCAGAAGAGAAGGGCCGAGTTGCAGAGAGACTAGTGATGGCCTGAAGCTGTGCAGCACACTTCCACCCTTCATTGACAGGGCGATGTGGAGTGTTTTTTATTAAAAAAAATAAATAAATAAACAGAACTTAAAATAACAGCCCACACAAATGACTTATTAGAAATCTCACTCTTGACTTATCATTTGGAATAAAACAATTTTGTATCCTGGCAAAGCTCTTTATTCTTTTTGGAACATTTTCATATACATTATTTCACTTGATCCTCAGATGCTGAAAGGGAGACAGGCAGGCTTTACTGTTCCCTTTGAACAGATGGAAAATCCATGGCTTAGAAGTGGGGTTGAGGGGCCCCAGAGCTCTCCCGCCTTTCCTCTTTGCTCCATTCAGAGCCCAGACCCACCCTCGGACAAGCTCAGCTCTGATGTTTTAAATCCTCCCCCACACTGCTCAGCCACTGAATCGTCAGGGATGCCCCCCAGAGACTCATGCAACTAGTGGGCATGGATGGGGGCTGGGCTTTGAAAAGAGAGAGCTACCCTGGGCACATCCTACAGATGTGATGAACTCAGGGCAAGCAGGGGTCCCTAAACCACCAACCCACCCAGGAGCCCTTCCGCTGTTCCAACCACCTTTCCCACCAGCCCTCTTTCAACCTGGGGGCCTCAGAAAAGAGAAAGGTTCATTTGGCATCAGCTCACCTGAGGTCCATACTGAGCTGAGCCTTCAACTTCAGCTTGAGAATTTGGGGAAGTCAGTTCACTCCTGGAACCTACCTCAAAGGAAGCAGGGGGCTGCAACCCAGACCACCGATGGGCTCCTCCGTCAGCACATCTTCTCTGCTGTGCCATCCAGCAACAGAGAGGGGCAGAGGGTGAGAAGAGCAAATGAATACTTATCTGCAACCAAGAAGTGTTCTGGGCACCTGGATTCCTCGTGAACACAACTGAGAGAGTCACTTGCTTTCTTCTGGCTTATATTTCTAGTCAAGGAAGACAGAAAAGCAAAAGTGGACATAATCAAGAAGTAGGGACTAGCCTGGTGGTCCAGTGGTTAAGACACTGTGCTTTCACCGCAGGGGACACAGGTCCAATCCCTGGCCCAGGAACTAAGATCTCGCAGGCTATATGGCACAGCCAAAAGAATAAATAAAGATAATATTTTTTAAAATAAGAAATAAATGAAGAGATAGGGTGGGTGATGAGTGTGAAAAGAGTATTGCAGGGTATCGGGGACAGAGCACGGTGGGCGAAGACAGGGAGGTGTGCGGTTCCTATTTTAAATATAGGATTGTCACAAGCTTTGTTGAGAAGTTGACATTTGAGCAAAGATTTGAAGGAATGAGGGAGTTAACATAGTGCTATCTGGAGGAAACGCTTTCCAGCCAGAGGAAAGGCTCTAGGGAACAGGGGGAGGCCCAAGTGGCTGGAGCAGAGGGCAAGAAGGGTAAGAGGAGACGAAGTCAGAGAGGAAACAGAAGCCCGGTCCTGGGCTCACAAACAGTCTTGTAGGACATTTGAGGGACCCTGAACTTTACTCTGAGAGAAATGGGGGCATTTGAAGAATTGTAAGTGAAGACTGAAATGATCTAACTTTTAGCATTATGCCCTACTGGGGACAGACTGTATGGGGTGGGAGGGAGTGGCAGGAGCAGAAGCTGAGAGACCAGAGAGGCTATGGCAGTAATTCAGGTGAAAAGCGGAATTCCCCAACTAGGGTCAGTAGTGGAGGTGGTAACAAGTGGTTGATACTGGCTGCATTCTAAAGGTAGAGGCAATAGGATCTTCTGAGAAGTTGGATGGCAGAATAGGAGCTGAGAGAAGAAGAGAGGAGTCAAGGCAACTTGCAAGATTTGGGCTTGAGCAACTGGAAGAATGGAGATGCCATAGCCTGAAGGTGGAGCTGGTGGGTGTGGAGTTCAAGAGCTCAGGTTTGAATGTACCGAGTTTAGAGGTTTGTTACATGTCCAGGTGGAGATGTTGAGGTAGCAAGCCACCCAAGCCAGCTGGGGTATCCTTGTCAATGCCTGCCAGGCCACAGAAACAGTGCCACTCTCATTACCCAGCCCCTGGAGTAGATGACCCAGGAGGAGGGGCTACCCAGCAGCCTCCTGCTACAGTCACTGGGTACCCAGCTGCCTAGGCCCTGCCCCATGTCCCATTCTGTCTACAATATGACTGAAGGCTGCAAGGCTCACACACAAAAAGCAGCCTCAGGGAAGCATTTTCAAACTGAGGCTATTGGTGCCTTGTAAATCACCAAGGGCTGGTTAAGTTCCTATGTACTCCTTGGATCCAACTGCTGCCCAGCAAAACCAGGTCCCAGCCTTAAGACAATTACTGCTTCAGACTCCGCCAACACTGATTGAGTAGCCACTACATGGCAGGCACTCTGTGGAGCACTTTCCCTTATATTCTCCATTTGATTCTATCACAGCTGTAGATATTATCCCCATTTTGAAGACAAGGCGACTAAGGCTGAGAACGCTTTAAACATGCCCACAGTCATAGAACTATGAAGTGTAGACACTAAATACTAGTGTTCCAAACCCGTCGCCATCACTGCATGTAATATTTTCTGACGACTTGTGTTTCAAGGCCAAGGGCAAATCATACCTCTTCCATGGAATCTCTCCAACTCTCCAGTCGAATTGTCCCCGCGCTAGCATTTTGTTTACATCTCCTCCATGGAAACTATGAGCATGGGAACCGCTGTTACCACTGCATGTACTGCAACTTCCTGCTGGGTCACAACTTTCTTGAGAGCAGAAGCCATATCTTTCCATCCTTATTCCTATAAAATGTATATGATTTCACACTTTTTATACACTCTTACATAGAATATTACATTTAACTCTCATACAGTTTGTTTAGTCACTAAGTCGTATCCAACTCTTTCAACCCCATGGACTGCAGTATGCCAGGCTCCTCTGTCCATGGGATTTCCCAGGCAAGAATACTGGAGTGGGTTGCCGTTTCCTTTTCCAGGGGACCTTCTTAACATAGGGATCAAACCCAAGTCTCCTGCATTGGCAGAGGGATTCCTTACCACTAAGCCACCAGGTATTAGACACTCAAGTACTACTAGTCTCATTTATGGTTAAGAATATCTAGAGTCAGAGAAGTTGGAGAACTTGTCCAAGGCCATACAGCTGGATGGTGGGATGGGAAGCAGGTTCCAAGCTTGTGACACTCAACTCAATGCCCATTGCAAGTCCAGGTGGTCACTTTTGTCCTAAAGTTCCTGGGGCATACCCCAGCCTTGGGTGGAATCTTAGAAGTATGTTGTCTCTTTCTTTGACTTTCCCTGGCTTCTCTTCTTTTGTCTCCTCATCACTGTATCCTTCCTCCTCATCTCTGATTATCATCCCATTGTCCTTTCCCCGCCCAGGTCCCCAAATCCTGAGCAAGAGGAGGAGATAAACCCCAATCCAGAGGGCAGCTCTGAGGAGACAGAACCCTGCAGCACGCCTGGATACAGGGTGAGAGGTTAGACATCTTGTTATAATCTCCTCTTATTTGCCCCGTTGGTAAGGCGGGGAGTCCACCCTGGGTTACAGGGATGACTGAACATATGACAACTGATACTGGGCAGACAGCTTATTAATCACATACACGCACAGTTCTGGAAGGAAGGACACCACATACCACAAAGTACCACACGGGAGTTGCACTTGGGAACTCAGGAGGAAACAGGAAGTGTACCTTGTTTATTGGATAAGGAGGGTGGTTTGGTTATGAGACCTTATCTGTGGGAGCAGAGTGGGGAGGGGAACTTGCAGTTAGGCCATTTAAGACTCAACCAGTTTCACCTGATGTCAAGGTAACACATAATACTGGGCCTTAATTTGGGGGACGTAACTTCCCTGGTGGCTCAGATGGTAAAGCGTCTGTCTACAATGCAGGAGACCTGGGTTCGATCCCTCGGTCGGGAAGATCTTCTGGAGAAGGAAATGGCAATCCACTCTAGTACTATTGCCTGGAAAATCCCATGGACAGAGGAGCTTGGTAGGCTACACTCCATGGGGTCGCAAAGAGTCAGACACGATTGAGCGACTTCACTCACTTAACACCACACACTTTCACCAAGCTATCTTTATTTTTCCATACATTTTTAATCTGAATAATTTTAGACTTTCTTATTATTATTAGACTTATTATTATTATTTAGACTATTATCACAATAGTAGAACAGAGAGTTCCTGTATACCCTTCACTTGGCCTTTCCCAATATTAACATCTTATATAACCTAGTGCATTTATCAAAACCAAGAAATTAGTATTGATACAACACTATTATCACACTTCAATTTTATTGGGATTTTACCAGCTTTTCCATTTATGATTCCTTTCTAGCCCAGGATCCAACCCAGGATATCACACTGTATTTAGTCATCATGCCCCCTTAGTCCCACCCGTCTCTGACAGTTTCTCAGTCTTTCATTATTCTTTGTGACCTTGACACTTTCAAGGAGTACTGGTCAGATACTTCATAGAATATCCTCTATTGTGGGTCTGTCTGATGGGTTTTCATGCCTAGACTGGGATTTGGGGAATTGGAAATAATACTACAGAGGAGTGGTGCCTTCTCATTATCATACCAAAGGCATGCGATACCCATCACTAATGATGTTAACTCTCCTCACTTGGTGTCTGCAAGATTTCTCCACAAAGTTACTATTGTTTTATTTTATCTTTTTTTTTTTTTGCTTAAGTTTTTCTAGATCTAGCCATTGGAGCTCTTTCAGGTTGGCTCCTGTGTCATTTTGACATGCACTTTTTCCCCTCTTTCTGCAGTGATGGAAATATCCTGTATCTGCACTGTTCAGGGTAGTAGCCACTAGCCATAGCTGGCTTCTGAGGACTTAAAATGTGGCACAACTAATAAACTAAGTTTTTCATTTTATTTTAATTAATGTAAATAGCCACATGAGGCTGGTGGCTACCATTTTGGATCCCATAGTTCAAGATGATGTTCGCCACTCCTCCCTTAACCCTTAAAGGACTAGTGCCCATGTCTCTAACCTTCCTTCTCTTCATGATAAGAAATAGACCTCTCCTCAGTTCTCTCACAGTCCTTTATACTTATTTCTAATATCTCAGTATACAGGAACAATGTGGTTGTATTTCTAGTCCCTAATAGATTGTGAGCTTCTTGTAGAATGGGATTGTGACTTTCTCATCTCTGTAATTCAGACGACCATTATATCTACTACTGTGGGCAATAATACCTTAGAAGAAATGGAGTAGCCCTCATAGTCAACAAAAGAGTCCAAAATACAATACTTGGGAGCAATCTCAAAAATGACAGAATGATCTTGGTTTGTTTCCAAGGCAAACCAGTCATGCTGAAGAAGCTGAAGTTGAATGGTTCTATGAAGACCTATAAGACCTTCTAGAACTAACACCAAAAAAGATGTCCTTTTCATCATAGGGGACTGGAATGCAAAAGTAGGAAATCAAGAGATACCCGAAATAAGAGGCAAGTTTGGGCTTGGAGTACAGAATGAAGCAGGGCAGATTCTAACAGAGTTTTGCCGAGAGGGTCATAGCAAACACCATCTTCCAACAACACAAGAGATGACTCTACACATGGCCATCACCAAATGGTCAATACTGAAATCAGATTGATTATATTTTTTGCAGCCAAAGATGGAGAAACTCTATATAGTCAGCAAAAACAAGACTGAGAGTTGACTGTGGCTCACATCATGAACTTCTTATTGCAAAATTCAGACTTATACTGAGGAAAGTAGGCAAAACCACTAGGCAACTCAGGTATGACCTAAATCAAATCCCTTACAATTATACAGTAGAAGTGAGAAATAGATTCAGGGATTAGATCTGATAGACAGAGTGCCTGAACAACTATGGACAGAGGTTCCTAACAGTGTACAGGAGGCAGTGATCAAAACCATCCCCAAGAAAAAGAAAGGCAAAATGGTTGTCTAAGGAGCCCTTACAAATAAATCAGAAAAGAAGAGAAAGAAGAGGCAAAGGAGAAAAGGAAAGATATACCCATCTGAATGCAGAGTTCCAAAGAATAGCAAGGGGAGATAAGAAAGCCTTCTTCAGCAATCAATTCAAAGAAATAGAGGAAAACAATAGAATGGGAAAGATGAGCAATCTCTTTGAGAAAATTAAAGATACCAAGGGAATATTTCATACAAAGATGGGCACAATAAAGGACAGATATGGTATGGACCTAACAGAAGCAGAAGATATTAAGAAGAGGTGGCAAGAATACACAGATTTTGTTGTTGTTGTTGTGAGTCACTCAGTTGTGTCTGACTCTTTGTGACCCCATGGACTGTAGCCTTCCATGCTCCTCTGTCCATGGGATTCTTCAGGCAAGAAGAGTGGAGTGGATTGCCATTTCCTTCTCTAGAATACACTGAGGATCTATATAAAAAAGATATTAATGACCTGGATAACCACCATGGTGTGATCACACACCTAGAGCCAGACATCTTGGAATGCAAAGTCAAGTGGGCCTTAGGAAGCGTCACTACAAACAAAGCTAGTGGAGGTGATGGAATTCCGGCTGAGCTATTTCAAATCCTCAAAGATGATGCTGTTAAAGTGCTGCACTCAATATGCCAGCAAATTTGGAAAACTCAGCAGTGGCCACAGGACCAGAAAAGGTCAGTTTTCATTCCAATCACAAAGAATGGCAATGCCAAACAATGTTCAAACTACCACACAATGCACTCATTTCACATGCTAGCAAGGTCATGCTCAAAATCCTCCAAGCTAGAATTCAACAATACATGAGCCAAGAACTTCCAGATGTACAAACTGGATTTAGAAAAGTCAGAAGAACCAGAGATCAACTGCCAACATCTGTTGAAGCACAGAAAAAGCAAGAGAATTCCAGAAAAACATCTAGTTCTGCTTCACTGACTACACTAAAGCCTTTGACTGTGTGGATCACAACAAACTGTGGAAACTTCTTAAAGAGATAGGAATACCAGACCACCTTACCTGTCTTCTGAGAAACCTGTATGCAGGTCAAGAAGCAACAGTTAGAACCAGACATGGAAAACAGACTGGCTCAAAACTGGGAACGGAATGCATCAAGGCTGTTTATTGCTACCCTGTTTATTTAACTTCTATGCAGAGTACCTCATGCGAAATTTGGGCTGGATGAATCACAAGCTGGAATCAAGATGGCGGGGAGAAATATCAATAACCTCAGAAATGCAGATGACACCACTCTTATGGCAGAACAAGAAGAGGAGCTAAAGAGCCTCTTGATGAAGGTGAAAGAGGAGAGCCAAAAAGCTGGTTTAAAACTCAACATTCAAAAGACTAAGATCATGGCATCCAGTCCCATCACTTCATGGCAAATAGATGGGGAAACAGTGGAAACAGTGAGAGACTTTATTTTGGGGGGCTCCAAAATCACTGCTGAGGGTGACTACAGCCATGAAATTAAAAGACGCTTGCTCCTTGGAAGAAAAGCTATGACAAACTTAGACAGCTATTAAAAGGCAGAGACATTACTCTGCTGACAAAGGTCCGTATAGTCAAAGCTATGGTTTTTCCAGTAATCATGTGTGGATATGAAAGTTGGACCATAAAAATGGCTGAGCACTGAAGAATTGATGCTTTCTAACTGTGGTGTTGGAGAAGACTCTTGAGAGTCCCTTGGACTGCAAGGAGATCAAACCAGTCAATCCTAAAGGAAATCAACCCTGAATATTCATTTTAAAGACTGAAGCTCCAATACTTGGGCCACCTGATGTGAAGACCCAAATCATTGGAAAAGACTCTGATTCTTGGAAAGACAGAAGGCAGGAGGAGAAGGGGGTGACAGAGGACAAGATGGTTGGATGGCATCACTGACTCAATGGACATGAGTCTGAGCAAGCTCCGAGAGATGGTGAAGGACAAGGAAGCCTCGTGTGCTGCAGTCCATTGGGTCACAAGAGTCAGACACAACTGAGCAACTGAACAACAACATCTCTGTAGTTCCTGCACCTGGGAAAATGTCTGGCACATAGTAGGTGTTTAGTATTTGTTGAATGAATGGATGAATGAATGAGTACATATTTAGGACTTATGCCCAATTTTTCTTATTTCTACTAGTAGGGAGAAGCATAGAAAAGGTCAGATATGGGAGACTGTTATCCATCTGTTCTTGTCATTACTCTCTTCTTCCTCTGATGGCAAAGAGAGGGAGGAAAAAGAACAAGATTAGGACAAGGATCAGAGACCACTGCACCATTTGTTTAGGAAGGCTTGGAGGTATTAACTTCAACAAAACTTCACAGACTTTAAAATCAGAGCAAGCACATAAGAAAGAATTTCTAACTTTGAAGCCACAAGAGGGGGGAAATTTTTTTTTATGCAAAAACACAGCAAAATTATATCTTGTCAATAAGCTATTGCATTTTTACCTAGGCATTCACATCTATGAAAACTACTCTTTATGATGGTCTGTTTTATATGTTTGTATCAAAAGAAGTTATAATTACTGTTTGGTTGTCTGTTTTTTTAAATAAACAACACCTTTGGCTAAGTTCAGTCATTTAAATTGCATCACTGAAGTAGCTAACACCCCACTCATGGTTTAGAAAGCCCACTGAGGAGCTTAACAATTTTCTTTAAAGATGCTGTAGGCCTAAACCTCTTAGAGGATAATATTATGCTTAAAAGGTTTATTGCTTTCTTCCAAAGTGTTTGGAGTATTCCTATGTGTAAAGAATTGTACTAAGGGTCATGGACAGTACAATATGGTCCCCATTCATGAGAAGTTAATAATCTAGGCAAGAATTACAAGAAAACAGGAATGTGATTGGGCTTAAGCACTTTGATATAACTGTTAATTTGGTAAATACTCATTTTGATGGGTCAGACATTCACTGATAAAGACTCATTGTCTTCAGACCAGATTCCCAAACTAAGCCTTGAAAGGGATAAGATTGAGAATATGGAGTGTTGGGGGAGATTACTTGGGGAATAAGCAATAAAATGGAGAGAGAGAGAGGAGAGGAGAGTTTTGGACCAAGATGCCTCTGGCTGTGGTTATTTTTTGCGCTCCAAACAACTGGCCGGGTGTACTGAGTATGGAATGACTCATAATGTAGAAGGAGCACCAAGGGAAGAAGAGAGAATGCACAGAGGAGGGGAGCCCCCTGCACTCCCAGGGGTGTGGCTCTAGCATTGTCTCATGGACTCACACAGACCAGCTGACAGCATGGCCTTTTGTGCTAAAGAGGCCACTTCATGGGGTAGTTTTAAGACTTCCCCTATCCCCAACCAAATCCCCAGGGACTCACCCAAGAACCAGGGACTTTGGTGTCCTTGCTTATGAACCTGAGCAACCACAGATGAAGAATCTCTGCAAAGGAGAAGTATTCACTTTTCAGAACAGAGGTGCTAGCTTGAGTTTTCCTTCCAAGAAGAAGGGAGGGAGGGAGAAGAGGAGGGAAGATTGATCTTAAGCATAAAACCTCATCGCAGAGCTAGACTGCAAAGCCCCGCATGGCCCTGTGATGTGCACTCCTCCTGCAGGCTCAGTGAGTTTCTGGGAGTTGTGGACTGAACTCTGTCTAGATTGAAGTCCTAACCCCAATACCCCAGAGAGTGACTGTGGAGATGGGGTCTTTAAGGAAATGACTTAATCCAATCTGACCATGTCCTTCTAAGAGGAAGAGATTACGACACACCAGGGTACATGTGCATAGGGAGATGGCCAGGAGAAGCAGCAGCAAGAGGGGAGCTGTGTGCAAGTCTAGTGGAGAGGCCTCAGACCTACCCTGCCAGCACTGTGATCTTGGACTTTGAGCCTCCAGAACCATAAGAAAATAGGTTTCTGCTGTTTGGGCCACTCAGTCAGTGATGTTTTGTCATGGCAGCCCCAACAAACTAATACAGAGAGGAAAGACACTCATCACAGGATCCAAATGAAATGATTTAGTAGCTCAGTTGGTAAAGAATCCACCTGCAATGCAGGAGATCCCAGTTTGATTCCTGGGTTGGGGAAATCCCCTGGAGAAGGGATAGGCTACCCACTTCAGTATTCTTGGGCTTTCCTATTGGCTCAGATGGTCAAGAATCCACCTGCAATGCGGGAGACCTGGGTTCGATCCCTGGATTGGGAAGATTCCCTGGAGGAGGGCATGGCAACCCACTCCAGTATTCTTGCCTGGAAAACCCCCATGGACAAGAAGTCTGGTGGGCTACAGTCTACTGAGTCGCAAAGAGTCAGATGTGACTGAGCGACTAAGCACAGCACAGGAGGTTCTCAGCTGTAGCTGCCCTGAGTCCCTACTGCTTTGTTGCTGTCAGCTCTGACCACAGATGCCATTACAAGAAACAGACCTTGGAGTTTTTCCCACATATAAGACGCTTTCTCATCTATTACCTCACTTAATTATTTCTTTAATAATTTTATTTGTTTATTGTTGACCATGCTAGGTCTTTGTTGCTTTTCTCTAGTGGTGGAGACAGGGGCTACTCTAGTTATGGTAGACAAACTTCTCATTGCAGCGACTTCTCTTGCAGAGTGTGGGCTGGATGGCGTGCAGAGTTCAGTAGTTGTGGCACGTGGGCTCAACGGTGGCAGTATATGGATTTAGTTGCTCCACAGCATGTGGGATCTTCCCAGATCAGGGATCAAACCCATGTCTTCTGCATTGGCAAGTGGATTCTTTACCACTGAGCCACCTGGAAAGCCCTGCCTCACTTAACTGTTAATGCAAACCTGAGCCTCAGAAGTTCATTGGTTTCCCCAAGGTCACCTAGTTGGGACATGGTGGGCCCAGGTGAGAAGCCGAGGTCCAAGGTTTCTGATGTCAGGTCCAGAGTTCCCTCTGTCCCACACACAAAGGGCTCCCTTAGAGCTTTTAAAGATCAACAATGTTAGGGATTGCACCCCATTCTCTCTTTCAAAAGGCAGCCTGGTCCTCCCAGAAACAGTCACTCCTAACCCTTCACTGGGGTTTCTGTATAAGTCCTATGACTTAGAGAAGAAAAATATTTATTAAGTCTTAATTCTATTTTTACTGAACTTTTCAACCTGAATACTTCCCTGACCACTGTACATTATGTAGTAGCTAATTAAGAGTTTTGCTCCTGCTGCTGCTGCTAAGTTGCTTCAGTCGTGTCTGACTCTGTGCGACCCCAGAGACAGCAGCCCACCAGGCTCCCCCATCCCTGAGATTCTCCAGGCAAGAACACTGGAGTGGGTTGACATTTCCTTCTCCAATGCATGAAAGTGAAAAGTGAAAGTGAAGTCGATCAGTCGTGTCCAACTCTTAGCGACCCCATGGACTGCAGCCTACCAGGCTCCTCTGTCCATGGGATTTTCTAGGCAAGAGTACTGGAGTGGGGTGCCATCGCCTTTTCCGAATTAAGAGCCTTATGCAACCCCAAAGATATTACTAAGGAATCATCTAAGAAAGAATGGTTGCTTTCTGGATAATACACTACTTTCCACCCTCCATCCCAGCTCAGCTTACTGAGCACAACTCTGGCTGAGGCTCCTTGTTGATATCTATTTTTAATGGGATATATTTATAATTGGATACATGTATCACCTCTTCCTCATGGGCACTTGCTTTCTTTCTGGAATCACAGAGGCATCTTAATAGATTGGCTGTGACAGCAAAGAAGTGACTAGAAACAGGTTGGGCCTGGTTGTCTATGGAGCCTGAGAATCCTGACTGTTCCTATGCCAGGCCCTTGAAATACTTTATGAAGACATCTGCTCCGGTTCTTACTTTTACAAGAGAGACAGATCCTTCCACAGAGAGACAGGACATCCAGGTGATTAAAAGGTTTACTGACTGCTAAGAGAAACCTTCAGTGGAAATCCCTATGATTTAATACTGTTTGACAAATATTTATTGTGTATCTATTACACGCTAAGCACAGATTCATTGCTTGAGACATGGTGTTTTTCAGCAAAATTATTGAACACAATTGTCCAGAGCTGGAAGAAATTTTAGAGATTGTGTGGTCTGATCCCCTCACTTTAGAAATGAGGAACAGTTTGTCTAGTCAGGGAAAATGACTCATCCAAGGTCAAACCATGGGTTCTTGGCAGGCAGGGGACTAGGGTTTCCCTGATTCCTAGTTCAGTGGCTCCAACACCCCGGGGAGAGTCAGACCCTTAGGAGAGTCTTGTGTCCAAGTTGGTTTTTACCACATTGTGAAAACCGTGTGCACATCTGGAAAGGATCCATTAAAAATAACTGAAATGGACAGGGAATGGAAAATAGGCTTTTAAATTAAGTAGCAAATATTCCAGCTGGACATGAGGAAGGACTTTTTTTGCTGCCAGTGTGATAAAATATAAAAATGAGCAAATCAAAGGAAAGGAAAGCACACTCAGAAATTCTCAAGAGGACAGGAGACAAGCATCTGGCTTTGATCACTGGAGGGTTATCTGCCCCAAAACAGGGAGCTGCAGCAAATAATCTCTCTGTTTCACCCTCCTCAACTAGAATTTGGTTGTGATTCCAGTGCCTTCTATAAGACTCTGGCCAAACAAACTGCTATTACTGAGTCCTGCATCAATGATCCTATAATTTGTTTGAAATTTCCTCTCAAATGCACTTCTTTGCCTTCTGGTTGTGTGTGTGTGTTTTTAAGGCCTTCTTTTTAAACACCTTTGTAAGTGGCCAGAGAAAAATCTGGGACACCGAATCTCAGAATTTAGGGATTTTTTTTTTTTTTTTGGCCAGAGGTGACATGCTTGAGGAATCAGAATCTTGGCGGTAACCACAGGTCCGGGCAAGCAAAAGGTCAAGTGCAGGACAAAGTTAGTTGACAGACACCATAGATCTTGACAGGCAGGGTCCCAGAGATCAAAGCAGTGTTATCAAGCAGGACCAAACTCTGACCTTAGTGCAAAAAGGCCTTTGCTTTTAACTTTTTTACATAATCTAAATATAGGTCACCTGAAGTTCAGGATATATATCAGAAGCAGAACAAAGTCATAAGCTTGACACCAGGAGGGTCAGAGATGCTAGGAGGACCTTGGAAGGGGTGGTCACTGTTCATCTCCCATTGCCTGTGGGGCCACTGTAACACCCCAGAGTCACCCTGGGTACACTCAGAAAGAAAGCTTGCGATATTTAGGGGGTATCCACCCACAGTTATGAGATACCCATGTGTATATAGAAAATGACCTAATAGCAAACCCCCAGGTTGTAAAGGGGTCTGTCCCTACTCCTTCCCAATGTCTTTCAAATATCTCCTCAAAAAGCAACTCTGCAATGGCCCTAAACAAAAGTCATCAACCACCTCAGTCCCTCTCCCCTGTTTCTCCCTCTGGGACCCAGCTCAGTCAGTCTCTGGTTCCCAATGAGATTGAATAAGAAGACAGTTACTGCTGGGGCATCTACTCCCCATGATACTGTTCTCACCTTATAAAAACTAGCTTTAGCCAACTAACCTGCCCCTTGCACCTGTAACTGTTGCTCTGTTCAGAATGAATTTCCATGGCTGCCAAATATAAGAACGACAGACCCTGACATCTCAGCTAAAGGTCACTTAGCAAAAGTCAGGACTAAAAGCATGTAAGTTATGACAGAGAAAGAGAGGAGCATATTAACCTCTTAGGCTTCCGAATGTGGAAAACACTTGCCTCCTCCTGGGCTTTCCATTAGCTTTTGGCCTTCAAAGATTTCAGCAAAAGTCCTGGATGTTAGTAAAGCAAGGTCAATCTAACAAGAAACCCCAGATGCTAAACCCATTTGTTGCCAGGTTCCCTCAAACGATGCAGGGGGACTCGCATGAAAACAGGCCCATGTTCCAAGAAGTCATGAAGTTTAATTCATCTCAGTGGACTCTAGGACTCGTCCTGAAACCTTACATCTTGTTGGCATCACTTAGCTTTAAGCCAGAAGAGAGTAGATAGTTTAGACCTGATGAATTTTCCTTCCCTTACAGACTGTGAGCTGTCTTTGATTTTTGCTTATGTTTCACTAGGAAACATTAGGGAAAGCTATCAGCTCTCCTCCTTCCTCCCCCTTTAATCTCGGGAGAGAATTCTTTCTATATGAAGAATGTGTGTGCAGGCATGCACGGATGTGCACAAATGCACAAAGAGCACACAGTCACAAACACTCGGGCTAGAACTTGGCAGGTGGTCAATGCCTTTTCTTTAAAATAACTGAACCACATTCAAGGGATTCCAAAAGAATAACTCCACGACCTCCAGGTAGATGGTATCACTGTTTAGTTACCTGTCTGAGCTCACTTGAATCTCCATGACACCCCGGTCTCTGTGAAGGCAAGGATTCAGTCATTATTTGGGGACCCCTGCCACCTGTGTCTGCACAAGATGGGCATACAATAAAAGGATATGTGAATGAATGAAGATCTCCTTATTCTGGAGACCATCCCTGGCTGCTAGGAAAGGCCTCTTTCCTTCTCCTGAATTTCTTCAGTGGCATCTTTCTTCCAACAGTGCCCAAGTCACATCTCTACACCTAGGGCAATAAAAACTGAAATTTCTACAGAGGCACAGATGTGGAGAACAAACAGATGGATACCAAGGGAGGAGGAGGGAGTGAGATGAATTGAAAGATTGGGATTAACACGTATACATTGGGATTGATACATATATGTATAAAGTAGATAATTAATGAGAACCTACTGTAAAGCACAGGGAACTCTACTCAGGGCTCTATGGTGACCTAAATGGGAAGGAAATCCAAGGAAGAGGGGATGTGTGCTGAGTCACTAAATCTGCTGATTTAGTACTGCAGAAACTAATGCAACATTATAAAGCAATTATACTCCAATAAAAATTAATTTAAAATAACAGAAATTTCTAAAATAACATTAGGGGCTCTGCGGCTGTGCATGCTAAGTCACTTCAGTTGTATCTAACTCTTTTCAACCATTGCCCACCAGGCTCCTCTGTCCATAGGATCCTCCAGGCAAAAATACTAGTGTGGGTTGCCATGCCCTCTTCCAGGGGATCTTCCCGACCCAGGGATCGAACCCACATCTCTTATGTCTCCTACATTGGTAGACGGGTTCTTTACCACTAGTGCCACCTGGGAACCTCTGTGCCTAGTTCATGTCAAAGCCAAATTCTTATTCAGTGTTGTTTTCCCACACGAAGCTGCTTCTCTTTATTGTGGCTTTACCATAAATGAAAAGCAGTATTCAAAATGTAAGTTTACAAAGTATCTTTATGAAATGGACTCAAAGCGCTTATCTAATCACAGATGCACTGATGCTCCTCTCTTTGACCCCCGGCAGGTGTGAATGGCTACTGTGTTTGGGGCCAGCTGACTCAAACGTGGATCCTTTGCTGCTTCTTCGTGGCTGATCTAGACCCCGTTGCAAGCAGTCAGTCTCTAATATCCTGGAACAGTAGCTGGCACTTGATAGCCACTTAGTATTTGTTGATTTAACAAAATGAATAAATGTATATATGGACGAATGGATGATGTTTTGACATCTTCTATGTTGTTTCTAGAAGCTCCAGCCCTGGTGAGCCTTGTAGGCTGAGTCCCAAGAGACTGAGGCAGTCGCTGTTACGCTGCCAGCTTTCCCAGGCAGAAGTAGGGGCACCTCACCACTCTCCACTCCATGGATCCAGTCTCAAAATGTCGTGTGTCTCCTTACTCCCAGTAACAGTTTCTGTATTACTTAGAACTCTTGGCCCCATGAGACAGGAATTCAGCTAGAATTATCTCATATGGAAAGGGTCTCTACGAGACTTGCAGTTTCCTTCTTGAAAAGTTTACTCCTTTGCCAGGCAGCCCTCTAGGTACAGCTAGTCTGACCAGCCCCTGCAGCCCTGGGAGGATGACGGCTTCCACTGCTAGCAGCCAGCCCGAGGAGTCTATGCCTTTCCTGGCTGCTTTCCCTAAACCGTGCCCATGGGCTTCCCAGGTGGCACGAGTGTAAAGAACCTGCCCGCTAATGCAGGAGACACGTAAGAGACACAGGTTTGATCCCTGGGTCAGGAAGATCCCCTCAAGGAGGGTATGGCAACCCACTCCAGTATTCCTGCCTGGAGAATCCCATGGACAGAGGAGCCTGGTGGGCTACAGCCCATAGGGTTGCAGAGAGTTGGACATAACTGAAGCGACTTAAAAGGCACACATGCACAAACCCTGCCCATAACATGATAAACATTTCCTTTATTAAATCCTACTCAGTTATCCAGTTGAATGTGTCATCTCTCTCCTTCTGGGACCCAGACACATAGTCCACCCTCAACTCCTTTCTGATTCAAAGTAACAAAAAGTTCCTGGGGGGTTCAGTTCAGTTCAGTTGCTCAGTCCTGTCCGACTCTTTTCAACCCCATGAACTGCAGCCCATCAGGCCTCCCGTCCATCACCAGCTCCCAGAGTCCACCCAAATCCATGTCCATTGAGTCAGTGATGCTGTCCAATCTCATCCTCTGTCGTCCCCTTCTCCTCCTGCCCTCAATCTTTCCCAGCATCAGGGTCTTTCCAAAAGAGTCAGCTCTTCACATCAGGCGGCCAAAGTATTGGAGTTTCAGCTTCAACATCAGTCCTTTCAATGAACACCCAGAACTCATCTCCTTTAGGATGGACTGGTTGGATCTCCTTGCAGTCCAAGGGACTCTCAAGAGTCTTCTCCAACACCACAGTTCAAAGCATCAATTCTTCAGCACTCAGCCTTCTTCACAGTCCAACTCTCACATCCATACATGACCACAGGAAAAACCAGAGCCTTGACTAGACGGACCCTTGTTGGCAAAGGTCTCTGCTTTTGAATATGCTATCTAGGTTGGTCATAACTTTCCTTCCAAGGAGTAAGCGTCTTTTAATTTCATGGCTGCAGTCACCATCTGCAGTGATTTTGGAGCCCAGAAAAATAAAGTCAGCCACTGTTTCCACTGTTTTGGGTGGTGGGTTATAATCACAATTTCCTTACACAGAGTAACTGCTCAATAAATATTTATTTGTTAAATCATAAATCATATTGTCAATAATAAAACTAACCTCCATTACTTCCAATTATAGATAAGTAGACACTTTCCCTTGAATTTCAAAAGCTTACATTAAAATATGCAAGATCCATGGATTAAAGACAATCTCTTTAACAAGTGGTGCTGGGAAATCTGGTCAACCACTTGTAAAAGAATGAAACTAGAACACTTTCTAACACCATACACAAAAATAAACTCAAAATGGATTAAAGATCTAAATGTAAGACCAGAAACTATAAAACTCCTAGAGGAGAACATAGGCAAAACACTCTCCGACATACATCACAGCAGGATCCTCTATGACCCACCTCCCAGAATATTGGAAATACAAGCAAAAATAAACAAATGGGACCTAATTAAACTTCAAAGCTTCTGCACAACAAAGGAAACTATTAGCAAGGTGAAAAGGCAGCCTTCAGAATGGGAGAAAATAATAGCAAATGAAGCAACAGACAAACAACTAATCTCAAAAATATACAAGCAACTCCTACAGCTCAACTCCAGAAAAATAAATGACCCAATCAAAAAGTGGGCCAAAGAACTAAATAGACATTTCTCCAGAGAAGACATGCAGATGGCTAACAAACACATGAAAAGATGCTCAACATCACTCATTATCAGAGAAATGCAAATCAAAACCACTATGAGGTACCATTTCATGCCAGTCAGAATGGCTGCGATCCATAAGTCTACAAGCAATAAATGCTGGAGAGGGTGTGGAGAAAAGGGAACTCTCTTACACTGTTGGTGGGAATGCAAACTAGTACAGCCACTATGGAGAACAGTGTGGAGATTCCTTAAAAAACTGGAAATAGAACTGCCTTATGATCCAGCAATCCCACTGCTGGGCATACACACTGAGGAAACCAGAAGGGAAAGAGACACGTGTACCCCAGTGTTCATCGCAGCACTGTTTATAATAGCCAGGACATGGAAGCAACCTAGATGCCCATCAGCAGATGAATGGATAAGAAAGCTGTGGTACATATACACAATGGAGTATTACTCAGCCATTAAAAAGAATACATTTGAATCAGTTCTAATGAGATGGATGAAACTGGAACCTATTATACAGAGTGAAGTAAGCCAGAAAGAAAAACACCAATACAGTATACTAATGCCTATATGGAATTTAGAAAGATGGTAACAATAACCCTGTGTACGAGACAGCAAAAGAGACACTGATGTACAGATCAGTCTTATGGACTCTGTGGGAGAGGGAGAGGGTGGGGAGATTTGGGAGAATAGCATTGAAACATGTATAATATCATGTATGAAACGAGTCGCCAGTCCAGGTTCGATGCACGATACTGGATGCTTGGGGCTGGTGCACTGGGATGACCCAGAGGGAGGGTATGGGGAGGGAGGAGGGAGGAGGGTTCAGGATGGGGAGCACGGGTATACCTGTGGCAGATTCATTTCGATATTTGGCAAAACTAATACAATATTGTAAAGTTTAAAAATAAAATAAAATTAAAAAATAAAAAAAAATATGCAAGATCTTAAGAAACAAGAACCT
Source organism: Bos indicus x Bos taurus (assembly GCF_003369695.1). Lineage (NCBI taxonomy): Eukaryota > Metazoa > Chordata > Mammalia > Artiodactyla > Bovidae > Bos > Bos indicus x Bos taurus. The sequence continues at coordinate 3,466,516 of NC_040078.1, read as the reverse complement.
CATTTTATGTTGACATGTCATCCATTTCTTACTAGAGCCATAGGTCTCAACTTTGTGTAACAAAAAACTACTATGCCTGGGGTACGTTTATACTATTCCCTGGGCCCATTCCCCCAAACTCTGATTTAATTAGTCTGGAGTGGCCAGGCACTGGCAATTTTTTAAAGCTTCCCAGGAGGTTCTAAAGGACATCTCGGTTTGCAAACCACCATTCTTGGCAGCACCTACCTTCTCCTTCCCAGGGGTGATCAATCTCTGCTTTAGCCATAAGGAGGCTGCAAAGGTGAAAAAAAAGTATAAGGATTTTTGGAGAAAAAGATACTTATGGAAAGTAGTGCAAAATTACTTTCCCTCTTGAACGTAAATTTGTTGAATAAATAAAATGAGATGTGATTCCTATAGCACTAAGGCCAGAATGAAAATTCAGAGCTCAGAGCCCTCTTTAATAACCAGGTACAGTGGTTCTCAACCCAAGATGTACATGAGACTCAGCTGAGGAGCATTTGAAAATGTTCATGCTTTGGTCCCACCGCAGACTAACTATATCAGGGGTGGGGCCCAAACAATGTTATATTTTTAAAGCCCCACATGAGTCTGATGTAGCCAGGATTGAAGACTGTTAGTCTACATAAGGCAATTTCTCTAAATGCCTTGAAATTTACATCATCAGTTTTTCCATTTTTTGACACAAGAAGAAATTCAAATGTTTTGTGTAGAGACCAGAACACCTTGAAGTCTTAGCTATAAAATGAAATTAAATGGTATCATTGGTAAGCCTGGTAATGAATTTTCATTTCAATGGGCAAATATGGTGGGCTGGACAAAAATTAGTATGTTTCCAGGGCTGGCTGCTGACATCCAATTCAGTCGTTTAGTTGGTAACCAGATGTCTCATAGAATAGCAGTGGCACATGTGCTAATGGTGCCTTAGCCAGAAATATTAGCTCTTCTGAACACATGGTCCCCAAATGAAGTGAGTTCTGTGGAAAAATGTTTCCTTGGTATATCCGTATCACCAGCTAGAGGTTCATGGAGAGTGTTTTCTATTAACAAAGGGAATCAAAGGAGTTGCAAGAGTTCCAGAGAAGAAACAGAGTGCCAGAGTGCTGAGCCTGCAATGGAGAAGCAGTCAAGGAGCCAATATTTGACTCACTGGCCCCAAATACAATGAACAGTCACATCTGTCAAGGGATCATCACATAGCAAAGCAGGAGTGCACTGGTGAGTCAATGGTTGTTTGCCTTAAAGGGAAATCCATTTCTTAAAGTTACTTTAGAAACTTACATTTTGAAGTGTGCTTTTAATTTATCATGAAACCACAATAAAGAGAAGCAACTTAATGTGACATAAGAGGGTTAGATAAAAATCTGGTTTTGACAATAACTAGCTACATGATTCGGGCAAGATATTCCATCTCCCTGAGCCTCGAGTTCATATGTAAAATTCATCTAGCTTGGTGTTTCTCAACCTCAGCTGCACAGCAGAATGCTTACGGAGGTGTTAAAACATACCTATGTCAGGAAGGGTTCCCCTAGACATTCTGATTTCATTGGTCTGAAATGGGACCCAGACTCCAGTAGGTTTACAATATCCTCACGTGATTCCAGTGTGGGATCATGTTAAGGACCGCTGCAATGGATGATCCCAATGATTCCTTTCTAGTTTCAGCCTTCACTTGGGCTTAAGGGGCCTCACTTCCAGGAGTGCCTGAGCTATTAGAAAAGGTAAATAATCAATGACCAATATATCCCATGTGTGCATATGGTAAGTTGTTACCATTGTATCGGACTCTTTGCAACCCTATGGACTGTAGCCCACCAGGCTTCTCTGTCCGTGGGATTCTCTAAGCAAGAATACTGGAGTGGGTTACCATGCCTCTTCCAGGGGATCTTCCTCACCCAGAGATTGAACCCATGTCTCTTACAATATATCCCACAAGAGTACTCAATGCTAGCTACTTTGCCTCATCAAAGGGTCACCATTCCTTTTTTGAAAAATGAATATAACTCAGGGAACTCTGCTCAATGTTATGTGGCAGCCTGGATGGGAGGGCACTTTGGGGGAGAATGGATACGTGTATATGTATATGGCTGAGTCCCTTTGCTGTCCGCCTGAAACTATGACAGCATTGTTAATTGGCTATACTCCAATATGAGAAAAAGTTTGAAAAAAATAAAAGTAGTTAGGACTGTCAAGAAAAAAAAATCTACAACATCTTTTACAACAGGCTCCTGGAATACTGTGCCCCTGTCATTGTTCATGGGCCTGAAAAGACATTCAGTGGCCCTTCCCATATTCCAGGCTTAGTGCATAAAGAAATGCCAGTTGAATAAGCGGTGTTTTCAGTGTGCGGCTAAAAGTTTTTTTGATCCCGCTTCCTCCCTTCCCAATGTCCTTTAGGCATCTGGGCTGGGCTGTGGGCCCACGTACATTTTCACAGTCGGCCTTAAAGAGCAGACTCCTATTTCAGTTTGGATTTGTTGCCAGGTGGCCCCGCCCAAGTCCAGTTTCCCATGGGCTGGCTGAACCCCTAGCATGAAAGATCACGATAAAATTCCAGAGTTGGGGCTCCTCCAGCCACATGAAGTCAGAAGAACTGAGTCCATCTCAGCCTCCCAGGGTCACTGGACTCCCACGGCCAGAGCCATCCTGGAAGCCTGCAATGGATGGCTCTGGCATCTCATTTCAACACTCTCCAGCCCCTGGTTCCAGCTGTGGCGAACATACCAAAGAGAGAGAAAAAGAAGTGAAGGAAGCACTAATTCAAGGCCAGTTTCAAAAAGCAAGTAGTTAAATAAATCTCTGAAATAAAGCAAATTTCTGGACACTGATAAACTACAAAATTAAAACCAGGATCAACGTAGCTTTGTCTAGACTACTCCGGGCAGTGAAGTTCCAAGTTTGCAGACTGAACTGCCCAGTTAATTGCTCTGACCTGCACCTCCTTTTGGCTTATAGAGACATGGCTTCTCAATATTAAAACCTATAAACAATTGCTTTCCCACCTGAAGGCTGAAATGACAATGGAAAACCACATCTGGCAAAGAGTTTGATCTTTGGCTCAAGAGATTAGATTGAGTCTAGTGGAGTAAATTTTACAGCCTAGAGAATTATGTATTTTCAAATCGCTCCAGCTTTGTAAAGCTGCAATCTCCACCAAGATTCTCTGTGTGTGAAAGAGCAAGAAAGGCCACCTGGGTCTTTACATGGGATTCACCTGGAGTTTTTACCTGCCCACATAATTCCCATTTTCAAGATAAAAAGTCGACCTAATAAGAACATTTCTTGCCTTTCATCATTATTCATCATTAAATTGGTCTAGACCCTTCACACCGGAAGTAGAAACAAGATAAGATGGAGGCAGAGAGCCTGGGGAAAGGTCAGGGACAGGTTTAAATATGTCCCACTAAGCAAGGCAGTCAGTGTTCCTGCTATCAAGCTATTCAGTACTATGCCAGCTGTCACCCACTACGGCATTACCCTGGCTGCACCCTTCTTCTGCTCAGGGAAAATGTCCAAAGGAATCTCCAACCCTACAGAAGAGTGAGAAGACTTCTGGGACAGGTCGACCCTGGTAACACAGGATGTGAAACCCCCGCTAGAAATACGGAGGCCAGGAATGAGCACTAGGTCACATTAGGGGAGCGTGAGCTGATGATTTTACAAACCAGATTAAAACGTCGGACGCCTGCAGACGGCGTACTGCCCCACTTTGTAGCTCACCTGGGATCTCAGACTAACCTTGGTTCAGCTCCTGAGTCCTCTGCCCTCTCATTAAGCAAGTTACACAACTTTCTGATTCTCAGTTTCTTCCTCTGTAAGATGTGGAAGGTCCACCAACCTTATAGACTATGCTGAAATATAGGAGGGTCTTGAGAAACTATTGGGGCTTCCCTGGTGGCTCAGACAATAAAGCGTCTGTCTGCAATGCTGGAGACCCGGGTTCGATCCCTGGGTTGGGAAGATCCCCTGGAGAAGGAAATGACAACCCATTCCAGTACTCTTGCCTGGAAAATCCCATCGACAGAGGAGCCTGATAGGCTACAGTCCATAGGGTCGCAAAGAGTCAGACACGGCTGAGCAGCTTTACTTTACTTTACTTGAGAAACTATAGTTCTTTTTATTAGGGTCGCAAAGAGTCGGACATGACTGAGCAACTTTTTACTTGAGAAACTATAGTTCTTTTTATTATCATTATAGTTATCTAGAAAGATGCAACCATCATCTAATCTGTCCCTCCAATAGAAGTTTCCTCAGAGCCTGATTTTCTGGGCTGGCTTAATTTTTCACTAAAGAGATTTTCGCGTTTCAAATGGTACACCAAAGCACGCATGCGCCACAAAGCAGTGCCTGCTAAAGCGAGCATGGAAATTGCCTGGGAAACAAGTAGGAGACAGAGCTTTGAATGGCACTTCAGCCTGGGTCATACTTACTGGGTAAGACCGAGTGGCTCTGTTAAACAACCTAGCTGAGAATCTGGTGAAAGTTTTACAACTTTGATACAAACAAGAAAGGACATCGGGTTAAGAAAATGTTATGTAATAGTTTTTTTTTGGAGGTTGCCTTAGGGGTTACACTGAACTTGTGGTCAGCATATTCATTCTTAATGCATGAGAGTTTCCAACACGTTAGAATAGATTGATAAAGGTTATATGTAAGTATTTTAAAGCTTTAAATAAAAACATCCAGTTGATGATATGCCTGAGCCTCATAAGCTCTTGCTGCCTAGACAGAGTAAAGAACTCCAGTTCTTGACCAAATTAACACTTATATTCCTTGCAAAACGGGGATAGTAAATTCACTTTCCTGAAAGGACTGAGATGAGAATGAAGATTGATGAGGCCTGTGGAGCATTTAGGAGAGCATCTCAGCACAGAATAAACACTTCAATCAAGGGTAAATGTTGATTTGTGCTTGCAGTAGCTGTGACTTCGTTGCTGCTGTTATTCAGTCACTCAATAGACTACACTGCACCTGTACCAGACACAGTGACTTCAAAGAAGACACCCGAAGCCCAGTCCCTCAAGACTCCGGGAGAGATGACATGTGACTGCGTTCTCATACAAAGTGCCAACTTCTTTAGGCCTAGACAAAAGCACCCAGAGGGGAGCCAAAGAAGGTTTCCAAGAGGAGGCAGTCTCTTACAGGCTTAGTTGTGATCATGAGGGCAGAGCCCCCCTCCCCCACCATGGAATTAGTGCCCTTCTAAGAAGAGGAAGAGATATCAGAGATACAAGGAGGAGGCAGACACCTGCAATCCAGGAAGAGAGCTCTCACCAAGAAATGAATACTTGCACCTTGATCTTGGACTTCCAAGCCTATGGTATTTTATTACAGCAGCTCATGAAGACTAATCCAAAAGGCATGGTGGTCTGGAGAAATGGTGGTGAGTGCCGGATGACTGAAGCAGAGGTCACCGAGGAAGTGTGAGGAGAAGGGGCTGGAGAGTAGCTGGGGGCCAGATTGCAAGACCTAGAAGAGCAAGCCAAGGATTTGGAGCTGCTCTTACAGGTCTCCAGAACCAACCGGCTTGGGTGGGAGATAATATGAATTTATTCTTTATGAAGATACATCTGGTGCCAATGGAGGAAGAGACAGACTGAAGTTTAAAGACATAGGAGGAAGGGCCTAAGGAGTGGAGCAGGGAAAAGCCATTCACAATTTAATGGGGACACAGCTGGAGCTCACAGTTGTTATCTTCCCCTCTTAAAGGGGAACTTGAGCCGTTTAAAATAGGTTTCTGACTTCCTAAGGTCCACTTCTTAGTCTTTAACTCCTTGCTATTTTCAGCAGGGTAGAGGCCACAAAGTAAATATGATGGGTTCAAGAGCCAGGAACACATTTTCCCAATACTGCAGCCTGCATGGATCCCATAATCTCTAACACATACAACCCACATCTTGTGATTCCTGCAAATGGTTCCCATCTTGCAATGAGGCCTTGGTGAGGATGAATGAGAAGAAATTCACATGGGTGAAGGCTGTAACTTCATCACACATCTTACTGTTGGCACCCATCATTAGTATATCTTAAAATTTTTTTGTTATTCAGTTGCTCTGTTGAGTTCAACTCTGTGTTTCCATGGACTGCAGCATGCCAGGCATCCTTGTCCTTCACTATCGGAGCTAGGTCAAACTCATCTCCATTGAGTCGGTGATGCCATTCAACCAACTCTTCCTCAGTTATCCCCTTCTCCTTCTGCCTTCTATCCTTCCCAGCATCAGGGTCTTTTCCACTGAGTTGGTTCTTCACATTAGGTGGCCAAAGTATTGGAGCTTCAATATCAGTCCTTTCAATGAGCACTGAGTTGATTTTCTTTAGAATTGACTGGTTTGATCTCCTTGCAGTCCAAGGGACTCACAAGAGTCTTCTCCAACACCATAGTTAAAAAGCATCAATTCTTCAGCACTCAGCCTTTTTTATGGTCCAACTCACATGCATATAAGACTACTGGTAAAGCCATAGCTTTGACCACAGGTAGGGCTTCCCTTGTGCCTCAGCTGGTAAAGAATCTGCCTGAAATGCGGGAGACCTGAGTTGGGTTGGGAAGATCCCCTGGAGAAGGGAAAGGCTACCCACTCCAGTATTCTGGCCTAGAAAATTCCATGGACTGAATAGTCCATGGGGTCACAAAGAGTCAGACATGACTGAGGGACTTTCACTTTCACTTTGACTATACAGACCTTTGTTGGCAAAGTGATGTCTCCACTTTTTAACACACTGCCTAGGTTTGTCATAGATTTTCTTTCAAGGGGCAAGCGTCTTTTGATTTTTATGGCTGTGGTCACCCTCAGCAGTGATTTTGGAGCCCTAGAAAATAAAATCTTTCACTGTTTCCATTATTTCCCCATTTATATGCCATGAAGTGATGGGATTGGATGGCATGATCTTAGTTTTTTGAATGTTGAGCTTCAAGCCAGCCTTTTCACTCTCCTCTTTCACTTTCATCAAGAGGCTCTTCAGTTCCTCTTCTTTTTCTGCCATAAGGGTGGTGTTATCTGCATATCTGAGGCTATTGCTGTTTCTCCCAGCAATCTTCATTCCAGCTTGTGCTTCATCCAGCCTGGCATTTCACATGATGTACTCTGCAGAGAAGTTAAATAAACATGGTGATAATATACAACTTAGACACACTCCTTTCCCAATGTTGAACCAGTCTGTTGTTCCCTGTCCAGTTTTGTTGATTCTCGACCTGCATACGGATTTCTCAGGAGGCAGGTAAGATGGTCTGGTATTCCCATCTCTTGAAGAATTTTCCACAGTTTGTTGTGATCCACACAGTCAAAGGCTTTGGTATAGCCAATGAAGCAGAAGTAGTTGTTTTTCTGCAATTTTCTTGCTTTTTCTAAGATCCAACGGATGTTTTTGGCAATTTGATCTCTGGTTCCTTTGCCTTTTATAAATCAGCTTGTACATCTGGAAGTTCTTGATTCATGTACTGTTGAAGCCTAGCTTGGAGGATTTTGAGCATGACCTTGCCAGCATGTGAAATGAATGCAATTGTGTGGTAGTTTGAAATTTCTTTGGGATTGCCTTTCTTTGTGATTGGAATGAAAACTGACCTTTTCCAGTCCTGTGGCCACTGCTGAGTTTTCCCAATTTGCTGGCATATTGAGTGCAGCACTTTAACAGCATCATCTTTTAGGATTCGAAATAGCTCAGCTGGAATTCCATCACCTCCACTATCTTTGTTCATAGTGATGATTCCTAAGGCCCATTTGACTTTACACTCCAGTATGTCTGCCTCTAGGTGAGTGATCATATCATCACGGTTATCCAGGTCATTAATATCTTTTCTGTATAGGTCTTCTATGTATTCTTGCCACCTATTCTTAATATCTTCTGCTTCTGTTAGGTCCATACCATTTCCGTTCTTTCTTGTGTCTATCTTTGCATGATATACTCCCTTGGTATCTCTAATTTTCTTGAAGAGATCTCTAGTCTTTCCCATTATATTATTTTCCTCTATATCTCTGCATTCAACATCCACATTAAAACTGCCTCTTCCATAGTCTTCCCAAAACATCTTTCTTTACATTTTACTGGAGTGTGATTGATTTACAATGTTGTGTTGGCTTCAGGTGTACACCAAGGTAAATCTGCTATATGCATACATATTGGAATTGACATATACACACTACTATATATAAAATATTCAAAAGCAGAGACATTACTTTGCCAACAAAGGTTCGTCTAGTCAAGGCTATGGTTTTTCCAGTGGTCATGTATGGATGTGAGAGTTGGACTGTGAAGAAAGCTGAGCACCAAAGAACTGATGCTTTTGAACTGTGGTGTTGGAGAAGACTCCTGAGAGTCCCTTGGACTGCAAGGAGATCCAACCAGTCCATTCTAAAGGAGATCAGTCCTGGGTATTCTTTGGAAGGACTGATGCTAAAGCTGAAATTCCAGTACTTTGGCCACCTCACTGGAAAAGACTGATGCTGGGAGGGATTGGGGGCAGGAGGAGAAGGGGACGACAGAGGATGAGATGGCTGGATGGCATCACTGACTCGATGGATGTGAGTCTGAGTGAACTCTGGGAGTTGGTGATGGACAGAGAGGCCTGGTGTGCTGCAATTCATGGGGTCACAAAGAGTCAGACACGACTAAGTGACTGAGCTGAACTGATATATAAAATAGATAATTAATAAGGATCTACTGTATAGAACAGGGAACTCTACTCAATACTCCCTAATGGCCTATATGTGAAAATAATCTAAGAAAAGAGTGGCTATAGGTATATGTATTAGTACTTTTTTATAGTTGGTATTTAACACATATGTGTTTGACAGAGTAAAGGAGTGAATGAATAAGAGCAAAATAGCAACACATCAAACAAAGGTGATACTTTTGGCCAGAAAAAAAAAAACTTGGTGGAGAGTAACAGCCCCTTTTACTTCTCTGCAAACCGGGAGTTAGTGCAATGGCTGTGCTCAGATCTGGTCAGCTTCCACCAGGGCCTCCTGGCCTCTAAGTCCTTCTGGAGAGGAGAAGGCTTGGGGGATGAGAACAGGATTTGGGTTTGATCCTCTTTACAGGGCCTAAGCTGAAGACAGCTGCAATGGTTTAAGAACAAAGCCAGAAATCAGAATACATCCTTCTCTCCAGTAAGAAGGGAACTTCATGTCCTGGAAATGCCCAGGCTGTGCACATTTGGATGAATAAGAAGAGAAGATGGCATGTGAGGGCTTCCCGGTCATATTCCCAACCTTACATTCAGATCGTCGCCTTGATTTATGCATTTTGTTTTCACTTCTGATATATACCTGGGCAATCATGTTTGGAAGCTGATCTGCAGAAAAGGAACTCAATTCAAAACAAAGACCATCATGGCCAACTGCCCTAGTTCACCCTACTAAAAAGTCCCCCATCCTGAGAGCCCCTCAGTCCCAGGCCAACCAGGATTGTGGGTTGCCCTAAAGAGACATAATAAAATGCTACAAAAGACTGCGAGTCAACATTTATGAATTTCATAGCAGATAGATATGATTTTTAACTAGGAGAAAATGAGGTGATGATTTTTCTTCTATGTAATTTTAGGGTACCATACATGAGGCAACATATAATGCATGTTTCCTTTAATAAAGCCCAACATGTTGACCTGTGAAAGACGAAAGGCAGGAAATTAATAAAAATAAAAATAGTAACAACTAACATATTGGGCTTTATCATAGGCTGGACACTGTTCTAAAAGCTCTGTGTGTGTGTGTGTGTGTGTGTGTGTGTGTGTGTGTGCGCGCGCGCGCACGCTCACTAAAAGCTTTACGAAAATTAAATCATTCAATCCTCAAAACACCCTTATTACAATCATCCACATTTTACAAATGAGAAAATGGAGACATAGGTCATATACAAAAGAAATGGAACTGGGATTTGAACTCAAGCAGCCTGGGTTCATAGTCCATGCTTTCAAGTGTTTCCTACATATAATTACTCATATCTACTAAGCGCCTACTAGGTGCTGATCATTGTGCTAAGTATGCTTTCCATAAAGTATCTCATTTATCCTAACAATTGTCTGTCTGGATTTAGACAGGTTATTCACTTACTCATTTTTTTCAACTAACATTTGTTGAGGTTATGCTTGTTTGAGAATTATAGTACTTTACAGGTGAGAACTTAGACCAAAGTAGCAGCAGTGAATGTGGAAAATGGAAATGAAAAGCAGGATTCAAGAAAAAATTTTGCAGTAAAGATATAAGAACCTGTGATTGATTGGATATGGTGCATGTGGGAAAAGAAATAGACAAGGATGACTCTGAGATGGTCTAACCAAGGAATAAGATGGATGGTAATCCACCAATCAAAAGCAAGACTACACGATCTACTTTGAGGGGGAAGGTAATGAGTTCTTTTGGACTGTGTTAAGTTTCAGCTCCCAGGGAGCATACAAGGAGATATGGCCAGAGAGTCCTGGAAAATTGTCTGGAGCTTAGTAGCAGTGGTTGGGAGCTCATGGCCTAGACTTGGTGCTTAAGGTCACAGGTGTAAATAAGATTATCCATAAAAGAGCACAAAAGAAGTGATAGAATCCTAGGAAAAGTCAACATTTCAGGGGAAAGCAGAGTAGAGCCTGCCAAGGAGGCTGTGAAGACTCGAGGAGAAGTGGGAAGAGGACCAGGAAACAAGTGGTTGCCTGGAAACCAAAGGAGGGACAGGCAATGACCAGTAGAACCAGGGCTGCAGAGAGAACAAACAGGAAGAGGACTAAAGCAGATTATTAGGACCCGTTTGGTACCGAGAGCGTAGGTCAGAATGTGATCAGACAAGGGACATTGGATTCCACCTCAGGACTGGAATAAAATCAGCCTCAAAGCTTAAGGTAACTCCTGTGCCCCTGAGGAGTTAAGAGACTCCTGCTGCTGAATCTGAAAATGAAAAAAGCAGGGGCCAGGCATACAGGTCAGTGCTAGTTACACATTCACTTCCAGGTACTCTTTCAGGTCAGAGGCCTAGCTCTGAAGAGCCACAAAACCAAAACACAAAGCAAAAGCCAACAACTTTTTTTAATCCTTTCTGTAGCAAAGAAAAAGAAGGAGTGAGAAATAGAAAGTAACTGCCTGAATGAAATTCCCTGTGCAGATTTACAACTGCCTGACCTCTGACCACAGGCTGGAGAATGACTGAATCTTACAAAACATAAGCAAAATATGAGTGAAGAGAGGGATAAGCTTTCCAAGGGTTTCATTCCATTTCCAAACCCAGATAGCTCGCAACTGACCTTGAAACCGTGGAAGATATTTTTCCCGTCAAGATGAGAGCGCAAAGACGAGGTTGTAAGAGTTCTGAATGGGAACCATCACATTCATGGGAAGCAGCTCTGTTTTTAATACACCCTGGGGAGAAAACAGGGAAAGTTATGAGCTGAGTTAAGGAGAGATAAGTGAATGCAAATCTTACCCTCATTCAACTCTAGGCAATTCAACTCAGAAAGGAAACATGTTATCTGAAGTCAGATGTTTGACCCTTTTATGGGAGTTGCCCATTATTTATCTCTACACCCTTGAACTGGTATTGCCTGGGTATTTGTTAGACTCTGAAACCAGGCTCCGCATCTAAGTCTGTGTGATCATCCAAGCATAACAAGGTCTCTCCCCTCTAGTCCACCACACTTCATTTTTCATGTGGCAAAAGGATCAAGCAGAACATTCCAGAGGGGAGAGACACCGCCTGGGCCTCCCCCACTCTCTTTCCTTCAGGCTGATAAGCCCCTATCATAAATTTTGCCATGACTCGAGGTTTCAACCTGTTGCCATCAATATGCTTTTCTCTTGGCAAGACACCAGCTCAATCCCCCGAGATCCATCCATTATTTGCAGAGTCCTAGCAGCTTGCAAGGGGCAGGGGAAGGAATAAGAAAAGCCCCTCCAGCTCAGGGCAAGTCACCCTCGGTTGCTGACTGCAGTCTTCAGGCGTCTCCTGGCTGTCATCCTGTCTGGGTCTCAGCAGCAGGCCTGCCCTAGAGTGATGCGGTATTTTCCAGTCCTTCAATTTGCCCTCCCCCACCTTCGCGTCCCAACTGTTGTCAAAGCAACAGGCTAATTTACTGGGAAGTTCAATGAGAAGAGATGGCAAGGTGGGAGGGATGGGCTGGGAGAAAAATGCACTCAGTTAAGAAAAGCACTTATCCTCGCAGAAGGAACACGTGGAGGATGCTCAGCTGTCTCCCCCAAGGTACATGCTTCCACTTGGGCTGTTGCACAAAGGACAGAGCTTTAAAATGCATTCTCTTTGGCCTCTCAAATTTCTCAGGCTTGGCACATGAGAAAAAGAGAGTGGTGTTAGAATTTCAGGTTGGTCTCCACAATACTGGTTTGCACACTTCGGACTACTCTCCACATTCATCCAAAAATACAAATTGGCTCCAAAGACCTTGACCCTACCTGGTATGGCTGTGTCCTCTCCTTCTATCCTCCCAACAAGGAACAAGAAAGAAAGCTGCCTGATCCCTGAGGCTGCTAAGACAGAGCAGGAACCTCGGTGCTCCTGAGCTTAATCCCAGCTTGTTCCAATTCCAACCATTTTCCCCAAACAAATCACTTTTTTCTGGTCATGTCAGCAACTGCTTTTGCATGATGGAGTGGGTCAGCCGTACCGATGAGCCAGCTTGGCTGTTGGGGCTGCCAGAAGAAAAAAAACCCAGTTAATCTGGTGTTTTTCATCTTATTGACAACAGTTTAATTCAGTCAAGATGCATTTCATCTTGGGCAAGTTTCTGACTTTGGAAGAAGGGGAATCTCAGTTGCCCACCTCAACTGGAAACTGAGTCCTGAGGCCATGTTGATGAGTGTGTCTGCAGTAACTTTGGGGGAAAGAATCCATTTCAATGTTGTAACAGTCACCCCCAAATTTTGGAAGGGGTTAAGGGCTTCCCTGGTGGCTAAGATGGCAAAGAATCTGCCTGTAATGCAGGAGACCAGGTTCAAGCCCTGGGTCAGGAAGATCCCCTGGAGAAGGGAACGGTAACCCAGCTCCAGTATTCTTGTCTGGAGAATTCCATGGACTGAGGAGCCTGGCAAGCTCAGTCAAGTCCATGGGCTGTAAAGAGTCAGACACAACTGAGCAACTAACAGCATCAAATAGCCATTTGGTTCTATCTGGACTCTTCCCCCACATGCATAATTTTAGAGAATCCTGCAAAGCTAAAATTTGTTTTTAAACATTTAAAGTTAATTTTAGATTATTCTGAGATTGTTGTGTGAGCTTCACAGTATTTCTGTGTTCCCCTAGACACTTGTGGTGTCTCCCAAAAACTAACTGAGGAATTAAATTCCTGCTGCCTGGGTCAGGGATGGATCTTACCAATGCTAAGGAGGACAGCTAAGTCATCCATAACTCAGGATTATCTCTAGGGTAACAAGTATGATACGTGTAGATGGGGTCTTGAATATATCTTCTGTTCTACCCTATCCCAGCAACTCTGGCCTGAAGCTGCTCTTCAGGGATGCCTGCACTAGAAAGATACATGAGGTTTTTATGGAAAAAGAGGCAGGAGAGAGAAATCCCCCTATTTTCCATGACAATATGTCTCCTGACAATCTGCTAACATTTATTGAGCTTTTATTATGTGCCAGGTACTATTCTAAGTATCAATACTAATTTAAACCTTATAACAACTTAAAAAAGGTAGTACTATAATTGTGTCCATTTTACAGATGAGGAAACTAAAGCATAGAGAGATGAAGCAATTGGCCCGGAGCTACAGCTTACAGCTATAGTAAGTGATAGTGTCAGGATTCTAGCAAAGGAAGTCTGACTCCAGAGTTCATACTCTTTACCTCTACAACCCTCTTCACACCTGAACACGAAGAAGCATCTAGAGATCCTGTGGAAACACAGACTGCTGGGCCACACTCCCAGGGTTTCTGATTAAGTAGTTCTGTGTGGGGCCAGAGGACTTACATTTCTAGCACATTCCCAGATGAGAGTGATGGTATCGGACCACCCATTGAGAATCATGGGTCTAGCTATTCAGGCTCTAGAGAAAACTCTCGATAGAACTTTCTCTTCTTCCCCACATACCCCTCCAATCTGAAAAAAATGCTCAATAAAAGCATTAGTTATACTGAGCAATCTCATGAGATCAATCAACCAGCCATGCTTTCGGGAAGCCACGGCAATTCCTCAGCACTGACAGGCTTCCAGGAGCAGAATCACAGTTTTTTCTCTGGAGCTTTTCTGGGCCATTGGCTGGAAATGTAGCCTGTGGGTAATGACCAACCAGGCCTAGATCCTCTTCTTTTTCTCTATTTATACTTGCTCTTTTATTAATAACACATTTTTTCCAAGCAAATGAGTATCATCAAATAAAAACTAAATTGCATCCATTTGTTAAAACTTCCTTTGTAGGTGTTGGTAAAGTTATATCTCCCCAAGTTAATTTATAGGTGCATTCTGTTCACTTTAAGGTCACTTCAGGAATAAGTACGACACAGAATACACTCACGTAAGTGAGGAAAATCAAAACAAAGATGAAATAAAAACCAAGCAATTCTACAAGAGACAGAATTTTACTTATACTTTAATATTACTCTGCAAGATAAAAGAACTCTTTCATTTTTAGAGTAAAGACCATACACAGAAATGTAAACAACTTTGGCTGATTCATGTTGATGTAAGGCATAAACCAACACAATGGTGTAAAGCAATTATCCTGCAATTAAAAATAACTCTAAAAAAGAAATGTAAACCGTAAGAAGAATGACAGAAGAAAACAAAACAGGCTCTGAGATGTATAGTTTCTGAGAAATTTTTCAACACACTGAGATCTAAAAGCTATTTCTATCATTAAAAAGGGATCTAACGGTGTCTGAGTTTTGCAATAAGGACTTCATGATCTGAGCCACAGTCACCTCCAGGTCTTACTTTTGCCGCCTGTATAGAGCTTCTCCAACTTTGGCTGCAAATCAGTCTGCTTCTGGTGTTGACTGTCTGGTGATGTCCATGTGTAGAGTCATCCTTTGTGTTGTTGGAAGAGGTTGTTTGCTATAACCAGTGTGTTCTCTTGGCAAATCTCTGTTAGCCTTTTCCCTGCTTCATTTTGAACCCCAAGGCCAAACTTGCCTGATACTCCAGGGATCTCTTCATTTCTTACTTTTGTATTCCAGTCCCCTATGATGAAAAGAACATCTTTTTGGGGTATTAGTTCTAGAAGGTCTTGTAGGTCTTCATAGAACCATTCAGTTTCAGCTCCCTTGACATAGTGGTTGAGGCATAGGCTTGGATTACTACGATATTGAATGGTTTGCCTTGGAAATGAGCTGAAATCATTCTCTTGTTTTTGCAAAATCCAGACTCAAATTGAATGTGGTAGGAAAAACCACCGGACCATTCATGTATGACCTAAATCAAATCCCTTATGAATATACAGTGGACGTGACAAATAGATTCAAGGAGTTACATCTGATAGAGTGCCTGGAGAACTTTGGACAGAGGTCTGTGACATTGTACAGGAAATAGTGATCAAAACAATCCCCAAGAAAAAGAAATGCAAAAAGGCAAAATGGTTGTCAGAGAAGGCCTTACAGATAGCTGAGAAAAGAAGAGAAGAAAAAGGCAAAGGAGAAAAGGACAGATATACCCATCTGAATGCAGAGTTCCAAAGAACAGCAAGGAGAGATAAGAAAGCCTTCCTCAGCAATCAGTGCAAAGAAATAGAGGAAAACAATAGAATGGGAAAGACTAGAAATTTCTTCAAGAAAATTAGAGATACAAAGGGAACATTTCATGCAAAGATGGGCACAATAAAGGAGAGAAACAGTATGGACCTAACAGAAGCAGAAGATATTAAGAAGAGGGGGCAAGGATACACACAAGAACCATATAAAAAATATATTAGTGACCCAGATAACTGTTATGGTGTGATCACTCACCTAGAGCCAGACATCTTAGCATGCAAAGTCAAGTGGGCCTTAGGAAGCATCACTACGAACAAAGCTAGAGGAGGTGATGGAATTCCAGCTGAGCGATTTCAAATCCTAAAAGATGATGCTGTTAAAGTGCTGCACTCAATATGCCAACAAATATGGAAAACTCAGCATGGGCCACAGGACTGGAAAAGTCAGTTTTCATTCCAATCATAAAGAAGGGCAATGCCAAAGAATTTTCAAACTACTACACAATTACATTAATTTCACATGCTAGCAAGACCATGCTCAAAATCCTCCAAGATAGGCTTCAACAGTACATGAACTGAAAACTTCCAGATGTACAAGTTGGATTTAGGAAAGGCAGAGG
Organism: Bos indicus x Bos taurus; assembly: GCF_003369695.1. Lineage (NCBI taxonomy): Eukaryota > Metazoa > Chordata > Mammalia > Artiodactyla > Bovidae > Bos > Bos indicus x Bos taurus. Next base: position 3,450,280 of record NC_040078.1, on the reverse strand, counting down.
AACCAGAGATCAAATTGCCAACATCTGTTGGATCATAGAAAAAGCAAGAAAATTGCAGAAAAACAACCTCTTCTGCTTCATTGACTATGCTAAAGCCTTTGACTATGTGGATCACAAAAAACTATGGAAAATTATTCAAGAGATGGGAATACTGGACTGTCTTACCTGCCTCTTGAGAAACCTGTATGCAGGTCAAGAAGCAACAGTTAGGACCGAACATGGAACAACAGACTGATTTAAAATTGGGAAAGGAGTGTGTTAAGGTTGTATATTGTCACCCTGTTACTTTCACTTCTATGCAGAGTATATCATACAAAATGCCAGGCTGGATGACTCATAGGCTGGAATCAAGATGGTGGGGAGAAATATTAATAAATTCAGATATGCAAATGACACCACCCTTATGGCAGAAAGAGAAGAGGAGCTAAAGAGCCTCTTGATGAAAGTGAAAGAGCAGAGTGAAAAAGCTGGCTTAAAACTCAACATTCAAAAACATAAGAGCATGGCATCCAATCCCATCACTTCAAGGCAAGGAGATGGGAAAACAATAGAAACAGTGAAAGACTTTATTTTGGGGGGCTCCAAAATCATAGCAGACAGTGACTGCAGCCATGAAATTAAGAGAAACCTGCTCCTTGGAAGAAAAGCTATTACAAACCTAGACATCATATTAAAAAGCAGAGACATCACTTTGCCATCAAAGGTCTCTATACTCAAAGCTGTGGTTTTTCCAGTGGTCATGTAGGGATGTGAGAGCTGGACCATAAAGAAAGCTGAGCACTGAGGAATTAATGCTTTCAAACTGGTGGTGCTGGAGAAGACTCTTGAGAGTCCCTTCAACTGCAAGGAAATCAAACCAGTCATTCCTAAAAGAAACCACTTGAATATTCACTGGAAGGACTATGCTGAAGCTGAAGCTCCAATACTTTGGCCACCTGATGTGAAGAGCCAATTCATTGAAAAAGACCCTGATTCTGGGGAAGACAGAAGGCAGAAGGGGAAGGGGATGACAGAGGACGAGATGGTTAGATAGCATCACCAACTCAATGGACATGAGTTCGAGCAAACTCCAGGAGATGGTGACGGACAGGGAAGCCTGGCGTGCTGCAGTCCATGGGATCAGAAAGAGTCAGACATGACTGAGTGACTGAACAACAGCATGATGTGGCCCATAATGTTCTCCGTAACATCTCCACATTAAATACAAAATGTTTCCCAGAGCCTTTCTTGGAGGAGTGCTCAAAGGATACTTCAGGCTGCACTATTCTACAAACTGTGGATGCTACAGGGTCTCACATGTCAAGGCAAATGTCTTGCCCACGGTAGGTTTGCAATAAATACCTCAAGAATGAAAACACTCTTAGCAGTTTACATCATCACTATCTATACTTTGAAATACACATTAAGAGACAGTACTACAACTGCACTTCTTTCTAAATACCCTGTAATTCTGATTCTTTTGCCACTATCCAACTTGCTAAGTTGCATTTAATTTTCTAACACTTGAAGACGTATTAGATAATTATGGTGAGAGTTACTGCACTTTGTCTTTTAAAAAAAAATAAAGTCTAGTTTTTCTTTAAAGATTTATGCTTACTCACATCAGATAATCTACTAACTAATCTTAGTCTGTACACTCTCCATTCTGACATTTTTCAGTACCATTTGTAGCAGAATGAAAACCATTCAGACCAAGGGTCAAAAGACTGACGCTCCAGTCCTGTCCCCATAGCTCAGTGACAGTGTGGCCTTCCTTCCCTCAGTCTTTGTTTTCTCATTTGTTAAATGGGAGAAAAGAAAACTTACCACATAAATACTCTCAAGCCCTAAGGGACAAATGTTAACTCTTATCATTAAGAATTGAAATTACAAGAATGGTCCCACCTAATGGTCATTGACTTGTTTTCCTCCGGGGGGAGTGATGATTTTCTCCAGTGTGGAACAATGGGTGTGTGATCCCTACCATGGCCACTGGACGGTAGGGAGAGCCTCATTCCAAAGGGTAGTGAGAGGACAGGAGTGTTTCAGCACAGCTCAGCCAAGATTGCTCAGATCCAGAGAGTGAATGCAACAAACATGTCTACATTAACCGCTGGAGCAGAGGCCTGGTGCACAGCAGAGCCAAGATATAAAGAAAAAGGGTTGGATGGAGAACAAGGGATATGAGAAGAAAAATAGAAAGCTGAAACGGGAAAACAGGAGACAATCTGAAAAGAATTGTGAAGGTGGAAAGCCAGTCTCTATAGCTGGACTTTAAAGATTTCACACATTCTATTTGAGGCTGCTGCTGCTAAGTCGCTTCAGTTGTGTCCGACTCTGTGCAACCCCATAGACGGCAGCCCACCAGGCTCTCCCGTCCCTGGGGTTCTCCAGGCAAGAACACTGGAGTGGGTTGCCATTTCCTTCTCCAATGCAGGAAAGTAAAAAGTGAAAGTGAAGTCGCTGAGCCGTGTCCGACTCTTCATGTCCCCAAGGACTGCAGCCTACCAGGCTCCTCCGTCCATGGGATTTTCCAGGCAAGAGTACTGGAGTGGGGTGCCATCGCCTTCTCCATTCTATTTGCTGGGGGCAGCCAAATCTGTCTAAAAGGACAGGAGCCAATCACACAGATGGTCTTCCCAGGTTTATCTTATAATAGTGCATGTGCTCAGTCACTCAGTGTCCAACTTTTGCAACCCCCACGGACTGCAGCCCACCAGGTGCCTCATTTCCTACTCCAGGGGGTCTTCCTGACCCAGGGATTAAACTCACATCTCTTGTGTCTCCTGCACTGGCAGGCAGATTCTTTACCACTGCGCCACCTGGGGAATCCCATTAGTGGCATACATTTGCAAGCCTAGCATGAAACAAGGAAAAACTAATTGACCAGCTCAGGTTTCATTTTTTTTTTTAATTTAATTCTAAAAATTTAAAAATAAAAAAAACACCACAGGTATACATGTATTCCCCATCCTGAACCCTCCTCCCTCCTCCCTCCCCATACCATCCCTCTGGGTCGTCCCAGTGCACCAGCCCCAAGCATCCAGCATCGTGCATTGAACCTGGACTGGCATCTCGTTTCATACATGACATTTCACATGTTTCAATGATTCACTAAGTCTCCTCACTGAGGCCCTCCATCTCCAGGTGAAGATGCCAGCATCTTGCAAGATATTTATTACTAGTAATAGGTAATGTCCTATAGTTTGCAAGTGTCCTGCCTATTGATATGTGTGCTTTACCTATTTATATAAATATGAATAAAACTGAGTTTCTCTATACAGTGACCCTTCTTTCACTCACTGATATTCCAATATGTTTCTTGAATAAAAAGGGAGGGTGGGTTAACAGCCAGCGGTCTGAGAATTGCCCATAAGGTATGGCCTTAGGGAACATTGTCAGAGGAAATGCCTGGAAACCATGGCTCAAGACAAGTGAGCTGAGTAGCCTCACGGAGATAAGAGCTGGCATGGGTATTTGCTGAAGGCCTGTACTGCAGAGGATCTGGACAGAGTACCAAGACCCAGGGCTCTATGCTCACAATGGCAAAGCATGGAATTAAGCTGATTATTAGATGGTCTTCCATAACCCTGGGCCATAAGATGCTAATCATAAACTTTTCTCCCTAAAAGAGTTCAAATTTATAACTGGCTTCACTCATTTGGGATTTTTTTTTAATAACAGTAGTAGTCAAATGTTGATTCTAGAATAGAAAGTTATTCAATCCAATTCTTTCTTTTTAAATGATTTATTTGAAATATATGTATTATTACCTTGTAGTATCCAGCCTCTAAGATAACTCACAGTGATCCCCACATCCTGGTATTCACACCCTTGGGTAGCACTTTCCTATGTGGCATCAGGGTTGGTTAGTGTGGCCAATAAAATAAAGCATAATTGATGTGTGACTTACTACACAAGGTCATAAAAGACACTGCTGCTTCTGCCATACCCTCTTCAATCCTTGTTCTGAGAGAAGCTAGCTGCCGTGCTGGGAGGACATTCAAGCAGATCTATGGAGAATCCCATAGGAAGAGGGATTGAGGCACCAACTTTCTAGGCATGTAACTGTGCCATCTTGAAAGCAGATTTTTGAGCCCCAGTCAAGCCTTCAGATGACTGCAGACTCAGCTGACACCTTGACTACAATTCACGAGAGTTTCTGAATCAGAACCACTCAGCTAATCCATTTGCAAAAACTGTGTAAAATAATAAATATTTATTGTTATTTTAAGCCATTATGTTTGAGAATAATTTGCCATGTAGCAATAGACAACAAATATATAACTGATATGCTAATTACAAATTGTTTGTGTGTATTCAGTCGCCAAGTCATGTCCGACTCTTTGCAACCCCATAGACTGTGGCACACTAGCCTCCCTGCCCCTCACCATCTCCCAGAGCTTTCCAAGTTCATGTCTATTGAATTGGTGATGCCATCTAACCATCTCATCCTCTATCACTCTCTTCTCCTTTGGCCTTCAATCTTTGCCAGCATCAGGGTATTTTCCAATGAGTCAGCTCCGGCTCCTCACATCAGGTGGCCAAAGTATTGTATCTTCAGCATCAGTCCTTCCAATGAGTATTCAGGGTTGATTTCCTTTAGAATTGGCCGATTTGATCTCCTTGCTGTCCGAGGGACCCTCGAGAGTCCTCTCCAGCACCTCAGTTCAAAAGCATCAATTCTTCAGTGCTCTGCCTTCTTTCTTGTCCAGCTCTCACATCCATACATAACTACTGAAAAGACCATGGCCAGACCTTTGTCAGTACTCTAGGTTTGTCATAGCTTTCCTGCCAAGAAGCAATCATTTTCTAATTTCATGGCTGCAGTCACTATCTGCAGTGATTTTAGAGCCCAAGAAGAGGAAATCTGTCACAGATTCCACCTTTTCCCCTTCTATTTACCTTGAAGTAATAGGACTGGATGCCATAATCTTAGTTCTTTTAATATTGAGTTTTAAGTCAGCTTTTTCATTCTCCTCTTTCACCCTCATCAACAGGCTCTTTGGTTCCTCTGCTTTCTGCCATTAGAGTGATATCATCTGCATACCTGAGGTTGTTGATATTTCTCCCAGAAATCTTGATTCCAACTTGTAACTCATCCAGCCCAGCATTTCACATGATATGCCCTGCATATAAGTTAAATAGGATGACAATAAATAGCCTTGTTATACTCCTTTCTCAATTTTGAACCAGTCAGTTGTTCCATATAAGGTCCTAACTGTTGCTTCTTGACCCACATACAGGTTTCTCAGGAAAAAGGTAAGGCGGTCTGGTATTCCCATCTCCTTAAGTGTTTTCTACAGTTTGTTATGATCCACACAGTCAAAGGCTTTAGTGTAGTCAGTGAAACAGAAATGTATGTTTTTCTGGAATTCCCTTGCTTTCTCTATGATCCAGCAAATGCTCGCAATTTGATCTTTGGTTTCCTGCCTTTTCTAAACCCAGACTGACAATCAGGAAGTTCTCAGTTCACATACTGCTGAAGTCTCATTTGAAGGATTTTGAGCATAATTTTACTAGCATGGGAGATGAGTACAATTGTCCAGTAGTTTGAACATTCTTTAGTACTAAATTGGGAATTGGGATGAATATTGACCTTTCCCAGTCCTGTGGCCACTGCTGGGTTTTCCAAATTTACTGACATATTAAGTGCAGCATTTGAATAGCATAATCTTTCAGGATTTTAAATAGCTTTGCTGGAATTCCATCATCTCCATTAGCTTTATTGGCAGCAGTGCTTCCTAAGGCCCACTTGACTTCACACTCCAAAATGTCTGGCTCTGGGTGAGTGGCCACACTATCATGGTTATCTGGGTCATTAAGATCTTTATTTTACAGTTCTTCTGTGTATTCTTGCCATCTTTTCTTGATCTCTTTTGCTTCTATTACCATTTCTTTACCGTTTCTGTCCTTTACTGTGCCCATTCATGCATGAAATGTTCCTTTGCTATCTCCAATTTTATTGAAGAGAGAGAAATTATACATTACTTTTTATCATTCATTCAAACCAGATACTCAAAAATCTTTGTTTTCCCAAACCTCTAAAAAATTTGATAAAGACTTGTTGCTAATTCTCCCATGAGTAGCCCAAATGAGTTTTCTGTTTTATTGTACTTATGTGAATCTGTTTCTTACTCTGACCAACTGATAACATTATTTATTTGAGATTAGAGTCTTGTCTCCATTGTGGCCCCTCATCTAGGGAGAAGGAATAATATATGCACACTACTCTATATAAAATGGGCTTCCTTGGTGGCTCAGTGGTAAAGAATTTGCCTGCCAATGCAGGAATATTGGTTTGATCTCCCTAAGCCAGGAAGATCCCCTGGAGGAGGAAATGGCAACCCACTCCAGTATTCTCGCCTGGGAAATCCCATGGACAGAGGAGCCTGGCAGGCTACAGTCCATGAGGTTGCAAAGAGTCAGACATGACTTAGTAACTAAAAAATAACAGCATATATAAAATAGATAACCAACAAGGACCTGCTGTATAGCACAGGGAACTACACTTAATATTTTATAATAACCTATAAGAGAAACTAATCTGAAAAAAATAGATACAAAAAAAGAAATAAGTCATCTAAAGTCTGGTCTATGTTTGTTTAGATTTTATGATGATATCTGGGCTATCTGCAGCATGAACTAATAATTATTTGTGCTAATTTTAAAAGTCACAGAGTTTCATCAAAAGAATTGATCTTATCAGAAGAGTTTATTTTCCTTCCACGAATTCAGCAAAAATCGTTATGGTACGAAGAGTGAATGAGCAGCATAGGTGATCTCTGAGTATCTTTGCCACCTCTAAAACAAATCCAAGGTTCAGAATTATTCATCCTGTTTACCAAAAATCAGAAAACCTAAAACCCAAATAATTCTGTCTCACTACAGGAAAGGTGTGAACCAGAGCACTTTCAAGAGAAAAGTGTCCTGCTTAGGACAATGCATCATCCTGAAAGTTTACAGACTGCATTTCCTAGGGCTTCCTGACTTAGTTGAATGTGAACTTTCTGAGAACATCAGACACAGAAACATCTGGAAATCAAGAGAAAAAACATTACAAAGTCAATATAAACTCTGCTTAGATTGTTGCCATCCTGAATTATATGTTCCCCTTTAATTAGTGCAAATAATCAAAAGCTAGCAATATTTACAAAAGTCTTAGCTATGATTTATTTTCCTCAAGGAAGAATTACACCCACCAACTGCAAATTGGGAAATAAAAGAAATCAGACTCTAATCAAGACTGTAGCCTAAAGGCCTCAGAAAACTAGGCCATCCAGAAGATAATTCCTAAATATTCTAGCATGGTATTTTTCTCCAAATACATCTAACGTACCATATTACCTGATGAGAATTTCTTCATTTTTCATTCGTATAACTCCAGGAAGCATTCCTGATTCCTTGACTGTGTGAAGGACCCCTCCTCTGTGCACCCCCTCCATATAGTAAACAGGCTCGATTTCTCTTTAAATAGTTTTAAGTCCCCACTGCCTAGCACAGAGCCTGGCACACAGTAGGAACAAGTAATACATATTGACGAGTGTTCACTGGACCCATAATTTTCATCATAACATTTTGCTCTTCCTCATACTGTTTATTGTTGTTGTTTAGTCACCAAGTCATGTTCAATTTTTTGTGACCCCATGGACTATAGCCCACGGGGCTCCTCTGTCCATGGGATTTCCCAGGCAAGAATACTGGAGTGGGTTGCCATTTCCCTCTCCAGGGGATCTTCCCAATCCAAGGATCAAACTTGCATTTCCTGCAATGGCAGGCGAATTCTTTACAACTGAGCCACCAGGGAAGCTCCATTTTGTTATTAAACAGTACTTTTTGATTTGTTTTCTCTGCCTACTGCCCTTTATAAGCCTTATTTTAAAAGTCTATGTTTCACTAAGTTTCAATCAACTGAAGGCAAAAAATAGAATTAAAGTCTCCACATTTTCACTTAGACTATGAGAATACTTGTTGTTCAGTCGCTGTCGTGTCCGACTCTTTGCGACCTCATAGACTATAGAATGCTAGGCTCCTCTGTCCTCCACTGCCTCCTGGAGTTTGCTCAAATTGACGTCCACTGAGTCAGTGATGCTATCTAACAATCTCCTCCTTTACCACCCGCTTCTCCTTTTGACTTCTATCTTCCCCAGCATCAAGGTCTTTTCCAATGAATTGGCTCTTCGCATCAGGTAGCTAAAGTATTGGAGTTTCAGCTTCAGCAACAGACCTTCCAATGGATATTCAGGGCTGATTTCCTTTAGGATTGACTGGCTTGATCTCCACGCAGTCTAAGGGACTCTCAAGACTTTTCTCCAGCACCACGATTTGAAAGCATCAGTACTTCAGTATTCTTTATGGTCCAGCTCTCACATTCATACATGACTACTGGAAAAACCATAGCTTTGACAATATGGGCCTTTGTCAGCAAACTGATATCTCTGCTTTTTAATACACTGTCTAGGTTTGTCATAGCTTTCCTTCCAAGGAGCAAGCATCTTCTTTTAATTTCATGGTTGTAGTAACTACAGCCAAGGGAAAAAAAAAAACCTATCATGTAACTTTGCTTCCACTAGGAAGGCTCTAAGCAAAATAGAAATTAAGAAGTGTTGTTGAGGATGTTGATAAATGAGTACTCTCATATATTACTGATGAGAATGAAAAATGGCTCAGCAACAATGGAGAACAATATTGTGATTCCTCAAAATAGTAAATATAAAAGTACTGAATGACACAACAATTCCTGCTGTACTTACTCAGAAGCAGGGAGGATAAAAGCAGTTTTCAAATAAAAGCTCACACAAGAGCAGCAGTATTCACAATACCCAAAAGGTGGGAATAATACAAATGTGCTTTAACTAGTGAATGGACATACAAAATTTGGTATTCCATATAATGGAATACTATTTGGCCATAAAGAGGACTGAAGTAGTGATGTATACCACAGTGTGGGCAAGCCTTAAAAACAGTATGCTAAGAGACAAAAGCCAGTCACAAAAGACCACATGTCATATAATTCCATTTATATGAAATTTCCAGAACAGGTAAACCCATAAGGACAGAATGCAGATTAATTGCTGCTTAGGGCTGGGAAAGGGCTTCCCCAGTGGCTCAGTGATAAGGAATTCACCTGCGAGGCAGAAGATGCAGGAGACACCACAGATTCATTCCCTGGATGGGGAAGATCCTCTCGAGCAGGGCATAGCAACCCATTCCAGTATTCTTGCCTTTGATAATCCCATGGACAGAGGAGACTAGCAGGCTACAGTCTATAGGGCCACCCAGAGTTGGACACAACTGAAGCAACTGATAGAAAAGAAGGATAGGTGGATGGCAGCTAAAGGGCAAAGGGAGGTCTCTTTGTGGTTATGAAAATGTTCTAAAATTGACTAGTGATAGTTGCACAAATCTGTGAGAAAACATTACATTGCACACTTTCAATGTATGGTAAGTGATATATTCAATAAAAGATATTTAAAAGCTGTTTTACAAAAATTATATGTAACTCTGGAATTCACTGAGATGTTGGAATTGTTTTGTATCCTATTTGTGGCACTTGTTACAAGACTCTACACATATGTTACAATCTATAGAACCTTATATTCCAAAAATGTGAATTTTAGTGCATATAAATTGAAGGGAAAAAACCACCATGTGCTTAGTTGGAATTATTAGCTGGGACCCATGGTCAACTTCAATTGAGCGTGGTGCAGCTAATTAAAACTTCCTGTGTATGTGCAAAGGAACACTCAGACCCTAAGAGCCAAGTCTGAACCGAGTTCCTAGGGCTACATTCTGCAGTTGAAATCCAGACAAGTACAGAATCACTTCTGAGAGATTATCACCCATGTAGTCTTATCTCAATGCTTAAGGCAGAGCTGTTGATTCTGTGGTCCAAGGTTTCCTTCCAGGTCCCAGAATAACCCCTGGGATTGTTCTGAATTCTCCATTTCACATGTACCAGAAACTAAACTGGGACCCAAAATGTAGAGGGCCAGATGGGATAGGAGAAATTTAATCAGGTCATCATTAACATCTCATGAGTGCTAACGATGTCTTGTTCTAATCATCAAAATACCCACTGAGCCCTTTTATAGTTCCAGGCATCAGCTCCAATCTTCTGTGACTGTGCCCCGAGAGTGATAAACTCTGTGGTAGGGACATGTATGTACCTGACCAAGCCAGACTACACTGCATCAGGAGACATGAAGTTTCTTGACAAAAGGGACCACCTTATCAACTGGGATTAGATATGCAGCATGTAATGGAAAGCTACAAATAACTGGGACTTAAACACAAAAAACGTTATTCTCCCACATAAGAGGCCTGTGAGGGGGCAGGCTAGGATTGATTTGAAATCAACAAGAACTAAGATTCCTTCCAGCTTCCTGCTCCATCATCCTCAGTGGGTGGCTTCCAAACTTATGGTCCAGAATGACCACTGAAGCATCAGATTCCACATGCAAATTCCAGGCAGCAGGAGGGTAAAGGCAAGAAATGAAAAAAGGGCACATGGCCCAGCTGAATCAGCTACCTTTAAATAGCCCTCTTGGAGATACATGCAAAGGTTACATTTGGATTTCAATGATTAGAGCATGGTCACAAGGCTATATACATAGGTGCAAGGAAAGCTTAAAAATGCATTTAACTGGGCACATGGCTGCCCTCGGTGACACATCTCTATTCCTTAGGAAAAAGAGGGAATGAATGCTGGGTAGACCATCTGCAGTGTCAGCTATGCCAGTCTTGTAATTGTCTGGAGGAACTTACTAAATGTTATCAGTTTGATCTGCTTGTCAGCAGTCACGAGGTCTGATCTAGAAGTGACTTTGCTATCTGCACAAACAAGCTTTCTCTAGTCTGCTCCACAGGTGGAGGGGCTAAGCAAACAGGCATGATTTTTTCCAGTTTTTGTGAATTAAGAATCGGTCAGAAACACTGATATTTTCTTGTGGAAACCACAACTATATGTGAAAATGAAAGAAAGGCATTTCAATTTTCTAAACCACCAAGACTTTTCAGTTAGGTTAGAAATGAAAACTGTGTCCTTCTCTGTCCTCAGACTCACCCCACAATTCTCCCACCCACAGAGTCACACCAACTGATGGAAAGCAGTTTAATCTGATGAACTATGAGGTTGAGGATAGGTACTTGACATATCCATTCTCTCCTAAGGGAAAGTCTTGCATACATATTTAGGAGCAGAAACAGAAATTCATGATTGAGCTCCCCTTGTCCAATTTTTGTATTTGTAAAGCCTCCTTGCCCATAAGGCAAGGAAAACAAGATACAAAATGAGTTACTTGACTTGTTCTTCTAGAGGTAGGGCTAGGATTAAAATTGGGGCCTCACACTGATGGAAGAAATCAAAGATGACACAAACAGATGAAGAGATATACCATGCTCTTGGACTGGAAGAACCAATGTTGTGAAAATGACTATACTACCCAAAGCAATCTATAGATTCAATGCAATCTCTATCAAACTACCAATGGCATTTTTCACAGAACAAAAAGTTCACTAGAACAAAAAGTTTTACAATTTGTATTTAAACACAAAAGACCCCAAACAGCCAAAGCAATCTTGAGAAACAAAAAAGGAGCTGGAGGAATCTACCTTCCTGACTTAAGACTATACTACAAAGCTACAATCATCAAGACAGTATGGTACTGGCTCAAAAACAGAAATATAGACAAATGGAACAAGATAGAAAGTCCAAAGATAAAACTCACCTGTGGGTACCTTGGGCTTCTCTGGTAGCTCAGAGGGTAAATAATCCACCTGCAATACAGAAGACCTATGTTCAGTCTCTGGGTTGAGAAGATTCCCTGGAGGAGGGTATGGCAACCCACTCCAGTATTCTTGCCTGGAGAATCCCCATGGACAGAGGAGCCTGGTGGGCTACAGTCCATGGGATCGCAAAGAGTCAGACATGGCTGAGCAACTAAGCACATGGGTACCTTATTTTTGACAAAGAAGTCAAGAATATACAATGGAGAAAAGACAATCTCTTCAATCAGTGGTGCTAGGAAAACCAGACAGCTGCTTGTAAAAGAATGAAACTGGAGCACTTGCTAATATACATAAAAAAAAAAAAAAAAAAAAACTCAAAATGGATTAAAGACTTAAATGTAAGGCTATAAACTATAAAGCTATTAGAGGAAAACATAGGCAATACAAGTCTTTGATATAAATCACAGTGATCTTTGACCCACCTGCTCCTGCTGCTGCTGCTAAGTCGCTTCAGTCGTGTCCGACTCTGTGCAACCCCATAGACGGCAGCCCACCAGGCTCTGCTGTTCCTGGGATTCTCCAGGCAAGAACACTGGAGTGGGTTGCCATTTCCTTCTCCAATGCATGAAAGTGAAAAGTGAAAATGAAGTAAGTCGCTCAGTTGTGTCCGACTCTTAGCAACCCCATGGACTGCAGCCTACCAGGCTCCTCCATCCATGGGATTTTCCAGGCAAGAGTATTGGAGTGGGATGCTATTGCTTAGTGATGGAAATAAAAACAAAAATAAACAAGTGGGACCTAATTAAAAGCTTTTGCCACAGCAAAGGAAACAATAAACAAGATTAAAAGACAACCCTCAGAATGGGAGAAAATAATTGCAAATGAAATGACTGACAAAGAATTATCTCCAAAATATATAAGCAGCTTTTGAAAACTAGGAATAAATCTACCATATGACCCAACAATCCCACTACTGGGCATATACCCTGAGGAAGCCACAATTCTAAAAGACACGTGTACCCCAGTGTTCATCACAGTATTATTTACAATAGCTAGGACATGGATGCAACCTACATGTCCACTGATGAATGAACAGATACAGAAGATGCAGTATATATACACAATGGAATACTGCTCAGCCACAAAAACAAGCAAATTCGAGTCAGTTCTAGCGAGGAAGATGAACCTAGAGCTTGTTATACAGAGTGAAACAAATCAGAAAGAGAAGAACAAATATTGAATATTAATGAATATATATGGAATCTAGAAAATGGTATTGATGAATCTATTGGTTGGGAAGGAATGGAGATGCAGATGTAGAGAATGGACTTGTAGATACAGTGAGAGAAGGAGACAAATACAGTAAATAGCAGTGACATATATACACTATCATGTGTAACATAAATAGCTGGTGAGAAGTTGCTATGTAACAGGGAACCCAGCCTGGCACTCTGTGATGACCTAGGGAGGTGGGATGGGGAGAGGGGAGGGAGGCTCTAAAGGGAGATGAAGTGACAGTAAAGAATCCATCTGCAATGCAGGAGACCTGGGTTCAATCCCTGGGTTGTGATGATCTCCTGGAGGAGGACATAGCAACCCACTCCAGTATTCTTGCCTGGAGAATCCCTATGGACAGAGGAGCCTGGAGGGCTACGGTCCATGGGATTGCAAAGAGTCGGACATGACTGAGCGACTAAGCACAGCACAGCACATGGTTGATTCACGTTGGTGTACAACAGAAACCAACACAACATTGTAAAGTGATTTTCCTCCAATTAAAAGTAAATTTAAAAAAAACAAACTCCCAGTGCACTGCTCAAATCAACAGGACTCAAGATATTATTTTTAAAAAATCTATCACTGAGAACCAAATGCTTGAGATTCTAAATATCTTGAATTGCTGTCTACACTGCTCTAGTTATCCAGATAAGAGTCTGATTCTTGATTTCATCTTTCCCAAATTGTGGATTGGCTCAGTCTCTTATGAAGTCATCAGTTTAATTCAATCATTGTTTATTGAAAGCTTACTCGGCCATCAGCAATCTGTTATGAGGGTAAACTGAAGGACCGTAATATACAGCCTTATCATGTTATTGTATTACTAAGACATATGACTGTGAATTAATGAGGTTAATTTTTAAATAAACACACACTAAAGACTATATCGTTCTGAGTGGCATCTTAACTTAGCAAGCCTTTAGTCCAACAATGGTGTCATTGCTCAAAATATTTTTAGAATTCACAGTGGGAATTCTTTTCAATAGATGAACTGAATTATATTAAATGTCCATAATGGCCATTGGGGTTTTTTGAGAGTAGTATTTATTTTTTGAGAAAAGCCAAAGTGATTCTGAGCCAAGTCTGGTAAAGCAGGTGAATGATCAGTTTGTGTTTCTGGTGACATTCTATCAGCCCAGGGTGGAATTCCTCCAGACTCCTTTTTCCATGATAGGATCATCTTTGTGTGTTATGGGTCAGGGGTTACAAAAACTCAGCATGCATCAGAATCACCCCCAAGACCTTGTTAGACCTTAGATTGTTGGCCCCAGTTTCCAATTCTTCGGGTAGAGGTGAGTCCTAAGAATTTGCATTTCTAAAAGACACCCAAATGATGCTGATGTTACTGGTCGAGGAACACTGGAGAACCACAGCTTTAAGACAGTTATTTTAGAGTTCCTTTATATAGCAATACTTTATCTGATATAAATTTTCCTTGCTCTCAGGGAACTCTTTTGCTGCCTCTCAGGCTAGGTCTTGGGTACTCTGGGGCCTTGCACATCCTGGGGATGCAGCTAGACATGTGCTCATGGTCCCTCCCAAGAATTTTATATCACTTTTCACCCAGAGCCACAGAGGATGGAGCTAATATCTGTGACTGAAAGGGCTCACAAGCTTTTCTATGATTAGAACTTGCCCAGCATCCAAGAAAGTCACAAAAGATTAGGACTAGGCAAGAGGTTAATTATCATCTAGTTTAATTCCCTCCACCCCCACTCCTCTCATTTTAGAGCTGAGGAAATGCCTAGAGACGCCAGCTGACATGTTTAAAGTCACCCAATAAGTAACAGGACAGTTATAGGATCCATAAGAAAGTATCACAGTCCCCTTCCACCTAGAGAGGACAGGACCATTATCTCACCCAATTAGGATCAAATGCAACATGAGGTAGGTCTAATGTGATACGTGCATCCCCCAGAGAACAAATAGTGCAAACTAGACTGCATATTTCTATCTTCCACCTTATAGTACCTGGGGCTGGAACATCACTATGTGTGCCCCCTGCAGTAAGATATTCCTTATACTTAGTGCATAACAGTTTGCTCCATCACCAAAAATAAACCCGCATTTGTAGGAAATGGCAGGGGGAGGTGAAGTGAAAGTTAGCTAGAACTCACATCCTCCTACTTCTTTAGTGTAAATATTCACTATGTTTACATGTCAGCAGAAAAATGGTCAAGAAACCACAATTCATCTGGCTGATCCCCAATAGCGCCTTAACCATTAATGCAAAGTCAATATCTGGTCTCAACCTCTTTTCAATTTGGCACCAATTGATGGAAAGGCTCTGGTGTTTTCGAAGTTACATGCAAGGAAGAGGCTGCCATGGAAAGTACATGGAAACTGTACATGGAAGAAAGGTTGGAAAGTCAAGGGAACCTGGGGAAGTCTGGTTTCTGTTTTGTTGTCTGCCTACACTGGAATCAGCCAAGTTTCTGATGATGGATTAGGGCTGCAAACCTCAGCCATGTGGCCGCCGATGCCCTATTCCATGCACTCTGCCTCACAGTACCCCCCACCCATGCCCCTGGAAACACACATAACCTTTCTAAAGAACTATTAATATCCCCCTTTTTCACCACCATCAAGCTTTGCCCCTTTCCACCCTCAGAATCCTGCTGGAAACTTGCCTTCTCCAGAAAATGCTCTCTGACTAAACTGCCTGCCATCCCTGAGCAAACTTTTAAGCATAACTGCCTACAATGGGTTGAGCGATTCTTGAATATGAGCATTTCATCTTCTGATTTCAGTGATTAAAGCAGGTCTTTTACTTCTTTAGTGAGCTTTTGTTTATGTTGTCCCCATCACTTTCCCAGTTCTTCCAGGTGGGAAGAACTGCTTATCCCATGAGATGCTGATTATATAGGTACCAGGAAAAAGCAGGCAGGTCAGTACTCCGGAGCCGCTCCTTCCTGTTAGGGCTGAGCTGGCCTCAGAATGCTGCTTTGTTACAGGCTAAGGGAACTTGAAAAGATAGGTCTGGAAAAGGTCTGGAGAGGCATCTCAAAGAGCCCACCAGGGCAGGCGTATGTGGTTGCTATGGTTACCAGGCGCTCTGGCAGTCTATCCACCTCCTCCTAACAAGGCAATCCTTCTCTGTGAAGCAACAAAGAGAAGACACTTAGAGACTCAAACCCAATTCACCCCAAGAGCTGGAAGAGCAGTGACTAACACATCAGTCCACTTGTCAAAATGCCAACAGCAAAGTTAGGGGTCACCAAGGCCGTGAGGGGAACACACGTGGAAAGCTGCTTCATGAACATTCGTTTAGATTAGAATGAGATTAAACACTGAAGTCAGAGCCAATGTTCCCTGCCCTCTCTGAGTTTTGCTCTGTTTTGCCTGGCTTCTGTTTTCTCTCGAACCAGAACTACCACATCTGTCTGTATGGTTTTAATGTTCCTGGCAGCCAAGCAAATGTGCACAAACAGGGCTGGGGCAGTGGGGAAATAATTGGGCTGGGACTCAGTAAGGACAGTTTCCTCTTTCTACCTGAGCCTCAGACTATGATTTTCCAGACTCCAGATGGTGATCATGGTTGTTAAAAAGCAAGCATTATCCCTGTTAATGAGGATAATAAAACTGAACAATTCATGAGCACTGACAACATATGGAGCCCCCTACAAAACACAGATTTACCCAGCATTATCAGGAAATGAGGTTTTCCACATCAGTGAATTTTCTGGAAAATTAGGGCTTACCTTTTTAGCGTCAATATTTTTTCCTGAAGATATTAAGCATTTGGGATGGAAATATGTGTCAGATATGTAATGTACTTTCCTATCTTGCACACACTGTTTTATCTGATGTCTCCTTATGAATGTGCACTGAAGGACAGGAGGGAGGGTTCTTCATCCACTGCATATTTGGGTCTTTATCCAGACAGCCTACTTCTCCTTGACTTAGATTCAGCTGTACACAGGTTTCTCTGCAGGCTTCCATAAGCTCCTTATGGGGAAACCGGGCTTTTTATCCTTGATCTTATATCCCCTACAACCTTGCCACACAAAATGTGCTCCCCAGAAGAGCATGTTAGCACCACCTCAGAGGGGATTAGAAATCAGACTCTCTGACCCCATCCCAGGCCTGATGGATGAATTCGATTCTGAATTTTAACAAGATCTTCAAGTGATTCATATGCACATTAAAACTTGAGAAGTATCCTCCAGCTGTGCTTGCCAGCCTGTCCCTAACTGGTTATATCACCCTCAGCTGAGAGTGCCTATTAGAAACATAGGACATGGGACCTGGTTCAGACCCCAGAATCAGATTTTCTGGGGAGTGAAACCCAGAAATCTACTTGTACCTCACTCTAAGGGCAATTCTGATATGTACCAATAGTAGGAGTATCCACCCCTATGGTTTGCTCATAGAAAATACTCGATAAGTTGGTTTTTCTTTTTAAACTCACTTTACTTCACCTTTTAGTAAACAAAGCAAATCCAGGAACGTTTGCATTGCCTTGTAAAGGGTTGCCTCACGACCGAATCATCATTTCCGAAGGGAAAGAAACCATGGCTTCACTCATATACCTGACGTTCGGCCATGACCCACGATCAGTTCGGCCATGACCCACGATCAATAGTCCAACATCACTAGGGACGCAAGCCTCAGTTTAAGGACGCCTGCCCAAGTTCCCCTAAGAGAAGTACTTCTGTGGCTCCTCCACTCCCTCTTGAGGTTCGGGGAATTTGAGGTTGAGTGGGAGCCCTTCTTCTTTTTTTTTTTGTTTCCCATTTTTTAAAATTTATTTTTCATTGAAGGCTAATTGCTTTACAGAATTTTGCTGTTTTCTGTCAAACCTCAACATGAATCAGCCATAGGTATACATATATCCCTTCCCTTTTGAACCTGCCTCTCATCCCCCTCCCCATCCCACCCCTCTACGTTGATACAGACAGCCGTTTGAGTTTCCTGAGACATACAGCAAATTCCCCTTGGCTATCTATTTTCCATATGGTAATATAAGTTTCCAGGTTACTCTTTCCATACGTCTCACCCTCTCCTCCCCTCTCCCAATGTCCGTAAGTCTGTTATCTATGTCTGTTTCTCCACTGTTGCTCTGTAAGTAAATTCTTCAGTACCATTTTTCTGGATTCTGTATATATGTGTTAGAATACCCGCCCGAGCCCGCGCTGTGGCCGTCCGTGCTCAGCAGCGCCCCCTCTGGCAGCTGGCCCTCCGGGCTTTGGTCGGGCAGAGCCTCTGCGCTCCGAGGCGCTCCGAGACCGGCTGCTGGTACATAGCTCCGTAAGAACTATTGCTATTGCCCCCTGCCTTCCCTTCTCTCGCCAGCCTGTGCCGCTTCTCGGCCTCCCGCGGGAAGCGTGGAGTCTGGCGGGGAATGTGGCCAACCTAAGGCGGGAATGGCATGTAGATACGCCCCCTGCGCTGAACGGCTGGGCAGTGGACCTCCGCTCCCCATTCCAAACCGCAGCTCAGAAACTCCGCTCCACGCGCGAATCCGCCCCTCAAGGGGCACACAGTGTGGCCCAGCGCACCATCGGTCTTCAAAATAAATCTTTATTAAATTGAATAGAATGCCTGCTTTGTTTCCACGATTATCCTGTTTCCTGCACAAGCAAGCTGGCAGGTATTAGTCCTTTCTAAGCAGATAACAAGCCCATTTCTAGGTTTCTAACTTGGCGGTTAATATCTCTGGTATTACCATGTGAAAAAAAGACAGACACAAAAGGCCAGATAGTGTATGATTGAATTTACGTGAAATGTCCCAAATAGACAAATCCATAGAGACAGGAAGTAAATTAGCAGTTGCCAGAGACTAAAGGGAGGGGGGAAGTGGGGCGTGACTGTTAGTAGGTATGGGGTTTCTTTGGGGAGTGATGAAAATAAAAGAATTAGAGAGCAGTGATGGTTACACAATCTTGTGAATATACTAAAACCACTGGTTGTAAATATAAGATGGAGATGTGAATTATATCAATTTTTGAAAGATCTCGGACTTTGGACTCAGTCCACCTGAGTTTGAATCTGGCCCCTGCCACATCCCAGCTGTGCTACACGGTACAAGTTAATTTATCTCTTTGAGATCCAGTAGCACGGTCTGGGGAGAAGGCAATGGCACCCCACTCCAGTACTCTTGCCTAGAAAATCCCATGGACGGAGGAGCCTGGTAGGCTGCGGTCCATGGGGTCGCTGGAGTTGGACACGACTGGGCGACTTCACTTTCACTTTTCACTTTGATGCATTGGAGAAGGAGATAGTAGCCCACTCCAGTGTTCTTGCCTGGAGAATCCCAGGGACAGGGGAGCCTGGTGGGCTGCCGTCTGTGGGGTCGCACAGAGTTGGACACGACTGAAGCGACTCAGCAGCAGCAGCAGGACTGTCTGGAAAGAGAATGATCAAAGTTCCCATGTTATAGACTTGCTATGAGATTTAAATAGGACAGTCTTTGAAAAAATGCCTGGTACATCAAAAGTGCTAATGAATGTTTACTGCTGACATTAAATCCAACAATTCTCAAACTTAAGATGCATAAACATTACCTGGAGAGCTTGATAACCCCTTACATCTTCAGATTTATAAGCCTGGAGTTTGGCTTTAGAATCAGCATTTTTAATAAGCTTACCATTCTGATACAAATGGTCTGAGAATGACACTAAGAAAAATACTGTTCTACACTTTCATAAAATGGAAGAATTGATAAATCATATTTTTAAGAAGTACATGTTAGCTTCCCAGTTAGGAGATAGAAAACTGGAAAAAATATTGCTCATACCCTCACACCAAAAAAAAAAAGTTGGACAATCTACAAATCCACAAGTTCTCTTGAACCCAGCAGAGAGCTGAAACTGAAGAGAAACCAACTAACACAAAATTTACGTAAACTACAGGCACCTCCCCAGAGAGACAAACATGAGCACTCTGTAATCTGGACCAAATGTCACTAGACCCAGATAAGAATAATTCAACTAAAACTTTCAACACATTGCTAAAGGCTGAGTTTAGGCTGGCAAGAAATGTAGAACCGCTGGAGACACAGACAAAGGAGAATTAAACACACTCTCACAGGCTTTTCTCCAAAGACCTTGCCAGGTACACCCAAGAAAGATAAAAGCAAGACAAGAATCCTGAAATAGCATCCCATGTGCTGCAGGCTGTCATAGTGGCTCAGATGATAAAGCATCTGCCTGTACTGTAGGAGACCCAAGTTCGAGTCCTAGGTCGGAAAGATCCCCTGGAGAAGGGAATGGCAACCCGCTCCAGTATTCCTATCTGGAAAATTCCATGGACAGAGGAACCTGGCAGGCTACAGTCCATTGGATCGCAGAGTCGGACACGACTGAGCGACTAACACACACACGTGCTGCAGGCTTGGGAGAAAGGGTCGCGGTCACCATGGGAAAAACGTGAAGCTCCACCTGGATCCTTAACCTATTTCTCCTACAGAACACAAAGCCTTAAAATACTGGCAAAAGGGCAACACGTCCTGTCACTCTTAGCGCGTGGTGAAAAAGCCACTGCAACTGGGAGAAGGGGTGTGGCGAGGACAGAACCAATTTTCTAGCCATAGCAGGGAGCAAGAACACGTGCTGGGCCCAGACCTGCAGCTGAGGGTAAAGGATGACCACTGAGAAAGCACCACCCTCAAGACCCAGAGACATGCTGTCTGCTTACAGCTGAGACTTAATCAGGACACACAGCGTGCTTTCTGCTGTTCCAAACCACCAGGTAACCAGAGATGGTAGTCTACCACTGAGAGAAGTGCGAAAGCACAGGGAGAGGCCCCACTGAAGCACAGTGCAGAGGGAACACCTGAAGCTGAGGGCAGAGCAGACACGGGCAACAAGCTTCCCAGCACACCAGATCCCCACCCTAAATACAAGCTACACTAGAGGTATGGGAAAACTCTGGTACTGAAGGTGACCAGCACAACATCCAGACTGGTTCACCTTTTAAGTAGGCTGACTCAGTTCCCCACATTAAATGCTTAGAATAAGAAAAGGCACGTATGTGTGCTCAGTTGTGCCTGACTCTTTGCAACCCCACGGACTGTAGCTCCCAGGCTCCTCTGTTCGTGGAATTTTCCAGGCAAGAATTATTGGAGCAGGTTGCCATGGTGTTGGAGAAGACTCTTGAGAGTCCCTTGGACTGCAAGGAGATCCAACCAGTCCATTCTAAAGGAGATCAGCCCTGAGATTTCTTTGGAAGGAATGATGCTAAAGCTGAAACTCCAGTACTTTGGCCACCTCATGCAAAGAGTTGACTCATTGGAAAAGACTCTGATGCTGGGAGGGACTGGAGGCAGGAGGAGAAGGGGACGACAGGGGATGAGATGTCTGGATGGCATCACTGACTCGACAGACATGAGTTTGAGTGAACTCTGGGAGTTGGTGATAGACAGGGAGGCCTGGCGTGCTGTGATTCATGGGGTCGCAAAGAGTTGGACACAACTGAGCGACCTAACTGAACTGAACTGAACTCCAGAATATCCTCCTGACCCAGGGATCAAACCCACATCTCTTGAGTCTCCTGCATTGGCAGGTGGATTCTTTACCACTGCAGTACCTGGGAAGCCTAAGAAAAGGCATGCCCATTTCTAAATGTAACAACTGTTTAACTCAGTCTCTACCATCCTACACAAGGTGTCTGGATTTCATCAAAAAATTACAAGGCATTCAAAGACACAAGAAAATGAAAAACATTGTCAAGAGACAAAGCAATCAACCAAATCAGATTGTTACTGTCACAGCTACACTCAGCTATGACACAAATGTCAGAATTATCAAACGGGGAATTTAAAACAACTATGTTTATTATTAAACATATTAAACTATTGAAAGGCTCTAGTGGAAAAGCTGGGAAGTATTTTTGATGAGATGAGTAATTTCTATAAAAAGAGAAAAACTGTAAGGAAGAATCAAATGGAAATGATAGAAATGGAAAACACAATAGCACAGATAAATGCCTCAACAGGCTCATAAACAGATTTTACATAATCAAGGAAAGAAGAAGTGAATTTGAAGATAGGTCACTAGAAAAAACAAAAGCTGAAATCCAAGAGAAAAAAAATGGGTTAAAAACAAAAAAACAGAATACAGCACCTAAGAACTGTGAGACAGTATCAGTAATTGCATGTAATTCAAATCCCAGAAGGAGAAGAAGGCTTCAGCAGGACGTGAACTGTGAACTTCCAGATGTTCAAGCTGGATTTAGAAAAGGCAGAGGAACCAGAGACCAAATTGCCAACACCCGTTGGATCATCGAAAAAGCAAGAGAACTCCAGAAAAACATCTCCATCTGCTTTATTGACTATGTCAAAGTCTTTGACTATGTGGATCCACAACAAATGTGGAAAATTCTTCAAGAGATGGGAATACCAGACCACCTTATCTGCCTCCTGAGAAATCTGTATGCAGGTCAAGAAGCAACAGTTAGAACTGGACATGGAACAATGGACTGGTTCCAAACTGGGAGAGGAGTACGTCAAGGCTATATATTGTCACCCTGCTTATTTAACTTAAATGAAGAGTACATTATGCAAAATGCCAGGCTGGATGAAGCACAAGCTGGAATCAAGATTGCTGGGAAAAATATCAATAACCTAAGATATGCAGAAAAAACCCTTATGGCAGAAAGCAAAGAACTAACGAGCCTCTTGATGAAAGTGGAAGAGGAGAGTGAAAAAGTTGGCTTCAAACTCAACATTCAGAAAACTAAAATCATGGCATCCAGTCACATCACTTCATGGCAAATAGATGGGAAACAGTGAAAGACTTTATTTAGGGGGGCTCCAAAATCACTGCAGATGGTGACTGCAGCCATGAAATTAAAAGACGCTCACCCCTTGGAAGAAAAGCTATGACAAACCTAGAGAGCATATTAAAAAGCAGAGACATTACTTTGCAAACAAAGGTCCATCTAGTCAAAGCTCTGGTTTTGCCAGTAGTCATGTATAGATGTGAGAGTTGGACTGTAAAGAAAGCTGAGCACCAAAGAATTGATGCCTTTGAACTGTGGTGTTGGAGAAGACTCTTGAGAGTCCCTTGGACTACAAGGAGATCCAACCAATCCATCCTAAAGGAAATCAGTCCTGAATTTTCATTGGAAGGACTGATGCTGAAGCTGAAACTCCAATACTTTGGCCACCTGATGTGAAGAGCTGACTCATCTGAAAAGACCCTGATGCTGGAAAAGATTGAAGGTGGGAGGAGAAGGGGACGACAGAAGATGAGATGGTTGGATGGCATCACCGACTCGATGGATATGAGTTTGAGCAAGCTCCGGAGTTGGTGGTGGACAGGGAAGCCTGACATGCTGTAGTCCCTGGAGTTGCAAAGAGTCAGACACAAATGAGTGACTAAATTGACTGAACTGAACTGAAGGAGAAGAGAAAGCAAGGCAGAAAAATATTTTAAGAAACAATGCATTTAAATTTATCTTCATTTATTCCATTTTCAGCCATTTTCTTCATTTCTTTTAATAGACCCAAGACTCTATCTGGTATCATTTTAACTGATACCAAAAGAACTTCCTTTAACATTTCTTATAGGTCTACAATTTCCTTGCATAGCATTACAGGCTTTTCTCTTCCATCTTCTTTTGCCCTGTATCTTCTATCACCCAAAACATACCTCCTAGTCTCCTTGCAAACTTATCTATGCTATCTGTGGTCCATTCCTTTGGATTTTACTAAGTGTTTATCAATCTCTCCTTTTCTCCACAGAGCTAAACTACATTTCCCAGCCTTGCTTGCTGTTAGGTTTGGCCATGTGCCTGAGTTCTGGCCAATATGAGTAAGAAATAAACTTTTATTATTCTCCATCACTAAGATTTAAGAGTATTTAGGCACAGCATTCAGATTGATTATATTCATTGCAGCCAAAGATGGAGCTCTATACAGTCAACAAAAACAAGACCAGGAGCTGACTGTGGCTCAGATCATGAACTCCTTATTGCCAAATTCAGACTTAAATTGAAGAAAGTAGGGAAAACTACTAGACCATTCAGGTATGACCTAAATCAAATCCTTTATGATTATACAGTGGAAGTGAGAAATAGACTTAATGGACTAGATCTGATAGACAGACTGCCTGATGAACTATGGACAGAGGTTCGTGACATTGTACAGGAGACAGGAATCAACACTATCCCCAAGAAAAAGAAATGTAAAAAAAGCAAAATGGCTGTCTGAGGAGGCCTTACAAACAGCTGTGAAATGAAGAGAAGTAAAAGCAAAGGAGAAAAGGAAAGATATCCCATTTGAATGTAGAGTTCTAAACAATAGAAAGGAGAGATAAGAAAGCCTTCCTCAGGGATCAACGCAAAGAAATAGAGGAAAACAACAGAATGGGAAAAACTTGAGATCTCTTCAAGGAAATTAGAGATGCCAAGGGAACATTTCATGCAAAGATAGGCTCAGTTAAGGACAGAAATGGTTTGGACCTAACAGAAGCAGAAGATATTAAGAAGAGGTGGCAAGAATACACAGAAGAACTGTACAAAAAATCTTCACGACCAAGATAATCACGATGGTGTGATCACTGACCTAGAGCCAGACATTCTGGGATGTGAGGTCAAGTAGGCCTTAAAAAGCATCACTACGAATAAAGCTAGTGGAGGTGATGGAATTCCAGTTGAGCTATTTCAAATCCTGAAAGATGATGCTGTGAAAGTGCTGCACTCAATATGCCAGCAAATTTGGAAAACGCAGCAGTGGCCACAGGATTGGAAAAGGTCAGTTTTCATTCCAATCCCAAAGAAAGGCAATGCCAAAGAATGCTCAAAGTACCACACAATTGCACTCATCTCACACACTAGTAAAGTAATGCTCAAAATTCTCCAAGCCAGGCTTCAGCAATACATGAACTGTGAACTTCCTGATGTTCAAGCTGGTTTTATAAAAGGCAGAGGAACCAGAGATCAAATTGCCAACATCTGTTGGATCATGGAAAAAGCAAGAGAGTTCCAGAAAAACATCTATTTCTGCTTCATTGACTATGCCAAAGCCTTTGACTGTGTGGGTCACAATAAACTGTGGAAAATTCTGAAAGAGATGGGAATATCAGACCACCTAACCTACCTCTTGAGAAACCTGTATGAAGGTCAGGAAGCAACAGTTAGAACTGGACATGGAACAACAGACTGGTTCCAAATAGGAAAAGGAGTACGCCAAGGCTGTATATTGTACCCTGCTTATTTAACTTATATCCAGAATACATCATGAGAAATGCTGGGCTCGATGAAGTACAATCTGGAATCAAGATTGCCAGGAGAAATATCAGTAGCCTCAAATGTACAGATGACACCAACCTTATGGCAGAAAGTGAAGAAGAAATAAAGAGCCTCTTGATGAAAGTGAAAGAAGAGAGTGAAAAAGTTGGCTTAAAGCTCAACATTCAGAAAACGAATATCATGGCATCTGGTCCCATCACTTCATGGCAAATAGATGGGGAAACAGTGGAAACAGTGGCTGACTTTATTTTTCTGGGCTCCAAAATCACTGCAGATGGTGATTGCAGCCATGAAATTAAAAGACGCTTACTCCTTGGAAGAAAAGTTATGGCCAACCTAGACAGCATATTACAAAGTAGAGACATTACTTTGTCAACAAAGGTCCATTTAGTCAAGGCTATGATTTTTCCAGTGGTCATGTATGGATGTGAGAGTTGGACTATAAAGAAAGCTGAGCACCGAAGAATTGATGCTTTTGAACTGTGGTGTTGGAGAACACTCTTGAGAGTCCCTTGGGCTGCAAGGAGATCCAACCAGTCCATCCTAAAGGAGATCAGTCCTGGGTGTTCATTGGAAGGACTGATGCTGAAGCTGAAACTCCAATACTCTAGCCACGTGATGCGAAGAGCTGACTCATTTGAAAAGATCCTGATGCTGGAAAAGATTGAAGGCAGGAGGAGAAGGGGACCACAGAGGATGAGATGGTTGGATGGCATCACCAACTCAATGGACATGGGTTTGGGTGAACTCCATGAGTTGATGATGGACAGGGAGGCCTGGCTTCCTGTGGTTCATGGGGTCACAAAGAGTCAGACACGATTGAGCGACTGAACTGAACTGAGGTACAGCATTTAGCCTACCCTGACAAATACACTAAATATCTACCTAGTCAAAAGTAAACTAATTTTTAGATAACCAGTGAATTCCTTGGAATATGTTTTATGGGAAAATATATTTTGTACAACTGCTGGCAATTTCAGAAAAAAGGCTATAAGAATAAATAGGTAAAATTTTATGTATTCTCTAACTCATAAAACATTGAGAGCCACATTTGTTACTTTACCAACATCTACCTCTTGGGAGCTCCTGGCAAAACTCCTGGGATGTGCTCTTAATCAAGCATGGTATAGTACAATGGAAAGTGCCTTGTATTTGTAATAGGAAGACCAATATTCCAGCTTCTGAGATGCTACTGATCAGTCATGTGGCCTCAGGAAGCATTTTACCTCTTTGATGTCCTTTTTTTTTTAATGTATAAAGGGGGGATAATAGTACCAATCTTCAAGGGTAAAGGATTACACTGTAAGGATTAAGTAAAGCAATATCTGTGTGGTAGATTGCTGTAATCTCACCAGTGCTTTCCCCTTCCCTGTATCTATACCTTTCGCCAGATGATTCTATTAATACAACTCCTCCAACAAAAGGAGTGAAGTGCATTTCCCCATACTTGACACTGAGTTCAGCCATGTGACTTCCTTTCACCAGTAGCGGAACCCTAGCACGCTTCTGCCTACTCCTGTGCTTCTTGCATCAGCTCTTCCATCACCACGAGAACACACCTGGGTTAGCTTGAAGGAAGACAGGAGAAGTGGGTCAGATCTGAGTTATCCAAGTCTTCACAGCGAAGGCCATTCTAGGTCAACTGACAGCCAGCTGATCTCTGGCTCTATGACCAATATAGCCGGACAAGATCAGCAGAGCCGCCTAGCAAACCTCCAGACACGTGAGCCGTAAATGCTTATTGTTGCACGCCACTGAGAGGTCACAGTTGTTTGTTACACAGTATCACTGTGGCAGCAGGTAACCAATGAAATAGAGTACGAAATTAGGCTCCTACAGACTGTAAACTACTGCACAGATGAAAATTGTTTAAGTTCATGGGCGAAAATGTATATATATGGGGCTTCCCCAATGGCTCAGCAGTAAGGAATCTGCCTGCAATGTAGGAGCTGCAGAAGATGCAGGTTCGATCCCTGGATTGGGATGATCCCCTGGAGGGTACAGA
Source organism: Bos indicus x Bos taurus (assembly GCF_003369695.1). Lineage (NCBI taxonomy): Eukaryota > Metazoa > Chordata > Mammalia > Artiodactyla > Bovidae > Bos > Bos indicus x Bos taurus. The sequence continues at coordinate 3,423,093 of NC_040078.1, read as the reverse complement.
AACCCACTCCAGTACTCTTGCCTGGAGAATCCCATGGACAGAGGAGCCTGGCAGGCTATAGTCCAAAGGGTCGCACAGAGTTGGACACAACTGAAGTGATTTAGTATGCACAGCACATATATATATATACACATATAGTGGAGTCTTGCCCCAAAGCCACAGGTGTGAGACCTGGTACCAAGGCCACAGAAGCAGAGTCCAAAACCAAGGTCACCTTCAAAGGTGACTGAGCCCCTTTGTAACTGTTGCCAAAAGCCCCCTGATCATCAGCAGCAGACTTTCTGACCCCAAATTAGGCAAAAATGCCCACTCCAGTAGTCACCCTATAGCACCCTAGAAAGTGAAGTCAATCAGTCGTGTCCAACTCTTTGTGACCGCATGGACTATAGCCTACCAGGTTCCTCCGTCCATGGGATTTTCCAGGCAAGAGTACTGGAGCCCCAACCAGTCACCTAATGCTACCCTTCCAGCAGGAATTTTCTTTGTTTCAGGGTTATAAAAATTGGCTACTAACCCACGAAAAGCATCAACTCTTCCTGTTCTGTGAGAAAGTCGACCCACTGCTTGCAGCGTCCTATAACAGAGATAATAGTATTCTTTGTTCTTAATAAACTCACTCCCTTCTGAAATGCTGTGTCTGGAAATTCTTTTCCAACTCGAGTTTGGACTACCCCAACATATATGTGTGTATATATATATATATATATATATATATATTTATATATATATACGTATATATAGATATATATATATTTAGTATATATATACATATATATGATATATATGATTGATATATATATATACACATATATATCATATATATATACATATATATCTCCAAGGACTCCCTTGGTCTATGAGATATTAGAGCCTGTGAAGAAATTTCATTGAGTCCTGATTCAGAGTCATGAGATCAAAGTCTGAGTAGGGCAGAACCTTGAAAGTGAAAGTGTTAATCACTCAGTTGTGTCCCACTCCTTGTGACCCCATGGACTGTAGCCCACCAGGCTCCTCTGTCCATGAAATTCTCCAGACAAGAATACTGAAATGGGTTGCCATTTCCTTCTTGAGGGGATCTTCCTGACCCAGGGATCAAACCTAGGTCTATTGCACTGCAGGCAGATTCTTTACCCTCTGAGCCACCAGGGAAGACAGAACCTTGAAAATGGTCTAATCTACCCTCTACCTGTGTATATAGACTCGTTTTCTCAGCCACATTGATTCTCTTTTGTACATACTACACGCAGGTTTGTTCCTTCTAGCACTTTTATGCTCTGACAGTTATAAAAACTTCACCTTTAAATCTTGCCCTCTCTCTAGCAGTCCCTGTGTTAGACAAGCCAGGAGGCTGGGTCCAGTTCCATTCTTCTCAATTCACCATTTCTCTGCCTTGGCCTCTGTTGGTTATGCTCTGATCATGCTGTGAGTTACAATTTTCTCAGATGCCTTCAACATGCAGCCACTTTACAGACTAGAAGCTGCTAATGCTGTTTCATTTATCATGTTTTCCGGCATATTGCATTCATCCTAAATATCCAGCTTAATTCACACAAGAACACCCTCTCTGAATATAGGAGGGCTGGTCTACAAAAGCCCATAAAATAAGCATCCTCCTAGCTTCCAAAGGAATGAAAAGCCACAAGAATAAATTGGAAGAGAAACCAAGCAAGCTGTTTTTTATTTTCTAGAGGAAGGAAGAAATTATTCAGCCTGACTCAGGCCTCTTTCAGGCACCTCACACATTATTATCGCTGAACATTTGTTATTATTTTTTATTATTTTTCTTAACAAGCAGGTAATCTGAGATGGACCTTTTCTTCCCTAAAAGGAATAAGGAAGATTTCCAGGTCTATTTCTGCATCCTAAATGGTATCTTTACCTTACTAGCTGAAGGATCTTTTTTTTCCTCTGAGAAGAAGGCAGGAGGCAGAGTGCCTGTCTAGAAAGTGACAAATCAGACATGACGTACACACAGACCCATTACTTCTGTCATATTTCTCCTCTTAACTTTTCTCAGCAATTAAGGTTTCCATGAGCCTCCCACTCCTTTTCAAATCCTGCTCGTGAGGCAGTTGTAATTAAATCCCTTGATTTCCCAATGCTTCTTTATAAAGTAACTTTATATTAGAAAAGTTGTCTTTTAAATTTCCCCAAACACCCTTTCCTGACTCAGACTGTGATGGGCAACAAAAATCTCTTCCTCCTTCTCTTTGGTGTCTAAATTCAGGTCAAGGATTGTCTCCTCCAGGAAGTCTTCCTTGATAACCTAACCCAGCCTCATTTTAATGCTCTTTGTCTGGACTCCCATGTCCCCTATACTTGCCACTATCATAATATTTACTACACTGTCTTATAGTCTTCAATGTCCTTATTGTCTCCCACACTTTGCATTCATGGAGCTAGTTTTGGCAGTAGAATTCTAGAGTAGGAACACGGACCAGTTGTTTATCAACCCTCACAGCAACTGTTTTGTTCCCCATTGAAAGTATTCTCAATGTGTAAGCCTAAACCCAGCACTGCCTTTGTTTCTGCCTTATTTGCATCACAGTGAGAATAAGATTGTGATGATTTACCTGGAAATGAGCTTCATGGGATCTTCTGAAATCATCATGTTACCAAATAAACTTTGGTACCACATTTGTACTGGGCACTGTGGTGGGCGATTGGGGGAAGGTAATAAGGAAATACAAAACTAGGTCTCAGACAACCAGAAATATATTATCTACTTGGAGTTATAGGTATATGTATATAAAACACTAATTAACATGAGGGTAAATGAGTGCCAAATAAGTCACATAGATACAATAGCTAAGGGAGACATTCAGACAGAAGGAGGTTACTGGAATAAGCAGGGCTTCCCTGGTGGCTCAGTGGTAAAGAATTCACCTGCCAAGCAGGAGACACAGGTTCGATCCCTGGGTTAGAAAGATCGCCTGGAGAAGGAAATGGCAACCCACTCCAGTGTTCTTGCCGAGGAAATCCCATGGACAAAGGAGCCTGGCAGGCTACAGCCCATGGGGTCACAAGAGTCAGATACAACTTAGCAACTAAACAAAAACAACTGGAAAGAGAGGAAAGTTGGAAGTGTTTTCAACGCAGCTTTACAAAAGAAGCTATAACTGGGTCTTGAAGGAACAGCATAAATGCAGGCACAGAGGTGGAATCTGCACTATTTCGATTTAGACAATAATAAATAGACTTTTTGGCTAGTATAAAGGCCTTGTGCTGAGGAACAATGTGAAATTAGGTTCCAAAGCCAGATCATATTATTTTCATTTTCCCCCACTAAAAGAACTGTCCAAGTCACCTACTTTTAAGAGGCCCCATCAAGTCTATGTCCTGAACAGGAAATGTGTGCTTAGCAGGGTGCACATTATTACATAACTCAACCACCACCAATGGCTCTTCAAGAGCACCATGTTAACTCTTGGTTAGCCAAAAGCTATCTTTCTAGTCTGTGCTCTACCTCATTCAACCAACCAGTACAGATTGCACACCCACTAAGTTCTTCTTTCTGAATTGAACTCCCTAAACCACTAAAAAATGAAGGAGATAGAATTCCTAATTTCAAAGAACATATTTTTGTCTTATTTTTCTTTTTCCATACTTGTCTATCTCCCACCATTTCTTATGGATAGTATTCTTTTAGGCATTTCATCAAATTTCAGACCTTCTGCAGCACTTCCCTGTTAAACACATTGTAATTACACTGGTAGATTTTAAAAGAGAGGAAAGAAGAAAACAAGAAATGCTTTGGCTTTGGAAATGAAACGGTTACATTCAGAGAGCCTTCTTTATAATACTAGATCTATAGCTATTCTCTCCTCAGTGGTTAAGAATTGGTTCTATCTGCCAGAAAACTTTTTTTGCATCTCTCTCTGATGAGAAATAAGACATCTCTCTTCTTGTCTCATGGAGAATTGAAATTGTGGCCAGGCCAAGATAACACTGTCCAACTCATCCTTCTGAGCTTAACTTCTACCAGCCCCTGAGCCAGCTCCAAGGCAGCATAGCATGCCTGGAAAACCCTCCTTTTCACTGCGCCAAGCCATGTGTCTCATCATTTAAGGAATTCCTAAAATCCCACCCTCTCTGTGGTCCTTAAGACTTCAAGAATAACCAAGTGCTTCCCCTCAACAGAAACTGCCTATTCATCCAAGTCATTGGCCACTTTCCCTGATTGATTACCACTCCAATCCCAGCCCTTCCCACCTCATCCCTAAACATATGTGCCCTTGAGCTGGCCTTACTAGAAACAGCCTACATTTTAACTCATCTGTGGCATCATGAAACTTTTCTGTGGGTTTAAGTAGTCCTGGGTTTGCTGGGATGTAGGGAGCTAGCCCTGTGGGGGGTTGTTTTCGAAGGGCATTGAGAGAAGCCTACACCAAACAAGCAAGCACCCATTCACACATTATTTTCTTATAACAACTAGAAAAAAATAGCATTTCCATAGTATTGATAAAATGCTTTCATATCCATGACCTTAGTTTTTTCTTCAACCTTACTCTTCAAGTTAGGATGTATCTTATCATCTCCTAATAAGGAAATGGAAGTTAAAAGAGGTTAAGAAGAAAAAAGAGGTTTAAAAAAAAAGAAAAAAAAGAGGTTAAGTTGTTTGCCTTTGATCAAGTAGTAAATGGTTCTAGGAAAACTATTTGGGACTAACATCATCTAGGCCCTTCACCTGACACCATAAAGCAAAATAAATCTCAGATGGATTAAAGAATTAAACATAAAAAAGTAAAACTATTAACAAAAAGAGAAAATGTAGTTGAAGATTTGCCTAATCTCTGGATGAATAAAGAGTTTTCAGGCATAAAAACACTGGAAGAGATGGCAAAAGGAGAAAATTTAATAGATCAGTCTACATAAAAAGGTAAAACTTTTACTTGTCAAAAAATCAAATAAAAAAACAAGCAACAATCTGAGGGGAAATGGTCAGGCTATTGTAGCATAGCCTTGCTCAGTCTCAGCTGGAGCCACCTCAAAGTCCAGGAGGGACTTTCTGGTGGCCCAGTGCTTAAGAATCTGCCTGCCAAAGCAGGGGACATGAGTTCGATCCCTGGTCCAGGAAGAGCCCAAACTAAGCCAAAACCACAACTAGTGAGCCCACATGCTGCAACTACTGAAATCCGTGTACCCCAGAGCCTGTGCTCCACGAAAAAGAAGGCTCCACAATGAGAAGCCTGCACACTACAACCAGAGGGGAGCCCCAGCTCTCCACAACTAGACAAAGGCTCTGGAGCAGTGGAGATCCAGCACAGTAAAAAATTTAACTAATTTTTTTTAAAAAAAGAACACAAGAATGTTGACACAAATGCTGAGGCCAGTTCCAAAGGAGTTAATAGCTGGATGCCAGGTCTCTCATGAAGGGAGATGTGAATAGCACATCTACACAGAGAAAAGACTTGAAATGCACTAAAATGTTGACAGTAGTTATGGAATTATAAATTATTTTTGTTTTCTTCTTTATCTTTTCCATATTTTCCATAATTTGGCAAAAAAAAAAAAAAACCAATAATCGGGGAAGAAAAGGTGTTATATTCAGGAAAATAGGTCTTTTTATTTTAAAATGAGGATTATCAAGGGATTTTTGTTTTCCTTAATCTCTTGTTCTTATCGCCACACATCGTTTGAAGGTGATAGTCTAATATATCCATAGTTTGCCTGGAGACATTTGTGTCAGGACAAGACCAAGCTTTAAATTACACACGTATACACATAGCACTTGGCTCACTCTCTGAGGTCTTTGTTTCCTTCAAGGTTTATATGAAGTTCCAATTTCTCTCTTGAAACAACTGCATTGGGAGGAAGATAAAGAACTTGGAGTTGAGGGGCAAAGGAGTTCACAATTACAGTCTGCTGTATGCAGGGCTGGGGCAGGGGTTTCCAGCACTAGCACCGTGTATCTGGGGTAAATTGTACCATTACCACTCCACAAAAAACAAGGTTCAGAGTCAAGTCTATTGCCGCACGTCTAGTGAGAGCTGAAGATGGGATTCACTCCAGGTCTGGCCCCAAATCTTTGCTCATTCATCTACACCTCAACTCCCTTCAATCAAGGTATATCTATATCCTGCAGCTCAGCAAATCTGGGGGAGCTGAGCATTGGAAATGCCTTGGCAGGCAATTTGGAATTCTGTTGAGAGCGGGCTGAGAGTCAAGGGATGATTGCCTTCTAAGAATGACCATGACCAAGGTGCCAGATGACTTTGGACAAATTTATCTTCTTGCCCATAGAAAGAGTAGTTGGAAATAGTAGTTTCAAGAAGGCTTTCCTGTTCTTCACCTCTGGCTCCCTTAATATTCATTTATATATGTGTGAGAAGTGTGTCAGCAAGCCAAGACTACTCATTGTGCTGCAGGGAAAACAGAGGGCTTGAAACAGTTCCCTGTGAGTGTCTCACCAAAAACTGCCGAAAAGTCCACCACACGCCAGCAAAAGCATAGTAACAATCCAGACGCCAATGGACAGAGGACTAGTTAAGTGATGTTGTAGCCATACAGTAGAATGCAATGCAAATATGAAAAAGAATTGGCAGAGTTATCTAGCACTTTCTATGCTGGGCTTCCAAAATGCCACACTCACGTTTTTCTCCTTCCTCCCTGGTCATCCCATTTCAGTCTCTGTAGCTGGTGTAGCTGGTCTCCCCTCTTCCCAACCTCTCAATATTAGAGCAACCCAAGAATCAGTTTCAGCTTTCTCTTTACATTCTCTGAATTCAATCCCTGATGGCTATCTGGGCCCAAAGTTTAAAATATCTAATGACACCCAAATTTCTATCTCCAGCCCTAACCTAAGCTGTGCCCCCAGACTCATACATCCTACTGGGACAGGAAACAGCCACCCCAAGTGTAGCCCTCCTAAGCCAGAAAATGGCAGTCCCCACCTTACTGGCCCCTTCACCCCCATTTCCCCCATTTTAGTAAGTGGAGAACATTCACCCAGTCACTCAGGTCACTTTGATTGCTTTCTCTCACACCCCGTATTCTGCAGGCTCTACTCTCAACATATAAATCTACTGTTACCACCCTGGCCCAAGCCACTGTCACCTGCTTCCTGATTATAGCAACAGCCACCTGGTCCTCATCACTTCCACTCCTGCCCCTTGACAGTCTGTTCACCACACAGCAGGCAGAGGATCTTTTTAAAACAGGCCAGCTATTATCCGCACCCCCAACCAAACCACCCGTGGATTTATATATCCCTTAGGACCTCGTGGGCTGCGTCCCCTGACTGCCTCAGTGACCTCTTTGGCCCTCACACCGCCATCTCATTCTTTCCCAGCCACAGCAGCCTCCTCCTGTCCCCCTAACATGCTAGACACATGTTCATCCTCTTCCTTCATATATTTCTGCCCACCTGGCAAACTTGGCATGGTTATGCCTCTCTTTTATGTCATCTCCCCAGACTGGCCTTCTTATCTAAGAGACCCTAGCACGTCTATCCTTATACTGCTTTTATTTTCCTTCACAGCACTTCTCCTTACCTGACCTCATATTACGTAATTACTGTTTACTTGTGCATCTCCTGATATTGTCAATAGAATGTCAAGGAGGGTGGAGATCTTGTCATGCTTTTCTACTGCTATATATTCAGGGCCTAGAACACTCTGCACCTCAGAAGACACTCAAAGTTATGTCTAAATAATTAATGAATGTATGTGTGCCAGGCTACAGTCCAAAGGGTTGCAAGAGGCAGACATGACTGAGCGACTAAGCACGCACATGCTGTGACAGGACAATCTCTAACATGTGTGTTAGATAAAGCCAAGTGAGGATAACACCCAGAGTACGTCTAGAAGGACACACAAATCGTAAAAGATGGTCGTCTCTGTGAATGAAGACCGAAGGTCGAGAGTAGAAAGGAAATGCATTTTTCAGTGATAACTATTGGACTGTCTGAATTATTTCCATGTACATGAACTACCTTCTCAGTGGAAAAAAGGAAAATCCCCTTGTGTCTGGCCACTTATTGCTCTAATTGGACACATTTTTTGATAGGACACCACAGCCTCCCTTGTTGTCCTACCAGGGTCCTCAAACACCTCCAGTTCACCTTGATTTCTCCAAATGGACCACCACATCCTCCAAGTTTTGTTTTAGTTTAGTTTTGTTTTGCAGGGGGAGGTTCCCTGCCACAAGACCAGAGACCAGAATTTGATTTCACATACATACACTATTCTGACAGGTTCCACTCTCCTCCCAGGGAATCTCAGAGCTTTGCTGTGTCCAAGTTACCTATCCCCTGCTCTCCCAGTGACTCCTGGCTGTTCCACACCTCCAGACTGCCAACTCTAGATTGCACCAATCTCAGAAACACACGTTGTCAGCTTGGACAACACTACTTGTAAAGGACAGCTGGGATGTGTCTTTCAGTGGGAAGGGAAGGGGCTGTTTCCTGCCCTGATGCTTGTCCCCGGCCTAGGTCCACAGAACCTGAGAGCCAAGGCCATAGCTCCTGTATTTCTCAGATGATCAAACCAAAGCCTAGAGTGTGGCACTTGCCGAAGATTGCATGGTGAGTTAATGAAGCACCAGGACTAAATTCAGGTCCCAAATTCCCAGTTCTAGGCTCTTTCCAACAGGATTGCCATCAGGGCGGATCCCAATTAGACCACCCCTCAGCTCCACACTTGGCTTTTAGGGGAATTAAAAGATGGGGAGGGAGGAGAGCATGGTCTCAGCCAGAGCAGCTCCAGGAGGCTCTGAAGGAGCACTGGCCTCTCACGGATTTTACCAGGGCTGGGGACCAGCTCCTGAACACACTTAGGACTTCTAGGGACATGATAGTAATTTCCTCTGACCTCAGCCTCCTCACAGACCACAATACACAAGTAATATCCCTTTCAGTCTCCAAAATCAGGTATACTTTAAGTTGACTGCAGAAACCTCTTACCTCTAAAGAGAGAAAGAAATTAAAGTATTGCAAAAGCAGAGGGTGTTAAACAAAACTACTCTTTCTCCTGGTAATGCCTAATCAAAGAAGAATGTTTAAGAAAACACCAAAGACATGGGATTCCATTTGTAATGGATTTATACATCAGAGATTACATACTCACACATGCTCTCATGGTCAAAATAAGCGATAAGCTTTGGGGGTTGCAGGTCTGCTAGGGAAAGAGTCAAGAAGCAGCTTCAGGTGTAGCCTTCATGTAATGCTCCCAAGAAACTTAACTGTCAGGAGTTTCCCATCCAGTGTGGGGGGTGGTGATCTCAAACAATCCAGGGTCGTGTGCAAAGAGATCACCTGCATTTTGTCTGCTCTGTGAGGCCGTGCTGAAAGTCTGTAGCCACCCAGCCTCCTAACACACACTTGGCCTGCTTATTGGGTCCCCTAGCCTTGTCTGCTAATCTTGCGGTACTCAGAACCACAGATTATCTGAGCATCTTCTTTCTGTGGGATGGCCTTAGCCGAGCAGTTCTTTTGGAATTCTTTTGAGACTGGGTCTAACCTCTAAGTGTTAAACAGCTACTAATAACAAACTAAATTCTAATGTACCAGCAAACTAGTAATTATTACTGCAATTGCTATTTCTTTGGGGGAACTTACATTATTGTATTATTCTGTATTGCTATAGTACAATTTATCAATAACTAATAATAGTTCTAAAGTCAAACAAAAATAACAGCTACTACCTTTTCTGAACGCTGTCCTATATGTCAGGTGCCCTATTAATTACATGGCTAAATACCTCAAAAGGGCTGTAGGAATGGATAAAGTATAATTATGCCCATTGTACAGATAATAAAACTGGCAAGCAGTTCAGTGAGCTGCCAATCACACAGATAAGTTGTATCTGCTTGACTCCAAATTTCATGTTTTAACCACCACGTTATATGACCTCCCATTACTAAGCGTTTATAAGACACTGTTAGTTAGCATCATAGAGCAAGTGATTCTTTGGTGACCTCTAAGTTTGACCTTTCTACCCATTAACCAAAGGAGTATCAGTGAACTGTAGTTTTAGCTTCCTGCTACTGCTGCCCGTATGCAAAGATGATTTCCTTCCACAGGACGTTGTGGAACTATCATATACAGCAATGCAGAAAAGACCAGGGTCACAGTCACTTCAAAAATCTTTATGGACCAGCTCCCCGCTGCCCTGAGCTCGGCGGGCTGGCATCAGGCAAGCAGAGCAGGTCTGTCGGTCTACGTGTCAAGTGTTGCAGCAACTCACTTTGCAGCAGGAATCGGGAGGAGGAGGAGACAGCAAGGATAGGCTCAGGAGCAATGATGCCCAAAGAGGAACAAGTGCTGAAAAATCTCACCATGTAAAATGCCAATGAAGAAAATGAAAAAAAGGATGAAAAGAGCAAGATGCTAATAAAGGAGAGCCTTTGGCCCTCTCTTTGGGAGCTGGAGAATATTGTGTACCTAGAGGAAATTGCAGACGGTTCCATGTTAGGCAGCCTACATTATAGATGGGACATGACTCAGAGACTTGGAAAGCCACAGGTGAGGATGAGAGAAGAGAATATAGAAAGGATTGGGGAAGAGATGAGACAACTCATGCAAAAGCTGAGGGAAAAGCAGTTGAGTCACAGTTTGTGGGCAGTTAGCACTGACACCCCTCACCATGAACATAATGATGAGTTTTGCCTTATACCTTAAATCCTGATGTTAATAGGGAGACACACTTGCTTCCTAAACTTACATGTTCATGATGTACCTTTGTCATAAACCTTTTGATGCCACTCATTTCTGGTGGGTCTCAGATTACCAGCTTCTAGTTGAATGTTTTGACCCAGTCTGTAAGATTTTGTTAACAGGATAATTTTACCTGTTTCATGACAAGATGCTCACAGCAGGATCCTCTGTGACCCACCTCCCAGAATGTTGGAAATAAAAGCAAAAATAAACAAATGGGACCTAATTAAAATTAAAAGCTTCTGCACAACAAAGGAAACTATAAGCAAGGTGAAAAGACAGCCTTCAGAATGGGAGAAAATAATAGCAAATGAAGCAACTGACAAAGAATTAATCTCAAAAATATATAAGCAACTCGTGCAGCTCAATTTCAGAAAAATAAATGACCCAATCAAAAAGTGGGCCAAAGAACTAAACAGACATTTCTCCAAAGAATACATACAGATGGCTAACAAACACATGAAAAGATGCTCCACATCACTCATTATCAGAGAAATGCAAATCAAAACCACAATGAGGTACCATTTCATGCCAGTCAAAATGGGGCTGCTATCCAAAAGTCTACAAGCAATAAATGCTGGAGAGGGTGTGGAGAAAAGGGAACCCTCTTACACTGTTGGTGGGAATGCAAACTAGTACAGCCACTATGGAAAAGAGTGTGGAGATTCCTTAAAAAACTGGAAATAGAACTGCCATATGACCAAGCAATCCCGCTGCTGGGCATACACACCAAGGAAACCAGAATTGAAAGAGACACATGTACCCAATTGCAGCACTGTTTATAATAGCCAGGACATGGAAGCAACCTAGATGTCCATCAGCAGATGAATGGATAAGAAAGCTGTGGTACATATACACAATGGAGTATTACTCAGCCATTAAAAAGAATGCATTTGAATCAGTTCTAATGAGGTGGATGAAACTGGAGCCTACTATACAAAGTGAAGTAAGCCAGAAAGAAAAACACCAATATAGTATACTAACGCATATATATGGAGTTTAGAAAGATAGTAACGATAACCCTGTATGCAAGACAGCAAAAGAGACACAGATGTATAGAACAGTCTTTTGGATTCTGTGGGAGAGGGCGAGGGTAGGATGATTTGAGAGAATGGCATTGAAACATGTATATTATCATGTGAAATGAATCGCCAATCCAGGTTCGATGCATGATACAGGATGCTTGGGGCTGGTGCACTGGGATGACCCAGAGGGATGGTATGGGGAGGGAGGCGGGAGGGGGGTTCAGGAGTGGGAACACGTGTACATCCGTGGAGGATTCATGTTGATGTATGGCAAAACCAATACAATATTGTAAAGTAATTAGCCTCCAATTAAAATAAATTTATATTTAAAAAAGATTTTTAAAAATCTTTATGACATCATAATGCTATTAACTGGCAGTGCAGTGTAATGAACTTAAGTTCCTTCAATAAGTGTTGGGCATTACAAGAATATACAAACATTTACATAATGAATAGGTCCCTGGGTCCCAAGGAGCTCACAGTCTAGTGGAGAAATGCATAATTATGGTGCATTATGATGAGAATTATCATAAAGTGCAAAATTCAAGGAACTCTAGGGTAATTCCATCTGGAGGAATCCAAAGAGGTCTAGCATGCACGCTAGAAGGAGGAAATTTGAACTGGGTTTTGAAGAGTGAACAGGAACTTGCAAAGCCAAGAGCATACAAGAAAAAGAATCCAAAGAGTTAATAATGTAAAGAGACCAGGGAACACTGTGTCAGCAATTGCCAGCAAGCACCTAAGGGTCTATCGGTAACAAATGAGTTTGGGAAGGAGGTTGGCTCAGATCCTAAAAGGTCTGGACTCACACGTGTTAGGAAGATTGACCGTCATCTGTCCACAGGACAATGGTGAGCCATTCAAAGTTTCTGAGCAGAGGAGCAGAGCAATTAGAACAGTGTCCTGACAAAGAAAGATCACTCTGGAGGCTTTGTGGCCAACAGATTAATAGGTATCTGGGTCTGAGTAGATTTGATGGTCCTGAATATTTAATTAAATGAATTTCCTAAACACAAAAAGTATGATACATTTTAATGTGTTTTTGTCTCTCTCTCTCTCTCTCTCTATGGCAACTAATCTTAATTATCTCAGAACTCCTAGGTCAGGAAGATATCTCACCTGTTTATCTTCAGAGGGAACAAACCAAGGGTTTACTCTGAGTATTAAATATCCATTTCTATAGGTTTAGGATTTAATTAAATAGCATTGAAATTCATATGCAGGTTACTGAAAGTGAAAGTACCTGGAAACAATAGAGGGGAAAATATTTAAAAGTTGCCACATTGAAACATTATTATTAAAAGAACAGAAAACTCTCCTTAAAAACCAATTCATTGTACCCTGGTGTCTTAATCTGTTCACGTCGCTATAAAAAAAATTGCTACAGACCGAGTGTCTTACAATAGGGATTTATTGCTCACGTTCTAAAGGCTGGAAGTCCAAGATCAAGATGCTAGAATATTTGAACAAGGGCCCTCTTCCAGGCTTCAAGCTTCTTACATGCATACATGGTGGAAGGGCCCTCTTTTAGAAGGTATTAATTCCATTCATGAGGGCTCCACCCACATTACCTAATCGCCTTCCAAAGACCCTGCCTCCTATCATCATCACATTGGTCTTTAGGCTTTAACCATAGCACCTGGATTGCATTTGCTACAGGTAAATTCATGTCCTTTGGGATCTTAGAGCATCTTTCCCCACTAGAAAGAAAATCTGTGAAGGAAATATGATCCAACCTCTACCTGCCGGTCTCTCCACACCTGCTCCCACTCACCCCTTCTCCCCCACTACATACAGGGGCATACACCCAACACGTGTTATAATCCCATCCACCACTGTGATTTGGCTGAATCCAAAAGTTTAAAGAAGTCATCCCAAAGCAAAATAAATTGTGGTAATCATCCAGGACAGCAGACAGGTGGAAGAGGAAGAAATCTCAGTGGAGTCTAGAAAAGGAGTGGACCCTGCACCCCAGGTGGCTCTGTGGTAAAGAGCCTGCCTGCCAATCCAGGAGACACAGGAGATAGGGGGAAGATCCCCTGGAGGAGGAAATGACAACCCATTCCAGTATTCTTGCCTGGAAAAGTCCATGGACAGAGAAACCTGGTGGGCTCTAGTTCATGGGATTGCAAAAAGGAGGACGCAACTGAGCAACTGAGCATCGCATCATGTATAGCAGGATGTGCAACTGGATTGTCGTCAATTCATTCAGGAATCAGAGCATACGTGGCACCTGCCCAGCCCTGGCCCAGGCACTGGGAATGCTAAGAGGGACAGCTGTCTATCTCTTTTGATGCCTACTGCAATTCCGTAATGGCTTAAGCATTCAGAGGAGGGAAGCTGAGGCTCAGAGATGCCAATGCACTTCAAGACGAAGGATCCCAGCTTGGGAGTGGAAGGCAGGGGTGGCGAAACAAGGCAAAAGACCAAAGTGAAAGCTGCACACTGAGCCACTAAGTCTGAGCACAATGTCAGGAGAACACATGTCACAAAAGAAGCTCCCAGGCTAGGGGCCAAATTTGCACACAAGGACCCCAGATGAGGGGGAAGAGCACTGTCTAAGCAAGAAGCCACACAAACCATTATGTTCCCCAAAGACCAACTTCACACTAAAAGCTTGTATAGATGAGATAGGTGATAGACAGACAGACAGATAGACAGGCAAACAGATATGCAGATAAATTGAAAAGGATTGACTTCTTAGCTGCAGTAAAGAGATTTAGGAGTCAGTGGGTATAGTGGTAAACTATGTAGCCTCTGGAAACACAATGAGCTAGGTTCAAATCCCAGCTCTACTGCCTAATAACTGCAAGTAGGTTACTTAATCTTGCCATGTGTTAACAGTACTTATCTCAAGGACTTGTGAGAATTACATGAAATAATGCATTTCCTGTGCTTCATATAGTTCCTGGCACTCAGTGAGAATCAGTAAAAGTGAGTTGCTGCTGCTGCTGCTGCTAAGTCGCTTCAGTCATGTCCGACTCTGTGCGACCCCATAGACGGCAGCCCACTGGGCTCCACCATCCCTGGGATTCTCCAGGCAAGAACACTGGAGTGGCTTGCCATTTCCTTCTCCAATGCATGAAAGTGAAAAGTGAAAGTGAAGTGAGTTAGGCCACTTCAAATTCAACAAGCCCAAAAATGAAATCATTGGTTGTTTTCACAAACCAGTTCCTTCTGCACCTGGATTCACCAAAATCAGGAGCCATTCTCAATTCCACTTCTCATAACTTTCCCCTTTCTCCACCATCTTCATCAACACAGCTAGCATGTTCAATGAATTTCTATGTTCAGTGAATATGTTCATATTTCTGTGATGCTAAGTGCCATAGAAAAATCTTTAACTAAGCAGAGAATCCCTTTTGAGGAAGGTACTATCATTATGTCCACTTTGCATATGGGGAAATTGAGACAGGTTAACAAACTTGTCCATGGTCATTCAGCTAGCTCCATTAGACTAATTTCAAAACCCATATGCTTAAACATTGCACTGTATTGCTGGAACCAGATACAGCAGATTCCAGGTTCTGGGAAAAACATCTCAGGCAAACATCTTACTGTTCAGGCCATGTGCTCCCGGGGACCTGTGCAAGCCTTAAAACGACCTTGCTTAGTAAAGATTCACCCATACTTCTCCGAGGCAGCTCGAGGACCTGAATCTGTCTGCTTTGTACTGGTTGTGGGCATTCCATTCCTTCTGTTGTATGCAAAATGAATGTCCACAACTATCTGAAAAGACTACTAAAATTCCCCTCCCTTAATCTCTGGAGCGGTGAGCAGTGGCTGCGTGGTGCTGGAGTGGCAAGCGGCCGAGAGAAGCCACCCCATGTCCAAGGTCAGTAGCAGCCGTGAGGAGATACCCAACGTCCAAGGTAAGAGAAACCCCAGCAAGACAGTAGGCACTGAGAGAGGGCATCAGAGGGCAGACAGACTGAAACCACAATCACAGAAAACTAACTAATCTGATCAAACAGACCACAGCCTTGTCTAACTCAATGAAACTAAGCCATACCCTGTCGGGCCACCCAAGACGGACGGGTCATGGTGGAGAGGTCTGACAGAATGTGGTCCACTGGAGAAGGGAATGGCAAACTACCTCAGTATTCTTGCCTTGAGAACCCCATGAACAATATGAAAAGGCAAAAAGATAGGACACTAAAAGACTAACTCCCCAGGTTTGCCACTGGAGATCAGTGGAGAAATAACTCCAGAAAGAAGGAAGGGAATGAGTCAAAGCAAAAACAACACCCAGTTGTGGACGTGACTGGTGATTGAAGCAAGGTCCGACACTGTAAAGAGCAATACTGCATAGGAACCTGGAACGTTAGGTCCATGAATCAAGGCAAATTGGAAGTGTTCAAACAGGAGATGGCAAGAGTGAACATCGACATTCTAGGAATCAGTGAACTAAAATGGACTGGAATGGGTGAATTTAACTCAGATGACCATTGTATCTACTACTGCAGGCAGGAATCCCTTAGAAGAAATGGAGTAGTCATCACAGTCAACAAAAGAGTCTGAAATGCAGTACTTGGATGCAATCTCAAAAACGACAGAATGACCTCTGTTCATTTCCAAGGAAAACCATTCAATATCACGGTAATCCAAGTCTATGCTCCAACCAGTAACGCTGAAGAAGCTGAAGTTGAACGGTTCTATGAAGACCTACAAGACCTTTTAGAACTAACACCCAAAAAAGATGTCCTTTTCATTATAGGGGACTGGAATGCAAAAGTAGGAAGTCAAGAAACACCTGGAGTAACAGGCAAATTTGGCCCTGAATACAGAATGAAGCAGGGCAAAGGCTAATAGAGTTTTGCCAAGAGAATGCACTGGTCATAGAAAACACCTTCTTCCAACAACACAAGAGAAGACTCTACACATGAACATTACCAGATGGCCAACATTGAAATCAGATTGTTTATATTCTTTGCAGTCGAAGTTGGAGAAGCTCTATACAGTCAGCAAAAACAAGATTGGGAGCTGACTGTGGCTCAAATCACGAACTCCTTATTGCCAAATTCAGACTTAAACTGAAGAAATTAGGGAAAACAACTAGACCATTCAGGTATGACCTAAATCAAATCCTTTATGACTACACAATGGAAGTGAGAAATAGATTTAAGGGACTAGATCTGATAGAGTGCCTGATGAACTATGGACAGAGGTTCATGACATTGTACAGGAGACAGAAATCAAGACCATCCCCAAGAAAAGGAAATGTAAAAAAAGCAAAATGCCTGTCTGAGGAGGCCTTACAAATAGCTGTAAAAATAATAGAAGCAAAAAGCAAAGGAGAAAAGGAAGGATATACCCATTTGAATGCAGAGTTCCAAAGAATAGCAAGGAGAGATAAGAGAGCCTTCCCCAGTGATCAGTGCAAAGAAATAGAGGAAAACAGTAGAATGGGAAAGACTTGAGATCTCTTCAAGAAAATTAGAGATGCCAAGGGAACATTTCATGCAAAGATAGGCTCGATAAAGGACAGAAATTGTATGGAACTAACAGAAGCAGAAGATATTAAGAAAAGGTGGCAAGAATACACAGAAGAACTATACAAAAAATCTTCACGACCCAGATAATCACGATGGTGTGATCACTCACCTAGAGCCAGACATCCTGGAATGTGAAGTCAAGAGGGCCTTAGGAAGCATCACTATGAACAAAGCTAGTGGAGGTGATGGAATTCCAGTTGAGCTATTTCAAGTCCTGAAAGATGATGCTGTGAAAGTGCTGCACTCAATATGCCAGCACATTTGGAAAACTCAGCAGTGGCCACAGGACTGGAAAAGGTCAGTTTTCATTCCAATCCCAAAGAAAGGCAATGCCAAAGAATGCTCAAACTACTGCACAATTGCACTCATCTCACACACTAGTAAAGTAATGCTCAAAATTCTCCAAGCCAGGCTTCAGCAATACGTGAACTGTGAACTTCCAGATGTTCAAGCTAGATTTAGAAAAGGCAGAGGAACCAGAGATCAAATTGCCAACATCCGCTGGATCATGGAAAAAGCAAGAGAGTTCCAGAAAAACATCTATTTCTGCTTTATTGACTATGCCAAAGCCTTTGACTGTGTGGATCACAATAAACTGTGGAAAATCCTGAAAGAGATGGGAATACCAGACCACCTGACCTGCCTCTTGAGAAACCTGTATGCAGGTCAGGAAGCAACAGTTAGAACTGGACATGGAACAACAGACTGGTTCCAAATAGGAAAAGGAGTATGTCAAGGCTGTATACTGTCACCATGCTTATTTAACTTATATGCAGAGTACATCATGAGAATTGCTGGGCTGTATGAAGCATAAGCTGGAATCAAGATTGCTGGGAGAAGTATCAATAACCTCAGATATGCAGATGACACCACCCTTATATCAGAAAGCAAAGAGCAATTAAAGAGCCTCTTGATGAAAGTAAAAGAGGAGAGTGAAAAAGTTGGCTTAAAGTTCAATATTCAGAAAACTAAGATCATGGTATCTGGTCCCATCACTTCATGGAAAATAGATGGGGAATCAGTGGCTGATTTTATTTTTCTGGGCTCAAAAATCACTGAAGATTGTGATTGCAGCCATGAAATTAAAAGACGCTTACTCCTTGGAAGGAAAGTTATGACCAATCTAGATAGCATATTGAAAAGCAGAGACATTACTTTGCCAACAGAGGTCCGTCTAGTCAAGGTATGGTTTTTCCAGTGGTCATGTATGGATGTGAGAGTTGGACTATAAAGAAAGCTGAGCACCAAAGAATTGATGCTTTTGAACTGGGGTGTTGGAGAAGATTCTTGCTAGTCCCTTGGACTGCAAGGAGATCCGACCAGTCCGTCCTAAAGGAGCTCAGTCCTGAGTGTTCATTGGAAGGACTGATGTTGAAGCTGAAACTCTATTTTGGCCACCTGATGCGAAGAGCTGACTCATTTGAAAAGATCCTGATGTTGAGATGGCTGGATGGCATCGACTCAATGGACATGAATTTGGGTAAACTCCGGGAGCTGGTGATGGACAGGGAGGCCTGGCATGCTGCGTCCATGGGGTTGCAAAGAGTCAGACAGGACTGAGGGACTGAACTGAACTGTATTGCCTCCCACCCAGCCAGTCCCTAGATAAGCCCCATGGATTCTCCTTGTTTAGTTCGTCTTGGATCTATTTCTTGACACTGCCCTACAGCCACAGTGTGCTCTGCTGAGGCCCAGGTAGTGCTGTGGGTTTTAGGAATGGAGGCATGGGAATCTTTAAATGCCAGCTGATGGAGACATTGACCAATGCTGAGTCTCTGAGCCTGAGAAAGGGTGTTGCTGAGCTAGAAGCAGCCCCAGTGCAAAGGGTGGGCAGGGCACTGAGGCCAGGGAGGAGAAGAGTACATTATGTGTGAGGTACATGGGGCCTGAAGTGAGGGGGTGGGAGTGGAAATGAAAAGAAAGCCTGGATGCGACAGACATTACCTCACCAGCATAAATACTCTCGAGGCTAGAACATGGTTTAATAATTCTGTTACTAGGGCAACAGCAAAAGAATCTATCTCAGAAGGAACCCAGCGTGGACTGTTTCTGCACAGGAGTGTGGCAGCTATAAGCTGGGAAAACAGAGGTGAAGGCTAGTGGCCTGATGACACAGCAGGATGTATGGACTAGGATCTTCTCACAGGCATTTTCCTGACCTTTCATCCTCTACAGGTGGGAAGAAACATGTGAAGCAAGCTCTCCAGGAAGGAAGATAGCAAGGTCATGAAGCAGAGGCTATCTAAGCCCAATGACAGACTAGAGACTCTGCTCCTGAAACTTAGATTAATCCCCACCACAAAAGGGAGGGCAATGCCTTGCCTGCATCTGCTCTTTTGGTGAAGCTGAGCAGGATCCTGTGGGGCTCCTGCTCATAGAAGCCTTTCTGTGTCCCCCATTCCCTGTTCGTAGGGGACAGACTTCAGGCTCCATGACCTTCCCTGACTCCAAAGGGCAGATTCAAACAGTTGCCAATAAGGAAAGGGAGGGGCTGCAAAGACAGGAGACACGTAGCGAAGAAACAGTACAGCCTTGGGGCAGGGTCCTGGTTCCCCCTCAAGGGACACCCATAACAGTGTCTTCTGAGCTCTTTATAGAACTAAAACCCCCCAATAAATGAAAGACGTCAGCATTCTTCATGCCGGAGAAGACCTCCTGAGGCCAGATTAAAAGGAGGACAGGCCCTGCACACATCCTAATCTTATCAGAAAACCTGCCCTTGACCTATGACTATAAAACTCCTCACCACATCCTCCCGGGTTGGGACACACAGCTTTCAGGGCAGGAGCCCACTGTGTGCCCCTTTGACTGGCAAAGCAATAAAGCTCTTCTTTGCTACTTCACCCAACACTCTCTCTCTGAGGTTCACTTTGGCAGCAGTGCACAGAGGCCAAGCTTTTGGCATCAACAAAAGCTCTCATGGAAAAGAGCTCAGGCCTGGCAATGGAGGCAAAAGCATTTATCACAAAGTTAACCTGCTGCCCAGCTATTTACTTCCTATGAATTGGTATCACCGGGACTATGGCCAGGCCTTAAAGGTCATTTTTTCAGTCTGTCCAGGAAGTGAAGTGCTAGGAGGACCCTGCCCATGGGAGTGGGTCTGTGAGCTCCAAAAGGAAGTACTAAGGCTCCTTGCAAGGCTCACATTTACCCTCGGCTTTCTTCCTATGAGCTCCCTGCTTCTCCCCCTCCCCTTTATCATCTGCCCTTGCAGAAACAGCACGATGAGATACTCATGACATTCCACTTAGCTCTGACAAGAACTTATAGCCTTTGAAAAACACTAGGAAAGCTTTGAGACTTAGAGACATTCTCGCCAGCCTCACTCAGGTTGAGTGCCATGCTTTTCAATTTCCAGGCCAAATACCAATTTGACCACCCTACACAACATCAGGTAGAAAAGTCAGTAGCACTTGCGCTCAAAGTGTTTACCTCCCATATTACATATTTTCTTGAAAATCTGTCCACAAGGAATGCTGAAAAAGAAATAGGACTCCATTTCCTTCAGTCCTCCTCCTGACTTCCCATGAGCCTATGGGAAGTGTAGATTAAGAAGCCACCAAAGGCTTTCACTGTATTTGAATTTCAGTGTTGTTGTCGACTCACTAAGCTGTGTCTGACTCTTCTGCAACCCCATGGAATGTAGCCTGCCAGGTTCTTCTGTCCATGAGATTTCCCAGGCAAGAATACTGAAGTGAGTTGCTATTTCCTTCTCCACGGGATCTTCCCAACCCAGGGATCAAACCCAAGTCTCCTACATTGGCAGCTGGATTCTTTACTTCTGAGCCACCAGGGAAGCCCATTAGAATTTCAGTATAAAATACTAAAAGAGCAGGCAAGGAGGTAGGGCTAGCCACACTTGATTATGAAGAGATAGATTTCAACTAGAATGGTTTTGTACTATCAGGGGCTTTGATAAGTATTCATTGCCCAGTGGTTTGTAGCATGTTCCACATTATATTCTAAGGAATTCCTTCTTATGAGAATAGCTATATGGGGAATTCGATTCACCTCAGGATTTAATGAGTCAGCTGCTTCAGGCTTTGTCACTCATTTTTTGAGTAAGCCTAGGCAAGTTTTTTTCCCCTTTTAGCTTATTTGCCTGAGAAAAAAAATGTATACAAACAATCTCAATCTTTCTTATAAGAATTTAAAGTGAAAAGTCATAGCCTTCTGAAAGACAAGAAACCCCAAAGCATATATAAATCCTACGGCAATAGTGGTTTTGATATTGTCTGAAGTCAAGATACCATTTGGTGCTAGGAGGTGACGATTGATTCTATGGTGTCAGTAAAAACAACATGAATATTTTGAGGCATTTGTTCATGATATAACTGTAAGTTTAGTAATTAAGGGCTTGCACTCAGAAGTAAAACTTTCTGAAACAAATTCCACCTCCATCACTCACCACCTCTGTGACCTTAGACAAATGGCACCTCCTAGAGCTTCTTTCTGGAGAAGGAAATGGCAACCCACTCCAGTACTCTTGCCTAGAAAACCCCATGGAAGGAGGAGTTTGGTGCAGGCTACTGTCCATGGGGTCGCAAAGAGTCGGGCACGACTGAGCAGAGAAAGAGAGAGCTTCTTTGTCTTCATCTGTAAGATTCAGGTTATGCTATGTCATTCACTGGGTTGCTGGGAAGATCACGTGCTTGATACAAGGGGATCAGTTCAGTTCAGTTCAGTCGCTCAGTCATGGCCAACTCTTTGCAACCCCATGATTTGCAACACACGAGGCCTCCCTGTCCATCACCAACTCCCAGAGTTCACTCAAACTCACGTCCATCGAGTCAGTGATGCCATCCAGCCATCTCACCTTCTGTCGTCTCCTTCTCCTCCTGCCCCCAACCCCCTCCAGCATCAGAATCTTTTCCATTGAGTCAACTCTTCACATGAGGTGGCCAAAGTATTGGAGTTTCAGCTTTAGCATCATTCCTTCCAAAGAACACCCAGGACTGATCTCCTTTAGAATGGACTGGTTGGATCTCCTTGCAGTCCAAGAGACTCTCAAGAGTCTTCTCCAACACCACAGTTCAAAAGCATCAATTCTTTGGTGCTCAGCTTTCTTCACAGTCCAACTCTCACATCCATACCTGACCACTGAAAAAACCATAGCCTTGGCTAGACGGACCTTTGTTGGCAAAGTAATGTCTCTGCTTTTCAATATGCTATCTAGGTTGGTCATAACTTTCCTTTCAAGGAGTAAGCATCTTTTAATTTCATGGCTGCAATCACCATCTGCAGTGATTTTGGAGCCCCAAAAAACAAAGTCTGACACTGTTTCCAGTGTTTCCTCATCTATTTTCCATGAAGTGATGGGACCAGATACCATGATCTTTGTTGTCTGAATGTTGAGCTTTAAGCCAACTTTTTCACTCTCCTCTTCCACTTTCATCAAGAGGTTCTTTAGTTCCTCTTCACTTTCTGCCATAAGGGTGGTGTCATCTGCATATCTGAGGTTATTGATATTTCTCCCAGCAATCTTGATTCCAGCTTGTGCTTCTTCCAGCCCAGCATTTCTCATGATGTACTCTGCATATAAGTTAAATAAGCAGGGTGACAATACACAGCCTTGACATACTCCTTTTCCTATTTGGAACCAGTCTGTTGTTCCATGTCCAGTTCTAACTGTTGCTTCCTGACATACAGATTTCTCAAGAGGCAGGTCAGGTGGTCTGGTATTCCCATCTCTTTCAGAATTTTCCACAGTTTATTGTGATCCACACAGTCAAAGGCTTTGGCATAGTCAATAAAGCAGAAATAGATGTTTTTCTGGAACTCTCTTGCTTTTTCCATGATCCAGCGGATGTTGGCAATTTGATCTCTGGTTCCTCTGCCCTTTCTAAATCCAGCTTGAACATCAGGAAGTTCACAGTTCACATATTGCTGAAGCCTGGCTTGGAGAATTTTGAGCATTACTTTACTAGCATGTGAGATGAGTGCAATTGTGCGGTAGTTTGAGCATTTTTTGGCATTGCCTTTCTTTGGGATTGGAATGAAAATGGACCTTTTCCAGTCCTGTGGCCACTGCTGAGTTTTCCAAATGTGCTGGCATATTGAGTGCAGCACTTTCACAGCATCATCTTTCAGGACTTGAAATAGCTCAACTGGAATTCCATCACCTCCACTAGCTTTGTTCATAGTGATGCTGTCTAAGGCCCATTTGACTTCACATTCCAGGATGTCTGGCTCTAGGTGAGTGATCACACCATCGTGATTATCTGGGTCATGAAGATCTTTTTTATATAGTTCTTCTATGTATTCTTGCCACCTATTCTTAATATCTTCTGACACAAGGGGATAGTGAATGGTAGATACTGTGTTATATTAAATCACATGCAATCTTTCTAAGAACCCCAGAAAAGCAATATTTGTCATCCCTATTTTATCAAAAAGGAAACTAATATCCCTAGAAACTAAGGTATGTGTATAAAGTCATTCAATGAAGTCTTCTCATCTCAGAACTCACACTGTACTGCATACAGTTGTCTCTCCCATGCTGAAATCTACAAAAAGATCCCATATTTTCCTCCCATATCAATGGGCTCAGGCAAATCACAATGTGAGTTTCAGGCATAATGACTCTTATAGAAGACTAGCCTTAGGCAACAGTGTATAGATTTGTTACAAGCTGAAAATGTGATCCTATCCCTCCAAAACAGAATGCAATTCTGAGGCTTCCCCTTGGATTCCTCTAGATAATGAATGCTGCAGAAGCGCGTAATGTGGAGAAAGCCTAAAAACAAAGGCATCCCTGGGGAACACAGCAACTGGAGTGATTTTCTCTGGTCTGGACTCTATAAGGGTCCAATCTCCTGAGTGGGAACTCAGGCAGCCTGAAGGGAAAAGACAAAAATAGTTCATACCAGCTGATACTAAAAACAGACCCAAGGCTCATTATAGGTAGGTAGGTAGGTAGATAGATAGATAAATGTACATATTTGACCCAGGCTTCCCAGCTTATCTTAGGAGTTTTTTTTTTTTTCTTCCAGTCTGACTCATTAATTTTTATCTGCTTTCCATAGGACTTGCCCCAAGCCTCATACCCACTGAGATGACCTTGCTGAAAAGGGCTCAGATGATGTCCTAAGTCTGGAGTGAATTGAATACCATAGCAGGTCCTACAGAAATGTCGTTGGAATTTTGACATCCTTTAGACCTCAGCTCACTAAATTTCCTGCCCAGGAAGCAGGGCAAAATACTAACTTGTGTGCCCCTAGATCCTAATCCCATGCAAGTACAAAATTGAACACATGAGCATTTTTACCTTAATGACATATGTATTATTTTCTGCTATTTTTCTCCTGAGTAAATTAATTTATGTCAAAGTTTTGCACTTGTACCCATGCCTCCAGATGGAGTATTTCCTGGACAGACTTTCTCACACCGTGCTGAGCACTGGGCGGTTGCTTGAACCTCTGTCCCTAGTGTGTGGGTCTTAGAACTTTTAAGCATCTGTCCTCTCCCTGCACAGGCTTGGTCTTTATAGAATTTCACATTTGGAAGGGCCCTTAAGAAACCATCCTATCTTATTTCACAGAAAGGAGATCAAGGTCCTGGAAGTCACAAAGTCCTACTGCTTCACAGTGAGAGAAATCCAAGTGCCTCGGTTGAGTCCACGTTTCTCTATGTCACCCTGTTCTTTCCTTTTATAATTCCAGGGGCCTTTTGAATCTTGAGAGAGCTGTTTGGAGATGCATGGGTACCTGAACACAGTCGTTAAGCTGAGAAGTCAGTGTCTGTAACAGATATAGCTAAAAATAGGAGCCTGACCAAGACCAGCTGCAGTGAGAGAGACTGTACTGATACCAGGGCTTCTCAGTGTGGCCACCTGATATTCCACCTGTGCTACCAGAAGGATGGCCACGCCGGCCACCTAGGGGGCAGAGGAGGTCTCATAAAATAGCTGTTCATACAAAGGACAACTTAGCTGCAGCTGAAGCTGCTAGAGTAGCTCACTGGGAAGATCAAATTCTGTCTTTGCAGCCTCTTGACAGGTCGGACTACATGGTGTGATTAGAAGGAATAGGAAGTCTTTTATCTTAGCCCCGAAATTCTTCCCTACTGGTTCACTGAGTGGTGCCTGGAACCTTTCCATTATGAAGGAGTTTGGAAGTCCTAAGGGAATATGGAAATTACCTTGTCCACCTTTCTGAATATATAGATGAGAAAAATAAAGCCTCAGAGACTTTAAACAGTTCTACCTAAGGCAAACAGCCTCGTCCAGAATCTCTCGCAGGATCCCTGAAAAAGTAGTTTAACAAGAATGTTCCTTGAAAAAAGAATCTTTAAGTTTCTGAGATCAGGTAGTCTTGGAAAGACTACACTCTCAACTCCTTTGTCTCATTCGGGCATCCTCTATTTAACGCTTATTTACTCAGTCTCAAAACAAAGAAAACATTTTAGGGATCTGATCTAACCTGGCCATGCTGAAACTAGCCTGTGGATAGTTAGACTTCAGGACCAAAAAACACACAACTAGCTCAAGCCAAAAGACTATTCCTTGAGGTCAACCACTCATAAAACTTTGTTAAAATGGTAATATTCCAAAGAGAGACACAGCTGTTGGTGTTGGTCAATAAACTGTTTTATTTGTCTAAGGCTTTTCTAAGAGACAGCACTTGAATCATATAGCCAAACAGGTAAGCCTGGGCCAGAGGCTACTGTCTAGAGAAAGTTCATCTACATGAGGGGTTGAAATTCAGTAGGGCAACCTGGAGACACTGGTTCCCTGAGGAAAAGGAGTCTCAGAAAGAGAAAGTCACTGAAGAAGAGGTGGACGTCCCTCAGTATGTCAGTCTTTGGATCCATTCATGTTGCTGCAAATGGCATTTCGTTCTTTTTTATGACTGAGTAACATTCTGCTGTACATGTGTGCCACTTCTTCTTTATCCGTTCCCTTGTTGATGGACACTAAGTTGCTTCCGTGAACTGGCTATGGTAAACAGTGCTGCCGTGAACACTGGGCGGCATGGCTTTCGAATTATGGTTTTCTCTGGATATAGACCCAGGAGTGGAATCGCTGGATCTGATGGCAGCTTGGGAAACTGAGATTGACATATACACACTACTATATGTAAAACAGTAAACTAATAAGGACCTACTATATGGCACAGGGAACTCTACTCAGTACACTGTCACGACATATAGGGGGAAAGAATCTAAAAACGGTGGATATACTATAACTAATTCACTGTGCAGCACAGCAGAAACTAACACAAAATTGTAAATCAACTTTACTCCAATAAAAAGTTTTAAATAAAAAATAAAAGCACTGAGAAGATTTTTTAAAAGAAAGAAAGAATAGGTGGAACATCAATAAAAACACTCCACTCAATGAGCCTTGGTAGGCCACTCAGCGATCATCTCCCATTAAAAGGAAACACAACACACACAGCCCCAGCTGAAGAAAGCATCCCCACCACACACCACCATCAAGCTACACCTTTGCCCCAGCCCCCAAAAGAAACAACCACTTTGGAAATTAGTTCTTCTCCGTAGATTTCATGTACCAAATTCCTCTCCTGGGCAATCATGTAAAATCTAGCCAGGAATTTATTTTTTTAATTATAAGGAGAGGGTGATGCTTCTATCAATAAACTCCTGCCTCAATTAGTACAATTATCATCTGGGTCATTATTTTAAGTGTTTGAAATTTCTGCTTAAATAAGGTCACTTTCAATTCAGTAAACACACCAAAGTCATCATCTTAATTCATGGCCAGTCACCCCGGAAATGCTGAGTAAGTAAACACAATCAAGCATTAGCTAACCAGCCACAGATCCACTTGAGTTTATTAATTTCTCTCTTGGCAGAGAAACAAGAAAAGGAAGCAGACCATCAGAGCCATTCACGCATCATTCATTCAATAAATATTTATTACATACCAGGTGCCAGGCACTGTTCTAAGCTAAATATAGATTTCATTGCTTTATTAATATTCAAGCTATGTTATACATGAATGTTTTAAAGAATGAGATTCCTTCTTCTCCAAAATAAAAATTTTAATTCCTGAGATGCTTTCTTTGTTTCTGCCCAGTGTGCCTTCTTCTGTAGAGTGGATGATACATCTTAACTCTTAAACTTCAGGCTCTCCATCCCTCCCTTTTAAAGAGCCCCTACCATCACCCCTCAAGTAACTAATGGATATAAACTCATACTAGAGTATTAGTGACACCCTATTTTAGAATATAAATATAAATGGTAAGAAAAGTTCGTATCATTGCATTCAGATTTTTTTTATACATTTGGGTTTTGTTTCAGGGGGATTATTTATACTTGCTCAAAAGGCTTTTAATTCTAGTACACATATATATTCCAAATGCAGACAGAGTTGTATGAAAGTAAACTGGGAATACAACCTTATCAGGGAACCTCCCTTGCCTCATTTCAGAGAAGCCCACCTGCTTCCTGCCCCTTTCCCATTTTCTGACAACACCCCCAAAAATGGCACCTAGCCAAACTCAATACCCACGGAAGAGACCCATGGTGAGAACCGACCTCAAACAGGTCACTTTTCACATCAGTAAAAAAGGGAGTTGCATTGGAGATTTCTGTGATCCCGCTATGGCCTGCAGATTAGGGGGTTCGATCTAGTCTAATCCACTGCACCTCCATGGGGAGCTGATAAGGAGCTTCCCCCCTACTCCTATGCTTCAGGCCCCCACTCCCCCAAGGACAGCCAGCTTACCAAGTTACACAAAACACCCCCACACAACCCAGAAGGAGAGTCAGGACTCTCCCTCCCTCCCCCGGGCAGTCTCCGGAAGCTGCTGACATCACAAAGGTGTCAACTGGCAACCTCATTGTCATGTGGCTCTCCCCTGGCTCCCCTTCACTTGCAAACGCAGGCAAGCAGGCAGGCTTCCAGCAGCAGTCTGGGAGTGAGCAACCAGCAGAGCCACCAAGCCGGGTGGTGGGGCACCCGGCTTGGCGCTTCAACTTCTGTTCACTTCTTCTGTAATGGAAAATTGCTTTGCACAAAGCTAGAGTGTTACAGTTCTTTCCAGTGCCCTTCCCCCGCCCCACCCCGCCCCTCGCAGCCTTCTGATCAGAGGGATAGCGCCCGCTGGAAAGTGGAAGGAGGGTAGTCGCCGCGACTTACTATGTCCCTCGCTTCAGGCCCTAGGCCGGGGTGGTTACTCTTTTCCTTCGGAATGGTACTGGTATCGGGGTCAAAGTGTCCAAATAATTGTCAATGTCAAGACCAAGAAGTGATCTGCACAGGGATCCAGTTAACTGAATACCCCTCTGATATACCCCTGAACACCCGGAGGCTGTACCTGAATGATAACAAGATCCGTTTCTTGCCAGCGATGAATCTAGGACTCCTCAGTGACCTTGTTTACTTGGACTGCCAGAAGAACAGGATTCAGGAGGTGATGGATTATACCTTTGTCGGGGTCTTCAGACTCATCTACCTTGACCTCAGCTTCAACAATCTAACCTTCATCTCCCCGTATAGTTTCTCCATGCTCAGCAACCTGCTGCAGCTGAATATCTCCAACAACCCTCATCTGTTATCACTTAACAAGTACACCTTTGCCAACACCAGCTCTTTGAGATACCTGGACCTCAGAAATACTGGCTTGCAGACCTTGGATGAAGCTGCCTTCCAAAACCTCATAACACTCCAGACCCTGTATCTGAGTGGAAACCCCTGGAAATGCAACTGCTTTTTCCTGGACTTCACCATCTACTTAATAGTGTCCCATCTGAACTATCCAGGTGAGGGCTTGATTGCGTGTGGGGATGAGGATATGATGGCATAGGAGGAACTGGTTCCGGAAAAGGTGAAGTCAAAAGGTGGTTAGTGCGGGAGAGAAATCTGGGTAAAACTGATTGAAAGCATTCTTATTGCTCTGCAGGATCCATCCTTGGGTTGACTGGAGAGGCAATAAGGATCAATAGAAAATGTTCTAGAATAGTTATCCAAAGAGCTGAGTTCTGCTCCCATACTCAGCCCTTACTACTCAGCTGCTGTTGGGGAAGTCTCGATTTCTCTGAGCCTCAGTTTCTTGATCCATAAAGTGGGGACAATAATATTACCAAACATAGAGAGTGTCCTTTCAATGTGAAATGATATGAGTGGAAATGATAATGTACTATAACTGCAAAATGACAAAGTAATACAAGGACACTGAATTCCCTTGGTAAATTATTTTAATCTGTTTAATTTGGTGACTGACTTTTCTAGGATCTAAAAGTAAATTCAGTCATTCCTAACCAGGAGAAAATCCAATGGTATGATGCATAGAAAGGAAAGATCAATAGAGATGGAGGAGGCACAGTTGAGCCACTGAGACATGAGTGAGAGGGGGAGGAGAAGAGAAGGCTTGGATATCTCCTTTGTGTTCAGATGCTAACATGCACGGAAGGTGAGAACAGCACGAATGAGTGCAGAATGGGCCACCAATGCCCAGTGTGTCAAGCAGAGAGATTCCGAACTCACAGGCAGACGCTCAAGTCTTACCTGGTAGAGTTCCAAGCCAGTTGCTGCCACTCTGTCCACTGTCCCCATGGCTCTGCCATGGTCCCTGGGGCACTCTGGTGCCTCATCCCTTCTTTTCAGTGGCTTTACTGTCCCATTCTCATCCTTCAATTCCCCCACACCACCAATATCACGTTGACCCAGGGAAGGCAGAGCTTTGGATAAGTGTGAAATAACGAGCCCCTCACAGAAAGCTTGGAGCCACTGATGTAATTAAACTCGGTCAGAACCATGTCTTCTCTGCCTTCCCTGGGTGTGTGTTTTTGAAAATAATTTCATATACCAGCTTCACAAATGTCCTGCTGAAGTTTCCACCCTTAAGTCCAAGTGGCAATATTCTAGAAAGATTCCTGACCAAAATGCCAGGCTTTTAAGGGGCACTGGGAGAGAAGGAACTGGGTGATGACAGCAAGTAAAAAAAGCCTCCTAGCTTTCTAAGTGGGTCTGTCGTTAAATGTCTTCCAGGCAGGGGCTGTACTATGATGGGGCAAGTGATGCAAAATTGGGGCTCCCAGGATACAAAATTGAAGGTGGCACCAAGAGAAAGTATCTCCTTAAATTTTGTGCCTGAGGCACCTGGCCCTGCTGCCAGGTACTTCAACTCGAATTGTGTGTGTCACTCAGTCATGTCCAACTCTGCAACCCCATGGGGTGTAGCCTGCCAGGCTCCTCCATCCATGGGATTCTCCAGGCAAGAATGCTGGAGTGGGTTCCATTTCCTTCTCCAGAGGATCCTCCTGACCCCAGGTTTCCTGCATTGCAGGCAGACCCTTTACCATCTAAGCCAACTCAAGTTAGAATCAATCGAAAGGAAGAAACTTTGTCAGACCATTTTCTTAACAGTACTAATCATAAAAGAATACAGGAGCAGTTTCTTGGGTCGCTTGCCTTGCCTCTCCAGAGATGGTGTCTTCTGCTTTTCTCAAGACTGGTGCTGTGGTGGTTTCTAGAAAGCTCTCTAAAAGACGGTTAATATTAATCATTCTCATACATTAAATGTGGTTCCCAGATGGGATTCTCCCTGTCAGTGTTTGTGTAACTAGCCTGTGGACCAGCATCATCTTCTCTTGCTCCCTCCCCACCATTCATACACATTTTTCTTGAGCAGAAATTGCCAATTTGCCAGGAGGACCCCCTGCTGAAAAGTGTGAAGGAGCTTGGCTCCTTTCCCAGTCCCAGAGCCTTTCACTTCACCTCCCAGGTAATCTCCCTTAATCCGAATTTTAGCTTTTAAAGTTGTATCTTCTCAGAATTTTCAGACTAACTACTTTGGACTCTTTGACTGAATTCCATCCAGGATTGGACAGGATTATAAACTGAATCTGTTTCACTACATGTTTTCAAAAACATCAGAAGCTGGTGTCTATCTTGTCAAGCTCATAAGCTTCTCATGAATGAAGAGTCTGTCTTTTGAGGTAGACAAATCTTTTCATCCATTGTCCAGTGGAAGTCCCCCACCCAACACATACACACACACACACACACACGCACGCACGCATGCAAACTACAAATCTGCTCATCTCCCTCTGCTGTTTGGTTAGATCACTTCATGCAGAAATATAGTCCCATTGCCCCAATTCACTATTATTATCTCTTAAAGGTATCAGTGAACCCCAAGCCAGGCATAGAACAATTTAGTTTTGTATCAGGTTTTGCAGCTACTGAAGTTTTTCACATGTGCAGTTTCATTTTCTTTACTTTGAGTTTCATACCAGCTCTTAGATTTTGTGCCCTAAGACTATGGAAAGAGGCTAGAATAGGTATTTTTGACCCTATCCTGTGGTTAATAAGATGGATTGGTTCACCCAAAGTCACACAGCAACTAAATGGCAGGAAAGTGGTTTGAACTTCCTGATTTCAAATTCAAGTCTTTTTCTATATGGCTGCTATCTCTTAAGTCCTCAAATTATATAACTATGATCCAATAAGTCACTTTAGTAATAAATATAAGTCATGTCATAAGCATAGGGCCACAGCACCTATATTTCACCTTTATGTCTTGTCTACATTTGGAACTCACACAAGATCACTTTCATTGGATAATAAGCCCGAGCCATCATAGACTCATTATAATATGCCTGCACTTCCCTTCCAATCCAAGGTTTCACCCCAATCTACCCAAACTCTAAAAGAATAAACCCAACTTCAGTGTTTGCTCTCCTTTGCACCTTATTCAGTCTGGTTCTCCCTTCCCATGCATACACACACACACACACACACACACACACACATGTGCGAACATATACACACATGCACATATACAAACACAAAACTATATCTACACAGACATACATACATATATATACATACTCACACTCTCGACCACGTATTACATATGCATGACACACATACATGTGTAAAAATGCACAAATACACACCAACACATGAACAAACACACACAGACACAAAGTTGAAAACACACGCAGTAGAATTCACCGAATGCTCCACTTGTCCTTTAGCCAGACCTCAACATAACGGAGACATTTATTTTACATGACTCTCATATGATGACTCATTCCTCTGTTAGGTGAAAGTATCTTTGCTATTTACAAACACTCTAGTTGAACTCTCAACCTTCAGCCCACCTATTACACCACATTTTCTATCAAAATGGTAATCTTCGACATGTTCTTGAATGGTATCACATCTCTTTCCCATGTGCCCAAGTTTCAGGATATAGGAAAATTTCTATGAAATGAGCTGAATAACCTGGTTGTTTATAAAGGAGAATCAAACTTAAAGATGGGTTTCATTTTAGACCCAGGGAGAATACCAAACCGTACTCCTGGAGATTTTGCCTGCAGTGCTGTATTGAGGTCAGTATGACAGCAGAATTATAGTATGTAGACCGTTTGAAGAGCATTGCAGTGAAGTAGGGATCTTCCATGCCACCACTCAGCTCATCCTTTCATTCATTTAAATATTTATTATGTCCCAAACAAGTGCTCATGGAGACAACTAGCCAAGAAGCCTGGGAGTATGTACAGAGACTCATGTGACTATGAGTCACCTGCACATATGTGTCCCATGGTGCAATGGGACACCAGAACTAAACTCACCGGACAGAGCAGGACAAAGAAGGCAGCATGTGCCTTTTGGGGTAGAACAAGCACTTGGGAAAGTCTCAGCTGTGGGTGGTGAAGGATGGCCACCATGTAGGCAGGAAAGCCCAGTGTTAAGAGCTCAGGTTCTGGAGCAAAACAGACCTGAATCATATTCCTAGCCCTGCCACTTAGTATCTGTAGGAGATCAGATAATTCATTTAACCTCTCTGCACTTCAATTTCCTCATCTTTCAGACAGGTCTAATAATAGACCCAACTGCCCAGGGATGGTACAAGGATGAAATTAGAACATTTATGAACTTCCATTTAGCATTAAGACTGGCACAGCATAAACATTCAATAAATGAATGGCAGGCAGTAAACATTCAATAAATGAATGGTAGGCAGATGTAGGAAAGGCGCAAGGAATGGAGAGAGCACCAGTTATCAGTCAGGTGGCCAATGGGGCAAGCAGTGGACTTCAGCAAGGCTCGGTGGTATTGGAGGACAGTGTGCCTTGTCCAGGAGACACGCCTGTACAAATGCATGTGGGCATATAAATAGGCTATGAGAAGGTGGGCAGCAGGTCTCAGGACACTCATCCCTGAGAAAATAGGAGGGAGGGAATCCTGGAGGGAGTTGGATATTGGATGAATTATGAATATAGGAATTCAGACCCTGGGGGGAAAAAAATCTCAAATAAAGGCATGGTCTCAACTGGATCATGAGACTCGGGGCTGGACCAACATCAGTAAGGGGATTCTTCCTGAGTCATCTGAGTCTAGAACTGAAGTTCTACCTTAAAGACAAGCCAACTTCCAGGAACACATATGGACATGCAGGCATCTTTCGAGGGATGGAGTCGAGGTCAGTTCCAACCTCCAATGGGTAGACATGGCCCTGGGAGAAAGAAGTCACCTTCATGGTGTAATTTTGTCATCTGAAGAGTACTGAATAGAAGTTTTGTCCCAGGCTCTCCCTATCCACAGCCTACCATCAGGCTACCATTAGCCATTAGAGATGTATCCTTATGGATCCCCCAAAGTGCCCCAATCTTGAAGAGGGTTGTGAAAGATACATAAACTCCTGGGCAAATAATATAAGTACCCCTTGATGCCTTTGAACTGTGGTGCTGGAGAAGACTCCTGAAAGTCCCTTGGACATCAAGGAGATCAAACAAGTCAATCTTAAGGGAGATCAACCCTGAACATTCACTGGAAGGACTGATGCTAAAGATGAAACTCCAGTATTTTGGTCAACTCACCCACTCCAGCATTCTTACCTGGAGAATCCCACGGATGGAGGAGCCTGGGGGGCTACAGTCCATGGGGTCACAAAGAGTCGGACACGACTGAGTGACTTCACTCACTCACTCACTCACATGTGAATAGACAACTCATTGGAAAAGTCCTTGATGCTGGGAAAGATCAAGGGCAGAAGGAAAAGAGGGCATCAGAGGATGACATGGCTGGATGGCATCACAGATGCAATGAACATGAACTTGGGCAAACTCCAGGAGATGGTAAAGGACAGGGAGGCCTGGCGTGTTGCAGTTCATGTGGTCACAAAGAGTCAGACACAACTGGACGACTGAACAATCTTTTATCAACTTTCATATCAGAGGAAAGAGTGATTTCATAGGAAATACAATTAACTAAGATTAACTCTGAAACAGTGGGGAACCCTGAAGGAAGCCAAGATCCAAAAAAGACATGGAGTGGTCTTAAAAGACATGAGGGTAATAATGTGTTCTCCCCCTATGTCATACTGCTGCTTGCCCCCTCAGAGGAACTGTAGAGGAGGTTGAATGTTTTATTCACCTTGCTTCATCACAAGGCTACAGCTAATAGGAGCATCAAAACTTTCCCTTACTGACCAGAGATTTGGTGCTGTTACCAAAAGTCTTCATTAAAGGAAACCCTCAATGATAGACTCACCAGATGCACTGGAAACTGTCCAGTTCTCAAAGAGTTCATGTATTCAGTTTCCAAAGACAAAAATCATAGCAGAAATAGAAGTGAGTTGAAGTGTGCTTGTTCCTCGGATGCTCTGGTCAATACAGAGTTAAAACAGATTCACAGATTGCATTTTCTTTTTGGCTCAAGTCAGCAAATAGGAAGACTAATTCCTGGCCAGAACTGTAATCTTCCAGTCATTAATGCTATTTGAAGGTGAGCGTGGAAATTGAGCTCTTCCCAGGATAGCGCTCCCCAGCAGGACAGAGTTGAATGCCTCTGAAGATGCTCTCAAAAACTCATGCAGCTCTAAGCTCCTGGACAGAACAAGTCTGGCTTCCTACATCCCTGCACCCTGCCTCCACATTGGTCTAGCGCTGTCCAACAAAACCTTCTGCAGCAGCAGAAATGGTCTAAATCTGTGCTGTCCAACACAGTATCCACTAGCCACATGTGGCGATTAAACTCTTGAAATAGGGTTAGTGGAACTGAGGACCAAATTTTTAATTTTATGTCATTTCAATTCATTTAAATAGCCATATTTATGACTGGTCAGGGAAGCCTTTAATATAAGATACTTAAGCTGGAACTTTATAATTTAGCCCCCTCTCAGGTAAGTGGCTGGAGAAGGCAATGGCACCCCACTCCAGTACTCTTCCTGGAAAATACCATGGACGGAGGAGCCTGGTAGGCTGCAATCCATGGGGTTGCTAAGAGTCCGACACGACTGAGCGGCTTCACTTTCACTTTTCACTTTCATGCATTGGAGAAGGAAATGGCAACCCACTCCAGTGTTCTTGCCTGGAGAATCCCAGGGACAGGGGAGCCTGGTGGGCTGCCGTCTCTTGGGTCGCACAGAGTCGGACACGACTGAAGCGACTTAGCAGCAGCAGCAGGTAAGTGGTTATAGAGTCCAGTCCAGGATGGAGATCTTCTAACATCCAAGTTAAGTGTTTCCCCCATGCCATGATATTTCCTTACTATCAGGTACATCACTGTCCATTCAACTTTGAAACAGATATTGTATGTTTATTATATGCTTAACATTCTTTTTTTTTTTTTATGTTGGGGTGCTTTATCACAGGGAAAGAAGTCATAAATCCTGTCTTTAATAAGACAAATCTAGGGATACAAGAGAGGGAAAATGCAGTTGAAAGCCAGGAGTTCTGATCTCAATCATGTCAATGTATGATTTGGGTGGCAAGTCATTTTCTCTCTGAGTCTCACTTGTCTCTGAAATAAGGAAACAGGAGTAGACATTCTATAAGACTCCTTCTAGTTGGACCTAAATAGAAATAAAAGATGCACTTAGATGGAGGAAGAGGAGAGCAGTGGTCAGCAGACAGGGTCCCAAATGGGCAAGTACACAATGGGTTAGTGTTGAGGTACAGATGTTCCTAGATGAGTACTGTGGTCACACAATTAGGAAATGCAACCTGTAACTTCTGCATTCTCTCACCTCCTGTCTTAAACACCCTCTGCTGGCTAGAACAATGCCTCCACCCTCCAGGGACTCAGTGCCTTGAATTTTCCTCCCAGGCCTGGCCTGCTCAACCAGCAGTTCTCAAACTCCAATGAGCACAAGAAGCCCAGGCTCCCTGTCCAGAGATGATGACCCAGTTAGCTTGGGGCAGGGTCTATGAGAAGCCCAATGACAATGACCTGGATTCTAGCTCTACAGTGGCTGCTTCAACTAGTGAATAAATTGATTTACACTGAGATGTTGGGGGCTTCCCTGATGGCTCAGATAATAAAGAGTCTGCCTGCAATGCAGAAGACCCAGGTTCAATCCCTGGATTGGGAAGATCCTGTGGAGAAGGAAATGGCAACCCACTGCAGTATTCTTGCCTGGAAAATGCCATGGATGAGGAGCCTGGGGGGCTACAGTCAATGGGGTCATAAAGAGTCAGACGTGACTGGGCGACTAACACACTGGATGTGATGCTGGTGGCTAATAATGTTTTGATATGTCTCCCTCAAGGGGCATTTGCAATGTGACAGGGAACAAACAGAACCAGAGAGAACACAGAAAGGGACAGGCTACTAGCATAGACATGGGGGTAGTTTCAGGACAGAAGGTCTGTCTGAGTCAGCCCTTAAATTACAGTCCTTGGACCATCCTGCTTAGTCCAATGGTGGGGTCCACAAGTCAAAAAAAGGACTCTAGGCAGGAGTGCCACCAAGGCAGGGGGATAAAGCCACCTGGGGACATCTGCAGGAAGCAGATGGGCTGGGTCATGCACTGCTTCAGGTCTAAGCCATTTAGAGGGCATTTTGAACAGAGAACATCTTAGTTTCATTCTGAGGCTATTTTATCCTGTATTCCAGGCTGCTGTAATAGGATAATGGCCCCATTTCAACCCACCAAGTACAAAGTCATCTACAACTGTGCCAAAACTTAGATTTCCAGAATGAATTCAGGTCTTCACACCCTTCCACTATTAATGCTAACCCATCTCCTCCATCAGGGAGATTGCAATAAAGACCAGACACCAAAAGCGGGAACAGCTGGGCAGCAGACATTGCCAAGGCTGTCAACTGCTCTGCTAGCGTGTCTCTCCCACCTCACCCTGGCCCTGTGGCTCCCTTCTGCTGAGAGCCGGAGAAGCAGCCTCCCGAGGGCAATGAAGCCGCTGAGAGGGCTGCAACTGGGGCAGTGATCCCCAAACGATCCAGAAAACTTGAGAAGGGATGGAGGGGGCAAGCTTGTTCAGTTTGGGAAGGACCTTGTGTGATTCTCATACACTCTCTAACTCAGCCCAGTTGGAATCCCTGAGAGTAGGTGATCTAAAGCCCCCTCAAACTCAGAAATGCCAGACCGCTATGCATGGCCCCTCTGGTCACCCAATACCATTCAGGCCCCTGGAAGGAGGCAGTGTAAGGCCGCCAAAGCAGCCAACCTCAGTTTCTTCACCTCTAGAAATGAAGAATTCCCCAACCTGAAAGAAATCCAACAAAGTGTGGATGCGGCTAGAAAAGAGAAACGGGCGGTTGGCCATCTAGGGCCTTTGAATGATTTTCTAGGGAACATGCAATGTATCCTGAGAAGTTTTGGAAGGCAGGAAAGATGAATACAGAACTAGGAGGCTTCTGTGGGCATTCAGACAAGAGAGGCTGGCAGTCTACAGCAGAGGCATGAATTGAAGAGGTACAGATAGGCCAGAAGAAACTGTTCAGAAGGCAGACACAACAGGACCTGGGACTGAACTAGACCTTCTCAGAGTCCCCTGCACTCCCTTTGTGACTCCAGGCACAATTCTAAGTAATTAACAGGTCTGTGTTCTTTAACATTTGTATTCTCTAATAGACAGGAAGGTCTACAAGATCCAAGAGCAGGTCTGAATCTTCAGACACAAAGAAAGTTCTCAAAAAATATTTGAGTGAATAAAAAAGTCAATGAGATGTGGAAAATAAAGGAAAGGAAAAATCAAGTGTAATTCCCAAGGCTTTGGCTTGGACAGCTGTGGGGGCTCCACTGAGAGAAGAAAGTAGTAAAGGGGCTTGGGGAGAAGCCAAGTCCTGTCTTGAATGTGTTGAGCGGGAGCTCTTTGTGAGACAGGAGGCTTTTGGATGTTTTGACCTGAAATTCAGAATAGAAGATAAAATATATGTTTGTAAATCATCAGCTCACTGGTGATCATGAAAACCAAACAAATGATGCTTAGCATGAGAGGATCACAGGGACTGCAAGGAGATCCAACCAGTCCATTCTGAAGGAGATCAGCCCTGGGATTTCTTTGGAGGGAATGATGCTGAAGCTGAAACTCCTACTTTGGCCACCTCATGCAAAGAGTTGACTCATTGGAAAAGACTCTGATGCTGGGAGGGATTGGGGGCAGGAGGAGAAGGGGACGACAGAGGATGAGATGGCTGGATGGCATCACTGACTCAATGGACGTGAGTCTGAGTGAACTCCGGGAGTTGGTGATGGACAGGAAGGCCTGGCGTGCTGCAATTCATGGGATCGCAGAGAGTTGGACACGACTGAGCAACCGAACTGAACTGAACATATCAAAGGATAAATTAAGGAGTGCAGAAAACTGAATAAAGTGAGGGGATCGGCAAAGGAAACATGACACAGAGTGTGGGCTTTCTAAACAAAGACAAGAGCAAGTGCAAAGACCCTAGGGTGGAATAAGTTCGATGTAGTAGAAGGTGAGTATGGCTGAAGAGGAGTGGAGCCAAGGTAAGAGATGAGGTTAAAAATCAAAGGCCAGATCACATAGGACCTGGAGGTCATGGAGAAGCTTTCGATTTCATTCCAAATGTGACAGGAAGTTATGAAAGGGTTTTAAGTGGAGAAGAGACACGATCTATGATGTACAGCTGCCTCCCAGTGCTAGATGGAGAGCTGGGAAAGCGGGGACCTGAGTTAAGAGGCTGCCTCAGTTTTCAGGCAGCAGGGAACAGTGGCTTGGCCCCAGGTAATGGTCCAGAGAAGGTTAGAATCGGGGTATACTGTGAAGGTCAGACTAACAGGGCTGGCTCATGGCTTGAATTATGGGATGTGAGAGAGGCAGCAAGGACTCCCAAGACTCTGCCTGGGCAACTGGTGAATGGTGTTGCCCTTCCACCACTGAGCTTTTCTAAATTGCCTCTTACCCATGAGGACAATAACTGTCCACTATCTGAGTTTTTCCAAGAAGATGGGTAGTTATTCACAAGGTCCAGCTCTAGGCCAAACTGAGAGCCAACTTTGTTTGGTTTACAAATTAGCTTCCCAGAACTGCCTGGTACCATCCCCAGATCTGATATGCAGTTGGCTCCTCTCCCCCCATCATAACCTGCTACAGAAAGTCAGTAGCAGGCGTTCCACATGGGAGGGCTTAAGTCTTTGGCTTCTTTTCCAGAGGACTTTACACTTTAAGCCTTATTTTATCAGTGAAGTGAAGCTCCTGCTGACAGAATTCTGGGCACTGAGAAGCATCTGAGAAATGTCATGAAGAAAAGGGGTCTTTCTACCTGTAAACTGTGCTCATCTACAACTGCTCATACAAAAGACCAGTTCTGTAGTCTAAGCAACTTTAAAGCACAGGAATAATCAGGCTGAACTCGATAGACTTCAAGGTTTGTTCCTGTAGTGTTCCAATGGTCTATGAATCAGGCTTAAACCTTACCAAAATATGAACTCTTCATGCAAGGGGAAAAATTGTTATAAGAACTGTATTGCCCAAGCCCAAATCATCCAAAGCCAAGGATGCTTTAGACCAGGAGTCAGCACACACTTTCTACCTATGGCTGATTCCTGTTGATTGACAGAAAACAACAAAATTCTGTAAAGCAATTACCCTTCAATTAAAAAAATTAAAAAAAAAGGACGAGTAAATATTTTAAGCTTTGTGGGTCTTTGTTGTGACTACTCTGTCTCTGTAGCATAAAAGCAGCCATAGAAACTACATTAATGAATGGTCATGGCTGTGTTCCAATAAAACTTTATTTATCAATACAAAAACATGCCACAGGATGGATTTGGCCCACAGATTATAGTTTGCTAAAGCCTGGCTTCCATCAAGGGAAGACATTTGGGTGAGGAGAGAAAGGAGCTCTAGGGAGGCAAAAGTAGGAGCCAATGTCAGAACTAGAAATACTCACAGGACCATGCATGAGGGTCTAAGAAGGGGCCTTGTTGGCCAGTTGGCTTTGGTTGTGCTGGGCTGCATATGGTGCAATCCAGGTTCCCCTCTAGGGAGTCTTCTCTGAGCCATTCATAGTATGCTGCTGCTGCTTAATCACTTCAGTCATGTCCAACTCCATGCAGCTCTGTGGACTGCCACCTGCCAGGCTCCTCTGTCCATGGATTCTCCAAGCAAGAGTACTAGAATGGGTTGCCACACCCTCTTCCTGGGGATCTTCCAGACTCAGGGATCAAACCCAGGTCTCCTGCATTGCACGCAGATTCTTTACTGCTGAGCCACCAGGGAAGCCCCATTCATAGTACAGCAGAATATAATAGTGTTCCCTTCAAATTCCATCAGAAACAAGTCCTGCACAGCAAAGCCAAAAACATGAGTTTTAAAGAACTGCTGTATGAGAATCCAGCTGAGCTATTTCAAATCCTTAAAGATGATGCTGTTAAAGTGTTCCACTCAATATGCCAGCAAATTTGGAAAACTCAGCAGTGGCCACAGGACTAGAAAAGGTCACTTTTTATTCCAATCCCAAAGAAGGCAATGCCAAAGAATGCTCAAACTACTGCACAATTGCACTCATTTCAGATGCTAGCAATGTAATGCTCAAAATTCTCCAAGCCAGGCTTCAACAGTATGTGAACTGAGAACTTCCAGATGTTCAAGCTGGATTTAGAAAAGGCAGAGGAATCAGAGATCAAATTGCCAACATCTGCTGGATCATAGAAAAAGCAAGAGAGTTCCAGAAAAGCATCCACCTGTGCTTCATTGACTATGCTAAAGCCTTTGAATTGTGTGGATCACAACAAACTGTGGAAAATTCTTCAAGAGATGGGAATACCAGACCATCTTACCTGCCTCCTAAGAAATCTGTATGGAGGTCAAGAAGCAACAGTTAGAACTGGACATGGAACAATGGACTGGTTCCAAACTGGGAGAGGAGTACATCAAGGCTGTATATTGTCACCTTGCTTATTTAACTTACATGCAGAGTACATCATGCAAAATGCTGGACTGGTTGAAGTACAAGCTGAAATCAAGATTGCAGGGAGAAATATCAATAACCTCAGATATTTAGATGACACCACCCTTATGGCAGAAAGTGAAGAGGAACTAGAGAGCCCCCTGATGAAAGTGAAAGAGGAGAGTGAAAAAGCCAGCTTAAAACTCAGCTTTGAAAAACGAAGATCATGGCATCTGGTCCCATCACTTCATGGTGTATAAATGGGTAAACAATGGAAACAGTGACAGACTTTATTTTCTTGGGCTCCAAAATCACTGGGATGGTGATTGCAGCTATGAAATTAAAAGACGCTTGTTCCTTGGAAGAAAAGCTATGACAAACCTAGTTCAGTTCAGTTCAGTCGCTCAGTCATGTCCGACTCTTTGCAACAGTGTATTAAAAAGCAGAGGCATTACTTTACAGGCAAAGATCTGTATAGTCAAAAAGATGGTTTTTCCCATATGGATGGATGTATGGACATGAGAGTTAGACCATAAGGAAAGCTGAGTCCTGAATAATTGATGTTTTTGAACTGTGATGTTGAAGAAGACTCTTGAGAGTCCCTTGGACTGCAAGGAGATCAAACCAGTCAATCCTAAGGGAAATCAGTCCTGAATATTCACTGGAAGGACTGATGCTAAAGTTGAAGCTCTAGTACTTTGGCTGCCTGATATGAAAAACTGATTCATTGGAAAAGACCCTGATATTGGGAAAAGTTGAAGGCAGGAAAAGAAGGGGACGACAGAGGATGAGATGGGTGGATGGCATCTTGAGTTGATGGACATGAGTTTGAGCAAGCTCCAGGAGTTGGTGACGAACAGGGCAGCCTGGCATGCTGCAGTCCATGGGATCACAAAGAGTCAGACACAACTGAGCAACTGAACTGAACTGTATGAGATTAGGCCAATAATCCACACATTTTCTCCTATATGTATTCAACAGATATTTATCAAGGCTCTATTGTGTGCTGCTGCTGCTAAGTCCCTTCAGTCGTGTCCAACTCTGTGCGACCCCATAAACGGCAGCCTACCAGGCTGCCCCGTCCCTGGGATTCTCCAGGCAAGAACACTGGAGTGGATTGCCATTTCCTTCTCCAGTGCATAAAAGTGAAAAGTGAAAGTGAAGTCGCTCGGTCATGTCTGACTCTTCGAGACCCCATGGACTGCAGCCTACCAGGCTCCTCCATCCATGGGATTTTCCAGGCAAGAGTGCTGGAGTAGGGTGCCATTGCACTAGGGATATACAGGTGAACAAATAGGATCTCTGCTCTCAAACAATTCTCAAGCAGTGATCGAAACAATAGCTACCTTTTGATATCATGCCTGCAGCCCTTGTATCCTCACCCCCCATCTCCATCTGCACTTACCCTCATCTCCTTCTCCACTCTCAGAAGACAGTTCAAGGCTTACCCTTCATTTTGTCCTGGAGACCATCTGTTCCTGCCTCCTCCAAGCCTTCACATCCCTTAGCTCACTGAATTCTCCCTAAACTCTCACAAGGTAAGCAGGGATTGGTATTAGCCTAATGTAGAATAGTCCGAGATGGTACGAGGTTAGCTGCCCATCTATGGCCTTCTATCACCCCAAGGTCTCTTTCCTCCCATTAAGCCCTATGTCAATAACACTGCCCCCAAGGGACATTAATAACAAAAAATATTTAATCCACTCAACAAACATACTTTGAGCTCTGGTGTGTGTTAAGCAGTACTCTAGATGTTGGGGACACAATAGTGAACACAAATCCATGTCTTCATGGAGTTCATAATCTAGCAGACAGAAGCAGACAGATATCCACTTCCTCAATAAATACATAATTTAGCTGGACAAAAAAAAAAAAAGACAAAGTACTGAACATCCAATGATATTGAGGCAAGCTAGGGCCTAATAAGGAGAAATGGGGGAACTGGGCCTTTCTCTAGGTTCCAGGTGGAAATTTTTACCACAAAGTGCTTAGACTGATAGAAACTGGCATTTGTTCTCCAAGGGGCAGTTGCAATGTAACTGAAGTCTGCAAATTGTATCCTCTCCCATTACATGGCCGTCAGCTGGAGGCTGGCCTCCTCCCCTTAGCCCAGGCAGTTCCTGAGCAAGACTGTCCAGGGAACTCAAAGCAGCCTGCTCATCTGGAGAGCCATGCAGACTGCAGAACTGTGGTCACTTTTGTGGATTAAGAAAAAGAGCAGTTCCTCATAAAGCCACCAGGTTCAACCTGGTTTTCTGAAGGAAGGCTTCCTCAGTTGCTATGCTACCAGGTGTGGTTCTGGGTCCCTGAAACTTTTTCCTTCATGCGTTGATTTTGGCAGACAGGTTTTCCACTTGTGAGCAATATGCCACATGAGGAACTAAAGAAGTGTGTGGTTTATGTTTCCTTAGGAACTATCTGCAGGGAGAATTTAAACATTAATGATACCTGTAATTGTACCTAGGCACTGTACTGGGGCAAATGCTCTGCACCTATGAAGTGGAGCTAAGGAAGGGATAATATGGGGCCTAACTGCCTGTTTGTAATATGAATGAAAGCCCTGGGATTGTGCAGTGCACAACATATACAACAGTGCCTTGGCAGCCTTTTCTCAGAGGCAAGGAGATCAAGAAAGCCAGAGAAGGAGTAATTGATGAACAACTTATTCATCCTGTAGCTTGGGAATAATTAAAACTACTTAGTGGAGCACTTTCCTGGTGTCTCAAAAGGTAAAGAATCTGCCTGCAATGTGGGGGACCCAAGCTTGATCCCTGGATTGGGAAGATCCCCTGGAGAAGGGAATGGCAACGCATTCCAGTATTCTTGCCTGCAGAATTTCATGGACAGAGGAGCCTGGGAGGGTACCATTCATAAAGTCGCAAAAAGTCAGACACGACTGAGCAACTAACACACACACCCAGTGGGGTGCTCAAGAGTAGAGTTTAATTTCGTGAAGCACCTTATATGATGCCTAGAACATATAAGACACTCCAAGATGAGCAGATAGGTCCATAAACCCTAAAGTCATCATACTAGACTAGAAGAATGCATGACTAACAAGCTAAAGAAGAGATGAACCAATAAGGACCTATTGTGTAGCATATGGAACTTACCCTGATGTTACCTAACAGCCTGAATGAGAGGGGAGTTTGGGGGAGAATGGATACATGTGTATGTCTGGCTGAGTCCCTTTGCTGTTCACCTGAAATTGTCACAATGTTGTTAATTGGCTATCCCTCAATACAAAGTGAAAAAATTTTTTAAG
Organism: Bos indicus x Bos taurus; assembly: GCF_003369695.1. Classification (NCBI taxonomy): domain Eukaryota; kingdom Metazoa; phylum Chordata; class Mammalia; order Artiodactyla; family Bovidae; genus Bos; species Bos indicus x Bos taurus. The sequence continues at coordinate 3,378,575 of NC_040078.1, read as the reverse complement.
AAGAGAGAGATGAAATAATAGAGAGCTAGGATCATTTAAAAAAAGTGGGAGAAATGGAAAACAATAGTTAATCCAAATATATCAGTCTAACATTAAATGTTAATGGGCTGATTAAAATACAGTTTACTAGACTGAATGAAAAACAAAGCCCAGCTGCATCCGGCTTACTAAACGTACCTTAAATATAGGAACACAGAAAGATTAAAAGTAAAATGATGGGAAAAGATATGCAATACAAACACTAACCAAAAGAAAAGGGTAAATCTACCAGAAAGAACTAACAGTTATATATGTATTTAAGAACATTGCTTCAAAATATGTAAGCAAAACTTAACAGAACTATTTGCAGAAGTAGACAAGTGCACAACCATAACTGGTGATTTTAACATACTTCCCAGTAACTGCTGCTGCTGCTGCCAAGTTGCTTCAGTCGTGTCCAACTCTGTGTGACCCCATAGAGGGCAGCCCACTAGGCTCCTCTGTCCCTGGGATTCTCCAGGCAAGAACACTGGAGTGGGCTGCCATTTCCTTCTCCAATGCATGAAAGTGAAAGTGAAGTCGCTTAGTCGTGTCGGACTCCTAGCGACACCATAGACTGCAGCCTACCAGGCTCCTCCGTCCATGGGATTTCCCAGGCAAGAGTACTGGAGTGGGGTGCCATCGCCTTCTCCATCCCAGTAACTAGCAGACGACAAGTAGGCTAATAGTAGCTGAGACAATAAAGTTAACAAAAAGCCAAAAAAGATGAAAAGTCAATAAAGATGTAGACAATCTGTATAAAAGCACACTCATTGGCATACATAGAACAATGTATTCAACAAAGACAATACATTTTTTCAGTGCACATGCAAAAATTACTAAAACTGACTCTATTATAAAGAAAATTCTTAATAAACTTCAAAGGACTGAAATCAGAAAAATATGCCTCTGACTACAGTAGAACTGAACTGGAATTGAATAATGAAAGCAGTGCTAGAAAATCCCCAAATATTAAAAATCAAGTAATTCAAGGAATAATAGCTCTTATTAACAAGAATGATAATGATCAGACATGGATTATGCCTTCAGGAGCTAAAAGTCTGTCTTGTAGGAGAGAAAAGATGCTTTTTGCAGGACCTTCATAGTGGTCCAGTGGTTAAGACTTCACTTGCAGGGATTATAGTTTTGGTCCCTGGTCAGGGAGCTAAGATCCCACATTCCTGTGGCCAAAAATCCAAAGCATGAAGCAGAAGCAATACTGTGACAAGTTCAATAAAGACTTTAAAAGTGGTCACATCAAAAAAATCTGTTTAAAAATATGCTTTTTCAAATTTTTTTTTTTGATGCTTTGCTTTTCTAGCAAATAACCACCAAGTAAGACAGAACGTGATAGGTGCAGTAAGAATGATGCTAAGAAATGCAACAGATGAGCCCACAGTGGGAACAATCACAATATATCCTCTGAACTGGGAGGATGAAGTGGCTGGGGAAGGGTTCCTGGAAGTAGATGCATTTACATTAGACCTTGAAGGACAGGAAGGACTTGATGATGCAAAAATTGGAGGAAGAGATATTTGATGCGAAAAGAGCAGTGTAACAAAGCTAGCTGTAGGTAAGGGGGAGAGGTAACCAAGGAGCAAAGAGAGTTTAATTTGACTAGAATAAAGGGTGAGTTACGGGGAGAACTGAGAAGTAAGGTGGGAATGGTAGAACGGGGCAACGCTGAGGGCTCTGAACACCAGGCGGTCTGGATGTTATCCTGAGCCCTGGGGGAAGTCAGACAGGGGTTTTGAACCAGAGTGTGACTGGCAAGAGCCAAGCTTGCAGAAGGGGAAATCTGGCAGGAGTGTGTGCAGCGGTCCAGAGCTGGGGAGCTGGCTATGGTGGAGACAGACGTGCTGGGAGGTGAGGAGCGCTCACACCTTGGCGGTGACAGGTAATGAAGAGGGGAGAGAGAATGCAGCAGTAGAGAAACCCTCTCCACAGAGCCACCCACATCCCTCACTTAAAAGCAGCCTAACAATGCATTAAAATCGCTGCCTAATTGCTCCTTTCAAGGTAATGCTCCAAAATGGGGAAATAACGCATTTAATGTTTAGTCTCATATCTGCCGCCCAAGCCCTGATTTGAAAGCCTAATCTTTTTAAAAATAGAATGAGATAAACCCCTCTGCACCCACCATTGGGCACACTCCAGACCCTCAGAGTCCCATGTTCTCCTTTCTCATATACATCTTTCTTTGTATATTCCCACATGGTGTCTCTGGCAGCTTAGGCAGGTGATCTAAGCCCTGTCTTGCTAGAATTCCTGAAGATTGCCGGAGTCTTCCCTCACCTCACCAGCCTCTGCTTGGGCCTCCTGGAAAAGCACCAGAGGTCCTTGAACCAGGCTGACTAGAGAGAGGTCTTGAGACATAACTGCGTTCCTGACCCTTTACAGCACCCTGAGATGGAAGCCCAAGGGCCCTTTCCTCTCCAGTTGGCCTGGGTCACCCACAGAGCCTCTGTCTCACACTCATTCTAGAGAGGGGCTTCTTCCTCTCCTTTCCTCTGTAATCTTTGCAAACAGTCAATGTGGCAGCCCCATGCTGGCTTCCTCCTCCTGTGACTAAAACCTCAACCAACAGCGAGTCCTCAGTAGCATTACAAACATCAGGCCATCTTCCTGAAAGTAACCAACAAGTTCACTGTAGGTGCACTGACCAGGAACCAGGGTGCAGGCAATGGTGTCCAGTTTGGAGAGGACCTAATGGTCAGCCTGGACAGCTCATTCCGGTCACCCAGAACCAGCTGCCTCCCAGTAAGCTCACCTCTGTATTCCTTTCCCTATTTCTCCTGCCTCTAGCTCTAGTCCAAACTGATTTCCCTCATTTCCTTGGTCACCAAGGAAATCAGTGCCTTTACATAGCCTGGGCTTCCCTTGTGGCTCAGCTGGTAAAGAATCTGCCTGCAATGCAGGAGACCTGGGTTTGATCCCTGAGTTGGGAAGATCCCCTGGAGAAGAGAAAGGCTACCCACTCCAGTATTCTGGCCTGGAGAATTCCATGGACTATATAGTCCATGGGGTCCCAAAAAGTCAGATACAACTGAGCAACTTTCACTACTACCACTACATAGCCTGGAGTTCCTACCCTGTTGTAGGGGAAGCTTCTCCCCGCATTAGTCTCTCTCTGACTCCTACTTCTGCGAAACAAGCTCAGATGGCTCAGTCCAGGTTTTCTGTCTCCTGTCCCCTGCTGAGATCCTGCAGTTTATCCAGAACCTTCAGGTTAGGAAACTTTTCTGAGTCTCAGTTTCCTGATGTGAAAAACAAGGATGAAAATGTGTCAACATTCTTGTAAGAATTAAATGAGATAGCATTTACATATCACTTAGCATGTAGACAGAACTTGGTAAATATCAGCTGCTACTATGACTCTGATCATAATTGTCTTAAGCCCTAATCTCAGCCCTGAGTGGAAACTCATTTATCTAATGCTTGCTGGATATTTTCACCTGGACACTGCACACAGGCACCTCAGCATCAGCATGGCAGAGTATATGGAGCTAGAGAAATGCAGGGCTGACAACAGAGCTCTGAGCAGTCTGTGCAGCTCTTGTGTACAGTGTTACTGTGTGCACTGCTGTGTACAGTAGCTCACCTGCTCACCTGTGCCGGTTAAATCCTCTTTATTACCCTGAGAATAGATGTTCTTCTTTATCAGTTCAGTTCAGTTGCTCAGTCGTGTCCAACTCTTTGCGACCCCATGGACTGCAGCACTCCAGGCTTCCCTGTTCATTACCAACTCCTGGAGCTTACTCAAACTCATGTCCATTGTGTCAGTGATCCCATCCAACCATCTCATTCTCTGTCTCCTCCAGCCTTCAATCTTTCCCAGCATCAGGGTCTTTTCTAATGAGTCAGCTCTTCACATCAGGTGGTCAAAGGATTGGAGTTTCAGCTTTAGCATCAGTCCTTCCAATGAATATTCAGGACTGATCTCCTTTAGGATTGACTGGTTGGATCTCCCTGCCGTCCAAGGGAATCTTCAAGAGTCTTCTCCAACACCATAGCTCAAAAGCATCAATTCTTCAGCGCTCAGCTTTCTTTAGAGTCCAACTCTCACATCCATACACGACTACTGGAAAAACCATAGCTTTGACTACAAGGACCTTTGTATGCAAAGTAATGTTTCTGCTTTTCAATGTGCTGTCTAGGTTGGTCATAACTTTTCTTCCAAGGAGCAAGCGTCTTTTAATTTCATGGATACAGTTATTCTTTATAGGATGAGGCAATGGGATTCCAAGACAGTATCAGACATCCTGCTGAAGTTTCCAAAATTAGTGACAGCGGGTTTGAATTCTAGTCTGTCTGGCTCCATGACCCACTTTTCCTTCTATTATATACTGAAGTCCACAGTGCTTGGTGTGGGGAGGTGCTCAGAGAAGGATCCAGGCAGCTGAGTCAGCCGCTATAAAGGACTGAGACTCATGTAAATCATGAGTGATGCGAACAGCATCACGGAAGCAGAACTGCTTCCCGTATTGGCTGTCCCTTTGCCCTGAGCTCGTCCCTGATTTCTCCAGGTTGAGGGTGTAGAGAACACACAGTAGGCATTTCCAGAGAATCCTGTCCCTCCTAAGTGGGGTGTGATGACCTTGAGTGGCCTTAGTGATCCCTGGCTGGGCTCAGGCACAGGAGAAGGGAAAGGGACAGGTGGAGGGGAAGGTGGGGGTAAGACGAGGAAGGGGAGTAAGAGATGCCAAACACTGATGGAGCTCTGTGGAGTGTCAATACTCCATGACCATCTTGCTTAAGTTTCCAAAATCCCAGCTCCTTCTGTGCTCTCCCATTCCTTGAAGAGCCTTAAAAAGCAAACGTCATTTTTAGGACGTGATGTGATCACAGCTAGAAGTGAAGTTGCTCAGTCATGTCCGACTCTTTGCGATCCCATGGACTGTAGCCTACCAGGCTCCTCCGTCCATGGAATTTTCCAGGCAAGAGTACTGGAGTGAGTTGCCTGAATGCAGCTAAGCCTGGGGCAAAAAGCAGTCCACGTGCAGTCTCAAACCTTACTATGCCCAGAGATCACCTGGAGATCTTGTTAAGATGCAGATTCTGAGTCAAGGAGGCCTGGGTGTGCTGCCTGAGATTCCACATTTCTCACGGGGTCCCTGTCATGCCGGTACTGCTGGCCCTCAGACCACGCTTTGAGTAGCCGGTGTCCATGCCATCACTCCAGGTCCCCGTTGGCCTCACAAGCCTAGGAGTTCTGTTTCAGCACTCTGCCTGCTGTGTGTTTCCTCTTAGATGAACAAAATGCCACTTGCGTGGAGCCCACAGAGCTGGCAGGATGGCCCATCACGAAGGTGGGGAACCCGCTCCGGTATATGTGCATCACGAACCTAGATCTCCAGGACTACATCTTCCTGCTGCTCATCAGCTTCTGCATCTTCTGCGCGGGCACCGTGGCCGCCTGGCTGACCGGCGTGTGTGCCGTGCTCTACCAGAACGCCTGCCGCAAGTCGAGCGAGGACGAGGTGGAGGAGGAGGAGGCGGAGAACGAGGACGAGCAGAGGGTGGAAGTCAGCAGGCGGATTTTTCATAGCAGGGTGGACTCGGGCCATGATGGGTTCCCTCAGCTGATTTAGTTGCAGAGGCTGAAGCTGCTGTCTGATGCAACTTTCCCAGGCTCCCGCCTTCTGTCTTGCCTTCCGCTTCCCATTCCTCAGAGCTGTCTTAGAAATGAAAGCCTACTATTATGGTAAAGTACTATTAATGTAAAATAAATAAAATGTTTGGTGGTCATTTCAGAGGTTGGTCTTCTTCTGCTCAACCAACCCAAGCACGATTTCTCAAGCTCAGAAGGATGGGGTAGAACCAAGGCTAGTGCAGCTGCTGTAGGATCTAAAGGTTGAGGAAGCCCACCCTGAAAGGGGGCCATATGTGTTTGATGAGCACCTACTCTGCCCCTAAATTAAGTGCTGGGGGGAGGCATCTGGGAAATAGAAGATTTAAAAGATTTGTCCTGGAAGAGCGACAAGCTGGTTCAGAGGAGTAGTCAACATTAAAGTGAATCAAATGGAGAGAAACGCAAGACAAAATGACAAGAACTAACAGGACTGGGGTATGTCTATGGGCTACGCTCACACTTCACCTTGTAATATCACTACAGTCCTACACTTTACAGTGACACCAGTTTACCCAAATGGTCAGCAGCACAGACTCCCAAAGCTACATTTTTTCCTTTAAGAGAAGCTGCCTTTCCAAGAAATGTTTAGCAGCATTGTCACAGTGAAGGAGAGAGGCACAGAGGCAGCCACCGCTCCTGAGGCCTTACCGTGTGCCGAGCATCATGACACATCTAATGGGAGTAATCCTCATAGCAACTCAGTCGGTTGGCCATTGGTACCTCATTTTCGTGATGCTCAGAGAGGCTAAGTAACCAGCTCACAAGATGACAAGAAACAGCACAGCTGCTGAGCCCAGACTGCCTGGCCCAAAGCCCATGCTCTGTGCACTGTGGCCACCTGACCCTGATGAAGCGACAAAACAGCCAAGTGTGCACCCACCTGGCCCTGCTCTAGGCGCTGCTTAGAAGACGGAAAAGCGCAGAAGTCGGGGGTGGCTCAACCCAAACACTCACGATTTCCCTTTCTCCCTTCCCAGACCGAATTAAGACTCAGATCAAAGCCCCACCCATGGAGCTACCTGTCCCTAAGCCCCCAACAAGACTCGCCTTTACCTCTACACTTACTCTGCAAATTCATGTGATTCTCTTGACTTTTCTTGGTGTCATGCCCCCCAAACTGTTGTTGTCGTTGTTCAGTTTCTAAGCTGTGTCCGACTCTTTGCAACCCCATGAACTGAAGCGTGCAAGGCTTCCCTGTCCTTCACTAACTCCCTGAGTTTGCTCAAACTCACATCCATTGCATCAATGATGCCATCCAACCATCTCATCCTCTGTCACTTCCTTTTCCTCCTTCCCTCAATCTTTCCCAGGATCAGAGTCTTTTCCAATGAGTTGTCCCTTCGCATCAAGTGGCCAAAGTATTGGAGCTTCAGCTTCAGCATCAGTCCTTCCAATGAATATTCAGGACTGATCTCCTTCAGGATGGACTGGTTGGATCTCCTTGCCATTCAAGGGAATCTTCAAGAGCCTTCTCCAACACCATAGCTCAAAATCATCAATTCTTTGGCTCTCAGCCTTCTATATAGTCCAACTCTCACATCCATACATGACTACTGGAAAAACCATAGCTTTGACTAGACGGACCTTTGTCAGCAAAGTAATGTCTCTGCATTTTAATATGCTGTCTAGATTGGTCACAGCTTTTCTTCCAAGGAGCAAGTGTCTTTTAATTTCATGGCTGCAGTCACCATCTGCAGTGATTTTGGAGCCCAAGAAAATAAAGTCTCTCACTGTTTCCATTGTTTTCCCACCTATTTGCCATGAAGTGTTGGGACCAGATGCCATGATCTTAGTTTTCTGAATGTTGAGTTTTAAGCCAACTTTTTCCACTCTCCTTTTCCAAGAAACCAACATTGGAATACTGCTATTAACTAAACTTCAGAGCTTATTTATATTCCCCAGTGTCCTTTTAATGTTCCAGGATCCAATCAAGGACACCACATTTACATTGAGGATATTCTTAAAAACAAAAATTTATCTAACATTTATTGGGCATTTCTACATGTCAAGAATTCATCTGCATGTTTCTAATTAAACACTAAATATATCAACTCATTTAACTGTCAACATAACCATTGTGATGTGGATATTATCATTATTTGTATCCCCATTAGATAAGGAAATTGGGGCTTAACTATCTCAAAATTATGAAGTAAAACCAGAAGTCAAACCAGCTCTGTGTGACTATAGACTGCTTTCTCCAAACCACTGATCAACACTAGCTCTCAAGAATTTAAACTACCAGGAAAGTCTTGGCAAAAGAAATCTGAATTGCAGATTTGCACAGTAGTTCTTCCCCTAAGAGACCCTGGATCTTTACACAGACACACACACATACACACAGATGGGCCCGGCATCTACTCTGACTGGCCCTCAGGACTTCACAGGGAATAGACAGAATCAAGACTCTCAGGGAGCTTATAGTCTAGTTTGGCAGAAACACAAGTAAGCAAGTGATTTCCAGCCAGAGTGGTAAGTGAAGTGTAAGCATGGGGTAGCTCAGTCAGTAAAGAGTCTGCCTGCAGTGCAGGAAACCCGGGTTCGATCCCTGGGTTGGGAAGATCCCCTGGAGAAGGAAATGGCAACCCACTCCAGTATCCTTGCCTGGAAAATCTCATGGACTGAGGATGGAGGAGCCTGGTGGGCTGCAGTTCATTGGGTCACAAAGAGTCAGGCACGACTTAGTGACTAACTCTTAATCTGGCCAAGGGACCCAGAGGAAGGGCACCTCTCACCAGGGAGTCTTGAAAGTCTTCCCTGAGGAAGAGACATTTAAGCTGAGACTTGGCTGAATGCAAAGTGGGCGAGGGGGACATTCTAAGTAACAAGAACTGTGTGTGCAAACACCTAGAAATGGGAAAGAACCTGGCACATCATTGTAGCTAGAATATAGAGTAGAAGAGGGGAGGAAGACAGGAGACATCACAGGAGAGAGAGATGCAAGGCCAGGCTCTGGAGTCCTTATGCCACCTTTTGTTACCCAGGGTTATGGTAGGTTCTGCTGCAGTATCAGATAAAACCCAAAGTTTCCTTAGCTTAGCACAACAAAGACCCTTCTCACTCCTGTAAGGTCTCCTATGGGAAGGGCAGCCCTCCTCCACCCTTCAGCTCCAGCATCTAGAACACAGGCCTGGAGTACACACCACAGCATCTCTTCAAGAGAAGAAATGAAACAGGCACGTAGCTCTTAACTGCCCACACCTGGAAACGACAGATCATTTTCAACTCACATTTCTTATGGCCCCAACCTCATGACAAGCAAATACAGTCTGTGTGCCAGGAACGCAAAATCTGATGGTAGACAAAGGTTTGTGTCTGCTGCTGCTGCAGCTAAGTCACTTCAGTGGTGTCTGACTCTGTGCGACCCCATAGATGGCAGCCCACCAGGGTTCCCCGTCCCTGGGATTCTCCAGGCAAGAACACTGGAGTGGATTGCCATTTCCTTCTCCGATGCATGAAAGTGAAAAGTGAAAGTGAAGTCACTCAGTCGTACCTGACTCTTCGTGACCCCATGGACTGCAGCCCACCAGGCTCTTCCATCCATGGGATTTTCCAGGCAAGAGCACTGGAGTGGGTTGCCATTGCCTTCTCTGAAGGTTTATGTCTAGCTCACCACAATAAGGAATTTGAACTGTTCCCTGGAGACCCCAAGGTCCACTCAAGAGTTTTTGGCATGAGAATCACATAGTCTAATCTGTGTTTTAGAAAGCTCACTCTGGCTATAAGGTGAAAGAGCCCAGAGGGAGGCACAAGAACACACAGTCTGGCATACGGCAGAACTCCAGGGGAGACCCAAGGGTGAGGAAGCAAGGGCTTCAACAGTGGAAACAGAGAGAAGTAGATGAATTTCAGTTATATAAGAGACAGAGTTGACAGAATTCTGTGAATGACTGGACAAGGAATATAGGGAAAGAATGGGTGGGCAGAGGATTCCGAGAGGGTGGAAGGAGTTAAGGAGGGTGCCCAAACTTCTGATCTAGACAGCCAGGGGGCTGGTAGCACCAGTCAGTGAGACAGAAAGAACCATGGTGGTGACCTGGATGTAAAAACTGGCCAAGCAATAAGACATGGGCATGGGACAAGGCACGTGTGAAGGCATGGTGGGGTGGAGGGAGGGAGATCGAAGGTGAAGTCCTTAGGCTCTTCAGTGGAAAGTCAATAGTGCTTAAAACTGAAAAATGAAATAGAAGCCATCTAAGCATAATCTTTAGAGATATCAAAAAAATCAGTCAAAAGAGTTTCAACTGTCTGGGGAGGGGGAGAGCATGGGAGAAATCATAGAAGATGGATGTTTTTCATAAATTTTGTAGAGCTACAACTGTAAATAAACTATGTGCTTCTATATTTGATTAAAATGGTTGTTTTTTCTTTAGATACTAGCTCATCTAAGTGTTGCTATCTCAAGAGGCTCTTAGCCCCCTTTTCTATCCATGTGGTATCCATGTGATTTAAAAGGGCAATGTGCCTGCAAAGGGAATGTCCCTACTCCATGCCAGATTTCTCCATTCACAATGTGCCCCTGAGACTGAGTCCCAGAAAAATCAGAGAGGGCTTTCTACAGGAGGCCCTGTTTAGCCTAGATCTTTAAAAGTCATGGGATTTCATGGAGGAAGGGGCATTTCAGATAATGGTATGGGTGAAAGCATGGAGGTATGACAAAGAGAGATGTGTTCAGGGAATGATTTTAATTCTTTTTGGCAGCCTGGACGACATTGAAATAACTCTAGGATGGGCTTCCCTGCTGGCTTAGATGGTAAAGAATCTGCCCACAATGCAGGAGACCTGGGTTCAATCCCGGGTTGGGAAGATCCCCTGGAGAAGGAAATGGCAACCCACTCCAGTATTCTTGCCTGGGAAATCTCATGGACAAAGGAGCCTAGCGGACTACAGTCCATGGGGTCACAAAGAGTTGGTCACCACTGAGTAACTAAGCGTGCTAGTATGGAAACAGAAGATCAGTCAGGATCAATCAGGTAGCTAATGAAATTCGCGCACTGTTTCGCAAAATCAGGCCCACGGACCTCCTGTAACAGGGACTAAGGATCCTTCAGTGCTTCTAAATCCTCAGGAGGGGTGAGGCAGTAATCTACATGATAATATATTCTCTCCGTGAATCCTATACATCCTAAAATTTGAGAAACATCAGTCAAGCACAAGGAAATAAAGTCCCGAAGTAGTGACTGTTTGAATGGGAAGGAGGAAATGGTCACTAAACCCAGGACCTCATAGGCTGCAAGGGCCTCTTGGATCTCGAACTGGTCTCAGTCATCATGTCAGGGTAAGTGGTTCTTTGGGCTACAAAGAAATGCAGATGCTGGCAACGGGAGGCAATACTCAACAGCTCCTCCTGCCCACCACTTACTGCCATTCCCGCCTCATTAAAAGGGATCCTTGTAGTGATACGTTGGGAGAAGTACTAATTTCCAGGCTCAGCTTTTCCATTGCATGTGTGATCTTAAGAAGCTGCTTACCAAAAAAAAAAAAAAAAAAAAGCTGCTTCTTCGCTTGGGTCTCATTTTCCCCAAATGTAAAATGAGGTGGTTAGATTAGATTACCTCAAAGGCCATCTCAAATATAAACATCTAAAAACAAATAAAGATAATATCCAGAATATTCAAGGACCTCCTGAAAATCAATAAGGAAAATAGAAAGAACCCCAATAAAAATACTGGCTGAGAATATGAATGGGCAACTTATAAAAGGAGGAAAAGAAAGCTAACTAGCATACAAAGAAGTGCTCACATTCATTAGTATTCAAAGAAATGCAAATTGAAAGCTGGATCTTGTCACATGTTGGCAGGGATGTGTACTGCTGAAGGAAGTAGAGATGGGTACAGTCAGCCAGGAGAGCAATCCGTCACCACTTAAGTCAAATTGAGTGTGTGCTTACCCTACCACCCAACAGGTCCACTCAGTCCTGGGTAGATCTCCTGCAGAAATGATTACTCAGCCTACAATAGAACACGCATGAAGACATCTTAGAGTTGGAAGAGTGACTAGGTAAAATGTACAGAGCGCTATAGAACGGTTGTAAGCAACTAACTAGGTGTACATATGGCAACATGAGTAGATCTCAAAAACACAAGCTGAGTGAACAAAGGGAGAAACACAATGAGAAATTTTTCTGATTCCCCAAAATTCTGAAACCCCCTAGTAAAATCTAAAGTCCTTACTGCTGTTGCTAAGTCGCTTCAGTCGTGTCCGACTCTTCGACCCCACAGACAGCAGCCCACCAGGCTCCCCCGTCCCTGGGATTCTCCAGGCAAGAACACTGGAGTGTACACAATGGACTATTACTCAGCCATTAAAAAGAAAACATTTGAATCAGCTCTAATGAGGTGGGTGAAACTGGAGCCTATTATACAGAGTGAAGTAAGCCAGAAGGAAAAACACCAATACAGTATAATAACGCATATATATGGAATTTAGAAAGATGGTAACAATAACCCTGTGTACGAGACAGCAAAAGAGACACTGATATATAGAACAGGTTTATGGACTCTATGGGAGAGGGAGAGGGTGGGAAGATTTGGGCGAATGGCATTGAAACATGTAAAATATCATGTATGAAACGAGATGCCAGTCCAGGTTCGATGCACGATACTGGATGCTTGGGGCTAGTGCACTGGGACGACCCAGAGGAATGGTATGGGGAGGAAGGAGGGAGGAGGGTTCAGGATGTGGAACACATGTATACCTGTGGCGGATTCATTTTGATATTTGGCAAAACTAATACAATTATGTAAAGTTTAAAAATAAAATAAAATTTTTTAAAAATGTGAAAAAAAAAAAACACTGGAGTGGGTTGCCATTTCCTTCTTCAATGGATGAAAGTGAAAAGTGAAAGTGAAGTCGCTCAGTCATGTCCGACTCTTAGCAACCCCATGGACTGCAGCCCACCAGGCTTCTCCATCCATGGGATTTTCCAGGCAAGAGTACGGAGTGGGGTGCCATTGCCTTCTCGAAAGTCCTTACACTGTCCTACAAAGCCCCACATGATCTGCCTCCCTGTCTCCGTCTCTCTGTTCTCCTCACTGACATCATCTTCTACCACTGTCCCACTACTCAGTGTGCCCCAGCCTCACTGGCTGCCTGCTATAAATACACGCCAGGCACTGAGGCTGCATCAGAGCCTTTGCACTGGCTGTTCTTTTGCCTGGAATTGCAAGCCTTCAGAATCCTCAACAGACACACACACGGTCCCCCTTGCCCAGCTCTATTGAAATGTAATGATAAGTAAACTTTATAGTCACCTTAAAGGTAGTAAATGCTGTCGCTCCACCCCTCTATTTACCACTAGAACATGAGTTCTGTGAGGGCAGGAACTCTTGCCTGTTTTTCTTTCTTTTCCTGATATCTCTTAAGACCTAGAACAAACCCTATCATAAAAGAGGCACTTCTAAACTTTTCTTGAATAAGTAAATGAAAGGTGAGTGGGAATGAGGGTGTGTGCATGCTAAGTAACTTCATTCATGTCCAACTCTTTGCAACTGTAGCCTGCCAGGCTCCTCTGTCCATGGAATTTTCCAGGCAAGAATACTGGAGTGGGTTGCCATACTCTCCTCCAAGGAATCTTCCCAACCCAGGGATTGAACCTGAGTCTCTTATGTCTCCTGCATTGGCAAGAAGGTTCTTTACCACTAGCACTGCTGGGAAGCCTGAGACTGAGGGTAAAAAGTATGTTTAATTAAAAAAAAAAAAAAAAAGGAGAAGGGCTGAGAACAGGAAAATGATGGTGAGGTTCAATTTGTTGAGAGATATGAGTAATTTAACCTGTGTGCCTGAGATTTACAAAGGGGGAAAACTGTGGATCAGTGTCTCATCACCCTCCCAGTGCCCACCCACTCCTGTTGGAGTTCCTCTTCCTGCCAGGTCTTTGAGAATGAGCAGACCAAACCCTGGCTGTGGGAAGAACCCTCTGCTTCATCTACAAGAGCGGCTGTCTCTGAGATGTCAAGACCACAACAGGGCTGAGGGCACGTTCTGGGAACAGTGTACACGACTCCACCCAGCACCTCACACTTCCTCAAACACAGGGCCCACCTGAGCAGGAGACGTCTGGACACAGAGCAGCATCTAATAACCAACTCACAAAGCCTTGCCACAACTTTGAAGGAAATTAGTCCCCTGTTGGATGAATAAGAAAACTAACATTGAAAGAGGTTAGCACTTGGTCCAAAAGGTCAACAAAAAGTCTACAAATTATAAATGCTGAAGAGGGTGTGGAGAAAAAGGAACCCTCCTATGCTGTCGGTGGGAATGTAAATTGGTGCAGCCGCTATGGACAGAAGTGTGGAGGCTCCTCAAAAATTAAAAATAGAGCTACCGTGTGATCCAGCAATGCCACTCCTGAGCATGTGCCTGGAGAAAACTGTAGTTCGGAAAGATACACGCACCCCAGTGTTCACAGCCATGTTTTACAGCATCCAAAACATGGAAGCAACCCAAATGTCCACTGAAAGAAATGGATAAAGAAGATGTAGTACATATATACAATGGAATACTTGATGTTGTTGCTCAGTCATTCAGTTGTCTCCAACTCTTTGCAACCCCATGGATGGTAGGTCACCAGGACTCAACTCTCTCCTCTGACCTCCATTGTTTCCCAGAGTTTGCTCAGACTCATGTCCATTGAGTCCGTGATGCTATCTAACCTTCTTATCATCTGCTTCCCCCTTGTCCTTTTGCCTCAGTCTTTCCCAGCATCAGTGTCTTTTCCAATGAGTCAGCTCTTCACATCAGGTGGCCAAAGGATTGGAGCTTCAGCTTCAGCATCAGTGCTTCCAATGAATATTCAGGGTTGATTTCCTTAAGATTGACTGGTTTGATCTCCTTGCAGTCCAAGGGACTCTCAAGAGTCTTCTCCCAGGACCACAATTTGAAAACATCAATTCTTTGGTGCTCAACCTTCTTTATGGTCCAACTCTCACATCCATGCATGACTACTGTATAGCTTTGACTATACAGATCTTTGTCAGTAAAGTGATGTCTTTGCTTTTTAATATGTTGTCTCAGTAAAAAAAAGAAAAAGAAAAAGAACGAAATAATGCCATTTGTATCAACATGGATATACCTAGAGGTTATCACACTAAGTGAAGTAAGCCAGATAAAGACATATCATATGATACCACTTATATGAAGAATCTGAAAAAAAAAGATACAAATGAACTTTTATACAAAATAGAAATACACTCACAGACTTAGAAAATAAACTGATGGTTACCAAAGGGGAAAGGTGTGGGGGCCGGGGATAAATTAGGAGTCTAGGATTAACACATGGAGGGAGGAGCCTGGTAGGCTACAGTCCATGGGGTCGCAAAGAGTCAAAAAAAACTGAGTGACTTCACTCGCTCACTCACTCACCACTCTATATGGGGCTTCCCCAGTGGCTCAGTGGTAAAGAATCTGCCTGTAGTGAAGGAGACACAGGTTTGATCCCTGGGTTGAGAAGATCCCCTGGAAGGGCACAGCAATTCTCTCCTATATTTTTGCATGGAGAACCCCATGGACAGAGGAGCCTGGTGGGGCTACAGTCCATAAGGGTGCAAAGAGTTGGACATGACCAAAGTGCCTGAGCATGCATGCATATAAAACAGATATCCAACAAAGACCTACAGTATAGCACAAGGAACTATACTCAGTACTTTGTAATAACCTATAAGGGAAAAGAATCTGAAAAAGAATACATATACATATTATTTATATATACACACATAACTAAATCACTGTGCTATACACCTGAAACGAACATGACACTATAAATCAACTATACTGCAATTAAAAAAAAGAGTTAATGGCAAAAATTTAATTAATTAAATCAGATGTAAAATGTTAACATGGTCCTCTGGTACTATTTCACCTGCTTAACACCTGGCAGCACTGGGATTTCAGCCAGTCTGTCTTCCTAATGCCATGCGTTGTGTTTTCTCTACCAACTTAGCCTCCTTCTCTGTACAAAGAAGACTCCTATGTCAGGGAAATTAACAAAATTAATTTTTCCAGTTTGATTTTTCATGATTTTACTGTCATCTCCTCCCTGTTGCTAACCACTCTAGGATTCAAATTACAAAACCTTTGGATTGGATACAGGCCATCTAAAAGCTAATGTTAGAAAATAGGGCCAAATGGATCATCTATTACTACTAAGACTTTAAAAGGATCATCCATTCCTTGCAAGCAGCCAGATGGCAGATATGGTATACAGGCCATCAGCTCTGGCAATAATAGTTCTGATACTTCTGAGGGGTAAGGAAGGACCCACTGAGAATACGGGACAATCTATGGGAAGGCAACGCTAAGTGCAGTTGGACTAGGAAAGGGTGCGGGCTGATTGGTTTCTTAACCAGGCCAATTATTCAGGACAAGAGATTAATGTCTAAGAACAATACAGTCTGATACATGACTTGGGGTCTTTTTGGTATCCATGGACTCATTTAAGTGACACTGAGCTCATTCCCAAAGAGAAAAGTGGATAAAAACCAGTTTAGTCCTTTGATCTAGTCTCCCTCAGAAGTAGTCCATGGCTTACAGTCCTTTATCTTCAGTGAACTTAACACATGGTATGCACGTGTGCATTCTCAGTCACTTCAGTCCTGTCTGACTCTGTGCAACGCTATGGACTGTAGCCCACCAGGTTCCTCCGTCCATGGGATTCTCCAGGTGAGAACACTGGAGTGGGCTGCCGTGCCCTCCTGCAGGGGATCTTCCTGACTCAGGGCACATGCACGTGGCAGGAGCGCCATAAAGCCCCTGAGACGTGGTCTCACTGAAGCTCACAGTGCAACGACTTTACACTGAAGCACTGGAACCCTGCAAGTCTCCTCCTAAGAAGCCCCTTGGGGATTACCAGTTTCCAGTAAAAATCTATTCAGGCAGATCTTGGCAGTCCCTCATCCGCACCCAGCAAACAAGTAAAAAGAAATTCACCATAATGATCCCTGCATAGAGGGATATTTCTTCATGAGCTACATGAACCTTGAACCCATTATAATCCCTGTCATTCTCATTTTCTCTCAAGTTAAAATGGGCATTAAACTCCATTTGTGGCTCTAAAACTCAGAGATTCTTTACATAAGAGACCTAAAATCCCAAATCACAAACACAAAAACAGCAGTAGAAGAGATATCAGAGCTCTTGTCCGCATCCTTTATTTTTATTAATGAAGAAATTGAAGCCTAAAGAGATGAAAGGACTAATTTAAGGTCGTATTCCAGGTGGTTCCTCCCTTACCTCTCAGAAGTACTATCAGCATCAAGTAACATTAACCCCATTTGATGGCGTCAAGTCCCATCTGAAAGTTCCCATACATGGGTGCCACGGTGGTTCATTCTGTCCCTGACATTCCCATTTTTCTAAGGCCTACATTGTGCCAGGGGAAAAAATGAATGGGGTTTAGTCCAGAAGAATTCCAGAAGCAGAAAATTTTGGTTTCTCTTTGGAACAGTTTTATTTAAGCTCAGAAGAACTTTTTAAACCATTGTTTGGAGAATAAAACAAAACTATGCCCTCAGACCTTGAATCCCAGACAGAGAGTCACATAAGCAAACAATAACATCATAAGATGCATTCTACGCACATTAAAATATGAGCAAGTATTTTTATATCATAAAAGAGAAAACAACTCTCGGCCTGGAGAGGCCGCGGAGTGCTTCAGCAACGACAGGACATCTCAGCTGGGATTTCAAGGACAGGGGTCACGGCCAGAACATTGCACACAGAGAGAAGCATGTGCAAAGTCCTCAAGGTATGGAGGGCATGACACGTTCAAGGTTGTGGAAGTGGAGAACACTACAGTGTTCAATATAGACAAAGAGACGAGTAAGGCTAAATAGAATGGAAGAGACAGAAAAAGCCAGATCACGCAGGCCCCCAAGGGCCGTGAAAGGGAATAGCTTTATCCTTAAAGCTATAGCAAGTCCTTAAAGAGTTTTAAGTGAAAGAAATGGCCAAGTTCAATTTTTTTTTTTAATGACTCTGGCTGTAGTTGTAGTGCTGAAAACAAATTATTAATAGAAGGGGAAAGAAGCAATACAGGAAGACAGTTGGGTTTATTGCAAGAGTCCATGTGACAGAAGATCATGGTTTGGTGGGGACAGGGATGGGGTAAGGGGGGGATGGAGGGAAGCGGCTAATCAGAGAGACCCTTTAGAGGTGAAGGCAAGGGAACTTGCAAATGGATTGGATAAGCAAGGGAGGGAAGAGGAAGTAGCAAGGATGCATTCTAGGGTTCCATGTATACACATGGCTAGATGGGCTGCTCCTAGAGGATAACATAGACTCACAAGGGTTGGGCTCTGTTACATTGAGATTTATATGTCATTATAATAGGGATGTCATGTGGGCAGCTGGCAATATGGGTCTGAGGCCCCAAGGCATCTGAGCTGGAAATGTTGAAAAAAGATTCCTCAGAGAGTAATCAACTAAAGCCTTGGTGCTGTATAAGATCACCCAGAGAAAAGAGCAGAGAAAAAGACAATGGAGTCTAAGAAAGCCAACATTTGAACAAGTATAGTGGCTTAAAAGAATGAGGTGGGAAGAAAATTTGGAAAATATTTTCTGACAAATTATCTTTTATCAGCTCTGCTTTTAAAAAGAAAAACTGTAAAAGCAGGCAAATTGCCACAGCCAAAGGGAAAGATAAAAACAAAGAAGCTCCAATATTCCATTTACATAGTCATTATTCCTTGGATACCAAGAATTGCTTCCATCAAAATTCTTACTTGCTAAGGTAGCTTTTTATTCTATTACAAAGCCCATACCATGTTTCCCTTTAGGTAAAGTATACTTCCTCACCAATTGATTTGGGGTTTGGCCATATGACAATGGATGTGAGCAGATGTGATATAAATGTCTAAGCAGAAACTTTAAATACACTTGTATCACTTGGCTCCAGCTTTTTTAAATTCCTGCCCCCTGCCATGAGAAGAGCATGCTTCCTCAACAGGATCCGGAAATGAAAAGATACAATGAGCAGAACCTCCAATGTAAACCAGTGTAGCCCAGCAAAGCAACAGTTAATTCAGCCCTCAGGGGACATGAGCAAGAAATAATGTATGTGATTTTTAACCACGGAGCTTTGCATGCTATTTGTTACTCCAGCAAAATCTGACTAATATATACCTGCCCACAGTGAGATTTCTTCAAAACTAAATCTGGTTATTTCCTACCGTAGAAGGAAGCAAAGGTACTCTGTCTAAAACAAATTATACGCCTGGCACTAATAAACCATTTAGAGACATTCTCTCATTTTACTCCTTGAGACAATTATTTGCATCATTTTATGCAAGCAAACTGAGACTCAGATAAGTCAATTATATTTCTCAGGACCACAAAACTAGCAAATGGTATAAATGCAACAAAAATTCATTTAACTGATTCCAAAACCTATGCACTCTCCTATTAAAGGCTTTGCTAGAAATCAAATGTAGATCTCCTACATGGGAAACAAGAAAAAACCGGTGAACCATCAGATCAGAGTCAACTTTAGGCTACATTCATATACATGGGTAGTTGTACTGCTGTTGAATAAGCCCAGAGCAAGCAGCAAGAGGACATTTGCAGCTCTGGATCTGAAATATGAAATATCACATTGCCACAACCTCCACCTTTCTCTCACCAGTTCTCACCTTTCTCAATCGTAGTTGAGAAAATCAAAGCCGTAAGGTGGAATTTAGTGCTCAAGTCAGGTTGCACTGAAAATTGGAAATAAAAGTTGCCTTTTATCTCCATCTCTACAGCCATGTAAAACAGGTGAGTTTCTTAATATCTCCCTGTGATCACCCCTTATGAATTCACCTTGGTTTTCTCATCTAATCCTTGCTGAATCTCGAGGCAGAATTAAATCTTTAACATATTAAGTAAGACAAGCAAGATATAGTAATCACTTATCAGTATCCATTTTTCCATTGAAGAGGTATGTGCCTCACCCAGGATTTATCATTGCCTTGTAGATCCCCTGATGAGACTTGGTGGGGGCAGACGGGGTGGTACGTGTAGAGGGAAGGCAGAGGGTTTGAAGTTAGACAAGCCTGGGTTTAAGTTTCAGGGTTTACATCCTGCTCTACCTCTTCCTCACTTGTAACCTTGGGAACTTGACTTTATCTCCCTGGACATCGGTCTCCTAGGTGCAAAGTGTGGATGAAAATACTAACTCAGTAAGTTGTCTGAACAGAGAAAGACAAACACCAATTGATATCACTTACATGTGGAATCTAAAAGAATACCACAAACTATTGAATATAACAAAAAAGAAGCAGACTCACAGATACAGAGAACAAACTGTGGTTGCCAGTGGAGGGTGGAGGGGGCCAGTATAGGGATGGGAGGATGGGAGGCACAAACTATTGGGTGTAAGATAGGCTCAAGGATCTATTGTACAAAATGGGCGAAACAGCCAGTTTTAAAAAAAAAAAAAATTGTAAATGGAAAATAACCTTTTAAATTGTATAAAACCTTAGAATTTTTTAAATAAAATTTTTAAGTTGTTTGAGGGTCAAATGAGGTGGAATGTTCCCTTCTTCACTGTGATTCACTGGCCTCTGCCTTGAACTGCAAACAGACTCAGTGGCCAGGATGAGAACCCTTTAAAAGCACAGGGGTTACACAGTGCTGTATATCCATCACCATTATCACAGGCACCAATGATGTCAAGCACCAAATAGTGAACACCCACTAACTCCAGCGTTTTTCCAAGTCCTTTCCACACATTGTCTCTAATCCTCACAACCTTGAAGCAAAATAAATTATATTATACTCATCTTAGAGAGCAATAAGCCGAGAGGTTAAAAGGAGGGTTGGTCCTCCTGATTCCCAGGCTAGTCTCTTTCCCACTGATCACCCTCCTGCTCTTGGCTGCTAAGCTATGCACCTCTCTCCATTGTTCTCTACAAGATCTCTGGGGAGGAAAAAACACAAACAAATTTGCCTAGCAGGACTGCTATCAAAAAGTATTGATTGTAAGACTTGCACACTAAAAGCTGTAAATTATTACTGGGAGAAGTTAAAGAAGATCTAAATCAGTGAGACATTCTGTATTCATGGATTAGAAAACTTAATATTGTTCAATTGGCAACTGTCTTCCAAATTGATCAATAAGTTCCACAACACACACACACACAGAAATCCCAACAGGCTTTTTGCAGAAATTGACCAGCTAATATTTACACAGAAATACAAAGAGCCCAGCATAGCCAAAACAACTTGGAAAAAAGAAGAACATAGTTGGGTGGCTTATACTTTCTAATCGCAAATTTTATCCTTAAGCTACCATAATCAAGGCAGTGTGGTACTGACCATAAAGATAAACATAAATAAATGGAATGAAACTGGAAGTCCAGAAATAACCCCTTATATTTATGGTCAATTGATTTTCAACAGAGGCACCAAGGCAATTCAATGGGGAAAAAATAACTTCTTTAAAATGGTAATGGAGTAATTGGACACTTTCATGCTAAAAGATTAGCTTAGATTCCTACTCACACCATACCTAGAAATTAATTCAAAATTAATCAAATGCCAAATGATTTAACTCAAATTAAATCAAAATTAATCAAAAAAGAGCTAAAACTATAAAAGTTTTAGAAGAAAACCTAAAATCTCCTAAAATCTAGGAGAAATACTTCATGATCTTGAGTATGCAAAAAATTTCTTAGATAAGACACCAAAAGCACAATACAAAAAAAATGATAAAGTGGATTTTAGCAAAATTAAACACTTCTGAGCTTCACACCATCAAGAAAGTAAGAAGACAAGCTACAGAATTGGAGAAAATGTTTATAAATCATATTTCCAATAAGGAACTTGTATCTAGAATATATAAAGAACTCTTACAACTAAATACTAAGTCAAACAAACCAACTTAAAAATGGGCAAAATATTTGAAGAGACATGTAGCCAAAGAAGATATATGAATGACAAATAAGTACTTGAAAAGATGCTCAACATCTTTAATCATTAGGTAAATGCAAACTAAACCATAATGAGATACCACAGCACACTAAAATCAAAAACACTGATACCAACAAGCGTTAGTAAAGATGAGGAGAAACTGTAACCTTCATGAATTTTGGGTGGAAATATAAAATGGTACAGCCACTTTGGAACACAGTTTGCAGTTTCTTAAAAAGCTAAACATAAATTTGCCATGTAATCTATGAAGTCCACTCCAAGCTGTTTACCCAAGAGCAACGACAGCATGTCCGCACAAATGGACTAATGATCACAGTAGCATGAGCCATCACAGGAAGTGGAAACAAGCCCAATGGCCATCAGTAGATGAATGGGTAAATAAAATGTGGCACATCCATTCAATGCAATACTATTTAGCAATTAAAAAGGAACCAATGATACATGCTGCAATGTGGATGAAGCTCAGAGATATTTGCTAAGTGAAAAAAGCAAGACACAAAAGAACTACACGTTGTAGACTCCATTTACATGAAATGTCCGGAAAAGGCAAAACTACAGAGATGGATGCAGATTTGTGGTTCCCTGCCTCTGGGATGGGTGTAGAAACTGACTGTAAACAGGCACAAAAGATCTTTTAGGGGTAATAAAAATATTCTAAAGCTGAATTGTGGTAATGTTGCATAGCCCTGTAGACTTACTAAAACTCATTGAACAGATGACGTTTATGTTATGTAAATTATACTTGAACAAATCTGGGGTTTTTTAAAGTCTTAATTGCTTCCTCTGCAAAATATCTCTGACAAGGTGAAGGAGGAACCCTTGGGGAGTCTGCTCCCTGGCCTTGCTCCTTTCTCTTCTCTAGGAAATACACCTGAGCCCCTCTGCCTAAGTGCTAAGAGTTGTTTCCCCAGAAGCCCAGAGCAGCTGTGCCCAACTCCTCTACCTCAGTAACTCTTAACTGCCCCAATTCAGGCCTCTGGCAGCAAAGCTCACCTTGCAGAAATACTGTAAGAGTTATAAATACTTTAGGTCCTCAGGGAGCCCTGTCAGTTCTCCACTATGGCATCAGTGACATAGGGCAAGGAAAATTCTATTTCTAGGCATACTGTCTGTGGGCAGCCTCAAGATAATAAACTGTCTCTTTCAGGGCATGGTTTGGACCCTTAAGACACATGCTCTCTTAAAAGCTGATTCCCCCAAGCCAATTGCAGCCCACTCCAGAAAGACAGGATGAATGCATGAAATTTAAATGAAAGCCCATTTACCAAATAAGGGGCTGTGGAGGGCTTCCAGGTGGGGCTAGTGGTAAAGTATCTACTTGCTGGTGCAGGAGACTTAAGAGAGGTGGGTTCGATCCCTGGATCCAGAAGATCCCTGGAGGACAGCATGACAACCCACGCCAGTATTCCTGTCTGGAGAATCCCATGGATGGAGGAGTCTGGCAGGGTATAGTCCACAGAGTCCCAAAAAGTCGAACACGACTAAAGCAAGTTAGCACACACACATGGAGTTGTGGACCTGGTTTTAGAGCCATGTAACCTTCTCAACCTGGGCTGCATAATAAAACCATAAAACACCTGGTAAGCTTTTCAAATGTATTAGTGGAGAAGAAAGTTCCTAAATGTATTATAACTGCCAATTAAAATATATTTTGTTTTATCAAAGTAATATGAATTGGTAACAGAATAAACTCATAAAATCTCAAAAGAAAGAACCCCACCTGGTAAGCTTTTTAAAAATACTGTACCTGTGTGCCTCTCAAAGAGATTTGTATTTAACTGGCCAAGAATATGACCTGAACATCAGTATTTTTAAAGCTCTCCAGCGATTCTGCTGTTCATCCAGGGCTGAGAGTCACCAGGTTCAGAAGGAGATGGGTGTCAAAACAAGGTTTTCCATTAGTTACTCTTTCAAACTTTAAAATACATTTCTCTCTGAATAAGCACCTTCTTCACATCTAGTAAGAGCAGCAACTGGATTGAGCCAGCTAAATAATGGGCCCCAGGATGCTGTCACTTGTGGTACAGATGCTGCCAGTTCATCTCTGTTTATCCCAAATGAGCTCATGTTGAGTGTATTGATCTATACATCCTTAACCATGACACTTGAAAAAAGGGCTAATGCTACTAATGTAACTGGTGGAGAGAGGCTAAAAGAAAAAGACAGTCTTTATTATCAGTATTCAAGGACTTTTCTTGACACCAGGGACCAAGAATAAAGCCAATTAGGACCTAGTGCAATACTAACACAATATTAAATATTAAAGGCAATCAAGCATTCACCTCAGACATGAGTGATCATGAGAATTTAGGACAGAGTTCCCTGCTGGTTTGAGCAGACAAAAAAAAAAAAGCTTTGTGGATGAAGAAGAGCTCCAGCTGGCCTTGGAAGATGGACAGAATTTGAATTGGGGAAGTGAAAAAAAGTAAAAATAATTACCAATAACAATAATGGCAACAGCATTTATCATAAATCAGCACTCTCATTCATGCATCATTTTATATAAACCTCACAACTGCCTTATGGTTCTCATTTTACAGGTGAGGAAATGGGGGATTAGAGGTTAAAACATTTTCCCAAGCTCAGTCAGCAAGCAGGATTTGAACCCATGCAACTTAACTTCAGAATCCAGGTGCCTGCGCCAAGGGAGGGAGACAGAAAGGAATCCCACCTTGTGTCATATTATGCAAGGAACCCACTAAGCTGAGAAGAGAAAACAACTTAACCACAAGGAGTCCAGGTCACCCACACAGCCCTTGCATCCAATGAACAAAAAGAGGGAAACCCAGACACTAAGCCAGCTACAATGAGGAGAATTGAACGAAAAGCAAACAAAAACAGGAGGTTCAAGAGGGAAGGGACATATGTATACCTACGGCTGATTCATGTTAATGTTTGACAGAAAACAACAAAATTCTGTAAAGCAATTATCCTTCAATTAAAAAATAAATTTTTGAAAAATGGGATTTCCTTCCTTTAGGAGCCCAAGATGAGAAAAGCATCTGAATAGGTGAGCATGACTAGGGAAGCACAGGTCTGGAGATTTCTAAGGGGTGATGTTTCACCAGAGGCTGGGAGAAATGCCGAGAACCGAAATTGGAAAGGAATCGCTAAGCATTAGTCTATGTTCTACCCATCTAGGACCCTGCAGGATCATGTGAAAGGCAGAAGAGCAGAGAGGCATACATAGACTAGGAGGAAAAAGAACACACAGACAACATGAAAAGTTAAAGCAAATGGCTGAGCATGCCTGCCTTGACTGAATTCAAGTTTTCAAAATGCCTGATTGTAATCAAAAGGTAATAGGTACCCAGTATGTTTTAATTAGGGGAAGATACCTATGTAAGCGTCAGTGAAAGGGACACAAAGTCCCCAATCCCTGCCTGCAAGGAATGCACAGTCTTGTTGGAGAGTCGAGGAATAGTACTTATATATAATCTCGTCAAATCATCTGAACCCAATCAACAGAAACCTGAAAAGAAAAAAAAGAAAGAAGGAGAGAGGGAGAAAGGGAGAGAGGAGAGAAGCAGAAGGAAACTGAAGACAAGAGGATAGGAAAAAGAAAGGAAGTGGAGGAGAAAAAGGCAGAGGAGAAAGAGGGAGGAAAGAAAGAAGGGAGGGAAGGAAGAAGAGCAAAGACATTCACACGGGAAATTCACTTGGGGTGATGTTCGTCAAAGTGTGGATCGCATACCATCTGTGTCAGAATCACCCAACGTGCTTCACAAGCAGACAGATCCTCACAAGTGGTATCTGGGAATCAGAACCATCACGGGTCTCCCAGAGGAACCTTACACACTCTGAAATCTGAGAGCCACTGGTCTGGGCCTCGCCTCTGATTGGTCCACACACTCAGCCCCCTGCACCCGCTGCTACAGCTCCAGCTACCAAAGCACACAGAAAGATCTCTTGTTTCAGAATGGTGGTCCTGAGGTGAGACGAAGTCCTGAGTCATCAGATTGAGATGAAAGTATATTCAGAGTAGAGCATGGACTTCAGAGGCATATTCCATTTCAAATCCCAGTTCCACTTCTTCCTAGCCTTCCAGATTTTAGGCAAATTACTTAAACCCACTGAGCTTCAGGTTCCTCATCTGTAAAATCCTCACAAGATTGTTGGGAGGGATAATTGCAAAACTCACATACTTCTCTTGGCTGCCTTTTACCTGCTGACTTTTAAGATAGGACATCCTAGAAGGATTCTTCAAACGCTAACCTTAGTTAGATATCAAAAATTGAATGCCTTTCCTGGCCACTACTAAGGTGGGGCGGTGGGGAGAAATTACTCTTAATTGTTTCATCTGTTTCAGGTTACTAGTTCCTCAGGACATTCTCCTGACATGCATGGTCACCAAAACCTTCACATATAAAACTTCTCTCTGAGATACACACACACACACACACACACACACACACACACACACACACAGACACACACCCCCATACTCTATTCTTGTATATTCATACTTTTCCTTCAACATCCTTCTCAAACATCACCTCTACATTAAAGTGAAAGTGAAAGTGAAGTCGCTCAGTCGTGTCCGACTCTTAGCGACCCCATGGACTGCAGCCTACCAGGCTCCTCTGTCCATGGGATTCTCCAGGCAAGAGTACTGGAGTGGGGTGCCATTGAAACCTCCCCAAATCCCACACCCCTGCCCTAGGCCTGCTCACAGAATCCAAACAAACTCCACAAGCATGATCTCACCCCATTATGATGACTAATCTTCTGTTCTCTTTCTTCTTTGGGTTCTCAAAGAAGAAATACTATTAATCTTTAAAACTCCAACACTTAATATCAGGCCTGCGTGCATGCTCACTCACTTCAATCGGGTCCAACTCTTTGCAACCCTGTGGACTGTAGCCTGCCAGGCTCCTCTGTCCATGGGATTCTCCAGGCAAGAATACTGGAGTGGGTTGCCATGCCCTCCTCCAGGGGATCTTCCCGACCCAGGGATTGAACCTGGGTCTCCTGCATTGCAGGCGGATTCTTTACCCATTGATCCACCTGGGAAGCCCCAGTATCATGCGTAATATGTGGCAAGTACTCCATAATTTGAGTTATTATATTCTATATGTAAAATATGAAATTATGAAATTGATTTTTTAGAATGCTACACTTACTCATCCTGTTGTTTTTAAAAACCAGGGGGTAGCAGGGGGAATCACACTAGTTTAACTTGATATTTTTTAATCTGAATCAGAATTACTCAGCTTGATCCTTAACCCTAGTCATTAGATTTGGCTCTAAATTTAAAATCTACTCCCTTATAGAAGATTTGCCACCATTGAGGGTTTAAGGAAACTGTGTCTAACTGAAGGCAATTCCAGTCAGTGAAACAAACACTGGCACCAAGCCAGGCAGTGGTAACTCTACAGAAGAGCACTCTAGCTCCACAACATCCCTAATAGAAATGGCCAGAGTGCTGCCCTCCTGGCTGACTGACAGGCTCTTCCCTAGACCATCCCTTGCATGCTGCATGCTAAGGCACTTTAGTCATGTCCGACTGTGTGTGACCCCATGGACTGTAGCCCACCAGGCTCCTCTGTCCAGGGGGGTTCTCCACGCAAGGATACTGGAATGGGTTGCCATGCCCTCCTCCAGGGGATCTTCCCAACCCAGGGATCGAACCTGCGTCTCTTACGTCTCCTGCATTGGCAGGCAGGCTCTTAACCACTAGCGCCACCTGGGAAGCCAAGACCATCCCTTCGTGTCTGTCTTTCTATCATGACTCTAATACAAAGTGCAAGAGCCACACTCTATACAGGGACACTATCCAACCTTACCCTAGGGTCCCCACCCCAAATGCCTCCTGTATGAATCACTATCCGTGCCCTTTCCCGGCCATTTCCCATGCCTGAGTTTGTTTTTTCATTTCAAGCCATTGATGGTCACTTCAAAATTCTGCTCAAATAATAGCTACCATGTATTGAGTGGCTCCATGTGCCAGGCACCCTCTTAGAGATTTTATATACTGTCTATCATTTTAAATTTTAACAACCCTATAGTTCAGGTACTATAAGTCTTCTCATAGCATCCAAGTATTAATAACTTAATAAGTGAAGAGGCCAGATGTGACTCTAAACTCCATGTTCTTAGACATAGAGGCACACGCCTTCATAAGCTCATGTACTTAATTCTCTGCAGATGAAGTATTATTAGTCCCATTTTACAGACGAAGAAACCAAGGCTCAGATATAAGACTTCTCAGACTGATTCCAAATTACTTAAGCCACTCCAGTTACTCGTGTCTCTTTAGGTCTATACTGGCAGCTGTCTTACCAGCACAGACAAAATTGCAGCCAACCAGGAGGAGGATGGAGCTGACAGGTGGAAAGAGGTGGGCCTGGGAGACACAACCAAGCCTTGCTAACAAATCTATGGTCTTTCTTGTCACATAAGGCATTAAATTCCAACTTTAATTAGATTGACTTGGCTTTTTAAATGTTGTTTGCAACCCAGAGAGTCTTATCTGATACAAAAATGAACCCCACAAGGTGAGACAATGAAGTATGGTGGGTAATTTTTATGAACTTACAGGTAAAATTGATTCATCAAATGAGGGCAGTTTCTTTTAAAATAGTCATCGTAAATGAAATAAAGTTGCAACCAAAGGGTGGGGGTAGGGGGCTATGAAACAATGTCTCCCAAATTACAGTATTAATCAAGAGCAGACTAATATTTTGGAATGAACAATGCACATCATTTTGCAAGCATAGTTGTTCCATGTTGTAGAAGGAAGTACCCCAAGGGACAGGAAAGGAAAGTATTTGCTTCTACTCCTAGTCAGACCATCAGACACACTGCTGCACTGTCACAGCTCCAGGGAAGCCCACTGTGCACTAGGGAGTAAGCAGCTTCCCACCCTGAACTGACAGCCTCGAAACCAGCAGGTCAAATACCGATTCTCAGCAAAATCAGACCTGAAACAGCCAGACAATGCCAGGTATGCCAGAGTCTGTCTTTGGCCTCAGATTCTCCTATTCCCAGCCCCGACTGGGCTGAGGCTCACTGGATTCTCTCCTGGGACAAGGTCGGTGCTTCAGCTAAGGAAGCAAGTCTCCATGCCTGGTTCCTGACCCATGACGGACATGGCTGCCCAGACGACTGCACCAGGGGAATCGAGTCACAAGACCACGCTCGCCACAAGCTATGAAATGAGGGGAAATTGCCAAAAAGTCGCCCTGTAGAGCTGTGCTATTTCTCTTCCTGTAAATAAAAGAATATCATTGGTCCTTATGCAACTGTAGACAGATAAGATTAGCACCAAGAAGAATTTCCTGGCTTTAAGGAGAAATGAGAGACTTCAGAAGTACAGATACTCAGAATTCTAATCTGAGACTCTTTGGCTCAGGTCTAGCTGTGACCTCTACCAAGAAAGCTGAGGGAGAAACCTTTCCTTTGCTGCTTTCTCTTTGGCATCACTGAGTTCCTTTTGGCACCATCAAGCTTGGACATAACACACCGATGACCTCTCTTTCCTTACCTAACTGAACATGAGAGTGAAAACCTAGACTAACATCTTGACTTTCTAGCTCACCTAACACCCGTAATGCTGATCTGTAGTGAGACATTAAATCCAAAAGAACAAGCCACCCTTCAAAGAAATCTGAAAAGCAATTGCCATCTATGCTGAAATGTCTTAAAGGCACCAAGGAAGCAGTCTGTTCATAGTAATAATAGAACTTCTCAAGACTCTCCTCATTCCCTTCCTACTCTCTCAAAGAGAACTGATGTTCTACCAAGTTCATGGTCCATACTCCCCAAATGCCCAAAAACTACCTCTCAAATTTCAGCGTGCATTTGCTCTCATCCCCCTTGATACTTCCGTCCCTACAATACCCCTTCCCCTCCAGCGCTTCCCTGCCCTTACCAATTCTGCTCCCCTCTTATGTGATTCCACAGAGCAAAAGTACCTGCCCACCTGAGATGTCTTACTTTCAGAAGGCAGGGGAAAGGAAAGGTTCTAAATGTGATATGTTTACTTTTTTGGTCCCTATTCCATTTGCCTGCCAAAATGTAGTCTTAAATAAATGTACAGAAGGAAACTGATATCCCAAACCAGATAACATGGATAGTCTCAATCACTGTGTGTAACTTTGGAGCAATTAACCTAACTTTCTGACCTCCACCACTACATCTATAAAGTAAGACAATGGTGATGGCTTCTTCACAAGGATGTGGTGCTGATTCAATGAGAAAACATATTTTATCATAAGGAATAACAAGTAAACCAGAAAGTGCTCTATGAACATGATTCCCAGTCTTACTGGCTTTACTATTTCTTACATGGGTTTGGATATTATATATGTATCATTCTCAACCCTTATAGAAGGTTTAAATACATACTTAAGAGATATAAAGTGGTCTGTTTTCCAAGTTGGTCACTCTTCACAATCTCAGCTAGAATCTTAAAATTTTAGTTATCTTTGCCTGTGTTGTGAGTCACGTGATTCTTCCAGCCTGCTTTGGTGTACTCCATAAAATGGAATCCAGAATCTTTAGACTATCAGTTTGAAATCTGAATTCTTTATTCTCAGCCCCAGACTCCACATGAAATTTCTGAACCTCAGCAAGCCCTATGGCACAAAAGATTTGATCTGATCCTCTTTTTGAAAGAGATTCCCATAATTTTTAATTAATTGCAGAAGTCAAAAATCCCCCCACTCCAAGTTTTTAATGAACAGCAGACAAAGACATCAAATACAGGCTGTTAAATTAGAACTGAACATGGGGGTGTAAACTGGGGGACGGGGACTGATATATACACACTACTAAATAGAAATTAATTAGAACCCACTGTATAGCACAGGGAACTCTAGTCATACTCTGTGCTGGCCTATATAGGAATAGAATCTAAAAAAGAGTGGACATGTATCTGTGTATAACTGATTCACTTTGCTGTACAGCAGAAACTACCAGAACATTGTAAATCAACTATATTCCAATAAAAAATTAATTTAAAAAAAGTTTTTAATAAAGGAAAAGAGTTTAGAAACCCAAGACCAAAGAAATAAAGAATTAAGTAAAAGCCATCGGAGTACTTACATAAAGATAAGAAATCTATTCCCTCTGAAATAGGAAATGAAAAAATTATGAGCACATGTGGATCCACTAATTTCCAGTGAAAATGATTCCAAAGTAATTCCTTTAGGTTCCATGTGAGAAGGTGTCAGTTTGAATAAGCCAGATTGAGTGAAAGGGGACATGAGAAGGGGGAGGATAAAAACACAAAGTGATGTGCAAGCTAACAGAGCTGGCACCCAGATCTTCTTTATCTTTGAGCTTCACATGTGGGATGTGGGTACCTATGAACTAGGCAGGTGGAGGAAGAACCAGACAGTTCCTGTAGCAATTGTTCAAGAAGATGAGTAGGTGTTGGATGTCTTTTCCCACCCTGACCTCCCCCACGTTAAAGAAGCCTCACCTTTTAATGAAGATGTGACATTTACCTTGCTTCACTGCCCATCACTGGATAAAGGGAGTAAGATGGATAAGAAAGGACAGGGAAAAACAGCTGGAAAGAGATTTTTTTTTTGACTATTAAATTGCCCTCTTTGCCAGATTCCATGCCAAGCAGATAATCACCAACAAAGTTAATTTCTCTTGATCTTCTCTAATGAAAATATGCTGTCCTCTGTAGGATACACAGGTGGATTGTCAAGGAGAGCTCACAAATTCTGCATAACCCTTTATGTGAGAGCTTTCCCTTAGACTATCCTTACTGCCATCAACAACAGCAGTTAAAGATAAGGTAACAAAACCTGGATTCCATTTTCAGGGAGGAATTTAGCTCTGCCCAAGCTGGTAAGAAACTACGAGCTCCAACTGATTGTATGCTCAAATTATAGGCTTAAACTTGACATTGAAACCCAAATAAACATAACACCAGAAGACATTTTCCATTGATTCCTTCTTTGAGTTCCACTGCATTTAGCTTAACAAGCAGCTCATCTACATACGGCTAATGAGGAAAATACCCTCAAAAGCCAGAGAAAGCCAAAGAGACCCAAGCAGGATAGAAGGCTCAGCCGTGGAAACTCCATACTCCAGATTGAATTTCACAAGCAGGACAGACAGGCACCACCAAACCTGGTCCAATATCCTGGCTATGGCTCCTAATTCTCTAATCTGGTTCTATCTATGAGTCAAGGGATAATCCAGAAATATTATGTGGTCACCAACCATGAAGATATTTCCAAGGGATACAGGATACCATCCTCAAGATAAGCATCTTTTCATTTTCTCTTAATATCTACCCATCTTCAAAGGCACACTGTAAACATGACTGCTGAGGAAGACCACAAGAAATACCTTAGGATAATCAGACTGGATTTTGATATGCCCTAGAGAACTGGAGACTTTTTCCCCCAAATAGAAAATTTTAGTTCTTTAGAGTATATCTCAAAAATCAAATAGTTACCTAAGTTTTCTACTGCATTCATTGACATACTCATAATTAACTCTTCTCAAACCTAAGCTAGAGTCTACACCATACAACTGAGAGGGCAGGGCACTAAGGAGGCTCAGTTTAAAGAGATGATTAACAAGGAAATACCCAGAGATTGCACAGAACCTGACAGCAATGTCTGCTCTCTGTCCATTCACTCAGTAAATATATATTCAGCAAAAGAAAACACCTACATACAAAATGCTCGTGTGATTAGCAAAATGAAGAATAGAAAAATAGTCAAGAAGTAGACTCTGCCTTCAACAGCTGTTTAAACACTTATATACTTCTAAAACCTAAGGTAGAGGCTTCCCAGGGGGGACTAGTGGTAAAGACCCTGCCTGGCAATGCAGGAGACACAGGTTTGATCCCTAGGTCAGGGAGATCCCCTGGAGTAGGAAATGGCTACCCACTCTAGTAGTCTTGCCTGGAGAATTCCATGGACAGAGGAGCCAGACAGGTTACAGTCCATGGGGTTGCAAAAAGTCGGACACAACTGGGCACACACACACACACACACACACACACACAACACACAACATTAATTGCCCTAAGAAGTGTAACAGATAAAGTGTCATGTTCATGTGAGTTCAGAGAAGGCTGAAATTATTTCCAGTAGAAAGGGTCCAGAAAAGCTTCACTGAGAAAATAATATTTCAGATGACCTTTGAAGGATGGGTAAGATTTGGAACTGAAAGATGCAAGGAAAATGCATCCAGGTGGAAGGATTGGCCTGAGCAATGGATCTGAGGAAGCAAAGACTGGAATCAAGACATTTTTCAATCTGGCTGGAAGAGAGGCCCTAAAGCATTTAATGCAGGGGCGGGGCCGAGGGGGAGATTAGAAGAAATAAGCTAGAGCTAGTTCATAGACGGTCTTCAATAACAATTTGGAATTTATTATATATTATAAATATTAAAGGGTCCCTGAAGTTTCCTGAGCTGGGGAGTGGCATGGTGAAACTTCAGAAGGAGTCACGGGCAAGGCTGATAAGAGGAGAATGCAACCAGTGGCAAGACAAAGCAGGAGGGAAATAAAATGAAGGGGGCAAGAAGCAAAGAACGGGGTTCTCAATGAAGGCATGAAGAGGAAGGGATAGGCAAAAGAAATGTTAAGTCCAACAGGATGTGGCCATCGGCGGCCACGTGAAAAGGGGACATTAAAGATCATCGCAAAGTATGCATTCTGGATGTCTGAGAAGACTGTCATATTATCAATAGAAACAGAATTCAGAAGGTGGCAAAGCCTGTGGAACACCCAAGTGTTATTTAAGTGATGGTATTTAATCATCAGCTGGAAGTGTGGGGCTGGTGCCAGGAAGACACGGTCCATGCCTTACTTTTTTCACTGTTGATCCCTCCTTCCTCAAAATTCTCCTATTGGGTTTCTGTATAACATCCTTTGCTGTTTCCTCCTTCCCTGTGGCAACTCTGTCCTAGGCTCCACCAGCTCCTCTTCTACTACTTGTCCCATATGGCTACGTTCCCTGGTCCTTTTCTCTTTCTACATCCTATCCCTGAATAGTTCATCTTTGCCCATTACTTAACCACACCTCCATGTAAATGGCTCTGTAGAAGGCAGTGGTTGAGAATGCAGGCTGTGGAATCAGCCTAGGCTCAAATTCCAGCTCCACCATATTCTGGACACGTGGTAAGGGACATGTCATATCACCTAAAATGTGGTTTCTCACCTGTAAAATGTAGCTACAGAGGTGTGCTTTCACAGGATTTACCTGAGGATTAATACAAAATTTGGCACATTAAAAAGCTGGCTTAAAACTCAACATTTAAAAAACTAGGATCATGGCATCCAGTTCCATCATCCATGACTTCATGGCAAATAGACTGGAAAAATGTAGAAACAGTGGCAAATTTTATTTTCTTGGGCTCCAAAATCACTGCAGATGGTGACTGCAGTGATGAAATTAAAAGATGCTTGCTCTTTGGAACAAAAGCTGTAACAAACCTAGACAATGTATTAAAAACATATGTCTGATTCATACTGAGGTTTGACAGAAAACAACAAAATTCTGTAAGGCAATCATCCTTCAATTAAAAAATAAATTAATTTTTTAAAAAAAACAGAGACATACTTTGCCAGCAAAGGTCCATATAGTCAAAGCTATGGTTTTGAAAAAAGGCAAAATTGTTGTCTAAGGAAGCTCAGAAAAGACTAGAAGTGCAACGCAAAGATGAAAAGAAAAGATATACCCATTTGAATGCAGAGTTCCAAAGAACAGCAAGGAGATATAAGAAGCCTTTCTAAGTGAACAATGCAAAGAAATAGAGGAAAACAATGGAATGGGAAAGATGAGAGATCTCTTCAAGAAAACTGGAGATACCAAGGGAACATATCATGCAAAGATGGGCACAATAAAGGACAGAAACAGTATAGACCTAACAGAAGCAGAAGATATTAAGAAGAGGTGGCAAGAATACACAGAAGAACTGTACAAAAAAGATGTTAATGACCCAGATAACCACGATGGTGTAGAGCCAGACATCCCAGAGTGAGAAGTCAACTGGGCCTTAGGAAGCATCACTACAAACAAAGCTAGTGGAGGTGATGGAATTCCCGCTGAGCTATTTCAGATCCACAAAAATAATGCTGTTAAAGTGCTGCACTCAATGTGCCAGTAAACTTGGAAAACTCAGCAGTGGCCACAGGAATGGAAAAGGTCAGTTTTCATTCCAATCCCAAAGAAAGGAAATGCCAAAGAATGTTCAAAATACTGCATAATTGCACTCATTTAACATGCTAGTAAAATAATGCTGAAAATCCTCCGAGCTAGGCTTCAACAGTACCTGAACTGAGAACTTTCAGACATTCAAGCTGGATTTAGAAAAGGCAGAGGAACCAGAGATCAAATTGCCAACATCCATTGGATCATAGAAAAAAAAAAAAAAAAAAAAACAAGAGAATTCCAGAAAAACATCTACTTCTGCTTCATTGGCTACATTAAAGCCTTTGACAGTTTGGATCACAACAAACTGAAAAATTCTTAGAGAAATAGGAATACCATCTGACTGGCTTCCTGAGAAATCTGTATGCAGGTCAAGAAGAAACAGTTCGAACCTGACATGCAACAATGGACTTGTTCAAAATTGGAAAAGGAGTACATCAAGGCTGTACACCGTTACTATGTTTATTTAACTTCTATGCAGAGCACCTCATGCGAAATGCTGGGCTGAATAAAGCACAAGCTGAAATCAAGATTGCCGGGACAAATATCAGTAACCTAAGATAACATCACTCTTCTGGCAGAAAGCAAAGAGGAACTAAAGAGAGAGCCTCTTGATGAAGGTGAAAGGGGAGTCTGAAAAAGCTGGCTTAAAACTCAACATTCAAAACACTAAGATCATGGCATCTGATCCTATCACTTCATGGCATATAGATGAGGAAACAATGAAAATAGTGACACAGACTTTATTTTCTTCGACTCCATAATCACTGGGATGGTGACTGCAGCCATGAAATTAAAAGATGCTTGCCCCTTGGAAGAAAAACTATGGCAAACCTAGACAGCATATTAGAAAGCAGAGACATTACTTTGCTAACAAAGGCCCATATAGCCAAAGCTATGGTTTCTCCAGTAGACATATATAGATATGAAAGTCGGACCATAAAGGAGGCTGAGCACTGAAGAATTGATGCTTTTGAACTCTGGTGTTGGAGAAGACTCTTGGGAGTCCCTTGGACTGCAAGGAGATCAAATCAGTCAATCCTGAAGGAAATCAGTCCTGAATATTCATTTGAATATTGATGCTGAAGCTGAAGTTTCAATACTTTGGCCACCTGACATGAAGAGCCGATTCATTGGAAAAGACCTTGATGGTAGGAAAGATTGAAGACAAAAGGAGAAGCAGGTGGCCAAGGATTAGATGGTTGGATGGCATTACCAACTCAATGGACATGAGTTTGAGCAAACTCTGGGTGATGGTGAAGGATAGGGAAGCCTGGTGTGCAGCAGTCCATGGGGTCACAAAGAGTCAGACATGACTGAGCAAATAACCAACAACAATGGTTTTTTCAGTAGTCATGTACGGATGTGAGAGTTGGACCATAAAGAAGACTGAGAACTTGAAGCATCAAGCATCAATCGATGTTTTCGAATTGTGGTGCTGGAGAAGACTCTTGAAGGTCCCTTGGATAACAAAGATATCAAACCAGTCAGTCCTAAAGGAAATCAACTCTGAATATTCATTAGAAGGACCGATGCTAAAACTGAAGCTCCAATACTTTGACTACCTGAGGAGAAGAGCCAACTCATTGGAAAAGACCTTGATGCTGGGAAAGATTGAAGACAAAAGGAGAAGCAGGTGGTCAAGGATGAGATGGTTGGACAGCATCACTGACTCAATGGACATGAGTTTGAGCAAACTCCGGGTGATGGTGAAGGACAGGGAAGCCCGGCGTGCTGCAGTCCATGGGGTCGCAAAGAGCTGGACACGATTTAGCGACTGAACAACAACAACAATAAATCTTCAGTAAATGGTTATTATTAGTAACCAGTTTGTACCTAGAACTTGAGATCTCTCTCCTGATGGCCAAATTCATGCAGAGAGCTGTCACTGGGCAGGATCCCCCGAAATCTGAAAGTAAGCTGGTCATCTTTGTCAGCTCCTTCAACCCTGCTCCTCCTCTGTGTTACAAACATTCATCCAATCATCCAAAGTAGAATCAAGGGACGCACTGTATAATTCTCTCACTATCCTACTCCCCACATCCATCTGCCATCAAATCCTATAAGATAAAGTTCCCAACAATTCAACTGGTATAAAAAGCCCCTTATTATCTTGTTCCAGCTTCTCTGCCCAATTCCCACTAGTTCTTCTATTCCCCAATATACTCACATGGCCCACTCCAGCTTCATATCAGGTACCTACCATTCCTCACAAACAGCAAGCAACTGGATAGAAGTACCTTTGTATATTTCATTCCTTTTCCTGGAATGTCCATCTTCTTATGCCCAATATGGATAATTCTTGCTTGAATTTAATGACTCAGCTTGTGTCACCTTCCCATGAAGCCTTTCCTGGCTGCCAATGGGCAGTCAAATGCCTTTCCTTCTGCTTCTATAAAAAGGTGTATTGCCCTACTGTGACAGTTACCACACTGGAATTATTGATTTGCTTTGTCTCTTTTCTCTAGTAAATTGTAAGGCACTCACAAGCAAGGACAATGTCTTATGGCCCAACTCTCTCCCTCAACCCCCAATCTAGCATAATATATAGTTCATAGCAGGTTTTCTGCCAATGTTTTCACATTTAAATGAATAACTAAATGGTCAAACAAAATAAGATAATCCTAGAAGGCTCATGCCCTGTTTTGTCAGCATGATTAATCATAAAATTCATAATAAAACAATTCAAAAGGTTTTCTGATTTAGTCCATACCTCTGGAACAATAAACAATAGTTTTTCTATCTTATTTTTCAAGATATGTATCTTTTCAAGCTAATGGGTGGTTTTTATTTTCTCCTTCATGCTTTCCTAAATGTTCTCTGGTAAACCTCTTGATTCATATCAAATCAGTCACCTGATAAAAAAAAAGAAAATTTAAAGGAAAGCCTGAAAGAAATTCATCTTCAAATATGAGGACTTAATCCAAATGGTTGGGTAATGTGACGTCTAAAGATCATAATTCAAATTGCCAAATTGTCATTGTATGGGGTGTTGAAGACCAGGGTGGAGGATAAATTCCAGGTAGCAAGATATTTTAAAAAATTAATAATTTTTTGAGCTTTTTATTTTAAATTGGGCTTCCCTGATAGCTCACTTGGTAAAGAATCTGCCTGCAATTCAGGAGACCCCGGTTTAATTCCTGCATCTGGAAGATCCACTAGAGAAGGGATAGGCTACCCACTCCAGTATTCGTGGGTTTGGCTACCCACTCCAGTATTCCTGGGCTTCCCTTGTGGCTCATCTGATAAAGAATCCGCTTGCAATGCAGGAGACCTGGGTTCAGTCTGTGAGTTGGGAAGATCCCCTGGAGAAGGGAATGGCTACCCACTCCAGTATTCTTGCCTGGAGAACTCATGCACTGTATAGTCCATGGGGTCGCAGAGAGTCAGACACGACTGAGTGACTTTCACTATTTTGTATTGGGGTCTAGCCAATTAACAATGTTTTGATAGTTTCAAGTGAAAAGTGAAGGGACTCAGCCATACATACATATGTATGCATTCTCCCTCAAACTCCCCTCCCATACAGGCTGCCACATAACAAGAAAAAGATAATAATAATTTTTAAGCACATCCCTCTAATTCAAAGACAATAGGTCCTACTAATCCGGGATGAGGATAAGAAAATTAATTCCCAGTGAGCTTATAAGATCAGTGCTTGATACCTATCAAATGTCTCTTTTCATGGAGGCTGTGTCTATTTTCATGCAATTTCTTGGGGTCAGCCTCACTACCCCTTCTTCCCTATACCTAGATTCTTGGTGATCAAGGATGCTGTAAAGCATCTTATCCTGCCATTAATCCACAAGGCCCCTGCCCAAACCCACCTCCTGGGAACCTTGACTCCGAGCCTGAGCCGTCTCCCCAAGTGTCTGAATGGACAGCAGCTCTGGATTCTGGGCTGCCTTTAGCACTTTAGGGGTTGATACTATCCTCCATTCCTGAACTTTTCAATAAAAAGCTCTCTTGCAGGTTGAGAGAATGAACCTCAGATAATGAAAGGCACAAAGAAAGGAAACTCTGAGGGACCAGCCTGCCCAGAGATCAGTGACTTAGACAATACTGCCACCCGTCGGTCAAAAATAAAAGTATATCTGGTCTTCTCACCAAATTTGGAGTGATCTAATGGAAGATTTCGGCTTCCCTGTTGGCTCAGACAGTAAAGAATCCACCTGCCGATGCCGGAGACCTGGGTTCAATCCCTGGGTCAGGAAGATCCCCTGGAGAAGGAAATGGCAACCCACTCCAGTATTCTTGCCTGGAGAATCCCCATGGGCAGAGGAGCCTGGTGGGCTACAGTCCATGGGGTCGCAAAGAGTCGGACATGACTGAAGCGACTTAGCACATAGACTTAGCACAATGGAATATTTCACATAGATTTGGAATGGGCAATGGCTGAATTTTTATTACCATTATTACTGGTGCTTTGACAATAAGTCTTTTATAACATAATCACAATTACAGCAGGCTGATGAGCAGGGGCTGTGGCAGAAATTGAGGTTCTGGGAATTGGAGGAGGAAATAGTTTGGAACCTAAAAGAGAGTAAAGGGCAAGAAAGTTTGGGCAAAGTGCCCCGATGATGAAAAATAGATGAAAAACACAGAAAATAGCAGTCTTGGTAGACTGAGTGACTCCCATACACCACAAAACAACTGGCCTAGGTAACTTCACATGAGGAATGTAATTTAACCCCTACTAAAACCCCACTACCAAGGGAACATTTCATGCAAAGATAGGCTCGATAAAGGACAGAAATGGTATGGACCTAACAGAAGCAGAAGATACTAAGAAGAGGTGGCAAGAATAAACAGAACTGTACAAAAAAGATCTTCATGACCAAGATAATCATGATGGTGTGAATACTCACCTAGAGCCAGACATCCTGGAATGTGAAGTTAAGTGGGCCTTAGAAAGCATCACTATGAACAAAGCTAGTGGAGGTGATGGAATTCCAGTTGAGCTGTTTCAAATCCTGAAAGATGATGTTGTGAAAGTGCTGCACTCAATATGTCAGCAAATTGGGAAAACTCAGCAGTGGCCACAGGACTGGAAAAGGTCAGTTTTCATTCCAATCCCAAAGAAAGGCAATGCCAAAAAATGCTCAAACTACCGCACAATGCACTCATCTCACACGCTAGTAAAGTAATGCTCAAAATTCTCCAAGCCAGGCTTCAGCAATATGTGAACCATGAACTTCCAGATGGTCAAGCTGGTTTTAGAAAAGGCAGAGGAACCAGAGATCAAATTGCCAACATCCACTGGATCATCGAAAAAGCAAGAGAGTTCCAGAAAATCATCTATTTCTGCTTTATTGACTATGCCAAAGCCTTTGTGTGGATCACAATAAACTGTGGAAATTCTGAAAGAGATGGGAATATCAGACCACCTGACCTGCCTCTTGAGAAACCTGTATGCAGGTCAGGAAGCAACAGTTAGAACTGGACATGGAACAACAGACTGGTTCCAAATAGGAAAAGGAGTATGTCAAGGCTGTATATTGTCACCCTGCTTATTTAACCTATATGCAGAGTATATCATGAGAAACGCTGGGCTGGAAGAAGCACAAGCTGGAATCAAGATTGCCAGGAGAAATATCAATAACCTCAGATATGCAGATGACACCACCCTTATGGCAGAAAGTGAAGAGGAACTCAAAAGCCTCTTGATGAAAGTGAAAGAGGAGAGTGAAAAAGTTGGCTTAAAGTTCAATATTCAGAAAACGAAGATCATGGCATCTGGTCCCATCACTTCATGGGAAATAGACGGGGAAACAGTGGAAACAGTGTCAGACTTTATTTTTTTGGGCCCCAAAACCACTGCAGATGATGACTGCAGCCATGAAATTAAAAGACACTTACTCCTTGGAAGGAAAGTTATGACCAACCTAGATAGCATATTGAAAAGCAGAGACATTACTTTGCCAACAAAGGTCCATCTAGTCAAGGCTATGGTTTTTCCAATAGTCATGTATGGATGTGAGTTGGACTGTGAAGAAGGCTGAGCACCAAAGAATTGATGCTTTTGAACTGTGGTGTTGGAGAAGACTCTTGAGAGTCCCTTGGACTGCAAGGAGATTCAACTAGTCCATTCTAAAGGAGATCAGTCCTAGGTGTTCTTTGGAAGGAATGATGCTAAAACTGAAACTCCAGTACTTTGGCCACCTCATGTGAAGAGTGGACTCATTGGAAAAGACTCTGATGCTGGGAGGGATTGGGGGCAGGAGGAGAAGGGAACGACAGAGGATGAGATGGCTGGATGGCATCATGGACTCGATGGACGTGAGTTTGAATGAACTCCGGGAGTTGGTGATGGACAAGGAGGCCTGGCGTGCTGCGATTCATGGGGTCACAAAGAGTCAGACACGACTGAGCGACTGAACTGAACTGAACTGAACTGAAACCTCCACCAGACTGGATACTTCCGTGCCCTTGACTGGAGTGGAAGGAGTCAAAGAGGTGACAGATTTGCATAAGCTCAATCAGTCATTCAGTTCAGTCACTCAGCTGAGTCTGACTCTTTGTAATCCCATGGACTGTAACACGCCAGGCTTTCCTGTCCATCACCAGCTCCCAGAGCTTGTTCAAACTTGTTCAAATGTCCATTGAGTCAGTTATATCATCCAACCAGCTCATCCTCTGTCATCTCCTTCTCCTCCTGCCCTCAGTCTTTCCCAGCATCAGGGTCTCTTTCAGTGAGTCAGTTCTTCACAACAGGTGACCAATGTATTGGAGCTTCAGCTTCAGCATCAGGCCTTCCAATGAATATTCAGGACTGATTTTCTTTAGGATTGATTGATTTGATCTTCTTGCAGTCCAACAGACTCCCAAGAATCTTCTCCAACACCACAGTTCCAAAGCATCAATTCCTCGGCGCTCAGCTCTCTTTATGTTCCAACTCTCACATCCATGTATGACTACTGGAAAAACCATAGCTTTGACTAGATGGACTTTTGTTGGCAAAGTAATATCTCTGTTTTTTAATATGCTGGTTAGATTTGTCATAGCTTTTCTTCCAAAGAGCAAGCATCTTTTAATTTCATGGCTGCAGTCACCATCCCAGTGATTATGGAGCCCAAGAAAATAAAGTCTGTCACTGTTTCCATTGTTAACCCATCTATTTGCCATGAGGTAATGGGTCCCAAAACCATGATCTTCATTTTTTGAATGTTGAGTTTTAAGCCAGCTTTTTCAATCTTTTTTTTTTTTTTCACTTTCTTCAAGAGGCTCTTCAATTCTTCCTAACTTTCTTCTATAAGGGTGGTGTCATTGCATAAGCTCACAGCTCAGCAACAGCAGGGCTGGTTTGAACTCAAGTCCATCTGTGCTGTTCCCAAAGTCCATTGTCATGCTATTGTCCAAAGCACCTGTTCTCACTTCTCAAATTTGTGTGCATGCATTCTAAGTCGCCTCAGTCATGTCTGACTCTTTGTGACCCTATGGACTGTAGCCTACCAGGCTCCTGTGTCCATGGCATTCTCTAGGCAATAACACCAGAGTGGGTTGCCACGTCGTCCTTCAGGGGATTTCCTGACCCAGGGACTGAACACAGGTCTCTAATGTCTCCTGCATTTGAAGGCAGGTTCTTTACCACTAGCTCTACCTGTAAAGCCCCGAATTTGTAGGGCAGACATTGAGTCTATAAGACAATTTTCTTGTTTTGATCACAATGTCCTACTGGGGTGTCAGATAAAGGAAGTTGTTGCTTTGGGTTTAAAGTTGAAATGTTGAACAGAAGAATGCATACCCTTGGAAATCTGGTGCCAGTGATGCTCCATATCCAGCAAGGGCTTTTTTCTCCTCTTACATGCCCCATTTCTCTCTCCCCTCTGAAATCCTCTGCTTAACTACAGATACAGTAACAGTTTAAAGCCATGCTCCCAGTTCAACGGCCACTGACTACAAGTGGATGCTGAGCACTTGAAATGTGGCTTGTCCAGGTTGACATACACTGTATGTGTAAAATATCAGATTTCTAAGACATCATACATAAATTAAAACATAAAAATACTTCACTAATGATTTTATATTGATTACATAGTGACATGATACTATTTTGAATATATTAGATTAAATAAAGTATATTGTTAAAATTAATTTCACCCATTTCTTTTTACTTTTTAATGGAACTACTAGAAAAAATTAATTACATATGAGGACAGCACTATATTTCCACTGGAGAGTACTGTGGTAAAGTCATGCAAACATGCTTTCATTAAGGCATTCCCTACATTAATTAGTACATGATCATGTGAAATGAAATCTATTTCTTCCTTAATTGATAGACAGAAAACTGTCACCTGAGGTTCAGTTAAGACAGTTGTAATTATAAGGCAGGAGTTTCACATTGTGAGGAAACTAATGAAGTCTGATTTTCTCAGATTGCATCTTACAAGTGACTGAAGAGTTCACTAATCATCCCAAAGTTTGTATCCTACAGATCACATTAATAATAGTGTAATTTATATAAAGAAGCATGTAGCCTATCAAACTTAACAAAGAACTTCACATTCTTACATTAAAGAAAATAGAACCATTGCTGTTCTACTCAGAGGTGTGTTCCTAATGCTGTATCATCTTCTTATCCCTAATTAGTTCAGTGCCTTTAAACTGGTGGAAAGCTCATTGTACCCTAAGATTAAAGCAGTTCAACCTCCAAAGCTCAATTTCAGGCTAACCAGCTTTCTTGACAGATTTTTCTTATCTCATAAAAAAACAACCCTGGAAAAATGCCCTTAAAGAAATATACAAGCCCATGAACTCCTAAAGATAGCATATATTCAAAGTTCCTAACTAGAGACCTAAAGAACAAGTTTAGTCAGTGGCTCCCCAGGGTGACAAATCATTAGTGCAAACCACGTGGCATTACTCCCTCTGCAGGACCCTCAGGACAACAGTGACCTGAGACTAGAACACGCCAGCAAGGATGAGAGCCAGCAGAAATGCTTCCTGCCTGCCCAAGAATGTTAAAGAGCCTCTACCTCCCTTTGCCTTGGAGACAGGCTCTCTGTCCACAATGATGCTGAGTTTCCAGTCAGGAGGAGGATGCACTGATTGACTCCTCAGGTTCACCTTCAAAACCAGACTCTGACTTTCAGCTCTCTGCAGAAAGGAACACACCCAAAAAGTTAAACTGAAGTAAAAAACAACTTTGGTCTGAGGTCTCCTAGGAACCCTTTGCAGGATGCAAACTCAACAGCTATCTTCTGCCAGCTCTTCTCAATTTTCTCTGCTATGTGTGATATTTTCCATGGATGAGACCAGAGATGTTGGTTGTAAATGATAGACAGATGTTTAAACAATTTTGTTGCTGAAACATGATAATTTCCAGAAGCCCCTTTTCTGTACACAGTGTCTTTCAGTAAGACCCACCACAAAGAAAATGAATTGTACAAGAGGAATGGCAGAAGATCTGGAAATTAACCAGGAAACTGGATCATAACATGCCTCAGAAAAACAAAAAACCATTAATTGGAAACAGGCCAGTTTTTAGGGGTCAAGAAAAGAATACACCCTGAGTTCTCAGCAACTGGCTACATTTCACAGTCAGTAACCTCCAACTTGTCAGGGAGGATTGTGGTTAATGCTGCGAAAGACATGTGCTGAAAGGTTTCTAGTTGCCCTTAAATTCCTGAATTTCTAGTCAGGATATCATACCGCACATGTGCAAAGGAGAAAAGTCTGGTTTAAATGGGACCTGCTGTAAGTAAACCCAATATATAAAATCTTATAAAAATCAATACATTAGAAAGTGGTCATTTATATCAAAACAGTATAACTTCAAAATATTTTAAGTGAAATTTTTCTTATTCAGATATTAGGTTGAATCACATTAAATTATCAATACTTGACTATTTTGACCAAATATAAAACAAAATCCTGGTGGTCCCATATGGTTCAATATATACATTTCATTAACAACAAAGAGGCTACAAAATTTTAAAGAGGGAATTAGGAATGTCTGCTAACTCCAAAGTGGTAGTAACAA
Organism: Bos indicus x Bos taurus; assembly: GCF_003369695.1. Taxonomy (NCBI): domain Eukaryota; kingdom Metazoa; phylum Chordata; class Mammalia; order Artiodactyla; family Bovidae; genus Bos; species Bos indicus x Bos taurus. Next base: position 3,333,901 of record NC_040078.1, on the reverse strand, counting down.
AAATTCTTTTAAAGCTTCTCAAATAATAATTCAAAATCAACAGAAAAATATGTTAACATTTTCAATTTTGATCTACAAAATCTTTCAGTAGCACAATATAGCCTGTTTAATTTGAGTACCACTCAATATAATCATTGATGACTAAGAATTTTGATAATAATTTGGTAATGTCTAAAATAACTGTAATAAACTTCATATTTATATTTTTCACATTTCAAAGTAGCTTTAATTGAAATCAATTAAGTCATGCCCCCAAATCCTTTGTGAAAATGAGACAAAGATGGAAGAGAGGGAGAAAAAAAGGGAAAGATAAACTAATTTTGATTATTAGAATTTATACATCTAAACAAAGTTTGTCTTTCAAAGGAGTCACCATAGGAAGCTATATGTCTACAGGTGATATGACCACATAGCTCAAAATGTCTGTGGAATTCCTCTTGGAACTGCCTTCAAAGCTATATAAGAAAAACAGTACAATGTTTAATAGTCATATTTCTTCTATCCTTCTTCTTGCTTTTAAAATTCAAACTAGGATCAGCCAGCTACTAACCTGCTACTTCACAAACTTAGATCCAAATGCTTTGGGGTTATAATATTTGCTGAAATACATGTACAATTTGTCCAGACTCATAGAATGGACAACACAAAGAGTGAACCCTAAGGTAAACCGTGGACTTAGGGTGATGATGATGTGCCAGTGCAGGTTCCTCAATGTAGATAATAAGTGTAATAAAGATGCTGATAATGGAGGAAGCTATGCATGTGAGGGGTGAGGAGGTATATGGGAAATCTCTGCTCCTCAACTTTGCTGTAAACCTGAAACTGCTCATTAAAAATAAATTCTTAGTTTAAAAAAAAGGAAAAGATTTTCCTGGTGGCACAGTGGATAAGAATCTGCCTGCCAGTGCAGGGGTCATGGGTTCAATCCCTGGTCGGGGAGGACTCCACATGTATCGGAGCCACTGATCCCGTGTGCCACAGCTACTGAGCCTGCATGCTGCGCTACTGAAGCCTGCATGACTTGAGCCGTGCTCTGCAACAGCAGAAGCCACAGCAATGAGCAGCTCAAGCACAGCAAAGTAGAGTAATGCCTGCTCACCGCAAGTATGGAAAACCCACACAAGCAAGAAAGACCCAGGGAAAACAAAATTCAATAAATAAAAATTCAAAACAAATTTTAAGGAAAATATAAAATATATATATAATTAAAACTATTTGGGAGAAGGAAATTTGTCTACACTGAGGTTGTCCAAGAATGATCCCATTTCCATTTTTGTCTGCTTAACCCTCCTCATCTCCATTAGTTCCCTCTACCTCTGAGAAGAAAAAAGCAATCTGCTATCTTTGCTGTTGTTTAGTCGCTAGGTCGGATCTAACTCTTTGTGACCCCATGGACTGTAGCCTGCCAGGCTCCTCTGTCCACGGATTTCCCAGGCAAGAATACTGGAGCGATTTTCCATGTCCTTCACCTCTGTTACCTTTAAACCAAGGTAATCAGGAATGAGATGGTGGGAAAAACGTCCCGAACAGTGGCCAACTCCTATCCCACTCCGAGTGACTTCAGAATGTTCCTTTACTCTTCTTTGTACCTGTTGACGTGTATGAATGTGGTAGAGATTTCAGAATATGGCAAGGATTTGTCACGTAGTCTCTTCTCTACATAAGAAGAAATACAAATGTCGAGCAAGCAGATAAATGACAAGCAGGGGAGTGTTTTTCTCATAGAAAACGTAGGGAGATCTGACTGCCAAAGTTTTCACAGTTTACTTATTTTAAAAATTACATTGACCCATAAAATAAAAGTATTTCTTATGCCCATCTGAAAGTAAGTGGGTTTTTACTCTGAGGTTGACAAATAAAAATACTTTGGAAATAAAGAATGAAAGAACTGGACATGGAACAGCGGACTGGCTCCAAATTGGGAAAGGAGTACATTAAGGCTGTATGTTGTCACCTTGCTTATTTAACTTATATGCAGAGTACATGATGTGAAATGCTGGGCTGGATGAAGCACAAGCTGGAATCAAGATTGCCAGGAGAAATATCAATAACCTCAGATATGCAGATGACACCACCCTTATGGCAGAAAGTGAAGAGGAACTAAAGAGCCTCTTGATGACAGTGAAAGGGGAGAGTGAAAAAGCTGGCTTAAACTCAACATTCAAAAAACGAAGATCATAGCATCCGGTCCCATCACTTCATGCCAAATGGATGGGGAAACAATGGAAACAGTGAAAGACTTTATTTTCTTGGGCTCCAAAATCACTGTGGATGGTGACTGCAGCCATGAAATTAAAAGATGCTTGTTCTGTGTAAGAAAAACTATGACAAACCTAGACAGTATATTAAAAAGCAGAGAGAGATTACTTTACCGACAAAGGTCTGTAGAGTCAAAGCTACGTTTTTTCCAATAGTCATGTATTGATGTGAGAGCTGTACCATAAAGAAGGCTGAGGACTGAAGAATTGATGCTTTTGAACTCTGGTGTTGGAGAAGACACTTCAGAGTCCCTTGGGCTGCAAGGAGATCAAACCAGTCAATCCTAAAGGAAATCAGTCCTGAATATTCATTGGAAGAACTGATGCTGAAGCTGAAACTCCACCTGATGTGAAGTACTGACTCATTAGGAAAGACCCTGATGCTGGGAAAGATTGAAGGCAGGAGGAGAAGGGGACGACAGAGGATGAGATGGTTGGATGATATCACTGACTGGATGGACATGAATTTGACCAAGCTCCAGGAGTTGGTGATGGACAGGGAAGCCTGGCGTCTTTGCGGTTGCAGAGTCAGACATAACTGAGCGACTAAACTGAAAGAATAAAAATGAGAGAAATGGAGCGATGGAGGCGATTCCATCTCTCCTGTCAATCTGGAAAGGCTTGCTTGAAGAAACTAAGGTTAGTGTCTTTGGCATGACCGGGGTCCACCGGGCTCCACGCTCGTCCAAACTGCAGACCGGGGCCTGACCTTCCACGGTTGCTAAGGCAACAGGCCGCCTCTGAGGTGCTGCCTCTGATCCACCGGTCCGGCCTGGGGCTTTCATTTCCACCCAGTTTCCAGCGACTATAACGCCGCCGAGAGACTGCCCAATGGGATCGGCCCTCTCTAACGGGCCCTCTGTGATCCACGAATCAAGTGCTGCCGATAAAGCCCGAAGCTGAATGGTCAATTCCCAGGGAGGGCGGGGTTGGGAAAACAGTAGCTGTACGAAAATAGGAGCTGCTTTTCGGGGGCTTGGTAAAATGGCTGTTAGTCACTGATACCCGGTGTTCCATTTAGGGCAGAGGACGGGATCCTCAGTGGGGGTTCCTGTGGCGCTAGAAAAGCAGGGTCGCCCCAGGGAGCGAGAGTCCCCTGGACTCCTACTGGGATATGGGAGAGACCTCCTTGGAGCCCACTCCTGGCTGAGGTCCTGTTAGGTCCTGGCAGTTCCCTCTGCCAGCATCTGATTAACCCCGGGGGAAGTGACTGTATCACCAACCTCAGGGTTTGCTCCCTTATATAGAAAAACAAAACTGTTATTATTGTTGCCCTTGGGAGGGAACAGTAAGCAGCAGGTCATATGAAAATCTGTGTGAAATGAAAATATCTCCCGCCATATTAATAAATAAGAATCGTCAGAGCCATCAGCGATTTCTGGCCTCCAAATGTGAATGAGAGCTCCCAAAACTGTGATCCAGCAGATGCTGCCCCTCCACCACTGTGGTTGCTGAGGAGCTGGGGGAATGCAAGAAGCTAGGAGAACAGCTTTGGTCTCAGATAGCTGAGGTGCAAAAGAAAGGACTGAATTCAGTGAGCCCAGAGGCTTGCATGCTCGCATACAAAGAATGCTAAATTCCTTAACTTGAAACCTAATCTTTGTCGTTCAGACTGCCTGCTCCCTTTGTTGCAAACTTGTATACAGCCTGACTCCTGCCTCCTTGGAGCAATTTTCTCAGAGGTACTGAGGTGCTGTTTCCCAGGCTCGGAGTCCTAAACATTCCCACCAAACCTCTACTTTCCGTTTGTGACTATATTTTTTAGTTGACATCTGTAATTGAAAGTTCATGGAAGAGCTGAACATGCAAGGGAAGTATTAGTAAGATTCTAAGTTGAAAAAGAGAATGTTTTGATTTGTTTTTCAAACAAAGAGAATACTGTCAGGAAGAAAGCGAATGCAGTGAGATGACTGGTATTCTGCCAGCCCAATTCTACAGACCAGTGAGGCCTCCTAGCAGGGACCAGGGCTTTTGGGAGAAAAGAAAGACAAAGATGAAGGAAGATAACAAGGAAAAAAGAAGAGGGAAATATTTGAAAAGTCTGGAAGAAGAAAGGAAACAGCTGAGCCAATGGAAAACAATAGAAGAAAAAGAAAAGTTTCTGCTCTGCAGTAGAATGACTATTTTCCAACCCAACTTCAGGATATATGAACAAAAGCCACTGTATTTGTAGAGGAAATTAAGGCTGATTTAAATTCGTCCTGCCCCTGAAAATCCAGGATGTATGTTTGTCCACCCTGGGGTTGATTAAAGACATAGACCCATAAGCCTGCCCCAGTGGAGTAAGGATACTGAAAGTCTAAATGTCTGGAGAATTCTCATCTATCAGCACTCAGAGTGGGTAGGGTGTAGTCCTCAGGAAGTCTCAGAATATGGTCAGTCCTTTATCAGAATTATTTTAGATTCACTTTTATTTTTTCATCAAATGCACGTAAAGCATGGACTTGTGCTTCTCTTGAAACTGGGCTGACCTTGTCCTTTTCCTGAAAATGTACCTGCTCCAAGAGGAATAATAATAATGTTTTTAAAGCCCTATATGCATGACCTCTTTGTACTTTTCAAATCATTGTCTTATGCCCTTCCCTCCCCTTCCTACATTGTGCCTGATGCAGTCACCCTCGTTCTCACAGTGGCTCACAATAGTGACTTCCTGTAGCTCTCATCGTTACACTATTTTTTATTTCTTTTTCAAACTTGTTTCTGGTTTCTGGAGAGGATGTTGTTAATTCTTAACTTACTACATAAAGAGTTCCTTTTCCAGAAACATTATTAATGCAAGGAACAGTCTCTCTTTTCCATCATGGATATATATCAGTGCTTCTTACCTCGTGTGTTGACAGTCTTTTCACTCTGTATTATGAAACTAGCTTCACTGTAATTACTTTTCACTCTCTTGAGAAGCTCTGCTAGTCAGTTCTCCATTTGCCCCTCAAGAGTTTCTCCTGTTTCATCTTTGCGTTTTGAGAGCTGGGATCTATACTTATTTGGAGTCGAGTGCCTTGTTCCTCACAGAGCTCTGAAATTCTACAGCAGAGTGAAGGGTGTAATTTTCCAACAACTTCAGTGGCAGTTGTTTACTTTCTACTGTTTCCTGACTCTTTCGCTTTCCAGACAGCTGATCCAGCTTAATGATGTTTTAAGCCATTCTATCCACTAGTATTTAGAAAAGTTGTATCATAGGCTTTCAAGTCCTCTGAGAGTACAAGCAAGACTGTTAACATCTATATCTTAGATCTGTTGGCTTGAGGTTCTCAGTATCACTCCCCCACCCCCATATGGGCAGATGGTGTGTATTGTTCTTTGATTTCACTTTGTATCCACCTAATTGGACTTCTGCATGCTAAGCCATAGGAAGGAAAGAATTGAGTAGGAATCACCTCCCCCAACTGCTGTTGTTCCATTATTTTTTAAATGTCAAATATTTGAGACATACCCATTTATTCCTGAATCAGCATAATCTGAGTGTTTGGAAAATAAGTGTTAGGAGGAGACGAAAAGATGAGGGAAAAAAAGCTGAAGTGAAAGACTTCTCTCAAGAGCTCAGGAGAAATAGCTCCAGAGGACAGACTCTTCTATAAGTAGTAGAGTACACAGAGGAAGAACCAGAGTTCACAAGCAGATCTGAACTCAGCATGCTAAGTGGAATGTAGGTTTGAGGGAGATGGTGCAAGCTGGGGGTCGTGAGCACAAGCATCTGGGTTCACATCCTAGCTCTGGCATCTACTATCTGGGTGACCCTAAACAAGTTGCTCAGCCTCAGTCTCCTTACCTGTAGAAGGTAGGTAGAATGGTTCCAGCCTCATAGGGTTGTTGTGAAGATTAGTGGGTTAATTATATAAATTGTTTGGAATAGGACCTGGTCTTTGGAAGTGCTAAGTAGGTATTAACTACTGTTACTATAAAGCCATAATCTCCAAACCACAGCAGTTTGCCACCATGTGTCTCTAACAGAGGTCGTACATGGTGTCTCAGATACTAATTAACCAAACAAGTTTTTGCTTAAAATTTAGTAAAAGCATGGAGAAGGCAATGGCACCCCACTCCAGTACTCTTGCCTGGAAAATCCCATGGATGGAGGAGCCTGGTGGGCTGCAGTCCATGGGGTCGCTAAGGGTAGGACACGACTGAGCGACTTCGCTTTCACTTTTCACTTTCATGCATTGGAGAAAGCAATGGCAACCCACTCCAGTGTCCTTGCCTGGAGAATCCCAGGGACTGGGGAGCCTGGTGGGCTCCCGTCTATGGGATCGCACAGAGTCGGACACGACTGAAGTGACTTAGCAGCAGTAGCAGTAGTAAAAGCATCCCAATCCATTTTCATTTCTCCTGCAGTTCAAGGGTGAATATGAACCCTCATGCATTGAGGATGGAATTTCCCAACAGTAGCTTCACTGTGACCGTATTAGTGACAGCAGCAGCAGAGAAGGAAATACACGAGGGCCTTCTCTATTCCCTGCCCCTTTCCCCTATACCTCTCAGAATTCCACAATTAGATCCATTGCTGCCAAAAAGAGGCCAAAGAAATCAGTGCCCTGAGATTCATCACTGAAACTACACATTGCCGTGAACATGATTCACGTGATTTTGACTTTCAAACGTAGGTAGAGATAACAGGAAGTGGAAAGGTGCAAGGGAAGGTGGAGTGCTTGATGGAAACTGGTAAGGTAGGCACAAGGTGGCACAGGGTGGTAACCAGAGTGCTCCTCCCCAGTGACTGCATTTGCACTGAGGGCTGTTTCTGCTGCCCTGACTCTCTTAACATCTTAATATTCTGAAATGCTCTCTGCATCACCTTTCTCTTCCATTTTCCACAATCTGTGGTCCCTTCTCTTTCCCTAGTCCCTCTTTTCTTTGAAAAGTTCTCCTCAGTTCTCACTGTTACACTGAACATGTGTTCGTTTCTCTCTCAGTTGACTCTGGTGGCAGGTCCTGTACTCAGCAACTCTCCACTTCTGGAAGGTGGGCTCCTCCAGCATATCGCTAAGTCATATTTTCTTTTTTTTTCTAATTGAAATTGATTTACAATGTTAGGTTAGTTTCAAGTATACAAGCACAGTGACTCCCATATATTCTTTTCCAGATTCTTTTCCATTATAGGTTATTACAAAATATTGAATTTGGTTCCCTGTGCTATAAAATAGGTCCTTGTTGATTATTTATTTTATATATAATAATGTGTATTATAGACCAACCTCCTAATTTATCCCTCCCCTCTCCTTTCCCTTTTGATAACCATAAGTTTGTTTTCTATGTCTGTGAATCTCTTTCTGTTTTATAAATACATTTATTTGTATCTTTTTTCTTGGATTTCACATGTAAGTGATATCTGATATTTGTCTTTGCCTTACTTCCTGTAGCTATGTCCATTTATGTTGCTGCAAATGGCATTATTTCATTCTCTATGGCTGAGTAATATTGCACTGCATATACACAGATAGATGGATCATATCGTCTTTGTCCACTCATCTGTAGATGGACATTTAGGTTGCTTCCATGGCTTGACTATTATAAATAGTGCTTTTATGAACATTAGGATTCATGCATTTTTTTTGAAATAGATTTTTCTTTGGATATATGCCCAGGAGTGGCATTGCTAGATCATATGGCAACTCTACGTTCAGTTTTTTTAAGGAACCCCCATACAATTCTCCATAATGGCTGCACTAATTTACATTTCCACCAACGGTGTAGGACCTATTGTATAGCACAGGGAACCAAATTCAATATTTTGTAATAACCTATAATGGAAAAGAATCTGATATCTGTCCTGGTGTTTTCCGAATTTAACATTAAGAAGCATGGGTTCTCTAGATTGGGGGAGTGTTATGGCCTGAACTGTGTCCTCTCAAAATTCACATGTTAAAGTCCTAAACCAGGCTTCCTTGGTGGCTCCATGATAAAGAATCTGCCTGCGGTGCAGGAGGCCTGGCTTGTGCTCTGCAATGAGAAGCCGTAGGAGCCACACGCACCCTGCTTGCCGCAACTGGAGAAAACCCTGAGCAGCAACAAAGACCCAGCACAGCAAAAAGAAAAAAATCCTAAACCCCACTACCTTAGGATGTGACTGTATTTGGAGATAGGACCTTTAAAAAGGTAGTTAAAGTAAAAAGAAGTCAAATGAGTGGACTCCAGTTCAATGTCACCAGTGTCTTTATATGGGGTTTCTCTAGTGGCTCAGATGGCAAAGAATCTGCCAGCAGTGCAGGAGACCTGGCTTTGATCCCTGCATCAGGAAGATTCCGTGAAGAAGGGAATGGCTACCCACTCCAGTATTCTTGCCTGGAGAATTCCATGGACAGAGGAGGCTGACAGGCTAGAGTCCATGGGGTTGCAAACAATCAGACATGACTGAGTAACTAACGTTTTCACTTTTTCAATGTCTTTAAAAGAAGCAGAGATTAGGACACAAATACACACAGAAGCAAGTCACATGAAGACGTTGAAAGAGGATGGCCATCTGTAAACCAAAGGAGAGCTCTTAGAAGAAACGAGCCCTGTTGGTATCTTGACCTGAGACTTCTAGTCTCCAGAACTGTGAAAAAATAAATTCACATTTAGTCACCCAGCCTGTGTGCTTTGGCATAGGTCCCAGCAAACTAACATCAGGAGCATTATCAAGACATGTCCCTTATTTCTGCCCTTTCCTGATGCCTTCTACCAGATGCTTACCTTCATCTACTTGGCAGCCTGGAATGGCCAATTATTAAGACTGGATCTTTCCTGGTTTGCTTATGGGGTCAGGACACTCAGAATCAAACCTGTATAAGTGTTGGTACTTAAGACCCTACTTGCTGCTGCTGCTGCTGCTAAGTCGCTTCAGTCATGTCCAACTCTGTGCGACCCCAGAGATGGCAGCCCACCAGGCTTCCCCGTCCCTGGGAGTCTCCAGGCAAGAACACTGGAGTGGGTAGACCCTACTTACTGCTGCCTAATACTTAAGGTACTTACTGAACATTTATCACGTCCTAGGGCCATGGGACGGAGAAGGCGATGGCACCCCACTCCAGTACTCTTGCCTGAAAAATCCCATGGATGGAAGAGCCTGATAGGCTGAAGTCCATGGGGTCGCTAAGAGTCAGACACGACTGAGCGACTTCACTTTCACTTTTCACTTTCATGCATTGGAAGAAGGAAATGGTAACCCACTCCAGTGTTCTTGCCTGGAGAATCCCAGGGACAGGGGAGCCTGGTGGGCTGCCGTCTATGGGGTCGCACAGAGTCGGACACGACTAAAGTGACTTAGCAGCAGCAGGGCCATGGGAACATAGAGAAAAATCATCTAGGGCTAGAGAAGAAATCTTTCCTGAAAAGATGGTAATTTAGACAACTTTAAAGACTCAGTAGCAGTTGTTAGAATGGGAATTGTTAGAGAAGGTTGGGTGGGGATAAGACAATTCAAGCAGAGAAAACAGCTTGTACAAATATACAAAGATGTGGAAGAGTAACATGTTGAAGGAATAGAAGTAATCCTCAGTGACAGAAGTGAAGAGTCCGTGTGACCTGTGGCATAGGGACAGGCAGGAAGTCAAACACCAGGGTCTGTTTTTTTGGCTGTTCTGGGTCTGTTGCTGTCCGCAGGCTTTCTCCAGTTGTGGCAAGTAGGGGCTACTCTCTAGCTGCGATGCGCAGGCTTCTCGTTGCGGAAGCCTCTCTCGTTGTAAAGCCTGGGCTCTGGGTACACAGGCTCAGTAGTTGTGGCCTGCAAGCTCAGCTGTCCTGTGGCGTGTCTTCCTGGACCAGAAATCGACCCAGTGTCCCCTGCATCGGCAGGCAGATTCTTTACCACTGGACCACCAGGGAAGTCCCCAAACACCGAGGTTTCGTGGACTAAGCTGAGGGATCCGAACAGACTAGCTTTGGTAGGACTTGAATACTGTCTCTGGAACATTCACCTTCAGGAAAGCATGAGGTGAATTAGAGAGGAGGAAGTAGAGACTCAACAAACTTGGATACAATTTTTTTTAGAAACTATACTGAGAAAGGAAGGAGAGGGCAGTAGCTAGAGGAAAGGGAAGGTCAAAGTGAAGGAGAGCTGTGGGAGATGGGCCAGTAAAGAAGGTAAGATCCAAGAGCGTGTGTAGTTATGGTCAGAGGCTTATATCTCTGAGGAGACAAGAGAGGAGGGAACCCAGAGTGAACATGGAGCAATCAGACCTAGACAGGCAGAGGGATATCCCTTCTGCCACTAACAGAAGGAGAGAACCTAGTGTTGGGATGCTTGAAGGAGAAAAAAATTGGCCATGCCCTGCAGCATATGGGATCTTAGTTTCCAGACCAGGGATTGATCCCATGCCCCCTATATTGGGAGGGCAGTCTTAACCACTGGACCGCCAGAGAAGTCCCTTTTTTCCCCTATTTCCTCTTGTGAAGGAGAAAATTTGAGCAGGAAAAAAAGAGGATAAAAGTTGAGAGGGAAAAAAAGAGGATAAAAGAGGAACTCTTTGCAGGCAGTCTTCGTTTTCTCAGGGAAGTAGCGGGAAGGTCTTCCAGATGGTGTGAGAGGAGAGCTGGGGAGAAAAGGGCCTGAATGATGGTATATGTTTTAAACACATTTCAGGGGATGGGTGGAGAAGTCACTAACTAAGTACTCAGAATCAAATGAGAAATGCTTTACATTGGAAATTATCATACTTTGTGTTCCCTTAAAACCAGACCCTGACTAGGGATTTAACTACAAGTAGTTTCTGGGGAAGAAAATGGCAACCCACTCCAGTATTCTTGCCTGGAAAATCCTGTGGATGGAGGAACCTGACAGGCTACAGTCCATTGGGTCACAAAGGGTCGGACATGACTGAGAGACTTCGCTAGTTTCTGGTGTTGGGGAGGAGGGCTTTCCTGGTGGCTCAGATGGTAAGGAATCCACCTGCAACACAGGAGACCTGGGTTCGACCCCTGGGTTGGGAAGACCCCTTGCAGGAGGGCATGGTAACCCACTCCAGTATCCTTGCCTGGAGAATCCCATGGACAGAGGGACCTGGTGGGCTACAGTCCATGGGATTACAAAGAGTTGGACATTACAAAGAGCGAATAAGCACGGTGCAGCACAGCTTCTTGGGGAGACAATTCTGGGAAACACCAGAAGAGAAGGGGAAAATGAAGCAGAAAAGGGACAGCAACTAAAAAGTTATCACTGTGGTAACTACAGAGAAAAACACATTCTTCAATGTTACCCCACTCAGTGGGGAAGGGGATGGAAAATTCAGACACCAAGTCCTGATGGCCATTGGTTAAGGGGGCTGGAATGTGCTGGTTATCTGTTAGAATGTGAAAATGTTAGTCTCTCCATCGTGTCCAATTCTTGGCAACCCCATGGACTGTAGCCCTCCAGGCTCCTCTGTCCATGGAATTCTACAGGCAAGAAATACTGGAGTGGGTAGCCATTTCCTTGTCCAGGAGATCTTCTTGACCCAGGGATCAAACCTAGGTCTCCTGCATTGCAGGCAGATTCTTTGCCATCTGAGCCACCAGGGAAGCCCCTGGTTATCTGTTGCTATAGAACAAATTACCCCGGACTTACAGGCTCTGAACAGCAATAACCATCTCTCACAGTTTCCATTGGTTAGGAACTTAAGAAAGACATGGTTGGGCTATTCTAGCTCAGGATCTCTACTGTAGTTATTGTCAAATGGTAGCTAGAGATGGAACAGCAAGGGGAACCAAGTCAGCTAGGGGATGGGCCAGCATCTCTGTCTCTCCATAGTCTCATGGCTCTCCACTGATCATTTGCCATGGGCTAGTTTGGGCATCCTCAGAACATGGTGTCCCTGAAGCAGTCAGACTGCTTACCTGGTAGCTGGAAGAGGGCAAAGGACAGTAGTCCAGTAAGCAAGGTATAAACTTCTCTGCCTGTTATGACCTAGCCTCAGATGTTATACAGCATCACTTCTGCCATGCTCTATTGGTTGAAATAATCCCAAAAGCCTGTCCAATTTCAAGGGAAGAGGACTTAGACCTCACTCCTCAATGGGAGGAATGTCAAATTCACACTGTAAGAAGAACATGTTGGGTAGGAAATATAGTTACCTATCCACTGGAAGATACAAGGCTGCGAGGGGAGTAGTGTCAGAAGGAAACATCAGGTAATTCTCCAGTATCTGTAGCATACTCACTGCTTCTCCACCTTGTGGCTAACATCAAGTGTACATCATGTCCATGTAGACTACGCTTCACCAACCAGGGACTGCACTCAGGCAGAGAGTAATTACTGCTGGCAATTGCAAATCTTAGTTCATGAAAATAAATGCTGAGAAGGATATGAGTGGCCACCTACAGCATCTGCTATATTGACCACACATTTGTTGTAAGAAGGGAGTATTGTTTCCTCCCCCCACACTACTACAAATTTGTTTTGACTGATTAGCATGACTCCTAACTCCCCCCATTTCCTGTTAAGGTGACTTGATTAAACACTACTGTGCCCATTCTTCCATGTTCCATTGGCTTCCATGTTCCTGTCCAGCCTTTACCAGCCACTCTCTTAAATACTCTGGCAGTCTGTACCTTCCCAGTCCTTCTTGCATGATTGTTTGCTCATTGCAGCTCTATACCCTTTCTTGAACTCCAACTGTTGACCCTGACCTAGATTTGGTTCATTAACATGGTCTAAGTTCCAATACAGTCTTAAAGAAGAACTTAATTCTTAAAGAAGAACTTAAGTCTTAAAGAAGAACTTTAAAAAGCTCAGGCCTAAGGCCCACTGGGGCCTCAGCAGGATTCAGAATTTCTAGTCAAATTTCTAACACTAATCCTTTACCTATCCCAAACTAGGCTTTCCCAAAGGAGTACCTCCAAAATATCTATCCACTCCATCAGGGTCAGTCCTCCTACCTTCACCCAAATGTCCATAACCTGAAAAGACCAAAGATTTTAGCAATTTGAACCAATTCTCCAAAGCTTCCAAAGGAAGGCATGTCTCCACCTAGGAAGGCCCAGCTAGACCCGTCCACTGCAACCCCTCCGGATCCACTCTTCCTGGTCATCTCTCACAAGTCAGTACTGCCTCCCACACACCAGCCGCATCAACACACAGCTCTCCTTTTCCACCCTGACCCAACAGCTCTCTCTTGATATGTTGGGGATTAAGTCTCACATTTCACAGAGATAACAAAAGGAAAGCAGAAGCAGATCACTGGTTGCCCAGGGCCAGCAGTGTTGTGGGGGTGGGCCCATCTCTGCAAAGGAGCACAAGGAAATTTTTTGAATGATAGAAAAGTTCTATACCATCACTGGGTGATGGCTACACAAGAGTATGAATTTGTCAAAACTCATGGAGATACATGCTTTGAATGGGGGCATTTTAATGTATGTAAGTTATACATCAATAAAGTTGATTATTTTAGAAGAGGGGTAGTAATCAATCAACCATGGGGCATGCATGCTATTAATCTGACCTACAGGGTATGGCCTTCTCTCCAAGGCCTTCAGTACCAATGTCCTCTGAGAGGAGGCAACCTGGACAGTCTTCCCTTTTTCCCAACATCGCATCCCACAGGATCTACCTTGGGTGTCTTCCCCACATCTGTGTGGATGGGGACAGACCATTTCACAAACACATATAAACACACTCCACTCCACACCCCTAAATTTGTATGACAAAATATACGCTAGAGCATAGGCACTCAGTTATGTGTTGAATGAAAGAATCAGTGTACTAAGTTAGAGTAGATGTATGAGAGACACCCAAATAAATACATGAGATTGATTATTGATTGTTTGATTGGCTTATCTATTATTTATTTTTACTCTATCAGTTTAAATTATGGACTTCATCCATAATTGTTCATTTTCTTTCAGTTATTTCAGCTAAAAGTAGAACCTATCCTACAAAATTATAGGATTAAGAAGCATTATAATAGATGCTGCTGCTGCTGCTGCTGCTAAGTCGCTTCAGTCATGTCCAACTCTGTGCGACCCCATAGATGGCAGCCCACCAGGCTCCTCCGTCCCTGGGATTCTCCAGGCAAGAACACTGGAGTGGGTTGTGAGTACCAAATTTTTAAGTGCTAACTTAGAGGTATATAAGGGTTGAACTAATCCTAAAATAAAAATGTTGGGAAAAGAAAAAGGAATTGAATGGTTTAAAGCTAAATCTTAGAAAATATTTTGAATATCTGAGACACTTCACCTAGATATAATGGATATTAATTTAGTGCTTTTTTGTTTAGCAATCAAGGTGCATTCCAAGGTGAGGATGCAAAGATAAATAGACATGGTTTGGAGCATAAAGGTGTATACCAGAAAAAAAAAAAAAAATGTGACCAACTAAAGATTAAATCATTTTCCATTTCGAAAATAACAGCTGAAGTGTATCCTGCATTATTTGTGGTATTGCATTTTTATGAAGTGAACCAATGACTTATTTTTATCACAGTCCTCTTCACATCATTATCTGGTAATGGGTGCTACAAAAATTCTTATTAATTGTTAACATTTATTTTGTAAAGTTACTTTATGTATTTCTAAAGCATATTCATTTTCAAACCACTCATTGTTTCCACTACTAGTTTAAAACTGTAGCTTATAATAAAAAAAAAAAGTATTATCATATTTCCATGGCCAAATGCCATCCCCAAATCATTCCACTTATTAGTACTTTGTAATTTCAAAAGGGATGCACCTTTATCTGACTTTTTAAGGACTGATTTCACTGGATGACACACTCTGAAGAAATTGCATGTCGTTAAAATACAGTTGTAATAATATTCACTGTGGAGGATACTCACAAAATCATTGCAACTCAGGAGGTTTTCATGCTTTGAATGCTATTGTCCCCATGTGCTAGTTTCACCTGAAAAAAACTGAATTCACTAATGTGTATCTACAAGTTAAACTGGGTGATTTATTACTGCTTAATCAAAAAAAAAAAAAACAAAAATACCAAACAGGAAAGAGTAAAATAGAAAATTGAATCCATCCCATGTAATTGAAATATTTTTTTACAAAGATTTGTTTCATGTGTGTGTGTGTGAATTTGCATGAACACTGTACTAAGCTTCAATGTAAAAATGTGTTTCCCACTGGGAGAAAGTGGTCAGAAAAGACTGGAAAAGACAGCCCCTGCTGTTTTCAGTGGTTTGGCCTTCAGTAGTATTGATTACTCATGTGATTGCTCAATTGAGATCAGGACCAGAAGAGCAGATAAGAGAGCCTGGGTTGTTGCCTATATTTTTTAAGATATACGTATTTGTTAATGGATTTTAGACTGTGAGGGGTCTTCATTGCTCCACACAAGGTTTTCTCCAGTTGCAGGGAGCAGGGCTGCTCTATATTGTGGTGTGCGGGTCCCTTCTCACAGCGGCTCCTCTTGTTGCAGGCATGGGCTCTAGGGCCTCAGTAGCTGCGGTGCATAGGCTCAGTAGTTGTGTGGCAGGGACTTGGTTACCACATGGCACGTGAAATCTTCCCCAACCGGGGATCAAACCCATGTCCCCTGCATCGGCAGGCAGATTTCTAACCACTGGACCATCAGGGAAGCCCCCAGATTGCCGTTAGAGCAGTGTGGACCTGCATGGCTGCAGACTATTTATCTTAAAACATAGCCAATAATCATCTACATTGGTATGAAAGTTTTCAGTGATGAAGCCTCCTATAGGAGCTGCCACTAGGTGAGAAGCGTTTCCAGTCTGAAAGTCTGCTTTCAGAGGAGGAGTCCCGTGGACCCACAGCTTCCATGTGAAAAGTGCATGAGTTTCTTCCTCATTAGGTCGGTTTTCACCCCAGGACACGTGTGTGCCTGCAGAAACCGGTTTCTTCTGATATTCATGCAAAGCACCCAACTCTGACTCTTGTGTCTTTCATTTTCTCTCTTCCCTTATGCAATACCACCTCTCCTTTTGAGGCCATCCAAATGACATTTGAAAAAATGCTTTTGGTAATTTGTTGCTATATTTTTAAGTAAATTTCTATTTATGGATAAGTAATAGAAGTGTAGAACTCAAGTTCACGAGTGTAAAGCCTCTCCTTTTCCTGTCCTCCAGCCAACCACTTTCCTTCCCAGAAAATGTTTGTTTTTTAATTTTTTAAGTGGTGGAAAATTGGTTTACAGTGTTGTGTTGGTTTCTGCCATACAAGGACGTGAGCCAGTTATAATTATATATACATGTGCTCTCCCTCTTGAACCCCCCTCACCTCCCCCATCCGACCCCTCTCCTGCTGCTGCTGCTAAGTCGCTTCAGTTGTGTCCGACTCTGTGTGACCCCATAGACGTCAGCCCACCAGACTCCCCCATCCCTGGGATTCTCCAGGCAAGAACACTGGAGTGGGTTGCCATTTCCTTCTCCAATGCGTGGAAGTGAAAAGTGAAAGTGAAGTCACTCAGTTGTGTCCGACTCTTAGCAACCCATGGACTGCAGCCTACCAGGCTCCTCCACCCATGGGATTTTCCAGGCAAGAATACTGGAGTGGGGTGCCATCACCTTCTCCGTCCCACCCCTCTAGGCCATCCCAAAGCACTATGCTGGGCTCCCCGTGTTGTTTAGCAACTTCCCACCAACTTTTTTACACATGAAGTGTGTGTATGTCAATGCTACTTACTCAGTTCGCCCCACCCTCACCTTCCCCTGCTGTGCCCACACGTTCATTCTCTACTAGGTTCATCAATAACACTTTTCTAGATTCCATATATGTTCATTAACATATGATGTTTATTTTTCTCTTTCTGATTTACTTCACTCTATATAAAAGGCTCTAGATTCATCCACCTCACTACAACTGACTCAAATTCATTCCTTTTTATGACTAATATTCCATTGTATAAATATACCACAAATTCCTTATCCATTCATCTGTTGATGGATATCTAAGTTGCCACCATGTCCTGTAAATAGTGAATGTATTGTAAATAGTGTAATATATTGTAAATAGTGTAATATATCATAAATAGTATAAATAGTGAATTATTGTAAATAGTAAATACCCCATTGCAATGAACAGTGGGGTACACGTGTCTTTTAGAATTGTGATTTTATCAGGGTATATGCCCAGTAGTGGGATTGCTGGGTCATACGGTAGATTTAGTCCCAATTTTTAAGGAATCTCTATACCATTTTCCATAGGCTATATCAGCTTGCATTCCCACCAACGGTGCAGGAGTGTTCCCTTTTCTCCATGTCCTGCACGTATAGGCACCTTTTCTTTGACAAAGAAGGCAAGAATATACAGTGGAAAAAAACAGCCTCTTCAATAAATGGTGCTAGGAAAACTGAACAGCTACATGTAAAAGAATGAAATTAGAACACTTCCTAACACCATACACAAAAATAAACTCAAAATGGATTAAAGACTTAAACATAAGGCCAAAAACCATAAAGCTCTTAGAGGAAAACATAGGCAATACAAGTCTTTGATATAAATCACAGCAAGATCCTCTTTGACCTATCTCCTAGATTAATGGAAATAAAAAATAAATAAAAATGGGACCTAATAAAATTTAAAAGCTTTTGCACAGCAAAGGAAACTATAAACAAGATGAAAAGACAACTCTCAGAATGAGAGAAAATAATTGCAAATGAAGCAACTGACAAAGGGTTAATTAATCTCCAAAATATACAAGCAGCTCATACAGCTCAATATCTGAAAAATAAACAACTCATTCCAAAAATGGGCAGAAGATCTAAACAGATATTTCTCCAAAGAAATGAATACATGAAATAAATACCTGAAAACATGCTCAGCATCACTCATTAGAGAAATGCACATCAAAACTACAATGAGGTATCACCTCACAGCAGTTAGAATGACCAACATCAAAAAATCTGTTAACAATAAATGAGGCAGTAAATGTTACTAGGTTCCCCCTCTCTCCACCCCACTGAGTAGCAACCACTCCCACATTTTGAAGTTGGGCTGGGAAGGAGGTTCCTGGAAACCGATTTTGCAATCCTGGGCTCCGGAGGCATGAAAAAGTTTGGAGAGAGAGTTGGAGAGTCACAGATTAGGAAAGAGCCGCTAGTGTCTCGCACCTGCAAGCCCCTTGGAGGTGATGTTGGCCCACCTCTGGCCCTATGACCGCACCACCTTCTTCTGATCCTTCTGTGCCCCTAGGAATGAATCACCATGCCTTATCATGGACAAGCTGGTCCCTAGAAAGGAGGTGTGCCCTGGGAGCTCCCTTGTGCCCGCCTCTCAGTGCCCCTTCTTCTTTCAACTTAGTATCTCACACCACATTCACTCTCTGAGAAGCAGCAACTCCATAGGTTCAATCAGTTATCTGCCCGTTAGCCTGCTTTCTCACAATCCACCTCCCTCCTTTCCACAGGTGTTCCCTTGAGATTGATGGCCAGTGCAGTATCACCAGGCTCACCTGGGGTTCTGCTCCCTGCCACACCTGACACTCAGGGGCATGATGTGATCACTACCCAGGCTCTGAGCACTGCAAGGAACTGCACATGTCCAAAATGGATCTTCAGGCCGAGTGCAGAGCCTTGGGGACAGAGGTTAGAAGAATAGCTGTGGTCCAAAGCCTGAGCAAGTGGCTGCTGTGGAAGGAGGCTCACTGATGGAGCAAGGGCAGAGAGAGAAGCAGGAGCCAGAGGAGGCCTCAGAGCTGTGGAGCACCCAACAGAGCATCCAGGAGGCAGGAGGGCCTGCAAGCTGACCAAAGCTGAATTTCCAGGAATGCTCTAGGACCAGCACTGCTAAGCCCTGGGAGGAATGTCATGGAAAGCTAGGATTCGTGAAATGCCATGACAGCAAAGGTCCAAGAAGTCCCAGCCAAGGGTGTGGGAGGCAGACACAGAGCTACTTGCTGAGAACTGCATGTTCAGTGCAGGGTCGGGGTGGGGAGACTTCCAGCACCTGGGGGAGAATTATTACCTGGTATATCCTGAAGCTTCAGTGTTGGTGCCCATGATGCTCAGGCTGGCAGAAGGCTTGACAAGCAACCATAACATCCTAGAATTCCCACGTGTGATCCCAGTAGATTTGGAGTGTGAGACAATAGAGTATCTGGGTAAGTGTTTTCAGCCCTAATATCATCCTAACACATTGGAGTGGGTGGAAGAGTTCTCTGAGCCTGTGTGAGGGATCATCACAGTAATGGGGATGAAAAGAGCTGGTCACCTTGACCGACCATATGGACCAGTCCAGCACACACACCAAAGACATGCAGGGAAGCTTGCATGGACTCTTTCAGCAAAGATGTAACTCAGTCACAAAGACACACCACCTATAAGGAAAGATGGGAAATGTAGGCTAATGGAGAGTTACAGGCTGAATGTTTGTGTCCCTACAAAATATATAGTCCCCAGTGCAACTGGATTTGGAAGAAGAGCTATTAGAATCAGGTGTACTTCAGGTCATAAGGGTACAGCACCCATGATGGGGATTAGGATCTGTAGGGACTTAAAGTCTTTATATGAAGAGAAAGAGACCAGAGTGTGTGCTCTCTCTTCCCTCCCTCTCCCTCCCAACTCCCCTCATCCCTCTGCCTTGAGAAGACAATGAGATGGCAGCCAGGAAAAGAACCCTCACCAAAAACTACATCTGCTGACACCTTGACCTCTGACTTCTAGCCTCCAGAACTGTGAGAAATAAATGTCTATTGTTTACTCCATCCAATCTATGGTATTTTGCTTTAGCAGCCTGAACTAAGATGTGGGGTAACAAAAGAAGTAAAGAATGAGTTTTGGTATATAGTTACATATAGCTTACTTACAGTCTCTTTCACACTAAGGAAACATGTCATGTTCATTACGCTGTGTTTAAGAAGGGGTCAATCCCACTGTAATTGACCATCCACAATGTTCGCCATTTACTAATACACAAAATAAGGGAAAGGAAAAACAACACAAACACTTTGTTACGTGATGAGCAATATCTACAGAGCCATCCTAATGTTAACACTGATTATTTGGTTTTCAACCTTTAGTCTCAAACAATTAACAAGTCACTGGAGAGTTAACCATAGAACAGTAGGTGAATGTCATCCATCTTGATTGCGTGCATGCTAAGTCACTTCAGTCGTGTCCAACTCTTTGCCACCCTATGTCCTATAGCCTGCCAGGCTCCTCTGTCCATGGGATTCTCCAGGCAAGAATAC
Organism: Bos indicus x Bos taurus; assembly: GCF_003369695.1. Lineage (NCBI taxonomy): Eukaryota > Metazoa > Chordata > Mammalia > Artiodactyla > Bovidae > Bos > Bos indicus x Bos taurus. The sequence continues at coordinate 3,313,606 of NC_040078.1, read as the reverse complement.
TGCAGTGGGTTGCCATCCCCTCCTCCAGGGGATCTTCCTGACCTAGGGATCAAACCCGCATCTCTTATGTCTCCTGCATTAGCAGATGGGTTCATTACCACGAGCACCACCTGGGAAGCCCTATCCATCTTGACTAAGGTCAAAGTAAAAGCATAGCTGAAAGATATAAAGAAGTAGAAGATGGAAGCAGTGGGGAGGGCAAAGTGAAAGTGCAAAGGTCAGAGGTGGGAGAGGTCACAAGATACTACATCTAGCAGTAGACCTAAGTGGGTCATTTAACAGTATGCAGGTGACCGTGGAAGCAGAGAGGAAGGTATATAATGTGCAGAGTGAGGACAGGGCGATGAAAGTCAACTCTAACAGCGTACAGTCAAGAAGCAATGTTTACAATGGATATATTGATATATATAATATATAGAGGTAAGGAGGCAACTCCCAGAAAAAATTCAAATGTAAAAAGAGTTCAAAAGTAGTTGTTCCAGGATAGCAAGATTGGGTGGGCCAGAAAATGTTGCTTTTTAATAATACCTGATTTATTTAGCAACTGTGCATAATCTGTATTAGTGAAATTTTTAAAAATAAGAGAGGCAAGTTCTTATGCGTTTGAGAGAGTTATCCATTCAAAACAGTAAAAATGAAATATATTGTGTTATTTAGGGGCCTTTGTATTTCCAGAAAACGGAGCCATTTCTTGAGGGTGTAAGATAGCCAGTTTTACTACACCAGTTCCCATTTCTATCTGAAAGAGGCCATGTCCACCTCCTCCCTACAACCACTGCAAACTAGATGCCTGCAGCTTGCACTGTACGTAAATAAAGGGTAACTAGATATCACTTATATGTGGAATCAAAAAAATAATACAATTTAGTGCATATACCAAACAGAAGCAGAGCCCACTGATACAGAAAATGACCTTATGGTTACCACAGCGTGGGCAGGGATTAGGGGCACAGGGTTAACAGATACGAACTGCTATATACAAAAATAGACAGCAAAGACGTACTGTATAGCACAGGAAATTATGCTCGTTATCTTTTCATAACCTATAATACAATCAGTAAAGACACCAAATCACCACGCTGTGTACCTGAAATTCACACAATATTGTAAATCAACTATACTTTAATTAAAAGAAAAAGAATAGCCACTCAACAAGTCACTAGGTACCTTATGATTTGCTATGAAATCAGACTTTGCCCCCAGATATTGGCCCTAATATCTATTGTTTGCCTAGCTTGCAATTTTATGTGTGTACAGAGCATTTCTCCGCAATCAAAAATCCACACAAACATTAAACCTTTGTACCCTTGGCAGCTAAGCCCATTAACCTCTGTGCGAGATAGCCACATATTAATCCTTCTTCCTTCACCCACAGAACCCTGCTCAAGTGTGCTCCAAGTGTCCATATTCTTTGTGCTTGTATATCTATGTATGGCTTTGATTTTTTGGTTAAAGAAAAAGAAAATGTTTTGCTTTCTAAATGTTATGCTTACTGAAATCTAGGCATGAACCAAAATTTAAAAATGTTTTTTATGCTGGAGAAAAAACCGGTACCAGTGAAACAAAATGGAGAATCCAAAAATAGACCCAAACACATGGCACTTTATATTTTGGTAACACTGGCATTTCAAACAAATCACAAAATCATAGACCCACAAAAAAAATCATTAGCAGGGGGAAGCCACGTCCCTATATTTTGGTGCCTCAAAGGTTTCAAACCTAATTATCAACAATTGATGCATCAGGAGTTGAACATAAAGTAAGCAATAAAACTTCAAAGAGAAAGCATGAGTGACCATGGGAAAGGCCTTTCTAAAAAGGAATTAACCATCTGTATATGAGGGAGGTGGGAGGGGGATTCAGGATGGGGAACACGTGTACACCGTGGCAGATGCATGTTGATGTATGGCAAAACCAATACAATATTGTAAAGTAAATAATAATAATAATAATAAATTTAAAAAAAATAAAAAGGAATTAAAACCTAGAGTTCATAAAATTTTTAAATTGGTATACTTCAATACCAATAAATTTTTCTGTATGGAATTAAACTAGTGTAAACAAAGTCCAAAGATCAGTGTCAAATTAAAATAATATATTTTATTTTAATATAAACTAATATATTTACAACATGCATACATGCTAAGTTGCTTCAGTCATGTCCAACTCTTTGCCCCCCAGGGGAACCGTGCCCCTCAAGCTCCTCTGTCCATGGGATTCTCCAGGAAAGAATACTGGAGTGTGTTGCCATGCCCTCCTCCAGGGGATCTTCCCAACCCAGGCATCAAACGTGAGTCTATTAATTCTCCTGCATTGGAAGGTGGGTTCTTTTCCACCAGCGCCACCTGGGAAGCCCAATTGCAGCAACATACATGGCAAAAAAGGTCTAATTTCCTTAATTTATAAAAAGCATGTAAAGCTAATAAGAAAAAATTGACAAATTAAATATGACAATAGGCAAAAGATGAGAACTGGCAATTTTCAAATAAAACAGCTTCATCCATTAAATACAAATGAATAAATAATAAAACTTACTAATTACTAAATAAATACAAGTAAAAATTAAATACCTATGGGGTTGACAAACATTTAAAGTTCAATGATAGTCACTGTTGTTGAAATGTAGATATATAGGCTCAGATTACTGCTGTGCGTCTACAAACCAATGGACTCAGGGAGGAGTAACTATCAATATTCACAGTACTTTGACTTAGCATTTCCACTAATGAGGAAATATACTACAGATATAGTTACAACATCTTATGAAGATAGTCTATGAGATTAGATTCCTTAGAATATTTGTAATAGCAAAAAATTTTTAAGGAGGGAGAGAAAGAGAAAGAGCTACAAATAAATTATCAGCAGGAAATTTGTAAAAAAAAAAAAAATTATAATTTAATAGTCTGGCAGCACCAGGTGTTGGCAAGTTTTCCGAGAAATGGTTTCTTCTGTTCAGGGATGTGGGGAGGGATGGGTGCTACATAGAGACAGTTTGGCATTTCCTGGTGAAACTGAGATACTGTGACCTAGAAATTCCAGTCCTAGAAATATAATCTTTAAAAATTGATGCATATGAGAATCAAAATACATCTATATGTTCATAAAAACATTTTCTACAATAAGCACAAACTGGAAACAATCCATATATCCATAAATATTAGAACTGACTTTTTTAGTGAGATTTAGTTATACAATGGAATAACTCAACATTCAAAAAATGAAGATCATGGAATCTGGCCCTATCACATCATGGCAAATAGATGGGGAAAAAGTGGAAACAGTGACAGATTTTATTTTCTTGGGCTCCAAGATAACTGCAGACGGTGACTGCAGCCATGAAATTAAAAGATGCTTGCTCCTTGGAAGAAAAACTATGACAGACCTAGACAGCGTATTGAAAAGCAGAGACGTCACTTTGCCAACGAAGATCCATATAGTCAAAGCAATGGTTTTGCCAATAGTCATGTGAGAGCTGAATCATAAGGAAGGCTGAGTGTTGAAGAATTGATGCTTCCAAACTGTGGTGCTGAAGAAGACTCTTGAGAGTCCCTTGGATAGCAAGGAGATCAAACCAGTCAATCCTAAAGGAAATCAACCCTGAATATTCACTGGAAGGACTAATGCTGAAGCTCCAATACTTTGGTCACCTGATACAAAGAACCAACTCTGGAAAAGACCCTGATACTAGGAAAGATTGAGGGAAAGAGGATAAGAGGACAACAAAGGTTGAGATGGTTGGATGGCATCACTGACTCAATGGACATGAGTTTGAGCAAACTCAGGGAGATAGTGAAGGCAAGGGAAGCCTGGCATGCTTCAGTTCATGGAGTCACAGAGAGTCACACATGACTTAGCAACTGAACAACAACAACTGTCATTCAGTAATAAAATAAATCAACTCAGCTACAGGCCACCAGGGCTTCCTAAGTGGCGCTAGTGGTAAAGAACCTGCCTGCCAGTGCAGGAGATGTGGGTTCATCCCTGGGTTGGGAAGATCGCCTGGAGGAGATCATGGCAATCCACTCCAGTATTCTTTTCTGGAGAATTCACAGACAGAGGAGCCTGGTAGGCCACAGTCCGTGGCATTGCAAAGAGTTGAACACGACTGAATGACTTATGACACATGCATGCACATGCCACAATATGGATGACTCTCATAAATATAATGCAGGAAAAAAGAAGCAAGAAGCAAAATTCATAAAATGTGGTTCCATCTAAATACAGTTTATAAACAGAAAAATAAACTGTACTATTAAGAAATGTATCCCTGAAGGTAAAAATTTTTTAAATGCAAACAAATTATCACAAAAGTCAAGATAGTTTGAGTTCTAGTTCTAATAGATAGAAATAATGCTGTAATTGAGTAGGAGTCCACTGGGCATCTTTAGGTGGTAGCAGTGCTCTATTTCTTGACCTGAGTCATATCTAAATAGTGTGTATATGAGTGTGTGTACATGCATGTGTACATATTATATATTTTATATGCAACAGTAAAATAAGAGCAAATGAAATTCTAAATCTACTATTGGGATATCCTTAGATGATTACAATACCCTCATCAAAGAAAAGAATGAGATAACTCTAGCTTCCTTTAGATTTTTTTGAAGTATAATTGATTTAAAATACAATATTGGGCTTTCCTGGTGGCTCAGTGATAAAGAATCTGCCTACCAATGTAGGAGACACAGGTTCAATCCCTGATCCAGGAAGATCCCACGTGCCACGGAGAAACTGAACCCATGAGCCACAGCTATTGAGCCTGCACTCTGGAGCCCGAGAGCTGCAACCGCCAAAGCCAGTGCGCCCTGGAGCCCGTGCTCTGCGACAAGAGAAGCCGCCACAAGGAGAAGCCCACACACTGCAGCTGGAGAGGAGTCCCTGCTCCCCACCACTAGAGAAAAGATGTGCAGCAACAGAGACCCAGCACCGCCGTAAATCCATAAAATTCTTTTAAAAATGTGTTTCAAGTATACCAAAAAGTGATTCAGATATATGTATTTCAGATACACACACACACACACTTTCTTTTCCATGATGGTTTTGTGTAAGGTATTGAATATAGTTCCTTGTATTATAGTAGAATCTTGTTGTTTATCTATAGAACTTTGTATCTGCTAGTCACAAACTTCCTCTTTATCCTTCCTCAAGCCCTTTTCCCCTGTGGTAACCATAAGTCTGTTATGTATGTCTGTGAGTCTGTTTCTATTTTTCACATAAACTCGTGTGTAACATATTTTAGATTCCACACATAAGTAATACCATATGGTATTTGTCTTTCTACCTGAGTCACTTCACTTAGAATAATAATCTCTAGGTCCATCCATGTTGCTGCAAATGACATTATTCCATTCTTTTTTATGACTGAGTAGTATTTCATTATATATGTATGTATGCATATATGTCACATCTATACATATATATACACACACATATGTATGTGGTCACATCTTCTTTATTTATTCATCTCTCAATGGACATTTAGGTTACTTCTGTGTCTTGTCTATTGTAAATAGAGCTGCAATGAACATTGAGATGCATTTATCTCTTTGAATTATACTTTTCTCCAGATATATGCCTAAGAGTGGGATTGCTGGATCATATGGTAACTCTGTTTTCAGTTTGTGAAGGAACCTCCATACTGTTCTGCATAGTGGTTGCACAAATTTACGTTCCCACTAACAGTATAGGAGGGTTCCCATTTCTCCATACCCTCTCCAGCATTTATAATTTGTACACTTCTTGATAATGGCTATTCTAACCAGTGTGAGGTAATACCTCATTGTAGTTTTGATTTGAATTTTTCTAATAATTAGCAATGTTGAGCATCTTTTCATGTTGCTGTTGGCCAAATGGACATCTTCTTTAGGGAAATGTCTATCTAGATCTTCTGCCTATTTTTTGATTGGGTTGTTTGTTTTTTTTTTGATATTGAGCTGTAGGGCTGTTCATATGTTTTAGAAATTAATCCTTTTTTGGTCACATCTTCTGCAAATATTTTCTCCCATTATGCAGGTTGTCTTTTCATTTTGCTTGTGGGTTCCTTTGCTAGGCAAAGGCTTTTAAGTTTAATTAGATGCCATTTGTTTATTTTTGCTTTTATTCATATTACTCTAGGAAATGGTTCCAAAAAATATTGCAATTATTTAAGTCAAAAGGTGTTCTGGCTATTATTTTCTCTAGGAGTTGAAGAGTCTTACATTTTGATCTGTACTTCACCTGGAGTTTTTTTGTATACAGTGCTATCGAATGTTCTAATTTTATTCTTTTCTATGTAATTGTCTAATTTTCCCAACTCCACCTATTGAAGAGACTCTTTTCTCCACTGTATAGTCTTGCTTCCCTTGTTATAGATTAATTACCCATAAGTACATGAGTTTATTTCTTGGATTTCTATCCAGTTCCACTGATCTACATCTTTGTTTTTGTGCAAGTACCGTGCAGTTTTGATGACTGTAGATCTGTAGTACAGTCTGAAGTCAGGGAACCTGATTACTTTGGCTCTGTTCTTCTTTCTCAAGATACTTTGTCTATTTAGGGTCATCACATCACATTGTGTTTTCACACAAGTTTTTAAATTATTTGTTCCAGTTCTGCCAAAAATGCCATTGGTCCTTTGATGGAGATTGCATTGAATCTGTAGATTGCTTTGGGTATTATGGTCATTTTCACAATATTGATTCTTCCAATACAAGAACATGGTGTATCTTTCCATCTGTGTGAGCTTCGACTTCATTCATCAGCACCTTGTAGCTTTTGCAGTATGTCTTTTGTCTCATTAGGGTGGTTTATTCTTAGGTGTTTTTTGTTTTTTGTTTTGATGTGATGATAAAGGGAATTGTTTCTTTAATTTCTCCCTCTGATCTCTCATTGTTAGTGTACGTAAATAAAGCATTGTTAGTGTATGTAAATAGCATTTCTGTTATTAGTGTTCTGCAACTTTACTGAATTCATTGATAAGGTCTAGTAGTTTTCTGGTAGCGTCTTTTAAGATGTTTTATGTATAGTATCATGTCATCTGCAAATAGTGACAGTTTTACTGTCACTTTTCCAATTTGGATTCCTTTCATTTTTCCTTTTTCTCTGATTTCTATAGCTAGGACTTCTAAAACTGTTGAAGAGAAGTGGTGAGAATGGGCATCCTTGTCTTGTTGCTGATCTTAGAGGAAATGCTTTCAGCTTTTCACCATGGAGTATAAGGTTAGATGTGGGTTTGACATATGTGGCCTTTATTATGTTGAGGTGTTTCCTCTATGCCCACTTTCTGCAGAATTTTTATCATAAATGGATATTGGATTTTATAAAAAGCTTTTTCTGCATTCTTTTATTCTTCAGTTTGTTAATGTGGTATATCACATGGATTGATTTGCATATACTGAAAAATCCTTGGATCCGTGGGATTAAGTCCCACTTGATAACAATGTATAATCCTTTTAATGTATTGTTGGATTTGGTTCACTAATATTTCTTTTAGGATCTTTGCATCTACATTTATTAGTAATATTGATCTGTAATTTTGTTAGTGATAGTGACCTGTATTTTGGTATCTTTAGTCTGGTTTTGGTGTCACGGTAATTGTAGCTTCATAGAATGAGTTTAGAAGTGTCCTTTCCTCTGCAATTTTTGGAATAGTTTCAGAAGGAGAGGTATTAACTCTTCTTTAAATGTTTGGTGGAATTTGCCTGTGAAGTCATCTGGTCCTGGACTCTTGTCTGTTGGGAGTTTTCAAATTATGGATTCAATTTCAATACTTATGATCATTCTCTTTATGCTTTCTATTTATTCCTAGTTCAGTCTCGGGAAATTTTACCTTTCTAGGAATTTGTCCATTTCTTCTAGATTGTCCATTTTACTACCATATATTTATTCTTTGATTTCTTCAGTGATCTATTGGTTGTTTAATAGCATATTGTCCAGCCTCCATATGTTTGTGTTTTTTGCAGCTTTTTATTGTAGTTTATTTCCAATCTTATGGCATTGTGATCACAAAAGATGTTTGCTATGATTGCAATTTTCTTAAACTTGCCAAAGCTTGATTTGTAGCCTAGCATGTGATCTATCCTACAAAATGTTTTATGTGCACTTGAAAAGAATATGTATTCTGCTGCTTTCAGCTGGAATGCTCTATGCTGCTAAGTCACTTCAGTCGTGTCCGACTGTGTGACCCCATAGACGGCAGCCTACCAGGCTCCCCTGTCCCTGGGATTCTCCAGGCAAGAACACTGGAGTGGGTTGCCATTTCCTTCTCCAATGCATGAAAGTGAAAAGTGAAAGGGAAGTCGCTCAGTTGAGTCCGACTCTTCGCAACCCCATGGACTGCAGCCTACCAGGCTCCTCCGTCCATGGGATTTTCCAGGCAAGAGTACTGGAGTGGGGTGCCATCGCCTTCTCCGGGAATGCTCTATAAATATCAGTTAAGTCTATCTGGTCTGATGTATCATTTAAGGTCTGTGCTTCCTTATTGATTTTCTGTCTGAATGATCCATTGATCACATCCATTGATGTGAGTGGGGTCTTAAAGTCCCCCACTATTATTGTGTTACTGTAAATTTCTCCTTCTATGTCTATTAATATTTGCCTTATATATTCAGCTGCTCCTATGTTAGGTGCATTTATATTTACAATTTTTATATCATCTTGGATTGATCCCTTGATCAAAAAGGTAGTATCTTTTTTGTCTCTTGTAACAGTCTTTATTTTAACATGTTATTGAGCAGGGGATTTTTGCAGAAACTAATGCCTCTGGCCAGTGATTTGTTATGTAAGCAAATATTTAAACGTCTCCAGTTGATAGCATTTGGGTAACAAAAGATGTATTAATATATCTCTAGTCAGTAAGTTGTTAAAGCACATTTTGTCTGATATAAGTATTGCTACTTCAGCTTTTTTCCCCATGTGCATGGAATAGCTTTTTCTGTCCCCTCACTTTCAGTCTGTGTGTGTCTATAGATCTGAAATGAGTCTCTTATAGGCAGCAAATATATCGGCCTCTTTTTTTAATCCATTCAGTTAGTCTGTCTTTTGGTTGGAGTATTTGTTTGTTTACATGTAAGGTAATTATCAACTTCTATGTTCTTGTTAATTATTTTTGGATTTGTTTTTGTAGACCATTTTCTCCCCTTCTTTTGTTCTCTTCTGATGTGTTATGTTTGGATTCGTTTCTTTCTTTTTTGTGTGTATATCTATTGTAGATTTTGGTTTGCAGTTACTTTGAAGTTTTAGCATAGCAATCTATATACTGGGTTAGCCAAAAAGTTCATTTGGGTTTTTCCTTAACAGTTTACACAAAACCTGAATGAACTTTATGGCCAACCCAGTATATACAAGATTATTTTAAATTGCTGGTCTCTGAATTTCAAATGCATTTTAAATACCCTGCATTTGTACTCTCCTCTCCTCATAGTTACTGGTTTTGATATATTTCACATGTAACTATTTTTTGTATCCCTTAACTGCTTATTTTGTATACAGATGATTTTGCTACTTTTTTATTTGAACCTCCTTATTGGTTTGTGTGTGTGTGTTTTCCTACATTTACTATTTGTTTGTCTTTACTGGTGAGCTTTTCCATTTCTTAATTTTTTTTTTCTATTTGTGGCCTTTTATTTTCAGCCTAGAGAAGTTCCTTTCAGTATTTCTTGTAAAGCTGGTTTGGTAATGCTGAATTCTTTTAGATTTTGCTTGTCCATAAAGCTTTTGATTCTTTCATCAAAACTGTATGAGAGTCTTACTAGGTAAAATATTCTTGGTTGTAGCTTTTTCCTTTTTTATCGCTTTATATATATCATGCTACTCCCTTATGGCTTGCAGAGTTTCTGCTGAAAAATCAGCTGATAGCCTTGTGGGAATTCCATTGTATGTTATTTGTTGCTTTTCCCTTGCTGATTTTACTGTTTTCTCTTTATCTTTAATTTTTGTCATATTGATTACAATTATCTTCGTGTATTTCTCTTTGGGTTAATCCTGTATGGAACTCTGAACTTCCTGGACTTGTGTTACTATTTAATTTACCAAGTTAGGGAGGTTTTCAGCTATTTTTCTCTTCAAATATTTTCTCAAGTCTTTATCTCTCTTATCTTTCCAGGACCCCTGTAATATGAATATTAGTGTGCTTGTTGTTGTCCCAGAAGTCTCTTAAACTATCCTCGTTTATTTTTTTTTCAGTTTAGCAGCATGAGATAGCTCTTGAAATATTCCTGTATAACGTCTCTATGTTCTTATTGCCATCTTATTAATGCTGTTCAGAAGCAGAAGATATTAAGAAGAGGTGACAAGAATACATAGAAGAACTATACAAAAAAGATCTTCAGGACCCAGATAATCACAATGGTGTGATCACTCACCTAGAGCCAGACATCCTGGAATGTGAAGTCAAGTGGGCCTTAGAAAGCATCACTACAAACAAAGCTAGTGGAAGTGATGGAATTCCAGTTGAGCTATTTCAAACCCTAAAAGATGATGCTGGGTTAAAGTGCTGCACTCAATATGCCAGCAAATTGGGAAAATTCAGCAGTGGCCACAGGACTTGAAAAGGTCAGTTTTCATTCCAATCTCAAAGAAAGGCAATGCCAAAGAATGCTCAAACTATCACACAATTGCACTCATCTCACACACTAGTAAAGTAATGCTCAAAATTCTCCAAGCCAGGCTTTAGCAATACGTGAACCGCGAACTTCCAGATGTTCAATCTGGATTTAGAAAAGGCAGAGGAACCAGAGATCAAGTTGCCAACATCCGCTGGATCATTGAAAAAGCAAGAGAGTTCCAGAAAAACATCTACTTCTGCTTTATTGACTATGCCAAAGCCTTTGACTTGTGGAGCACAACAAACTGTGGAGAATTCTGAAAGAGATGGGAATACCAGACCACCTGACCTGCCTCTTGAGAAATTTGTATGCAGGTCAGGAAGCAACAGTTAGAACTGGACATGGAACAACAGACTGGTTTCAAATCAGGAAAGGAGTATATCAAGGCTGTATATTGTCACCCTGCTTATTTAACTTCTATGCAGAGTACATCCTGAGAAACGCTGGGCTGGATCAAGCACAAGCTGGAATCAAGATTGCAGGGAGAAGTATCAATAACCTCAGACATGCAGATGACACCACCCTTATGGCAGAAAGCAAAGAAGAACTAAAGAGCCTCTTTATGAGGAAAGTGAAAGAGGAGAGTGAAAAAGTTGACTTAAAACTCAACATTCACAAAGAGTCACAAAGAGTCTGACACAACTGAGCAACCGAACTGAACTCAACTGAAGGTCTCTGAGATATTACGTGAAAGAAACAAAGTGCCAAATTTTTAAAAACCAGACATATTTTGTGTAAATTAAAGTTAAAGATACATAAATGATAGATACATGGATGCATGCATGCCTAAGTGTATACACTCATATATAAATAGATGAATAGATACATAGGTAGATATATAGATTAAAACAAAGATGGTAGATTGAGAAATAAATCATTGGTAGATAAATACAACATAGACATATGACAGATGCATAAATAGAAAGAAAGATAGATACATTGATCCCAAGATACCTAAATAGATACCTAGATGATTGCACAGGGAGAGAGAGAGAGCTGTACATAGATAGATCATAGACAATAGATTGCTAGGTGAATGGATACATAGATACCTAGATTACATACAAGAATTACATATAGACAGGAAGAGAGGTACACAGAAGTATGATATAGAGATATATAATAATAGATAAATTAACTCATAGTTACATAGATGCAGAAATGATGATTAAGATATATAAATGATAAATAAAACGCATGTATATAGATTTGGGGAGTTTGGGAGGGAATTATAGGAAACTTTATATGGAAACAGCCATAAAATATGTAGAATTATTTTTTAGTATATGACATTTTGATTTATTTTTTAACATGAAGCCATATTGAAGTGGGCTTCCCAAGTGGCTCAGTTGAAAAGAATCCACCTGCCAATAAGGAGATGCGGGTCCGACCCTGAACCTAGAATATCCCCTGGAGTAGAAAATGGCAACCCACTCCTGTATTCTTGCTTGGAAAATCCCACGGACAGTGGAAACCTGTGGGCTACAGTCTATAGTGTCACAAAGAGTCAGACACAACTAAGCTGGGAAAAGCACACATATTAAAATATTTATATATATATATATAGGCAAAAGATGATAAGAATGTACACAAAATGTTAAAATTAATAATGCCTAGTAATAGAATTAAGGATGATCTTATTCCATTTTACCCCTTATTTCATTTTCTTAACATTTCAACCATAAATTCCTATTTTTAATTTTTAAATATTCATATATCTCTTTCTTAAATGACAATACAAATAAAGCACAGACATACTTGACTTTAAAAAATAAAAGGACACTGGAGTCATTACTCACTTCATTTACAGAGAGAGGTGACTTCAGCAAATGTTCTAGTGAGCTTTTTAGCTGAAAGGCTGTGTGAGGGGGGTCAACTGGTCCCACTACCATCTGCATGGGTGTCTTTTGCTTCAAGGTCCATTTGATAGATGAGAATGTGTCAGAGAATTTGGCAGGCTCAGAGTTAGGGAAGGCACTCTGCTTTCAGGCAGAGCTAAGACTTCAGTCACTCACAAACCTGAAGCCAAATCTAACAGCCCAGCAAATCAGAACCACATTGCTCATTCATTCATTCACTTACCTACAAACATTTATTCACTTACACAAATGTTTATTGGACATCTACCAAATGCTGAAATGACCCCAGAGCCTGGGAACATAAATATGAAGAGTTTCCCTGCAAGAATATTGTATTATAATGGAGGAGAGAAACAATCATGTGATTACTAATAAAAAATTATAGGTATTAAGTTCCCTGAAGAGAAACATTCAGTTCAGTTCAGTCGCTCATTCGTGTCTGACTCTTTGCGACCCCATGAATCACAGCACACCAGGCCTCCCTGTCCATCACCAACTCCCGGAGTTCACTCAGACTCACATCCATCGAGTCAGTGATGCCATCCAGCCATCTCATCCTCTGTCGTCCCCTTCTCCTCCTGCCCTCAATCCCTCCCAGCATCAGAGTCTTTTCCAATGAGTCAACTCTTCACATGAGGTGGCCAAAGTATTGGAGTTTCAGCTTTAACATCATTCCTTCCAAAGAAATCCCAGGGCTGATCTCCTTTAGAATGGACTGGTTGGATCTCCTTGCAGTCCAAGGGACTCTCAAGAGTCTTCTCCAACACCACAGTTCAAAAGCATCAATTCTTCGGTGCTCAGCCTTCTTCATAGTCCATCTCTCACATCTATACATGACCACTGGAAAAACCATAGCCTTGACTAGACGGACCTTTGTTGGCAAAGTAATGTTTTGCTTTTCATTATGCTATCTAGGTTGGTCATAACTTTTCTTCCAAGGAGTAAGCATAGCTAGTTATAATAAAAAGTTATAGGTATTAAGTTCATTGAAGAGACATATAGCAAGCAACTTGTCTATTTTAGATGGGTTGGTCAGGAAAGACCTTTCTGAGATGGTAAAATTTGGGCAGAGACTCGAGTGAAGAAAGAAAACAGTGAGGCAAGGATATTGGGAAAGTACATGCCATGTAGTGAGGAAAGCAAAGGCTCTGAGGTCAGAGCAATATCAGTGTGTTTGAGAAATTGTCTGATGTCCACTGTGGCTTGAGAAAAATTATAAAAGATGAAGTGAGAGAGTCAGAAGAGGCCAAATCAAGTAGGATCTTGTGAGCTCTGGATATTATTTTCTGTGCCATTGGAGTGTCAGCCAAGATCTTAACTAATACTGTTTCCACTGTCATAAGGTCGCTGGGTTTTCCAGTTGTTTGATACAAATGCATTTTCTCCTGAAGCATTCTGGGAAGTTTTTCAGTGATAACTCACTCACCATACCTTCCACTGACTGGAGGTATCTACCCTGCAGGTCCCTGGCATAGTTTATTGCTTATGAGTGCTTCTTCATTCCAGAGCTTCTGGCAGTATCCCTCCAGCTTCATTCTGTGAGCTCACCTCTTCTCTCCTTGTAGTGCTTTCTGCTCTCGCTCTCACAATTATGATTCCGGTTTACAAGAATCACTCAAGCGTCCTCTTATCAAATCCTCTGGGAGTGCAGGCTGCCCCCCATTCAGCAAGCTCACCTCTCCACCATTAGCATAGTCAGCCAGTCTTAGCCTCTCAACGTGGGCCAGACATCGGTTCCCTGTGTCCATAATTGTAAGAGACATTTAACTAGTTCTTGAGTGGTCCTGAAGAAGACCCTATCCTTAGGCTGGTGTTCCTCAATCTCGACACTACTGACATTTGAGGCTACACATTTTTTGCATGTTGTGGGGGACTATCCTCTGCATTGCAGCATGTTCAACAGAATCTCTGGCCTCCAAATACCAGCAGCATCCCTCCTGTCATGACCATCCAAAATGTCTCCAGACATTGCCGATATTCCCTGTGGAGAAAAATCCCCACAGTTGAGAATCAATTTTAGTCCTAGGCTGCAGGTGAAGGGGAAGCATGCTTTCCTGTGGGAATACAGTGTGACTCTTGCAAAACTCGAGGCAACAGCTCTCTGAATCAACTTCAGACTCCACCTCGGCCTTTGCTAGCAAAGAGTCACACCCTAAGTGGTGAAGGTTCAGGGCTTGCAACACCAGTTTTCAGTACTTCTCCAAGTACTACAAAGGTCCCCTGGCCTCTCCTTGAAAAACATGGGAGTATTTGAAACCCAGAGTCCTAAAACCTCAGTCAAAACTGAGATAGCATAGCCCCATTCTCATAAGCTATTATCAAGTTATTTTTGGAGGGAAAAAAAGGAGCATATGCGTACATCACACTCATTTACTGTTAATAGTACGTTCTCTGCATAGAATATCTCTGGGAAAGTTCACAAAGAATTGAAAGATAGTGTCTATTTTTTCTGAGGAAAGGAACTAGGTGATGGGACAAGAAAAGACAAAACTCTCCATTTTTGTGTATCTTGAATTCTAAACCATATTATTATCTATAAAGTTTCTTTTAAAAAGGAAAAGAGCAAAGAATTAAAAAAAAATTTTTTTTAGAACCTTTTAAGGGGAGGCAGGATTGCATGAGGAAAAACACACATGGAGAGGCTAAATTCTGGGAATGCAAGATGGCCCAATTATTCTGTGGGTTCTGTTCTAACTCCAAGCATGCTCTGGGGTTAAAAAGAAGTCAATGAAAGCAAATTGTGCAATTTTTATACAATTGCAAGTTCACAGAATGTTCCCTCTAAAGGATGGATTTAAAAGCTTAACTATTTCCACCATGAGGCTACAAAATCAATGTATTTATTCATCCTTTCTTTCAACAAGTATTTGAGTGCCTGTTATGTGCCAGGCACTGTTCTAAGTGCTAAGTATACAGGACTGACCAAAACAAAACCCCCGCTCTCATATATTCTAAAGCAAGGAGAGGTCAGAAAATGTAAAATAAAAGTAAGTAAATTATAAAGTATCAAAGAGTGAGAAGTGCTAAAGAGAAAAAGGAAATTGTAGAGGACAAATAAGGAGTTCAGATGGGGGTCATGTAATGACATTTTAAATACGGTGGTCAGAGAAGAATTCAATGAGAAGATGACTGTGGGATTGGGCAGATTTTCAGACTTTCACACAGGGTCACATGCTCAGAAGGGCCCATACTTGTTTTGACACACTAACTACCTATTAAGGGTTTTGAAACCCTTAATAAAAAGAAAGTGAAAACACTGCTTAAAACTCAACATTCAAAACACTAAGATCATGGCATCTGGTCCCATCAGTTCAGTTCAGCTCAGTTCAGTTGCTCAGTCGTGTCCAACTCTTTGTGACCCCATGAATCACAGCATGCCAGGCCTCCCTGTCCATCACCAACTCCCAGAGTTCACTCAAACTCATGTCCATCGAGTCGGTGATGCCATCCAGCCATCTCATCCTCTGTTGTCCCCTTCTCCCCCTGCCCCCAATCCCTCCCAGCATCAGGGTCTTTTCCAATGAGTCAACTCTTTGCATGAGGTGGTCAAAGTATTGGAGTTTCAGCTTTAGCATCAGTCCTTCCAATGAATACCTAGGACTGATCTCCTTTAGGATGGACTGGTTGGATCTCCTTGCAGTCCAAGGGACTTTCAAGAGTCTTCTTCAACACCACAGTTCAAAAGCATCAATTCTTTAGCATTCAGCTTTCTTCACAGTCCAACTCTGACGTCCATACATGACCACTGGAAAAACCATAGCCTTGACTAGACAGACCTTTCACTTCATGGCAAACAGATGGGGAAACAATGGAAACAGTAACAGACTTTATTTTCTTGGGCTCCAAAATCATTGCAGATGATGACTGCACACATGAAATTAAAAGATGCTTGCTCCTTGAAAGAAAAGTTTATGACCAATCTAGACAGCATATTAAAAAGCAGATACATTACTTTGCCAACAAAGGTCCATCTAGTCAAAGCTATGGTTTTCCCAGTAGTCATGTATGGATGTGAGAGTTGGGCCATAAAGAAGGCTGAGCATCAAAGAACTGATGCTTTCAAACTGTGGTGCTGGAGAAGACTTGAGATTCCCTTGGACAACAAAAAGATCAAATTAGTCAATCCTGAAGGAAATCAACACTAAATGTTTACTGGAGGGCCTGATGTTGAAGCTGAAACTCCAATACTTTGGCCACCTGATGCAAAGAGCCAACTCATTGGAAAAGACCTTGATGCTGGGAAAGATTGAAGGCAGGAGGAGAAGGGGATGACAGAGGGTGAGATGATTGAGTGACATCACTGACTCAATGGACATGAGTTTGAGCCAACGCTGGGAGATGATGATGGACAGGGAAGCCTGGCATGCTGCAGTTCATGGGGTCGCAAAGAGTCAGACATAACTGAGCGACTGAACAACAAAACAGTTTTTAACAAGAAATCCCAGATTTTCATTATATTGGCCCTGCATGTTATATGGGGGATCCTACTTTCAGATAATTGGGGATAAGCTTTGCAGGAAAGAGGAATCACAAAGAGCATATCTGGAGTTTTCAAGAAGCAAGGAGGTCAGAGAGACTAGAGATGAAGGCAGGACAGTGATGGGTGATGATGTGACACATAATGTGAAGTCATCCTCTGGGTGGGATGGAAAAAAAATTGTGGAGTTTCAGCAGTGGAGTGACACAACAGGTTTTGTAAAAGAATAGCTCTGGATTTCCATTGAGCATAGATTATAGATGGGCAAAAACAGAACTGAGGATACCATTAAGAGGCTACAGCGATAATCCGAGAAAGACATGGCTTGGACATGATGTTAGAGTGAAGGTGCTGAGAGGTGGTTCAATTCTGGATGTGTCTTGGAGGATTCGCCTGATTTCATTTAGGGTCAGAGATTGAAATAAGAGTCAAGGGTGGCTCTAAAGTTGGCCTGAGCAACTAGAAGGATAGAGTTGTCATTTTTGGAATAAATATAGAAGGTTGTGGGAGAAGTAAGTTTTCCAGAAAACTGGAGGAATTCACTTTAGACATTTTAAATTTGAGCTATTTCACATCTAAAAGGAGATATCCAATAGGTAATTGAGTATCTACATTGAGAGTTCCAGGGAAAATCTGCATTGACAATATGTATTTAGGAGTAATGAGCTCAAATGGATAACATTTAATGTCATGGGAGTAAATGAATCACCATACAAGTGTACAGAGAAAAGAGGTTCAAGGTCTGAGTTCTGAGGGTGCTCTACGGTAGAGGCAGAATATGAGGGGGAAGCAGCAAAGGAAGGCTCCTGATGCATGCAACATATAGAAAAATTACCATCCAATAAAAACCAACTGAGAAAAATATCCTTTAATATATTGAAGTATAAGCGGCATTCAGCACTGCAGATGTACACGGTTTTCACCTCAGTCCAGGCTTTGGTAAGAGCTCCCAATTTAAATGACATACTAGCAAATGAAATAACTGGCTAGCAGAACAACAATGAATTCCAAGCCATGGAAATGATAATTATTCTTATTGTGTTGTTTCTAATAATTTTTTAAATTTCTAGGAAATAGTCGATTTATAGGGTGACCACCAACCCCAGTTTCCCTGAAATAGAGGCAAATCTCAAGATGCAGAATTCATGCTCAATGTGGGAAATTAACCCAATGTGGTATCAGTCTTTTATTCAAATCCAGTCTTTCCAGGTAATATCTTGTTCTTTCTCATCTGCAAAAATATGAGTAATACAGGGTTGTTATAAGATAAACAAAAATATTGTACATCAGAATGCATGACATTTAGTGGTTATTCAATAAATGATAATATTAGGAGAAAACCATCTTGTATACCTCATTAAACCCTAAGGACACCACTAGCATATGGCAAGCAAATTTTTTGGAGTTCATAGTTATGATCCAGAGTTACAAAGGAACATTAACTTATATTTATCATATTTCTGTTTAGCATCATTATCCACTGAGAGGTACAGGGAACATGACACAAAATAAAGAGAGACGCCCAACACAATATTTGATTCTATCATAAATACAGCATTCTATTATTCTATGATGATATTTATACCATCATAATAATATTAACACTGACTATTGGCTTTCAAATTATAGATAGACAAATTATGGGGAAATTAACCACAGTTTCAGAACAAAGTATAAATGCTATTAATCTGAATATTGTCAAAATAGATCAATAGCTGTCAAAAGAAAGGGAGTGAAAATGAGGTAAAGAGAGGCAAAAAGTAGTGGAATTACCAAGATCCAAAGTGTAAAATTAAATACTATCTCTTGTTTATGGAAAATGAAGCAGAGGTTTAAATATATGTTTTGAGCAACTGAGACTAGTGGTAGGACCCTTTCAAAGGGTGGAGAAATTGTAATTAATGGAGGTGAAATAAAACTTTGCTCATCATAGAATGGCAAGGTGTAAAGATCAGTTTTTAAAATGGTATAAGTTTATTGTTGAGAAATGTGGCAATCGCCATCACAGGAAAAAATAGAAATGATTAAAATTTCAGTACTTAAAGGCATTCAGCTTTTCAGAAAACTGAGCTATTGGTAGTGACTCATTTTTGAGTGAGTAATAAAATCAAACCAGTTCCTTCTCCATTCAGAACCTGGGCCACTATCAATATAGCTGCTGAAAACTGGATCCTCATACCTTGATTCCACTTTATTTAGATAAGACTGACTAATGAGCCAGCTACTGTATTAGTTGGCGAGGGCTGCTTTTAAGAAAACATCATGGACTGAGTGACTTAAAGAACAGAAATTTATTTTCTCACAATACTGGAGGCGAGAAGTCTGAAACCAAGGTATTGTCAGGGTTAGTTTCTGGTGGGGGCTCTCTTCCTGGTTCTATAGACAGTCACCTTCTCACCAGGCTTCCACATGGCCTCTTCACCACAAGTGCATGGGGAAAGGGAGATCTATGGTGTCTCTTCCTCTTTTTCTAAGGATCACACCTCCACCCTCAGCACTTCCTTGAACCTTAGTTATTGCTCTTAATACCTTATCTCCAAATATAGTCACATTACAGATTAGAACTTCCGCATAGAAATGAGGGTGGTGTGGGGTGGGCACACAGGTCAACTCATAATACTGACCATTTTTATTTGTAGACTTTTTCATGATGGCCATTCTGACCGGTGTGAGGTGGTACCTCACTGCAGTTTGATTTACATTTCTCTTATAATTAGCAACGTTGAGCATCTTTTCATGTGCCTGTTGGTCATCTGTATGTTTTCTTTGGAGAAATGTCTATTTAGGTCTGCTGATTTTTTCAACTGGGTTTGTTGTTATTGTTGCTGTTGTCATCGTTTTTCAGTTTTATAAGCTGTTACCATATTTTGGAAATTAAGCACTTGTCAGTCACATCATTTGCAAAAATTTTCTCCCAATCTGTGAGTTGTCTTTTCATTTTGTTTATGGTTTCCCTTGTTGTACAAAAGCTTATAAGTTTGATTATATCCCATTTAAATTATTTGCTTTTATTTCAATTGCCTTCAGAGACTGACCTGAACCACTGGTACAATTTATGTCGAGAATGTTTTGCCTATGTTCTCTTCTAGGAGTTTTATATGGCAACTACTATTTTTTAATAAAAATCAAACCTCCTCCCCAGGATAACAGCTCTAACATACTAGTTGCTAACTTTCTATGTTGTACATTATCTGTATGCAAAGTGTTCCTTTCCAATTTAGCTTCAGCAGAAACTTCAAACCACACAAGTAATCTAGTAGCATTTTTCCCAGGTTTCAGAGGGTTGACAGTTTTCCCATTCATCAAGAAACTTTCCCAGCAGTTCAATTGCATCCTGAGTGTCTGTATTTGTTTTCCATTGCTGTATAACAAATTACCACAAATTTAGCAGCTTAAAACAACTTGCATTTTCAGTCTCATAGTTCCTGTAGGTTAGAAGTCTGGCACAACATAGCTTGGTTCTCTGTTCTGGGTCTCATGAGGCTGAACCAAGGTGTCCTGCTATGGTCCCATCTGGAGCTTTGGATCCTCTTCCAAGTTTATCTCGGTTTTGGCAGAATTCAGTTCCTTTCTGTTGTAAGGCTGAGGTTGTTGTTGACTGTCAGCTGGGGGTCACCCTCGACTCCAAGTCTTCCTTGGGTTTTAGCCATTTGGCCCCTCTGTTAACAGTTCACCACATGGCTGTTTATCTTCTTCCAGGCTAACAGGAAAATGTCTCGATGGTGTTTCACCTTTTAAAGGGCTCATTTGAATCTAATCCACAGATCACATTCAAATGTTGTCAATTATCCCAATAATACCTATTATAGGTTCAGGATCTCATCCAAGATCATATACAATATTTAATTGTCATGTCTCTTTGATCTCAAGTTCTTCAAACCTTCCCAACGTTCATGACCTTGACATTTCTAAAGAGAGCAAGCCAGTTACTTTCTTGTTGTTATTGTTCAGTCGCTAAGTCGTATCTGCTCCTTGAGACCCCATGAACCACAGCACACCAGGCTTCCCTATCCTTCACTATCTCCCGGAGTTCACTCAAAATTGTTTAGTAGGTGATGCTGTCTAACCATCTTATCCTCTACCACACTCTTCTCCTTTTGCCTCCAATCTTTCCCAGCATCAGGGTCTTTTCCAGTGAGTTGACTCTTCACACCAGGTGTCCATAGTATCGGAGCTTCAGCTTTAGCAATAGTCCTTTCAATGAATATCAGGGTAGATTTCCTTTACAACTGATTGGTTTGATCTCCTTGCTGTCCAAGGGACTCTCAAGAGTCTCCTCCAGCACCATAATTCAAAAGCATCAATTCTTTAGCACTCAGCCTTTCGCATAATATACTCTGCATAGAAGTTAAATAAACAGGGTGACAATATTACTACAGTGATTGCAAAATGTTTCTATTAACAAGTCATCATTCCCTCTACATTTATAAGTTGGCATCTTACTCTAAAGCACAGTTTTCCTTTCTCCCCCAATTATTTTTCTTTATTTATGCATTTATTTATAACAGTGAGGACTCATGGATTTCTATTTTATTGGGAGGACTGCATTTGTTATTATTATTATGTTTTGATGCTTGATTTGTCCCAGATTTAACCAAAGGAACATGTTTTTAAGCTGATTCTTATGTCTCTATGGCATTTCACTTATTATTCTTTGAGCAACTTTAACTGTCAGGCACAAAAATGATCTTCAAGGCTCATCTTATACTTTTCCCCCCACATCCAGAATCAACCATGTATCCAAGGATCATTACTTTTAGTGGAAAAAAAGTATTTAGAAACCAAGATCTGGGCACTAATTATAGTCATTGTTACTGGAATATTATTGCTTTTAGTTCCTTATAGGAAATAGAGCCAGAAATATATGAATATACATCTATAACATATAAATCTATTTTTATATCATTCTACTTGTTCATATTCAAAACAATGAGTTCACACCAATATTTCCAATTCCAAACTAACACCACAGAGTTTTTCCAACCTCTGCTTTTCCATAATTGTAATGTCTTTCTCAGATTATGAGAAACTTGGATTGCATTATTCCCAACACATTTGCTCTTCAGTCAGTTCCCAAGTGTGTAAGCAATCTTATGACCATTCGGGCTGTCTTCTTGGCCCTGGCCTTGGCAGCCCCAACCATGCTGGCTGAGCCTTTGGCCCCAGTCCCTCCTAACACAGCAACCACAAAGGTAAAATCCTCAGCTGGTTAGTTCTTTAGTATTGCTACAACCATTCAGCAGCCAAGTCTTCATCCCCAAATCTATTAATCATATTAATTGCACCAATCAAAAAGATAAATTTTTTTAAGTCTAAGTAGTGATCCCATGCTTAAAATTGTTTAAAAGATATCAGTGGGATGAACATAGATGCAAAAATCCTTAACAAAATTCTAGCAATCAGAATCCAACAACACATTAAAAAGATCATACACCATGACCAAGTGGGCTTTATCCCAGGGATGCAAGGATTCTTCAATATCCGCAAATCAATCAATGTAATACACCACATTAACAAATTGAAAAATAAAAACCATATGATTATCTCAATATATGCAGAGAAAGCCTTTGACAGAATTCAACATCCATTTATGATAAAAACTCTCCAGAAAGCAGGAATAGAAGGAACATACCTCAACATATTAAAAGCTATATACGACAAACCCACAACAAACATTATCTTCAATGGTGAAAAATTGAAAGTGTTTCCCCTAAAGTCAGGAACAAGACAAGGGTGCCCACTTTCACCACTACTATTCAACATAGTTTTGGAAGCTTTGGCCACAGCAATCAGAGCAGAAAAAGAAATAAAAGGAATCCAAATTGGAAAAGAAGAAGTAAAACTCTCACTGTTTGCAGATGATATGATCCTCTACATAGAAAACCCTAAAGACTCCACCAGAAAATTACTAGAGCTAATCAGTGAAAATAGTAAAGTTGCAGGATATAAAATCAACACACAGAAATCCCTTGCATTCCTATACACTAATAATGAGAAAATAGAAAGAGAAATTAAGGAAACAATTCCATTCACCATTGCAATGAAAAGAATAAAATACTTAGGAATATATCTACCTAAAGCAACTAAAGACCTATATACAGAAAACTATAAAACACTGGTGAAAGAAATCAAAGAGGACACTAACAGATGGAGAAATATACCATGTTCATGGATTGGAAGAATCAATATAGTGAAAATGAGTATACTACCCAAAGCAATTTATAGATTCAATGCAATCCCTATCAAGCTACCAACGGTATTCTTCACAGAGCTAGAACAAATAATTTCACAATTTGTATGGAAATACAAAAAACCTCGAATAGCCAAAGCAATCTTGAGAAAAAGAATGGAACTGGAGGAATCAACCTGCCTGACTTCAGGCTCTACTACAAAGCCACAGTCATCAAGACAGTATGGTACTGGCACAAAGACAGAAATATAGATCAATGGAACAAAATAGAAAGCCCAGAGATAAATCCACGCACATATGGACACCTTATCTTTGACAAAGGAGGCAAGAATATACAATGGATTAAAGACAATCTCTTTAACAAGTGGTGCTGGGAAAACTGGTCAACCACTTGTAAAAGAATGGAACTAGAACACTTTCTAACACCATACACAAAAATAAACTCAAAATGGATTAAAGTTCTAAACATAAGACCAGAAACTATAAAACTCCTAGAGAAGAACATAAGCAAAACACTCTCCAACATACATCACAGCAGGATCCTCTATGACGCACCTCCCAGAATACTGGAAATAAAAGCAAAAATAAACAAATGGAACCTAATTAAACTTAAAAGCTTCTGCACAACAAAGGAAACTATAAGCAAGGTGAAAAGACAGCCCTCAGAATGAGAGAAAATAATAACAAATGAAGCAACTGACAAACAACTAATCTCAAAAATATACAAGCAACTCCTACAGCTCAATTCCAGAAAAAATAAACAAACCAATCAAAAAATGGGTCAAACAACTAAATAGACATTTCTCCAAAGAAGACATACAGATAGCTAACAAACACATGAAAAGATGCTCAGCATCACTCATTATCAGAGAAATGCAAATCAAAACCACTATGAGGTATCATTTCACGCCAGTCAGAATGGCTGCGATCCAAAAGTCTACAAGCTATAAATGCTGTAGAGGGTATAGAGAAAAGGGAACCCGTTTACACTGTTGGTGGGAATGCAAACTAGTACAGCCACTATGGAGAACAGTGTGGAGATTCCTTAAAAAACTGGAAATAGAACTGCCTTATGACCCAGCAATCCCACTGCTGGGCATACACACAGAGGAAACCAGAAATGAAAGAGACACGTGTACCCCAGTGTTCATTGCAGCACTGGTTATAATATCCAGGACATGGAAGCAACCTAGATGTCCATCAGCAGATGAATGGATAAGAAAGCTATGGTACACATACACAATGGAGTATTACTCAGCCATTAAAAAGAATACATATGAATCAGTTCTAATGAGGTGGATGAAACTGGAGCCTATTATACAGAGTGAAGTAAGCCAGAAAGAAAAACACCAATACAGTATACTAACGTATACATATGGAATTTAGAACGATGGTAACAATAACCCTGTATACGAGACAGCAAAAGAGACACAGATGTATAGAACAGTCTTTTGGACTCTGTGGGAGAGGGAGAGGGTGGGATGATTTGGGAGAATGGCATTGAAACATGTATAATATCATATATGAAATGAGTCGCCAGTCCAGGTTCAATGCACGATACTGGATGCTTGGGGCTAGTGCACTGGGATGACCCAGAGGGATGGTACAGGGAGGGAGGAGGGAGGAGGGTTCAGGATAGGGAACACGTATATACCTGTGGCGGATTCATGTTGATATATGGCAAAACCAATACAATATTGTAAAGTTAAAAATTTAAATTAAACTAAAAAAAAAAGATATCAGTGGAACAGAAAAGAGAATCCAGAAAGAGACCTAAATATGCATAGTGTTTTTGTTCATAATAAAGATATCATTTCTGATCAGTGAATTTATATGCAATCTAGTCAATGGGGTAAATAAAATAGTATTGGGGGAATTGAAGAATATTAGGAAAAATAAGGTGGATTCATATGTCACTGTTTATAACAAAGTTGATTACGGATGTATCAAATATTTTACATAAAATAAATCTGTACAATTCCTACATAAAGCATGAGTGAATTTACAATAGGTTCTGGAGTGGGAAAAGACCTTTCCAAGAAAGATATCAAGGCACTGAGACATAAGGCAAAAGTTTGATAAATTTAACCATACCAAATTTATAAATTTCTCCTTGATAAATAAATAAATACATTAATAAATAAATCCTAAAACTCATTAACAAATTGGGGAAAGATATTTGAAGTACAGGAAAATAAACAACAGATATCCTTAATTTGTGTGCAAAGTTATACAAGTAGAGAAAATAAATTCAAATAACAAAAGCTAAACAGATAAATAAACAAAGGATTTTACAAGAAGTTAAAAAATAAATAAAAGTATAGATGGGATCTTCAGCCTTACACAAAGGCAAAGAAATGAGAACCAAGATGATGGAATACAGTATTTCTCCCATGAGACTGGCAGGAAGGCTTCATGGATCCATGGAGGTTGTGAACACCCATAACTCCCTCTGGAGTTGTTGAACATGAAATACAGTCATTCTCATACATTGTCCTGAAATGTTGTTGAAGGGTAAATTTGTCGACACCTCCTGGAGAAAACTTTTGACAGTTGATTTCAATATTTAAAATGTACAGACTCATTAACCCTACAATCCCACCGCTAGGTGCTTACCCTAAGGATATACTGGCAAACTATGCCAGAGTATCTTTTCAACTTTTCAAGGATATTCACTGCAGCCTTTTTCACAAAATAGAGGAAAAATAATGGAACCAATGAAATTGTCTACCATAATGGGCTGGTTAAACAAAGTATAAGTGCATTCAACTGCTGCATTAAAAATGCCACAATTTAAAGAAAATGTGTTCTCAGTGCTGATATGAAAAGATTTCTGACGTTTTTGTATTATGTTAAAAAAAAAAAGCAAAACAAATAACATAAATTTAGTAGAAACCTTCTTGTACAAACAAAAATATTTATATTGAGAGATGAATATAGACATGCAGCTATGAAAAGATTTTTTTTAAGTCCCTCTGAAACAAAGGCATAGCAGGAAAGCAATAGCCTTATTTGGATAATGACCTTAGAGCTAGCTTCTTTTTGACAGAGAAAGCCCAACAGGGGGTCTCTGAACAAGAACAGTTTGATCTCTTGCAGTCTGAGATACATTTAAGAAATGCCCCCACTTCTGGGCTCTATCTACTCTATCTAGTCATTTTCTACTTGAAAACAGGTCAGTTCTTGCTTGGACTCATCTCTCTCTTGTAATTTTATTTTTAAAAATATAGGGACTTCCCCGGTGGTCCAGTGATTAAGACTCTGCACTTCCACTGCAGGAGGTGCAAGTTCAGTCCCTTGTCAGGGAACTAAGATTCTGCATGCCATGCAGTGCAGTCCAAAAAAAAAATATATATATATATATATTTTTTTATATTTATATACTTATATATGTTTTTATTTTTACAAAATAAAATAGTTTTATAAAATAGTTTTTTTTTTTTACTTTGAGTATACTTGATTTACAATGTCATGTTAGTTTCAGGTGTACAGCGTAGTGAGTGATTCAGATAGATACATATTTTATTTTCAGATTCTTTTCCCTTATCAGCTATTACAAAATATTGAGTATAATTTCCTGTGCTATATAGTAGGTCTTTGTTGGTTATCTATATGCAGTAGTATATATCTGTTAATCCCAAACTCCTAATTTATCCCTGCCCCACTTTCCCTTTATGTAACCATAAGTTTGTTTTCTGTATCTATGGATCTATTTCTGTTTTGTAAATAAGTTAATTTGTGTCCTTTTTTAGATTCCACCAATAAGCAATATTATATATTTGCCTTTGTCTGACTTACATCACTTAAAATGATAATCTCTAGGTCCATCCATATTGCCACAAATGCCATTATTTCATTCTTTTTGATGACTGAGCAATAACCTATTATACATATGTATACATATGTATGTATATATATGTGTGTGTGTTTGTCTGTCTGTGCGACTATATCTACTTTATCCATTCATCTATTGGCGGACATTCAGGTTGCTTCCATGTCTTGGCTATTGTAAATAGTACTGCTATGAACACTAGGGTGCATAATCTTTTCTAAATGGATTTTTCTCTGGATGTATGCCAAAAAGTGATATTATTAGATTGTTTGGTAATATTTTTAGTCTTTTAAGAAACTGTTCTCCATAGTGGCTGCACCAATTCACATTTCTATCAACAGCATAGGAGCTTCTCTTTTCTCCATACCCTCTCCAGCATTTATTATTTGTAGACTTTTTGATAATGGCCATTATGACTGGTGTGAATTGATCATTCATTGTGGTACTGATTTGCATTTCTCTAATAATTATTGATATTGAGCATTTTTTTCATGTATCTCTTGGCCATCTATATGTCTTCTTTAGAGAAATGTTTATTTAGATCTTCTGCCCATTCCTTGAGATCTTCAACAATTTCTTGAATTGTTTATTGCTTTGATATTGAACTGTAGAGTTGTTTATATATTTTGGAAATCAATTCCTTGTCTGTCACATCCTTTGAAAATATTTCCTTCTATTCTGTAGGTTGCCTTTTCATTTTATTTATGATTCCCTTTGCTATGCAAAATTGCTATGCAATTTTAAGTTTATATTTCATTTGTTTATTTTTGCTTTTATTCCCATTACTCTAGCAGATAAGATAAAAAATGTATTAATTCAATTTATGTCAGAGCATTCTGTCTGTTTTCTTCTAAAAGTTTTATAGTATCCAGTCTTACGTTTAGGTCTTTAATTCATCTTGTGTTTTACTTTTGTATATGGTGTAAGAGAATGTTCTAATTTTATTCTTTTATATGTAGCTGTTCAGTTTTCCCAGAAGTTACTGACGAGATGTTCTTTGCTCCATTTATATTTTTGCCTCGTTTGTCATAGATTAATTGACCACAATGCATGGGTTTATTTCTGTGCTTCCTGTCCTGTTCCATTGATCTATATAACTGTTTTGATGTTAGTATCATATTGTTTTGATGACTATAGCTTTGCCGACAAAGGTCTGTCCAGTCAAAGCTACGGAGAAGGAAATGGCACCCCACTCCAGTACTCTTGCCTGGAAACTCCCATGGAAAGAAGAACCTGGTAGGCTGCAGTCCATGGGGTCGCTAAGGGTCGGACACGACTGAGTGACTTCACTTTCACTTTTCACTTTCATGCATTGGAGAAGGAAATGGCAACCCACTCCAGTGTTCTTGCCTGGAGAATCCCAGGGACAGGGAAGCCCGGTGGGCTGCCATCTATGGGGTTGCACAGAGTCAGACACGACTGAAGCGACTTAGCAGCAGCAGCAGTCAAAGCTATGGTTTTTCCAGTAGTCGTGTATGAATGTGAGAGTTGGACCATAAAGAAAGCTGAGCACTGAAGAATTGATGCTTTCAAACTGTGGTGCTGAAGAAGATTCTTGAGAGTCCCTCAGTCTGCAAGGAGATCAAACCAGTGAATCCTAAAGAAAATCAACCTTGAATATTCATTGGAAGGACTGATGCTGAAGCTGAAGCTCTAATACTTTGGCCACCTGGTGCAAAGAGCCAACTCATTGGACAAAACCCTGATGCTGGGAAAGATTGAAGGCAGGAGGAGAAGGGAATGACAGAGGATGAGCTAGTTGGATGGCATCATCAACTCAATGGGCATGCGTTTGAGTGATCTCTGGGAGATAGTGAAGGACAGGGAAGCCTGGAGCGCTGCAGTCCATGGAGTCACAAAAAACCAGACATGACTGAGTGACTGAACCTTGGGATAAATAGCCATTTTTAAGATATTGATTCTTCTCATCCAGGAACATGTTATATCTTTTCATCTGTTTGTGTCGTCTTCAGTTTCTTTCATCAGTTTCTTATAGTTTTCAGAGTAACGGTAGGTCTCTTGCCTCCTTAGGTAGTTTTGTTCCTAGGTATTTTATTCTTTTTGATGTGGTGGTGAATGGGATTGTTTCTTTAATTTCTCTTTCTCATCTTTCATTGTTACTGTATAGAAATGTCGCTAATTTCTGTGCATTAATTTTGTATCCTGAAACTTTACCGATTTCATTGGTGAGCTCTAGTAGTTTTCTTATAGCATCTTTAGGATTTTATAGGTATAGTATCATGTTGTCTGAAAATGGCGAGAGATCTACTTATTCTTTTCCAATCTGAATTCCTCTTATCTCTTCTTCTTCTCTGATTGCTGTGGCTAGGACTTCCAAAACTATGTTGAATAATAGTGGTGAGAGTAAATACCCTTGTCTTGTTCCTGATCTCAGAGAAAATGCTTTAACCTTTTCATTGTTGAGTATGATGTTAGCTTTGGGTTTGGTTTATATGGCTTTTATTATGTTGAGGTATGTTCCCTCTGTGCCTACTTTCTGTAGAGTTTTTATCATAAATGGATGTGGAATTTTATCAAAAGACTTTTCTGCATCAATTGAGATGACCATATGGTTTTTATTCTTTAATTTGTTAATGTAGGGAATCACACTGATTGATTTGTGGATATTGAAAAATCCTTGGATCCCTGGGATATATCACCCTTGATCATGGTATATGATTCTTTTAATGCATTTTGGATTCAGTTTCCTAGTATTTTGTTGAGGATTTTTGTATCTGTGTTCATCAATGACATTGGCCTGTAATTTTCTTTTTTTGTGATATCCTTGTCTGGTTTGGTATCAGAGTGATGGTGGCCTCAGTGAATGAGTTACAGTGTTACAGTGTTACAATGAGTTACAGTGAGTTACAGTCAGTTACAATGAGTTACAGTGTTACAATTTGCATCTTTTTGGATTAATCTCATGATCATTTTGTAGTGTCTTTCTTATCTCTTTTAGCCGTCTTTACCCTAAAGTCTGTTTTTTTCTGGTATAAGAATTGCTACTCCTGCTTTCTTTTGTTTTCCGTTATGTGGAGTACCATATCCCATCCCTTTACTTTCTGTGTGTGTCTCTAGATCTAAAGCAGGTCTCATAGATAGCAAATATACAGGTCTTGCTTTTGTATTCATTCATCCTGTCTGTGTATTTTCACTGGACCGTTGAATCCATTTACATTTGAGGTAATTATTGATATGTATGTTTCTATTATCATTTTAATTGCTTAGGATTCTTTAGGTCTTCCCCCCCCACCCCGCCCCCGCTTTCCTCTTTTG
This sequence comes from Bos indicus x Bos taurus, assembly GCF_003369695.1. Taxonomy (NCBI): domain Eukaryota; kingdom Metazoa; phylum Chordata; class Mammalia; order Artiodactyla; family Bovidae; genus Bos; species Bos indicus x Bos taurus. Next base: position 3,283,389 of record NC_040078.1, on the reverse strand, counting down.
TTCTCTTCTCTTCTGATTTGATGATAATCTTTAGTGTTTGAAATCCTTTTGTGTGTGTTGTTGTTGTTATTGTTGTTGTTGTTTAGTCACTCAGTCATGTCCGACTCTTTGTGACCCCATGGACTGCAGCATGCCAGGCTTCCCTGTCCTTATCTGTCTCCCAGAGTTTGCTCAAATTCATGTCCATTGAGTTAGCGATGTCATCCAAACATCTTATCCTCTGTCATCCCCTTCTCCTCCCGCCTTCAATGTTTCCTAGCACCAGGATCTTTTCCAGTGAGTCAGCTGTTCATATCAGGTGGGCAATGTACTGGAGCTTCACCTTCAGTATCAGTCCTTCCAACGAATATCCAGGGCTGATTTCCTTTAGGATTTGATCTTTTTACTGTCCAAGAGACTCTCAAGAGATTTCCTTTAGGACTTGATCTTTTCACTGTCCAAGAGACTCTCAAGAGAGTATATGTGTATCTACTATAAATTTTTGGTTTGCAAAACCATGAGGTTTGGTTATAGCAATCTATTTGTACACACACAAACACACACACACGCATGATTGTTTTAAGTTGCTGATCTTCAAATTTCAAATGCATTTTAAATATCCTGCATTTGTACCCTCCTACCTAATGCAAAGAAACAATTCATTGGAAAAGATCCTGATGCTGGGAAAGATTGAGGGCAGGAGGAGAAGGGGGCCACAGAGGATGAGTTGTTTGGATGGCATCACCAACTCAACCGACATGAGTTTGAGCAAATTCTGGGAGATAGTGAAGGACAGGAAAGCCTGGTGTGCTGTAGTCCATGAGTTTGCAAAGAGTCAGACATGACTTGGAGAAGGCAATGGCAACCCACTCCTTTTCCATGCAAGTACTCTTGCATGGAAAATCCCGTGGAGGAAGGAGCCTGGTAGGCTGCAGTCCATGGGGTTTCTAAGAGTTGGACACGACCGAGTGACTTCACTTTCACTTTTCACTTTCATGCATTGGAGAAGGAAATGGCAACCTGCTCTAGTGTTCTTGCCTGGAGAATCCCAGGGACAGGGAGCCTGGTAGGCTGCCGTCTATGGGGTCACACAGAGTTGGACATGACTGAAGCGACTTAGCAGCAGCAGCAGCAGCAGCAGCAGACATGGCTTAGTGACTAAACAACCCCACATGATTACTGGTCCTGATATCATATTTTACATCTAATTGTTTTGTGTCCCTTTACTGCTTACTGTGGATACAGGTGGTTTCTACTACTTTTGCCTCTGAACCTCTCTACTAGGTTGTGAGTGTTGATTTCCTACCTTTACTGTATGTAGGTTTGCCTTTACTGGTGAGCTTTTCCATTTTGTAATTTTTTTTTGTTTCCAGATGTGGCCTTTTTTTCTGCTTAGAAATTTCCATTAGCATTTGTCATAAAGTTAATTTGATGATGCTGAATTCTTTTGCTTTTACTTGTCTGTAAAACTTTCTATTTCCCCATCAAATCTGAAAGACCTTACTCTTAGAGTTTTCTTCATTGAAGGTTTTCCCCTTTAATCACGTTAAATATATCATGCCAGTGCCTTCTGATCTGCAGAATTTCTACTGAAAAACTCAGCTGATAGCTTTATAGGGATTTTCTTGTATGTTATTCGTTGCATTTCTCTTTTTATTTTTTAGTGTTTTCTCTATCTTTAATTTTTATAAACTTGATTACTATGTGTCTTGGTGTGTTTCTCTTTGGCTTAATTCTGTATGGGACACTGTGTTAATCCTGTGTGAGACTTGGGTGACTGTTTCCTTTCCATGTTGGGGAAGTTTCCAGCTATTATCTCATCAAACACTTTCCTAGGCCCCTTCTTTCTTCTCTTTCTGAGATGTGTATAATGTGAATTTGGGGCCATTTGATGTTGTTCCAGAGGTCTCTTAAACTGCCTTTATATCTATTTATTCCTTTTTTCTTTATTCTATTCCATGGCAATGATTTCCACCACTCTTCCAGCTCACTGATCCATTTTGCTGCTTCATTTATTCTGCTATTGATTCCTTCTAGTGTTTATCATTTCAGTTATATTGTTCAACTCTATTTGATTGTTCTTTACATTTTCTAATTCTTTGCTAAAAAACTTCTTGTAAATTTTTGCTCTGTGCATCTATTCTTCTCCTAAAATTGTGGCTCATCTTTATGATCATTATTCTGAACTTTTTCTTAGGTAGATTTCTTGTTATTCCCGGGTTTTATCTTGTTCCTTCATTTGGAACATATTCTTTTGCCATCTCATTTTCTTTAAATTTCTAGTTATATTTTCATGTATGTGGTAGGTTAGTTACATTACCCAACCTTGAAGAAGTGGCCCTCTGTATGGGAATGTTCTATCTATCTCAGCAATACACTCCCCTCTCATCACCCAAGGGCCAAGGACCAGCTGATCTGGGTAAGTTCAGACTTGTGTTTGTGGACTCATTACTCAGGCTGTAAGGTCCTAGTTCTCTTGCTTCTTGTATCTGGCCCTGGTCCAGAGGCTTCTGCAGGCTTTCTGGTGTGATAGGTTGGTGCCTGCCCATTGGTGGGTGAAGCTGGGTCTTGGCCCTCTGGTGGGCAGGGCTGTGTCAAGGAGCAAGTCTATAGGTGGCTGTGGGCTCCAGAATTCTTTAGGTAGACTGTCTGCTGATGGCTGGGGCCAGGTCTTGGTGCTAATGTCCCACAAGATGTCTGCTTCCATGATAGCTTAGGCAGATGAACACTTCGTAACATCTCCATCATCAGTGCCCATGTCCCAAGGGTACATGATAGTCACCCTCTGCCTCCTCAGGAGACCCTCCAAGAACAGAAGGAGGTCTGACCCAGGTTCCTATGAAGTCACTGCTTTTGCCTTAGGTCCTGATGCACACAAGACCATATACGCACCCTCCAGGAGTGGAATCTCTATTCCCCCAGTCCTATGGAGCTCCTGTGCTCAAGCCCCACTGACCTTCAAAACCAAATGTGCTGGTGGCTCCTTCTGCTGCTGGACCTCCAGGCTGCAGAGCCTAACATGGTCCTTAGAACTCTCACTCCCATGGAGAACTTCTGTACTTTAACTATTCTCTAGTTTGTGGGTTGCCCGCCTGGGTGGTACGGCATTCGGTTATATCACAAGTGCACCCCTATTTACCATCTCGTGTGGTCTCTATTATATATCTTTGGGGGCAGAATACCTTTTCTGGTAAGTTTCAGTCTTGTTATCAATGGTTATCCAGCAGTTAATTGTAATTTTGATGAGCTTATGAGCAGAGGTGAGCTCAAGTCCTGCTCTACCGTCTTATCCCAAAGTCCCATCTTTCTTATCATTTAGTCCATAATGTCTCATTCACAATTCTGAAACCAAAAAAACTCTGAAAACCAAGGTTTTCTATGGCTCATTTCTATAACTTTATAATGGTGAAACTTGACCTAAATTGATGTAGATTATATACAGTTTTTATTTATCCTGCTTAACATGAATGATCATACATCTAACTGCAGAACTAGAAATGTATTTGATTATGGGGTGCTGCCCCCAACTCTGCTAGGGTGTTTTATACTACACAATACATGTACTACTAACTTTCTAAACTTCAAAAAATTCTGAATTCTCAAACACATCTGGCTCCAAAGTTTGTAGATCTACACTTTGCTAAAAGGAGCAAGTGGCAGCCAACTCACCCTAAAATTCTGGCTCTTTCCAACTGCTTCTTCCATAACTACAGGCTCAGGAGAAACCTGTAACTGCCTTCCTGGTTATATCAGAAAGTGTTGTACCAACTGCATTTCCCTCAGATAACAATGATCTAAAGCTCTCCATTCCCTCACTGCATGCTCCCAAACTGCTAAGTCAGTGCTACATATTTTTGACTTTTATTACAGCAGCACCTCCTCCTAATTCTAATTTCTACATTTTTAAAGTAGTCTGAACTGCTGCAATAAAATAGAATACCAAAGTGAAATGGCTTAATCAAAATAAACCATTATTTCTCACTCATGTAACATCCTGGGAAAGCTATTCCAGGTTGGCAAGCAGCTCTCTTCATAGAATCACGCAGGGCCCGAGGCTGATAGCAGCTCTACCATCCAAGGCTACTCTGGTCATTGCCATTCTATCTCAGGAGAAGCGAGAAAGGAAAGTGCAAGTAGTCTTCTGGGTCAGGTCTGGAAACAGCAGACCTCGACTTTTGTTTACACTGCATTACTCACACAGCCACACCTGCCTACAAGAGAGATTAAGAAATGAAGTACAGGGAATTCCCTGGTGGCCTGGTAGTCAGGACGCTGTGCTTTCACTGTCAAGGGCATGAGTTTAATCCATGGTCGGGGGACTAAGATCCCACAGACCACATGGCATGGCCAAAAAATAAATAAAAATAAATTAAAAGGAGCTGGACAATCTTTGCCAGCTACCATTTATGTACAACCAAACATTCCTGATCACACCTGTTCTAGCCAAGGATGAGCTTGGCTAGGTTATTCTCTGGGATTTTTAGGGATGCAAAATATGGCAGAAATGGAAAAGGAGGGGCTAGTGATCCCTGGGGAAGGGAAGAAGGCCAGGGGAAGAATTTGGGAGAAATCTGGAAGAGAGGAATGAATGCGAACATCTGTGACATATAAGGAATATAAACACAGTTGGAAATGAAGCTTTTCAGAGTCACACTGTAAACTTAAGTCCACTTTGTGGTATTCAGGAAAAATGCAAAAAAGAACCTGAATAATTTTGAAATTGCTTTTTGACTAATGAGTTATTTATTTGGTAGCAACACAACTTGAAGCCATGATGGGTCATAGATTTACATGTGCAATAAGATGCTAAACTGGAAGTTTTGATTGAGACACCATGTATGAGATACCAAAGTAAAAAGAGAGACAGAATATCGTGCAGAAAGGTGTGAGCAGGCTTCCAAAACCCAATTAAATGAGTAATGCCTATCAAAGGTACAAAAGGGTTTGAGGGGTTGAAGATCAGAAAGGACTTAGGGAAAGGCTTCTGTACTGAAGTTCCAGCCTACCCCAAGGGGTATGTATAAGTGAGTGGTGCTTCCCGTTGTACCTCAAGCATGGTGGGAGCACCTTTAAGGACACTGCTTTAAGAGCTTATTAGAGGTTCCCTGGAGGGAGGGCTGTGTGTTTATTGGTGTGGAGAATGATAAGTTGAATAGATGAAAGAGCAGATTGTACTGGAAGCCAGCTTGCCTCCCTGATGAGGGTAAATGGTGAATGAGTGCTGCTGAGGACCACACGGAGGCCACCACAGGGAGCTGCAGCCCATCTGAATTCTGACTAGCAAGGGTCTCCTCAAAGGATGGTGGGAAGCCTACTGAAAGGCTGACCAAAGACACCACAGGAAAACCAGAGGCTGAGAGAATGATGTACATAACCTGTATCATGAGAAGAGCCAGCAGAGATGCTGCTGGAGAAGCCAGGAGAAAGGCCCACAGAGAGTCAGCCATAATGACCTACCAGACCCAGAGAGTCCTAACCTGTTCATTCATTCAGCAGGTATGTATTGAGCACCTACTGCACGCCAGACTATGCTCCAGGCCCTCCAGTGTGTGTCAGTGAGCAGTGGAGCCTGCGTTCTTAAAGAAACAGTAGGGGAGGGAAGACAAACAATAACAAATGACATGATGAATATATGAATTACAGAGTGTGATAGATGTTGAAAAGTGTTAGCGGGGATAAGATGGGAGTTATACTTATTTGAATGTACATATATAAATTTTATATTTAAAAAATATTTTTAACAGGGTAAGGATAATGGTAGTTGCATTTTCTCCAACTTTAAATTTATAACAATTCCAAACTTACAGAAAAGTTTTAAGAATATTACAGAGAACTCCCATATGCCTCCTATGTACATATATAAGTATATATTACATATTATCTATATATTATCAGTATCGCTCACAGTCTTATTTAATGAACTGTAGCTTATTACTGTCTTTATTTATGTTAAAAATCAAAATTTCTTACCACATCTTGACTTTTTAGCACAACAAAAATTTTCTAGGCGGCCCTGGTTTTCAGCCATTTTCCCAAGAATCCCTGGGTTCTCCCTGTGGGGAACGGCATTTATGTATTTAATTTCTTTTTGGCTGCACCAGGTCTTGGTTGCTGGGCAGAGGCTTTCTCTAGTTGCAGAGCAAAGACTCTAGGTGCAGGGGCTCAGTGGCTGTGGAACGCAGGCTCTAGGGCTCGGGGGCTTCTTTAAATGCAGCGCGTGGGCTCAGAAGGTCTGGCTCTCCAGCTCTAGATCAGGGGTTCAGCAGCTGCGGCGCATGGGCTTAGCTGCTCCATGGTGCACAGAATCTTCCTGTATCAGGGATCGAACCCATGTCCCCTGCATTCGCAAGTGAATTCTTATCCACTGTACCACCAGAAAAGCCCAGGAACGGTATTTAGAAATCAAAGTAATCAAGATCTGGGTCCTAGTTGTGTTCCTTGCTACTTGGATGTCATTACCCTTTCAGCAGACAAAGTTATAAATATTTGTATATATATATATTTATATACATACACACATATACTATGATCTGAATATTTGGGTACCCTCCTCAAATTCACCCTGCTTATTTAACTTATATGTAGAGTACATCATGAGAAATGCTGGGCTGGAAGAAGCACAAGCTGGAATCAAGATTGCCGGGAGAAATATCAATTACCTCAGATAGGCAGATGACACTACTTATGACACTTTCTACTTATGGCAGAAAGTGAAGAAGAACTAAAGAGCCTCTTGATGAAAGTGAAAGAGGAGAGTGAAAATGTTGGCTTAAAGCTCAACATTCAGAAAACTAAGATCATGGCATCTGGTCCCATCACTTCATGTCAAATAGATGGGGAAACAGTGGAAACAGTGGCTGACTTTATTTTTCTGGGCTCCAAAATCACTGCAGATGGTGATTGCAGCCATGAAATTAAAAGACACTTACTCCTTGGAAGGAAAGTTATGACCAGCCTAGGCACCATGTTAAAAAGCAGAAACATTGCTTTGCCAACAAAGGTCCATCTAGTCAAGGCTACGGTTTTTCCGCTGGTCATGTATGGGTGTGAGAGTTGGACTATAAAGAAAGCTAAGCGCCGAAGAATTGATGCTTTTGAACTGTGGTGTTGGAGAAGACTCTTGAAAGTCCCTTGGACTGCAAGGAGATCCAACCAGTCCATCCTAAAGGAGATCAGTCCTGGGTGTTCATTGGAAGGACTGATGCTGAAGCTGAAACTCCAATACTTTGGCCACTTGATGCGAAGAGCTGACTCATTTGAAAAGACCCTGATGCTGGGAAAGATTGAGGGCAGGAAGAGAAGGGGACGACAGAGGATGAGATGGCATCACCTACTGGATGGACATGGGTTTGGGTGAACTCCGGGAGTTGGTGATGGACAGGGAGGCCTGGCGTGCTGCAGTTCATGGGGTCACAAACAGTCGGACACAACTGAGCGACTGAACTGAACTGAACCTCAAATTCATGGGTTGAAATTTTCACTCCAAGTTGATGGTATTAGGTGATGGGGCCTTTGGGAAGTGATTAGGTCATGAGGGCAGAAAGAATAAAGTGAGAAATCTGAGACCCAGAAGAGAGCCCTCCCCGACCATGCTGGCACCCTGATTTTGGACATCCTCTAAATTTCTGTTGTTTATGTAAGGCACCAGTCTGTGGTATTTTGTTGCAGCAGTCCAAAGAGATCATATAAATATATACTTACATATATAAACACATAAAAATATGGGAGGTCACTCACATTTATTTGCCTGACTGATAAATACGTATTTTTCCTCTTTCCCAAGAGAAAGAAGAGAGAAGTTGAGCCAGCTGTGTTCAGTTTATTCTTCCCAGAGTCGCCAACCAGGTTAAGTCATTCTACCTCCCTGGGGAGAGCACGCGCAGGGGCAAAGAGGGGAGCCAGGAGTTGCAGTAGTCGAGCTCTCTCCACCTGGAAGGAAAGGAGCGTGGAGATAGATGTGCTTTCCTAGTACTATTTCCCTAGTAAAAGATATCATTTTCATTTTTTATCTCCCTTCCTGTTTATATATATGTATATTAAACAGTCTCTCTACTTCTTCCATCTACCCCTGGCTGGCCAAAGATTGCCTTCTTTAGTCATACCATTTCTTACAGCATCAGATTTTCTCCTCATTTTTATAATAAATTATATACATTTACATACATATTTTTCTTTTTATAACAAAGAGCCTGTGCCCCTTTATTTTCCTACTTCCCCTCACAGCCAAACATTATCAAAGAGTTGTCTATACACTGTTATCTCTGCTTCCTCATCTGCAATTCTCTTTTCAATCTACCTTCAGTCAAACTTCCTTCCTTCCCCATCTCTCCTCTGAAGCTGTCCTTATTCATGTCACTTCTCTTTCCAAACCTTACTTGACCTTTCGGCGATATTTGCCAGCTGACCACTCCTTCCTCCTCTCTCTCATCTTGGTAATGTCATTCTCTCCTGGTTTCCCTCTGACCTCATTGGTAATGAACTCTTACCTCCTTGTTTTCCTATGCCAGTTCTTCCTGCTTGACCAACCTCTAAATGCTGAGGAGCCCAACAGTAGGGATCTCTATCCTGACCCCATTCTATTCCATCCATGTGTGACTTTAAATACCATCCACGTGTCTTTCACTTCTAAAGTGTGCCTCAAGCTCAGACTGGGAGCCAGACTCTTATGGTAACTATCTTCTCCTGGATATCTAAGAGGTATCTTAAAGTAAGATGCAGTGGAAGGGATCAGCTGGTTGGTCACCAAGTCCTTTTTAATACGTGTTTATTTATTGGCTGCACCAGGCCTTAGTTGCAGCATGTAGGATCTCCCATCTTTGCTGTGGCAGGTGGGATTTTTAGTTGTGGCATGTGGATCTACTTCCCTGATGAGGAAACAAACCTGGGCCCCCTGCACTGGGAGCGTGACGTCTTAGCCACTGGACCACCAGGGAAGTCCCCTTGAGCTCCCAGCCAAGCATTTCCTAGCTTCCCATGCAGCCAGATGTAGCTCTAGAGCAGGACAGGGTCACAAGATAGAGCTTATATTCATGAGGCAGTACACAAAACATTACCCACTGAATACCCACACTGAACTGTTTTATCAACAAGAAAAGAAAAATCTATTGTGTTCTGCCATTGCTATTTGGAGGTAACTTGTTCAACAGCAATTAGCTTACCCAGACTATTAGAGATGTCAAAAGCTGAGCTTGACTCCCTTACCCAAATTCTTTCCCCTACCAACTTGATAATTCCTCGATAATTGATTTCTTTCTCCATTCTGCTGCAAGACAAAAGCCTTGATTTCTTCCTTTTCCTTATCCACACATCCAGCCTACAAGCAAGCTCTCTAGGTTCTATCTCTGTATTATTCCAGTTTTGCTAAAGTAACTTACAAACTCAGACTTGCAGCGAGATACAGTAAATATTTATGTCTCATGCAGAAGTTGGCAAGCTGGTTGTGCTTGTGCTAGGCTTGGCTGACCTTGTTTGTTTTCAGCCAAGTTTGGCTCCATATTGCAAATCAGGTTTGGGTCTGCAAGCCATGTATCCCATTCTGGGACTCTGAGTGAAGAAGCAATGCTTCCTGAAAAATGTTCTTTTCATGGTGGATGACAGAAGCACAAGAGACAACAGAAGTTGTTCCTGCCTCCTAAAGCTTCAGATTAAAATCTCAGTCACAATCTGTGACTTATCTTGTTTTTACTGGCTATTACTTCCTGGCATCTAGTAGATACTCAACGAATGCTTACGAAACTAATGTTAAATGAGAAGATTCTGGAAAAGCAGTTTAAGGCTAGACTATTAAAGAATCTTGGAATATTGTGTAGGAAAGTCTGGACTTCATTCTAAAGCTATACATCAGTCACCAAAGGAGAGGTCTGCTTTGAAAAGGTAACTATAATGGTTTCTGGGTGATGAATGTTTAAAAAGAATCCAGTTAAAAGGTTACAGTCATTGTCTAGATTAGAGGAGACTTGAAGCCTAAACTAGGGCAGAGGGATTAGAAAGGTGACTGCTTTGAGGTGTCATCAACAAAAATCAGTTAGTAATAGCATTAATTAAGTGCCCTTAGTAGGCTCAGGCTTCATGCTATCTTTACAGGAGCCAAGCAAAATAGTTATTAGTATGCTAACTTTGCATTAAAAAAAAAAAAAAAAAGCTTCAGAGAACTTATACAATCCCCCCCGCCCCCCCCCCCCCCGCCCCCGAATCACACTGCTAAATAGAACACTATTCTGGAATTCCATTGCAGGAGTATCTGATTTCCAAGGACAAGGAGTGGAAGACAGTTATCCAGCCAAGATAATTGTTCAGATGATGTCCTTTGCTAATATACATACAAGTTTGCTGGGAAGGTAATGAGCGTGGTTTTGGTTACCCTGTAGCTTAGAAGCCTGTGATACAGTAAACTGTTCTGCCTGAAACAGAAGCTGACTCTTGTTAACTCACTGAACAGGATATTTCCTGAAAGGCTATGGGGACTCACAGAATCAGTGGTAGGCTGGAGGCACAGGCTCCATGAAAAGGTCATGAACCCAGGGAGTTCCAGACAATGAGGCAACAAGAACTAGCCATCTATATATTCATGAAACAGATGGTTATTGAGTGCGTACCCCGTATCAGGCACCTCAGAGCCCTGGGGACACAGCTGCGAAAATTCCAGAAGCATCCTCACCTTCATGCAATTTTCATTCAAATGAGGGACTTGGGTCATAAATAAAGCAATTGATTAAATCCAAAAATACGTCAGATGGTAGAAAATAAAACAAGGAAGGGGGATAAAGAGTGCCATGAGGAGAGAGAAGTTGCAGTTTTCAATGGAGTGGTCAGAAAAACCTCTCCAAGAGTTCTGGTCCATCCACTGCTACAGACACATGAATGAATGAGAATTCCAAGTGTCCCCTTGTTGCTGCTCATTCTCTTGAGTGTCAGAGTCTTAGAGTAATATTTGACTGGCAGAGATGAAGACATGTGCCCAACCCCTTCAGTTCAGTTCAGTTCAGTCGCTCAGTCGTGTCCAACTCTTTGCGACCCCATGAATCACAGCACGCCAGGCATCCCTGTCCATCACCAACTCCCGGAGTTCACTCAGACTCACATCCATCGAGTCAGTGATGCCATCCAGCCATCTCATCCTCTGTCGTCCCTTTCTCCTCCTGCCCCTAGTCCCTCCCAGAATCAGAGTCTTTTCCAATGAGTCAACTCTTTGCATGAGGTGGCCAAAGTACTGGAGTTTCAGCTTTAGCATCATTCCTTCCAAAGAAATCCCAGGGCTGATCTCCTTCAGAATGGACTGGTTGAATCCCCTTGCAGTCCAAGGGACTCTCAGGAGTCTTCTCCAACACCACAGTTCAAAAGCATCAATTCTTCGGTGCTCAGCTTTCTTCACAGTCCAACTCTCACGTCCATACATGACCACTGGAGAAACCATAGCCTTGACCAGATGGACCTTTGTTGGCAAAGTAATGTCTCTGCTTTTCAATATGCTATCTAGGTTGGTCATAACTTTTCTTCCAAGGAGTAAGCGTCTTTTAATTTCATGGCTAAAGTCACCATCTGCAGTGATTTTGGAGCCCAAAAAAATAGTCTGACACTGTTTCCACTGTTTCCCTTCTATTTCCCATGAAGTGATGGGACCAGATGCCATGATCTTTGTTTTCTGAATGTTGAGCTTAGCTCCTCTGAAATGAGGCAGAGGAAGAATTGCCCTTCAACTCCAATATTTTAATAAGCACTACCTCCAAAGAACATACAGAAAATGAGAGCTTTTCCCCAAAGAGAAGAGGGTTTGGACTCTAAACCACCCAAATAACCACAGGAGTGGATGTAATCAATAAGGCAGAGTCAAAGACAAGATTCATCAAAGAGAAGAATGAGAATGAAATAAAGGACAGTACTTTAGAGAATCCTGGATAAGTTTTAAGATACAAGTTGATGAAGAGGAACCAGTAAAGGAAAGCAGGAAGAAAAGCATCTGGAGGGAGCAGTGTTTGAGAATCCAATGACAGAGAGCTTGAGAGGTCAAAGGCAACCTTATGGAGAAGCTTGGAAGAAGACACTGTAAATGGAGAAAAGAACCAACAGTGAATGAAATGGGGATAAAGTAACCTCTGAACCAAAGTGTTACATAATTCATGCTGCTGTAAAGGAACTTGAAAATTACACTATCCTGTGTCAAAAGGAGTGTAGGACTTCTGCCCTCACTTCACTGAACTTCACAGTAACCTTGTGAGAAAGAGCTTATCCTCACTTGGAGATGGAGGAAAATGATATCGAATACCCAGTGTTGGAGATTATAAACCTTTTCCTGGAGTACATCTTGTCAATAGATAGCAAAAGACCTTAAACGCATGTATTTTCTGACCCTCCCTCTTTAAAGGAATTTAGCCAAAAGGAATAATCAAAATCATGCACACAGATTTATCTACAAGGTTGTACACTGGCTGTAATAGTAAAGAATTGAAAACAAGCTAGTTCCAACACGAGGGGATTGGTATGTCCATGCTGTGAAATAACGTGCAGTCAGTACCAAATGAATGTTGAAGAATGAACTATTCAAGAAAAAAAAGAGGAAATGGTTTACAATTTATGAAGCAGAAAAAGCAGAGACAACAAAAAGTATATAGAGTACGATTCCATTTTTGCTTCTTATGGTTTCCTGCCACATTTTCCAAAATGTCTGCAATAAACAAATACTACTTTCATAAAACAAATATTGTTTATATATACTGTTAATACAGATCTCTCCAAGAAAATTAGAGATACCAAGGGAATATTTCAGGCAAAAATGGGCAAAATAAAGGACAGAAACACTATGGACCTAACAGAAGCAGAATATATTAAGAGGTGTCAAGAATACACAGAAGAACTATACAATAAAGATCTTAATGACCCAGATAACCATGATGGTGTGATTGCTCACCTAGAGCCAGACATCCTGGAATTCAAAGTCAAATGGGACTTAGGAAGCATCACTATGAACAAAGCTAGTGGAGGTGATGGAATTCCAGCTGAGCTATTTCAAGTCCTCAAAGATAATGCTGTTAAAGTGCTGCACTCAATATGGGAGCAAATTGGGAAAACTCAGCAGTGGCCACAGGACTGGAAAAGGTCAATTTTCATTCCAATCCCAAAGAAATGCAATGCCAAAGAATGTTCAAACTACCACACGATTGTACTCATCTCACACACTAGCAAAGTAATGCTCAAAATTCTCCAAGCCAGGCTTCAACGGTACGTGAACTAACTTCCAGATGATCAAGCTGGATTTAGAAAAGGCAGAGGAACCAGAGATCAAATTGCCAACATCCACTGGATCATATAAAAAATCAAGCGAATTCCAGAAAAACATCTAGTTCTGCTTCATTGACTATGCTAAAGCCTTTGACTGTGTGAATCACAACAAACTGTGGGAAATTCTTAAAGATATGGGAATAGCAGACCACCTTACCTTCCTCATGAGAAATCTGTATGCAGGTCAATAAGCATCAGTTAGAACTGTTGCTGAAACAGCAACTGGACATGAAACAATGGACTGGTTCCAAATTGAGAAAGGAGTATTTCAAGGCTGTATATTGTCACCTTGCTTATTTAACTTATATGCAGAATACATCATCCAAAATGCCATACTGGATGAAGCACAAGCTGGAATCAAGACTGCAGGGAGAAATTTCAATAACCCCAGATATGCAGATGACACCACCCTTATGACAGAAAGCAAAGAGGAACTAAAGAGCCTCTCAATCAAAGTCAAAGAGGAGAGTGAAAAAGCTGGCTTAGAACTCAACATTCAAAAAAACCAAAATCATGGCATCCGGTCCCATCACTTAATGGCAAAAAGATGGGGAAACAATGGAAACAGTGATAGACTTTATTTTGGGGGGCTCCAAAATCACTGCAGATGGTGACTGCAGCAATGAAATTAAAAGATACTTGCTCCTTGGAAAAAAAGTTATGACAAACCAAGACAGCATATTAAAATACAGAGACATTACTTTGCCAACAAAGGTCCATTTAGTCAAAGCTATGGTTTTTCCAGTAGTTATGTATGGATGTGAGAGTTGGACCATAAAGAAGGTTGAGGATGGAAGAATTGATGCCTTTGAATTATGGTGCTGGAGAGTCCCTTGGACTGCAAGGAGATCAAACCAGTTAATCCTAAAGGAAATAAATCAACCCTGAATATTCATTGGAAGGACTGCTGCTCAAGTTCCAATACTTTGGCTACCTGACGCAAAGAGCCAATTCATTGGAAAAAAGACCCCAATGATGGGAAAGATTGAAGGCAAAAGGATAAGAAGGGAACAGAGGATGAGATAGATAGATACCATCACTGATTCAATGGACATAAATTTGAGCAAACTCTGGGAGATACTGGAGGACAAAGGAGCCTGGGGTGTCCTGCAGTCCATGGGGTCTCTAAGAGTCAGACACAACTTAGCAATTGAACAACAACAATCTGTGTGATTAAGTACGTATTTGTGTCCAACAGGGATAACTGGGAAAGGAATGGCCAGAATTACTCTCGACTCTTCAGTCATTCCTTCTACCACCTCAGGCTGCCTTCTCATATAGAACAGTCACTAAGTGTCTTACTGCTGGTCTGCTGCAATAACAAAAATACCATAGTATGCGTGACTTAAACAGTGAACATTTATTTCTCTAAATTCTGGAGCCTGGGAAGGTGAAGATCAAGGTGCTAGAAGATTTAGTGTCTGATGAGAACCTTCTTCCTGGTTCATAGATGGCTGTCTTGGCTGTGTCCTCACACAACAGAAGGGCCAAGGGAGCACTCTGGGGTCTCTTTTACAGGGACATTTATCCCATTTGTGCAGGGCCCACCTTCATGAATGGTTGGATGGCATCACTGACTCGATGGACATGAGTTTGGGTGAACTCCAGGAGTTGGTGATGGACAGGGAGGCCTGGCGAGCTGCGGTTCATGGGGTCTCAAGGAGTCCGACATGACTGAGCGACTGAACTGAACCCTCATGATCTAATAGCTCCCAAAGGCCCAACCCATGAATACCTTCAGAGAAGGGATTAGGTTTCAACATATGAAATGAGGTTGGAGCAGAGAGGAGTGGGGGGGGGGGGGGGGGGGGGGGGCATGGGGAGGGGTGGCGGGAGGTAGACAAAAAGACTACAACAAAGAACATCCTCAATCTATGGAAGTAAAGGAGTGGGGAAATGTCCCTCAATAATGTACAACTGCTTTCCTACCTTTTTATTTGCAGTGTTCAATGAAAACTGTTCTTTGCCAGAAACCCTAAAATACAAGGGGTTCCCTGGTGGGTCAAATATAAAGAATCTGCCTGCAATGCAGGAGACCAGGGTTCCTCCCCTAGGTTGGAAACATCCTCTGGATAACAGAATGGCTACCCACTCCAATACTCTTGCTTGGGTAATTCCATGAACACACAGGAGCCTGGCGGGCTACGGTCCATGGGGTCACAAAGACTCTGGGCAGGACTGAGCGAATAACACCTTGACTTTCACTTTACTGAAGAAGCTGAAAGTGTGAGACTGGTCGGAAGTTGTTGAAACAATAGTAACTATTTTATGAGCCCTCAAAATACTTCCAGGTACGTGAATACGACAAATTACTAAAACACCCACCCTAGAGCCTTTCCACGGAGAAGGCAATGGCACCCCACTCCAGTACTCTTGCCCAGAAAACCCATAGATGGAGGAGCCTGGTAGGCTGCAGTCCATGGGGTCGCTGAGCCACTTCACTTTCATTTTCACTTTCATGCATTGGAGAAGGAAATGGCAACCCACTCCAGTGTTCTTGCCTGGAGAATCCCAGGGACTCGGGAGCCTGGTGGGCTGCGGTCTATGGGGTCGCACAGAGTCGGACACGACTGAAGTGACCTAGCAGCAGCAGCAGAGCCTTTCCAAGATCAAGATTCCAACCTTTCTACACCTCGACCTAGAAGCACAGGCTCTCATTGAGAGAGGAAGTACCCCTACATAAGAGACACTAGGGTTGGCCCACATGCGGTGATCCCTAGTAGGATGTGGAGTGTCCAGAGTAAAGGGGTGACGGGCCCACTTAAGATACGTGAAAACTAGATAAGAATAAAAAAAAAAAAAAAAAGATACGTGAAAACTGGAAACTCTGGTGCTTTCTGCAGTGGACTGTTCCGGAGCTGAGTTTACAACACTTATAAGTAAGCTCCATTCTTTCCAGCTTGACCCAGCCTGCAACCCTCACTTAAAATCTCACCGCACCATGCCTAGGCTAGAGGGCCTAACTGGGGCAGAAATTCGCTATCAAGGATCTATGGGTCCCTGAGGCAGTGCGGTCTCGTTTCCGGAGAGCTGGAGCGGGCGAGCGGGCAGCGTGTGTGAAGACGGGGGCGAATGGGTGCGGCCATCACGCTCGAAGTGCTAGGTGCCGGATTTTGGAAAACCTAACAATATTAGAGAAACACACAGGCTCGAACATCCCTAAACCCTTCATCTGGTGAATGCAGCAATCTGGGACCGTGAGCGTCTACACCAAACTAAACGCGGCCAGAACACACGCACCCCTCCCGGGCAACCTCTGCTTGGGTGCCCTCCCACTTCGCGCAGGCGCCGTGCAAACCTGTGGTTCCGCCCTCACCGCAGAGCGCCTAGAAGCGGACTACGGTGGCTCTGCTAGGGATAAATTATCAAGGTCCTACCGTGCAGCCTGGGTCGGGAAGTTCCCCTGGAAAAGAAAATGGCAACCCACTCCAATATTCTTGCCTGGAATATCCCATGGACAGAGGAGCCCGGTAGGCTACACTCCATGGAGTCGCAAAGAGTCGAACACAACTGAGCGACTTCACTTCACTTCATGCAGCAAATGCAACCCGAGAAATATGAACTGGCTGGGAGAGTTTAGGGAGGCGGCCACGATGGCATTTGCAGAAACAGATAAATGTATTTGGGGGTGGGAGGGTTAAATCTCCCTGGAGAATGAAATGGCAGTCCATTCCAGTATTCTTGCCTGGAAAATTCCATGGACAGAGGAAGACAACAGTAAGGAGGAAGAAAATTTAGACTCTGGCTCAAAACCTGGGGCCCGGGGGTGGTACTCTGAAGTCCCTCTCGGGCACCCAGAGCCCTGCCTTGGGGGTGTGGCCTCGTGCTGCCCGGGGTTGGGGCGGGACTGCCCCGGGCCACGCCCCACTCTGATAGAGGCCAAGGACGCCGCACCTACACTTCCGCTGCGCACTGCGTTCTGCACCGGGCGAGCGAAGGTGATCCAGGTGAGTCCCGGCCCTTGTGCGCAGCGAAGAGGGTGGGCCTCGGGGGCACTTAAGCTTCTGCTCTGGGCACTGCCCATATCTCTGCCATCCCTAGCTGAATAGAAGCTCGCTCGCTGGCTCCCTTCTTTTTTCTACCTTTGCATCCCCTTTGCCCTCCATCCTCCCTATGATGTAGTGAGTTTGGAGCGTCTAAGTCAGACTAGCCTCGCTATCTAAAACTCAGGGAGATTCTCAAGGTCAACGCTTCCTCGGTTACTTCCTTTTCTCTCCCCCGTTCCCTGAGCTGTGTGGACCCCGGGCGCTTTCTTTCTGCCTTCCGGAGCCCACCCGACCTTGCCAACTGCATCTCTGGTGCACAGGATGGGCGCGCAGGGCACTGCAGGAGCAGCTGGCAGTGCAGGCCTGATGGGTGACACAGGTTTTTAGAGTGGCCTGAGAGCGCTGCGCCAGCTGCGGATGTGCATGTGTTGCTAGGATGTTTCCGGGAGGGCCTCCAAGGGAATTGTGTTTATTTTCCTCCGGCCTCATAGAAACGTTTTTCCGTATGTTTGTATTGGAACCTACGAGTGGGTCACTTCCTACCGCCGCCTTAAAGCAAGAGTGGAGGCGGAATCTTCGTTTAGATTCTGTCTTGAATTTCAGAGGAGCCCTTCATCTGATGTGGCTGCAGGGAGCCCTAGGGCCCCAGCGGTGGGGCAGCTGCAGGGCGGTGGAAGGGGCTGGGGGCTGATTGGTAGCTTATTCCCCGATGTTCTGGCTTCTGCTAACACTTTCCTCACGAAGTTTACCGCTTCGGGGACCAGAGTGTGGGAAAGGAGATGAAAGAAAAGCAGAGACAAAGAGGGTGGGTAGGAGAAGAGCCTCGGGCTTATGGCTTTAATCCCCTAACAGAGAAAAGGGGTTCTGGAGGGAAGGACTCCCAACTGTCCTGCAGATGTGTGGCTCTTTGCAGGTGCTGTAGACCTGGGCGTGGTCGTGTGGAATTGCCGCAGATGTTAGATTTCTCTGTCCGTGGGAGCTGAAGCAAGGGCACCCCATAGGAAATCTGTAGATCATTGGGAGTCTACAGTTTCTGGGAAGCACCCAAGGTTACTGGTCAAAATTACAGTCTGTGCTTAATTTAAGTCAACCAATTCAGTAATGAGCATATAGTACCCGAGTCAGGGAATTGTTTATTCTCACAGGAGTTAAATTTAACTGAATTTAATACGTTTATATCTAAAATCCAAACAAACGCTTTCTGCCAGAGAAGACATTCTGTTAAGCTTCCCTCCTGACACAGTGTTACAGAAATAGAAAACTTTGTCAAGCCATTCCCCACCCCACTCCCAAATGATGTTGCTATATATAAAACAGATACTGGTAGAGGTACTGTGTCTAATCATAGAAACCGCATTTCGGGGGCTTACATAGCCGCCGTCCTCGTTAGTATAGTGGTGAATATCCCCGCCTGTCACGCGGGAGACCAGGATTCGATTCCCCGACGGGGAGGCAACACACCCTTTGGGGCTTCCCTGGTGGCTCAGAGGTTAAAGCGTTTGCCTGAAATGAGGGAGACCTGGGTTCGATACCTGGGTCAGGAATATCCCCTGGAGAAGGAAATGGCAACCCACCCACTCCAGTACTCTTGCCTGGAGAATCCCATGGAGGGAGGAGCCTGGTAGGCTACAGTCCATAGGGTCGCAAAGAGTCCGACACGACTGAGCAACTTCACTTCACTTCACTTCACTTTCCATACATAAGGAACAAAACTGGAGAAGGGCAGTCTTACCCCTTATTTAGACTTAATCCTGCCAGTTTAGGGTTCTGCAGAGATGCAGTCCGTGAAGGAGAACCTCTTAAGCTGGAGAATAGTAAAGGAGCTGAACCTACCTGGGGAAATCTGGAATGAAGTGAATGACAAATCAATCTGTGAAAAAGTCATTTAGTGCTAGCTGCACAGATAGCAATATCTAAATATATTCCCTATGAAGTGAAGTGAAGTTGCTCAGTCGTGTCTGACTCTGTGCGACCCCATAGATGGCAGCCCACCAGGCTCCCCCATCCCTGGGATTCTCCAGGCAGGAATACTGGAGTGGGTTGCCATTTCCTTCTCCAGGAGATCTTCCCAACCCAGGGATCGAACCCGGGTCTCCCCTTTTGCAGGCAGACACTTTACCATCTGAGCCACCAAGGAATCTATATTCCCTATCAGTTCAGTTCAGTTCAGTCACTCAGTCCTGTCCGACTCTTTGCGACCTCATGAATCGCAGCACCCCGGTCCTCCCTGTCCATCACCAACTCCCACAGTTCACTCAAACTCACGTCCATCGAGTCGGTGATGCCATCCAGCCATCTCATCCTCTGTCGTCCCCTTCTCCTCCTGCCCCCAATCCCTCCCAGCATCAGAGTCTTTTCCAATGAATCAACTCTTCACATGAGGTGGCCAAAGTACTGGAGTTTCAGCTTTAGCATCATTCCTTCCAAAGAAATCCCAGGGCTGATCTCCTTTAGAATGGACTGGTTGGATCTCCTTGCAGTCCAAGGGACTCTCAAGAGTCTTCTCCAACACCACAGTTCAAAGCATCAATTCTTCAGCACTCAGCCTTCTTCACAGTCCAACTCTCACATCCATACATGACCACAGGAAAAACCATAGCCTTGACTAGACGGACCTTTGTTGGCAAAGGAATATCTCTGCTTTTGAATATGCTATCTAGGTTGGTCATAACTTTCCTTCCAAGGAGTAAGCGTCTTTTAATTTCATGGCTGCAGTCACCATCTGCAGTGATTTTGGAGCCCCCCCCAAAAAAAGTCTGACACTCTTTCCCCGTCTATTTCCCATGAAGTGATGGGACCAGATGCCATGATCTTCGTTTTCTGAATGTTGAGCTTTAAGCCAACTTTTTCACTCTCCACTTTCACTTTCATCAAGAGGCTTTTTAGTTCCTCTTCACTTTCTGCCATAAGCATGGTGTCATCTGCATATCTGAGGTTATTGATATTTCTTCCAGCAATCTTGATTCCAGCTTGTGCTTCTTCCAGCCCAGTGTTTCTCATGGTGTACTCTGCATATAAGTTAAATAAGCAGAGTGACAATATACAGCCTTGACGTACTCCTTGTCCTTTTTGGAACCTTTATTTCTATTTAAATATTCTGAATCTGTATTCAGAACAGCCTGGCCAAGCACAATTGATCATGAACCATTTACCTTTTTTTAAAGCAATATTTGTTTAAAAGAATATACTGCTATGGTTTTTTGCAACTGGTTTCATTAATACTACTTATGAGTATACTTATAATACTACCTATGAGTATACTATCCTTTTGAAAAAGAAGAATTCAGAAGTTACCAGGTAGGTTACTACTATGTAAAATAGAATTTTTGTATTGCCCTGTCTCTTATGTTGTCTACCTATTTTCCATGGGGGAGTTATACTACGTTCCAAATATATTTGCAAATACCTCTAAGGATTTCAGCATTTAGAATCACCAATCCTCTGTTACCCTCTGAGTTCTTTCTTGAGTCCACCTACTCATTAACTGGAACTTGTATTCTAGTATTTTGGTGCCGTAATTCAATCTGTTTTATTTAACAGCCAAAGAAATTTATTTTTATCTATATGCTTTTTTTACTTCTCCAGCCTAAGAAATGTGAAGGATTGTGACACAGCTTCCTTCTAAGTACAGACAGGCCTGAAGAGTTAGACTCTTGTTTCAGACAAGCGCTGCCGCCTGTGCAGTTCCTCCATTCAGAATCACTCTGAATGGAGACTCACGGGAACTCAGCAGCTCCTAAGAATTAACTACAGTCCACCCACATTTCTTGTGATGGAAAGTCCAAGTGGTGTCAGTGTGACTCATTAGAGGTTTTTTTTTTCCTCTTCAGGAAGTCAGAGTTTAGTTTCATTCTGCCCCTCCATTCCTATATAATGCTAATTAAGGGACAGGTTGTATGGGAATCATGATATAAAAAAGAAGTGCTAATTTCTGTGCTGCTTTGCTCCTTACAAACCTGTACGCCTGAAAGATTAGAGGTTTGTTTTTTTTTTTTTTCTGTAATATCTCCTCTTGTCATACATAGTTGCTGCTGCTGCTAAGTTGCTTCGGTCGTGTCCGACTCTGTGCAACCCCATAGACGGCAGCCTACCAGGCTCCCGCGTCCCTGGGATTCTCCAAGCAAGAACACTGGAGTGGGTTGCCATTTCCTTCTCCAATGCATGAAAGTGAAAAGTCAAAATGAAGTCACTCAGTCGTGTCTGACTCTTAGCGACCCCATGGTCCATGGGATTTTCCAGGCAAGAGTACTGGAGTGGGGTGCCATTGCCTTCTCCAACTGCAGTGCTAACACTCATTAAAAAGAAAGGAAAAAAAACCCCCAAACTTGGACCTTTTCCAAGTTTTTTTCTTCTTCCAATTAGAAAGCTCTTGGGCTTTAATCAGTCACAGGCTTGGAGTTAATTATTAGCTTTCTATGCTCGTTAATATAGTTTATCCTCAGGAGAGGGTCTGGGGAAGTAGCAAAGTTCTGAAGAGGTTAAGTGTGATCAAACTTGCTCCCCAACCTTGTTGAGAAAGGATATATAGCCAAGGGTTTAGAGCACGACTCTCAAGCCAGACCGCCTGGCTGTGTGTGAATCCAGGCTTTCTCCGTGATAGCTGCGTGTCCTGGGCAAATGACTTAACTGTTCAGTTTCCTCATCTGCAAAATGGAATAATAATATATCATAGGGATGCTGTGAGGATTTAGATGAGTTAATACTGATGAACTACTTAGAACCGTGTTTGACACATAGTAAATAATATATGTACTACTAGTACTGTTATTAATAGTCGTTGATTTTTCCTACCACTCTTCATCTAGTCTATATCACTACCCTCCAGCCAACACTGGTCTCCCTTTTCTCCCTTATACAAGTGAAGCCCTTTCCTTTGTGGCTGTGTACTTGCTGTTTTCTCTACTGTGTTCTCACATCTCACATCACATCCTTCAGAGACCTTAGTTCCGTCTCTTCTCCTCCTGTTCTATGGTCCTCCCAAGTTGTCTTCCTCCTTTTGACTCCATTTCCTGGCATGTCAGGACCTCCTTTCTCTGTCTTGATGACCACTGTGACCCTGCACTGCACGTGGCACCCAGCATTCAGTAGGGGATAACATGGGGAAGGCCTCATCTTGAGGCCATACTGAGGAAGGTGGTAGGTGTGGCCTTCGTTAAAGTGAGCATTCCATCTGATGAAATGGTTTGTTCTGAATAGATTGTATCAAATGAGCCCCCTTGAATGAATTGTTGTTGTTCAGTCTTTGTAACCCCATGGACTGCAGCACACCAGGTTTCCCTGTCCTCCACTATCTCCTGAAGTTTTCTCAAGTTCATGTCCATTGAGTCAGTGATTCTATCTAACCATCTCATCCTCTGCCGCCCTCTTCTCTCTTTGCCTCTCCCAGCATCAGGGGAATGCGTTGTTACAAGAGTTTTATTCTCTTCTGCGTTCTCCGTTCTCCCCCTGTCCTCTGAGGTTGGTGCCCTTAGACCATGGGACGTGTTCTGCAGCCTCTCCCTGGGATCACACCTCCCTGGAGGCTGGGCTCCAGATGGTCCATGGTGGCTCAAGGCCTCTAGGTCAGCGCATCAAGGAACTCTCACCCATAGGGTCAAGAATTCTTGGGTCAAGACTCTGTTTGGGAGAACTCATCATTGCACAAACAAGGGAACCCAGGATTTGTTCAGTCTTACAATCTAGTATTTTCGATTCCTGAAGAGCTGACTTAGCGGTTCTTCCCAAGAGCAATTCCACTCGGTGTGTGTGTTCAGTGTGTTTTCACGCTGAAGTCAGAGTCCAGAGAAGAAGAGAGCAAGTAATTTGCTTTGACCTTAACAGAGTATGACTGTCAGTGCAGGCTCATCCAACATAACCAGGAAGCATTCACTCAGGCGTCAGCATCAAGCTGGTCCTTCACCAGCCCCTCTCCTGCTCCCAGCGAGTATAGTGGTATAGCCATTTGTCCTCAGCATTGACAGTTCACCAAAACATTGGAATTAAAATGACATATGTGAGGCTTCCTTATGGCCCAGCGGTAAAGAATCTGCCTGCCAATGCAGGAGACATGGGTTCGATCCCTGATCCAGGAGGATCCCACATGACTGCAGAGCAACTAAACCCACTGCCCCACAACTACTGAGCCTGAGCTCTAGAGCCCAGGAGCTGCAGCTACTGAGCCCACATGTCGTAACTGTTGATGCTCCTCAACAAGAGAAGTCACTGCAACGAGAAGTCTGTACACTGCAACTATAGCGTAGCCCCCTGCCTGCCACAACTAGGGAAAGCCTGCACAGCAACGAAGACCAGCACAGCTAAAAAAGATAAATAAGTATTTTGGTTTTTAGTGACATGTGGAACTTGAATATTTTATATTCCAAGCTCTGGCTACTTAATCTTCAATGGAATAGATTTGGATTGTAGGACATGTATCTCTTAAAAAGACAGCTCTTCCATTCCCCTAAGTGACAGCTGACGTCCACCTTCTGAGTGTTCTGCTAGCAGTGTTGATGAGGAATTAAAGAATGTGAGAAACTGGGAGAGAACCACTTTGTGATCTGCCTCTGCTGTTTGCCTCACTTGAATTAATAATTGAGGCTGGAGATGTGATGGCCTGCCTATTCAACTGACTTTTCATTTTTAGCCCTTGGAGAAATGTCTACTGAATATGCAAAGCAATTGTGGAGAATAGTTTTGCTTTCCTTCTCTTAACTGTCCATGTCTTCCTTTTAAAATGTAGCTGCCATTTGAAATGTTGACTCTCAAACAGATTTTACCATCTGTTTAGCATAGAAGTTACCAGACTGGCATTTCGAAAATGTAGGATGAGCCCAAAGAAACTCTCTTTTTTTCCTCTCCCATCATGGAAATAGGGAATTACTTTTGTGCTACTTCTCTCCAGGCTCTTAACTTTCTCCATGTAGCTTTATATGGGCACAGCTGTCTTGCCTGGAAGTAATTTTGAGGCCTTTTCCTTTGTAGATATATTTGGAGGCAGAAACGAGGCTGGACAACTACTTCATTGAAAGGGTATAGGCTGAGTAGACCTCTGCCACAACTTCCGAGTTTTTGGAACCACCTCCCAGTGCTGGGTACTCATAGAAGTCCATTTGATATGGTCAGATGAAGCCCTTTAAGTTACCATCTTTGTAGTATTCTCATGAAAAAATACCATGTAAAATGTAAAGTAAGGAAGATTGGATTAATAGCACAGGCAGCCAAATAAGGATTTTAATGAAATACTGGGGAATGGTGCCAAGTCAGCTGTCAGTGCTCTAGCCTTGTCCCAGTCCTGATGCATTAACAATAATAATAATAATAATAAAGCTGTGGAGAAATTGCTGTACCGATGGAGAAGAGCAATCTTGCAAATGGAAGTAGGGGTTACCATTGCCCACTCTGGCTTTTATTTATTTGTTTGAGGGCAGAGAGAGAGTTGAAAGTTGAAATCCTCTCTCCCTTGAAATATTTGCTTGATTTACAGTTAGTAAAAGATAAGTTGTTTTAACTTCATGGCTCAAAAGTCATAAATTATTTGAGACCGTTGCCCAGTGCTCCAGCTTGCCTTTTGCTCCATTTGTGCACTGCTGATTGTGCCTGGGGAATTTCTATTGGCAGCTCAGAGGGAGTGGAGTGAATAGTGAAGGAGAGCTTTACCCCAGGAGTACTCTGCTGGGTGTAGTTCAGGAAGTTCTCTGATTAATCCTTTTGTAACTGAAGGAACCCCTGCCCCAGGGAGATAAGGGGAGTGGTGGCAGAAGCCGGAATCGGAGGAAATAGTAAGTGAAGTAAAGGACTTCAGTGGTGGTGTTTCTAGGAGAATCAGTCAGTCATTCCTGGAGGAGAGTGCCTTAGCCAGATAGCATAATGAACCCCATGAACTCAGGCACTGCAGAAGAGCATATCTTCTAGGGGTGAGACAACACAGCCTCATTTTAAGTCCAAGCTTGATCACTCCTAAAGTGAGACTTGACAGTGGTGCCTTGTGGCTTTTTAAAAATCCACTGCCTATTCACTGGCTGTACCAAAGACCTGTTGCTCCAAGTACTGCTCCTTCCACCGCAGACTTCAAGGCCCCACTAGTCACCAGGGTACCAGTGCTTTCTGATCTCCCCCTAGAAACCCACTGGTCTGGTCCCATGCCCCACCTGCTTAGCTACGCTTCCTAGTTTTTTTCCCTCCAACCTGATATGTGCTCAGAAAGTCGTGTTTGGCCAGTAATAAACATTTTGGTAAATAAAAAAGTTACAAGCAGAAATTCTGCTGTTTCAATATGTATATTACAGGAGTAATTTGGTTTCTAAGGTATTCTCAAAATATGCAAACATCCAAAGGTAGAGCCTGAGGCTGGTGAGGGTCCGTGGGGAAGAACAGCTGCCTGGGAAGGGGTAGGACTCGCACAGGCCGTATTGGTGGGATTGGACAGTGGGAGTGAATTCAGGAGGGAGCGCTGCCCGAGATGTATTCCCTTACAGCCCACTTGTCTCTTGACCTTCAACACATGGACTCCACTTTCTACTATTCCCCTAAAGCCTGGCTGCACAGGGTCCCCCTCACCAAAGCCAAGAGCATATTCTGTTCATGATTCTTCACAGAGGGGTCCACTTCTTTTCAGAATTCTTTCTTCCTTACCTTTAGGGTCTGTACTACTCCTGCTCCATTTTCATACCTGGAAAACTCTTTCCGTGTGTTGGAGTTGAATCCACCCCAAGGCTCACATGGTTAAAGATGGTCATGTTTGCTTAATCAAACACCTTTCCCTTTGGAAAGTGATGCTTCCTCTGCTAACACTTAACAATTCCATACCCTTTCTTCTGCTCATCTCATTTTAGTCCCTTGAGGGAGAAGCAGGAGAAGCAGCACTCTCACCATTTACTGGAGTCCTGGCCTTTCCTCACCCAGAGCCTTTCTTTGCACTTGATCTTGCCTCTGACTGGAATGTTCTTTTCCTCAGTGTTGCATGGCTGTTTCTTCTACATCCATCTGTCAGTGCAGATGTTGGCTGCAGAAAAGCGACCTTTCCCAGACGATCCTGCTGTAGTAGCCCCCTCCCCCACCCATCCCCTTTCACCACTGCCTTGTATGTTCTCCATAATCGTCATTCCTGAGAACTTCCCTGGCGGTCCAGTGGTTAAGAATCTGCTTTGCAGTGCAGGCGATGCAGGTTCAATTCCTGGTTGGGGAACTAAGACCCCACATGCTATGGAGCAGCTAAGCCTGCATGCCGCAACTAGAGAATCTGTGCACCACAATGAAGGATCCTGCATGATGCAACTCTGACCTGATGCAGCTCCACGCGCACACACACACACACACACACACACAAAGTCATTGCTCGCTCAGATTGACTTGGCATATTTCTTGTCAGTCTTCTGCCATTAGAATGTCCGTGCGTTGAGATCAGGGACTGCATCTTGTCCACTGCTATATTCGCACACCTAAGCAGTGCCTGGCATAGAATAGACACTTTGTATATCGTGGTTGAATAAATGAATTAAATGTTCTCATGCTGTCCACACTAGGAAATTAAGTTCTTCTGTCAGTATGCTGTCCACATCCGGAATCTAATAGACCCGCCTTTTGCCGAATTTGAATCTATCCCAAACTATCAGAATTAATTCCTAAGTCAGAGCACATAACTGATTTGTAGAAAAGTCAATATCCTCCTTATTTAGGAGGTATTCACACAGATGGACAGATACGTGTACTTGCCAGGATGTACAATATGTCTTTGTGTTTGGATCAGCATTTAATAAGTGTTTGTACCAGATGCTTAGTCTAGCTTATCTCATTTAACTCCTCAAACCATCCTGTGAAGTAAATAGTATTCTCCAATTTGGCAGAGAAATTAAATGACATTTACAAGCTCCCAGAGGTGGGGTCTGAACATGAGTTTATCTCCAGAATTCTCACTGTCTGTGCTTCCTTAGATTTTCCCATGGCAGAAGACAAATCATAAACGTTATTCAAGTCTGCTAGGAATAAAAACATTCCCAAAAGGATTTCTGCAATTAAATAAGAGACAAGAATTTTGTAAATAAAAAGAAAAACTAATTCTTTTTAAACCTTCAGTTTAATGTTCTCTCAACTGTTTTGACTTAAGTGTGCCAGGAAGTAGTTAACTAGAAACAAATACCTCTATAGTTACTAAGTGAGGAGAGAATAGAAACACTTCTGTCCTATTTCTGCCTTTCCCCAACCCGTTTAGTTTCATTTTTGAGAGGAGTTTTTTAAAATATTTGTTTTGGCTGCATCAGATCCTAGTTGTAGCATCTTTTGTTGTAGTGCGGGCTTAGGTGCCCCTCGGCATGTGGGATCTTAGTTCCCCAGCCAGGGATCAAACCCACATCCCATTGATTGAGAGGTAGATTCTTAACCAGTGGACCACCAGGGAAGCCCCTGGTGGGCAGTTTTTGTACTTGGCTTCTGACCATTGCTATGAAGGAAAAATCTGGAATTGACTATTTGTTTTCTTATTTGCCTACTTCCTGCAATAGAACATGAGCTTCCTGAGGGCAGGGGCCAAATCCAGCTTATCATCTTCTCTCTTACACCAGCCCACGGAGCAGCCGTAGTAGGCACGCAATATACCTGACAAGTAAATGAACACGCACTCAGCCCCGTGCAGTATGAGGGTGTCTGGCTACAGGGAGGGCTTGCAGGACTAGAGTTTGCTGATTTCCATGGTCTGTACTAGAAGCCTGCTTCCTTCTGGATACTCCTGCTTGTCAGATGACCTGTTATAACATGCTAGCTAGTAAGAGTTTGGGGAAAAGGGGCATGTGTGTAGCTATAAGCTATGTTTGCTCTCTTAAAATGGTAGTTTAAAATTATAAATTCTTAAATGTATCCTATCATCATATATTCAAACATCGCCTTTTATCACTGAATCAGGGCAAAGACAGTTAACGGCACATTAGCACACACAGTGTGACCTGATAAATAACATTCATTGAGTACTTACTGTGTGGCAGGTAGCTTGATGGGTGTTTAGAGACAGTGTCCCTATTTAGCTTTACAACTATTATATGATGTAGGGTAGGTGCCATGATCATCTCCAGTTAACAGACGAGGAAGTCGAGGCTACTGAAAAACACTGAGTAATTTTCTTGAGGACCCACAGCTAGGGGTATGAGATCCAGGTTCCAAACCCAGACAATTTGATTTCAGAACTGCACCCTTACCTGCAAGGCTGTGTACTGCACTCAGTGGGTAAGTAACAGGGTTCAAGCTAAAAGTCAGGTCTGACTCTTTGGCTCCATTGTAACATACTGCCTGTTCCTCTGTCTCCTCAATTACTAATTATTGTCAGGCCGTTTTTTTTTGCTGGTTTCTTTTTTTAATTTACTTATTTTTAACTGGAAGATAATTTCTTTACAATGTTGTGTTGGTTTCTGCGATACATCAACATGAATCAGCTATAGGTATACATATGTCCCCCCCCATCGTGAACCTCCCCACCCCACCCCTCTAGGTTGTCACAGGGCACCGGTCGAGCTCCCTGCGCCAGCCAGCAGAGTCCCGCTGCCTATCCCTTTTACATATGGCAATGTGTATGTTTTAGTGCTACTTCCTCAGTTCATTCCACCCTCTCCTTCCCGCACTGACTCCACAAGCGTATTCTCTACGTCTGCATCTCTGTTGCTGCCCTACATATAGATTCATCGTATCATTTTTCTAGATTCCATATATATTCACGAATACATGATATTTTTCTCTTTCTGACTTACCTCACTCTGTATAACAGGCTCTAGGTTCATTTACCTCACTAGAACTGACTCAGATTTGTTCATTCTTATGGCTGAGTAATATTCCACTGTGTATATGTACCACAGCTTTCTTATCCATTCCTCTGCCGATGGACATCTAGGCTGCTTCCGTGTCCTGGCTATTATAAACAGTGCTGCAGTGAACGCTGGGGTACATGTGTCTGTTAGAATTGTGGTTTTCTCAGGCTATGTGCCCAATAATGGGATTGCTGGGTCATATGGTAGTTTCCTAGTTTTTAAAGAAATCTCCATACTGTTCTCCATAGTGAGTGACTTTATCAGTTTACATTCCCATGAACAGTACAAGAGGGTTCCCTTTTTTATCCTCATTCTGTCTAGCATTTATTGTTTGTAGATTTTTTGATCATGGCCATTCTGATCGGTATGAAGTGAAACCTCATTTTAGTTTTGATTTGCATATCTCTAATAAGTGATGTTGAGCATTTTTCCATGTGTTTCTTAGCCATCTGTATGTCTTCTTTGGAGAAATGTCTGCTTAGGTCTTTGTTAGGCCATTTTTCATATAACTTTTTGGCATATATTTGCTCACTTTAGACATTCTGCTGCTGCTGCTAAGTCGCTTCAGTCGTGTCCGACTCTGTGCAACCGCATAGACGGCAGCCCACCAGGCTCCCCCATCCCTGGGATTCTCCAGGCAAGAACACTGGAGTGGGTTGCCATTTCCTTCTCCAATGCATGAAAGTGAAAAGTGAAAGTGAAGTCACTCAGTCGTGTTTGACTCTTAGCAACCCCATGGACTGCAGCCTACCAGGCTCCTCCATCCATGGGATTTTCCAGGCAAGAGTACTGGAGTGGGGTGCCATTCCCTTGTCCGCTAGACATTCTAGAAGGTACAAAGGAAAATCTAATTCAGCCATCTAAAAATAACTATGCTTATGATTTTGATATTTTCTTCTTTAATTTTTTCTATTATTGAGAAAACTAAGATATACACTTCGTTGTCTTTTTTTAACCTAACACTATATTTTAAATCTGTTTCACCATCTGAAATATTTCACTATTTTTGATGATTCTATTCTATTTTATGGCCATGTTATTTATTTAGGTAGTCCTCTTTGTTTGGACATCTGTACCATTTCTGTTTTTGCTGTTATAAGCAGTGCTGAAGTCTTTGAACCATATCTGTTTGCCTTCCTGATTACTACCCTAGGATAGATTCCCAGTAGAATTATTGAGCATTTTTAAAATACGAACAGTATAAAGTATACTACCTTGCTTTCAGGCTGTTCTCCAGATGGTTCTGTTTTACATGTCCCCCAGAAGCATGGAACACTGCAAAGTAACTAAATAAATTTTTATTTGTACAGATCATAAATTTTAATCTTTACAGCTGGTGTGTGACTAACCTTGAAAACTGCATGAAAATTAACAAGTGCTATTATACAACCAAGATAGTTACAGAGTAATCTACACTGGTCGTGAAAGTTCAGTTCCAAAAGGACCGATATGTGTCTGTCACCATGTAGAAGGCAAAGTCTAGGGCAGAGTTCCCACCCCAAGAACCTTATCTTGCTGGGTGGATATATGGGTTGCTGGAGACACAGAGCAGGTATGTAATCAACGAACCGTGGTGTGCAGTCCGAATGAGTGCTCCTGTCAAAGAGAGGTTTATGTTCCACATATCAGCTTCGCAAGCCTGTGCCGTGGGACCTATCTACTAGCTGCGGGTGGCCCCGCCTTGGGTGTGGCTGCTGTGAGCTGAAGTGCCTCCCCTTTCCCAGTGCACACACCCAAACCCACGACAGGTTGGGAGTGTCCAGCTCTCTGTCCTGGATTCCTCAGAAAATAGGGATTTGTTAAATGAAGATATTTTTTTTTTGACCCCTAAGTGAATTAAACGGATTCTTTTCTTAAAGGACAAGCTGTAAGCATTGTCAATCCGCATGGGATTTGTGTCTTCATCAGCTATAGTGACAGAGCTTTTCTCTGTGCTCTGATTTCTTTCTCCAGGAATTCATACACCCAATTGCTTCCATTGTTTCAGTAGATATCTTAAGGGGGATAAAAAGGAAACTGACATGGGTTAGGCACATACTTTATGCCAGGCACTGTGCCAAGTGGAGGGATCATTTTGAAAGCCACCTGGACTTACAGCTTGTTTTGTTTATTCTACAGCTTTCTATAAGCACACACTCTGTGCTTGGCATGGAGGATGCTGGACAAACATGGTCCCTCCCTCATGGGAGCTTAGTAGCTGATACAATTGGCCGCTCTCTCTATTCTAGCCCTGATCACACCAGCTGGGAAGTGCTGGCTGCAGTGCCTGTGAAGCAGGACTCCTCACTGGGTAAAAGTGCATGGCGGCGTCTGGGCGGGCTGAACAGGCTTGGCTCCTGCACTTGTGCAGGCGTGTCCATGGCCCCTGCAGGGAGAGCCTCGGGGAAGGCCTCCTCTCTCTTCCTGCCCCTGGCACATTTACAGTTTCCTGACCCATTACACCATCTTTTGCAAACCACCTACTTTAGCATCGGACTCTAAGTCCCCCTTCATGTAACTTCTCTGCCCTGCAAAGGTCTTGCTCCTGCTTCTGCTTGTCCCCACCCCGATTCCTTTTCCCCCAGTACCTATCACCACAGCAGCTTATGAAGAGACACATTTTCATTTCATTAGGGTGTGACTGCCTGAGCATGTCCTCTGAAACTGCATTTATATTGTGGAAGAGGAACACAGTAGTAAACATTAATTTCTAATTGCAGATTTTCTTAAATATTCATGTATTAGTTATTTATTTGACTGCACTGAGTCTTAGTTGCGGCATACAGGATCTTTAGTTGCAGCATTAGAACTCTTAGTTGCAGTATGTGAAATCTAGTTCCCTGACCAGGGATCGAACCTGGGTCCCTTGCACTAGGAGCATGGAGTCTTAGCCAGTGGACCACCAGGGAAGCCCCAAATTGCAGATTTTTGAGCAGTTGCCTTTCCAAGTTCATTGCCTGCAGTAGAAACATATCCTCAAAAGGCACTTCTCTGTCCTGCCACCTACCTTCTTCTACCCAAACCCTTACAGGCCAGAAAAACAGAGGCCAGTGACTTGGCCACGAATTCTAATGTTTTGCTAGGGCTAGTTGGAGTATTTGGGGGAAAGTTCTATAGACTGTTCTGGTCTTAGCTCTGCCTTCACCTCGCTACCTGTGCCTCTATTTCCTTTTCTGTAAAATGGAACTTACGGGATTTGGGGGAAGATTACAAGCATGCTGAAAAGTCACCAGGTGACCCCAGGCTGTGAGGGAGCCCAGCCTGCTGTCCAAAGCTGAGGTCTGAATGGACTTTCAGCTTGGAAACTTGGATCTAAACCAGATAGTGAAGTAAAAGTAATTCAGTCGCTCTTTTCGACCCCATGGACTATACAGTCCATGCAATTCTATAGACCAGATTACTGGAATGGGTAGCCTTTCCCTTCTCCAGGAGATCTTTCCAACCCAGGGATCAAACTTAGGTCTCCCGCATTGCAGGTGGATTCTTTACCAGCTGAGCCTGACAGTTTAATTCTTAAACAGGCAGCTTTTGGCAAAGTCAGAGACAGCTTTATTTTCAATAGCCTGTTTGGCCTAGATGTGTTGAACTCCAGGGTAATTAGGTAGTCGTGCTTATTTTAATTTTCAAAGAGGTGTTTGGTATTCACTCTGTATTTTTGTTTTGCTATCTACTACTAAAGCTTTCTCCCCAAGCTGATTTTCTAAACTCTGAAAATGACTAACTGTAGAAGAGAATGAGGGCAGGGGAGCTTGGAGGGGAACCAGAGACTCCTTGCTCTCTGCAGCCACACGTGATGGCCCAGGAGAGGCTGACCTGGTGGTGACTTTGGTGCTGAGTCATGGGAATGGCCCTTTCCAGAATGTGTCCGCGGTCCCAAAGAAGAGCGTGGTGGGTACCCCTCAGCGAGCAGCTCCAGGTGAAGAAAGACTGTAGCAAGGGAAACTGATGGAAATTATTGTGAAACATGGTGAGGGGTGAGCAGATTTTAGGATTTTGTTTTCAAATGTTATTTTGCAGATGTAAGGGAAACTTAAACTTTTAAAGAGCTGAGCTGTTTACAGGCCCCAGATTCCACACTGAGAAAGATGCTGTGACTCCAGTGTCAAGTCAGCTCTGAATCGTCAAGTGGAATTGAAAGGGGACATCGGAACCTAATCAGAATCTAAATTTGAATCCCAACTCTGCTACTTTCTCTTTTAGACCTTTGGAACATTACTTAACCTCCGGGCATTCTTTGGAAGATGGGGAGAATACTGTCTGGTAGGGTTGTTAGTGAGGATGACTGGAAACATTTTGGAGCAGGGTAGCCCTCCCAGGCTTACGGAAGAGATGGTAGCCAGACCGTTAGCAGGGATGGAAGCTCTAAGCTGAAGGCAGAACACACATGAGCTGTCAGCCTGCAGCATCCGTGCACGTGGCGGGCCAGCAGCTGAGAGCTCGGGAAGCCTTGTAGCTATTTCTCTTTATGCTGCTGTGCTCTTTGGACATCTGGTGATAAAGCTCAGAGAGGTTGGAGGCAGCACTAACTACTTTGAGATTATTAGGGCTTCTTTGCAACCACCAAGTTTTCTTCTCCTTGGCGTTCCTTCTTTCCCTCCTGGGGCAGGACAGGAACTCAAAGAGCTGAAACTGCCGAACACTGAAAAATGCTGAGATGAGCTTTTTTTTCTGCAAACATTTTATTAAGAAATTTTTGAAACATGCAGAAAAGTTGAAAGAATTGTACATTTATCATATATATATTTAACACAGGTTCTAGAATTAATATTTTGCTATATTAGCTTATATCATCATTTTTGATGCATTTCAAAGTAAGTGGCATTGCAGGCACCAGGACACATCATGGGGTTAGTTTTGAAGTATTGATTTGATGAACACCTTGGGTTCTCCATGGAGAAGGAAATAGCAACCCACTCCAGGGTTCTTGCTTGGAGAATCCCAGGGATAGGGGAGCCTGGTGGGCTGCCGTCTATGGGGTCGCAGAGTCGGACATGACTGAAGCGACTTAGCAGCAGTAGCAGCTTGGGTTCTCCAAGAGCTGCTCAGAGCCCCGTTCTGCTTTCGAAGCACTAAAAACCATTCCTTCCCTTCCAGTGTGATGTTCCTGCTGCCACACTAGCACGTGCCTCAGGGTCCAAGCGAGGCCTAGAGGTCCCTGCCCTCAGTGTCCCCCATGCCACCAGACAAACGAAAGCCTGGAGTCATTGTGCACTTACTGGTTTATACCCTCTTCTCTCTCTCTTTCTGTTTTTCCCTTTTTGTCTGTCCATCTCCTTCTGGTAATCTTGCAGCATTTTGCCTTATGAAATATTTATTTGAATTGTGTTTTTTAGTGGCCAGACCATCCTATGGCAATGACCACTGCAGTGGTTTAGATAAATCTCATAAATGCAGTGTTGATCAAAGGAACTCCAGCACAGAAGAGAATGTGATCGTGAACTTTTCTGTGTGTATATTGCAGACTTCAGTCATTTTTTTAAAGATTCTGTTGGGTGGTTAACATCTCTGACTACCTCTTAGAGCCATCAGATCACTCACACCTCTTTTCGATCTGTAGGGATACACTTGCTGGTTACAGAGCATCGCACTCCTGAGACCTCCTGTGGCACAGCGCCCATAGTGCCGGGCTGCACCCTAATGTGTTCTTTCTCCCACAGAGTCAGGATGGCCGTCCTCTCTAAGGAATATGGTTTCGTGATTCTAACTGGTGCTGCCAGCTTCTTGATGGTAACTCATCTAGCCATCAATGTTTCTAAGGCCCGCAAGAAGTACAAAGTGGAGGTGAGTGGGAACACATGGTGCCCTTATAGGCGTGTCGGGGGCAGGAACCCGTTTTCAGCCACAGAGGCAGAGGTGAGATGCTAGTGATGCTACTGACGTACCTGTTAGAAACTCTGCCCCTGTCTGGCGGGAGGAGAGAAAGAAGTACAGGCCCCTGCTAGAGGGTCTCTTCGGTCTTGTTTCTCTTTTGTCTCTTCTGTAGAAAAACCAGGTGTGCTTTTGTCTGGAGCTCTTTGCTGGGAAGAGAGTTATTTTCTAAAGGAGGTTAAACAGGGAACACCCTGGTGGAGCAGTGGTCAGGACTCCATGCTTTCACTGCTGAGGGCCCGGGTTCAATCCCTGGTTAGGTAACTAAGATCCCACAACCTTTGAGGTGTGGCCAAAGATAAATAAAATTTTAAAAGGGGGGGTTAAATAGCAGTTGTTTTCTGGGGTGCCCATTTAAAATGATGTCTTCTGGTGATTTTCCTGTCTTCCGAGTAGAAAAGAAGCACGTGGTGCCACAGTTATCCCGTGCTTGGACATTAGACGTAGGGGGCAGGTCTGCTGAGTGCTTCCTTTAGTTCCAGCTAATCTAGAAGGGATAATTACTGAAGCTGTCCCTGGCGAGCAATTTTAAATGTCTACTCTGTTGAATAATTATAATTAGGCTCCCTAAGCAGAACTCCTTTTAAAGTTCTCATGTCCAGTTTCTTTTTTTCAATGCACACATCCATTAACATTCTCACACACAGTTTCCATTCCCCCAGTAAGGGAACCTTAAAGGCTGTGGTATCTGATTGACTCTTGGGACGGAGCTGTTTCCCAGTTACTGCTCGTAGTGCATCTCAAAGCCACCAGTGACGGCATAATGTCAACAAGAGCACTGAATTTGGTGCATGCTGCCTCCACCCCTTGAATGGCACAGACATACGTCCTTGTTCTGGATATTAATAGACCCAGATTGAATCTGCCTCTGAGAATGAGACCTCTCTCACTGCATGTATTTAAGCAGAAATTGAATGATCATCTACCAAAGTTATGACAGAAGATGCTTTGGGATACATTGTCTTTAGGGCTGATTTTAACTCTCAACATTGAATGCTACACTTAACCATATGATCATACGCACTTTGTTTTAACAGTATCCTACCATGTACAGCACTGACCCTGAAAACGGGCACATCTTCAACTGCATTCAGCGAGCTCACCAGAACACGTGAGTGCTGGCCCTGCTGGGCCCCTGAGACATCTGCAGAGTGGGAGCTTTCTGTCCTACACCTCAACCCTTGGTTTGCTGAGTAATTGGGATGATGATCATGGATACTCATTGAAAGTATTGTAAAATGTGTTTATGAACAGATTAAAATAATATTAACCAAAATTAAGAGTTGTTAGGATGGTGAGAGACTGGATAACCTTTTCTTTCCATTTCTTTTTTTAAATTGAAGTTGATTTACCTTGTGTTAATTTCTGCTGTGTTACTTTCAGCAAAGTGATTCAGTTATACCTACATTCTTTTTTTATGTTCTTTTTCATGACAGTTTTTTACAGGCTATTGAATACAATTCCCTGTGCTATATAATAGGACCTTGTTGTTTATCCATTCTGCATATAATAGCTGACATCTGCTAACCCTAACCTCCCACTCCATCCCTCCCCCAACATGTCTTTACTGCTATGGTACTCTTCTGCAGTATTTGCAACAAGTCCACTCTAAAGTGATGCTGAATGTCCCAGCCTAGGGGTGAGAGGCTTTGAGCTCTGTAAGCAAGTTGACTCTAATTCACCTCTTCACTTTGTTAGCTTTGAGGTCTTGGACTCACTGTCTTCTGAGTTACCTCTAATCCCAAGCAAAGCAAAAGAAGGTGGATGATCTTAGTGGTCTGGCCTTCTGCCTCTACTCAATGATTATTTTTACTCTCATTTCTAACTTGGCAAGTAAGAATGTAAAGTTCTTAGTTTTACATGGACGTACTTAAGTAGGGTGCTTTTCTTAAAAAAAAGTTGTTTTCTTTCTATTCCAGGTTGGAAGTGTACCCTCCCTTCTTATTTTTTCTAGCTGTCGGAGGTGTTTACCACCCAGTAAGTACTGAGCACGCACAGCACAAGTGGTTTTTTTGGGGGGTGGGGGGGTGGAGAAGGGAGGCATCTGATTAGATTTAATAGATTTAATTCACTGAGTCTTTGGGGAGGGAAGAGGAAATGAACATTCAATGAACATCTTTGATGTCTAGGCACCGTATATTTTAAAGAATTAAATTCTGTTACTTCTTACAGTTTCTTAAAGCAGGTAGAATTTTTCCTGGTTTTTTTTTTTTTTTTTTAACAGATAAAAAACCTCTTGAATATTGTATAACTTTCTCAAGATCAAATAACTAGAGTAAAAAAGTCATAATTTGAACCCAGGACTGTCTGCTCCTAGAAGGCTCATGTTTATCGAGTTTTCCTTTGCTGTATTTATTCAGGCAACAGAAATTTCCTGGACACCTGAGGTTACTGCAGTGACCAAAACAGGCACAGACTCCAGGTCTCATGCACTGACTCTTAGTTGGGGTTACAGATGAAAAAGTAATGCAAGTATTGGGTTGGCCAAAGAGTTCATTTGTGTTTTTCCACGTCTTATAGAAAATCCCTAACAGACTTTTTGGCCAACCCAATACATCATGTCAATTCAATTCAGTCGCTCAGTCGTGTCCGACTCTTTGCGACTCCATGAACCGCAGCACGCCAGGCCTCCCTGTCCATCACCAATTCCCAGAGTCCACCCAAACCCATGTCCACTGAGTCGGTGATGCCATCCAACCATCTCACCCTCTGTCATCCCCTTCTCCTCCCGCCTTCAATCTTTGCCAGCATCAGGGTCTTTTCCAATGAGTCAGTTCTTCGCATTAGGTGGCCAAAGTATTGGCGTTTCAGCTTCATGCATCGCGTAGTATGTTAGAAAGTGGTGTCCCCCGCAGAGGAAACACAAGTGGGCATGATGGAAAGGGAATGCTGGGGGACCAGTGCTGAGGGGCGCAGTCAGGAGGCATTCCCTGCTGCGAAGGAGACACTTGGGCAGTTGGTAGGGAGCACATGCCTCCAGACACCCCCAGACGGGAGGTGGGCAGGGGAGGCCCTGGAGCAGGAGCCTGTCTGGTCTGCCTGGTGTGCAGTGAGCAGCATGGCTTCAGTGGTGGGCAGGGGGTGACGGCAGGGCCGAGGGGGCACCTCGGTGCCTTGTAGGCTGCTGTGGCCCTGTGAGCCCTGGATTTGGTCTGCACTGCACCTTACCTACATAAAGCAAGGTTCTCTGGTTAGTTGCCGTTTGGGTCTTGCTTTGGACAGAAACTTTCCTTTCAAGGGGCCAGATTTCCCCTCCATTGGGTTGTGACCAGAGGACTGGTACCTCACATTTAGGGTTCTGAGACTTCCATAAGCCTCTGCTCTGCACCCAAACCCTGCTTCTGTCCCGCACCCCGGGATCCCGTTCCTTGAGCTTAGTTCTTTAAAAATACCCTAAGACTGCTCTGAGGACAAGTGCCTAACACAGCTCCTGGGTTTACAGAGCAACCTAATGAGACTACAGACCTCCTAGATAGAGACATATGTGCCTGGGTGTTTATTTATGGTTGTTTCATACTCCTACCGATATTTAACACTCCCTAAAATCATGGAAACAAACAAACAAAAACCCTGAAGTAGGAAGCTCACCCCACTGATGACAGTGCTGAGTTGGAAAGATGCTCGAGGACAGCGGCACTCCGTGACTCACGTCCTCACACCTCTTCTCTCTCTTTCTCCCTGGCCTCCTTTGGACCAGAGGGGTTGTCACCCCAGGAGGGCGGCCAAATGGAAGGATTTTTCCATCTCACATGAGTTTTTCCTCTGTCTTCTGAAGGGTGTTGGAAACGGGGAGACTGTCCCCTTCCAAGACTGCATATCCTGGGGTTCACAACATAGCACCCCCTCTGGCTTTTTCTGGGAGAGCCCCACACTTGGGCATAGGGCGCAGCGTAGCCCCTCGGAGCCCTCTGGAAGCCCTCACTGATGAAGCAGCCCTCAGCACGGAATGCCCAGGCCACTGCTCACAGCGCTCCTCCCCCAGTCCTGCCTTTCCGTTGGTTTCCTCTCCTGTTGCTCTGCAACCCCTAGGCCTGCCTCTCCCAGAGCAGAATCACTGTGCTCTAGCACCCTGACCCCTCCAAGGCAAGCCCGGTGGTTCCTGCCATCCCACCTCCCGAGGAGAAGGCAGGCCAGCAATCACCTCTCAGGTCTGCGAGCAGTTCATGGAAGGATCACAGTGCTTTGATTTTCCTGACGGAAAACAATTTCATTCTACCCTCATTTGGTAGGGAGTATTTTACCATATCTATGAAATTGTTAACTTGTTATTAAAGTATGTCATCAATCCTAGATGTTAATAAACATCTGCCTGTTTCTTGAATGAAAACACTGACAGAGCCCTTCTATTTTAGCGTATAGTTTCTGGCTTGGGCTTGGCCTGGATCGTTGGACGAGTCCTTTATGCTTACGGCTATTACACAGGAGGTAAGGACACGCTGCTGTCTGCCAAGGAAACAAATTTAAAATCTGCTACTGTACTTTCCTGTTTAGCAAGGCTTTTCAAAAAGCAAAGTAACTTAATTTACTTTGTCTTTCTGTAACTTGATAACCAAGTTGTAGCTATCAAAGTAATTTGATAGCCATGGTGAAAGATTGGTTATCTTCTTTCCTTTTGTTAACCTTTGAATAGAATTTAATAACAAAGCTCATGTTTATTGAATATTTTCAATGTGTCTATTACTGTTCTAAGACCTCAGCATATGTTGTTTAACCCTATAACAATTCCATGACATAGATAGTATTAATATATAAATGAGGAAACTGAGGCTTAGAAAGATTAAGACTCCAGGTCTCAGAGCTACTAAGTGTAAGCTAGAAAGCCAGGATTCAAACCCAGGCAGTCAGACTTCAGATCTGCTCCTCAGCTGTACTATAAACGGTGTTTCTGAGAGACAAGTGGGGAAGAGACTCTTCTGGCTTTGCTTACCTTTTGGAAGAGGAAAGAAGTTCCCAAAGATCCTAAAGCAAAGGTGCTCTAATTATTATCCTATAATTTGCTTTAAAGTCCAATACTATTGTGACACACAACTTTCCATGCAGTATCTGACAATTGCCAGCATAGGCTAAAGAGTTGGCTGACCTCTTAAGACCAAATGGTCTAACGTACAAGCCCAAGTGCCTTGATAGAATGGCTGGTGGATGTTGACAGCATTGTAATTGTGGAGCGTTCCCAGTAACTTCTGTTCCTTCCTCTTTCTTTTAGAACCCAGAAAGCGGCAGCGGGGAGCCCTGAGCTTCATCGCCCTCATTGGCCTGATGGGCACCACTGTGTGCTCTGCCTTCCAGCATCTTGGTTGGGTTAGAACCGGCTTGAACAGCGGGTGCAAGAGCTGCCATTGAAGAATTATAGGGTTTTTTGAAACTCTCATTCATTTGAGTGACTTTTATTTTCAGTTACATTTTTTTTCTTGAATAAAATCTTAGCTGGCGTGAGCCTCATACCTAACCCTGACTCTATCATTTAATTCTTTTTGAGTCTTTATCTAAACTATAAGTATCCTGTTCCTACTACATGAGTGAGGGGCCACAGGTATTAAGCACCCCTTCTACCCTGCCAGAGGATCTTTACTTAAGGTGTGAGCTGAGAAAATGTCTAATTGTGAAAATATTTGTAATCATGCCCACTGAGCCACCTGGGAAGGCCCCCCACAATCATGCCATGGCAGTAAACACCTGAGGCTTGATGGAAAGTCTTTTTGTGCTAGTTGGGATATAAGATTCTCTTATCACTAGCTAATATATAGAATGACAATAGGATTTTTTTTTTTTTTTAATCTCTACTGAAGACTGATTCTAATAGTTAAAAACTGAAAGTGAAGTTGATCAGTCATGTCTTACTCTTAGCGACCCCATGGACTGTAGCCTACCAGGTTCCTCCATCCATGGGATTTTTCAGGCAAGAGTACTGGAGTGGGGTGCCATTTCCTTCTCCAGGAGATCTTCCCAACCAAGGGATTGAACCCGGGTCTCTCACGTTGTAGACAGACACTTTACAGTCTGAACCACCAAGTGACAGACTAAATTGAAGATTATGAAAGTTAATAAAGATGAATCTAATTTTCTGCATGTGTATGCTAAGATCTGCTTGCATAGGTACAAATGGAGGACATCCTTAGCAACAAAAATACAGTAGACTTAAGCAGCTTTGCTGCCTTGGGTTTCTCTTGCCTTGGACATGGGGTATCTCTTCACGGCTGCTCCAGCAAAGCACAGCCACTGCTCCTTACCTTAGACGTGGGGGGTATCTCTTCATGGCTGCCTCCCCTGACCCTGGAGGTGGGGTAGCTCTTCTCGG
Source organism: Bos indicus x Bos taurus (assembly GCF_003369695.1). Lineage (NCBI taxonomy): Eukaryota > Metazoa > Chordata > Mammalia > Artiodactyla > Bovidae > Bos > Bos indicus x Bos taurus. Next base: position 3,242,242 of record NC_040078.1, on the reverse strand, counting down.
CTGCTGCCCCTGACCTTGGACGTGCCCAATGTGCTACTGGAGATCAGTGGAGCAATAACTCCAGAAAGAATGAAGGGATGGAGCCAAAGCAAAAACAACACTCAGTTGTGAATGGGACTGGCGTTAGAAGCAGGGTCCGATGATGTAAAGAGCAATATTGCATAGAAACCTGGAATGTTAGGTCCATGAATCAAGGCAAACTGGAAGTGGTCAAACAGAAGCGGCAAGAGTGAGTGTCGACATTCTAGGAATCAGCGAACTAACATGGACTGGAATGGGTGAATCTAACTCAGATGACCATGATATCTACTACTGCGGGCAGGAATCCCTTAGAAGAAATGGAATAGCCATCATAGTCAACAAGAGTCCGAAATGCAGTACTTGGATGCAGTCTCAAAAACGACAGAATGATCTCTGTTTGTTTCCAAGGCAAACCATTCAGTATCAGAATAATCCAAGTCTATGCCCCAACCCATGGGGTCGCTAAGAGTTGGACACGACTGAGCAACTTCACTTTCACTTTCCACTTTCATGTATTGGAGAAGGAGATGGCAACCCACTCCAGTGTTCTTGCCTTGAGAATCTCAGGGACGGGGAGCCTGGTGGGCTGCCATCTGTGGGGTTGCACAGAGTCGGACAAAACTGAAGTGACTTAGCAGCAGCAGAAGCAGCATGCCCCAACCAGTAATGCTGAAGAAGCTGAATTTGATTGGTTCTATGAAGACCTACAAGACTTTCTAGAAAACCCCCAAAAGATGTCCTTTTCATTATAGGGGACTGGAATGCAAAAGTAGGAAGTCAAGAAACACCTGAAGTAACACGCAAATTTGGCCTTGGAGTACAGAATGAAGCAGGGCAAAGGCTAATAGAGTTTTGCCAAGAGAACACACTGGTCATAGCAAACACACTCTTCCAACAACACAAGAGAAGACTCTACGCATGGACATCACCAGATGGTCAACACCAAAATCAGATTGATTATATCCTTTGCAACCAAGGATGGAGAAGCTCTATACAGTCAGCAAAAACAAGACCAAGAGCTGACTGTGGCTCAGATCATGAACTCCTTATTGCCAAATTCAGACTTAAATTGAATAAAGTGGGGAAAACCACTAGACCATTCAGGTATGACCTAAATAAAATCCCTTATGAGAAATAGATTTAAGGGACTAGATCTGATAGACAGAGTGCCTAGTGAAATGTGGACAGAGATCTGTGACATTGTACAGGAGATGGATCAAGACCATCCCCAAGAAAAAGAAATACAAAAAAGCAAAATGGCTGTCTGAGGAGGCCTTACAAATAGCTATGAAAAGGGAAGTGAAAAACAAAGGAGAAAAGGAAAGATATACCCGTTTGAATGAGAGTTCCAAAGAACAGCAAGGAGAGATAAGAAAGCCTTCCTCAGTGATCAATGCAAAGAAATAGAGGGAAAAAATAGAATAGGAAAGACTAAAGATCTCTTCAAGAAAATTAGAGATACCAAGGGAACACTTCATGCAAAGATGGGCTCAATAAAGGACAGAAGTGGTTTGGACCTAAGAGAAGCAGAAGATATTAAGAAGAGGTGGCAAGAATACACAGAAGAACTATACAAAAAAAGATCTTCACAACTCAGATAATCACAATGCTGTGATTAATCATACTCACCCAGAGCCAGATATCCTGGAATGTGAAGTCAAGGGCCTTAGGAAGCATCACTACGAACAAAGCTAGTGGAGGTGATGGAATTCCAGTTGAGCTATTTCAAATCCTAAATGATGATGCTGTGAAAGTGCTGCACTCAATGTGTCAGCATTTTTTATTCCAATCCCAAAGAAAAGCAATGCCAAAGAATGCTCAAACTACCGCACAATTGCACTCATCTCACATGCTAGTAAAGTAATGCTCAAAATTCTCCAAGCCAGGCTTCAGCAATATGTGAACCATGAACTTCCAGATGGTCAAGCTGGTTTTAGAAAAGGCAGAGGAACCAGAGGTCAAATTGCCAATATCTGCTGGATCATGGAAAAAGCAAGAGAGTTCCAGAAAGACATCTATTTCTGCTTCATTGACTATGCCAAAGCCTTTGACTGTGTGGATCACAATAAACTGTAGAAAATTCTGAAAGAGATGGGAATATCAGACCACCTGACCTGCCTCTTGAGAAATCTGTATGCAGGTCAGGAAGCAACAGTTAGAACTGGACATGGAACAACAGACTGGTTCCAAATAGGAAAAGGAGTATGTCAAGGCTGTATATTGTCACCCTGCTTATTTAACTTATATGCAGAGTACATCATGAGAAATGCTGGGCTGGAGGAAGCACAAGCTGGATCAAGACTGCTGGGAGAAATATCAATAACCTCAGATATGCAGATGACACCACCCTTATGGCAGAAAGTGAAGAAGAAATAAACAGCCTCTTGATGAAAGAGGAGAGTAAAAATTTGGCTTAAAGCTCAGCATTCAGAAAACTAAGATCATGGCATCCAGTCCCATTACTTCATGGCAAATAGAAGGGGAGACAGTGCAAACAGTGGCTGACTTTATTTTTCTGGGCTCCAAAATCACTGCAGATGGTGATTGCAGCCATGAAATTAAAAGACACTTATTCCTTGGAAGGAAAGTTATGACCAACCTAAACAGCATATTAAAAAGTAGAGACATTACTTTGTCAACAAAGGACTGTCTAGACAAGGCTATGGTTTTTCCAGTAGTCATGTATGGATGTGAGAGTTGGACTATAAAGAAAGCTGAGTGCCAAAGAATTGATGCTTTTGAACTGTGGTGTTGAAGAAGACTCTTGAGAGTCCCTTGGACTGTAAGGAGATCCAACCAGTCCATCCTAAAGGAAACCAGTCCTAGGTGTTCATTGGAAGGACTGATGTTGAAGCTGAAACTCCAATCCTTTGGCCACCTGATGCGAAGAGCTGACTCATTTGAAAAGACCCTGATGCTGGGGAACATTGAGGGCAGGAGAAGGGGACGACAGAGGATGAGATGATTGGATGGCATCACCAACTCAATGGATATGGATTTGGGTCGACTCTGGCAGTTGGTGATGGACAGAGAGGCCTGGTGTGCTGCGGTTCACGGGGTCATAAAGAGTCGGACACGACTGAGTGACTGAAATGAACTGAACTGAACTGAACTTGCTTTTCCTATGATGCAGCGGATGTTGGCAATTTGATATCTGGTTCTTCTGCCTTTTTAAAATCCAGCTTGAACATCTGGAAGTTCTTGGTTCATGTACTGTTTAATCCTCACTTGAAGAATTTTGAGCATTACTTTGCTAGCATGTGAGAGAGTACAATTGTGCGGTAGTTTGAGCATTCTTTGGCATTGCCTTTCTTTGGGATTGGAATGAAAACTGACCTTTTCCAGTCCTGTGGCCACTGCTGAGTTTTCCAAATGTGCTGGCATATTGAATGCAGCACTGTCACAGCATCTTCTTTTAGGGTTTGAAATAGCTCAACTGGAATTCTATCACCTCCACTAGCTTTGTTCATAGTGATTCTTCCTAAGGCCCACTTGACTGTACACTCCAGGATGTCTGACTGTCTTGATTATTGTAGCTTTATAGTATTGTCTGAATGCTGAAAGGGTTATCCCTCCATCTTTGTTCTTTTTCCTCAGGATTGCTTCAGCAATTCAGGGTCTTTTGTGGCTCCATATAAATTATAGGATTATATGTTCTATTTCTGTGAAAAATATCATGGGTAATTTGATAGGTATCACATTAAATTTGTAGATTGCTTTGGGTACAATGGCCTAGTGTTTTAACAATATTAATTCTTTCAATCCAAGAGCATGGGATATCTTTGTATTTCTTTTAATCATCTTCAGTTTCCTTTATCAATGTTTTATAGTTCTCAGCATATAAATCTTACACCTTCTTGGTCACATGTATTTCCAACTATTTTTTTAATGTGATTTTAAGAGGGATGTTTAAAAAAAAAACTTTCTATTATTTCACTGTTGCTGTAAAGAAATGCAACTCATTTCTGTATGTTAATCTTCTGTCCTGCTACCTTGCTGAATTCATCTATCAGTTCTAGTACTTTTCATGTGGAATCTTTAGGATTTTCTACATCTATTATCATACCGTTTGCAAATAATGACAAATTTACCTCTTACCTTCCAATTTGGATACCTTTTGTTTTCTAATGGCTGTGGCTAGGATTTCCAGTACTGTTGTGAACAGAAATGGTGAGAATAGGCATCCTTCCCTTGTTCCAGATTTTAGCAGGAAGGCTTTCAGCTTTTCACTAGAGTATCATGTTAGCTGTTTGTCATAAATGGCTTTTACTATGTTGAGATATATTCCCTGTATACCCACTTTGGTAAGAGTTTTTATCATAAATGTACACTGAATTTTATCAAATGCTTTTTTGCATCTATTGAAATGGTATGTAGTTTTTGTCTTTTGTTGATGTGGTGTATCAAACAAGGACTGATTTGCACATGTTGAGCCATCCTTGGGACCCTGGGATTAATACAGCTAGATCACAGTGTGTGGTCCTTTTTATGTACTATTGGATATGGTTTGCTAATATTTTGTTGAGAGTTTTGTGCATCTATATTCATCAAAGATATTGGCCTCTAATTTTCTCTTTTGGTAGTGTCTTTGTTTGGTTTTGGTATCAGGGTGATGATGGCTTCAAAGAATGACTCTGGGAATTTTCCCTCCTCTTCAGTCTTTTGGAAGAGTTTAAGAAGGATTGATATAAGTTCTTTTTTGCCTGGTAGAATTTCCCATGACACCATGTCCTGCCTGCCATCTGCCACACACAGTGGGGTATCACTCCAGGACCTTGCTTCAAACACGTAAGATCCCCGTACCCATTAAGACACTGAGGTCCCTGTTGCTGACTCCCGGCTCTTTCTTCAGTCTCAAGGATGGATAGGTATAGGGCTTGGAGGCCTGCAAAATACAGCCCAACAAGTGTCAGAGCCAGCAAGGAGACCAAGGAAACTCCCGTGAGCACAGACATTGGGAGATAAGGATGAGCAGTGGAAAGTTGGGGGGACTGTCCACTAGTGTGTGGGGACCAAAAGTTGCAGGGGGTAATCCTGAAAGTTGTGGGGCAATCCTGGGAGTGGCTGTCTTTGATGAATGAGAGCCACCAAGTGAGCATGGAGAGTAATGGCCCCTAATGGCTCGGCTATTGTATCCAACTGAACCTTTTGTAACTGGTTTGGTTTTCACCTTGGGTGTGTGCATGAGTCCCCAGTACCTGAGTCTAAGCCCTGTTGTCTCTCCCTGGTTTTGACCCTTGTTGGAGGTCCTAGTAACTTGAATGATGATTCATGTTCCCCTGAAACTGATGTATATGAATGTGAGTGATATGTATTATTATTACTGTTATTTGTTTTAACTGAATTGGCTGTTTAGAAACTGGGGGGGAGAAAAAACCCTGAAGATGCCCAAGATGGGACTCTTGACATTCTAAAACTGGTTTTGGCATGTCTTTGTCTCCAAATGGCATGGCTGAGATTGGTTTCTGGATGAGCTCTGTTTAACTGGCTTAAAAGAAATTAAGCACTTAAATAATTTTCAGAAAGTATAAAAGAAACTGGCTAGAATGAATTTCAATTTCAGGTTCACATGACCTGGGAAATGTTCAGTACTGAATCGATATCTGGTACTGAAGCTACTTAAGCTTGTTGGTTTGATTAATACAGATATGTCTTTAGAGTCCAGAGGAGGCAATGGCACCCCACTCCAGTACTCTTGCCTGGAAACTCCAATAGACGGAGGAGCCTGGTGGGCTGCAGTCCATGGGGTCAAGAAGAGTCGGATGCGACTGAGTGACTTCACTTTCACTTTTCACTTTCATGCATTGGAGAAGGAAATGGCAACCCACTTCAGTGTTCTTGCCTGGAGAATCCCAGGGACGGGGGAGCCTGGTGGGCTGCCGTCTATGGGGTCACACAGAGTTGGACACGACTGAAGCGACTTAGCAGCAGCAGTCTTTAGAGTCATCAGTGATAAATGTGATACTTGCACTTCTGTTGTATACCTAGGTTTACTAGAGATCAAATAAGACCTTATTATGTCTGTTGCAAATCTGTCTGCAAGGAAGACAACTTAATATGATGAAACTTTAAGGAAATGTACATGAGATAAGAGCTTTTGGATAAACTCCCTAGGAATAATTATGTTTTGTGAATGCCTATCTAAAACAGTCTCTCCAGGTTTTGACAATTTAAGTTAAATGAAGAGAATTCATTAACTATCTGGGTCATTTCAAATAGGAAAAATTTTGGAACATTAATTGCTAGCTGGGTCTAAGTTTACCTACCTTTGCCTTCTTAGGAGAGGAAGACTAAAGCATAAGTTTTCCAATCAGGAAATTCTGGAATGAGAAACAGTTCACAATTACTTGCTCCTTGGTTTTTGCTAGACACTAAGGTTTTTAAAGCACAAGATTATAATCAGTCATAATTCTAGTTATTGTAACTGAGTTTCTGTATTGATTACATTATAATCAAGTTTAACTGGACCTTTTAAAGTCTTCTGTCATTTACAGGCAGTTATTGTTGTACTCTGATGCTTTTGCAAAAAGTACTTCAAGAAGATTCAGAGGAAGGACTTTTTGACAAGTACAGGTTTCTGTTAAATCTCAAATCATATTGCTGAACTGGGTAAGTAACCAGAGAATGCTAATGGAAAACCTGATGACTTCATAAAAAGTTGAAAGGACTGGTAGCTGAGTTAACTGGTGAATATGGTTATAATTTTTGTGCGGTTTTTTGTTTGTTTGTTTTTTTTGTCTGGAGTACGATCTGTGTTTTCCAGATATAGAGAAGCCCTTCCTTGAAGTTAACTATGACTTAACAGCAATTTGGTAAACTATACCTGTGGGTAGAACTGAAACATTCTTCTTTTCTGCCTGGTCCCTTTAGAAATTGGAGATTCTTGGGTTCCAAGCAACCTTATCAGGTGAATGGGTAAGACTCTCTCTTGGCATGTTCAGGAATCTCAGATTTTGGGGGCCTGCTGTAAGAGGGGATTCCACTGAGGCAGAGTCTGATGGCGGACCCTGGCTTGGCTTTCCTGGCCTCGAAAGGCCTTTTGGGAATTCAGTCTGAGACGCCTGAGGAGTTCCACCACAGCCAGTTTCGAGGGGCCTATGCAGTCAATTGACAAATTAGTCTTGATTTGGCTGTGTTTAGTGGAAATGAGGGTAATTTTGGAGAGAAAAATACGTTTCAGTGGATATTAAATTCTAGTACTGTTAACTGAAGTCTGGATTTATGAAAGTTATTCTGTTAGCCACACTTTTGCCTTGATGTTCAGGAGGAAATGAAAATTCTCTAGTGAAGCTGTCATGGAGTATAACTACTCAGGATATGTAACACTGCTTGCTTTACCTCTATTGCTAAAAGCACATGTACCATGTTTGTAACAATCTGGTGCAACTGACAAAGTATGTAGCCTCTAAAATATTTCCCCATTAACATACCTCAGAGCTTATCAACAGTGTCTGATCAGTTTTCCTGCAATGTAGCGAAATAGGCAAATATAAAGGAGGCCTGGCTGGAGGAACATGGTCTGGACACAGTGCAGGCAGCATTCGCCCTTGCTTTGAAGGACATATACTTTGATCTATCAAAAAACTGCAATCAAAAAGGGAAAGGATGGGGAAATCTTCACATACAGATATATGGAGAAGTCATTCTGACTTAACAGATGGTTTAACTTAAACTTTACTGACTGGAGGAACCTGCATGGCACAGCTGCTCTGGCCATTGTGGAGGGGAATACATTTGAAAGTCCAGATGGAGGAGCTGTGGTTCAGACATCTAAGGTAAAGCTAGGTGGCCATTGGAGATGTGATTTTGGACATGTTCCTGTATATTACTGGAAACCCGAGTTTTCTGAACTGCAGCACAGACCAGGACAGCTGTGGTATCCTCTCAGAATGTGGACATTGCTTGTGTTTTGCTTAACAGTCCTCTTTTCCTAGCGCTGTGCCTGTCAGACGTCTTACATTTCATCCCTAGCCTGAGCAGAGGACATCTGAGAACCTCACTGAGAAATGAATCAGATTGCTAGGGGCATTGCAAGAGGCCACTGTTGTCTTCCTCTGGACTTCTGTGAAAACTTGATCTGGCTCATGAGACCACATGGGGGAGGACTGACCACGGGGGAGGGGAAATACTCTTACCAGCTTCTGCTCCCACATGCCAATATGCCACAAGGACCTGTCAGCAAACGTTACCACACAATACCGCTCACACTTTGCCAGGGTGACTGCCCATGAGCCCCTTATCCCAGGCTATGCTCTGTGGGCTGGAATAGGGCTGCACATACAAGTCCAACTAGGAGAATTAACTGTTTTTCATTTGGGAAGACCTAATGTGTGCGCTCGGAGAAGGCGATGGCACCCCATTCCAGTACTCTTGCCTGGAAAATACCATGGATGGAGAAGCCTGGTAGGCTGCAGTCCATGGGGTTGCGAAGAGTCAGACACGACTGAGCGACTTCACTTTCACTTTTCACTTTCATGCATTGGAGAAGGAAATGGCAACCCACTCCAGTGCTCTTGGCTGGAGAATCCCAGGGACAGGGGAGCCTGTTGGGCTGCCGTCTATGGGATCGCGCAGAATCGGACATGACTGACGCAACTTAGCAGCAGCAGCAATGTGTGCACTGCTAACAAAACACTTCTGGCTAGAGCACTAGAATGTTTCCTTCAGAGCTAGGGTCTTCCCTGCCCCATGCGGGTGGCTCTGGGTTTGTGAATGCCAGGGGTGGCCTTACCTTCCTTGTAAGCAGACAGGGCATTGCTGCTCCTATTGGCTTCCTCTCTATTAACCCAGTTAGTGCTTGGCTCCAAAATCTGTCCCCATTCTGGCAAATGATTTTTCTTGGCACACTAGGTATCTTACTGTTGATACTCTTTGGCTGCTGCCATCTCTATTTGTGGTATTTGGTTGGTTGCAGTGCCCTGCTACACACCTGTCCCCAGGATCATGGAAGAGAGGTGGACAAAGACAGTGAGGGTCATGCAGGGGATGTAGGTGTGAGTGTACGAGCAGGTCCCCAGGATGGCTGTTCTCCTGCTTCCTGTACATCCCCTGCTTGACAAGGGCCTGTACCCTACTCACATGACTGACCTTCCTGTACACTTGCCCCCACATCAGCTAGTGACTGTTCTAATCTTTAGATCAGTGTATCTCCTCTGTGATCACTTATCAAAGCAGCGGTGAGGAGCATGACCCTCTGCCAGTTTCCCTGGTAACAGATAAGACAACCTAACCTAACCTCAATCCCCCCGTAACTGGTAACCTCCCCTCGGGAGCAAAGATTGCCACCATGTCCTGCCCCCTTACTGCTGCACACAGTGGGAGCTTGCTTTAGACACATAAGATCCCCCATCCATTAAACCACCGATGTCAGTCACTGACTCCAGGCTCATTTTTGGTCTCAAGGATGGGCAAGTACAGGGCTTGTGGGCCCGTGGGGTGCAGCCCAATGTTTCTAAGTGATACTCTAACTGGGTAGAGTATCGTAGGTTGTAGATTTTTATCTTCCAGGACCTTTATATCTTCCCACTCCCTTCTGGCTGATAGTCTTACGGAGGATCCCTTGTAACTGCTTTTCTCTCGCTGCCTCTAGGACCCTCACTTTAACTTTTGTCATTTCGATTATGTCTTGGGGGAGGTCTGTTTGGGTTCATCTTGTTTGGGACTGTCTCAGCTTCCTATACTTGGATATGTGTTTCCTTCTTTAGGTTTGGGAAGTTTTCAGCTAATTTCTTTCAGATACATGTTTGACCCCCTTTTCTCTTCTCCTTCTGGGATCCCTATTATGTGTAGATTGGCTCACTTCATGTTCTCCCATAGGTCTCAAATATTGGTTTCGTTTTTAAAATTTGTCTGATGTTCTGATAGGGCGAGTTCCATTATTTTATCTTCCAGATCACTTATTCACTCTTCTGCATTATTCAGTTTGCCCATGGCCAGGACCGTCGGTGCAGGTCTCTGTTCCGCCTGCCACAGTGCAGCCGCTGCACTCTCCTCCAAGCCTCTGAAGCTCCCTTTGTGTCCCGGCTGATCCCCCAGCCACTGAAGGGGCTTCCCAGAATGGGGGAACATTTCCTCTCTCACAGCTCCCTCCCAGGGCCACATGTCCCATCCCAGTTACATTTTTCTTTTGTCCTACCCAGCCATCTTTCCTACAGCTCTGGTTATATGAGATCTGCCAGCGTTCAGCAGGTATTCCGTGAGAACTGTTCCACACGTTGACTGTTTTAGATGTATTTGTGGGAGGAAGAGACTGCCACATCCTTCTGGTCCATCATCTTGACCTCTGTCCATCCTTGCTGTATGAGGCTCTGAAGAATCAAACAACGGTGCGTGCAGTGCCCAGCTCTGTCCCCACCAGGGCTAAGGGCCAGCTCAGGCTCCAGCACGAGGTGCGGGAGAAAGCATGAGCGCCACCTGCTGGTGAAACTTCATCAAACGTCAGCAACCAGAGTATCTACTCGTGTTCCAAGGACCCCACCCACCCAGAGTTGGCCCCCTTTCCTTTTCTCCGCTATAGCATTTGTTTCCAAAGATGCTCTCCTAACTCAATCGAAAACAGCTCTCTCAGTTTCCTCTCTTAAGCCGCGCTGTCCAATTGAACTTTCTGATATGATGGAAATATTCATCTCCACTGTCCACTACAGGAACCACGACCCACGTGTGCCATGGAATACTTGAAATGCGGTGAGAGCAACTAAAAGGCTGAGTTTGCATTTAGTTTTGTGTTTAAATAGCTACATGTGGCTAGAGATAGCACAGCAGTAGAGCAGTGGCTCTCAACCTTGACTGTCCCCTAAATTCACCCTGGCAGGAACATTTTAAGAATACAGACAAGTTAGGCCAAATCCCAAATCAATTAAATTAGAATCTATTTTCAAAGCTTTCTCTGGGTATTTCAGACATGTGGCCAAAGTTGAGAACCACTGCTCTAAATACAGTGTTTGGCAAACTATTGTGCATAAGAATCTCCTGAGGATCTTGTGAAAATACAGACTCTTGATTCATAGGCCTGCTGTCCTGGGACCATACTGTGTACCAGGGCTCTACCCAACCCTTCTAATCCGTTCACCTAAACAAACACTGAGTACTTCCTGTGAGCCCAGTGGCACGGCAGTTCTGGCTTTTAGAGTTTCCATTCTAGCCAAGCATGTAATCTCAAATAGTGATAAATGTTTTGAAGTAAATAAAATAGCACAGTGGGATGAGGGTGTGTACCGTAGATTTAAGGAGGTAAATGTTTACTTTTGGGCTTTCAGCTTATAGGGAGACCATGGGAAATCTGGGAAAACATGCTCTCTGGGGAAGAGGGACAGTGAACATGAGGTTCCTGAGGCAAGAACGAGTCTGGCAGAGTAACGCACAGGTGAACAGAGGAAGTGAGATCGCAGGACACGGTGGACACAGTAAGGAACGTGGATTGTGTTCTAACTGAAGCCACAGTCGGCCTTAAGCAAAGCATGAGGAACTCTAGTTCACAGTGAGAGACTGCTCACTGCTGATCTGACTTGATAGTTTTTCACAGCATCTCTTAACTGCTAAGGCTTAGTCTCCTTTTTCCCCTTTGCAGATTTTTTCCCCTCAATACCCTAGAAAGAAAAACATAGGTCTTTAGGTATTAAAAAAAAAACAAGGAATTATATTCACTTCAAATGAAAGCCAAATTCAGAACTAGGCACTTTGGAGAAGCCAAGGTGGAGACTGCCATTGTAAGAAGCAAGCAAGGGCTCGGGGCTGTCCAAACCCCCATCTCTGGAAGCTCCTGGTAGGATGGCTTCCACGCTGCTGTCAGTAAACTGTAACCAACTTTCATTCTGCCAGATTCTTGCCTTAGGCAGCAAAAGACTCCAAGGTAAGAAATAGAGGAGCAGGTGGAAAGAAGGGGCCCAATGGCTACCTTTTATCTGAAAAAGACCTGCCCAAGTGAGAGATTGCTTCTATATGGAATGAAAAGTCAGACCAGAGATCAGCACTCTGAGCTACTGCAAAGGAGTGAGCCAACATGAGTCTTGGTTTTCCTCTTTCCCATCAATACAACTCCAAGACAGTTTCTATCAATAGCAGTTAAATGATGCTTTCCCACAGGAATTTGTCAACCAAAGAAATCCTACAATGCATATGAAGGAACATGAGCTGAATACATTTACACGTGGCTTCATCAAGATACAGGGTTAATAGTTATTACTTCTAAGAAAATCTTGGGAAAGATATGCACCCAAACATTAACAGTAGTTACCTCCGGAAGATCAGATTAGATGGGAGGAGGGAGAAAGAAGGATACCTTCTGCTTAACTTTCAAAAGTGAATCAAAATACTAGTGGAGAAAAAAAGATTCCAGAATTTAACTAGATGACACAACTTCTTCTAAACCAAAGGAAGGCCTGGCCCCTAGGCTAAATCATGTTTCCTTAAATGCATTATATATATATATATATATATATATATATATATATATATATATATTATTGTCCTAAGATGCTTCATTAACAGCTAAGAATCTTTGTTCAGGCCAATTTGTGAAATACAATAGCTGTTAACGTCCAGAACACATTGGACAAGGCTGGGGTGGCAGCTGGAATAATGCTCCTCATCAGGTATGCCCACTTCCTAATTTTTGGGACCTTTGAATATTACTTTATATGGCAAAAGGAGTCTTTACAATATGACTAAGTTAAGGGTCTTGAGATGAGAGATAATTATGGACCGTCTGGTCGGTCCCCAATGCTGTCATAATTGTCCAGAAACAGAGGGAGATCTGCCTACACAGAGGAGGGCAAGGGAAGCAGGGAGAGACCTGATGCTAAGCTGTTGGTGCTGAAGGCAGAGGGGCCATGAGCCACAGAATGCACTCTGGAGACTGGAAAAGTCAGGAGTCTCTTCTAGAGCCTACAGAGGGAGCTGGGCCCCGCCAACACCCTGATCTGCCCAGTAAAACCATTGTGGACTTCTGACTTCCAGAAACACGAAATAATAAAGGTGTTGTTTTAAAGTCCCCACGTTTGCGGTAAACTGTCATAGGAAATGAATACACAGAACTAAGGACTAGGAAGCGTGGAAGGAGCAGAAAGCACAAGAATAACAACCCCACATTCCTGGGTTGGAACCCCGCTCCTCAACCTATGACTTGACTGTGGTCAAGACTTTTCCAATTCTGAGTTTCTTCATCTAAAAACTAGGGCTAAGAACTTCCTCATGTTCAGTGTGAGTATTTGATGAGAAGGGAAGTAGCAGACAGAACACCCTAGCTGCTTTCTCTTCAGAGGGATTACTAGAAACCCATCTTATCCAGGCGGCTGCCACTGCTGAAGTCACACCAGGATCCTGAGACATGGAGTGAGATCCCTGTTGGCCTTGCTCAGTATCCATGAATCCATCAAGAGAGGACCCTGTGTGTAAGTATCCACCAAGAGAGGACCCTGTGTGCAAGTATCTGTCAAGAGAGGACCCTGTGTACAAGTATCCATCGAGAGGACCCTCTGTGCAATTATCTATCAAGAAACACTAATAATGAGAAAACAGAAAGAGAAATTAAGGAAACAATTCCATTCACCATTGCAACGGAAAGAATAAAATACTTAGGAATATATCTACCTAAAGAAACTAAAGACCTATATATAGAAAACTATAAAACACTGGTGAAAGAAATCAAAGAGGACACTAATAGATGGAGAAATATACCATGTTCATGGATTGGAAGAATCAATATAGTGAAAATGAGTATACTACCCAAAGCAATTTATAGATTCAACGCAATCCCTATCAAGCTACCAACAGTATTCTTCACAGAGCTAGAACAAATAATTTCACAATTTGTATGGAAATACAAAAAACCTCGAATAGCCAAAGCGATCTTGAGAAAGAAGAATGGAACTGGAGGAATCAACCTACCTGACTTCAGGCTCTACTACAAAGCCACAGTTATCAAGACAGTATGGTACTGGCACAAAGACAGAAATATTGATCAATGGAATAAAATAGAAAGCCCAGAGGTAAATCCACGCACATATGGACACCTTATCTTTGACAAAGGAGGCAAGAATATACAATGGATTAAAGACAATCTCTTTAACAAGTGGTGCTGGGAAATCTGGTCAACCACTTGTAAAAGAATGAAACTGGACCACTTTCTAACACCATACACAAAAATAAACTCAAAATGGATTAAAGATCTAAACGTAAGACCAGAAACTATAAAACTCCTAGAGGAGAACATAGGCAAAACACTCTCCGACATACATCACAGCAGGATCCTCTATGATCCACCTCCCAGAATATTGGAAATAAAAGCAAAAATAAACAAATGGGACCTAATTAACCTTAAAAGCTTCTGCACATCAAAGGAAACTATTAGCAAGGTGAAAAGACAGCCTTCAGAATGGGAGAAAATAATAGCAAATGAAGCAACCGACAAACAACTAATCTCAAAAATATACAAGCAACTCCTACAGCTCAACTCCAGAAAAATAAACGACCCAATCAAAAAATGGGCCAAAGAACTAAATAGACATTTCTCCAAAAAAGACATACAGATGGCTAACAAACACATGAAAAGATGCTCAACATCACTCATTATCAGAGAAATGCAAATCAAAACCACTATGAGGTACCATTTCACACCAGTCAGAATGGCTGAGATCCAAAAGTCTACAAATAATAAATGCTGGAGAGGGTGTGGAGAAAAGGGAACCCTCTTACACTGTTGGTGGGAATGCAAACTAGTACAGCCACTATGGAGAACAGTGTGGAGATTCCTTAAAAAACTGGAAATAGAACTGCCTTATGATCCAGCAACCCCACTGCTGGGCATACACACTGAGAAAACCAGAAGGGAAAGAGACACGTGTACCCCAATGTTCATCGCAGCACTGTTTATAATAGCCAAGACATGGAAGCAACCTAGATGTCCATCAGCAGATGAATGGATAAGAAAGCTGTGGTACATATACACAATGGAGTATTACTCAGCCATTAAAAAGAATACATTTGAATCAGTTCTAATGAGGTGGATGAAACTGGAGCCTATTATACAGAGTGAAGTAAGCCAGAAGGAAAAACATAAATACAGTATACTAACGCATATATATGGAATTTAGAAAGATGGTAACAATAACCCGGTGTACGAGACAGCAAAAGAGACACTGATGTATAGAACAGTCTTATGGACTCTGTGGGAGAGGGAGAGGGTGGGAAGATTTGGGAGAATGGCAATGAAACATGTAAAATATCATGTAGGAAACGAGTTGCCAGTCCAGGTTCGATGCATGATGCTGGATGCTTGGGGCTGGTGCACTGGGATGGCCCAGAGGGATGGTATGGGGAGGGAGGAGGGAGGAGGGTTCGGGATGGGGAACACATGTATACCTGTGGCGGATTCATTTTGATATCTGGCAAAACTAATACAATTATGTAAAGTTTTAAAATAAAATAAAATTAGAGAAAAAAAAAAAAAAAGAAAGGCTGATTCAACTGTTCTCATCCTCTAATTACAGTGTTTGCCCACCACAGTACATAAACAGATGCAGGCCCAGTAACAAGAATCATCCCTCGCCTATTGGCTACTGTGATGTTTATGTGTCAATCAGACTGGGCTATATGATGCCCCAATGTGTCTATGAGGGTGTTTCCAGAAGAGATCAGCGTTTGAACTGGTGAACTAATAAATAAGCAAAGCAGATGGCCCTCCCCACTGTGGGTGGGCCTCATCCAACCATTAAACACCCCAACCAGAACAAAGGCAGAAGAGCGGCAGATCCAGCCTCTGCTGGAGCCGAGTGTCCGTCTTCTGCCCTTAGACGCCGGCAGCACTCCAGGTTCTCAGGCCTCAGGACATGGACTGAATTACACCACTATCTTTCCTGGGTTCCAGCTTGCAGCCAGAAGACCATGGGCCTTCTCTCTCAGCTGCCGTAATAATCACATGAGCCAACTCCTGTAAGAAATCTTTGCTTACACTCACCTGTTCTACTCTATTGGTTCTGTTTCTCTGGAGAACCCTAATACTATTAAACCTAAATTACTTCCCTGAAAGGCTGGTAAGGCAGCAAGGTAAGGATTGCTGCAACAGTCTGAGCAGTCACTGTGAACTGACAGCCCTTCAAAGGCAGGCCCTGTTCTTTGGGGCTGGGAAGAAAACGGAGCCCAGAAGTCTGCATGGGCCATTGATAGTTCGTTACAGCAGCAGAAGCCTGCCTGCGTGTACTCACTGCAAAGAATGTCAAATCCTCTGTCTTGAACTTTAGCCTATCCTGTGTCCCCCTATAGCCCTAAGATGTGTTTAGCTTCAAAACACGACACTGAAAAGGCTGTCGGTGTGATTTATTTAGTTTTAGCATACTGCAGTGGCATAAAAAGGATCTGTACATTTAAAAGGAAACCCTTCCATCGTAAGAGAACAAGCTGTAACTCAAGGATTGGAGCTGATTCCCCCCTTCCCCAACCACCACCCCACCACCACCACCACCACAGCGCTGGCTCTGGCCAATCAGCGTCCACGCCCCACTGACCCGCCTGTTAGCCAAGCCCACTGTCCCCACTATCAGCCTTCTCTGCGGGATGACAAGGGACCGTGGACTTAAAAACGCCAAGGAGCAGAAATCTCTTCTGATATGCCCAGGAACCTCTAAAGGCAAGTATTCTTTAAAGTATGCTAAAATGAACCCATGAGTGGGTGGGCTCCATGGAAGATGAACAATCCTGGTCCTCCCCCTGTTCTCTGGAAAGTTGTTAGTGACTCTCAAAGATTATTTAGAGAAATCAGCTTTGAGGAAAATCAAGCTTTCCTGATTAGTATATAAAAGACACTTAAGCACATTTTCACTTAGGAAAATGACTGAGCCATGAAGAGCATCACTGAACCATTTTCTTATCCTGAATGACCAATATTCTGGGTCTGAACCAGCAGGCGGCCGCACTGCCACAGTCGTGCAGCTGGCTCTCGTTATTCACTGGTGTCACTGCGTGTTCAAAAAGCAGACTCCACGTCACCCATCTCCACACACACGGTCTTCAGCTGTGAATAGTACTCAATTGTCACCCGGCCGTTCTCTCTGCCGAATCCTGAAAGAGAGAGACAGGGTGAGGATGTGCCACTGGCGGGCCCCAGCCACGGCGGCCTGCAGAGACGTGCAGGGCCTGCTCCCGGGCTGGGGAGAGCGCAGTGGCACAGCTTCCGGGAGCCCGTCCTCCCCGCAGGCTGTGGCTGTGGAGCCAGACGTGTGGAAAGTGACCTGCTGGCCATCAAGGACAGGGACGGGGAAACCCTTAGGCTTCATTTCTTACCAGTATGAACCTTAACTTCCAGTATTTACTTTTCTGGGCTAAGGTCTAAAATGTTCAGATTTCCTCATCAAACATTAGAGCATTCTCTACAATTATCAACCTGATGCCTTTAAAAGTCAGTGCTAACTTAAAACCTAACTCTACATAACACACTTAGTAACCTCCTCTTATATTGAATCTTTAGGAGCACCAACTATTTAGACTCTGCCCACTCAAGTGGGGAGTGGACCCTATAGGCCCTCAGGCTACTCAAAGCCAAGACACCACGCAATCACTTGTAGATGAGGCTGCGTGCTACAAGGACAGCCTTCCTTGCGCTCCTGCCCCAGGCTGAGGCAGGCTCTGCATCCTAAGGCCTAGGCCCAGTCTCCAAAACTGCGTGTCTCCAGGGGGCACCATTCCAAAGGCAACACGCTCAAAGGCCGGGAGGGCCTTCTTTGGCTTTTGTTCCTTTTCAGAGCCTCTCAGCGTGGAGCTCACCAGGCACGTTAGGCCAGCTTTCTGTCCTCTCATCTCATGTAGAACTATCCATGGGCACTGATGCAAAGATGCAGATTAGGAAAGGAGAGCTGGGTGCAGAGGCCCCACTGAGGCCACAGCTACAGATTCCAAACAATCTGAGGGTTAAAAATGAACAAAACAGAGTCCTGATTCCTACCCTGCATTTGAGTCCGTGTGACAGCTTCCCCGCATGACCCCACAGGGACAAGAATCTAGAGATGTATGAGTAGAGAATGCCAGGGTGATACCAAACACAATACCAATAAAACTGTCAAACAAACACCCACCACCTCACCATTTTTTGTCGGTATTTATGTGTTTGCCAACACCGTGACGGCTATAAATACCTGCCAAGAGACTAGGGGTCAGACTCTTAGAAAGGTACGTCTACAAAGTCCAAACCGATTTTCATTTAGTCAAAGTGTTAGTCGCTCAGTCATGTCCAACTCTTAGCTTCCCCATGGACTGTAGCCCACCAAGCTCCTCTGTCCATGGAATTCTCCAGGCAAGAATACTGGAGTGATAGCCATTCCCTTCTCCAGGGGATCCTCCTGACCTAAGGATTAAACCCAGATCTCCTGCATTCCAGGCAGATTCTTTACCATCTGAGCCACCAGGGAAGCCCACTTCACAAAACTGGTGTAATTAGCAACAAGTGCCAAAGAAAAGAACCTCAAAGTAATGGCTATGTTCCTGATGCCTCAAATCTCCTAACAGACTATTATAAGCTTGCTATGGTTAGGACATCTCGGAGTGGTTTTATGCTTACAGCAATTATCGACTGTGAGGAAAAAGTAATGCTACTGTTCACAAGCCAACTTATACATCAGAACCTTCTGGAGAACTTCTGGAAAAAATAAAGATGCTTGGCTTCCATTCTCATGGATACAGTGGGCCTGGGGAGGACGAGGAATTCATATACATTTTGGTAATTCTGATACACATACAAGTTTAGGAACCTGATCTGTTACGACCAGTGTCTCCAGAGACAAGAATTTTTCACAATTCCCAGCTCCTCACCTGACTTCTTATATCCACCAAAGGGCAACTCCACTGGACTGACATTGTAGTTGTTAATGAAGCACATTCCAGCCTGGAGCTCCGCCACCACTCTGTGGGCGCGCTGGATGTCCCTAAGAAGAAATAAATTGCATTGGTTAGTCATAGTTTCTTTTGCTACAACTTTAACAGGAAAAGTGAGACTGTCACTTCTAAGAGTTTCAAAACATTGCCAAATTCTTATTTCTTCACAATATGTTTTAAAATCTTATACCATCCAGGCAAAATAGGTAAGAATTTGAATTCTGTAGTCTCATCCAAAAGCATCTATAAAATATGTAGCAGCAACAAGGGTGCTAAAAACAATTCAATGGGGGAAAATAGTCTTTTCAGCAAACAGTGCTGGAGCAACCGTATGTCCACATGCAAAGGAATGAAGAGCCAGCCCCTTCTCACACAGTGCACAAAAATTAACTCACATGGATCACTTAACTAAAGTATCAGACTGAAAACCATAAAACTCTTCAAAGAATACAGAAATAAATCTCCATGACCTTCCGTTAGACACAACCTTCTTAGACAAGACACCAAAAGATTAAAAAAAATAGAATAATTTTGATCTATAAAAATTTTTCAATTTTGTATCACAAGTGAGATTATCAGAAAAGTAAAAAGGCAACTCACAGAAATGCAAATCAAAACTACAAGACACTGCTGCATATCCACTGCTGCTGCTAAGTCACTTCAATCGTGTCCGACTCTGTGTGACCCCATAGACGGCAGCCCACCAGGCTCCGCCATCCCTGGGATTCTCCAGGCAAGAACACTGGAGTGGGTTGCCATCACTAGGATGGCTAAAATCAAAAGAACAGATAATAGCAGTTGCTAGTGAGGATGTGGAGAAACTGGAATCCTTAAACACTGCTGATGGGAAAGTAAAGTACTGCTGCCACTTTGGAAAACAGTTTGGCATTTCCTCAAAAAGTTAAACAGAGAGTTTCCATATGATCCAGCAATTCTACTCCTGGGTTTATACCAAGCAAAATGAAACATGCACACAAAGAAATTTTCACACAAAAACTCATAGATGAATGCTCATTGGAGCACTATTCATAACAGCCAAAAAGTAGAAATAGCCCTAATGTCTATCAATTTGTGAATGAATAAACAAAGTGTGATATATTCATACAACAGAATATTACTCAGTATAAAAAAGGGCTTCCCTGGTGGCTCAGATGGTAAAGAATCCGCCTGCAATGTGGGAGACCTGGATTTGATCCCTGGGTTGGGAAGATCCCCTGGAGAAGGGCATGGCAACCCACTCCAGTATTTTTGCCTGGAGAATCCCATGGAGAGAGAAGCTTGGTGGGCTACAGTCCATTGGGTCACAAAGAGTCAGACATAACTGAGCGACTTTCACACACACAGTAGCAGAAAGGAATAAAGTAGTCATACAGACTACAACGTAAATGAACTTTGAAAAGAACCTAGTAAATGAACTAAGTGAAAGAAGCTAGTCATGAAAGGTCACGTACTGTACGATTTCATTTATGCAGAATTTTCAAAATATGCAAATCTATAAAGACAGAAAGCAGATTAGTGGTTGCCATGGGTGGGGGGAGGGAGAATGCAGAGTACCTGTTAATGTTCTTGGGATGACAAAAATGTTCTAAAGTTAGATTATAATGACGGTTGTACAATCTATAAATACACTAAAAACTACTGAATTGTATACTTTAAATGAGTGAATTATTTGGTAGGTGAATTATCCTAACAAAGCTGTCTTTTTTTTTTAAAAAGGAGTTACGGTCCTCTGTAACTGGCCTTTGTATTTTGGTGGTGCGGCAAAGTAGCAGGAAGGATGTAATCCACTCTCTCCTCACATCAACACAAGCAGCTCCTCAGAGAGGGCTTTTAGGAAAGGACGTAATCCACTCTCTCCTCACATCAACACAAGCAGCTCCTCAGAGAGGGCTTTTAGGACAGTGAGACTGCTTTGTTTGACACGACAGCACTGGGTCCGCGTTATACGTGTGCAAATGCACAGAACGCACACCAAGAGTGAGCCCTCACGTGAACCATGGTCTTTGGGTGATAATGACGTGTTCATGGAGGCTCATCAGTTCTAACAACTGTACCACTCTGGTGGGCGATGTCGATCACGGGGAGGCTGGGCACATGTTGGGGCGGAGAGACTGGGAAATCTCTGTACTTCCCACTCAATTTTGCATTGCACCTAAAACTGCTCTAAAAAAACAAAGTCTGTTAGAAACAACAACAAAAAGGAGCTCCTCGTTCTTTCCTTCACAACTCAACTCATCAGGTCCTCAAGGGAGACTTGGGTCTTCCTCCCCAAGTTCCTCACCACAAAACTACAAAAAAACCCCAAACTTGTATATAACTAAAGAAACAGCATATTCTCAATTGTAAAGCAGTCTTAGAAAACTGCCTACTACTGCCAAAGACAAATCAGAGTTTGTATATAATCAAACAATCTGCAATCATTTTCAAAGAATTTTACTCCCAAATCACTGTTTGCTTTTCAGCGGTTTAAGTTTAGGTACCAAGATAGTAATCACATTACTTACAATAGTTAAAATTGGAAACAGCACCCTAAATACACACTAGAAGGCCTACATGTGTTACAATGCATCCCAATTTAGGGACTACTATAAAGCTATTAAAAATCATGTCTTTGAAAACTACTGCCAGTATTTATATGCTTACAGGTTTCTAAATTCCTTGACATGTATTTTTTAATAGGGACCTAACACGATGCTTTACATAGATCAGAAACTTAAATACTTATTCAATAAATGAAAAAAAAAAAAGAATAGGATGTATCAATAAAGCTAATGGCTTAATTTAAACTCAACAGTAGGGTTCCGGCTGTGCTGCTACGTTGGCATCTTCTGACTCTACCTGAAGCAGATAGAACATGCTGATGCAAATGCAACGAGGGCAAACGCCAGTGGAGGAATAAGATGAATATCTAAGGAGACATAGCAGCCCCCTTCCTTCAAAGCTGCGTGGAGTGTCCTTCCCCACCTACCTGGTGAAGACACCAGCAGCTAGTCCAAAAGTGGTGTCGTTGGCTCTTTCCAGAACCTCAGCTTCAGTGTCAAATGATAAAATGGACATAACTGGTCCAAAGATTTCTTCTTTTACACAGGTCATGTCATCTCGGCAATTAGCTGCAAACATTATTTTAAAAATCAAACATCAGTGAAGGAATTATCTGAATTCCTTTTAACATGCTGGCATGTTAAAATTCCTTGTTCATAGTAAACAGTGAAATACACAGCTTTAGAGAAATTTCAATGCAACATTTCCAGTGTGATTATAAATCAGAGCATCCTTCCTGCATGATCATGAACACTGCATATTAAGGAGTCATGGCCTTTGTGTTCATTCTACATCTACTTTTTTTTATATTCATCATAAAGACATAGTTAGGGCTTCCCTGATGGCTCAGATGGTAAAGAATCTGCCTGCAACACAGGAGACCCGAGTTTAATCCCTGGGTCGGGATGGTCCCCTGGAGAAGGGAATGGCTCCCCATGCCAGTATTCTTGCCTGGAAAATTCCATGGACAGAGGAGCCTGGTGGGCTACAGTTCATGGTGTCTCAAAGAGTCGGACACAACTGAGCAACTAACACTTTCACTTTTCAAGGACATAGATAATGAGGTGGACAAGGATATATGTACAAGGACTTCCATCACAACACTCCTGTGACAATGAAAACGAGAAGCAACAAGCAAGGCATCTAAAATCGATGGGATGGTCATGTGAACAAAACACACCCCAATGATGAACTTCCATAAAGCCGCGAAAAGTAATGTTTTTGAAGAAAATTTAATAAGCAAATGATTATGATGAATAGTCACTGAAAAAAATACAAACTGTACATATATCCCAATTTCTGTTAAAATGTCATACAAGATTAATATTTTTTACACTTTTTCACTTTTTCTTAATAACTGTGATAGTACAAGGAGAAACAGTATTTTTAAAGAGAAAATACAATGTACAAACATAAACAGAAATAACTGAATGGGTGTTCAGTTAATATGAAAATGTACTTAAGTGATTAACTCCCTAAAATGATTAAATTCACACTTGACTTTTTAAAATACACATGTATACCTAAAGAAGCTCATATATTTAGATGTGCAACAGTGAACCCCAGTGACCTTCAAGAGAATGGTGCTTTTATCTCACTGTGGCTGAGAAACAGCTCATCTCAGCGCTGGCAACCATTGCAAGGAGTGAGATATGCGTCCGCAAGGCTGTGTGATATATGTAAATGCTGAGGCAGGAAAACAGCCTTAGAGCCCTACTATAAATACCAGCTTTACACCAGCCAAAGCTAAAAACCAACTACTCACATATCTATAAAGATGAGGACTCCAAAATCTCCTCAGAGATAGATCAGAGCTTGTATATACAAAGTAAAAACAGCTCTTTGTTCCTCTGTATGTAACAGTGTACTTTGGGGACACCGAAATTATCTACAAAGGTATATTCAATGATTTTAGGTGGTGATTAAGGATAGTTTGAAAGTGAAATGAAAGTGAAGTCGCTCAGTCGTGTGCAACTCTTTGCAACCCCATGGACTGCAGCCTACCAGGCTCCTCCATCCGTGGGATTTTCCAGGCAAGAGTACTGGAGTGGGGTGCCATCGCCTTCTCTGCAAGGATAGTTTATTATGATCTAAATCTCTGAAAACTGCTAGTCCATATACCATGTTTAGGGAAAGTGTTAGAATAGTAAATGATTCATGACAGTTTATTACCCAACTGTCCCAGAATACAGTTCGTCTTACGCAGGCTGATAACAGAGTGTGGCGCTGTGTGCAGTATGCTCTACACCAGAGTCAAGAGATGAGGGGATAAAGCAGCAGCTCATATGTGAGAAAAGAGAGGTCCCTGCACTGTACTTCAGCCCCAAATCTAGTAAATGAATCTAAAGATTGAGCCTCTGGAGTCAGTCTCAAACTTTAATGTGCACAAAAACAAACTGAGAACTTTCTTTCCCTTTTGAACTTTTTATTTTGTATTGGAGTATAGCCAATTAACGATGCTGTGCAGTTCCAGGTGGACAGCGAAAGGACTCGACCATACATTTACATGTATCCATTCTCCCAAAACGCAGGTCTTGAGGTTCTAGCTCCTCAGAGTTACATTTGGGGGTCTAGGGCAGAGGATAGAAATCTGCCTCGACCAGTTTTCCAAGCAATACTGACACTGTGGACCACAAATTGGGCTTTCAGAATCACTAGGATGAAGTGGAGGTAGTTAGCTCCCTGTTCTTTACATAGGTTCACAGCTTAAAAAAAACTTTTTTTTCCTAATTGCAAAATACACATTCTCAATTTAAGTCTGTTGTAGTGAGAGGGATCAACCTAGAACTTGTTACACAGAGTGAAGTAAGTCAGAAAGAGGAAAACAAATATCATATACTAATGCATATTTATGGAATCTACAAAAGGTACTGAGGATCCTATTTGCAGGGCAAGAATAGAGGCAGGCATCTTTACGATACAGAGTTGCGGACACAGAGCGAGGGTCGACAGGAAGGAGAGGGTGGGACGAGTTGGGAGACCAGCGTTGACCCACCATCTTTACGATACAGAGTTGCGGACACAGAGCGAGGGTCGACAGGAAGGAGAGGGTGGGACGAGTTGGGAGACCAGCGTTGACCCACCATGTGTAAACAGACAGCGAGAGGGGAGCTGCTGTGTAACAGGGAGGTGAGCCGGCCAGGATGGGTGGGGTGGGGGGCGTGGGAAGGAGGCTCAAGAGGGAAGGCACGGATCTATACTTATAGCTGATTCACACTGTATAGCAGAAACCAACACAACACTGTAAAGCAATTATCCTTCAACTAAATAAACAAACATAATCTACAGAAAATCTGTAATATTCAGCAATGCATGAAGTTTAACAAAAATCACCTTTACTCCAAGCATCTAGAGAAGTAAACCCACTATCAATATTATGATGCATGTTCTCTGCTCCTTCTTTGTCCCATGCACATATCTGGTTTTTCAGATTTGGGATAATACCACATACACTATTGCTTAACCTATATTTGCTATTTAAAAACATAATGTTAAGTTTTCCTTCTTTAACAGCTACAAGCTAGTTCATGGTATGGATGCTAAACGCACAGCCTTTACGCCTCAGTAGTTGCTTTTCTAGCAAGGGCTAAAGGTTAAACTGCATCAAGTCAAATACCAAGTGTTGAAAAGTGGCACCACTATCAACCTCAGGGACAAAGTCAGCTGAGTCTATCTTCAAGATAAGGTGTAAGGAATTATACTGCATTATTTCATCTATATATAGTTTTTTAAAGCCAAGAAGACTGGCAGTATTTTTACAGTAGATACTAACACCACCACCGTCTAAACAGTGTCCCCGCAGGCAGGAGGGGAGGAGACGTCTAAACAGTGTCCCCGCAGGCAGGAGGGGAGGAGACGTCTAAACAGTGTCCCCGCAGGCAGGAGGGGAGGAGACGTCTAAACAGTGTCCCCGCAGGCAGGAGGGGAGGAGACGGATGAGAACAGCAGGAGGACCACACACTTGACTGTCCAAACCCGGAGACTGTTCAGACTGAAAGGAAATGCTAACAATGATTATATCAGTTAAGTTTTAATATTAGTATACTGTCTGACAAATTGGTTTTATTATATTGATGATCTAAAAGTTCAAAGTAAAACACACTCTTTACCAAGTTGCTTGAGAAAAGAAATTCACTACTTAAGTTTTAATCAAACATGAATTTTCATTTTGGTTCTAGAACAACAGGTGTGTGCCTAGTTAAGTCCCAGGTAACTGATAACACCATCCAAGAAGAGGAGGGGCAAACAGGAGGCTTCCATGGCAACAGAGAACTTCTACTTCTCACATCTGAGTAGCGGCGACACACAGTTCCGACCCTTGCCTTACACCATATGTACAGTTTATAAATTTTTTTTTGTGTCTAACATTTAATTCAAACTGTTTAAAAGCAAACAAGAAGAGGACATACTTAACACACAAGGTCTCATGTAATACCCATCCTTTAATTTGGGGTCTTCAGGTACAAAGACATCTCCACCACATAACACTTTAGCACCCTGCCAAAAAAGAAAGGAAGAATGCATACTTTATGTTAAACACACAACCTCAATATGCATTCTGGAAATGCTACCTGTGTCCTGAACGAATGGACACTTAGTCACTCTACTGCAAGTGCAGTGCAGAATACGGCTCCCAGATGGACATGACCACAGGGAAGCACGCAGAGCAAGTAACCCAGGAGGAATTACCCTTCCCCTCATCTCGTCGCATCTCTACTTGTTTCTTACCTGCTCCTTTGCCACTTTAACAAACCCAAGGACTCGCTCCAGATGTGGTCGGTTGATGAGGGGACCCATCCTTGTATCTTCCAGAAGGGGATCTCCAATTTTTATCCTTTGCGTCTGTTTCACCACTTCCTCTGTAAATTGATCAAGAATTTCCTTTTGCACAAATACCCTTGTACCATTACAACAAACCTAAAAAACAGACACAAATTATATGTAAGTAAGGGGTAAAAAGCTTCCCCAGTGGCTCAGCAGTAAACAATCTGTATGCAATGCAGGAGACACAGGAGACATGGATTCAATCCCTGGGTCAGGAAGATCCCCTGGAGGAAGAAATGGCAACTCATTCCAGTATTCTTGCCTGGGAAATCCCAAGGGCAGAGGAGCCTGGTGGGCTACAGTCCATGCGGTCACAAAGAGTCAGATGTGACTGAGCACACCACAAAGGGGGGAAAAAGGAAAAGGGAAAAAAATCCAGCAGCTTTAAATTTAAAAGAAACAGGGGACTTCCTGGTGGTCCAGTGGCTAAGGCTCTGTGCTCCCAATTCAGGGACACAGGTTCCATCCCTGGTTGGGGAACTAGATCCCACATGCAGCAGCTAAGACCCTGTGCAGCCAAAAAAAAAATTAAAGAAACAGTATACCGTGTTTAAAAGTTAGTTCCATTTCTAAAAAATTATCACCATACTGAACAGGATCACACATGTAATTGAAGGCATGCTACCCTACATACAAACTCTCTGCCCCTTGAAATAAAAGTTAAGCCTTTGTTTTTGTTTAAATTTCCTTAAGGCAATTAATAGATCTACATGTCTCATAAGACTTCTCCTATTTTCTCACCTCAGGTGTTCAATTTGGTTGTATATTTTGAGGTTAAGAGTAGAAGGAATTGAAGAGTACAAACAGATCAAGAACTGAGATCCTGAGTCTAATAAAAATCTAGAGCATTTCATAGTCAATGTTTGTCTTTAAAATCATAAATAATGAGGAATGCCCTGGTGGTCCAGTGGTTAGGACCCCATTTCACTGCTGGGCCCCAGGTTCAATCTCTGGTCAGGAAACTAAGTAAGATCCTACATCCTGTGTGGTGCAGCCAAAAAAATAAAATAATAAATTTAAAAATAAGATCTCAATTTAAAATAAAGTGAATATCATAACCATATTGAAGGGGGTGGTGAAAGAAGAACTGACCCATTAATTTCTGAACACAGATTTTAACTATATACCCTTAGGCTAAAACCAAAAAGAACTATAGAAAGAAGGTTGCAAGCTAGTCAGAAGGTTTGTTTTCCACAGTAATGCAAGTGCAAATCTGAAACTATTATAAACATATTCTAGGACTGAGCAATTACATGTATTGTGAGTAATGGATGCTAAATGTTTCACTATCAGAGAAGGAAATTATGAACATGGAAAGGAGGAGGCTAAAATAAACCTTGCAACACTGGAATGATGGGAAATATCTGTATAAACTTATAGTTATTAATATAGACAGATATAAATAGATATATGTGTGCTTACATACACATATGCCAAATATCAATATGTATTTCCTGGCTCTGGACTCTTGAGAGGACATAGAAGCGATAATACTCCAGCAGAAACAAGTACATCTGGCACCCAGATCTTCATTTCTAAAAACCGTTTACCATTAAATGGAACCAAGTTTTCTTAGAGAAATAGCTCATTCCAGAGTTCCACCACAGAAAGCACAAGATGTGTTTAGAACACCTTGCTATGCCAGGAAGTAAAACAGTGCTCAAAGAATAATGGGGACATATCAAAAAGCCATAGAAAGAGGCTCCCACCAGCAGAATCTTCAATTATTTGAGCATCAAAACAAATAGTAATAGTAACTCACAGAATGAGGTAAGAATCCATGGGTTCATGCTGATAAAAGTAAATGAATGAAAAACAAACTAGGGAGATGGGGAAAAAGTTCTTTCTTTCAATAGGCACTAAACTAAATAAATGCAGAAGGAATAACAGAATTGGAAAATCACCACTTGGTGACCACCAGAAAAAGATGTTCTAGGGGACATCAAAGGGTGCTAAAACCAGCAGATCCAAGTTTGATAAGGCACAAGGTAGTCTCACTTGATCTCCTACAAGACACTCATTAACCTCAGAGGAAAAAACAGCAACTTCAAGATAAAGACCCACCTTAAGTGGGTGATCAAAGTCAGCGACACCACTGTCAAATACCATTTTTTGCCAAAACTCCATAAACTAAATCCAATTAAAAAAAAAAAAAACAACTAAACAGACCCAAAATGAGGAACATTTTACAAAATAAATGGGTTGATTCTTCTAAAATGTCAAGGTACTGAAAGACCAGAATGACTTTAGAACTATTCCAGATTAAATGAGATTAAAGAGACACCACAAGTAAATGCAACACATCTTCCTGGATTAGATCTTAAGCCAGCAAAAAATAAGCTGTTTCTAAAAGGACATTAGTCAAACAAATGCAGAAATCTGAATAAGGGTTATGATTGAATAACAGTACTACATTAACACCAAGTTACGGATTCTACTAACCATTGTGCTTATTTAAGAGAAGGCAATAGGCTTCCCTGGTGGCTCAGAGTGGTAAAGCATCTGTTTGCCATGCAGGAGACCCAGGTTAGATCCCTGGGTTGGGAAGATCCCCTGGAAAAGGAAATGGCAGCCCACTCCAGTACTCTTGCCTGGAAAATCCCATGGACAGAGGAGCCTGGTAGGCTACAGTCCATGGGGTCGCAAAGAGTTGGACACGACTGAGCGACTTCACTTTCACTTTTTTT
Organism: Bos indicus x Bos taurus; assembly: GCF_003369695.1. Lineage (NCBI taxonomy): Eukaryota > Metazoa > Chordata > Mammalia > Artiodactyla > Bovidae > Bos > Bos indicus x Bos taurus. The sequence goes on along the minus strand of NC_040078.1, from coordinate 3,213,311 downwards.
GAGAAATACACATGAATGGAGAGGTTACAGATCTTCTGTGTGCAACTTTCAAACAGTTCAGAAAAATATAGTAACATGCATATGCATGCACAGACAGTAAGTGAAAAGTCAAAGTGTTAGCTGCTCAGTCGTGTCCAACTCTTTGCAACCCCAGGGACTGTAGCCCACAAAGATCCTCTGCCATGGCATTCTCCGCAAGAATACTGGAGTGGGTTGCCATTCCCTTGTCCAGGGGGTCTTCCTGATCCAGGGATTGAACCCAGGTCTCCTGTATTGCAGGCAGATTCTTTATTGTCTGAACCATCAGGGAAACCCATGAAAAGACAGCCAGAATGGTAAATGTGATAAAATGTTAACATTGAAGAACCTGGTTCAAAGGTATATGAGAATTCTTTGTATTATCTGTGCAACTTTTCTGTAAGTCTGAAATTATTTCAAAATAACAAGCTTTAAAACAAGCTGTGGGAGGTTCAAAAGGGAGGGGATATGTGTATACCTATGGCTGATGCATGTTGAGGTTTGACAGAAAACAACAGAATTCTGTAAAGCAATTATCCTTCAAATTAAAAAATAAATAAATTAAAAAAAAACAAAAAAACATGCTGTGATATGAAAGGTGAAGACTCCCTCTAAACCTCTTTCAGGGTCAGGTACACACCTCGCCTTGAGTAAGGAAGTTGGCCATCAGCGCCCCCTTCACAGCATTCTTCATGTCACAGTCTGAGAAGATGATAAGTGGAGACTTGCCTCCGAGTTCCAGGGTGACAGGTTTGATTCCTTTAGCAGACATCTCCATGATCTTACAGAACAAGAACAAAAGCATCGAGAAGTTGAACACCAATGAGATTACATGTTATAGGTTAACTCGACCGTGACCCTGAAAATTCATGTTGAACTACGTGTGACCTGCAGCCTTGTTCTCAATATACTCTGTCCTTAGTCTACTTGAAATAGTCTTTTCCAGAACACTGAAGAGAATCTAAGAATTGCATATTCTTAAGAGGGAGTTCATTTAAGACAACCTGTCAATTCATCTGTCATGGGCAGAAATTCTTTTGTATTGCTCTAACTGTGTTCCAGGCTGACAGAACTCAGAGCACAAATTAAGGTCAAATCGATGAATCTGAACAAACTGGGAAAACACCCTTTATTCAGAGGCGGCAGCTACAGATGAGGTAAGCCACTGAAGGATACGAGTGGCAGCCCAGGGTCTGACCCCCCAGACACAGGCAGAAGACGACTTCCGTCCCCAGCGGGCCTAACACACCGAGCTGCTCTAACTACTCCTTCACACTTCTCAAGTACACTTCAGACCTTGGCCCAGTAATCCGTACAGCCTCCCTGCCAATACAAGCTAGGTAAAATCAGAGGCTAAGCCTCCACCACATGCTCTGGGGAGGCCTGACAGAGCCACACTGAGATGTCATAACCAGATGCCCCTACTGATTCACTCTCACCTTTGAGCCGGTGGGAACGCTTCCAGTGAAGGAGACTTTAGCCACATCACGATGCTGACACAGGAACTGGCCTGTGGCAGCCCCTCCCTGCACCACGTTGAAGAGCCCAGGAGGGACTCCAGCTTCAGTATAGATTTCAGCCAGCAGCAACACGGACACGGGCGTGAAGGGAGAAGGTTTAAAGACCATGGCGTTACCTGCATTACCAAGACAAAAATACAGAAAGATTTTTTAAGACTGAAGATCCTCTGAAGACAGGACAAGGAGGACACATCAAGAACAACTCCAGTTGAGAAACACTGTATGACATCCCTTATATGCAGAATCTAAAAAGAAATGATACAAATGAACTTATTTATAAAATAACAGATACAGACTCACAGACTTAGAAAAGTAACTTATGGTTGCCAGTGGGGAAGGATGGAGGGCAGGGATAGTTAGGGAGTTTAGGATCAACATGTACACACTGCTGTATTTCAAACTGATAACCAACAAGAACCTACTGCAGAGCACACAGAACTCTACTCAATGCTATATGGCAGCCTGGATGGGAGGGGAGTTTGGGGTAGAATGGATACATGTATATGTGATTGGCTGAGTCCCTTCACTGTTCACCTGAAACTGTCACAACATTGTTAATCAGCTATACGCAATATAAAATTAAAAATTAAAAAAAACAACTCTAATTGTTTCCTGTTCCCCATCAAATGCTAGACCAAAAATTATTATTAATAAGTAAACCTATCTTGTTCTTCCCTCCATAGTTTCTCTCATGAAACAGACCAAGCCACACACTTGCAATGTCTCAACCAGTAATGCCTTATGTATCTACAGCTTTTCACATATATTAACCTCATTTAACATTTGCAACAGCAGTATGAAGTAGGTATGATTAGACCCATTTTATAAAAGCTGAAACTGAAGATAAGAAAGGTTAATTAATTTGATGCGAGTCTGCAAGGCTAGTAACTTAATTATATTTCTCCTCTATCACAGAGAAATGGGCAAAACAAACATGAGGCAGCAACAAGAAAAAAGCTGCATTTCAATACAATGTCTTAATACTAGACTCTTTTAACCTGAGAGTTTTTTCTAAGACATAATGTCTTCTTTTCCCACAGATTCTTCGCTTTAAATAGTGCAAGAAATCCTTTTATTAATCAACCAAAGCTTCTCTAATGGAAACCTTGCCTTTCATTTCTCTTAAGACACAAATTAAGTTTGTCTTCTGCTTCCTAAATGAAGTGAAATTCCCAAGTGCTACCTGCTACACAGAAACAAATGCTCAGAATTCTTGTCCATAAAGGAAGAGAACTTTCAAGTGCACAAATCTAATTCATTTGACACTAATAATAATAATAATAAAATCTCCAAGACCAAAATTAACTTTCTTCCTTCCCACAAACAAAAATAAATAAAAATGGGAATAATGTATAACCTCAAAGCTCCCTAAGGGGCAGGGCAGGGGTGAAATCATGCCAGGGAGAAAGGGTAGCTCCCAGGCGGAAGAATAATCCATACTTACCACAAGCCAGAGCTGGAGCCGACTTCCAGCAGGCGATCTGAAAGGGGTAGTTCCACGCTCCTATTCCAACACACACCCCTAGTGGTTCCCTTCTGGTGTAACCAAAGGATCCACCTGGGAGCTGGATGTGTTCGCCTAAGAGGACAGAGAGGGTAGAGAACAGTGTAGGTCGCCTGCCCCAAGAGTCCGCCAGTGCCTGGACTCACTCTGGACTCCAGCCAGACCACCCACCCCCAGCCACTGGGCTCTGGTCTTTTGTTCATTCTAGTTATTCGTACATTGCTTCTGCATGTTCTCTCCACATAAAGAATCCTTATTATCCTTCAAGCTAACGTTCATTCAACTCAATATAATCCTCTAAAAATTTACCAAGCATCCACCACATAACTCACAGGAAATGGAACAGAAATGGGGAGAGACTTGGCAGCTAAACAGTCCCAGGACCCTGAGCCTCAGCCTTCTCACCCCCACTGACCTCCTGGGCCTGGCCAACCCAGCCAACATGTGAACTGTTGGACACTTCCTAGACAGTAAAAGAAAATTTTTTGCTGAGTAAGTAAAACTAATAAATATGATGCACTCACTGAGTCTTGCAAGAACTGGTTTTTGCACAACCTTGTCTATGCCTCAGCTACAAGGTTAGGGGCTTTATATACTGGGCTGGGCAAAAAGTTTATTCAGGTTTTTCCATACAATGTTATGGAAAAACTACAACCCCATACATCATCTCATCTAATCCCTCTAATAACCAATAAGATAGGGATGATCTCCCGTTTAAATAAAGATAAGTAATTCTCAGTGACACCCAAGTAGAGAGGTTAAGTCCAAGATTTTAACTCAGGTCTGTCTTAATTCCAAAACCTGTACCCTACTCCACTAGGCTCTGCTCCCCTGCTTCCTATAAGCTGGTCACAAAAGGCGAGGTGTGGGCTTACCAGCCATGGATCCCGCCAAGCCTGCATAGTACTCCAGGCACTGCCAGGAAGTGTCAATGTCCCAGCGGGCCTCAAAGATGGACTTCCCATTGTTGATAGTCTCCATAGTGGCAATTTCATCCCTCCGTTCCTTTGGGCAAAGCAGAGAACTAGACTGAAGACAAATCACCATACACCTCAACATATTCAACAATCAAAACAGAATACATTGCCTAATTTTTCAAAACAGAAACAGCTTGAACTTCCAAAAGAAAGGAATGGCTGGACATCTGGAAGAGATGAAAGTTGTTGCTAAACAGCACCCTGTCCTCCCCATCAAGTAACTGTCACAGATACAAGACCAACACCTCATTCCAAGATTAGTTAGAAAAGGACTGTTCTGAGAAATATTATATATGTACACCTGCACCAAATATGTACAGATATTTGTGCATCAGGTTTTCCTGGTGGCTCAGACAGTAAAGAATCTGCCTGCAACGCAGGACACCCGAGTTCGATCCCTGGGTCAGGAAGATCCCCTGGAGAAGTGAACGGAAACCCACTCCAGTATTCTTGCCTGGAGAATTCCATGGACAGAGGAGCCTGGAGGACTGCAGTCCATGGGGTCGCAAAAAGTCAGACAAGACTGAGTGACTAACACACTGCATGTATACAGTAAGAACAAAGAGTCCTTAGGAGAACTGTACAAAACAGCCAGATACACATCAACACAAATGGGTTTAATTCACCCAAAGAAATGCAGCATGCCAAAATCACAAGATAATTATTTTCTAATGCTCATTACTCATCAATTGTCTTTTCAAATTCTGTTTCCAGATGTGGTTTACACAACTTAAACGTACTACAGATGGCCAAAAACGAACAAAAAGATCTTGGAAATTAGACCTGAAAAAATAAATAATGTCCCCAAAGGAGATGAAAAACTTGAATATGGGGGTTTCCCTGGTGGCTCAGTGGTTGCTACAAAAGTATTGCAATTTTGGACTGTGCATTTTAAATCATTGTAACTAGGCTCAAATACATCTTTTTTAATCAAAGTAGGAACTATGACAATCAACACATTTTTGCCAACAAGAAATAAGTTTGTTTATTCTTATAGCATAAAAATCCATGCTTCAGGATTCAACAAACTCCTGGAAAGCATTTTCTGCTTCCTGCTGGTTATGAAAGCATTTTCCCTGCAAACAGTTGTCAAGATGCTTGAAGAAGTGGTCGTCAGTTGGCAAGAGGTCGGGTGGAATATGGCAGATGAAGCAAAACTTTGTAGCCCAATCCTCTCAATTTGTGAAGCTTGTACAACTTTTGGTTGTACAATGTGCAGTCGGGCATTGTTGTGGAGAACTGGGCCCTTTCTGTTGACCAGTACCGGCTGCAGGCATTGAAGTTTTCAGTGTATCTCATCAGCTTGCTGTGCATACTTCTCAGATGTAATGGTTTTGCCAGGATTTAGAAAGCTATAGTGGATCAGACCAGCAGCAGACCACCTAACAATGACCATGACCTTTTTTTGGTGCAAATTTGGCTTTGGGAAGTGCTCTGGAGCTTCTTCTTGGTCCAACCACTGTGCTGGTTGTTGCTGGTTGTCATATAAAATCCACTTTTCATTACACATCATGTCCTGATCAAGAAATGGTTTGTTGTTGCACAGAATAAGGGAGGACAATACTTCAAAACGATGATTTTTAAAATTTTTGGTTAGCTCATGAGGCACCCACTCATCAAGTGTTTTCACCTTTCCAATTTGCTTCAAACGCCAAATGATCATAGAATGATCAACTCTGAATTCTTGTGCAATTTCTCATGTAGTTGTAAGAGGATCAGCTTCGATAATGGCTCTTAATTGGTCACTGTCAACTTCTGATGGCCGGCCACTATGTTCCTCATCCTCAAGACACTCATCTCCTTTGCAAAACCTCTTGAACCACTGCTGCACTGTATATTCATTAGCAGTTCCTGGGCCAAACACATTGTTGCAAGCTGTCTGCACTTCTTTATGACCTATTTTGAATGCTAATAAAAAAGTCATTCGAATTTGCTTTTTGTCTAACATCATTTCTATAGTCTAAAATAAATACAAAATAAACAGCAAGCAACAAGTCATTAGCAAAAAAAAGAGAAATGCGCATTAAAATGATGTATAACATAACCACATTTAAGAACGTAATCCAGGATCAAATGGCAAAGTTCAACAATGCAAAACTGCAATTACTTTGGCACCAATCTGTGTCTCCTAGACACAGGTTCGATCCCTGATCTGGGAAGATGCCACATGAAGCAACTAAGCCTATGAGCCACAACTACTGACCTATGGTCTAGAGCTGGGGAGCTGGAACTACTGTGTCCATGTGCCACAACTACTGAAGCCCATGTGCTCTAGAGCCCACGCTCTGCAACAAGAGAAGCCACTGAAATAAGAAGACGGCATGCTGCAACGCAGAGTAGCCCCTGCTCGCCGCAACTAGAGCAAAGTCCTCATGGCAACAAAGACGTAGCACAGCCAAAAATAAATAAAATTATTTAGAAAATCTGAATATGTAAGAAATAGGTATTTGCTATTACAGATCTGATTTTCATTAAAAAAAAAACACTGTGGTCAAAATCTGTACATAAAACATGAATTGAACAATTGACAAGAAAGATGCATCTCTTACTAAAACTGACAATCAGTATGGCTGACCAGAAGCAAAATGAAATTAACAGAAATTAACACAAGTGTCTAACACAAGAGCTACCAAGTACAGATCTCAGAAAGCACGGAAGGATGAAATACAGGAAACGGCACTTTGATCATGATAATTGGACATGGTCTATTTCTACAAAGACTGGAGGTATGAAGTGCTTTGATTCGTTCATTCCACATTTGTTGGATTCCAGAAAAGATGACAGAGTAGGACTTGAGCTCAGCTCCTTTCATGAAAACACCAAAATCACAACTAACTGCTAAACAGCCATCAACAAGAAAGACCAGAACCTCCCAAAAAAGCTATTCTGCATCCAAAGACAAAGAAGAAGTCAACAAGATGGTGCGGGGCGGTACACTGCTAATCTAGTCAAATCCCACACTCACCAGGTAGGTGACCCACAAATTGGAAGATAATTATATTGCAGAGGTTCTTCCACAGGAGTGAGAGTTCTGAGCCCCACATCAGGCACCCCAGCCTGGAATACTGGCATCAGGAGGAGGAGCCCCCAGAGCATTTGGCTTTGAAGACCACTGGGTCTTAATTACAGGGACTCCACAGGAGTGGAAGAGATAAAAACTTCACTCTTGGAGGATGCACAGAAGATCTCATGCACACCAGAACCCCAGGAAAAAGCAGCAAGTGACTCCATAGGAGCCTGGGTCAGACCTACCTGCTGGTCTCTGAGTGTGTCCTGAGAAGGCAGAGGGTGGCTGGCTTTGGTTTACAGTGAGGACAAGGACATCAGTGGCAGAGGAACCACAGAATACTCACTGGCATGAGCTCTCCTGAAGGCTGATATTTTGGCACCAAGACCTGGCTCCCCCAACAGCCTACAGGCCCCAGTGCTGGGATGCCTCGGGCCAAACAACCAACAGGGCGGAAACACAGCCCCATCCACCAGCAGACAGGCTGCCTAAAGTCTTCTTAAAGACTAAAGCCACGTCTAGACTCATCGCTTGACACGGCCCTGCCCACCAGAGGGCTAAGACCCAGACCCACATACCAGTAGGCAGGAACCAGCCCCTCCCTCCAGGAAGCCTGCAAAAGCCTCTAAACCAGCCTCATCCATGAGGCAGCAGATACCAGGAACAAGAGGAATAACTCCCCTGCGGCCTACAGGATGGAGACCACAAACACAGAGAGTTAGATAGAGGAGACAGTAGAGAAACATGTTCCAGATGAAGTAACAGGAGAAAACCCCAGAACAACAACCAAGTGAAGTGGAGCTAGACAATCATTTCACACTCTTTACTAAGAAAAAGGACAGATCCAGTCTCTTCCTTCAAGGAGCTCACTTCTTAAAAAGGAAGTTAGTAAGTGCTAAACAAAATTCTGCAATTACTGAATAGACATGTTTCTTCAGAAAGGATGATTTGTTTACATCCAAACACAGTCTAAATTAAACTGCCTTTCAAACCAACAATTTACCTTCTCTTTCCTGATTCTATACTCACCAAAACGATTTTTTAACAATTAATTAATTTTTCCCAGTTACTGATACTAGAAAGAGGGTACCTAGGAAGACAACAGCCATTAGTTCTGATGTAACAGTTCTTGAATTAAAAGACACTTACTCCTTGGAAGGAAAGTTATGACCAACCTAGATAGCATATTCAAAAGCAGAGACATTACTTTGCCAACAAAGGTCTGTCTAGTCAAGGCTATGGTTTTTCCAGTGGTCATGTATGGATGTGAGAGTTGGACTGTGAAGAAGGCTGAGTGCCGAAGAATTGATGCTTTTGAACTGTGGTGCTGGAGAAGACTCTTGAGAGTCCTTTAGACTGTGAGGAGATCCAACCAGCCCATTCTAAAGGAGATCAGCCCTGGGTGTTCTTTGGAAGGAATGATGCTAAAGCTGAAACTCTTTGTACTCTTGAAACTCTTAATACTTTGGCCACCTCATGCAAAGAGTTGACTCACTGGAAAAGACTCTGATGCTGAGAGGGATTGTGGGCAGGAGGAGAAGGGGACGACAGAGGATGAGACGGCTGGATGGCATCACTGACTCGATGGACGTGAGTCTGAGTGAACTCCAGGAGTTGGTGATGGACAGGGAGGCCTGGCATGCTGCAATTCATGGGGTCGAAAAGAGTCACACACGACTGAGCGACTGAACTGAACTGAACTGACTGAACAGTTCTTTAACCAGGTGTGAATCATCCCACTTCTTGATGTGTTGAGTATGATCAATGTAAAACACATTTTCAAAAGGCAGGGAACTAGTCCCTAAAGAGGAAGTAGGCACCAGTTCACTAATCAGCATAAACACACTGATGAAATCAGTATGTTACACTTCAAACACATGAAGAAATATTAAACTGACAAAAGTGAAATGCTGTTGTCTTCCACATTAATACAAGCATGAACAGACGAGAATTAATCTATGACTACTGCTGAAAAGCCTTGGAATATTTACTAAGAAAGGAAGTTTCATTAAGATTTTTTTTTTTTTGGTAAAGAATGGATAGGCAATTAGTTTTGAGGACTATTTCAAGGTTTCAACTCAAAGAGAAAATTCAATCTATTGGCTGGTCTTTTGAAATTTTTCTTGTCTTATTCCAGCATCCTCTATCCTCATGCAAAAGGTTATTTCTAAAAAGCCATTGTGGGGCCTTTTGACATACCTTGCTGCTGCTACTGCTGCTAACTCGCTTCAGTCACGTCCGACTCTGTGCGACGCCATAGACGGCAGCCCACCAGGCTCCCCCGTCCCTGGAATTGTCCAGGCAAGAACATTGGAGGGAGTTGCCATTTCCTTCTCCAACACATGAAAGTGAAAAGTGAAAGTGAAGTCGCTCAGTCGTGTCCGACTCTTATCGACCCCAGAGACGGCAGCCCACCAGGCTCCTCTGTCCATGGGAGTCTCCAGGCAAGAGTACTGGAGTGGGGTGCCATTGCCTTCTCCTTACAAGGATCATAAAAAAGACACTGATGAAAACTATCAAGCAGTCCAAGGGAATCTCTAACACTTAATACTGCATTCAGGGAAATGGGATTCCTTTGCCCTCCTGGGATAAGGAGGGCAGAAGGGAAAGGGGAAAACAATGTAAGCTTCCTGCCCCTACTAGCTCCAAGAGCCACCATAAAACAAAACTGTCCACCATGACAACACACTGCGATGAGCATCTCTTGGGAAGCATGTGCTTCATATCTACCCCTATCCCTCTCTTGGCCACCCCGCTTCTCATGTGACCTGACCACGGGTCCACTGGATGAAAGGGAAGAAGAAAAGCCCCATCCCCCTCCTTCATTTCAAACCGCCAAGCAAGCATTAAGTGTCTAGCTTTTTTATAAGAGAACAGCATGAGCAAAGACATGCCCATTCAACTCTAATAAGCCTGAGCCCCTGCTTGCTTCAAGAGGCAGAGCTGAGCAAAAGAACGGCTGAAGGCAAGTGCATAAGCTACACACGCACTCTTTTCTATGTGTAAATAGTGGTAAAATACATTATAGTTTTAAAATACATTTCTCTCTCCTTTTAAAGCCAAATGACAGCGACTTTCCTAAGGAGGCTCCAACTTAGAAATGATTGGCGCCTACCATTAAGATCTTTATAATTTGATAAAAAGCATCAAAAAATTCAAAGTGAAAAGGGAAACTTTTTTCCCTTTTTTTTGAAACCATCACATACAATGGTATGTGTAACTAACACATACCAAAAACTGTTCATTTCACTAGGAGTCCATAGGCTTCCAGCTAAGATAGAGTAATAGGGATCAGATTTAGGCTCCATCCTCAAGCAACTAAAAATACCAGATAAAATACACAAAACAACAATTTTTACAAAACAACAATTTTCAGACACTGGACATTGGACAGCTCAGGACAGTGATCCCTGAGAGAAGGAAACAAATGAGGTGGGCCCTACATATGTTCTTGCCTGCTTCCTGGAAAAAGTCTCTATCAGAGAGCCAGTAAGAGGGCCTTAGGTGGGACCCAACAGATACTCTGAGTTAAGGAAACAGGTTGGGCATTCAAGGACTATGTGATGGCTACAGTATGCATTCTAGGGATAGGAGAGAAGAGAGCTGCACAGAAGAATCCCAGAGATCCCCCTTAAGTCTTCATCTGAGAACTGGTCAGTGTGAGGACCCTACCCAAGGCTAGGAAAAAACTAACCAAGAAGGTGAAAAGGAAAAAAAAAAAAAATCCCCAGAACTCACATAGGGGCATGAACAATTCATGTTCCCACCAGTCATGTTAAGAAAAACCTCACTAGTACACAGAGCATCAAGCTAGGTATTCAGAAGAGTATTCAATAGTGGGGGAAAATAAGCTGTTCTGATCACACCTAACAAAGAACAGGAACAAGTCTTGCAAGGATCAAACTAATTCCAAGTAACTTCACTGTGTCCCAGAACAAAGCTCATTAATGTTTTAAAGTACAAGAATATTCAGCATCCAACACATAAAAATCACAATGTTTAGTGATAACAAATTACTAGACAGGCAAAAGATAGGAAAGTTATATAACATTTAACCAGGAGGAAAAAAACCAGTCATCCAAAACAGGAAAGTTATATAACACCTAACAAGGAGGAAAAAGTCAACCAATAGAAAGAGATCCAGAGCTGGTAGATGTCACAATTAGTAGAGGGAGATATTAAAAGTTATTATGACTATATTCCATGTGTTCAGGAAAGTAGAGGAAAACATGAACGTGTTAAGGAGCAACATGGAACAACAACAAAAAAGACTCACGTTGCATGTCTAGAGATGAAAAATACACCAGACGGGATTAACAGCAGATCAGATACTATGGAAGAAAAGGTAGGTGAACTTTACGTGTAACAATGCAAATTACCCAAAATGAAACACAGAGAGAAAAAACTGCGGAAAAAAATGAACAGATCATTAGTGAGCTGTAGAACAGTTTCAAGTAGCTCAAGGTATATGTAATTGGAGGCTCTGAAGAAGAGGAAATAGAAGAGTGGGGGCAGAAGAAATATCTAAAGAAATAATAGCCATAATTTTTCCAAATGTAACTATATATGTACAAATTCAAGAGAAACTCCAAACAAAAGAAATATAAAGAAAACTGCATCAAAAGACAATGAACTTGTTTAAAACTGATGACAAGAAGAAAATCTTAAAAGCAGCCAGAGAGGTAACAAATATTTAATAGAAGGGAGCAAAAATAAGAATGACAGCAGACTTCTCTTCTGAAACCAAACAAGTCAGAAGACAGCAATGCAACATCTTTAAAGCACTGAAAGAAAAAACTGTCAATCTAGAATTATTTATCTAGAACTCTTTTTGAAAATGAAAGCAAGGACATCCCTGGTGGTCCAGTGGTAAAGAATCTGCCTGCAGTTCAGGGGATATGGCTTTGATCCCTGGTCCAGGAAGATTCCATATGCCTCGGGGCAACTAAGCCCATGCGCCACTCCAGAGCCCACAGGCTTCGAGTACTGAGCCCTAACGACAGCAATGACTGAAGCCTGCAAGCCCTAGAGCCCGTGATTTGCAACACAGGCAACCACAGCAATGAGAAGCCTGCACACTGCAACTAGAGGGCAGCCCCTGCCTGCAGCAGCTCCAGAAAGCCCACACAGCAGCGAAGACAGCACAGCCAAAAACAGATAAGTAAAAAGTGTAAAACTAATATAAATAAAGGAATAATGAAAGTGAAATAAAGACTTCAGACATACAAAAGCTAAAAGAACATCTCTAGCAAACCTGCACATGAAACATGCTAAGGAAATTTCTTCAAGCAGAAATAAAAATGGTAACATAGAAATCTGGGCCTTCCCAAGGGATGAAGAACACTAGTTATGTTAAAAATGTGAGTAAATATAAATATTTTTATCTTATAGAAGATAATTGTGCGTAGTTTAAAAATGGAAAGGGCAAGGAACTATAGATCATGATTAAATTCAAAAATCACTGAAAGAAAACAACCAGGGGCTAAACTGTAGGTTGTGGTCAGGGGGTGGGATCTGTTCAGTCATAGAATAATTTCAGGTAAAGGTGGATCCAGGGCTTCCCTGGTGTTTCAGGGCTAAAGAATCTGAATGCCAATGCAGGAGGCGCAGGTTTGATCATCAGTCTGGAAGGTCCCCTTGAGAAGGAAATGGCAACCCACTCTAGAATTCTTGCCTGGGAAATCCCACGGACAGAGAAGCCTGGAGAGCTAAAGTCCATGGGATTGCAAAAAGTCAAACAGGACTTAGTAACTGAACAAAAACAACAGCAGCAAAGGTAGATTCAGGCCATGATCATCAGACAAGAGCTTTCGAGAAAGACAGTAATATATTCTTGACTGTAAAAAATTATATAAAATATTAAAGAAAACGGAATGAAGAGTTTAAAGAAAAAGAAAATTAACATTAGACAGTCGATTTCAGAGCAAAAAAAAAAAATAGGTACTACTCAGGATTTTAAAAATAATTTTATAATAATAAAAGAGCCAGTTCTTAAGAAGGTAAAACAAACCAAATGCTTATGCACAAGCAAAAGTGAGAGGCAAGTTAGAATAATAAATTATCAGCTTTGAGTTACAACTTTTAATCTACCAAATTAAAAATAAATTTTGATAAAAGAAAACACCTTGTTGGGAGAAAATTCTCCAGGAATATTTTGATATTACTGCATGGTGTAGGCTTTCAGCAAAGGCCACCGGCAAGCGGACTGAAAAGCAAAGGCCTTGGAAGGCAATGACAGCATCTCCCTAAAGACGGAGGTCTCTGAAAAGATGTGGAGATAAAAAGCTCTCTACTCCCAGTTCTTGGAGACTTCTGCTTACATTCCAGGGTAATAAATCTAGTGATACCTTTCCCCTTAACCTTGGAGATCTGCTCAGTGAGTAACATCTCATTAACCTTAACAAGTAACCTTTCACCAAAGGAGAGAATGGGCAGATATGCCCCTTATAAGCTGAGGCTCTTAATTTTGGGGTTCCTCTCCTACAGTGCAACCCACTGTATGCAACGGGGTAACATCTAGCTCTTACTGCATCACCCCATGGGGACTGGGGCTCAGAAAACTAGTACTAAAGTATTTTGCTGTGAGTAATAAACTCTCTCTCTAATCCAGAAAACTTTATGTTTCTTGTCAGAATACGCATATAACCTTGCAAACAGGGTAACTCTCAGACCCCCAGTTTCTGACATAACACACTGATAAAGAAAAAAGTCATCACAGTCCTACACTGAGAGATATCCCTGATTTATATTTTGGTGTATATCCTCTGAATCTTCTAATTTTCTGTAAAGACAATCTAGTACTTTTGCCTTTTAAGACTGTAAAAAGCTAAACTTTATTTCATAAGAGGGAAACAGGAATGAATCTATGAAATCTTCTAGGCAACTAAGGCAGAAAATTAACCTGAAAAAGAAAAGTCAACTTCAGAGTCATCAGAGGAAAGAGTAAACATATAGTTAAAAAGAAGAGGAGACAAGCTACAAAGGATACATTATCATTACAACAAAGAAGGAAAAGAAAGCCTGCCCAGGGAGATGTCACAAGGAGCCTAGAGCCAGAAAGAAATCACTGAAGGAAAGCTTGTTGTACATATCAAAGTGAGCATATGGAAATGTTTTTGGATCTCATCAAAAAGGTATCACTTAATAATGCACCAGTCTAACTGCAAATCATCACACACACAAAAAAATCACAGAGCAATGCAAGAGGACTTTTCTGGAAGAGATTAAATTAAAACATACCCTTATTATCCTGGCAGCCTCCAAAAGGATTCGGCAACGCTCCATGCCAGATTTTTGACTCCATATTTTAAAGGCAGCCTTTGCATCCTGAACAGCCAAATTTACTTCCTTTTCTCCTGAACATGTGAAAGTAGCTATCACCCTACCTATAAATACAGGGAAAGTCAGTGTTAATTTCAAATGTTTGCCACATATTTTAAATAAAGTATTGTGTATCCATTTTCCTTTCAGTGATCCTCTTCCTGTTTTTAAGTATAGTCTGATTTAGTGACTACCCCTAAAGCAACAGCTTATCTTTTAAAGAATCTAATAAAAGTTGAACACTTGTCTTCAGAAAAATGTACTGTGTCTCTTGCCTAGCACACCTTGAACTCTGGGGTAAGAACTCCTGCCCTCCTCTATTTCACACTTGGGTTTACTAAGGTTAACTTCCTATCAATTATTTCACAATGCTCTTTAACAGTATTTTATAATCTCAGAGGTTTTGCAAAATCAAAGTATTCACTCTCCTGGGTTATGAATTCTGATTTTAAATCACTGGTCTGTGTTCTATGTAAGTCATATAATACTACTGATACTTGATGAACATGGTTAATAAATAGAGGATCAAGAAAAGATATTACTAAAAGCAAGAAAATTTTTTTCTCAAATATGAGGGAAAAAAATCCCAATCTCTCATTTTCTTCTTGTTTTTGTTGTTCAGTTACTAAGTCACGTCTGACTTTTTGTGACCCCATGGGCTGTAGCCTGCCAGGCTCCTTTGTCCATGGGATTTTCCAGGCAAGAATTCTGGAGTGGGTTGCCATTTCCAACTCCAAGGGATCTTCCAGACCCAGGGATCGAACCCACATCTCCTATGTTGGCAGGTGCATTCTTTACCACTGGGCCACCTCGGAAGCCCATTTCATTTTCTTACTTCAATCCTATTCCCTACACTGGGCAAAATATAAAATGATCAGTTTTTCTAGACCCAAATCCTAAGGGTTGTGACTGACACTACTAAAAAGAAATCTCTAGGATGTCAGTTAAGGGTCTTCCCTCCCACAAGAACATCTGGGACTCTGCTTTTTCCAGAGATTTCACAAACCTGTATTATAAATTTGAGTAGCCAATTGATAGAGGTAGTGGCTAAGAATCACACAGAACACACTGTAGGCAGTTAAAATAAAGAGCAATTTTTCTGTCTTTTGTATCAATATGGGAGTGGGAAATCAAGAGGCCTAAAGGAGAGCCTGATGGTGGCTGTGGGCCCTTCCTGCTCTGACAAGTCGCTGCTCTGTGGTTTTCTGTAATTGATCACACCTAAATTCTCCAGTTTCTTGAAATTCAGTTTTATCCGTCTGGGGATATACTATTCGGTTTGCACAAACATTTATATTTCTCTCCTCGCAAACATTAAACCTAGCAAAACAAAATAAAAACAAAAAACTTCTTCCTCATTTGCTTTGTGATCTTTGGACTTCCCAAGGCCTGGCACAGTGCTTGGCACACATTAAATACTGGATAAAAGCAGAATTTTTTATATCCCTTTCCCAGCTCTGGTTCGTGTCCGGAAACACTTTTAACACTAGGGGATGGCAACAAAGTAATCATTCACGCTCATTACAACCATCTGTGCATGCTCCTCCATTTTGGCACACGTATTTCTTTTCACCCTGTCCTAGAATTCTTCTAAGTCCACCGTTGAAGACATTACTGAGATCCTACCTTTAAAATTTAATAATTAACACAAAGACACTACCTTACCCACCGGGGCTCTGTGGGCTCTGTTCAGGCTGTTGTGAAATTAACCTTGACCCCACCGCGCAACTCACGAGCTGCTCCCCTTTTCTACGACTCCTTCCTGCCCCGGTCCAGAAGCTCCCGTGTTTGCGCAGCATCCTTAGCTGCCTACACAGATAACTTTATACTCTACACCATCACTTACCCGTGCTCAGTAAACGTCTGTTCATTGCACTACTCGAAGCTTCAGGAAGTTAGAATAGGTTTCACCCCTGGGGCGGGGGAGCGTCAGTCCGCGCCACAGCTTCGCCCCTACCCTGGCCCCCTCGACCCGGCCCCAGCGCCGTCCCTCCGACCCGTTACCGGTTGCTGGCTCGAAAGCCTTCTCGGTGCCGGAGGCATCCACTGGTTCCACGCGGGCCCCGCCACGGTAATTGAGCGGCTGCGACACGACGAAGGTGCCAGTGCTCATGGCGGCGATCCGAGCAGAAGCTGGCCTGAGGGTGCGGGAAAGCGTACACAGTGCAGCCAGGCCAGCTCGGAGAAACATGGGGAGAAGGAGCCGCGGAGAGGGCCAAGCCTGAGGGGCGGGGCCGCGGGGAGGCGGGGCCGCGGGGGGGGCGGGGCAGGACGCGGGCTGAGGGAGGGGCGGGGCCGGGCGAGGGCTGGGGCAGTGCGGAGGGGCGGGGCCGAGGCAAGACGCGAGCTGAGGGAGGGGCGCGCCCGGACTAGAGTTGAGGGGCCTCCAGACAAGGGCCCGCCTTCCGGGGCGGAGTTTGCAAGACTTCCGTGCAGTCAGTTGGCTAGTCGGTGGTCCAGGTCGGCTCCTCGCTTAGCCTAGAGGCTGGGTGGCACATCAGTCTTACACATAAACTCACGCACGCCCACGCACTCACTTTCTCCCCCTCACTGTCTCCAGAAAGTGAAAGTGAAATCGCTCAGTCGTGTCCGACATGGACTGTAGCCCACCAGGCTCCTCTGTCCATGGGATTCTCCAGGCAAGAGTACTGGAGTAGGTTGCCATTTCCTTCTCCAGGGGATCTTCCCAACCCAGGGGTCGAACCCCAGGCCTCCCGCACTACGGCAGACGCTTTACCGTCTGAGCCACCAGAGAAGCTCAGTATTTATAACAAGAGTTTTCAGGTTCATCACTACATGTTATCAGCCTAGGGTCTTCTGATCATTCGGTCTAAGGAAAGGGGAGGATTAGATCCAGTGATTAGGATTACCCATTTCCACTGCACTAGACACCGTTGAACCCCTGATGAAGGAACTAAGATCAAAAGATCACACATGCCATGCCAGGGCGTGTGTGAGTGTGTGTGTGTGTGTGTGTGTATAATGAAAGAAAGTGAAAGTGTTAATTGCTCAGACCTGTCTGACTCTGCGACCCCAAGGACTGTAGTCCGCCTGGCTTCTCTGTCCATGGGATTTTTCAGGCAAGAATACTGGAGTGGGTAGCCATTCCCTCCTCCAAGGGATCTTCCCAACCCAGGGATGGAACCCAGCTCTCCTAAATTGCAGGCAGATTGTTTACCGTCTGAGCAACCAGGTAAGTATATATTTATTTATCTATTTATCAATATCTCCTAGCTGAGCATGTTATAACTTTCTTAGATTATCTGGTACACATCTCCCAAACGTCAAACTTTATACAGATAATGAGGTTTACATTTCTTTCTTCTTCCAGATCAGTGTTTAAAACAAGAGTTTTAAGTTCAAATAGGTAACACAGACTTTGAAAAGAAAGTTGTTTTTTTTTTTTTTTACTTTGGCAGGAAAGCACAACAGAGAAATCTACTCCATATGATAAACAATAGAGTTAGTCACACCATAATTAGTCACAAAGTGACTTTGTGAATTAATTTTACTTCTGAATTAATTCTCTTTACCTCTGAATTAATTAGCTTTCATGTTTGGTTGGGCTTCCGTGGTGGCACTGGTAAAGAATCTGCCTGCAATGCAGAAGACCAGAGTTCGATCCCTGGATCAGGAAGATTCCCTGGAGGCGGGCATGGCAACCCACTCCAGTATTCTTGCCTGGAGAATCCCATGGACAGATTCTCCCATGACAAAGAGCAGACTACAGTCCACGGGGTTGCACAGAGATAGACGCGACTGAAGCGACTAAGCAGCAGCAGCAGCAGTAGCATGCTTGGTTGTATTATCAAAGGCAAAGATAGCAGATGCTTATGTGGGAAAGACATTTATTTCTCTATCATAGAACATGCTAAACAGTGCAGCAATAATACAGTGGCCCTAAAGTGTTAGAAAGGGGCCCCCTCGGTTCTTCTGCTCTGACACTCTCACATGTTAATTGCTCCATGTTCTTTCAAAGACCGCTCTCCCTTATCTTCTCATAGAGGAGCTTCAGACATACGGAGACATAGCTACCATCTTGTATGTCACAAAAAGCATCCAGACAATTCTGATGCAGGTGACTCATGTGGTCCTTGGACCACACTCAAAACAACTAAGTTTGTTTCCAAATTATGACTCTTGGAACACTGATTTTGTAAGATGTTCCTTATTAAAAAAAAAAAGATTCTATTTAATATACCCTTCTTCTGGAAATTAACAATAATTATTAGCACATTTAGAGCTCAAGTAAGTGCTGCAGTAAAAAAATCTGTTCAAAACAAGTGAGGGAGATTAGAAGTACAAACTTCCAGTTATAAAATAAAAGAGTCACAGGGGTATAATATACAACACAGGGAATACAATCAATAATATTGCAATAACTTTGTATGGTAACCAGTCTTAAAGTGGTGATCATTTTATAATGTAGGGAAATATCGAATCACTCTGCTGTATACCTGAAGCTAATGTAATATTTTAAGTTGATTGTACTTCAATAAAAAATCATAATTGAAGAAACAAATTTGTTCAATGTAATAACCTATGATTTCCCAATCTTATTTGAATGCAGCACTGATTTTTCAAGTGACCACTGATAAACACTTTGGAAAATGTTTTGAAGTCAAGTTGGGAGATGAGACTTAAAGCTTAGCTAGTAAGGAGTCTTCGAGTGCAGTATGTGCTAAGTTGCTTCTGTTGTGTCCGATTCTTTGCAATCCCATGGACGATAGCACAACAGGCTCCTATGTCCATAGCGATTCTCCAGGCAAGAATACTGGAGTGGGTTGCCATTCCCTCTTCCAGGGGATCTTCCCTACTCAGGGATTGAACCCACATCTCTTGTGGCTCCTGCATTGTAGGCAGATTATTTACTTGTGAGAAGTCCCACATTTTTCTAAATTTCATGAAAATTATAAATTTTCTAATCCAAGAAGTTCAATCAAGCTCTAACAGAAGAAATACTAATAAAAGTACATCAACACACATCCTAACTAAAATTCTAGGAAACTGTGATAAGTACAAGTTCTAAAATAGGTGTTACGGAGTCCTTCTTTGAGGATTATTCAGCTTTTGCAGCCTTATTTCACAATCAGGGAGCCAAGGGTTTATTTTAACAAAACTTTTTTAGGCCAGGCTTTCCACAGTTTCTTCAGGATTCTCTCACTTCACAATTTTCAGTTCAGTCACTCAATCATGTGTGACACTTTGCAATCCCATGGACTGTAGCACGCCAGGCTTCCCTGTCCATCACCAATTCCCAGAGCTTGCTCAAAATCATGTCCATCGAGTCAGTGATGCCATCCAACCATCTCATCCTCTGTCATCCCCTTCTCCTCCTGCCTTCAATCTTTCCCAGCATCAGGGTCTTTTTCAATGAGTCTGTTTTTTGCATTAGGTGGCCAAAGTATTGGAGCTTCAGTTCAGCATCAATCCTTCCAAAGAATATTCAGGACTGATTTCCTTTAGGATTGACTGGTTCGATCTCCTTGCAGTCCAAAGGACTTTCAAGAGGCTTCTCTAGCACCACAGTCCAAAAGCATCAATTCTTCAGCACTCAGCTTTCTTTATAGTCCAACTCTTACATCCATACTTGACTACTGGCAAAACATAGCTTTGACTAGACGGATCTTTGTCAGCAAAATAATATCTCTGCTTTTTAATATGCTGTCTAGGTTGGTGACAGCTTTTCTTCCAAGGAGTAAGCATCTTTTAATTTCATGGCTGCAGTCACCATCTGCAGTAATTTTGGAACCCATATAAAGTCTTTCACTGTTTCCATTGTTGCCCCATCTATTTGCCATGAAGTGATGGGACTGGATGCCATAATCTTAGCTTTTGGAATATTGAGTCTTAAGCCAGCTGTTTCACTTTAAGAGGCTCTTTAGTTCCTCTTTGCTTTCTGCCATAAGGGTGGTGTCATCTGCATATCTGAGGTTATTGATATTTCTCCCGGCAATCTTGATTCTAGCTTGTGCTTCATCCAGCCCAGCATTTTGCATGATGTACTCTGCATATAAGTTAAATAAGCAGGGTGACAATATGCAGCCTTGACATACTCCTTTCCCAATTGGAAGCAGTCCGTTGTTCCATGTCCAGTTCTAACTATTGCTTCTTGACCTGCTACAGATTTCTCAGTAGGCAGGTAAGGTGGTCTGGTAGTTTCATCTCTTGAAGAATTATCCACAGTTTGTTGTGATCCACACAGTCAAAGGCTTTAGCATAGTCAATGAAGCAGAAGTAGATGTTTTTCTGGAATTCTCTTACTTTATCTATGATCCAGTGGATGTTGGTAATTTGATCTCTGGTTCCTCTGACTTTTCTAAATCCAGCTTGAATGTCTGAAAGTTCTTGGTTCAGGTACTGTTGAAGCCTAGCTTGGAGAATTTTCAGCATTACTTTACTAGCATGTGAGATGAATACAATTGTGTGGTAGTCTGAACATTCTTTGGCACTGACTTTCTTTGGGACTGGAATGAAAACTGACCTTTTCCAGTTCTGTGGCCACTGCTGAGTTTTCCCAATTTGCTGACATATTGAGTGCAGCACTTTTACAGCATCATCTTTTAGGATTTGAAATAGCGCAACTGGAATTTCATCACCTCCACTAGCTTTGTTTGTTGTGATGCTTCCTAAGGCCCACTTGGCTTCACTCTTCAAGATGTCTGGCTCTAGGTGAGTGATCACACCATTGTAGTTATCTGGGTCATGAAGATCTTTTTTATATAGTTCTTATGTGTATTCTTGCCACCTCCTCTTAATATCTTCTGCTTCTGTTAGGTCCATACCATTTCTGTTCTTTATTGAGCCCATCTTTGCAGGAAATATTCCATTGGTATCTGTAATTTTCTTAATCTTAAGAAAGACTTAAGGAAGAGATCTTAGTCTTTCCCATTCTATTGTTTTCCTCTATTTCTTTGCACTGATCACTGAGGAAGGCTTTCTTATCTCTTCTTGCTATTCTTTGGAACTCTGCATTCATATGGGTATATCTTTTCTTTTCTCCTTTGCCTTTCGCCTCTCTTCTTTTCTCAGCTATTTGTGAGGCCTCCTCAGACAACTATTTTGCCCTTTTGCATTTCTTTTTTGTGGGGATGGTTTTGATCATGGCCTCTTATAAAATGTCATGAACCTCCTTCCATATGTCATGTGAGTGTATGTTCCTCGGTTCTTTGTCTCATCACAACAAAGATTTGGAGTGATGGACATTGAAGCCCCCTCGGCGTGTCACAGCTCTCAGGTCTTGGATAGACTGTGTTATAGCCCTTAGACAAATCAGTGTTACAGCTCAGTGTTACAGCTCTATTTTATTTAGAAGATAGCAGGAAAATCCATCTTCGAGGTGTGAGGGCACGTCGATCCAAAGACACGAGGAGAAGAGCACCCCAGTGTGTGGGAGAGAGAGAGAGAGAGCGTTTGCTTCTCTATTTATATGTTTATCTCTCCCTGGGCCTGTCCTATGTAAATTGGGCCAGCCAGGAGTGTTGTTTGTTTTACCTGAGGTCCTCACTCCGGTCCTCGGACCTCCTTTTGTTCTATTTTTGCGGCCTTTTCCCTTCCTTGTCTTTTAGCCATCGCCATTTTGGACTCCTTTTCCCTATTCTACCTACCTAACACATAGTTAGAGTATGTAGAATATATAGAATATATATATACTTATATATAGAATATATAGGTAGAATAGGCAGGAATCCCTCAGAAGAAATGGAGTAGCCATCATGGTCAACAAAAGAGTCCGAAATGCAGTACTTGGATGCAATCTCAAAAACGACAGAATGATCTCTGTTCATTTCCAAGGCAAACCATTCAATATCACAGTAATCCAAGTCTATGCCCCAATCAGTAACGCTGAAGAAGCTGAAGTTGAATGGTTCTATGAAGACCTACAAGACCTTTTAGAACTAACACACAAAAAAGATGTCCTTTTCATTATAGGGGACTGGAATGCAAAAGTAGGATGTCAAGAAACACCTGGAGTAACAGGCAAATTTGGCCTTGGAATACAGAATGAAGCACGGCAAAGACTAATAGAGTTTTGCCAAGAAAATGCACTGGTCATAGCAAACACCCTCTTCCAACAACACAAGAGAAGAGTCTACACATGGACATCACCAGATGGTCAACACCGAAATCAGATTGATTATATTCTTTGCAGCCAAAGATGGAGAAGCTCTATACAGTCAACAAAAACAAGACCAGGAGCTGACTGTGGCTCAGATCATGAACTCCTTATTACCAAATTCAGACTTAAGTTGAAGAAAGTAGGGACAACCACTAGACCATTCAGGTATGACCTAAATCAAATCCCTTATGATTATACAGTGGAATTGAGAAATAGATTTAAGGGCCTAGATCTGATAGATAGAGTGCCTGATGAACAATGGAATGAGGTTCGTGACATTGTACAGGAGACAGGGATCAAGACCATCCCCATGGAAAAGAAATGCAAAAAAGCAAAATGGCTGTCTGAGGAGGCCTTACAAATAGCTGTGAAAAGAAGAGAAGCAAAAAGCAAAGGAGAAAAGGAAAGATATAAGCATCTGAACACAGAGTTCCAAAGAATAGCAAGAAGAGATAAGAAAGCCTTCCTCAGTGATCAATGAAAAGAAATAGAGGAAAACAACAGAATGGGAAAGACTAGAGATCTCTTCAAGAAAATTAGAGATACCAAGGGGACATTTCATGCAAAGATGAGCTCGATAAAGGACAGAAATGGTATGGACCTAACAGAAGCAGAAGATATTAAGAAGAGGTGGCAAGAATCCACAGAAGGACTGTACAAAAAAGATCTTCACGACCAAGATAATCACGATGGTGTGATCACTGACCTAGAGCCAGACATCCTGGAATGTGAAGTCAAGTGGGCCTTAAAAGCATCACTACGAACAAAGCTAGTGGAGGTGATGGAATTCCAGTTGAGCTATTTCAAGTCCTGAAAGATGATGCTGTGAAAGTGCTGTACTCAGTATGCCAGCAAATTTGGAAAAGTCAGCAGTGGCCACGGACTGGAAAAGGTCAGTTTTCATTCCATTCCCAAAGAAAGGCAATGCCAAAGAATGCTCAAACTACCGCACAATTGCACTCATCTCACATGCTAGTAAAGTAATGGTCAAAATTCTCCAAGCCAGGCTTCAGCAATACATGAACCATGAACTTCCTGATGTTCAAGCTGGTTTTAGAAAAGGCAGAGGAACCAGAGATCAAATTGCCAACATCTGTTGGATCATGGAAAAAGCAAGAGAGTTCCAGAAAAACATCTATTTCTGCTTTATTGACTATGCCAAAGCCTTTGACTGTATGAATCACAATAAACTGTGGAAAATTCTGAAAGAAATGGAAATACCAGACCACCTGACCTGCCTCTTGAGAAATCTGTATGCAGGTCAGGAAGCAACAGTTAGAAATGGACATGGAACAACAGACTGGTTCCAAATAGGAAAAGGAGTACATCAAGGCTGTATATTATCACCCTGCTTATTTAACTTCTATGCAGAGTACATCATAAGAAACACTGGACTGGAAGAAACACAAGCTAGAATCAAGATTGCCGGGAGAAATATCAATAACTGCAGATATGCAGATGACACCACCCTTATGGCAGAAAGTGAAGAGGAACTAAAAAGCCTCTTGATGAAAGTGCAAGAGGAGAGTGAAAAAGTTGGCTTAAAGCCCAACCTTCAGAAAATGAAGACCATGGCATCCGGTCCCATTACTTCATGGGAAATAGATGGGGAAACAGTGGAAACAGCGTCAGGCTTTATTTTTCTGGGCTCCAAAATCACTGCAGATGGTGACTGCAGCCATGAAATTAAAAGACGCTCACTCCTTGGAAGGAAAGTTATGACCAACCTAGATAGCATATTGAAAAGCAGAGACATTACTTTGCCAACAAAGGTCCGTCTAATCAAGGCTATCGTTTTTCCTGTGGTCATGTATGGATGTGAGAGTTGGACTGTGAAGAAGGCTGAGCACCGAAGAATTGATGCTTTTGAACTGTGGTGTTGGAGAAGACTCTTGAGAGTCCCTTGGACTGCAAGGAGATCCAACCAGTCCATTCTGAAGGAGATCAGCCCTGGGATTTCTTTGCAAGGAATGATGCTGAAGCTGAAACTCCAGTACTTTGGCCACCTTGTACAAAGAGTTGACTCATTGGAAAAGACTCAGATGCTGGGAGGAATTGGGGGCAGGAGGAGAAGGGGACAACAGAGGATGACATGGCTGGATGGCATCACTGACTCGATGGACGTGAGTCTTAGTGAACTCCGGGAGTTGGTGATGGACAGGGAGGCCTGGCGTGCTGGGATTCATGGGGTCGCGAAGAGTCGGACATGACTGAACGACTAAACTGAACTGAACACACAGTTCTTCAGGCACTCTGTCTATCAGATTTAATGCCTTGAATCTATTTCTCACTTCCATTGTATAATCATAAGGGATTTGATTTAGGTCACACCTGAATGGTCTAGTGGTTTTCCCTACTTTCTTCAATATAAGTCTAAATTTTCAATAAGGAGTTCATGATCTGAGTCATAATCATGTCACAGTCAGCTCCCGGTCTTGTTTTTGCTGACTCTATAGAGCTTCTCCATCTTTCGCTGCAAAGAAAATAATGAATCTGATTTCGGTATTGACCATCTGGTGATGTCCATGTGTACAGTCATCTCTTGTGTTGTTATTACAAAGCATTTAATCTATCTGCTTTTATTCAGTTCCATGTACCAGGGGCCATACTCAGAGTTCTTAGACAGAGTCCTTAATCCGTTTCAGCACGTTGCTTCCTTGCCCCCAAGCTTCTTTTTCTCAAGTTAATGGTAGTTGCCTTGAAACCATCTGAAAGAATTGCAAATTGAATGAGCTTTTTGTCTGACTAGATGTCTTAATGAGTGGCTTCTAAACAGCAAGTCTTGTCTCTTGCTATTTATGGTTCTGAAGCAGTTGGCTTATTAATATCTACAAGGTGCAAAATTTCTAGGTTCTTTATTCCCTTATTCTGCCTGCAAACCAGTAGATTCTGGTGTGAGCACATTTCTATTTTGTAACGCCTAGATAAAAATAGGAAGCAGCATTACAAATAATAAATGCTGGAGAGGGTGTTGAGAAAAAGGAACTTTCCTATGCTGTTGATGGGAATGTAAATTAATGCAGGCATTATGGAGAATAGCATGGCGTTTCCTTTAAAAACTAACAAAAAGAGCTACCACGTGATTCAGCAATCCTACTTCCGGACATATATATGGAGAAAATCATCATTTCAAAAGGTACATGCGCCCCAGTGTTCATTGCAGCACTATCCACAATAGCCAAGAAACAGAAGAAAGCTAAATGTTAACATGAGTCCAGAGATGGATGGATAAAGAAGATGCAGTATGTTTATAGGATGGAATACTATTCAACCATAAAAAGAATGATGAATTAATGCCATTTGTAGCAACATGGATGGATATACAGATTATCATATAATTATGATATCACTATGTGTAGAATCTAAAAAAAAACAAAAAAGAGGGAATTCCCTGGTGATCTAGTGGTTAGGATTCTGCAATTCTTCCACTGCAGGGGGCCTGATTGACTCCCTAGCTGGGGAACTAAGATCCCACAAGCTGTACACTGTAGCCAAAAAAAAGATACAAAGGAACTTATATACAAAACAGAAGTAGACCCACAGACATAACAAACTTATGGTTACCAAAGAGAAAAGGGGGGCAGGGAGATATAAATTAGGAGCTTGAATTAACAGTTAACACCCTACTATACATAGAATAGATAACCAAAAGGACCTACTGTATAGCATAAGGAACTATAGTCAATATTTTGTAATAACCATAAGTGAAAAGAATCTGAAAAAAAAATATATATAACCTAATCATTGTGCTGTACACCTGAAACTAACACAACATTGTAAATCAATTATACTCCAATTTTTTAAAAATTTAAAACCTTTGGGCAACTCATACATTCTGGATCATTCTGTCAGGCAAGTGTATGGTCCTCGGCTTTTGTCTCGTCACAACAGAGACTTGGAGTGATGGACATTAAAGCCCCCTCAGCGTGTCACAGCTCTCGGGTCTTGGACAGACCGTGTTATAGCTCTCAGGTCTCGAATGGACCATGTTATAGCTCTTAGACAAATCAATGTTATGGCTCAGTGTTACAATTCCAACCACCTTCCCTCACACTACTGGCACTGTAAGGAGTGTGTCTGCCTTTCAAGTTATCACAGCATCAGTTCTATCAAAAGCTTTGCCATGGCAGAAGAGGAACCACTGTATTCTCAGGCAGTGATGCCAGTCTCTAACTTCCTGCTATGCATCTATTAAGCCAATGCCCGTCTTTTATTTTTCTATTTTATTTGTCACACCAGCGCAGCTCATACCATTTTAGTTACCTGACCAGGGATCAAACCCTGGCCCTTGGCAGTGAAAGCAAGGAGTCCTAACCACTGGACTGCCAGGGAATTCCCTAGGTGTTTATCACTCCACTTCAAAGTACTGATTTCTCTATTGTGTGTTAGTCGCTCAGTCATGTCCAACTCTTTGCGACCCCATGGGCTGTAACCTGACAGGTTCTTTTTCCATGGGATTTTCCAGGCAAGAATACTAGAGTGGGTTGTCATTCCCTTCTCCAGGGGATCTTCCCAACCCAGGGATCCAACCTGGGTCTCCCGCATTGCAGGCAGATTCTTTACCATCTGACCCAAGGTTGGGGAAGCGTATGTTAAAGTAGTTTATGAAACAAATCCAAAATGTAATAGCTTGAACACAATAGAAATTTATTTACAACTTACCTAATAGTCCAGGGGTATTTAGGTTAGAATGTTTAAGATCTGTGAGGCTAGATGCAAGGAGGTGGGCACTTGAGTCCCTACAGTTATAGAAGGACCCAGGATGCCATTTGCAACACATGGTTTCCAAGCATGCCCTCTGTGTCGCCTGGCCAGTCATTCAGAAAAGACACAGAGCAAGGAGGTGTAATGGGTCAGGCATGGAAGTCATTCATATTACTCGTCTTCCCACTTAAGTGGGGAGAATTAAGCTGCATGGCCACACCAAACTGCAACTCGTCATTGGTTACCTAGGAGAACAAAATATGGATTTGTGAAGACAAGTATCCATTCCCATCACAGATATTCTATTAGTCAGGATTCTTCCTAGAAACTGTCAGGGCAGTATAATCTCCTTGGTTCTGTCTCGTCTCAACAAAAATTTGAAGCGACAGACATTAAAGCCCTTGGCGCATCACAGCTTTTGGATAGACTGTGTTATAGCTCTTAGACAGATCAGTGCTACAGCTCCATGTTACAGCTCAGTTTTATTTAGAAAATAGCAGGAAAATACATCCTAGAGGCATGAGGGCATGCTGACCCAAAACACGCGAAGAGAAGAGAGAGCCCCGGCCCTTTGGCCCCTCTTTTTATATGTTTTTCCTCCCCCTGGGCCTGCTCTGTGTAAATTGGGTCAGCCAGGACTGCTGTTTGTTCTACCTGAGGTCCTCACTCCGGTCCTCGGACCTTCCTTTGTTCTATTTTTGTGGGCTTTCCCTTCCTTGTCTTTTAGCCACCGCCACTCTGGACTCCTGTTTCCTATTCTAACTACCTAACAAAACAGAATCAAGGTTATAATTCTATAGATGAAGTGAGGCAGAGAGAGATTTTAAGGAACTGACTTAGGTCAGAGGATGAAGGGGCTGGCAAGACTGAAGTCCTTAGGCTGGTGGGCAGGCTGATAATTCAGGTAAGAGTTGATGTGGCATAAACTATAATGGAAAATAATATGAAATACAATGTGTATATGTATGAATAACTGAATCACTTTCCTGTACAGCAGAAATTAACACAACATTATAAATCAACTATACTTAAAAAAAAAGAGAGAGAGAGAGAATTGAAGATTGAAGTGGCAGTCTTGAAACCAAATTCCACAGGGCAGTAAGCTGGAAACTCAGGCAGGGTTTCTATGTTGTCATCTTAAGGAAAATTTCCTCTTATTTGGGAAACCTGATTCTTTGTCTTCAGCTGTTTGCATGAGGCTCCAATCGTATTATGGAGGATGATCTGCTTTACTCAAAGTCTACTAACTGTAAATGTTTATCACATCTAAAAAGTATCTGCACAGCAACATCTAGGTGTGCCTTATCCAAACAAGTGGGCGCCATAGCCTAACCAAGCTGACACATAAAACAAACCATCACAGATATCCAAGTGTCAACAGTGGTTATTTTGGAATAGGCAGCGAAGGTGAAGGAAGACATAGGGAAGGGAGGCATAGACTTTTGCTATTTTTATATCTTTATAAATATTAGATGTTTTACTATGTGAATATATTAGTTTCTTTTTTGAAAAATTATTTTTTAAGAAGTGACATAAGACATTAGACTAATAAGTCTGAAAAGAAGACAGGCTTCTTGAAAAATAGAGGGCATGGCAACGGGAAGCTAAGAGCATATCATCCCATCCCTTGGTTCTCAGATAGGAGTGTCAGGGAAACCGTAGCCTCTGTTCAAGAGAGTTGTGAATGACCATGTATTACCAAATGCATGTATGTAATCATATTTATATTTCCCTCATGAGAAAGTCTTCCCTGGTGGCTCAGACAGTAAAGCGTCTGCCTACAATGCGGGAGACCTGGGTTCGATCCCCGGGTCGGGAAGATCCCCTGGAGAAGGAAATGGCAAACCATTCCAGTTTTATTGCCTGGAAAATCCCATGGACAGAGGAGCCTGGTAGGCTACAGTCCATGGGGCTGCAAAGAGTCGGACACGACTGAGCGACTTCACTTTGACTTTCATGAGAAAGTTAGGTTTCTAGTTACCGTGGCTGGGGTATTCTGTGATAAAATTGAGGCTGCAGCGAAGTCTAAGCAAAGAGCAAGGCGTCAGAGGATTCGATGAACAGGAAAGGGGAAGCAGAAGGAAGAAGGGCTTGGCTGGAAAGAGATGGGCACTAAGAGAAGAAACAACGGTCGGGCCGCCAGTAGGTAAGGGGAAACTTTATGGGTCCACTTGCTCTCGTTCTCTCCTATTTTACCAAGCCAAGTCAAGTGACCAAGTCAAGGAAGGAACAAGTCTTTTGGGGGTATTGTTGTTATTCTTTTTTCTTGGAAACACATTGAGAGGCTTGAGGAGTGGTGGAGAGTCTAGGAGGGGGAAATAGGTCATACTTGCCATGCATTTATGAGATCTATGCCTTCATGCTCAACTACAGGGAGCCTCCCACTGGCCCTATTTGAGCACCCATTCTTGAATCTTCTCAGTGTGTGGTCCCTTCTGCTGTAGAGGGGCCAGGAGGCTCCAAGGACACAGCAACTCATTCTTCTGCAGAGCCTGCAGAACCCATTCTTACCACCAGGTGGCACACACACATAAGCCTGTGGAAAGAATAAAGTTAGACAAGTAGAAAAAGCAAACGCACACAGCAAAGAAGGAATCCAGGAATGAAGTCCACAGATTCAAATATCTATTGCATTTTCCAAATCTTGACCACCAAGTGGCATCTTCCGGAGTCCCCAGAATTGAGGCTGGATTCTGGGTCAAGATGGAAAGAAATATCTTTGTATCTGTGTTTATGCTCAGTCGCTCAGTCATGTCTGACTCTGTGACCCTATGGACTATAGTACGCCAGGCTCCTCTGTCCATGGGATTTATTAGGTAAGAATACTGGTGTGGGTTTCCATTTCCTTCTCCAGAGGGTCTTCCCAACCCAGGCATCAAACCCACGTCTCCCGCATTGCAGACAGATTCTTTACCCTTGAGCCACCTGGGAAGCCGTCCTTGCACCAGGTGGCAGCAAATAGCAAGATAGAGAATAAGAGAAGTTGATGACCCATTTAGGGCCACATTGCCCCCTCAGGCAGCCCAATTCTACCTTGAATGGCCTCCCTGAATCATTACCCACATTCTTAACTATTTGTGTCCCACACAAAGCCATTTCTCCCTTTTTCCAGGCTTAAAGATCCTGGATTTTGTTCCAGCGTCTAACTCCTTTGCCACATAACTAGGGCAAATCATGAGTAGACTAAGCCAACAAGGATTGTCTTATTCCCTTTGGCACTGATGGGCTTGGGGGTGAGAATGTGACCCAGATCCAGCCAATGAGCACTACAGAAGCCAGGAATCTAATGAGAAAAGATTTCCCAGCTCTTAAAAAAATCCCCAATATGTAAGTTGGACAGCTTAATGTAAATCAATAAAGTTAGAACACACCCTCACACCATGCACAAAAATAAACTCAAAATAGGTTAAAGACAAGCATAAGACATAACACTGTAAAACTCCTAGAAGAGAGCATACACAAAACATTCTCTGACATAAACTATACCAGTATTTTCTTAAGTCAGTCTCCCAAGGCAATAGAAATAAAAGCAATAAAATAAAATAAACAAATGGAACCTAATCAAACTTACAAGCTTTTTCAAAGCAAAAGAAACTATAAAAAAAAAAAACAGAAAGACAACCCACAGAGTGGGAGAAACTATTTGTAATGATGCAACTGACAAGGGCTTAATCTCCAAAATATACAAACAGCTCATACAATTCAACAACAAAAAAACAACTCAATCAAAAGATGAGCAGAAGACCTTAATAGACATTTCTCAAAAGAAGACATACAGATGGCCAAACAGGCACATGGGATGAGTTCAATGTTGCTAATTATTAAAGAAATGCAAATCAAAACTACAAAGAGGTATCACCTCCAGTCCGAACGGCCATCATGAAAAGTCTGCCAATAACAAATGCAGGAGAGGGTATGGAGAAAAAAGGAACCCTCCTACACTGTTCGTAGGAATATAAGTTGGTGCAGCCACTACGAAAAACAGTGTGGAAGTTCCTCAGAGAACTCAAAATAGAACTACTGTAGGAACCAGCAATCCCACTCCTGGGCATATACCTGGACAAAACTATAATTCAAAAAGATACACGCACCCTTGTGTTCATAGAAGTGCTATTCACAATATCCAAGACATGAGAACAATGTAAATATCCATGGACAGATAAATAGATAAACAAGATGTGGTACATATATGCAATGGAACATTACTAAGCCATAAAAAGAATGAAATAACGCCATTTGTGGCAACATGAGTGCAACTCGAGATGCTCATACTAAATCAAACAAGTCAGAGAGAGAGAGAGACAAACACCATATGATGAGACTGTTAGTAGCTCAGTCATGTCTGACTCTTTGCAACCCCATGGACTATAGCCTGCCAGGCTTCTCTGCCTATGGAATATTCCAGGCAACGATGTGGAGTGAGTAGCCAATCCCTTCTCCAGGGGATCTTTCAGGCTCCCAGGAATTTCTTGCATTGCAGGTGGATTCTTTACCGTTGCCCGAGCCACCAAGGAAGCCCAATCTAAAACATGACACATGTGAACCTGTCTCTAAAACAGAAAGAGACTGGCAGACATAGAGAGCAGATCTGTGGTTGCCAAGGAGACCAGGGGGATGAGGAGGGACGGACCTCGAATCCGGGGTTGGTAGATGCAGACTATTACATTTAGAATGGATAAATAACAAAGTCCTACTGTATAGCATAGGACACTATACCCAACTACTGGGATAAACCAAAATGGAAAAGAATATAAAGAATGCATATGTGTGTATAACTGAGTCACTTTTCTGTACAGCAGAAACTAGCACAACATTGTAAATCAGCTACACGTCAATTAAGAAAAAAAGGAGAGAGAGAGAAAAGGCCTGATGCAATAAGGACCTTTATTCTTTTTCCCAACAGCATGGAAAATAAGTTTGTCTAAGCAAGGAAGAGGTTTATCAGAAAGTCAAAGAAAGGGGCGAAGGGGAAGAAAGGGAAAGAGGAGAAAGAGTATCCTTTTGTTCTTAGGGGGTGGGACCCAGGGAGCAGTGAAAACAGGGATGCTCCTGGACATGGATAAGCGGCTGTGAAGCTCCCGTGCCGCTTCAGAGCTGAACCCGAGCCAGGGCTGTGCCCTCTTCCCGTCCCCTCCGCTTCTCTTTCCCATCTCTCCGCATGTGGGTAGATGGGAGCCTCAGCACTGATGTAGAAGCCGAGCAGGGCTGGCCCCACAGAGCCCCTCTTGCCTCTCCCCTATTCTGGTTGCTTCTGAGGAGCGCGGTGCGGAGCATCCCAGACGTGTGGCTCCAGGCAATCCACGGACCCACGTGCCACACTGAGCTCAGCCAGTACTTGAGTTACTTCTTCAGCCTTTAAACAAATTCATGTTCCTCTCATCTAAAAATAACAGTCCCCTTCCATCCTAGCCGTGTGTCTGTCTAGCTGCAGATCTGTATGTCTCCTTCCTTCAGAACCAGGCTGATGGGAAAACAGTACACCTGCTGTCTCTACTCCTTCATCTCACATTCACTCCCTAATCCACGGTCCTCTTCTGCCACTCTGTTGAAGCCTCTTTGAATAATGCTGTCATTTTTAATTGGAGGATAGTTGCTTATCAATGTTGTATTTGGTTTCTGGACAAGGTGTTAATAATCTCCATCCTGCAAAATTCAATGGATGTTCTTCTGAAGTTTTCATATTGACAACTGTTGTGTGTGGCATTTGACTCTATTAACCACTTACTCATTTGTTCAGTAAGTGTTCATTAAGCCTCAACCATGCAGCAGTCATTGTTCTAGGTTCTGAAGATACATTAGTGATAAAATAGTCCCAAATGCCTGTGTTCATGAAGCATATAGTCTAGTGGGAAGAGATGGGCAATAAAATAAATCAATAAGAAACTTATATGGTACATCAGAATGTGCTAAGAGAAAGTGCTATGGTGCATCAGAAGGTGTATGGAGAAATATGAAGCACAAAATACGATAGAGTGTGAAAATGATTTGAATGTAGAGTGTTTTAAGTAATGGGGCCAGAGAAGGGCTTACCGAGATGATCTGTGAGCCATGAAATAAAAGAAAGAAAGAAAGTGATAAAGAAATGCATGCAGAAAACTAGGGGGAAGACTTTTTCAGACAGAGGGGAAAGTAAGTGCAAAGGGGCTGAGGTAGAGTGTGCTCTGTGTACAGAGAACAGTCTGGAAGGCCCTCTGTTAGGATAGGAATGAATAACAGAGAGAGAATAGTAAGGGAAGCTGTCAGAGAGTAAGGAGAGGTGGTGGGGCTGGGGAGAGGGAAGAGGAGGGGAGGACACGTTTGTAGAGTCCAGTAGGATCTTTGCAAAGACTTCGGACTTAACCCTGAGTTGGGAAGTGTTATGGGTTGAATTGTGTCCCCTGGAAAAGAGAATATGACCTTATTTAAAGATAGGGTCTCTACAGAGATACCCAGTTATTAATAAAATGACGTCATTAGGGTGGGCCCTGGTCAGGAAGATCCCCTGGAGAAGGGAATGGCAACCCACTCCAGTATTCTTGCCAGGAGAATTCCATGGACAGAGGAGCCTGGTCCATGGAGTCAAAGAGTCGGACATGACTGAGTGACTAACACTTTCACTTTAATCCTATATGACTGTATCCTTTAAAAAAAAAAAAGGAGAAATTTGGACACAAAGACAAGCTAGGCACATAGAGAGGAGGCCTTGTGAAACAGGAGCTACGTTGCCACAAGCCAAGGAACTACCAGGAGTCGGGAGAAAGTCTTAGAACATGTGCTTCCCTCGTGTCTTCAGGGGAACATGGCCCTGCCGACCCTTTGATCCTGGACTTCTTGGCTCCAGAACTGGGACACAACACATTTCTGTTGTTAAGCCACTAAGTTTGTGGTACTTCATTATGGCAGCCCTAGACATCGAATACAGGGAGACAGTGGAGGGCTTTAAACAGAGGATCTGCTGACTTTGTAAAGGAAACACACATTGTTGCTGTATTAAGACCAGAAGAGTGGAATCAAACGGACCCACTGCGATGCTAATGAAACAGCCTGGGAGAGGCAATGGTAGACCATTGTTACAATCGAGGTAGAAGTGATGAGAAAAGCACGGCCAACAGAATATGCTGGTTGATTGGGTGTGAGGAGAGAGAGAACCCAGAGTGTCTTCTTGTTAAAAACTTACTAATCTTCGGATGAATCATCTTCAGATGGCCTCCTGGGTTTCCTCCTTATTATTCTGTATAGGGCATCTTTGCCTCTGTCTCTTCTGTAAATGACAATGTTCCCCTGTATTTGTTCTTCTTTCTCAATCAGTAGATTCTCCTTGTAGTTCACAGCCAAACTTGAGTTCACCTTTCACTTGTATTTCAGTAACCCGAATGCACAGCTCCATCTTTGATTTCCCTTCTATGCACCAGAGACACACATTGAGACCCTATTAGGCATTCCCAGCTAGCCTAGCTGCCCAAACTTCTTCTATCCTTTTCGTCTAAAGTTGGACTCACTTTCTCTCCAAAGCATGAGCCTCTTCCTCCTGTATTCCCTTCAGTGTAGCTGGAAAGTTCAAAGCTTTAGGCATAGTTAGATACAGAGGCCCAAATAACATTGCCAAAGCCGTTGTTTGTTTTTTTCTTTCTCTCTCTCTCTGCTCTATTTCCATAAGTTTATTGGATCCAGTCTCTGGTTCTCTACATTTATGAGGAAAGATGGTTCAAGCCATCGATCCTAAATAATAAGAGGCTGTCTCCTTTCTAGCACCACATATTCAATACCAGAGTAGTTACTGCTTGGTTTTGTTTGTCCACATGCCCCGCCTGGAGCCTATGCTCTGGGCCAGGAGGACACAGCATTCTAATTGGCTAACCCTGGTTACGCACCCACCTTTTAGGAAGAAGGAACAATGTGACTGACATATCACAGGGAGTCGGGAAGGTATGGTTCCCCAAAGAAAATTGTGAGAAGGAAGAAGGAATGTTAGGCATGAGCAACAGCAGAGATGGACCACGGTCGCACTGTCCTACTTTATCACAGTGATTATTTAGAATACTTATATTTTGTAATGGAGAGGAAAATGGCAACCCGCTCCAGTATTCCTGCCTGGAGAATCTCATGGACAGAGGAGCCCGGTGGGCTACTGTCCAAAGGGTCGCAAGAGTCGGATATGACTGAAGCAACTGAGCATGCTTCAGTGCGTGCATATTTTGTAAATAGGTATTCTTTTGACACCTACTGACCCCATTAGGATAGAACTCCATGAAAGTATAACCATGTATGTTTTTGATAACCAGTGTCCTGGCCCACAATAGGTATTTAATACACATGAGAGGAGAAGGCGATGGCAACTCACTCCAGTGTTCTTGCCTGGAGAATCCCAGGAGCGGGGGAGCCTGGAGGGCTGCCGTCTATGGGGTCGCACAGAGTCGGACACGACTGAAGTGACTTAGCAGCAGCAGAGAGGAATGGATGTCTTCCTAACTTGTTCACAGGCTTTCTCTTCTTAATCTCTCTTCACCCTGTACCAGAGTGAGCTTAAAATGGAAATCTGATCATGAAAATTCTTCTTGTAATCGATGGCTTGTGTTCAGTTGTGCTTGTTGCTCAGTCATGCCTGACTCTTTGCAACCCCGTGGCCTGCAGGCTGCCAGGCTCCTCTGTCCATGGATTTCCCAGGCAAAAATACCAGAGTGGGTTGTCATTTCTTACTCCAGGCAATCTTCCCAACCCAGGGATTGAACCCACGTCTCCTGCATTGGCAGGCAGATTTTTTTTTTTCCACCACTCAGTGGCTTAGAGCTTCCAAACTAAACCCTTAACTGGTCAGGAATTCGCTTCATGGCTTGCCAGTTCCCTGGGCATCCCCAAGGCTTCAGTCACCCAACTGCCTACTCTTTCTTGCTTCCTTCCTTACTTGTACATTATTTTTTCAGTCTCCAGTGGTTTTCCTTCCAATTGTTTACCAGCCAACTCTACTAATGACTCCGGAATTTGGTTCTTATCGCCTCTTTCAGAACCCCGACTTTAGCTGTGTTAGGCGTCCTCTATGTCCTGTAGCACATTATGTTCGTCTCCGCTTGCCGTGCTTGGTTGAGTCAATCAAATGCTACCCCACCGGTACTGTAAGCTCTTTGAAGGCAGGGCTTTTGCTTTACTACTTTTTGCTAACCTGTTCCCTCAAGCAGAATCAATGGTCTCCTCTCCATGTAGCTACCTCTATTGCAATATACACCACAGTCATTAGTGTTATTCATCCTTGCTTCTAGAGGATACTATGTATTATTAATCCCTGAACCTCCCTGGTGCTGTTGAGTTGCTCTGATGTGACTGACAAAAATCACCTTTGGGAGGTGATATCCACATTGTTAGAACCTTTAAGGATTGAGTATTACCAGAGTTATACAGATTATGACCTATCTGTAGTCATGTACTTTTTTGACAGCAGATCTAATAGTACTTTATTTTGAAGACTGCTGGGTGTTTTATTGTGTATCAATAAATCCTATCTACTGAGATAAGCAAGAAATTGGTTTATTATCATTTTTTATTGGAAGATAAGATTTTTAATTATCCTACGGATATGGGGTACAACCAAGATTAGAAGGAAATGAAATTTGTTCATCCACAAGTCTAGTGCTATTTATCAGCAAGATTTCACTAAATACAGTTACAACTTTTAGGCAAATTAACTTCAGAAATCTAGAGTTATATTACAAGTTGATGATTACAGGGGAAGAAAAACAAATTGTCAAGTGATTGCTTAGTGTCTATAGAAATAAAACAAATGACCATTTTACTTAATGATTTTTTATTAATGTTCCCTTATCATTTACCAAGTATATATCTACTCCTCATTTCATCTCTGTAACAGTTTTGTGAGCAGCAGCCCACTGAAGGAATTATCATCCTCTTTTGTTAGATAAGGTAGCTGATATGGTAGTCACAAATTGTCAGTTGTTTGAACATAAAATCCTACTCACCTCACCTTTGTAGCCACTGTTCCCAGTCTTGCAAAAAGATGGTGCTGTTTGTGTGCTTGGTGGGTGGGTGAATGAATGTATATAATTATGTCTTGACATTAATTTCAGGTTCCTCTGTTTTCTCACCTTCCAGAAAGTGTCATTCCATCATCCCAGCATATCTGAGGAACGAACTCATACTTTGGCCATAGTCTTTCCAGGAACTTGATTGTTCTTCATTTTAGAGACCCAATTACTGATTAACATAATATAGTCAGAAAGTCTTAGATGAGTCCAACAATATCTAATTTGAGCAGTGTTCTTCTCTATTGCCCCAAATTTGGCTTCAGCCAAATTTCTTAATTCAACTTCTAAAAAGATCTTGCTTTCTCTGTGTCTTGTTTTTTTTTTGGTTTTCTTGTTTGTTTTTTGTTTCCTTCTTCAAACTTCCTGGTACCACCTACTAGTAGGTGGTAAAAATCAATAGATTGAGACCCAAATTTTTTGCACATACAGTATTTTTATAGATTAAATAGAAAAACTGATGTGGACATGGAGAACAAACAGAATTTTAAAGGGATCTCTTCAGCAAGCTTTTTAAATGGCATTTTTATATTTTAAATATCACCCCTGAGTCAAGGGATATAAATGGAAATAGGGAAGCCAGTGGAATTTCCATTTTCCTGCCCAAGCTAACTTTACTGTTTATATCTGAGTATTCTTGGAGCAGTGTTACCAAAAAAGAGCAGAATTGCATTTAAAGAATGTAACCAATGTTTTTGAAAAATGAAACAGTATGAAATCATCAAAGAGCATATAGGAGGTAAACACTGTTTCATGAAACCTCAGTGTATGGGTTGCATAATGGTATTCCTCACCATGGATTGTGGTCAAAAATTTTTTCAAAATCACTGCTCTAAAGTTATCATCTTATTTTGCTTAAAAATATGAAATTTCCTCTAGAATGGAATAGTCTGTCACCAGCTCAAGCAGGTTTCAGGCTTTTCAACCTTCTTGGTATGGTCTCTATTTATGATCAATGACTTTTTTCAGCAAATGGTTGCAGCATTAATTACAAACCTAAAAATCACGTGTATAAAACAGGCCCTTGATTATGTTCACAAGGCCATGGATCCAAATATAATTTTCTGAATTTAAATATGTGTTTAGCTTCCCATCTGCAGAAAGCAACCACTCAAAATATCATCTCTGTGATAAGCCACAATGGAAAAGAATATGAAAAAGAGTGTATATATTTGTATAACTGAATCACTTTGCTATGCATCAGATAATGACACCTTGTTCATCAACTACTTCAGTAAAATACATTTAAAAAATTAAAAAAATTTAAAAGCAATTTTGAAATTAAAAAACAAAACTAACTGTATCTTAGACTTACATTTATCCTCTTCCATATTCATCTGTGACAGCTGGGCAATTTCCTAATTGATTTAATAATTTAAAAATTTCTTCTAAGATTCACAAAGTCTTATCAATATGTACCATTCAGATGGTGAAATAGGAATATGGGAAAGGTTTTTAAAAATAGAGGGAAAAGAGATAGTAATAGTCACTTAAATAATACTCCCTGGAAAGCCCAGCTTGCTTTACATGAAGACATTTTGCATACAGGGTACAAGTCCAGCAGGATTCCAGCTCAGCAGTCTTATATTGTAGATCCAGTGGAGTCAGCCTACTGGGTGCTCTGTAGGCTGAGAGTATGAAAGAGTATCCATACTCTGAAAGAGTGTGGATCCTGAAGCCTAAGGTTCTTCCTGGTTCTGCCACTTATTGTGATCTTGGAAACACCATAACATCTCATAACCTGATTTGTCACATATAAAATCCAGATAATAAAAAGATATCCTGTCTACCTTATAGGATTGCTGTGTTTGAAGATCAAATGTTTTTAATATGCCAGGCATAAAGTCAGTTGCTTTATATAATCCATCAGAAACAGTGTGAGGGAAAAACCCACGTGGCTGATGTGACTAGAACCAGTAATCTGTAGGTTGATATAAAAAGTTAATTACAGAATCATGAAAAAAAAATTCTTATGTATTTCAGAAACTTTTATTTTAACTTATAACACATATATACCTCTTTACTTTTGATACAGAGCCAAGGCCTTTTCCCTGAATGCGAGTCTATTGCTTGGAGTCTCATTATTATTATTATTTTTTGTATATACCAAACCTATAATGTATCACCTCTTGTTTGATTCATCATGATTGGCTCATTTATTTCAAAGAAACCTCTTCTTTGTTTTTCATGAATATTTTATAGCAATAAAACAGTAAAATCAAACATCCGCAACTCAAAGCTTTCAAATATTGGAAGAACTGAAACAAAATCTGTCTTTTAAAATTAATTTATTTTTCTGTTTTGTTTTTTTGGCCATGCTATGTGGCAAGCAGGATCTCAGTTCCTCAACCAGGAATTGAACCCAAGCCCCATGAAGTCAAAGTGCAGAGTCTTACTGCTGGACTGCCAGGGAAGTCCCAAAGCAGAATTTGTGATAATGAAAACTCCATGTTTTATGGTTAGGCATTCTTAAAATGTTTATAAGACCAAAATGTATTGCCTCTGGGGACTTCCGTGGTGGCCCAGTGGCTAAGACTCCATGCTCCCAGTGCAGGGGGCCCAGGTTTCGTCTCTGGTCGGGGAACTAGACAGCATATGCCACAACTAAGACCCAGTGCAGCCAAATAGATAAAATAAATATTTTAAAAAATGCATCACCTCATTTCCAGTCTTGGTACGTTTAAAGTGAGGTATGGACTAAATAAAACACTAAGAATTAATGAGTCCTGAATCTTTCTAAACTTCTATTACTTCTTTTTTAGTTCCTGCAATTTTACCCATATGTTAAGTCAAAGCAATTATTTTTGGCAATTTGCTTTTACTGATTCATTTCAAACCATTCAAATTAGTTTTCATGGACACAATTCTCTTTTTTGCTTCATATTTCATTAATTTACATAATACTCAGTCAACATATATAAAGTTAACAAGTAAAACGAGTAATGTTTTACAATTCCCTGACAAGAGCTAAAGTGCATAAGCGCAGCTGACAGCATCCAGTGTGCTGTGGGCACCAGCCAGCAGGATTTTCAGAGGGAACGAAGAGAATCTAGCTGAAGATTCAGAGAAGCGATGGTGGACATGAGAGTTTTAGTTGGAGGACTCATCTCATTTTTTAGATGAGGCCATTGAAAGTAAGAGATTTGCCCCCCTTTTTTTTTCTTAAAAAAATTTTTTTTTAATTTATTATTTAACTGAAGGTTAATGGGTGTACCTACAACAGATTCTAGTTGATGTTTGACAGAAAACAACAAAATTCTGTAAAGTAATTAACCTTCATGAAATTTGCCCATTTTTTATCAGTGACTTGTATATGAAATGTTCAAAGAGATACAGGGAAAAGAAACCTAATATGGCCACATAGAGACCAGAGAAAACCTTTAGGAGGAAGAGATGCTTAAGCGGAGTTGAGAAGAAAACATGAGAAAATCAGGCCAATAAAAGGAAGAACATTCCAGGCAGAGAAAAGAAAGGTAGTAAAAAGTTTTAAAAGAATGTGAAAAATGCAGAATTTAAGAAATAAATCTGCTTGACCAGAGCCTAGGATATAGGCAAGAAAGGAATAGGAGAGGGGTTGATCCTCGGGGTGAGACAGCCTGGAGATCCAGGACAGGATGATTTCCTATGCTAAATAGCTTGAGTTTACTTACAGGCTACTGGGAGCAAGTGGACAATTCTCCTTGGAAAAGCAAAATAATTAGGTTTATATTTTAGAAAGGTTATTTGCCTTTACAGGGCGAATGATGGAACAGAACCAGGAGAGACCTGAATAATGGAGACTAGCTGGG
Organism: Bos indicus x Bos taurus; assembly: GCF_003369695.1. Classification (NCBI taxonomy): domain Eukaryota; kingdom Metazoa; phylum Chordata; class Mammalia; order Artiodactyla; family Bovidae; genus Bos; species Bos indicus x Bos taurus. Next base: position 3,172,344 of record NC_040078.1, on the reverse strand, counting down.
AGGCTGTTTCAGAGAAATTGAGGGGACAGTGATGAGGACATGGAAAAGTGAAAGCATCAGTCACTCAGGCACATCCAGCTCTCTTCCACCCCATGGACTGTAGCCCACCAGGCTCGACCCATGCAATTCTCCAGGCAAGAATACTGGAGTTGGTAGCCATACCCTTCTCCAAGGGATCTTCCCGACCCAGGGACTGAACCAAGGTCTCCCACATTGCAGGCAGATTCTTTATCGTTTGAGCCACCAGGGAAGACATGAATGAGAAACTGAAAAAAGAAACTATTTCTATAACTTGAAACCTCAGTAACCTGCAACAGTGGGATGTATTTTAAAGAATCCCCTCACCACAAAAAAACTTCAATTATTTTTCAGTAATTGTATTGTTGATTGATAGTAACATTGGTATTGATACTCTGAGACTTTTGGGTGGATATTGTGGGTTATGCTAATGACTAATTATATGGTATTCCATCATTTTTAGCAATGAAAACTGGTATTCTTAGCATGAGAATTAAAAGACATAGGTCAAAGAAAATAAGGGAAAACTCTGTGGCCCTGAATTTAAGTGAGACATAGAATATTGGCATAAACTCATGATGTATTTTATCTTAAAATACAAAACATATTACCTATCTTAGTCCACAAAAAAGGCCTAGAAACCTAGTAACCCAGTCTCTAGGAGAATCTTTAACGCTTTGCATTCTCCAAATACCATTCCCCATTAAAAAGAAACAGGCCTCCCTGAAGAAAGCATTGTCTTCCAGTCAGGCAGGAAATGTGAGGTGATACTGAAACATCCTATCCCTTAGCGAGGATGCCACCAATGAAAACTAGGGTCGTCAAACGGCCCCAGAAGCCAATTTAAAAAGTCTCTCACTAGCCAAAAATAGGACAATTTGAGCATCCATAAGAAAAATAACTTCAGTGAAGTGAAGTGAAGCAAGTATGTCTAAACCTGTGAACTGCACACACACACACACACACACACACACACACACACACACATCTTGTTCACCCCTGGAAGATTATAGTAAACAGCTCTTTATTTTAAAAACTAGATAATCACGCACTTATTCTGCTTTTCCTAAAACATTTCAGTTCAGTTCAGGAAATAGCAAAGAATGAATGAGCAAGTGACTGAATCTGAAAACTATGGTATGTTCCACAGGTAACTAACTTAATTTCTAAGAGATACCACAGGTAACTCTTAGGAGAAGTATTCAAGGACATATAGGTGGGTTTCAATTTATTTTTATCATTTTAATTAAATGTAGTGAAAATATTGTGATCTACACAGTCACAGGCTTTGGCATAGTCAATAAAGCAGAAATAGAATGTATGGATCACAATAAACTGTGGAAAATTCTGAAGGAGATGGGAATACCAGACCACCTGACCTGCCTCTTGAGAAACCTGTATGCAGGTCAGGAAGCAACAGTTAGAACTGGACATGGAACAACAGACTGGTTCCAAATAGGAAAAGGAGTATGTCAAAGCTGTATATTGTACTCTGCTTATTTAATTTATATGCAGATTACATCATAAGAAATGCCAGGCTGGATGAAGTACAAGCTGGAATCAAGATTGCCAGGAGACATATCAATAGCCTCAGATATGCAGATGACACAACCCTTATGGCAGAAAGTGAAGAATTAAAGAGCCTCTTGATGAAAGTGAAAAAGGAGAGTGAAAAAGTTGGCTTAAAGCTCAACATTCAGAAAACTAAGATCACAGCATCCGGTCCTATCACTTCATGGCTAATAGATGGGGAAACAGTGGAAACAGTGGCTGATTTTATTTTTCTGGGCTCCAAAATCACTACAGATGGTGATTGCAGCCATGAAAATAAAAGACACTTACTCCTTGGAAGGAAAGATATGACCAACCTAAACACATTAAAAAGCAGAGATATTACTTTGTCAACAAAGGTCCATCTAGTCAAGGCTATGGTTTTTCCAGTGGTCATGTATGGATGTGAGAGTTAGACTATAAAGAAAGCTGAGTGCCGAAGAATTGATGCTTTTGAACTGTGGTGTTGGCGAAGACTCTTGGGAGTCCCTTGGACTGCAAGGAGATCCAACCAGTCCATCCTAAAGGAGATCAGTCCTGGGTGTTCACTGGAAGGACTGATGTTGAAGCTGAAACTCCAATACTTTGGCCACCTGATGCGAAGAGCTGACTCATTTGAAAAGACCCTGATGCTGGGAAAGATTGCGGGCAGGAGGAGAAGGGGACGACGGAGGATGAGATGGTTGGATGGCATCACCGACTCAATGGACATGGGTTTGGGGGGACTCTGGCAGTTGGTGATGGACAGGGAGGCCTGGTGTGCTGGGGTTCATGGGGTTGCAAAGAGTTGGACACGACTGAGCGACTCAACTGAACTGAACTGAAGATATATTTTATTATTTTAATGATTCTTTCCCATATATTATTGTATAAGTATTTCCCAACACTATTAAAATTCTCTAAGCATATTTATTTAAAAATTGCAAAGCAGGAAATGAAAGAGAGATGGTGGGGAAGTAAAATGTGAGTGGACTTTAAACCAGCCAATATCAATGTCACCTTGGAATTTTTTAGAAGTGCAAATTCTCAAGCTCTATTCAGAAACTCTGCAGTGGGGCTCAGGGGACTGTGGTTTAACAAGACTTCCAGGTGATTCTAATGTATTCTAGTTTGAGAATCACTACAATAGAAGAGATTTACAACACTTATCAACCAACTACAATATGGCAATCTAATATTTGCTCCAGATTAAAAAAAAAAAAACTGTAAAAAACTTTAACATTTATCCTATCAAGGAAGTGCTAAATTTTTAAAGTGTGAAAATGGTACTGAGATACAGAGATATAAATGTAGATAGATATTTTTTAAAGCCTTGAAATATCTGAGTAAAAAATACAATGCCTAGGATTTGTTTTAGAATAAGGTAAGAAAAACAGAAGCAAGCAAGGGCAGACCTAAGATTGGCCATGAATGTCATCTCCATTAACTTGGTGATGGTCTGGATTTAGAGTCATCCAAATGGCTAGTCTTAAAAATTTTTCGGGGCAAGTAATTAAGGAAAAAAAAAAAAAAAAAAACACCCACAACAGCAAGGCTCCAGTAGCCCTTAAAATCTCCTTGAATTTACATTCCTGTGATGTAACAGCTTTGTTTCCAGTGTATACATCGTTGTTACTGCTTCCTTTTAGGAATAGGGTGAGTAGATGTTATTTCTCTTCCTTCCTTCTCCCTTTTTACTTCTCCGTCTTATTTATCCTCTTCCACTGAAATTTATAAAAACCTCAACATCCATTAGAAATCTGCCTAGAAAGCATCAGCTTCAACACCTAAGAGGGTGAGTGGTAAGATGAACTATATATTTTCATTTTACCAGGTGATGGCAGAATTTTGAGGGTGGTTTCTTATCATTTTATGTTTTATTTTAGATATTCCATCATTTGTCATCATTGTTATTATGATCATCATTTCCTTCATTGTCACCTTTTTAATTTTTATTTTGCCTGGAACAGTTAGTGATATGGAGAAAAGACCATTAGAAGTCATCACCATCCATTATCAGGCAGCTTTTTTGACAGGTGTTAGTCGCTCCGTTGTGTCCAACTCCTTTGCAACCCCATGGACCATAACCCGCCAGGCTCCTCTGTCCATGGAATTCTCCAGGCAAGAATACTCGAGGGGGTTGCTCTCTCCTTCACCAGGGGATCTTCCAAACCCAGAGATCAAAGCTGCATCCCCTGTGTCTCCTGTATTGGTAGGTGGATTCTTTAACTGTCTGAGCCACCAGGGAAGCCCCCTTTTCTGAAACAGATTTCTGCTGCATTTCATCTGCATCTAATGAGTTCCTGCGGTGCTCTCTCCCACCATGGGATGTGATGGCTTCAAGGAAACAAGAACAAAAAAAGACAAAGCACCAACTTTGGAGCTCGTATCTTCTGAGGAGATAAGGTAACGTGATGGGAAGAGGCTCACCACATACTATATGGGGAAGTTATAATGCAACACAGCATTTGAGAGCTTGGGCTAGATGGCTTTTAACTGCTTGGGTTCAAACCCTAACTCTGCCACTCACTAGCTATGTGATGCTGATCAAGTTATTTAACCTCTCTTGCCTCAATTTCTTCATCTGTTAAATGAGTGTGAGAACAGTATAACCTTGTGGTGCTGTCTTGAGATAATCCCTAAACTAGATAATCCATGAAACATTTAACTTTATCCATAGATTTTATCAATTTCTGTGTTGACCACTGTGCTTATATCCCACACCTTTCTCCTGGTATTTTTTTTTGTGTCTGAAAATACATCCTTTAATAATTCAACTATCTTGGATACCGTAGCTGTCAAAATACTGTCCACAGTTTTGCTCCCAAACTTATGGTTTAGCTGTACATAAAATTCTAGGTTGATAATTATTTTGTCCAGCTTTGAAAATATTATCCCACGGTCTTCTGGACTTTATGCAATTGAAAAGTCCGATGTTGGTTTACCAGCTGTGACTTTCTTACTGGTAGAAAACGTGCATCTGAGGACGCTACTGATCAATGTAAATATTTTAGTAACTAGAGCTATCACTCCACACAGGATTTCCAATTCCACGGATCATGGAGGAAAATCATGGTATAAGCATTCTCTCATCCTTTATAAAGCAGCACAGAGGAACTGAAGGCCACTGTGACTACAAGGAAGCTCTGCAAATTAACCACATGCAACCATAAACTTGCCTCCAGGGGGAGAGCTAAGAGTGGGATCAACTTGAATCTTCTCAAGAACCCAACAGATTGTACTGGGGTATGAAGGAAACTGCTGAGGAGCTCTACTGTTATACTCCCGTGAGTTACTACTTTCCTTTCCTTTCCTGCTTTCCAATTCCTATAACAGGGCAACTTTATATTTGAGCATATGAAGCAAGAGTGATAAAATATTACTCTCAAACACTGCCCCATGGTGAAGGGAACGGGAGAAAAAGAATAAAAACAAAAACAGCATTGCCCCTTTCTGGCCAATGTTTACCCTTACGTTCAGATTACTAAAAATACGTATCTAGAAATATAGCAAATCAAAACAGATGTCTCCTTGTAGATGAAATAAGTAAAATTCTAGCCTCTTTTATTAGATCTCAGGTCATGTATTCTGCTTAAAAAAAAAACAACACACACAACATATAGTTTCAACTAAGAGTTACATAAACTAAATTTTTCTTCCAGATCTCAAAATGCTCATGGAGAGCCAACTTCCAAGATACATGGCACACAGCACATACTTGAAAGTTGACCCCACAGATATATTCATGTAAGCAAAATACAAATTTGTTTCTCATTACATAAACATCACCTGGGCTTAATTAATCAACACACTTGTTAAAAAAAAATTAATCTGTAACCAAAAGCACTATCCCGTTTGTTAGGTACCATTCTTATTCAAATTATACCCCCCAAAAAGCCTAAAAATAACTCAAATCTAGAAGTGAGCCCAAGTGCTAAGGCTGCCTATGGCTCTTGCTGTAAAATAGTTGCTGGGTCTGATTTGAATATCTGAAAAGAATGACAGAAATATAGGGTTCTTCTTGATTTCAAGAGAACTTCCCAGAAGGAGGTGGAGGGCCAAGAAATCCACCTGCCTGCTTTGTGGCAGCTCGCGAAGGGGCAAGGCCAAGAATCTTCTGGATGTTCTGTGAAGGAAACAGAATAAAAACTGGGTTTTAATATGAGATATAGAGAAAAGTATTTAAAATACATCTCATAAAGAGAAGCCTTACAAATAAAAAGTACTGATATCACCTAAAATAAAATGATTACTACTGTGTTATTTTTCTGCCTTTGCTGAGCCTTATAGCTGAATTCAGTCATTACTGCAACACCTGAAGCTAAAACTGAAATAGTCAGTATCAACTTCTTCAAATAAGTGAAAGAATTAAGAATCTTGCAAAGAGATCTAAGTCTAGAATCCACTTATATTTTTAGCACAGCCCCTCATCTTTTTCAGTTGTCCCACTTAAATCTAATTCAATAGTTTTTTGGGTTTTTTTTTTTTTTTTTTTTTTTTAGGAACTCAACTTTATGAAACTAGAACTCATAAAAAAATTATTTTTATATTCAGATTTCATCAGTTAATATAACATTAAATTAAATCACATAAATACAGCAATGAGTAAAACTAACACAAACAGTTTGGGAATAAACACATGTGGCTCTTGAAGGACAAGGACTCAACTAGCAGGAGCAGAGAGGTGCAGGAGCTCTAAAGAGCAATCAGGAGTGGATGGTGTGATGTGGGGAGGAATTGGTTTGCTTTAAAGGTACAGGAAAGAGGTAAATGGATTTGGAGGGGTAAGTAAAGGTCAGTTAAGATTTTGTACAGCATTTGTAAGAGGGAAAAACCTTAAAGATATCTAGTTATGCTTGCTAATTTCTTCATTTAATATTTTGAGAAATCAATTAAAACCTGGAAGAGTAGAAAGGCCTGTCCAAAATTATTGATAAAGTCCCACAAGCCTAAAAGCATGGCCATAGAGAAATAAATAATAAAAACAAATCTAAAAACAAGAAGAAAAAGAACCATTAGTAGTTCAGGTAAGTTTTCCTCAGTAAAGCTGGAGAATATTTATATTACTTTCATAATAAAAGTAGCTCCTTCATGCCCCCTTTAAAAATTCACTGCACAAAGCAGTAAGAAGACCAAATAACAGAATGCCACTCCTATTTAATCAGTAAGTATTTCCTGACCACCTACAATGTATCCAGCAAAGCAAGGCATGATGGGAAGTTAAAGATAAAATCTAAAATAGTAAGGCATTACTGAATTAGCTACTGATAAACACATCTGTCTAGCTGACAAATACATTAATATAATCTAGAGAAAATGTACAAAGTATCCTTGCTCAGTTATTCTGCAGAAGGGTCAATTAAGTGAGTCCTTATCATTTTAGAGATAAAGACCAGTGTAAAAACCTCTGAGGCCCTTTAAATCACAGGTTTACTGTGATTTAAAGAAGACAAGTAAAAGGAAAATAGGAAATATTTCAAAGCACAGACTGAAAGGGTAGACTGTTGACAATCTCATTATGAATTTAAAACATAAATGACTACTGGACACAAGCCACTGTTCTAGATGGAAAACAGCCCTAACAGCAATGACCACGATGGTAACAGAAACGTTAAAACAAGGCACTTTAGTAGCCAAGACTGAAGTTCATGTATATCCAGGCAGGTTTATGCTTTGTTCTCCTTGTGGATCTCATTTCAGACTTCCTTTGTAAATACCAAATCAAGTTTATCAGTGGTACATTACTCAAGTATTTGTATTTTAATACCAACGCTCTGCATTTACTATATGCAATTTTATCTTTTAGTGAAATTCTAAAAATGAGTTTGAATTCCTATCCTCTCACAATTGAACCCACAATATTTTATTTTTAATGTTTACTTATTTATTTATTTTTGACTGTGCTGGGTCTTTGTTGCTATATGAGCATTTCTCTAGTTGCAGTGAGCCAGGGCTACTCTCTGGGCTTCCCTGGTGGCTCAGATGGTAAACAATCTGACTGCAATGCAGGAGACCTGTGTTTGATCCCTGGGTCGGGAAGATCCCCTGGAGAAGGAAACGGCAACTCATGCCAGTATTCTTGCCTGAAGAATTCCATGGACAGAGGAGCCTGGTAGGCTACAATTCATGGAGTCGCAAAGAGCTGGACACCACTGAGTGTCTAACACTCTCACTTTCAGGGCTGCCCTCTAGCTGTGGCGCACAGGCTTCTCACCGCGCTTGCAGTGGCTTCTCCCGTTGCGGAGCACAGGCTGCGGGGCACGTGGGCTTCAGTAGTCCCGGCTCCTGGCCGCTACAGAACAGGCTCAGTAGTTGTGGGTGCATGGGCTTAGCTGCCCCACAGCATGTGGGATGTTCCCTGGATCACACATCGAACCCATGTCTCCTACATCGGCAGGCAAGTTTTTTACCACTGAGCCACCAGGGAAGCCCCTCTCTACCTTAAAAAGAAAAAAGGTTTATTTTATGGACTAGTTTTTCTTAGATAAAAAGGTTCCCTGCTTCTCTGTCTATGAAGTCTTTTCCTCTAAAACACGGCTCGAGGCCATGGTTCTCTCCACAGTAGTAACAACATTCCATGTTTCTATAAATTCTAAGTTTGCGAATAGTTTTAAGGACTAGACATCAGTCCTTAGTTATCCTTGGTTTTGAGATGAGAAAGCTGGGGCAGATGGAGGTTATAACTCAGACACAGTTTTCCTCTATTAAACCACAACTCTCTAAAGGATATTTATCTTAGAAGTGAAAAATCTTATAGCAGGCCTGACCTGTTAAAAACTTACAATTATGAAGACTATATAAGACTATAAAAGAAAAAATACATTACATTGTTAAGTGAATAAGTGCATATAAATCAAAACCCATAGAATGTACAACATCAAGAGTGAACACTAATATAAATTATGGACTTTTGAATGATGATGTGTCAATGTAGGTTTACTGACTGTAAAGAAATGTACCACTCTTTCGTAAGGTGTTGACAGTAGAGGGGGCTACGTGCAACTGGGGGACAAGGAATCATAGGAAATCTCTGTACAGTCCATTCAATTTGGCTGTGAACCTAAAACTGCTCTAAAAAAGAGTCTATGAAAATGCATATAAAGACTTAAGAATATATGAAAAAATAATAATTGTATTAAAAATAGTTATAAATCACTTTCTCATTCCTTGTCTTCAAGTTTTTACAATATTGCTGAACAGGATAATTTAAAATGAGAAATATCTCCATAGGTGCTATCTCAAAGTGGTAGGCATTGTTCTAAGCAATCCACATGTACATTCTCATTTAATCCTCACAGCAACTCAGTGACACATATTATCCTTATATGCAGATAAACAAAGGAGATCCAACTGTCAGGCGGTAACTCAATAAATGCTCACTGAGCTTCACACTGTATAGCAGGTTCATTTATATATATTTTCTCCTTTATATCTTTCAAGAACTTCATTAAACTCGACCGGACTGCTTTCCTATAGTCTCTCAATTCTCCTCCAATTTTTCAGGCCTTCTTACAAGATACAGTTTAGAAATATGCATTATGCTAAAAGATAAGAGTTTCAATATATTAAGAAGATGATACAGAAGACTGCTTAACAGAAATACAAAATATAAGATGTGGTCATGCTTTGGAAGTTATTTTTTGGAAAAATTATTTTGAATTTCTGTCTAGTCCTGTGTAATCGGGTAACAACTGAAGAGTGTGTGTCAGAAGGGAAAAACAAAGGAAAACCATTTTCCCGTAATCATGCCTTCTTTTGGCAGGAAACTCAGAAAAATACCACTACAGGATTTGCGTTCCTTCCTCTCTGCAAAGGATAAGGACTGGTGATCAAGAAAAGGAAGTTGTTGGTTGCTAACTGGATATTTTGGGAAGACACAGGTCACTGGCAATAAACACATTCTGCTAAATTTTATTTCTTAGTCATTTAGCTAAAATAACTCAAGCCATAGCCACCCTCACTTTGCTCTTTGTCAGTTTCTCTGGCATCCGCAACCAACCTTCCGTTCCAATTGATTACAATTTCTCATCAAGTTCCCATAACATAATCTTTACTTTTTGCATAATGCTGCCTGTAAATCCAAACACCCTGAATGGCCCCATTCAACAGTCCCAGGATTTTCACAGGTTTTCACATTCAATAGTCCCAGGCTATTCAGGAGGATGACAAAAAGATTAAATGTTTAATGACAGTATAACACTTACGTAGCTGAAAGAGTACTGGGTAACAGTCAGAAGACTTGATTTCCAATACTGGCAAATTATGCAAAACAAACAAACAAACAAAAAAATAAAACCCAATACGCAATATCTTTTTATTGTACCAAATCTCCATTTTCCTTATGTTTAAAAGAAGAGGGCTTACTAGATCAATTATTTTTAGACTCTTTAGTCACAGAACCCTTTCTTTAAACAAAATCTCATGTAAAAAGTCAACAAAGAAAATTGATAAAATAGTTTTGGGAACCTGAAGCCCCTTGTTGGGCCCATCAAATTTTCCCACCAAGCACCTTGAAAGAAGCCACAGTCCTGTGTGGCTGTGGCACTCTAACATTCTTGAACACAGTTATGTTGTAATAGATTATATTGCTGACTTCAACACATATCTTGCAAGGTGAAAATCAAAATTCTAAAAGGATAAGTATATCAAATCTGCACCAGAATAACATCATTTCCTTCGTAAAGTTGAATGAATGAATATTTTTCTCTCCTTAGGTTGTCCAAAGGCCTCTTTTGTAAATAGGATCTCTTTTGGGAAGATTAGGGGATCAAGTGACAATTTCAATCAGTCAAGGAGAATGTTCTGAATTTTAGTTTTGTGTAAGAAGATAGATGTTCTATCCTTTTAAAATCTCATAACAGATAGTAGAACCCAGCTGGCACTATGTGGGGTATCGAAAACTCAGTATGAAATTGTAGTCTTACTAGTTTGAAGTACCAAAGGACAGAGTTTTGGGCAACCGTGAATGTGAAAGTGTTAGTCACTTTGTCGTGTCCAACTCTTTGTGACCCCGTGGACTGTAGCCCACCAGGCTCCTCTGTCCATGAAATTCTCCAGGCAAGGATACTGGAGAGGGTTGCCATTTCCTTCTAAACCATAGCAACTGAAAAAAATTGCTGGAAAATAGAGTTAACAGGGCCCTGTAAAATTCTGCATCTAAACTCTACCCAGGTGGCGCTAGTGGTAAAGATCCTGCCTGCCAGTGCAGGAGATACACGATGCAGGTTTGATCCCTGGGTCAGGAAGATCCCCTGGAGAAGAAACGGCAACCTACTCCGGTATTCCTGCCTGGAAAACCCCATGGATGGAGGAGCCTGGTGGGCTAGTCCATGGGGTTGCAAAGAGTCAGATAAAACTGAAACAACTTAGCATGCAAACTCCGCCCAATTCTCTGGTTAACTCTTAAGCTATTCATGGGAGAGACTGCCTTCAACCAAATAAGACTAAAATAACTTGAGATTTCCTAGATGTCTACCACAAAGAAAACAGACCTTGGAGTTTGAAGCTTTGAACCTTGGAGCCAACTTAACTGTCCACTTAAACAAACAAACAAACAGACAAAAACACCCCTCTCTGTTAAGAATAACAGAATCTAGACTCTCTATGCCCACTCCAGTGTTCTTGCCTGGAGAATCCCAGGGATGGGGGAGCCTGGTGGGCTGCCGTCTCTGGGGTCGCACAGAGTCGGACACGACTGAAGCGACTTAGCAGCAGCAGCAACAGACTCTATAGCTTATCATCTACAATGCACATGATACAATCTAAAATTGAGACATACCAAGAGACAGGAAAACATGACCCAGACAAAAGAAAACAGGCAACAGAGTTCAACCTTGAGATGATCCAAACTTTGGAATTGTAAGCAAGGTTTTAAAGAAGCTAATTAACCATGACAGGGGACATAAAAGAAATATATTCATTCACAATAAATGAACAAATAGTAAACTTCAGCAAGGAAGGAAAAAGACTAAAAAATAACCGAATGGAAATCCAGGAGCTAAAAAATACTATGACAAGCTTAGGGTTAACTCAGATTAGGGATAAAAGAGGAGTGTTGAAACTCCTTTTTTAGATTAGAGATATAAGAGAGGAGTCTGTGAACTTGAAGACAGATTACAAGAAATTATCCTATCTAAACAACAGACAGAAAAAGACTAAATAATTGAATAGACTCAGTTTTCTATTGGACAATACTAAACAGACTATAAGTAAATGGAATTAAGAGATAAAGAATGGGGCAGAAAAAAATAAGTGAAGAAATAATCGCTGAAATTCTCCCAAATTAAAAAAAAAATCCATAAGCTATAGAGGGATAATTAAAAAAAAAAAAATACCCTTGGGGGGGCGGGGTTCCCTGCTGGTCTAGTAGTTAGGATTTGGTGCTTTCACCATGGAGGCCCAGGTTCAAGCCCTGGTTGGGGAACTAAGATCCTGTTAAGCTGCCCAGTACAGCAAAAAAACAAAAAGTTACATTACAGTACCCTTAGGTACATAATAGTCAAATTGCTAAAAACCAAGCTTAAAGAAAAATATCTGAAAGCAGCCAGAGAAAAGTTATTATTATCTACAGGGATACAAAGACATAAAGGTCTTCTCATCAGAAATACCTGAAGCTGTTTCACCAGTGGCCACGGGGGCCACACTGTCCTGATTTCAGAAGCGACGGCCCTGCGCTTCCCTCTGGGTGAGAGCTCCCGGGCCCCCCAGCCAGGCCCTGCCCAGGAGATGCTGCCCGAGTGTGCTTGTCCCAGCCCCGGCCTGGTCACCACCACAAGCGATGGCGCACTGCTCCCGACCGCTCACTTGCTGCGGCCCCACTGCCGCTCCAGGGAGATGTCCCACCCCACCAGGAGCCAGGCCCAGGCTCTCCTGTCTGTCCCCGCCTCATCCACAAACGTGTTCTTTCTTGTGATCAGGTATAGGTTTCAGAATATAAGATCCGACTGTATATAACTGTAATAAATACGGGTTGCCACTATTAAAAGAAAATAAACCTGAAGCTGAAAGGATTAAAACAAACAAAAGCAGTCAATCCAGAATTCTATATCCTATGAAAATATCCTTCAAAAGTAAAGATAAACAAATATTTGGGGATAAATGAAGAGTAAGAGAATCTGTTGGCAGCAGACTTAAACTACAAAAAACACATGCAGGGAGTTCCCTGATGGTCCAGTGGTTAGGATCTGGCACTTTCGCTGCTTGGGCCTGGGTTCAACCCCTGGCCAGGAAACTTAGAGCCCATAAGTCACATAACAGGGCCAATAAATAAAGGAAAAAGAAACACATAGAAAGAAGGAAAAAAACACAGGGAAAAGTCACTTACCACTGTGCTGTGAAGTACAGACATTAAGCAGTGACATTCACCAACAATTCTGGACTCGGTGATCTCTATGTTTATTATATACTTTCAAGCCTTCATGTTTTTATGCAAACTATGCTAAGAAAATTCTGATAAAATTGGAAAACTCCTACTCACCCTTCAAGATACAATTTAAATGCCCCTCCTGTATAAAATCTTAGTTTCACAGAACTAATTCCTATAGTGATTTCACTTCCATAGCACACTTTCCCCCTCCCAAACCATTTTATATATGTATACATACACAAAAGTTATCAATCACATTCTGCTATTATTTATGGATCTGTCTTCCCACATAGACTGTGAGTTTCACAAGGGTAGAGATAATCACTCCTTGCTCTTGCATCTCAGCATCAAAGAATTCCTGGCATAGTGAAGAACTTGAATTATTCTTCAACAAGGACAGGAATATTCTAAATGAAGCCTTAAACTCACTGAAACAATTCAAAGGGATCAGATTAAGATGATGCCTGAATAATCTGTTCTCACTTAGTACTTACCTATCACTTTTCAAACAAAATGCATTCTCTAACTGATTTAAAGTTAAATACTACAAATGAAAATACTTTGCTTAAAGATGAGCTATACTGGAATTAATGAATTAAGTTCTAATCCTTAAATAAAGTGACATAAATTAATGATGAGATGCAGGAGATGGCAGGCATCTACCATTTTGATGACTTTAAGATAAACTGACATGACATAATTAGAACCTGTCCTTACAGACATACAAGCCATATCAAAATTCTTTGCCCTACGGAAGCCAAAAGTGTGATAAAAAATTAAACTTATTTTTATCCCTGTCCTAAGCACATATACCTGTTGAAGGAGACAATGACAAATTCTCACTGACATTTCTTCAGATCATAGCCATATATCCATATGGTTATACATTAAGATGTGGGTGACAAAGGAAAAAAAATATAAGAAACTCTTTCTTGTACTTTTCCTCATAAACATTAATTCTTTTTGCTTTTGAAGTAAAGAGAATTCTGTCATGGCTTTAACTATCATATACATTTATAAGAAGAGACCCGTTTTCCCTTAGCTGTTTACCAGGTAAATTTGCTGGGATTTTCACTAAGATTTAGAATACTTTCTATAGAGGAGATCATTTACTCAATCCATTACTGACTCATAATAAGAAAAGAAAAAAAAAGCAAGTTTTTTATTTTAGGAATTAAGAAAATTTCCTTTTATTCTTAAAATCCGTCACTACACTGGACTAACTTAACACCTCTGATAAAAGCTGGCAGACCTACCATTTCCGCTGCTACAAATTCACACAAAGGAAACAGTGATGTGAAGGTCAAGGCAGCTAATCACTAATCACCGCACATTAAGGAAGTAAACAAAAGGAGAAAGATAAAACAAGGAAAGGTAATTAGATTTATTTTCAGTTAATATGACATATCACCACCATGTTTTAATCTATGAAAAGAACCAGTCCTATCTTGGGCTGGGAAACAAACACTAATTTAAAAACATCCCAAGGGCAGGGGCAGGCGCTAACTTGTTTAAAAAAAAAAACAAAACACAAAAACCTACCACTTTAAGAATAACAGCTAACTTTCTATATCATTGGCATCTGATTATCATGATGTGGTGAGGTTGCACACTAAACCCTAAACCTGATTTCATCTTCGTGAAAATTGAGACTCAGAGCGGTTATATGACTCCCAAGGACATTAGGCTAGTAAGTGGCAATAAGAATCAAACCTTGGTGTTTTACCTTCAAATATTGTATTTCCTTAGGCTTAAAGAATCCACCTGCAATGCGGGAGACCTGGGTTTGATACCTGGGTTGGGAAGATCCCCTGGAGAAGGGAAAGGCTACCCACTTCAGGCCAGAATACTTCCCGACCCAGGAATCAAACCTGGGAAACACGGAAAAATTACCGAAGCAGACAGATATCCTTATTCAACTTAATATTATACCTCTATAATAATAAGGGGGCCTATTATGATAAGTAAGTGTTAGTAGCTCAGTCATGTCTGACTCTTTGTGACCCCCATGGACTATAGCCCACCAGCTTCTCTGTCCATGGAACTCTCCAGGCAGGAATACTGAAGCACATTGCTATTTAGTCCTCCAGGGACCTTCCTGACCCAAGAACTGAACCCAGGTCTTCTGCATTGCAGGCAGCTTCTTTACAATCTGAGCCAACATTGTAAAGGGAAGCCCTGATGTTATTATAATTGTGTAACAATGCTATATAAGTTAGCAGTTGTTGTTTTTGTTTGTTGGTTGCAGCTGATCTTGAGGTGATGCTCTCTTTTAACCAGTTAGTACACTCCTACCCTTGGGGTATTGTCATGAAGGGACTAGAGCTAGTCTATTCAATCACACTATCACTCAAGTAAAGGAAGTGGATTCTGGTTAACACTGTAGAGATGTTATTAACTGATATACGTAAACGCCATAATCTTTCATAAGATTATGGTCTCAAACTGGTGGTAAACTGAGACTTCAGATTAACAGTGCTGGGTGAAAATGGGGACCAGTTATGGAAAACAGTGTGCTGATGTCTCAGAAAAATTAAACACAGAGTTGCAGTGTGACGGCAGTTCTACCTGTGGAGTATAAAGGAAAAAGAAGCGGAAACAAGAACTCGGACGTTATATACCTGTGTCCACAGTAGCATTTCTCACAACAGCCAAAAGGCAGAAGCAGGCCTTTGGCAAATGAATAGATAAAAAAACGGTATACACATACATTGGAAAGTTTGTTCACTCTTAAAAAGGAAGTAAATTCTCACATATGCTACAATATGGATGAACCCTGAAAACATTCCAGTTACAAAAGGACTTAAGTATGATTCTACATTTATGAGGGCACATTCACAAACATGAACAGTCAAAAATCACAGAGATAGACATTAGAATGGTGGTTGCCAGGGACTGAGGGGAGAGGATAATGGAGATTTAGTGTTTAATGGGCACAGATTTTCAGTTTGGGAAGATGAAAAAATTCTAGAAATGGATAGTGGTGATGGTTGTACAACAACACGCAATGTACTTAATGTCAAAGAAATGAACAATTTAAATGGTTAAAGCAGTGTATTTTAAGTGATATTTATTTTACCACAATAAATGAAAAAGATTAAAAGTACTGGAATTACTGAGTACAGGAAATCAGAAAGTAGTTTCTGGGCATAAGAGAGCACTGCACTTTCCTTGGGAAAACTGCTACCAGGGGCAGTCACACTGACAAATTTAAACCTTGAGACTCTCCAAGTATGACATGTATGTTCTGACCCACTCCTTCATACTCTTTTACTCTAGGATCTCAGATAACATTGTTTAACCCATCCTATGGCACCCAAATCCAAAAGACCTGATTATCTACACTAGGTGTGAAGAAAGGAGGAGCATCCCTAGTCAAACACAGATGTTCAAATTTCAAAGAGAAAATATTAATTAATAATTTGACAGGGATTCACCCTATTCAAATACACATCAAATTCAAGAATTATCATTCACCTCACTGCATCTTCCGACCCTCTAGCTTCTTGGTCTTTGAAAAAAACGGGGAGGCAAACTTTGATCTCAAATGAATCCATATTTTCACGTTTTTCCTCATAAAAATCACACAAAAGTTGGCAAAGAACAAAAGAGAAAAGAAAAGAATAAATGAGGTATGCCAGTATTAACTCCAAATGGACTGAGCCATGACTATATAAGAAACTAACAGATAGTGGTAGAAAACAAAGATGAATTTCTGTATAACTTTAATAAAAGACTAATAAGAAAAAAAAAAAAAAAAAAACTCCAGCAAATAAAATTTTGCATGGCAAAAACCATACTAAGTAAAACTGAAACACAAACAACAGTTTGCAAAAATTATTAGTAACTTAGAGCACTCAGGGCTAAACTCCCTAAGAGCTAAAAACTAAGAAAATGACCCAATAGTGAAATAGGCAAAAAGCATACACAGTGTCCCACCTACCAAAGAAAGAAAAAAATACATGAGTAGCTCTTAGACAAATAGAGATGCCCAATCCAAATGCAAATTAAAACTACAATGAGATAGCAATTTTTACCTAATACACAGTAAAAACGCCAAAGTTTGACAATTTCTACTGGAGGTTGGGGGCAATTATGAATTTTCACACATAGCGATAGGGAGTAAAAAGTGGTATAACCTCAATTTGCCAAGTTTATAAGTTTATATTTGGGTATAGTATCTACTGTTTTGTTTCACACATGCCTTTTAGGTGCATCCTATGTACTCTATATAGATTCTTTAAGGTATATACAGGAAATTAAAAAATCTCTACCTTAAAAGAATTGGGGAGGAAAGGATAACATAAATGAAAATTACAAGTAGACAAAAACAAATTAAAAAATCTTGTAGTGTAAGGCAGAGTATGACCAACCACTATAGAAATTTGAATCATTCTGTGTTAGTTTCCTCATCACTTAATCAATTTAACAACCTCAACACAAAAACAATTCATTATGTTCTCTCAAAACTACTTTATGCTACAGTATATATCTGAAATTAAGTGGCCTATTTCTTTGCCTAAGAATGGTCTCATTGAGGGAATTGTATTCTATACTCTGAAAGCCTCATATTTTATGATGGCTTGTTTCACAGGCATCTACAAAGTCAAATCTTATATAACCTAAGATCCTAAAGAGCAAATAAAACAACAAAAGAAAATATGGAAAGAGCAAGTGAATAAGGATTTTAATTAAAAGAAAGAAGCATATATTCCACTGAAAAACTTCAAATACTGAACTATTTCAGACTGGATATAAGTTCATAATCCTCCTGTTACATACTAAGAAGTGGGGAAAGGAATATAGAAACTTTTGGCAGCTAATAAGATAAAAATTATAAAAGTAGGTCATTTTAGGGATTTTTAAAAGATTTTTAATATCTCAGAATACCTATACCATAGCTCTATATGCTGCCGCTGCTGCTGCTAAGTCGCTTCAGTCGTGTCCGACTCTGTGCAACCCCATAGACGGCAGCCCACCAGGCTCCTCTGTTCCTGGGATTCTCCAGGCAAGAACACTGGAGTGGGTTGCCATTTCCTTCTCCAATGCATGAAAGTGAAAAGTGAAAGTGAAGTCGCTCAGTCGTGTCCGACTCTTAGCGACCTCATGGACTGCAGCCTACCAGGCTCCTCCGTCCATGGGATTTTCCAGGCAAGAGTACTGGAGTGGGGTGCCATTACCTTCTCCGATAGCTCTATATACTTTTCTCTTATTAATATCAGTGCAGAGAACTGGACAAACAGAAATTAAAAGTATGAACATACATCCTCCTTGGCTGAAAAGAAATATTGAGTTTTTTTTTTTTTGGCTGCCCATTCTCGCCTCCCACTCTTTTTGGAGTATTCAGTAAGCAATTACTTCATTAAGCTCTATCAGTCTAGTATCTGTAGATACTCTAACTTTATAGCACATATTACAAACTCTTGGTTCTCGGAGTAGCGTGGTTGGCTGCTATATCGCCTGTTTTTAGAAATAAAGTTCCACTGGAATACAGCAACACTCATTCACTTACTTATTTTCTAGGGCTGTTTTCATAACACAATGGAAGAGTTTGCAAAAGTCTGCCTGAACGCTGTTGCCTGTTTTTGTAAATAAGGTTTTGTTGGAACATAGCCCCACTCGTTCCTTTACATATTGTCTAGGGCTGTATTCATATTATAATGGCAGAGTTGAGTTGCTGTGATAAAAATTGTACGGTCTGAAAAGTAAATACAAAAATATTCATCACCTAGACCCATACAAAGTAGTGAGTAAATACAAAGTTTGCTGACTTCCATGGTAAATGACCTCATGAAATTAACTGCTATACATATACCTCACCAGAATTTCTGAAATAACTGAAAGCAGTTTAAAGACTAGCTTGAGCTGAACTTTCTCAACAATCATTCTTAACATTTATTTCACTTAAGAAAATGCTACAGTTTTCAGATGGTGATTTCTAGGTAATGAAGTCCAGCTAGCAGTACAAATGCGAACAGGCAAAATGGTTTTCTGAGAAGGCCTTACAAATAACTGGGAAAAGAAGAGCAGTGAAAGGCAAAGGAGAAAAGGAAAGACATACCATATGAATGCTAAGTTCCAAAGAATAGCAAGGCGAGATAAGAAAGCCTTCCTAAGTGAATAATATGAAGAAACAGAGGAAAATATCAGAATGGGAAAAACTAGAGATCTCTTCAAGAAAATTAGAGATACCAAGGGAACATTTCATGCAAAGATGGGCACAATAAAGAAAAGAAATGGTATGGACCTAACAGAAGCAGAAGATATTAAGAATACAAGAATACACAGAACTATACGAAAAAGATTTTCATGACCCAGATAACCACGATGGTATGATCACTGACATAGAGTCAGACATCCTGGAGTACAAAGTCAAGTGGTCCTTAGGAAGGAAGCATCACTATGAACAAAGCTAGTGAAGGTGATGGAATTCCAGTTGAGCTATTTTAAAACTTCAAAGATGATGCTGTTAACGTGCTGCACTCAATATGCCAGCAAACTTGGAAAACTCAGCAGTGGCCACAGGACTGGAAAAGGTGTTTTCACTCCAATCCCAAAGAAAGGCAATGCCAAAGAATGCTCAAACTACTGCACAACTGCACTCATTTCACCTGTTAGCAAAGTAATGCTCAAAATTCTCCAAGCTAGGCTTCAACAGTACATGAACTGAGAAATTCTGTATGTTCAAGCTGGATTTAGAAAAGGCAGAGGAAGCAGAGATCAAATTGCCAACATCTGTTGGATCATAGAGAAAGCAATAGAATTCCAGAAAAATATCTACTTCTGCTTCACTGACTATGCTAAACCTTTGACTGTGTGGATCACAACAAACTGTGGAAAATTCTTAAAGACACAGGAATACCAGACCACCTTACCTGCCTCTTGAGAAACCTGTAAGCAGTCAAGAAGCAACAGTTATAATTGGACATGGAGCAACGGACTGGTTCAAAATTGGGAAAGAAGTATGTCAAGGCTGTATACTGTCACCCTGCTTGTTTAACTTATATGCAGAGAACATCATGCAAAATGCCAGGCTAGATGAAGTACAAGCTGGAATTAAGATTGCCAGGAGAAACATCAATACCCTCAGATATGCAGATGATACCACCCTCATAACAGAAAGCAAAGAGGAACGAAAGAGCCTGTTGATGAAGGTTAAAGAGGAGACTGAAAAAGCTGGCTTAAAACTCAACATTCAAAAAACTAAGATCATGGCATCCAGTCCCATCACCTCATGGCAAAATAGATGGGCAAACAATGGAAACGGTGATGACTTTATTTTCTTGGGCTCCAAAATCACTGCGGCTGATGACTGCAGCCTGAAATTAAAAGACACTTGCTCCTCGGAAGAAAAGCTATGACAAACCTAAGCGAAGTGAAAGGTTCTCAGTCCTGTTCGACTTTGTTTGTGACCCCATGGACTACACAGTCCATGGGATTCTCCAGGCCAGAATACTGGAGTGGGTAGACATTTCCTTCTCCTAGGGATCTTCCCAACCCAGGGATCTAACTCAGGTCTCCCTCACTGCAGGCAGATTCTTAACCAACTGAGCTACAAAGAAGCCCAAGAATATTGGAGTGGGTATCCTATCCCTTCTCCAGTGGATCTTTCTGATCCAGGAATTGAACCAGGGTCTCCCGCATTGTAGGTGCATTCTTTACCAGCTGAGGTACCAGGGAAGTCTAGACAGCATGTTAAAAAGTGGAGACGTTACATTACTGACAAAGGTCTGTATAGTCAAAGCTATGATTTTTCCAGTAGTCATATATGGATGTGAGAGTTGGACCACAAAGAAGGCTGAATGCTGAAGAACTGACGCTTTTGAATTGTGATGCTGGAGAAGACTCCTGAGAGTCCCTTGGACTGCAAGATCAAGCCAGTCAATCCTAAAGGAAATCAGTCCTAAATATTCACTGGAGGGACTGATGCTGAAGCTGAAGTTCCCATATGTTGGCCACCTGATGAGAAGAGTCAAGTCATTAGAAAAGACCCTGATGTTGGGAAAGGTTGAAGGCAGGAGGAGAAAGGATGATCAAGGATGGTTGGACGGCATCACCGACTCGACAGACATGAATTTGGGTAAGCTCTGGGAAATGGTGAAGGACAGGGAAGCCTGGCACGCTGCCGTCCATGGGGTTGCAAAGAGTCAGACACGACTGAGTGACTGAACAACAACAACTACTGTGAGTTTCCTGGTGGCCTAGTGGTTAAGATTCTGTATTTCACTGATGTGGCCTGAGTTTAATCCCTGGCCAGGGAACTGAGATCCCAGAAACCTCGAGAGATGGCCAAAAAAAAAAAAACAAAACCTGGCCTTCCTTGGTGGCTTAGTGGTAAAGAATTCGCCTGCCAATGCAGGAGACACAAGTTGGATCCCTGGTCTGGGAAGATCCCATAGGTGGCAGAACAAAACTCAAACTGAGTGCCACAACTATTGGGCCTATGCTCTAGAGCCCAGGAACTGCAACCATTGAACCCACGTGCCACAACTACTGAAGCCTGCATGCCCTAAAGCCTGTGCTCTGCAAAAAGAGAGGCCACTGCAGTTAAGAAGCCTGCACAATGCGATGAAGAGTAGCCCCTGCTCGCTGCAATTACATAGAGGCCCACACGGCAACAAAACCCTAGCACAGTCCAGGTTTGATGTAGGATACAGGATGGTTGGGGCTGGTGCACTGGGATGACCCAGAGGGATGGTACGGGGAGGGAGGTGGGAGGAGGGTTCAGGATGGGGAACACGTGTACACCCGTGGCAGATTCATGTTCAGTTCAGTCGCTCAGTCGTGTCCGACTCTTTGCGACCACATGAATCACAGCACACCAGGTCGCCCTGTCCATCACCAACTCCTGGAGTTCACTCAGACTCACGTCCATAGAGTTGGTGATGCCATCCAGCCATCTCATTCTCAGTCATCCCCTTTTCCTCCTGCCCCCAATCCCTCCCAGCATCAAAGTCTTTTCCAATGAGTCAACTCTTCGCATGAGGTTGCCAAAGTACTGGAGTTTCAGCTTTAGCGTCATTCCTTCCAAAGAACACCCAGGGCTGATCTCCTTTAGAATGGACTGGTTGGATCTCCTTGCAGTCCAAGGGACTCTCAAGAGTCTTCTCCAACACCACAGTTCAAAAGCATCAATTCTTCGGTGCTCAGCTTTCTTCACAGTCCAAATTTCACATCCATACATGACCATTGGAAAAACCATAGCCTTGACTAAATGGATCTTTGTTGGCAAAGTAATGTCTCTGCTTTTCAATATGCTATCTAGGTTCGTCACAACTTTTCTTTCAAAGAGTAAGCGTCTTTTAATTTCATGGCTGCAGTCACCATCTGCAGTGATTTTGGAGCCCCCCAAAAATAAAGTCTGACACTGTTTCCACTGTTTCCCCATCTATTTCCCATGAAGTGATGGGACCAGATGCCATGACCTTCGTTTTCTGAATGTTGAGCTTTAAGCCAACTTTTTCACTCTCCACTTTCACTTTAATCAAGAGGCTTTTGAGTTCCTCTTCACTTTCTGCCATAAGGGTGGTGTCATCTGCATATCTGAGGTTATTGATATTTCTCCCAGCAATCTTGATTCCCGCTTGTGCTTCTTCCAGCCCAGCGTTTCTCATGATGTACTCTGCATAGAAGTTAAATAAGCAGGGTGACAATATACAGCCTTGACGTACTCCTTTCCCTATTTGGAACCAGTCTGTTGTTCCACGTCCAGTTCTAACTGTTGCTTCCTGACCTGCATACAGATTTCTCAAGAGGCAAGTCAGATGGTCTGATATTCCCATCTCTTTCAGAATTTTCCACAGTTTATTGTGATCCACACAGTCAAAGGCTTTGGCATAGTCAATAAAGCAGAAATAAATGATTTTCTGGAACTCTCTTGCTTTTTCAATGATCCAGCGGATGTTGGCAATTTGATCTCGGCTTCCTTTGCCTTTTCTAAAACCAGCTTGAACATCTGGAAGTTCACGGTTCATGTATTGCTGAAGCCTGGCTTGGAGAATTTTGAGCATTACTTTACTAGTGTGTGAGATGAGTGCAATTGTGCGGTAGTTTGAGCATTCTTTGGCATTGCCTTTCTTTGGGATTAGAATGAAAACTGACCTTTTACAGTCCTGTGGCCACAGCTGAGTTTTCCAAATTTGCTGGCATATTGAGTGCAGCACTTTCACAGCATCATCTTTCAGGATTTGAAATAGCTCAACTGGAATTCCATCACCTCCACTAGCTTTGTTCGTAGTGATGCTTCGTAAGGCCCACTTGACTTCACATTAATATTTTGTCTCTAGTTATAATTTTAATATCTCATTCTTAATCACATTTAAGAGCAGTATTCTAGTTTATCAATGACCTCTATTAAACCAACAAAAAGAATCATGTTGTCACTGTCTTGGGTTTTACCTTGGATAAGCCAAAATGCTAAAGCATTTCAAAAGATGTAGTACACACCTCAGTTACACAAGATGCTGGGAAAGACTGTGGGCAGGAAGAGAAGGGAGCGACACAGGATGAGGTGGTTGGATGGCATTACCGACTCAATGGACATGCGTTTGAGCAACTCTGGGAGATAGTGAAGGACAGAGGAGCCCACTGTGCTTGCAGTCTATGGGGTCACAAAGCGTCAGACATGACAGAGTGACTGAACACCACCACAAGAATACAGCTTCCTGCTGGACACACTCACTTAACTGCCCCACAGACAACTCGAACAGCATCTTCCTACCAACCTACTTCTTTTTCTTCTTTTCGCATCCTCCATTTGGTCACCAAAGCCATAATGCTGAAGTCACCTTAGTTTCTTCTTTCTCACATTGAATCAATCATTAAGTTCTGCTAGCTTACCTCTATTTCTCAACTTTGTCCCCTCTTCAATCATTTCAGCACTGTAATAATTTAGAACAAAGTGATTTTTTACTAGACTACTCTAATAGTTTTCTGTTATTTCTGCATGTGGTCATGTCCCCCTCACATCTATCCTTCAGAAGCAGTAAGTATCAGAAAATGATTCCAAGAAGCCTGAATACTTGGTTGCATTTAACATGCAAAAGAAGAAGGTGGGAAACATCCAAATAGAAGAAAGAGTATTCACAAAAAGCAAGTCTGGGTGAGTGGAGAATGAAACCTGCCAGATACGTCAGAATGGCTGGAGTGCTGGATGAGGTGAGAGATGAGGTAGGGAGAGCATTAAGTGCTAAGATCATGAAGATCTTTGTGAACTTCTAATTAGAATTCCATTTCCTACTGATTCACACGTCAGACCAATCAAAAACCTGCTGCTGCAGACAATATTCAGAGGAAGAAGAAAAACAACTCTGGATCATTTATGCAACAAACATTGAAATAATCATGTTCATACTTGCATGTGCCAACCTCCCCAATATAATGCCTACTGAATGACAGTATGTTCAAATACTGAATAATGCCCTGAAATATGAAGAGTTCTAGAGCAAGAGACTTTAACCTCTCTTATTTTTTAAAGTCCCATCTCAAAAACCACTTTATTGTTTCAACCTTGCTGCCTGAATCGTCTGCCACTAACTGAATGCTAAGTCTCTCTTCCAGGCTCTCACAATACTATCTGACTTAGTTCTCACTCTTTTTCACTATGAATATCCGATCATCGTGTTGCCTGAATGTAAACTCTACAATGCAGACTTTACCTCAACTGTGACTAACTTAAAGTCACCAAATTATTGTTTACTTGTGTTCCTGAAGAGCCAAAAGGCACTGGTGAATAATAAAGAAGTAATGATAGTGGGAAGGCAAAGTCCACTCTTTACTTTTCTACCCTTAGATAGCCGCAATAAAGAAGAAACTTGAGAGCGCTCTTCAAAATGAGATGGAAACCACGTTTGACTTTATGACCACTTTCCATCCCTAAGGATCGGGGATCTAAACTATATACATTTAAAACAGTTTCAGATGATATGCTGGAATTCTGAAACAAGCAACTGAAAGATCTCAGTAGCAACAGGTAGACACCTCCAGTATTACAGAAATAGGCATTAATTTAGGGTGTGAGAGCAAGAAAGGATGTACATATGAAACAGATGATGTGGGCACTCACCTGTCGAATTGACATGGTACAGAGAATATACAGGAAGATGAAGGAACAGTCTGTGGTGTCATCCCCGAGCAGATTTCGGTGAGACAGTCCCTGGATGTAGGACAGGGGGGTGAAAGGCAGCTTTGCCACCACTCTGCCATCAAATCTAAAGAGGAAAGAACAGAGGACTGTTATTTTCAGAAGGCTGACAAACTTATTTCCGGAGAGAATCTGGGACAGAAACAGAACTTTAAGTCTCTTGATCTCTAAAAAACCAAGAAATGGTAATATTCTAAAAATATATCTGTAGTATAAGGATATAAGGAGATTTTTTTCCCATTAATCTTTTTCTAAACTAGAGATTCTTAGTTTTTTCAATATCAGGATATTTAACATGCTGAAAAAGTATTGAGGACTCCAAAAAGGTTTTATTTAGAGGTTTCATCTATTATCAATATTACTATTTAATAAATTAAAACTGAGAAATTTTAAAATATTTGTCAAATCATTTAAAAGACAGTAATACTCAGTATATGTTAACACAAGTATTTTTATGGAAAATAACATTATTTTCCATACAAAAAAAGAATTCACCAAGAAGAAAGGCTTCTTCCTTCCTCCCCCTCAATGTCATAGCTGCTTCATTACTTGGGCTGTTACAATATTATACACCCTATGAAGCCTTTGGAAAATTCCACCATACATTCATGAGAGAATGAAAGTGAAGAAGGCAAGGAGAAAAATCTTAGAATTATTACAATAACTTTTACCTCAAGGACCTCCTAAAAGTCTGAAACTGCCAGCATTCCCCAAACCATACTTTTGAGAAGCACTGTTCTAAACCATGAGATCAATAAGATTTTAAGAATCCTCTTTTCTAAGAGTCAAAGATTCCCAGTATACACCTTAAACATGAAATTCATGGAATATACACAGTGGTGAATGAAAAATAGTATACATAATATTCTGAGATAACTTTTTTGTTTTAATAAAACTTTATTTTTTTTAATTTAAATTTATTTATTTTAATTGGAGGTTAATTACTTTACAATATTGTATTGGTTTTGCCATACATCAACATGACTCCTCCACAGGTGTACATATGCTCCCCATCCTGAACCCCCCTCCCACCTCCCTCCCCATACCATCCATCTGGATCATCCCAGTGCACCAGCCCCAAGGATCCTGTATCCTGCATCGAACCTGGACTGGCGATTCACTTCTTATATGATATTATACCTGTTTCAATGCCATTCTCCCAAATCATCCCACCCTCTCCCTCGCCCACAGAGTCCGAAAGACTGTTCTATAACTTTTAACATATGTCTAATATTTGAAATTAATTCCTTTTATTTTTTCTAAAACAGAAAAGAAAGATGTTTTGAAAAGAGGAAAAGCTTATAAAAAAGCTAGAAGAAGTACATATCACTGTTTATTTTGAGGTGCTGGGGATATGAGCTTTTTTTATACTTTTCAGTAAGTTGTATAATCAGACAAAGAGAATTATAAAATTAATGTGATTAAGGATAGTGATACTTCACAATATTAGAAAAGTATATGACCGCCATCAGTTAAATTATCCAAATAAAGTCTCTACTTCCAGTTAAAATGTCTAGAACATTTGCTTTTAGAAAATATGTATTTATCTTATTCATCTTTGGTTGTGCTAGGTCTTCATTGCTGCATGTGAACTTCCTCTAGCTGTGGTGAGCAGAGGCTAGTCTCTGGTGTGACACACGGGCTTCTCATTGCGGTGACTGCTCTTGCTGCGGAGCACAGAGCTGGACGCAGACTTCAGTAACTGCAGCACCTGGCTCAGCAGTTGTGAAGCATGGGCTCTAGAATGCAGGTTCAGTAGTTGTGGAATATGGGTACAGTTGCTCTGCGGTATGTGGAATCTTCCCAGACCAGGGATCCAACCTGTGTCCCCTACACTGACAGGCAGGTTCTTATACACCATACCACCAGGGAAGTCCAAGAACATTCCCTTAAAAAAAAAAAAAATGCTTGGTATTTAGAATGTTTCTATAGAGGGAGGGGGAAAAGAGAGGTAGCATTACTATCATTTCCTTTGGAGAAAAAAAATTCCTAAATATCCATCCATATAAACTTGTGAGTTTTGAGGCGCCAGAGAACTAAGCCTGTGCACTACAACTACTTAGCCTGAGCACCCCAACAAAGATCCAACCAGCAGTTTTGAGGCGCCAGAGCTTTATAAATATATAATATTATATTTCTCTATATTTATAAATGTATAAATATTATAAAATATAAATATTGCGAGCTTCATACATAGCTGAACTCCACAGAAAATAGAACAGAATGAAATAGACACATTCTATAAATATATATGATTATACACTTACTACTTTGAACTGCCTTCCTAGTATATATTTACATAGGGAAAGGGCTCAACCATAAAGTGCTGTTACTTGGATATGACAAAAAATATTGAAAGATCCATAAGAAGTAATCATTCTTGTCTACTAAACTCATAAAAGCAAAACAAAAGAAATAACTTTTCCAGGAGGAGATATTCCCATTTACTCATAAGAAGTATGATATATAGTTGTTGCGATATTTCCTTGTTATATATATGCTGTTTACAGTATGCTGGTTCTACATATGACACTCTACTATTTTTCTATAGAGTTAACTGTAAGAAGCAGGGCTGAAATAAATATAGACAAAAATGTTTATCCTTCTTATTGCTAACATATGCACACCCAAATTCACCTTCTATAGTCATTTTATTTCTTGTTATTTTTAATTTGAAACTGTAACCAAAATGAAAACCTTTTACAACTAATAAATGAATTCAGTAAAGTTTCAAGACAGAAATCAACCTAAAAAAATCAGTTGCACGTCTATGTGAAGTGAAAGTTGCTCAGTCGTGTCCAACTCTTTGCGACCCCATGGACTATACAGACCATGGAATTCTCCATGCCAGAATACTGGAGTGGGTAGCCATTCCCTTCTCCAAGGGATCTTCCCAACCCAGGGATCAAACCCAGGTCTTCCGCATTGCAGGTGGATTCTTTACCAGCTGAGTCACAAGGGAAGCCCAAGGATACTAGAGTGAGTAGCCTATCACTTCTGCAGAGGATCTTCCAGATCCAAGAATCAAACTGGGGTCTCTTGCATTGCAGGTGGATTCTTTACCAACTGAGCTATCAGGGAAGCCCTACACACACACACAAAATCCCATTTACAACAGCATTATTAATGTAATTAACTTATTTAATCAAAGTTAATCAAGGAAGTGAAAGATACGCTAAAAACTGTAAGACACTGATAAACTGAAGATGACACAAATATATGGAAAGATATCCATGTTCACAGATTGGAAGATATAATATTGTTAAAATGTCCATACTGGGACTTCCCTGGTAGTCCAGTGATTAAGAATCTGCCTTTCAATGTGAGGGCTATGGGTTTGACCCCTGGTTGGGGAACTAAGAGCCCATGTGTTACAGGGGAACTAAGCCTGTGCACTACAACTACTTAGCCTGAGCACCCCAACAAAGATCCAACCAGCAGAATAAATAAATAAATAAATATTAAAAAGAAAAAACATGTCCATACTATCCAAAGTATCCCTAGATCCAATATAATCTCTTATCAAAATTCTACTTTTTACAAAAATAGAAAAATTAATACTAAAACCCATAGGGAATCACAAAAGAGCTTGAATAGGCAAAGCAGTCTTGAGAAAGCTGGAGGCATCAAACTTCGATTTCAAATGTGCAGTCACCAAACGAATATGACACTGGCATAAAGACAGACATGTGGACCACTGGAACAGAATGAAGAGCCCAGAAATAAACCCTGTCAACTAGTATTTGACAAGGGAGCAAAGAATTCTCAAGGAGAGAAGAATAGTCTCTTCAGTAGATGATGCTGGGTAAACTGGATATTCACACACAAAAGAATAACACCAGACCCCTATCAAAAACCACCCACAAAAATTAGCTCAAAATGGATTAAGAATTTAAACATGAGATATGAAACCATGAAACTTTCTAGAAGGAAACATTGGGAAAAAGCTCCTTGACACAGCTCTTGGCAAAGATTTTTTGGGTATGACAGCAAAAGCACAAGCAACAAAACTCAACAAATGTGACCACATCAAACAAAAAAGCTTCTGCTCAGCAAATGAAACAACAAAATGAAAATGCAAACTATGGAATAAGAGAAAATATCTGTAAACCATGGATCTGTTAAAGAGTTAATATCCAAATTATATAAGGATCTGTACAGTAGCAAAACTCTTCCAAATAGTCCAATTAAAATGAGGGCAGAGGATCTGAATAGGCATTTTTCTGAAAAAGACATACAAATGGCTAAGAAGTACATGAAAAGATGATCAATACGACTAACCATCAGGGAAATGCAAACTAAAGCCACGCGATTTCATCTCTCATTTGTTAGAATGACTATTACCAAAAGGACAAGAGATAACAAATGCTGGGCACTGTTTGTGGGAATGTAAATTGGTACAGCCACTATGAAAAACACCATGAATGTTCCTCAAAAAATTAAAAACAGAACTACCATATGATTCAGAAATCCCATTTACAGCTATTTAGCCAAAGAAATTGAAATAAACTACTATCTCAAAGAGATCTGTACTCCCATGTCACTGCAGTAGTATTCATAATAACCAAGATATGGAAACTACCTAAGTGCCACCAACAGATGAATGGATAAAGGAAATGTACATATATATATATATGTATATATACACACACATATATATACATACACACACATACACACACACACACACACACATCTATACATGTATATATATACTGTGTACACGTCTGACAGAGAAAGACAAATACTGTATGACATCACTTATATGTGGAATCTAAAAAAAGCTTAACTCTTAGAGAAATAGATTGGTGGTTGCCAGAGGATGGGAGGTGAGAGAAACAGTATGAGACTTTAGACCAGCCACAAAAATGAATAAAATGAATAAAAAAAAAAAAACCCTTCAAATTAAGTTTTTCAGGAGATTGGAAGCTTGCTACAGGAATAGCTAAGTGAATTGGTGTCTAGCCTAATAATGAAAAGAGTTGGGGAGAGAAAGAAAAAGTACAGAGAGAGACATGGCTTATAATAGGTTGATTATCTCTCCAAGTGTACTTACTCTCTGCAATTCCAAAGGGAAGGACCACTACTTATGAACAGAATAAGAAGGTGTATTTTGGCCCAATAAAAAGAACCATTTTCAAACCCTACATACTACTGATAAACTATATTATGTTAGAAACCATCAAGCTCCTCACTGTTGAAAATAATTAAAAAGAGGATGGAAAATTATCTGCTAGAGGTATTATTGGAGGGATTTCTGTACTGACACAGAAGTAATGTGTTAAATGACTTTAAAGATCGCTTCTCTAAGATTATAATGTTTTGACTGTATGGAAATAATCCAGAAGAGAAATTAAATAGAAATAAATAATTGATAATAATTAAATACAGTGCCTCCTATTGCTTCTCTGGCAATCTAGGAGCTCAAGTCCTTCCCATACAGTCTAAGCTGAGGCTTTTTTCTTATCAACACATTTTAAGATGAAAATGGGTATTACAGGTAATATATTCCATTCTACAATAAACAGATGATCAAGGTGAAACTAAGAGAAATTATGCTAAAGAACAGTGATTGTTCAGTACAATCAAAATATGTACTAGACCTTTAAGACTTTTTTTGATGTGGACCATTTTTAAAGTTTTTACTGAGTTTGTTACAATATTGTTTATGTTTTGGGTTTTTTTGGCTGCAAGGCATGTGGGCTCTTAGTTTCCCAACCAGGGATCGAACTCACATCCCCTGCACTGAAAAACAAAGTCTTATACTGGGGAAGTCCCAAAATATGCATTAGACTTTTAATTTCACATGAGGGCCTATAAAAATAGTTACAGCCTTTAACTTCTAGGTGCTCACAATCCTAGACATGAGAAATATATATGTACAGAATAGTAATTATATTTAATATTATTGTATTATATACTTGAAATTTGCTAAGAGAGTAAATCTTAATCAGTCTTACCACCACCACAACAAACTGATATTTATGTGAAGGATTTGTTAACTAATCTTATTTGGTAATCATTTTGCAATATATGCACCCATGTATGCATCAAACTATCACTCTATACATCTTAAACGTACATAGTATTCTATATTATATGTCAATTATATATCTCAATAAAGCTGGAAAAAGGAAGCATTATTCATAACTGCCAACTGATAAGTTACGATGGTACTTCACTATTACCCAAACTCCATAGTTTACATTAGGGCTCACTCTTGTTTCTTTCTTTTTTTAGCACTTATTTACTTATTTGGCTGTTCTGGGTCTTCACTGTGGCATGAAGAATCTTTAGTGGTGGCATGCAGGATCTAGTTCCCTGACCAGCGACTGAACCAGGGCCCCTGCACTGGGAGTGTGGTCTTAGTCACTGAATGACCAGGCAAGAACCATTCTTGGGTTTTAATAAATGTACAGCAAAATGTATCACCATTAAGTATCACACAGAATAGTTTTACACTAAAAAAAAATCCTCTGTGCTCTGCTTATTCCCTCCCTCATACCTGATTCCTGGCAACCACTGATCGTTTTACTACTATGTCCATAGTTTTGTCTTTTCTATAATGTCATGTAGTTGCAATCATATAGTATGTAGCCTTTTCAGATTGATTTATTTCACTTAATAGTATGCATTTAAGGTTCTTCATGTCTTCACATGGCCAATAGCCTATTTCTCTTTAGCAATGAATAATATTCTACTGTATGGATATTCCCACAGTTTATCCATTTATAAACTGATTGCTTCCAAGTTATGACAATTATCAATAAAGCTGTGTGAAAGTTTCTGGGTGGACGTAAGTTTTCAACTCATTTGGGTTTACTTTCACTTTTTATTCTATATTATTCTATATTGTGTGAATTTTTTAGAAGTATTTGTGTCTCACTAGCCTAAGAAAATCCTTGTTTTAGAATTTTGGAACCAAAATTCTTTGGTTCTGATGTACATTCCTGGTTAAGATCTACAGCATAAGCTTCAGAAGCTACGTGATATAAACTAGTCATTTCAAATCTTCAGGGAAAACAAATTATTTACTCCCTGCCTAGTACTGACAACAGCAAAGAGCTTGGTAAAGTTGGAAACTAAACACCAAAATAAATTACAGATGAAACAAAATTTATTTAAATATAAAAAAGAAAAAACTATATAATCGGGTATAAGAAAGGTACTATTTATACAACAGAAAAGTGACATAAAAATAAATATTTTCCATGTATCTCCAAAAGGAGAGTTTAATATGTAAAGAAGAGTCTTAATATGTAAAGACTTCTTATAAAAAGAAAATAAGGGGAAGAACATGAACTAGAAATTTAGAAATAGTAAAAGCATAATAAATAAATGAAAAGATGCTAAACATCACCAGAAATTGCAAATTAAAAAAAACATATTATTTTTCAACTATTAGATTTACAAATATTAAACAGATACATAATTTCTAGTGATGACAAATATATACAGAAAGAACCATTCACAAGCCCAGAGGACAGTAATCTGAAAATATAAATTAATAAAAACTTTTCTAGGGGAATTTCCTGGTGGTCCGGTGGTTAGGGCTCTATGCTTTCACTGCCATGGGTCCAGGTTCAATTTCTGGTTGGGGAACTGCGATTCCCCAACACCACAAAGCATAGCCAAACAAAAAGCAACATTCTGGAGAAAATTTCTATCAAAACTTTACCCAAGCAATATTTGTAGGATATACATGGGGAAAAAATAAGTATAAGCATACCGGTGTATATACTACCTGTGAAAATTCTGTGTGAAGATTTATAGAAGATTATATAGGTAAGGGTACATCCATTCAATGGAATACTTACAGGCAATAAAAATGATATGCAAAGTTCACATGTACTGTATTTTGAAAGACGACCGTAGGGGGACTTCCCTGGTGGTCTAGCAGTTAAGAATCTGCAGTGCAAGGCAGGGGATGAGTGTTCAGATCCCTGGTTGAGAGCTAAGATCCCACAGAGCAACTAAGCACATGCCCCACAACTACTGAGCCCACGTGCTCTGGAGCCTGCACACCACAACTAGAGAGTCCGCGCACCACAGTGAGAGAGTCCGTGTGACGCAGTGAGAGTCCGACATACTACAGCTGACGCCTGACATGGCCAAACAAATACACGTTTTAAAAAATTAATAAAAATTAACAATTATCACAGGTAACTATAGCAGACTACAAAACAGCCATTTTGGGTTATAAAAATTAATACATACAAATATCTAAATGTTTGTATATATACTGAAAAAATACAAGCCTTGAAAGGACATTTCACAAAGGCAGAGTGATTTTTACTTTATATTTTACACAATTATACTCTATTGGAATTCTTCCAGTAAGAACCTATTCAATAATAAGAGAAAAAATGCACTAAGAGATTCCATTTTGGAGGAAAAATATGACATTAGGAGAAAAATACATTGGAGGGACTTCTCTGATGGTCCAATGGTTAAGAATCCACTTTGAAGTGATAAATCCAAGAAGATACAACAATTATAAATATTTATGCATATAATATAGGAGCACCTCAATACAAAAGGCAAATGCTAACAACCATAAAAGGGGAAATTGAGAGTAAAACAATAATAGTTGGGGATTTTAACACCCCACTTACACCAAAGGACAGATCATCTACACAGAAAATTAATAACAAAAGCCTTAAAGTACACATTATACCAGATGGCCCTAATT
This sequence comes from Bos indicus x Bos taurus, assembly GCF_003369695.1. Taxonomy (NCBI): domain Eukaryota; kingdom Metazoa; phylum Chordata; class Mammalia; order Artiodactyla; family Bovidae; genus Bos; species Bos indicus x Bos taurus. Next base: position 3,138,597 of record NC_040078.1, on the reverse strand, counting down.
GATATCTTTAGGACACTTCATCCCAAAACAGCAGAATCCACTTTTTTTCTCAACTGAACAAAGAACATTCTCCAGGACAGAGCACAGCTTGGGTCACAAATCAAGCCTTGGTAAATTTAAGAAAACTGAAATCCTATCAAGCATCTTTTCTGACCACAATGCTATGAGACTAGATATCAATTACAGGGAAAAAAACCTGTAAAAAACCCACAAATACAAGGAGGCTAAACAACACGCTTCTCAAATAACCAAGAGGTCACTGAAGACACTAAAAGAAAATTTATAAAATACCTAGAAACAAATGACAATGAAAATATGACAATCCAAAACCTAGTGAAAGTTGCTCAGTTGTGTCTGACTCTTTGATCCCATGGATAATACAGTCCACGGAATTCTCTAGGCTAGAATACTGGAGTCGGTGGCCTTTCTCTTCTCCTGAGGATTTTCCCAACCCAGGGATCGAACCCAGATCTCTCACATTGCAGGCACATTTTTTACCAGTTGAGCCACAAGGGAAGCCCAACGATACTGGAGTGGGTGGCCTATCCCTTCTCCAGTGGATCTTCCTGACCCAGGAATCAAACCAGCGTCTCCTGCATTACAAGAGGATTCTTTACCAACCTAGAGGATGCAGCAAAAGCAGTTTTAAGAGGGAAGTTTATAGTAATACAAACCTACCTCAAGAAAGGAGAAAAATATCAAATCAACAACCTGATCCTACACCTAAAGTAACTAGAAAAAGAAGGACAAAAAACCCCCAAAGATAGTAGAAGGAAAAAAATCATAAATATCAGAGCAGAAATAAATGGGAAAAAATGAAGAAAATAGCAAAGATCAATAAAACTAAAATAACTTTGAGAAAATAAACAAAATGGACAAGCCACTAGCCAGACTCATCAAGAAGAAAAGGGAGAAGACTTAAGTCAATAAAATTAGAAATGAAAAAGAAGATGTTACAACAGACAATGCAGAAATACAAAGGATCATAAGAGGCTACTAAGAGGAACTATATGCCAATAAATCAGACAACCTGGAAGAAATGGACAAGTTCTTAGAAAAGTACAACCTTCCAAAACTGAACTCAGAAGAAACAGAAATCATAAATGACCAATTACAAGCACTGAAATTGAAACCGTGATAAAAAATCTTCCAACAAACAGAAGCCCAGAGCCAAATGGCTTCACAGGTGAATTCTACCAAACATTTAGAGAAGAGCTAACATCTATCTTGCTCAAACTCTTCCGGAAAACTGCAGAGGAAGGAAAACTCCCCAATTCATTCTATGAGGCCACCATCACCCTGATACTAAAACAAGACAAAGATACCACCAAAAAAGAAAACAACAGGCAATATGAACATAGATGCAAAAATCTTCAACAAAATTCTAGCAAACAGAATCCAACAACAGATTAAAAGGATCATATACCAGGATCAAGTGGGGTTTACCCCAGGTATGCAAGGATTCTTCAATATATGCAAATCAATCAATGTGATACACCACATTAACAAACTGAAAGATAAAAACCATACGATCATCTCAACAGATGCAGAGAAAGCTTTCAACAAAATTAAACACCCATTTATGATTTAAAAAAAAAAAAATCTCTTTAGATTAGGCCTAGAAGGACTCTATCTCAAAATAATAAAGGCCATATATGACAACCATACAGCAAACATTATTCCCAATGGTGAAAATCTGAAAGCATTTCTTCTAAGATCAGGAAAAAGGGTGCCCTCTCTCATCACTATTTGTCAGCATAGTTCTGGAAGTCCTAACCATGGCAATCAGAGAAGAAAAATAAATAAAAGGAATATAGATAGGAAAAGAAGTAAAACTCTCATTGTTTGGAGCATCAGTTCAGTTCAGTTCAGTCGCTCAGTCATGTCCGACTCTTTGCAACCCCATGAACCACAGCACACCATGCCTCCCTGTCCATCACTAACTCCTGGAGTCCACCCAAACGCATGTCCATCGAGTCAGTGATGCCATCCAACCATCTCATCCTCTGTCGTCCCCTTCTCCTCCTGCCTTCAATCTTCCTCAGCATCAGGGTCTTTTCCATTGAGTCAGCTCTTCCCATCAGGTGGCCAAACTATTGGAGCTTCAGCTTCAGCATCAGTCTTTCTAACGAATGTTCAGGGTTAATTTACTTTAGGATTGAGTGGTTTGATCTCCTTGATGTCTAAGGGAGTCTCAAGAGTCTTCTCCAGCACAACAGTTCAGAAGCATCAATTCTTCCACGTTCAGCCTTCTATACAGTCCAACTCTCACATCCGTACATGACTACTGGAAAAACCATAGCTTTGACTATATGGACCTTTGTTGGCAAAGTGATGTCTCTGCCTTCTAATATGCTGTCTAGGTTTACTATAGCTTTACTTCCAAGGAGAAAACATTTTTTAATTTCATGGCTGTAGTCACCAGCCACAGTGATTTTGGAGCCCAAGAAAATAAAGTCTCTCACTGTTTCCACTTTCCCCCATCTATTTGCCATGAAGTGATAGGACCGGATGCTGTGATCTTAGTTTTATGAATGCTGAGTTTTAACCCTGCCTTTTCACTCTCTTCTTTCACCTTCATCAAGGGGCTCTTTGGTTAGTTACTCTTTGCTTTTTGCCATTTGGGTAGCATCATCTGCATATCTCAGGTTGTTGCTATTTCTTCCAGCAATCTTGATTCCAGCTTGTGAGTTATCTAGCTGGCATTTCACATGATGTACTCTGCATATAAGTTAAATAAACAGGGTGACAATATACAGCCTTGACATACTCCTTTCCCAATTTGGAACCAGTCGGTTGCTCCATGTTCAGTTCTAATTGTTGCTTCTTGTCCTGCACATAGGTTTTTCAGGAAGCAGGTAAGGTGGTCTGGTATTCCTATCTCTTTGAGAATTTTCCACAGTTTGTCATGATCCACAAAGTAAGTCTTTAACGTAGTCAATGAAGCAGAAGTAGATGTTTTTCTGGAATTCTCTTGCTTTTTCTATGATCCAATGGATGTTGGCAATTTGATCTCTGGTTCCTCTGGCTTTTCTAAATCCAGCTTGTACATGTGGAAGTTCTCAGTTTATGTACTGTTGAAGCCTTCAAAATCCTTCAAGCATTCTGATCATTACCTTGCTAGCAGGTGAAATGAGTGCAAATGTGCAGCAGTTGTAACATTCTTGGGTACTGCTCTTCTTTGGGATTGGAATGAAAACTGACCTTTTCCAATCTGTGGCCACTGCTGATATATGGAAACACAAAAGATCTTGAATAGTCAAAGAAATCTTGAGAATGAAAAATGGAGCTGGAGGAATCAACTTTCCTGACTTGAGACTTTACTACAAAGCTATAGTCATCTAGACAGTATGGTACTGGCACAAAAATGGATATACAGACCAATGGAACAAGACAGAAAGCCCAGAGACAAACCCACGCACCTCTGGGCACCTTATCTTTGACAAAAGAGGCAAGAAAATATAATGGATAAAAGACAGCCTCTTCAATAAGGGAAAAATGGACAGCTACATGTAAAAGAATGAAACTAGAACACTTCCTAACACCATACACATAAATAAAGTCAAAATGGATTAAAAACTTAAATGTAAGTCCAGAAACTATAAAATTCTTAGAGGAAAATGTAGGCAATACACTCTGACATAAATCACAGGAAGATCCCCTTTGATCCGTGTCCTAGTAATGGAAATAAAAATAAAAATAAACAAGTGGGACCTAATGAAACTTAAAAGCTTCTGCACAGTAAAGGAAACAATAAACAAGATTAAAAGACAACCCTCAAAAATAACTGCAAATAAAGCAACTGACAAAGATTAATCTCCAGAATATATAAGCAGCTCATACAGCTCAATATCAAGAAAACAAATAGCCCAATCAAAAAGTGGGCAGAAGACCTAAACAGACACTTCTCCAAAAAAGACAAACACATGGCAATAAACACATGCAAGGATGCTCGATATCAGGAACTATTTGAGATATACAAACCAAAACTACAATGTGGTATCACCTCACACCAGGCAGAATGGCCATCATCAAAAAATCTACAAAGAATAAATGTTGAAGAGGACATGGAGAAAAGGGAACCCTCCTGCACTGTTGGCAGGAATGTAAACTGATACACTCATTATGGAGAACAGTACAAGGTTCCTTAAAAAACTAAAAACAGAACTACCATATGACCGTGCAATCCCACTACCGGGCATATACCCTGAGAAAACCACAGTTCTAAAAGACACATGTACCCTAATGTTTACTGCAGCACTATTTACAATATTATTGCCAGGACATAGAAATAACCTAGATGTCTACTGATATATGAATGTATAAAGAAGATTTGGTACATATATACAATGGAATATTACTCAGCCATAAAAAAGAACGAACTTGAGTCAGTTCTAGTGAGGTGGATGAACCTAAGAGTCTGTTACACAGAGTGATAGAAGTCAGAAAGAGAAAAACTAATATCACACATTAACAGATATACATGGAATCTAGAACAATAGTATTGATTAACTTCTTTGCCGGGATGGAATGGAGACAGAGATGCAGACAATGGACTTGTGGACACAGTGCAGGAGGGAGAGAGTGAGACGAATGGAGACAAGTAACACCGACATATATACACTATCACGTGTAAAGTGGATGGCTGGTAAGAAGCTGCTGTATAACACAGGAAGCCCAGCCTGGAGCTCTATGATGACGTAGAGGGCTGGGACTGGGGGAGGGTAGGGAGGCTTAAGAGGAAGGCAATATGTGTCTAATTATGGCTGATTCTCATCATTGTCCCGCATTCTCTCAAATGCGGGAGACCAGGGTTCAATCCCTGGGTTGGGAAGATCTCCTGGAGAAGGAAATGGCAACTCACTCCAGTATTCTTGCCTGGAAAATCTCATAGACGGAGGAGCCTGGTAGGCTACAGTCCATGGGGTCGCAAAGAGTCAGATATGACTAAGCGACTTCAGTTCACTCATTGTTGTATGTTAGAAACCAATACAACATTGTAAAAATTTCAAAACAAAGAAACAAACAAAAAAAGAATCCCCTGTGAAATGCAGGGCACATGGGTTCAATCCCTGGTGGGGAGAACTAAGATCCCATATGCCAAAGGGCAACTAAGTCTGTGCATCCCAAATGCTGAGCCCATGTGTGCCACAACTAGAGAGTCCTTGTGCTGTAACAGAACATCCCACACGACACAGTGAAGATCCCATACGCTGCAACTAAGACCCAACACAGCCAAATACATAAATATTAAATATATATATATATATTTGAAGCAGATGTCCCTTCCATAGATCAGCCTTTCACACCACAATATGTTCACAAGTAACACTAAGAAAGGGAACCACGTGATTATAATATAGCATTATATTCATGTGATTCCAAAGAATATTCAGTACTGATTTCTTTTAGGATTGACTGGTTTGATCTCCTTGAAGTACAAGGGACTCATTCTCAAGTCTTCTCCAACACCACATTTCAAAAGTATCAATTCTTCTTGCACTCAGCCACCTTTATGGTTCAACTCCCACATCCATACATGACCACTGGAAAAACCATAGCTTTGACTATATAGAACTTTATTGGCAAAGTAATGTTTCTGCGTTTTAATATATTGTCGAGGTTTGTCTTTTCTTCCTAAGAGGAAGCATCTTTTAATTTCATGTCTGTATGCACTATCTGAAGTAATTTTGGAGCCCAAGAAAATAAAAGCTGTCACTGTTTCCATTGTTTCCCCATCTATTTGCCATGAAGTGATGAGACCAGATGCCATGATATTAGCTTTCTGAATGTTGACTTCTAAGTCAGCTTTTTCACTCTCCCCTTTTACCTTCATCAAGAGGCTCTTTAGTTCCTACTTTCTGTCGTAAGGGTGGTTTCATCTGCATATCTGAAGTTATTGATATTTCTCCCAGCAATCTTGATTCTAGCTTGTGAATCATCCAGCATTTTGCATGATGTACTCTGCATATAAGTTAAATAAGCAGGGTGACAATATACAGCCTTGATGTACTCCTTTCCCAATTTTGAACCAGTCCATTGTTCCATGTCTGGTTCTAACTGTTGCTTCTTGACCTGCATACAGGCTTCTCAGGAGTCAGGTAAGATGGTCTGATATTCCTATCTCTTTAAGAATTTTCCAGTTTGTTGTGATCCACACAGTTTACTAGTTAACTTACTAGTTAAGCTTCCTCAGTTCAGTTCAGTTCAGTCGCTCAGTGTCGTGTCTGACTCTTTGTGACCCCATGAACCACAGAACGCCAGGCCTCCCTGTCCATCACCAACTCCCAGAGTCCAACCAAACCCATGTCCATTGAGTCGGTGATGCCATCCAACCATCTCATCCTCTGTCGTCCCCTTCTCCTCCCACCTTCAATCTTTCCCAGCATCAGGGTCTTTGCAAGTGAGTCAGCTCTTCGCATCAGGTGGCCAAAGTACTGAAGTTTCAGCTTCAACATGAGTCCTTCTAATGAACATCCAGGACTCATCTCCTTTAGGATGGACTGGTTGGATCTCCTTGCAGTCCAAGGGACTCTCAAGAGTCTTCTCCAACACCACAGTTCAAAAGCATCAATTCTTCTGTGCTCAGCCTTCTTTATAGTCCAACTCTCACATCCACACATGACCACTGTAAAAACCATAGCCTTGACTATACAGACCTTTGTTGGTAAAGTAATGTCTCTGTTTTTTAACATGCTGTCTAGGTTGGTCATAACCTTAAGCTTGCTAGTTTACTATAAAATCTTTCAGTGTTTGGTTTGACTGGTAATCCATGGTGAAATATATCCAAGAAAGAAGAGAAAGCATAGCAGTGAAAAAGAATACTGAGATTAGAGTTATAAATTAGAAATTATGAGACTTCTATAATTATGAGATTTATATTTCTATAAGTTAGAAATTATGAGACTTCTAATTTCTATTAAGTTAGAAACTATGAGACTTTCTAACTTTCTCATAAGTTAGAAATTATGAGACTTTATAACTATGAGCAAGTTATTTAATCTTCCAAAGATCCTTTTCAAAATCACTAGTTAAGTGGAAATTTTGTATTGAAATAATTTTGGACATTTCCTTTCGTCTCTCACCTAACCAGTCCCCCTTTTCCCCCTACTATACTTCACATACACACGTCTGGTAACATCCATTAATGTATTGATTTATCGGTCTTTCCTTTCCATAAAATTTTGATACTATTGAGGGCAGGAAACACATCTTATTTGTTATATTCTGATACCTAGCACAATTCCTGGCACAAAGTAGGTACTTAACAGGTGTGAAGAGAACAGACTAGCGTTGGGGGGATGAGTACAAGGGAAGGGAGAGACAGAAATGAAGCAGGGAGTGGGGGAAGAGAAGCAAGAGTAAGAGGACAATCCTAGTACGTGTGGGATAGCCCCGGTGAGCTTTCAAAGGTAATAAATGACTGCTTGTCATCTTTGGCTATTTTCCCAGCTTCTGTCAAAATCAGTCCCATAATCATTCAGGCCTGCTATATGTTAGTTTAGAAAACAGTAACTTACCTTATCGTTAAACAAGATTACAGTTGTAAAGATTATTTTAAAAGTCAAAATATCTCTGAATGACTGACTACCTTCATTTGGAAGCAGTTTGCTAGTAAGGAACTTAAAAACCCAAGGGACATACTAAACTCTTTTTAGAGGCCTCATAATAGCTTAGTCTTCACTTTATACATAAGAAGATATCCTCAAAATCAAGAGGGTGAAAAAGTTACCATATAACTGTATTCTAACAAAATTAAATTTGCCTGAATTTTGACAACTGGATTGAGGACAAGAGAATGTCCATGTTCTTAGGTAACACATACTTTTAGTAGTTATGAATAAAGGGGTATGAAATCCACATCAAACTTCTGCAAGATTCAGAAAAATATACAAATAATATATGAATGAGCACAAATATTTATGATCTAGAGAAACAAAAAAAGAAAGCAAATGAGGAAAAATGTTAACAATTGTGAACCTGGTTAATGGATATACTAGTCCTATAACTTTTCTGTAAATATGAAATATCAAAATATTACAAAAAAGTTAATTGTCGACACAGAGCAAGTTAGATAAAGCCATAGAAAAGGATACTCACATGGAATTAAACATTCCCATTAAGGCAGTAAAACAAAAGCCAATTGCAAACATGGATTTCATTCGAACCTGTAAGGAGATCAACAAATTGTCACTTCACACTAAAGGAAAACACTACTAAAGCATATCCCCCCAAATTTTGATGTCATATCATTTTTAAAAGGTGCTCCTTGGCAAAAAACTGTCTGTTGTCTAACCCACCCTCCACCTCCAAGGCCCCTTCTCCTTGTCACCTTCTGATGAAGCGTACTGGAGTGGCCACATGACCTAATTCTGGCCAACAGGTGACAAGTCCAAGTACTAACCAGAACTTTAAAAGGGGCTAACTTGGTTAGCATCCCTTTAGGCCTTCTGCCCATACTTCTTGTCCGGAATGAAAAACGTAATTCCTGACAGTAAAGCAACATCAAACAACCAAACAACCATAAGCTAAGGAAGACTAACTGGAGTCTTTAGTGACACTACTGTGCTGCCACACCAGCCGGGACTACCAACCTCTACCTCTCAATCAAGTGAAAAAACGATTACATGTTCAAGTATATAAAGTATTTTGTTTCTTGAGGCCAGCTACTTTCTTAATTACATGTGCCATAAAAGTATAAATAAACAAAAGATCATAAAGACATGACAAACAGTTTATCAGAAAGTTTTCTCTCTTCTTTCTGCAGTTTTCAAATTTGGTCTCTTGAACGTGGAGTAACTATGACAACAGAAAAGCTATTTTCAAAAAAATATACTTCTAAACTATAAACTTTCTTAAAAAGAATTTCAAGGCACTGCTCTGGTGGTCCAGTAGTTAAAAATCCACCTTGCAATGCAGGGGATGCAAGTTCAATCCCTGGGTGGGGAATTAAGATACCCACATGCCATGGAGCAACTAAGCCTGTATGCAACTAGAGAGTCTGTGAATTGCGATGAAAGATCCCATGTGATGCAAACTAAGACCTGACAGCCAAATAAACGAATAAATAAATAAATATTAAAAAAAAAAAAAGTTTTAAGAAACAGAAGATAAAATAATATAGCAAAGGTCTCTCGGTAAGCAAACGGTAACTGTTGCACAGTTTAGGTGTCTTGTGATGAATATACAGAAATTAGGCAGAAAAATTAGTCAAGCCATATAATTCGCCTACCTATGCCTACCTATGCATATATTCGCATACCTAAAGACATGCTTGAACAAACTCTACTCTTTATAAATAATGAGTAAATTGCTAATAAAATCACTTTTCCTTACACTTTATGATATGCCTGACCTTCAGAACAAAAGGCCTCTTAAAGAATAAAGGCCATCTATGATGTTCCAACTCTTATAATAGGATTACCAGGTCACCAAAAGCCAAAGCTTCAGTAATAACATAAGGAAGAAAAAGAAAATAAATGACTTCATTTGAAAACATAAGGGAGAAGCTAAAAAAAAAAAAAAAAAACAAAAACTGCGTGAAAATGACCTCAAGATACCCTTAAAGAAGAAGCTATTCATATTACCAACATGAAGCTTCAGCCCTGTAGCACATTTTCACTTCTATTTGGTCTAGGAACACCCATTATATTATTTATAGCATGCATAACTATAAATTTCTGAAAAGGTAAGTGCAATGTACTTGATGCAAATCATGGTTTTTTGCTGAAAAACATGCGGTTTATCATGAAGTTATATTTAGGACTCTTACCATTGACAGATCTCTGTTGTTATTCTTCAGTTTCTCTTCTTGCCGCTCTGCAAGGAATTAATGAACTGGTTAATATACACAGGGCTGAGCAGGAAGCAGATGTTAAACTGTCACTGACTGGTGACTACAACAATGTTTCTGTCTCAGTTATCACTTAATAAGATAAGCTGAATACTTGGAATACCATATACTTTGTACTAACAGAAAATTCAAGTGCAGGAGAGCACTAAAATAGTTCAATTTAAATAAATAAATATCTTTAAAGTTTAATTTTTAAAATTATCTCTGGTATTAAGTGTTTCAACTCTGTACATTGAGATATAATATTATTATTACATCAATGGGAGGTATAATCATAATGACTATACTTAGATTTCAAATATTAATTACCCATCTCAAGTTTCTGTCCCACTTTTTCAGTTTAAGAGAGCATAGCATCTAAAAATTAAAAGCCAATTAAGATAAAGTTAGGTTCAGCTTGTTTCATCTTACAGTCAAATGAAGCTAAAAATAAGCATACTTTCATATTTAAGTCACTTGGAAAGCTAGGAAATTTGACATATATTTCAAGAAAATTGTTATATACACCAAATCTAAACTGCTAAAGAAGTTTCAGCTACACATTAATGCTCTTATCTACTGTATCCCATGAACATTGTTGTTGTTCAGTTGCTAAGATGTGTACCATTTTTTGCAACCCCAGAACTGCAGCACACCAGGTTTCCCTGTCCTCCACTACCACCTGGAGTTTGCTCAAATTTATGTTCATTGAGTTAGTGATGTCATCCAAGCATCTCATCTTTCTGTCGTCCCCTCCTCCTCTTGCCCTCAATCTTTCCCAACATCAGGGTCTTGTCCAATGAGTCAGCTCTTCGAATCAGGTGGCCAAACTACTGGAGATTCTGCTTAAGCATCAGTCTTTCTAATGAATGTTCGGGGCTGATATCTCTTAGGATTGACTGGTTTGATCTCCTTGCTGTCCAAGGGATTCTTAAGAGTCTTCTCTCGAGAACCACCACAATCCAAAAGCATCAAAGCTTCGACTCTCAGCCTTCTTTACGGTCCAACTCTCATATCCAAGCATGACCACTGGAAAAACCATAGCTTTGACTATAAGGACGTCTGTCGGCAAAGTGATGTCTCTGCTTTTCAATATATTTCCTAGGTTTGTCATAGTTTTCCTTCCAAGAAGCAAGTGTTTTTTTAATTTCATGGCTGCAGTCACCATCTGCAGTGATTTTGGAGCCCGAGAAAAGAAAATCTGTCACTCTTTCTATTGTTTCCCCATCAATTTGTCATAAAGTGATGGGACCAGATGCCATGATCTTAGTTTTCTGAATATTGAGTTTTAATCCTGCTTTTTCACTCCCCTCTTTCACCTTCATCAAGAGGCTCTTTAGTTCCTCTTTGTTTCCTGCCATTTGGGTAGTATCATCTGCATATCTGAAGTCGTTGATATCTCTCCCAGCAATCTTTGATTCCAGCTTGTGAGTCATCTAGCCTGGCATTTCACATGATGTACTCTGCATATAAGTTAAACAAGCAGGGTGACAGTATATGGTCTTGAGGTGCTCCTTTCCCACTTTTGAACCAGTCTGTTGTTCTATGTCCAGTTCTAACTATTGCTTCTTGTCCTGAATATAGGTTTCTCAAGAGACAGGTATGGTGGTCTGGTATTCCTGTCTCTTGAAGAATTTTCCACTGTTTGTTGTGATCCACAAAGTAAAAGTCTTTAATGTAGTCAATGAAGCAGAAGTAGATGTTTTTCTGGAATTCTCTTGCTTTTTCTATGACCTAACAGATGTTGGCAATATGATCGTTGGTTCCTCTGCCTTTTCTAAATCCAGCTTGTACATCTAGAGGTTCTCGGTTCATGTACTGCTGAAGCCTAGCTTGAAGGATTTTGAGCATTATCTGCCTAGCATGTGAAATGAGAGCAATTGCACGGTAGCTTGAACATTCTTTAGTACTGCCCTTCTTTGGGACTGGAATGAAAACGGACTTTTTCTAGTCCTGTGGCCACTGCTGAGTTTTCCATCAACATACTGGACTTTATTGCTGTGCTGATGAAGAAACTGAGGTCCAGCAAAGGAGAAGTGACTTCTCAGAGCCCATACAGGCATTTTATGGCAAAGCCAGGACTAGAACCCAAGTTTCCCAACCTCTAATCCAATGATCTCTATATATACCATGCTACTGCTTTCTTTGATCATGTATTTTTATCACCAGGATTAATTCACTCAACAAATACTTACTGATTACCTACTACATGCCAAGCACTTTTCTGGGTACTAGGGGTAAATGAATGATCAAAACACACACCAATTCATACCCTCACAAGAATATTATGAAATAAAAATATTAAAAAACCCTCTAAAATACAAAAACATACAATTGGAATATATTAAAGTGGTATGAGGGCTGGCAGGTTCAGGCAGGTAGAAAGAAAGGAAGGAAGAAAAACAGGCCTACAGGGACTGCAGACTGGACCGCAGTTTTCAAACAACACATGGGTGAGATGAATACATGACTCTTTGTCTTAAACAGTTCCTACCCAGTTTGTTCTCCATGGAGGAAAGGATACAAGCAGGAAAGAGTTGAAGGTGAAGATATATGGAAGAAAATGAACAAAACGGGATGGAGCTAAGGTGTATCTCAAGGGCTAGAGCTCCTTTTCTATTGAGCAGCTCTCTTACAATATAATAAGACATTTTAAAACTGGGGGTTTGAGGACTGGGGTAAGAGATGACTAGAAGTTAAACAGGCAAAGAACAAGTAGAAGTGGAAAAGGACTGCCACTGAGACATGAAAAGGAAGGTATAGAAAAGCTTCTGTGCTAGAAACCTGCACATCCTTGACTTCCTACTCTATCTTCAATCAAACACCCAGTTCTATTAATTATTCCTCATACTTATGAAATCTACCGCCTCCCCTCCTCCTTACTATCACTTCCTTAGTTAGGGTTTCCAACATTTTTACCTATATTACTTTCAAACCTCCTAACAGACCTCACTGTCTTCACACTTGTCTCCTCAAATTCACGTTCCACATAAACGCATATCAGATCTACCGAAAAGGCAAACTGAACAAGATCATGATACTCGCCAGCTTAAAATCCTTCCCTGGCTTTTTATCCCTATAAGATCATGTTTATTTCTTTCTCTCTTTTTTTTGGGGGGGCTGTGTCATGCAGCATGTGGGATCTTAGTTCCCTGACCAGAGATCAAACCCTTATCCCCTTCAGTGGAAGTGCAGAGTCCAGAGGAACTGGACCACCAGAGAAGTCCCAAGATGATGTTTCAATATCACTTGCAAGTCCTGTATCTGGCTCTTGTTTCCTTCTGAAGCCACATTTCTGACCACTCCCATAAATTTTTATGTTCTTACATCACCAAAGTTCCTTTATATATGATGGTTTTCTCTTGATTCAGCATCTTTGTGCACAAAGTTCCTTTGACCTTGGGTGACCAAGTGTCCCAGCTTTCCTAGATTGTTCCAGTTTTAGCTCTGAAAATCTCACATCCCAAGAAACTCCTTGGGTGAAACAAATTGGAATGATTGGCTACCCTACTTCTACCTAGACTATTTCATCCTATCCCATCAAATCCTTTCCTGGCTAGCCTATAACTCAATTTTTAAGCCTCAGCTCTTATGTCACCTCCTTTGGAAAATCTTGACTCCTTAAGCAATACTATTCTCAAGAACTTTCTATAATTATAAAAGTATCTTATATCTGTGCTATCAATATAGCTACATATAGCTACTGAGCAATGAAATATGACCAGTGTGATTGAGGTCCTAAAATTTCAACTTCATTTAATTTCAATTAATTTAAAATTTAAACGTCAAAGGTAGCTAGAGGGTGCATAATTGGACAATACAGTCTTAGACACTGGATTAGAACTCCTGATTCAGTAAAACCTAGGAGCAAGACTCAGACTCAATACTCTGTTCACCTGATGTGAAGAGCCAACTCATTGGAAAAGACCCTGATTCTGGGAAAGATTGAAGGCAGGAGAAGGGGACGACAGAGGAGTACATGGTTGGATGGTATCACGGACTCAATGGACATGAGTTTGAGCAAGCTCTGGGAGATGGTGAAGGACAGGGAGGCCTGGTGTGCTGCAGTCCATGGAGTACAAAGAGTTGGACACAACTGAGCAACTGAACAATGACAAAGACTCAGAACCCTTCATTTTAACAAGTATCTCAAGCAAAACTGATATGGGTGGCCTAGAGACCATGTACAAGCAATACTATATAGAAAGAACTGCAGGATACAAGCCAAAGTTAGGTGCACGCAAAAATTAAATCCTAGGAAGCACTGCATACCAGAAGAGGGAAAGGTACTATAAACATATAGTGAGCCCAATGTCTGGCTTATCCCAGGGCTTGCTCTGTCTGCAGGAATTGCTTTAACACAGTTCTTGCCTTCCTGTAACCAGTTAGTTCAGCTTTTCCTGAGTTCTTGATCACATATACCCTTAAATTCCTTATTACTTGAGATAGCTTACTATAGCCAAAGAGCTAAATAAAATACATCAAAAGTAGTTTATCTGCTATGAGAGGGAAACATAAAATAACCAAAATATCTGCTCCTGAAATTAAGAATGAAAAATATAGTCTTCAGACACCTCAGTTTCAAATTAATGGCTCTACCTAAGACCACAATCTAAGAGCATCACCTAAGTGATATCAATGACATTTTGATTTTCTGAAACACTGAATTTGCTGACCTTTCCCCTTTTACTAAAAACTCCCTTCTTTCAAAGCAGCAATATCACTCTTTATAGTCCCCTCATCACTATGTGTGTGTGTGTGTGACGCATACTAACTCGCTTCAGTCATGTCCAACTCTCTGCGACCCTATGGACTGTAACCCACCAGGCTCCTTTGACCACAGGATTCTCCAGACAAGAATACTGGACTGGGTAGCCATTCCCTCCTCGAGGGTATCTTCCTAACCCAGGGATCAAACTACTATAGTTTATAATCATATGATGTTAAACTCTATTTGTAGGTGCTTCCCCGCCAAAGGATGAGATGGTTGGATGGCATCACAGACTGAATGGACAAGAGTTCGAGCAAACTCCAGGAGATACTGAAGGACAGGGAAGCATGGCATGCTGCAGTCCACAGGGTCACAAAGAGTCAGACACGATTTAGTGACTGAACGATAATATCCCTGGTGATCTAGTGGTTCAGAATCTGCCAGCCAATGTGGGGGACAGGGGTTCGAGGTTCAATTCCTGGTCCAGGAAAACCCCATATGTCACAGAGCATGCACCACAACTACTGAGCCTACACTCTAGAGCCCTTCGAGCCACAATCACTGAGCCTGTGCACTGCAACCCCTGAAGTCTGTGTGCCTAGAGCCTGTGCTCTGCAGTAAGAGAAGTCACCTCAATGAGAAGCCTGCGCACCGCAATGAAGAGTAGCCCATGTTCGCCGCAACTAGAGAAAGCCCTTGAATAGCAATGAAGACCCAGCACAGACAAAAACTAAATAAACTTTCAAAAGTAATAAAGAAAGAAACTCTGTTTGTAGCCTTTACCTCTCTGCCAGCTCCAAACCATACATCCAATGGTGTACCAAATATTTCCACCCTATTGTCACACAGGCACAACAAATCCAACATGTTCAAAACTGAAATCATCCTCTCTTCTTCCTTATCCCAATCTGCTACTCTTCCAATGTTTCTTGTTCTAATCAGAAATCCAGGCTTCTTCCTAGACTCATTTTTCTCTACATACCTTACATCTAAAAGGTCATCAAGTTGTGTTACATCTACTTGCCTAAATTCTTTGAATATGTACCACCTACTCCAGTCCCAGTACCACTGTTCAGGTTCTTGCTATGCCATTTGTATGCCAAGGATACCTGAAAAATCTCATAACTTTCCTACCTCCAGAATGATCCCCTCTCTGGTTTATCCTCCAAATATTGCCAGATTTGTCTTCCTTAAAATGTAATTTCATACCTGTCTAATTTCCTTTCTACATATGTTAACCTCCTTACCTTAGTTTAATTTATAAGGACCTTTATGGACTAGGCACTACTCATTTCTCTAGGCTTGTCTGCTTGTATGTTACACATACCTTTTTTTATTTGTTATAGTACACTATTTATAGTTCCAGGTATATACCTTGCTATTTGACTGCTCTATGCTTTTGCATATGCCTATCCTGCCAAGAATATACAAGACTTAAAAATGTGGATTCTAAAAGTATGAATGTACAGGTTCAAATCCCTTCTCTACCACTGACTTAATTGCACCATACCACTGATTGACCAAGAGCAAGTTACTTAACCTCAATTTTCTCATCACTAAAAATGAAGTAACACTGTTCACTACCACATACCATTGTCAAAAGAGTTAAAAAATATGTAAAGGCTTACTTCAGGGTTTTGCAGATGGGCCAACTGACCAGTATTTTATTTATTTATATTTTTACTTAGTTAATACACACTAAAGCTTTGAGATTCAACTTAAAGCATTATCTCCAAGAAAACTTGATCCCCTAGATTGGTTTGAATATCCTTTCTCTTTACTTTTATGACACTCAGAATGTATCTCTAAAAAATATGTATTATACTGCATTGGTTTGTTTTCCCTCTTTAGATCTCTTAAAAGACAGAATTATTTTTCTACTTTGGTGCTTCAACGCCTACCAGAGTGACTGGGTATACAGAGTAGTACACTGGTATACCCACACAGAGTATATGTACAATAGCATTTTGCCATGGAACTGAATGATCAGGCCATTAAGAACACATCTAATATCCCTACACTAAGTTGAGAAGCTTTAACCAGAACAGGAAACTGGGCTTCCCTGGTGGCTCAGTGGTAAAGAATCTGTCTCCCAATGCAGGTTCGATCTCTGGGTCGGGAAGATCCCGGAGAAGGAACTGGCAACCCACTCCAGTATTCTTACCTGGGAAATCCCATGGACAGAAAAGCCTAGCAGGCTACAGTCTATGGGGTTGCAGAATCAGACTCAACTTAGTGATTAAACAACAACAATAACTAGTAAAGGACACTGGTATAGTCAAGCCTGGTAGAGTAATCTTCCAGGATTTAACAGCAATGATCCAGGTATAGAGACATAGTTTTTGATCCAAATACACAATTTCACAACAATTTTTTCCTGATTTTAGAATCAGGAAGCGTCATAAAGTACAAATACAAATTATATATAGCCATTTATAAATTGTCTTTTTGGAACAGAATTACATTCTGTAATTAAATTCAAATTACACTGAAAAGCCAAAAACAATTATTTTGCAGAGTAGGTAAAATTATTCAGCAGAAAATTTCCTACGTGTTGGTGGGTTTCCATCACCAGTCAATTCTCAGTAAGGAAGTCATGGCAACAATAAATACATGTAACTCAGACTTAACTGAAAATAATCATCTCAGATAAGAAAAACAAAACACTTTTACAAACTATGCCAAGAACCTTCAGCCAAGTTCAAAAGCCATGATTGTCAACATCATTTTACTAAATTGAAATTTCAAAGCTAAGAGCAAAAATAAGGAAGTGCTTGAACTTGTCCTACAATATGGTAGAAAGAATCAAGTAAGATAATGTACAAGGCTTCCCAGGCAGCACTAGCAGTAAAGAACCTGACTGCCAATGCAGGTTAGTATGAGACACAGATTCGATTCCTGGGTCATTCCCTGAAGGAGGGCATGGCAACCCACTCCAGTATTCTTGCTTGGAGAATCCCTTGGACAGAGGAGGCTGGCAGGCTGCAGTCCACAGGGTCGTACAGAGTTGGACATGACTGACGTGACTTAGCACACATGCATGCAAGATAACGTATGCAAGTGCTCTCGTGACTGTAAAACTATACAAACATGAGTTATCACTATTGAAAACTTTATTTAAAAAAAAAAAGCCCACATGCCCTAGAGCCTGTGCTTCACAAGAGAAACCACCACCACGAGAGGCCCACACACTGCAACTCGAGAGGAGCCCCTGCGCCTGCTTGCTGCAACTAGAAAGAAGCCTGTGCAGCAACAAAGAACCAGCACAGCCAAACATTTTTTGAAAAAAACAAAAAAAAATTTTCTTATATTTTCATTATCTAAGAATTTATTTTTCCAAGAAAACCTTAATATTGTATATACCAATAACTCATCTTACCAATTTTCTTTTTTTGTTGTCGACCAGCTGACTCTGTTATTGTTTCCTTCTTCTTTTCCACTGTAAACATAATGACATCATAAAAATTAATTATGCATTACACTCAAGAAACAAAGACTATTTTATCACAGCTGAACCACTGAAAGCAGCTTACAAGAAAATTACACATTGGCTTTGATGGTGGTTGTGATTAAGTTAACTGGCGTGCTCCCACACCTGCTGACAGTAAAAGGTAGACACAATATTCTAAGAATGTAACAGCAACATTGTAAGCACCATTAATCAAATACCCAAAAAAGACTTCATAAAGACAGTCATGATCAAAACTGAGATGCTTTTCAGGCCATTAGCTGAGACTGCCTTAGACAGTATCTAAGCACAATTTAAAATTCTGCTTCCCTGGTGGCTCAGAGGTTAAAGCGTCTGCCTGCAATGCGGGAGACCCCAGTTTGATCCCTGGGTCGGGAAGATCCCCTGGAGAAGGAAATGGCAACCCACTCCAGTATTCTTGCCTGGAGAATCCCATGGAGGAAGGAGCCCGGTAGGCTACAGTCCACGGGGTCAGAAAGAGTGGGACACGACTGAGCTACTTCACTTTCAAGCACAATTTAAAATTCTGCTTCCTCAGGTGATTAATTGTAGTTCCAGTCTCAAATTCATTATAGAAAATGGGCATTCATTCATTCAGTTATTATCTGCCAAAGTAATAGGCTCCATTCTAGGTAGATAAAAAGATAAACATGATCCTTGTCATCTAAAAAGCAATCTAGTGAGGGCACATAATCAAATAACAATTACAGTATAGAATGCACAGGGTAGGAAGATCAGGAGTCAAAACAGCTAAGATGAACATTTCCTGAGACTTTTCAATTAATATGAGGATAGAGTAAGAGTGAGTTTTGGAAGAAGAACAATGTAACATATTTAATCACCTATGGAGCTTTCCTAGTGGCTCAGATGGTAATCAATTTGCCTGCAATGCAGGAGACTGAGGTTCCATCCCTGGGTCAGGAAGATTCCCTGGAGAAGAACCACCTATGAATGGACTAGCAATATATACAGTAAAACCTTTATTTACATTATTTGCAATGGCACCCCACTCCAGTACTCTTGCCTGGAAAATCCCATGGATGGAGGAGCCTGGTAGGGTGCAGTCCATGGGGTCACTGAGGGTCGGACAGGACTGAGTGACTTCACTTTCACGCACTGGAGAAGGAAATGGCAACCCACTCCAGTGTTCTTGCCTGGAGAATCCCAGGGATGGGAGAGCCTGGTGGGCTGCCATCTATGGGGTCACACAGAGTCGGACACGACTGAAGTGACTTAGCAGCAGCAGCAGCTTCTTATATTATCTTAGTATACTTCCTTTACTAGAACATGGTACAGAATATGTATTATTTCTAAAAGTTCATTAAAGAGAATTGCAGGTAGAAATCTTTCCCTTACTATATTAAGTATGCTGCTTGAATTTTAAAAGCAAAATTGGTGTTACTCCTTTATCAGAGATGTAAAATTCAATTTAAGTCCACTATTACAAATAAAATGGTAAAATTCTGACTAAAATAAAATCTGAGTGTGTGTGTAAATATACACATTGGATGCCTAAGTGATAGGTACTATTCCAGGTAGATAAAAAGATAAAAGATGACATATATAGGGAGAGAAAGACAGAGATTTAGAATGAACTACTAGTTTGAGGTCACAAAAGGAAAGAGTCATATTCTACAAGATGTTACAGAAACAAAAAATATTTCTCCCCATCCCAGAAGGACTATAACACAACTACTACTTGGCATTTAACCATGGCTACATAAAAACCGGGGGGGGAAGGTGGGGATATCAGAAGGCTAGAAAATAGAAACATAACTCCATCACAGGGCTTTATAGAGAAGAAGATGTGGGGACCCATCACTAGGCTTTGCTGTGCCCTGGGTTGTCCCTGGGGTCTACTCCAGCTCCTCAGGGCACCAGAGGCTGGTTGGCAGGGGGAATGTCCCCGCCTCCTCCCACTCTCTGCTAGCAGTTCTGCCTCCTTTTCATAAATCCAAAGCACAGAAGGCCTAAAAGCTGTACCCTTTCTGCTCATTGACCTGGAGGAGCTCTGGAGGCAGGTGGGGCAGGACATGGAGATGGGCCTTGGGCAACACGGCAAAAAGGGCAGTATTTGATAGCTTTTCTTAGCCAAAAGTGTGCAAGACTTCCTGGGTAAGGAAACGACTGATGTGTGCCTGGACAGAAGGACAGATGACTTTCGGTCCCCTCTGAACAGGACCGTGATGCCAGTTTGCTTGGTTTTAAAGAACTCTCCCCTCCCCAGCCCGGCTCAAGGCAGTGGGAGCAGATACAGGTCATGACTCAGTTTTGGAAGCCCCTCCAGGGACTTGAGGCTGCCCCCATGGAGACACCAGCAGATGGTGGTCACTGTGGAGCACCACGCTTGTCTCAGCCTCCTGGCTCCTTGGGCTAGTGGCCTTGAGTACGTTTACAGATAATTTACAGGAACTTGTGAGAAAAGCTGACCTGCGTATTTTCAGATTTCCTTCCGCACATGCCCTGTGTTCTGTCTCCTTGCTCAACATCGAGGTCCTGAGGGCCTGGAGCTGAGCTCCAGCAGCAAGCACCAGCTCTCCTGGTCCGCCCACCCGCGGTTCAAGTGTGTTCCCTGGGTGGGGGGCCTCGGTTTGCAATTTCTCCATTGCTTGGATGTCCCTGCTGTTCTGCTGTTGCAAGCAGGGCTCTTGTGAACACACTTGTACTCTGCTTTTTCTTTTTGAGTATTTACTTGGGATCTTATCTTGAGGAACAGAGGTGATAGGTAGCTTATGGCTCTGGTGTTGTGCCCTGACCTGCTCTCCTGCCTGCCCACCATGGCTGTGTAGGTGGCCGGGGGACATGGGGAGGAACGCTGTTGCCAAACGTGTGTGAGGAGGCCAGGGACGTCCCTGGGGAGATGGAAGCTATGAAGAGGGGATGCGGAACCCCAGCCCTGAGGTCATGGGAGGGCCCCTCACCGAGCCATGGGAAGGGGTAGAAATAAAAAAAAAAAAAAAAAAAAAAAAAAAGAAAATAGAAACATAAGATGATATTATGAACATTACCTGATCTTCTGGCACAATGGATTAAGACTAGATAAATCTTTTCCAGGGATAATACAATGTTTTTTTTTAACTTCATGAAGTTACAAAGAAACTCTAAGAAATGGACATATCAGAGTTGACCAAAAAAAAAGATGTCTACTATGAAACAGATTTTTGCCTATGACCTGGTATTACTTACTGCATTCTGAATTCCAGAGTTGTCAAACAGTTTATAAATTACTCTAAAACCTTTATCATGTTTCACTGTAAACCAAAGAAATTCTTCATACTTTACAATAATTTGTACTTCGTAAATGTTCTCAAATAATTTTGTTACAAGAATCCAATTACATATAGTACTTTAATCTTTCTCATTTATTGAAGTGTTCTTTCATTAGTCTATATTATAAAAGTAAAACAATGAAAAAACACTTACTGATATTTAGAGCACAGTCATCTAGAGACCACCTCAATCAAACAACTTGGTACCTTTAAGAAAGCATCTTTCAACAAGGATGTCCACCACAGTAGCACAGGTTTCTAGATAACATCAGTATTCTCCAAATAATGCCTAAGATCAGATCTGCACAAGATGAGACTTGAATCTGTGATTCAAATCTATTTATATTTCATATTCCTCAAAAGCGCAACAAACCTTTTTTTTTTTAGATTTTAATTATTTTATTCTTTTACATTTTGAGTCTGTGCTCAAAATGTGAAACCACTTAATTACAGAAATAGAGCAGATGAAACAGCAAGGCCTCCCTTCAGTTTGGTTTATTACTATTGATTTGTTTGAAATGTGTGAAAATACACTTGCTACTGCTAAGTCGCTTCAGTCGTGTCCGACTCTGTGAGACCCCATAGACGGCGGCCCACCAGGCTCCCCCGTCCCTGGGATTCTCCAGGCAAGAACACTGGAGTGGGTTGCCATTTCCTTCTCCAATGCATGAAAGTGAAAAGTGAAAGTGAAGTCACTCAGTCGTGTCCGACTCTTAGCGACCCCATGGACTGAAGCCTACCAGGCTCCTCCGTCTATGGGATTTTCCAGGCAGAGTACTGGAGTGGGTTGCCATTGCCTTCTCCTCGGTTGTCTCCATACTTATCACTAATTCAGCCCCAAATTCTTGGCTAGCTGTCTGCATCTTTCCAATATAAAATCAGATCATTAGGAATTATAAGTTTTTCTAAAGAAGTTTCTCCTAGCATCTTTTAACAAGCTCAGCATGGTGCAAAGCTGACATTCTTAAGCATGTCAGATCTAAATCTGCCTTCACCATTGTCCAGGGGATTCCCTTTACTGGAATCCTGTGTTGGTGCTTCTATTTCCTGGAGTTCATATCTTCTTCTTTTTTTGGTTTATTCATTTGCTTTGATGTAGTGTATTTTCCAGTAGTTTGCTGAGATAAAAATGTTAAGACCTTGTGTATCTGGTAATTTCCTCAAAGGATCCTTTATGTCCAGTTCAATCCAGTCACTCATTTGTGTCCGACTCTTTGCGACCTCATAGACTGAAGCACGCCAGGCCTCCCTGTCCATCAACTCCTGGAGCTTGCTCAAACTCATGTCCATCGAGTTGCGGATGCCATTCAACCATCTCATACCCTGTCGTCCCCTTCTCCACCTGCCTTCAATCTTTCCCAGCATCAGGGTCTTTTCCAATGAGTCAGTTCTTTGAATCAGGTGGCCAAAGTATTAGAATTTCAGCTTTAGCATCAGTCCTTCCAATGAGTATTCAGGACTGATTTCCTTTGGGACTGACTGGTTTGATCTCCTTGCAGTCCAAGGGACTCTCAAGAGTCTTCTCCAACAATCACATTTCAAAAGCATCAATTCTTCAATGCTCAGCTTTTTTTATGGTCAAACTCTCACATCCATACATGACTACTGGAATATGCTTTTATTACTGCTATTTCCATGTGATTCTTTCTTATAGTTTCCATCTCCTGAAAATCCCCATCTGTTCATGCATGTTGTCTACCTTTTCTACCAGATCCTATGACATGCCAATCATAGTTTTGTACAAGTTCTATACCTGGGCTCTACAAACTTTTCTTGCCTTGATGCATACCAAATTTTGAACACAGAATGTCAGAATGGCTTATGTTTGCAATTAAGACATTTGCTCAAAGAGGGAATTTATCTTATTTCTTCCTGTTACGAATATCTAGAGAAAGGTATCTACGCCCCTTCATTGTATACTGCACTCTTCACGGTAAACTCTATATAGAGCAAGCAATCATAAGTTTCAACTGATTGTATAAATGAAAATAATACATGCTCACTGAGTTTTTGTGTTTTTTTTTTTTAAATTGAAGTGTAGTTGATTTACAATGCTGTGTGAATTTCTGATATACAGCAAAGTGATTCACTTCTTTTTCAGATTCTTTTCAATTACAGTTTACTACAAGATATTGAACAGTTTCCTATGCTATACACTAGGACCTTGTTGTTTATCTATTTTATATATACTTCTAATCCCAAACTCTTCATTTACTCCTCCCCTACCCTTCCCCTTTGGTAACTATAAATTTGTTTTCTATGTCTGTGCATGCTCACTGAGTTTTTATAAAGTAGAGGACATAAAACCATAAAAAAACACCAAGAGACTTTCGAATCACTGTCAACCTACCTTATACTTATCTTCAAAGAAAGAACATTAGTCAATCACATTAAAAAATACAACTATGGAAGCTTTGCCTGGCAACTATACTATTTTGAATTTAGGTGTCAGGTGAAGGAGACAATGTTTATAATACAGATAACTACTATAAACAAGGTAATTAATTGTGGACACTAAGAAAGCCCAAAATCTAGAGTAAATTCATGTTCATATAAGTATTTAAGGAATGAGAATATTTATCTAAACAAATTCAAAGTTAAACGTGTTTTATATTTCATAAGACTACTCCATGATACATACGACATGAAGAAATTTGTCTATGGATGCTACTACATGCTGGCTAACTAGTTTATGATCAGAGCAGAACAATTTCTCACAAAGAATATATGTGGTGTTATGTTACAGAAATAGTTTATTCTTTAATATATTCAACACACTTTTATCAAGCATTGAGAGAGCTAATCCTTAGGTAGGTTGATAAGGAATCTGGGGCCCTCAAGGAGGAAGAGGTCCAGGGTTCTCAAGGAGGAGAAAAGGACAAACATTTTTTTCTAGTTGCTTTGTCTTAGTCAATATAACAATGAGGACATGTTTCTCCTTAACAAGAACCTTCTGACTAACCTTGTTATCTTAAAATGTATATTGTGGGAGTGGGTCTGGTAAGACCTTTCTATTGTTAGCTCTAATCTTGTTAATTTAAGATGTATGTTGCGAGAGTGGGTCTGGTAAAAGTATATAAGGCCTTGATAAGACTAGTAGTGAGTGGGGGCACTCTCCATCCCCCTTCTGATGTCTATGTCAGAACCTTTCTCTGTCCCTTTTATACTTTAATAAAACTCCTACACAAAAGCTCTTGAGTGATCAAGCTGGTCCCTGGTCCTGAAGCTAAATCGTCTTCAGAGATCACAAATCCCAACATTGTTCACCGTAATCTATCAGTATCAAATCTATGTCAGGCACTGTGTGTACTAGAGATACAATGGCCTTTGCTGTCATAGAAATTATAGTTTAGTTGGGGAGAGGATATTATTCAAACAATAATAATCATACACAGATAAAATTATAATTATGAGAAATTCTTTAAGGAGAAGGAGCTGTATAAATTAGGGATCATGATAGGGGAGACTAAATAAGGCTTTGAGATCTGAAGAATGAGTAGGAGTTCATTATACAAAATGAGAAAGGAAAATTATTCCAGAGAAAAAAGCAGTGCAAAAGCCCAACTGCATAGTAGGAAAAAAGCAAAATTGGTTCAGACGAGGGCTAGAGAAAGAGTAGGGAAAAACATGATACAAATGTGGTCAGAGAGGAGACAGGGAGGCATATGACCATGCTGGACTTTGTAGGACACACCTTTGTCCTCAAAGCAATGGGAAAAAATTGAGTGTTTTAAGAAGGAAAAGTAACATAATAAGATTTGTGTTTTGAAAAATTACTCCAGGTGTTTCTGTATGGAGGAAATTTGAGCAGCAGCAGGTAGACCAATGAGGAGGCTGTCACAGTAGACTAAATTAAACTTGATGGAAGTTTAGACTGGGTGATGGTGGAAATGAAGAGATGTGGAAAGACTGAAAACAATTCAGGAGGACAATAAAGTATCAGGGCTTGAGAATGGACTGCACATACAGGGTGACAGAAAAAAGTATCTGAATCAACAAATATTTATTAGACATTGAGCATGTGCCAACTACTGTTCTAGGAATATAGGATAAATCAGTACGCAAAAACGATTAAAAATAAATAAATAAAAGCATCCTGCTCCAGTGAAGTGTCATTCTAGCAGATGACTCAAAACAAAACAGAGCAGGATAAAGGAGATAAGTAGCGGTGGTAGAGGAGGTAAGCTGACTGCAGTTTTAAATAGGGTGGCCAAGTTAAGACTCACTGAGGTGAGCTCTAAACAAAGATTTAAAGAAGATATGAAGATATGGGCTTCCCTGGAACCTCAGCTGGTAAAGAATCTGCCTGCAATGCAGAAGACTCCACTTCAATTCCTGGGTCAGGAGGATCCCCTGGAGAGGGGATAGGCTACCCACTCCAGTATTCTTGGGTTTCCCTGGTGGCTTAGCTGGTAAAGAATCCACCTGCAATGAGGGAGACGTGGGTTCGATCCCTGGGTTGGGAAGATCCCCTGGAGGAGGGCATGGCAACCCACTCTAGTATTCTTGCCTGGAGAATCCCCATGGACAGAGGAGCCTGGCAGCATACAGTCCATGGGGTTGCAAAGAGTTGGGCATGACTCAGTGACTAAGCACACATGAGGGTTAGGTAAGATTTGATAGGGAAGAACATCCTAGGTAGAGGACACAGCCATTAGAAAGGTCTTGACACAGGAATGAGGCTGACATGTAGTGAGGAACAGCAACAGGTCAGTGAGAGTGGAGCACAGTGAGTGAGAGGGAAAGAAGCTCAGAGCTGTAACTTGGGACTTCTGCAAAAACTTTGTGGTTTTTTTCCTCTGAGTCAAATGGGACACCATCATAGAGTTATAAGTAGAGGAGGGACATGAACTGATATAGTACAAGAAAGGATTATCCTGGTTGCTATCTTGGGAATAGACACAGGGAAACAGGAACATTTGTTCGAGGCTATCATAATAATTCATGCAAAGAATGATGGCAGCTTAGACTCTGGTAGTTAGCAGTGGAAATGATGTAAAGTGGATAGGCTGTGGATATATCTGAAGGCAGGCCAACAGTACTGGATGTGGCTGTGAGAGAAAAGTTACAGATAACAACAGGAGGATTATGTCCTGAACAACTGGAGGGACAGTATTACCAATGACCAAGATTGTGAAGGTTACATACATAACAGGCTTAGAAGTGAGTAACAAGAGTTCAATTTGGACAGGTTGGGTTTAAGATGATTATTAGACATTTCAGTAGAATTAACAAGTTGATAATTGGGTATCTGAATCTTGCATTAAGGATAAATGACTAAAGACATATATTTGGAGGTCCATGGCAAATAGAGCACATAAATGAGTTTATTAAAAGAGTGAGTACACACACCAGTCAGAATGGCTGCTATCAAAAAGTCTACAAACGATAAATGCTGGAGAGAGTGTGGAGAAAAGGGAACCCCCCTAACACTGTTGGTGGGAACGCAAACTAGTACAGCCACTATGGAGAACAGTGTGGAGATTCCTTAAAAAACTGGAAATAGAACTGACATCAGTTCAGTTCGACTCTTTGCGACCCCATGAACTGCAGCACGCCAGGCCTCCCTGTCCATCACCAACTCCTGGAGTCCACCCAAACCCATGTCCATTGTGTCGGTGATGGTTTGGATTTGGTTTCTAATTCTTTGTTTGCTCTGAGACATTAACATGTCATTTAACCTTTCTGAGTCTCAATCTCCTTTTTTTACAAAGGGAGAAAAATATTTATACAACAATATTTACACAAATAGTTGCTATGTGGATATTAGAAATGGCATGTTGTAAGAAAGAAGACTTCAAACTCCTATGAATACATACAGAAAAGTTATGGAATACAGAAAGTTAAGATGTGAAAGTTAATCTTTATAAGACAGAAGACTGAAAACCAGACCAAACCTATAAGGAACCATCCATATTATACCTCTAGCAGCTCCCTCAGCTGTATCCTGTGGAATTCCTGTTTTATTTCAAAAACAACTCAACTTGCTCTTAACCCTTTTCTCAAATATTCCTTCAACCATCAGATCCAACAGAAAATTGGGCTTATCCCTAAAGACACCATTTAACTTTGACACCAATCATAATGACCTAATGTTCTCCAGACACACCTTAGGAGTTAAAATTTCCATATTTTTTGCACATATGCTATCTTCTTTGCCTGGAATTCCTTCCCCATGTCATCCTCTGTCCAAATTCTAACTACCCAAGAAGGACTCCAAAGCTATCTGCATCACAAAGGCTTCAATGGCCCCTCACAACTGAACAGGATATCTTCTTTAGAACTGCCAAAACACATAACAAGTACGACTCCCGTGAGTTGCTCTGCTGTTTGTAGTACATATTTTGCACAAAAGTCTTATATTTCTAAATAGACTTCAAGTCGGATTCACCTACTCCTATAAAATTTTATAAACGTTGGTGCTCCTAAAATACGTCCTGTGAACATGCACTTCAGTAAACCTGACTTGTTTCTAAAGGATGTTGGCATACTTACATTTTTTACTCTGTTTTTCCACTTCTGCCTTCAGTCTCTTGTACTTGTCTGTCCTGTAAACCAGGACCCAAGTTATGCCTGAAACATTAAAAGCAGAATGCTAATAAAGAAATGTTTGGAACCGTAACAAAACCCTTATTAGTGGTTACTGTTAGATAAGAATGGATTTTGACTTTTTGCCTTATATTCACTAGTGCTTAACAACTGATGTTCAACCAAAACAACCATGACACGATTCGAAGTTGTCGCCACAAACACGCAAATGAAATCTACTCTGGACCGGAGAAAACTGGCAATGGATTCCACACTGGATTCTCTCACACTCCTGAAGGTAAGATTCCCTGAAGTAGAGTACATGAGACGCATCCCCACCGCCACCAAAGGAAGCAAGGCTCGTGACCTCTCTCTTGGAGGCTCGAGGGACCCGGGGCCTAGGATCCTTCCCTTCCCTCGGGGTCTGATCACACGTCAAAAAAACTAGCTGCTCTCACCCTCGGCAAGCAGAGCGGTGCACACGGAGATAAAAACGATGAGCAGCGTGTCTGCGAACATCGTGCTCATCTCGCGACGGTTCACTCTCTGCACTCCCACCCTGCACGGGGGAAGCCCTTGACAGCCAGGAGAAGCGGAGCGAAAACGATTTTCCTAGATTTCAGGACCGCGGAGTAACACACCGACTCTGACAGATAGGAAGCCTCACTTCCGCTTCCTGGGCGCAGCGCCGGAAGTGCCCATTCTGGCGTGCCCTGTTGCCGCGAGAATCCTGCGGAAACCGCGCTCCAAGTTTCTGGGGCGGATGAGCTGGCTTTCAGGCCCAACCTCGCGAGAGTTGGACCTGGTGTGCTTGAGACTACTGTAGCGGCGGGACTTTGTCTGGTAACGTCTGCTAGTGCGGTCCTGAGGTGCTCTTTCCTCTCGCCCCGAGTGTGCGGTTTTTGACTCGTCTGCTCGTCCGTGTTTCTGTCTCAGTCCCACATTTAAAGCCGAGTAGATAGTTTAGTTTCGGTTTGCCTAAAGTGGGGAAATTGGCTTCCAAACACACGTACTTAAACTCTGTTTAGGTTCCAGGTCACGGATTTGGGGCTGGAAGCGCGAACATCAATGAGCCCCGGGCCGCTAGCTTTCAGGCACTCCCATCCTAGCAAAGGAGAGAAACTTGTGCATACGATGTGATTAGAACTTTTACAGAAGTGTGATCAGAATGCTGCGGTGACCTGGTTCAGCAGGTGGTCAGAGGGAGCTAATAAAAGGAATTGAAGCAGTGGCTAAGAGGAGTCAGTGTTTTGAAGAAAGGCAAAGACGCAGTCCTTGAAAATACCTGGTGTGTAGTAGAGCAGTGAGTGGCATGTCTTAGGAGGTGGTCATTCATACACTCATGAAACTCCAATACTTTGGCCACCTGATGCGAAAAGCTGACTCATTTGAAAAGACCCTGATACTGGAAAGACTGAGGGCAGGAGGAGAAGGGGACGACGGAGGATGAGATGGTTGGATGGCATCACCGACTCAATGGACATGGGTTTGGGTGGACTCCGGGACTTGGTGATGGACAGGGAGGCCTGGCGTGCTGCGGTTCATGGGGTCGCAAAGAGTTGGACTCGACTGAGCGACTGAACTGATACGTACACTCAAATAAACACCATTACACAGGGTGGGCTTAAGAAAATGGTGGGAGGTACTACGATGAGTAAGGGAGCAGGAACTTGATCTGAAAGGAACCATTGATGCATGTAACCAATTTACCTTGGAGAATGAGCACCCAGTTTCCAGTATCTTCCCATTTTCAAGAAAATCCCCAAATCCTGAGTTATGTGAAATTTTAAATGTTCTAATCTATAAATGCTGGTAACTCTTTAAAGGGCTCCCCTGGTGGCTCAGAAAGTAAAGAATCCACCTGAAATACAGGAAAAATGGTTGAAGAAAGAAGTTGTCTTAGCAGCTTAGTTTAAGCCTTTTCAGCTTTTCCAGACTGATTATGTCTGTGTGAGTGTGTATGAAAATCGGGAATCTGGCTGAACTATCTCCCCTTAACTTGTACTTTCTATTCTTTGTTCTTTTCTCCTAAACACCAATGCACTTTATTTATAATTTCCCTGTAACAACTGTATTTGGCCTTTATTTCTTATATACGCATTTCTTGTCTCCTCTTTAGACTTAGTGGCAGACATCCTGTTTCCTTTTAACGACATTGAGCTTCTACATGTGTGAGGATCACTGGTAGACACTACAGTGATTGGAAACGGTAATTATCAAGATACTATTTCTGACCTCCTTGGAAGTTACATGTTATAATAAGATGTAAGAGAGGTGTTGATTGAAAAAAAAAAAAAAACAACAACAAAAACCACCTTACAACCTCAAAGTTGGGAGTTAACATTTTTGTTCAGAAGTCTTTCTGAGGCCTTACGCCCTGAAGGCAGCCAAGGAGCTCTGAGGGACTGATCCAAAGGGGTATGGGAGGAGCCAGGAGGAGTTTTTACAACAAAAACCAGGTTGGAAGTCAAGTGATCACGGCTAATTAAAGAAAAACCAGACATCTCAAGTTAATGAATTTAGCCATATATGGGAAGATGCAAGAGTCTGGGCTTATTGAAGTTTTTCTTTCAATATGCACCTTAAAGATCTAGGTCCAGTTGTTGTGGTTTTTTTTTTTCCTAACTCCTTCCTGAATCCCCTCAGGGTGCACCATTGCAGTGGCTGACAGCTTGGTGGTGGGCAGCCTGTTTGTCTCTTTCCTGAGCTCCCCCTGGGCTCAATAGTGGCTGATGGCTTGATGGCTGCAGCATCATGTGTTTGCTGATATGGCAAGTGACATTTTACATTCACAGAGATGTTCATAAAATGTTACAAGCACAGATGAGGGCAAGATTGGCTCTTTCTGGAGGAGCTGGAAAAGCTTCATCTCATTTGAACTGTTCAACTTGGATGGTTTTTATTCAGCTTTGTATCACCCATGGTAAATGTTGAGGTACAACAGAGCATGACCTTTGAAGTTAGACTTAGTTTTCTCTCTTGATTTCCTTTCTGTCTTTTTTTTTTCTTTTTTTGCCATCATGCCACAAGACTTGCTGATCGAACCTGGGGCCAGGCAGTTAAAGCACTGAATCCTAATCACTGAACCGCCAGGGAATTCCCCATACCTGGTTTGTAGTACTTGCTTTTCCACTTAATTGACAGCAGTCCTTGAACATATTAACATCTTTGAGCCTCAGTTTCCTTACCTGTAAAATAGTAATAGCATCAACTACATGAAACCATTATGAAGATTAAAGTATATTATAAAACATATAAAACTGTGGCACACACATTTGATCAAGTCCAACATGCTATTTTATGTACTACTAAGAAAGAAAATAACTAAGAAAACCATGATTGTAAGATGCATTTCATCCAGAGGTGTTAAAATGTAATAAAAAGCCTTTAATTTATTCCTCAGTTAATATTTACTACAAAACTGTCTACTGTTGGGATAACATTTCCTTCTCTGTGTATGCTAGTTGCTGAGTCATGTCCAGCTCTTTGCTACCCAATGGATGCATAGGAGCCTGACAGACTCCTCTGTCCATGGAATTCTCCAGGCAAGAATACTGAAGTGGTTGCCATTCCCTTCTCCAGGGTATCTTCCTGACCAGGGGATCGAACTCTTGTCTTTTATGTCTACTGCATTGGCAGGTGGATTCTTTACCACCAGTGCCACCTGGAAAGCCCTCTCTAGGGCAATGATGTGACCCTTTTGCTGAAGAACAGTGCTAGAGGCAATTCAATGACATCTTTATTGCATGCTACCAGATTCATTTATCATGTCTTTAAGCACTCAGTTGTACTGATTTTTAGGTTTCAAAGTTTTGTCCCTGAAGACCACTCCAAAAAGTCACTGTACTGCTCTTAATTTCTATGATTATTACAAGGCTTATGTCCTGGGACTTCCTCTCACTCTTCTCTAGGATAGGAGTCACTATTTCCTGAACCAACATCTTCTGCCTTAGTTTATACTTTTTTTTTTTAAGTTGTGGTACAACCTCAAGTAACTTTCTATGAAAGGTAAGTGGGAGCTAAACTTCAGTGTTCTTACATTATTAGTAGTAATAATTATATTTACTACTAGGCTCAGCATTGTAAAAGATTATGAGAGAAATTAAATCACTTCTCTTAACTGAGGTATGAAAGAATATGGTCTTTAGGTTTAAATTGTAACCCTACCTCATGCAACCTGTATTATTCTAGGAAGTGAATTTAATTTCTCTGAGCCTCTTTTTTTTTTTTTTTAATATGTGAAATGGAGGTAAAAATATCTACTTTGCAGAATTACTATGAGGTTTATATAAGGCTAGGGGCAAAGTTCTGGAGTCAGGCTACCTGTCTTCAAGTCTTAGCTTCACCACTCAAGTAGATGTGCACTTTTAGGCAAATTATTTCACTGCACTGTCCCTTGGTTTCCTTAAATGATATAATAATAATAGCACCTTAGTCCAAAGGGTTTTTTTTTTTTTTAATTATGTGAGTAAAGTATTTAAAATGGTACTTGGCTCCTAGAAAGTTCATAGTAAGTGTTAACTATTACTAATATTGGTTCTTATTAAACCACCTAGCACATAATCCTTGGACTAGCTTTTTCTCATTCTATTCATTTTCCTGGTGACCTTGCTTTCTCCAATAGCAGTTACCATCTATCCACTGGTAGCGGAAATTTTTTTCTGATTCTCAGACCTAGTATCTAACTGCCAACTAGGCATTTTCATGTGGATATTCCAAACTGAATCTATGCAGTTCTTTCACCCAAACTCCAGTTTTCTCTTCTTCCCTTATACTTACATATATACTTACACTTCCCTTATATATATATACATATATATATAATTATTAAGTCTTAAAAAGAACATTCTAATACATACTGCAACATAGATGAGCCTGGAAGACATTATGCTGAGTGAAATAAGCCAGTCACAAAAGGACAAATACTGTGTGATTCCAGTATGAGGTGCTTAGAGTTGCCAGTCCAAAGACGCAGAAAGTAGAATGGTGGATGATCAGGACTGGGAAGAGGAGAGAGAGAAGAGTTATTGTTTAATAGGCACAGAATTTCAGTTTGGGAAGATGAAAAGTTCTGAAGATGGATGTGGTGGCTGATTGTTGTATAGCAATATGAATGAATTGGACTCTTGTTGACTAAGAGGGTTACTCCATTCCTTCTAAGGGATTCTTACCCATAGTAGTATACATAATGATCATCTGAATTAAATTTACCCATTCCCATCCATTTTACTTTACTGATTCCTAAGATGTCAGTGCTCAGTCTTATCATCTGCTTGACCATTCCAATTTACCTTGATTCATGGACCTAACATTGTAGGTTCCTATGCAGTATTGTTCTTTATAGCATTGGAATTTACTTTCACCACTGGACACATCCACAACTGAATGTTGTATCCACTTGAGACACATCCACAACTCAGTGTATCTGCTTCATGGTTTTTGGCTTTTGTTTTTTTTTAGCCACTTCATTCTTTCTGGAGCTATTAGTAATTGCTCCACTGTCATATCTTTTTGCCTTTTCATACTGTCAGTGGGGTTCTCATGGCAAGAATATTGGAGTGGGTTGCCATTTCCTCCTGCAGTAGACCATGATTTGTCAGAACTCTTCACTATAACCCATTTGTCTAGGGTGGCCCTGCACGGCATGGCTAATAGCTTCATTGAGTTATGCAAGCCTCTTAAACATGTCAAAGCTGTTATCCATGAAGGGGGAACTGTACCCTAAGACACAGTTAAAAAGGTAGGCTTGATATTGTGCATATGGTACCATAAATTTTAAAAGACTTTGTTAATTGGACCATATCTAGAGGATATGGATCAGCAGAGTCTTTTGATCCTTGTGGGAGTGTAAATTGGTACCATCCCCTCCAAAAGTTTGCCATTACCCTGTGGAGATAAACATTTGCGTACCCCATGACCTACCATTTTGCTCCTGGGTATATACCCAAAAGAAACTTGAACAAGTACCAGGATATATATAAGATTATTCATATGAGCATTCTCTTTAATATCAGAATCTAAAAACAACCCCAATGCCCATATACAAATAGAGGATAGATAAATTAGGATATATACTCTAGATTTTACAGTACTACAGTTATAGTCCTTAATAATGGGCTTTCCAGTTGGCTCAGTAGGTAAAAAATCTGCAGTGCAGGAGGCGCGGGTTTGATTCCTGGGTCAGAAAGATCCTCTGGAGGAGGGCATGGCAACCCACTCCAATATTCTTGCCTGAAGAATCCCATGGACAGAGGAGGCTGATGGGCTACAGTCCATAGGGTTGCAAAGGGTCAGACACAACTGAAGCAACTGAACATGCACACAAGCATGCCTTAATTAATCCTAGCAATACGATATTGAGTGAAAAGAATGTAAGAATTACATACAGCATGAAGTAGACTTTGTATTGTTAATAACTTCTAAGTTCCCCACCCAACACTATTTAGGAATATATATGTGTGTATATATATATTCATATATATATACATGTATATATAGGTGATAATAAAAAGAAAAGCAGGAAAATGATTGTTTTTAATATATACTTTTTTTATAAGTATAGTTGACCTACAGTGTTTCAGATGCACAGCAAGGTTATACATATACACATATATTTTTGAGATTATTTTCCATTATAGGTTATTACAAGATATTGACTAGAGTTCCCTGTGCTATACTGTAAACCTTTATTGCTTGTTGCATATTTTTTAAATTAGGAATCTAGCATTCTTTTCATACTAAGTCAAATAAGTGGAATCAAAATGTCATAAATGTTTCAATTAGGCAAAATTTCATAAGTTCTCTAAAATATATATATATTATACATATTATATGTATGTGCTGCAGTCCACTGGTTCGCAAAGAGTCAGACACAACTGAGTGACTGAACTGAACTAAAAATATATATACAAAAAATATATATATACAAAATACACATATATATATATATAAATATATATCAAGCTACCATGCTTGATAAAGGCTTGAGAAAGGACATCCAAAAAAAAAGGAGATGGAGAAATTTGAAAAAAACTAATTGAAATGGGAGCACTGAATATGAAATAGAAAAAGTGAAGCAAACTAGATAAAGTAAAAGATCATCATATAGTACAGTTGTTTTTAAACATGGATGCTCATTAGAAAGATACCTGGAGCTCTGGAGAAAGTACAACAAAACCTGGGTGTTTGTATTTTTCAAAAAATTCCAAGATAACTAGGATATGCATCAGGATTTTAAAAAGTGATTACAGGTTTTTCTATTAAATAGTAGTTTTGGTGATATAGAGTTCTATTATTTTTCTGTTGACCAGTCATGCTACAATGGTATTAAGTGAGTAATAGTTACATAATCACAATAGTAAAAAATATTTATCAGTTTTCACAATCAGTAGACAAAAAATAAAAGATCATTACAATTAACCTAACAGTATAAAACAATGTATGTAATACAGTTTGGGGGTCAAGCAAGTGATGTGGTAAGTGGAATTGCATACATGCACATATAACTACTGGGGCTTCCCAGGTGGTGCTAGTGGTGAAGAACCCGCCTGCCAGTGTAAGAGACATAAGAGAAGTGGGTTCGATCCCTGAATTAGGATGATCCCCTGGAGGAGAGCATGGCAATCCACTCCAGTATTCTTGCCTGGAAAATCTCATGGACAGAGGAGCCTGGTGGGCTACAGTCTGTAGTGTTGCAAAGAGTTGAACATGACTGAAGTGACTTAGCATGCACACACATATATCTAATATACATTCTATATCTGCCCAGCCAGACTCTTTTGGTTGGTGCATTTAATCCATTTACATTTAAGGTAATTATCTGTATGTATGATCCTATTACCATTTTCTTATCTGTTTTGGGTTTATTTTCTGTAGGTCTTTCCCTTCTTTTGTGTTTCCTACCTAGAGAATTTCCTTTATCATTTGTTGTAAAGCTGGTTTTTTGGTGCTAAATTCTCTTAACTTTTGCTTGTCTGAAAAGCTTTCAAATCTGAAGGAGAGTCTTACTGGGTATAGTAGTCTTGGTTGTATATTCTTCCGTTTAATTGGTTTAAATGTATCATGCCATTCCCTTCTGGCTTAAAGAGTTTGTGTTGAGAAATCAGCTGATAGCCTGGTGGGAGTTTCCTGGTATGTTATTTGTCACTTTTCCCTTGTTGCTTTTAATATTTTATCTTTGTCTTTTTGTCAGTTTGATTACTATCTGTCTTGATGTGTTCCTCTTTAGGTATTTCCACTGTGCTTCCGCAACTTGCTCGACTATTTCCTTTCCCATGTTATGGAAATTTTCATCTATTATCTCCTCAAATATTTTCTCAAGTCCTTTCTCTCTCTCTTCACGTTCTGGGACCCCTATAATGTGAACGTTGGTGCACTTAATGTTGTCTCAGAGGTCTCTCAGGGTGTTCTTTTCTCTATATTCTGCTCTGCAGCAGTGATTTCCACCATCCTGTCCTCGAGGTCATTTATCCATTCTTCTGCCTCAGTAATTCTGTTTATTCCTTCTAGTGTATTATTCATCTCTATTTTCCTGAGATCCTGAATTTAGTTGTTTTTTAGTTGTTTAAGTTGTTTTTTTTTTAATTGTTTTTTCTGGGGTTTTATCTTGTCCCTTCATCTGGGGCATAACTTTCTGCTCTTCCATACTCTTTAACTTTCTATAATGTGATTTTTGTGGGACTGTGGTTCTTCTTGCTTCTTCTGTCTGCCCTCTGATGGAGGAAGCTAAGAGGCTTGTGTAAGCTTCCTGATGGGAGGGACTGATGGTGGGAAAAACTGGATCTTGCTCTGGTGGGCAGGGCCTTGCTCAGTTAAGCTTTAATCCAATTACCTGCTTGATGGGTGGGGTCATACTCCCTCCCTGGTAGTTGTTTGGCCTGAGGCAACCCAGCCCAGGGATCTAAGGTAGGATTAATGGCAACCTCCAAGAGGAACCTCCAACTGGGATATTCCCAGACAGGTGCTGCCAGTCCCTGCATCCCTGTGGTGGCCCCTGCTGATCCCGCCTCCACAGGAGATGGTTCAACACTAGCAGATAATTTTAGTTCAGTCTCCTGAGGGTAACTGCTCCTTTCTTCTGGGTCTTGGTGTGTGCAAGATTTTGTTTGTGCCCTTCAAGAATGGAGTCTCTGTTTTTCCCAGTCCTGTGGAAGTCCTATAGTCAAATACCGATGGCCTTGAAGGTGGGGATTCTGTGGGGATTCCCAGTCCCTTTGTTGGATCCCCAGGCTGGAAAGCCTGCTGTCGGGTTCAGAACCTTCACAACAGTGGGAGAACTTCTTTGGTATTATTGTTCTCCAGTTTGTGGGTCACCCACCTTGCAGGTATGAGATTTGATTTCATCGCAGTTGTACCCCTCCTACCATCTCACTGCGGCTTCTTCTTTGTCTTTTTACCTTTTTGGGGTGGGGGGGGCAGGGGCAGGTGGCTTCACTGATAGCTCAATTGGTAAAGAATCCCCTGCAATGCAGGAGACCCTGGTTGAATTCCTGGGTTGGAAGGAGCCCCTGGAGAAGGGAACAGCTACCCACTCCAGTATTCTGGTGTGGAGAATTCCGTGGACTGTATAGTCCATGGGGTCACAAAGAGTTGGACATGACTGAGCGACTTTCACATCACATCTTTTTTTTTGTTTGTTCCACAGTCCTTCTGTTGAATGTTCAACAGCTAATTGTGATTTTGGTGCTCTCACAGGAGGAGATAAGTGCATGTCCTTCTACTCTGCCATCTTGGAGAATGATGATTTAGATAGTGGTACCTTGAATAGGGGGGCTTCCCTGGTGGCTCAGATGGTAAAGTGTCTGCCTGCAGTGTGGGAGACCTGGGTTCGATCCCTGAGTTGGGAAGATCCCCTGGAGAAGGAAATGGCAACCCACTCCAGTACTCTTGCCTGGAAAATTCCATGGACGGAGGAGCCTGGTAGGCTACAGTCCATGGGGTCGCAAAGAGTCGGACACGACTGAGCGACTGGATGATGCAATGGAAGGTCAAAGAGGTGAATGTAAATGTAAATTCATGTTCTAGTTTTCACGTTGGTAATTTCATGGGTATTTTTTTAAGTAATTAATTTTTGGCTACACTGGATCTTCATTGCTGTGCATGGGCATTCTCATTGCCTTGAGTAGGGGCTACTGCCTAGCTGCAGTGAGTGGGCTTCTCAGTGTGGTGGCTTCTCGTGTCGTGGAGCACAGGTTCTATGGCACACAGACTTCACTAGTTGTGCTACAGAGGCTTAGTTGCCTCTCAGCAAGTGGAAATTTCCCAGACCAGGGATTAAACCCATGCCCCTGCATTGGTAGGTGGATTCCTAATCACTGGACCACCAAGAAAGTCCTGTTGTATTATTTTAAATGAAAGAATTGTTGACTAAAAAAAAAGATGTGCAACTTGAGAGTTATGAGTTAAGTTTTATTTGGGGCAAAAAGAGGACTGTAGCCCAGGAGGCAGCATCTCAGATAGCTCTGAGAGACTGTTCCAAAGTGGCAGTGGGGGAAAGTCAATATATAAGGTTTTGGTGAAAGGGGAGTTCAATACCATGAAGCCCTCAATTTACAAAAGGTTTTTTGTTAGTCTTGAGGGTCTGATGTCACCATGAAGGGAGGAGATGCAAGGACTGAGATAATAAAATCTATTCCTAAAAACATCCAACTATCTAAAGACCTGTCCCACCAGATTTCCTGGAGCACAGAGCGCCTCACTCCACCCTGAATTCCCTCAGGGGTTGTTGAAGGTCAACAGCTATAGCAGTGGGGTTCAATCTCAGTAGAGGCAGATGGCAAATGCCTTGTTGTTCAGGCATTGGTGATGCTCTTGGTAAGTGCCAATTTGTAGTTGACAGAATGAATGAAGGTTCTAGCCTTGAATGAACAATTGGTGAGAATGTGTCAGGAGCCAAGAATAATAGTAAATCTAAATCTGTGCATCTGAGCTTAAAAGTATTTTTCTTTTTTGCATTTAACTGTATATCTGCTTGATATTGTTGAAGAACAGGAGGGGGGAGTAATCTTTTAAACTACTTGCTATCAAGTAAAAATGACACTCTAGAAAAATTTCACATTTCTTATGTGGCTTCAAGTACCCTCTGATTGACTGCCACACTTTTGCCTGAGCATTTAAATATCTCAAGTGTAAAAGAGCCGTGATAGTGGAAAGACACCAAAATATCTTGAGTTTGGATGGGAATTTTGCAAAATAATCTCTGTTTTTTTTAAGAAGATTAGTCTGCCAACTTTACAAAGGATAGATTTATTTGGAGGAGAGTTGCAGTCAGTAAAACCAACTATGAGGCTATCATCATGATACAATTTTTCAAGTGAAGATGCCCTGAACTAAATTGCATAGTAATCAGCAGAAACTGACAAGAGAAGAAAAATCCAAGAGAGTTTTGAAGGATGAAATATTAATTCTTAGAATTAAATAAAATGAGGTGAACAAGAATTCTAAAGTTCTAAGAATTCTGAGGTTTATACCAGAGACATTTCTAGGTATACTGAGACCTAGGGAAGTGAAAGTCACTCAGTAGTCTTTGACTCTTTGTGACCCCATGGATTATACAGTCCATGGAACTCTCCAGGCCAGAATACTGGAGTAGGTAGCCTTTCCATTCTCCAAGGTATCTTCCCAAGTCAGGGATCAAACCCAGGTCTCCCACATTGTGGTTGGAATCTTTACCAGTTGAGCCACAAGGGAAGCCCTATATATGTACATGTGTATATATATATATATAGAGAGAGAGAGAGAGAGAGAGAGAGATTGAGAGAGAGAAAGAGAGCTCTAAAGCTTTTACAATTCTTGGGGTCTTTTAAAAGGAAAAATATAGAATTACAGTAGTATTCACTTCTTCAAAAGTGAATACTTCCTTATTTAAAAGGAACCAGTGCCAGTGAGGATCCCAAAAGCTTAAGTTTCTTTCGTTGATTTCATGGTAAATATCTCTGAATGTTTTTATTTTTATTTATTTATTTATTTTGGCTGCACTGAGTCTTTTTTGCCGCATGCAGGCTTTCTCTAGTTGAGGTGAGGGGGCACGACGCAGTTGCACTAGGGTGTGTGGGCTTCTTATCACAGTGGCTTCTCTTGATCACCAGGGCTTCCCTGGTGGCTCAGAGGTTAAAGTGTCTGCCTGGAATGTGGGAGACCCAGGTTCGATCCCTGGGTCAGGAATATCCCCTGGAGAAGGAAATGGCAACCCACTCCAGTACTCTTGCCTGGAGAATCCCATGGAGGGGGGAGCCTGGTAGGCTACAGTCCATGGGGTCACAAAGCGTCGGACACGACTTCACTTTCACTTTCTTTCTCTTCATACAGAACTTGGGGTCCGGGCACACTGCCTCAGTACTTGTGGTGCACCAGCTTACTTGCCCCATGGCATGTGGGATCTTCCCAGACCATGGCTCAATTTGGCAACTGGGTTCTTAACCACTGAACCACAAGGGAAGTCCAGTCTCAGAATTTTAACCTTTATTTTGACAAGCGTGACAGAGTGTCTGGGTAGCCTTTTAAGAGAGGAAAATACAAAAAATTCAGTTTTGACAATAAACTTCTATAATCCTAAGAATTAGAAGAGGCCTTTGAAAATGC
The DNA here is from genome assembly GCF_003369695.1 of Bos indicus x Bos taurus. Taxonomy (NCBI): domain Eukaryota; kingdom Metazoa; phylum Chordata; class Mammalia; order Artiodactyla; family Bovidae; genus Bos; species Bos indicus x Bos taurus. Next base: position 3,098,209 of record NC_040078.1, on the reverse strand, counting down.
TTGAATACCTAAACTAATCCACATTCCTTTTCTGATGTGTGACTCTGGGCCATCTTAATAGAAGACTTTAAAACATGAGGTGACTTTTCCCTTTATGAATACACATTGTCACACTCACTCAGTATCCCTATAATAGACTATTGGCCAATAATTCACTCACACTCACTACTTAGACTCATACCCACCTTAGTAATTCACTTTGCTACCAAAAAGTCATGGGTTTTATTCACGGAGAAACATAAATACCGTAAACAATGCTATTAATGTTCATAGCTTCATTTCTCTGAGTCCAGGCCATTTTTAGGATCTCATTGACCTGTGCATTTAGTATAGGGCATATTAGTAGATACACAAAAATATTTGTCAAAGAGATGAAATACATATTCTACACACAAAAGCATTCCACCAAAGCACAGGGAAATTTTAACTTTCCATTCTTGTGGTATAGGTCATTCATCCTTGCCCAGACAGAGGGAAATTGTTCTGTACGGGACAAATTAAAACTTTTTCATTCAATATGATTCTCATACATTTTTGTGTCTCAGGGTTCTCTCTTGAGTCTCATGCAAATAATTCATTCCATAATGTTTTCAACAGAGAGGCCAGTTGGCTATTTCACATAAAACTTCCTAAATGAATGTACCATAGTGATTTTACTTTTATTTAGGTCTGATCTTCAACTTTGAAAGTTCAGAAACTTCATTATATGGATTTGTATGAAGTTGATCAGATTTCCATGAAACTAGGTTGAAAGAAAGTGACTTTATCCCTGGCATTTAGATTAATGTTACATTGTAGGGACTTCCCTGGTGGTCCAGTAGCTAAGACTCCATGCTCCCAACACAGGGGGCCCAGATTCAATCCCTGGTCAGGGAACTATATCCCACATGTTGCAACTAAGAGTTCAAATGCTACAACTAAAAGATCCTGCATGCTGCAACAAGATCAAAGATCCAGTGTGCTGCAGCTGAGACCTGGCACAGCCATTAGTAAATAAATAAATATATTTTTTCAAAAATACTACATTGAATATTCTCAGTAACTGTTTTCATTAATGACAAAGTAAGAGGCAATAAAATGAAGGTTTGTTAGAATTATTTCCAGATAATTTAGTACAGGCATACCATAAGACTTATAAAAAGCTAGAGAAATAAGTAGGACTTTGAATTGCAGGTGAAACATAGTCCAAATTTTTATTCAGAAGACAGCAGATCCTTTGAAGATTTTAGAGCAAAAAAAAAAAAAAAAGTGATATGATCAAACTGGTGCCTTAGGAAAAAGAATTTGGCAACACAATTCAGAATGGAAGGCAGATTAATTTGAAGACCATGCTGACATCTAGACAAACAAAAAAGCCAGAACTAGGGTGTCAGTGAAAAGAATGATGACTACTAGAAACCAGGAAGGTTATTCATGGGACTAACTTAGCATGGCTTAGGGAATAGAGAAAGGAGAAATGGCAAAAATTATTTTGGTGTTTCTAGTGTGGCTGATGGGAAAATACATCCATAAAAATCTTGTTTTATAAACTCAGCTTGGTCTTGTATGCTCTTTGCAGTCTTTTTAATCTCATTTGCTACACCCTTATTCCATTCCCTTTGTAGAATCTTTCTCACATCTTTCATCACATTGTAGCTCATCTTATTTTTATTCAATAAGTTCACCTTTTAGTTCTCAGAAACCTAAAGTAGTTTGTGGTAGATTTCATCTCTTCCCTGTGTTTCATTTGGGATGTTTTCTAGTGCTTTAAATTCACTCATCAGTCTTCTATAATACCTAATGTACTGTCTCTTTTATACTGTGTGTTTCATTCCTATGAGTTTGATTTTTGATCTTTTTTCTATATCTTCCATGTCTCTGTTTAGCATATTCAGTCTTTCCTAGCTTCTTGCAATTCAGATATAACACTGTTTTATACGTTTTTAACTACCTCCCTAGATCCAAGTATCTCAATTGATGCCAAATAGGATAAGTTAAAGAAAAAGGCACATCAAGGCACATTACAGTTGCATTGGTGAAAAGCACTGATAAAAGAGAAAATTGAAAAGCAATAAGAGGAACAAAAATACACATTATACACAAAGAAACAAAAATAAAATGATAGCAACTTTCTCATTAGAACCTAAGCAAGTCAGATCATAGAATATTTTTAATATGCTGAAAATAACTGATTCTTCCTGTAACAAAAATATTCTTCAAAATTAAGGTAAAATAAAGATATTTTCAGACAAATCTGAGATAAATGGTCACTAACATATTTTACTACAGTAAAAGAAGTATTACTCCAGGCTGAAAGAGAATGATACAAGATTAAAAGCTGGATTTATACAAAGGAATGAAGGTGCCAGAAATAATAAACCCAGTAAATATACTGATTTTCATAAATAAAGCAGTGAGAGATTTTCTCTTCTTGGGCTCCAAAATCACTGCAGATGGTGACTGCAGCCATGAAATTAGAAGGTACTTGCTCCACTACAAAAAAGCTAGTGGATGTGATGGAATTCCAGTTGGGCTATTTAAAATCCTAAAAGATGGTGCTGTGAAAGTGCTGCACAGAATATGCCCAGCAAATTTGGAAAACTCAGCAGTGGCCACAGGACTGGAAAAGGTCAGTTTTCATTCCAATCCCAAAGAAAGGCAATGTCAAAGAATGCTCAAACTAGTGCATAATTGCACTCATCTCACGTGCTAGTAAAGTAATGCTCCAAATTCTCCAAGCCAGGCTTCAACAGTACGTGAACTGTGAACTTTCAGATGTTCAAGCTAGATTTAGAAGACACAGAAGATCAAATTGCCAACATCTGCTGGATCATCAAAAAAGCAATAGAGTTCCAGAAAAAACATCTACTTTTGCTTTATTGACTATGCCAAAGCCTTTGACTGTGTGGATCACAACAACCTGGAAAATTCTTCAAGAGATGGGAATACCAGACTACCTGAACTGCCACCCGAGAAACCTGTATACAGGTCAGGAAGCAACAGTTAGAACTGGACAAGGAACAACAGACTGGTTCCAAATAGGAAAAGGAGTATGTCAAGGCTGTATATTGTCACCCTGCTTATTTAACTTATATGCAGAGTACATCATGAGAAATGCCAGGCTGGATGAAGCACAAGCTGGAATCAAGACTGCCGGCAGAAATATCAATAACCTCAGGTATGCAGATGACACCACCCTTATGGCATCATAAGTGAAGAGGAACTAAAAAGCCTCTTGATGAAAGTGAAAGTGGAGAGTTAAAAAGTTGGCTTAAAACTCAACATTCATAAAACTAAGATCATGGCATCTGGTCCCATCATTTCATGGCAAATAGATGGGGAAACAATGGAAATAGGGACAGACTTCATTTTGGGGGCTCCAAAATCACTGCAGATGGTGATTACAGCCATGAAATTAAAAGACGCTTACTCCTTGGAAGAAAAGTTATGACCAGCCCAGGCAGCATATTAAAAAGCAGAGACATTACTTTGCCAAAAAAAGTCCATCTAGTCAAAACTATAGTTTTTCCAGTATATGGATGTGAGAGTTGGACTATAAAGAAAGCTGAGTGCTGAAGAATTGATGCTTTTGAACTGTGGTATTATAGGAGACTCTTGAGAGTCCCTTGGAGTGCAAGGAGATCCAATCCTCCATCCTAAAGGAAATCAGTTCTGAATATTCAATGAAAGGACTGATGCTGAAGCTGAAACTGTAGTACTTTGGTCACCTGATGCGAAGACCTGACTCATTTGAAAAGACCCTGATGCTGGGAAGGATTGAAAGTGGAAGGAGAAGGCAATGACAGAGGATGAGGTGGTTGGATGGCATCACCGACTCAGTGGCCATGAGTTTGAGTAAACTCTGGGAGTTGATGATGGACAGAGAAGCCTGGCATACTGAAGTCTATAGGGTCACAAAGAGTTGGACACAAATAAGCAACTGAACTGAACTGCTTCTTGGAAGGAAAGGTGTGATACACCTAGACAGTTTGTTAAAAAGCAGAGATATCGCTTTTCTGACAGAGGTCTGCATAGTGAAAGCTATGGTCTTTTCAGTAGTCATGTATAAATATGAGAGTTGGACCATAAAGAAGGCTGAACACCAAAGAATTGATGCTTTCAAACTTTAGTGCTGGAGAAGACTCTTGAGAGTCCCTTGGAAGTTAAGGAGAGCAAACCATTCAATCCTAAAGAAAATCAACCCTGAATATTCATTAAAAGGACTGATGCTGAAACTCCAATACTTTGGCCACATTATGCAAAGAGCCAACTCATTGGAAAAGACCTTGATGCTGAGAAAGACTGAAGGCAAAAGAAGAGAGTGACAGAGGATGAGATGGTTGGATAGCATCACTGACTCAGTGGACATGAACTTGGGCAAAGTCTGGGTGATAGTGAGGGACAGGAAGGCCTGGTGTGCTGTAGTCCATGGGGTCACAAACAGTGGTACGTGACTTAGCAACTGAACAACAATAGTAACCTGAAGTTAATAACTTGTATAAAAGTGAAATGTATGACAAGAATAGCAACAAAGGATGTATGGGAGAAATGTAAGTATACTCTTGTATGATTTTAACATTTTATCATATAGTATAATAGTGTTGGGGCTTCCCTCATAGTTCAGTTGGTAAAGAATCTGCCTGCAGTGCAGGAGACCCGGGTTTGATTCCTGGGTCGGGAAGATCCCCTGGAGAAGGAAATGGCAATCCACTCCAGTATTCTTGCCTGGACAATCCCATGGACAGAGGAGCCTGGTGGGCTACAGTCCATGGGGTCACAAGAGTTGGACACAACTTAGCTACTAAACCACCACCACCACAATAGTATTTGAAGATAGAGTATAAGTTAAAGATGCAGTTGTAAACTCCAGATCAACCATTAAAAAACTAATACAAAAATACAGCTAATAAGCCAGAATGGAAATTAAATAGAATTTAAAAATTGATTAAAGAAAAAGGAAAAGGCAAAAAAAAGGAGAGAATGAACACATCAGAAAAATACAAAATAGTAAAATGTTAGATTTAAACCTTACCATATGGAAAATTACACTAAATATGAATGGTCTAAACATCAAAATGGAAAGGCAGAGATTTTCATACTGGCTTAAAAAAAAAAAAACCAATGAAATATATTAACACAAATTTATATATGGAAGAATATAATATATTCTTAAATTCATGTTAAAAAATATGCAAACATTACTCTTAAGAAAGGTGAACTGTATTAATATGAGACAAAGTAAACTTTAGGGCAAGTATATTACCAGGGGTAAAGAAGACATTTCATAATAACAGAAAGATCATTTCAACATAAAGACATAACAGTCTTCAATGTATATGCACTTGCCAGAGCTTCAAAATACATGAAATAAAAGCTGACAGTCTAGAAAAGAAAAATAGATAAGTCTACAATTATAGTTTGCTACAAGTAGATAGAAAATCAATAAGACTATAAAAGACTTGAAAGCATTATTAGCAAAATAGGTTTGAGATCTAAAATCAAAAAACATGAAAACATACAAATACCAGAAGAAACCGAGATGAATTTCTTTTGAACTAGAGAAGAGAAATCTGTTCTTAACTATTAAGCCAAATCAGAAGAAATGATAGGTAAAAGACTGATACATTTAAGTACTTAAGGATTTAAAAAAATTTTTTTTTGCATGGCAAAAAGTGCTACAGACATAGCAAAAGAAATGAAAACTAAAAGACAATAATTGCAGTTGTGCCACAGACAAAGGGTTGATTTAAATAAAAAACAGAAAACGAGAGCCAAACCATGACGAAAATGGAAAAAAATCACAATACACGGTTCATAAAGACAATATCTTTTAAACAAATGAAAGGATAATCACGCTTACTCACAATAAGAGAAAGTTTAAAACAATATTGAACACCATTTCTCAAATCTCATCCATCAGAAATCGAAGAATTTGACAACACACTCTGTTAGCATGGCTGTGAATTATCAAATACTGTCATATATTGCAGATGGTAATGCAAAATTGTACAACAGCATTGAAAGGAATTTGGCATTATGTGATAAACTTATTCAAATCAACTTTTAGGGAACCATTTTGGGTAAACAATGTGAGAAGGAAAGAAAAAAATCACAATTCTTACCTAGAATATCTACTTTCATGATACTGGCCCTCTTACATATTCAGATTGTCATTTCTTCCTATTCAAGAACTGATAACACAATTTTTTCTCCCCTAGGCTTTTCTTAGAGCAATTATGTAAAGTTCTGGAACCTATCAACATCCTTCTTTCTACTATGGCATTTTTACATATAGTCTGGAAAAGGAATACCTGCCCAAGTTTGCTGCTGTGTCCCCAGAGGGTCATTTTTGAAAGATATTTTACTTTTCAAAAGACTTTTACCTTTATTGAGGTATCATTGACAAATGAAATCATAAGATATTTAAAGTGTACATTGTAGTGATTTGATATATATGCACATTTTGAATGATTCCCTTCATCTAGATAGTTAACATGTCCATCACCTCACATATTTTTTTGTGTGCATGTGTGTGTTGAGAACATTTAAATTCTACTTTCAAAGCAAATTTTGATTATGCAATACAGTATCAAGTTAAAAAGGCCCAAAATGGAGTCATTTTTCCCCAAGGCAGCAATCCAAGACTTTTAAGTATAAACAAAGAGAACAAAGATTGTGGCTCATCACCCCATTTATGAAAGGGTTAAGTTGCAACTCAATGAGGTTGCCCGCCATCTGTACACTCTTTGAAGGGGCCGGAATGGGGTGAGGGAAACAGCATAAAACATTTTCTGCTTTGGGCCTGTAGATAACTAAGATCCATATTTAAGGAAGAATTTTAATGACCCTCAGTTCTTGAAACTTCCCATACACAGAAAAGCATCAAAATTATTAACTTGAGATATCTGTTCTTTGTAATTAGCAGTCATCTTTTACCCAAAATATGTTTGTCAACGTGTATTTATTTTCCAGGCCCCCCAAATCATATATATAATGGCTCCTCCCCTATGTCTTTGGAGTAGTCCCCACAGAATTACTGAAAGGCTATCTCCTGGACAATAGTTCTCTGTAAAGTCCCTGAATAAAAGTCAACTCACAACTTTTACATTGACTGTTTTTCTTTAATTTGAAACAGGCATACCTCATTTTGTTGTACTTTATGTTATTGTGCTTTGATTTTGACAATTGGTTTGTGGAAACCTCGTGTCCCCAGTGGCTCAGATGGTGACGAATCTGCCTGCAATACAGAAGACCCAGGTTTGATCCCTGGGTAAGGAAGATTCCCTGGAAAAGGGAATGGCTACCCACTCCAGTATTCTTGCCTGAAGAATTCCGTGGACAGAAGAGCCTGGTGGGCTATAGTCCATGGGGTTGCAAAGAGTTGGACATGATTGAATGAATAACACAGATACATTTTTTTTAGACATAATGTTATTGCACGCTTAACAGACTATGTGCTTAGTCTCTCAGTTGTGTCTGACTCTTTGTGACTCCGTAGACTGTAGCCACCAGGCTCCTCTGTTCATAGGGATTCTCCAGGTAAGAATACTGGAATGGGTTGCCATGCCCTCCTCCAGGGGATCTTCCCAGCTCTGGGATCGAACCCAGGTCTCCCTCATTGCAGGCAGATTCTTTACCATCTGACCCACTAGGGAAGCCCTTAATAGACTATGGTATAGTGTAAACCTAACTTTTATGTACACTGGATAAGCAAAAGTTTCATGTGACTCACTTTATTGCAATATTTGCTTTATTGTGGTGGTCTGGAACTGAGCACACAGTATCTCTGAGGTATGTCTGTAATTGCAGTTTCAGCATTCACAGAAATGTGACCTTTAAAACAGTTGGTCTGAAATTACAGGATAAAGACTCCTGCTGTTTCCTTCCCCACCCACCCAAAAAGGTAGCCTGGACTGAAACAATGTTTTCTGTTCTTTTGCTAATACCTTCTTGCCCCACTCTCCTGCTGCCTATAACCTTCCAAGGCTGCCTGCTGCCTTGTAACCCTCCATTTCATACAACTCCTCAAAACACTCTTTTAGTTGCTAGATGGCTTCTTTTTTTTCTTCTTTTCTTGCACTGTATCCTTCAGAATAACCCCACCCCACTGGGGAGAGATGATGTTCAAGAGGCAGCCAGAGCCAGGTCAGTGCTGGTGTTCAGTCATATCTGATACTTTGAGACCCTGTGGACTGTAGGCTGCCAGATTTTCCAGGCAAGAATACTGTAATGGGTTGCCATTTCCTTCTCTAGGGCACCTTCCCAATCCAGGGATCAAGCCTGCGTCTCTCGTGACTCCTGCTTGGCAGGCAGATTCTTTACCACTGCACCACCTGGGAAGCCCATTAGGTGCTAGATGGGATCCTATCCAATTCATGAATTGCCTTATATTAAATAAAACCAATTAATTTTAAAATTTACTTGAAGTTTTTTTTTTTAAACCAGTTACCAGCTATAGTCACCATGTTTTACGTTTGATCCTCAGACTTTATTAATCTTATAGCTAAAAATTTGTATACTTTTACTAACCTGTCTCTATTTTCCCCACCCTCAGGCCCTGATAACAACTTTTCTTTACTCAGCTTCTCCGTGTTTCTCTTTTTTTTTTAAAGATTCCACATATAAGTGATACATGAGACACAGAGGGAGCAGATGGTGTTGGAAAACACAGTCACATCTAACTCTTTGTGACCATGTGGACTGTAGCCTGCAAGGCTCCTCTGTCCATGGGATTTCCCAGGCAAGAATACTGGAGTGGATAGCCATTTCCTTCTCCAGAGGATCTTCCCAACACAGAGATAAGTGAGAACAATACAGTATTTGTCTTTTTCTGTCTGATAGATTTCACTTATCACAATGTCCTCAAAGTCTACCCACATTCTCACGAATAAAATGATTTCCTTCTTTCTCACAACTGAGTAATAGTTCACTGTGTAGTCATGTATGGATGTGAGAGATAGATCATATAGAAGGCTGAGCGCCAAAGAATTGACACTTTTCAACAGTGATGTTGGAGAAGACTCTTGAGAGTCCCTTGGACTGCAAGGAGATCAAAACAGTCAGTCCTAAAGGAAATCAGTCCTGAATCTTCATTGGAAGGACTGATGCTGAAGCGTCAATATTTTGGCCACCTGATGCAAAGAATTGACTCATTGGAAAAGACCCTAATGCTGGGAAAGATTGAGGGCAGGAGGAGAAGGTGACGACAGAGGATGAGATGGTTGGGTGACATCACTGACTTGATGTACATGAGTTTGCAAGCTCCGGGAGTTGGTGATGGACAGGGAATCTTGATGTGCTGCAGTGCATAGAGTTGGACAGGACTGAGTGACTGAACTGGACTCTGTGTGTGTGTATATATATGCCACATCATTTTAAAACTTATTTATTTAGGCTGTGTTGGGTCTTCCTTGCTGCCTGAGGGCTTGCTCTGGTTGGGGCGAGTTGGTGCTACTCTGTAAGTTGCTGTGCATGGGCTTCTCCCTGCAGTGGCTTCTCTCTGTGGAGCATGGGCTTTAGGTGCACAGGCTTCTGTAGTTACAGTCCGCAGGTTCTAGAGCTTGGGCTCAATAGTTGCGGCACACAGACTTAGTTACTGTGTCTGGAATCTTCCCATACCAAGGATCGAACCCATGTCCCCTGCATTGGCAGGCAGATTCTTACCACTGGACTACCAGTAAAGTCCATGCTACATATTCTTTATCCATGCTCTATTCATTCGTCTATTTATGGACACTTAGGCTGTTTCCATATTTTGACTATTGAGAATAATGCTGCAATGACATATAAGTCAACAGGTGTATCTTTGATATCCTATTTTAATTTCATTTGGATATATATCCAGAAGTAGGATGGCTAGGTCATATGGTAGTTCTAGTTTTATTGTTTGAGCAACCTCTGTGTTATTTTCCATACTGGCTGCACAAATTTGCAGTCCCACCCACAGTGTACAAATATTCTCATTTCTCTGCATCCTCACCACCACTTGTTGGTTTGATAACCATTTTAACAAGTGCAAGGTGATATTTCATTGTGGTTTTGATTTGCATTTCCCAAAGTGAAAGTGGAGAGTGAAAAAGTTGGCTTAAAGCTCAACATTCAGAAAACGAAGGTCATGGCATCCGGTCCCATCACTTCATGGGAAATAGATGGGGAAACAGTGGAAACAGTGTCAGACTTTATTTTTCTGGGCTCCAAAATCACTGCAGATGGTGACTGCAGCCATGAAATTAAAAGACGCTTACTCCTTAGAAGGAAAGTTATGACCAACCTAGATAGCATATTGAAAAGCAGAGGCATTACTTTGCCAACAAAGGTTCGTCTAGTCAAGGCTATGGTTTTTCCTGTGGTCATGTATGGATGTGAGAGTTGGACTGTGAAGAAGGCTGAGCGCCGAAGAACTGATGCTTTTGAACTGTGGTGTTGGAGAAGACTCTTGAGAGTCCCTTGCAAGGAGATCCAACCAGTCCATTGTGAAGGAGATCAGCCCTGGTATTTCTTTGGAGGGAATGATGCTGAAGCTGAAACTCCGGTACTTTGGCCACCTCATACAAAGAGTTGACTCATTGGAAAAGACTCTGATGTTGGGAGGGATTGGGGGCAGGAGGAGAAGGGGACAACAGAGGATGAGATGGCTGGATGGCATCACTGACTCTATGGACGTGAGTTTGAGTGAACTCCGGGAGTTGGTGATGGACAGGGAGGCCTGGCGTGCTGTGATTCACGGGGTCGCAAACAGCTGGACACGACTGAGCGACTGAACTGAACTGAACTGATGATTACTGATACTGAACACCTTTTCATATACTTGTCTTTTTTGTGTCTTTAGAAAATTATCTATTCAGTTCTTCTGTATGCTTTTAATTAGACTGATAGTTTTTTGTTGAATTGTGTGTTCTTTATATATTTTGGATATTAATCCTTTATCAAATGTATGATTTGCAGATATTTTCTCACACTTCATAAGTGGGCATTGCGTACTGCTTGTTTCCTTTCCTTGGTTAGATGTAGTCTCGCTTGTTTATTTTGGCTTTTGTTACCTCTGCTTTTGGTGACAAATCCAAAAAATCATCACCAAGCCTGATGTCAGAGTGCTTACTCCCTATGCTTTTTGCTAGGAACTTTATGATTGCTGGTCTTACACTCTAGTCTTTAATCCATTTTGAATTGATTTTGGTGTATAATGGTAGATAGGGGTCCAGTTTCATTCTTGTCCAATTTCATTCATTGATTTCATTCTTGTCCAGCTTTCCCAACACCATTTATTGAAGAGACTATTTTTCCCCATTGTATATTCTTGGTTCCTTTGTTGTAAATTAATTAACCAAATATGCATGAATTTATTTCTGGGCTCTATTTTGTCCCTTTGAGCTATGTGTCTGTTTTTATAACAAAATGATAATGTTTAGGTTACTATAATTTTGTAATATAGTTTAAAATCAGAATATGTAATACAGCTTTGTTCTTTCTCAATTTTGTTTTGGCTGTTTGGGGTCTTTTGTAATTACGTATGAATTTTAGAATTGTTCATTCTATTTCTACAAAAAATGTCATTGGAATTCTGTAGGGATTGCACTGAATTTGAGATTTCTTTAAGTAGTATGAAGAACATTTTAAGAATATTACTTCTCCCAATCTGTGAGCACAGAAAAACTTTCCATTTATTTCTTTCATCAACATTTTATAGTTTTTAGTATACAGACCTTTTATTTCTTTGGTTAAATTTATTCTTGGATATTTTCTTTTGATGAAACTAAGTGGTGTTGTTTTGTTATTTTCTGTTTTGTATAGCTCATTGTCAGTGTTTTTAATACAATTAATGCTTACATATAGAGTTTGTATCCTGCAACTTTGATGAATTCATTTATTAATTCTAACAATTTTCGTTAGAGTCCTTGAGGGTTTCTATATATAATATTATGTCATCTGCAAGTAAAGACATTTTTACATATTCCTTTCCATTTTGAATGCCTTTTCTTTCTTTTTCTTGCCTAACTGCTCTGGCTGGGACTTCCAGTACTATGTTGAGTAAAAGTAACAAGAGTAAGCATCCTTTGCTTGTTTCTGATCTTAAAGTAAAAGCTTTCAGCTTTTTGCCATCAAGTATGATGGAAGTGAGAAATAGATTTAAGGGACTAGATCTGACAGAGTGCCTAATGAACTATGGTCGGAGGTTTGTGACATTGTACAGGAGACAGGGATCAAGACCATCCCCATGGAAAAGAAACACAAAAAAGCAAAATGACTGTCTGAGGAGGCCTTACAAATAGCTGTGAAAAGAAGAGAAGTGAAAAGCAAAGGACAAAAGGAAAGATATAAGCATCTGAATGCAGAGTTCCAAAGAATAGCAATAAGAGATAAGAAAGCCTTCCTCAGCGACCAATGCAAAGAAATAGAAGAAAACAACAGAATGGGAAAGCTAGAGATCTCTTCAAGAAAATTAGAGATAGCAAGGGAACATTTCATGCAAAGATGGGCTGGATAAAAGACAGAAATGGTATGGACCTAACAGAAGCAGTAGATATTAAGAAGAGGTGGCAGGAATACACAGAAGAACTGTACAAAAAAGATCTTCACAACCAAGATAATCACGATGGTGTGATCACTCACCTAGAGCCAGACATCCTGGAATGTGAAGTCAAGTGGGCTTTAGAGAGCATCACTATGAACAAAGCTAGTGGAGGTGATGGAATTCCAGTTGAGCTATTTCAAATCCTGAAAGATGATGCTGTGAAAGTGATACACTCAATATGCCAGCAAATTTGGAAAACTCAGCAGTGGCCACAGGACTGGAAAAGGTCAGTTTTCATTCCAATCGCAAAGAAAGGCAATGCCAAAGAATGCTCAAACTACCACACAATTGCACTCATCTCACATGCTAGTAAAGTAATGCTCAAAATTTTCCAAGCCAGGCTCCAGCAATATGTGAACCAGGAACTTCCAGATGTTCAAGCTGGTTTTAGAAAAGGCAGAGGAACCAGAGACCAAATTGCCAACATCTGTTGGATCATCGAAAAAGCAAGAAGTTCCAGAAAACCATCTATTTCTGCTTTATTGACTATGCCAAAGCCTTTGACTGTGTGGATCACAATAAACTGTGGAAAATTCTGAAAGAGATGGGAATACCAGACCACCTGACCTGCCTCTTGAGAAACCTATATGCAGGTCAGGAAGCAACAGTTAGAAATGGACGTGGAACAACAGACTGGTTCCAAATAGGAAAAGGAATACGTCAAGGCTGTATATTGTCACCCTGCTTATTTAACTTCTATGCAGAGTACATCATGAGAAACGCTGGGCTGGAAGAAGCACAAGTGGGAATCAAGATTGCTGGGAGAAATATCAATAACCTCAGATATGCAGATGACACCACCCTTATGGCAGAAAGTGAAGAGGAACTCAAAAGCCTCTTGATGAAAGTGAAAGTGGAGAGTGAAAAAGTTGGCTTAAAGCTCAACATTCAGAAAACCAAGATCATGGCATCCGGTCCCATCACTTCATGGGAAAAAGATGGGGAAACAGTGGAAACAGTGTCAGACTTTATTTTTTGGGGCTCCAAAATCACTGCAGATGGTGACTGCAGCCATGAAATTAAAAAACGCTTACTCCTTGGAAGGAACGTTATGACCAACCTAGATAGCATATTGAAAAGCTGAGACATCACTTTGCCAACAAAGGCCCGTCTAGTCAAGGCTATGGTTTTTCCTGTGGTCATGTATGGATGTGAAATTTGGACTGTGAAGAAAGCTGAGCACCGAAGAATTGATGCTTTTGAATTGTGGTGTTGGAGAAGACTCTTGAGAGTCCCTTGGACTGCAAGGAGATCCAACCACTCCATTCTAAAGGAGATTGGTCCTGGGTGTTTTTTGCAAGGAATGATGCTAAAGCTGAAACTCCAATACTTTGGCCACCTTGTGCGAAGAGTTGACTCATTGGAAAAGACTCTGATGCTGGGAGGGATTGGGGGCAGGAGGAGAAGGGGACGACAGAGGATGAGTTGGCTGGATGGCATCACTGATTCGATGGACGTGAGTTTGAGTGAACTCCGGGAGTTGGTGATGGACAGGGCAGCCTGGCGTGCTGCGATTCATGGGGTTGCAAAGAGTCAGACACGACTGAGCAACTTAACTGAACTGAACTGATGATGTTAGCCGGAAGTTTATCTTAGTGACCTTTACTTTGTTGAAGTACATTCCTTCCACACCGACTTTTCTCGAAGTTTTTTATCATAAACGGATGTTGAATTTTGTAAATGCTTTTTCTACATGATCGTATAATGTTTATCCTCCATTTTGTTAATGAGGTATAGCAAATTGATTGATTTGCAGATTATGAGTCATCCTTACATCCCTGGAATAAATCTCACTTCATTATGGTATATGGTCCTGTTAGTAGATTGTTAAATTTGATTTGCCAATATTTTGTTGAGGATTTTTGCATCTATGTTTATCAGGGATATTGATCTGTAATTTTCTTTTCTTGTAGCATCTTTGTCTGATTTTGGTATCAGGGTAATGTTAGCCTCATTAAATGAATTTGGAACTGTTCCCTCTTTTTCTGTTTTTTTGGAAAGGTTTGAGAAGGATTGATATTAATTCTTCTTTAAATGTTTGGTAGAATTCGTTAGTAAAGCCATCTGGTCTAATGTAGGAAATGCAGTGTTTCCTTATTGACTTTCTGTCTGGATTACCTATCCATTGTTGAAAAGGATTATTTTACTATTATTATGTTGTTATTTCTTCCAGGTCTGACAGTATTTGCTTTATATATTTAGGTGCTCCTCCTACTTTGGATGCATAAATATTTACAAATGTTACATCCTGTTTTCGATTGACCCCTTTATCACTATATAATGACCTTCCTTTTTTCTTCCTACACGTCTTTGCCTTAAAGTCTGTTTTATCTGATTGAAATAGAGCTTTGTACTTGTGCTCAGTTGCCCAGTCGTGCCCGACTCTGTGACCTCATGGATTGTAGCCTGCCGGGCTCCTCTGTCCATGAGGATTTTTCAGGCAAGAATACTGGAATGGGTTGCCATTTCCTCCTCCAGTGGAAGTATAGCTTACTCCTGCTTTCTTTTGGTTTCCATTTACAAAGAATACATTTTCCCATCTCTTCACTCTTAGTCTGTTTCCTTAGAGCTTCAGTGAATCTCTTATAGGCAGCATATAGTTGGGTCTTGTTTTTTTTATTCCATTCAGACACTCTGTGTCTTTACGAGGCAGGGGACTGCATCTTTTAGCATGCGGGATCTTAGTTCCCCAACCAGCAATGAAACATGTGGCCCCTGCAGTGGAAGCGTGGAGTCTTAACCACTGGACTGCTGGGGGAGCCCCAAGACATTCTATGTCTTTTCATTAGATAATTTAGTCTTTTATATTTAAAGTAATTATTGGTTTAGGTGTGGACTTACTGTTGGCATTTTGTTAATTGTTTTCTGGCTGTTTGTAATTTCTTTGTTCCTTTCTTCTTCTTCTTTTGCTCTCTTCCTTTTGATTTGATGATTTTCCATAGTCCTATGCTTATTGGTACCACTGTTATCTTTTGTATATCTGCTATAGGGTTTGCCTTAGGTTACCTCGAAAATCCCATGGACAGAGGAGCCTGGTGGGCCACAGTCCATGGGATCGCAAGAGTCAGACACGACTTAGCGACTAAACCACCACCACCAGCACCACCACCACCACCACCATGATACATAAAACACATATTTTACTTTTCTTTTCCATTCAAATCATTTTCTTGTGAAATGCCACTACGCTTTTGGAATTTCTTATCTTCAATTATTAACTAGTATATTTCCACAACATTCTTATTTTCATCTGTGGTTTTGCTTGTAATCTGAGCAATTCTCCACTATTACTTTCCAAAACTTCATGAAAGTCCTACATCTTTTGCAAGAAATTTGCAATTTCATTTTGAAAACAGTTTGGAGTGAATTTTCAAACAGGCTAATAGGAACAGAAAGATGTTATGTAAGGAAGGATATCTAATGACTAATTTTATAAGTGGCTGATTTACTGGTAAATATATAGCAAGGCAACTTTTGCTCAATCTCTCAACTGTGGGGACTTTTAATGAAGCCTTGACTAATAAAAACCCCCTGCAGGCATGTAATAGGATTGTGGTAAGTTTTATATGAAATAGTACCCATGAATGCTTAACACTGAGTTAGACAAGGCTGTGGTCCTAGTGTGATTAGATTGACTAGTTTTCTGTGAGTATGGTTTCAGTGTGTTTGCCCTCTGATGCCCTCTTGCAACACCTACCGTCTTACTTGACTATGCCAAAGCCTTTGGCTGTGTGGATCACAATAAACTGTGGAAAATTCTGAAAGAGATGGGAATACCAGACCACCAGATCTGCCTCTTGAGAAATTTGTATGCAGGTAATGAATGAGTAAGTGAAGGAATCATAGTGAATGAGTCATAGTGAATGAGTAAGTGAATGAGTGAATCATAGTGAATGAGTACGTGAAGGAATGAATAAATGAATGTCTCCTTTAACTTTTTCTTATTACAGTAATCTCACAGTATCAACTGAGCCTTCCTCAAAAGTAATTTCCCCTAAGCCCTGAAAATGTTTTGTTCTGTGCTTTTAATTAAAAAAAAAAATTTTTTTATGAGGCAGATACCTCTGTAGTAATATGGAATAGTCTCTAAGATACAGTGATAAATACAAAATGTAGAACAATTTGTAGCATATGTTTTTGTTTTTTTTTAATTGGAGAGAGAACACACACACATTTTTTGTCTGTGTGTTTGATATGTACATAGACAGTCTTAAGGATATGTAAGAAACCATTAAGAGTGACTGCCTTTGGATAGTAACATTAGGAACACACATAAGATTTATTTTTTATTGTATACTTTTTATTGCTTATTTTTTTACTTTGTGAATGTATAAACATGTGTATGTTGCTTGTATATATATATATGTATATATATATATAACTTGATAAATTTTTTACCATTTCTAAAACCAAAATAAATGGTAAGCAGGAGGACTGGAATCATGTGGGATTATTACTAAATTCATGTTAGAAAAATATTTAATGTGAGTTTGTTACATGTATATATAGAAGCATGTAAGGGTTTAAAAAATATTTTTTCTAGGTCTTCATCTGCCTGAAGCTTTACACATTGTACATTTCAAGTTGGCCTAAAGGGTTCAGTTCAGTTCAGTCGCTCAGTTGTGTCCGACTATTTGCGACCCCATGAACCGTAGCACACCAGGCCTCCCTGTCCATCACCAACTCCTGGAGTTCACTCAAACTCATGTGCATTGAGTTGGTGATGCCATCCAGCCATCTCATCCTCTGTCGTCCCCTTTTCCTCCTGCCTCCAATCACTGCCAGCATCAGGGTCTTTTCCAATGAATCAACTCTTCGCATGAGGTGGCCAAAGTATTGGTTTCAGCCTCAGCATCAGTCCTTCCAATGAACACCCAGGACTGGTTACAGACATATAAAAATTGGATAGGATTTAATAGTTATACTTTTTATTTTTAAAAAATATTTCCACTTATTCATCATATAATTTGGTTTTTGACAGAAACTTAGACCTCTGGCCTTTCTTTGGGATTGGAATGAAAACTGACCTTTTTCAGTCCTGTGGCCACTGCTGAGTTTTCCAAATTTGCTGGCATATTGAGTGCATCACTTTCACAGCATCATCTTTCAGGATTTGAAATAGCTCAACTGGAATGCCATCACCTCCACTAGCTTTGTTTGTAGTGATGCTTCCTAAGGCCCACTTGACTTCACATTCCAGGACGTCTGGCTCTAGGTGAGTGATCACACCATCGTGATTATCTGGGTCGTGAAGCTCTTCTTGTACAGTTCTTCTGTGTATTCTTCCCACCTCTTCTTAATATCTTCTGCTTCTGTTAGGTCCATACCATTTCTGTCCTTTATTGAGCCCATCTTTGCATGAAATATTCCCTTGGTATCTCTAATTTTCTTGAAGAGATCTCTAGTCTTTCCCATTCTGGTGTTTTCTTCTATTTCTTTGCATTGATCACTGAGGAAGATTTTTTTATCTTTCCTTGCTATTCTTTGGAACTCTGCATTCAGATGCTTATATCTTTCCTTTTGTCCTTTGCTTTTCACTTCTCTTCTTTTCACAGCTATTTGTAAGGCCTCCCCAGACAGCCATTTTGCTTTTTTGTGTTTCTTTTCCATGGGGATGGTCTTGATCCCTGTCTCCTGTACAATGTCATGAAGTTCATCAGGCACTCTATCAGATCTAGTCCCTTAAATCTATTTCTCACTTCCAATGTATAATCATAAGCAATTTGATTTAGATCATATCTGAATGGTCTAGTGGTTTTCCCCACTTTCTTCAATTTAAGTCTGAATTTGGCAATAAGGAGTTCATGATCTGAGCCACAGTCAGCTCCCAGTCTTGTTTTTGCTGACTGTATAGAGCTTCTCCATCTTTGGCTGCAAAGAATATAATCAATCTGATTTCGGTGTTGACTAAGAGTGATAAAGTTGGCTTAAAGCTCAACATTCAGAAAACCAAGATCATGGCATCTGGTCCCATCACTTCATGGCAGATAGATAGGGAAACAGTGGAAACAGTGTCAGACTTTATTTTTGTGGGCTCCAAAATCACTGCAGATGGTGACTGCAGCCATGAAATTAAAAGACGCTTACTCCTTGGAAGGAAAGTTATGACCAACCTAGATAGCATATTCAAAAGCAGAGACATTACTTTGCCAACAATGGTTCGTCTAGTCAAGGCTGTGGTTTTTCCAGTGGTCATGTATGGATGTGAGAGTTGGACTGTGAAGAAGGCTGAGCGCCGAAGAATTGATGCTTTTGAACTGTGGTGTTGAAGAAGACTCTTGAGAGTCCCTTGGACTGCAAGGACATCCAACCAGTCCATCCTAAAGGAGATCAGTCCTTGGTGTTCATTGGAAGGATTGATGCTGAAGCTGAAACTCCAGTACTTTGGCCGCCTCATGCGAAGAGTTGGCTCATTGGAAAAGACTCTGATGCTGGGAGGGATTGGGGGCAGGAGGAGAAGGGGATGACAGAGGATGAGATGGCTGGATGGCATCACCAACTCAATGCACATGAGTTTGAGTGAACTCCAGGAGTTGGTGATGGACAGGGAGGCCTGGCGTGCTGTGATTCATGGGGTCGCAAAGAGTTGGACGTGACTAAGTGACTGAACTGAACTAGACCTCTGGCCACACAAAGTTTTGTTTCTGTGGCTTTTTTTCCATCATGGATTTTACAGTATTCTTGCATATATTACCTAAAAAATATGCTTAAATATTCAAATTAAATGTTGCATATATGATTTCTTCCTAAAGCATAGTATACTTTGTCAGTGCTCTACTCATCCTTAGGTCTGATTGTTGTATTTATGCCACCAACTTCCAGCTGCCTGAGGTCTTCTGGCATCTGGAGCCTTCCTTTCCTAGTGAGGTCACTGGAGGCTAAATTAGTTTAAACTTTAAAAGCAATTTAGCAGGTTGTATCAAAGGCCCTAAAAATGTGCATACCCTTTGATCCAACTAGAGGAAATAATCAGATAGATGGGTCAAGATATGGGTCAAGAAGTACATTTAAGGGTGTTTTCATATTCTTACCTAATTTAAAAAACAGTATCTAAATGTTAAAAAAGCAGACTGTTAAATAAATTGTAACAAATTTGTGCAGTAGAATACTGTTCAGTACTTCAAATGATACAGATGTTTATCGGTTACATTGAATGCTATTAGTTCATTGGTAAATATGTGTTAGGACAATCTTTGCTTCTCACTTCAATCTCTTAATTGTAGATACTAGACTGATGAGATCTTGACTAGTAAGGACCACTTTTTAAAAAGTTCTACATACATATAATGCATAGAAAAACATCTAGAATATTGACAATAACCTGTCATTTGTTGTCTCTATTCTAGATATCCCAGGTGGTGCAGTGGTAAAGAATCTGCCTGCCAAGGCAGGAGACACCAGAAACACAGATTCAATCCCTGGGTCAGGAAGATTCCCCTGGAGAAGGATATGGCAACCCACTCCAGTATTCTTACCTGGGAAATCCCATGGACAGAGGAACCTGGTTGGCTACAGGCCATGGTGTTGCAGAGAGTCAGACACGACTGTGCATAGCACAGCACACTGCAGGTCTTGCATACGGTGGCAAATATTTAGTAGCTTATTAAATAAATAATGAAGAGAGTCAATGATGAGAATGTGTTATAAAGTAAGAGTTTTGATTATTTCAAATTTGTACAGTTGAAGTCCCTTTTAGAAAGTAAAGAAAAGAGGGGAAAAACCAGGTAGCAGGTTATACACTAAACTGTTAATGTGAGTTATATCTGACTGGGACTTTAAGGGTGATTGTTTTCTTTATACTCACTTAAGAGTTTCTAATTTGACTATAATTCTATATTACTTTTATAATGGAGAATAGTAAAAGTCAAAACTATTACATTTAAGATTAAAAATACTCAACAATAACAACAGTGAAGCTTTATGGTCTTAATACACAAAAGACTATTGTCTGTGTTGGCCAATTATGTTCCTTTGTAACAAATGTATTACACTCATTTGTGGGGCATCCCATGTAGAATACAGCTGAAACATTTCTGTAAACAATGCATAAATTATATTGGGTTTATTTCACCTATGGCGGGCCAGTTTTGCACAGTACTTAGAAACTTAGGAAAATTGCAGGGTTGTTTATCAACTAATAAATAAGCTACTATTAAAGCCATTTGGAAAATATTCTCCTGGGTTGTAAGATGTTATTGATATGGAGGTGTCTGAATGTACTTTTTTAGGGAAAGGAGAATTTCTAATGTTTTTAGTTAAATTACTTTATCTTAAATAAAGGAGAACTGGGGCCTTCCCTGGTAGCTCAGTGGTTAAGAACCTGCCTGCCAATGCAGGAGACATTGGTTTGATCCCTGATCCAGGAAGATCCCATGTGCCACTGAGCAAATAAATATGTAATTAAAAAAAAAAAATTAGAGCTGCAGATGTAATTTGTTTAAATGTTCAAAGTTTCAAATAGTGAAGTCAAAGGTTATTTTAAAAACTTGAGGTTGCTTTGGGATGTGGTTAGATGTCTCTGCTAAATATTCCCTAGTGTTTTCCATAGGATCACATTTTCTTGTCATAGCGTGTTCAAGTACCTGTACCAGTCTTTAGATTGTAAGCTCAATAAGAACAGAAATAATATCTGTCTTACTGGCAAATTACAAGAACTTAACATTTAAAAAAAAAAAGAATGTATAAATGAATGGAGTTGTGATTTTAAAAAAACGTTTTATTAGAGTACAGTTGATTTACAACGTTGGGTGGTTAGTTTCAGGTGTACAGCAGATTGAATCAGTTATTCAGTTCAGTCAGTCATGTCCAACTCTTTGCAACCTTATGGACTGCAGCATGCCAGGCTTCCCTATCCACCACGATCTCCCGGAGTTTGCTCAAACTCATGTACATCGAGTTGGTGATGCCATCCAACCATCTCATCCTCTGTTGTCCCCTTCTCCTCCTGCCTTCAATTTTTCCCAGCATCAGGGTCTTTTCCAGTGAGTCATTCTTCACATCAGGCAGCCAAAGTATTGGAGCTTCAGCTTCAGTATCAGTCCTTCCAGTGAATATTCAGGACTGATTTCCTTTAGGACTGACTGGTTTGATCTCCTTGCAGTCCAAGGGACTTTCAAGAGTCTTCTCCAATACCACAGTTCAAAAGCATCAATTCTTTGGTGCTTAGCTTTCTTTATAGTGCAACTCTCACATCTATACATGACTACTGGAAAAACCATAGCTTTGACTAGATGGACCTTTGTTGGCAAAGTAATGTCTCTGCTTTTGAATATGCTGTCTAGGTTAGTCATACCTTTTCTTCTAAGGAGCAAGTGTCTTTTAATTTCATAGCTGCAGTCACCATCTGCAGTGATTTTGGAGCCCTCCAAAATAAAGACTCTTACTGTTTCCATTGTTTCTCCATTTATTTGCTATGGGATTGGATGCCCTGATCTTAGTTTTTTGAGTATTGAATTTTAAGCTAACTTTTTCACTCTCTTCTTTCACTTTCATAAAGAGGCTCTTTAGTTCTGATGCTGAAGCTGAAGCTCCAATACTTTGGCACAGAACTGACTCATTGGAAAAGACCCTGATGCTGGAAAAGATTGAAGGCAGGAGGAGAAGGGGACAACAGAGGATGAGATGGTTGGATGGCATCACCAACTCGATGGACATGAGTTTGAGCAAGCTCTGGGAGATCGTGATGGACGGGGAAGCCTGGCATGCTGCAGTCTGTGGGATTGCAAAGAGTTGGACACGACTGAGTGACTGAACTGAATGTGTATATGTCAGTCCTGATCTCTCAATTTATCTCTCCACTTCCCTCCTCCCCACCATAACCATAATTTTTTTTAGATTCCACATATAAGCAGTATCAGATGATAGTTGTCTTTATCTGGCTTACTTCACTATGTATGACACTCTCTAGATCCATCCACCACCTCTGCAAATGACCCAATTTCATTCCCCTTTTTATGACTTGAGTAATATTCCATTGTATATCTGTATTACATCTTTTGTATCCACTCCACTGTTGATGGACATTGAGGTTGCTCCCATGTCCAGGCTATTGGAAGTAGTGCTGCAGTGAACACTGGGGTGCATATATCTTTTTGAATTATGGTTTTCTCCAGATACATGCCCAGGAGTGCATTATATGACAGCTTATTTTTGTTTTTTTAAGGAACCTCCATACTGTTCTCCATAGTGGCTGAACCAATTTACATTCCCACAAACAGTGTAAGTCTTTTCCACACACTCTCCAGCATTTATTGTTTGTAGATTTTTTGATGATGGCCATTAGAATTGTGATTTAGAACAAGAAAATAAAAGGTTGGGGTTTTGAAATGCACTATGGATATGGTTCCTTACACACTGATGCAGAGGTATATGTTTCATTAAGATTTGAGTTTTTTTTTTTTTTTTTTTTTTAAGATTTGAGGTTTTAAGGTGAGATATTTACATTTGTAGTATAGCCAACTGCAGTACGTGAAATGCCAAGATACAAATATACTACTAAAAATTCCTATGAGGTGTAACAATGTAGAGAATAATGGTAGATAAGCTCCCTCAGTTGTGTCCGACTCTTTGCGAGCCCATGGACTGTAGCCCACCAGGCTCCTCAGTCCGTGGGATTTTCCAGGCAAGAGTACTGGAGTGGGTTGCCATTTCCTTCTCCAGGGGATATTCCCAACCCAAGGATCAAACCCGGGCCTCCCGCACTGCAGGCAGACGCTTTACCATCTGAGCCACCAGGGAAGCTCAAGCTACATATCATAATTATATAAATTCAGAGCCGGGAGGGAACTAAAGAGCATCTAAAAGTCAATCCTTTCATTTTATATGTGAATAAATGATAACCAATAAAATTTAAATAACTTACAAGGTGACATAGCTCATTACTGGTAATACCAGACTATGTGCCAGGTCTCCTGACTTGTTGGTCTAGATCTCTTTTCTGCCTAAACCAAGGCAAGCAAGCCAGTGGGGTGTCATAGGCAATCCTTTTGTTCTTTGAACATGGTAGTCCAGATTAGCATGGTTCTTTAGCCACAGAGAGCAACACCAATGTGAGGTCATTAGGAAGGGCATTGTAAAACAAACAGAAGAGTTCTCATCCAGAATACTGTACATAGCTCTGTGTCCACACCAGAGGAAAGATACGCTAACGCTGGAGAAGAACCGCAGGAGGACATGAAACTAATCTGACAACTGGAAGAATAGGATATAAATGTTCTGATATTTCAGCCTGAGAGGTTAAAGGAAAATAATTGTGGGGACTGGACCTGAAACTTTGGAAGTTGCAATACAGAAGAAAATGAGACCCTTCCACAGAATAGGCCTGGATGCCATTGTCAGAGGTGGCGATGAGTCAGATGATCCAGAACACTGAGCAGTGTGATAATTCCTGTGGCCTTATTTACAAAACCCTTTCTCTTGTCATTTCAACTCCCACCTGATCCCTGGAAACGTCACCAATGGAGAAGGGACAGTGAGTGCCTAGTTGTCTCCCTTGGCGACAGTGGCGCTCCAGCTGCCAACAGGCTGACACTGACTTGGAGTTCTTCCTCTGTTGACCTTCATTTCATTCCAAATCCTGGATTATTGTGAATGAGAGACACCTTCTCTCCATCGGTCATAACTGTCAACTACTCATGTCTTTTATCCATTTTCTCTTGTCTGCTAAACTAATTTTATGTCTGTGAATACTTTCCTGTGTAAGTATGCCTTGATTTATAATAGCCATAGTGAAAACTGTTTGTTATGAAACTGTCGGAACATTCAAAAATGTGTTTTGTGTATCCAAAAAGAAATAAATTATCCCAGTTTGTTTCCCATCTTTGGTGTGTTCCATGTCTTCCTTAAAGTTAATCAGATGTCATAGTGTTCAGCTTTCCTCTCCTGAGGGTTTTTTCCTTCTTTTATCTTTCCTTTTACATTTAACATTTTTAAATATTTAGTGTTATTTGTTTGGCTGTACTGGGTCTTAGTTGTGGCATGCAGGATCTTCAATTTTCATTTTGGCATGTGGGATCTCGTTCCTCAACCAGGAATAGAACCTGGGCCCCATACGTTGGGAGTGTGGAGTCTTAGCTGCTGGATCACCAGGGAAGTCCCTGTACTTTAGTACTCTTTCATGCATATTTTGTGTGTATATATATATACATCTGGCTGCATCAGGTCTCAGTTGTGGCACGTGGGATCTTGAGTGCATCGTGCAGGATCCTTCGTTGTGGAGCGTGGGCTCCTACAGTTGCGGTGTGCAGGCTTAGTTGCTCTGCAGCATGTGGGATCTTAGTTCCGAGACCAGGGATCAAACCTGGGTTCCCCACATCTCAAGGCAGATTCTTAATCACTGGACCACCAGAGAAGTCCCTTGTACATATTTTTAAAAACTCTGATATTTTCATATTTATTTGAAAGCTTAGAGGTATTGATATGTCTATTTTTCATTAGCAGAAACTGATGAACTCTTCTGCTAGTGGGCAATTATTCTAAAAAAAGCTTTGCAAAAAATATGAATATTAAAAACTGAATAATAACACTAAACTGATAATAACAATTATCTCTAAGGGAGGAATTAAAGAGAACTTCAATATTCTATATAAAAATTTTCTTCATTGATTTTTATACACTAAACATCTATAACCTAAGCTAGAAAACAATTATAATAAATATTAATAACATTAAATATGTGATATCTAATAGCTGAAGTAAATAGATATCTTTCTTAGTGTGAATAGGTCTCTTACAGCCTCTTTCAAGCTAGCAAAATACTGTTCTTTGTAAGAGATAATTTGCTGTATGGACTCTTGGTTACTAGCACTTTGAGCTCCACAAAATATTGGCTCTGCCTTTTAGTAATAGGCATACCAAGAAAAGGATTCTGCACTTTGGTAAAGCACTGGCTTCAACAAACATAAGTGAGTTTCTTTATTGCAGTATTTCTCAGGGTGTTTAATATGCTAATGTGCCCTGTCACTCCCGCCTAGAAGTTAAAGTGGGAACAGAGGATAGTACACAGGTTTTTCCAAACTTACTTGTTTCCAACACCTCTTTTCCTCCCAAAACCACTGTTCCAAGGCACATATTTTGGGAAATACTGCTGCAGGATATTAAAGAAAGAGTTCATTTCATAGAGATAGGTAATGAAGGACACTAACTCTTCTTATTGCAGGATTTATCCATATCTAAATATACACTGCTCTCTGCACATCGTTTTTGAGCCAGATCTAGAACATTGAAGGTATAGATTTTTCCAATATTAAACTAACCTTACATTTTTAAAATAAACCTTGTTTGTGATAGACTATTCTTTTATGTGTTGATATATTTAAAATTGGGCTTCCCAGGTGGTGCTAGTGCCTGCCAGTGCAGGAGACATTAAGAGACACAAGGTTCGATCCCTGGGTCAGGAAGATCCCCTGAAGGAGGGCATGGCGACCCGCTCCAGTATTCTTGCCTGGAGAATCCCATGGATGGAGGAGCCTGGAGGGCTACAGTCCACAGGGTCTTACAGAGTCAGACACAACTGAAGCAACTTAGCATAGCATGCATATTTAAAATTGTGATTTATATTTAGGATTTTTACTTACTATGCTTATAGGAGAGACTATATGCTTATACAAAAACCCTTTAATTTTCCATTCTTGTCCTGTGTTGTCAGGTTTTGGTGTTAAATTTCTTGCTGGTCACATAAAATGAATTGTTAAATGTTCCATCTTTTTTTTTCTCTCTGGTAGTTTGTGAAATCTTGGTGTTAACTCTCCTTTGAATGTTTGGTAGAATTCCCTGAATAAAGTTTCAGAGCCTGGAATTTTATCTTGCTGTGTTTTATTTCACTGGACAGTTTTCAATTTTGCAAGAGAATCTCATATCGGCAAGAGGAGTCAGACCCTATTCAGTGTAGGGACCACAGTCCTACAAACCTCACCAGTAACAAGTAGTGGACTTAGCTGGACTCAGTCAGGGCTTCCCTGGTGGCTCAGAAAGTAAAGCATCTGCCTGCTATGCGGGATACCTGGGTTTGACCCTTGGGTCGGGAAGATCCCCTGGAGAAGGAAATGGCAACCCTCTTCAGTACTCTTGCCTGGAAAATCCCATAGACGGAGGAGCCTGGTAGGCTACAGTCCATGGGGTCGCAAAGAGTCAGACACGACTGAGCGACTTCACTTTCACTTTAGTTGGACACAAGGGAAAATGCTTCAAGCATCCCTGCAGCTTGAAGATAGGGTTCAGGTTCAGAGCAAGTGGTGAAGCAGCCAGAAATTTAACAGGGCAATCCTGGAATTGAAGCAGGGATAGAAGAGCTGAGATAAGCTGCTCACCCTCTTGGCTGACTGGGACACTACACATGTATAGAAGAGATCCAACAGACCTTGGAGAATCCAGCAAAAACTAAAAGATGAGGGAGACTTGAGTACAGGCTGAAGCTTTGAATGCATTCCATAATCCACACATATCAGCAGAGCCTAACTGGCTCAAGGTATTTGAGTACAACCTTTGCCCAAAGCATTGACTGACCACTAAGCAATTAGTCATAGAAGAAATCACTAGGGAGCCAGGCTGAGCAAACACAGCAAACTAACAAGCAAAAATAAAACAGCAGAAGGACTTTCCCAGCGGCACAGTGGTTAAGACTGTGTCTTCCAATGCATGAAGTGTGGGTTCGATCCCTGGTCGGGGAACTAAGATCTCACATGCCACAGGGTTAGGCCAAAAGAAAAAAACTAATTAATTAAAAATAAATATAACAGCAGAGACAGGAGGCTGTACATCAGGGAAATGGAGTCTGCAGTTTAAGCATCTTATTAAACAAAAAATGAAAAATCCAATAACCATCAGAAATATAAAATGGAACTCAGAGTAGCTAAAATATATTATCTAAAATTTCCAGTTTTTTTAAATAAAAAATTACTAGACATGCAAAAAGACCTGGGAAAGTTATACGCATATACAAGAAAAACAAACAAACAAAAAAAACCAAAAAGAAGAAACTAGGAACAGACCCAGCTTTTACTTTTAGCAGAGAAACACTCCAAGGCAGCCATTATAAATTTGTTCAAATAACTTTAGAAATGCTAACAATGAATCAACACAAAGCAAATCTCAATAGGAAAATAGTATTAAGAAGAACCAAATGGAAATCCTAGATTTGAAAAGCATAATAACTCAAATGAAAAATTCATTACATGGTTTCAACAGCAGATCGGAGATGACAGGAGAAATAATTGGTGAAGTTGAAGACAGACTAATAGAAATTGTCCACACCTAAGGACAGAGAAAAAAGAGGATTGAAGCAAATTAAACAGAGTCTTGGAAACCGTGGAGTCAAGTATTCCAGCTTTAATGGGAGTCCCAAAATGGGGAGGGAGAAAGGAGAAGAAAACATATTTTCAAGAAACTGGCCAAAAAACATCCGAAATTTCATGAAAAACCTTAACTTACAAATCCTAAAACTCAATGAAATTTCAACAGGATAAAAGAGAACCACACCTCGACATGAGGCAAATTTCTGAAAACCAAAGGCAAAGAGAAAAATCTTGAAAGCAGCAAGGGAAAATGACTCATCATATTTAGGGGGACAACAATTAATAGCTAACTTCTCACTAGAAATAATGAAGTCCAGAAAGACAGTAGAATGACATATTAAAAGGGCCAGGGACAAAGTACCATGCTCTTAACCAAGAATTCTATATCCAATAAAACCATTCTTTGAAAAGGAAATTGAAATAAAGATATTACCAGATAAGCAAAAACTGAGAGGAGATGTTACTAGCAGACTTATTATACTATACTGTTATATCTACTACAGATTGTCAGGCTATATAAAAAAGCAAGATCCAAGTATATACAGTTCATAAGACATACACGTTAGATTCACAGATACAAATAAGTTAAAAGATGGAAACCGATATACCATGCAATCAGTAATCATAAGAGAGGCGGAGTGGCTTATTAATGTCAGACAGAATTGGCTTTAGGACATAGAATATTCTGAGAGATAAGCAGGGACATTTCATAATGGATCTGACCCCTCATAAATGTATACATACTTAACAAAAGAGTCCTAAAATACATGCAGCAAAAAGTGACGTAACTGAAAGGGAAAATTGATAATTCAACAATTTTAATCAGAGATTTTAAGACTTTGCTCTCCATATATGGTGACCATGAGAAGCACCTCAAAGAACTCAGCCTGCAAGCAACATAACTGACCAAGAGCCCCAGCTAATTAATGTCCCTACTGCCAGCAAGTTGGGATAGTGCATGTCATTTCAGCCGGCTGAATACAGGCTTAGAGCTCAAGACTGAGCTTGTGTTGGTCAGCCAAGGCAGGACCGGTAGAAAGATGTCAGGGTCTTGGTGGTAAACACCTAAGATCCTAAGATATGGGTGGGGACATCTGGATAGGTGCCTTTGAGGATACTGTCTTTGCAAACACCATGCCCCTGGGTCCTCTGTGCTGGCAGAGGTGACCCAGATTCCTTAAAAAGAGCTAACACTTCCATTCTGCTGGCAGTGGGTGCTCTCCTCTGAAGCTGCCCTTACCCCCACCACCTCCCCTGGCCAGCAGGCTGTGTCAGACCTAAGTAAATTACACTCAAAATTCTACTTGTGAGTGTGTGTGTGTGTGCCTGGGGAATCTGTTGCTTTTTTTAGTTTTCTCAGTCTCTGACTAAAAATATTTCTGAAACACTAGGTTCTATCACTCAAACCTTTAGGCCTCTCTGCCACCAGGAACAGCTGTAATTTCATTATGAAGCAGAGTTGAATTAATTTTCTCTCCTAATGATCTGGGGAGAGTTTGCTTTGAGATACCGAAGTAACTTTTCAGCAACATACCATTTGAACACCGAGCAAAAACTAATCTGCTAAATCTGCAATCTCATTTAGCCTCCAACACAAACTGGCACCTCAGCATCACCTCCAGGACAGTCAGACCTGCCATCCGTGGCCACCAGTCTAAATGTAGCTACTCCTCTGAGATTGATGCCATCAGCTGTACCATCTTCTGCTTCTCCTGTTGACAGTTACTAGGGCTGGGACTAGAGAGAGACAAAGAAGACATTTAGAACAAACACATATGGAAGACTCCTTTTTAAGGCCCACCCTACACTAGCTTCCCTGGTGGCTCAAGACAGGAAAGAATCTGCCCACAATGCAGGAGACCCCGGTTTGATCCCTGGGTCAGGAAGATCTCCTGGAGGAAGGCATGGCAACCCACTCCAGTATTCTTGCCTGGAGAATCCCCATGGACAGAGCAGCCTGGTGGGCTGCAGTCCACGGGGCTGCAGAGAGTTGGACATGACTGAGCGACTAAGCACAGCACAGCTACTCTAGCACTTGCTCCATCCGAGAGTCAGGGCCTCCTTACATTTTGACACCCTTGTGTCACCCTAGTCCCAGCACTGTACATCACCAACCATAATGTCCATTATGGTGTAATGGACAAAGCATCAGCCCTAGGGTGAAGGGGGAGGGGTAGAAGTAGACTATTTACAGAGAAAGTGACCTCGGAGCTAATTGAGGAAGGTGAAGGAAGTCACTGCAGAAAAGTGGGATGGGCAAGGTGGTCTGGTGATAGGCAAAGAAGCACAGGGTCAGATACAGGTCTGGGATAAGAACTGGGAACAGAATAAAGGTAAATGGCTTAGAACACAGTGTGAACAAAACAAGGATGCTGCAAGCTTGCTGGGCAAGACAACTGAACTCCTGACTTTATTTTCATAGAATCACACTAACAAATCATGTTATAAGGTAGGGAGAGAAAATAAATCGCTATAGGACTAAAATTTGTATGTTAACTTTTTCAAAGTCTGGGAAGAGTTCTAGGGACATGTGGGATTTCTGAAGTTGGGCCAACTAAAGTTTAAGGGCCCTTGTATGACTATTATCTTTCTGAGGAAGGGGAAGGGCATATGTGCAAAAATCAGTATACTGAATATAAAAAAATTAATGACTTGCATCTGGGCACTGTTTTTTAGGTTACAAAATCCCCTAACATTGTCTTTTTAGTTCTGTCTTTTTTTCCCCTGTGCCTTTGTTATTTCTGTTACCAATTCTGCAAAACTTCTTTCCCCTCCTAGACTGCAGGTTGAGACCTATTTTTTGAAATTGCTCTACTGAGATACAACTTACATACCATATAATTCACCATCTTATATGATTAAAAGGTTCTTATGCAAAAGTTGCACAACCACCAGACAATTTCAGAACATTCCCTTTACTCTAAAAAGAGATCCCAGACCCATTAGCCGCCACTCTCCATTTATCCCCAACTTCTCCAACTGCAGGCAAGCACTACATGTAGAGTTACTTATTTTGGACATTATCTTTTTCATTTTAGTTTAAAGTGTCCACAGGGATTAGAAGTCCTTACCTTTGGAACGCCTAATCTCTAATGGTGTGACTCTTGGAATAGTTAGAGACTTGTGACAGAAATAGGAGGGAAAGAGAAATGATACTTAACAACCATTATATGTATACTGATAATATTTTTATTATTTTTTACAACCATCCTATGAGCCAGGTACCATTTAACAGTTAAAGAAACTGAGGTGTGTAGAAGGTAACTTGCTAAAGGTTATAAAATGAGTAAGTAACAAAGCAAGGATGTAAACTGCGCTTTTCTAACTAGAGCTCACACTGTCTTCTTTCCACTAAATCAGGAGTGCTCAGACTTTGGTAAGCACTTGAATTATGTGTACAGTTTAAGAAAGACAAATTGCCTGGCCCACGAAGTTTCAGGTTTACTACTTCTGGGGTGGGGACCATGGATTTGCCTTCAGAGGCTGCTGATGCTGCTCTAAGACTGCTATGTCCTGCAGCCTAATAGTATCTATCTGAGAATGTGACTGATTAAGATCACAGATGATAGGATGGTTGGATGGTATCACTGACTTGGTGGCCATGAGTTTGAGCAAGCTCTGGGATTTGGTGATGGACAGGGAAGCCTAGCGTGCTGCGGTCCATGGGGTCGCAAAGAGCTGGACACAACTGAGCGACTGAACTGAACTAAAGATTACAAAGCCAGATATTGGGGAGCTTTCATATCATCTGGTCATCTTAGAACAGTACTTATGACCTGTCAAAGTAATTGCTGATTAATAAAAGACAGGAGGTAAATAGAAAGGCATAATAGGGAACTAACATGCTGCAGAAGACATACTGAAGTGTGAGAACATTTTTTTCTGGTTGGGAAATGTGATAAGCAATTAGAGAACTAGCTATGGTGTGTGAAGCACCTGGTGGTAGCATTTGTCAATTGGAGGGAAAATGTAAGGTTGCTTGTCTAGCTCAGAACTGTAGCTAAGGATATAAGGGAGGCAGAGGACTGTCAGTAGCAAGTTCTTTTCTTCTTCTTTAGCTACAGCTGTAGTTGCACATTCATGCTGATTTCATTCCCAAATGTTAACTAGGCCAGAACTTGATCAGACTGAATCTCTGTACATATAAGAAAATTCTCACAGATACCAAGAAAATGTATTCCCGTGCATCTGTTCTAGCTCTGGATTTTATTGAAAACATTTGATTTTTTTTTTTTCTTCTTAGCGGGAGGGGAAGGAGGGCATCTGGAAATCACTTAATCCAGAATCTGCAGTGTAATTGCTGCAGGAGGCTCAAACGTGATTTGAACATCCTAAGCTGTGGGATTTGGTGACCAGGCTCCCGAGAGAGGATGACACAGCACACGGAATAGCACAGACAGCCTACCTTGCTTTATAGAAAGCAAAGATGCAGAAGTCCTTGTTGAGGTCACCAGTGCTGAGAATATTTTTAATAATTTAAATGGACAGGGGAACTTCCTTCTGTGTAGGTGAGCCTGCCCTAGGGACAAACAGAAAAAAAGAAAATAGCAAAGTGAAAACAGGGAGTGCAGAGAGCAGCTGGATTAGGCCTTTATAGATAGCTTTTGTTTTTTTCAGAGCACTTTTATGTATATTAACTCATGTCAAATATTATTATTATTATTAAACAGGGTACAGATAAGTGTAATGAGTTAGCTCAGTTAAGGAGTTAGTTCCACTAGTTAACAGATGCACATACTAGGATTAGAGGTAGACAGTTACTTGGAATGACAGGAAAACAGAACATTCAGAAATAATAGTAACCACATAAATGCAATCTAGGGAAAACCACATTTTCTTCCAAAATGGCGGAAGTGATATTTACTTGTTGGTATTTGGGCTTCCCTGGTAGCTCAGCTGGTAAAAAATCCGTCAGCAATGTGGGAGACCTGGGTTCGATCCCTGGGTTGGGAAGATCCCCTGGAGGAGGGCATGGCAATCCACTCCAGTATTCTTGCCTGGAGAATCCCCATGGACAGAGGAGCCTGACAGGCTCCTGGGGTCCATGGGGTCACAAAGAGTCAGACACAACCGAGCGACTAAGCACAGCACAGCACATTTTCCTACCTCTTTCATATTTGTTCATTCATTCATCCAGTACTCAACAAACATGTATTGTGTGAGTGCCTCCTACCCGCAGTTATTCTGTTCTGTGGGCCTTAAGAATGTAGAAATGAAGTATGGTGTCTCTTTACTCCCTAAGGCTATGTGTCAGAAACTGTTTTAGGTGCTAGGATAGAAAATAAAGACAGACAAACAAAGCAAGAAATGTGTAAACCAGTTTGTAGTAAGTCACTTAAGAAAGGGAAACAAAAGGTACAATGTATAGATGTGATAAAGCAAGTATAATACAATGTTAACAGGAGAATCTAGGTGGTGGCTATATCAGTCTTTACTGTAAAATCTTTCAACTTTAAGTTTGAAAATTTTTATGATTAAAATGTTGTAGAAAAAAGTTATTGGAATGATAAAGAAGATGGGAATTTGGGAAAAGTTCATGGAGAATGTGGCATTGTTTTATTATTCTTCTTTCTCTCAATTACCTAATATCCCCTTAGCTATGAGTCCATCAAGTTCCAAATTTCAGTTGGCCTTTCTTGCCTCTGAAAAGCTCTGCCATAATCCTAAAAGATCGTTATCTTTTCACTAAGGGAAGAACTTGTAGGAGAAGAAGCAGATTTACAAATCAGCCAAAACCCACCCACCCCTCAGCAATCTGATAAGGCTTCTCACTAACCTCTCTCAAATGCCTGCCTCTGGGTTCCAGGAAGCTGCTCTCCCCAGGTTAGTTTCTTGTCTGAGCTTCTGTGGAGTTTGGTTGGGGATGGTAACCTGAAATATTTTAAAAGTGAAAAGAGTATGTTTTTTTCTAATACTCTTAATTTTCTTTAGTAATTTTTTCAAAGTAATTCTGAATTTAAGATAATTTACTAAGTTTTGAAAGAGAATGCAATAGACTTGAGTTCTTCTTTAGATGGTAGGGCCTGGAGCTCACTGATGCCAGTCCTGGGTTCAAGGGAGCAGAGGTTGGAACTGGCTAGTCTAGTCCTCTCTCTCTTTCCTGTGCTTCAGCAAAGGCTCCTTCTCCAGTTTCAGCCCTTTTGGGGCCTTTTCTCACAGCACCTTTATAGAAAGGCTTGCACCTGTGTCAGGCCCTCTGTTAAACACTTTAAATATAAAAGTTCATTTTAATACAATAATCCTAGCATGTAATTGCCATTATTCCCATTTAACAGATGAGAACATTGAGCAAGGGAGATTGAGTGACTTGCTCAGGGAACTGCAGCTAATACAGAAATCTGGTTCCAGAGGTGGCCCCACTCTTGGTCACCAGCAGCTACTGTCTTTTGTAACCAAGTACCTAATTGCCCACCTAAACCGGTTCACTTAAAGGTACTAATAAATCGACATGCATTGTTTTAACGCTTCCACAGCCCTAACTCCACAGGAACCTCCGTGTTTGGGATTTCAAACTATGGTTAGAAAGGGCATTGATGTCGGGAGGGAGGGCGTTCCTCAGAGCCCCCTCAAATTATCTTTCTTTCGGAAGAAGGGCTACAGAAAGTCGCCTGTTAAGTTAGAGGATGGTGTTTGGAGATTCCCAAAAGAGGAAATATTTAAAGCCAGAGGCTGAAATATTATTTTGGCAAACGGGAGGGGGAAAGAATTTAATTTTCGGAACACAAGTTTTTAGTCTGGACAATGGATAAATGACATTAACCCTTTGTTTCATCTTACTCTTTCAAGCTTGTTCTGATTTTGCTTCTCAAACCTGAGGCATCCTCTCTATTATTTGATCTGCCCTTTTAGCTTTTTATCCCTTTTGAAATAGGTGGGGGCATACCCAATTAAAACACGCAGAAGGCTCCTTTCTTCTCCTTTGGTCCTCGGCAGGCCGTCTTCGCTGATAGGGTTAACCGGGTGGGTAGGAAGGAGGGTCGGGCTCACACCTTTCCTAGAGACCTCGGGCGGTGGCGGCGGGGCCCGGGAGGGGCGGAGGCGGGGGCCAGACGCCTCGCCGCCGCCGCCTCGGCGAATAGCAGTGCGCTGCCCGCCCGGATTGGAGCAGCAGCATCACGCTGACCTCTGCCTGGGATGTAAACCGGGACGGCCGCAGCGGGCAGAGGAAGGCTCTGCGCTCCTTAGGGAAAGGCAGCACCGGGCTCCGAGCTGGGAGCGGCGGCAGCCTTGGCCTGGGCAGCGCCCAGTGGCGGCTGCGGGAAGCAGAGGGAGCCCGGAGCGGGCGCGGGCGGGGAGCGTGCGTCGGTTCGCACAGGCAGCGGGAGGAGGGGCCGCGCGAGCCATGGCCGGGGACAGCGAGCAGACCCTGCAGAACCACCAGCAGCCCAACGGCGGCGAGCCCTTCCTGATCGGCGTCAGCGGGGGCACGGCCAGCGGCAAGGTACAGCGGGGCCCCGGGGCCGCGCTCTCTCCCCCTCCTTTCAGGTCCCCTCCCGGGTCCCGGCCCCTCGGCGGCGCATGTGGCCGGCGGCCGCGGGCCGTGTCAGTTGCTGCAGCCACCGCGTGGCCCGCGCGCCTCCGCTCCTGGCAGCGCTCCAGTGCCGAGACCTCCCTGCGCGGACTACGGGCGCCGCTGCGGGGGACGGGCGGGTGGGGACTCGGGCCACCCGAGGTTCCAGAGGTACCCCGGCTACCGATCGCAGGGCTGGCACGCTCCCCGGGCGGCAGTGACTCGTGGCCGGGGTCCTGTGGGGGAGGGGCAGAGAAAAAGGATGCTTATTGTTTTGCAAGTCCGACGTGGGGGAGAGGGCTTTAAGCAGGGTCCTCTACGAACCCCCGGTACACCCGTCTTCCCCTGTCCTGGCGTTGATGCGCTCGCCCAGCGGCGCAGCCCCGGTGCCAAGGGCGGAGCGAGCCGCGTAGCCCTATCCGGACGGCTGCGAGAAAGCACGAGGCAGCGTCCAGGGGAAGAAGAGGAGCCCCGCTTGGACTGGATGCCGGGGCCGGGGATTGCAGGGGTTTCCGGGAAAAATCCTGAGAGCCAAATAAGCAAGGTGACATCAGTGTAATGATCATACCAAGGGCTTTTCTCTTTCTCTCCCTCTCTGGTTTTAAGAGGAAACGCGGTCATCTTCAATGAGAAAGTTGTACTGGCCCCGGGCTCTTAGATGTCTGGGGCCGTAGGCGTCTTGGATCCGCGGAAAGTGGTCATCCTCTGGGTGTCTGACCCTTCTAGCAGCCTGCTTTATTGTTTTATCAGCAAAGCTAGGGATATGCTTTTCGTAGCTTTACCCCCGGCTTTTTCTGCAGGTGGAGAAGGGTGGAGTCCTCACAGATGTTTCTTTCTTTGCTCCCCTTCCTTTAAGGTGGCTACTTGTTTCCCCTACTGTTTAACAATCTCCAAGTTGATTCGGCGCACGGACTCAAGGGGAGCCTGCGAGACATGGGTGCTGCGCGCTGGGTCTGGCTAGGCGAGATGATGCCTCCTAGGGTTGGGGAGAGCGGAGCAGGAAGGCTGGTTGGCGCCATGAGAGGAGAGCCACGAGGTTTTCGCTCCGGATCTGACTCTGCCGGAGCCCCTCCTCCATTTTGGTTTTACACGTTTCCCTCCAGGTCTGAACTAGTTCGGCGCGTGTGGCCCAGACGCGGCAGCTGGCGCTGTGGAACTTCTTTATTGATTAGTTAATCTCACCCATAGCTCCCAGGGTTAGGAAATCTGCCTGCTTTAGGGCCCAGAAGTTTGTTGAATTTGCCCCTGGTTGAATGCCTTTTTTAATTTTGAAATTTGTTCCATGTTACGCCAAAGCCAAACCAGGATGCCAGTTCTTTTAGGAAGTTTACCTGTTACATTAGAACCAGCACTCCATCCCCCACCCCCCCGAGCATATTCGTGTTGCGCGGCTTCTTTTTTGTGGTTGATGGCTGTATTCCCAGCGCTTTTAGCACAATACCTGGCGTGTGTATGTGTGTATGTGTGTGTTAGTCGCTCAGTCGTGTCCGACTCTTTGCGACTCCATGGATTGGAGCCCGCCAGGCTCCTCTGTCCATGGAACTCTCCAGGCAAGAATACTGGAGTGGGTTGGCATTCCCTTCTCCAGGGATTTTCCCAACCCAGGGATCGAACCTGGGTGTCCTGCATTGAAAGCAGATTCTTTACCGTCTGAGCCACCAGGGAAGCCGACGTGGGGTGTCAGTTAAGTTCAGTACAGTCGCTCAGTCGTGTCCGACTCTTTGCGACCCCATGAATCGCAGCACGCCAGGCCTCCCTGTCCATCACCAACTGCCAGAGTTCATTCAGACTCAAGTTCATCGAGTCTGTGATGCCATCCAGCCATCTCATCCTCTGTCGTCCCCTTCTCCTCCTGCTCCCAATCCCTCCCAGCATCAGTCTTTTCCAATGAGTCAACTCTTGGCATGAGGTGGCGAAAGTACTGGAGTATAGTTGGGAGACGTGGGGTATATAGCTGGACTCAAATATTGACCTGAGATCCAGCCCTCCTAGGGATAGGGAGACAAACTGACATATGAGTATAGCATTTAGAAACAAAATGACCTTAGTAATCAACTAAATAATTTAGTTACTACAGAGGTAGAAATTGAAATCTGAAAGGTGAAATAACTTCCTTCTTATTTTTGTGTCCTGAATGATCACCTGTTCTCAGTTGATATCAGTATACAGTAAGTGTTATTTTGGTAAGGTGTCAGGTACAAACTAGTAAAGAGCTCTTAAGGGAGCTCTCTTTTGTCCCTGTTTCTAATCAAGGAAGAAGATACTCCCCAAAAAGGGTCTGTTTTCACACAGTTTTAAATCTTCGGCTGTGTCAAGTGGCATGTGGGATTTTAGTTCTCTCAGTAG
The DNA here is from genome assembly GCF_003369695.1 of Bos indicus x Bos taurus. Taxonomy (NCBI): domain Eukaryota; kingdom Metazoa; phylum Chordata; class Mammalia; order Artiodactyla; family Bovidae; genus Bos; species Bos indicus x Bos taurus. Next base: position 3,060,513 of record NC_040078.1, on the reverse strand, counting down.
AGATCAAGCATGCAGTCCCTGCATTGGCAGTATGTGGAGTCTTAACCACTGGACTGCCAGGAAATCCCTCATGCAATTTTTAAAGCATGTTGTACCTTTTGGGCAATCACAAATAGTTTGTCATTGTTTAGAGTTATTTTATAATTTTTTTATTACTAAAAAAGTCCCAAGGAGCATTGGATTTTAAAAATTTTGTGTTGTAGTCAGTTTGTGGCAATTATTGTCATGATTCTATGTTCCAGTCCTTAGCATCTCTCTTCCAAGGAGTTTGAGTTTTTGTTTTTGCTGGGGGGTGGGGGGGTTTGTTTTTGTTTAAAGGATGGTCCCCATCAACAGATTGGACCTCGTTTGGGGGTCTCAAGCCTGAACATTTTAGTACAGGGGGCTCTGGAAGCAAGGTTGATACTCTACTTCCTGGGTATTTGCTCTGGGCTTGTTAAAGGAATTTGGGAGAAGGCAAAGGGTCCAACCTAGATAGCATATTGAAAAGCAGAGACATTACTTTGCCAATAAAGGTCGTCTAGTCAAGGGTATGGTTTTTCCGGTGGTCATGTGTGGATGCGAGAGTTGGACTGTGAAGAAAGCTGATCGCCGAAGAATCGATGCTTTTGAACTATGGTGTTGGAGAAGACTCTTGAGAGTCCCTTGGATTGCAAGGAGATCCAACCAGTCCATCCTAAAGGAGATCAGTCCTGGGTGTTCATTGGAAGGACTGATGCTGAAGCTGAAACTCCAGTACTTTGGCCACCTGATGCAAAGAGCTGACTCATTGGAAAAGACCCTGATGCTGGGAGGGATTGGGGGCAGGAGGAGAAGGGGACGACAGAGAATGAGATGGCTGGATGGCATTACCAACTCAATGGACGTGAGTTTGAGTGAACTCTGGAAGATGGTGATGGACAGGGAGGCCTGTGGTAATGTGATTCATGGGGTTGCAAAGAGTCGGACATGACTGAGTGACTGAACTGAACTGAAAGGGTCCAAGGGCATCAACAGAAAATGACAGTTTTAGAGCTAGAAGAAACCTCAGAGGTCCTGGAGTCCAGCACTTCATCTCATCACTGATGGATGAGGGAAGTAATGAATTCAGATCATATATTTAGTGGTGGAGCCAGAACTAGATAGGTACTGCTCTGTCCTAGCCATTGTTCTTGTTTAAGAAGACTTGACTAAGGCATGCCTGCAGAACACAAGTTTACACCTTCAACCTGGAAAGGGGCTACTTGGAAACAGCTATAGAATGGTTTCAGAGGTGCTTGACCCAAAAGGAAATGGAAATGCACATTGGCTGCATAGTGTAGATCTTCACTGCTCTCTCTCCTGCTTTATGCTGCTGCTGCTGCTGCTAAGTCGAGTCAGTCGTGTCCGACTCTGTGCAACCCCATAGACGGCAGCCCACCAGGCTCCCCCATCCCTGGGATTCTCCAGGCAAGATCACTGGAGTGGGTTGCCATTTCCTTCTCCAATGCATAAAAGTGAAAAGTGAAAGTGAAGTCGCTCAGTCGTGTCCGACTCTTCGAGACCCCATGGACTGTAGCCTTTCAGGCTCCTCCGTCCATGGGATTTTCCAGGCAAGAGTACTGGAGTGGGGTGCCATTGCCTTCTCCGCCCCTGCTTGATAAGAGAAAACAACTCCCTGTTTAGCTTCTCTGGAGACCTCTAATTTGTCTAAGTGTTGTGGCTGCCCTGAGTTGCAAGTATTTTATCTTAGCCTAAATTATTTTGGTTGTGGAAGGCAAAAATAGTGATTGCTGCTCCATATTATCACATTTTAAAAGTTTGTTTTACAAATGAAGATGAGTTAGAACACTAGAGTAAGCTTTACTGGGCTGACATGACAAATCACTGCTAAAAACTCATCTAAAATTGTGGTGGGTTGAGAAAATAATCTAAATGTTTGTTAAAGACCAGATTCTTACATTTCCTCTTAAAGGACAGGTCTAGAGAGCAATAAGTAACCGTGGTTGGCGGGGAAAATGATAGTTTAAATTTCTTTACCTGCATATATACCCTTGACTTTAGCTGCCATTCCCTGTTCTCTTCATTTTTGCTGTTTACTGCCCTGTGGCTTCTTCCTCGGCCGTTTAAATAGTTTCTTTTTCTGCACTATCCTCAGAGAGGTCTTCTTTAGCTTAGCTCTGACTGCGTCACTCTTCTGGGAAACCTTGGATGCGTCTCCATCACCCAGACTACAAGTCCGGTATTTCAGCACATTGCACAGTTCCCTGCCCCCAAGATGTGGCCCCAGACTTTATTTTTCTACTCTTGTCCTGCTTCCCCACACCCAAATATACACCACACATCTGTGGAACTGCTTTCAGTTATACTTTTTAAAAAAATTCATTATTTATCAGAGGATAATTGCTTTACAGAACTTTGCTGTTTTCTGTCAAAGCTCAACATGAATCAGCCATAGGTATACATATATCCTCACCCTTTTGAACCTCCCTTGCTTTCAGTTCTACTTTTGCTCCTGGTCTTTTCCCTGGAATGGCCTATAATCCTTTTAAGGCTTCATTTAGGTTAACACTTTCCCCAGGGAACCTTGTTATCCATATCCTTAATCAGAATTATTTTTTATCTCTAATGCTTCTGTAGTTTCACCACATTTTGCCATTGTTGTTTAGTTGCTAAGTTGTGCATGACTCTCTGAGACCCTGTGGACTATAGGCTCCTCTGTCCCTGGAATTCTCCAGGCAAGAATACTGGAGTGGGTTGCCATTCCCTTTTCCAGGGAATCTTCCTGACCCGGGGATCGAACTCTTGTCTTTTAGGCCTACTGCATTGGCAGGCGGCTTCTTTACCACTAGCACCAGTTGGGAAGCCCAAGAATACTGGAGAGGGTTGCCATTTCTTTCTCCACAAGATCTTCCAAAGCCAGGGATCTAACCCATATCTCCTGCATTAGCAGGCAGATTGTTTACCATTGAGCCACCAGGGAAGCCCCCAATTGCTGGAGTTATTTGTTGACTGCTTCCCTCACTATAATAAAAGTTCTGTAAGAGCAACTCATTTATTTTTGCTTTAATGCCTGTTGCAGTGTTTTATACAGCATTGTCATTCAGCATTTGTTGGACTGAGGCAAACCATAATTTATAATTAGCCTTTTATTCTTTTCATTCATGACTATTTGAAATAGGCTTTTGAGGCCACAGTTGAAACCATATTTAATTGTCCTATTTGTGTTGCAATGACTAGACAATATAAAGCCCACCTGAACTTGAGTTAGGACTCATTGGTATTGCTTATTGAGAGTCTAGTATTTGTTTAATGTGTGCTAAATGGATATTTGCTGAATGTCATTGTGTAGAATACTGTATCAAGTGCTTGGACTTGAGAGGAACTCAGGAAATAAGAAAATATGAGAGAAAGTCTCTGTCAGGATAGTTTAAAACTGCTTAAACAGCTTTTACCAGCCAGACAATTTAGCATTAAAGCATTTGATTGTCTCTTCCCTTTGAAGTGGGGCAGGTATCTTCCCCATTGATGGGTAACAATGGGAGAGGTCATGTAGCTAGTCAGTGACAGAAGCCAGATAGGAATCCAGGTTTTTCCTTTACTAAACCTATTCCTGTTTTGGACTTTCTTTGCCAGCAGAGACTAGCCCTCAGTGGTATTTTAAGGCAGGTCAGTTGGACAGTGTATGAATAATACAGCCCAAGAGAGGACATTGCAGTCCCTTCAGAGGTGGGAGCTGTCAGCTTGGCTTGACCATGAGTCAGCATCTGCTTTTGGAGCGCCCTGGAATGCTCCCTGGACCTGGGTTCTTAGAACTTCAGCAGCCATCCCCATCCAACCAGATCATTTATTCCATACCGTCCCTCCATCAGGTGCTTCTAGAATCATGGGATTGAAGTCCTGCTGTGAGAAATAGAGCTGACATTGTCTGCTTTGTACTACCCCAAGCTGCTGCCGGAGAGGTCTGGCATGATCTGGCCCTGCTGCTCTCCTGCCACTGTTCTCTTTGTTCTTGATTCTGGCCAGACTCCTGGCTTGGTCCATCGGGCTCCCTACCACCTTGACACCCGGGGCTCTTCACATTTGCTGTTTGCTCTGACTGAAATTCTCCTCTTGTTCATTGCACTAGTGCGTCTAGCACATGCCTATTAGAATGAAGCCCAGACAACAGGGCATGCTGCTTGCTGTTGTTTCCTTTACTTCCTGTTGGAAAGTCTCTGAAGTGTGTTCCTGATGCATGCTGTCTGGTCACCTAGCTCCAGCTCACCATACCTATAGCATTTGCTTAGGTCTTCTGCCTGATACTATTTAAAAAAAAAATTTTAAGTACCCACCAATAGTGTAGGAGGGTTTCCCTTTCCCCATGCCCTCCCCAGCACTTGTAATTTGTAGACTTTTTTATGGGGGCCATTTTGATTTACATTTCTCTGATAATTAGCAATGTTGAACATGTTTTCACGTACCTGTTGGCTGTTTCTGTATCTTTGGAGAAATGTCTGTTTAGGTTTTCTGCCCATTTTTTTTTTTTTTTTTGTCTCAAACATTTTTGTAATACTTTATCTTTTTCTTCCTCCCATTTTTTGATTGTGTCTTTTCATTGATACTATTTCTTTGTTGAGTCTTATTCTCATGAGATGTTGTGATGGAGACAGGTTGTAGAGATGGTGCTGTTGGATTTGCTTAAGATCCCTAAGATTTTTTAGACGTGTGTCTCAATTTTTTAAAGTTCGAGGGTATAATCTGTGTGTGTGTATGTATATATGTATGTGCTTTCTTGTCCAGCAAACTTTTTATCAATAAGCTGATTTATCATTAAAGCATTTGATTATGTTATGAAGTACATCTACCTGTATATGTAAATCATGTCAGTATAATTAATAGAATTCAAAACAAAAATAGGGATTATGGAATGATAAGAAAGATGAGATATACACTTAAAAATGTGGCTTCTTTAACAGTATAAAGCCTTTTGGTTCTTACTGAATGTTTGATTTTTAAAAACCTTACTTAAATGTGATGATTCATGATTTTGGTGATATTACTCTTAGTGATTATATAAGGCTGAAGGTTTGGTTCTGTTAATAAGTCTCTCAAATCTTGATTTAATGACTGTATTTGAAAAAGTTATTGCCCAAAATGATCCAGGTACAAGAAACTCATCATTTGTAGTATTTATCTAATCATGAGAGTCCCATCCGCCAATTATAGCTAGGAAATTTTCATCTTCTTTGTTGTCCATCAGCTGTTTTTGCAAACCAAGGTGCTCCATTTATTTATTTTTTTTCAACTAGTGGATTCAAAACCCACTGAAAACCCTCATTTGGAAGTATTTAAAGGTTTTACAAGTTTCTATTTATGAGTTTTATAGTTGCACAAAGTATTATTTTTAATATTTAATTTGCTAATTTGATTTTAATACATGTATTCATTTTCTTTCGACAGCAAATCAAAAACTTCTTTTGAAAGTGAAATATTTCCAAATACCCTGAAAAGTTTACATGAAGATAATAAAGAAAAGACAGACTTTCTTTTTTTTTTAATATTTATTTTTATTTATTTATTTGGCTGCACAGGGTCTTAGTTGTGGCATGTGGGATCTAGTTCCCCAACCAGGAATCAAACCTAGGGCCCCAGCATTGAGAGATCAGAGTCTTAGCCACTGCACCACCAGGGGAGTCCCAAAAGACAGACTTTCTAAAAGACAAAGTAAGAGGTATAAAAATCGTCAGGTGTTAACAGAACAGACTCATCAGCATTCAGTAAAGTCTAACAGGAGAGTTGACTCAGAAGGCAAAGCATTTACAGTCACAGAAGTACCATCAGCGCACTATTTAACTGGAGAACTACGAAGAATCGTATAAAACTGGACTTTCAGGCCTCGTGTAAGCAGAACTCTGATTAGGTATGATTTTTCTATTTTTTCTTTCGTCCATGCTGTGTGGCCTGTGGGATCTTAGCTCCCCTGCCAGGGAGTGAACACAGGCCCCCTACAGTGGAAGCACAGAGTCCTCACAGGGACGTCCTGGGGACATTGGTTCTAAAACCATGTATGCTTTGAGAGTTTTGAATAATGATGGGAGAGGATGATAATACTAAAAAAGATCAATTTGCATTGGCACCTGGCTATTAAAAATGATCTTTTCAGAGCATAGGGTTCCTTTTAAAAGAAAAAAAGAAAAATTTTAAAAAATTTATTTATTTGGCTGCCTTGGGTCTTAGTTGCAGCATGCAAGATCTTCCTTGCAGTGCATGGGGGTGCACGAACTGAGGTGTTCAGAGAGAGAGAGTGAAGTCGCTCAGTCGTGTCGGACTCTTTGTAACCCTATGGACTGTAGCCCACCAGGCTACTCTGTCCATGGGATTTTCCAGGCAGGAATGCTGGAGTGGGTTGCCATTTCCTTCTCCAGGAGATCTTTCTGGCCCAGGGATCGAAGTTGGGTCTCCCACACTGCAGGCAGACTCTACCATCTGAGCCACTAGGAGTTGTTCAGAGGCGAATGGAATCTTAGTTTCCTGACTAGAGATCAAGCCTGGATTCTTAGTCACTGCACCACCAGGGAAGTGGTTCTTTTATTAATAAAAGAACCATGCTGCTACTGCTAAGTCGCTTCGGTCGTGTCCGACTCTGGCAGCCCACCAGGCTCCCCCGTCCCTGGGATTCTCCAGGCAAGAACACTGGAGTGGGTTGCCATTTCCTTATTAATAAAAAGCAGCTATTTTCACATGGATACCCTGTGTGAAACTGCAGGAAAAGTGTCAAGAGTATCTCTGAACCACTCATACTTCTGTAGTAACCTTGAGTGCCCTACATAGTAACCTCGAGTGCCCTAGGATGTCCAGCAGTGCGTTTTAGTCCCATCCTGTGTGGTCCCACATTCATTTTGGTTGAGCACTCATTTTCACAATAATGGTGACAGAAGATTCTACCACTTGGCCTTTTGTATGACTTGTGGCACCTTTTTGTAGAGCTTCAGTAAGGTATGACTTTTTGTCTAGTACACACATGGAAGCATAAGAATATTTGTATGCGTCCTTGAAGTTGAGCTGTGCATCTTTATTTGTTTAATCACTTTAATCACTGTAAGTATGCTGTCTGGTCTGATATCTCCGCTCCCTTCCCCTCCTCTTCACTCCCCTCAGCTGAAGAGCTGTTGCATCATATCTCAGCAAACATCCTCTTGTTTGCCTGCCTGTCTTGAAGGAAGTCCAGAGTTCTGCAGGTGTCTCTAGAGTCATCTCTTCAGGGTAAGCCCTGTCTCTGCTCTGTGCACGTTGGCACAGGGAGCTTGTAGGGTACTAGGATGCTAAGAGTGTTGACCCCTGGTTTTGGACTATGGCCTTTAAATGTTTGCATACATTTCTGCTAATTTTGGAGAATTCTTTATCCCCATCACATGGTTTTTCATCACATGAGTAGCAAATCATGTAATTTCTGATATATTGTAAATGTTGATGTTTTAAAATAACAATTATCTCATTCTTTTCAAATGAATCTGCTACTGCTGCTAAGTCACTTCTTGTCCAACTCTGTGTGACCCCATAGACGTCAGCCCACTAGGCTGTCCTGCCCCTGGGATTCTCCAGGCAAGAACACTGGAGTGGGTTGCCATTTCCTTCTCCAATGAATGAAAGTGAAAAGTGAAAGTGAAGTCACTCAGTCATGTCTGACTCTTAGGGACCCCATGGACTGCAGCCTACCAGGCTCCTCCATCCATGGGATTTTCCAGGCAAGAGTACTGGAGTGGGGTGCCATTTCCTTCTCCAAAATGAATCTAGTGGGCTCTAAATACTGTTATACGTTGACCTATTGTCATCCATTTAAAAAATACATGACTAAGCTTTTCATTGAATCACAAATGTTAATTTTTCATTTTTTTCTCCTTGAAATGATATTTCAGTTCCACTTCCTCCACAAAATGTTAATTTATTTTTATACTTGAAAATCTTTTATTGATCATTCTGTCATCCTTCTGCAACAAAAATATGGAGTGATGGGAATGATTTTTTATTTTCTATCCTCATAAGTCTCTTCAGTGTTAATTTCTTTTGGTTTGTGTCAGTATGGTTATTAACATAAATTAATCAGAACAAGTAGGCATATGTTTTGGATAAGTAATTAAACATGAAAGGTAGAATTATGTTGGAAAGTAACTTGAGACAAATGGAGCTCCAACACTGAATTATTTCATGTATTGGGGAATGATTACTACTTAATGCGATAATAAGATTTTTCATTTGCATAGATGTAAAATTTGAGAAACCTTGTTGACAGAAGTAGATGGGATCAGAAGAACTTTTGTTATATCAGGTTCACTTATTATTTTTATTTTTAACTGGAGTGGAGTTGCTTTACACTGTTGTGTCAGTTTAAAGACTGACAGAACAGTCTTTAAACTGACAGTCTTTACAGAAGTTTCTGCTGTAAAACAACATAAATCCCTTGTACGTATACATATATTCCCTTCCTCTTGAGCCTCCTTTCTGCTTCCCCCACAGCGTCCCAGCCTTCTAGGTCTCAACAGAACGCAGAGCTGAGCTCCGCACGCTGTGCAGCAGCTCCCTACTAGCTGTGTATGGCACATGGTGGTGTATACATGTCAGTGCCACTCTCAACTCACCCCACACCCCTGCCCACAAATCCATTCTCCACATCTGTGACTGTATTCCTGCCCTGGCCACTTAGTTTGTAATCTTTTAAATTATATGTTGAAACCTGATGTGACTTTATGAATCAACTAACTCAACACTTAGCTCCCTTTAATTTTGTTGAGAGCAGAAAACTGGAAACCTCCGGATTGTAAAAGGATCTGTTGCCCCCTAATTAGGTCATTCAGTTCACAGTGTTGGTACTAGTACTTCAAGTCACCCCTCGTGGCCACTGATTTAGGAAACTTGGGCTCCAGTCCAGCTTTGCCAGTTACTTCTTAGGTACGTTCGAGGGTCCTGTCAGAACGTAGCATGTCACAATTCTGCAACTTGCCTTGAGTATCCTATAATCGTTTCCCAGACGAGGTACTTCTCGAATCCTCAACTCCGAACCTGCATAAGCATCTGTAATCTTTAGATGGGGTTCTGAAAGACTGATGTCTCTCGCCACTTCCCAGCATCCACCTGAAACTAGATTTTTCCAGGTCAGTAGGTCCTGGGGCAATGTGTATTTTCCACCTGAATTGGATTTTTCCAGTCCATTGCTCAGTTATCGCTTCCAATACTAGTTTTCAGGCCTTAACCTAGTTGCTTTGGCTGTTGCTAGGAGATCATTGTTCCTTTGCTGGTGACATTTGTGCTTCCTCTTCTTGGGCATCTCTTCACTAGGATTGGATGGTAGGCGCATTGCTCAGCTCAGTATCATTGTACATGGTAGATGGCTTAGGTGCCTGTTTAAGAAGGAGGGAAGGAAGGAAGGAAAGTTGCTCAGTCGTGTCCAACTCTTTGTAACCCATGGACTATACAGTCCATGGAATTCTCCAGGCCAGAATACTGGATTGGGTAGCCTTTCCCTTCTCCAGGGGATCTTCCCAACCCAGGGATCAAACCCAGGTCTCCTGCATTGCAGGCGGATTCTTTACCAGCTGAGCCACAAGGGAAGCCCTGTTTAATTAAATATATATATATATAAAATCAACCTTAGTACTTTACTGTCAAGTCTTACTAGCGATACCTCCTAATTTTAATGAAATGCTTATTGATATAAACTAGATCTTAAACTCAAGAAATGCTAAAATGCTAGATCTTTTAAACCACAGTTATTATCTTAGAGGGAGGTAGATGCATTGTCTTTTGGGAAAAACTATCTTTGCTTTAGGCACCTTGCATTCATCTGAATGTAGGCCTTTAGGAGCATAGAGTGGAGTTGGTGAAGTGCTGAGTAGAGCCATAGGATGAGAAAACACTGTAAGTAGCTTTTTGGGTTCTTCTGAATTTAGGGCGGCCTGTAGGCAACATTCTGAAATAGAGAGATTTGACATGAAAGAAACGGCCCATAGCCATATGTGTAATTTTGTGTTATCCCTTTGGGGTTATTAGTGTTCTCTTCATCAACACAGATGATTATATGTATACTTGAGTTTCTGCTGTGAAACAGCCAGGTTGAGATCTGAGATGTTGCCATTTAAAATGGTTTCTTTTTTTGACAAAAGAAGTGCAGATACTTTGTAAACTGAAACAGTTACAGTCTTTATTATTCTAGTAAATTTATGATAGGGACTGATACTAAGAAGTAGTTCTGAGCAGGAACAGAACTGGGAAGCCAGGGCAGAGACCGCTGGGCCACAGGTTGCCTGCCTATCTGTGTGGCTCATGAGTTGGCACCTCTACCAACAGGTGCTTTGAAACCAGCCTGGCATTTGTCAGAGCAGCTGTGACGTGACCGCCCTTTATTTCAGTGGAGGATTTCTGAGGATCTGTCTCTGTTGTCTGGTGTATTGGTTGTCTGTGGACACTATCTCCAGAATTTCTATGAAAGTTGCATTTGGTGAGGAGACTGCTGTTTCAAATGGGCCGAATCTCCTGGGGATCTGTTGATTTTTCTATTGAGGTAAAACACGTTTTTTATTGAGGTATAGTTGATTACAATGTTGTATTTATTTCTGCTGTACAGCAAAATGATTCAGTTATATATACAGATAATATATACAGATATATATGGGCTTCCCTGGTGGCTCTGGTAAAGACTCTGTCTGCCAAGCCAGGAGACTTGGGTTCAATGCCTGAGTCAGGAAGAAAATGGCAATCCACTCCAGTGCTCTTGCCTGGAGAATCCCATGGACAGAGGAGCCTGGTGGGCTACAGCCCATGGGGTCGCAGAGAGTCAGACGTGACTTTGTGACTATATACAGACACGCACACATACATTCTTTTTCATATTCTTTTCCATTATGGTTTATCACAGAATATTGAATATAGTTCCCTGTGCTACACAGTCAGACCTGTTGTTTATCCATTCAGTTATAATAGTTTGCATCCACTAATCTCAAACTCCCAATCCATCCTTACCTTCCCGCCTCTGCCACCACAATTCCGTTATCTGTATCTGTAAGCCTGTTTCTGTTTCGTTGATAATTTGTTTATGTTCTATTTTAGATTCCACATAAAAGTGATATCATGTGATGTTCATCTTTATCTTTCTGGTTTATTTCACTTAGTAGGCTAATGTCTAGGTCCATTCATGTTGTTGCAAGTGGCATTATTCTTTTATGACTGAGTAGTATTCCGCTGTGTGTGTATATTTTATATATATATATACCACACATAGCACATACATCTATTCATCTGTCAGTGGACATTTGGATTGTAAAACATGCCATTTTGACTAGTCACTGGTTTCATTTTCCTCTGCCCGCTCTGTAGAGAAAGTAAGCGTTTGAAAGCATAAGGTTCAGACTCTTGAGTGATACATCATAGTTGAATAAGAGGCAGTGAGTACTCTTCTGGAAGGCGATGCAAGTGGAGCCCTCCTCGTCTGCCTCTGGATGACATAAGCCAGAGGCTGTGCTGGATTGACCATTTGGGTTCTGGAGGGACAAGATCAGGAGACATCATGCTTGAAGTGGAGAAGTTTGTGTTTTGGACATCTGAGAAAGGCTAAATCCCCAACCTGGCACAAGGCTCCTTTTGCAGGTCTTGTTGATGTGATAGAATCAAAGCTTTGTGATGTCTCATTCCAGCAAGGACTGAAGTAGAACTCTTGTAGGTCCAGATAGCTCCATGGCCTTTGGAGTCATGCTTGTGTTAAGACCCCAGGTCTATCACCCTTCATCTGTTTCTTCTGAGCCCCTTTCTACGTCTGTGAAAAGGAAATGCTGTCTAGTCTGGAGAGTTGCTAGAATTCCACGAGAAGGCGCAGAAGTATACCCATGACAGGAGGTTCGCAGCGGCCATCCTTGCCCGCCTGCACTATGGTTCGCACTCTGCGGCAGCTGTGCTGTCGCCGCAGGCTCTTTGGCCGTCACGCTGCCCCTTCTGACAGCACAGCACCATGAACACGGGAGCCTGGTGCTGTCTGGGCTGGTGGCACTGGCAGCAATGGTGTGTGACTTCACTTGCTAACTGTGATGCTGGTTCCTTGAGGCCACGACTAGTCGGATATTGGCCTTTCAGTGTTCTTTTTCTCATCACCAGCTTGCTGGTGGCTTTAGTGATTCTGTTCTGTAGTTGTTAAGGTGAACCTTTACTTTCTTTTCTTTTTTTGGTTTGGCCCAAATTTGTAGGATTTTAGTTCCCCAACCAGGATGGAGCCTGCCACTCGGCAGTGGAAGTGAGGAGTCTTAACCATGGACTGCCAGGGAATTCCTGTGGCGGCCCTTTTCTCTGAAGAAGTGGACTTATTTTATAAAGGGTAGTTAGGGATGGGAGCCGGAGAAGGCAATGGCACCCCACTCCAGTACTCCTGCCTGGAAAATCTCATGAATGGAGGAGCCTGGTGGGCTGCAGTCCATGGGGTCGCTAAGGGTCAGACCCGACTGAGCGACTTCACTTTCACTTTTCACTTTCATGCATTATAGAAGGAAATGCCACCCCCCTCCAGTGTTCTTGCCTGGAGAATCCCAGGGACAGGGGAGCCTGGTGGGCTGCCGTCTATGGGGTCGCACAGAGTCAGACACGAGTGGAGCGACTTAGCTTTACACATATGTAAATACACCACTGCAGCTTTTGAGACTCTGTCTTCCTCTGAGAGAAAAGCTCATGTTTCCATTCACTGGTTCGTTCTGTAAACATTGATTACCTTTTGACACAGTGCCAGGCATGCAGGTAAATGCTATGCATACGGCAGTAATTAGATAAAGCCCATGGCCTCAGTGGGCTTACATGTCTAGGTCTTACTCACCAGTGCTGACCTAGCGCCCAAACATGTGGCAGGTGTTTAGCAAATGTCTTCTCAACCCAACTAAAGGTACTCCCTGTACTCTTCTCTGGTGGTGGTCACCCTCTTGCAGTCAGCTGTTAGACCTCTGATTTTCTTTTCCCATGTCTTTAAGAGATATAGTTGATTTACAATATTATATTAGTTTCAAGTATACAACATAGCGATTCAAGTTTTTTGTAGATGATACGCTCATTTATAGTTACTATAAAATATTGGCTATAATCCTTGTGCTGTGCAATATATCCTTGTAGCTTATTTATCTTATACATAGTAGTTGGTACCTCTTAATCCTCTATCCCTATCTTGCCCCTCCTCCCTTACCTACCCCCACTGGTAACCGCTGTTTTGTCCTCCATATCTACGAGTCTGTTTGTTTGTTGTTGTCGTTATATTCACTCACTTATTTTATTTTTCAGATTCTGCATATAAGTGATAACAGAGGATATACGTCTTTTTCTGTCGGATTTATTTCACTCAGCTTGATACCTCAGTCCATCCAAGACCTGACCTCTAGATTCCAGGGTCCTGGAATGTAGGTTATCCATTCTAGCCTCTTGCACAGAAAGGACTTAGTCTGATTATTGAAGGTGTGACAAGTGCCAAGTAAACAGTACAGTCAGTAAGTATTGTCAGAGGTTCTGAGGAGCTGGAGAGTGTTAATGGCTATGGTAAAGCTGTTCTTGCTAAAGTTGCCAGTAATCCCCTAGTCCCTGCATCCATTAAAGCTGTTGATTCCTTGGTTTACTTTTCTGTAACATTTAACCATGACCATTTCCTCTGGCAGGTTTTTTGACTTCACCTCTCTAGGCAGGCTTGTTTTCTCCGTGTGTCAGTGTTCTTCCTCAGTCACCTCTGAGGGTTTTTTCTGCCTGTGAGTGTGTTATGCATTAGAACCCCCTCTTGGCTCACTGGTTTTCACGCTCTGCATATCCTGTATCCTCCATTTGTTGGTGATTCCCAAGTGATTTCTTGCCCTGAGCCTATTCCTGGGTTCCTTTCTCACTTATGCAGCTGTCTCCTGGGCATTGCCCACTGATGGTCCTGAACTAAATTTATTCAGAACTAGAACCTCATCTGCTTCCACTCACAGGCTGCACTACCAGTATTTTCTCTCCACATGAATGCCAAGGACAGCAACCGTGTGTCCTTTCTCTCACTCTCCAGCCTCCTCCATCCCCTTACATCCATCCAGACTCCCAGGGTCCCAGCAGTTCTACTTGCTGAATTTCTCTTGGATTTACCCACCTCCCCTCCTTCCCTGCAGACTTCTCTGATAGCTCAGGTGGTAAAGAATCTGCCTGTAATGCGGGAGACCTGGATTTGATCCCTGGTTTAGGAAGATCCCACGGAGGAGGGTATGGAACCCACTTCATTATTCTTGCCTGGAGAACCCCCATGGACAGAGAAGCTTGGTAGGCTACAGTCCATGGGGTCACAACAAATCAGACACAACTGAGCGACCAAGTACAGCACAGCTCCTCCCCTGCATCTATTGTTTCTTGCTTGGATAACTCTCCAGTGGCAGATGTCCCAGCAGCCAATCTGGGACTTCTTTCAAAACATTCTGCACATTGTTGCTGGAGGGGTCATGCCTCATTTCAGTTCAGTTGCTCAGTCTTGTCCAACCCTTTGTGACCCCATGGACTGTAGCACCCCAGGCTTCGCTTTCCATCATCAACTCCCAGAGCTTGCTCAAACTCATGGCCATCGAGTTGGTGATGCCATCTGACCATCTCATCCTCTGTCGTCCCCGTCTCCTCCTGCCCTGTCTTTCCGAGCATCAGGGTCTTTTCCAGGGAATCAGTTCTTTGCATCAGGTGGCCAAAGTATTGGACCTTCAGCTTCAGGATCAGTCTTTCCAATGTATATTCAGGACTGATTTCCTTTAGGATTGACTTATTTGATCTCCTTGCAGTCCAAGGGACTCTCAAGAGTCTTCTCCAACACCACAGTTCAAAAGCATCAATTCTTAGGCACTCAGCTTTCTTTATGGTCCAACTCTCACATTCATATGTGACCATTGGAAAAACCATAGCTTTGACTAGACGGACCTTTGTGGCCAAAGGAGTGTCTCTGCTTTTTAATATGCTGTCTAGGTTTGTCATAGCTTTTCTTCCAAGGAGCAAGTATCTTTTAATTTCATGGCTGCAGTTACCATCTGCAGTGATTTTGGAGCCCAGAAAAATGAAGTCTGTCCCTGTTTCCATTGTTTCCCCATCTGTTTGCCATGAAGTGATGGGACCGGATGCCATGATCTTAATTTTCTAAATGTTTAGTTTTAAGTCAGCTTTTTCACTCTCCTCTTTCACTTTCATCAAGAGGCTCTTTAGTTCTTCTTTGCTTTCTGCCATAAGGGTGCTGTCATCTGTATATCTGAGGCTGTTGATATTTTTCCTGTCACTCTTGATTCCAGCTTGTGCTTCCTCCAGCCTGGCATTTTGCATGTTGTACTCTGCATATGTTAAATAAGGAGGGTGACAATAAACCACCTTAATGTACTCCTTTCCTGATTTTGAATCAGTCTGTTGTTCCATGTCTGGTTCTAATTGTTTCTTGACCTGTATACAGATTTCTCAGGAGGCAGGTCAGGTGGTCTGGTATTCCCATCTCTTGAATTTTCCACACTTTGTTTTGATCCGTATAGTCAATGGCTTTAGTATAGTCAATGAAGCAGAAATAGATGTTTTTCTGGAACTCTCTTGCCTTTTCTAAATCCAGCCTGAACGTCTGGAAGTTCTCAGTTCATGTACTGTTGAAGCCTAGCTTGGAGATTTTTCAGCCTTACTTGGCTAGCTTGTGAGATGAGTGCACTTGTGTGCTGGTTTTAACATTCTTTGACATTGCCTTTCTTTGAGATTGGAATGAAAACTGGCCTTTTCCAGTTTCCAGGAGGGGTCATGCTTGTCACTCCCCCACAATGCTTAGTGTGTGGCTCTTCTTTGCCTTCAGTCTTGCTGCCAGGATTCCCTCCCACCTAAGCTTATGGCTTAGTCTTTCCAGCCTTACTTTGTGTCTCCCCATAGACCATGCCTGTCCTTTCCTACCCAGTCATCAGCTTCCAGTTCCCAGATCTCAGAGAGCTCACCACCATATTTCTGGATGTGTGGCTGCTTCTGTTGTCCCCTCCACTTTGGTCTGTTCTCTTCAAAAGGAGGTGTTCTCTGTCTACTGTGCTCTGAATTGAGGTTCCTATCCTCCGTTCTCCTCCCTCTAGCATGGTGTTCGCTGTCCCCCGTCCTGTGGAAAACCTGTAATCAAGTCCCACTGGCCTTCAAAGACAGGTTCTCTGGGGTTCCTAGTCCCTTTGCCGGATCCCCAGGCTTAGAACCTTCACAACAATAGGAGATCGTCTTAGGTATTATTGTTCTCCAGTTTGTGGGTCACCTACCTGACGTGTATGGGGTTTGATTTTATCATGATTGTACCTCCTCCCATCTTGTTGTGGCTTCTTCTTTGTCATTGAACTTGGGGTATCTTTTTTCGGTGGGTTCCAGCATCCTCCTGTTGATGGTTGTTCAACAGCTAGTTGCAATTTTGGTACTCTCGAAGAAGAAGATGAGCACATGTTCTTCTACTCCGTCATCTTGAACCACCAGCCACCAGCAGACCGAGCAATGTCTTTCATCTCTATTTACCTATCTGTGCCTAGGAGGTCATAGGTACTCAAAATACTTGAGTGAATATAATGAGTACCCCCCCCCCCAACTTTTTTGGCCATGAGTATAACATTAAGTTTCTCATGATGTACTCTGCATAATAAACAGGGTGACAATATCATGGGAAATAGATGGGGAAACAGTGGAAACAGTGTCAGACTTTATTTTTCTGGGCTCCAAAATCACTACAGATGGTGACTGCAGCCATGAAATTAAAAGACGCTTACTCCTTGGAAGGAAATAACCAACCTAGATAGCATATTCAAAAGCAGAGACATTACTTTGCCAACAAGGTTCGTCTAGTCAAGGCTATGGTTTTTCCTGTGGTCATGTATGGATGTGAGAGTTGGACTGTGAACACAGAAGGCTGAGCGCCGAAGAATTGATGCTTTTGAACTGTGGTGTTGGAGAAGACTCTTGAGAGCCCCTTGGACTGCAAGCAGATCCAACCAGTCCATTCTGAAGGAGATCAGCCCTGGGATTTCTTTGGAAGGAATGATGCTAAAGCTGAAACTCCCGTACTTTGGCCACCTCATGTGAAGAGTTGACTCATTGGAAAAGACTCTGATGCTGGGAGGGATTGGGGGCAGGAGGAGAAGGGGATGACAGAGGATGAGATGGCTGGATGGCATCGCTGACTCAATGGACGTGAGTCTGAGTGAACTCCGGGAGTTGGTGATGGACAGGGAGGCCTGGCGTGCTGTGATTCATGGGGTCGCAAAAAGTCGGACACGACTGAGCAACCGATCTGATCTGATCTGATAACGTTAAGTTATTGTATGGATTTATCTGGGTAAATTTTTTTTTCATTCTAACATCAGAATTTGAGGTCTGAAAAGTTAATCTTGCATATATATATATATATATATATATATATATATATATATATAATTCCTGGTTGATCTTCATGGTACTTGTTCTCTGCAGAGCTGAACGTTAGACTAATGTAGGACCTGTACTAGCAGGAGCCATGCTTGTTGACATTGCATCTGGCCGACCCCCTGCTCTGCCTGCCACATGAGTGTTGAGCTGTGAAGGGAGAAGAGCACGCATTGGGACGGCAGATGGACTGTGCACTGAGGTTTTGGAACATAGCACTAGTGTGCAAAACTGTGATCTTGTGAATCCAAGAGCTACTAGTGCATGTCAAAAGTTACTATACGTGACCTGGAAAAGAAATTCAGCTTTAAATGAACTCTGTATTTATAGGAAAAAGCCATTACTTTTCTCTGTGCTCTTAGGTAGATATTTCAGTTTCAAATTGTTGGGCTCAAGTATTTTGAGGGTGGCACAGTCTTATAATTTCTTAGAAAGAACAAACTTATCTTTTGTCACTTCTTTTTTTCTTAATCGAAAGTAACACATGCTCTTGTAAGACACTGACATGACATGTTGGAGTGCCTGCAGTCACTCTATTGTACTACCTTATTTTATTTTCCTTATATCACTTAATACTATCTGAAATTATTTGTATGTGTGTTTCTTATCTATTTCTTTTCAAAACACTTTTACAAATAATAGGGAATATTTTTCTGAGCACTGACTATGTGTGTTCCAAGTGTCATATATGTATTAACTCCTTTAATCCTTTTAAGAGCCCTGAAAGGTAAGTTACTGTAATTATCCCTGATTTCCAGGTGAGGAGCTTATAGTACAGAGTAGTTAAGTAAGTCTTAAGTGCATAAACAGTATATGGTGGGAATGACATTTAAATCCAAGAAGCATGTCTGGTGGCTCAGTGGTAAAGAATCCTCCTGTCAATGTAGGAGATACAAGAGATGAGGGTTTGATCCCTGGGTTGGGAAGATTCCTACTAGAGTTGGAAATGGCAACCCACTCCAGTATTCTTGCCTGGAAAATTCCATAGACAGAGGAGCCTGGTGGGCTACAGTTTATGGGGTCGCAAAGAGTCAGACGTGACTGAGCCGTGTGCACACATGCACCCTGACTCCAGTATCTCTCTCTCTCTCTCACACACACACGCACACACCTCTGACTCCAGTGTCTCTCTCTCTCTCTCTCACACACACACACACATACATACATACACACACCCCTGACTCCAATGTTTCTCTCTCTCTCACACACACGTGCACACACCTCTGACTCCAGTGTCTCTCTCTCTCTCTCTCACACACACACACGCACACACCCCTGACTCCAGTGTCCCAAACCCTACTCTGCTCTGCTGAATCTCAGTATAAGCTCTATAGGGCAGGCGGCTTGCTTCTTGCAGCTCCCAACATGATGCTCTGCACTGGTGCATGGAATGAACATGAAATATACCAAACAAAAAGTAAGAATGAAGTATTTTTTCAGCACCCTTCTACAGGGCAATTTGGTTGTTTTCCTCAAAAAGCGTTTTCTTTTCAATTATAAGCATACAGTATTCATAGACAAAGTCCTTTTACATAAACATTACCGTCTTGGGAAACATTTCTATTCCTCCACAACCACTTGGGGACTCTGTCCCTTGAGATGTGACATTGTCTAAGCTATGAAAGAATGGACAGGACTGAGATTTTTATTTTACCTAAATGTTAGTTTCCTTGAGATGTGGGGGACAGTTTAGCTTCATCAGCAATATCCTGGGGATAGGAGTGCTCCTCCAGATGGCTGCTGTCACCTACTTTCTGTTGGTTCTTACTGCGAGTTGTCATCCCTGTAACGAAAATTAATGGTGCTAAATTCTGAGGGTATACCTACTTGGAAGGGGCTTCGCAGGTGGCGCTAGTGGTAAAGAACCCCCCCCAATGCAGGAGACATAAGAGATGCAGGTTTGATACCTGGGTCGGGAAGATCCCCTGGAGAAGGCCACAGCAACCTACTCTTACCTGGAAAATCCCATGGACAGAGGAGCCTGGCAGGCTATAGTCCATGGAGTTGCAGAGTCGGGCATAACTGAAGCAACTTAGCATGCATATGTACTTGGAGTTTTGAGTGTGTGGTTACTGACTCTGATCTTTTCCCAGTTCCTATAGTTGGCGCTGATGAGAAAGACTGCTTAAAATTTTCTTTGTGGGACTTCCCTACTGGTCCAGTGGCTAAGACTCCACACTTCCAATGCAGGGGGCCAGTGTTGGATCCCTGCTCAGAGAACTAGATCCCACATGCCACAACTGAGAGCCTGCCTGCTGCAACAAAAACTGAAGATCTTGCATGCTGCAACTAAGACCCAGAACAGCCAAATGCATTTTTTAAAAATTAAAATTATTTTTTCTTTGTGTAATAACATTTTATAATAATGTTTGAGAAGTGATTCTTATCTTTCCTTCTGTTCCCCTCCAGTGGGAGCAGAGGGTTTCCCTGTGGGATAGGGACTCTTAGGTGAGCATGGGGTCAGCTGCCAGAAGACCATCAATTTCTTAAACTATGTAGCATCTTGTTAAGTGTGCATATTTTGCTGGAGGAGCTTTCTAGAATCAAGTGTGCTGCTAAGTTGCTAAGTCACTTCAGTCGTGTCCGACTCTGTGCAATCCCATAGATGGCAGCCCACCAGGTTCCGCCGTCCCTGGGATTCTCCAGGCAAGAACACTGGAGTGGGTTGCCATTTCCTTCTCCAATGCATGAAAGTGAAAGTGAAGTCGCTCAGTCGTGTCCAACTCTTCGTGACCGCATGGCCTGCAGCCCATCAGGCTCCTCCGTCCATGGGATTTTCCAGGCAAGAGTACTGGAGTGGGTTGCCATTTCCTTCTCCAATGCATGAAAGTGAAAAGTGAAAGTGAAGTCGTTCAGTTGTGTCCGACTCTTCGAGACCCCATGGACTGCAGCCCATCAGGCTCCTCCGTCCATGGGATTTTCCAGGCAAGAGTACTGGAG
Source organism: Bos indicus x Bos taurus (assembly GCF_003369695.1). Taxonomy (NCBI): domain Eukaryota; kingdom Metazoa; phylum Chordata; class Mammalia; order Artiodactyla; family Bovidae; genus Bos; species Bos indicus x Bos taurus. The sequence goes on along the minus strand of NC_040078.1, from coordinate 3,040,215 downwards.
TGGGGTGCCATTGCCTTCTCCCAATCAAGTGTGAGGACACAAAAAGCCCTTTTTGATATGGGTATTAACACACTCTCATTCTCTGGCTACAGGGATCCTGGAGGCTGACTTCATTTAGAGATTAGAAGTATATTTCCTAGTCTGAGAAAATGAGGTGTGTGTGAGTAAAACTTCAGAGAGGGTATTTTGGACTTTTCCTCATTAGGGCACAGAGGTTCTCACTGATTGAGGGAATGTGTGGACTCAGCCTGTGTTCAGGGGGCACCTGTTCAGGTTAAACAACCATTTTGGTGTGACAGCAGTGTCGTGCCTGCTTTTGTCCCCATCTGAGCCTTCTATCATGTAGATTGGAAATAGCACACACCCTCACATTTAACTGGCTATTTTTATTTCCAAATGCTGCTGCTTGTGTGCAGGGATCTGATTGAAAATTTAACCTGTATATTACTGTGGTAAAAGTTAAAAAAATGCGTTTGATATATAAGACAAATAGTCCTGCCTTAGCTCTGCTGCTACCTAGAGCAGTGGTCTTGGGCAGAGTTGCTTGCTGTGCCTCATTTTCCTCATCTGTAAAATGGGCACCAAAATGGTACCTCTCGAAAGAGGTGAAATAACACATGCAGTAACAATACAGAGCAAGCCACTGAAATGTTACCTGGTGTATAGTGAACAGCCAGTAAGTGTTAGCTCTTAGGGAGATGATGGTGACCATGGCAATGAGGGTAACTACCTCTGCAGCAAAGCTCATAACCCCAAATAAGTCCTTCCTCCACTCCATCCCATCTCCCCACAGACAAGCACTTCCAATTCCTTTGATTATTTTGCTGTTTGAAAAAATCACATTTTCACTGATATTTTCTGCTTTTCTCCCCTCTCAATATTGAGTGTGCTTTATTGACTTCCTCTTGTAGATGGTGAGGTTTTAGCTAACACTTAACCTTTTCCTGTGTCTCTTCTAACATAGTTAAGTGTATCATTTTGGTTAGAGCGACATTTAGAGTTTCGTATTATTATGATCATATAGACTTTGTTCATACTGCGTTGTGGGATCATGTTTGAGAGTGTTGGGTGTTACCGGATTTTTTGAGTGCTCTGCTGAGTTGAAAAAAAATGACTAGGTTCTTGTCAATTTGGTCTTGCTTATGAAGTTAAAGGTTGTCATACGGTTGCTGGCTGTTCAGAATTATTTTGTGACTTGCTTATTTCTCCTCAGCTGTTTAGTTTTACCTCGTTTGTTTGTATGACCATACTGGAATCTGAGAAATAATTGGTAGAGGTTAAACTTTTAGAAGAAATGCTGGGTTTTAGATAGACTGGGAACTTGGAGCAGACATGGATGTCTGTGGGTCTGTCAGCTCTTGTTGCTAGCTGCCTTAGCCTTAGGCTTCAGAAAATACAGTGGGTCTGCCTGTATTGTGCAAGTTGGGACTTGTACAATACAAGTTGGGACTGCCTAGGTGGATGCGGAATGAAATGAGCCCAGTGTGGGAAAAGACAGACAAGTAACACGACTGTGAAAAGGAAATACGAATGATAGTGGGGAAAGCTGCGTCTTCAAGGGCGCTCCATAGAATGGCGAGGCAGATTCTCGTAGATGGAATGTCCGTGTTGATTTACCTCTACTGGTACAGTGTGCCCAGCGTGGGGGCAGGGGCGGAGAAAAAGGACAAAGCTGGAGTTGTGGTCTTGTGGATCTCAAGTGTTTACCAACGAACCAGACAGAGGAGGTCAGGCAGTGTGGTGCCTCTGCTCTGAGAATCCCAGCTGGAGACAAAACATTCTCTTTGTATAGCACATGGTGAAATTGTGGGTTCTGGATCTAGGAGAGGAGTGGGGAAAAACCACAACCAAAGCAGAATTTTTCTCTGGAGTTGCAGTTAATGAAGCAGTCCTAAAGGGATCCTGACCTCTGAGATGTAGAGGGGAAGGCGCAGGGCGATGGCGGTGGTGAGGTGGAGAGAGGAGGAAGCCAGTGGTCTGGTACTAATTACTGTTTTATACAGAATGGTCAGATCCAGTGTTGAGAGAGAAACATGAGATTCATTTCTACTTTTCTCATCTTTAGCTCTAACCTTTTTGTGTTGGAGGTTAGTGACCAGTTTTGTTGGGTGATTGTAGTGAGGGTTTGTAAACACAGGAAAAGCTGGTTTTAGCTGGAAAAGCATGTCTCTTGGAGTGAGTAGCAGAGGGCTACACAGTAGGTGTGGGTTCACAGTAGTTCTTGCCCTTCTGTTCTTGGGCTGATGCCTTCCTCAACATTTTTCATCCAGCCTTTACCAGGTTTTTCTGAATAGTTACTGGTAAATCATAAATGTCTGTAACTTGGTCGGTCATTTTTTATATCATGGTGGTGGTGGTGATTTAGTTGTTAAGTTGCATCTGAGTCCTGGTGATCCCATGGAATTTGCCCACCACACTTCTTTGTCCATGGGATTTCCCAGGCAAGAATACTGGAGTGGATTGCTGTTTCCTTCCCCAGGGGATCTTCCCGACCCAAGGACTGAATCTCATCTGCATTGCAGGCAGATTTTTTTTTAAAACGATTGAGCCACCAGGGAAGCCCTCTTCCATATCAAATAGGTATAATTACGAACACTCATTATTCAGAGAGATGGACTGGATTAACAGATGAGAGGTGTGACTGCCATGACCCAGAAACAGTATGGAAAGCCAGGAAAAGAATCTGAGATTGCTCCATATCCCCAAATATACACTTTCCTTGCTTAGGAATTTAGCCCTAAAAGTCCCTTCCAGGTCATGTAGTACCAAGTTGTAGGGAAGGTAAACCCAAGATTCTGTTCCCTCTGTGATGTGTCTCATTTTTGGAGCTGACCCAGCACACCTGTATCTGAGATTAAGTCATCCCGTCAGCCCCTGGGGGAAGCGTTGTGAGGATGGTTCTCTCTGGTTTATTTTTTTGTCTCCTGGCTTCATAAGCACGCAGATTCTCAGGCTCTTTCCTTTGTCTTAGTTTCCTTTTGAATGTTTGGACGGAAGCTCTTGTTTTGTGCCCCTGGTTTTTGTTTTCCTGGATCTGAGTGTGGTTTTCAGGGAAGACTTCAGTGCCCAAACTGGATACCTGGTACAGTCTGGCTTAAGTGGGACATTCTGAAAAGTCCTCTTAGAGGATGATGAGAATCAAACTCAAGCCGGTACAGCTCTTGTGATTTTGAGTCAGAGATCTCTCAAATATCGAAGCGAGGTCTCCCTCTTGAAGACTTGTTCCCCAGGCTGTGCTCCTCCCAGGGCCCCTGGCGCTAGTTTCTTTTCTCCCAAGTGGCCCCTTCCGTTGTGTGAGTTACATGTCATGTGAATATCTGGGTCCCCATCCTGAGTGTGGGAGCTCTAGGGGCCACCAGAGAACCGACTGCTGGTGTGAGGCCCTGTGGCTGTTCCAACTGGTGTAGCTGTGTCCCCTCCCCCAGCCCCCACCCCGCCTCTTAAACTGTACATTGCTAACTCACCCTCCTTTCTCTTTTTTTTTTTTTTAAGATGTGTTTTTTGAATCTTTATAGATTAAAAAAAAAAAAGAAATCTGTATTATGCTCTGTTGATGTCCTGATTTTTGTTCAGCTATTCATCCTGAAGCAGCTCCCTGCATCCACAGCTCTTACTTCACCATATTTTTTTCTTTTCTTTTTTTTTGGCTGTGCCATATCTTTTTGAGTCTATAAATAATACCTTACTTGCTTTATTTTAGCCCCCAAATTCTTTCCTTTATACTTAGATCCTCAGCACTTATTGGAGCCTCCTTTAGAAAGACATGGTTGAAAAGATTTTAACTGGGTTTGAAAAGTCATGTAAGTCTCTTCTGAAGGTATAATTAATAGTTTGCTAGGTATTTATCTCTGGAATGATGTAGGGTCTAGCTAGCTCTCTTCAGGACCTCTTTCCATGAATCGTGGGCCTCAGCGTGTAAAGGTGAGCTCCAGTGAGTCAGGCTTTCTGAACTCATTCCATAGACGCCTGTTTCTAGTCCCTCTGAATCTCCATTTACTTGGCAGCAAAGATGACCTCCTATGAGGCACTTACACACAGCAGCAGATCATACTTCCTCGCATCTTGTTTCAGAACAGCTCACAGTTGAATGCCTCTCAGTCGACGCAGAATCCGCTGTGGTGGGAAGTAAAACTGTGCTCACATACGGGCTCAGTCACTGCCCAGTCTTTGTGTTTTCTGTCACAAGGGCCTTCTGTCCTGACTGGGACTCATGTGACCTCTGTCAGCAGAATTGCCATACCCCAGGATTTCTGAAGATGTCTGAACACCTGCGGGGTGGTAGAACATGTGCTGTTTGAGACTTGCTTTGGGTGATGTGCTGGGGTCTGAGACTGGTGTGTGGAGGCAGGGACCCCGTGCCTCCCCCCCACCGCCCCCCCTCCGCCCCCACCCCATAATGTAGAACATGGAATGTGGTGAGAGCAGAGTGGGGCAGCGGGGGTGGGAGAGGGCGTTGTGCAGCCTCCCAGAGCCAGCCTGGTTGGGAGAGGCTTGGAACTCTGCTTCCTGGGAAGATCCACAGAGCAGAGAGGTCAAAATGCTCTGAATCTGCAGTCTGCTCAGCCTCTGGTATGCTGTGGTGCAGGCTGACTGTATCCCCAGATGTTTGATTATCTCTAAAAAGTGGAAAGGAAGCTACTCTGACTATAGCATCCAGGAGCCAATGAAAATAAAATGTGAAATATGAAAATGTTTTTAAAACCCTAAAGAACTCTCCATGATAAAGCGATGGGTGTTTTTTAGTGTAGAGGGTATTACATGTTCTGCGTGCAAAGTCAATTCAGTTGTGTCCTACTCTTTGTGACTCTGTAGACTGTAGCCTGCCAGGCTCCTGATCCATGGCAAGAATACCGGAGTGGGTTGCCATGCCCTTCTCCAGTGGATCTTCCTGACCCAGGGACTGAACCGGTGTCTCATGTCTCCTGCCTTGGGAGGCGGATTTTTTTTTTTCTCCCACCACTAGCATCACCTGGGAAGCCCCATTATGTGTTCTAAACAGTGCGTTAAATTGTCTATAAAACAGGTACCTGTCCTGCATACAACACATGATAAAACTAGGGCTCAGAAGCTTGCTCAGCTAGTAGATGGCATAGCTAGCACTTGAATCTTGCCTTTGAAACCCGGTTTCTTCTAAGCTAATCAGGCTCCATAAGAGGGGTGGGCAACTAGGAGTACTAGGTGCCATCTGATACTCTTTCAGCCAACAATGTCTTGTGTCCCTAATACCTGGCATTTTAGGTGTTAGGTGAGTTTTGTTTGTTGTCTTTTTTTCAATTTTTTTTTCCCCTGAGTAACTTGTAATGATCTTTAAAGGCATTGAGTTTAACAAAACTTTTCTTCTTTTTAACCATTCTACTCTTGGTTTAATTGCCCAGGTGGTGATTTAACTGTTAACCTTCCTAACTCTTCAGCTTTGGGCTCACCTAGGGATTTATTTTTCTAATTGAAGGATTATTGCTTTATAGAATTTTGTTTTCTGTCGGATATCAACATGAATCAGCCATGGGTATACAGAGCAGGAGGCAAGCTATGGTACTGAGTGCCACCTGAGTCATCAGTTTATTCAGCCATTTGAGAACCTATTGAGTCCCTTGTATCTGGCCAGCAAAGATGAGTAAGGGAACAGGAGAAGACAGATAAAATGCAAGTGACGGCAGGCAGTGCAGTTTGGTAAGTGACATAGTGTGGAGTGCAGAGTACGTTGGAAACGTCCAGAGGGAGACGTCAATGCGGGCTGGGGAGTTGGAGAAGGCGGGGACGATGGCTGTGCTGAAGCAGGAAAGACGAGCAAGAGTTTGCCAGATTGGAACGGTCGGGGGACACCTGCAGGGTGGTGTTCCAGACAGAACTGGAGGGCTGGGAACAGCAGTGTGTGCTCATGCCCGGTACGTGGCAGGAGCAGCCGGTCGGCGCCAGCTTGGCAGCTCTTTGTGCCAAGCGGAGGCGTCTGAGTGATGTCCCATTGCCAGTGTACCCCACATGTCCTTTACCTGCTGCTCTGGCTGTTGTCTGACTGTCCTTCTGTCTCCCTTTCCTTCCTCCTTTTTTAACCCCCCTCTCCCAGCCCTTTTCTTGGACTGTCAATGTCAGTCTCCCACATTAAAGGGTTACACCAGGGCTTCTCTGGTGACTCAGATGGTAAAGAATCCCTCCGCAATCCAGGAGACCCAGGTTTGATCTGTGGGTTGGGAAGATCCCCTGTTGAAGGGAAAGGCAACCCACTCCAGTATTCTTGCCTGGAGAATTCCATGGACAGAGGAGCCTGGTGGGCTACAGTCCATGGGGTTGCAAAGAGTCAGACACAACTGAGTGACTAACACACTAGACACCCTCTCAGCAGGCCAGCTCTGTCCCTGTGTGTGTGTGCCCCCTGGGGGTTGGGGAGAGCGTACAGGAGGAGTTCTGAGGGTCTTGGCCTCTAGAATCAGCACTCTGAGAAAGTGAGGAAGGTGAATGGGCGGAGGACAGACCATCGCAAAAAAATCTTAGGGTGGGCACGTGAGGTGTGTGCATGAGGCTGGTGTGGGGGCCACCACCAGCATCGTTGAGCTTTCTAGGCAGCATGCAGGATGCACCGAAGGATGAAAAGCTGCCATTCACTTTTATCCTGAGATGGGAGGTTCTGGTCCTCTGTTTTAGGGGAGGGAGTGGAGACTCAGCGAGGTTAAGCAGCCTGCCCGAAGTTGCTCAGCCAGTACGGGGTGGACCCAGGGCTTTGCTCATGGGTCTGTACACCTCTCCTACATGCCCTGTGCCTGCCGCAGGTGTCGGCGGGCCTGGCAGTGCAGCCCTGGGTGTTGTGCAGAAGGCAGCTGCGGTTCCTCAGTCTGCCCCCTTGGCGGCCTTGCCTACGTTAGCTGGTTTTTGCTGCCAGATGAACGAGCCAGCAGCAGCTGCTCTGATAGGCCTGGGAACTTGTCCCTGGAGGGAAAGGCCGAGTCCAGGAAGGTTACACCAGGCCTTGAAGCAGAAGTGTCTGGACGCATCACAGAATCTGCTGAGCTAGCAGTGTCCATTGCAAATCCCGTTCTACAAGCTCATAGAGATGCTGGCGCTAACTCCCTGCCTTTTGGTTTGAACGATGAGAAAGAGAAGGCAGTTCACAGGGTTGTGACATTTATGACACGGTGATTGGAGGACTGTAATGAAATCTATATAAATCTCTATATTCGAGCCTCCCCCTGCATTTCAGACCCAAATCGCACCTGTTAGCAGGATCAACTGGAGTGAAGGAGAAAGTCCTTTTCAAACTCAAATCTGGGGGGAAGGTCCCTCACCCTCTCTTGTGAACACTGCCTTCCCTGCCCACCTTGTCTTGCCTTTGACAGTAGCTCTCCCCTCCCCCTCCCCCCAGCCTCCATGTAGGTTGCGGTGTGGGGCCAGGGCTGTCTGGAATCGTCACTCCTAGGTTTGGGTCAGCTCACATAATCATCACATCAGCAGTAGGAAAACTCACCAGTACCACGGAAGCACTGGACTTTGATCTGAAGCCTTTCTGTACCTTAACTCCAGGTTTTCCTGCTGTGCTCGCAGGATTGAGATGTTTGCCCTGGGCCACTGTCTGCTGTGTTAACCACCTGCCTTTCAGGATCCACTTCTTAGTCGTTCTTTCCCCCACCTTTGTCCCCCTCCTTCCTGAAGTTAAGGCTGTGACACCACCGCCATTGAGCTGTCTCTTGCTCTGTTAAAGTTTTCTCAGTGTTATTAAAAGGAGGACTATGACCAGAGGTCTCTAGCTCACCTCCCTACAATTACACATGATGTTTATGTAGAGTAAATTCTTAATCTTATCTAAAATCGAATCTTATCCAATATCCCTTGTTAATATCCTTGGGATTGTGATGATAAGCTCTACATGATTTTCCATAAATGCCCCATACTTTACCAGGCAGAGTAAGTGCTTAAAACTCCTTTTGTTTTTAAAAAAAGAAAGGAACTTGTCAAGTATAGTTGTGTCTTATCACCAGTAAAATGAATTAGCTCTGGTTTATTGAATGCTTATACATTCCTATAAGATAGGTGTCTCCTACCTGACCATCTTGTGGATGAAGAAACTGAGGCTAAAGAAAGTGAGTGCTTTTGCTCAAGGTCAGCCATCCACATCCGGATTCAAACTCAGATCTGCAAGCAAGCCTATTTTGTCCTCACTGTGCTCTTCTGCCTCCAAGGAAATACATCCCAATTTCCTGAAGCTACTTTTAAATTTCAGTAAATTATGTTATCATTTTCATTAAACTGATTGATTATTGAATGGCCCTCGAGAGAGAGGAGTTCTGATAGAGACCCTCCTCATTTTTTTTATTCTTTAATGTTCCCCCTTGAAAGCTCTTGCTTATAGAAGAGGAAGCCATAAAGTCCTCTTGTCAGCCTCGGTGGAAATCCTTACTAGATACTGGGGTGTGTGCTATTCTTGGTCTCTTTATTCATATGCATAGTCTCTCGCTCTGGCTCTGTCTTCCCTTCCTACTGAGTGATCTCTGACGGTATAATCCTCAGATGTTCGTCCTGTCACCTGTCTCTGTAGTGTCTCTTCTTGCTGCTTCACTAATACTCAGGGAAGCTTGAGGTTGCCCGTGCTAAGGCAGCAAGGGCCAGGAGGGCTGCGTCCGCATTGACGGCCCCTGTAGGACCGAGACTTCCCTGCTGGTTGGTGACTAAGACTCTGTGCTCTCAGTGTGGGGGGACCATGTTCGATCCCTGGTCAGGAGACTAGACCCCCTGTGCCCCCACTAAAGATCTCATGTGCCGTAGGGAAGACCGAAGATTAGCTTGCTGCAACTGTGAGCAGGTGCGGCTGAGTGAACGTAGGACTCTAGTCTGGCCGCATCACGCTGCTCAGGGCGTGGTGCCTTGTCATGCCTAGTAGGAGTATGGGGTCCTCTGGAGTAAAAACCCCAGCACCACCCTCCCCCAGACCTCGAGGTTGGCACATTTCAGAGAAACCCAGGTAAGTACCAACACTTTGGGAAAAGTTAATTTTAGGGGACAAAATCTCCAGCACCCTTTATTTGCATCAGGAGCAGTTCGTGAATGGAGCTGCTGCAGTCCGAGACTTGTGTCAGCTGTTTTTTTTTTTTTTTTTTTTTTAAACTACCTTAATAGTACACTCAGCTGGCTGGGACTCCTGGCACCCACTCTGCCCACCTCGGACTTGAGAGCCACCAGATGGGGTCGAGTTTCAGGTCATGGGCCGAGTCATTGCCAGTGGCCTTGACAAGGCACTTACAGGCTTAAGGGAGAGTAAAATAGTACCACACAGAGGCACTCAGCAATTGTTAATCCCTTTGAACTGAATTCTGGAAGGGAAGCTTCTCAGTTTTGTGGGTAAAAAGAAAGAGTAAATAACTATAATTGAGGATTTCCCTGTGTAGAAAAAGCAGAGTTTTATCTAAATCCGGGACCTTGCTAGGCATGTGGCTACTTAGAGATAATTTTACTGTCTGGTTCTCAGCTGCCCTCAGCCAGATCTGGAACTTGGGAAACATGTAATTATGTGTGAGCCTTTGGGCCCTGAGGCAAGAACTGCGTGGCCGTTGGGACCTCCATCTAGAGCGCGCTCCCTCCTGTGCTAGAGATGTGCTTTGCAGATTGACCCTGAGAGGGGTTTATGCGCTTGAGGGCTCATCTCTGGGGACACACAGAAAGCTAGTGAGGCAGAGAGGTTTGGAGTAGGGACCTCTGGAGACCTATGGCCAGACTGAGTATTGGAGAACCAGTCACGTTGGCCCTTTGCTGTGAGAGGCATGAAGAGCAAAGCCCCAGAAGCATGGGTCTGTGCCCTCAGGCGCCAGCAGGCGCTCAGCTGCGCTGGCCTTCTTTACTCAAGTTTAGAATTGCAGCAGCAGTGCTTTTTCTTATTTGTAGGGAGATCATCAGTTGGGTTAAATGACAATAGAAACTATACTGGGAACACAGTCCTCACTTATTTATATGGAAAAATGTGTTTTACTTTTGCACAGCCAGTGAACTTTTTGGTGGCTGTGTGTGTGTGTGTGTGTGTGTGTGTGTAAATTTGGGGATTGCTTGTAGGGTATTTTGTAAAGAAGGAAACCAGAAAGCCAGGACCTTTTGTGGGTTAAAGGGAAGTCATTGGAACCAGATGCTAAAAAAGCATGCTTGAAATTAGTTTTGGATTGAATTGTAGTATGGTTGAGCCTGAATGACTTCCAACAGAGTGTTTAGAAATTCAGAGTATTAGTAGTAGGATCATAGAGATCATCTTATGCTTCCTAATTGCTGGTTTGCAAACCGGTTTGGTGTGTAATAAAGACTAAGTTCCGAGTGTCTGTAGAAAGCTTATATGGTGTACATCAGTTACATTATGTATTTGTGAAATACAGCAATCACCTTACATTGTATTATAAAAAGTGGTGTCTTTTATTTTTTAATAGTTCCTCCTTTATTTTTCCAACAACCAGGTAAGTGACCCCTCATTTCTGGGTCCTGGATCTGCCTCCTGTTTTTGTGCATTCTTTGGCTTTTTTGAAGGACAGATTCAGGGTGCCAAATGAGAATAGGAAACCATAGGATTTTTTCCATCTCTACCTGTCCTAGTGATAATGGATGGTAAACCTTACCAGAGTGTACAACTTTTCCTTTTAGCAATCTTTCCAAAATAAATAGACTGATTTTTCAAAGTAACATTTCAGAAACAAATGTCATTTTATGTTTATGGGTTCTGCTTGAAATTTATCATTTAATGTATAAAAATAAGTAAAACTGTATAAGGCAGAAGAAAAGTGTTTTGTATTTGCTTCATCCACCCCTAACCATTGTTTAAACTATTAAATTTCTTTCTGAATTTAATATATATGTCCATGGAACTTATTTTGGTTTGGGACAAAATTGAGAAAAACATAGCTGTTTAAAACTTAACGTATCCTGAGAATTTTCCCATATTACCAAATTTATTTTTTGCAAACATGGCTTGGTACCTGTATTATATTGTATGTGCAGTGTTCCAGGATTTATTTAATAAACCCACCCCCTCATTGTTGACTAAGTAGGTTGTCATCAACTTTTTTGCAGTGATGAACATCTTTACAAGGTTTGCATTCCACTTTGATTATTTCCTTAGGGTAAATTCCTTCAGGTTGAACTACAGGTTAAAAGGATGAACGTTTTTCATATCTTGGCAAACCGGGAGCGGGGTCCTTCGTGCTTGCTGTTGGTGCCACTGAGAGTAGTTTCTCAAGACAGCTGGGGCCCAGATGCAGTGCTGCTGGGACAGCAATGTTGTAAGCTTTCCCGGGCAGGCATGGTGAGCGCCTCAGAAGAAAGAGCTAGAAAAAAACTCTTGCAATTTTGGGGGATGGGGTGGGATAAGGTCTTTCTTGAAAACAACCCTAATTTATATATTCCTTATTTTTTCATGTGAAAAGAGAGACCTATATTGTTTTATTTACTTATTATACATACATGCATCTATTCTTTTTCAAATTCTTTCTCCATTAGGTTGTTATAGAATATTGAGCAGAGTTTCCTGATTAACAGTAGGTCCTTGCTTGTTATCCATTCTAAATATAGCAGGATTATCATATTAAGTGGAGTAAGTCAGACAAAGAAAGACATATGATGTAACTTATATACAGAATCAAAAAAAATGGTACAAATGAATTCATAACCAAAGACCCTGTGAAAGAACTTGGAAAAGCAAGTGGGTGGTTAACTCGGGTAACAGCAGCCATAAAAACTAATTATAGAGCACGCATCTCATCAGACTTACTTCCACCAGTGGTGGCAGGACTCAGTGCCAAGATTTTTGCTTTTATGTAGGTCTGAGACCAAGCCTGCCGCTTCCCACCTCCTTAGCAGAAAGATCTATCCTTTTTCAGTAATCCGGGCTTTCTTCATAGGACTTGGTGTGTGGCTGGAAGCTGAGGAAGGGTTGCAGAAAACTGGTTAGCTCGTATGGGGAGTAGGGAGAGGGAAAAAAGGGGGAGGAGGGGGGAAGGGCACTTTCTAGGCGCAATCTTTCAAATCTTCCTGGAAGAGGACATTAACTCTGCAAGATTGGAGTATATGCTGTGTTTTTAGGATGTACTGGGAATTAAGTGGGCTTCCCAAGTGGCGCTAGTGTTAAAGAACCCACCTGCCAATGCAAGAGACATAAGAGACAGGGGTTTGATCGCTGGGTCTGGGAGATCCCCTGGAGGAGGCATGGCCACCCACTCCAGTATTCTTGCCTGGAGTATCCCATGGTCAGAGGAGCCTGGCGGACTGTGGTCCATAGGGTCACAAAGAGGCAGACACTGAAGCGACTTAGCACGCATGCAAGAGCTTGGCTTTAAGTGATAAATAGCAATGCAAGCTGTTGATTTTTATTTTTTGTTAAATATTTGTTGGTGAGAGAATTGATGTCTGAAACTGAGAAAAGGGTGATGTGATATGGTGTGTGTGTGTTCCGCTTCAAGGTTTCAGGGGTTACCTTTCAGTACTCTGAACCTGGAAAACATCCTGGTTTTAGACTCTACTTGAGAAATGTGACTTTGACTCAGTATACTTTTATTGAGGGCTTGGCACTGGGATAGGTGTATAAAGATGAATGAGCTCAGACCCTTGCCCATAATTTATGTAGTTTGATGATAAGAGATTAGTAATATAAGTAGATAAGTTTTTATTGTGGTAAAATATACGTAACATAATATTTGCTTTTGAAGCATTTTAGAGTGAACAGTTCTGTGGCATTAAATACATTGACATTGTTGTTCACCCATTACCGCCATTCATCTCCAGAACTTTTTAACCTTCTCCAGCTTAAAACTCTGTACCTGTTTAACAATAACTCCTCATTTCCCTTTACCTCCAGCCCATGGATGGAGAAGGCAATGGCAAGCCACTCCAGTACTCTTGCCTGGAAAATCCCATGGATGGAGGAGCCTGGTAGGGCTGTCCATGGGGTCGCTATGAGTCAGACACGACTGAGCGACTTCACTTTCACTTTTCACTTTCACGCATTGGAGAAGGAAATGGCAACCCACTCCAGTGTTCTTGCCTGGAGAATCCCAGGGACAGGGGAGCCTGGTGGGCTGCCATCTATGGGGTCGCACAGAGTCGGACACGACTGACATGACTTAGCAGCAGCAGCAGCAGCAGCCAGCCCATGGAGACCACTACCACTCTAAGTATGTCATAAGTGAATCGTATGGTATTTGTCTTTTGTGATTGGTTTGTTTCATTTGGCTTAATTCCTCCAGGAATTAAGGTTCATCCATGTTGTAGCATGTGTCATAATTGCCTCCCTTCTTAAGGGTAAACAGATACTCCATTGGGTAGTAATATAGCATCACATTTTGTTTATCCGTTCATCCATCGATAGATACTTTGATTGCTTCCACTTTGTGGCTACTGTGAATAGGGCTGCTTTGAACATGAATGTACAAATATCTGTTCCTTGCTTTCAGTTCTTCTGGGTATATATTTAGACCTGGAATGCTGGATCTTCTGGCAATTCTGTGTTTAGTTTTTGAGACATTACTGTGCTGTCTTCCACAGTGGTTGCCCTGTTTTGCAGTCCTTCACTGCAATTTACAGCAGTGCACAGGGCACCACTGCCTCCACATCCTTGTCAACCCTTGTTATTTTCTTCTGCTAATAGCCTTCCTAATGGGTGTGAAGAGGCATCACTCCCTAATGATTAGTCATGTTGAGCATCTTTTCACACGCTTATTGGGCACACATATAGTCTTAGGAGAAGTGTCTGTTTGATTCTTGATTTTTTTTTATGAAATTTTTTTATTGACATCTCACTCCAACCCCCCCCCCCCCCAGTTTTATTTATTTGTTTATTATTTGGCTGAGCTGTATCTTCGGTGCTGTGTGCAAACTTGCTCTAACTGTGGTGAGCAGGGGCTGTTCTTCATGGGGATGTGCAGGATTCTCCCTGAGGTGGCTGCTCTTGTTACGGCCTTGGACCCTAGAGCGTGTGAGCTTCCGTCGTCGTGGAACTTGGGCATGTGGCTTCTTCCTGGACCAGGTTGAACCCATGTCCCTTGAATTGGCAGGTGGATTCTTAAACCACTGGCCCACTAGGAAAGTTCTTGATCAATTTTTAATTGGTTTTTGTCTTTTTTTTTTTTTTTAATTTTATTTTTAAACTTTACATAATTGTATTAGTTTTGCCAAATATCAAAATGAATCCGCCACAGGTATACATGTGTTCCCCATCCTGAACCCTCCTCCCTCCTGGTTTTTGTTGTAAGAGTTCTTAGTGTATTCTGGGTACCAATCTCTAATCAGATATGTGATTTGCGAACATTTTCTCTCATTCCTTAGGCTGCTTTTTTACTCTGTTGATAGTGTCCTTTGATGCTCAAAAGGTTTTACCTTTGATGAAGTCCATCTTATTTTTTTTCTCTTGATGCTTGTGGTTTTGATATCATGTCCAAAAAAATCTTTGCGGAATCCAGTGTCAGGATGCTTTCCTCCTTTGTTTTCTTGAAAGAGTTTTGGATTTGTCATATCAAATCTTAGGTTTAGGCCTTGGGTCCATTTAGAGTTAATTTTGGTATATTGTATAAGGTAGGATTATACATCTTCGTTTTAATACAGTTAGTTGAAAGATAATTTTATCATAGGAAAGAAGATGCTTAGCTGCAACTCACAGGAGTTACTGAGTCACGGTCTCTGGCAAGAAGGTTCTGTTTGAATGATCTGGGAGGAAGTGATTCAAGCCTCTCACTGCATTTTGGTGAGGGAGCACACTCCAGGAGGCTTCCCTGAGGGAACTTCTGTGCAGTTTCCTGGGTATCTGCAGGAGCTATTTCAATTGAGAAAGGGGGAAAGAGAAAGGAGATTATCATCACTAATCATCAGAGAAATGCAAATCAAAACTACAATGAGGTATCACTTCACACCAGTCAGAATGACAATAATCAAAAAAATCTACAGACGGTAAATCCTAGAGAGGATGTAGAGAAAAGGGAACGGTCTTGCACTGTTGTTGGGAATTGGTACAGCCACTATGAAGAACAGTATAGACATTCCTTAAAAACTAGGAATGAAGCTACCATATGACCCAGCAATCCCACTACTGGGCGTATACTTTGAGAAAACCATAATTGAAAAAACACATGTAAAGCCACTCCACTGTTCTTGCCTGAAAAATCCATGGGCAGAGCAGACTCTTGGGGTCACAAAGAGTCAGACACCACCGAGCAACTGAGCACACATGCATGCACCCCAGTGTTCACAGGAGCACTGTTTCCAAGAGCTAGGACCTGGGAGCAACCTAGACGTCCATCGGCAGACGGACGGGCAAGAAAGATGTGGGGCTTAATAACAGTGGTCAGTTCTAGTGAGGTGGATGAACCTAGAGCCTGTTATACAGAGTGATGTAAGTCAGAAAGAAAAATAAATATGTATCAACACATATATATAGAATCTAGAAAAATAGTATTGATGAACCTATTGCAGGGATGGAACGGGGATGCAAATGGAGAGAATGGACTTGTGGACACAGTGTGGGAGGGAGAGAGTGGGGTGACATCGACATAGATACACTATCACGTGTAAAGTGGAGTGCTCATGAGACGTTGCTGTATAACACAGGGAGCCCAGCCGGCTATCTGTGATGAACTAGATGGGTGGGATGGGGGAAGGGGAGAGGGGCTCAAGAGGGAGGGGATATATACCAGTTCAGTTCAGTCCCTCAGTTGTGTCCAACTCTTTGCGACCCCATGGACTGCAACACGCCAGGCCTCCCTGTCCATCACCAACTCCCGGAGCCTACTCAAACTCATGTCTGTTGCGTTGGTGATGCCATCCAACCATCTCATCCTCTGTCATCCCCTTCTCCCGCCTTCAATCTTTCCCAGCATCAGGATCTTTTCCAATATGTCGGTTCTTCACATCAGGTGAAAAAATATTGGAGTTTCAGCTTCAGCATCAGTCCTTCCAATGAATATTCAGAACTGATTTCCTTTAGGATGGACTGGTTGGATCTCCTTGCAGTCCAAGGGACTCTCAAGAGTCTTCTCCAGCACCACAGTTCAAAAGCATCAATTCTTCGGCACTCAGCTTTCTTTATGGTCCAACTCTCACATCCATATATGACTACTGGAAAAGCCATCACTTTGACTAGACGGACCTTTGTTGCCAAAGTAATGTCTCTGCTTTTTAATATGCTGTCTAGATTGGTCATAGCTTTTGTAGTAAGGAGCAAGCATCTTTTAATTTCATGGCTGCAGTCACCATCTGCAGTGATTTTGGAGTCCAAAAATATAAAGTCTGTCCCTGTTTCCATTGTTTCCCCATCTATTTGCCATGAAATGATGGGACTGGATACCATAATCTTAGTTTTCTGAATGTTGAGTTTTAAGCCAGCTTTTCCACTTTCCTCTCTTCACTCTCATCAAGAGATTCTAGTTCTTTGCTTTCTGTTGTAAGGGTGGTGTCATCTGCATATCTGAGGTTATTGATATTTCTCCCAGCAGTCCTGATTCCAGCTTGTGCTTCATCCAGCTTGGCGTTTTGCATGATGTACTGTGCATATAAGTTAAATAAGCAGGATGACAATATACAGCCTTGACGTACTCCTTTCCTGATTTGGAACCAGTCTGTTGTTTCATGTCCAGTTCTAACTGTTGTTTCTTGACTTGCATACAGATTTCTCAGGAGGCCACTAAGGTGCTCTGCTGTTCTCACCTCTTTCAGAATTTTCCAGTTTATTGTGATCCACACAGTCAAAGGCTTTGGCGTAGTCAATAAAGCAGAAGTAGATATTTTTCTGGAACTCTCTTGCTTTTTCCATGATACAGCGAATGTTGGCAATCTGATCTCTGGTTCCTCTGCCTTTTCTAAAACCAGCTGGAACATCTGGAAGTTCATGATTCACATATTGTTGAAGCCTGGCTTGGAGAATTTTGAGCATTACTTTGCTAGCGTGTGAGATGAGAGCAATTGTGTGGTAGTTTGAGCATTCTTTGGCATTGCCTTTCTTTGGGATTGGAATGAAAACTGACTTTTTCCAGTTCTGTGGCCACTGCTGAGTTTTCCAAATTTGCTGGCATATTGAGTGCAGCACTTTCACAGCATCATCTTTTAGGATTTAGAATAGCTCAACTGGAATTCCATCACCTCCACTAGCTTTGTAGTGATCACTTTGTTTGTGGTGAGTGATCACGCCATCATGATTATCTGGGTCATGAAGATATTTATTGTATAGTTCTTCTGTGTATTCTTGCCACCTCTTCTTAATATCTTCTGCTTCCGTTAGATCCATACCATTTCTGTTCTTTATTGTGCTCATCTTTGCATGAAATGTTCCCTTGGTATCTCTAATTTTCTTGAAGAGATCTCTAGTCTTTCCCATTCTATTGTTTTCCTCTATTTCTTTGCATTGATCACCGAGGAAGGCTTTCTTTTCTCTCCTCGCTGTTCTTTGGAACTCTGCATTCAAATCTTTCCTTTTGTCCTTTGCCTTTCGCTTATTTTCTTTTCTCAGCTATTTGTAAGGCCTCGTCAGACAACCATTTTGCCTTTTTGTGTATATATATATATAAATATAAAATTATGACTGATTTGCATATGGCAGAAACCAACACGATATCGTAAAGCAATTTTCTCCCAATTTAAGTAAATTAAAAAAAAATAACTTGAGAATACATGATATTTAATGTGCTTCTTAATCTTCTATTTTTAGTTATATATGTGTTCTTTATAGGAGGTTTGTTTGGCCTGAAATTCCCCATTAGTTTGTGGAGGGGTTTTTTTGTGAGGATGTGTGTACTTACATTAGCTGTTTGACCCAGTAGAGAAGAAACAGGATTTCACACTTTTAGTGGAATACCCTGTGTGAGGTGGGAAGACATACCTTGTGTTTGAAAGAAAGGTCACTTTACACATGGCCTTGATCTCTGATGGACTCTAAACCTGCTGCAGATTTTTGCCCTAGAAGTTGTGCCACAGCTCAAGTCTGATCTCACCATGTGTGCAGCTGTGGGCCAGAGGGTTGAAAACAGATCTTCTGTGTCTTTCAGGATGAATTCCAGAGGGACACAGCTGCAGGTTTTTCTGTAGCTCTTTGTATGTGCACAGGAAGTTCCTTACAACCCACTTGGTTAGATCTCATTTCCTTTCCGTTGTTGCCCTGGGTGTGCCCTGGGTGTCTGGCCTGCAGCTTCAGGGTTCAGAGAGCCGCTGGACTGGTGCCCTCTTGTGGCCCTCCTTTGAGCTGGTTCCATCTTAGGAGTTGAAGAGAAAGAAAGGATACCTGAGAAGAATAAAATATGGGAGAGTTTACTATACATTTCTGCGTGAGAACATCTTCCTGACCCAGGAATAGAAGTGGTGTCTTGGGCGTTTCCTGCATTGCAGACACATTCTTTACCACTGAGCCACCTGGGAATCCCCATAGATGCAACTTTTTAAAGTAGAACATGATAAAAGTTTTTAGAAAGCTAGTCAATTTAACTATACAAATAAAAAATTTCTTTAGGAAACATCACATTTTTTAACGGAAAAAGGCAGTTCACTGGAAAGGATATTTGTGATACAAATGAGAAATGAGTCCGTTTTCTGAATAGAAATCAAGAGCTTTTCAATGAGAAAAGACCAGCAACTTAACAGAGAGTGAGGATAAGATATCAACAGACAGTTTTCAGAAAAAGAATAACAGAAGGCTTATGATGCTTTGCCTCATATAAAATAGAAATGTAAATTAAATAGGTAGAGAGGGGGTCACTAACTAAGAGTCGGGCACGACTGAGCGACTTCATTTTCCACTTTTCCTTTCATGCATTGGAGAAGGAAATGGCAACCCACTCCAGTGTTCTTGCCTGGAGAATCTCAGGGACGGGGGAGCCTGGTGGGTTGCCGTTTATGGGGTCGCACAGAGTTGGACACAACTGAAACGACTTAGCAGCAGCAGCAGCAGAGAGGATTAAGTTAGAATTTCAGATATGAGTAAATAGGTGTATGTAAATCATTGATGGTGGGGGTTATCTGGGCTTATGTATGGAAATTAAAAAATACAGATTCTTTGCCTAGCAGATCCAGTAGCAGAAATTAATCTGACAGTTGTTGGCTTAAAAAAAATATTCACAACTTAAAAGTTGACGAGTATGTTTTATCCCATGGGAATATTTTGTTTTATCCTGTGGGAATATTTAGGACTTCGAGCCTGGGAAGCAGCATCTCAAGTAACCCTGAGAGAGCTGCGCTGAGGCAGCGAAAGAAGATCCCTGTTATATATAAGTTTTGCAACAACAGAGTTGCAAAAAGTATCAAAAGATGATGTTATTTATTTTTGGCTGTACTGGGTCTTTGTGGCTGCACTTGGGCTTTCTCTCATTGTGATGAGCAGCGTCTGTTCTTGGTTGGGATGCACAGGCTTCTCATTGAAGTGGCTTCTCTCATTGCAGAGCGTAGGTGCTAGGTGCGTGGGCTTCGGTAGTTGCGGTTTTCGAGCTCTGGAGCATGGGCTGAGTAGTTGCGGCTCCGTGGTCGCAGCACGTGGGCGCAGTGGTTGTGGCTCTTGGGCTCTGGAACACAGGACCAGTGGTTGTGGTGTGTGGGCTTCGTTGGTCTATGGAGTCTTCCTGGACTAGGGATCTAACCTGCGTCCCCTGCATTGGCAGGCAGATTCTTCTCCACTGCACTACCAGCGCAGTCCCAAAAGATGGTTGTTAGTGAAAGAAAACCAGGAATCCCAAGTTAACGGATGTAGTGCTTTTCTGTGTATGGGAAGATGCAAGAATCTGGGCTCACTGAAGCCATTCCTTTGATATGTCCCTCAGTTACCCTGTTTTCACGCCTTCAGTTTCCTCAGGACTCACTGTAGGTAGTGGCAGCAGTCTGATGACTGCTGGATGGCAGGTATTCTTTCCTTCCTGAGTTCCCTCAGGTGTCACCAGCTCACCATCTGTGGCTGTAATTGCTAGGGACTGTAACATTCTTTGTTTACTGGTATGGCAGGAAATATCCCATTTCTCACAGGTATATACGTATGGCCATACAGAGTGCTTGTTTTAGAAAAAGTTGAGCACAGTTAAAATCCTTATCAGTGGAAGACTAGCTGCAATTCCTTCTTACAGTGGAATGTATGTACTTGTAAAGGAAGTGGCCTTAAATGCACTGGGAAAATCTTCAAGATATATGAATAAATGAAGGTACACACAGCATTGCATTATACTGTTTTTTTTTTTTTTTTTTTGAGGAATTGTACACGCTTATGTTTTTATGTGACATGACCACTTCTCAAACGATGTATATGAACACTGAAAACAGTTTTCAAGGAAGTCAGAGGTGGTTGGATGTGGGGTGGGAAAAAGGCGAATCACATTCTGCTGTTTCATACCTTTTAGATCTTGTACTATGTACCATAGATATTGCCTCTTAAAAACCTAACTGCCTGGAAAAGGGTAATAGAAATAAGTAGGTACAAAAAAAAACAAGATTAAAAACTAAAAGCAGAGAAAATATAACCCGGAATTTCAGCTCAGATTTTGTTTTTTATTTTTTAAAACTTTTAATTTTATATTGAAGTATAGCCAGTTAATAATGTTGCGATAGTTTCCGGTACTTAGTGATACATATACACATATCCATTCTCCTCCAAACTCCCCTCCCATCCAGGCTGCCGCATAACTTTGAGCTGAGTCCCCTGTGCTATACAGTAGGTCCTTGTTGGTTATCCATTTAACATATTTGTATAAATATATATAAATGAAAGTTTAAGGAGATTTAGAGACAAGAATAATTTTTATTGAGCATGCATTTTCTGTTAGCCACTGCTGTGTACACTAACTTGATAACCCCTGCAGCCCACTTGTGGAATGGCTGTCAGTCCCACCGTGTACTGCAGGGATAGTTACGGTCTGAGAGGTCGTGTTTTCTGAACATAACTGGTGCGGTACAGTCAGAAATCAAGCCTGATTCAAAAGATCCATTTTCCACCTTCTTAAAACTTCATGGTTAATGGGTAGTTTTTGTCCATCTTGGCCTGCTCAGAAGCCAGAAGCTTAGGGTATTTCTCTCAAGATACAAAACAGTACTTTTTGTGTATCTTCAGCCTAGTAATTACTACTCATTTTGAAGACCCTGAAGCACATTGCAAGATCTAAAAGCAAATTCTTAGTTACCAAGGAAACAGTAGACTTAGCCTGTTAGTCAGTATGGCTTCTTTTAAGGAACCTTTGAAAGTTGATTGAGCCTGTTTAGCACGTATGATAATTATTAACCAGGATATTTGATGAGTGGACACTCCTATATGCCACCTAGTAATAGTTTATAGTTAGAACAAACAAAATACCAGGGAAAACACCGCAGAAAAGATTGTAGAGTGAAATGATACATGTCCTTACGGCCTATATCCTCTGCAGGGGGGGCGGGAAAAATTATGTCCAGGAATATACATAAATAGAAGTTAAGGACTTGCTCATATTTTCTGTGATTTAAAAAAAGAGAGAAATTGAACCCACTCATTGAAAAATGTCAAATGTATTAGTTTCCTAGGGCTGCAGTAACAAATCATCACAAAGTTGGTGGTTTAAAACAATGAAAATTTATTCTCTTGTATTTCTGGAGGCCAGAAGTCCAAAATATAGATGTTAGACAGCCTTGGTTCCTTCTGCAGGAGAATCTGGTGCATGCTTCTCTCCTAGTTCTGGTGGAGTTCCTCAGTCTCCAGCTTCTCTCATCTCTCCAGTCTCTAGCTTCGTCTTCATTTGGCATCCCCTCACGTCTGTTTCTTTCTCTTCTCTTTGTTACAAGGACACTTGTCACTGGGTTTAGGGTTCCTCCATTCCAAGGATGGCGTCATCTTGAGATCCGCAGTCTCAGTTGCATTTGCAAAGAACTTTATTCCAAATAAGGTCTCGCATTCTGAGATTCCAGGGGTTAGGACATGGTCATAGCTTTTGGGGGATCACAATTCAACCCATGGCAGTAGTTGAGTCACAAAAGATGGATGGTCATTGATTTTTTTTTTTAATAAATAAAGTTTTTGTGAGAGATAATTGTAGATTCATACTACAGTTGTAAAAAAATAATACAGATGCCATGTACCCTTTACTCAGTTTCCCCAGTGGTAGGATCTTGTAGGATCTTACAGGGCACTGACATGGATAAAGTGAAAACACGGAACATTTCATCACCACAGGATCCCTCCTCCGTGTTGCCCATTATTAGCCATCCCTGCTTTCTCCCACCACTGCCCTTCTGCCTCATCCCTCATCCCTGTCAACCAGGAACTTTCTCCATTTCCATAATTTTGTCGTTGCTAGAATGTTAATATAAATGGAAGCATACGTTCCGTAGCCTTTTGAGATTGCCTTTTTTCCGCCCTAGCATAATTCTCTGGAGATTGCTACGGGTAGACGTTCATTCCTTTTCATTATTCAGTGGTGCTCTGTCGTGTGGGTACACCAGTTTGTTTAAGCGTTCACCTACTGGAGAACATCTGGGTGATTTCCAACTTCTGACTGTTAGGACTGAAGCTTCTGTGAACATATGTGTACATGTCTTTGTGTGAACATGTTTTCATTTCTCTGGGATAAATGCCCAGGAAGGAGTACAATTGCAAGATCATATGGTTGATGCATGTTTAGTCTTTAAAGAAAGTGTCAAATTGTTTTCCTGGGGAGATGAGCCACTTACACTTCTTTTCTTTTTTAAAATTATTTTTAGTTTTTAAGTTAATTTCTTATTTTTGGCTGCGCTAGGTCTTCAGCGCTCATGCCGGCGTTCCCTCGTTGCAGGAAGTGGGGGCTACGTTCTGGCTGAGGCGTTCAGGCTCCTCACTGTGGTGACTTCTCTCCTGGAGCACCGGCTCTAGAGCACAGGCTTTAGCAGTTGTGGCTCCAGGCTTAGTTGCCCCACTGTGTGTGGAATCTTCCTGGATCAGAGATCGAACCCGTGCCCCCTGCGTTGGCAGACGGATTCTTAATCCCTGGACCACTAGGGAAGTCCCTTCACTATACTCCTTTTCAGAGTAACATGGTCTGTAACAATTCTTTTATTTATTTACTTGTTTTTGGATTTCAGAGGAGTTTGGTGACCAAGGAGGTGGCTGATGAATGATAAGTACGTCAAAATCTGGAAAGGACAACTTGAGGAAGTTGAATTTCTTAACAGAAGATTTGAAGCCCTTTCTTCAGAGGCTGTGAGGGATGAATAGGAAGTTGGGTTTTCAAGGACAGTGAAAGAGCCTTTCCAAAAAGAAGGGGAAGTGGGTGCCTGGCACACACTTTCGGTTTCCTCCCCCTGCTGTGCTGCAGTTAGACAGGGGTGCTGGAGGAAACTTAGAGAAAATTGAAGAAGCAATCTTTTGAGAGCCAGATAGTCTAACTTGTGGTTTTCCACAATTTGGATAAGGACTGCTGGAAAGGAAGAGTTAACTCAAGTATACTTCGTACAACAAAGCACTCTTGTGCTGTTAAGTCCTTGTTAAATGTTTACTCATGTGTGGGCTTCAATTTGCAGAGATCCAGCCGGGGATCCCACTGGCACATTGTGCTTGCCTGTATCCGTTCACTTTTCTAAGAACAGAAGGGAGTCGCCTTTCTTTTTGTGCTTCTCTCCAGAAGGACTTCAAGTCTTGGGCCATAATTTTTGCAACAGGCATATTATCCTTGCTTCGTAAGCCAAACTGTACAAAGTGGGTGGGTTTTGGTACACCTTGTCCAAGGATGTGCTTGTTTTTCCCTCGAACAGGGAGTTCAGTCGTCTGGGTTTTACCCTCTTTGCTTATCTCCTGCCCCTCAAGTAAAAGGGGAAGGAAAGAGATCCAGCTTCACGTGTATCCACGAGGCAGTGGGAGCTGACCCTCCAGCACTCCCCTTCTTGGCTTCTGTCTTTTGCAGAGGGCTTCACGAGGAGCAAATTCATCAAAGCCAGCAATCAGCCGAGATGCATTCAATTTTGGGTGGGGAGGGGAGAGTGGAGGTGGTGTCTTTTGTGTATGTCCTGTGGGGAATACAAAGAAGTGTCCACAGATTTTATATTCAGGCTCAAAATCAGCACAGGAGGTTGAAGTCAGCCACTGTTTTGTACGGAATGAGTGTCGGCCAGCGCTGAGGCCCGCATCACCGCTTGCTCACGGGCCCCGTCTCTTGCCTAATGTTTCACCTGTGTTGGATGGCAGGTTAATACCTGCCACCAGGCTGTGGATTAAAGTGGAACTTGGCTTCACATAAGGACCATGGGCAGCAGTCCCTCTCCTGTTTTTTTTCCTATTGAAAAATAGGGAAATATAGAGTTTTCTCTATATAGGAAAAATGTAGGAAATATTTTATTTCCTAATAGAAAATAGGATATAGAAATAGGAAAAATATAGTTATTTTACAATTTTGTGTTAGTTTCACATGTACAGCAGAGTGTGGATCAGAAGTGACTTGTCTTACTGTTTTCCTAGTAAAATATTTCTCAGGAAAACTAACTTCTAAGGAAGTCCAGCAAGCCTGTGCTTTGCAGAGCCCAAGGAAAGGAAATTACAGAGCCTTGCTGAGAGTGTTCGTTCCCAGCAGCTCCTGTATTATACACTGTGGCCACTGCACCTGCGTGGTAGGTCACTGTGTCTCTCATGAGAAGAGGTCCGCGGCCCCTTCTGACGCAGTGGCAAGGCAGGTGGTGTGTGTGGTTGCTGAGGTCTGGCGTCCTGAAGCCAGCCTGCGTGAGTTTGAAGACCAGCTCAGCTGCTCTCTCGGCATCTGATCTTGGGCCACGTCACTTAATCTAGCCCTCTGTGCCTCCATTTCTTCTGTTAAATGGGCATAAGAAGAACGTGCACCTCGTGAAATTGATTTGAAGATTAAATAGCGTAGTAAACGTAAACTCCTTAGAACAGCCCCTGGCGTTTGTATGTTCACTGTTGTTCGTCATCCCTCAGTTGATTCTGAACCAGTTTAGTTTCACGAGTAAGTATTCTTTGAGGGAGTCTCTCTGTCAGGGTTCATGACTCCAAAGAGAACAGAGCCAACTATAATTCTACAAACCTAGACGTGAATTATTTTAAATGTCTTTGCTAGGAGTAGAGCTTGGATTCCGAGTTCACTGAAAAGTCCTGGGAATATGTTTATATCGGTGACTGTTGATCAACCAGAGTTTTTCTCAGGTGCAGGCTAACACCTGGGGTTTTCTAGGCTGGACTACCTTTCTACTACCAACACAAATCAGTAATTAAAACCAAGAGTTTCTATTCTGGGAAGTTTTTCATTTAGTACTGTTTATAATCTGATTTTACCCCTACCAGTCATGGCTTCCTCTGTGGAGAGCTTGGCCTGCAGCACAAGCAAGGTGCTGAAAGATGGGGATGATACTACTCTGACACATCAGGATGAATACACAGAGAGAGGTTAGCAGGTGGTCTGGGACACTGGTCGAGGCAAACGTTCCCACCTCACCTTTTAAAACAAAGAAATTATTTGGTTGAGGGGATGCTTGTGGCAAATTGTGATGAATAAGGCACCCTCTTGCCCCAGGACAGGAGAATTACCATAGCTTTCCAGAGAACATTTGCACTAAGGTATACTGGATATGTGGGTGTTGACATTAGTATTATTTAAGTTGAAAGTGATGGAAAATTTCAAACAGTAGGGTTTAAACAAGATAATTTACCTCATTACTGTATTACTTCTATGATCTGGAGTCTGTGGCTCCTTTATTTAGCTACCCCACTACCTTAGTTAGCATGATAATGATTTTACAAAGTGGCTGCTTGAGCTCCAGCCGTCAAGTTTTCTTCTAGCCAACAGGAAGGAGAGAGTCAAAAGGTGACCCTTATCCTTTCAGGAGATTCCAGAAGCTTCTGCTTCACACCTCTACTTGTCTAATTGGTCAGAACTTAGTACAATCACAAGCTATAAGGGAAGCTGGGAAATGTGGTCATGTGCTCAGCTAAAATTCAGGGACTGAGATTTGGTTACACAACTAGTTATCTCTGAGTATGTTATGTACTACAGCATGGAGTCAAGACTGATGCTAAGGATGAACAGGGCAAACTATATATTTGAAGCTCCAGATCTGAAGGGAAAAGAAAAAGGTACTCTGCTGGATTCAGACATTCCCTGTGGTCATTCATCTAACCACATTTGAGTGAGCCCGCCAGGTGCCAAGGCCTGCCAAGCCCTGGAATAAAAGCCGAGTCACAACTGGTCGCTGTGCTCCAGGAGCTCTTAGTTATTGTGTTATGTAGCAACTTAGTGAGTTTCTGGTTCAGATCTTAGTTGTTTGTGTTTGTGTATAACTGTATGGGAGCTAGCAGAACCAACTTAGCAGTGCATGTGTTCTGGGGTCATCCATGGCCCCACGGTTGGTTGGCCTTACAGAAGCATTGAGTGGCGCCTCCCTATTGCTTCCGCATAGATGGTTTGACCAGGAACTGAGTCAGCAGGTTTCAGCTTTGTTCTGTCTCAGGGCAGATTACTGGGGCTTTGGTTTTCTCATACTTGTGAATTAGAGCTTCTGAGCTGCATGGAGAGGAACCCCTGCCTTCAAAGGAGTGATGTAATGTCTGGGGGCATGCTGGACACCATATAGGTTAGTGGTGTGTTTCTTACTTAATGATAGTGACAGGGAAAGCTTCTGTCAAGATTTATTGAGGTGACTTATACGCAGTCCCAGAGTGAAGGAGTTAGATAGGGTCTTCTTGCACTCTTAGCTGCTGGATGGTGCCGTCAGAGCAGGTATTAACTGATATCCACAACCCATCCTGAAGGGCTGGGAGGGAGAGATGCCACAGGCGTCTCACCTGGAGCTGGCTGGCCGTTGTAAGCCCCAGGCCGTGACAGTGCTAGACTTTCCTCCATCTGAGCTCTCTCTCAGGATGAAGCAGCTTCCTCTGAGCAGCACAGACAGCTTGATGGAATCCCGCACTCTCCTGTAAAGTTGCCTTGAGAAATACCTACCCTGTCTCCTGAGGACATACCAGCCCGAAGCCCTTGCAGTGCTGACCTGAGTTGCTCTGAGCTGACCAGCTGGGGCTTTTTCCAGGTTGTGTGTTGGGGTGGTTGGCGGTTCTTCTGCTCTGTTTTCCTCACCGGGCAGTATTGGGGTTGGACAAGAGGATCTTAAGGAAGATCTTGGAAGACACAGACACACTAGACATTTCTAGACACCATCTTAGTGTCTAGGCTATCTGAGCCCCCTCCTCTGTGAGAATCAATTTAGGAAATCGCTGTACTGCTTGGAGCAAAATGGGAACCAGTGAGGACCCAATAGCCGCCCTGTTGGAAACCACTAGCTGGAAGGGTCCATTGGTTCGCTGGTAACTGAGCTCTCCTGGGGCTTCCTGAGTGAGAGGTGTCTCTGGGAAGAGAGACTGCCACACTGGTCAGCACATCTGAGCACTGGCCTAATGATGAAGTCCAGGGTTGGCATGTTTTAGAAACTACAGCACAGGAAGGAATCTGAAAGGCATTGTGAGTGGTTCTCCATCACCGGAGTAGCTGTTTGTGAGACTTAATTCTATAGACTTTTCTTCGAAGAATTTTCTAGGCCCCCCAACATTACTGGCTGGATTCTTTGAACACAATCCTTAAGACTAAATACCTTGAATATGTGTGTGTGTGTGTGTGTGTGTGTGTGTGTGCTTTTTAGCTTCTTTTTGATATTCTGTGAAAGTTGACTTTAATGATACAGTGTGACAAAACAGTATTACATGTCTAAGTAGTTCCCTCCCTGTTCTCTGGAAGTGGAGTAAATTTATATAGAATATTGGGGGTGATGCCAACGCTGCTTCAGTTCTAGAATAGTGAAAAGAATTGTGCCTTTGCAGTTAGAAGATCTGCAGTTAGGCTTGAGATTCAGCTCCATGACCTTTGAGCAAGTTGTTTGGCTTAATTGAAATCTCTAAGCTTCAGTTTCCTCATTAAGGTGGAAAAAAAGATAAAACTATATCTTTTGTAATAGAATTAAGTGAGATAATATCTTCAAATGGCATAGTAGTGAAGAAATTGTAAATTATCTTCACTGATTCTTCCATTTAATCTTTTTTCTTTTTCTAAAAGTAACCTCATATTGATCTTAATTTTGTATTCAGACAGCAACCCTAAGCTGACTTGTTATTGTGTGTCCCTGCAAACCAACCCCACCCCCCACACTGCCCCCCAGCTAAAATAGCCTGCTAAAAGTGGCAGGGACAGAGTCTGTTCAGGATACATTGCACTATGTGCAACTAAGTTTCCTCCCAGCTCCATGAGCAGTGCCAGTTTGCTGGTGAGGTTTAGCTGAAAGTAGAGTAAGTGGGTCCAGAGTGGGGCTCCTGGTGAGAGTCCTGGCTCCCCTGCAGCTGGCCTTGGGCTGTGCCTCTCTTCACCTCAGTCTGCACCGAGTGGGTATAATAATAACGGCCAGCATACAAAGTTGTAATAGGAAATGGAATGATTTAAAAATACTGAGCCCAGTGTGGGCTTCCCTGGGGGCTCAGTGGTAAAGAATCCGCCTGCCAGTGCAGGAGGCACAAGAGACTTGGGTTCCATCCCTGGGTTGGGAAGATCCCCTGGAGGAGGAAATGGCAACCCACTCCAGTATTCTTGCCTGGGAAATCCCATGGACAGAGGAGCCTGGCAGGCTTCAGTCCATGGGGTCACAAAGATTCCAGCACAACTGAGCACACATCACGCAACTAGCACATAGGAAGAAACTACCTCTAAAGGCACATTCTTCTTATATGAATTATTATTTTTAATTGTGATAAAACATACATATTAGGTTGGTACAAAAGTAATTGCAGTTTTAGGAAGTGAATTTTAAATCATTATAACTAGGGTCAAACACATCATTATGAATGAAAATAGGAACCATTATAATTAACACATATTAGCCAACAAGAAATAAGTTTGTTTATTCCTGTAGCGTAAAAATGGAGAAATGTGCATTAAAATGATATATAACATAACTGCATTTAAGAATGTATTCCAATATCAAAAAGCAAAGTTCAGCAATGCAAAACCACATTTTCAGCAATGCAAAACCACTTTTGCACCAACCTAATAGCATAAAATTTACTGTCTTAAAAATAATATTTAAGCATATAGTTCAGTAATGTTAAGTATATTTGCTTTGGGCCCCAATCTCCAGAACTGTTTCATCCTGTAATAAATTATATCCATTATGCAACTCCCCCGAGCCCCTGGCCGTCTCCATTCTACTTTCTATGAATCTGACTACTCTAGATACCTCATGTAAGTGGCATCATATGGTACTTGTGTTTTTGTAACTATAGTTATTAATAAGTCTTAGCTCACCACAGCAGTTGTACCATCTCCCATTTTTAGCATTCTAGAAGCTCATGATTGCTTGCCTTCTTCTCAAGCCCTGCTACTGCTGCTAAGTCACTTCAGTCGTGTCCGACTCTGTGTGACCTTATAGACGGCAGCCCACCAGGCTTCCCCGTCCTTGGGATTCTCCAGGCAAGAACACTGGAGCGGGTTGCCATTTCCTTCTCCAATGCATGCAAGTGAAAAGTGAAAGTGAAGTCGCTCAGTCGTGTCCAACTCTTATGGACTTCATGGACTGCAGCCCACCAGGCTCCTCCATCCATGGGATTTTCCAGGCAAGAGTACTGGAGAAAGTGAAAGTCGGTCGCTCAGTCCTGTCCAACTCTTTGCGACCCCATACAGTCCATGGAATTCTCCAGGCCAGTATACTGGAGTGGGTAGACTTTCCCTTCTCCAGGCCCTAGTCATTAATTTTTTTCCTATCTCAAACCCTTTCCTAAGAGAAGAAGACACCTTACAGCTCCATTTCATCCTTTTGAAGAGGGCAGGATTGGAGAAAAGGGAAATTAAAAGTGAAGAAGACATAAAAGGAGGGACTTAAGTATTTACTCATTGCAGAAGTCCTCTGTAGCACTTCTTCCTTCTGATTGTGTAAAGATTCAGACCTAAGCGCCAGAAGACAGAATAATACAATGAACCTCTCCCTGATTCAGCAGTTATCTGGATATTCTGGGCCCATTTTTAACAAAAGTTTCAGGGAGAAGAAAATACTAGAAAAATGTAGATTAACTTAGAGGCTGGTGTTTCTTTGCTCGTTCATGCAGTGGTATTTATCTCCTGAACGATAATGGGTTTCGTATGCCTTGGAACTTTCTTTCTCTCTCTTTTTTTAGTACTTAAAAAAACTAATTTTGTTTATTTACTTATTTGTTTTTGGCTCTGCTGGGTCTTTGTTGCTGCACAGGCTTTTCTCCAGTTTTAGGAAGTGAGGCTGCTCTCCTACAGTGGAGCTGTGTGGTGACTTCTGTTCTGAAGTGTGGGCTGTAGGCGTGCAGGCTTCACTCGCTGCGGCACGTGGGCTCCATGGTTGCAACGCCCGGGCTCTAGTGCACAGGCTCAATAGTTGAGGCGCAGGGACTCGGTTGCAGCTGGGATCTTCCTGGACCAGGGATGGAACCCTGTGTTTTCTGCATTGTCAGGTGGATTCTTTACCACCTTATTCCAGGGAAGTAAGGAAGGAGCCACCAAGGGAGCCTTGCCTTGAAACTTCTGATTACCTGTTTTTTTTGGAGTATAGTTGATTTGCAGTGTTGTGTTAGCTTCAGGTGTGCAGCAAAATGATTCAGTTATACTTCTGTTTTCCAGATTCTTTTCCTCTGTAGGTTTTACAAGATACTGTAGTTTCCTGTGCTATACAGTAAATCCTTATTGTTTATCTACTTCATATATAGTGGCGTGTATATGTTAACCCCAAACTCCAAATTTGTCTCACTTCCTCCCGCTGACTTTCTTTTAAAAATTTTTTATTTATGTATTTATTCTTGGCTATGCTGGGTCTTTGTTGCTGAGTGGGCTTTTCTCTAGTTGTGGCAAGCGGGGGCTGCTCACTGTTTGTGGTGCACAGCCTGCTCATTGCAGTGGCGCCTCATGTTGCAGGGTACGGGCTCCAGGCACGTGGGCTTCAGTAGCTGAGGCGTATGAGGTCTAGAGCACAGGCTCAGGAGTTGTAGCGCTCGGGCTTAGTTGCTCTGAGGCATGTGGAATCTCCCCAGATCAGGGATCAAACCTGTGTCTTCTGCGTTGGCAGGTGGATTCTTCACCATTGAGCTACCAGGAAAGCCCCAGTTCTTTGGACTTCTAGAAGGAATTCTATTTACTAGTGAAAACTGCAGGTATAACCATTCCCCACTCATAGCTTTACGATACAAGAAGCAGATGGAAGCTAGGAAAAGGAAATTATGGACCTATACAAGTATAAAAACCTAAAAAGTTTTTAACCGCATAGAACCCTTGGATTGTTACAGCATTTTCATTTTTGAATCTAGTTTAAGTCATATGCAAGCTTTATATCTTCCTATGATTTTTTTTGTGTGGCACATCTGTCGTTCCAAAAATCCTAAGTAGTTTAAATGTTTTATCTGTGTATTAATATGCAAAAATGTCAAAGTAAAATAACTTTCTAACAGTTGAGCCAAAATATTATTCTCCCACAGATCCTTATAAAATGCCAGTGTGTTTCACAACTTATACAACAGGACATACTGTGCAAAATAGTTTTGATTTACATTGAGTAGTACAACAGGAATAATGAGTTTTCCTTATGCTTGGACGAATCGAATACATTCTTCATATGAATTGTAACTTTTAGTTAAAAGTTCCCTGGCTTTTCCCTGTTAAAATTAATTGGTAAAATAGTCTCAACTGTGAGATTTCTAAGGGTGAGCCCAAGAAACCTCTCCTTCTTTCATCTTTCAACTGTGCTCATTGTTTCATCGCTTATAATCAGGTCAGCCAGTTCCATAAGGGGACTTCCATTACATCTTCTAGAGGTTTTGTGAAGTAGACATTCTTATTTTTCAGTTAATCTTTGTAGCAAATGAGGAAGAAGTCAGTTATTTGATAAATACAATCCTTCACTATCTCATTTTTAAAAAGATCTTTATTGATGTGGACCATTTAAAAATTCTTTAAAAAATTTTTGTTTCATTTTTTAAAGAAATTTTAGCTGCACTAAATCTTCATTGCTGTGTGTGGGCTTTCTCTAGTTGTGGTGAGTGGGGAGGCTTTGTTGCAGTGTGCATGGCTCAGTAGTTATGGCCTAGGGGCTTAGTTGTTCCGCAGCATGTGGGATCTTCCTGGACCAGGGATCGAATATGGTAAGAGGCAGGCAGACCACTGGACCACCAAGGAAGCCCTAAAATTCTTTACTGAATTTTTTACAATATTGCTCCTGTTTTATGGTTTTTTTGTTTGTTTGTTTGTTTGTTTTCCCGGCCACAAGGCACGTAGAATCTTAGTTCCCTGACCAGGGATCAAACCCACACTTCCTGCGTTGGAAGGCAAAATCTTATGCACTGGACTGCCAGGGAAGTCCCGACTATCTCATTCTTTTGAATGCACTTGTTTTTATACTTTTCCTTTTTACAAAGAGTGTGTGTTCACTGGAGAGAAAAGAAGTCAGATATGTGTATTACAAGTATGTAGGTTCAAGTTCACTGGGAGCTGGTGTCCCTCCTCTTAATTAGGATGCCCTACTGTTTGCAGTATTGGTGATGTTTATGTCTGCAGCTCCAGAAGTGGGGGCATACATCTGTGAGAAGGTTGCCTTGTGTACTGTGGCTGTAGGCCAGAGCGAAAGTAGGAGGGAAGCCAAGGCCTTGGCCTCACTGCCAACCAGCTGAGATTCCTTTGATATAAAGAGATGTGTAAGGGCTGAGATGTCTTGAAAATGCTCAGTCATTTCATGACCCAGCAGCCCTTTGGCCCATCAGCACATCATCTCTGTGCCCTTTCCCTAATTTCTGCTGTCTTTTTTGTGTATCTATACTAGGGTGGCAGTAAAGGATAAAATAGCATCACCTTTTATTTGCGGCTTTGGGGAAGGCTTTATGAAATAGAAGCAGAGATTACTGCCATCGTCCCCACGTCATCACTGTGGATACTTCAGCATAGTAATTTGTGTTAAGGAATGGGGGAGGAAGAGACTTCTGGGCCCCCTGAATTCCTTCTCAGCAGACATATCCTCCCTTCCCCTACTCCATCATCCGTGGTGGTAGCCTTTGCATTCTTCCTTGCAAAGGCCCTTGCTCAGGACACACACAGTGACTGGGCCTCACCCTGTGGTCTGCACTGCTCTCTTCTCTCCTTGCAGTCTTCCGTCTGTGCTAAGATCGTGCAGCTTCTGGGGCAGAACGAGGTGGACTATCGCCAGAAGCAGGTGGTCATCCTGAGCCAGGACAGCTTCTACCGCGCCCTCACTTCAGAGCAGAAGGCCAAAGCCCTGAAGGGCCAGTTCAACTTTGATCACCCAGGTGAGCTGGGGCATTGAAAGGGCCTATGTGGAGGTGTTGATTGAAGAAGTGGCTTAACCTCTCTGAGTCTGTTTCCTAGCCATTGAATGGAGGACTCTTGGGTACCTTGCAGGCTTGCTGTGGGCTCATAGTAAAGAAGGGCTTCTGCTGTGGCTTCTGCAATGCTTGCCTCCTTAAATACTGATTGAGTCTGTGTCTAAACAAGGGTGAATCTTGGAAAAACCCATGACTCAGGGCGGGACAGACACAGGCCAGAACAGCTGGTTCTCCTGCCTCCTCTGGTCTACACAGCCTGTGGCCCCGCCTCCTGCCACCGCCTGGCACGTGGGTGTACGCGGCTTGTGCGTTAAACTCACCCAAAGGCAGAAAGGGAGACTGAGGGTCCAGTGCCCTGACAGTCCCAGGTCAGCACGCTGCCTCTTAAGCTGGTTTAGGGTTCTTTCAGTTGAGTCAAAGCTGCCGTAGTGCCTGCTGCCCTCACCTAGTCGTGAGGTATCTTTCGTATGCTGGGTTTAGAGAGATACAGGCCAGGGATGGGACATTAAGGCAAAAGAAAAGAACCCACTTCCAGTTCTCAGAACTCACACATTTTGGTTTGAAATGTAGGGAGTTTGCATCCTGCTTTGGGTTGAAATTAGACTTTTTTGGGGAGAGGGGATGCTTATCTAGGGTGTGATGCATATATGGGTAGAAAACAGGCTTAAAGGGATACCTGTTCATCATTATAGGAGAAATCATTTTACAGTTAGCAAACATCTTAACAGTTTGATTTCCTTCAGATGCCTTTGACAATGAACTCATCTTCAAGACACTCAAAGAAATCACGGAAGGGAAAACTGTCCAGATTCCCGTGTACGACTTTGTTTCCCATTCCCGGTAAGTGAGCTGTTCTGGGCTGGGGATTGCTGCCTGCTGCTCCTCAGAAGTGCCAGTCTCCTTTCCCCTCCCGCCGCCTGGTGCCCACTGCATCCTGTCTGTGGTGGGGCAGTGACGTCAGGGTGTCCGCAGATACACAGGTCAGGAATTCCAACAGTTCCAGGTGGTTCCTGGAACAGTCCGATCATGATCATCCTATTTTGTTACCCTGAAGGACGGATCTATGAATTTGAGCTCAGGTGAGGGACTGCACATACATCTTTATTCACATGCCCAAGATGTTCCTAGAGTAAAAAGCGAGGCAGAGTGGAGCAAGAACGGGAAGAAGAACAAGGAAGCTGTTACTTCTGCTCTCTGGTTCACTTCGGATTGGGCTGTGTGGAGAGCTGTGAGAGTCCTGAAGTCACCAGGACCAGGCCCTCTAGGGATCTTCTCAGTCAGGTCAGATTTGTCCTTCCATTTGTCAGTTTCCATGCTTCTGTTTGAAGCTGAAACTCTGATAATTTGACCATACGATCCAAAGAGCTGACTCATTGGAAAAGATTCTGTCTGATGCTGGGAAAGATTGAGGGCTGGAGGAGAGGGGGCGACAGGATGAGATGGTTGGATGGCCTCACCGACTCAATGGATATGGGTATGAGCACACTCTGGGAGATAGTGAAGGACAGGGAAGCCTGGCGTGCTGCAGTCCGTGGGGCCGCCAAGAGTTGGACACTGAGCATCTGAGCAACAGCAGTAATGCTCCTGATCAATAGAGGAGTGGGTTGACTTCATCACAGCCTCCTCCCCTCTGAGCAGTGAAAAGGGGCTTCTGGAGGATTTCCTTCCTGCTGGCCTAGAGCTCCTTCAGAGCTGCCCAGGGCTCTCTGCTTACTTTGGGGCCTCCCAGGCACAGCTGACACTCCCAAGCGGTGTGTTAGGCCATGTACAGCTGCTTCATATCCTGGGCTTAGTGATGGCTCAGTAAGTGTTGCTTTCAGCTCTGGGCTGTGTTTTTGAAAGTTTCTCCCTCCCACTTTTCATTTTCTTTCCTAGTTCCTTTATCTTGATCTGTCTTGAGTTGTTTTTTTTTTTTTCCCCCCCTTAAATGGGAAATTAGATCTTGTGCAACTGTTACTACCAAATATTTCTATGATTAAAAACCTAATATTGTTTAATTATTTTTTAATCGAAGGATAATTATTTTGCAGAATTTTGTTGTTTTCTGTCATCAGTGTGAATCAACACTGGATCAGCCATAGGTCCCCTCCCTCTTGAACGTCCCTTCCCATCTCACCCCTCTAGGTTGATACAGAGCCCCTGTTTGAGTTCCCTGAGACATACAGCAAATTCCCATTGGCTATCTGTTTTACATATGGTAATGTAAGTTTCCATGTTACTCTCTCTATACATCTCGCCCTCTCCTCCCCTCTCCCCATGTCCATAAGCCTATTCTCTATGTCTGCTTCTCCATTTAAAAGCCCGATCTTTATCTCTCTGTGTGTTCCTTTAGGACACATCTCAGCTTTTAATGCAGTTTAGCTCACACATTCTGTGCTGCTTTCTGGAACTTTCTCAGAACTTGAGGGTGTGGCAGAGGTTTGGTTGGAGGAGGAGAAAAGAGATAGCACATTGTGATGGCAAGTCCAGCTGCTTTGGTGCTCACCTTCATACCTCTCTGGTATCTGTGGAAGCCAGTTCTACTGACATTCAAAGAACGAGATACGCCTCCTGTATCTGCCTCTACAGACTGTGCAGGAATAGAGGGATGTTTAGATAGAAATTGGAACTAACATAAATAATGAGGGGCTGGGAGAGCGAGGATCTGGGAGACTGCAGGTGGAGAATCAGAGAAGTCAGTTCCCACTGATGGCAGACTAGGCCCCTGGAAAAGAAACTGTGTTCATGCCAAGTCCATGAATCTGCTGCATCTGGGCCCACAGCCTTTTTTTTTCCTGGCTGTACCAGGTCTTAGTCACAGTATGTGGGATCTAGTTCCCTGACCAAGGATTCAGGGGGGCATCCAGAGTGTGGAGTCTTAGCCACTGGACCCCCAGGGAAGTCCCCACAGCCTCTGTGTGGAGTGTCCACAGTTTCCTTGTCTAGCTGTTATGATCTTCTAAAAATTTTAGATTTTGTTTCACTTTCATCTTCTAAGTTTTCCTTTGGCAAAGTAGCTGGGACCATTTAGGGAAAGAGATTCTGGAAATTGTAGTTTCTACCCACTCCAGCGTTCTTGCCTGGAGAATCCCAGGGATGGAGGACCCTCGTGGGCTGCCGTCTGTGGGGTCGCCCAGAGTCGGACACGACTGAAGCGACTTAGCAGCAGCAGCAGCAGCCTTAGCAGAGATTGGTGGTGACAAGAAACAGTCAAGCCCACCCCCTTTTCAGGTCTAGGGTGGGGCACTACTACAGAATTAACCTGCAGCCTGACAGCTAAGGCACAGGCCCGTGGAGGGATGTAAAGGAAGAAGGAGGCTGGAGTAGTTAGAGCAGGTACGTGTATAGGAAGTGATACTTAAACTGTGTATTGAAAAACATGAGAAGTTATTGGGAAAGGGATCTCCAAGGTGATGGGTAGGGAGGCATTTCAGGGGCAAGCTTGGTGGGAGATTGCAGTGGGTTGGGTATGGAGGGAAGGGGGTCGGTATGTGGGGAGAGTGGCAGGAGGTGAAGGAGGCTGGGAGGTAGATAGGCCTCAGATCAGGAAGGGCACAGACCTTACAGCCAGGGTGCAAATGTGTTGGGGGTAGGGAGCCAAAGACGGCTATTATGTAGGAGTGGAGAGGTCATTCTTGTGGCAGGAAAAGAAGATGCACAGTGCTGTTTATGAAGCCCTTTGGAGTGGCCCAGGTGAGACACCGATAAGGGCCCGATGGAAGGGAGTGGAGTGAGGGGAGCTGGGAGGAGTTCAGGCCTGACCAGTGTAGTCAGGTGCAAGAGGTGAAGATGAGTATCTTCTTGGCATGGGCTCCGTCAAGTTCACGGAGTAACAAAAAACCCCACAGAGTTGCACATCCAGACATGTTTTACTTTTTTCTCCTAATTCTGCTCTCATATCTTTTATTTTAAAATCCTGTTCTTTAGTGGCCCAGAGTCCAACTCTTCTTTGAGGCTTTGTGACCATCTAAGACCCCAACAGTCCCCCAGCTCTCAAGGGCCACTTGTGAGGGACCCAGCCACTCAGGGTTAACTGATCCCGTTCCAGCCTTGGGTTTTTTGTGATGACTACAAATGAATGTCGGGCGAAAACTGAGAAGTCTCCTATTCTCTGTAAATACCTTTCTCTGATCTTCCCCTTCTTTACTGTAAGGAATAATTCTCACGTGAGAAGGTTGTGCTAGGTTATCCTAAATGCTCTAATACTCCAGGTTTCTTATGTGAACCTCACAGCCCATCTCCAAACTCCTAAACAGGACCTTGCGCCGTATGTGGCTTCTGGCACATCTTGGGCTAGTGCTAAGTTGCTTCAGTCGTGTCCGACTCTGTGTGACCCCATAGACGGCGGCCCACCAGGCTCCCCCGTCCCTGGGATTCTCCAGGCAAGAGCACTGGAGTGGGTTGCCATTTCCTTCTCCAATGCATGAAAGGGAAAAGTGAAAGTGAAGTCACTCAGTTGTGTCCGACTCCTCACGACCCCATGGACTGCCGCCTACCAGGCTCCTCCGTCCATGGGATTTTCCAGGCAAGAGTGCTGGAGTGGGGTGCCATTGCCTTCTCCATCTTGGGCTAGTAGTTGCTCAATAAATGTTGCTTTTAGCTCTAAACTGCTTCAAAATTTTCTCCCACCCAGACCTTCATGTGGATTAGGGAAGTGATTGATTCCAGCTTCCGGGGGCACCACCCATGGGGCATGCAGTTCTGTTCTCCTTACTGTCCCAGGATTGAAGAGGCATGACTGAATTGAAACAGTCAACAGTCTTTTTAGTCTTTATCCGTTAGGCAAGCCGATCAGCACTGCCAGACAGTGTCAGTCTGTGTAAGCACAGTGTGTGTGTTTTCCAGATGGAACCCTAGAAATCCCAGGAAAACACACATTCTTTGTTTCCCAGCAGAGCCTTTCCACCCTCTTCTTGGCCCAGGCCAGCTGTCTAGAGACTACTCATTATTTCACTCACTTGTTGATCTCTTTTTCTGTCCATCTTGCTTCTGAATTCTGCCCAGTTTGGTCCCTTATCCTGAACCACAGTGGGCACTGTTTTCCAGTACCTGACATTATCCCAGAGACTGATACGTCTCAACCCTGGCTGCAGACATAGCTGGGGAAAAGACTGAAATCTTGCCATTTGTGACAACATTGGTAGACCTAGAGGGTATTACGCCAGTGAAATCAATCAGCCAAAGACAAATACTGTATGATTTTATGTATTATGTAGAGTCTCAAAACAAATGAACAAACAAGAAAACAGAGATAAGAGTTGATAGGTACAGAGAACAAACTGGTAGTTGCCAGAAGTTAAGGGAGTAGGGAAAAAGAAATAGTCAGGGAGGTTAAGAGGTACAAATTTTCAGCTACCAAATAAATGAATCACAGGTATGAAGTGTACGGTGTGGGGAATTTACTCAATAACAATATCTTTGTGTGGTGACAGGTGATAACTAGACTTACCATGGTAATGATTTTGAAATGTATAGAAATATCAAATCACTGTGTTGTGTGCCAGCAACTGACATAGTATTGTAGCTTGATTATACTGCAGAAAAACAAACTGACTAACTAATAGAAAAAGAGATTATTGCTACCGCCATAGGGGGTTGGGGAACGAGGAGATAGGGTTTGTGAAGGAGGGAGAATTAGATGAAGATCATCAAAAGGTCCATGCTCCAGCTTGTAAAGATAAATAAGAACTAGGGATGTAATGTACAATACAATATAGATAACACTGCTGTACGTTCTGGGTGAAAGCCGTTAAGAGTAAATCCTAAGAGTTCTCATCACAAAATTTTTTTTCTATTTCTTCGATACTTGTTTTATATGAGATGATGGATGTTCACTAACCCCATTACAGTTATCATTTCATAATACAAGTCAAATCATTATGTGTATACCTTAAACTTATGCAGTGCTTTATATCTTAATAAAATTGGAAGAAGCAAATGTAAATTTTAAAAAAATAATGTATGAGAAAAGAAATTACTTCTAGAAATGGGAAACACAATGGCAAAATTTTCAAACTCAGTCGATGTATTAGCAGCCAAATGGAAAAAAAAAAAACTCAATTCAGACAATAGAGGATTGATCTGAAGAAATCCTCCATTAATGCATGAATGCCTTAATGGATGAAGAAAGAAAAAGACAGAAAAAACAAAAAAACAAAAAAGATTAAGAGACGTGGAAGATAGTTCAGACCTGAAAAATATTTAATCAGATGAAAGTGAAGAGAATAAAGACAATATCTGAAGAGATACCAGCTTAATTTTATTTCAGAACTAATGAAATCAAATCCATAGATTTCATGCCGTACAATCCCAAACAGGATAGATAAAAAACAAAAGTACAAGTGAGTTCTGCTTTTTGGAATTGATTAATATTCCACTGTGGCCTGACAGTTAATTTTTGTGCCTGCTGCAGTTGTATTTCAAAGTTTTGTACAAAGTGGTGTGTATGCTCAAACCACATATTTTTGTTAATTGTGTTACTCAGACTTTCCATTTCCTTCTTTATCTGTCAGTTTCTAAAATAAAGAAGTTAGAAGTATCTCCAATATGAATGTGGATGCAATTTCTCTTGGTATTTTTATCTGCTCAATATACTGCAAACCTCTGCTGTTAAGTAAATAAAGTTTCATGACTTAAAAAAGAGAAAGAAATACCTGGGGAGCTTTTAAAAAGTACTGATGCCCTAGCTACACCCTAGACTAATGAAATCAGAGCCCCAGGGGAGTAGGGTCCAGGAATAAATATTTTTAAAAGCTCCCCAGTTGATTCTTTGTGCATCAAGAGTTACACCACTGTTCTAGTCTCCTAACTGCTCTAACCTGGCCCTTTTCTGCCGTCTTTTATGCTCCATGTTCTGCTACCTTGGTAGCTGCTCCAGCAGTGCTCCCTTAAAATTTAGACCCGAGCCCAAGGAACTGAGCCAGTAAAGAATCAAAGCATGTTTATGGGAAGGAAGTTCCTCCTTAGCGGGCAGCTGCTACTGACTTCCCTATATTTGCCAAATAAAACCTATCATCTTAAGGAGCTTTTGAAATAAATATTTGGTTTTCTTCACAAATGTTTGCTGCTCTGCCAGTCAGGGTCAGTGGTAAACCTTCAGTGGTATCCTTACTTTACTTCCAATGAATTTTGAAATGAGGTGCAATGTGGTTTTAGGACAGAAGCAAAAGATAAAACTGTACAGTGAAAGTTGAGGCAGGGCAGAGCTAGGCGCCATCAAGCCCCTCCACCTGTTTTCACTGCCCCGGCTTTTGAGCAGTCATGTTTACATTAGTATCTCTCTGCCTTGGGCTTCCCAACCCCGCGGGTAGATGGATGACTGTGTGTCTCTGCTTTGCTGATGAGGAAGAGAGCCAAAGCAGGCAGGTCTGGGGCTGTTTCCTCCTTCCACAGAGACCCTTCCCCTTCCCAGTCTCTTGTCTAAAGCTTTCTTATCCGCACCTTTCCCTGGGCCCCTTCTGTCTTCCTCCCAGCTGCCTCAGCATGGAGGGCACGGGATGGGCTTCTTGGGAGAAAACTGAATTTCTGTTTTTGAAAGTTCAGAGTGTGAGGCTCCATACATGACAGGACTCAGAGCATTCCTAGGGATGCCTCCGGGGGGGTGGGGGGAAAGTGCTCACGTCTCCTTTTGTCTGTCTTTATTCTTCATTTAGCAGCAGGTTTTTTTTAATTCCAAGGAGAGGGATGTAGGCCTGCTGTTTCTGTTTTACAGTGAAAGCTCCAAAGAGCTGGTTACAGGAGGCCTTGGCCCAGCCGCACTGGCGCTCATTCTTAGGTCTCCATAGTGGTCCCAGCGCTCTGTGAGGCTATGCTTAAACCCTTTCAGCCCGCTTTCAGTCCAGGGGACGGAACTCCAGACTCCCCCTCCCCTGCTGCTCCCACCTGACCCAGCCCTTCTTCTGCCCTCTGGTTTGCAGGAAGGAGGAGACGGTTACTGTCTACCCCGCAGACGTGGTGCTCTTCGAAGGGATCCTGGCCTTCTACTCCCAGGAAGTGCGAGACCTGTTCCAGATGAAGCTTTTTGTGGACACAGATGCGGACACCCGGCTCTCCCGCAGAGGTGCGTCCCAGAAGCTGCCAACAGCGCATCGGTGGCCTTGTGCCCCTGGGGCCCAGCCCAGGCCAGTCAGCCTTGCCGCAGGGACATCCTGCTGCCCAAGTGACATTTGAGAAGGGATTAGTTTCACTCACTGTTTTGTTAAAGGTTTGTGAGGTCACAGACATGAAATAAGTTTACCTTCTGGTTTTGCTGGGGAGAAGTTTGGCTAAGTGCTTAGTTCCCTATGACTTCCCCATAAGTGTCCAGTCAAGATGGGGACTCACTGTAGCACATCTTGGGGCAGGAACACCCTCTGCTGGCAGCTCTGGGCAGCTGGTCCCATCTGCCCATTCCGCTTGCCCTTTGCTGTCCAGAAAGTTCTGTGAAGCTTTGGTCACTCTGTCCAGCCAGCTCAGGAGCACAGTTGGTTGTTCCCTCTGAACACCTTGAGCGTGTGCGGAAGACACTGAAGTGCTTGTTGGCAGGGAGGTGGAGCCTGTGGACTCACCCTGGGGCGCAGAGCAGAGAGGTTGGGAGGCCTCGTGGGGGAGGTGGAGCATGTGGACTCAGCCCTGGGGCACAGAGCAGAGAAATCAAGAGGCCTCATGGGGGAAGCGGGGCCTGTGAACTCACCCTGGGGCACAGAGCAGAGAGCTCGGGAGGCCTTGTCGGGGAAGTGGGGCCTGTGGACTCACCTTGGGACGTAGAGCAGAGAGCTCGGGAGGCCTTGTGGGGAAAGCAGAGCCCATGGACTCAGCCCTGGGGCACAGAGCAGAGAGCTCAGGAGGCTTTGTGGGGGAAGCAGGGCCTGTGAACTCACCCTGGGGCACAGAGCAGAGAGCTCAGGAGGCTTTGTGGGGGAAGTGGGGCCTGTGGACTCACCTTGGGGCATAGAGCAGAGAGCTCGGGAGGCCTTGTCGGGGAAGTGGGGCCTGTGGACTTACCTTGGGGCGTAGAGCAGAGAGCTCGGGAGGCCTTGTGGGGAAAGCAGAGCCCATGGACTCAGCCCTGGGGCACAGAGCAGAGAGCTCAGGAGGCTTTGTGGGGGAAGCAGGGCCTGTGAACTCACCCTGGGGCACAGAGCAGAGAGCTCAGGAGGCTTTGTGGGGGAAGTGGGGCCTGTGGACTCACCTTGGGGCATAGAGCAGAGAGCTCGGGAGGCCTTGTCGGGGAAGTGGGGCCTGTGGACTTACCTTGGGGCGTAGAGCAGAGAGCTCGGGAGGCCTTGTGGGGAAAGCAGAGCCCATGGACTCAGCCCTGGGGCACAGAGCAGAGAGCTCAGGAGGCTTTATGGGGGAAGCAGGGCCTGTAGACTCACCCTGGGACGCAGAGCAGAGAGCTTGGGAGGCCTTGTGGGAGAAGCAGAGTCCATGGACTCAGCCCTGGGGCTCAGAGCAAAGAGCTCCAGAGGGCTTGTGGGGGAAGTGGAGTCTGGACGTGGATGTGGTGGGCTGATGGTGTAGGCAACCCGAGAAGGCACTCGCTGCAAAAATAGACACTGTGGCTGGTTAGGACTGTTTTCTGATTTGGATGACAGGGAGGGCTGAGGTCTGTGGGTGGCATCTTGGGGCATGAACCACTGAGGAGAGATGGGGAACCCAGCAGAGTTGGAGCCGACAGGACACAGCCTAGGCAGTGCGGTGGAAGTGACTGAAGGGAGGCATGAAGGGTGACTAAGGTTTGAGTCCCCATCATGTGGAGGAGGAGGGACACAGGATACTCCAGGCTTAGCCCTTAGTCACAGAGCAAGTCAGTGGCAGATTCAGATTTCGTAAGCCCCAACCCAAAGCCTTCCAACCTCAAAGTGTGTGAAGTTTTCCCTTTTCCAGTTCATGAAACAAATTTGGTGTTTATCCAATTTAGTGTGCTTATCACAAGGACTGTAAGTGGAAAGGGCAGAGTCTAGAGAAATGAGTCCCTGGGATTTGCCCTCCTGAGAAGTAATAGGATTCATACTCTGCAAGTCAGGGAAGCTGTACTTCGCCTCCCAGGTGGCATGCGGGAAGGGTAATCCGATGGAATGAAGAGAATTCTAGTCCCAGCAGAGCCTCCCCCTAGCTTTGTGACTTTGGTGACCTCCTAGGCAATTTTTTTTTTAATAGGTAATATGAAGGAAACAGTCCTGTTTTTTAGGGTCATGACACAGGCCAGATAAGGATTACATGGTCTTTTTTGACAGATAATTGAGACTAGAGCCTGAGAATCTCTTATGCACCTGATCCCAGGGTCTGGTTTATAACTTCATGCATGAATCCAGGTCCTGCCTAGGCTGCTCTACTCCCAGCTCATCTGCTCGGATATCCATGTTAGCTTGCCAGATTTGGGAGGCATCACTGGGGGAAAATGGGAGTCAGATGAACTGGACTTTATTTTAATTCTGTTTTCACCATTTAGATCCCCTGAAGAAGGGAATGGCAACCCACTCCAGTATTCTTGCCTGGAGAATCCCGTGGACAGAAGAGCCTGGCGGGCTACAGTCCATGGGTCGCAAGGAGTTGGACACAACTGAGCGACTGACACTTGCAGTTTCTTTCACTTTTCACTGTTTAGTCGATGTGTGACTTGGAGCAGGCTGTGTTCTAATCAGTTTGCACCTTACTTTCCTACTGGTGGATCATGTAATGACTGCTTAGTACTCCTAGGATAGTTGTGCCGTGAGAGGCAATGCCTGGTGACGGCTTTAGCGGATAAATGTCAACGTGGCAGATCAGAAACCTGCTTCGTTTGAGAGGGTAGCTGATGTTCTGTTTTCCCTAGTGTTCTGTCAGGACTTGTCAGAACCTCAGTAGACATGTCCTCTGGAGCTGGTAACACCTG
Source organism: Bos indicus x Bos taurus (assembly GCF_003369695.1). Classification (NCBI taxonomy): domain Eukaryota; kingdom Metazoa; phylum Chordata; class Mammalia; order Artiodactyla; family Bovidae; genus Bos; species Bos indicus x Bos taurus. The sequence goes on along the minus strand of NC_040078.1, from coordinate 2,996,158 downwards.
GGCTGAGATCATCATTAGTCCAGCAGGTGGTACTAACGTCCCAGGGGATGGAGTGATGCCTGAGAGAGAGAAGTGAGTACAAAAATGTGGAAATTGGAACCACATTTTTAGATGGATAATTCTGGGATAGATTAGGTAAGACCTGATCCTAGGATCCTTCCGTGAAATGGAGGAGAGCCTCTTCTGGGGTTTCTCAGGGCCAGTTCTGCACCCCTTGCCTCCCCTGCGGCAGCTCACTGCCTTCTTTCAGACCTGCGTCCTGTCATGTCACCCACTGCCGAGTTACCCTTCTGCTGGTCTAGTGGGGCTTCCCAAATGCTGTTTCTACAAACTCACTCTCTCTGTAGGGCCGGAGAACATGCTTTGTGGGCTGGGGCGGGGTAGGGTAAGGGAGAGGGAAGGAGGATTAGTCAGGAGCTGTGGAGCAGAACATTCCTGGGGACTTGAGTGCCATGGTCTTACTGTCTGTGGGTCACATCCTCCCGGGCACACTCCAGGTTGACCCTCATGTGGAAGGGAGGGAGTCTCACAGCCTTTGGAAGGACTTGCTTCCTTCCCAGGGGGCCCCTTGATGTCTAGGGGATTGGTCTCCTCCCAGCAAAGCCTGCCATGCCTCCCCTCCGTGTGAGTGTAACCTACCCTTGGACCAGGACCAGAGAGGGCCTGCAGTGGGCCCTGGGACCGCTGGCCTCAGGCCCGCCTGCCACGGCCCTCTCTCCAGCTTACACAGAATTAGGGCTTCACTGAGCCTTGACATAGGCAGTTGGTTCTTTTACTAGAATAACACATCTCCTCAACTGATCTTTAAAGGGAATTGACAACCGTGGAGGAACTGTGTTTATTCTGGTCCTTCTGCATTTGGTTCTTGGCTCTGGCTGACCAGAAGCAGCACAGGCTGATTTGGAAGGGCTGAGCGGAAGCCAGGCAGGGAAGAGCAGGCCTGGAGTTTCCTGCCCTTCACCCGGCAGGGCGCTCTTAGGTGACCTGTCCCGGCGCAGCAAGTGTGCCGGGGTCAGAGACGGCTTTGAGTCTCTGGAGTTTCCGGTTTGTGCCAAGACCTTGTTCTGATTCAGTGGTTGGCTTGGTTACCTTTCCTGACTCTGAGGAGGAGGGCACTTCAGAGTAGTGAACTAGCTGGTCCCAAGTTGTCCCGGGCTCAAGGAGGGGTGCCGTCTGTCTAAGGTGGTAATTGGATGGGAGGCTCTTGGGAGCAGAGGTGGGCGAAGCCTTCTGTTTTGCGTGTTCATGTGTCTGGACTGCGCTCTGGCCCCCTGCCGTCTCCTGTTCCAGCGTGGAAGCTGCGGGACGTCTCCTCCCGTCTGCCTGTTTCCCCCCGCCATGCTGTCTTTCCACGTGTCTGCCCTCCCCTCCCCACTGAAGCCCCACCCCCTCCTTCCCAGCTGCTCCCGGGACTGCACCCCCCCACCTCCCACTGGGTCCAGCCTGCTTAGCTGAGTTCCCAGCTCGTGTCCTCCTGATGGTCTGCTTTATCAGGGAGCCATCCCTCTCCTGGAGCTTCCTCAGGTCCTGTCAGCGTCATGATCGTGCCTCTTAGGCTTACTGAACGCACACCACGTGCCAGTCATGGTGCTGAAGAATCTTATGCATATCTCCAGTCTTCCTAAGTGGCAGCTTTGTGAGACAAGCTGCTATTGTGGTCTCTGCTTTACACTTAAGAAAAATGAGCTTTTTGTCTGAGGCCACAAAGGTAGTAGTTAATGGGGTCAGGATTCAAATAGGGTCAGTTTTGCCCCCATCGCTCTAGATGATGGGGCCAGAAGCAGCTTTGGGCTCCAGAGCAGAGGCAGGTGTGATTCACCTGCTCCACCTGCTCTCTCCCCTCCTGTTCCTCACTCCTGTGACTTGACAGGTGATGCTCTAGGTCCGCAAGGCACAGGAGAGCTGCAGACGTGGGCTGAGGGCGGCGGCAGAGCACTGTGAAAGGGGAGAGTTCGTGCGTGTGTGTCCTGTGGGGAGGATGGAGATTTGCACGGTGCTGAGGCTGTCAGCAATTGTGGGAAATGCATGTCTTGCAAAACAAATCCGACATCAAGCTCTTATACGGTTTTGAGTCAAAGCTGCTGAAGTGCAGGCATGTGCTTGCTTTTTTTCCCCCCCCAGCTCTGATGCCCTTTTGGTCTGACTTCCTTTTTCCTTTGGGCTTTATCTGGAGACATGTGAAGAGCTGGAGGCCACACGGGCTCCTCTGCTCTGGAGCTGTGTGTTTTGGTGAGCTCAGCCCCTTGGCCCACAGGCCCGCACTCTGGAGGCCCGTGGGGCTGAGCCACGTGGCAGCTGTTGGAGCTTCTACTTGGCCGCCGAGTGTCCCTGGCAGAGCAGCGGCAGCAGCTGGAGCAGGGCCCCATGTCCAAATGCCCGAGAAGACCATTTCCTGGCTGGGCTGGGCATGCAGGCAGCTGGGTTTGTGAGGCAAATCCTGACAAGTTAGGGACCAACCAACCATTTTATTAGCAGGGCCCATGGGGGGAAGACCCTTGTGAATCGCGGAGCTGGAAGTCAGTGGTGGTAGCAGTGTATTACCTGGGTTTCTGGAATGGGGTCTTCCTGACAGTTTTCTAGCCTTCTGATCTTACAGACTTCACGCCAGCCTGTACTGTAACCACAGAAGCTCTGTTTCCCGCCCCTCCCCACGTGCGTGTGTTCCTGTGTGCGTGCATACATGTCCACAGAATTATTTACAGACACAACTTTCCAGCAGTGCACTCACAAGTGTTCCCTGTGTTTGTTTACAGTGAGTTTCATCCCATGCTGAAATGATTACTTGACAAGTGATTGAGAGGAGCCAAGGGTCCACTGCAAATGATTGTAGATAAATTGATACCCTTCTGGGGGTGGGAGGAAAGATTTTAATAGCCATGATTGAAAACATTTGTAGGGAGGGGTTGCTTTTGATATGGGAATCAAACTCACTTGCTGAGTTTGGGAGAAACTCAGGCCCAGGGAGGCAGAACCAGGATTCTGGTCTCTTTTCTGTGCTTTGACAAAAGACTCTGTTAAAAGCACCCCCCACCCTCAAGGAGGAAGAAGGTGGAATATGATAAGTTTGGGTCCCTCTGGGCTGCTTCACAGCTCTGGCCCATGGTTTCTGACACCATAGTTTTCTCATCTTTTCTTAGTGGTCTTCTCTGTGCTTGAGGTGGGCAGGTGTGGCTGACCGCAGCTGGGCCCTCTGCCATACTTCCACCCGGTGTGGGGGGGCCCCAGTGTGGACGGGAGCCAGGCAGACAGAGGTGGCTCATCCACAGAGGGTTGCCAGCCTGAACACAGGTGAGTGCGTGCAAGGGTAATCGGATGAGGATGGGCAAAGGAGACGTCTCCTGGCAACCTGCCCCTTTTGCCAGGAAGCCCCACCACTTCTCTCGGCCCAGTCTCCTTCCTGTTATGAGTTTGTCCTACCTTTTTGGGAGGGTTCACAATGAAGTTTTATTTGGGGCAAGTGTTGCTTGAAATGAGAAGACTAATGGCCTTTCCCGGAAACCTTTTATTTCAGAGAGTGTTTTGCCATAGCTGAATTTGACTGTAGCAAGACTTGAAAATGCAACTTGTTTTTCCCCAAAGCTGCTGCTGACCGGCTCTTGATCTCTCAGGAATCCGGCATGTGAATCATCCAGAGTCCTCGTGGAGCTTGTATGATCCTGATCAGCCTCGCGAAGGGCGGACATGTGTTGACTCATGCACCGTTTTCTTGATTCTTGTTTTTCCTTCTCTTCTAGTATTAAGGGACATCAGCGAAAGAGGGAGGGACCTTGAGCAGATTTTATCTCAGTACATTACATTCGTCAAGCCTGCCTTTGAGGAATTCTGCTTGCCAGTGAGTTGTGTTCTTGTTTTTCATTGAATTTAGTCTTTAAAATGTAATGAAACAAATAAAGGTCTGTCAGTTGAGCTCCCCGGCCAGGATCTCACTCGCTCCTCTGACTGCTCCTCTGTCGAGTCCTAAGAAAGGGCAGTCTCTGGTGCTTTGCCTCCTACCACGGGGCTCTGCCCTGCCACTCTTTTTCGGGGTGGTCCTTCAGGATCTTGCTGTCCCATATTCCTGCAAGCTGTACACTTCTCACTTGGTGAGCTCATGGGGAGGCATTTTATTAAGGAGGCATCGTATCCAAGGACAGACTCGACCACTTGGGTCTTCAGAAGATTTGTGACGGTTGGCATGTTGGTGCACGAGACCTCAGCTGCAGAGTCTTCCCTTCTGAATCTCTTCTGCCACCACCTTTGAGCCCTATTTTGAGCTTGTCCCTATGTAAGTTCCCCTTGGGGAGGTGTACCACGGAGGAGCAGCCTTCCTGTATGTCTACCCTAGCCCAGGCTCGTCAGGCCTCCCCATGAGCTGGGAACTCTCTAGTGAGATGACTTTCAGAGAAGGAAGAGTAGGGACTGGGCAGTGTTCAGCTTTTAGTGAATCAGCCCTCAGCCTAGGAAGCACCCCAGCTTCCTGAGGAAAGTAAGGTGAAAGTTTGGGGAAGGCTGTCAGGGGCAAGAGGTAGAGTGGTGGGGTGTGAAAGAGGAAGGCATGGGAGAGAACCTAGCTTTGGAAAGAGTCTCAGCTCAGGAGACTCATACCTCCTCATACATCTTTTTCACGTTGGCTAAACCATGTTCTCACTCCTTGAGAATTTAGAGTTCAGTCCTGAGAGTGTGAGAGAGGCTGGGTCTTCGCCAGATCTTGGCTGATGCCTTTAGGGAGACTGGCTCGTGTGGGGCTATTGGGAAGTAGTGTAGGGTGGGGATTTTTCTACTTCTCTTAATGTTAATAATTAACTTCTTTCTTCTGTACTGGAAAAATAAGATCCCAAGCTGTCTTTGTTTCTTCAAGTATGTTAGTAGGTTTTGCTTCAAAACCGACTTGACTTTTGTTTCAGATCCGGAACCAGGCGGGCTGTGTGAGTCAGCCTGAGTAACCCTGATGCCCTGCTCATTCCCTGGAGAGGCCTGGGTCACAGGATTAGGTTTCTGGGGAGAGGGCAGAGGTGGCTGTGGTGCTCTGAAGTTCTACCCATCCATCTGAGGACCTCTCTGTTCTTTCTAGGTTAATAATAAAAATACAAAGTATTCTTTGTGGACATAGATTAGAGTTTACTGCCAACTTTCTGCTGTTTAACTTTGTTGTAGTAGAACTCAGAATTTTAAGTAAGTATTTTCTAGGTTGTTTCTACTAGCTCCCACTGTGCAGCCACTCAGCTCAGGAAAGAGCAGCTCAGTCTGTGTGAGCTTGGGCCTGATACATCGTCTGCCTAGTTCACGCTGGGCCTCTGGCCTTCCACAGCTGTAGTATGGACATGGTGCAGGGTACAGACCCATGGCCTAAGGCATTGTTTACACAGCCTCACCAGGACACAGTTGTGTGTAAAATGGTTCACCAAGTCTTAGTAAACCAAAAAACCCACAAACTGTGCGCTTTATTTTTTCTTTTTTTAAGGCTGTGTCATAACAGAGCTGAAGAAAATGGTCATCAGTGGGACTTACTTTTTCCGACTAGACAAACTGTTGAAGTCCAAGGTGAACTGCTTCTTCCTAAGTCTGGTTGTTATGAATTGAGGCTTTTCATAGTGGTGAAGAGGCAGTTATATATTTAGTTTCCAAGACCATGTTCATTGTACAGGTTGTAAGCTGAACAAGTGTTAAATGTTAATGAGAACTCAGGAAAAAGCTGATCTATTACAAATTAGATAAAGGGGATAAAATATATTACATTGGAAGTAACAGATTATTGCCCTCTGGGATTAGTAGGCAAAGGCTGGCCCTTTCTCCACATTCCCTTGGAGAAGGGCTTGGGCCAGCTTTCCTCTTTAACGCATTGCAATCCATCTAATGTGTTATAAATATCTTTCTCCACAGACAAAGAAGTATGCTGACGTGATCATTCCTAGAGGTGCAGATAATCTCGGTGAGTCCTCGTGGGGTGCCATGCATGGGCACGACTCCTCCCTTTGTCAGTTATACTTTGGATAGGATGTGGTAACCAAACAAGGCTCTGTAGGTGTGGCTGAGGCCCCGGCCGCTGCTGCAGCCAGAAAGGGATTCATACCTACACACCTGGCCTCCAGGACAGGCCGCTGTGCTTATGCGTGTACATCAGCGGGGACAGACGCGAACTTGTTCCTGCTCCTCTGGCGGTGGATACCTTCTGCTGCTGTTCCCAGTGATACCTGGGCACCTTGTATCTAAGGCCGTTTTTTAGTAAAAGCAGAGTTCCTTCTTAATTTCATTTAGAAAGCTCAAAGTAGCTTTTCCTGGGGTGGGAAGGATTTTTACCACTGTGTACTTATGCATTAGCTTTGCCTTGTCTAGAAAGTAGGAATATCTCTGGATTTAGGCGTAATGGGGCAGAGTTGAATTGGGAGACCCTGTTTTCCTATTCTCTTTATAATTTATTTCAGTTTTCCTCTGTTTAAAAAGGTAATTTTTTTGCTGAGCCATTTGGGAGTTAGTCTCAGCAATGAAAATTTCACTTCATTCAAGCCACAGTGCACTCGTCACATCCAGGACACTTAATATTGACTCCTTTAACCTTCCTCAGCCTTTGTTTTTTTGTGACGCTACATTTTTGAGGAGTACAGGCCCGTCGTTTTTATAGAACAGCCCTCAGCTTGGGTTTGCCTTTGTGTCCTCATGGTTGGCTTCAGCTCATACAACGTGGAGAATACCCTGGGGGGGCCATGTTCTTGGGGCATCACCCCAGAAAGCACTTGATGTTTGTCTTGTTTTTGGTGATGTTAACATTGATCATGTGCTTGAAGCATATGATTTTTTTCTAAGGCTAAGGAAGGAGAGTCCAGCCTTAGCTTTGGAGGAGAGGGCCTTCTGTGGGGTTCCCTGTCTTTGGGGTGGGGAGCTGGTAGGTTCCCTGGTGGAATGGTGTCAGAACAAAGACCAGTCCTCATGTCTGCAGAATTTGGGTTGATTGCTTCCATCCAGTTCTTGCCTCTGATTCAGGGCTTACTGTGTCCCTGGTTGTCCTACTCTGAGAACTCTGCTGTGGGGTTATATTAGCCCCCATAGAGGTCTGGGGAGTTCGGGTGACTTCCCACAAGCAGCAGAGCCGGCTTCCTGGAGCGGTTTTTCATCTCCGGTTCCTGTGTGCCCTCCACCCAAACAGACCCGCAGCCCCGCCCCCACCCCCATGTGCCCCTGACACTCTGCCCTTCTCTGCTCCACAGTGGCCATCAACCTCATCGTGCAGCACATCCAGGACATCCTGAACGGGGGGCTCTCCAAACGACAGACCAATGGCTATCTCAACGGCTACACCCCTTCCCGCAAGAGGCAGGCCTCGGAGTCCAGCAGCCGGCCGCACTGACCCCGTCTCCAAAGGGCCGGAGGAGGGGGCAGGAGGCACTGTGCATCTATACATGTGGTTTCCTATGACATTGCTGTATTTAAGAAAACACCATGGAGATGAAATGCCTTTTTTTTTTTTTTTTTTTTTGGTACTTTGGAGCGACGAAATGAAACAGAAGTTGACCCTGAGCTTAAATGACAAACTGTGCCAACTACTACTGGTGATGCCTAATTATGAGTCCAACGTGTAACCAGTTATAAATACATATATATATATAAAAGGATCTATTTTTGTGTAAATGTACAAATACTGTACAGCTGTTTGCCGTAAGTATTCTGCAGGAGGGCCTGTCCTTGAGTGTGTTGGGGCTGGACCTGGGGTTTCACCGGAGGCCTGGTACCCAGCGTGTGCCTGGTGGGGCAGGCTCAGGTGGCCTTGGAAGGGAGGCTCGGGACTCGTGGCTCTCCGCGTCTGTGCGACTCACTGGAAGTGGAGTTTGGGACCTTTGATCACCTCCCCTGCCAGATGCTACCTTCTTGGAGCTGGAGCTTTAGGATAATGTGGATAAGAGATCCTCTTTTATTTTTCTTCTCTCTCTCTCTCTTTTTTTTCTGAGTTGAAATTAGGCAAGACCTCAATTAAAAAACTCAGGGAAGAAGCCCACGGAGGGGAACGAGTCTTCTGTGTTTTCTTCTTGCCCCGACCCCACCCCTGGCTGCTCAGGCAGCTCGCTATTTCCTTCCTTACTCACCCACTTCTGAAAACCAGAGCGGCTTCTCTCTCCTTCCCTGGTGGGGATGCGATGGGGTTGCTTCCTGACAGAGTGGGGAAAGAGGGACTGTGCCTATCGTAGCGTCTGAGATGCTGACGTCTTCCAGGGAGGTCACAATGATAGTCCTCAGGCTTTCCCCCAGATTGTGGGGTGCACAGTGGACCCTAGCAGCCTGTACTTTGGTTGAGGACCTCTCCTGGCAGCCAGCCCCTCCCAGGGCAGCCAGAGAGCTCAGCTGTATAGGGAGCTGTAGCATTTCTTCCCCACCCTGAGGGATTTGCAGCAGGGTGAAGACAGCAGGGGCCATGACAGGCAGTATCATGGCCACGCCGATTTACTTATTTACCATGCAGCCACGTCACCTGGCCGCTGGGCACAGAGGCGGGGAGGAAGAGTAGCGTTTTTAAATTACAAGTTGGAGTCTTAGGCTGAAAACATTTGGGGTGGAGAATTCTAGCTTTCCCTGAGGCTCCCTCTTGGTGGAGACTTCCTTCTTTGGAAGCAGTACAGATTCCTGAAGATTCTTGGTGGGGAGGGCTAGAGGAAGCAGGGGACCTAGTAAGATGGAGGAGCTGTGAGTATACTGTTCTAAAGCCTCATCTTTTAACTGCAGAAGAGCCAGAACCTTTTAATCTCGGCGTCTGACCATCTCAGTGCTCGATAGGCTACGCCCTTACTCTATCGCCCTTAGGTAGCTCGATAGGCTACCCTTGTGGCTGCCACAGCCTGAAACATTTTGGGACCCCTTTTCTTTCCATTGCTTTTGTAGCCCCTTGGAGCCATTCTGATAAATCCAACACCATTAACTGCAGTCACATTGAATTGTTCCTGTAGGCTCAGCCTCACCCGGTTTGCTTCCCCTTTTCTGGACTCCATTTGACTCTAACTCTGTTGGGCTCTGTCTGAAAGTCAAACCTAATCCGCAGCAGGGCTTTGCCACCCCTGAGACTGGACTATAGGCTCTGGAAGGAGCCCCTGAGAGTAGCAACTGCTGAGTTGGAGCAAGGGAAGGCCCCCAAGGTGCCTGTTCTGAAGGCCAGTGCCCCGTGGGTTGGCTGAGTTCTGAAGTGTGCATTTCCAAACCAGTATTGATTATCTTTCCAGTCATGCCTTGTGTAGTTCTGAGGTGAAGGGTGGATGGCAGGCCTGGGTTAGGATCCTGAGGACCCAAGGGCCTCCTGCTTTGTTGGGGCCTGTCTGTGTTCAGGGGCAGCCGCTCCCTGTCTCGGGGAGCCTTGGCCCCTGGGTGGGTAGCACGCTCAACTTTACTTGAAGCTCCCAGGTGCCAAACCATTCAGTGCCTTGGCTGTCTATCCTACTGCCTTGGAAGATGGAGTCTTCTCATCTCTGAGCCTTGACTTACTTAGCTGCTTTTTCATCCACTCGTGGTGTTGGGACCAAGCCTCCAGGGTCTCCGAGTAGCCCTGTCCTTGGTAGGAAACAGTTCTCAGGCTGCCCTGCCTCTTGGTAAAGTCAGAGTGTTAGTCCTTCAGTGGTGTCTGACTCTTTGCCATCCAGTGGACTGTAGCCCACCAGGCTCCTCTGTCCATGGAGTTCTCCAGGTGAGACTACTGGAGTGAGTAGCCATTCCCTTTTGCAGGGCATTTTCCAGACCCAGGGTTTGAACCTGGGTCTTCTGCACTGCGGGCAGATTCTATACTGTGTGAGCCACCAGGGAAGCCCCACCTCTTGATATCTTGGCCTCTTGGCTGGGGGCTCGCTGGCCATGCTAATGACTCCTCTGGTTCTGTGACACAGAAAGTCTGGGGCAAGGAGGGGATAGGAAGCTCTACCCTGTGGGGACCCCAGCATTTAGCCAACTGGGTATCTATTTGAACTTGATCTTTCTATGCAGCAAATCCTGGAATTGGTATTTTAAGAGCCACTAGAAAGAAAGTGAAGTTGCTCAATTGTGTCCAACTCTTTGTGACCCCGTGGACTGTAGCCTGCCAGGCTCCTCTGTCCATGGGATTCTCCAGGCAGGAATACTGGAGTGGGTTGCCATTTCCTTCTCCAGGGGATCTTCCCAACCCAGGGATCGAACCTGGGTCTCCTGCATTGCAGGCAGACACTTTACCCTCTGAGCCACCAGGGAAGCCCACTGGATCTCTGTTTTTGCTGGAGCATCAGATATAATTATTAGGCCAGAAATGGATACTGTTCACTGTCTGGGGAGGCAACGCGGATGAGCGGCGTAGGGCAGTGTTGGTAGTGTACGCATGGGGGTCTCTTGCCTTCAGAGACGCCCGGTGGCGCCTGCTTCTCCCGCTGTGCAGGTGTTGTCCAAGAACCATGTGCTTAGGCAACAGGCGCTGTGTCGGGGGAAGTCCTGGTCCCACACACCTTCACGCTAATGGGACTTCTGCCGCCCTGGGACCAACAGGAGCAGAGAGCTGGGAGTGTGTGTAAGGAAGATGCAGTGTTGTTACCTCAGGCGTCATCGGTTTTGGAGTGGATAGGGTGGGCCCTCGAGAAGCCATGGTCTCTGAAGAACAGGCCGTGGAGGGTACCGCAGAAGTCTCCATTCACCCTTCAGAGCCTGTGAACCGCAACAACCCACTGTGGTCTTGGCTGCTGGACGGTCAAGGACTTTGGCTTGCTGCCTCTCTGGGCTGGCGTGGACGCTTGTCGTGGCGCTCAGGGTGGGATGCCAGCCTCTTGGGAGGCTGTGAGGTCAGGCTTGTGTGCAGCAGGGGCCGGAGCCCAGCTGGTTGGTGCATCACCTCCTTTGCTGCTGTTGTGCGGCGTTCCTAATTTAGCAACCTGGACCTGCTCCAGGGCCCAGAGCCATTGGCAGCAACTAGTAGCCTCTTGCAGGGAAATGTTCTCCTCTACCCTGGAGTCTCCCAGCTGCCTGTCAATGACCACGTGGGTGAGGCAGGCAAGGGTGGTTCCGGGTCTCAGGGCTGGGCTTCGGGAGGGGGCTGGCTTCTCTGCCACTCCTGCCCTTCCCCCTGACCTGAGGGTAGAGGGGCAAAGTCTGTGTCCCAGCAGATGAGAGTGAGACGAGCATGCTCGGGAAACCGTCAGGGCGAGTCTGGAGCTGACTCCCCGCCTTGAGCTTGCTCTCTGCGCCTTCTGTGGCCCTCCTCAGGCAGTGGGCTGGCTTCAAGGCAGTGTCCGGCCACCCATAGAGGTGGTGAGTGCCTGGCTGGTCCTGCCTCAGGCACAGGGTGAGTAGGTAAATAGAGACATAGGCCTTTTTTTTTTGGTCTTTCAGATGCTTGCACTTTCCCCTTTTCCTTCTACTGCCCTGCACTTACTTGTTAGCACTTACTTAAATGACCACATACTCTGTACTTTGCTGTAAATAAAGACTGAACAGAAAAGAACCCACTCTTGCCTTCTTTGTGGTGCTTGTGCAGGAGGAACAGTGACTGAGGCCAGCGGGTGACGGGAGGGTAGCCCTCTAGGCCTTCGCTGGCTGGATATGGGCACCAGCCTGTTGTCGCTAAGCTTCCCCATCCTCTGCTGCGCTGCAGGCCTCCATGCGTGCACTTCTGCTCCATCTCTGAAAGCCAGGCCAATGTCCCTGGGAGGCTTCTGTTCTCTAGCTCTAGCTGGCTCTGCTTCCTTTGAGGTCATCCAGTTTCTGCAGTGTCTTCCCTCCCTCCCCTCCCTTTGCTGTCCCTTCCTCAACTTTAATAATAAAAGCCAAAACAAAACATTCTAAACCCTTATTGGCTGGAGGAAACTTGGCATTATAACAATGAACAACTTCAAGCTGAATACACATACATCCATGTGTGTGATTACCTTAAGTGACTATATCTATTTAGTGTATAGTCATACAATCAATGCAGATAACCATTGACCTCAATATTAAAAGATCTAGGCCACCCACCACCAGAGATCTTAAAATAATTAAAATGATTGGCTTTTGCCCTCTTTGTAGCACCCCAGTCCCCCCTCGCTCCCCACCTTCTCTGTGTCCCTTCACCCGCTGTCCCCAGGCACTACATGACCCTCATCTGCGTGCAGAGTGGCCCTGCTATTTCCAGCCACTTGTCCCAAGGACAGAGGCAAACCCACGGAGGAGTTTGGGTCCAAAAGAACTTGAATTTCAGAGGAATCCATCCCAGAAGGCTGGTATGTTTTTAAATCACACATAGGTGTGTGTTATCAAGCTTGGTGATTATCTGCGGGCAGATGAAGACCTTGTGAGCCATGGTTTTACAATCACTTTAGCTGTAATCCAGTTTTCTCTGTGCATTGCATTCACATCTCCCCGATCTGTGTACCATGTCTGGAGCTGGATGCTTTGCTTGGGACTTCGCTCATTTTCTGCTTCCTTATAACTGGAGGGGCAGTGGTGCAGGCTAGTGGAGCTCTTGAGCCATTCGCTTTGCCTCCGCACCCATCTGTCACAATGTCCTTTGAGCCACCTGCTGCTCCACAGCCTGGACTCACTAGTTTGATGAGCGAGTAAGTGCTGCTGGAGTCAAACCACCTTGACTCAGATTGAAAGAAACCTGTTAGGACCTGCATAAAAGATCTACAGATGAGAGGTGGGGAAGGAGACCTAGGATGTGGGACGGTAGCTTTGAGAGGAGGGGACCACAGAGATCAATTTCTGTCATCATCTGGTGCTGAGGGCAGTTTAAAACAGTTGAGATACATTTGCTAAAACCCAACATGAAGTTAACTATCCATGGTTTATCTTCTCAATAAACCATGAACTGAAACAACAAATTAGCCAGTGGAATCAGTTTGAGCCAGGACTAAAGATTTATCCGGGGCTTCCCTGGTGGCCCAATGGTAAAGAATTCACCTGTCAATGCAGGAGACACGGGGTTTGATCCCAGGGCTGGGAAGATCCCCTTGAGAAGAAAATGGTAACTCACTCCAGTATTCTTGCCTGGGAAATCCCACGGACAGAGGAACCTGGAGGGCTACAGTCCACGGGGTCACAAAGAGTCAGACACGACTTAGCAACAAAACAACAGCAAAGATTTATCCAGACATATCTCCTCGAATGAATGGACGGGAGAATGTGAAATTGTGCGTTACGTAAACTGATTTTTCATACAGGGCAATCTATGCTTGGCATGCCCTTTTACAATGAGGTGCCCATGGTGTGTTGCTGAGTGAGGATGAAGTGGCCTTCACCACAGTTGAGTGCTGACTGCCCTGGACCAGGGAAAGCCAGCCTAACCTCTCCTTACAGGCTCATGTGTCACATGGGGTTTTATCTGACAGGCCCAGGAGGCTCTCACCAAGGGTATTAGAGTTGAGGATGTTTCCAGATTCCTCTTTATCAGTGCGTGCCCTGTGCACCATGTACTCTTTTCAGGTTCCTGAAATTCCTGACTTTGATGATAACTCCTGGGACTTTACCAGTCCTCAGTCCTGCAAAGTATGTAAGCAATGTGGTCCTGTTCCAGTTTTACAGAGGAAGCTACGAAGTGGGTCAAGCTGTAGGATGAGGCTGCCTGGCACACGTCTGCCATCTAGTGGTAGAACTCATTTCTCAACAGGAGATGGCCTTGGGTTGTTGGACTCGTGCTCTTTATGAGAGCTGTCAGGGCCTAGAAATCTAGACTTTTTTTTTGTCTGGAAGATCTTTATTAAATAAAGTCTTCACTAGGGAGACAGGAGCATCAGCTCCTACTTGTTAGTTTCTCTATTGCTACAATCTACTGTGGTGTTTCCCACAGTTGGCCATCATCACTCAGTTCAGTTCAGTCGCTCAGTTGTGTCTGACTCTTTGTGACTCTATGGAGTGCAGCACGCCAGGCCTCCCTGTCCATCACCAACTCTTGGAGCCCACCCAGACTCATGTCCATTGGGTCGGTGATGCCATCCAAACATCTCATCCTCTGTCGTGCCCTTCTCCTCCTGCCTTCAATCTTTTCCAGCATCAGGGTCTTTTCCAATTAGTCAGCTCTTTGCATCAGGTGGCCAAAGTATTGGAGTTTCAGCTTCAACATCAGTCCTTCCAATGAAAACCCAGGACTGATCTCCTTTAGGATGGACTGGTTGGATCTCCTTGCAGCCCAAGGGACTCAAGAGTCTTCTTCAACACCACAGTTCAAAAGCATCAATTCTTCGGCGCTCAGCTTTCTTTATAGTCCAACTTTCACATCCATTGAAGTCCAATCCCTTCATTCCACAGACGAGGAACCTAGGGCCCATAGGCAAAATGCCTGGCTCCAGATCCCACTACTGGGCTGTAGGTCTGCAGTGGATTTGACTTGGGATTGGAAGCAAAAGCCCCTTTTTCTTTTAGGGCTTCTCCAGGGCAGTGTTGGTAGCAGAAGTGGAGGTGCTGCTACTGGACTGATTCTTTCTGGCAGCTACAGGAAGCAGGGCCTGGCTTGGAGAACAGGAGAAGGAGGAGACAAAATCAAGCCTCTTTTAAAAATTGCATTTGGTTAGTTGGAGGTCAGCTGAGTTCTGTAAAAGGGCTTCCACCTTCTGCCCATTGATTTCAGTGTTGTTTGGTTTCAGGTAGCCTGTTGGGGGAAATCACTCTGGAGTTGACGGATTTAGTTTAAATGTTGGCTGCTATACGTAATGGCTGTGTGGTGTAGGGCAAGCTGTGCTGTAGGGATAAGGGCCCCTGCTTTGCTCTGTGTTGAATGAGAGCTGGTTCACAGAGGCAGGACTGCCTGGGCATATGGTGTCCTGCGAGGGGCAACTGTCTTTATACACTTAGTAGTTGAGCTCCATGGGTGCAACTGAGTTCCTCGAAGGCCTTTTCTTAGTAGCTCAGGGTACCTGGGAGAAGTTGGCTGATGGGGAAGAATCCCTCAACCGTATTTCTCTGTAGCTTTTGTCAGAGCCCTGCCCTCAGGCTAGTTGCCAGAGGAGGGTTTAGCAAAACCAAAACAGGATTATAGTCATGCACAGACCAACCCAAAAGGGTTCAGACCCTTAGCCCACCCCAGCCCTGGGGCTAAGAACATTGCGTGCTGTGCCTGCTTGCCTGCTAAGTAACAGTTCAGTCAGTCAGTGACTGAATGGACCTTTGTTGGTAAAGTAATGTCTCTGCTTTTTAATATGCTGTCTAGGTTGGTCATAGCTTTTCCAAGGAGCAAGTGTCTTTTAATTTCACGGCTGCAGTCACCATCTGCAGTGATTTTGGAGCCCCCCAAAATAGTCTGTCACTGTTTCCACTCTTTCTCCATCTATTTACCATGAAGTGATGGGACTAGATAACATGATCTTAGTTTTCTGGGTGTTGAGTTTTAAGCTAACTGTTGCACTCTCTTTCACTTTCACCAAGAGTGTAGTTTTTAGTTCTTCTTCGCTTTCTGCCAAAAGTGTGGTGTCACCTGCATATCTGAGGTTATTGATATTAATATTTCTCTTGGCAGTCTTGATTCCAGCTTGTGCTTTGTCCAGACCAGTGTTTTTCATGATGTGCTCTGCATTTAAATTAAGTGAGCAGGGTGACGACGTCCATGCTAAGTAAAAACTCCCATTCCTGGGCGTCTTGTTCACCCTGACCCCAGTGTGAGGCTCTGAGATGGGAGACAGATTACCGATGGAATAGGAAGGATGTCTGTTGTACAATCATTTAGTGATCTAAAATGGATTCAAATACTTGATGGTCTGCTCTTTAGGACCGCAAAACAGCGACTACCAAAACGTCCTTGCACCAAACCAGAGGGATCCGACACTATGCTCTCTTGTTCTGTAACTGAAGCGTCCGTGGGCAGACACTGAGGGCACTAGGCATCTCCAGGGGGCAGCGTAGGTTGTCCTGGCAGCCCCTTCAGGGTGGGGGTTCCCCTTACATTCTGCCTGCCAGTACCCCTGCCAATGAAAATGGCTTGTCTTCCTTGACTGGGTTTTTAGTCTTTGTGTGTGTGTGTGTGTGTGTGTGTGTGTGTGTGCGTGTGCACACCATGGACCCCTCTAGCAGTCTAAGGACCACTTCTCAGAATAATAATGTTTTTATGCATATGAAATAGCATCCAAAAAACATTTAAGAAAATAAATTATACCGAGACATATTTACCAAAATATAAAAGCAAATCTATGGTACAGTATTAAATGTGCTTCTTTATTAACACACCCGATAATAAGGTCCAGTGGCAGGTCTTATAACTACCACAGTGGTGTTGTAGTGATGAAATTAAGCGGTATTTTGAAATCCCGCAACAACTGTAAAGCGTTAGGAAAATAACTTTGATTTTTACTGCTGAGAAACAAGTATGGCTAATATTCCAGTGGCTTGTTGCCTACACTCATAATGGAAGGAAATGGTAAAATTTCAGGTAGAGACTAGTGAAAATAAAGATGTAAATTTTAAAGTTTAGGGAACTTCCCCCGAGGTCCAGTGGTTAAGACTCTGTGCTTTCAATGAATGCAGGGAACTAGATTCCTGGCCAGAGAGCTAGATCCCACATGCTGCAACTGAGTTCATTTGCTGCAACTAAAGGTCCCTCATTCCACAAGTAAGACCTGGCACAGCCGAATAAATACAAATAAAGTTCATAGACCACCTGGATTCTGCCCAAGGCTTCTGTCCTTAATCCTCAGACTGGGAAACCCTGGTCTAGATCCATATCCTCCAGGTCACCTGGTGACTAAGGTACTATTACTACGTGTCTTGGGTGAGTCAGGCTCCAGCCATGGTGCTGGGCTTCTTGTGTGACAGCTATCTGGGTGCTGGCCAGTGGACACACAATAAGCAACCCCAGTATAATTGAAAATGTGTTTGGAACCACATTTAAAACAGTAAGAAGAAGGTGACATTGATTTTAACATATTTTATTAACCTGCTGCTGCTGCTGAGTCACTTCAGTCGTGTCCAACTCTGTGTGACCCCATAGACAGCAGCCCACCAGGGTCCCCTGTCCCTGAGATTCTCCAGGCAAGAACACTGGAGTGGGTTGCCATTTCCTTCTCCAATGCATGAAAGTGAAAAGTGAAAGTGAAGTCGCTCAGTCATGTCTGACCCTCAGCGACCCCATGGACTGCAGCCTTCCAGGCTTCTCCATCCATGGGATTTTCCAGGCAAGAGTACTGGAGTGGGGTGCCATTGCCCTCTCCTTTATTAACCTAGTATATCCAAATTACTATTATTTCAATGTGTAATCTATATATATTTTTTCATATCATCTGTTATCCAGTGTCTATTGCACACTTGGGACACATTTTAATTTGGACTGGACACATTTCAAGGCCTCAGTGGCCTTGCTAATGGCTGCCTATTGGACAGCACAAGTCAGTATATTTAGAATTACATTGTGTCTGTGCCAGGTAGGGGCTCCAATAAAATCTTCTTTTACCAAAATGGGTCCTGGGGCCCAGAGAGGAAGCAATCTGCCCAAGGTCCTGGTTAGTTAGCTAGAGAGCCAGGCTGTGTTAGGCCCTGGTCTAGTGGGAAGTCTGCCATCAAGTTGCCCTACAGGAAAGGTTACATTTTTTTCCAGCCCTGAGTTCCAAAGGCCTTGAGTTCTTAAAGAGAGGCCCAAGAGTTGCCAGTGCTTTCTCCAAAAGCCTAGTGAAGAAGGCCAGAAAAACAGCTAATGAGAGAAAATCATGCGGGAGTGAAGGGGAATTTGGTGATGTCAGAAATGGTTGCGGGGTAGGGGGGGTGGTCACCTCACAGCAGGAAGAACATATGCTGGTTAAGCAATGGATGAAGATGAAATGACCAATTCAGAAATGAATGGGAAATAAAAAGAAAACTGTCAATAAGTAGTATGGAAAGGCAAAATCTTTGAGATAATCGTGAATAGCTGGGGAACATATTTAAAAAAATCCGTTTATCCCATGGAGGTTCAAAGGTGATGATTATGAAATAGAAGGTGGAAATGACTGATAATGAAAGGAGAAAAGGGGGAAATCCTAGAATCTTCTGGTTCTTTACTAAAAACAGACAAGGGAAGATACTAGAGAATTGTCTTAAACCGCAGCTTAGTCACTATGTAGACACCAATGAATTGTCATAAACCACAGCTCAGTCACGCTCATCCTCCATGCTGTCTGCATGTGTAAAAAGTTGTCTCCTGCTTGGGGGAGCTCGTTGAGAGCCAAGAGCATGTCTGGCTACACTTAGGATCTCCAGTGCTTGAGGCGGCATAGTTCTGCAACAGAACGTGTCTGACAAATTTTTTAAAAGGGAGGAATAAACAAATAAAGGTGGAGAGCTCTGCGTGCAGAGCAGGATGGGTACAGAGTCAGGGAACCTCGTCTGGTCTGAGGTTCTGTCCACTCTTTCCTTGGGATGCTGGCAAGTCATATTGCTTCTCCTGCCAGGCCTCTCTGCCCTCCTCAACATAATGGCTTAGTAGATCATGTGAAAGTATAGCTATAACGTGAAATAATAGCTATAACATGAATTAGAGCAATAAAAGCTGTCCAACATAAAATGTGTTATTTGTTTTCAGTGGAAAGTGTAACTGGGCCAAAGTAGTATTAAGAAATGATCAAGTTGGACTCAGACCAATTGCAGGTGAGGAAAATAAGCTGTTGTACATAGCCAGAAAGGAGGTTGCTGCTGCTGCTAAGTCACTTCAGTCATGTCTGACTCTGTGCAACCCCATAGACGGCAGCCCACCAGGCTCCCCTGTCCCTGGGATTCTCCAGGCAAGATCACTGGAGTGGGTTGCCATTTCCTTCTCCAATGCATGAAAGTGAAAAGTGAAAGGGAAGTCGCTCAGTCGTGCCCAACTCTTAGCAACCCCATGAGCTGCAGCCTACCAGGCTCCTCCGTCCATGGGATTTTCCAGGCAAGAGTACTGGAGTGGGGTGCCATTGCCTTCTCTGGAAAGGAGGTTGAGAGCAGATGAAAACAGCAGAGTGGATTCATGGAGTGAAAGCTGTGTCAGCCACTTGGAGAGAATGCCTCTGGGACAGTGTCTGTGAGTCTGCAGGAAGCATGAAGACAATGTGTGTTTCTTTACCTCTGGTTACAAAGTGTCAACCTGTCACAAGATCTAACCTTTCCAAAGTCGGGGAAGTAGCTCGACTATACTAAGCATCATTGAAAGAGTCTCTATCAGGATTAGGTTCAGTTGAATATAACAACAACAACAACAGAAAACTAAACATGCCCCAAATAATTAACTTTAATCAAGGTAGTCTATTTTTCTCATGAAGATCATTTTGTGTTCCAAGAAGTCTGCTGGACTAGTCAGCAAGTCTGCCTTCCACAGAGAGGACAAGAAAGAAAGTGAAAGTGAAGTCGCTCAGTCGTGTCCGACTTTTTGCGACCCCATGGACTGTAGCCTACCTGGTTCCTCTGTCCATGGGATTTTCCAGGCAATAATCCTGGAGTGGATTGCCATTTCCTTCTCCAGGGGATCTTCCCAACTCGGGGATCGAACCCGGGTCTCCCGCATTGTAAACAGACGCTTTACCGTCTGAGCCACCAGGGACGTAAGGCACGGGTTATTGTTAAGAAAGACTGTTCAGAAGTGCACCATGGTAGAATATACCGCCAACATCTCATTGGCCGGAACTTAATCTATGTCTGTATCTACCACCTAGGGAGGTTGGGAAGTGTGATCTTTTAGCTGAATCGTTCCTACTCTGAATAAAATAGAAACATGCAAACATAATACAACCAGAAAAACAACCAAGCATGCCGAGCTCTAGATAAATGACAGCTGTTAATTAAAAAAAAATTTTTTTTAAACAGAGCTTTACGAAGGTATAATTGACATACAATAAACTGCACATAAAGTTGACAATTAGATAGATTTTGACATGTATATTCTTGTGAAACCATTATCACATTCGAGATAGTAAATATATCCATATATCCAATATATTCTCTGAAAGTGAAAGTGAAAAATCACTCAGTCGTGCTCCACTCCTTGCGACCGCATGGGCAGTAGTCCATGGAATTCTCTAGGCCAGAATACTGGAGTGGGTAGCCATTCCCTTCTCCAGGGGATCTTCCCAACCCAGGGATCAAACCCAGGTCTCCTGCATTGCAGGTGGATTCTTTACCAGCTGAGCCACAGGGGAAGCCCAAGAATACTGGAGTGGGAAGCCTATCCCTTCTTAGGGGATCTTCCCAACCCAGGAATCGAAGCAGGGTCTGCTGCATTGCAGGCGAATTCTTTACCAACTGAGCTATCAGGGAAGCGCTTCCTCCTAGACTTTCTCAATATAGACTACTTACTGTGTATTTTCTAGAATTAAATACATTGAATATTTTGTATACACATCCTTTTCAAATATGTTCTTTGTGAGTAGAGTTGACCCTTGAACAACATGGATTTGAAATGTGCTGGTCCACTTATGCATGGATTTCCCCCCATAAATACATGCTAAGGTATTACAAGATTCCCAAGTTGGTTGAATCCACAGATGCACAACAGTGTATATGGAAGGCTGACTATCAGGTGATACATGGATTTTCAACTGTGTGGGGGGTTGGTGCCCCAACCCCCATGTCATTCATGGGTCAGTTGTATTTTCTCCCACTCTTTGACTTGTCTTTCTGTTTTCCTATGACAGTGTCATTCCATGTGCCAAATGTTGAAAAATCTGATGGTCTAATTATCAAATTTTTAGTCAAAATTGCTTTTGGTACCACATCTAAGAAATTTTTGCATAATCAAATGTCACATTTCCTCCTGGGTTGTCTTCAGGTTTTACAATTTTAGGTTTTACATTTAGGTCTGTGATCCATTTAGAGTTCATATGTGTGTATGGTGTGAGGTAGAGATGGAAGTTCATTATTTTACGTGTGGCAGCTAGTTTTCAACAGCAGCATTGTTGAGGGGACAGTGCTTCATTGAACTGTCTGCATTTTTGCAAAGAGTCAGTTGTATATATTTGTGGTTCTGTTTCTGGAGTCTGCTCCACTGATGTATTTATCTATCTGATGGCAGTACTACATTGTCTCGATTACTATAGCTTTATAATGTGTTAAAATGAGGTTGTATAAGCCATTCAATTTTGTTCTTCTTTTCCAAAATTGATTTGGTTATTCTAGTCCTTTGCATTTCTATATGAATTTTAGAGTCAACTTGTCAATTTCTACAAAAAGTCCTGCTGGAAATTTATTTGGGATGGCATTGAATACTTAGATTAATTGGGAGAGAATTGATATCTTAACAACATTGTATCTTTCTACTGTCAACAAATCATCAATAAACAATCTATAATAGGAATAGAAAAGAGTTTTATTTGAGCCAAGCTGAGGACTATAGCCTGGGAGATGCAAATTCAAGAAGCACTTGAATTGTGTTCTATGAACTACAAAACGGGGGAGGTAAATATGGGCAAAAACCGCAAAGTTATATAAATTGCTTTTTAAGAATTAGGATCGGCCACTGGTAAGAAGGGAACTTGTTAAACAAGAAATTATTAGGATCTAGAACCATCACACAGTTACAAGGTTGCATTTGGAAGTTGATAGCAGATACTGTTTTGAAAAGGACTGGTGGTTCTTGAGTTTAATACAATTCAGAAAATTTAGGTTCTCAGTGGTGCAAGAACATGACTGAAACCACATCCACCGTGGCCATCTGGCTCCATTTTGAATGCCTGAACCACAGTTATTCATTTTGATTTTTAAATGATCTTAAATATGTCATCATGATCTATGAGCAAGGTATATATCTCTACTTATTTTGGTCTTCTTTGATTTCTCTTAGCAATACTTTGTAGTTTTCAGTTTACAGATTTTATACACTTTTATCAGATTTTTTTCCTTTGTATTTCATAATTGTTGGTGCTTTTTTACATAGTATTTTTAAAAATTTATTTGGTTGCACTGGCTCTTAGCTGCAGCATGTGGGATCTAGTTCCTTGATCAGGGGATTGAACCTGGGCTCCTTGGTTTAATAGCATGGAGTCCTAGCCACTGGACCATCAGGGAAGTCCCCGAAGTATTTTTTTTAATTCTGATTTCCTATTGCTTGTTGCCAGCATACAGAAATAGAATTGATTTTTGCGTACTGGTCTTTTATCTTGCCACCTTGCTAAACTCACTTATTAATGTTGATACTATTTTTAGAGTATTTTCAGGAGGGAACAGAAATAAAACTGATTCCATCTACCATATTTAATGAAAAGTTCTTAAAATTTCTGTATTGTCTTTCAGCATCTCTACAGGTTTGGAAATCATATTTTTCTTACTTTGGTGATTATCTTTTAAAATGGAAAAAAATCTCTAATCTTCTATCAAACAGTATAAGAGCTTTAGAGAGTTTTATGAATAACTCCGCACAGTCCAATTTACATGTTAGTATTGCTAAGAGTTTTATTTCTATCTTGCTTTAAAAAAATAATTTTATTCATTTATTATTTCATTTTATCTTTGTCTGTGCTGGGTCTTCGTTGCTTCGAGGGCTTTTCTCTAGTTGCGGCAAGCAGGGGCTACTCTTTTGCGGTGCCTGGGCTTCTCACCGTGGTGGCTTCTCTCGTGGAGCGCGGGCTCCAGGGCACAAGGGCTCCAGTAGTTGCAGGTCCTGGCTTCTAGAGCACAGGGTCAATAGTTGTGGCTCACCGGCTTAGTTGCTCCACAGCATGTGGGACTTTCCCGGAGCAGGGATTGAACTTGTGTCTCCTGCATTGGCAGGTGGATTCTTTACCACTGAGCCATCAGGGAAGCCCTTCACCTCACTTTTGAATAAAAAATTTTTTTTAATGTTTATTTTTAAGTATTTTATTGAAGTGCAGCGGATTTACAATGTTTCAAATGTAGGGCAAAGTGATTCAAAACATATGTATATTTATATATGTTAGTGGTAATAGTTTAGCCACTAATTCATGTCTGACTCTTGAAACCCCATGGACTGTAGCCCACCAGGCTCCTCTGTCCATGCGATTTCCCAGGCAAGAATACTGAGTGGGTTGCTATTTCCTTCTCCAGAGGATCTTCCCCACCCAGGGATCCACCTTTCATCTCCTGCATTGCAGGTGGATTCTTTGCCTCTGAGCCGCTAGGGGAGCCCATACATATATATGTATGTATGTATTCTTTTTCAGATCTTTTCTATTATGTCCACCTTGCTTTTATATCCCCTAAATAATCATTTATTTTATTAAAAAATCATTACTTTTTTATGCTGTCAGCGCTTGTTTTATATTCACTGAGTTTTATTGATGCCTTTGTTCACTATTTCATTTTGCATTGTTCTTCTTAGTTCCAGATTAAATTTTTTCCCTAAAGTGCACCCTTTAGCAATACTTTTACAAAGGGTGTTAGTGGTATGCTCTTTCTTGGAAAATGTCTATTTTATTTTCCATTTTACTTTCACTTTTGAAAGATAATTTAGCCGTATATTTCTTCTCAACATTTTGAGCATATTTTTCTGCTATATATATATTTTTTAATGAATAGCTTCTTTTCGTCTGTGATGTTCTGCAGTTCACCTTGAAGTATTGAGATGTGGATCTATTTTCATTTATCCTACTTGTGCTCCCTGATCGGCAAGATCTATGTGTGTCATACTTTCTGGAAAATTCATAGCTACTATCTTTCCTAACGTGCCCCTCACCTTTCTCCCTCTGGATCTGTAGTTACATATATTAGGACCTTTTATTCTTTCCTCTGAGTCTCTTGCTCCCATTCTATTTTTCTTCTTTTTAACTACAATTTTGCAAAGGGTCTCAGATCTATTCTGCTGTCTAAAACCTACCCATTGAGTTTTTAACTTTGTTGACCGTATTTTTATTTATTTATTTAGACCACCTCCGTGCATCAATGAGGATCTTAGTTCCCCAACCAGGCATAGAACCTGTGCCCCCTGCAGTGGAAGCACAGAGTTCTAAGCACTGGACCACCAGAGAATTCCCTTGCTGACCATATTTTTGGCTTTTAGAAAACTATTTCACTTTATTACAAATCTGTTTATTGATTTTCTTTAGTGTCTTATCTTTATATTTTCAGTTTCTATTCATGGCCACTGTAAAAAATTGTACTTTTCTTATGTATTCAACTATGCATTAAGTTATATATATATATATATTTGTATTTTATCTAGAATTTCTAGTATTTTATAACAAGAGAGTTTTCTATTTTTCTGGATATGAAAGTATCCTATTGATCTTTTCAAATGTTTTTTCTCCAGAAAAAAATTTCACTTTGTCTACAGGACCGAATTTTACTTGGAGTTCTAAAACTTCCATGGTTCTAAGCATGTGAGGGTGCTGGGATGTCTAGGGTGTGGAATTAAAGGAGCTGGAAATGTGCCTTTCTCGTATCTTCATGTGCTCCTGCATAGTATCAACACTTGTCCACATAATTGATTCTCAGTAGTTGGCTATTTATTTGACTTTTGTTTTGGAGCTAGGGCCAGTGCTGCCATGGGATACACACATATTTTTAAAGACTCTGCCTGCAACGCAGGAGACACAGGAGATGTGGGTTTGATCTCTGGGTTGGGAAGATGCCTTGTAGGAGAAAATGGCAACCTACTCTAGTATTCTTGCTTTGAAAATCCCATAGACAGAGGATCCTGGTGGGTTATAGCCCATAGAGCCGCAAAAGAGTCAGACTTGACTGAGCACCCATGTGTGTTTACATTGGAAGAACTGATACTGCGCTGAAGCTCCAATACTTTGGCCACCTGATATGAAGAGCCAGCTCATTGGAAAAGACACTGATGCTGGGAAAGATTGAAGGCAAAAGGAGAAGGGGGTGGCAGAGGATGAGATGGTTAGATTGCAACACCAACCCAATGGACATGAATTTGAGCAAACTCCAAGAGACAGTGAAAGACAGCAAATTCCAGGAGATAGTCCATGGGGTCACAAAGAGTTGGACAGGACTTAGCATCTGAACAATAACAACAAGCCAATCCGGCAGCACAGCCACACCTAGGCTACAGCCCACTCTTCTGGTCAGGAAAAACTCAGATTTCCATGACACTTTAAAAATGTGTGTGCATCTCATGCTAGCACTGGCCCTGAATTTTTGAATTGTTAGTTGCTCAGTTGTGTCCAACTCTTTGCGACACTACAGACTGTAGATGGGATTCTCCAGGCAAGAATACTGGAGTAGGTTGCCATTTAGTTCTCCAGGAGATCTTCCTGACACAGAGATCGAACCTGTGTCTCCTGCATTGCAGGCAGGTTCTCTACTGCTTGAGCCTGGGAAAGACCAAACGTATATTCAGGGTTGATTTCCTTTAGGATTGACTGGTTTCATCTTGCAGATTGGCTAGGGGAACTCAGCTCCCTCTGTTCTAGTGCTCTTAGAATTGGCCACTAGATGGCGAGAATGAGCCACAACACACAAGTCCGGCTTTAGTTTTCAGAACAACTGAAAGACAGCTAATTCAAAAACATCGAACATCTGTCACGTGCCAGATACTTTGCCAATCCTTTTCTGCTTTTGGGAACCTCATAAATGGCCAGTAGTCACTCATGTATAGACACAGAGTTGATTGATTCAAATTACACCCAAGGAGTCTCAAGAAGGAAGAACCACTGATCTTTTCCCTTCAGGACTCAGGCTGGTCAGTTTATGAGACGGAAGCCTCTGGTAGCGGGTCACCCCCTCCCAGTTTCACCCAACGTCTTCACACAGTTGTTTCATGTTATATATCTTGTTGTTCCCATCAGGTTTTCTTCCTAGGCCTTGCTTTGCAGTTGACTAGTTATGTGACCCTGGATTAACTGTTCTCTAAGCCTCAGTCTCGTTTAGGGAGCATAATACCAGTCCAACAGAGAATGAGATGATTGGATGGCATCACCGACTCAATAGACATGAATTTGAGCAAACTCTGGGAGATTGAGCAAACGATAAGGAAGCCCGGCGTGCTACAATCCATGAGGTTGCAAAAAGTTGTCATGACTTAGCAACCAAACAACAGTACTGGTCCTTACCATCTCCCGGAGTTGTGTCACACTTAAGTGAAGTAATAAATGTTACAATGCTTTAAAAATTCATAAGTGCCATAGACTTAGGAGGCATTAAAATCATTGTTCATATAGCATTCTCTAAAATTCTTTCAGGAAAAGTTAGGTCCACTTGGGCATTGGTTGGATGGATTAGAATGTAAACTCTTCTGGAAGAGGAGGCCCAACACTGGTTAATGTGTACCAGCTGATTCAGAGCTAAGGAGATAGCAGTGTCATTGAAGTGCTGGGCTAAGCCCCTAATGATTCCCGGACCTGGTGCAGCCTGGTCCAAGAAAGGGGGTCTTCTGCGGCAGGAGTTCCTATTTCAGGTGCTGTGGGAGGGGTCTGCCTCAGCCTGGGGAGAGGGTCTCTTTTCCTTCCCCAGGCAGGGGCCTTGTAGAAAATGACATCGAGGGTGGGGTAGGGCTGTGTATGTGGAGTGTGATGCTGTCCTATCCCCTGAAACAAGCTCTCAAGAGGAAAAGCCACTGTCCCTTTTCAAGGCAGAAGGCAATGGCACCCCACTCCAGCACTCTTGCCTGGAAAATTCCATGGACGGAGGAACATGGAAGGCTGCAGTCCATGGAGTCGCTGAGGGTCGGACACGACTGAGCGACTTCACTTTCACTTTTCACTTGCATGCATTGGAGAAGGAAATGGCAACCCACTTCAGTGTTCTTGCCTGGAGAATCCCAGGGATGGGGGAGCCTGGTAGGCTGCTGTCTATGGGGTCGCACAGAGTCGGACACGACTGAAGTGAGTTAGCAGCAGCAGCAGCAGTGATAAAGGCTAGTGACGGTTTTCCTATCTCACTCACTATAGAGGGAAGGGGATCAAGTCCTCCAGCTGATGGGAGACACCAGGTATCTTCCCATGATTCAAGGGAAGGGGACAGCCTGGAGACATGTCACCATAGTTACCTTCCTGTCCCATCAAGGAACACACTCACCATAGTTATTTTTCTGCCCCAGCCCCTGTGGGGATTCTCAGCTTGGTTTTTTTTTTTTTTTTTTTTTTGCCACCAGAGTCTATTTTAAAAACAACGTGTGAATCCATTTGATCACAATCAGTGTTTTTAAAACTTTAGTTAAAATGAGATTTCCATGCAGACATTTAGGTGTGAGTGAGTGTGTGTGTTGGCCATGACATTCTACAGTCACACCATCTCCTTCCTTTCTCCAATGTGCTAGGCTTCACAATTCCACTGGGGGCGAAATTGAAATTTCTCCTAATCTTTTCATTCATCAACCACGTACCTAGCCTCTACCACATGTCTGTCACCTGAATACATCATTTTGTTTTCAGTCTCACTTGACTTCTACGACGTGGATCAGATTACCCCACTTTCCATAAGGGAACTGAGGTTTAGGAGAGGCTAAGTAACTTATGCTAAGTTGGCCGTGCGCAGAGCTGCTGGAGTTGGAACCTGTGTTTTCCTGATTGCAGAGCTTCAATTCTGTGCCTTACACTCTGCTGCCTCCTTTGTGTCCTGCGTCCCCAAGGCTGGGTTCTTGCCAGCCTTTGGCAGGGACTCCCCCCACTCTCCCCCACTGCATAGCCTGACAAGTGCTCCACTGCTCTCCACTCACCCAGCCCCTCGGAGGCCCCTGCTCGCCCGACCAGGAAACAGTTACCTCGGCCCCCTGACCTAGGCCTCGTGTTCCCAAGGACACCCCCGTTTGGGACAGTATCCATTACAACTGCACGTTAAAGTTCTTTCTCACTGCCCTTTCCAACGCCATCTGCAGTCCTTTTACTTTACTCAGCTCTGTGTCTTGCCTGTCTCCCTTCAGGTGGCTCCTCCCGGAACTCACCATGGCTTCACAGGGAGAAATAGTCCTTCACTAGACTGATTCCATCCAGCAGTACTCCAGTCAGGATGGCCAGGGAAGGGGAGCAGGGCCTTGATGGGTGCTGCCTGAGACAGTCAGGGGTTGATCTGGTCCTGAGTGAAAGGACACACGAAAAGTAAGATTTGTCAAGAGTGAGTGGACCACAGAATTCTGCATTAAGGACTTGGCCAAAATATGATTGGGGGTGAAGGGGCAGGGCATGAGTCAGAGCTGTGTTACTCAGGGTTTCAGAAGAACCCAAGCTGATCACTGTCTCAGCAAAGTTTATGCTTCTTTTTTGTTTTTGTACCAGAACATAGACTAGGGGGCTCGATGGGGGAACGGAGAGTGTGTCATAATGTCCTATTGACAAACTGGAGTCTTTCTATTTTGCAGTGACTGTATAGATTTCTTCATGTTTCTCAAAATAAAACTCTTAGCTTTGAGAATATGGTTAAATCCATTCAAAGACACCACTCAGGGCTATTGGTTTGCTCTTTCCTAAAGGACAGACTTGTTAGATCATGTGTTCCTGAAGATGGGATATGGGGAACCTCAGTGACCTACAGTCTAGTTGCAGATCCTATCGCCAAGCCCGGGGAGGGACTCTGGGCTGGAGGCAGGCAGCTCCCACACCTGTTTCCAGAGTCCGCTTTGGAGCTGTCCCCTGTCCTCTGGTGCCACCAATGACCCTGCAAGGAGAATGGCACAGGATGGTATGTGGCTGAGGAAAACAGTCCTGGTGATGGTGTACAGACCCAGCCAGACCGGGAAAGTCCTTCTGCGTATGCCTGCAGCCACTAAAAACCCTGGCCTCAGGATTCCCACAAACCTGGGTGTAAATCTCAACTCTGAAAATGAATCTGTGGAGTCAGAAGTCAGCAGAGTGCTTACCTTTGGGAAGAAGGGAAAGGAAAGTTTGGGGAAGGGGCTGGAGAGGGACTTCAGAAGGGTGAGATTTGGTTTCTTGACCTGACTGGTGGTAACTTGGGTGTAGTCTCTTTGTGATGATTTATCTACCTATATACTTCGGATTCGGAGAAGGCAATGGCACCCCACTCCAGTACTCTTGCCTGGAGAATCCCATGGACGGAGGAGCCTGGTAGGCTGCAGTCCATGGGGTCGCTAAGAGTCGGACATGACTGAGAGACTTCACTTTCACTTTCATGTGTTGGAGAAGGAAATGGCAACCCACTCCAGTGTTCTTGCCTGGAGAATTCCAGGGACGGGGGAGCCTGGTGGGCTGCCGTCTATGGGGTCGCACAGAGTCGGAGACGACTGAAGCGACTTAGCAGCAGCAGCAGCAGCAGCAGCATACTTAGGATTTGTAATCTTTTCAAATTGTGTTATTCTTCAACAAGTTTTTAAATTTTTTAATTTAATTTTTAATTTTATATTGGAGCATAGTTGATTTACAATGTGTTAGTTTCAGGTGTATAGCAAAGTGATTCAGTTATACATATACAAATATCTATTCTTTTTCAAATTCTTTTTCCCATCTAGCTTATTACAGAATATCGAGTAGAGTTCCCTGTGCTTTATAGTATGTCCATTTTGGTTATTTATTTTAAATATAGTAGTGTATGTATGTTAATCCCAAACTCCTGATTTATCCCCCCTCCCATTTTCCCCTTTGCTAACCATAAATTTGTTTTCGAAGTCTGTGAGTCTGTTTTTTCTGTTTTGTAACATTTAGGATTTGTACTCTTTTCTGTATGTGTGTTACACTTCAATAAATTTTTTTTAAAAAATTTAAATTTTACTTTTTAGTAAGTAATCTTGGTTGGTCAAGTCACTTAAACTCTCTGAGCCTATTTCCTCACGCCTTACAATGGGGCTGCTTCCTACTGTAGGGAGGACCAAGCGACTTTTAAGCTCTTTGTGCAGGGCTTGCCTGGAACATTGCTCAGGAAGAATGAGTTGTTTCTGCTCCCACTGTTCAGGCTCCACAGAGCCCCCCTGCACAGGACTCTTGGGGCCCATGCCTCTGCACACCTGGGTGCCTCTGCCTACACACTGTTGTCCCCCTAGTCCTGTTCAGGGCACTCTCTTCTTGGCCCTTTCCCTTACTCCTGGAGTCATCCTTTGCTCTTTCTCCTGTGTCCCCCAACCTCTCTTGCTACCACCAGGCTACAAGCACAGTGTCCCCCAGCCAACACCTGGCAAGCAAATGCTCAGAAACATGAGTTGAAATGAAGCATCACCAGCTTGTTGGTGTGACACATAGTGTGGCTCCCGGACTGTGAGGGCACTGAAGCGCCTCCCCCAGCCTTGGGCCTTTGCCCTATCATCTTGCATTAACGTGGCATGCGGTGTTTTCACTGTTGAGGAAATGTCACTTGAAAAATACGCAGCAAGCATTAGATGGTGCATCTGGCCTACCAGCTTAATGGGGGAGGGATGGGGACCAAGGACAGCCTGAGGCTGGTTACTGGGCTTCCAGAGGGACATCGTGGTTGCTCTGATACCTCTGATGCAGAGGTCCCTGGCGGGGTCAGGGAGCTGCTTCCAGAGGGGGCTCAGCTCTCATGAACCCGTCACTTCCCGTGTGCACACTCATACTCCCTTCCCTGCTCTAGGCTTTGGGTTCCTTTTCTGCTTGTTCAGATAAAACCCACCCTGTTGCCTTCACAAGTGAGTTGTGAGAAGCCCAGTCCTGTTGATTCCACCTTTGCAATAGATTTAGAATCCAAACACTTCCCAGCATCTCCAATCTCATTTGTCAGATGGAATATTCTAGTTTTATAAGTGGACTATGATTCTGCTTCCATTCTTACTTCTTACCCTTTAGAACCTGTTCTCACCATAACAGCTGCAGTTGTGGTTTTAAGAATTTAAATCAAATCAAGCCACTCACTTGGCCCATAATCCCTCCATAATCTCCCAGATTCCAACACATTTAAGAAAAAACATCCAGAGTGTTTCTTGTGACTAGTAAGGCTACATGTTCCCTTCTCCACCTCCCCAGCTGTAAGACCTCACCTCCCACCACCCTCCTTCTTGCTCTTTTGCAGTCACAGTGTCCTATTACTAGTCCTTGATCACTGTACTACTGCCTTCTCGAGAAATTTGCATTGGCTGTTCCTTCTGCCTGGAATGCCCTTCCTCTGATGCTCACATTCTCTCACTTACTTTGAGTCTCTACTGCACGTGACACTCAGAGCTGCCATCCTAGACTCTCTGTCTATCCTTTAATCCTGATTCCGTGTTTTCATTGAGATTGTCTATGGCTAGGCCTAGATCTACCTACCTGTCTTTCTTTCTATGGATAATTCTTTGAGGTCTGTCTCTTCACTAGAATGTATGCTTTTTGTGGGCAGGGACTTTGGGTTGCTTCTTGCCATACCCTCAGCCGATTGTCCAGCATACAGGTATGCTCAACACATATTTGTTGAATAGTTGAATGAATAAAATGAGATAATGCATGAGAAATTGCCCTGAAAACTGGACACATTACCCATTGGTCAAGACCATTATCCAGTGCCTCTGCTTCCAGTGGCAAGAAAGTGTCTCCCCTGTGAGCTGGTAGTAAGAACCTGGGCTTTGCAATCAACTAACTTGGGTTCAGAACCCAGCTGTGCAACTTGCTTGTGGTGTGCGCTTAGGCAGGATTCCTAACCTCTTTGGGCCTCAGCTCCTCTTCTGTAACAGATAAGAATCACACCTGCCTCGGGTCTCCCAAGTGATTCTTGGAAACTAAAAATGGTACATCCTTTGGCCCAGAGTGCCATGCATGAATGCAGGAGGGATTTGTTAGCTTCACTGATCACAAATTCAATCCAGGTTCTCTACCAATTGAACTGATTTTGTTTTATTTTATTTAAAAAAACTTAAAATTTAAAAAAATTTAAAAATTAACACACAGAAATCCCTTGCATTTCTATCAGCCAGTTCAGTTCAGTTCAGTCGCTCAGTCGTGTCCGATTCTTTGCAACCCCGTGAATTGCAGCACGCCAGGCCTCCCTGTCCATCACCAACTCCAAGAGTTCACTCAGACTCACGTCCATCAAGTCAGTGATGCCATCCAGCCATCTCATTCTCTGTCGTCCCCTTCTCCTCCTGCCCCCAATCCCTCCCAGCATCAGAGCCTTTTCCAATGAGTCAACTCTTCGCATGAGGTGGCCAAAATACTGGAGTTTCAGCTTTAGCATCATTCCTTCCTAAGAAATCCCAGGGCTGATCTCTTTCAGGATGGACTGATTGGATCTCCTTGCAGTCGAAGGTACTCTGCATTTCTATACACTAACAATAAAAAGTCAGAAAGAGAAATTAAGGAAACCATCCTGTTCACTATTACAATAAAAAGAATAAAATACCTAGGAATAAACCTACCAAAGGAGACAAAAGACTTATATGCAGAAAACTATAAGACACTGATGAAAGAAGTCAAAGATGACACACAGGTGGAGAGATATACCATATTTTTGGATTAGAAGAATCAATACTGTGAAAATGACTATACTGCCAAAAGCAATCTAAGATACAATTCAATCCCTTTCAAATTACCAATGACATTTTTCACCAAACAAGAACAAAAAATTTTACAATTTTTATGGAAACACAAAAGACCCCAAATAGCCAAAGCAAACTTGAGAAAGAAAAAGAGCTGGAGGAATCAACCTTCCTGATTTCAGACTATACTACAAAGCTACAGTCATCAAGACAGTATGGTACTGGCACAAAACACAAATATAGATCAATGGAACAAGACTGAAAGCCAAGAGATAAACCCAAACACCTATGGGCACCTTACCTTTGATAAAGGAGGCAAGAATATACAATGGTGAAAAGATAGTCTCTTCAATAAGTGGTGCTGGGAAAATTAGACAGCTACAGGTAAAAGAATGAAATGAGAACATTTCCTAACACCATACACTAAGATAAGCTCAAAATGGATCAAAGACCTAAATGTAAGGCCAGATACCATAAAACTCTTAGAGGAAAACAAAGGCAATATGCTTTTTCACATAAATTGCAGCAAGATACTCTTTGA
Organism: Bos indicus x Bos taurus; assembly: GCF_003369695.1. Lineage (NCBI taxonomy): Eukaryota > Metazoa > Chordata > Mammalia > Artiodactyla > Bovidae > Bos > Bos indicus x Bos taurus. The sequence continues at coordinate 2,963,492 of NC_040078.1, read as the reverse complement.
CCCATTTCCTAGAAAATAAAACCAATAATAAACAAGTGGGACCTAATTAAACTTAAGGAAACCAACGGAAACTATAAACCAGATGAAAAGACAGCTCTTAGAATGGGAGAAAATAATTGCGAATAAAGCAACTAACAAAGGATTTATCTCCAAAATATACAAGCAGCTCAAAAAGCTCAATACTAGAAAAGCAAACAACCAAGCAAAAAATGTGCAGAAGACCTAAACAGAGATTTCTCCAAAGAAGACATACAGATAGCCAACACATGAAAAGATGCTCAACATTGCTTATTATTCAGTCAGTTCAGTCGCTCAGTCATGTCCAACTCTTTGCAACCCCATGGACTGCAGCACACCAGGTCTCCCTGTTCATCACCAACTCCTGGAGTTTACTCAAACTCACGTCCATTGAGTTGGTGATGCCATCCAACCATCTCATCTTCTGTTGTCCCCTTCTCCTCCCACTTTCTATATTTCCTAGCATCAGGGTCTTTTCAAGGAGTCAGTTCTTTGCATCAGGTGGCCAAAGTATTGGAGTTTCAGCTTCAGCATCAGTCCTTCCAATGAATATTCATGACTGATTTCCTTTAGGATGGACTGATTGGATCGCCTCACTGTCCAAGGGACTCTCAAGAGTCTTCTCCAACACCACAGTTCAAAAGCATCAATTCTTTGGTGATCAGCTTTCTTCATAGTCCAACTCTCACATCTATACATGATTACTGGAAAAACCATAGCTTTGACTAGATGGACCTTTGTTGGCAACGTTAGTGTCTCTGCTTTTTAATATGCTGTCTAGGTTGGTCATAGCTTTTCTTCCAAGGAGCAAACATCTTTTTAATTTCATGGCTGCCGTCACCATCTGTAGTGATTTTGGAGCCCCAAAAAATAAAGTCTGACACTGTTTACACTGTTGGCCCATCTATTTGCCTTGATGTGATGGGACCAGATGCCATGATCTTTGTTTTCTGAGTGTTGAGTTTTAAGCCAACTTTTTCACTCTCCTTTCACTTTCATCAAGAGGCTCTTTAGTTCTTCTTTGCTTTCTGCCATAAGGGTGGTGTCATCTGCATATCTGAGGTTATTGATATTTCTCCCAGCAATCTTGATTCCAGCTTGTGCTTCATCCAGAGAAATGCAAATCAAAACTACAATGAGGTATCACCTCCTACCAGTCAGAATGTCATCATCAAAAAATCTACAAACAATAAATGCTGGAGAAAATGTGGAGAAAAGGGAACCCTCTTGCACTGTTGATGTGAATGTAAATTGATACAGCCACTATGGAGAACAGTACGGACATTCCTTAAAAAACTAGGAATAAAACTACCATATGACCCAGCAAACACACTACTGGGCATTTACTCTGAGAAAACCATAATTCAAAAAGATGCATGGGGACTTCCCTGGTGGTAGAGTGGTTAGGAATTTGCCTTGTAATGCAAGGGACACGGGTTGGACCTCTGGTCAGGAAACTAAGATCTCACACGCGACTAAGCCTTTGCTCACACGAGCCTCGTGCATGCTGCAGTGAAGGATCTCCCACGAGACAGTGAAGGTCTCACATGCCACAACAAAGGCCCAACACAGAAAAATGAACAACAGAGAAAAAGATGCACATACCCCGTGAACTTTGATACATGTGCAGAGTTAATAACAGCACTATTTACAATAGCCAGGACATGCAAGCAACCTAGACATCCAACGACAGATGAACGGATAGAGAAGTTGTGGAACATATATACAGTGGAATATTACTCAGCCATTAAAGGAGTGAACTGGAGTCAGTTGTAGTGAGATGGATGAACCTAGAGCTTGTTATACAGAGTGAAGTGAGTGAGTCAGAAGAGAAAAACAAAAGATTGTTTATTAACAGATATATATGGAATCTGTAAAGATGGAACTGATGAACGTGTTTGCAGGGCAGCAGTGGAGATGCAGACATGGGGAACAGGCTTGTGGACACAGCGGGGGAAGCAGAGGGCGGGACGAACTGAGAGAGCAATACTGAGTCACACGCATTACTGGATGTGAAATAGCCAGCGAGAATTTGCTATATGATGCAGGGAGCTCAAACCCAGTGCTGACAACTTAGAGGCGTCGAATGGGGTGGGGGATGAGAGGGAGATTCAGGAGGGAGGGGACGTATGTATATCTGTGACTGATTCCTGCTGATGTATGGCAGAAACTAACACAGCATTGTAAAGCAATTATCCTCCAATTAAAAATAAGTTTTTGGGTTTTTTTTTGTTTTTTTGTGTTTTTTTTGCCACACTGTGAGACATGTGGGATCTTAGTTCCCTGACCAAGGATCAAACTTGCACCCTCTGCAGTGGAAGCATGGAGTGTTAATCACTGGACTGCCAGGGAAGTACCATAAACTGATTTTAAAAATTTACTGCTTCATTTTTGTCTTTTTTCTTAACTAGTACTAAGCTCAAAAAGGGAGGATGGGAATATTATTTATTGGCCCCTTTAAGTACATGATTTTATTTGACTTTCACAAGAGCTGTGGGAGTCAGGCAGGTCTCAGTTTCCTCCCCCTTTCTCAGGTGAGTAAACAGAGGCTAGGAGATGACATGTCCCAAGTAAGGCCATACAATTAACAAGATTCCAGGCAGAGCTGGGATCACACCGGAGTCACCCAGCTCTAAGCCTGGGGCCCCTTCCCTCTCACCATGGGCTTGGGCAAGCGTGATATGATGATCCCATGTGCCAGGGGCAGGGATGTAGAGGACAAAATTAATGTATTAATATCTGTTCTGAAGCTAGCAGGAGTGTAGTCATCAGAGGCACTGAGTCTGAAACAGAGAAATCCAAGGCAGGGTTGAGGAGCTGGGAGGGGGTACTGGGGTGGAGGAGGGTGGCCCTGAATCAGGAGGAGGCAGCAGAAAGGGCATTAGGGACACCCGCCCCCCTCCCAGACTCCACCCTGGGCTGCAGAAGATCCAAGGGAGCCCATTAGCTGGAACCCTTGCCTAATAAGGAGCCCCAGCTGAGGCTAAGCTGACTTGCTGCAAAAAGGCAGGCAGGGGGCTGAGAAGGCCAGCGAGCCCTTCCCAATGAGGAAAGAACTGAGAAGCGGCATTCATGGGAAGGCTTATGGAAAAAACAGGAAAACAGCACTTGGGGAATCAAACACTTCTTGGGTCTAGGAAAGGCCCTGCTTCTCTCTCAAATAGCCCTTCCCAGCTCCAGTGTGGCAATGTGAAGAAGGCTGCGAAAATGCCAGTGTTGGAAGGGCTGGAAATGCCAGTGTCAGAAGAGCTGGCGTTGTAAGCCACCACCAGCTGTGAGGCTGAAGCTTGCTCAACTGGCCATCTGAGCTTCAATGAAGCCCAGGGTAAAGCCTGGAGAAGCCGCCCTTTTGAGGCCAGGGGTCCTGAGTCAAAACCAGCTGGTGTGGACCTCTGAGCTCTCAGATGAGGTGGCTGCCTGGGTCCAGGGAACACCTGAAATGTTTTCATCCACCATTGGCTCAGGGGGGATCCCTACAGCCTGGCTTCTTCCTTGATGGCTTCAGCTCCACTCTTCAGTCTAGGGCTTTGCTGGGCTAAGAGTGAAAGTGAAAGTGAAGTTGTTTCTGACTCTTTGCGACCCTGTGGACTGTAGCCCACCAGGCTCCTCCGTCCGTGGAATTCTCCAGGCAAGAATACTGGAGTGGGTTGCCATTTCCTTCTCCAGAGGATCTTCCCAACCCAGGGATCGAATCCGGGTCTCCCGCATTGCAGGCAGATGCTTTACCCTCTGAGCCACCAGGGAAGCTCAAGAGTACTGGAATGGGTAGCCTACTCCTATTCAGGGAAGGGGTGAAAGTGAGGGAGTGGACAAATATCATGTATCATTTACACACTTGTGATATCACTTTATCATGTAAAATTTTAAAAAAGCTTGTTTACAAAACAGAAATAGACTCATAGACATAGAAAACAAACTTATGGTTACCAAAGGAGGGGTAGTGAGATAAATTAGGAGTTTGGGATTAAAATATACACTACTATATATAAGATACATAAACAACAAGGGCCTGCTACATAGCACAAGGAATGATACTCACTGTCTGGTAATAACTTATAATGGGAGGGAATGTTAAAAAGAGTATATGTATCACTTTACTGTATACCTGAAACTAACAGAGCATTGTCAATAAACTATATTTCAATAAAAACAAAAAATGAACCAACCCCTTATCAGAAAAAAAGGAAAGTGCGGGTGTGGATTCAGTGCAAATGTTAGGGGAATCCTCGTCTCTCCAGGCTCCCCTACCCCATGTTTTATTAACTCTAGTTCTCCTTCGTCTCATGAGAGGTGATGGACTTGCAAATTTAGACTCGGAAAATCCTGGTGGGTCTATTGGTCACTGTGTGACCCTTGAGAGAAAGCCCTTTAAGCTCTCCTATCCACAGATTCTTCATTTGTAGAAATTTGCCTCACTGCTATCTATCTTAGGGTTATTGTGACTTCTACAGCCCATCTCAAGTATAAGTAAATGCCCCTATCTTATCTTTAATCCCCCTACACTTTTCCGTAGTCATAAATTTCCACATCCATTATTCCCTTGGGTTAAGAAATAGTCTCCAGAAGACTTGTAGAAAGTACTTAAATTTGTATTTAGTGAATCAGTGTTGCAGTTTGGTTAAGATGCATTCACTCAAACCGGCCCTGGGATAGTTGATCACATCTAGTTAGCCATGAACTTCAGGGAGCAGGGACACAGGCAGGGTAAGCATTGAAAACTGTGGAAGGCCCAGACCAATAGGGAGGTCTCACCTTGGGAGGAGGTAATGGGGCAGCAGCCCAGGGGAGGCTCTGAAATGTGAGTCATGAGGGAGGGCAATGAGTGTGAAAGAGAAAAGTTGTGTCTGACTCTTTGCAGGCCCATGGACTGTAGCCTGCCAGGCTCCTCTGTCCATGGAATTCTCCAGGCAAAAGTACTGGAGTGGGTACGTGTTCCTTTCCCCAGGGGATCTTCCCAACCCCGGGATCAAACCTGGGTCTCCCTTGCTGCAGGCAGATTCTTTACCGTCTGAGCCACTAGGGAAGCTCAAGAATACTGGAGTGGGTAGCCTATCCCTTCTCCAGGGGATCTTCCCAACCCAGGAATCTAACCAGGGTCTCCTGCATTGGAGATGGATTCTTTACCAGCTGAGCTACCAGGGAGGGCTGGAGGGAGGCTAAGGGCTGAGGTTGGCTTAGGGCTGCTGGCCTCATGGAACTGAACCAGCTGTTGGGCCTGCAGAGGCTCTGGATCCGTCTGCTGTGTTGACCAGGAAGAAGTTCTTGGCCGTCTTCTAGAAGTCTTCACCCAGAAATTCCCCAGGCTCTTGGCTGTCCTGGGGCAGGTCTGGCAGCTCCCCAGGTGCCGCTGTGCCCTCTGTGCCCACAGTGTGCAGCACACGGTGAGGTCTGCTCAGCGAGTCACGGTCCTGCCTCCAGGGGCTCTCTGTTCCTGACCCCAGCCCGTCCCACCTCTCGCCCGGTCACACTAAGCTACTTTGCCTCCTGCAGCGCACTGCTTGGGATAATGAAATAGTCATAATGAAAGCCTTAATATTTAAAGCTCCAGGAGCCACAGCCCTGTACCATATTGAACTAGAGATAAATCATCCTGGTTAGGAGGCCTCACTGGGCTCCATTTTCTCTGCTCCAATTGCCTTGCCTGCTGGAGTTTTTCTTTGTGAGTGGATTGGAGGCTGTGTTTGACAGATTTCCTAGGGAGAGGGTGCTGCTGCTGCTAAATCACTCAGTTGTGTCCGACTCTGTGCGACCTCATGGACTGTGGCCCACCAAGCTCCTCTGTCCATTGGATTCTCCAGGCAAGAACACTGGAGTGGGTTGCCAGTTCCCTCTCCAAGAATTGCTTCTGCCTACTCTTTAATTATAACCTTTCATTTCATGTTAAAGTCTTTGAGAGTCTCTATATTGGTAATGAAAGAGAAGTGAAGTCGTAGGGAGAGGCACCCCCATTCATTTTCCTTGGGTAAATTCAACAAAAAGTGTTGAGGGCTTAGCCCTGCAGGGCAGTGGTTTTTGTCTATTTTGTTCACTGCTCTAGCCCTGATGCTTATAATGGTGCTGGCATGTAGCAGGGAGTCAATAGCCATTGCCTCATGCATGAGTGCTCACCATGGCCTCGTGGAGTACTGTGTCAGTCTCATCTACAGATTGCAAACAAAGGCTCAGGAAAAGTGACTTGCCCAAGGTCACACAGAGAAATGGACAAGCAAGGTAATGAGAGCACACATATTTATTGCTAGATTCTCCTGATTAAACCAGATAGTTTTTTTTCTGTGTTGTTTTATGGGAGGAGAGTAGAGGGGTTGGGGTGGCTTGGTGACATTGTGTGCTATCTCTTGGGCCTGCCAAGATGTAATCTTTGATGGACAGCCAACTTTCATTGCCTATTAGCTGAATCCCATGGTTCTGGCATTTAATGGGTCACTTGTGAGCAAGAAAAAAATGGGACAGTATGATTGGGAGTAGGTTGTCCTCACAATACTTTGCTTTTAACAAGGACTATCCTTGGAAACAGTGTCAGACTTTATCTTTTTGGGCTCCAAAATCACTGCAGATGGTGACTGCAGCCATGAAATTAAAAGATGCTTACTCCTTGGAAGAAGTTATGACCAAGCTAGATAGCATATTCAAAAGCAGAGACATTACTTTCCCAACAAAGGTCCCTCTAGTAAAGGCTATGGTTTTTCTGGTGGTTATGTATGGATGTGAGAGTGGGAGAAGCACATCATGCCTGAGCTACAAGAAGCTTAGCTGTCACCAAGACCAGTAGTTTTCCAAGTGCATCCTGGGACCAGCAGCATCAGCACCACCAGGGAACATGTTCTGGATGCAGAGTCTCTGGTCACACTCCAGACTTAATCAGAAGCTCTGGGGAAGAGGCCCACAATCTGTGTTTTAATAAATCGCACAGGTGATTCTTACCCACACTAAGAATGACGTGGACCACACTGGCAGACCAGGGTTTCTCAGCACTGTTGACATTTTGTGGTTTAGTTGCTAAGTCGTGTCCAACTCTTGTGACCCCCATGGACAGAAGAACTTGGCAGGCTACTTCCATGGGATTCTCCAGGCACGAATACTCAAGAGGGTTGCCATTTCCTTCTCCAGGGTATCTTCCCAACCCAGAAATCAAATCTGGGTCTCCTGAATTGTAGGCATGTTCTTTACCACCTGAGCTATGAGGGAAGCCCAGTTGACATTTTGGGGCTGGAATTTTCCAGCCCCATTGCTGTGGGGGCTGTCCTGTGCCTTGTAGGATGTTTAGCAGCACCCCTGATCTTTCCCCAGTAGATGCCAGTAGTACTCACCTTCCAATTGTGAGACTCATATATATCTCCAGACATAACTGAATATTCCCATGGGGCAAAACTAACTCTACCTGAAAACTGTGGATCCAGACCTCTGCTTCTTAAAAATGTGGTCCATGTTCCAGGAGCATTGACCTCATCTAAGAATTTGTGGTTGACAAAGACTCTGGGCCTCACACCAGATCTACTGAATCAGCACCTTGTATTTAAACAAGGTCCTCAGCTGATGCCTCTGCATTTAGAGATTGACAAGCACTGATCTAAACCAACTGCCTCATGTGACTAATGGGGAGATGGCCTTCCAGAGGCAGCAACCTGCCTAAGGTCGTGTCTCCTGCCTCCTGGCCCCTGAATGTGCAAGTCTAGGTGCTCACTCACTGCAGTGATTTCTGAAGTCGGGAGTACTGCCTACCGGGTTCCTAAGGCCATGCTTTTATGAGGGGCCCTCAGCAGTGAGTTCCTTTCACACTCTCTGTAGCTGACAGTGTATGTAGCAGTTTGAGGAAAACTGCTTAGATATTTTGCAAACTGTCCTTTAATTGGGTTTCTCTGATAATTATCTCATGATTAGACTGGGATATGAGTTTTAGGGGGAAGACCACAAAAGAAAATTGTCATTTACCTCTCTTCACATCACAGGGTAGGTTTTACTTCTTTTCCTCAATAATTGAGCCTATTTTCCTGTAAACAAAATGCTTGGGATGCCCCCCTCCCCACACCACAGGTCACCACCAGCCACTTTTCTCGTGCCTTAGTGAGTGCAAGGTAAATCTTGTATAATAAAGTGCTTCTGAACTGTTCCAGCAGCTGCTGCCCAAAGTCTCCTTTGGCCAATAAAAGCCAGCCAGGCAATATTAGAGCTGAGATTTGACGCAAAGTCCCACCTTTCTTTTATTAATGGAGGGTGATAGACAGAGCCTTACTCTAGTGAGCAGCCAACCGCTCAGCAGTTTTCCTTTTACGGTTCCATTTCTGATCATTGCTCTTTCCTAATTAGCCAGGTTGACAGCAGCCTCCTGGTGAACAGAGCTGGCAGCCAGTGATGCCAACACAAAGGCAGTGAGAGGGATGTGAAAGCCCCACAGGGAGCAAGGACCCCGTGTGGTCCATTCTGGCCAGGTCTCTTTAGGCCCTGGACCAGACTCTCATCCTGGATGTGACATTTACCACCCAGGGAATTCTCTCCAGTAGAATAGATTGTTGCCATTTTGACGATTTTCCAAATATTCCAACAGCTGCTCCTTATAACACTTTCCTGCTCACACCCCACAAGAAAGACTGACACGCACACAACTTAGATACCTCTCCCCTGGTGGCCTGCCAGATTTTACACAATTTCCTTTGTTTGAAGAAACTCCACTGAATTAAGATGGTAAAGGCCTTGGTTTAAATGCAAATATTGTGAAAATATAGTGCATTAGTTTTCTATTGCTGCCGTTGCAAACTACTACAAATTTACAGCTCAAAATGACATAAATATATTATCTTACAGGCTGGAGGCCAGACATCTGAAATGGGCCTTATGGGCTAGATCAAGGTGTTGGCAGGCTTTCATTCCTTCTGAAGGCTCTAGTGAAAGAAAGTGAAAGTGTTAGTGGCTTGCTGCATCCGACTCTGTGCGATCCCATGGACTATATATAGCCTGCCAGGCTCCTCTGTCCATGGAATTCTCCAGGCAAGAATACTGGAGTGGGTAGCCATTCCCTTCTGCAGGGGATCTTCTGGATCCAGGGATCAAATCCGGGTCTCCTGCATGCAGGCAGATTCTTCACTGTCTGAGCCACCAGGGAAGCCCTGAAGACTCTAGTGGGGAATGGACTCCTTGCGTTTTCTGGGTTGTAGACTCCCTTGTTCCCTGGCTCATGATCCCTGCCTCCATCTTCAAGGTGCACTCTGCTTTCCTCTACTCCCACTGTCATATCTTGTCTGACTCTGGGGCTTCTTCCTCCCTCTTAAAAGGACCTCTGTGGTTATCTAAAATAATCTATCTCAAGATCTTTAACGTAAAGTACTTTTTGTCATGGGGAGTACCATATTCCTAAGTTCTGGTGATTAGGATGTGGACACAATGGAGGGAGTGTCTTATTTGGCCTACCAGGCCCATTTACTCTTCTGTTAAATGGCAATAATAATACTATCTATCATAAGTCCTAAACTGTGAGTACTAAATGAGATGCTATGTGTCATTTGTTGGGCATGGGCCCTGGCACATAGTGAGCCTTCAGTAATTTTTAACTGATACTAAGCAGGGCTCTGTAGGGCTCCTGGACTCAAATCCTTTCTGTGTCCCCCATTTCTCAGATTATAGGAAATAGTCTTCGCTCAGCCTCCATGACCTCTGAGTTCCAGTGGGCAGTTTCCAGCAGTTGCCAATTAGTGAAGGGAGAGGAAACCAGGGAAGAAATGAACAGTCAAGAGAAACAGCAGTGCAGCCTTGGGGCGAGGTCCTGGTTCCTGGTCAAGGGACATACATAGCAATATCTTTAAGCTGTTTTGCAGGTACTGAAACCCCCTCCAGGTGGGAGAAAGGCAATGATGGTATGTTGCCCACAGCATGTAGACCCCAGACTGGTTGGAACCTGAAGGTTGGTGATGCTGACTCCTACTTACCTCACCACTGACTGATCAGTATGTTGGGAAAGTATGTGATTTTCTCAGTTCAGTCTTGCTACAACAACGATTTCAAATGACAAGCTTGGGCTTGGTTGTAGCTCAGAATTTAATTTGGTAAACAAAGATGGTGCATCCCCAAGTCCTGTGTTGGGGTGGGGGTTGGGCCAACCTTGACGGAGTGGTTTCAACCCATCTTGTCTCCCTCTTTTTACTCTTTTTATCTCCTCTCCCCCAACCCCTAGGCTGCCCTATGCATATTAGGGCAAGCACCCATCATCGATTAGGAAGGGGGCATATTTGTTTCACCTGAGGTTCCTACTCCAGTCCACGGATATTTTTCTTTGTTCCCTTTTCGTGGGCTTTTCCCCTTTCTTTGTCTGTCTTTTAACTGCTGTCATTTTGGACTCCTTTTCCTATTCTAACTACCTAACAAGTAGAATGTCCATGAGCTTACCTTGCTCTCTTCCAACCATTACTATAAAGCTTCTCATCACCATTTCCAAATTGAGACACATGGTATTTCGAGGCAGGAGTGTGTTGTGTGTCCCCCTTTGCCTGGCAAAGTAATAAAGCTATCCTTTTCTACTTCACCCAAAACTCTACCTCTTGTCTTATCCTGCCCCCATGTACAGAGGAGATGAGCTTTCAGCACCGTAACAATAATAATGGTTATTATTAGAATAATATATTGAGTTATTCTTTATCATTGACCCTTTGGTAATAATTTTATTAGCTTGTCATTTGGAAAGGCCAAGAGGTGGTCAGAAATGGAGTGAGTATGATTTATGCTGGGAGTTGGGGAGAGGGGTTGAGAAGGTTGAGAACGTGGGAGATGTCTAGGGCAGGACAGATCCAAGTGGGGTGTTGTCACGAGCAGGCTCTGGGAAAAGTGAGCATACAGGGGTGAATATGGAGCACCAAGTAAAGGGAAGTTGAAGAAATCAGGGGAGACAGACATCATTTACTTAATTTTTTTTCTCATCTCCTTGATCCCTTAATTGATAATGGCTTGTCTCAAATGTCCCTGTACCTTGCTTCTCCTCCCCCCACTCTAGCTCCTTATGTCTCTGCAGCACCAGGTAAGCCTGCTCTCTCTTCAAGTTCTGGCTCAAACATTACTTCTTCCAACAGAGTGTTAGTTGCTCCGTCGTGTCCAACTCTTTGCGACCCCACAGACTATAACCTGCCAGGCTCCTCCCTCTGTCCGTGGAATTCTCCCGGCGAGAATACTGGAATGGGTTGCCATTCTCTTATCCAGGGGATCTTCTTGGCCTGGGGATGGAACCTGGGTCTCCCACATTGGAGGCAGATTCTTTACCATTGCGCCACCTAGAAAGTTCTTCCAAGAAAACCTTTACTAATCGTTTAGTAATCACGGTCATTTCCTTTCCTCCAAATGTCAGTAAGGCTTAATTCCAAGCCACTGGTGTGGCATGCCCTAGTCTATTTTTTAACAATTAGATCATAAAATGTTACAGCTGTCAACATTTCTAAAATTGAAATCCTCTCCACCCCACTTTGCAATTCTACCACCAGATTGTGATTTCCCTTCCTCTGTCTAAAGTCCCTCTCCTTTTCCAATCCCCTAAGCATGAAACCTTCTGGTCTGCATTTTCTGTATCATTCATAACATAGAGGTAACAAAATTTTGATGATTTTTCTTTTTAAACAAAAAGGTGATTTGTGTGTTCAGGTAGATTTGGGAAAACACTAGCATAGTTAATGGTAAGGATAGTCCTGGGAACTAGAACTCAAGGGTTCCAGTTCCATTTCTAACCTTAAGGAACCTACATGCCCTTGGGGAAGTACCCCATCCCCCATTCCTTTGTCATCATTTTCCTTGTGTGTAAAGGGAGCACATTGGTCCAGATAGTTAAAAAGATTCCTTTGAGCTCTTGCAGCCTTCTTTCCTGCATGTTCAGTTCAGTTCAGTCGCTCAGTTGTGTCCGATTCTTTGTGACCCCATGAATCGCAGCACACCAGGCCTCCCTGTCCATCACCAACTCCTGGAGTTCACTCAGACTCACATCCATCGAGTCGGTGATGCCATCCAGCCATCTCATCCTCTGTCACCCCCTTCTCCTCCTGCCCCCAATCCTTCCCAGCATCAGAGTCTTTTCCAATGAGTCAACTCTTCGAATGAGGTGGCCAAAGTACTGGAGTTTCAGCTTTAGCATCATTCCTTCCAAAGTAATCCCAGGGCTGATCTCTTTCAGAATGGACTGGTTGGATCTCCTTGAAGTCCAAGGGACTCTGCATGTTAAACCCACATAATATTGAGGCTCCATTCTCAATTGTTAACTGCTCTCTTATCTCTGTTGGAGGTAGAAGGGAATGGAGCTGTTTTTCAGACATTTTAAGTTAGACTCTGGCGCTTTCTCTGCAGAAGATGAAGTTACTTATTAGGAGCAATTTGTTCAGGAGACATTGAAGATAATTAACAAGAGAAGAGGCAGGGCATCTAGAATGGAGTTTTTCTAATCCCTTAGGCATCCCATCAGTCAATTCCGTGAGCTCTCCATCGGCTGGTTAGGACTTAGATTGGGCAACTCAACTCAGTGGCTCCATGGCACTAAGGAGATAAATACTGGCTTAATTTTACTTGGGAGCTGCTGGACACCCAAGAGAAATGACCGGCATGCTATTTCTTTTTCCTTTCATTTAACATTCTTTCATTGTTAAGTGTCTACCATGTGTTTCAGCAACAAAAGTGGCTCTACAATCTTCCCTACCTAGTAGATACTCTTAACACAGAGGAAGAGATAGACATAGCGGACCAATAACTGATACACGAAGCAGAATGTGAAATGTAGGAAATGAGTCACTCATTTTGGGGAAGAGGAAGGTGAGCTCTGAATTGGATTTTGTACTGTCTTCAGAAGGCTGGCTGACTGTTCAGCAGGGACAATGGGGTGAGAGGGTCCTTGAGGTGGAGGGAATAACGTGCACACAATTGTACAAAGGGGATCATGCGGGGCAACTGAAAAAATGAATGATGTTTGATTTTCTCCTGGATTTTAGCACCCTAGACAGTGTGAAATAGGATTAGGAAAAGAGGTCAGGTTCAGGTTGTCTGAGACTTGAAAGGATATTGGACTTAATTAGCTGGAAATGAGACACTGGTTTCTTTTGGGCATAGACCAATGTGGTCTCACATTAAGAAGATATTAACAAAGGAGAAGGCATGTACAACCATCTTGTACTTCTGAGGCAAGACGCTGTAAAAAAGAGAACGAAGAATCAAAGAATCTCACATTTCCAATCTTTCTGTGAAAAGTAAGAACTGCCAAGCTCCATGCCACCGTTTCTGAAATCTCCAGTGATTCCCTGGGCTGATGGAGTGCAGAGAGGTGTGACAAGAAGCTGTTTTCCTCAAATCACTCAGCTGCCAGGTGCTACATGCATCTGGTTTAGGAAAAGCAATCACATGGAGATCTGTTTGTTACTCAAAGTTCCCTCTAGGTGGACAGAAACATCCTCTAAAATAGTTAAATGATAAAAAAAGAGAGAGAGAGAGGGAGAGAAAGTCAGAGAAAACGTTCAAAAGTACTCGGTTGCTTAGAAGTATATGTGGCTATTAGAAAAACTTTCCTCGAAATATGTTCAAGAGGAGAAAAGCCTAATCCTTTTGTTGCCTATTTTTCAAGGTTCTGGTGGAGATTCTGGGGAGTGGAAGAAGTAGCATCCACAGTGATTAAAAGCAAGACAAAATAACAACAAAACCCAAACCTTGTTTAGCAATGTATTATTCTTGGGATTGCAAATGTGCTTATCTGTGTGCAATTTCCTCATTATCCTTTCTGTTTGCTTCTTATCACAAGAGGAAAATGTTGCATGGACAAAAACTGAAGACAGTTTGCTCGCAATTAGGAAAACTGACACCTGTCCAGCAAGCCTTGTTCTGTTTGCTATGTGATGCCTCATCACTTCTGGATTCTCCAGGGGCTGGAGATGAACCAACTCAGGGTGCCCTGGTGGATGCAGAAAATAGTATGAGGTATCTGAGATGGCAGGGACCTGATGGAGGGTGTCCTTCATTAACCGTAAAGGACCACAAGGGGGCAGTGAGTCAAAGTTGCTCAAATCAGAGGAGAGAAAGCCAGAATTCATTCAAACTAATGATTTTTGAAAACTTGGATGAGGGGAAGTAGTTATAATTTATCAGAGTTACCTGAAGCTTTTACAAAACCATTCTATTATAGAAACATTGAGACATACACAGAATAAACACATCACCAAAAATGACAGAGTGTGGAACCTCCACTAAAGGAATGATTAACTTGGCAAAGCTGTCTGATCAACTTTTTCAGAATTCTGGAATCTACTAAGAAACTCACAATAACCAGGGGAATACTTAATGGAGAAAGTTGCTTCTGGAATTTTGGGAAGAGAGTGTTGTTTTTCCTGGAGAAGGGAATGGCTACCCACTCCAGTATTCTTTCCTGAAGAATTCCATGGACTGAGGAGCCTGGCAGGCTATAGTCCATGAGGTCACAAAGAGTTGGACACAACAGAGAGACTAAGACTTTCACTTTTCAGAGTTGTTTTTAAGTTACCCCCTTACAATCCCCATTTCTCACCTGGGCAGCAGCCATGAGTACAGCAATCTGCATTTCTAGAGAAGCTTTCTGGTACCAGAAGGAGCAATGTGGAGCTTACTTACAAAGAACTGTGCTGTGTGTCTTGACCTGTCTGTTCCCTGAATAATAGGCTCAAGGACTTGCCTTTGTTTCTCCTTCCTTGGGACTTTTTCAGGGTTGAAGTGGCTTCCTCTGAGTGGTGTTTGTTGATAGCATGTAAGGTGAATATATGAGCTGTAGACAGCTGTGGCCAGGGAGAACAATCTGGGCAAGTAGAGACAGGCAGGAAATCCTAAAAGGAAGAGTCCTGGAGAAGGATATATGGAATAAAGAAGAGCTCCATACTGGGGGGTCTAGAAGGCCACACACATGCTCACAGCTGGACACATGCTCAAAAAAGACCTGAGAAGAGCCTATGCTTTCACCTGTGGTGACTATGTGGGTCCATGAAAGCAGGAAGTGAAAGCTAAGGCAGAGTCATAAATGCCTGACTAAGAACTGAATTCCATTATAGGTTATTACAAGATACTGAATATAGTTCCCCATGCTATACAGTAGGTCTTTGTTTATTTTATGTATTGTAATGTGTATCTGTTAATCTCAGACTCCTAATTTATACAGCCCATTTTCCCCTTTGGGACCTATACGTTTGTTTTCTATGTCTGTGAGTCCATTTCTGTTTTGCAAATAAGTTCATTTGTATCATTTTCAAAGATTCCACATACAAATGGTATCATATAATATTTATCTTTCTCTGTCTGACTTACTTCAGTCAGTGT
The DNA here is from genome assembly GCF_003369695.1 of Bos indicus x Bos taurus. Classification (NCBI taxonomy): domain Eukaryota; kingdom Metazoa; phylum Chordata; class Mammalia; order Artiodactyla; family Bovidae; genus Bos; species Bos indicus x Bos taurus. The sequence continues at coordinate 2,948,195 of NC_040078.1, read as the reverse complement.
TAGTGTTAGTCGCTCAGTTATTTCCAACTCTTTGTGATCTTGTAGGCTGTAGCCAGCCAGGCTCCTCTGTCCATAGATTTCTCCAGACAAGAATACTGGAGTGGGTGGCCATTTCCTTCTCTTAATTTGATATTCTTACTTCGTATGTTATTCTGTAGGTCCATCTGTGTTGCTGCAAATGGCATTGTTTCATTTTTTATGGCTCAGTAATATTTCATCATATATGTTATATACCATATCTTCTCTACCCATTCATCTATCTATGAGCATTTAAGCAATGGATTCCTGAATGGGGAACACTTGAAGAAGTATTTGGCAGGAGATTTTAGAAAAGTTAAACTCCTGGAGAAAGAAATGGCCACCCACTCTAGTACTCTTGGTTGGGAAATTCCATGGACAGAGCAGACTAGTAGGCTACAATCCATGGAATTGCAAAGGGGTCAGAGATGACTTAGCGACTAAACAACAATAGAAACAAGTACATCCAAGCTCTTTTTTCTTTTTCTTGGCCCGACAGCACAGCTTGGGAAACCTTAGTTCACCAACCAAGGATTGAAGCTACACCCTTGGTAGTGAAAGTGCAGAGTCCTAACCAGGGAATTCTCCTCCCAAGACTTCATATGTCATCCCCTCATCCCGTATCATCTTCTCTTACAAAACCATTTCTTATACATTCTTCAAGACTTATCTCAGCATTACCAACTAGATCTTATATCCTCTTTTTTGCTCCCAATATGTATTTTATTATGATACCAAATCATATTAAAACTATGAATGTGTTGATGCCATGGAATAGACTTAAAGCTTTTTGAAGTCAGCATCTAGGCCATATTTATGTTGGTAGTTTTAGCTTCTAGGTTGGTTGAGAAGTGTCTTGACTTGAGTTTCCTAGGAAGCAGAGTCTGAAAAAACTTACGAGTTCATGCTCTATAGAGGTGCAGGAAGTGACAGTGAGGGAGAAAGGAAAGTGAGACAGAGAGGAAGGGAAAGTAAATCTAAGGAGCTGCATTACCAAACTGGCTAAAGAGTTTACCAACAAGCATAACTATTGATCCAACAGACAGGAGGTTTCTGGAGGGGTTGTACAGAAATAATGAGTCTTGTAATAGTCTGTTGGTAGGAGTAAAGGAGAAGAATCGATCTTCTATCTTCTTCCTATCCTCTATCTGTGACAGCTTCAAGTTCTTTTTAACTCCTTTGTATCCCTAGGTTGTATTAGCTGGCTCCTGTGGGCAGCTGCTGGGGAAGCCAGATTCCATGACATAGATGGTGGTATAGGCTAGTGTTACATCCTCCTTCCCTGCCTGCCTACAACAGAAGCTTAGTGGGCCAGTCAGGGTATATGTATAGGGAGGGGCTTAGTGGGGCTCAGTGGTTTCTCAGTGTCAGGGGTGGGAGGAGGCATGGCTTGTGAGATGTGAGGTGCACTGTGACACTGTGCTTTGGGCCACATGGGAGGCTGCAAGCAGCTGTAGCAGCGGGTGCAGTTGGCCATGTAGGTAAAGCACTACAGTGATGTGGCCTCTGCCGTGAGTAATGAAGTTAACTGAATAATTCTCCAACCACGGCCAACCCTCCTCTCTGTGGCCTAGAAGGATCTGTAGGATCATCACTAATGCTGAGGCATCCATCGCCAGCCTCACCTCAGGACCCATACAAACTGGGTCCTGTGTAATAAATATGAACTTAAGGGGCATGGTGATTGTAGAAAGCAGAAACACAGAAAGAAGTCCGGGACTGAGTCCCTTAGAGAGCAAAGGATGCAACTGCAGTATTGGTTCCCTCTCTCTCGCTTATAGATCATGAGCTTCTTGAAGGCTAGGGCAATTCTCAGGTCTTGACACTGAATGTAGCCAACAAAGTGGTGGTGGTTTAGTCACTAAGTCAAGTCCAGCTCTTGTGAACCTATGAACTGTAGCCCACCAGGCTCCTCTGTCCGTGGGATTTTCCAGGCAAGAATACTGGAGTAGGTTACCATTTCCTTCTCCAATAAACAAAGTGAGGAGGGGACAAAGTGAGTCTACCTAGGAAAAGCCCTGCATGTCCTACTATGCGACACCTGAGCACCTTTGCACTGAGGATAAATGACTGCAGTGCTGATGGAGACCTGCAGTGTTTTCCAGAGCCATGAAGCTGGGGGAGGGGGGTTGTCCCAGGGCTGGAGTCCCTGTGTGGAGTTCTGATTTACAGTATTTTATAGCCCTGTTTTCAGATGCTCACTCACTGTTTATTGCTCTGCTGCTAATAAACATCTTGTCATAAATGATAAACAGAGCAACTTGAGGGGGACGTGGGAGCCATGTTCAAATAGACTTGGTGTTCTGCAGAATGCCTGTGGATTAGGTGGTTGCAAATTTATTTTTTAAAGTCTGTCTCTATTTTTTTATGTGACTAGAATTCAAGAGAGGCAAACCGTGAGTTTTGTTAGAAATCTCTGAAAGGAATGGACTGCCGTGGCTGCAGGGTCTGCAGAGCCTGCAGGGAGCTGTCCAGGGTCCTGAGATGAAGAATACAGTTAGGCGCTGCTGGCCATGTCTTCCCAGGAGGAAATGGGAGGCCTCCTTATGGGCAGATTTCCAGAGGTTCCAAGGCAGGAAAATACTACATTCATCAGTGCTCAACTGCCTGATTTGAATGTGAGTTGAGACAATTGGGAATAGCTAGGCGTTCATGGTACCATGACAGGAGCTTCAGGCAATGACAGAGAAACTTCCCCTAGGATTCATGTTTCTGAGACAGAGTTGATGCCATGTGCTGCCACCCTGTGGATTCAGTCTTCTGTTGGCACTCTCTTGGCCTTTATTCCTCCTTTTCCTCCCCTCCTTATGGCCTTTCCATCCACTCCACTCCTTTCTACAGTATCCCAGCTTTACACCTGCTCCATGCTGGAGGGCTGAGATGGGAGAAGGGCCAGGTTGCAGTAGTCGCTTGCAGGTGGCTTCTGTGTTGTTCAGGGTGGAATGAAAGAAAACATCCAAAGGCAAATGAAAATCCTCAAAGTGCTTGGCAACTGAGAAGAGGTGAGTTTGGGCTTGCCAACTGTGGGCTCAGGCAGATGTGAGGCAGCTGCTGAACTGCCTGTCGCCCATGACACTTGCATCTCAAAAATAATGAGGAAAATGTAAAGACAGCAGTTCAGTCTATCTCAGAGTGTCCACAGGCATCACTTATTTCAATTGAGGATTTCATTTGAAAATGGTAAGAGATATACTTTTTTCCAATATCATCTGGAATGGAAAGAGAAAGTTTGTGATCCTGGCAGGAACTTGGAGATTTAGGCAGCAGAGTTCCTTGGTTTGACATCCCTCAATGTGAGGTTGAGTCTTTTGTATCCAAAGAGACCAGCCAGGATGTGCAGTCAGACCTCAAAAGCCTGGCCTCTTTCTTCGAGTCACCTTGAGCAGCAACACATGACTTCTGGGCAGAAGGGCAGCACACTTCCAGATGTGGAGCCCAGGGTGCTAGCTTCTTCTAGCATAAGGGAAAATGACTGTAGCAGCAGCCTGGAGGAGGCAGGAGAAACTCCAAAGACCTACCCCTCCAACAGTTAAAATACTATTCATACAATTCAAGCAATTATAGATTCATCTGGGTGGTTTCACCTCCTCCTTTTAAAATTTAAATATTCTCTGGAAGGGCTGAATGCAGAATTCCTCAGTATTATTTGTGCTGAGCAGCTGAGGCTCTGGGGCCTCTTTCCAGTTGGAATGGCCCACGGGATGCAGGGAAGGAAGCAGCTGCTGGCTATATTGCCTTCCTCTGCCACTGGGACTTCTGAGATACTGTTGAGCTTTAGCTCCTGCTTTGATCCCCAGGGGAGGCTGAAATCTCCAGAGCTCTGGAGCCTCAGGAAAGAGGAAGCACTGGTAGCGGCTCACTTTATCTTCTGTTTTGGCAACATGGTGTAGGAACATAGACTTTGTAATCACAAACTTATGTTCAAATCTCAGCTTAATAGCTGGGAAGGTTACTGTCTTCATCTATCAGATGAGAAGAAAAATGTCACTCCTAGTGTGTTTGGAATTTGATGAGATTAAATATCAGAAGCACCTGGTACACAGTAGGCTCATGCCAAGTGTTACATTCTTAGCAGGAAAATAAATCATACTCTCTGTCAATAATGATAATTTACTGCCCTCCAAATGCATGCTTCTTATTATGTTTTGTGTCTTAGCGAAGTCTGAAAGTGAAAGTCGCTCGGTCATGTCCGACTCTTTGCAGCCCCATGGACTATAGCCTGCTAGGCTCCTTTGTCAATGGAATTTTCCAGGCCAGAACACTAGAGTGGGTAGCTGTTTCCTTCTCTAGGGAATCTTCCCAACCCAGGGATCGAACGCAGGCCTCCCACATTGAAGGCAGATTCTTTACCAGCTGAGCCACCTAGAACTTTATAAACAATATAATAAATCATAATAGAAATGGTGGGCATCTTTGTCTTAGGCCTCTAGTACTTTATACACAAATATGATGTCAGTCAAAAACAGTATTTCTTTATCATATCGAGAAACAACCCATCTAGTTTCACATCTTAAAATGTTGTTTATTTGGAATCCATTCAAGTTTCATTAAATGTTCTTTTCACACTTATTGAAATAATCATATGCTTTGTTACACATAATTTTTGACATAGTATATTCAATATTCATAGATTTCTTAGTATTAGACTATCCTTATATTATTGGAGAAGGAAATGGCAACCCACTCTAGTGTTCTTGCCTGGATAATCCCAGGGATGGGGGAGCCTGGTGGGCTGGTGTCTATGGGGTTGCATAGAGTCAGACACGACTGAAGTGACTTAGCAATCCTTATATGTATGGGATAAACTTTGCTCTAGCATTGGACATGATTTTTTTTAATGTACAGAGTCCCACTCATAATATTTTTATAAGGTTGGTTTTAAAAAAGTATTTATTTATTTGGAGGTTCCAGGTCTTAGTCATGGAGAAGGCAATGGCACCCCACTCCAGTACTCTTGCCTGGAAAATCCCATGGGCAGAGGAGCCTGGTAGGCTGCAATCCATGGGGTTGTGAAGAGTTGGACACGACTGAGCGACTTCACTTTCACTTTTCACTTTCATGCATTGGAGAAGGAAGTGGCAACCCACTCCAGTGTTCTTGCCTGGAGAATCCCAGGGACGGGGGAGCCTGGTGGGCTGCCGTCTATGGGGTCACACAGAGTCGCCACAACTGAAGTGACTTAGCAGTAGCAGCAGGTCTTAGTCATGGCATTAAGGATCTTTTAGTTGTCTGTAGGATCGAGCTCCCTGAGCAGGGATTGAACCCAGGCTGTTTGCACTCATTGTGTGGAGTCTTAGCCACTGGACCACCAGGGAATTCCCCTACTCATAATATTTTAACTTGGTCTTCTGCCTCCCTTTCCCTCCAAATTCCATATTGCAGCCAGAATGATCTTTCTGAAGCATGAATCAGGTCATGTCACTCTGCTGCTTAAATATCTCCAATGACTTGTTATTGTAATGGGAATAAAATAAAACCCTCTATCATGACCCGTAAGACCTTTTTTAAATATTATCTAACCCCCACCTAGTTCTGTCACCATGTTTCCCCTTGTTCCCTAGATCCAGCAGCATTGGTTTTGAACATATCAACCTTACTCTTATCACTGAGCAATGTTCTTCCCCCAGGTCTTTTTAAAGCTTTCTCTTTCTCATCAGCTACCTCTTTCTTAGCCATAATCCAACTTGACTGTCACCTTCTCAGAAAGCCTTTACTGGAGCTTTCTAGTTAGGCAGCTTCACAATACCTCTACATCCCATTATCCTATTATTTTCTTCTTAGAATTTACTGGTGCCTGAAGTTACCTTATTACATTTCTTTGTTTATGTGCCTATTGTCTGTTTCCTCCCTCTAAGATGTATGTGTCTTGAGGGTGGCAATTTCTGGTCTGTACTGACTGCTGATCCTAAGAACCGCTGCCTGGTGAATAACTGTTCTCTCTAAATAGACTCACAGATGAAAATGGCCTAGGACATTCTTTACCGTCTCCTTTTTGGTGCTTTGTCATCTTCCAATAACCTCAAAGCCTTAATTGGATTTCTTCTCATCCTTTTCTTTGTGTGGGATGACCTTACATAGCAGAAGACCTTGGAATGGAATGGGGTCTTATAGACTATTTAATTCTCTGATTTACTCAGTGTAGGAAGCCTTTTATCCCATCCTGCAGACAATCACCCAACCTTTTTAGATCATTGTAGGAACTAGCTGGTGTGAGGATGGAATTGCTTTCCTTCCAGTCTTATTTTTCAGGGGAAAGATGATTGCAATGGGGAGTCCTGATAACCTTTTAAGACCAATGGCAGGAAGATATGAGGTGAGAGTCTCTTGTCAAATGAGTGAGGTGGATATCTGACCTGAGTGATCTCTTATCCTCTATAAATGATTTTAGCTATGGAACAAGGCACTAGTCATCGGTCGCCAACACACTCAGGACTTGCGTGACTGTGACAAGTGCCCTATTGTATTTTCTTAGCTTAGTTTGTGGATTCCTTGGGCTTCCCTGGTGACTCATTGATAAAGAATCTGCCTGCCTATGCAAGAGATGCAGGTTCAATCCCCAGATTGGAAGATCCTCTGGAAAAGGAAATGGCAATCCACTCCACTATTCTTGCCTGGGAAGTCCCATGGACAGAGGAGCCTGGCAGGCTATAGTCCACGGGGTTGAAAAGAATTCGACACAACTTAGCTATTAAACAACAATTCTAACACAGAGGTATATAATTCCCTTTTTTCTTCTTTCTTTCCTCCATTTATTACATCTTTCTCCCTTTATCTCAAAGTATTTTATTATTTATCCATGGTGGTATGGCCCATTATGTTTCAGAGGACACTGAAAAAGAAACTAAAAAAATTATGCAAGTGACTACCCAGCTCTGCAAAGGCATTTCCCACTTGGTGGTGTAATTACTGTTGATGTCTCTTTTTGTTTTTCCTCTTGACTGTGAGCCTCTAGGTGAGGGATGGTGTCTTATTTGTCTCTGGATGCTCAGGGCTATTTTAGTGTCTGTCACAGGGCAGGAGCTGGATTCATATCCGTTAAAGGACCCTCACTGTTGGATCACCAGTGGCATCGAGTGTATGTGTGTGGCACCCCAGAAAAAAAATACAGCATCGCCTGCCGGTTAGACTCATGTTTGACCCCTGAAGCTGCTACCTACTGCTTGTGTGATCTTGGGCATATTGCTTTAGTGTTTCCTGAACTTTAGGCTTTTTTTTTTCATGTAAAATGGAGATCATAAGACCTACACTTGGAGGCTTATAGGGGAGATTTACCAAAATAAGTTTTTTAAAGTGCGTATAGTCAGTAGGTGATTTGTGACCTATAGCCATTAACATCAATTAAATTTTTTTTAATTTATATATTTATTGCTGTGGTAACACAGCATGTGGGATCTTATTAGTTCTGACTAGGGATTGAACCTGTACCCTCTGCAGTGGAAGTGCAGAGTCCTAACCACTAGACAGCTGGGAATTCCCCGCTACCCATTAATATTAATATTTCATGTTCTCCCAGACCTCCAAGCAGGGCTCAGTTTATTTATCCTAGCTAATTATCATCAGCAAGGAGGCTTCCCCTACCCCCTCATCAGTCATAATTATGCCAGTGAAGTCATCTTCAGGGAACAGAGCTGCATCTGCTCAGAGGCCTCCCAGGCAGGGCTCCTATCCCCCTTCTGGAGCTTGGGAGCAGATGTGGGAGGCTGAGCAGCCAAGACTTCCATTGCTGCTGTTAGCAGCTGAATTTCTAGAGTCACTGCTAACAGCTCAAATCAGAAAGCTAGTGCAGCTATATGTTTCCCTGGGGGCCTGTTATGGCTTTATATGTGTGGGATTTTTTTCTTTTTTTTTTTGGTTCTTTCCTCCCCTCCCCATCAACTTAAAAAAAAAAATCACTGGATTTTTCTGTCAATGGTGGGAGTATAGGAAAGGGGATTGCTATGTGGGTGGGTGAACTTCTGCAGAATGTGTTCACCCAGGGCAGGGGTGAAAAGGAAGTGAGGATGGTGGTGAAGGGTGGGGCCCAGCAAAATGGCACTTCCATCTTTGGTCTCCAGGAGAGGCATGGTGTAGAAAGAAGAGCAAACGGGGGTCAGGAGGTCTGGGATGGGAAACCAGTATTCTTGTTAAGGGTCTGAGGCTATGAGCAAGTCATTCTACAACCTTAGAACTCAGTGTCCTCATATATACGATGAGCGGTTGGCCTAAATGACTTCCAAGATCCTTTTAGCTCTGAAGAAAAATGATTTTCTTTATATATTTCTGGGCCTCTTTCTTCCCATTTCTCCAACAATGGGAGACTGTGTCTGATCCTATGGCCCATTCCCTGGATTGACTGCTGGTTATGGAATCATCTATAAGATGTTAGATAGGGAAGGCTTACATTGTCATATAAAGTTATTTTAGTTTTCCTCAGAGTATTTTTTGGGCAGATATAATATTTTCAAACATAAATGATAGAAATTCTAGTGTTAGAATTTCAGGTATAATACAGGGAGTGGAGGAGATTGTGTGTGAGAGACAGATAGAGAGAATGCCAACCAGGGCTGGTGGGGCATTGTGAGAAGAAGAGGCCTTGCTGGCCATCCCTTATGTCTCGCCATGGCTGCTGTGTTAGGGCACCTGTGAATGTCTATGTGTGACCTCACAGAGGCTATCTTGTAACATAATCGTTGTCACTTACTGAATGCCTGCTGTATACTAAGCATTGTCCAGGTCTAGGCTTGTCTTCAACTCTCATAAGAAACCTACAAGCTAGGAGTGATAGGATTGACAGTAGTGATAATTTTAGCTATTCTCAAGCAACCCGGAGGTGCATGGTGTGTAGCAAACGACAATGTTGTGGAGGCTGAGTCTGTGTTGCACTGGGAAGCTGCGGGCAGAGGGAGCTAGTTAGCTGGAGAACTGCTCAGGGCCTGTACCTCAACCCCTTAGAAGCCATCACTCGTGGAATACTAGCTCAGTATCTTGGTGAACAATGGCCTCTGAAACAAAGCAACAACTATTGTCGAGGATAGAGGCAAACAGAAAATGAAGAGAGTTAAGAACATGAGCCAGAGATAGAAATTTGAGACAAATACTCGGTTGAGTTCAGTCGCTCAGTCATGTCAGACTCTTTGTGACCCCATGGACTCCAGCAGGCCAGGCTTCCCCATCCATCACAAACTCCTGGAGCTTGCTCAAACTCATGTCCATTGAGTCGGTGATACCATCCAACCATTTCGTTCTCTGTCATCCCCTTCTCCTCCTGCCTTCAATCTTTCCCAGCATCAGGGTTTTTTCCAATGAGTGAGTTCTTCGCATCAGGTGGCCAAAGTATTGGAGTTTCAGCTTCAGCATCAGTCCTTCCAATAAATATTCAAGATTGATTTCCTTTAGGATTGACTGGTTTGATTTCCTTGCAGCCCAAGGAACTCTCAAGAGTCTTATCCAACACCACAATTCAAAACATCAATTCTTCAGCTTTCTTTATAGTCCAACTCTTACATCCATATGTGACTACTGGAAAAATCATAGCTTTGATTAGATGGACTTTGTTGGCAAAGTAATGTCTTTGCTTTTTAATATGCTGTCTAGGATGGTCATAGCTTTTCTTCCAAGGAGTAACCATCTTTCAATTTCATGGCTGCAGTCACCATCCACAGTGATTTTGCAGACCAAAAAAAAATAAAAGTCTCTCACTGTTTCCATTGTTTCCCCATCTATTTGCCATGAAGTGATGAGACTGGATGCCATGATCTTAGTTTTCTGAATGTTGAATTTTAAGCCAACTTTTTTATTCTTCTCTTTCACTTTCATCAAGAGGATCTTTAGTTCCTCTTCACTTTCTGCCGTAAGGGTGGTGTTATCTGCTTATCTGAGGTTATTGGTATTTCCACAACAATCTTGATTCCAGACTGTGCTTCATCCAGCCCGGCATTTCTCATGATGTACTCTGCATAAAAGTTAAATAAGCAAGGTGACAGTATACAACCTTGATGTACTCCTTTCCCAATATGGAACCAGTCTGTTGTTCCATGTCCATTTCTAACTGTTGCTTCCTGACCTGCATACAGGTTTCTCAAGAGGCAGGTCAGGTGGTCTGGTATTCCCATCTCTTGAAGAATTTTCTGCAGTTTATTATAATCTACACAGTCAAAGGCTTTGGTATAATCAATTAAGTGGATATTTTTCTGGAGCTCTCTTGCTTTTTCTATGATCCAATGGATACCAGCAATTTGATTTCTGATTCCTCTGCATTTTCTAAATCCAGCTTGAACATCTGGAAGTTCATGGTTCATGTACTGTTGAAACCTGCCCTGGAGAATTTTGAGCATTATTTTGCTAGTGTGTGAGATGAGTGTAATTGTGCGGTAGTTTGAACATTCTTTGGCATTGTCCTTCTTTGGGGTTGGAATGAAAACTGACCTTTTCCAGTCCTGTGGCTACTGCTGAGTTTTCCAAATTTGCTGGCATATTGAGTGCAGCACTTTCACAGCATCATCTTTCAGGATTTGAAATAGCTGACCTGTAATTCCATCACCTCCACTAGCTTTGTTCGTAATGATGCTTCCTTCCTAAGGCCCACTTGACTTCACATTCCAGGATGTCTGGCTCTAGGTGATAAATACTGGAGGGTTGAATTTAGTAGTGGCTTAGAGTTATAGTGTGACTATGAGAGCTCATTATATTTTTCATGTACAATAAGACCAAATGAATCATGAAAACTGGTTTAGGGAGTGTTCCAGCCTGTGCAAATGATGGTCATTGACTAGGATGTGTAGGGCATTCAAAGTCAGGGTCACAAAGACCAATGAGACCTGAATCTCAAAGAGTTCACAGTCAATTCGGCAGGGACACAGACAATAAATAACCAAATATTCTAGAAAATCCTGCAAGGGAAATACCCATGAAAGGAATATGTAAAGGGCTATTGGAATTCATGGGATGACTTGTTTCTAACTTATGTCATCAAGGAAGACCTCTTGGGAAAGGAGCAACTAAACTGGATTTTATAAGGCTAATTGGAGATAGTAGGATGGCATTTCAGGCAAGAGGACTAGCTTGAGAAAAGTCTGCTTGTCAAATGGTGCTGGATATGTGAGGAAGACAGTAAGTAGGCTAAGAGTGTAGATTCATATAAGTATTATGAAACAAAAGTCTAGAAGTGTAGGTACTCTGACCCATGGGAAGGCCGTGGATGCCAGCCTAAGGAGTTTGAAAGAGCTATTATGCTGCAGGAACAGACTGAAATCTCGGAGGCTTAAACGAAGCTTAGCTTTAACTCATGCTACAAGACCATCTCAAATCAGCAGGGAAACTGCTTCCTTGTCCTCCTCGATCCAGGCTCATACTGATGGAGTTTCTACCATGTAGAATGTTATAATTTGCTACAGTAGGAGGCAGTGGACATGGAAATTTGCTTTCATTTAAAGGCTTCCATCCAAAAGTAATGTGTCACTTTCATATATATTTTGTTGATCAAGATAAATTATGTGGTCATGAGGGAGAGAGGAGGGAGGGGCAATGCCACTCTGGATTTAGAAGGAAGAGAGCAGGGATACTGGTGAAAAGAACACTTGACTGCTGCAATTAGGGAGAATGTGGGGTGGGTTTTTGTGCAAGAGAGTGATGTGACCCCCTCAGTGACTCCATATTTGTTTTCCAGGGACCAGGTCTTAATCATCTTGTTCCTTGGTGGTCCACAGATTGGATGCTCAAGCAGATTTGTTAGACAAGTGATTTTATTTATTTTCTTAAAAATTTTACTTATTTATTTTATTATTTATTTGGCTGTGTTGGGTCTTAGTTGTGGCATGCAGGGTCTTTTCCTTTCAGTGCACAGACTCTCTGGTTGTGTCATGAGGAATCAGTATTTGACAGAGCTTATGGGCTTTAGTGGAGAAGGCAATGGCAACCCACTCCAGTGGGTACTCCAGTACTCTTGCCTGGACAATCCCATGGATGGAGGAGCCTGGTAGGCTGCAGTCCATGGGGTCGCTAAGAGTCGGACACGACTGAGTGTCTTCACTTTCACTTTTCACTTTCATGCATTGGAGAAGGAAATGGCAACACACTCCAGTGTTCTTGCCTGGAGAATCCCAGGGATGGCGGAGCCTGGTGGGCTGCCGTCTATGGGGTCACACAGAATCGGACACGACTGAAGCAGCTTAGCAGCAGCAGCAGCAGCAGCATGGGCTTTAGTAGTTGGGGCTCGAGGACTTAGTTGCCCTGAGGCATGTGGGATCTTAGTTCCTTGACCAGGAATCAAACCTGCATCCCCTGCATTGTAAGGTGGATTCTTAACCCTGGACCACCAGGGAAGTCCCCAAATGAATTTATGTACATATTTTTAAATTGAAGGATAATTGCTCTACAGAATTTTGTTGGTTTCTGCTAAGCATCAACATATATCAACCATAGATGGGATAGAGGTTCAAGAGGGAGGGGACATATGAATTTATTTTTTGAAAGATGGAATGGAGAGAGGGGAGAATGGAGCCTGGGGAGGCCAGTTACTGTATTGTCCCAGTTAATTTTAAAGAAAGACACTCTCCTAAGTGTTGTTACTACCTTTTCATTGGGAAACATTTTGTCAGTTCCAGAGTGCATGACCATTCATGTTAATAATCAGAAAGAAAACAAGATATGTATTTCCTGGAAGCAGAAGAGAGCTGTTTGCACCTCTTGTCAGGTTCTCGCCTGAGGGATCTACACCCAATCTTCCTCTGGATGAAACATCCGGGGACAGCTCTGATCTGGTGTGGTGTGTCTGGAATGCTGGCATTTTTGCTAGTCCCAGGTCTAATGGGCACACGAGTATGGTAGCTTCTGGCTCCAGAGAGATTGATGTGGGCAGCCCTGGCAGTGACAACTCAGAAGAGCAAAGTGTCTTTTGAAAACTGCATTGCTGCTGACAGCCCCAAGCTTGATTAGATTGTGACTGGATTAGAGGCCCTGATGCGATTAGCCGCTTCCCTTCCTTCCCGACCCAGGGCAGGCAGAGGCTGCCACGCAAGGCCAGATGGAGACAGGGGTGGGTATACATCCCCTCTCTGGCTCATGTGGAAGGTAATTTGGTTTCAGTTGAGGCATTTGTCCTGATTGGACTGCCTGTGTCACCGTCTGTGTTACTGTCTGCTTCTTGGCAGCCTGGATAGCATTCAAATGGCTCTGCTTGGCCACAGAGAAGCTTTGGTTAGGGTCAAGTGTTAGTTGCTCAGTCCCAACTCTTTGCAACTCCATGGACTGCAGTCTGCCAGGCTCCTTGGTCCATGGGATTCTCCAGGCAAGAATACTGGAGTGGGTTGCCCTTTTCTCCTCCAGGGAATCTTCCTGACCCAGGGATTGAACCTGGGTCTCCTGTGTTGCTGGCAGATTCTTTACCATATGAGCCATCAGGAAAGCCCTTTCTCAGTATGTAAGGTGGGGATAAAAATAGAATACACTTCATAGAGTTGTTGATAAATTTAAATTAGATGATACATAGAAACTTCTTAGCCTGATACCTGATCCATATTAATGCTCAAATATAGTATCTCTTGTTTTTGTTATTATTATGCTATTGTGTGATTATCCATCTATATACACCCATTTGATCATATGACTAGTGAGAAAATATGCATTGACTTCTTACTGAGCATCTATAGTTGTATCTAATACCCTGGTGGCACTGGGGGAATACACTATGTAAAATTTACCCTATTCTTGTTCAGTTCAATTCAGTCGCTCAGTCGTGTCTGACTCTTTGTGACCCCATGAATCGCAGCACGCCAGGCCTCCCTGTCCCTCACCATCTCCCAGGGTTCACTCAAACTCACGTCCATCGAGTTGGTGATGCCATCCAGCCATCTCATCCTCTGTTGTCCCCTTTTCCTCCTGCCTCCAATCCCTCCCAGCTTCAGAGTCTTTTCCAATGAGTCAACTCTTCACATGAGGTGGCCAAAGTACTGGAGTTTCAGCTTTAGCATCATTCCTTCCAAAGAACACCTGGGCTGATCTCCTTTGGAATGGACTGGTTGGATCTCCTTGCAGTCCAAGGGACTCTCAAGAGTCTTCTCCAACACCACAGTTCAAAAGCATCAATTCTTCAGTGCTCAGCTTTCTTCACAGTCCAACTCTCACATCCATACATGACCACAGGAAAAACCATAGCCTTGACTAGACAGACCTTTGTTGGCAAAGTAATGTCTCTGCTTTTCAATATGCTATCTAGGTTGGTCATAACTTTTCTTCCAAGGAGTAAGTGTCTTTTAATTTCATGGCTGCAGTCACTGTCTGCAGTGATTTTGGAGCCCCAAAAATAAAGTCTGACACAGTTTCCACTGTTTCCTCAATCTATTTCCCATGAAGTGATGGGACCAGATGCCATGATCTTCATTTTCTGATTATTGAGCTTTAAGCCAACTTTTTCACCCTCCTCTTTCATTTTCATCAAGAGGCTCTTTAGTTATTCTTCACTTTCTGCCATAAGGGTGGTGTCATCTGCATATCTGAGGTTATTGATATTTCTCCCAGCAATCTTGACTCCAGCTTGTGCTTCTTCCAGCCCAGGGTAGATATAAAAATCTGTAACTGAATCACTTTGCTGTATACTTGAAACTAACACAACATTGTAAATTAACTATGTTTCAATTTAAAAGAAAAGAGGAAGGGGGCAAAGAGGCAATATATACTCCATGACTAGGATCAGTAATGTAGAAACTCAGAGAAGTGTTGGAAAATTTGGAGAGGACTTCATGGAAGAAGTGAGACTTGAAGTATAAGTAGGTTGGTGGGAAGTATTGAGTGTCTACTGCATGCTCAAGGGGGAGAGTGATGAGGAGAATGGAATCAACATGGTGTGTGGCACGCAGTATCTTTTGCATGCCATATATACAAAAGTCTTCTTTCATTCCTGTTGATGGAGAAAGTATACTAGTCAAGGTTAACTGCTATGCTTGTTCCTAACCTTGCAGGGGTCTGAGGATATGTGTGTGTGTGTGTGTGTGTGTGTGTGTGTGTGTGTGTGTGAACATATTTGTGGTCTTGTGTACCACTGTTTGCAAATCAGACAAAAATAAAATGCTTCCCTTCCCAAGGTTAAATCTAATTATTTAGTTCTTTAAAGACAATGGGGCTTCCCTGATGGCTCAGATGGTAAAGAATCCACCTGCAATGCAAGAGACTTGAGTTTGATCTCTGGATCAGGAAGATCCCCTGGAGAAGGGAATGGCTACCCACTCCAGTGTTGTTGTTTTTTTTTTTTTTAATTATTTACTTATTTGACTGCACCAGGTATTCGTTGAAGCATGTGTCATCTAGTTCCCTGACCAGGGATGGAACCCAAGGCCCCTGCATTGGGAGCACAGAGTCTTAGCCACTGGACCACCAGGGAAGTCCCCCCACTCCAGTACTCTTGCCTGGAGAATTTCATGGATGGAGGAGCATGACGGGATACAGTACATGGGGTTACAAAGAGTTGGACACAACGGAGAAAGCAGTGGCACCCCACTCCAGTACTCTTGCCTGGAGAGTCCCATGGGTGGAGGAGCCTGGTAGGCTGCAGTCCATGGGGTCGCTAAGAGTCGGACATGACTGAGTGACTTCACTTTCACTTTTCACTTTCATGCATTGGAGAAGGAAATGGCAACCCACTCCAGTGTTCTTGCCTGGAGAATCCCAGGGACGGGGGAGCTTGGTGGGCTGCTGTCTATGGGGTCACACAGAGTCGGACACGACTGAAGTGACTTAGCAGCAGCAGAGGAACTAACATTTTAATTTTCATTTTTAAAAACAATAATAAGATAGAATTTTCAGGAATCCAAGAGATTGTTAGAAGTTTCTTGCTGCTGTTTTATTTCTTTTCCAATTTAGCATTGAATAATCATCATTATTCAGAAGCCTCTCTCCAGGCTTCTGTTGAAAGTGGAATTTTCAGATGTGTGAACTTGGGAAGCAAATCCAGAGGGATTGCTCACAGCTCACAGTCAAGCCTTATGAGCATTGTCAGGACCTGAGATTGGTGGTGGTGGGAATGGTAAGAGTGGGAAGGGGTGTCATGACCCCTTTTATTACCATCCATGAAGCAGAAATCATGGACCTGTCATGACATCAAATTATAGCTCTCTTACCTCCTCTGGGATGCTGATGGGAGCATAAAGATCAAGCCAGTCCAATTTCTAAATAAAGAGGCTTAAAATGTCATTGCTACATTTTCTTCCTCTTCTGAAGTACCTCTTGATCCTGGCATAATTTACTTAAGAACAATAGACAGTCACGATCATCTTAAATTCCATCTGCTTATAATAGAAAGGGCAAAAAAATAATTTTTTGGTGATGTTGTAGATTGTCAGAATTTTCCTCAAGGCCCTGCCACTTTTCAGGTTCCAGCCAGCGAGAGTAGGAGGCAGGAATTGTTGAGTGCCAGGTGTCAGGCTGTGTGTGGGCTCTGTGTTAGGTACTGAGAGCAGGTGGATTGCAAAAGGGTGTTGACTGGCCCTGAAAACCAGGTGGAGCTGGTGGTGGGGTTGGGAATAGGCTGGGAGTGGAGGTGTTGCTGTAGGTGATTCAGCAATGGTCTCCGTACCGCCTCCACTTAAGTGTTTTTAATTCTCTAATAATTACTGAGCACTGAATATGCTAATATGTTTATTCATTCTAGTTCCAGATAATATTTTTTCAGGATGTTCTATGTGCTGGGCACCCTGCTAAGCACTGGATTATTTAAGCATGGCAGACCTGGTTACTGCTCCTTTTGGAGCTTCCATTTTAGTAGAGGAGACAGATAGTAAGTGAGCAAATGGGAAAATAAACAAGATTCTTAAAGATTGCTATAGCTCCACAAAGGAAATAAGTGAGAGTTGAACATGACTAAGTGTGTGCACGGTGATGTAGAGGAAGGGGATATTGTTTCATATATTTCCCCTCAACTGCTTGTCGCTCCTTCTTCCTCACCCCCGGTGATCCATGTTGCCTCAGGCTATACTGAGGAAATTGAACTCCTTTGTCTTCCTACATCTAGACCTAACAACATAAATACATTTTGTTTCCTCATCTTAGCCATATAGGATGCATCTCTTTTCCCATTAAAAGCCAACCTTTCTGCTGTTCTCTGCATCTCATCTCGTTCTCTCAAAGATGACATCTCTTTGGTGATGTTTCTCTCCAGCATCAGCAAATCCCCCTCTCTGCTGAAGCATTCCTAAACTATACAGGAACACACTTAAAACAAACAAACAAACAAACACCAAAGCATAACTCTTTCACTGACCTCACTTTTCTATGTAGGTACTATTCTATTTCACTGTTTCACTTCATACATATTCCTCTGCTTCTTTCTCTCCCACTCAATTCCACCATTCACCACACTTCTTTAACTTCAGTTCAGTTCAGTTGCTCAGTCGTGTCTGACTCCTTGTGACCCCATGAACTGCAGCACACCGGGTCTCCCTGTCCATCACCAACTCCCGGAGTTTACTCAAACTCATGTCCATTGAGTCGGTGATGCCATCCAACCACCTCATCCTCTGTTGTCCCCTTCTCCTCCTGCCCTCAATCTTTCCCAGCATCAGGGTATTTTCAGTGAGTCAGCTCTTCACATCAGGTAGCCAAAGTTTTGGAGTTTCAATTTCAACATCAGTCCTTCCAATGAACACCCAGGACTGATCTCCTTTAGGATGGACTGGTTGGGTCTCCTTGCAATCCAAGGGGCTCTCAAGAGTCTTCTCCAACACCACAGTTCCAAAGCATCAATTCTTCAGTGCTCAGCTTTCTTCACAATCCGACTCTCACATCCATACATGACTACTGGAAAAACCATAGCCTTGACTAGATGGACCTCTGTTGACAAAGTGATGTCTCTGCTTTTTAATATGCTGCTAGGTTGGTCATAACTTTTCTTCCAAGGAGTAAGTGTCTTTTAATTTCATGGCTGCAGTCACCATCTGCAGTGATTTTGGAGCCCAGAAAAATAAAGTCTCTCACCGTTTCCACTGTTTCTCCATCTATTTGCCATGAAGTGATGGGACCGAATGCCATGGTCTTTGTTTTCTGAATGTTGATCTTTAAGTCAACTTCTTCACTCTCCTCTTTCATTTTCATCAAGAGGCTCTTTAGTTATTCTTCACTTTCTGCCATAAGGGTGGTGTCATCTGCATATCTGAGGTAATTGATATTTCTCCCAGCAATCTTGATTCCAGCTTGTGCTTCCTCCAGCCCAGCGTTTCTCATGATGTACTCTGCATATAAGTTAAATGAGCAGGGTGACAATATACAGCCTTGACATACTCCTTTTCCTATTTGGAACCAGTCTGTTGTTCCATGTCCAATTCTAACTGTTGCTTCCTGACCTGCATACAGATTTCTCAGGCCAGTAAGGTGGTCTGGTATTCCCATCTCTTTCAGAATTTTCCACAGTTTATTGTGATCCACACAGTCAAAGGCTTTGGCATAGTCGATAAAGCAGAAATAGATGTTTTTCTGGAACTCTCTTGCGTTTTCAATAATCAAGTGGATGTTGGCAATCTGATCTCTGGTTCCTCTACCTTTTCTAAAGTGAGCTGGAACATCTGGAAGTTCACAGTTCACATACTGTTGAAGCCTGGCTTGGAGAATTTTGAGCATTACTCTGCCAGCATGTGAGATGAGTGCAATTGTGAGATAGTTTGAGCATTCTTTGGCATTGCCAATATTAGAATGAAAACCGACCTTTTCTAGTCCTGTGGTCACTGCTGAGTGGCCAAATATTCCAAATTTGCTGGCATATTGAATGCAGAACTTTAATAGCATCATCTTTTAGGATTTGAAATAGCTCAACTGGAATTCTATCACCTCCACTAGCTTTGTTCATAGTGATGCTTCCTAAGGCCCACTTGATGTCACATTCATTCCAGGATGCCTGGCTCTAGGTGAGTGATCATACCATCGTGATTATCTGGGTCATAAAGATCTTTACTGTATAGTTCTACTGTGTATTCTTGCCACCTCTTCTTAATATATTCTGCTTCTGTTAGGTCCATACCATTTTTTCTTTCTTTTCTTTTTTTTAAATTTATTTTATTGTTAAACTTTACAAAATTTTATTAGTTTTGCCAAATATCAAAATGAATCCACCACAGGTATACATGTGTTCCCCATCCTGAGCCCTCCTCCCTCCCCATACCATCCCTCTGGGTCCTCCCAGTGCACTAGCCCCACGCATCCAGTATCGTGCATCGAACCTGGACTGGCAACTCGTTTCATACATGATATTATACATGTTTCAATGCCATTCTCCCAAATCTTCCCACCCTGTCCCTCTCCCACAGAGTCCATAAGACTGTTCTATACATCAGTGTCTCTTTTGCTGTCTCACATATAGGGTTATTGTTACCATCTTTCTAAATTCCATATATATGCATTAGTATACTGTATTGGTGGTTTTCTTTCTGGCTTACTTCACTCTGTATAATAGGCTCCAGTTTCATCCACCTCATTAGAACTGATTCAAATGTATTCTTTTTAATGGCTGAGTAATACTCCATTGTATATATGTACCATAGCTTTCTTATGCATTCATCTGCTGATGGACATCTAGGTTGCTTCCATGTCCTGGCTATTATAAACAGTGCTGCGATGAACATTGGGGTACACGTGTCTCTTTCCCTTCTGGTTTCCTCAGTGTGTATGCTGAGCAGTGGGATTGCTGGATCATAAGGCAGTTCTATTTCCAGTTTTTTAAGGAATCTCCACACTGTTCTCCATAGTGGCTGTACTAGTTTACATTCCCACCCAGGCCATACCATTTCTGTCCTTTATTGAGCCCATTTGGCATGAAGTGTTCCCTTCGTATCTCTAATTTTCTTGAAGAGCTCTCTAGTCTTTCCCATTCTATTGTTTTCCTCTATTTCTTTGGACTGATTACTGAGGAAGGCTTTCTTATCTCTCCTTGCTATTCTTTGGAACTCTGCATTCAAATGGGTGTATCTTTCCTTTTCTCCTTTGCTTTTTGCTTCTCTTCTTTTCACAGCTATTTGTAAGGCCTCCTCAGACAGCCATTTTGCTTTTTTGCATTTCTTTTTCTTTGGGATGGTCTTGCTCCTTGTCCTCTGTACAATGTCATGAACCTCTGTCCATAGTTCATCAGGCACTCTGTCTATTAGATCTAATCCCTTGAATCGCTTTGTCACTTCCACTGTATAATCGTAAGGGATTTGATTTAGGTCATACCTGAATGGTCTAGTGGTTTTCCTTACTTTCTTCAATTTCAGTCTGAATTTGGCAATAAGGTGTTCATGATCTGAGCCACAGTCAGCTCCTGGTCTTGTTTTTGCTGATTGTATAGAGCTTCTCCATCTTTGGTTGGAAAGAATATAATCAATCTGATTTCGGTGTTGACCATGTGATGATGGTGATGTCCATGTGTAGAGTCTTCTCTAGTGTTGTGGGAAGAGGGTGTTTGCTATGACCAGTGCATTTTCTTGGCAGAACTCTATTAGCCTTTGCCCTGCTTCATTCTGTACTCCAAGGCCAAATTTGCCTGTTACTCCAGGTGTTTCTTGACTTCCTATTTTTGCATTCCAGTCCCCTATAATGAAAACATCTTTTTTTGGGTGTTAATTCTAGAAGGTCTTGTAGTTCTTCATAGAACCGTTCAACTTCAGCTTCTTCAGCATTAGTGGTCAGGGTATAGACTTGGATCACCGTGATATTGAATGTTTTGCCTTGGAAACAAACAGAGATCATTCCGTTGTTTTTGAGACTGCATACAAGTACTGCATTTTGGACTGTTTTGTTGACTATGATGGCTACTCCATTTCTTCTAAGGGATTCCTGCCCACAGTAGTAGATATAACGGTCATCTGAGTTAAATTCACCCATTCCAGTCCATGTTAGTTCACTGATTTCTAAAGTATTGACATTCACTCTTGCCATCTCCAGTTGATCACTTCCAATTTGCCTTGCTTCATGGACCTAACATTCCAGGCTCCTATGCAATATTGCTCTTTACAGCATCGGACCTTGCTTCTATCATCAGTCACATCCATAAATGGGTGTTTTTGCTTTGGGTCCATCTCTTCATTCTTTCTGGAGTTATTTCTCCATTGATCTCTAGTAGCATATTGGGCACCTACTAACCTGGGGAGTTCATCTTTCAGTGTTCTATCTTTTTGCCTTTTCACACTGTTCATGGGGTTCTCAAGGCAGAAATACTGAAGTGATTTGCCATTTCCTTCTCCAGTGGACCACATTTTCTTTAAATTAACTCTTATCAAAGTCATGGCTTCTGTTCCCATCACACTTGATGTCTCAGCACATAGAAATCACTCTTGAAATCCTCTGCCCTCTTGGATCTGGTAACACCACTCTCTCTTCCTCTTACTTGTTCCCTGCAGCTTATTTGATGGTTATTTCTACTCTACCTGACCTCTAAAGGCAAACAGACCTTAAGACTTGCCTTAGGACATTCAATCTTTCTTTATATTCTTCCCCTTAAGTAAATTTATCCAATTTCATTAATTTAAAAATATATCTCTATGCTAATGATGACCACATTGATGTCCCCAGGTCAGAATTCTACCTAAAACTATAGAATTGCCCTTTTCCTGAAATTTATAGGGTCAAATAGGACATGACATTTTCTATCTCACCTGCCCTAGTGACCCAGGCATTTCCACCTCATTTAGCACCACCATCTATCCAGTGACTCAAACCAAGACCTAGAAGCTCCTTAGTTCCTCCCATTCCTTCTCTCTCTAAAATGAATCTTGAGATTTTCTGCTTCTTTTTATTTTTACTGTCATATCTTAGTCTGCTGCTGCTGCTAAGTCGCTTCAGTCGTGTCTGACACTGTGCGACCCCAGAGATGGCAGCCGACCAGGCTCCCCCATCCCTGGGCTTCTCCAGGCAAGAACACTGGAGTGGGTTGCCATTTCCTTCTCCAATGCATGCAAGTGGAAAGTGAAAGTGAAGTCGCTCAATCGTGTCCGACTCCTAGCGACCCCATGGACTGGAGCCTATCAGGCTCCTCCATTCATGGGATTTTCCAGGCAAGAGTACTGGAGTGGGTTGCCATTGTCTTCTCCGTGTCTTAGTCTAGGAAACCATTATTTTGATATTGGATTGATGCAACCACCTCTTAAGGAGTCTCCCTATTCGAGTCTTGCCATTCTTCAATTATTAAGGAAACTAAATGGTATCTTGACCCCATTTTCCAAATACTTTAAGGATTTTATAACATTTTACTATTATTATAATATTTAAATTTATTTTTTAATTGAATGATAATGCTTTACAATATTGTTTCAGTTTCTGCCATACATCTACATGAGTCAACCATAGGTATACATATGTCCCCTCTCTCTTGAACTTCCCTCCCACCTTCCCTCATCTTAGCCATATAGGATGCATCTGTTTTCCCATTAAAACCCAACCTTTCCACTGTTCTCTGCATCTCATCTCATCTCATCCACCCCATCCCACTTCTCCAGGTTGCCATAAAGCCCCAGTTTGAATTACCTGAGTCATACAGGAAATTCCTGCTGCTGCTGCTAAGTCGCTTCAGTCGTGTCTGACTCTGTGTGACCCCATAGATGGCAGCCCACCAGGCTCCCCCATCCCTGGGATTCTCCAGGCAAGAACACTGGAGTGGGTTGCCATTTCCTTCTCCAATGCATGAAAGTGAAAAGTGAAAGTGAAGTCCTACTTGCCATCTATTTTATATATAGCAGTGAATATGTTTCCATGCTACTCTTTCCATTTGTCCCACCCTCTCCTTCCTTACCCTGTGTCCACAAGTCTGTCTTCTATATCTGTGTTTCCATTGTAGCCCTGCAAATGGATTCATCAGTACCGTCTTACTGAATTCCATATACATGTGTTAATATATGATATTTGTTTTTCATTTTTCTGACTTACTTCACTCTGTATAATAGGCTCTAGGTTCAAGGGATTTTATAACATTTTATTTCCAATCTTTGCACATCAATTTTTATATTGTCACTGCTCATTTTTTAGTCCTAAACTTTTAATTCCACAAATAAAATTGTTATCATTATTATATTTAGACAGTATTTGAATTTATCTGTATATTTCTGGTTTCCTTTGCTCTAAGTTCTTTTTTGCATTTCAGGTCATCTTTCTGGATCTTTTCTTTTCTTTTTGAAGTACAATATGACCTTTAATTAGAGATACTGGGAATATTTCATGCAAAGATGAGCACAATAAAGGCCAGAAACAGTATGGACCTAACAGAAGCGTAAGATATTAAGAAGAGGTGGCAAGAACACATAGAAGAACTATACAAAAAAGATCTTCATGATCCAGATAACCATGATGGTGTGATCACTGGACTAGACACAGACATCCTGGAATGTGAAGTCAAGTGGGCCTTAGGAAGCATCACTACAAACAAAGCTAGTGGAGGTGATGGAATTCCAGTTGCATTATTTCAAATCCTAAAAGATGGTGCTGTTAAATGGTGCACTCAATATGCCATTGAGTATTGGCATATGTTAAGCATGGAAAACTCAACAGTAGCCACAGGACTGGAAAAGTTCAGTTTTCATTCAAATCCTAAAGAAAGGTGATGCCAAAGAATGTTCAAACTACTGCACAATTATACCAATCTCACATGCTGGCAAAGAGAAGCTCAAAATTCTCCAAGCCAGGCTTCAACAATATGTGAACTGAGAACTTCCAGATGTTCAAGCTGGATTTAGAAAAGTCAGAGGAACCAGAGATCAAATTGCCAACATCTGCTGGATCATCAAAAAAGCAAGAGAGTTCCAGAAAAACATCTACTTTTGCTTTATTGACTATGCCAAAGCCTTTGACTGTGTGGATCACAACAAACTGTGGAAAATTCTTCAAGAGAAGGGAATACCAGGCCATCTGACCTGCCACCTAAGAAATCTGTATGCAGGTGAAGAAGCAACAGTTAGAACTGGACAGGGAACAACAGACTGGTTCCAATTGGGAAAGGAATATGTCAAGGTTGTATATTATCACCCTGCTTATTTAACTTATATGCAGAGCACATCATGCAAAATGCTGGGCTAGATGAAGCACAATCTGAAATCAAGATGGCTGGGAGAAATATCAATTACCTCAGATATGCAGATGACACCACCCTTATGGCAGAAAGTGAAGAAGAACTAAAGAGCCTCTTGATGAAAGTGAAAAAGGAGAGTGAAAAAGTTGGCTTAAAACTGAACATTCAGAAAACTAAGATCATGGCCACTGGTCCCATCACTTGATGGCAAATAGATGGGAAACAATGGAAACAGTGAGAGACTTTATTTTGGGGGGCTTCAAAATCACTGCAGCTGGTGACTGCAGCCATGAAATTAAAAGACTCTTGCTCCTTGGAAGGAAAATTATGGCCAACCTAGATAGCATATTAAAAAGCAGAGACAGTATTTTATCAACAAAGGTCTGTCTAGTCAAAACTATGGTTTTTCCAGTAGTCATGTATGGATGTGAGAGTTGGACTATAAAGAAAGCTAAGCACTGAAGAATTGATATTTTTGAACTGTGGTGTTGGAGAAGAGACTCTTGAGAGTCCCTTGGACTGCAACAAGATCCAAACAGTCAATCCTAAAGGAAATCAATCTGGAATATTCATTGGAAGGACCGATGCTGAAGCTGAAACTCCAATACTTAGGCCACCTGATGCGAAGAGCTGACTCATTTGAAAAGACCCTTATACTGGGAAAGATTGAAGGCAGGATAAGGGGATGACAGAGTGTGAGATGGTTGGATGGCATCACCGACGTGATGGACATGAGTTTGAGTAGGCTCTGGGAGTTGTTGATGGACAGGGAAGCCTGGCATGCTGCAGTCCATGGGATCTCAAAGAGTCACATGACTGAGTGATTGATCTGATCTGACTGATGACCTTTAGAGAAGTTTTTTGGTAGTAAACACTCAGTTTTTATTTGTCTGTAAGTGTTATTCTTTTAGTATTTTTAAATATAATTTTTCTGGGTACATCCTCTGAATTGTTATTTTCTCTCAACATACTTAAGTTGTAACTCCAGTGTTTCTAAGTTTGATGGTTTACAGGGAGAAGTCAGCTGTCCTTCTAATGGCTGCACCTTTGTAGGTAGTCTGTGATTGTTATCAGGCTGTTTTCCATATTGGGTCTTTGTCTTTTGTGTTATACAGTTTCACTATTATACTAGGTATGGATTTTCTTTTATGTGTCATATCTGGGATGATTTTACTTCCTGCATTTTTGAATCTATACTTTTTATTAGTTCTATCAAATTACATATTGCCTCTCCTACCTTCTGCCTGTTCTCTCCTCTTGGATTTCAATTACACACGTTAGACTTTCTCATTCTATTCTCAATGTCTCTAAACCCTTCTTTTGTATTTTCTTCTTCTTGATTTCTCTTTTCTATCTTCTGACAATTCTTTGGGTATCTTCCAATCACTGATTCTCTCCTAATTTGAATCTTAACTGCCAGATAGCCTGTCCATTGAGATTTTAATTTTTTATTTTTTTCATTAAAACAAAAATATTTATTTATTTTTGACTGTGTTGGCTCTTCACTGCTGTGTGTGGGCTTTATCTAGTTGCAGTGAGCATGAGCAGGCTTACTTTCTTTGTAGTGTGCAGGCTTCTCATTGCAGTGGCTTCTCTTTTTGGGGAGCACAGACTCTAGGGTAAATGGCTTCAGTAGCTGTGGTGTATGGCCTCACCAAGTTGTGGCCTGTGGGCTCCAGAGTGAGGGCTCATTAGTTGTGGCACTTATCAGGGCTTAGTTGCCCTGAGGCATGGGATCTTCCTGGACTGAGAAACAAACTGGTGTTCCCTGCATTGGCAGGCAGATTCTTAACCACTGGATCACCAGGGAAGCCCCTATTTTTCATTTTTTAATGGTTCCATTTGTTTTTCCTCCAAACTTGTTTCTTCTTTCTTAGTAGTTTCTTGAGTTCTTATCTTTGCAATTGCATCTTTTATTTCTTTAAACATAATTTACACATAACTATTTATAAATTTATACATAGCTATTTTAAAAATGCATTCTCACATCCTTAGTGGTTCCTGGGCATCTAAATCTACTGATTCTTGTTTCAGCTTATTTTTCATTCATAGTGACTTCTCATGTAAATACTTTGAAAAATGAGAGCTCAGTTGCTCTACCTCAGTTTGTAGGAGTTTCTGAGGCCCAACGTGGGGAAGCTTCCTTCAAAGATGATTTGCTTTATTTTTATAAGCCAGTGAGCAGTATTTGCCCTGAACCAGGACAGCTAAAGCACATATAAAGAGCTTTGACTCAGATCCAGGGTTCTCAGTTCAGCTTTCTGACCTAGTTATTTCTCCAAATATCAAAATACTCTGAATAATCTTTATTTAAGTCAGTAAAGCTTTCCTTTTTGGGTCAACAGTCCAGTCCAGTTCCATGTCACCCACCTTAGTTCTCTCACTCTGATCCTCACTGCTTCAGCCCTGGCCTCCCACCTCAGTGACTTTAGTTTTCAGCCATTCGAGACCAAGACCACATTTGTATCTATATATCTGGGGCATGGCATCATTTTTTAATTCCTTTTTTCTTCCTTCTGTGAGATCTCCAATGGCTTAGAGAATTTGTTGTTGTTGCTCAGTTGCTAAGTTGTGTCTGACTCTGTGACCCCATGGACTGCAGTGTGCCAGGCTTCCCTGTCCTTCACTGTCTCCTGGAGTTTGCTCAAACTCATGTCCATTGAATTAGTGATGCTATCTGAACATCTCATCCTCTGTCTCTCCCTTCTCCTCCTGCCGTCAGTCTTTTGAGCACCAGGGTCTTTTCCAGTGAGTGGGCTCTTCAAATCAAGTGGCCAAAGTATTGGAGCTTCAGCTTCAGTATCAGTCCTTCCTATGAATATTCAGGGTTGATTTCCTTTAGGATTGACTGGTTTGATCTCCTTGCAGTCCAAGGGACCTTTTGTTTTCATAATGCAGGGCAGATAGGTCTTCAGAGCTTCTTTAGTTGTTATTTGCACTGGGCTATGAATGAACAGCTCATAGAACTTACAGGTCCCCTTGCTCATAGCCATTCAACAGCCTCTTGTTGCACAAGTCAGCCACACTCTGTGGTTTACAAGCCCCTTGGGATTTTCCCTTGTTTGTATCTTCAACTTTATTGCTCCTTCTTTGTCTCTACCTCCAGTCACCCTTGCCATTTTTATTTGCTAACTACCAAGCCCTTCCTAACCCTGGGGCTTTGTACAGAGTCTTCCTTTGCTTATAACAGTCTCCCTCATGCTCTTTACATGGTCCTTCCAATCTCAGTTTACCCTCCCTCATCACCTTATCTAGCTTATGCTTTCATTTATTTCTCTTCCTCTTAATCTTTTCTTGATGGGTAAATTTTTATATAGATATTTAAAATTATGTTTTAAATTCAAAGGTGGTTTTGCTTTTGTCACCCATCATTTTGTGTGTTGTTTAAGAAATGTTTTCTTACCCCAATATCATAAATATGTCATACATACACTGTTCTACTGTAAGTCATATTTTCTTTTAAAGTTTTTCTTTAAAACTCTATCTGTAAATTTTTCATGTACCCACAAGCCACTGGGAAAGCTTCACCCAACTAGCCCATGGGTACCTCCCAGCTGGCCCATGGGTACCTCCAGAACCCAATATGCTTCACCTCTACCCACCACCCCTCTCTGCAACAGGCTTCCTGTGTGCACTCCCAAAGGTGGCAGTAAGGGTAAACTTAAGAAGACAGCTATTGAACACAGGCAGAAAGTAGGCCTGAATTTGCAGTCCAGGGAGAGATTATAAGCTTGAGCTGTGGTGTCACTTTTGGGAAAAGCAAAGAGAGGCTGCCAACACTGGACCTGGTGCCCTGTAGTGTTAAAAGCAGTCTTCATACAAGTGTGAGAACTCTGCCACAAAAATGAGCAAGGAGAATAGAGCAGGCATAGCCATAGAAGGCTCGAGAAAGTCTCAGAATCTCTAGCAGGGATCCCAAAAGATATTTCTTCGTAGAGGAAGTGACTGCTATTAATGTGAAGTCAGCAACAGAAACCTCCAAGGAACGTGAAAATTCAAGGAAATATGACACAAGAAATAAACGATCAACTAATATTTGACAAGGAAGCCGAGAATACTCAATGGGGAAAGCATAGTCTCTACAATAAATATTGCTGGGGAAATGAAGAATGAAGTTAGACCCCTATCTCATATCACTTACAAAAATTGATTCTAAATAGATTAACAACTTGAAAAGAAAACAAGCAACCATAAAACTCCTGGAAGAAAATGTAGGGAAAAAGTTCCTTGATATTGGTCTTAGCAATGATTCTTAGGATATGACATCAAAAGCACAAGCAACAAAAGCAAAAATTAATAAGTGGGACTACATTAAACTACTTCATGGGAAATAGATGGGGAAACAGTGTCAGACTTTAATTTTCTGGGCTCCAAAATCACTGCAGATGGTGACTGCAGTCATGAAATTAAAAGACGCTTACTCCTTGGAAGGAAAGTTATGACCAACCTAGATGGCATATTCAAAAGCAGAGACATTACTTTGTCAACAAAGGTTCGTCTAGTCAAGGCTATGTCATGTATGGATGCGAGAGATGGACTGTGAAGAAAGCTGAGCACCGAAGAATTGATGCTTTTGAACTGTGGTGTTGGAGAAGACTCTTGAGAGTCCCTTGGACTGAAAGGAGATCCAGCCAGTCCATTCTGAAGGAGATCAGCCCTGGGATTTCTTTGGAAGGAATGATGCTGAGGCTGAAACTCCAGTACTTTGGCCACCTCATGCGAAGAGTTGACTCATTGGAAAAGACTCTGATGCTGGGAGGGATTGGGGGTAGGAGGAAAAGGGGACAACAGAGGATGAGATGGCTGGATGGCATCACCGACTAGATGGACGTGAGTTTGAGTGAACTCCAGGAGTTGGTGATGGACAGGGAGGCCTGGCGTGCTGAGATTCATGGGGTCGCAAAGAGTCGGACATGACTGAGCGACTGAACTGAACTGAACTGAACACTAAATATTAAACTAAACTAAACTAAAATGCACAAAACATAAAACATTAAACTAAAACATTAAACTAAAATGCACAGCAAAAGAAAGAACTAGCAAAATGAAAAGACAACCTATAGAATGGGAGAAAATGCCTGCATATCACATATTGATAGGTGTATTACATATCACTACAGGTATATACTTTCAAGACAGTTCAGGTTCAGTTCCAGACCATTGCAATGAAACAAGTACTACAATAAAGTGAGTCGCATGAATTTTTTGGTTTCTCAGTGTGTATAAAAGTTATGTTTACAGTATTCCTTAGTCTGTTAAGTGTGCAACATGTAACATAAACTTACCTTAATACAAAATTATTACTAAAAATTGCTAACTATTATCTGATAACACAGGTTGCTACAAACCTTCAACTTGTAAAAAAGGCAATATCTTTGAAGTACAATAAAATGAGATATGCCTTACCCAAAATATAAAGAACTCATACTCAATAACATAAACCTGAACAATTTCATTTAAAAATGGGTCAATGAACAAAACAAACTTTTCCAAAGAAGTCATACAGTGGCCAACAGGTTCAAAAACGCTGTTTAATGTCACTAATCATCAGCAAAATGCAGATCAAAACCATATTTGCACACTTGTTGGAATGACTATCATCACTGATACAAGCGATAACAAGTGTTGGCGAGGAAGTGGAGAAAAGGGAACACTGGTGGGCTGTTGGTGGGAGTGTAAACTGACATTGCTGAGATGGAAAACAATATGGAGATTCCTCAAAAATGGAAAAATAGAACTACCATATGATCCAGTAATCCCACTTCAGGTATATATTAAAGAGATATCTTCACTCCCGTTATTGCAACATTATTCATAGTAGGCAAGATATGAAAACTACATAAGTGTCCATCTATGGGTGAATGGATAAAGAAGATGTGGTGTGTATATATACACACAATGACATCATTCAGCTATGAGAAAGAAGGAAATCTTGCCATTTGTGACAACAGGAATGGGCCATGAGCATTGAGCTAAATTGAATAGAGAATGGACGTGTGGACACAGTGGGAAAAGGGAGGGTGGGACAAAGTGGATCAGCATTGACATATGTACACTACCGTCTGTAAAACAGATCTTGGGAATCTGCTGTGTAGCACAGGGAGCTCAGCTCAGTGCT
Source organism: Bos indicus x Bos taurus (assembly GCF_003369695.1). NCBI lineage: Eukaryota > Metazoa > Chordata > Mammalia > Artiodactyla > Bovidae > Bos > Bos indicus x Bos taurus. The sequence continues at coordinate 2,918,073 of NC_040078.1, read as the reverse complement.
CTGTGATAACCTGGAGAAGTGGCATGGAGGGTGGGGTGAGAGGGACGTCCACGAGGGAGGGGATATGTGGACACATAGAGCTGATTCACTTCACTGTATAGCACAGACTAACACAACATTATAAAGCATTTATACTCCAATAAAAAAATAAGTCAGATTGAAAAAGACAAATAGTCAAGACTACAAGATATCACTTGTATGTGGAATCTAAAAAAGCTGAACTCATAGAAACAGAGAGTAGAATGGTGGTTACCAGGGGTTGATGGGTGAGGGAAATTAAGAGATATTGATGAATGGAATCTAACTTCCAGTTATTCGTTGAGTAAGTTCAGAGTATCTAATATACAACATGGTGATTATATTTACATAATGCATACTATTATATACAGTATAGTTAATAATATAGTTATACTATATTATTATATATAACTATACTATTAATATAGTTATTTATACTAATATAGTTAGTTAACTATACTAATATAGTTATTTGTTAAGGATACCAAATTGACATTTTGTTTTGTACTTAAACAATGTTATATATCAATTATATCTCAGTAAAGTTAAAAAGAAGGCTGAGTGCTGAAGAACTGATGCTTTTGAACTGTGGTGTTGGAGAAGACTCTTGAGAGTCCCTTGGACTGCAAGAAGATCAAACCAGTTAATCCTAAAGGAAATCAATCCTGAATATTCATTGGAAGGACTGATGCTGAAGCTGAAGCTCCAATACTTTGGCCACCTGATGTGAAGAGTTGACTCATTGGAAAAGACCCTGATGCTGGGAAAGACTGAAGGGAGGAGGAGAAGGGGATGACAGAGGATGAGATGGTTGGATGGCATCACTGACTCAATGGACATGAGTTTGAGCAAGCTCCAGGAGATGGTGAAGGACAGGGAAGCCTGGCATGCTGCAGTCCATGGGGTCGCAAAGAGTCTGACACAACTGAATGACTGAACAACAACAACGTTAAAAAATCTTGTGCAAGTAAAGGGATGAAAATTTGGGAATTAAAAATGCAAATGGAGCAAGGATAGGGACACAAGATTGGGAAATAAGAAAGGGGAGCAAGAAAGAAGATGAAAGGAAAAAGTGATAAGGGGAAGCGAGAAAAGGGAGTCAATAAAAGTGAGGCAAGAAAAGGAAAGTGAGAAAAGAGAGGGAAGAAAAGAGAAGCTTTAGGAATAATAAAGGAACAGAGAAAAGGGAACTGAAAGAAGGGAAGCAAAAAGAGAAGTAGAAAGGGGAAGCAAGAAAAGACAGCAAAGAAAGGGCAGTGGAGAAAGGGAATCAGGAAACAGGAAACAACACAAGGGAAGCAGATAAAGCAAAGCAAAAAAAGAGGAAGTTTTAAAAGGGGAGCAAAAAATGACAACAAAGTAAAGGGAACAAAATGTAGAAGTAAGAAAGGGAAGCAAAAAAAGATTTTAAAAAATGGCAGTAGGAGAAAAGAAGTGAAGTGGGAAGGAAGAAAAGAGAAGTATGAGGAAATTCCAGTCTGACTGTTCAATTGTTAGGACTCCGCACTCGCACTGCTGTCTCTGCAGTTTTGATCTTTGGTCAGAGAATTAAAATCCTATAAGCTGCATGGAACAGAGAGAGAAAGAGAGAAGTGTGAAAGGGAAATAAAAACTATAAGCAAGAAGGAGAATACAACAGGGAAGTAGGAAAGGAAGCAAAAAGCAGAGGGAAGAAAAGGGAAGGGGAAAAAACCTCCAGAATTCCTCTTTCCAGTCCACTGATATTATCATGTATCTTCCTTCCTCCTGATCACAAGAGAGTTGCTGCATTTTCACATTCAGCACTTTTGTTCTATGAAGGAAGAAAGAATAAAGGCAAAGGGAAAAGGCACATATCCCCAAGTATGTTTTTTATATTTTAAACGGTAGTTTTTCCAGTCAGTAAACCTATCGTGTTGATTACACCTGAGTCACATGGATACAATAGCTCAAGAGAATCTGAGAAGGTGACTGTTCACCTTGCCATCCCAGAGAGAACTGAGATTTTTGGGGAGAAATAAGGGGGAATGGGTGTTGGGTAAGCAACCTCCATGCCTGCTGCATGATTTTAGTTTTTATTGTGTAATGACAAATCCACTGATTAGGTGAGTTCCCTCCTTATTTTCCTTCTTTGAAACTCTCCCGGATATCCTCTATCCTTTGTTGTTGTTGTTCAGTCGCTCAGTCACGTCAGACTCTGCGACCTCATGGACTGCAGCAAGCCAGTCTTCCTTGTCCTTCACCATTTCCCGGAGCTTCCTCAAACTCATGTCCATTGAGTTGATGATGTCATCCAAACTCTGTTGACCCCCTTCTCGTCCTGCCTTCAATCTTCCCCAGCAACAGGGTCTTTTCTAATGGGTTGGCTCTTCACATCAGGTGGCCAAATTATTGGAGCTTCAGCTTTAGCATCAGTTCTTCCAATGAATATTCAGGACTGATTTCCTTTAGGATTGACTGGTTTGTTATCCTTGCTGTCCTTGCTGACTCTTGAGGAGACTCAAGAGTCTTCTCCAACACGACATCTCAAAAGCATCAATTCTTTGGCGTTCAACCTTCTTTATGGTGCAACTCTCACCATACATACATGACTACTGGAAAAACCATAGCTTCGACTATATGGACCTTTGTTGGTAAAGTAATGTCTCTGCTTTCTCACTCAATCCTTTATTACTCCATATAAATATGTGCATTTGCTTATTAAATTTTGCTAAAAACTTTGAAGATATTTTGATTGGGACTTCATTGACCATTTAGATTCAGATTGGAGAGAATTTGTCATCTTTAAGCTGTTGAATCTTTCTACCCATTAATTTTGTATATCACTCAACTTATTTTAATCATCTTTTATGCCATTAAATTAGGCTTTATAATTATACCCAAAATATCTTGTTCATGCTTACTCCTAATATCATATAAATTTTCACAATTATTCTTAGATTGATTGTTTTTAATATAGGGATGTGTATTTGTGTTAGTTGCTCAGTGCTCAATCCTGTCTGACTCTTTGTGACCCCATGTACTGTAGCCTGCCAGACTGCTCTGTCCATGGAATTCTCCAGGCAAGAATACTGGAGTGGGTTGCCATTCTCTTCTCAGGGGGATCTTCCCAACCCAGGGATCAAACCCAGGTCTCCTGCATTGCAGGCAGATACTTTACCATCTGAGTCACCAGGGATACCTTTTATTTAAAAAGTTAGAAACCTTGCTAATCTCTCATATTATTCTCTCTTCTCTGGGTTTTTTTTTTTTTTTTTTTTTTTTTTTTGTGGAGAATTCATATCATTAGTACATAATGAATTTTGTTTCTTACTTTTCAAATCCTATCTCTTTTTTAAAAATTTTCTTATATAGTGCCTTTCCCCCCTTTCCTTTTCTTTCTTCCTTTCTTTTTTTTTGGCCATGCTGCATGACATGCAGACATGTGGGATCTTAGTTCCCTGACCAGGGATCAAACCTGTGCTTCCTGCAGAGGAAGGACAGAGTCTTAACCACTGGTCTGCCAGGGAAGTCCCTGTAGTGCTTTTGTGTAGTGATGGACATGATCCAGTAAAGAGAGAAAACTATGATACAGGAGAGAGTAAGAGAAGTTGTTAAAGTTCTGTTCTTCCATAAGTGAGAGGGAATAGAATTCACCACACAAAAGGAGGGATTGATCTTAGATTATTAGCACAAATGGAGTCATTGTTGGCAGCCACAGGTTCATGAGAAGACCAGGATCAAGGAAGGGATGTGGGTATTCTTCTTAGGACCTTCCAAAGACCACTGACCCACAAAAAGTGCACTCATGTTCTCTATTTCATAATAACCCTTTGACTTCTGAATGGCTCTAAGACTAGCAAGACCTTGTGCTGGGCTGTGCTAAGTTGCTTCAGTCATGTCCGACTCTGTGTGACCCCATGGACCATAGCCAGCCAGGATCATCTTTCTATGAGATTCTCCAGGCAAGAATACTGGAGAGGGTTGCCATTCCTTCTTCTTCCCAATCCAGGGATTGAACCTATGTCTCTTACATCTCCTGAATTGGCAGGTGATTTCTTCACCACTAGGGCCAACTGGACTGGTTATTATTTTTTTAAACAACCCAAGAAGGAGTTTATCAACATGAACTGGGGAGAAGATGTCATCCAGATGCCGGTGTGTGGCTTGAACTGCTTGTAGCTGGATACACAGAGACTGTTGTGTGCCCATCTGAAGAGACAAGGAGAAGACAGGTGCCTAGCCAGCAAGATGCTTGTCCAATTTCTAGAGTGGAATGAGAAGATTACATCTAATTCTTAAGCATGGTTTTGGGAATTTTACTCTGGGATGTGACATCATTTATTGAAAACTGAATATCAACTGTATGCCAGGTCCTGGGGATAACTAATAAGTGAGCATTGTCTCTGCCCCTTCAGACTCAGAGCCTGGTGAGAACATGGACACCTACTCTATGAGGCAGAAGCTTCATAATATAGACATGAGTGAGTGGCCTCAGGGGCCCACGGGATATGGCCGTAGGACTAGGAGTACACTGTGGAGGGGCCCTCTGCTGACTATCAGAAGGGGAATGAAGCAGACAGGCTGTGCTGGCTCAGCAGGAAGAATGCCCAGGCCAGCAGCTTCAGGCTAATTAAGTGAAAAGTGATGCGATTGATTTGTTTCCCTCTAGTCACATAGAACTTAGTCAGCACGGAAAACCAATGAGTTTAAAATTTCTCCACCTTGAGCCTGCAAGATGATTTCAGCATCTTCCCTCAACCCTGAATGCTGATGTTGAAATGTGATGGCATTTAAGTATTTAAAAGTGCATCATTGGAGCTGGGTGAGTGGGGTTGAACTAACAACCCACAACAAGTATGCTGGTCAGCCTTGGGTGTGTGTAAGGAGAGAGGGAGGTGGGGACATTGAAAGGATTGTAGGAAGTGACATCGTTGGATCTGTTTACGTAGATCATTCTGGTAGAGCCTAAGCTAGTGATTTGGAACGGGAAAGACAGGGAAAGGGGTAGAAGGGGACCAATGGGATTGTTCAGGCAACAGCTGAGGAAGAGTGGTATTAAAAGAGAAGAGGAAACATTTCCCAGGAGTTGATAAGAGCCAGGGACATATTTTATCCTTGACAAATTTGTAGCAGAAAAATTAGATGTCAGCTATTTCATTTTGAGGGTCAGAATTCAAGGAGTTTACTGAGTTTGCTGAATTCAAACAGTTTATTACCTAGTTATGCTTTTTAGTTTTAACTTCAACAATAATATTTTGAATGACAACAATGTACTAAGCCCCATGTGCATGGTTTTGGGGTTTCAAAGGTGTGGACTACTTAGACCTGTGCTGGGGGTCCTCTGCTTCATCTTGACTGGTGGGGAAAGATACATGAACAACTGTCACGGGAGTGCTGGAAAACCGGCCTATGTTATATGCCATGTTCGGAGAAGGCAATGGCAACCCACTCCAGTGTTCTTGCCTGGAGAATCCCAGGGATGGCGGAGCCTGGTGGGCTGCCGTCTATGGGGTCACACAGAGTCGGACACGACTGAAGCGACTTAGCAGCAGCAGCAGCATATGCCATGTGCTTTGGGGGCAGAGAGGAAAGCCCATATCTAACTCTCCCAGTGGGGTCAGGGAAAGACTTCATGAACTTGAAGGGTGAGTAGCAGCTCACCAAATGATGGAATGGGGCAGGAAGGGAATTTCAGACAGAGGAGGCACACAAAGAGATGTGGCAGCATATAACACATTCAGAGACCTGTGGTGTAACGATTAAGATGTGGGCTCTCCAGTTAGACAGCTTCTGTTTAAATTCTGGGTCTTTCAATTCTGAACACATTACTCAACTTTCTGTGTCTCCATTTGCTCATCTTTTAAATACAGTTGTTAGTAATACCTATCCTATATTGCATGCTTCCCCAGTGGCTCAGCAGCAAAGATTTCCCCTGCAATGCAGGAGCCACAGGAGATGCAGGTTCAATCCCTGGGTCAGGAAGATTCCCTGGAGGAGGGCAAGGCAACCCACACCTGTATTCTTGCCTGGAGAATCCCAAAGACAGGGGAGCCTGGCAGGCTACAGTCCACAGGGTCACAAAGAGTTGGACATGTAACTGAAGCAACTTAGCATGCATGCATGCATTCTATATTGCAAAAAAGTTTGTGAAGAGAACTCTAACTCATAGATTTGTTATGAGGCTTAATGATAAGTTATTTAGAACAGCGCCTGGCACATGGTAAATTCTCAATAAATTCTAGCAGTTCTCATTTGACCAATTATTTAAGAGTTAAAGGAAGAGGGGTGAGGGAAAACGGAAGGTGCAGCTATGCCTGCCTTTCCTTAAAAATATTCACAGATGTCACACAATACAGGCGAGAGGGCTCCTAGGACCAGACAAGGCTTAAGTAAAAATGCAGATGTTAAATCATTGCTGAGGACTGAATTGTATTCTCCCCACCCCAAGTTTGTATGAAGGCCCAACCCTCAGTGTAATGGTATTTGGGAATGGGGCCTAGGGAAGTAAATAGTGTCAGAGAAGGTCATGAGAGCAAGGCCATCAAGAGGGAATTAATGGAGGAAGAGGAAGGAGGAGAGGAAGGATGAGGAGGAGGAGGAAGAGAGATTTCTTTCTTTGCCACAGTGAGAAAGTGATTGGCTGCAAGTAAGGAAGAGGGTCCTCACCAGCAACTAAACTTGCCAATACCTTGATCTTGAACTTCCCCAAGAACTGTAAGACATAAATGTTTGCTGTTTAAGCTACCTAGTTGGTGGCATTTTGTTAAGGCAGCCAGAGCACATTAATACAGATTTTGCTACCAGAAAGAGGGGTACTGATGTAACAAATACCTAAACATGTGGAAGCAGCTTTGTAACTGGGTGATGAATAGAGGCTGGACAAGATTTGAGGCACGTGCTAGAAATGTTAAAAGTGATTCTGGTGAGGTCTCAGGTGGAAACGAGGAGCATGTTACGGGAAACTGGAGGAAAGGCGATCCTCGTTATAAAGTGGCAAAGAACTTGGCTGAACTGTTTGCTAGTGTCTGTGGTGTTTGTAGAATTTCCAACTGATGAAATTGGATATTTATTTGAGGAGATTTTTAAGCAAAATTTTGAAGGAGTAGCTTTATTTCTCTTGAATGCCTATAGTAAAATGGGAAAGGAAAAAGACAGATTGAAGAAGAGATTGTTCAGCAAAAAGGAGGCAGAACTTGAAGATTTGGGAAATCTGCCCGTCCATATTGCAACACGTGAGGAAGCTTGCAAAGAGAGCACTATTAGAGGGACTGAACAACCATTTGATGAAGAGATCATGTATGTGACTCACGGACTGAATCCAGCGTTTTAACAGAAGCTAAGGATGCAATTATATCAGTGAAGACACTGACAGTCTGAATGACAGAGAACAGAAAAAATATGAGACAAAATAAAGAATTGTCAGACTTCTTCAATCCTATAGGACTGGGCCATAGACCTATTCAGTTGTGGACACATGCTGTTCCTCAAGAAAAAGGAAGAAGGACTCTAAAGATGCAGAGATGATGAGTGTCCCTGCTTGTGACAAGTAGGTGTCTGTTGTTTAAGCCATACCATCTGTGATGTTTTGCTATGGCAGTTTAGGCAGACGAATGCAATTCTCTAAGACTTGGAGGAAGGAGTTCGAACTCCATAACAGCTGGTGGAAACCTGGGCTTGAATCTGGATAGTTTTAGTTTATCCTCTGAAGCAAATGAGCTAATTACTCACAAACTACCACATTTCAGCAGCTGGATTTGAACAACATATTCCCCTGTAGAGCCATTCTTCATGCTTACTGATTTGAAGACCAAAGTTTGTCTCATAAATTGGAGGGAAATAACAAAACACGGGCCCTGACGTGGTCTGCGGCGGGCAGAGAGCAGTGTGTTGGATTTCACTGAGCCTTCCCTTCAACTAAGCAAACTAATGGCACCTCTTTTACCCTCAAGTCTAAGGACCACTGTGCTGGGGAAACACCAGCCCAGTCAGGACCTCCGGCCCTCCAGCGATGGGAAAGACTGAAATACGCTAAGACTAGTCATTCATCTGATCTGCATGCCTTTTGGGCATCCTGTTATTCAACTTTTTGAACTGATAATTTCTGTTTTGGGGAGTTGACAATCTTAGGATTTCTCTATGTCTGTCCTTATACTAAGAAGCATCAGTAACTAGTGAGACAATAAAGGATCAAAGAAGCATATAATGTATTACACATCTATTCTGCTCTCTCCCAGCAAGGCACTGTGAGGAATAATAATAACTACCAATTTATTGAGTGTTTGTGTGAGTGTATGTGTATACTCATGCCAGACTCTAAGCACTTGATATGTGTATTCTCATTTAATCTTTATAGCAAATTTATGGAATAGGAATTGGTATGCCATGATCTTGGTTTTCTGAATGTTGAGCTTTAAGCCAACTTTTTCACTCTCCACTTTCACTTTCATCAAGAGGCTTTTTAGTTCCTCTTCACTTTCTGCCATAAGGGTGGTGTCATCTTCATATCTGAGGTTATTGATATTTCTCCTGGCAATCTTGATTCCAGCTTCTGTTTCTTCCAGTCCAGCATTTCTCATGTTGTACTCTGCAGATAAGTTAAATAAGCAGGGTGACAGTATACAGCCTTGATGTACTCCTTTTCTTATTTGGAACCAGTCTGTTGTTCCATGTCCAGTTCTAACTGTTGCCTCCTGACCTGCATACAGATTTCTCAAGAGGAAGGTCAGGTGGTCTGGTATTCCCATCTCTTTCAGAATTTTCCACAGTTTATTGTGATCCACACAGTCAAAGTCTTCCAGTCCCATTATTTCATGGGAAATAGATGGGGAAACAGTGGAAACAGTGTCAGACTTTATATTTTTGGGCTCCAAAATCACTGCAGATGGTGACTGCAGCCATGAAATTAAAAGATGTTTACTCCTTGGAAGGAAAGTTATGACCAACCTAGATAGCATATTCAAAAGCAGAGACATTACTTTGCCAACAAAGGTCCGTCTAGTCAAGGCTATGGTTTTTCCTGTGGTCATGTATGGATGTGAGAGTGGGACTGTGAAGAAGGCTGAGCACTGAAGAATTGATGCTTTTGAACTGTGGTGTTGGAGAAGACTCTTGAGAGTCCTTTGGACTGCAAGGAGATCCAACCACTCCATTCTGAAGGAGATCAGCCCTGGGATTTCTTTGGAAGGAATGATGCTAAAGCTGAAACTCCAGTACTTTGGCCACCTCATGCGAAGAGTTGACTCGTTGGAAAAGACTCTGATGCTGGGAGGGATTGGGGGCAGGAGGAGAAGGGGACGACAGAGGATGAGATGGCTAGATGGCATCACTGACTCAATGGATGTGAGTCTGGGTAAACTCCGGGAGTTCATGATGGACAGGGAGGCCTGGCGTGCTGCAATTCATGGGGTTGCAAAGAGTCAGACATGAATGAGTGACTAAACTGAACTGATGCCCATTTTACTGAGGAGGAAGCTGAAGCTCAGAGATCTTAAATAACATATGTGAGGTCATTCAGCTAAAAAGTAGTATTGGGCCTTGAACCCTTGAGCCTTTATGACTCCAGAGACCTTGTCCTTGACCACTTTGATAGTCTGCCTGCCCTGATACTGAAGCAACACAAGGCTTGGTCCTTGTCCACAGAGACGTTGTGCCAGCTCTTACAGACTGTAGGGCAGACATCCAGGGCTTATTATAAAAGGGATTATGCAGTTTAACCTAAGACTAAAGAGAGTTAGAAAATAAAGAAGTGCTTCCAGAGACCTGCAGGGACCATGGTGCTGGGAACAAGGACACAGGTCTACCTCTCAGAGTAGGAGCTTGTAATGTGGGCAGATGCTCCGCCAGCTGACTACTGAAGAAGGACACAGAAGTACCTGGGTGCTCAGGTGGTAGCTTTACTTCCTCTGTCAGACAAAGTTTCAGTTTTAGAAAAGCAGAGTCATAGAAATTTCCTCAGTTCAGTTCAGTTCAGTGACTCAGTGTTGTTGACTCTTTGTGACCCCATAGACTGCAGCATGCCAGGCCTCCCTGTCCATCACCAACTCCCGAAGTTCGCTCAAACTCATGTCCACTGAGTCGGTGATGCAATCCAACTATCTCATCCTCTGTCATCCACTTCTCCTCCTGCCTTCAATCTTTCCCAGCATCAGGGTCTTTTCCAATGAGTCAGTTCTTTGCATCAAGTGGTTAAAGTATTGGAGTTTCAGGTTCAGCATCAGTGCTTCCAGTGAATATTCAGGACTGATTTCCTTTAGGATGGACTTGTTGGATCTCCTTGCTGTCCAAAAGACTCTCAAGAGTCTTCTCCAACACCACAGTTCAAAAGCATCAATTCTTCTGTGCTCAGTTTTCTTTATAGTCCAACTCTCACATCCATACATGACTATTGGAAAAACCATAGCTTTCACTAGACGGACCTTTGTTGACAAAGTAATGTCTCTGCTTTTTAATATGCTGTCTATGTTGGTCATAGCTTTTCTTCCAGGGACCATGCGTCTTTTAATTTCATGACTGCAGTAACCATCTGCAGTGATTTTGGAGCCTCCCCAAAATAAAGTCTCTCACTGTTTCCATTGTTTCCCCATCTGTTTGCCTTGAAGTGATGGGACTAGATGTCATGATCTTAGTTTTGTAAATACTGAGTTTTAAGCCAAATTTATCACTCTCCTCTTTTACTTTCATCAAGAGGCTCTTTAGTTCTTCACTTTCTGCCATAAGGGTAGTGTCATCTGTATATCTGAAGTTACTGATATTTTTCCCGGCAATCTTGATTCCAGCTTGTTCTTCATCCAGCCTGGTATTTCACATGATATACTCTGCAGATAATCTAAATAAGCAGGGTGACAGTATACAACCTTGACGTACTCCTTTCCCAATTTGGAACCAGTCTGTTGTTTCATGTCCATTTCTAACTGTTGCTTTTTCACCTGCATGCAGATTTCTCAGGAGGCCAGTAAGGTGGTCTGGTATTCCCATCTCTTTAAGAATTTTCCACAGTTTGTTGTGATCCACACAGTCAAAGTATTTGATGACTTTTTTCTGGAATTCTCTTGCTTTTTCTATGATCCAGCTGATACTGGCAATTTGATCTCTGGCTCCTCTGCCTTTTCTAAACCCAGTTTGAACATTGTGAAGCTCATGGTTCACATACTGTTGAAGCCTGGCTTGGAGAATTTTGAGCATTAATTTGCTAGTGTGTGAGATCAGTATAATTGTGCAGTAGTTTGAACATTCTTTGGCATTGCCTTTCTTTGGGATTAGAATGAAAACTGACCGTTTCCAGTCCTGTGGCCGCTGCTGAGTTTTCCAAATTTGCTGACATTGAGTGCATCACTTTCACAGCATCATCTTTTAGGATTTGAAATAGCTCAACTGGAATTCCATCATCTCCACTAGCTTTGTTTGTAGTGATGCTTCCTAAGGCCCACTTGACTTCACATTCCAGGATGTCTGTCTCTAGTCCAGTGATCACACCATCGTGGTTGTCTGGGCCATGAAGATCTTTTTTGTATAATTCTTCTGTGTATTCTTGCCACATCTTCTTAATATCTTCTGCTTCTGTTAGGTCCATATTATTTCTATCTTTTATTGTGCGCATCTTTTCATGAAGTGTTCCCTTGATATCTCTAATTTTCTTGAAGAGCTCTCTAGTCTTTCCTATTCTATTGTTTTCTTCTATTTCTTTGAGTGTTTGAATGTCTCCTGTTTGAATTTTTGAGTGTCTCCTGTGGAGTCCAGGTCAGCCGTGGCCTACCACAGGGGCAGGGCCTCTGGGTGCAGCAGACCTGGATGTACCATAAGCCCTCTTGGAGGAGATCACCATTAATCCCACCATAGAGATGCCAAGCAAATGACCCACAAACTGCAGAATGCTGCTAAGTCGCTTCAGTCGTGTCTGATTCTGTGCGACCCCATAGACGGCAGCCCATCAGGCTCCCCATCTCTGGGATTCTCCAGGCAAGAACATTGGAGTGGGTTGCCATTTCCTTCTCCAATGCATGAAAGTGAAAAGTGAAAGTCAAGTCGCTCAGTCATGTCTGACTCTTAGCAACCCTATGGACTGCAGCCCACCAGGCTCCTCTGTCCATGGGATTTTCCAGGCAAGAGTACTGGAGTGGGGTGCCATTGCCTTCTCCAAAACTGCAGAATAATTATACCAAATAAGTTCTCACACTCCTAAGAAGTTCTAGGACCCACAGTAGATTTCCCAACCTGGGGATCTGGCAAAACAAAGTTCTTAGTGAACCATTGATACCTTACTATTTAGTTTATAAATTATACATATCCTGACTCGGAAGAGGCAACTTCTGAACTGGCACACAGTGAGTGGGGGACTGCTGAGCAAGGGTGAAAAGCCTGAAGAGTGGACCACACTGAGACAGGACTTCAACCTGAAGACCCTCCTCAACAGTGAGGCTCAAGAAGAAATCAGACAGTGTTCTTCTCTGGGTTGGCAACTAGCCCTGCTCTGAAAGATAGCCCTTTGGTTAGGCAAAGTTAACTATCTCCACCACAGTCTTCAGAGATGTAAATCAGTTTTACAGAGATATAAAACAGATGTGGAGAAGGCAATAGCACCCCACTCCAGTACTCTTGCCTGGGAAATCCCATGGATGGAGGAGCCTGGTAGGCTACAGTCCATGGGGTCACGAAGAGTCGGACACGACTGAGCAACTTCACTTTCACTTTTCACTTTCCTGCACTGGAGAAGGAAATGGCAACCCACTCCAGTATGCTTGCCTGGAGAATCCCAGGGACGGGAGCCTGGTGGGCCACTGTCTATGGGGTTACACGACTGACGTGACTTAGCAGCAGCAGCAGAACAGATGTAAAGGGGGCTCCTTTCTTGCCAACCGTGAAAGAGGATCTAAATGTTTGAGCTCTGATCATCTGTTAGCAGTCTCAAACATCACTTTGAAGTGAATGGAAAATGTATTTGTGTGTATAGGCATGTGTGTGTATATATGTGTATGCATGCACATATTTGCACATACTCATTTGTATGTGCTGTCCCTGTGCAAATACTTCTGTGTATATGAGTGTGTGTATGAGTGCATGTGTAGGGGTGAGGAGTTAGCATAGCATAGAAAAGTGGCTAAAATAATTGATTCCAGACATAGATCTGTGTTCAAACCTTTGCTTTGCCACACGCTGCTTGGCGAGTTACTTAACTTCACAAATCTTGGCTTCATCATGGGTAAAACTGAAGTAACAATGCTTACCTCATGAAGTTGTTGAGGACTAACTGAGACAATATGCAGGGTCCTTAGTGCAATAGCTCAGAATTCAGTAAGTGGGTTTTGCAGAAATCTTAACTCAGTTATCACAGGAGAGTGCATGAGCTGCCCGTCCAAATCCTGGCCACCACTGCATGGTGTAGGAACGGACTCTTCTCCCTCCACAGCCTCACAATCAGGCATCATAATATTCTGAAACACCTGTGTTTGCCCTTAAACATAGTGTAAAATTCAAATAGTATAGCAACTATTAAAGGAATTAAAGGTGAGAGAGAGAAAACTGTAAAGAAAAGGCACCAATACCCAGGGCTGCTGCACCCAGAGCCCCTGCCCCTGTGGCAGCCACTGCTGACCCATGATGTCATCCTTCTAAGGCATTTTATACAGGTGCCATTTTTGCCTTTAGGATGCCTATAGGCGATGGCACCCCACTCCTGTACTCTTGCCTGGAAAATCCCACGGACACAGGAGCCTGGTGGGCTGCAGTCCATGGGGTCGCGAAGAGTCGGACACGACTGAACGACTTCCCTTTCCCTTTTCTATATCTTTATAGTTTTGTTTAGGATATGAGTGGAGAATATTTCCAGAAACTTTTGGCATCAAGCCAGGCATTCCCTCTCTGAATAGCTGCACATTTCTTTCTAGAGAAATGATGTTCAAAGGACAAGGCAAACCATCTTCCTCTTTTTCTCCCCTGAGGAGGGTCCCTAGGGCTTCCTGAAAGAGCAGCAGACATCAGAAGCTGGGATGCACCGGAAGAATCCGGGCCCTGGGGCAACCCCATATTCCTGACTGTCTCCGTCTTCCTCAGTATGATAAGAACAGAGCAGGCCTAGAACCTGAGGTTTGAATGGGAGTTCAGCTGCGTGAGGAGTGGGAGAGAAGGGTGTGGCTTTAGAAACACACGAAGTAGAAGGAAACTGGACTGACAGGCCTGCTGCTCAGTGCAGATGACAGAGAAGAGACAGATGGACTCGTGGGAGCATTTGTAGAGACTGCTATAGATTTCTTCTGATTTAATTGTCACAAGATGACAGGACGTAGGAGGTAGGTAGTCATACACATTACAGACAATAAAGCTCTTGTCTTCGGAGAGGTGAAGGGACTTTGCAAATGGACTTTGCACTTGGACACTTGACCCACTGTGCTTGCCCTGAGCATCCCAGCTGCTCACCACTTACTCTGCATCTGAGAATGCCTGAGGGGAGGTGGGGAAGAATGTGTTTAGCAAGAAAATTGTTCACCTGGCTGAGGTGGTTTTAAACCAGAATTCAGGGAAAAAGGAGAAAAATGCCTGAGTATCAGCTATTATAGCTGTGGACAAGAGGGTCCTGACATGGAGAGAAGAGTAGTGGAACTGTGCAGCTATTCTAAACAGGCAGGAAGAGCAGACTGCGGCAAAAACAACACTGAAGACTGTATATACAGATCCAGTGATGTGCAGGACATAGAGAATGCATAAAGAAATGCCAAGATTTTAACACAGAGCACTGTGGCAGAAATGTCTGAGAGTGTATCAGCACAAAGAACCCAGGGTATAAGTGTGGGGTGGAGGCAGGGACAGTAAGTAACTGCGCAGGGGGGATCCCAGAGGGGCTCAGACATTTAAAAACCTTGCATAAAAGATGGAAATATCTCCAAATAACCAGGAAAGCACAAGAGAGGCACAGATGTACAAAAATAGTGTTGGAATTGGTAAAGCCCAGGATGAGATGCAGCTTAAAAAATTTTTATTGCCTCCCACCCCCTCCAAAAAAAAAAAAAAAGAAGAAGAAAGAAAAAGAAGTTACCTTTGAAGTAAGGGCTGAATGGTAGTCCCATGGCTTGGGGTAGATAGGATAATGTTAAAAGATGACAGAGAAAACAGCCCTCATTTGCCTCTGTCTTCACTATCAAGCAGAATGACCTTGAAACTGGAAAGGGTAGAACAAACATGATTAAGAGGGAATTGAAATCTAAGATGAGTGAATTGACAGTACAAAGCAGCTCTAAAGGCGTTCAAACTCAGATGAATTACTTCCAAGGGAGCTGGAAGAAATTGCAGATGTGGCCACAGAGATGCTGTCCTGAACTCTGAAGGATCTGGGAGAATGAGAGAACCACACGATATCTGCTTCTATAAAGGGAAAAAGTTAAGCTCCCACCGCTTGACCTTGTTACCTGGCTAAGTCCCAGCTATCATGGAGTAAAAGTAGATTTAGCAGAGGAAATGGTGTCCCTTTGGAACTGGCATGAGTTTATTTTAAAAAAGGCAATACGAGTTGAGGTACCCACATTATCTCTTTTTGTAATGAGGGACTATGTTGGTGGATGAGACAGGCAAGCTGTGCAAAGAAGTTTGAATGATGAGTGGACTGAACGATGCCTCTAGGGGGAAGTAGATTGACCATTCACAAAATATGTTGGTAAAGGGTCTGATGGAGCTGGGGTCTCTGAGAAAGCACCATGATTAGTGCCTTTCTTCTTACCTGCATTCTGAAGAAATGGAGGTAAAGATAAAAGAGTTGAGCAGACAAGAACTGTGCATGTTAAGTAGCTTTGTCCTGTCTGACTCTTTATGACCTGATGGACTGTAGCCTGGCAGGCTCTTTTGTCCATGGGATTCTCCAAGCAAGAATACTGGAGTGGGTTGCCACCCCCTCCTCCAGGGGATCTTCCTGACCCAGGGACAGAACTTCTTACATCTCCTGCATTGGCAGATGGGTTCTTTACAACTAGCGCCACTGACGAGAACTAAAATATCACATTTATTACTGATGAAGACTAATTTGGGACTCAGCTTAGTGTGAGAGCCAACTAGACAGACACCCACTCAGCCGTCAGCAGCACGTATGAGGCCGAGTTTCCTGGGGAGAAGAGCAGAGGTTTTTATCTCAACAGAGACAAAAAGAATAGCTTAGGTGAGAGTGTCCACTTTACGTGGAGAAGTGTCCCCCCAATAGATGTCATCATCTGATACTGAACCAATCTCACTATTACTTCCATTTACTTGTCCGCCTCCTTCACCCTCCATATCCTTCACATTCAAGGTCCTCTGTAAGCATGGAATGGATACTTTTCTTGAAATATTAACTGAATTACTTTTCATTCTTGGTAAAACCTATTTGTTCCTAGTTCCTACTTGCTTCAAGGGCCTCTGCCTATTAGAGGTAGTCATTGTTTCTAGAGAGTGATAAAAAGGTGGCAAAGGAATCAGTGCTCAGGTTTGTTTCAAAGTAGCATTTTGTTTCAAAATAATTTCAGTCCACAGCCTAGACAGTTGTTTGAAAAATAATAAGCAAGAGTCAGGCTAACAAGGTTTGTTGGCATCCAGAGAAACACAATTGGCTTATTCAGTTTACAAACTGGGTATTTAGACTCATGTTTTTTTCTTAATTCAGTGCCAGAGATCCTGGGCTAGCTGAGTTAGCGTGGTTGAATGAAGCTCTTTGCTAAGACCAATGTAGAGAATTATGTTGTCAGATACTTCAGCTGAATGGGGATGTGTGTGTATGTGTGTATGTGTGGTGGGCCCAGGGGAGTTCACAAAACCAAACTTTTTTATCAGTGTCATAATCACATAATGTTGGAGTCTTTATGTACCAGGTCCAGTTGGAATTTAGGTTCTGTTGATATGGTCCTGGGGAACCTACTTCATTTTTGTTGTTGTTCAGCTGCTAAGTCCTGTCCGATTCTTTGTGACCGCATGGACTGCAGCATGCCAGGCTTTCTTGTCCTTCACTATCTCCTGAAGTTTGCTCAAACTCATGTCTATTGAATCAGTGATACTATCTAATCATCTCAACCTCTGCTGCCCGCTTCTCTTCTTGCCATCATTCTTTCCCAGCATCAGGATCTTTTCTAATTCAGTGAGTCAGCTCTTTGCTTCAGGTAGCCAAAGTATTGGAGATTCAGCTTCAGCATCAGTCCTTTCAGTGAATATTCAGGGTTGATCTCCTTTAGGATTGACTGGTTCGATCTCTTTGTTGTCCAAGGGACTCTCAAGAGTCTTCTCCAGCACCACAGTTTGAAAACATCAATTCTTCAGTGCTCAGCCTTCTTTATGATCCAACTCTCACATCTTTATCTTTATTCCATTAGCTATAAAGTGGTGACAGCCTGCTCACATGAACAGCTGTGGCCACCACATAAATGCAACCCTAAATTCCAGCTTAGAGATACCTCTAGATGTTGACTCCTTGCCATCCTCTTCTCTTGTAGAGGATCTCCTGGACCACTGTACCCTTTATTGAATATTTCCATTTCTTGGTTAGCAGAATGAGATTTGGCAACCTTGCCTCAGCCTATCATTTAGTTCAGGCCAGACACCCTCATACAGAACACACTGGTCATAGCAAACACCCTCTTCCAATAATACAATAGACGACTTGTCTCTTGTTGACTCTTGTCTCTTGGTATTGACTTGATGGTCAATACCAAAATCAGTTTGATGATATTCATTGCAGTCAAAGATGGAGAAACCCTATACAGTCAGCAAAAACAAGACCAAGAATTGACCATGGCTCAGATCATGAACTCCTTATTGCCAAATTCAGACTTAAATTGAAGAAAGTAGAGAAAATCAATAAGCCATTCAGGTATGACCTAAATCAAATCCCTTACAATTATACAGTGGACATGACAAATAGATTCAAGGGATTAGATATGATAGACAGAGTGCCTGAAGAATTATGGGCAGAGGTTTATAACATTTTACAGGAGGCAATGATCAAAACCATCCCCTAAAAAAGAAATGCAAAAACGTAAAATGGTTGTTAGAGGCCTTACAATTAGCTGAGAAAGAAGAGAAGCAAAAAGCAAAGGAGAAAAGGATATGCCATCTGAATGCAGAGTTCCAGAGAATAGTAAGGGATAAGAAAGCCTTCCTCAGTGATTAGTGCAAAGAAATAGAGGAAAACAATGGAATGGGAAAGACTAGAGATCTCTTCAAGAAAATTAGAGACACAATTGGAACATTTCATGCAAAGATGGGAACAATAAAGGACAGAGACATTATGGACCTAACAGAAGCAGAAGATATTAAGAAGAGGTGGCAAGAATACACAGAAGAACTATATAAAAAAGATCTTAATGACCCAGACAACCATGATGATGTGATTACTCACCTAGAGCCAGACATCTTGGAATATGAAGTCAAGTGGGCCTTAGGAAGCATCACTACAAACAAAGCTAGTGTGGAGATGATGGAATTCCAGCTGAGCTATTTCAAATCTTAAAAGATGATGCTGTTAAAATGCTGCACTCAATATGCCAGCAAATTTGGAAAACTCAGCAGTGGCCACAGGACTGGAAAAGGTCAGTTTTCATTCCAATCCCAAAGAAAGGCAATGCCAAAGAATGCTCAAACTACTGCACAATTGCACTCATTTCACACGCTAGTAAAGTAATGCTCAAAATTCTCCAAGCCACGCTTCAACAGTATGTGAACCGAGAATTCCAGATGTTCAAGCTGGATTTAGAAAAGGCAGAGGAACCAGGGATCAAATTGCCAGTATCGGTTGAATTATCGAAAAATTGAGAGAGTTCCAGAAAAACATTTACTTCTGCTTTATTGACTACGCCAAAGCCTTTGACTGTGTGGACCACAACAAACTGTGGAAAATTCTTAAAGAGATGGGAATACCAGACCACCTGACCTGCTTCCTGAGAAACCCGTGTGCAAATCAAGAAGCAACAGATAGAATTTGACTGGTTCCAAATCGGGAAAGTAGTACATCAAGGCTGTATATTGTCACCCTGCTTATTTAACTTCTATTTAGAGTACATCATGTGAAATGCTGGGCTAGATGCAGCATAAACTGGAATCAAGATTGCTGGGAGAAATATCAATAACCTCAGATATGCAGATGACACCACCCTTATAGCAGAAAGTGAAGAGGAACTAAAGAGCCTCTTGATGAAGGTGAAAGAGGAAAGTGAAGGAGCTGGCTTAAAACACAACATTCAAAAAACCAAGATCATGGCATCCAGTCTCATCATTTCATGGCAAGTAGATAGGGAAACAATGGAAGCAGTGACAGACTTTATATTCTTGGGCTCCAAAAATCACTGTTGATGGTGGCTGCAGCCACGAAATTAAAAGACAGTTGCTCCTTGGAAGAAAAGCTGTGATGAAACTTGACAGCGTATTAAAAAGCCAGAGACATTACTTTGCCAACAAAGGTCCATTTAGTTAAAGCTATGGTTTTTCCAGCAGTCATGTATGGATGTGAGAGTTGGACCATAAAGAAAGCTGAGTATGAATAATTGATGCTTTTGAACTGTGGTGTTGGAGAAGACTCTTGAGAGTCCCTTGGACTGCAAAGAGATCCAATCAGTCCATCCTAAAGGAAATCAACCCTGAATATTCACTGGAAGAACAGATGCTGAAGCTGAAGCTCCAATGCTTTGTTTGACCACCTGATGCCAAGAGCTGACTCATTAGGAAAGGCCCCGATATTAGGAAAGATTGAGAGGGGGAGAAAGGGATGACAGAGGATGAGACAGTTGGATGGCATCAGCGACTTGTTGGACATGGGTTTGAGCAAGCTCTGGGAGATGGTGAAGGACAGGGGAGCCTGATGTGCTGCAGTCCATGGGGTCACAAAGAGTCGGATATGACCGAGCAACTGAACACCAACAACAATGAAGAGTAAATAAGATTTTATAAAGTGCGTGGCATCATGCTTGGTATACAGTGGTACTTAAGAATGTTAATTCTCTTCCTTTCATAGGACCTTCCAGAGGGCTGACTCAGAGAGAAGAAAGATGATGGCTCTTCTTATTTAGAATTCAACATTTCAAGAGAAAAAGAGAGCTGTGGGAAAAGGGCCAAGGAGGTAGGGTGCTGTTCTTTTGATTCTAGCTGAGATTTATCTTATAATAGCTACTTAGCCCACTGACTGCTTAGTCACTTAATCCACAGTCACCTCCATTAGTCACTGCTTATAGGCTAATTCTTATCACAATTATAATTCCTTCAGTTTATTTTTAAATACAGTATTATTGCCATTGGAAAAATCAAGCTGCTGCTGCTGCTAAATTGCTTCAGTCATCTCCGACTCGGTGCAACCCCATAGATGGCAGCCCACCAGGGTCCCCCATCCCTGGGATTCTCCAGGCAAGAACACTGGAGTGGGTTGCCATTTCCTTCTCCAATGCATGAAAGTGAGAAGGAAAGTGAAGCCACTCAGTCGTGTCTGACTCCTAGCGACCCCATGGTCTGCAGCCCACCAGGCCCCTCCATTCATGGGATTTTCCAGGCAAGAGTACTGGAGTGGGGTGCCATTGCCTTCTCTGAAAAATCAAGCTGGAACTCAGCAAAGCCAAATGAGCAAAACCTGTAGGAGAGATTAAATCTTTGGATCAGATGGATCTATCAGTGGAGGATTTAAAAAATAAAGGTGGGATGAATTGAAAAGTTAAAGAAGACAGACTAGGGTTGGAACTCAAAGAATCCAACAGGATAACTACCTTGGTATGATATAGGGAAGGATCTGATGGAAGAGTCCAGGGCCAGGCTATTTGTATCTTTGCAGTCCTTCAAGGCTGACACATGTTAGGGCTGCAAACATAATGCTGAAGGATGTCATAGGGTTTTTGAAAAACCTGTAAATAGTGTAAATGTTGATGCCTCTCAGGCAGGGCTGGCTTTACGGGTATAAGACCAGTGCAAGACTCTACTCTCAGAGGAGGCAGGGATCTTGGTTTATCCTCTGCTGTCAGTGTCTTGAAATTCTTAATAATCTTATCTTTGAATGTGTTTTGTAAGAAAGCCCAATGGAGCATGTATGCGAGCAGAGGAGATATTCTAGGCAACATGTGTGTAAGTATAGGCCAGACTTCTAAACATAGCAGGTAACGTGCATGCTGAGGAGTTGGCCTGACAGTCTGCCTGCATGCTTGGGGTGTTCAGGGTGCTGCAGGGCACAGCCCTGGGGCTGGATTGGCAGTGATGATGGTGACAGAAGCAGCAGAGGTAGTGATATGGCCATGGGAGAAAGGTGGAACCCCATGTGGCCAGTGCTAGGGTCTGGGGTCGAGACTTGCCTGTCCATCCTACAGCCTGTCCCTATGCCAGCTGCACAAGTATTGACTCCAGCCTGAGCAATAGGACAGGAACCACAGGAAAAGCGAGCAAGCTTTGTCAGAAAATTATTACAAACTGCCAGTGAGTATGCACATGGACTTTGCTATAAAGTATACTTTAGAATTATAATTCTTCAGTCTGTTTATTATTAAAGAACTACAAATGTTCTTTTTTATTGAAATATATTTGACATATAATACTGTAAATTTAAGGTGTACAATGTGTTGATTTGATACACTTATATACTATAATATGATTGCCTTTGTAGAGAGAATTAGCAATTCCATCATGTCACATAATCATCATTTCTTTTTAATGATTGGAATAATTAAGATCTAGTCTCTTAACAACTTTGACTATATTACAATATTGAGGCCTGTATTTACTATACTGTGCATTCTTTTTTTGGACTGGAGTATAGTTGCTTGAAATGCTGTGTTAGTTTCTGCTGTACATCCAAGTGAATCAGTTACATGTCTACATATAGCCCCTCTGGCTTGGACTCCTTCCCGTTTAGGTCACCACAGAGCATTGAGTAGAGCTCCCTGTGCTATACAATTTGCTCTCGCTAGTTATCTGTTTTATACATGGTAGTGTATGTTTGTCAAGCCCAGTCTCCCGGTCCATCCCCATGTACTCTGCATTCTTGAAGTCACACTGCAAGTAGGTGGTGCTCACTTGGATATTGATTAGCTGGCTGTATTAGAAGCTTAGAGGAAGAAAGGATGATCCACTTAATCATTTCCCAGTATCTTATTTTACAGTGTTTAAAAAAATGTTTATATTGAAGTACAGTTAACTTACAATATCTTGGTAGTTTCAAGTGTACAGCACGGTGATTCAGTTATACACAAACACATTCTTTTTCAGATTCTTTTCTCTTATAATTACAAAATATTGAGTACAGTTCCCAGCAGGTCCTTGTTGGCTATATATTTTATATATATATATATATATATATATATATATATATATATATAGTGGTGTGTATATGTTAATCCCAACTTCCCAATTTGTCCCTGTCTCCCCCTTCAAAAAGTTCAGAATCTCTGGGTTTGAAAACTGCTGCAACATTGCAAAGCAAGCATGATTAGAAAGAGAAATCAAATTTAAAGATCATCTCATTCAATAGAAAAGAACACCACTTTCAAAAGATGCTTTGGATAAGCCAATTATTCATGAAAACTATTTAAAAATTAATTTTGCTTTGTAACTGACGATACAACCATATACCATACACAGATGTTTCGAGTGATATGTAAATCATGATGTCACTTTTGGTTTCTTGTATATCCTCCACAAGTTACAGGAAATATCACAGGAAATATTAAGATGTCATTGGATGAATTTATATTTCAAATTAAATTCAGACTTACACAAAAATGAATTGTGTGAAGAGTTAAATCTTTTTAGAAAAATTGTTTTGTAAGAATCATCAGCTGTAGATGCACTAAAATTTATATTTTGAAATAACTTATCAGAAATTTATCCCAATGTTGTCACAACCTATAAAATACTCTTAACAGTTCCAGTAATAGCTGCATCAGCAGAAAGATCCTTCTCAAGATAAAAAATTACCAAAAATTATTTGTGATCTGGCATTTGCCAAGAGAGATGCTTTCAATTACATCAACTGAAAATGAAGTTGCTAAAAGTATAAATTTTGGACCTAATAAATGAATATTTAGAAAAGCCAGACAGAAGAATCTCATAGTCAATCAAGATATCACATTAATAACATATTATTGTTCTTTTGTTCTGTAAAATGATATCAAAATATTGTATTTTTGCAGTTTATAAATTTATGTGTGACTTATGTATCATCATCATACCTATGGTAGTTTGCAAGTAACACTGTTTTTGAAGAAAAAAGCTTTATGTCTTACTTAGTTCTAGTGCAATCCACATGCTTTTAGAGTAAGGGGCCCCTCGAACTGGTCCTACGGGGTGTGTAGTAGTCCTGCTGTCAGGGCTACTTCTCAGCTGGCTTAAGGTTCATTGTGGATAAATGATCGTTAATCTTGTCTACTCTGATAAAAGCTTTGCGTGGATTCTCACGGAAGAGAAAGCTCTGGAGATCAGGTAGCTGCAATAGGTGGCCTCCTTCTCTGTGGCTTGCACCAGGAATCAAGCTGTCAGGAGCCGACTCATTCACTGCGGACCTGCCACTCCTGGCACTGGGCCTGGCACAAGCTCAGCAAACATTTGTTGAATGGAAGAGTTGTGAATGCTATCGTCAGAATGGGGGCACTGAATTTCAGAGTTAAGCAAGATGTTCAAAGTCATGGCGCCATCTGAGGGGTTGAGATGACTGAGACAAGATGAAATCCAAGGTGTGCTGACTTAGCCAAGTGTGGGATTTTCAAACATGTCCCTCAGAACACTCCCTCTGGGGATGGTAATAGGGCTCTTGAGATTAGGGTCCAATGGCTGAGCAGATTTGGGAAATGTTAGAGTAAACAAAAGCAGGGGGAATGCCCTGTGGTCCAGTGGTTAGGACTCCACATTAGTTCACCTACCAGGGATCAAACCCTCAGGGAACTAAGACCCTGCAAGCTGCATGGCATGGCCAAAAAAACAAATCAAAGCAAGGAAACAAACAAAAAACCAAAAGCAGGTTTTGTTTTGGTAAACTATTGTGTTATTAGCTTTGTTGACATTCCAGCATGCACCCAGACCCTTTAAGAGAAGGACAATCTTTCTTCAAGTTGGTGATCATTGGATCTTTCCTTGGTGGAGGCTGTTCTTCAGACACTTCCTGGGAAATGGTCATTGGGTCCTTCCTTTCTGGTTTCTTCTGGGTGGGGTCTCTAACAAATGACTAAGAAGCCATGCCAAAATCCTTCAGCAGCCAAACTCAGGGACCCAAGCTGGATGGCAGAGTCTGCTCTTCATTACTGAGCCAGGTAACTTGGTGCTGGGGAATGAGTGTCGAGCTGGAGCATGGAAGCCTGATTCCTCTCCTCTCTCTCTTAGCTGTGTGACATTGGATAAGTCACCTCACCTCTCTGAGTCAGATTTCCTAGCTGTAAAATGGCAATAATAATATCTTATCTTCGGTTACTGGAGGCTTACATGTGATAATGCATGTGACATAGTCTAGTACAAGGCTGGTCACATAATAGCTGTTCAGTAAGTACTGGATCTCAAGTTTCTGCAGTCAACCTATTTGCACTAGTAGGTGTTTGGCAAATACTTCTTAGTGCCAGAATCATGAATTTAGATGAAATTCTTCAAGGAAACCAACTTAGAAAATGGGAATAAAAAATATGAAAGTGAAAGTGTTAGTTGCTCAGTTGTGTCCAATTCTTTATGAATCCATGGACTGTAGCCTGCCAAGCTCCTCTGTCCATGGGATTCTGCAGACAAAAATGCTGGAGTGGGTTGCCATTCCTTTCTCTAGGGGATATTCCCCACCCAGGGATCAAACCTGGGTCTCCTGCAGGCTGATTCTTTACCATCTGAGCCAAAACAATGCTATTCTGGTCAGAGTCAGGGTGGGAGACTGAGTGCAGGGCCATTTTCCATGAGCTCAACTTTTGCATACAATTGTCTACTTGGCAGTTCCTTTCTGAGGTCTAACAGGCATGTCAAAACAAATCTGTTGATTCTTTTCCCTTGAAGCTGATGCCTTCTCCAAACATTTCCATTTCATAAGATGGTCCCACTATCCACCCAGTTACTTAGGTCCTAGTGCAGGAACTATCCTTGATTTTTCTCTTTCCATCACTCCCCAAACTTATCTGGCAAGCCTTGCCAATTTGGCTTCAAGTTCATCCCCTTCTCCACCACTACTCTTATTTCAAGTCATCGTTATATCTAACCTCATGTAGTAGCTGATGTTGGTGCCCACTTATCTCCCTTGGATTTTGCATCTCAATGAGCAAACCTGCCCTCCTCCAATCTTGAATGGTCACTCTGCACACCTGCTATGGACAGGAAGGGCTATGGAGGTAACAATTGCTATCTCTTAACAGCAACCTCAATTTGGGAGTTGGTGCATAAATACCCTGACTCTCTCACCTTTGAGGCAGGACTATTCTTCGATGTGTATTGAAGCATTTCCCTAGGTTTCTCTGCAGCATTAAGCTCCAGTCACTTACTATGGCAACCGGCTTAATAATATACTCTTTGCTGCTTGCTTTTTCTTTGTATTCCTTCCCCACACTTCTACCAAGGAGTTCCCTTCATCTCCGAAATAAACAAATTGCACTTGAGCTCTTGTCTTAGGGTTTGCTTCTGGGGAACCCCAACTGAAACTCTGGCTTATGGAAATAGCCTCTTTTCTCCTACAAATCTTTCTCTGCATGATAACCAGACAGAAATTCTGAAAATGTAAAGTGGTTCATCTCTTCTCTACTTATAAACTTCTGCTCACTTCCCCTGCTCTTAAATTAAAATCACAAGTGCTGGCTATAGCTCAACATGCTACAGATTCTCCTTGCATACCATTCTTTGTTTCTTCTACTTCTATACTGGGTTGTTGTTTATATCTTGAATGTAACAACCCACCCCCATTTAAGGCACTTGCTCCTTCTGCCTAGAAAATTGATATCAGAACTTCAGGGGCCAAGCTCCCTTTTAAAATTCCAGTCCAGTCCCATTATCATTCCCTCTGAGAAGTCACTCTAATGTAGACACGCCTTCCCTCCATTACAACTCTTTGCTATTATCCTTTTTTAATTTTAAAAATTATTTATTTATTTAAATTTTGGCTGTACTGAGTCTTCACTGCTGTGTGCAGGCTTTCTCAAGTTGCAGTGAGTGGGGATTACTCTTCACTGCGGTGCGCAGGCTTCTCATTGCGGTGGTTTCTCTTATTGTGGAACGTGGTCTCTAGGCACAGAAGCTCAGTAGCTGCAGTACATAGGCACCGTAGTTGCAGCATGTGAGTTCTAGAGTGTGGGCTCAGCATTTGTGGTGCATGGGCTTAGCTGCTCTGATACATGAGGGATCTTCCTGGACCAGGCACCTTGACAGGTGGACTCTTAACCACTGGAGCACCAGGAAGTCCTGCAATTATCTTGATATTTGCATATTTATTTCTTGTTCATCTTCTCCTTTTATAAGGGCCCTGCTATTAGGATAGGAACCGTGTGTGTCTTGTTCTCATTTTTGCCCCAGCACCTAGAACAGGGCTTAGAACTTAAAATGGACTTTGGTAAGTATTTATTGTTCCATGTCCAGTTCTGACTGTTGCTTCCTGACCTGCATACAGATTTCTCAAGAGGCAGGTCAGGTGGTCTGGTATTCCCATCTCTTTCAGAATTTTCCACAGTTTATTGTGATCCACACAGTCAAAGGCTTTGGCATAGTCAATAAAGCAGAAATAGATGTTTTTCTGGAACTCTCTTGCTTTTTCCATGATCCAGCGGATGTTTGGGAGTTGGTGATGGACAGAGAGGCCTGGCGTGCTGCGATTCATGGGGTCGCAAAGAGTCGGACATGACTGAGAGACTGAACTGAACTGAAGTATTTATTCAATGAATGCATGTATGTGCATTGTAATATCTTGTTTGTCTTTAATTGTGTCAAATGATGATCTATCTGTTACCAGTTATCATTTGTATTATTATAATTATTTTACTTAAAACTTATTTAATAATTAGAAATGAAACAAACAATTACTCATAAGGAAGAGACTCATTTACCCAACAATTATGGAGGGTCAGAGATGTGCCAGGCACTGATTGGAGATGAATAAACAGTCTCAGTTCTTTCATGGGAAAATTTGTAATTGAGAATAGAAAATCAAAAGAGCAGAAATTGTTTTATGCCTAACAACAACAACAGCAGTAGCCAGAATGACTCCTCTTTGAGGATGATTTCCAGCACCTTCACTTCACTGTGGTCATTGAGCCTCATGACAGAGCTGTAAGTAGCTTCTTTCTTTAAGGGAGGAAATTAAAGCTTACAGAGATGAAATGTTTTGCCAAAGCTTATATAGCTCATGAGAGACAACAGTGGGACTGGAGCTAGACTTGAAGCTTCCAGGAAGGTTCCACTGCCTCCCAGTGCCTCCCACTGCATCTCTTCCCTGTGCATAGTCTGGGGCACAGAGCAGATGCCCATCAGGTGCTTGTTGACAGGTGAAATGATGCCTACTAACACCTTAGGGAGTATCCTCCATTTGGGAGCCCCTTGGGTGGCTTGACCAAAAGATGCTGCCAGCTGCTGCCACTGCTGATGGTCCAGAATTACGTGGTCACTGCGGGAGGCTGTTGGCTTCTTATAAAGCATATTTACTATTGAAAATGAATATTTGATGCAAGTGCACACCTGCTAAGTAGATAAGCTATGCTTTCATATGTAGTTAGGTGAACCCATTAATGAAATACATTGGTTAAATAAGTAATATGTGTAATCCACTAATGTGCATTGGTGCCTAGTGCAGTAAGCCAATCTTAAACTAACAACTGTTAAGAGAACCAACTTGTTTAAGGCATAGATTTGCTCTATTTGAGGACAGGGAATTAATAGAGTTCTTCACGGTTATAAATAATAGATTGGTCTTTGCTTTACAAAGTTAACTCTGTAATGTAGTATTTGTCTTTGTACCCACTGCTTAGATAAAGCCCTAAACCATGTTTGCCTGGGCTGGGAAGGCAGTAATTTTGTGAATCAAGTAACATGCACTGCAAGGCAGAGATGAAGTGAGGAGAGCATGGAGAAAGCGCCAGGGAAGATTAGATTAGGAATTAGAAAGGGCAGGGTGCCTGCTAATTGCTAGATAAGAGTTGAAGCCAAGGATGGTTGAACTCTCCTTGTGCGGGGTGGGATGCTCCAGTGAAAAGTCAGTGAACCTACCATTCAGGAGGAAACCTTAGACTGGAAGGTTACATGCCTTTTTGGTTCATTGATCACTGTGTCTAGAGGGGAAGAAATTCTCACCAGCTCCCATAGGCCACCTGCTTTTTCCTCTTACTACCAAAAACCTTGCCCAAAAGAAAGGTAGACTCAGGATGGATTTGGTCATCAAAGGGTGATGTCTTGCTTTCATTAAGTATATTATAAGGTATTTATTAAGAAATACAGAATCAAAGGACTGCTGAACTGAGAGGACTGAGCCTAGTCTTGCTCTCTAGAGCCCTGGGAGGTACAGGGATTTTCCCAAAGCACCACACAGAGCACACCCTTGAGTTGATACCCACCCATCTTCCTGTCCAGCTTCTTCTTCCACATAACCTAATCTGTTGATTGGCAGCCTCACTTGTCATACTTTCTTCATGGAGCATGCTAATTTCTGCCCCATGTGGTTCCTGGGAAGCTAGGGTAAAATCTCTCTGCTTTCTGGCATCAGCTATAACTGGATGTACTAAGGCAGGGAAAGAATTGCAGCCTCTCCCACAGAAAACAGCATAGAGCAGAGGGAGTGTGTTACACAGCATGTTCCTAGGGCATTCCATCCATCCCAGGCATTTTATCTAGATTGCTAGGTATTAAACTCTTCTTATTTTTTGTCCATAAGCCTTAATTCCTCAAAGGGACTCTTGGGTGAATACGGGGTAATAGTGACTCACTTCCACAAAAACTTAGAAATGAGAGAAACAAGAGTCCTCGCTGAAGGTTAAACAGTGGAATGAGTGCGTCATGCACTGTGCACACCATGCCTGCTGCCTCCCTCCATATGACAAAGGAGTCTGCTGTCTCCCTCTCCAGCCTCATCCGGCACCCTCCCCCCAGCACTCCACCGGAGCTCCAGCCTCATCAAATGTCATTTCATTCTCTGTCCCTGTCTGGCTCATGTTCCTCCCTCTGCCTGAGGCACTTCCCCTCTTCCTTCTACCACTCACTTCCCATTTGACTTTTTCACCCCTTCTCTTGATTGGGCCCCACATCTCTTTGTGCTGGACACTGGGGCTCCAGACCCTCTTTTCCTGGTTAGCATATGCATCCTTATTTGTTGGAAATGTCAGCAGCTGCTGCAGCTCTCACTGAGGTTTGTTATGGGCCGTGGAGTACTGCCTCCTCAAAGTCATGCCCCTCCACAGGGGGTGCAGTCACAGCCAAAGACTAGCTGATTTCAGAGATACCAAGGCTTAGCTCCCTTGCCTCAATGTGGGTCCACTTCACAAGGCCATCTCAGCACCAGAGTTCCTCATAAAATTGTCTGGAGCCTTGGTTGCAGCTTCTTTGCAGGCCGGCTTCTCCAATCCTGCCTTCCTCACTTCCTCACAGGGATGTCTTCTGAGAGGACCCTCTGGTCAACTTTCTGTACAATGATCTATCTCCCAGAAATCCCAGCTAAGGCGGTGTCAGGAGTGGTCCTGGGAAGGAGATGCTAAAATGTGAACTGGTCTCATTCACCAGTCATCTGGCAAAGAGAACGTCAACACTGGTAGTAGATAGAGTCAGGATAGCCCCTGGTGTATGTAGCAGGTCAATTGTGAGGACTGGGCTAGGACACTAGTGGAAGGGGATGCACTGGCTCGTGTAGTGCAGTAAGTACCCTACATGTGAACGAGAAGAGTATGTTCATATGTCCAATTTGTTCCTACATCCAACAAAGTCAGCCTAGGTACCCAACTAACACAATCAGCTATAAACTGCTGCTTTTAAGGTTGCTTCAGGACATCCTGAGGTTGAAGTAAAGATACTGTATTACTGTACTCTATATGGTACTGTACAGTAAAGTACACAAAAGCACGACCACTTGTAGAGGGTGCACACATGTGACAAGGTATGCCAGACACCTGAACTAACTTATGTGATTGGACATGTGAACACACGTGCACATTGTTGAAAGTTTGCAACCTCAAGGTTCATACGTAGGGGACTTACTATAGCTTAGGCACTGAAGGGGTGTGAGTAAAATGTACCTAAGAGGATCATGGAATTGGTGGCAGTTACTGACTGTCATTGAATGTCACTGAGAGATGATGATAGGTATAGAGCAGAGTAGAATTAATGATCAATTCTAGACAAAATAGGAAATCCAAAGCCTCCTTGGCAGCATTAGGAAATCCTAATCTCTGCTGTGAACTTCCAGATGTTCAAGCTGATTTTAGAAAAGGCAGAGGAACCAGAGATAAAATTGCCAACATCCTCTGAATCACTGAAAATGCAAGAGAGTTCCAGAAAAACATCTATTTCTGCTTTATTGACTATGCCAAAGCCTTTGACTGTGTGGATCACAACAAACTCTGGAAAATTCTGAAAGAGATGGGAATAGCAGACCACCTGACCTGTCTCTTGAGAAATCTGTATGCAGGTCAGGAGGCAACAGTTAGAAATGGACATGGAACAACTGACTGGCTCCAAATAGGAAAAGGAGTACGTCAAGGCTGTATATTGTCACCCTGCTTATTTAACTTATATGCAGAGTACATCATGAGAAACGCTGCGCTGGATGAAGCACAAGCTAGAATCAAGATTGCCGGGAGAAATATCAGTAACCTCAGATATGCAGATGACACCACACTTATGGAAGAAAGTGAAGAAGAACTGAAGAGCCTGTTGATGAAAGGGAAAGAGGACAGTGAAAAATTTGGCTTAAAGCTCAACATTCAGAAGACTAAGATTATGGCATCTGGTCCCATCACATCATGGCAAATAGATGGGGAAACAATACAAACAGTGAGAGACTTTATTTTTCTGGGCTCCAAAATCACTGCAGATGGTGACTTCAGCCATCAAATTAAAAGATGCTTACTCCTTGGAAGGAAAGTTATGACCAACCTAGATAGCATATTCAAAAGCAGAGACATTACTTTGCCAACACAGGTCCATTTAGTCAATGCTATGGTTTTTCTAGTGGTCGTGTATGGATGTGAGAGTTGGACTGTGAAGAAAGCTGAGCACCGAAGAATTGATGCTTTTGAACTGTGGTGTTGGAGAAGACTCTTGAGAGTCCCTTGGACTGCAAGGAGATCCAACCAGTCCATCCTAAAGCAGATCAGCCCTGGGTGTTCATTGGAAGGTCTGATGTTGAAGCTGAAACTCCAATACTTTGGCCACCTGATGTGAAGAGCTGACTCATTGGAAAAGACCCTGATGCTGGGAAAGATTGAAGGCAGAAGGAGAAGGGGACGACAGAGGATGAGATGGCTAGATGGCATCACCGACTCAATGGACATGGGTTTGGGTGGACTCTGGGAGTTGGTGATGGACAGGGAGGCCTGGAGTGCTGTGGTTCATGGGGTCACAAAGAGTCAGACACGACTGAGCGACTGAACTGAACTGAAATGAATCTCTGCAGTAGGGCCAGGAAGTGTGGAGAATCAGGCTCAGGACTCAATTTTAGGATGAGCAGACCTGCCGAGAAAGTTGAATCTCACTCTACCAAGTCTTCTTTGCTCAAGTCAGGGTTCTTTTTTTTTTTTTTTTTTTTTAGGGTTCTAATAGAGAAGAAATGGGACCCTAAGACTTGAGACTAGGATATCTGAGTAGGTGCAGTTGAGAACCTTGAAATTAAAAATTTTCCCAGAGCTATTGGTTATCCATAGACAGGACCTACTCCCCATTGGAGGCAGGTTCTGAAGATCGTGTGGAGGCTTCCATTGAGGCAGGTGTCTTACAAGATGATGCTTGTTTCTCTCAGAGTCTACCTCTGTCTCCTCTCCTGGTAATTAGATCAATCACATGGGCTAAATCCCCACATGACTGAAGATAAGCTCGGCCCACTAAGGAGAAGAGGGACCATCTGCTGAAGTGGCCACAGAATCTGGCTAACATGTACCAGCAGGAGCTGGAAGGCTACACTTGGGACTGAATCCTGAGGTCCTGAGTCAAGGGCACAGGACACAAAGTTGGAGAAAGGAGAGCTATTTAGGAGCTTTCTGAAGGGCTAGCTCAATTTCAGAGTTCCCTGGAGGATCAACCGAAGCATCAGCTGCAATTGAATTGCAGGCTAGCCTTTCTTCCTGTGCTTCTCTCTTCCTTGTAGGTCCTTCAGCCTTCTCTAGGTAACTCTCCAGTCAGCTTTCTGGGACAACGTTCCATCCCAGAGTCTATTCCAGAATCTCTCCCATGTGTTCCTTGTCTATCTGGACTTCCTCGGTTGTGACACTTATCACACTTGCTCACACTTCTGTCCCAGTGCCTACCATAGTGCCTGGAATACTGGCGCATAGTAGTTGCTCAATTACTTCTTATTGAATGGGTAGTAAAATGAATTTAACTTAGGGAGACAGAATGGCTCTCAGGTCAGAATAAGACCTGGTGGAAAGAATTATTATATCTAAAGAAAGAAGGGGCTGGTTAGCCTCAGAATAAAAATAAAAGGCAAATCTTGGAACAATGTTCATCCAGGGAGTAGAGACAGGTGCCTTAGCCATAGCATTTTGCTTATTCTGATCCCATTAGGCAAAGCTGTGTCTAATGTGGAGATAAACGGCTGCAGGCAATGAGTTTGTTGCATTTCCAGTCAAATGGGTGAGAACCTACTGTGGAGGTAGGTCCCTCAGGGCAACTTTAACCTGCTGCCCCTACACATTTGGTCCTGTACTACCCTCCTTTTATCCTGCTTCCAGGATCACCCAATAACTCCATCTGTGGACTGGTGTCTCATATAGAGCTGGGAACTGAAGAATTCAAGTCCATGGAGCAGCTACAATTCTTCTTGTTAAGTGAATTAACTTACATTCTGATTTTATCTATCAGTCCTGTTTAATGAGTCTGATCCCGAGAGATAAATCTCTTCTCTAGAGAGATGAAACTTTTCAGGGCCAGAACTCAGACTCTGGGTGAACTCACCAAAGTAATGATGCATGCCTTCACACCATATAGACTATGGGGGTCTCGTTGGCTTTTTCCAGGGAATACCCTGACTTTACCATGTGCTAAGAACCTACTGTCTATTTTGGGATTTCCAGGAAGAGTAGGGCAGGGTCTGGGTGATCAACTTCCTTTTTAACTCTAATAATATTACTTGGTGCTGGGCTTATAGGCATTATTTAATGAAGACTATGTGAAAAGGTCAGTTTTCATTCCAATCCCAAAGAAAGGCAATGCCAAAGAATGCTCAAACTACTGCACAATTGCACTCATCTCACACGCTAGTAAAGTAATGCACAAAATTCTCCAAGCCAGGCTTCAGCAATATGTGAACCATGAACTTCCTGATGTTCAAGCTGGTTTTAGAAAAGGCAGAGGAACCAGAGATCAAATTGCCAACATCCTCTGGATCATCGAAAATGCAAGAGAGTTCCAGAAAAACATCTATTTCTGCTTTATTGACTATGCCAAAGTCTTTGATTGTGTGGATCACAATAAACTGTGGAAAATTCTGAAAGAGATGGGAATACCAGAACACCTGACCTGCCTCTTGAGAAATCTGTATGCAGGTCAGGAAGCAACAGTTAGAAATGGACATGGAACAACTGACTGGCTCCAAATAGGAAAAGGAGTTCGTCAAGGCTGTATATTGTCACCCTGTTTTTTTAACTTATATGCAGAGTACATCATGAGAAACGCTGGACTGGAAGAAACAAAAGCTAGAATCAAGATTGCTGGGAGAAATATCAATAACCTCAGATATGCAGATGACACCACCCTTATGGCAGAAAGTGAAGAGGAACTCAAAAGCCTCTTGATGAAAGTGAAAGTGGAGAGTGAAAAAGTTGGCTTAAAGCTCAACATTCAGAAAATGAAGATCATGGTATCCAGTCCCATCACTTCAGGGGAAATAGATGGGGAAACAGTGGAAACAGTGTCAGACTTTATTTTTCTGGGCTCCAAAATCACTGCAGATGGTGACTGCAGCCATGAAATTAAAAGATGCTTACTCCTTGGAAGGAAAGTTATGACCAACCTAGATAGCATATTCAAAAGCAGAGACGTTACTTTGCCAACAAAGGTCCGGCAAGTCAAGGCTATGGTTTTTCCTGTGGTCATGTATGGATGTGAGAGTTGGACTGTGAAGAAGGCTGAGCGCCAAAGAATTGATGCTTTTGAACTGTGGTGTTGGAGAAGACTCTTGAGAGTCCCTTGGACTGCAAGGAGATCCAAGCAGTCCATTCTGAAGGAGATCAGCCCTGGGATTTCTTTGGAAGGAATGATGCTAAAGCTGAAACTCCAGTACTTTGGCCACTTCATGCAAAGAGTTGACTCATTGGAAAAGACTCTGATGCTGGGAGGGATTGGGGGCAGGAGGAGAAGGGGATGACAGAGGATGAGATGGCTGGATGGCATCACTGACTTGATGGTCGTGAGTCTGAGTGAACTCCGGGAGTTGGTGATGGACAAGGAGGCCTGGCATGCTGTGATTCATGAGGTTGCAAAGAGTCGGACATGACTGAGCGACTGATCTGATCTGATGTGAACTGAATGTCCTATGGTATTGGTGTCCCTTGGATTGATGGAGTTTGTCCTTTATTGTGATTGGTGAGGAGGTCTCTGGGGTCTGGGGAATGAGGTGGGTTTTCTATAAGACTTCATATGGGGTCTGAGGATCCCTGTTGTTCTCAGGGTCCCTGGGAGGGCCCTTTGGGCCTACAGTTGAGCTCTGAGCCTCAGTTTGAAAACTAATGGTAAGAACTAAATCTGTTTCTTGGGGAATAAAACCATTTGTATCCTTTAAAAAATCTTTTGATGGAACTAGAGGGTATTATGCTTAATGAAATAAGTCAGACAAAGAAAGACAGATACTGTATGTTATTACTTCTGTGGGGAACCTAAAAATAAAGCAAACTAGTGAATATAAGAAGAAAAATGCCACAGACAGGGTATAGAAAATACACCCACAGGGTACAGAAAACAAACTAGTGGTTACCAGCAGCGGAGAAGGAAGGGGGAAGGGAGAAGGGGCAAGACAGGGATCAGAGATTAAAAGGTGTAAACTACTATTAATATGTGAAAAATAAATTAGCTACAATGATATATATTAGGAAATAAAGCAAATATTTTATAACTATAAAAGAAATTAATCTATAAAAAATTTGAAACACTATGCTGTACATCTCCTTTGTATCTGTTGTCTTGCTGTGTTTAGTCACTCAGTCATGCCCAACTCTTTATCTACTATGTATGTAAAATTTCCCACACTATACTCCATGAAAAACTGAAGGTTAAGTTTACCATCACCATCAGTTCAGTTCAGTTCAGTCACTCAGTTGTGTCCAACTCTGCGACCCCAAAGAACTGCAGCACGCCAGGCCTCCCTGTCCATCACCAACTCCTGGAGTCCCCCCAAATCCATGTCCATCGAGTCGGTGATGCCATCAAACCATCTCATCCTCTGTTGTCCCCTTCTCCTCCTGCCCTCAATCTTTCCTAGCATCAGGGTCTTTTCCAATGAGTCAGCTCTTTGCATCAGGTGGTCAAAGTATTGGAGTTTCAGTTTCAGCATCAGTCCTTCCAATGAACACCCAGGACTGATTTCCTTTAGGATGGACTGGTTGGATCTCCTTGCAGTCCAAGGGACTCTCAAGAGTCTTCTCCATCACCATAGTTCAAAAGCATCAATTCTTCGGCACTCAAAATCCCATGGACGGAGGAGCCTGGTGGGCTGCAGTCCATGAGGTCGCTAAGAGTCGGAGACGACTAAGCGACTTCACTTTCACTTTTCACTTTCATGCATTGGAGAAGGAAATGGCAACCCACTCCAGTGTTCTTGCCTGGAGAATCCCAGGGATGGGGGCGCCTGGTGGCTGCCCTCTATGGGGTCGCACAGAGTCAGACACGACTGGAGTGA
This sequence comes from Bos indicus x Bos taurus, assembly GCF_003369695.1. Taxonomy (NCBI): domain Eukaryota; kingdom Metazoa; phylum Chordata; class Mammalia; order Artiodactyla; family Bovidae; genus Bos; species Bos indicus x Bos taurus. The sequence goes on along the minus strand of NC_040078.1, from coordinate 2,882,159 downwards.
CTTAGCAGCAGCAGCAGTTTTCTTTATAGTCCAACTCTCACATCCATACATGACTACTGGAAAAACCATAGCATTGACTAGATGGACCTTTGTTGACAAAGTGATGTCTCTGCTTTTTAATATGCTGTTTAGGTTGGTCATAACTTTCCTTCCAAGGAGTAAGCATATTTTAATTTCATGGCTTCAGTCACCATCTGCAGTGATTTTGGAGCCCGGAAAAATAAAGTTTCTCACTGTTTCCCCATCTATTTGCCATGAAGTGATGGGACCGGATGCCATGATCTTAGTTTTCTGAATGTTTAGCTTTAAGCCAACTTTTTCACTCTCCTCTTTCACTTTCATCAAGAGGCTCTTTAGTTTCTCTTCACTTTCTGCTATAAGGGTGGTGTCATCTGCATATCGGAGGTTATTGATATTTCTTCTGGCAATCTTGATTCCAGCTTGTGTTTCTTCCAGCCCAGCGTTTCTCATGATGTACTCTGCATAGAAGTTAAATAAGCAAGGTGACAATATATAGCCTTGACATACTCCTTTTCCTATTTGGAGCCAGTCAGTTGTTCCATGTCCATTTCTAACTGTTGCTTCCTGACTTGCATACAGATTTCTCAAGAGGCAGGTCAGGTGTTCTGGTATTCCCATCTCTTTCAGAATTTTGAACAGTTTATTGTGATCTACACAGTCAAAGGCTTTGGCATAGTCAATAAAGCAGAAATAGATGTTTTTCTGGAACTCTCTTGCATTTTCGATGATCCAGAGGATGTTGGCAATTTTATCTCTGGTTCCTCTGCCTTTTCTAAAACAAGCTTGAACATGTGGAAGTTCACAGTTCACGTATTGCTGAAGCCTGGCTTGGAGAATTTTGAGCATCATTTTACTAGCGTGTGAGATGAGTGCAATTGTGCAGTAGTTTGAGCATTCTTTGCCATTGCCTTTCTTTGGGATTGGAATGAAAACTGACCTTTTCCAGTCCTGTGGCCACTGCTGAGTTTTCCAAATTTGTTGGCATATTGAGTGTAGCACTTTCACAGCATCATCTTTCAGGATTTGAAATAGCTCAACTGGAATTCCATCATCTCCACTAGCTTTGTTCATAGTGATGCTTCCTAAGGCTCACTTGACTTCACATTCCAGGATGTCTGGCTCTAGGTGAGTGATCACAGCATCGTGATTATCTGGATTGTGAAGATCTTTTTTGTACAGTTCTTCTGTGTATTCTTGCCACCTCTTCTTAATATCTTCTGCTTCTGTTAGGTCCATACCATTTCTGTCCTTCATTGAGCCCATCTTTACATGAAATGTTCCCTTGGTATCTCTAATTTTCTTGAAGAGATCTCTCGTCTTTCCCATTCTGGTGTTTTCCTCTATTTCTTTGCACTGATCACTGAGGAAGGCTTTCTTATCTCTCCTTGCTATTCTTTGGAACTCTGCATTCAAATGAGTATATCTTTCCTTTTCTCCTTTGCTTTCACTTCTCTTCTTTTCACAGCTATTTGTAAGGCCTCCTCAGACAGCCATTTTGCTATTTTGCATTTCTTTTACTTGGGGATTGTCTTAATTCCTGTCTCCTGTACAATGTCATGAACCTCTGTCCATAGGTCATTAGGCACTCTGTCTATCAGATCTAGTCCCTTAAATCTATTTCTCATTTCCACTGTATAGTCATAAGGGATTTGAATGGTGTAGTGGTTTTCCCCACTTTCTTCAATTTCAGTCTGAATTTGGCAATAAGGAGTTCATGATCTGAGCCACAGTCAGCTCCTGGTCTTGTTTTTGCTGACTGTATAGAGCTTCTCCATCTTTGACTGCAAAGAATAATATCAATCTGATTTTGGTGTTGACCTTCTGGTGATATCCATGTGTAGAGTCTTATCTTGTGTTGTTGGAAGAGGGTGTTTGCTATGACTAGTGCATTCTGTTGGCAGAATTCTATTAGCCTTTGCCCTGCTTCATTCTGTACTCCAAGGCCAAATTTGCCTGTTACTCCTGGTGCTTCTTGACTTCCTACTTTTGCATTCCAGTCTGCTATAATGAAAAGGACATCTTTTTGGGGTGTTAATTCTAGAAGGTCTTTTAGGTCTTCATAGAACCGTTCAACTTCAGCTTCTTTAGTGTTACTGATTGGGGCATAGACCTGGATTACCCTGATATTGAGTGGTTTGCCTTGGAAGTGAACAGAGATCATTCTGTCGTTTTTGAGATTGCATCCAAGTACTGCATTTTGGACTCTTTTGTTGACTCTGATGGCTACTGCATTTCTTCTAAGGGATTCCTGCCCACAGTAGTAGATATAATGGTCATCTGAGTTAAATTCAGCTATTTCAGTTCATCTTAGTTCGCTGATTCCTAGAATGTCGACATTCACTCTTGCCATCTCCTGTTTGATTACTCCCAATTTGCCTTGATCCATGGCCCTAACATTCCAGTTTCCTATGCAATATTGCTCTTTACAGCATTGAACCTTGCTTCTATCACCAGTCACATCCACAGCTGGGTATTGTTTTTGCGTTGGCTCCATCCCTTCATTCTTCCTGGAGTTATTTCTCCACTGATCTCCAGTAGCATATTGGGTACCTACCGAACTGGGGAGTTCATCTGTCAGTAACCTATCTTTTCAACTTTTCATACTGTTCATGGGGTTCTTGGAGACGGCAATGGCACCCCACTCCAGTACTCTTCCCTGGAAAATCCCATGGATGGAGGAGCCTGGTGGGCTGAAGTCCATAGGGTCGCTAAGAGTCAGATACGACTGAGCGACTTCACTTTCACTTTTCACTTTCATGCATTGGAAAAGGAAATGGCAACACACTCCAGTGTTCTTGTCTTGAGAATCCCAGGGACAGGGAAGCCTGGTGGGCTGCCGTCTATGGGGTCGCACAGAGGCGGACATGGCTGAAGCAACTTAGGAGCAGCAGCAGCAGCAGCAGCAGCAGAAGCATGGGGTTCTAAAGGCAGGAATAGTGATGTGGTTTGCTATTTCCTTCTCCAGCTGACCACATTCTGTCAGACCTCTCCACCATGACCCGCTCTCTTGGGTGGCCCCACATGGTGTGGCTTAGTTTCATTGAGTTAGACAAGGTTGTGGTCCATGTGATCAGTTGGCTAGTTGCCTGTAATTGTGGTTCCAGTCTGTCTGCCCTCTGATGCCCTCTCTCAGTGCCTACTGTCTTACTTATGTTTCTTTTACCTTGGACGTGGGGGTATCTCTTCATGGCTGCTCCAGCAAAGCGCAGCCACTGCTCCTGACCTTGGATGTGGGATAGCTCCTCTATCAAAAAGTCCTTGGTAGCAATTAACGATTTTCTGAGTGTATGTAAAATTTCATATTGTAATCACCTATCCAGATAGACAGTATTATGTCAGATAGTGGCAGAAGACCAGATATATCGACCCCATCGATATATAGGTGTTATATTACATAGATTTTAAGATGTACATTTTTTTTTCACATTTATCATCTCTGAAACTGGGATAAGTCTTAGTAATCAATATCATGTCATAGTTTAAACTGGAAGAAATTTTTCTTTCTTAATATTACATAGCATATTGAAAAGCAGAGACATTACTTTGCCAACAAAGGTCCGGCTAGTCAAGGCTATGGTTTTTCCAGTGGTCATGTATGGATGTGAGAGTTGGACTGTGAAGAAAGCTGAGCGCTGAAGAATTGATGCTTTTGAAGAAAGCACGTGTTGGAGAAGGCTCTTGAGAGTCCCTTGGACTGCAAGGAGATCCAAGCAGTCCATTCTGAAGGAGATCAGCCCTGGGATTTCTTTGGAAGGAATGATGCTAAAGCTGAAACTCCAGTACTTTGGCCACCTCATGCGAAGAGTTGACTCATTGGAAAAGACTCTGATGCTGGGAGGGATTGGGGGCAGGAGGAGAAGGGGATGACAGAGGATGAGATGGCTGGATGGCATCACTGACTTGATGGTCGTGAATCTGAGTGGACTCTGGGAGTTGGTGATGGACAGGGAGGCCTGGCATGCTGTGATTCATGGGGTCGCAAAGAGTCGGACATGACTGAGCACCTGAACTGAACTGAACTGAACTGGATATTACATAAAATTATAGTATCTTATAATTGATGGTATCTTACATTAAATGAAAAAGAAGGATAAAATATTATATAGCATTCTTGGTTGAAGGGAAACCAGGGATTCGAATGTTTTTTTCCCTCAATTTTGTCCTTCATACATGGAATATTTTGCCTGATGGAGAGGAAGATAATTGTCTGAAAGGAAGAAGTACTTCTGAAAACAAAATTAAGAGAAAGACAAGCACTGCTCAAGGATGAAGAAAGCTGGCCTTTCTGCTTTTATGGCACTGGTCAGGGAATACCAATACTGTGCATACCAGGGGCTCTCTCTGTGGCTATCACCTGGAACCTTTCCCACACTTCCCTCACTCATTAAACCTTACCTCTCCTATTTCTTATACTCAGAGAATTAGCCAATCTGAGCAATAATTTCTTGAGACTCCTCCATAACAGTGAATTCTAATGACTCCATGCTTTCTCCCTTTCCCTTCCTTCTCCTGTATCATGAACCTTTTTAAAAATAACTAGTTATTTTGTTATGTTTTCATTTTTATTCCATTTAAGAAATTTTATTTTCTATTTTTTTTTGGCCACGTGGCATGCGGGACCCTAGTTCCCTCACCAGGGATGGAACCTGCATCCCCTGCAGTGGACGTGTGGAGTCTTAATAGCTGGGCTTCCAGGGAAATCCCTCATGTGCCTTTTAACAGTGGCTTACTGGAATCATACTGCCCCAGTCCCAGGGAGCTCCTCTCACTGTGGAAGTTACAGGCATCAGTGACAAGCTGGTAGAGGTTGTGTTTTAAGATTATAGCTTCCCTCAAATCACACCAATTATTTGGAAACCTCAATTTTTTATATGACTTTTCTGTTTAGAAAACATAAACTGACAGATATATTCTTATTCAGTTCAGTTCAGTTCAGTCGCTCAGTTGTGTCTGACTCTTTGCAACCCCATGAATCACAGCACACCAGGCCTCCCTGTCCATCACCAACTCCCGGAGTTCACTCAGACTCACGTCAAGGCTCACTAAACCCTGTGAAGTAGGCATACACATCAAAACTACAAAAAGACAGAAATCATGGGGAAAATGAGACTTGAAGAGGAGATACAGGAGACAATATGTGAATAATAAGAGCTTAGGGGAGGTCAGTTCAGTTCAGTTGCTCAGTCGTGTACGACTCTTTGCAACCACATGGCCTGCAGCATGCCAGGCCTCCCTATCCATCACCAACTCCCAGAGCCTACTCAAACTCATGTACATCGTGTTGGTGATGCCATCCAACCATTTCATTCTCTGTTGTCCCCTTCTCCTGCCTTCAATCATTCCCAGCATCAGGGTCTTTTCCAATGAATCAGTTCTTTGCATCAGGTGGCCAAAGTATTGGAGCTTCAGCTTCAGCATCAGTCCTTCCAATGAACATTCAGGACTGATTTCCTTTAGGATTGACTGTTTGGATCTCCTTGCAGTCCAAGGGACTCTCAAAAGTCTTCTCCAACCCCACAGTTCAAAACAACCAGTTCTTCAGTGCTCAGCTTTTTTGCATTTCTTTTTCTTGGGGATGGTCTTGATCCCTGTCTCCTGTACAATGTCACGAACCTCCATCCATAGTTCATCAGGTACTCTGTCTATCAGATCTAATCTGGTGAATCTCTTTGTCATCTCCACTGTACAATTGTAAGGGATTTGATTTAGGTCATACCTGAATGGTCTAGTGGTTTCCCCTACTTTCTTAATTTAAGTCTGAATTTGCCAATAAGGAGTTCATGATCTGAGCCACAGTCAGCTTTCAGTCTTGTTTTTGCTGACTGTATAGAGCTTCTCCATCTTTGGCTGCAAAGAATATAATCAATCTGATTTCTGTATTGACCATCTGGTGATGTCCACGTGTAGAGTCTTTTCTTGTGTTGTTGGAAGAGGTTGTTTGCCATGACTAGTGTGTTCTCTTGGCAAATCTCTATTAGTCTTTGCTCTGTTTCATTCTGTGCTCCAAGGCCAAATTTACCTGTTACTCCAGCTATCTCTTGACTTCCTACTTTTGCATTTCTGTCCCCTATGATGAAAAAGACATCTTTTTTGGGGGTGTTAATTGTAGAAGGTCTTGTAGGTCTTCCTAGAACTGTTCAATTTCACCTTCTTCAGCATTACTTGTTGGGACATAGACTTAGATTACTGTGATATTGAATGGCTTGCCTTGGAAATAAATAGATATCATTCTGTTGTTTTTAAGATTGCACCCAAGTACTGCATTTCAGACTCTTTTGTTGACTATGATGGCTACTCCATTTCTTCTAAGGGATTCTTGTCCCCAGTAGTATATATAATGATCATCTGAGTTAAATCTGCCCATTCCAGCCAACTTTAGTTCAGTGATTCCTAAAATGTCAATGTTCACTCTTGCCATTTCCTGTTTGACCACTTATAATTTACCTTGATTCATGGACCTTGAACATTCCAGGTTCCTATGCATATTGTTCTTTACAGCATTGGACTTTACTTCCAACACCACTCACATCCACAACTGGGCATTGTTTTCACTTTGGCTCTGTCTCTTCCTTCTTTCTGGAGTTATTTCTCTGCTCTTCTCCAGTAGCATATTGAGCACCTATTGACATGGGAAGTTCATCTTTCAGTGTCATATCTTTTTTCCATTTCATACTGTTCATGGGGTTTTCAAGACAAGAATACTGAAGTTGTTTGCCTTCCCTTCTCCAGTGGACCACATTTTGTCAGAACTCTCCACCATGACCCATCCATCTTGGGTGGCCCTACATGGCATGGCTCATAGTTTCATTGAGTTAGACAAGACTGTGGTCCATCTGATTATTTTGATTAGTTTTCTGTGATTGTGATTTTAATTCTGTCTGACCTCTGAGGGATAAGGATAAGAGGCTTATGGAAGCTTCCTGATGAGAGAGACTGACTGAGGGGAAAACTGGGTCTTGTTTTGATGGGTGGGGCCATGCTTAGTAAATCTTTAACCCAATTTTCTGTTGATGAGTGTAGCTGTGTTCCCTCCCTGTTGTTGACCTGAAACCAAATTATGGTGGAGGTAATGAAGATAATGGTGATCTCCTTCAAAAGGTCCCATGCATGCACTGCCACCCTCAGAGCCCCTGACCCTGCAGCAGGCCACTGCCAACCCATGCCTCCATCAGAGATTCCTGGACGTTCACAGGCAAGTCTGAGTCAGTCTTTTTTGGGGTCACTGCTCCTTTCTTCTGGGTCCTGGTGCACACAAGGTTTTGTTTGTGTCCTCCAAGAGTCTGTTTCCCCAGTCCCGTGTAAGTTCTGGTGGCTTTATGGTGGGGTTAATGGCGATCTCCTCCAAGAAGGCTTATGTCACACCCAGCTCTGCTGCACCCAGAGCCTCTGCCCCTGCAGTGGCCACTGCTGACCTATATATTGTTTGAGTGACAGGAGATACTCAAACACTCAAAGGAAGGTCTGGCTCAGTCTCTGTGGGGTCTCCTGGTGCACACAGTGTTTTGTTTGAAACCTCTGAGCATCGCTGGCTCCGAGGTATGGGGTTTGATTCTAGTGTGATTTAGACCCTCCTGCTGTCTTGCTGGGCTTTCTCCTTTGCCCTTGGACATGGGGTATCTTTTTTTGGTGGGATTCATCATTCTCTTGTTGATGTTTGTTCAGCAGTGAGTAGTATTCAATCCTAGTGGACATGAACTTTGGTAAGTTTAATGATTGATGCATGCAGTAATTGATAGAGAGGAAATTTCAAGGCTTATTGTTGGACAGTTGAATGGACACCAGTGCTACTACCTAAAACAGATTGTCCTGGAGGATAAGTGGGTTGTGGGCAAACCGGGCATGTGGGAGAATGATGAGTTTAGTTTAAAAATATTGCTCTTGAAGAGCATATGGACACAGAAGTGAAGGCACTGAATGGCTGTTGGATATGCAGTGTTAGAGAGGAGATAACTGAGGTGGAGATGAAGAATCACAAAACACCAACCTAGAATGACAATTGTAAAAAAGGCATAGATGAGAGACCTCAGGGTGGGAGGGGGGAAAAAAAAACATGTTGGGGAAAAAAATATTTGGGGGGACAAAGGCAGAGCAGTGTTATCATTCTCTTCTCTTTCTTCCCTTTTTACTTCCTACTCTTGACTCTACACTGTCTTCCATGTCTTTTCTTATTACAAGATGTGAGACTTGGTGGGGAAGGAGAGGGAAAGAGGGAAAGAAGGAAGGATAAAACAGGGAGGGAAACAGGAGCAAGAGCAGTGGGAGGGTGCCTTAAAATGGAGAAGCAGTGTCGAATCTGCCTAAGGAGTTATCAGTTTCCATCACCTGAGCAGAGGGGCGAACCACGAGCAGGTCCTCTGTCGAGGAGAACAGTTTCACAGGGATGCTCTTTGGCTCTTACCCAAGACACAAAGGAAAAAGGAGAATGAGCATTTCTTGAGCAACTGCTATGTACTGGCCACTGGATAAATGCTTTAACATTCACATTCTCATGTAGTTTTCCCCAATAGCCTCATAAGTAAGGGAGGTAAAGCTCAGAAAGGTCAAGAAGCTTCCCAAAATCTCAGATTGGAAAGTAGAAGAGTCAGATGAGCCTGCATGACTCAAAAGCCCTTGCTTTTATCACTCTGCCATGGAATATCTGTACCAAGAGACACAGCCAGAGATACAGATTCTGACCCACATGACTTTATTTGTAATACTTTCACTGGGCTTTTAGTGTCTCAGAACATTCAAAGATGTACTTTCTCTAAGTCTCTTCGAGTTAAGTACACACTGCTAGTCTAAGCTTTCAATCTGGGCTGCTCTGGTTCTCCCAGGTTACTGGCCAGCTCAGACAAAGGAAGAAAAATGAGCTATCATTCTTTCTGGGAGTCGAATGACTGCTTCCTGGTAAATAACTAGAAAATCAATCCTCTGTGAATTAAACTCTTTCATCAGCCACAAGGCAGGTTCTAAATCATTGATAAAAGGGAAAACCTCCTAATTCATTGATCAAAATCTCGAGGCTTTATCAACTCAGAAAAGGAGTGGCAACATCTGGAACAATACTCAGCAGTTATTCACTCTGAAGAGACGTTCTTGCTTTCAACTTAGAAAATCCCTAATAGCCTCAGGATTGCGATAGGTGACATTTCTTCTAACTTCATTCATCATCAAGAAAAAAAAAGCAACACTAAAAGGGTTTCTTGTAAGTAGACGCTGGAGATTTAACAGAGTAGTAGGTTAACCCTGAGCTGCAGATTTCTGAAGGATCATCTAGATTTAAAACATTCACCTATTTGGTCCTCATTCAAGGCACTGGAGTTTGTCAGAAATTTTATCCTAACTTTAGTTTGGACAAAGGTTATTGTAGGCATATCTTTATAGGTTACTTAAGGACTTAGCAATTGTCCTAGGGTGACTGAACATGCCTAATATGCAGTAGGCAATTCTATTCAACAATTGTTTAAACAATGATAGTTAGGATGTTTGTGTCAGGCACTAAAACTAGAGATGAAAAAACAGAAGGTGGCCCTTTGTTTACTGCCTTACAGTGGGTAGACAGCTAAGGAAACAAAAGGTGAGCTTCCAAGTAAAGACAGGAGATGGAGCACATAGATTTACCACCTCTCTCCCAAAACCCTTAAGATAATTGTAAACTTTCGAAAAAATTATAATCTCTATTCAATGAAGAGAATGAAAATTTTCAACACTTTCTGAAAGATGGAAAATAGGTGAAGAGTGATACTGGTGAGGTAGAGAAAAGGAGAGACAGCAACGAAGAAGAAAACTTAGAGGCAAAACAGGCACTGGAACAAGGACATCAAGTATAACTGGAGGGGGTGGTAGTATGAGGGGCTGTAAAGAGAGGAAGTAATTGAAATTGCGAGTAGAACCATCAATCTCTTCCTCACTCCCCACACTGAATACAATCAAGTCACCTACATATTCCCTCAACTCAGGTAAACAAACAAACAAACAAAAAAACAGAAACAAAAATGGCAATTATCTTTAAAGAAATTAAATGATCTACATGGCAGATCAATATAGGAAGTTCAACATCTGACTAATAATGAGCCCTACAAAAGGAAAACAGATAAAATTGGGGAGAGAAAATTGCCCAAGAAATAATAGAAGCAAATTCCTAGAGTCAAAGAGCAAAATCTCCTCATTGAAAGAGCCTATTGTATTTCAACACAATCAGTGCAAATTGACCCAAATCTTGACGTATGAATGTGAAATTCAAATCTCAAGGATGCTTCTAAAAGCTTCTGAAAATAAAACAAACAAAAACAGAATGTGTACAAGGAAAAAAGAAACATCCTGGGGACTGCCCTGGTGGTCCAGTAGTTAAGACTCTGCACTTCCGATGCAGGGGGCATGGGTTCGATCCCTGGCCAGGGAACTAAGATTCCACGTGCTGCATGATGCGGCTAAAGAAAGAAAGAAAGAAAGAAAGAAAAAAAAGGTATTTAAAAAAACTAGTATCAACTTTCTTATCAGTAACCTTGTACTTTGGTAGTTCATCAAGAAATGTCTTCAGGAAATGTTCTGAGAGAAAAAGAATTTTATCCTGAAGTCCTATACCTGGACAAGTCAAATATAAGGATAGAATTATTTTCATACTTTTAAGAACTGGGGAATATTATCTCCCATCATGTTCTCTCAGAAAGTTGTTTGAGAATGCACTACCATCTAAATAAAGGCATAAGCTAAGAAAGAAAAGTGTTATGGACTGTAGCCCACCAGGCTCCTCTGTCCATGGGATTTCTGTAGGCAAGAATACTGGAGTGGGTTGTCATGCCTTTCTCCAGGAGATCTTCCCAATCCAGGGGTCGAACCCACATCTCTTACGTCTCCTGCATTGGAGGCAGATTCTTTACCACTAGCACCACCTGGGAAGCCCACTAAGAAAGAAAAAGAAATGGGATTCAGGAAATGATGGATTCAGCCCTGGGGAGAAGTTAGTTTATTTAGCAGGTGTGAAGTCTGGCTCAGGAAATTAGGAAGAAGGAGGCTTTTTGAGAAGAAAAGTTTGTAAAACATGATTGAGAATTTATTGATTTTCAGCTCCTTTTCTGATACATTAATAATTTAGTTGAATCCAAGTTTCAATATTGGAGAAGGCAATGGCACCCCACTCCAGTACTCCTGCCTGGAAAATCCCATGGACGGAGGAGCCTGGAAGGCTGCAATCCATGAGGTTGCTGAGGGTCGGACACGACTCAGCAACTTCACTTTCACTTTTCACTTTCATGCGTTGGAGAAGGAAATGGCAACCCACTTCAGTGTTCTTGCCTGGAGAGTCCCAGGGATGGGGGAACCTGGTGGGCTGCCGTCTATGGGGTCACACAGAGTCGGACAAGACTGAAGTGACTTAGCAGCAGCAAGTTTGAATATGTAATATTTTTTATTGTTATTTAAACTATATTCTAATTTTCATCATTATTTCCTCATTAGTTATTTAGATAGTGAGGTTCTTAATTTCTGAACAAAAAGATACTTCTAGTTATTTTTTTGTTATTGATACCTGGCTTAATTGCACAGTGGTTAAAGATAGTTTGATTTCTATTCTTGGAACTATGTTGAGACTTGCTTAACATATGGCTAAAGTGTTCTGAGGGTGCTTGAAAAGAATGTAGAATTTTTGGTTGCTGGGTGCAGTGTTCTAAATATGTCAATTAGGTCAGGCTTGTTACATGCATTGTTCAGATTTTCTACATCCTTACTGATTTTTGTCTGCTTGTTTTTTTAATTTGAGTGAGGTATATTTAAATCTCCCTCTTGTTTTTATAGATTTGTTTATTCCCTTAGTAATTCAGTTTTTTCTTCATTTATTTTGAGACTATATTATTAAATATGTAAAATTTTCAAGGTGGTATATCTGAGGGAGTCAACTTCTAGGTAGGTTGATAAGAAGTCCAGGGTCCCCAGTGAGGAGATAGGGGTCTGGAGTTCTCAAGGAGGAGAAAAAGGACATTTTTTTTTTTTTTTCTACATTCCTTAGTCTTCAGCTCAGTTCAGTCGCTCAGGCATGTCTGACTCTTTGTGACCCCATGAATCGCAGCACACCAGGCCTCCCTGTCCATCACCATCTCCCGGAGTTCACTCAGACTCACATCCATCGAGTCGGTGATGCCATCCAGCCATCTCATCCTCTGTCGTCCCCTTCTCCTCCTGCCCCCAATCCCTCCCAGCATCAGAGTCTTTTCCAATGAGTCAACTCTTCGCATGAGGTGGCCAAAGTACTGGAGTTTCAGCTTTAGCATCATTCCTTCCAAAGAAATCCCAGGGCTGATCTCCTTTAGAATGGAGTGGTTGGATCTCCTTGTAGTTGAAGGGACTCTCAAGAGTCTTCTCCAACACCACAGTTCAAAAGCATCAATTCTTTGGCGCTCAGCTTTCTTCACAGTCCGACTCTCGCATCCATACCTTACCACTGGGGTAGCCACATAAAATGTTTTTGTTTGTTTGTTTGTTTTTTCTTTTAGGCCTGGAGCGGATGATTACACAACAAGACAACTCAGTTTAAGCTCTATACTAAGGATTCTATAACAACAATGTATCCTGCTTGAGGACAGTTTCTCCTTGAAAACTTTCTGACTAATCCTGTTATCTTATAATATATATTATGGGAGTAGGAAAAGTAGGAAGTCAAGAAATACCTGGAGTAACAGGCAAATTTGGCCTGGAGTACAGAATGAAGCAGGGCAAAAGCTAATAGAGTTCTGCCAAGAGAACGCACTGATCATAGTAAACACACTCTTCCAACAACACAAGAGAAGACTCTACATATGGACATCACCAGATGGTCAACACTGAAATCAGACTGATTATATTCTTTGCAGCCAAAGATGGAAAAACTCTATACAGTCAGCAAAAATAAGACCAGAAGCTGACTGTGGCTCAGATCATGAACTCCCTATTGCCAAATTCAGACCTAAATTGAAGAAAGAAGGGGAAACCACTAGACCATTCAGGTATGACTGAAATCAAATCTCTTACGACTATACACTGGAAGTGACAAAGAGATTCAAGGGATTAGATCTGATAGACAGAGTGCCTGAAGAGCTATGGACGAAGGTTCATGACATTGTACAGGAGGCAGTGATCAAGACCATCCTCAAGAAAAAGAAAGGCAAAAAGGCAAAATGGTTGTCTGAGGAGGCCTTACAAATAGCTGCGAAGAGAAGAGAAGTGAAATTCAAAGGAGAAAAGGGAAGATACCTATTTGAATACAGAGTTCCAAAGAACAGCAAGGAGAGATAAGAAAGCCTTCCTCAGTGATCAATGCAAAGAAAGAGAGGAAAACAGTAGAATGGGAAAGACTAGAGAGCTCTTCAAGAAAATTAGAGATACCAAGGGAACATTTCATGCAAAGATGGGCTCAGTAAAGGACAGAAATGGTATGGACCTAACAGAAGCAGAAGATATTAAGAAGAGGTGGCAAGAATACACAGAACTATACAATAAATATCTTCATGACCCAGATAACCACGATGGTGTGATCACTGACCTAGAGCCAGACATCCTGGAATGTGAAGTCAAGTGGGCCTTAGGAAGCATCGCTACAAAGCTAGTGGAGGTGATGGAATTCCAGTTGAGCTGTTTCAAATCCTAAAAGATGATGCTATTAGTGCTGCACTCAATATGCCAGCAAATCTGGAAAACTCAGCAGTGGCCACAGAACTGGAAAAGGTCAGTTTTCATTCCAATCCTAAAGAAAGACAATGCCAAAGAATGTTCAAACTAATGCACAATTGCACTCATCTCACACGTTAGGAAAGTAATGCTCAAAATTCTCCAACCCAGGCTTTAACAGTACATGAACCATAAACTTCCAGATGTTCAAACTGTATTTAGAAAAGGCAGAGGTACCAGAGATCAAATTGCCAACATCTGTTGGATCATTGAAAAAGTGAGAGAGTTCCATAAAAACATCTACTTCTGCTTTAATGACTATGCCAAAGCCTTTGACTATGTGGATCACAACAGACTTGGAAAATTCTGAAAGAGATGGGAATACCAGACCATCTGACCTGCCTCCTAAGAAATCTGTATGCAGGTCAAGAAGCAACAGTTAGAACTGGACATGGAACAACAGACTGGTTTCAAATCAGGAAAGGAGTACATCAAGGCTGTACGTTGTCACCCTACTTATTTAACTTATATGCAGAGTACATCATGAGAAATGCTGGGCTGGAGGAAGCACAAGCTGGAATCAAGATTGCCGGGAGAAATATCAATAACCTCAGATATGCAGATGACACCACCCTTATGGCAGAAAGTGAAGAAGAACTGAAGAACCTCTTGATAAAAGTGAAAGAGGAAAGTGAAAAAGTTGGCTTAAAACTCAGCATTCATAAAACCAAGATCATGGCATCACTTCATGGCTAATAGATGGGGAAACAATGCAAACAGTGACAGACTTTATTTTTTGGGCTCCAAAATCACTGCAGATGGTGACTGCAGCCATGAAATTAAAAGATGCTTGCTGTGTGGAAGAAAAGCTATGACCACCCTAGACAGCATATTAAAAAGCAGAGTCATTACTTTGTCAGCAAAGGTCCGTCTAGTCAATGCTATGGTTTTTCCAGTGGTCATGTATGGATGTGAGAGTTGGACCATAAAGAAAGCTGAGTGCTGAAGAACTGATGCTTTTGAACAGTAGTGTTGGAGAAGACTCTGGAGAGTCTCTTGGACTGCAAGGAGATCCAACCATTCAATCCTAAAGGAAATCATTCCAGAATATTTATTGGAAAGACTGATGCTGAAGCTGAAACTCCAATAATTTGGCTACCTGATGGGAAGAACTCACTCATTGGAAAAGACCCTGATGCTAGGAATGACTGAAGGCACGAGAAGGGGACAACAGAGGATGAGATGGCTGGATGGCATCACTGACTCAATGGACATGAGTTTGGGTGAACTCCAGAGTTGGTGATGGACTGGGAAGCCTAGCCTACTGCAGCCCATGGGGTCTCAAAGAGTTGGACACGACTGAGCAACTGAACTGATCTGAACAGAATCCTGTCATCTTAAAATGTAAATTGTGGGAGTGGGTCTAGTAAGATCTTTTCAACTTTGAGACATTCTTGTGATTTATTGTAATAACCAATTAAAAAGTATACAGCTCCCTTGCTTAGACTAGCGAGGGGGCACTCTCCATCCCCCTTCTGATGTGTGTGTCAGAAGCTTACTCTGTCCCTTTTATACTTTAATGAAACTCTGCTGCACAAAAGCTCTTGATTGATCAAGGCTGGTCCCTGGTCCTGAAGCTAAATCTTCTTCAGAGATCATGAATGTGACATATCTTTTCAGTGAATTAAACTTTTTATCATAATGAAGTCTTCTCTTAATCTCTAGTAATGCCTTTTAGACATAAAGTCTGTAGTAGATAGAGCTCACCAGCTTTATTCGAGCTAGCATTTATATGGCCTATCTTTCTTTTTCATTTTCCTGCCAACCTCTCTGTTTCCTTTTCTTGTATGTGTGTCTCCTGTAAAGAGCACATGACTCTGTTTTGTTTTTATACTCAAGCTGATAATCTTGCCTTTTAATCAGAGCATTGAGTCTACTTATGCTTAATGTAATCATTGGCATGTTTAGGTTTAAATCTCCCATCTTACTCTGTGCTTTTCTTCATCTCACCTGCTTTAAGTTCCTTTCCCTGCACCCCTTTTCTCTTCTTTTGGATTGAGTTTTAAAATTCATCTCCCTCTTTTATTAGATGAACAGTTATACACTATTATTGTCCTTTTATTGGTTACCTAAGAGACTGTAATATGCATCCTGACTCGTCATAGCCCACAGTTAATTGGTATTTTTGAAATTTTCTTGAAAAATCCAAAGATCTTGGGTATTAGTAAATTCTTGTATCCCCTTCTGATATCTGCCATAGTCGTTGCATATTTCAACATATATATCTTATGCTCCATAAGACACATTTTTATTGGTTTACATAGCCAATATCACACATACGTTTTCTCTTTTCTGTTCTCTTCATTTTTTCCTACAGCTATATCATTCCACATGGGATAATTTTTCTTCTACTTAAAACACTCATGTTTAAGGTTCCTGTAGTGGAGGTCTGCTTGTGGTAAACTCTCAGTTTCATTTGTCTGATAATGCCTTTATCTAATTTTGTTTTTGTTCTCTGCCTCCAGTGAGGCTTTTTGTTTGCTTCTCTGAGGCCCCTGGTGGCCCAGTCAATCAGGGGTTATCTTCACCCAGTTTCAGGGGCTGAGATGCCTAGAAGCTGAGCCATGGTCACTACGAGGGCTGGTTCACCTGTGTTTCACCCTCACAGCTCCTCGAGCTTCCAAACAAAGGTAGGCAGGTTTTATGAGTCCATCTCGATCAAACTTTGTCTCACTACAGCCTGGAAGCTTTAAAACCCTCTGAAATTAGCAAATATTCTCAAGCCCAAGGTTGGGAAATCTATTCACTTTACCAGCCCTTTTAGGAACCTGGCTCCTGATTGGTGGCCACTTCAGGACTTTTCATTCATAAAAGGGACTTTCAGCTTTACCAGCTACATAATGTAGCAGCCACCTACATACATCTCCCAGGGGAACTCGAGGAAGGTACCACTCAGCCTCCTGCCTCCCATCTGTCTCCAGATCAGATCATTTATACCTGCCTTCTCAGAAGACTGATTCCTGAAGCTCAGCCCATGCAAAGAATTTTCCAAGATTTCAGATCTAGTATGAGTCTCTATGAGGCAGACCCATAAGTGGTACTAATTCCATTCTGACCCTAAAGATGTCATAAATGCTTTGTTATCACTCACCCAGCACAGGAAAGTGAGCCTGGAGAGAGGAAAGGGCCTTGACATTAATGTTATCAAGAGTATGTAGTCCAAAAAGGGATCTGTCAGGCTTCATCATGGGCTGTTGATGGGCTAACTCAGTTAAAGGCTCTCATTTCATTAAGGGGAGGAGACTATAATTACATCTTGAAGCTCATAAGTAAAGGGTTATGATAGTTAAATAACTGAGGAGGGCTCCAGAACATTCAATAATACAATCAGGTTAGGCCGAGGGAGAAAATATAATCATTGGATCAAAGATGACCCTTGTTTTTCATTAGTCCTCACTAAGATTGTCAGTGGAGATGATTTGTTTTCTATTCATTTCATTTGGCTCTAAAGAGTATGCTATTTCCTTCAATATTCCCCCAACAAAAAATACCAGGAACCTCACCAAAGTTAATAAAAACAAACCAAAAAGCAACCACAACAAACAGCCTCACTTTAAGCCAGAAATCTCATATCCAATTTGGAGATAAGGAAGCTAATTCAAAGTTGACCTGACTATATATGGATTCAAGTCACTTTGAGATATATTTTTCTCTTTACCGTTTACAAAGCTTTGTCACCTGCTCTATCTTGTTTAATTTATCCTCACAATAGCAGTCTACAGAGTTGCAAAGAGTCAGACACACTGAAGTGACTGAGCAAGCATGCACAACAGCTTTTACGCCCATTTTTCAGGTGTAGAGAAAATTTAGATTTGCTTGATTCAACAATCACTGAGCATCTACTCCCTACTAGACAATGTGTAGGTGTGGGGAAGCCATCAATCATACAGATGACTTGCAGAGCTGGACTTGAGCCTTCCTCTTCCTCCTCAGGATCTGAGTCTAATTGTGACCTTGAAGCTGGGCCAACAGAATTAGCCCCACTGACTAGGGGAGAGATGTAAGATGTTTGTCCCCCAATTAGGTACACATCAGATCCTCTATTTTTAAAAAATCCATCTTAAACCACGTAAGTGAAATCAGTTTTAAAATAAGAGATTTATTCTCTCTCTTTTTGCTCATAAGAAGGGTGAGAAGCTTGGAAAGACAGATGAGAATGTTCTGAAAGAAAATGAAAAAGTCCCATCATGTGAGCAGCAGGAGCTTGCAATGTTCTGCATAGCAAAACATCAGCCTTTCCTTGTAGATTGTTTTTGGTGCCTGGAACGTTCTGGTCCAGGGACCAATATTTCTCTTTATAAAGAATAATTCAACACAACAAAAGCTATGTCTTGTCACCAGTCATTCTGTTATGCATATGGAATTATCAGTTGTGTCTAGCCTACTGCCTGACAATTTGTAGCTCCACCAGTGTTCCCTAAACTTAAATGATATCTACAAATACTTCTGTGGGGTTTAGGAGTGCTTCAGTTAAAGAATAGTCATGAAAACTTAAGTGCTTTACATGGCACAGTTTTCCCGGTAGCTGGAAAGTATTTCTTTATGCACCAAAACTTTTCACTCAAAACTTTCCTTAATGTCCTCAGGTGGGATTACCATCCCCTCATCTCTGCTTCTACTTATTTTATTTTAACCCTTATTATTACACTAGATTACAATGATTGGTTTACACCAGAGACACCTCATACACAAATTTAATTTACAGACTGACATCTGTGACTCTTCCGTATTAATGTCACTCCCAGTCAACTGGGAGCCTGCTGTGTCCTGTGTCTGCTTCCTTTTCATGAGGCCTAACATGAGTATATAAAGGCAGAGAGGATGGAAAGAAGGAAGGAAGGAAATAAGAAAAGAATGGAGGAAGGGAGGGAAGGAAAAGGAAGGGAAGAAGTCATCTGAAAATGCTGGAGAACAAACAGGATAGGTCAGAATCACCAAACCGAGATCCAGGAGAAGATGGAAATAGAGAGAAGTGGGGCCACGACCTTTTCCTTAATAGGACTGGGTGTCACTTAAGTGCATTGGTGGAGTCTCGGGATGAAACATGGCAAAAGTGAGGGTTGGGGCAAGAGAACTCCAGTGAAGAGGGGCTGCCAAGGCAGAGATTAAGCATCTTGAGAGGTGAGAGGCATTGTTATGTCTACATCTGGTCTTCTCCTTCCAAAATTCACTCCCCTTCCACACATGCCAGTGCTTTTCAAGGGTTCATAGGAACAGAAAAAACCCACATTCCAACTGTCAATAGCAGAGTATTCTTCATCTCTGTTGAATTAATATAGTCATTCTTTTTAAAAAATATTTATTTTATATTGGAGTATACTTGATTAATAAATTTGTGTTAGTTTCAGATGTACAGCAAAGTGATTGAGTTATACATAAACATATATCTTTTCTTTTCCAAATTCTTTCCCCATTTAGGCTATTATAGAATATTGAGCAGAGTTCCCTGTGCTATACAGTAGCTCCCTGTTGGTTATCTATTTAAAATATAGCAGTGTATACATGTCAGTCCCAAACTACCTATCTATTCCTTCCCACTGGTAAAAATAAATTCATTCTCTAAGTCTGTGGGTCTGTTTCTGTTTTGTAAATAAGTTCATTTGTATCATCTTTTTTATATTTCACATATAAGTGATTTCATGTGATATTTGTTTCTCCCTTTCTAACTTCACTTAATATTGATATGATAGTATCCAGATCCATCCACGTTGCTACAGTGGATAATTTCATTCTTTTAATGGGCCTTCCCTTGTGGATCAATGATAAAGAATCTGCCTGCAATGCAGAAGACACAAGTTCGATCCCTGGATCAGGAATGGCTACCCACTCTAGTACTCTTGCCTGGAGAATTATATGGACAGGAGAATCTGGTGGGCTACAGTCCATGGGGTTGCAAAGAATCGGATACAACTGAGCTGAGTAATATTCCATTGTATACATGCTATTGAGCACAATCTATCCAATATCACAGTAATCAAAGTCTATGCCCAAGCCACTAATGCCAAAGAAGCTGAAGTTGAATGGGTCTATGAAGACCTACAAGACCTTCTAGAACTAACACCAGAAAAAGAATGTCCTTTTCATCATAGGGAACTGGAATGGAAAAGTAGTAAGTCAAGTGTTAACTTGAGTAACAGGCAAATTTGGCCTTGGAATACAAAATGAAGCAGGGAAAGGCTAACAGAGTTTTGCCAAGAGAACACACTGGTTAAAGCAAACACACTCTTCCAACAACACAAGAGACGACTGCACATAGACATCACCAGATGGTCAATACCAAAATAAGATTGATTATATTCTTTGCAGCCGAAGATGGAGAAGCTCTATACAGTCAGCAAAAACAAGACTGGCAGCAGCTGACTATGGCTCAGATCATGAACTCCTTATTTCAAAATTCAGACTTAAATTGAAGAAAGTAGGGAAAACCACTCGGATAAGGCAATGGCACCCCACTCCAGTACTCTTGCCTGGAAAATCCCATGGACAGAGGAACCTGGAAGGCTGCAGTCCATGGGGTCGCTAAGAGTTGGACATGACTGAGTGACTTCACTTTCACTTTTCACCTTCATGCATTGGAGAAGGAAATGGCAACCCACTCCAGTGTTCTTGCCTGGAGAATCCCAGGGACAGGGGAGCCTGGTGGGCTGCTGTCTATGGGGTCACACAGAGTCGGACACGACTGAAGTGACTTGCAGCAGCAGCAGCAGCAGCAGGGAAAACAACTAGACCATTCAGTATGACCTAAATCAAATCCCTTATGATTATACAGTGGAAGTGAGAAGTAGATTCAAGGGATTAGATCTGAGAGTGCCTGAAGATGTATGGACGGAGGTTCATGACATTGCACAGGGGGCAGTGATCAAGACCATCCTCAAGAAAAAGAAAGGCGAAATGATTGTCTGAAGAGGACTTACTGAGAAAAGAAGAGAAGTGAAAGGAAAAGGAGAATAGGAAAGATATACCCATCTGAATGCAGAATTCCAAAGAATAGCAAGGAGAAATAAGAAAGCCTTCCTAAGTGACCAATACAAAGGAATAGAGGAAAAATATAGAATGGGAAAGACTGGAGATCTCCTCAAGAAAATTAGAGATACCAAGGGAACATTTCATGCAAAGATGGGCACAATAAAGGACAGAAATGGTGTGGATGAGGTGATGAAATTCCTGTTGAGCTATTTCAAGTCCTGAAAGATGATGCTGTTAAAGTGCTGCACTCAATATGCCAGCAAATTTGGAAAACTCAGCAGTGACCACAGGACTGGAAAAGGTCAGCTTTCATTCTAACCCCAAAGAGCAATGCTGAAGGATGTTCAAACTGCACAATGCACTCATTTTACATGCTAACAAAGTAATGTTCAAAATTCTCCAAGCCAGGCTTCAACAGTATGTGAATTGTGAACTTCCAGATGTTCAAGCTGGTTTTAGAAAAGGCAGAGGAACCAGAGATCAAATTGCCACTATCAGTTGGATCATAGAAAAAGCAACAGAATTCCAGAAAAACATCTGCTTCTGCTTCATTGACAATGCTAAATCCTTTGACTGTGTGGATCACACAAACTGGAAAATTCTTCAAGAGATGGGCATACTGGACCGATTCACCTGCCTCCTGAGAAATCTTTATGCAGGTCAAGAAGCAATAGTTAGAACTAGACATGGAACAATGGACTGGTTCTAAATTAGGAAAGGAATATGTCAAGGCTGTGCATTTTCACCCTGCTTATTTAACTTCTATGCAGAGTACATCATGTGAAATGCTGGGCCAGATGAAGCACAAGCCTAAATCAAGATTGCTGGGAGAATTATCAATAACCTCAGATACGCAGATGACACCACCCTTATGGCAGAAAGTGAAGGGGAACTAAAGAGCCTCTTGATGAAGGTGAAAGAGGAGAGTGAAAAATCTGGCTTACAACTCAACATTCGAAAAACTAAGATCATGGCAATCGGTCCCATCACTTCATGGTTAATAGATGGGGAAACAATGGAAGCAGTGACAGACTTTATTTTCTTCAGCTCCAAAATTACTGCAGATGGTGACTGTAGCCACTAAATCAAAAGACACTTGCTTCTTGGAAGAAAAGCTATGACAAACCTGGACAGAATATTAAAAAGCAGAGACTTTGTCAACAAAAGTCCGTATAGTCAAAGCTATGGTTTTTGCAGTAGTCATGCATGGATATGAGATTTGGACCATAAAGAAGGCTGAGTGCTGAAAAATTGTTGCCTTTTTGCTGTGGTGTTGGAGAAGACTCTTGAGAGTCTCTCTTTTTTTTTAAAAAAAATAATTAATTTATTTTTATTGGAGGATAGTTACTTTACAATATTGTGGTGTTTTTTTTTGCCATACATTGACATGAATCAGTGATGGATGTACATATGTCTGCCCATTATGAACCCCCCTCCCAACTCCCTGCCCACCCCATCCCTCAGAGTTGTCCCTGAGCACTGGCTTTGAGGGCCCTGCTTCATGCATCAAACTTGCACTGGTCATCTATTTTACATATGTTAATATACATGTTTCAATGCTATTCACTCAAATCATCCCACCCTCGCCTTCTCCCACAGAGTCCAAAAGTCTGTTCTTTACATCTGTGTGTCTTTTGCTGCCCTGCATATAGGATCATTGTTACCATCTTTTAATATACTGTATTGGTGTTTCTCTTTCTGACTAACTTTACTCTGTATAGTAGATTCCAGTTTCATCCACCTCATTAGAACTGACTCAAATGCAGTCTTTTTTGTAGCTTAGTAATATTCCATTGTGTACATCTACCACAACTTCCTTACCCATTCATCTGCTGATAGACATCTAGGTTGCTTCCATTTCCTAGCTATTGTAAACAGTGCTGTGATGAACACTGGGGTTTCTTTCAATTCTGGTTTCCTTGATGTGTATGCCCAGCAGTGGGATTGCTAGGTCATATGGCAGTTCTATTTCCAGTTTTTTAAAGAATCTCCACACTGTTCTCCATAGTGGCTGTACCAGTTTGCATTCCCACCAAAAGTATAAGAGAGCTCCCTTTTCTCCACATGCTCTCCAGCATTTATTGTTTGTAGACTTTTTGATGGTGGCCATTCGCACAGAGTCAGACACGACTAAAGCAGTGCAGCAGCAGCAGCATTCTGACCAGTGTGAGATAATACCTCATGTTTTGATTTGCATTTCTTGAATAATGAGTGATGCTGAGCATCTTTTCATGTGTTTATTATCCATCTGTATGTCTGCTTTGGAGAAATGTCTGTTTAGTTCTTTGGCCCACTTTGTGATTGGGTTGTTCATTTTTATGGTATGAGCTGCTTTAGCTGCTTGCATATTTTGGAGATTAATTCTTTGTCAGTTGTTTCATTTGCTATTATTTTATCCCATTCTGAAGGTTGCCTTTTCATCTTGCTTATAGTTTCCTTCGTTGTGCAAAAGCTTTTAAGTTTAATTAGGTCCCATTTGCTTATTTTTATTTCCATTACTCTGGGAGGTGGGCCATAGAAGATCTTGTGGTAGTTTATGCTAAAGAGGGTTCTGCTTGTGTTTTCCTCTAAGAGTTTTATACTTTCTGGTCTTACATTTAGATCTTTAATCCATGTTGCGTTTAATTTTGTGTATGGTGTTAGAAAGAGTTCTAGTTTCATTCTTTTATAGGTAGTTGACCAGTTTTCCCAGTCTTACTTGTTAGAGATTGTTTTTTCTCCATTGTATATTTTTGTCTCCTTTGTCAAAGATAATGTGTCCAAAGGTGCATGGATTTATCTCTGAGCTTTCTATTTTGTTCCACTGATCTATATTTCTGTCTTTGAGCCAGTACCATACTGTCTTGATGACTGTAGCTCTGTAGTATAGTCTGAAGTCAGGAAGGTTGATTCCTCTAGTTCTATTCCACTTTCTCTTGAGAGTCCCTTGGACTGAAAGGAGATCAAACCAGTCAATCCTAAATGAAATCAATTCTGAATATTCATTGGAAGGACTGATGCTGAAATTGAAACTCCAGTACTTTGGCCACTTGATGCAAAGAGCCAACTCATTAGAAAAGACCCTGGTGCTGGGAAAGATTGAAGGCAGGGGGAGAAGTGGATGACAGAGGATGAGATAGTCAGATGGCATCACTGACTCAATTGACATGAGTTTGAGCATGCTCCAGGAGGTGGTGAAGGACAGGGAAGCCTGGAATGCTGCAGTCCATGGGGTTGCAGAGTTGGACATGACTGAGCGACTCAGCAACAACCAACAGCACTCTATCTTCCAGAGATTCTGCTAAGGGCTTAATATGCATCATTGTGTTTTATAATTATTACAATCCTTTTGAATCAGTTACTATTTACAGATAAGGAAATTGAGGCTCAGAATGGTTAAATAACTTGCTCATGTCACACCAGCTCATTTCCACTGACACAAGGGAAAAGGACCATTATTTATTTATTCATTCCATAGTTCTCCTGAAGATGGTATGTGCAAGATAGAAATAACTAAAAGCTCATTACCTGGTTTCTCTTAAACTTAGCTTCATTTCTTTCTAATTTGTCCAGGTATTTTAAGAGTTCCTAGACAGACTGTTATTTACATTATTTTGAAAAGTCTCAGGGAAGCAAATTTCTTATGTTTTCTTGGTAACTTGGGTTTCTTAGAACTCCCAAAGATTTCTTAAGTCTAACCTAAGACCCTTTTGCTACAATTGAAGCCAACTCTTCAAGGAGATGGGGAAGAGCCAAAGGGAAGTCTTTGAGAACAACCTGTCCTAGAAGGAAGGTAGATGTAGTGATATGGGACCAGAGGGTCAAAGAATATTAGTGCTGAGACCTCAGAGGCTAAAGACTGATTCTCCCACTTTACAGGAGAGAAAATGAGCCTAGGGGAATGAAAAATTTCTCCAAATCACTGAGATATTCGGTGGCAGAGCTAGAGCCAGAGTCTGAGGCTGCTTATTTTCAAGGACAGAAGAAGATGGTGATAAAAACAGCTGAAGCTTTGAAGGTAGGTAAGTCAGGATTCAAACCCTGGTTCTGCATTTTCCAGCTATGGGACTGTGCGTGGGCAAGCTTTGCAATCTTTTATACTTGGTGCCTTGGTATTTTTCATCTATAAAATAGAACTGATATCTATCTCATTAGGATGCTGTGAGGATTAAATGAGATCATATATATAAGTTCCTGAGACAGAGTGGGGGTTCAGTTGATATTCTTTCCCTACCCTGGACCCAGTTCTAATCAACTGAGTTAGCCAATGTAACAAATCACATAAAAACTCAGTGACTTGAGACAATAATATTTATTTATTATCTCTAGCAATTATTGTTGGTAGGGAATTTGAGACTAGCTTGGTTGGGTGCCTCTAGCTTGGTGGTTTTTTATAAAGTTCCGGTTAGAAGTCAGCTGTGGCCACATCATCTGAAGGCTTGACTGAGGCTGGAACATCAAATGTCTCACTTACATGACTGGCAAGTTGGTGCTGACTGGGGGTCTGAATTCCCAGAGCACATGGGCCTCTCCACAGGGCTGCTTGTGTGTCTTCACAATGTGGTGAGCATGACCATGGTCTGAGTGAGCTACGCAAGAGACCAAAGTGGAACCTGCAGTGTTATTCATCATCAGGAAAGACTGGAGCCTTGAAAATCATGCACTTCTGCTGCATTCTACTGGCCACACCAGGCCAGCCCTGATTCACGGGGGAGGAGACAAAGGGTCAGACACCAGAAGAGGGTCCCTGGACTAGCACACTGTGCCCTATTTCTGGATCCACAGCTGTGCCAAGCTGTCTTATCCCATTTTAACTCCCTGTGTGTTGAGTGTTGAGTTGGTATGTTTCAGCAGCTACTCCTGGCTCCTCAGGGCAGATAGGGGCCGTGCCCTGCTTCATGTTTTCTAGAATTCTGAGAATGCTGTTTATAATTAGCCAAGCAATAGTACCACCGCTGAGCTAACTCCAAGGCTCATCTGCTTGTTTCTCTGGAGGTTTTTAAATAGACAGGGATGTGATAATGACACAGTACATTACCTGTCTGTTACTGTTTGGCAGGCAGTGTGGAAATGTGACTAATGTCTGGCAAAACCACTACACTATTGTAAAGTAATTAGCCTCCAATTAAAATGACTAAATTTGTAAAAAAAAATTAATAAAAGGAGGAGTTAATCAGTATTAAAGCAGCTCCCGTGGCATTGTCACAAAGCAGGCGCCAATGGCTGGAAGGCTGAGCTTCCGTAGTGCCTGGGGCCTGACAACACACCCTTTGAGTGCTAATGGGCAAGACCCAGGTGCAGAGATGGATGAGCTTACTAGGACACATTCCAGGAGGTCCCAGAGCCCTGACCAAATCAGGCTCATTACCACTGGCATTTTCTCATTCCCTCTGCACTTTGAAGGTGTTGAGTTTGCTCCCACACTCAACATCATTTTCAGGGAGGAAGCCTATGAAGTGTAATCGTCGCTGATGTGCTGATGAGTCTCATCTGTGTGTTTACCTTGCCTACCACCAAACCTGTGTCCTGAGTCCAGCCTACTTACTGCTTGTTTCCATTTGGAGATCTCACAAGCACGCTGAAAACTGAACACGTAACTTTATTCCCACCCAAATTCGTGAATCCTTTTATGTTTTCCACCTCCATAAATGTCACTGATACACACAAGGGCTCTGTAAGCCTCCTAGGCACAAAGCCGTTCTGTGTCCCCGATTTCTTAGATTATAGGAAACAGCCTTCATTAAGCCTCCATGACCTTTTCTGAGTTCAAATGGGCAGATTCATGCAGTTGTTAACTAGAAGTTGTTAACTAGTTGTGAGACCAGGGAGAAACAGTCAAGAGCAGCCTTGGGGTAAGGTCCTATTCCCCATCAACAAATACATACAATAATATCTTTGAGCTACTTACAGATGCTGAGACCACTCCCTCCCCCCAACCCTCCAGGTGGGAGAAGTTAATGTTGGTCTGCTGCTCATAGCAATAGACCCCAGACCAGTTGGACCTGAAGGTTGATAATGCTGACTCCTACTTACCTCAACACCAACCCATCTCCAAGGAAGGACATACAGTTTCAAGAACATTAGCCCAATGTGGTCACCTTTGCCTAGGAGTATAGTAATAAAACTATCATTTTCTACTTCACCCAAATCTCTGTCTCTGAGATTCAATTTGGCAATAGTGTACAAAGAACCTGAACTTTGACATTAGCACCACCATTTCTCACTTTTGCTCCATCCAGACACCCGAATGGGAGGGCATGAGGATTAAGAGGGAAGGGCAGGAGGATGGGAGCTTATGTGTAGGCCTGCATCTTAGACCAGCCATTGACAAAGTGGGCGGTCTTTTGCAATTGCCTCCACTTGATGTCTCCATTTCTTCTTTGGAAATGGAGCTAACGATAGAGACAATCCATGGAGTTAGAATTAAATAAGATGCTTTATGCCTGTTATATAGCAAGAGCTCAGTCTGTGCTCTAAGAATCATTAGGCTCTTTGGATTCTAGCTCCTAAACATTTCCTGAATTCATCTACTTCTTAACATTTGCCACGACCCAGCCTTGGTCACCATCATTACTCAGCTGGACTAGTGCTTCCTGATGGAATCTCTGCAGCCAGGAAGATATTTTAAAAGTACAAATGTGAGTGATGTCACATTCCTCTCAAGCCCAACTCCTTTGTTCTTGGGATTTGGGACAAATTCCTTGCACGGACCACAGGGCTGTGCAGACTTTCCCCCTGCCTGCCTCTCTAGCCTCATCACCCACTCCCCTTATTGAGTTTCTGTCAGTTCTTCTAATGGACCAGTTATCTCTTACCTTCAGGCCTCACACATACTTTTTCCTCTTCAAAGAAAATTCCCCCTGTCAAGCCCATTCTCATCGTTCACCATGGATCTTATTGTTGAGAAAGAAAAGGAGAGGCAGGTAGAGGTGAAATCAGATCAGGGTGTTTTATCTCTTCATTTCAAACTACTCTTAGGTCTTCAATAGACCCAAGGGTGGAGGTGATTTTTGACTCTAGGTGTCTTCATTGAAGAGCTGGGGATGGAAGATTTTTCAGCCAGAGGTAGAGTTTTCCTGGGTGAGTCCTGTGACACCTCCAGCTCTGCCTCTTTGCCTGGCCCTCAGTCCCTTTCAGTTTTTTAAAATCTCAGTTACACATCACATGTTTGAGAATGTTTGCAGGAACTTGGCCTAGCTTTCCTCACCTCTTCCCTCAGTCACGCCTCTTAATCTCCCCTTACCTCCTCCCACAATCAATTAAGATTTCTGAAATTATGTATCATCTGGCAGAGATCAGGCTTACCTGTGTATCCTTGGTGTGTACATAGTGATGGGTGCTTAATAGATATGTGTTGAAGTAACATATGAATGGGTTGCTACAAATTTGCAAGTCTGTGCTATGAATATCCAAAGGGCCACCAAGGCATCCTATCTGTTGATGATTTACTGTTATTTCAGAACTGGGTACATAAATCAGATTCTTAGCTTAAATGTGTTCGGCATTTCCTTGGGGGAAAAAAGAAGAAAGATAAGTAGAATTCCTATTTTTACCAAACAAATACTTATTGAGCTTTCATATATACCAGAAAATGTGGAAGACGCAAAGTTGAATATGATATAGTTCTAGGCTTCCTATTATCATGGAATTTTTGGTCAGGAATTAAGTGAGTTATTGAACAAATATTTGTGGAATGAATGAATAAATGATGAATATGGGCTTCCCAGGTGTCTCAGTGGTGAAGAATCCTCCTGCCAAGCAGGAGACACAGGTTCGATCCCTGGGTTGGGAAGAACCCCTGGAAAAGGAAATGACAATCCACTCCAGTATTCTTGCCTGGAAAATTCCACGGACAGAGGAGCCCGGCAGGTACAGTCCATGGGTCACAAAAGAGTTGAACACGACTTAGCCACAAAACAACAATGAGTATTTAATCTTAAAAAAGCAAAGCTCTTAAGCATTATAATTGGAGACATCTGAATGTGTGTTGTTACAGTGCAGTAAGAAATCTATCTTCAAATTCACTTATTCACTTTTTTTCACTTAACCAAATTAGTTACTTACCTATTATATTATTATACTTATCTGTTATCTATTGTATTTCAAGTATACTAATTGATTTCTGGATGGGAGCCACCAATTCCACCAAAAACCATGGAAAAATATCGTGGACTTTTGAAGATCAAATCAAATGTCCACACAAAAGAGCTATTTGCAATTTAAATGTGAAGTCACAAGGCTTTGTAATAAACTGGCCAATAAACAAACCCTGGGAATTTCTTGTGAGAAGATTAGGTTTAGTAGTTTCCTTAAATTATAAAAACAGTAAAAATCTAGGGAACTTCTGATTTGTTTATCTTCCATATGTAAGGTCATAGCATCAATCCGTACTTGGAAAGGGCTGCCAGACCCTTGGGCTTGTTTGTAAACCAAGTAAACTTGGTTTACAAACAGTGTAAACCATTACAATCAGTGTAAACTGCACTGATGTGCAGTTTCTGCCTGCACATCAGTGATTTTCAACTTTTACAGACACATTGCCTTTGGAAAATCTGCTGAAAGCAATGAATTCTCTTCCCAAGAAAATGCAGGCCCAGTGTGTTTTGCATTCAGGTCTAGTTCTGATACCCTGGGAGCCCAGAGGCAGGGACCCTGGAGTGGAGCCATATGTGTGAACCCATGTGGTCCCCCAAAGGTTGCTTTTGTTACTTTGAAGTTGGGACTTTCATACCATAATGACATCATACTGAGACTGAGCACAGGGTGCATTTCAACATCTGTTTGATGTAATTCATTTGAGGGGCACCTCCTGGCAAATGGTGGTAGCTCTAGACCTATGCATTAATAAGGGTCCAGGGCAACTTCTACATACCAGGGGGTGCCCCACATCGCATGTTTTCCACATGCAGTGATGTCTTCTTTGCTGGAGCAAAGAGATCCAGAACTAAAACCCAGAAAGGCCTTTTAATATGGATTGCAGTAGATCCTGGGCCCATGACAGTTCAGTTAGGGTTGGTGATGAGTAGCACTGAGGTTAGGATTGGATTGAATGAAGGCTGATAGTTATGGCTCTGGCTTCTGTTCACTGAATGGCCTTTCCTGCCACTGTTCTGCTCCTCGTTACAAGGGAAGTGGGAGGTAGGAACACAGCATCTTTCTGTCAATGTCATCAGACCTCTCAGTGCCTCCAGTGCTGGAAACCTTCATTTGCATCACTTTGAATCACTGCCCTTTTCTCCCCAGGAAACTGGCATAGTTTCCACAAGGGCAGGATTAGATGCTAATCTGAGGGATTCTCCATTGACCTTGACTCCATGTTATCTTAGGTTCCTTCTTCAGTGGTATTAAGGAGTTTATGGGCACATTTCCCCTAGGTCTTAGTGGGGGAGGAAGAGAAATGCCTTAGATTGATTTGCTTAGATGTCAGCCCAGCCTGCTTGGTCATCATCTCCATCAAATCAACCAAGTCCTGGTGGGGCCACCCACATCCTGGAAAGACACCGCAGATGTGCCAGGAATGGGTCAGAGGTGCACAGAGAGGTCATTGCTTATTAAAAACCTTGATTGCTCTGTGCCTATTTGCTTCTGAGCCCTTTTGTTTTTTGTTTCCAAAATCCCTAGGAGTTTTCAGGGCTGACTCAAAATGCCTGGTGGTTTCGGAGACATGCTGCTCCTGGCAGACACTCTGACACTTCCCTCCAGGCAGGAGGACCTTGGGCCAGAGCTGGCGAAGAGCTGCTCCCAGCTGGAGCTGCTGGGGTCAGGGCCCGTGGACATGTCCACCTAGACCATGCCAGTCCTAGGCTTTCACTCACAATTCACTATTTTAGCTTCCCAGGGTTTGACAAAAACCCAGCTTTTACATCACCAGCATAGCATGAAACTTACTGTTTGAAATATATTAGCAACTGCTGTTATATCCGGCTGGCAAGGTGCCAGGGAAAGAAATTAAACCTTGCATTTCCCCAGCCCTCCCTCCCTACTTCCTGGTAACCCATCAATTCTGTTCAGAATGTGCCCAAGAGTGCCAACCCTTGCCATTTGCCAGAGTCATGGCACTTGGAATTCTCAGTGAATCTGGATATCCATTTAGCCTCTGCCAACCCATTGACGGGCTCTGAGAATTCTAATGTTATTCCATAGAGAATCATTCTTGTCTACCCTGAGGTGCGTGTAGCCAGTGGAGAGATGGAGAAGGGGGTGTGGTTGCCAACATCCCAATTTGACTTTTCAGTGATAGAGAGGAAATAATTTATGAAAGTCACAAAAGGGATATATGTCAACAGTTTAAGATATCAGTATGTGAATAATAAATTATGGCTCTATTTATTCTGTGAAACAAAACTATAATCTTCCATTGAGAGAGAAAATAAAAAATTTACTCCTGGGATTTCTTTGGAGGGAATGATGCTGAAGCTGAAACTCCAGTACTTTGGCCACCTCATGCAAAGAGTTGATTCATTGGAAAAGACTCTGATGCTGGGAGGGATTGGGGGCAGGAGGAGAAGGGGATGACAGAGGATGAGATGGCTGGATGGCATCACTGACTTGATGGACTTGAGTCTGAGTGAACTCCGGAAGTTGGTGATGGACAGGGAGGCCTGGCGTGCTGCGATTCATGGGGTCGCAAAGAGTCGGACACGACTGAGCAACTGAACTGAACTGACCATGCTGAGGAATCTTTGTCCTTCTTTTCCTAACCATTTACCCAGACTGCCTCTTGGCCCATGTCTGGTAGGGACCACAGGAATGAGGAAGGCCCCTTCTAACACTGGGGAATTTATGGTCCACTTAGGGAGAGAGCAAACATGCTCATTTATATCTGTAACATAAGGCTGTGTAAACACTTGTCTGAGGGAAGAGGCATCTACAACAAACATGGGGCACAGCTCATACCCATTCATTCTTTCAGAAAACATTTACTGAACTCTTATGATGCTCTCAGATTGATTCTTACGTGTGGGATTCAAAGATTAAACATGTTAAAAAAAAGTTTCTATCTCTAAAGAATTAGCAGTGAGGAGCCAGGGAAAGAACATGACTTTTGTAGAGACTTGTGCTCAAGTCCTATCTCTGCCTCTTGCCAGCTGAATAACCCTGGGCAAGTTTCTTTTCCACTCGGAGTCTGTGTTTCCTCACCAACAAAATAGAGGCGAATGAGAACAATCTCAAAGGGATGGTGAAGATGAAGTGAGATAAAGCACGTGAAGAGCATTATAAGTACAAATAAATCACTGCATAAATGGGTCATCCTAGGCCATCAGGTAGATTGAGAGCTGGGCAGGCTAACTGAGGCCTCCTGGTTGGACATTTCATCACCAGACCTGACTGCTCCTCCTGTCAGGGGTCTGGAGATCCTGCAGTCTCAGGGCTCTACACCTAGAGCCTGGGACTCATCACCTCTGTTTCTCTGCCTGCTGGCCTGGCCTTTTGGGGGATGAGTCCTCTTGGCCACAAAGCTCACCTACCTCGCCTCCCTGCCAGATATCTGGAACACTGGTAAGACTCCAGCATGATGTAGCGTGAAATCTGCTGAATGCCTTGTCCTTTGTTTATCATTTATAACTTTTACTCTGGAAAATTTCAGACATATATAAACGCGGAGAAAATAGTATGACATACCCTCATGTCTTTTCAAAATATCCAATATTATTTCATTCATAACTCCACCTGCTCCTCCTGCCCTCCAGGTTATTTTAAAGGAAAGCACTTTTTAAAAAATCATAATTGCAATACCACTATCACACTTAAAAATTAAGAAAAAAATTTTTAATATTAGCAAGCATTTAGTAGGAGTTCACTTTTCCCTGATTGTGCCACAAATGCTTATATGGGGTATATTTCTTTAAATTGTGGTCTGAACAAGGTCCAGAGGATGTACTTTGTAGCTATTTTGGCCTGTGTGTGTGCTGATGGGAATAATCTAGTAGGGAGGGTTAAGTTGTTAATGCAGGACAGTGAGAGATAATTTCAGTACCAAAGTGCTGCTGTGGATGGCGGGTTCAGAGCACAAGCAGAAAAGTTGACATTAGAGAGGCGTGAAGATACTTTCCCATTTGACCAAAGGAGGAGGCAGGGGGTGAGGATTTCAATCAATAGTCCCCAACAATTTTGGCATAGGGACTGGTTTTGTAGGGCAGGGTGAGGGGAGATAGTTTGGGGATGATTCAAATGCATTACATTTTTTGTGTACTTTATTTCTATTATTATTACATCAGCTCCTCCTCAGATCAACAGATATTAGATCCAGAAGGTTGTGGACCCCTGCTTTAGAGGAAGGTGGGTAAGAAGGTGGAGATGATTCTTAGGTGGTTGTTTTCATTTTCTCAGTTTGGTGTGAAGAGGATAAGAGATTTGATTTGAGCTGGGGAGAGCCTGAGGGCCTCTTTGAAAAACTTTTGTTTAATAGATAAGGAAAGCAAGGTCCCAGAAGAGATTTGCCCAAGATTCCATAGCTAGTTAATGAGGTTTCAGAGCAGAACATAAGTCTCCTGGGTCTTAGGCCAGTGCTCTCTTAACTGACCCTGACTGTTCATAAACAGAAGACTTTGTGGTTTTCCTGTCTCCCTCTAGTGATGGTTTGTTGGGCTCCACTAGGCTAACAGGGAGGGTGTGTCCCTGGAGATGGTCATTGTTATTCCATGTTGGTTTGGGTAAGTCTGGATATTGGGTAGCACAATTTAAGTCCAAGAGCTTTGCCAAAGAAGGAACTCAAAATCACAGAATCTCAAACTTAAAGAGGCCCCTTCCAGTGGGCCTCAAGACCCATCACACTTGCTGGAATATTCCCCAAGGCATCCTGTTCAGTTCGTTCAGTTCAGTTCAGTTCAGTTGCTCAGTGGTGACCGACTCTTTATGACCCCATGGACTGCAGCACGCCAGGCTTCCCTGTCCATAACCAACTCTCGGAGCTTGCTCGCACTCATGTCCATCGAGTCGGTGATGCCATCCAACCATATCATCCTCTGTCATCCCCTTCTCCTGTCTTCAATTTTTCCCAGCATCAGGGTCTTTTCCAATGAGTCAATTCTTCCCATCAGGTGGCCAAAATATTGGAGTTTCAGCTTCAGCATCAGTCCTTCCAATGAATATTCACACTTGATTTCCTTTAGGATTGACTAGCTTGATCTCCTTGCAGTCCAAGGGGTTCTTAAGAGTCTTCTCCAACACCATAGTTCAAAAGCATCAATTCTTTGGCGCTCAGCTTTCTTTCTTTTTTTTTTATTTTTTTAATTTAATTTTATTTTTAAACTTTATAATATTGTATTAGTTTTGCCAAATATCGAAATGAATCTGCCACAGGTATACCTGTGTTCTCCATCCTGAACCCTCCTCCCTCTTCCCTCCCCATACCCTCCCTCTGGGTCATCCCAGTGCACCAGCCCCAAGCATCCAGTATCGTGCATCGAACCTGGACTGGTGACTCATTTCATACATGATATTATTCATGTTTCAATGCCATTCTCCCAAATCTCCCCACCCTCTCCCTCTCCCACAGAGTCCATAAGACTGATCTATACATCAGTGTCTCTTTTGCTGTCTCGTACACAGGGTTATTAATACCATCTTTCTAAATTCCATATATATGCATTAGTGTACTGTATTGGTGTTTTTCTTTCTGGCTTACTTCACTCTGTATAATAGGCTCCAGTTTCATCCACCTCATTAGAACTGATTCAAATGTATTCTTTTTAATGGCTGAGTAATACTCCATTGTGTATATGTACCACAGCTTTCTTATCCATTCATCTGCTGATGGGCATCTAGGTTGCCTCCATGTCCTGGCTATTATAAACAGTGCTGCGATGAACACTGGGGTACACGTGTCTCTTTCCCTTCTGGTTTCCTCAGTGTGTATGCCCAGCAATGGGATTGCTGGATCATAAGGCAGTTCTATTTTGAGTTTTTTAAGGAATCTCCACACTGTTCTCCAGGTGCTCAGCTTTCTTTACAGTTCAACTCTCACATCCATATATGACTCTGGAAAAACCACAGCTTTGACTATATAAAACTTTGTTGGCAAAGTAATGTCTCTGCTTTTTAATATGCTGTCTAGGTTGGTCATAGGTTTTCTTCCAAGGAGCAAGCATCTTTTAATTTCATGGCTGCAGTCACCATCTGCAGTGATTTTGGAGCCCAAGAAAATAAAGTCTGTCACCATTTCCATTGTTTCCCCAACTATCTGCTATGAAGTGGTGGGACCGGATGCCATGATTTTCATTTTTTGAATCTTGAGGTTTAAGCCAGCTTTTTCACTCTCCTCTTTCACTTTCATCAAAGGGCTCTTTAATTCCTCTTCGCTTTCTGCAATAAGAGTGGTGTCATCTGCATATCTGAGGTTATTCATATTTCTTCTGGCAATCTTGATTCCAGCTTGTGCTTCATCTAGCCCGGCATTTTGCATTATGTACTCTGCATATAAGTTATGTAAGTAGGGTGACAATATGCAGCCATTATGTACTCCTTTCCCAATTTGGAACCATTATGTTGTTCCTTGTTCTGTTTTAACTGTTTCTTCTTGACCTGCATACAGATTTCTCTAGAGGAAGGTAAGGGTCCCATCTCTTTAAGAATTTTCCACAGTTTATTGTGATCCACATAGTTAAAGGCCTTGGAGTAGTCAATGAAGCAGAAGTAGATGTATTTCTGGAACTCTCTTGCTTTTTTTATGATCCAATGGATGTTGGCAATTTGATCTCTGGTTCCTCTGCCTTTTCTAAATCCAGCGTGAACATCTGGAAGATGGCAGAGTAGAAGGATATGTGTTCATCTTCTCCTATGAGAACTCCAAAATTGCAACTTGCTGCTGAACAAACATCAACAGGAGAATGTTTGATTTCAACAAAAAGTGATACCCCACCCACGTCCAAGAGCAAAGGAGAAGCCCCAGCAAGATGGTAGGAAGGGTGAAATCACATTTAGAATCAAACTCCAAGGTTTCCTACAATCCCTCAGTGAGTTGTCCAGCTACTTTTTGATCATATGCAGTGACTAGGGGCCAGCCACCTCTCAAGCTGTGCACCCTAGCAGGAGACATCTTTAATGGCAAGAAAATATCAGGCTAATGTTGGGTTGAAATCTGCCTCCCT
The DNA here is from genome assembly GCF_003369695.1 of Bos indicus x Bos taurus. Taxonomy (NCBI): domain Eukaryota; kingdom Metazoa; phylum Chordata; class Mammalia; order Artiodactyla; family Bovidae; genus Bos; species Bos indicus x Bos taurus. The sequence goes on along the minus strand of NC_040078.1, from coordinate 2,846,424 downwards.
ATAATTTCTACACACTGAGCTGAATTCTACACCTGAAGCTATACACATAAACTCATCCCTCTCCTTCCTTCAGATCCTTGGAGCCACCTCTCAGCTACCCCTGCTGAGAAATGACACTGCTTCTGAGCCTGTCCCCAGAACTGAGGCCTCAATCTGGAGCTTAGAGGGCTGATTCTCTGGAGAGCTCAATTTTTGTTACTTGCATTGTGGAATCCAAGAAATAAACTCTGCTGTCTATTCCATATTCTATTTCTGAAAATTCCATTTCTATTTCTTTTTTCATTTCGGTGCCCTGGGACCCCAATCAAAGCTGTTTAGTACATCCTACTTCTTTTCCAAGAATGTTGCCTGCACCATCTCATGTGCCTCAGGCACACCACAGGGCCTGCTTCCAAGAGACAAGCTCCTTCCTTCTCCATTAAATTCCAACAGGGAGCTCCAGGGCACCAAGCCTCAACCAGAGGCTCCTCCTCCACCAGCTCATTGATCTACAACCAACAGGAAGTCTTTGTGGGGTGGGGGGAATGCTGCTCAATGCAACAGACAAGAGTTGTGGGATCTTGAGTGGAATCCTTATACATATCCCTTGTTATTTACATTTTCCCCACAGAATCTCAGATTTTTGTTTACCTGAGAAGTCTTTCCAAGCTACTCTAACCTACGTTAACCTCCCCTTCCTTGGGAATCTTTATCTTAAGACTAGTGGCATTTGGGTAGGAGCCATCTTTGCCTGTGAGGAGGAATATTCTATCACAGATATTGTTAATTATGGCAATGGTGATAATATAAATCAGATCTGCCTTCATTGAGTCTTTTGCTTCTATCTTCTTTCTGCACAGGGTACCAGCTTACCACTTGCACTGGGATGGATGCTCTGCCAATTCTCCTTGGCATGCTGCTTCTTGACAGTGACTTGTAGCTTACCCTGTGGTTTCTCGAATGTTTTCACGAACCTTGGTTTTCTCCCCCAGCCCAGGGATAAGCTGTTGATGCCTAGGAGGAATCTGACTGCTTTTACCCACAGCCTAAGCCTGGCACAGACCTGGGCACATGGTCCCTGCTTAACACATGACTCCTTGATTTTGTGAGTGAATAATTGGAGTGGTTCCCTGTTCCCAGCAACTCCAGAGCAAGGCATTGTGATTTTAATTTTTTCTTTTGAAACCGTCCCTTCAGATCTGCCTCAAGGAGGAGAGAGACAGGGGTAAGCAAGCTTTTATATGTACCCGAAGAAAGAAAAGTGAAACACACAGGCTAACCCTCTTGGCCTCTCCCACACCTGTCACCCTCAGCTGCTTGAGAAGGCAGAGCTGGGTCTGGCAGGCTGGGTCCACAGTTTTCGGAAAGTCAGGGGCAGGAATCTGACTTTTCTCTACTTCTCTCATCCTCCTTCTCAGCTCCACCTTCCTTTCCTAATTACTTTGATGGGATTTCAAAGACCAGAGAATCTTTTTTTTTCTTTTGTTCCTAACCTCAGCAGTCCGTATGATTTCATTCTGGTTTTGCTTTGGCTGAGTCCTTGCCCTGTTATAATTATTTTCCCAAACTGCCTGCAGTCCCCAGTGCACACAGCTAATTATCTGCGGAGCAGGCCCAGAGTGTTCTGGAAGCTTCTGTTGGATCTGGGGCTCTGCATCCTTGTCTGTTGGTTGGGTGCTGGGTGCCCTGGCTGGACAGCTCTGGCCTACGGGAGGCTCTGTAAAGGCCCCATCCCTTACCGGGGCTGGTTGTCGGTGAGGATCACCCAGTGGTCACCAGTTAGCTTCTCCTGAATCCCCATTCCAGCCGCATGGTGGCTAGGCTCCTTCCTGGGAATGAGGCCATCCTGGGAAATGATTTCATTCAATTATTTATTCAACTCATCCCTTCATGTCTTCAACATCTTTTGAGACATGACTATGTGCTAGACATCATGCCAGGTGCTATACGTCTGATTCAAGAGTCAATAAGCCATGGCATCTGCCCTAAAGAACATCAGTCTAGTTGAGGAAACAGCAAGTACACAAGGGAGTCTTATATGCTATGAGGGGGGCACAGTTCAAACGCTCCCAGAGCTCAGAGGACAGGAGGAGAAATTTACTTTTAAATGGGACAGCAGGGAAGTCTTCTTGGGAAAGGCTATGGTGAAGCTGGGTCTGAAGGGTGGATTTAATCTGGACATTGGAAGCAGGAGGTGGAAGAAACCCATTTGTGTGAGTGAGTCTGCAGGACCCTCTTGAAGGCCAATCAGGATCCCGGCTTCCCCAAGGCCAGCTGCTGGCTGTCTCCAGAAACTTTGCCAGCCACCTATCTGCCAGCCCCAGTTCTTACTCTCTCAAGTTGGAGCAGTGATGAAGGCTGATGGTCAAGGTCATATTCATGCAGTGTCAGGCTCATGAGTCCACTATCTTCTTTCTGGCTCATCACACGAGAGCTGAGGAAGCTCCCCACTTCTAGCTTCTTCCACCTTCTTATTCTACACTGCATCTTCTCCAAGTACTGAATGAATTACTCTAAAATGTTAAAGATGCTGTCACTCAGACTGATGACCCATAGAAGCCCACATCCCCTGCCCTTGGACCAATGCTATTTTTCATCTTTGTTCCTTAGCATAAGCCGGTCTTCCCTTCTCCTCACTCCTCTTGACAGGCTGACTCCTTACAACCTTCCAGACTCAGCTCCAGTGTTGCCCCTCCTCCTGACTCAGGCTGGATTATGTACCCCTCTCCCTGTTCCCCTAAATATCACCATTGCCCATAACCACAATACATTAAATTATGTTTGTATTTGAACCTGTGTGCTATGTTCTGTGAGCCCCTGCATACTGTCCTCTTTAAGGACAGAAATTCTGTATTGTCCCATCATTGTGCATATGTTGTAAATGCTTAATTGGCATTTATTGGGTCAAGAAGTGCAGGGAGGGTACTCTATAAAGGAAATGCCTCTGCAATCTGTATGGTGAAATTTGGCTTGAGGAATTGAAGGGAAAGACTGCAAATTTCTTCTTAAAGCTATCATATTTAAATTATCTCTGCGCTGGCCATTTTCTGGCCAGTGAGAAGGCTCTGGGAGCACATTCAAAAGTGGGAAAGGCTTTTTGGATGTGATGGGAGGAAGTGGCCTACAGTTCTGGGGTCTGGGGACTTTCTAGGTAAGACTCTTCTTTTACCCAGATGATTGGCCTCAGTAGTCTTCAGGAGGTCAGTGGTTCTCCAGGTGTGGTCCCCAGGCCAGCAGCATCAGTATCACCAGGGACTTTGTTGAAAAGTCAAGTTCTCAGACCCACCTTAGACCTACTGTATCAGGAGCTCCAGGACTGGGACTCAGTTATCTGTGTCTTAACAAGTCATCTAGGTGACTCTGATAGATGCTAAGGTTGGACAACCTGTGGACTAGCTCAGTGCTTCTTAAAATGCCCTCTGTGTAAGAAACACTTCAGTTCAGTTCAGTTCAGTCGCTCAGTCATGTCCAACTCTTTATGACCCCATGGATTGCAGCATGCCAGGTCTCCCTGTCCATCACCAACCCCCGGAGTTTACTCAAGCTCATGTCCATTGAGTCAGTGATGCCATCCAACCATCTCATCCTCTGTTGTCCCCTTCTCCTTCTGCCTTCAATCTTTCCAAGAATTAGCGTCTTTTCAAATGAGTCAGTTCTTCCCATCAGGTGGCCAAAGTAGTGGAGGTTCAGCTTCAACATCAGTCCTTCCAATGAACACTCAGGACTGATTTCCTTTAGGATGGACTGGTTGGATCTCCTTGCAGTCCAAGAGACTTTCAAAAGTCTTCTCCAGCACCACAGTTCAAAAGCATCAATTCTTCGGCACTCAGCTTTCTTTATAGTCCGACTCTCACATCCATACATGACTACTGGAAAAACCATAGCCTTGACTAGACGGACCTTTGTTGGCAAAATAATGTCTCTGCTTTTTAATATGAAGTCTAGGTTGGTCATAACTTTCCTTCTAAGGAGTAAGTGCCTTTTAATTTCTTGGCTGTAGCCACCATCTGCAGTGATTTTGGAGCCCCAAAAAACAGTCTGCCACTGTTTCCCCATCTGGGGTAACATACTTAGAGTGATGATCCCTAGACTCCATCAGACAAGTACTGATTTGGAAAGTCAGAGAGGCTCAGGAAACTGCACCTTTAACAAGCATCCTGGGAGATTCAGAATTCATCTCCAGATCCTGCCTCCAGTTTGTCAACACCACAGGAGATGATCCCTGAAGCACCTGTGGCAGCATCTGGCCTTTGGTTCTGATTGGCTAGGAGCTGTTGGTACAACTGACAGAAAGGTGGATCTGGGAGGCAGGTGCTTGGCCTGCCTTCTGATTGGCCAAGAGAGGCCCTTGGGAGAGAAAAATGATGACCATGCAGTGGGACGGAACTCTGAAAGGAAAGAGGCTCTGTGCCTGGAGTAGGTTATTCTTTCCTCGAAATAGCCCAGAGAGGTATCGAAGGTAGGGCGTAGCACTTCTGCCCCTTTAAACACCCTTGTATATTTGCATTTAAAAATAGAAAGAAGTTCATGAATAATTTGTGAGTCATGAGCAAGCCCCTTCAAAATACAGTCATGAATAAAATATCCTGCTTTGCCTCCTCTAATGGCACCAGCCTTTGATGTTTTATTGATGGCTTGCCTGTCCTGAGTGCTGCTGGCTCCTGGGTTAATTCCTGTGATTGAGCCCTCGACCCTCTCAGGTTGGTGGGCTTGGCCTCGCTGGCTGTCTGGCTTGCTTACACATAAATACACTGCCCTGTTTTAGACAGTCCGACAGGGCTGCCTCAGACCCCTTCAGGACAAGAAGCATAATTACAGGGTTGTGGGAACCTCTGCCTGGCCCTACTGGGAGCATGGGACGTAAATTACCAGAAACCATTGTTTGCAGCAAGGTGAATCTTTGGGGCAGGTGCAAGTATGCCTCCCATTTTATTGCTTCCTGAGGAGCTGGGTATGGAAAGCAGACATTAAGAAGCTGTAAATAATAATCTCCCAACACCTTTACTGACCAAGGCTCTGAGGCTGTGTCCCATTGGAACAGAGATTCCATCTGCCCAGGGGCTGTGTGTGTTAGACAAAGCAGAAGCCCCACCAAAGGAGATGCGGGGGTGGGGTGGGGGGCTCGGCTTTGTATCAACCTAGGGAGTTGGTAGGTCTGGGCACCTGTCAGGGACCTTATTTTAGGCAGAGTCCCCAACAGCTACCAGGGGTATATTGCTGTCTATACAGGCATAGGAAAAATTGTGGGGGAGAGTAGGGGAGGGGAGTTACATGGCTTTTAAAATTAAAAAGTAAAATAAAACTTATAAGAAAGAAAGCTCCATGGATAATAAAGAACACTAAGAATGAAGCTTTCAGACACTGGATGTCCTAGTTGTGGCCAAGAAGTGACCCTGGCTTCACAGAGGATGACCCTGGAAAGACAGGGAGCCAATGTGCTGGGACTCCTAGGGATTGTTGGAGGGTGAGATAGTTTCAGGGTAGGAGTGTGGGGACTCTACAGAGGTATTTTGGCTCAAGTGTTGGATCAGGTCCCCAGTTTGTTGAGAAAGATAGCCATAAGAACTGAGAAAGCAAAGTGAGCATTTGAGGCACCTACAATGGTGGAGGCAGAGCCCTTCAGAAGCCCAGCCCAGCAATGTTAGTAGCTCCAGTCATTGCTGTGGTTCCAAAGAGGATGCTACCAAGTCTGGGGGGATGAGAGGAGCCCAGGAGCACTAGGGGCTGTGGCAGAGCACTGAAGGCATTCAGTCTAGGGAGCAAGAGCATCTCAATAGCTAGAGACTACAGTGGTCAACAGGTAGAGCTCCCTTGACCCCTGACCACCCACTCCAACCCCTTTTCCCCACCCTGTGACTGTCCATCAACTCCTGGGCTAGAGTCCCAAGCAAGGTTTCCTACAGGAGAGTGGGATGCAGGTCCTGGTCAAGATGCAGAAGGAGGTGGTGCAGGCAGCTTGAAACCACCAGGGAGCATGAGCACGAGCCCTGGTGGAAAGAAGAGACCCCAGAAGACACCGTTCATGATGCTTGCACCCTCTCCAGGGGGTGAGGGCAGCAAGGTAGTCGCATCACTTGGGTTCTGTCCTGTTGGGAGCAAGCAGCACCAAGACTAGACCTTTGACCACCATCTGTTGAAAAGTTATAATCAACACACACACACACACACACACACACACACACACCTCTGTTGTTTTTCAGTTGTCAAGGTGTGTCTGACTCTTTGTGATCCCATGGACTACAGTGCACTGGGCTTCCCTGTCTCTGATCATCTCCTGGAGTTTGCTCAAACTCATGTCCATTGAATAGGTGACACCATCCAGAAATTCCATCCTCTGTTGTCCTCTTCTCCTTCTCCCTTCAATCTTTCTCAGCATTAGGGTCTTTTCAATGAGTCAGTTCTTCGCATCAGATGGCCAAAGTATTGGAACTTCAGCTTTAGCATCAGTCCTTCCAATGAGTATTTAGGGTTGATTTCCTTTAGGATGGACTGGTTTGGTCTCCTTGCTGTCCAAGAGATCCTCAAGAGTCTTCTTGAGCACCACAGGTCAAAAGCATCGTTTCTTTGGCACACCACTATTATGATGTGTAAATGACATCGCATGAGTTGTGGAGCATATAGTCCATAGTCACATACAGCAGCCATGATGGGGATGGGCTTTCTCACCACCACTTCAGGCTGCCTTCAGAGGCAAGTGCATTTAATAGCATCAAAGCCTTCTGTAAAAAGAACTTGTGGTGTTGCCCACTGGGGGTGGCGATAGGTATTTTTAAAGCAATATCTTGGTCTGTTTGGGCTGCTATAATAAATTACCACAGATTGAACATTTATAAGCAGCAGTATTTGTTTCTCACATTCTGAAGACTGGAAAGTCCAAGACCAAGGTGTCAACAGGTTTGGTGTCCAGTGAGGGACAATTCCTGGTTTGTAGATGACCATCTTCTCCCTGTGTCCTCACAGGTTGGAAGGGACAAAGGAGCTCTCTGGAGTCTCTAAGAGCACTTATCCCCTTCATGAGACTCTTATAACCTAATCACTCCAAAGGTACCATCCTTTAATACCATTGGGAATCAGGATTTCAACATATGGATTTGGGGAGGACACAAACATTCAGCATGTAGCATCAAGGATGCTGGAAGTGGGGTTCCCTGAGGCTCCTGAGAAAACCATGCATCTGTCATTCAGTCTTCCACCACGAGAATACAGCCTTGGGTACAAAGATCTTCACTGTTCATCCAGCTCATTCATTCTATGTCTACCCTTACTTGGATCAAGAGTTCATGCCATTCTCTGGAAATAAGTCTAAATTAGTGTAGAGCTGATATTCTGCTGTAAGAGTGTTGGTTTGACAAATTTGAAAGTGGATGCAGAAGTGTGTGTGTGTGTGAAAGAGAGAGAGAGAGAGAGGTGGGGTGGGTGTGTATGTGAAAGAGGGGGGGGGGTGGGGTGGGGGGAGAAGCTGTCAAGAGGTTTGATTTGGAGACACTAAGGAACTCACAGAGGTAAGAACAGCTAATTGTTGTCTTGTCCACACAGTCTAGGAGACAAGACAAGGTTGGGTATTGCTGAGACTGAGGGAAAGCAAACACCCCAGAAAAGGTAAGTCAGAAAACAGGAAATGTGTGCAGGCCAGAGGGAGCAGATTGACTCCATTTCCTCATCTGCCTCTTAGTATGTATTAAACAGAGCATCTTTTCTTTGTTTAATCTTTTAAATCTTCTCTGTTTTAAATCTTCTCTGTTTAATCTTTTCTCTGTTTTCTCTGGGACCTTTCCCCAAATCTCATCCAGACCACTTTGTTCAGGATTCACACAGGAGACAAGAAAGTGGACTGATAGGGACTCTGCAGCCAAATGACTTGGATTTTAGGATAATGGTGCCACTTCTGGACCAGGTGGTCTGGGGAGAGTTACTCAGTGCTGGTGAGCCTCAGCTTCTTCAATGGAAAACCTGTGAAGGGTCATCCCGTGACCTTGCAGGGTTGTTGTGAAGGTGAAATGAGGGTGTTTAAGCAGTTAGCACTTAGTAATCTCAGTAAATGTAGTTTTCAATGCTTCTTGGAAAGGAAATATGTAGGAATGGTAAAACTATCACTGTAAGATGTGGGAAAGGCTATGTACATTAAATATGATGAATTAGCAACTTCTGAAAAGCTATTACACATACATAGAAACAAATCAAATATGGCAATAGGGTGTTCTGTAAGAATTAATCTCCTTATCCTGCTCTTAGTTTCTAAGACCCTTCTCCTGAGAGATAATAAGATCTTTTGTTTTCCTCCTGTCTGAAGGGCTGTGTTTCAGACCCTCCTGTATTTCACTCTTGTGCTTTCATCATCTCAGCTTCCAAGATTTTTTATGCAGCTTCTCTTGCCCTGGAGCCAGTTTTTACCGAAAACATGATTTGAAATGTCTAACAACTAAATAAACATTCTCTACATTTGCTCTACAAAGGATTTGTTTTCTCACACCCTGTTGCCCCAGACAAATACACCTGCCTCGCTGGCACCTTGAATGGCTGCTGGTGTGCTTCTGTGTGATGGCTAAGGCGGGGGGGGGGGGGGGGGGGGCGGTGGGGGTGGGGGGGGCGGGGCAGTGCTGTGAGCGCATGAGGTGTGAAGGACAAGTGCTACTTGGGAGTGCGCTTCAGTGGCATTCAGGGCGGTGTGGGGCTGTGGTTGCACCTGAGCTTGTGCCTCTTCATACTAAAATGTAACCTCCATTGGTAACTGCCTCCTGCCAAGCAGCCTTTTATAACAGGGGCATTTGAGAATAAGCCCTGGACTCCGTGGTGGCTCAATGGTAAAGAATCTGTCTGCCAATGCAGGAGACACAGGTTTGATTCCTGGATCAGGAAGATCTCCTGGAGAAGGAAATGGCAATCCACTCCAGTATTCTTGCCTGGGAAATCCCAAGGACAGAGGAGCCTGGTGGGCTACAATCCATGAGGTTGCAAAAGAGTCCGACATGACTTAGGGACTAAAAAACAAACAAACAAACAAACAAAAAACCCTGGACTCATGAGGCAGCAAATACCATGGGTGAAATCTCACACTCATGGCAAAAAATAAACAACTGAAGCCAATGAAGTTTTCCTTATCCCTCTGGGCTCCTAAAAATGGCACTAATGTGAGCTCCTGCTTGGGTTTTCTGTATAGGCACTTAGTACTAATAATGGGATCCTCAACTGTCCCCTACCTCCCTCACATCCCTCACCTTTCCAAGTCTTCATGAAGATAGGGCTGTGCTGAGTTGATTCCAGCTCTGGGAGGCCCTGCCCCACTTCAAGGATGTTAAGTCTCAGGCCTACAGAGAATGGGACAGATGGCCCACAGATGCAGTGGGAGAGGAGAATAACTCAAAAAAAGAACTGTTTTGCTCCAGTATAGATGCTCCCTGGGCTTCCTTGGTGACTCCGTAATAAAGAATCCGCCTGCCAAGCAGACCTGGGTTTGATTCCTGGGTGGGGAAGATCCCCTGGAGAAGGGCGTGGCAACCCACTCCAGTATTCTTGCCTGGAGTATCCCATGGACAGAGGAGCCTGGTGGGCTGCAGTCCATGGGGGTCACACAGAGTTGGACAAGACTGAAGTGACTTAGCACGCATGCAGTTATATGCTCCCTCCACTGGCTGCAATAACTGCCCTCAGAGAATTAGGTTCTCAAGAAAGCTCTGTGATCCTAGAATTTCATACTCATTCACTAAATGAATATCTATTTTGAGGTCCTGGGAATATGGTATTGCTCTTGACCTAGAGAAACTCACAACAAACAAACTGCAGAACAGCTGATGTGAGTTTAGAGGTGTGTGTGGGCAGGTTGGAATGACTGGGCTCTGTAGCACAAGCAGGGCAGGGAGCAAGGGCCATCTGTAGATGGAACAGTTTGTGCAGAGGCACCAAGAAATCAGCATGACATGTTCACAAAGTTCTGTCCAGACATCCATGGTCTTGCCACCACTAGAAGTGTCCTATATTTATTTCTTCTTATTTTCTTTCCTCCTTTACTTTCTCTATTCAGTTCTGAAATCATCTTCACCAGCTGTTATAAATCTAGGAACCAGTGAAGAATCTTCATGGGGAACTTGACCACCCAGCCAGAACATCCTCACCTCTAATGAAGACCAGTGGGCAGTGTCAGTTCTGACTTGGGAGGGCTCTTGAATGAGCTCCTGGCATGCTGGGTCTTAAAGACAAGACTCATTCCACTCTCACCCCGCTGGGCTCCTGCTGTTCCTCAATTTCATCCATGTCCAGCTTACTCCAGCTTCAGGGCCTTTGCACTGTTTGTTTCCTCTTCCTAGTAAGTTCCTTTCCTAGGTATCTGCATGACTCACTCACATTAAAAAAAATGTAGTTGCCATATATTAACTGCCTACCACATGACAGGGGCTGATCTAGCATTTTTTGCATTATCTCACTTAATCCTCACAGTCAGCCCATGAAGTAGGTATATCGCTCTTCACCTTTTAAGAACTAGAGGTGTTAAAGACTGAGTGACTTGCTCACATCCACTCTGCTAGGAAGTAAAGGGCTCTCTGTGTGTCCAGCTTTATCTGGTTTCAGTATCTGTGCTCTGTTTCTGGTTTTTCCTGCTTGCATCTTCACAGTCTATTTTTACTGGAGTATAGTTGGTTTACAATGTTGCATTCATTTCTGCTGTACAACAAAGTAAATCAGCTACATGTATAAGTATAGGTCTTCCCTCTTGGGTCTCCCTCCCAGCCCTCTTCCCACCCTTCTAGGTTACTGCAGAGCACTGAGTTGATCTCCCTGTGTTATACTGCAGGTTCCCACTAGCTATCTATTTTACACATGGTAGTGTATACATATCAATTCGAAGTCTCTTTTTAAGTGCTCCTTTTTCAGTGAAACCTCACTGACCATCATATCTTCAACCACTCATTAATCTACCCTTTATCTCTTGCTTTATTTTCCTCCAGAGCACTTATTCACATAAATTATATTTTGCTTACAAATTGTCTGTTTCATCTATCACTCCCCAGTCCCCAATTATATTGTAAACTCCTGAAGGCAGAGTTTTGCCTGCCTTGCTCACTCCTGGGTCCCTCACTCCTAGAATGGGTGCTGGAGTGTATCAGGCATGCCCTATGTGTATGTTGAATAAACAGTAAAGACATGGTTGTTTCTGAGGGCTGAACAATGAGACTGAAGGGAGGTAGCTGGGCCTATCTTGTACATCTGTTGAAAGGCACTGGATGGTGGCTGTGGGTTACAAGAGAAATTGCTGCTTGCCTCCTCTGTGCCATTTCCAAGCCCCTGTTTCCCTGGCTTTGGGGCCCACAGCCTTGTTTCAGAGAGGCCTCATGCCCTTTAGGCAGACCTGGTCACAGCATCCTTGAGATCTCCTCCTCATCCTTGAGAGCTTGGGATTAGGAAGGCAGTAGGGCTCCTCTTTCCAACCCCTGCACAGTAGATGCTGCTCAGATGTTTGTTTATCCCCTCCACCTCTCCCATCACAGGCAGTGTTTTCTTAGTGTAGCTTGGCAACAAAGGTATGAAACAGAGATATAAGAATGTCCTTGTATGGGCTCTGGTTTCTGCCTACCTGAACTCACCAGCAGGGAGATCTTTCACTGCGGGAAGCAGGCAGTACAGAGCCAGGGTCCCTGATTAACTTTGTTGCTGTGTTTCCTGCTGCTCCTGTGGTGGCCTCCCTGTCCCTGGGATCCCAGGCTGTGTGATTACTGAGTCACTCAGTTCCCTAGACTAGCCATACACATACCATCAGTGCAGTGATGCTGGTCTTCATTTCATCCGCCTTGAGACCTCCCACTACCCCTCCCCTGTCTTTAGGGGAGATAGGGGTTGTGAGACAGGAAGGTGAAACAGGAGTGAATCATGAAGGGAGACACTGGGGAGAAATCCCGTCATTCCCTCCCAGAGATGGGTCAGCCAGAGTTCCCTGGGAATCAGCCTTCCTGAGTCAGGGGGACTTCTTCAAGGCTGGAATGGGAGGTTGTCCTCAGCCTTTGTGGGGTGTTAGCAGGACCCCCAGACAGAGCTGCCTCAGCCCCCCTCACTCTTCCCATAGCAGAGGGAACCCTGGTCCTCAGGAGCCTTCAGCTAGAGGGAGCTTGAATGGAGTTGGGACCCAGTGCCAGACCAAGCAGTCATGTGTGTTGGTAGATGGGCTGGCTTGTGGGTGTCAGTGGTATTTTGAGTTCTCATCCAAAGGCAGCTGATTTTCTCTTCCCATTGCTTCTGCAGCTTTAGGCACAGAACTGATGCTACTTGTGAAATAAGTGTCTTGCTGCTATGCCCAAGAGGGCCCCCAGCTAATCCTAACCCTGCCCTGGAGTTCAGAGGGAGAATTCTAATTCTGCAGCTTGTTCTTGTTATGGAGGTAGACGGTTCCCAGAGGATTGACCTCAGGTGGAAGAGATACATCAGAAACTTTCTGGAAGAGCACAAATCCACAGGAAATAAGTTGTGGCTTTCTCTGCCTGTCCCCACCTGACTAGGGAGGGAGAAGCCAGAGCTGAGAGTGAGGGCCCTTTTCCTGGTTGGCCACCTCTCCATTCCTGAACCTGGGGCTAGATCCTTGCCAGATGTTTGTTGGGGATCCAGGTACCTCTTTTCTGCACTTTGGGCAAGTCCTGTGGCTAAGTGAAAAAAACAATGACTTCTCGAACCTCAGGTAGTCATTGCTAAAATGGCCCGACTGCATGATAGGTGGGTTTATTTCTTCAGTTCTAAACTTCCAAGCAGGAGCCATGCAAAATGCACTGCATAGAATAGAGACAGGACACTTCACTGAAAGTTTCAGGACAATGTTTACTTTCAGTCTCTCTGAATCTGTTTTCTTCCTATGTAAGCCCAGGCTAGTATCATGAAGAAGGGGAAAACAAAGGATGAGATGGTTGGATGGCATCACCGGATCCATGGACATGAGTTGGAGCAAGCTGTGGGAGATAGTGAAGGGCAGGGAAGTCTGGTATGTTTCAGTCCATGGGGTCACAAAGAGTCAGACACAACTGAGACTGCACAACAGTTATCACCCTACAGGATTACTGGTAGGATAAGTTGAAGTACTGTGTGGGACAAAGTTTTATCAACTTCGAGATTTTATACAGTGGAATGTACTTAGAAATCTCTGAATCTGGGAATGAGAGGAAACTGCAATTCAGGGGGTATGTGAGACCTTAACCCTCTAGGAGCTAGTTCACTTCTCTCTCAGAATAAATGATAACTACAAATGGAAGGCAGCCCTGAAGTCACTCCTTATTTGACACTGAGGAGACATTTGAACACCGCTAAACACTCAAGAGAGTCAGATGACCTGAGGCCTCTTGACAACCTCAAATACAGCCTGGTCATGGGCACCCCAGAGTGCTTGGCTTTCCCCTGGGAGGTGGTTCTCCCACTGGAAGCAGGCTCTTTTAGAGAGCTGGCATTTGGGGCGTTCTTCAAGCCATCTGTTTACCACTGTGGTATTTGGAAGAAAGAGCCAGAGTCAACTCAGACTTGCCCAGAACAAACCCTCCAGTCTGCTGAATTTGCTGACACTGTATGGACTCCTCTGTTTGGGATGGGAGAGGGATGTTAGGAAGAGAAGAAAAATTCTCCACCAGATATCACTTTTTACTCGCTCAGAATCTTAACAAGCTTCAGTTAGAGCCCATTTCTCTTTTTCTTTCCTCAGTGATAGGAAAATAATTGATCCCCATCATCTTCAATGTAGATAATCCCACTAGAGTGAACAGTTGCCACACCACAGATTGGGCTGTGGGGCTGAGGCAAAGTTTCCAGAATTTTGCAGATAGATTTGATGGACAGGGAGGCCTGGCATGCTGCGATTCATGGGGTCGCAAAGAGTCAGACATGACTGAGCAACTGATCTGATCTGATCTGATCTGATGGTAGTTCTATTTCCAGATTTTTAAGGAATCTCCACACTGTTCTCCATAGTAGCTGTACTAGCTTGCATTCCCACCAACAGTGTAAGAGGGTTCCTTTTTCTCTGCACCCTCTCCAGCATTTATTGTTTGTAGACTTTTTGATAGCAGCCATTCTGACTAGCGTGAGATGGTGCCTCATTGTGGTTTTGATTTGCATTTCTCTGATAATGAGTGATGTTGAACACTTTTTCATGTGTTTGTTAGCCATTTGTATGCCTTCTTTGGAGAAATGTCTATTTAGTTCTTTGGTCCATTTTTTGATTGGGTCACTTATTTTTCTGGAATTGAGCTACAGGCATTGCTTGTATATTTTTGAGATTAATTCTTTGTCAGTTGCTTCATTTGCTATTATTTTCTCCCATTCTGAAGGCTGTCTTTTCACCTTGCTTATAGTTTCCTTTGTTGTGCAAAGGCTTTTAAGTTTAATTAGGTCCTGTTTGTTTATTTTTTCTTTTATTTCCATTACTCTGGGAGGTGGGTCATAGAGGATCCTGCTGTGATTTATGTCAGAGAGTGTTTTGCCTATGTTTTCCTCTAGGAGGTTTATAGTTTCTGGTCTTACATTTAGATCTTTAATCCATTTTGAGTTTATTTTTGTGTATGGTGTTAGAAAGTGTTCTAGTTTCATTCTTTTACAAGTGGTTGACCAGTTTTCCCAGCACCACTTGTTAAAGAGATTGTCTTTTCTCCATTGTATATTCTTGTCTCCTTTGTCAAAGATAAGGTGCCCATATGTGTGTGGATTTATCTCTGGGCTTTCTATTTTGTTCCATTGATCTGTATTTCTGTCTTTGTGCCAGTACCATACTGTCTTGATGACTGTAGCTTTGTAGTATAGCCTGAAGTCAGGCAGGTTGATCCCTCCAGTTCCATTGTTCTTTCTCAAGATTGCTTTGGCTATTTGAGGTTTTTTTGTATTTCCATACAATGGCACCCAGCTCCAGTACTCTTGCCTGGAAAATCCCATGGATGGAGGAGCCTGGTGGGCTGCAGTCCATGGGATCGTGAAGAGTCAGACACAACTGAGTGACTTCACTTTCACTTTTCACTCTCATGTGTTGGAGAAGGAAATGGCAACCCACTCCAGTGTTCTTGCCTGGAGAATCCCAGAGACAGAGGAGCCTGGTAGGCTGCCATCTCTGGGGTCGCACAGAGTTGGACATGACTGAAGTGACTTAGCAGCAGTAGCAGTAGCATACAAATTGTGAAATTATTTGTTCTAGTTCTGTGAAAAATGCCATTGGTAGCTTGATAAGGATTGCACTGAATCTATAGATTGCTTTGGGTAGTATACTCATTTTCACTATATTGATTCTTCCGATCCATGAACACAGTATGTTTCTCCATCTATTTGTGTCATCTTTGATTTCTTTCATCAGTGTTTTATAGTTTTCTATATATAGGTCTTTTTTTTCTTTAGGTAGATATATTCCTAAGTATTTTATTCTTTTCATTGCAATGGTGAATGGAATTGTTTCCTTAATTTTGCTTTCTGTTTTCTCATTATTAGTGTCTATGAATGCAAGGGATTTATGCGTGTTAATTTTACATTTATTGATTAGCTCTAGTAATTTTCTGGTGGAGTCTTTAGGGTTTTCTATGTAGAGGATCACGTCATCTGCAAACAGTGAGAGTTTTACTTCTTCTTTTCCAATCTGGATTCCTTTTATTTCTTTTTCTGCTCTTATTGCTGTGGCCCAAACTTCCAAAATGCTGTTGAATAGCAGTGGTGAGAGTGGCATCCTTGTCTCGTTCCTGACTTTAGGGGAAATGCTTTCCATTTTCACCATTGAGGATAATGTTTGCTGTGGGTTTATCATATATGACTTTTATTATGTTGAGGTATATTCCTCTCATGCCTGCTTTCTGGAGGGTTTTTTTAAATCATAAATGGATGTTGAATTTTGTCAAAGGCTTTCTCTCCATCTATTGAGATAATCATGTGGTTTTTATTTTTTAGTTTGTTAATGTGGTGTATCACATTGATTGATTTGCGAATATTGAAGAATCCTTGCATCCCTGGGAAAAAGCCCACTTGGTCATGAAGTATGATCTTTTTAATATGTTGTTGGATTCTGTTTGCTAGAATTTTGTTAAGGATTTTTGCATCTATGTTCATCAGTGGTATTTGCCTGCAGTTTTCTTTCTTTCTTTTTTTTTGTGGCATCTTTGTCTGATTTTTGTATTAGGGTGATGATGACCTCATAGAATGAGTTTTGGAGTTTACCTTCCTCTGCAATTTTCTGGAAGCGTTTGAGTAGGATAGGTGTTAGCTCTTCTCTCAGTTTTTGGTGGAATTCAGCTGTGAAGCCGTCTGGTCCTGGGCTTTTGTTTGTTGGAAAGTTTCTGATTGCGGTTTCAATTTCTGTGCTTGTGATGGGTCTGTTAAGATTTTCTATTTCTTCTTGGTTCAGTTTTGGAAAGTTATACTTTTCTAAGAATCTGTCCATTTCTTCCAAGTTGTCTATTTTATTGGCATATAGTTGCTGATAGTAGTCTCTTATGATCCTTTGTATTTCTGTGTTGTCTGTTGTGACCTCTCCATTTTCATTTCTAGTTTTGTTGATTTGATTCTTCTCCCTTTGTTTCTTGATGAGTCTGGCTAATGGTTTGTCAGTTTTATTTATCTTTTCAAGGAACCAGCTTTTAGCTTTGTTGATTTTTGCTATGGTCTCTTTTGCATTTATTTCTGCCCTAATTTTTGTTATTTCTTTCCTTCTACTAACCCTGGGAGTCTTCATTTCTTACTTTTCTAGTTGCTTTAAGTGTAGAGTTAGATTATTTATTTGATTTCTCTCCTGTTTCTTGACGTAGGCTTGTATTGGTATGAACCTTCCCCTTAGCACTGTTTTTACTGAATCCCACAGGTTTTGCATTCTTGTATTTTCATTTTCATTCATTTATATGCATATTTTGATTTCTTCTGTGATTTGTTGGTTATTCAGAAGTGTGTTGTTTAGCCTTCATATGTTTGTATTTTTAATAGATTTTTCCACCCTGCAGTTGACATCTAATCTTACCGCATTGTGATCAGAAAAGATGCTTGAGATGATTTCAATTTTTTAAAATTTACCAAGGTTAGATTTACAGCCCAGGATGTGATCTATCCTGGAGAAGGTTCCGTGTGCACTTGAGGAAAAGGTGAAAATCATTATTTTAGGGTGAATTGTCCTATAGATATCAATTAGGTCTAACTGGTCCATTGTATCATTTAAAGTGTGTGTTTCCTTGCTAATTTTCTGTTTAGTTGATCTATCCATAGGTGTGAGTGGGGTATTAAAATCTCCCACTATTATTGTGTTATTGTTAATTTCCCCTTTCATATTTGTTAGCATTTGGGTTACATATTGTGGTGCTCCTATGTTGGGTGCATATATATTTATAATTGTTATATCTTCTTCTTGGATTGATCCTTTGACCATTATGTAGTGTCCTTCTTTGTCTCTTTTCACAGCCTTTGTTTTAAAGTCTACTTTATCTGATATGAGTATTGCTACTCCTGCTTTCTTTTGGTCTCTATTTGCATGGATATCT
The DNA here is from genome assembly GCF_003369695.1 of Bos indicus x Bos taurus. Classification (NCBI taxonomy): domain Eukaryota; kingdom Metazoa; phylum Chordata; class Mammalia; order Artiodactyla; family Bovidae; genus Bos; species Bos indicus x Bos taurus. Next base: position 2,828,992 of record NC_040078.1, on the reverse strand, counting down.
TTTTCCAGCCCTTCACTTTCAGTCGTATGTGTCCCTTGTTTTGAGGTGGGTCTCTTGTAGGCAGCATATATAAAAGTCTTGTTTCTATATCCATTCAGCCAGTCTTTGTCTTTTGGTTGGGGCACTCAACCCATTTACATTTAAGGTAATTATTGATAAGCATGATCCCATTGCCATTTACTTTGTTGTTTTGGGTTTGAGTTTATAAACCTTTTCTGTCTTTCCTGTCTAGAGAAGATTCTTCAACATTTGTTGAAGAGTTGGTTTGGTGGTCTGGAATTCTCTGAGCTTTTGCTTGTCTGTAAAGCTTTTGATTTCTCCTTCATATTTGAATGAGATCCTGGCTGGATACAATGATCTGGGTTGTAAGTTTTTGTCTTTCATCAGTTTAAGTATGTCCTGCCATTCCCTTCAGGCTTGAAGAGTTTCTATCGAAAGATCAGATGTTATCCTTATGGGGATCCCCTTGTGGGTTATTTGTTGTTTTTCCCTTGCTGCTTTTAATATTTGGTCTTTGTTAAAATATTTTATCTTTGTTAATTTAATTAATATGTGTCTTGGGGTGTTTCACCTTGGATTTATCCTGTTTGGGACTCTCTGGGTTTCTTGGACTTGGGTGATTATTTCCTTCCCCATTTTAGGGAAGTTTTCAACTATTATCTCAAGTATTTTCTCATGGCTTTTCTTTTTGTTTTCTTCTTCTGGGACTCCTATGATTCAAATGTTGGGGCATTTAACATTGTCCCAGAAGTCTCTGAGGTTGTCCTCATTTCTTTTAATTCTTTTTTCTTTTTCCCTCTCTGCTTCATTTATTTCTACCATTCTATCTTCTGCCTCACTTATCCTATCTTTTGTCTCAGTTATTCTACTGTTGGTTCCCTCCAGAGTGCTTTTAATCTCATTTATTGAATTATTCATCATTGATTGACTCTTTTTTTATTTCTTCTAGGTCCTTGTTAAACTTTTCTTGCATCTTCTCAATCCTTGTCTCCAGACTATTTATCTGTAACTCCATTTTGTTTTCAAAATTTTGGATCATTTTTACTATCATTATTCTGAATTTTTTTCATTTAGACTCCCTATCTCCTCCTCTTTTGTTTGGTTTGGTGGACTTTTATTACGTTCCTTTACTTGCTGAATATTTCTCTTCTTTTTCATCTTGTTTAGGTTGCTGTGTTTCAGGTGCCTTTCTGTATGCTGGAAGTTTGTGGTTCCTCTTTATTGTGGAGGTTCCTCCCTGTTTGTGGGGTTGGACGAGTAGCTCGTCAAGGTTTCCTGGTTAGGGAAGATTGCATTGGTGTTCTGGTGGGTGGAGCTGGATCTCTTCTCTCTGGAGTGCAATGAAGTGTCCAGTAGTGGGTTTTGAGGTGTCTATGGGTTTGGTGTGACTTTTGGCCACCTGTGTTTTAATGCTTAGGGTTATGTTCCTGCTTTGTTGGAGAATTAGCTTGGTATGTCTTGCTCTGAAACTTATTGGCTTTTGGGTGGAGCTTGGTTTCAGTGTAGGTATGGAGGCTTTTGGATGAGCTTTTTCGATTAATGGTCCCTGGAGTCAGTTTTCTGGTGTTCTCAAGTTTTGGATTTAGGCTTCCTGCCTCTGGCTTCCAGTCTTATTCTTATAGTAGCCTCAAGACTTCTCCATCCACACAGCACCGATGATAAAACATCTAGGTTAATGGTGAAAAGATTCTCCACAGTGAGGGACACCCAGAGAGGTTCACAGAGTTACATGAAGAAGAGAAGAGGGAGGAGGGAGATAGAGGTGACCAGGAGAAGAGGGGTAATCAAAAGGGGCGAGAGCAATCTAGTCAGGAATCAATTCCCTATTTGCTCTCCACAGTCTGGAACACTCAGAGAAGTTCACGGAGTTACACAGAGAAGAGAAAAGGGGAGGAAGGAGATAGAGGTGACCAGGAGGAGAGGAGGGGGAGTCAAAAGGAGAGAGACCATTCTAGCCCGTGGTCAGTTCCCTAAGTGTTCTCCACAGCCCAGAACACCCAAAGAGATTCACAGAGTTAAGTAGAGGAGAGAAGGGGGGAGGGAGGCGATAGAGGTGATCTGGGGGAGAAAACGGAGAGTCAAAAGGGGAGACAGCAATCAAGCCAGTAATCACACTCCTAAGTAAAAATGAAGATTGGATTCTTAAAGGTACAGAATTGATAACAAATACTAAAAAGAAAAGATTAAAAATCTACAGTAGAGGTTAGACTCTCAAAAATACAATATTAAAACAAAACAAAACAAAATTGCAAAAGTTATTAAAAAAATATGAAATTTGCTTTAAAAATAGGGTCTTCTCCCCTCCATGGTAATAGGTTTTTGAAATGAAAATTTAAAAAGTAATAAAGAACTTAAAAATAAAAAATTAAAAAATGATAATAGTAAAATATATCTAGGAATTTCTCTGTAGCTCTTGAGGGTAGTGTGTGGTCAGTTCCATTTCAGATAGTTCCTTGTTCCATCTTATACTTCTTCTCAAGGTCTATAGGTCCCTTTCAATGTAGCCGGTGCTAACTACAGGGTTTTAATCTATTGCACCTGCCACTTCCAGAGCCGTTCCCTCTTCTTTGTTTATTTTGGCTTCCTCTGTTTGCAAGTCTCTTCAGTATCTAACTTCTGCCCTGTAACAAGGGGGTGAAGGTGGTCATTTATTTAGGCACACTTGTTCAATTGTACTGCGGGGAGGGAGGAACACTGCAAACAAATACCACTGGCGTGTGTGGGGAATGCTTGCAGTGTCTGGGCCACAGTGGCTTTGCCCCTGCTCATGCTGTGTGTACTTTCCTAGTTTACACTGCTCAGGCTCCAGTTTGCTCTGCTGGGGAACTGTTTGAGCTGGGCCCTGGGTTGCCTGCATTTCCCAGATCTATGCCGCTCAGGTTCAGGTTCTTGGGTACTCCACAAACGCACAGACTCGGTTGGACCTGTGGTTTGTGCCCTTCCCAGGTCTGAGCAGCTCGGGCGACCAGGTGCTTGGCAAGCACACTCTCCTCAGGTAGGCGGTGCATCTTATCACCCTCCTGGTCCCAGCCGCTCGGTTTCCTGGGTGTACAGTGGGAGCGCCTTCCGTGTGTTTCCTCTGGAGAGCTGATCTCTGGCTGCGACCCTCCTGGCGGATGTCAACTGTCCAGGATCCCAGGAAGACTTGGTCAGGAACTGGAAGCCTGCTCACAGTTTGGTAGAGGATGCCGTCTCTGGGGCTGAGTTTGCCCCTTGCTTTCTGGCTCTGGCTGGCGCCCACCTGCCTTCCTGCCTCCAGTGGGGGATGGGCCGGTCTGCAGCTAGCTAGCTCTCCTCTGGTATTCGCTCAGTCCTCTGTTCTGTGAGCGGGCCCAGCAGTACCTTAGGTTGGAGTTTTTTTGTGGGGAAGTTCTTTCTCTCTCTCGTCTTTTTTTTCTCCTCTCTGGCTATCCCACAGTCTGGGTTGCTATCTTACATTGGCTCCCTCAGATTGCCCTTAGGGCATTCAGGCCCCGTCCCTACCCTAAGCAATGCAGCCCGCACCTCCTTATTCAGCCCCTGCTTGCTGGTGGTGGATGCGAGCATCTGGGCTACTTCTCCATTGGGAGTTGTTGTTAGGCACGTAATCTGCTTCTGCTAAGTCACTTCAGTCATGTCTGACTCTGTGTGATCCCAGAGATGGCAGCCCACCAGGCTCCCCCGTCCCTGGGATTTTCCAGGCAAGAACACTGGAGTAGGTTGCCATTTCCTTCTCCAATGCATGAAGGTGAAAAGTGAAAGTGAAGTCACTCAGTCATGTCCAACTCTTCATGACCCCATGGACTGCGGCCTACCAGGCTCCTCCATCCATGGGATTTTCCAGGGAAGAGTACTGGAGTGGGGTGCCATCGCCTTCTCTGATGTCATCTGTGGGTTTTGTTTATTTATTTTTTTCTCCTGGTTATGTTGCCCTCTGAGATTCCAAAACTCCCCCACAGACCCGCTGGTAAGAGGGTTTCCTGGTGTTTGGAAACTTCTCTTCTTTTAAGACTCCCTTCCCAGGATGGGTATCCATCCCTACCTCTTTTGTCTCTATGTTTAATCTCTTATATTTCGTCCTACTTCCTTTCAAAGACAATGGGCTGCCTTTCTGGGTGCCTGGTGTCCTCCGCCAGCGTTCAGAAGTTGTTCTGTGGTATTTGCTCAGCATTCAAATGATCTTTTGATGAATTTGTGGGGGAGAAAGTGGTCTCTCCATCCTATTCCTCCACCATCTTAGGACCGCCCCCACCCCCAACTTCTCTTGGAATCTTTATGGTAGGAGCAGCAGAAGTAGAGAACAATTTTCATGCATCCTCCAAGCTGGCAGGGTGGATGAAGAGATTAGTCTTTCCTGGTTACTCAAGTCTCCTATACTGACCATGGGGAGAAGGGAGCAGACAACATTTGGCAGTTCTATCAACTGGAGAACTTTTAAATTTTTTCCCTGAAGGCAAGTATGTATGTCCCTTTATAGAAGCACAGGGATTGGACTGTTAGATTTAAGAACCATTTCAGAAAATAGAGTATGCCTCATGCATTAGTTTGGGCTGCTGTAACAAGAACACCATAAACTGGTCGCTTAGATAACAATGAAGATTTGTTTCTTACAATTCTGGAAGCTGGAAGCCCAAGATCAGGGTACTAGCATGATTGCATTTTAGTGAGGGCCCTCTTCTTGGTTTCTTCACATGGGGCAGGGGAGACGCCTGGGATCTTTTCATTAAAGGCACCAAACCCATTATTGAGGCTCCTCCCACACAGGCTTCCCTAGTGGCTCAGAGGGTAAAGAGTCTACCCACAATGCAAGAGACACTGGTTTGATTCCTGGGTTCAGGACAACCTCTTTCAAACCTAATTACCTCCCAAAGACTCCATGTCCAAACACTATCACTTTGAGGATTAAGGCTTCAACATATGAATTTGAGGAGTGTACAAACATTCAGTCCATAACACTTCTCCTCCTATAGTTTGTATCTTCTAAGCTTTCACGGAAACAAAATTCAGACTTATTTCTTAGCTTAGACTAGGAAATAGTACCAGACTAGGCTCAGTACAAGCTGCCTTTCATGTCAATGTGACATCTTTTTTTTTTTTTTAATTTACTGGTGGGGATTCTCCAATTGCTGAGATAACAAAGATAACAAAAATGATGAAGAGTCCTAGAAGAGAATAAGAAACACAACTAGTTGCTCACAGCCACAACTGTACCCTGGGATGTATCACAGGACTGTCTTTGTCTGCACTGATGCTCAGGAGCTCCTAACAAGGTCCACGTACCAGTGCTTCTTCAATACATTTAGTGTGATTATGCATGTGCAGTTACAGAACACCTTCAAAGCAGGCTTGCTTTGAGTCTCTTTGAATCAGATAATTAGTTTACAAACAGAAAATATTTACTGTTTTAATTTGTCCAACTTTAGTAAGAACTGCTTTGGGAGTTGTGTGCAGCGTGCTATAAAAATAACTCCTTTTAATTATATTTATTTTCTTAATGAATCACACAGATAGTAGGTGTGTGGAGTGTTGAGGCAGCCTGCAGAGTTGCCCCAAGGCATCATATTTGTACTGTGCCTTATGATTTATAATGTAATTTAAAATCTGGTCTTATCTTATGTTTGCAGGGAACTTTTCAAGGTTTCATACACCTAGTAAGACAATGCTGGGTCTCCGTTTTGGATTTTCTGGCTTCATATCTTGTGCTCTTTACAAATGCATTGAGAAAATCACACAGTGGAGTCAAGAGAGACTTATTGGAATTCTCACTGTGACACTTAGTAGCTATGTGACCTTGGGAAGGCACTTAAACTCTCTCAGCTGCAATAAATTAAGTCCTCGTGGGTTAAGATAGGCGACAATAAACCTAAGACTGCTTTGGAATGTATAAACTGTAGATCTCAAGCTTTACATGGAAAAGGATGACTGTTAATGCAGAGATTAAATGGGGTATCTGGAGAGACCATAATTATTTGTTGTTGTTATTAGTAAGTGCTTTTGACACTGTTTCTTGGTATAAAGCCTACACAGAAAATCACCTGGAAGCAGATCTTCTAGAACTCTTGATCCCTCTTATCTATTCTTTTTCCCCCTCCCATAGTACTTCTTTCCATCTAACTACTGTACAATGTCCTTATTTATTGTATCTATTGTCTGTCTTTCCTCCCGCTAGAATGGAAGTGCCAGGAGGGACAGATTTTCATCTGTTTGGTTCACTGAGGAATGTTCAGCATCTAGAACAGAGCATCTGGCACATATTGGTCATTAATAAGTATCTGTTGAAATAAAAAATCTTTTTTCTCTGGGGATCAATCCAGTGATCTCCTTCACTTATGCAAGAGCAGGCTTTCAGAGAGGGGGCATGGAAGAAACACATCAGCTTGCAAAGAGAACCTGGGCATTTACAAGGACTGAGAGCCAACTCCTCTACAGGCTAGAAGCTGGGATCTCCAAGGGGCCCCTACCCTGGCTTAGAGAAGGATGGGTTATGAGACTGCTGACCCAGGGAGGACAGGGCTCAGCTCCTTGACTTGGGCATAAAGCAGAGGCATAGAGATTTGTGACTAGGGTGACTTTGGCATAAGGTAGGACTGATTCTGGAAGGTCACCTAGAGCAGTGAGAGTGGCCCTGCCAAGCTCCATCCCTAGGAACTACGCTCTCAGCATCAAGCCTCCCTGGCTTTGAATTGTGTCTGTGAGCATCTGTGCTTTATCTAAATTTATTTGGTGCATCCGTTAGCAAGATGTGTCCTAAGGTACTTACTTCTTTGCTTTATGCCATTTTGATTAATGAAAGGTTTCATTGGATGCTCTGCTTTCGGATAGTGGGAGAGACCCTTATATATACATACATTCATACTTGGTGCGTTCAGCCTTTGCCAGTGCATCGTTTATTTCTTAAAACGAATGATATAGAAAAACAGTGCAAATTGCCCTTTCTCAGAGACAGTACCTCAGAATATGCTTTCTAGTGAAGAAGATGCAGAAATTCTTTCCTAAAATGTGTCCACAAAGCTGCTTCCTGTGGAATTGAGGATGTGTGGCTTGGCTAACTTGTAAGGTTGTGGGGGGGTTGTGTGTCTTTGATTAAGAATACGTATGCTTAAAAATGTATTCCCCTCGCCTCGTGACATGTATGATAGAGAAATATTTTTTCCAGGAATGGAAACCACTATTTACTATTTTTATATCTGGGCTTCCTTTCTTGCTCTCCCTCTTTTGAGTGGTGGTGGTGGTTGTATGTGTGTATGTGTGTGTGTGAGAGAGACAGACAGACAGACAGAGAGAGAGAGAAAGAATTAAAGAGAGATGGAACTAGTGACTCTTAGCCCTCTTAAAACTGCTGATCCCACAGAATGGTCACAACTCATATTTAAAATAGCCATGACAGATTTAAATAAAAGTTGCAGTAGAGAGAAGAGCTGTTACTTGGATGACTCCAAGCTCTTACCACCCAGACACTGACTTCCAAAGCAGAAAAGCAGGTTCAGGGTTAGGTAATAGGGAGGGGCGGGGTGGGGCTGGGATTCTGATGGGCTGGGTCATCAATTCCTATTGTCTCCATTGGGTTTCAGAATCCAAGAGGTCCATCCCCACTACACCTTCCACTCTTGCCTAGCTGCCATCTGATCATCTGAAAATGCAATTCTGATGGAGAGAAGGCAATACCCCAGAAGGTTTAACTGCCTTCTTCCAAATATCTTGGTGTAGTCAGAACTTGAGTAGCAAGTGTTAAGCTAGAGGAAAATCATTTAGCAAAAGCAAAGCAGAAACTGGTCAAAGAGTGCTCCAGGGAAGTGAAGGTGGAGAGAGAGGATGGAAGAGCAAGATTTGCCTTCTGTGTTTCTAGAATGTTCTCCTTCCCCTAATTTCATAGCACTGAGTCACAGACTAGAATAGAATATCATCAGGGAGAAGGATGAGGACACCTTTCTGTTCCTTACTCAATGTCATCCAGCTTCTTTCTCAACTGAGACTTGCCTTCTGGACCAATGATGGTCGCAGCACTCTGCCTTAGTCTGCCAGATCTCCTTGCTGAGCAGGGCATCTGCATCTGCCTCTGTATGTCCCAGGGTTGCTTATTCCTGGAGCCTTCCCTGGGCTTTATGGAAAACCCAGCACTGCATCTTTAAGGACCAAATTAAAGAGAAAAGATACGTTGTTGAATACATACTGTATTTAACATTTTTTTAATCCCAGAGAAGTGAAATGCAACATCTGTTTGAGTTTGTGTAACGTCCAAAGACTGACAATTCAGAATTTCCTAATTAAAGTCATTTTTAAGGCACTCTGCAGAGCCAGCTTTCATTCTCTTCCTTCATTGGGTTTTTCTCCAAACTGTAGCAGAATACCTGGGTTCTCTTTCTTCAAAGTGATACACACATGCTCATGCTTTGAACCTGCTCTTTGTCCTGACGACACAGAAAACAGCACAATTCCAATTGGGAAACAGGAAAGGAAGGAAATACATGTGGTGAGGTGGGTCAGAAGAACACAGAGAAGATGTACAAATCGATGAACTGACACAGTGGGAGCAGAAAAGAGAATGAGCAGAAGGGAAATGGGACAGGGCGGGGTGGGCCAGATGGCTGGTGGCCAGTGAAAAATAGGCTACATTTCCCAGTGAGGTTTCAATTAGTTTAGCTGGTTCCTTTTTTTAAGATGGGGCCAATATAAGGGAGGTGTCTCAAAATTATGGAAAGTGTGTACACAGTAAATGTGCCTGCTTGTGCTCATGCACTGAAGAGGGTTTGATTTTAGATACAGGTATGATTTAGGGGCTCTAAAAGGCCCCCTTCTGATAAAAAATAATATCCCTTACTGGCCCACCACTGTGCCTGAAATTCCCACCATGAGAGCCACGCTTTCAGATTAAGGCAAAATCTATAGCCCCTATTAAAACATAAGTGTCACCGGAGAGGGTAACACTCAACTCTTTAGCACCCACTGACTGAACTATCTGTCTCCTATCCAGAGTAGGACCCTGACAGATGGGATGGAGGGGTGGGCACATTCTGACTGTTGGGGGAAGAAGGCTTGGTGACGTGGGATGCGGGAGGGGGACAGGTTGGGCAGCTGAGGGTGTGTGACATCGTGTTAATAGTTACTCCAGGAAGTTACTCAGGGGCAAGAGAGTAACCCTTGGAGGGATGGGGTAGCAAAAAAACCTCCTCCCACATCACAGGTTTCCTTAGTGTGTGTGTGTGTGGTATATCTAACAGTTTGTAAATATTACAACATTCTGGGTATATGCCCAATATATTGGGTTGGTCAAAAAAGTTCATTCAGGTTTTTCTGTAACATATTATGGAAAACCCAAATGAGCTTTTTGGCCAACCCAACAGAATTCACTTGGGCCTTTGAAGAACAGAACACATCTCTGTGCATCCCTATGGTGTGTATACAGTCTGTGCACATGTGTACACACACACCTGTCCTCATACTCCGCAGTAAGAGATCTTGTAAGCCATCTGGGATTTGGATGGGTCCAGTTCTTGGGGAAAGGACTGGCTTGGGGCAACATGGCTCCTTTCTTCATTATCAGCAGATTTTCGTTCAGTTCAGGTGGCTCTGCAGAAATGGCCTAAGGCTTGGGTTATAAACACTGGGCGTGGGCCTTTCCATCTGGACTGGGGTTTGGAGACATTCATGTGGACTTGGGGAGCCTGGGGGAGGGGCAAGTGGAGAGAGAATTTGGCAAAGGGTAGGTCTGAGATCAGCCCCCAGGCCGCGTGCATGAACCACTCTTGGGTACAGCGGGAAGGATCTGCCAGCTCTCCAGGGGTTTGCTCTGGTTGACTGACCTAATGGGGAAGAGTCAGAAATGGGGAAGGTTCAGAGCTGGAGGAGTGGGATGAGAACTCGTCAATCCTCAATGGCCTTTTCTTATTCTTGGCACAGAACAAAACTTGGGAAATCACAGATGAAGAATGTGGGCGGGGGGAGGGGCAAAGGTGGGAAGACACTAGAAGAGCTTCTCAATCCTAGTCTTACATTAGGATCATCTGTGTGACTTTCTAAAAACACCCATCCCAGGCCCCACCCCCAAAGATTCTGCTGGAATGAGTTGGGGCAGGGATCAGACATGGGTTTTCTGTAAGCTCCTCAGTGTCTCAAATGTACATGTGGCGTTAGTTGAGAAGACAGCACCAGAGCAATTGAGAAGTCTAGTTCTGAGAGGGCCAGGCTGGAGCTGACTGGTCAGGGCCCACCATCACATGAAGAAGGAGAAGAGATGGGTTGATATGAAGGGGGACAGTGGGGGACGGTTCTGAGAGCTTCTATTTGGACAGTCAAGCCTCTACTAGTTTGTTTGGCTTTACAGCCTGACTAGGTCTCTAACCCACTTCTGGTTTAAAATCTGTCTGAGGTGGAGGTGTCTGGGCACAGGGAGAGAAATCCCCCCCACCCCCGCCCCCGCTGTTTCCTGTCACTTCAAAGAGGAATAATTCACTGTGCTGTATGGGGCCAAGAAGACAAATTCTGGGGCGAGATGGGAGTAGATTTTTCTGTTATATAATAAACACATGTTTCATAAATAAGTAAACAAACCAGTAAGCAAGGCAATAAACAAAAAAGTGCACACAGTTTTTGCTCTGTTAGAGTGATTCTCTCCTCATCCCATTGATCCTGGTGACATACACTTTGCCCTTGGTCACCTGAAGGTAACCAGCCCAGTTGTGTGGAGGAAGTAGGACTGCTTTGGCCCCGGCTCTGCAAGGATCAGAGAAATCTAGACAGAGTATTAACATCGGCCACCCATGTGGAGGAGGGAGAAAGAGAGGAGATATATATTCCCTCTGTTTTTCGCCCAAAAGTATAGGGAGGGAAGTTAGGGCTTGGGAACCAATGCTGGAACATTTTCGGTATCTGAAGTCCTTCATCCCAGCTTCACTTAGAGGTGTGGGAATGGACTTGAGATCTGGATGGACCCAATCTTTCCACACAAAAAGATACAGCAGGCACAACTCCCACTTCAACACAGCTCCCCAGGAGCCAACCAGCCAGCCTATGGAGAGTGCTGCATGGCATGTGGTGGGGTGGGAGGGGGGACAGGTCATGGGATGAGGGAATGGGAGGATGGCGAGGAGACAGATAGGATAGGATGGCACCCATTTTAATGGGAAGTCAGCTATCCAGGGCTTCAGCTTCTGGAGCCAGCAGCCATTGCTCACTTCCTCCTCTTTAGTCTCTGCCATGTGGTTCTGCTCCTGGGCGTGCCTTGTTCTACTAGGTGACCTGTATGTGGACATGGAGACATGTAAATAAAATGGGCATTAAGACAGTGGCCAAATAACGTTTTTCCTTAAAAGCAGATGTTTATAATCTGGGCTTCATAAATAGATTGCAAGGAGACAATGACCCTGAGATTTTTATGCAAAATTATGAGTACTTATTTACATATGCATTGCTCTGTCAAGACAGTCTATAGTATTTATGTGGTTTTTAAGCAAAAACAATATTAGATTCTAGATCATCTATAAGTGTAACCCATTAGCAAGGCACAAAAGGGTCTACAGAAATGGGTGGGAATTCCAGACCCTCCATGGCTTTGGTTCTCAGCATCCAAAGGCACAAGGTAATTTGTAAGAATTGCTGATTCACCAGAACTCTATCTAGGGCCCTCCCAGTATACCTGTGCATGGGCATATATTCGAGCTCTGCTAAAACATTTTGAATGTGAATCTGTATTACTCAACTTAAAGTGTTGATCAATTTTTCTTTTTTTTTTTTAAAGACTATTTTTGGGGAGTACTTGCATATATGGTAAGTTGTGGTCCTAAAGAAGAAGTGAACCGAATTTTTAAAATAAAAAGGGAATTTTTGAATGCATGAAAGGAGTTTCTTTGAGATAAATCCAAGCATTGGACATCCTCCTCTTGCTTTCCTGATCATTTGTTTATGCTTTGTATCATTGGATTGTTGATAGGCGGGGTTGGTTATAGCAATGTACTACTATAATGGCACAATGAGTTTTTGTGATTCCAAATGAACACTGTTGCATTCAGATTTTAGGCATGGTGTCAGTTTCAGAAAGAAAAAAAAAAATCTCAAATTCTTATAGAGATGGTGAAATAAACCTGTTCCAACTGTTTGAAGTTTGCAGACAACCCCATTATATATACAAATAGGGACTTAATAGCCTAGAAGCCATTCTAGAAACTGTCCCTCCCTTCATCTTGTGCTCTGGAATAACTGCCATGCTCTAGCATCAATGAATGCCAGTTCCCCTTCCTGCAGTGGGAGACTGATTGTGCTGGGCTCTGCCAGCCTTTGACGTCACGCATGCCACAGAGTGACACATACGGTGCGTGATGGGGAAGAGTGGGGTACTGAGTGGATACAGGTGTGCAGAAGCTTGGAGACAACCTCAGAATCTGTCTACTGCTCATGGACCACAGTGGAGAGATACCTGTGTGTGAAAGTCACATCATCGTGATGACCACTTTATATGACTATTATATTTATTATCATATTCCTATTATAATAGTTATACAATAAGGATGCCTTTAGATTAGCATAATTTTTGCACAAAAATTTTTTTCAACTACATAGTTGAGTTTCATCTACCAATTTTCCCCAAGGTAAGGCACAAGAAGCTTAGAGTTCTCTGTCAATGTGCTCCCACAAACCTAAAAGCTTTAAAGGAGTGACTGTGGCACTGAGGACAGGTTTTCTTCCCATTTTATAGATGGAAAAGTGCAGGTGATCTGTATGAGAAGTCCTGCCTAATAAAGTCAATTCAATATCAGGCCAATGTCAGGTTTCTGCATCCAGAAGACCTCCTGAGCACTTGAAATAGGCTTGGGAAATGACTCTTTCTCTACTGAAGAGGAAAAGACAAGATTGTTCTGGCTGCAGAAAGTTTGGAATCCAACTGAGTTTAGAGTTGGTTATTCTCTCATACGGAGAAGGCAATGGCACCCCACTCCAGTACTCTTGCCTGGAAAATCCCATGGACAGAGGAGCCTGGTGGGCTGCCGTCTCTGGGGTCACACAGAGCTGGACACGATTAAAGTGACTTAGCAGCATTCTCTCATAAGAAATGGCCCATTTCCTTTATGATAAACACACCCAAAGATAGCATTTCTCTTTGCTATTGTGAATGGCTTTTCAGAGGTGGTATTTTCTTGTTATTTCTTCAGGTGAGATAGTGAGTCTTTAGTCCCTGATGTGTGTGTGTGTGTGTGTGTGTGTGTGTTTGTGTGCGTGCATGTACGTACACTGTGTATATGCATAAGCACTGTGCATGGAGAGGTAGGTGGGATAGTGCCTTGGTCCCTGTTCATTGGATATGCACACACAGAGTCCTTCTTTCTTTCCTAATTAATTAGTAATAATAGCTTTCTATAGTTTCTGGTATGTGAGGGAATGAAGTGGGAAATAATCTAATTGGCTGTCTTGCTTTTTAAGCCCAGTTTAATGAAATAGTTCTCAGCCTGAAGTGTATGTATTATCTTTCCTGTTATTTTTCCAATTAATATTTCATTGGATCATGTCTGTGTGGAATATTCTAATTGGTTTGAAGAGGGGGGTGAGGGGATGAGAGCAGATAGAGAGATGACCAGCTGCTCCTCTCATCACCAGAGCCATGTATGCACTGATGCAGCTATAGGTTTTCCCCAATGCCTTTCCTTGGAAGAGCTCAAAGAGCTTGACAGAGTGCTGCCTTGTCACCTTAACCATCCTCACCGATCTCTTGGGCCAGACAGACAAAGGGACCTCTTGCCAAGGTCCCTGGGTTTTCTGAGATGTGTGACTCCAAAGGGAAAATGAGTAGCTCCTAAAGTTTCCTGTGAATATTGTCTATCTGCAGACTCTGTTTAGCCTACAAGAGTGAACACCTCTTATAAATATTTGTTTTAAGAGTGAGTCTCCAGAAGGACCTCACAATACCTTCCCATATCTGCTCTTCCTGTGAAGAGAACAATGCATAGAAGAAGGCATGAAACAGGGCTGGGCCTGGGGTGAGCAATCGGGTGTCCAGGGCAGACACTGAAGGGGTCTCCCTCTCAGCAGATGCAGAATGAGTGTTTGCAAACAGGAGTGAGTGCCTTCTTAGATTTTCCAGGGCAGGCACCTTGGTTGGTTTATGTCTGGCCTGAAGCAAAGCATTCCATCCTCTCTCCTGTATCCTCCTTGCTCCCAGTGATGTGGGGTCTCAGCCAGTCTGAGCCCAGCCCCCATGCTTAGCCATCTCTCTATTCAGATGCTTCATGTGCACTATCAGAGCCCCTCACAATCCCCAGGGAGGTCTGCATGCAGCTAGGCTGTGTCTTGGCCTTCTCCCTTCTCCTATAAGTTGAACATCTATTTTCCCTTCTCTTGGGCATTTCTGACCCAGTATTCAGCTGTTTTAAGGGTCAGGCCACATTTTCTGGGTTAGTGAAGAACAGATAGGAGTGGGAGGCAAAGAAGAGCCTCCTTTGCATGGCCATGTGACCTGCTGCCCAAAGGCCTGACTTCATGTTTGTTTTGTTGAGAAAAGATAGTAGGTTCTCTTTGGGATCACTATCCAGCTGAGCAAAATTGCTTTTCATCCCAGAAATTCTGTGGTGCGGCCAACCTAGGAGTGAGGCACAGATTGGGATGTGGGAGCAGGGGGCCTTGGGAAGCAGCCCTGAAGCAAGCTCTGTGGCTGGTCCAGGGTGGGGTATATGGAATAGGGCCTTAGCAGGCAGGGCAGGCAGAGAGAGGGGCCATAGCCAATTATATTTCCAGCATGGTGAGACAGCTCGGGGGTAGGGGGCAGTGTAGGAAGAAGCATTTCCTCCTTTTATGTGCACCCATGTGACCAAATCTGTAACGTTACAAACTTGGAGTCCCAGCCAAGATCTGGTGCATCTTGTAGAGATGGGAACTGTGTAGAGACAGACAGGCCAGTGAAGACCCACATAAAGATATGTATACATATAATAATAAGAATAATTTCCCCCTCTGTATTTGTTGCCTGAGCCCACGATAGGAAAAATGTAACTGTCCCTGGCTGGCTTCTGCAGGAGGTTTAAATAGGCAAATCATTTTGGGATTTCAAGTCTGGCCCAGATCTGATCAGCCTCTTTTCCTTTCTGAAAGATCTCTTTGAGTTCCAGCTATAAATTCTTCCCAGAGCTGCTTTCTACAGGGCTATGTAGAGATCTGCTTTCTTTCCTTGACTGCAAGGGTCCAGGCCTCACCAACAAGGTATCCGGGGGCAGGGTGAACTCGAGATCCCCACCATTCCCCACAAAGCCAGGCCTCCCCTGGCAGGGACAGTGGGCTTCTCTGAGATGGTCTTGGGCTTCCAATCTGATGGGGCTTGAGAGCCTGCAACTCTTCCTGGGCCCCATGATTCTACTGACACGACAAGACCTTACATCAGGCAGCACTTCAGACATTTTGGAGTGTTTCCAGACATCACATCACTGTGTCTTCCTGACTACGATGTTGGCTGGGCTGTGTTAGTGGCTCAGTTAGCAAAGGAGGAAACAGGCTGAGATGAATGACATGATTTGTTGACAGTCTAGTTCATCAGCTGGGTTTAGAAGATTTGGGTCATTCGGAGGTCCTGGGCTCTGGCCTCTGACCTCAGAGCACCCAAGTAGGCCTCCTTTCCAACAGGGAAGAAGAGAGAAGTCACTGAAAACACAGAGCCTAAGACCACTGAACCCAGATTCCTCAGGGGAGCTTACGCTGCCTGGTCAAAGTGCACCCAGAGATCAATTAGGGTGGCTGTGCACAGACTTCCCCTGCAAGTGAGTCACCCTTCCTGAGGAATAGCAGTGGAGAAAATGCTCCATGAGAGTGGAGGAAAGGTGAGGAGCCAGAAGACTGAAATTCAAATCTTAAGAGCACCATTGGTAGTAGTGTGACCTTGGACAGGCCACTTGACCTTCAAGTCTCTCATCTGTAAAAAGGGGATATAAATTAGACCTTACAAGATTGTTGAGAATCAAATCAAAAAGTATTTGTGTCTGTGTTATGCAAACTGCAACAAACTAATCAAATGGGAATTATTGTTGTTAATAAGAATATAAGGATTAGACCAATACTAAGAATTTCTATCTTGAATAGAGATGTTTTATACTCTATGTAAAGGGAAGAAAGCACCCTTTGTAAGCTGTAAAGTGCTATAGACCTCAAAGGAATTGTTTGGAGGGCTGAGGTTAATTAGTAATGGGATCCATCATGGGAGGGAGCATGGCTAACCAAGGTAAGCAGCAGGACTCCATCTCTCCAGAGGCATTTTTATGAATGTTTAAAAATGGCCAAACAACCTTGGCTGTCCTCTAGTCACTGAGCTGGCAACTCTTCTGAAGGCCTTCCATAGGCAGATGTCCTAACTAAGAAACTGGAACCAGACGTACTCAAGATCTCAAAAGAAATTAATGGCAATAAGACTCTGGGGTAAAAATATCTCTGGGCACTGAGCTAGCTCACTCCACTCCCTTTCTATGTAAGGATCATTTAGGCTTAATTATAGAGTTCAGGCATTCATTGGGGTTTTGATTAATTTTCTTTTCAGCTTGAAGCATGTGTGAGTGTAGCAGGTCTGTGTGTGTGTGTGTGTGTGTGTGTTTACATCTTTTTTTGCAACTCAGTTGGGAGCTGGCTCTGGCAATGTTTAATTGTGCCCTCAGTTCTAACAAGAATAGTCAATGTGCCAACTGGAGCTTGGAAAGCCATTGTTTCCAGTGCCTCCGCCCCATGGGCTGCTCCTGCTGCATTGAGGGGTGGCGGGTGGCAGGGCCTTGCTCAGCTGCGACCTCAGCTGTGGGATGCTTGCTTTCCTCCCCCTTTTGTGCTCTTGGTGTTTCAGGGATTCTGAGACCAGGAGAGTAGATTTCCTACTCCACTGATTACCAGTACTGTGCTAAAAGCTGGTGAGTGACAGCCAGCTCACCCACACTGCAGCCCCTCACAGGAATTTTTTTCTGGGCAAATCTCCTTGTGGATTGCACAGTTTTCTGCATAAGAAAACAGTGTTACTTCTCTTAGTTTAATATGCCCACTTAGTTGACGGGTAGGGACTACATGACTGTGTAGGTGAAAGTGACCTGTTTTCTCCTTCCTTCTCTTCTGTGCTCTCCAGGCAGGGAACAACCCAGGAGGCGCCACAGTGTAGCGTCATGGTGAGAGATGTGGAGCCAAGTGGCTCAGTTTGAATCCCAACTCCCCACATTTTCTATTTGTGTGCCTATCCACTTAACCTCAGTGGATCTCAATTTACGGTTATACTCCTAAGACTGTCTGGGGATGAAAAAATGCATGTGGAAGCCTTTTGTAAACTACTTCATAAATCATAGTTCTTTTATTTTACTGCTCAGAATGACTGCTGAGAACATGATTTTGACCTGTGAGATATTCCTAGCTTCAGAAAAGAGGGAACTGCAAAAAGGCCCATGGAAAGGAAGACAGAGAAAGAACTAGCTTCCAACCTTCTTGGGTGCTGTGGACCAAAGCAAGAAGCTGGGAATGTAAGATGCTGCAAAGACCCAGACTAAGAGTTCAAAACAGCTGGTATAGATAAAAGAGAATCAGGAACATTCATTTCTTGGACACAACTGTTCTTTAAAGGATGGATTTGATTGTCTCTAGTGCTAAGAGGGTGAATGGCTCAAGGACTGTGACAACGTTTTGCCTGGAGCCAAGAGGAGAACTACGGGTCTCAGGTAAGTGTGACCATGCTGTGATACGACATACAGGAACCCAGGTCTTCTCTTGGCTCTGCTGCTGATTATGACCCTGAGAATGATGTGACCCTGAATAGATGCGACCTCAATTTCCTTGAGATTATGGAATAAAAAAATCTCAAAGGAATCTATGAGGAATTTATGACTTAATAAAATGCTCTTTTCCACACAGGAATTAAGAACTCTTGTGCCACTAAGAGACTGTTGTGGTATGTATGTGTGTTTAGAATCCAAATATACTACTGAGACTACCCAACTAAAACCTAATCGAGGCACCGCACGAACCCCTTCAAACTGACGGCATCTGGTGTCAGACACAGGGACTGTCAGGGAAAGAAAGGCCTGATGGGAGGATGGAGGTGACTCAAACAGAGATTTCAAGGTGAATTCACTCTTGTTGGAGAGCCTTTCCTTTGCCAAATCCGACTAAGCTGGAAGGTAATGACCTATGGATGACAGAAAAGACACTATTTCCTTGTAAAGCAACTCTAACTTCAAAATAATAGATTGCAGAGCAATAGAACATTCTGCCAGGTTGACTTCAGAACTGAGACACCCAACTAAGAGTTCACAGCACTATCACTGACAATAATCATAATGTATATTTGCACAGTACCTTTAATTTTATAAGTACCTTCCTATCTATTTCTCTCATTTTTGTTATTACCTAATTTTCCAGAAAACTTGCCCAGGGTAATTTCTTTTAAAACTCTAGAAAATGTGAGTTTTCAGTGGGAAAAACATCTAACTAAGTATGTAGCATTTATAAATACAGATATGCCCTGGAAAAAGTTATGCTATGTGTAAACATAATTGTGTAAATCATATCATATTCTCATGGGCAGAAATCTTGCATAGCATTTTGTAATGTAAAAAAACCTTTCCTCTTTAACCTTCTGTTTGTTACAATTTTAGATTTTTAAATATCAGGTTTTCTTAAAGTAGGGCCATAAGGATTAGATTTCAGGATCAGTATCAACACTCCAGAATTCCATAAGGGTAACATCTAATTCAATCACAGGGACAGATTCCTATTTCTGATGTCAACATGGAAAATTAAGTAGCTTTGGAGCTACTTAAACCATGTTGCTCTTAAACTAAACCATGGAGCTCTCTCAGACTACTTCTCCCATAAAATAAGGAGAGATAGGAAAGGACAGGGAGATCCAAATGTAACAGTTGAACTGTTTCTAAATGGAATGTCTCCAGGTCTTCTGTGAGTCACTGATGTGTCATTAATGTGGTGTTATAAATAGCTCAGCTTGCCATCAATAACTAATCTATAAGAGAGGAGTTGGTGGTTAGGGTGTGAGGTTAAAATTTGGAGTGGATCTGTTAAACTTCTCATGTAAATAAGCACCTACTCCTGTGACCTGAAGTAACCTGAAGTAAATGAGACTACACTCCATTTTTAATAAAAGTAATAAACAAGTCTTCCTGCTTTTTATTCTCCATCTTCAAACTCAGATAAAAGATAGATCAGTGGAGCCAACCATGGGATTAGAATAATTGCACGAACCTTAACTCTCTCATCTCTGAAATCAGGCTGGCAATATCCACTCATAGAATCCACAATGGTATTGTGGGAGTTTTAGAATTATTTTGCATGGGGGGTTTTGAATGAGGATCTATCTATCTATCTATCAAAATTAGCATTAGCAAGAATAAAAGGAAAAGTTCTTTTGTAATGATTTAAAAGTTCTTTTTTGTGGTGATCCTTATGGCAAAGATTGGAAACCTTTAAAAACTTATATTGTGCTGACTAGAGGAAATATGGCCTCTCATCCTTATTGGTTGGATCTCACCAATACAGGTTTGTTTCCTGTGAGTAGCTCAGATTTTCATTAAGAGTCTGAAGTTAAGCATTATGAAGCACTTTCTCACAAATGCTCAAGCAGTTAAAGTTGAGCTTCTGTGAAACTGAGCTAAAATAAACATTCACAGATACACAGCATATGTACTGTGTGTGCATACAGGCTATAAGCACACATGCAGATACAGCTAGAAGATTTGCTAGCAATCATGCTGGCATGTGTGTTTGCATGTGTGAATGTGTAACAGCAAAATACCATTCTTACTTGTTGAAATGGTCTCGAAACTCTGCATGGGTTCGTGCCTTAAAAACAATTATCTTTTTGTAAATTTAGGGCTGGTAATGGGAAGAGAAGCAGAAGCTGTAAACAAAATCACAATTTGGGTTTCAGTAAAAACATGGTGAAGGCCCCAAATATCACAGCTATTGCAGAATTCAGAAACCATCTATCCAAATACTGTGACTGAGGATACTTTGAATAAACAGTTTTTGGAAAGATGTGGGTAGATGGAAATGCTGTCATCATCATCAACTAGAACCACCGTCAGCACCCTGGACAGTTCCTAGGAGGCTCTCCCTTGGAATGGAACCAACATATTTTGTTTTCTTAGCGTTTCTTTCATTTCAGTGAGTGTGTTGATGATCTGATTATTAACTAATACATGCACAGGTATTACTTTGCAGTAACAAAGTTATCCCCTCCTCTTTCCATTGCCCATTCACTTTCATTCCACCCCATTCCCCAGCACCCTCCAGTTAGACAATGGGACATATGTCTTACAAACACCTGATGTGGATGTTTTCACTCTCACTTCTAATTGGTTGGGAAGCAGCATTTGCCACAGGCACTGTTTAATTTTGTTTCCATCCCCTGCCTCTCACAGGAAAGAAATGGTCAATAGTTCAGATAAAAGAATCATCCTGGTCAGCTCCAAAATATGGCTACTTGCATGGTAATCACAGCAAGTCTTTCAGAGCAGCGATTTTCTTTATTCCTAAAAGGAAGGGATTTTCCCTAAGGATTATGGTTCTACCACCCAAGGAGCAGCTTTACTCTTCACAAGTGGCTGCAAAGGCTGGCAAACCATGAGGTCTGCTTTGGCTCAGAAATTCAGTTTGGCTCCTGCCACCCCTGGCAACCTCACTGCGTGTCTCAGTGGCATATGCTCCACACACAGTCAGGCCAGTCTGCTTCTACTTAGGAGGGATCACAACTAGAGGTGGCCCCCGCTTGGGCCTCCACATGAGGACCTGGGCATCGTTGGCATTGGGCTTCACTAGTGCGTTGGGGGGTATGGGTTCCATCCGGCTCAGGATCCGGGGCTGCTCCTGCTGAGTCCTGCCCACCAGCCGGGCCCGTTGCCCCAAAAGTTGAAGAGGGTCCACCTCAATGTCCACCCTCATCCTCCACTTGATGGTCTGCAGAATGATCTTCTCTTTTGTGGTCGTGTTCATGGCCACCAGCCAGGTAGTGAAACTTTGGTCCCTCTTGATCCGTGTGAGCAGCGGCACATTGCTGTCACTCACTGGCACCGCCCATGTCACACTGGGGTAGAAATTGTCATTCATGCTGACGGAGAACCTGGAGATCTTGTTGGTGGGGCCAACCAGGGTCACAGTTTCTGTGGTGTTCCCGTACCAAGGGTAGCTCACCCCATCTGAGTCACTGATGGCTTTTACTCTCCCTTCCCTCAAGTCAGGCAGTTCCCAGCTTGACCTGGCAAAGCAGAAGAGATGCACAAGAAAAGAAGAGGCTGAATGAATTTTTTAAAAGCTGGAGAGGTGCCCACCACTTACTAACAGTCAACTTGGGCAAAATGGGAAGTTTAGAGGGGGAATTCAGGTAAAAAATTTCTATGCTGTGCTGCTTCAGGATTAAATGAGAACAAATCAAAACAAAACAAAAATAAAATGCAACACCAGTACAAATTAAATTAAGCCATAAGTAGTTCAACAGAGAGCAAAAATCTCAAAGAAGCATTTGTGAGATCCACAAAGGCATCAACTCGCTGCAATAGTATAATCGTAATGAACTATCTAGAGGTATTCAACTGAATAAAAATACTTTCTCAGGAAGTGTGAGCTTATGTAAGGTTTGTTTGTTAAGAAAAGATGGTGGTTGAAATCTGACATACTTGTAAGGAAGTTGCAGGTGGAAAGGAGGGCAAAGAAAGTTGAGGTTAAAGGTTATACTGATTTCATATGAAATCACAGTAGTAGAATTTCTACTCAACAAAGAAAAATGTTTAAATTCTAGTCATTGGCCAATCCAGTATTTAGAAAACCTGCACACAGAAACTTGTAACAGGAGATAAGGGTCACCTTTGGGAAACCACCTCAATGTGCAAGTTGTACCACAGACTGGCATACATAGTCTACTGTGCTGTTCTCCCATCACCTTTAAGTCCAGCCTGGAAGTTTAATTGCTTAGTTTAGCAAACACGCCATTCTGGGCATGTTGTTACTCCTCCTGGCTGCTTCTAACTTTGAACAGAAGGAAGGAGGAGATGATATGCCCATATTCTTAGCCCATGTTTCTCCCCCAATGCTATGGAATATTCTTCATCATCATCATAGCTGATACTTATTGAGTGCTTACTCTATTCCAGCCACTATGCTGGGTTTTTTATGTTATCTCAGTTAATGATCAAAATATCCCACAAGATAAATATATTTTTATTTCCATTTATACTTGAGAGGATGGACACTTAAAAATATTAAAGCACATGTCAAGAGTTCTACATGTTGTAAGGCGTGGAGCTGGGAGTTGTCTGACTCCAAAGTCTATGCTTTTGACCACTAAGCAACAATGCCTTCTGAAGTGTCCTTGCATGATGCTGGAAGAAGCCAGAGTGGAGGGGATTCAGGCTGTCCCAGAGCAGCCATGGGAAGCTGGACTGGACCCTACTGGGGGCAGATATTTAGTCAGCAGAGTCTGGCTATGCAACCTCCATATATCCTTTCCTGGGACCAAGAATAACTCAGTAATATTGTGTAAGAATTCAATAATTAAGGAAAGAAAGGAGACTGTGCCACTCATCAGCGAAGAGGTAGTCTTGTTTGATATAATGGTCTTCCTCTTACGAAGTGACAGAGATCCTGCAGGACTTTATACCAATGGCCTGAAAGGGAGCTATGTTGCCAGGTTAGTACTGAACTGTCTCAGAATCCTTCATACAAGGATAACATAACTGCTGCCTCCTGCTGCCGCTGCCCCCTGCCCCAGCATTCCCTATGCTAGTCAGACCCAGCCTGAAGGGAAGGGAAGGCTGGATTGCCTGGAAAGGAGGTGAGCCCACAGCTTCAAGAACCTTTTATCTTGCCTCCATGCCCTTAATAACTGCTGGCAATAACTGCAGTGTATAATGGTTAGCAGAAACTAAGTAAGAGGAATTGACTTGATGCAGAAAGTTGGAGATTTTGTTACCATTTTGTTACCTGTGCTAGTTGTAGCTGGACCAAGAAGTAGCTGCCAGATAATTCTATAGCTGCTTCTTACTGTACAAAAGGGAATACGTGTTGTTTGAGTGGGATATAATCATACAAGGGTCAGGTAAAGTGAGAACTGAACTGCTCGCTGGGTTGATGAAACAACCACACTGGAGGTAGCTTTTTGTCCCAAGTCAAAGGATTGCTACAATTATTCAGTTGCAAGGCACTCATTTTCTGTGTTGCTCCAACCTGCTTCTTCACTGGTTACAGTGACCGGGCTCTGCTGGCCTGAGGTTTCCTCTGTGGGACTGGAGGACAAGTATTCTCAATAGTGTAAAACTGTACTTGCTCTCCTGTCCTAAACACTGGGCCGGCTGTGGTATGTTGTTTAGGGAATTTGGCTTGTTATAATGCTGTCCTTTTCTGGGCTGAATATCTTGTCATTAAATTATTTTTTTCTATAGAGTATTTACAGTTCATACTTTGCCTCTATTTTCCTACACAAAATTATGTGAGCAGAGACTTGGGCCCAAAGCTTAGTTTGGTCCCAGATTTTCTGAAAACAGAGATAATAAAATAAAGTTGCACTCTTGTGCCTGTCTTGAAAGAGAAAAAAGATACCCTTGTCTTGGAAGATTCTCTGGAACAGAGAAATGAAACAGGCTTCTTAATCATCACAATGGTCATGAACTTGAGCAAATTCCAGGAGATAGTGAAAGACAGGAAGTCCAGAGTGCTGCAGTCCGTGGGTTCGCAGAGACATGACTTAGCAACTGAACAACAATCATCACATCAAAACAAAGGCATCTGGAACGTGTAGCCAGTGAATGTGGTGACCTTGGGAGGCTACACACTTGTTCATTCCACCCATTGCTGTGACTTTGCCCACTGCTCTATTGGAAATCCCTCAGGTCTGAGGTATGGTCTCTTTCACAGCCCCAGGTGCCCCAGGACTACAATGGTTAAGGAAGAGTTTGATTTTGGAAGCAGCCAAAACTCATTATGACTTAAGCCTAGTGATTGGGAGTAGGTTTCTTTTTGAAAAGTATCATATCATCTTTATTTCTTTTATGAAAAATAGCTATTAATGTGCATTCCAAGGTAGTGGATTTTTACAAAAAGAGTTATGCCTATAAAATACATAACTAGTTAATGCAGCTTTTGTAATAGTCTTCAAAGAGATCCCTGATAAGTTCCAAGAATAGGACCACTGGAGTCATTCTATAACTATTACAACTACTTTGAATGAGATGCCAGAATCACTTTAAATTCCACATGACCCAAACTAAATCCACCACATCCACCATAAACTTGGGCTTCCCTGATAGCTCAGTTGGTAAAATATCTGCCTGCAATGCAGGAGACCCCTGTTCAATTCCTGGGTTGGGAAGATCTGCTGGAGAAGGGCTAGGCTACTCACTCCAGTATTCTTGGGCTTCCCTTGTGGCTCAGCTGGTAAAGAATCCACCTGCAATGTGGGAGATCCCCTGGAGAAGGGAACGGCTACCCACTCCAGTATTCCAGCCTGGAGAATTTCATGAACAGTAAAGTCGATGGGGGTCACAAAGAGTTGGACATGACTGAGCAACCTTCACCATAAACTTGGTCCTTTCACCCTGTCTCTGCTGCAGGCATTGGTCCGCTGCTCATCCCACCTTCCAGGCCAGAAGTGTGATCATTTTTGGCTCTTCCTCTGCCCTGTCCTAGACTGCTACAGCTACTGGTATTACTGCATATTGTGAATTTTTTCCCATAAGTGATGCTTGACTTTATCTCCCTTTCTCCATCAAACTCTCACTGCCCTCATTTAATCCAAGCCCTCAGCATCTCTTACCTGGTCTACTATAATGGTCCACAACTGGTCTCTCTGCATCCAACTCTGATCCCTCTTAAATTCATCTTCCAGGCTGCACTGATGTTCAAATATGCAGATATGATTATGTCTTTTCTCTGCCTAAAACCCTTCATAGTCTCCTTTACATGGACATCACTGGTATCACCTACAGGAAAAGTTCAAGTTCCTTAACAGGACGTTTGTGGCCCTCTGTGGTCTGGCCTTCCTGTCCCTATAAACCATGCTGTTTCTCACCTCTGCCCTTTTGCTCATGCTGTGCCCTCTGCCTGCACTTCTCTTTCCTCTCCTAAAGTCTTACTGTGTGTAACTACCTGATATTTGAGAATCATTGCATGCACCATCTCCTCCAGGAAGCTTTCTTCTGCACTTCCATGGATATCTCCAGGTCTTTATAGGTCCTGGATTTTAATTATCAGGAAGGCTTGCCCCTTTGGCCCCATCATTCCTGGCAATCTTTCCTGATTGCCTGAATCTCAGCGCAATCTTTCCTGATCGCCATATTTAAAATCAAAACTTCCTGCCCCAGCCCTCCCCATCCCCCATCTTTGCTTCATTTTTCTCTACAGCACTGTCTAATATAGTATATTAGATATATGCAGAGTACATATATTTAACTTATATGTTTATTTAACTTATACACAGGGTACATCATGCAAAATGCCAGTCTAGATGAATCAGAAGCTGGAATAAAGATAAGCAATAACCTCACATATGTAGATGACACTGCCCTAATGGCAGAAAGCAAAGAGAAACTAAAGAGACTCCTGATGAAGGTAAGAGAAGAGAGTGAAAAGGCTAGTTTAAAACTCAACATTAAGAAAACTAAGATCATGGCATCCAGTTCCATTGCTTCATGGCAAGTAGTTGGGGAAAAGATGGACAGTGACAGACTTTATTTTCTTGGGTTCCAAAATCACTATGGATGGTGACTGCAACCATGAAATTAAAAGATGTTTTCACCTTGGAAGAAAAGCTATGACAAACCTAGACAGTGTATTAAAAAGCAGAGACATCACTTTTCTGACAAAGGTCCATGTAGTCAAAGCTATGGTTTTTCCAGTGGCCATGTATGGATGTGAGAGTTAGAACATAAAGAAGACTGAGCACTGAGGAATAGATGCTCTCAAAGGGTAGTGCTGGAGAAGACTCTTAAGAATCCCTTGGACTGCAAGGATATCAAACTAGTTAACTCTAAAGGAAATCAACCCTGAGTATTCACTGGAAGGACTGATGCTGAAGTTGAAGCTCCAATACTTGGGCTACCTGATGTGAAGAGCTGACTCATTGGAAAAGACCCTGATGCTGGGAAAGATTGAAAGTAAGAGAAGAAGGGGGTGAAAGAGGATGAGGTGGCTGGATGCCATCACTGACTCAATGGACATGAGTTTGAATAAACTCCAGGAGATAGGGAAGGACAGGGAAGCCTGGCATGGTGCAGTCCATGGGATTTCAAAGAGCCGGACATGACTTAGCGACTGAACAACAACAACATATTATATAACTTACTTATCCCTTGGAGAAGGGAATGGCAACCCACTCCAGTATTCTTGCCTGGAGAATCCCCTGGACAGAGGAACCTGGTGGGCTACAGTCCACAGGGTTGCAAAGAGTCAGACATGACTGAAGTGACTGAGCACAGCACAAGGAACAGAGATGGGACAGGGTTAGAGAGAAAGGAAACAAACAGCCACAGGACCCTTGCATGCGCAAGCACTTGGCAGCAACTCTAAGAGGCAGAGACGATTATGCGGTGTCCTTCCATGAGGAAAGGGGGAGGAAATGGCAAGCCACTCCAGTAGTTTTGCCTGGAACATCCCATGGGCAGAGGAGCCCGGTAGGTTACAGTCCATGTGGTCACAAAAGTGCTGGGCATGACTTAGCGACTGAGCATGGATAAGGAAAAGAGAATGATGCAAAGTCATATAGATGGGAAGGGGTGGTGCCAGGATTTAAAGCTGAATCTCCTTGACCTCAAACTCTGCCTTTTCTACTGCACCACACTTGTGGGAACAGCTCCTTTGAGTTTTATGTCTCACCTTTCCTTCCTTGAAGTCTTTGGTGTGATGGATGGAGGAAGCACCAGCACTGCCCTCAGGAGTCTTGGATGTCAGTCCCAAGGTGGCTGCTGGCTGACCTTAGCAAGTCAGCCTCAGGCTGCTCATGTGCAAAATGGGAAGAAAAATAAGCCCACCTCCTTAATCTCAGGGCTATTCCAAGGATCAGATGAAGTGATGTGATGTGTGAACAACTGCTTTGTAAACTGTAACACACTAGGTCAGTGTTAATCCTTATCATCTCATTCCCCTCCTTCTCCAAAAACCCTTCTCTTCACTGTGATATACACAGTGTTTTTGTTTTAGACAATCAGCCATTGACCTGAAGCTCACAGCTAATGGACTCGCCAATGGAGCTGATAATGAAAACATCGATTACTGCAACCTTCATGCTTTCTGAATCCCGTTTCTAGAATAAAGAGGCAAATCTCAATCAAACAAGCTTATGTGAAGCATTTCATTCAAATAACCAGTCCCTGGGTTTAAGTACAGGCCTCCACCCAGACCCAGGCAGTTTTCCTGGTGTCCATGAGGGCCAGAGCAACCTCTCTGAAGGAGCCTTGCTTTGCTCTCATGGAAGCCCTGTGGTCACCAAGTGGATGTGGGCTGGGGCAGCAGCATTCTTGAAGGCAGGGAGTGGGCAGGTGTGCAGGACACGGTTGATACTAACATCTTCTGATGGAGACTGGAATGGGAATCAGAGAGCCACACACGAGATGACGGATGGTTTCAAGCCTGTATAGCTGCCAGGGAAGGCTCTGAGATCCTGGATGGTTCTACCCACCAAGCCTAGGTAAGAACAGCCCCTGCCTGGCCCTACACTTTAAAGAGACCCACTCTAGTATCTCCTGGCCATGCCCTTACATGGTGGGCAGGGAGTCTGTGGGGCCAAGAGGGCATGCCCACCTATAACCGGGGCCCCTCCTTCAAGATACTCCTCTGGGTATCTGCTCAGATGGCCCCAAACTTGCCTTCAAGATATATATATAGGCATTTTTCCTGGTCTATTTTCCTAAGGGTAGTCCACTCCACCTGTGTGTGTACCCCTGGAACCAAGGTGTTTGTACTCATGGAGTTTGGACATATATACACTAAATGTCCACATGCCTCTGTGTGATGATCCATATCTTGATGTGATACAGAGTGAGGGAAAGGAAGAGCCATGGAACTAGGTCCTGAGGGTTGGGTATGATACAGAGCAAGGGGAAGGAAGAGCCATGGAACTAGGTCCTGAGGGTCGAGTATGATACAGAGCCAGGGCAAGGAAGAGCCATGGAACTAGGTCCTGAGGGTCAGGTATGATACAGAGCCAGGGGAAGGAAGAGCCATGGAACTTGGTCCTGAGGGTCGGGTATGATACAGAGCGAGGGGAAGGAAGAGCCATGGAACTAGGTCCTGAAGGTCAGTATGATACAGAGCGAGGGGAAGGAAGAGCCATGGAACTAGGTCCTGAGGGTTGGGTATGATACAGAGCCAGGGGAAGGAAGAGCCATGGAACTAGGTCCTGAGGGTTGGGTATGATACAGAGCGAGGGGAAGGAAGAGCCATGGAACTAGGTCCTGAAGGTCAGTATGATACAGAGCGAGGGGAAGGAAGAGCCATGGAACTAGGTCCTGAGGGTCGGGTACACCTATGTGGCTATATCTGGCACAGAACTTTGGGAGCTTAAATATTCTAAAGCTGAACCTGGCTCTCCAGGTTGTTAAAAAGATACCTCTGTTAAGGTCAGAGGATAGAAGTTAGCATTCTGTTAGTATGACTTTAACATTTAGCATTGTTAGTTTGACTTAAAATTAATATTCAAAAATATGGTATGTGGGCCTTCATGCTTCTCTTGGACCATGAAAATATTAGGGGTGGGTAGGAGGTGGGACTCATTGGAAAAGATCTTGATGCTGGGAAAGATTGAAGGCAGGAGGAGAAAGGGATGACAGAGGATGAGATGGTTGGATGGCATCATCGAATCAATGGACATGAGTTTGAGCAAACTCCAGGAGATGGACAGGGAAGCCTGGTGTGCTGCAGTCCATGGGGTCGCAAAGAGTTGAACAAGACCGAGTGACTGAACAACAACAAGAGGTGGGAGATCTCTATCCACAACTCTGGAACCATAAAGTGAAGTGAAGTCGCTCAGTCGTCTCTGACTCTTTGCAACTCTGTGGACTATAGCCCACCAGGCTCCTCCGTCCATGGGATTCTCCAGGCAAGAGTACTGGAGTGGGTTGCCATTTCCTTCTCCAAGGAACCATGAAGAGTTCCAATTCTGAATTTTCTCTGGGTATGTGAGTTTTATTCACATCCACTTAGTCTTAACTCTTGGAAATAGCATTGCATCTACCTCTTATGTCGATTGCATGAGGTGGACATCATTCCACTTTCCATTATAATAATAAGAAACCCACTCAAGGTCATACAGCTAGTGCTGGGCAGAATTGAGTTGCAAACACAAGATCTTATTCTAAATTCTGTACACTGACTCTAGTATTAAATGAGTGCTCCAAAGGCTCTGAAAAATAACAGTCATGGATGATAATGGCTGGCACACACTGCTATCAGTATACCCCTTGTTAAAATATTAAAACATTTTTGAAACAGTTACTAAACTGACTCCCCTCTCCCTAAGAGCACCCTCCCAGGCTACCCAGGTTCTTCCTTGGGCTCTCGTTCTGCCCAACAATTAAGTGTTAGCGTAGGCATGGCAGAGGACAAGTTCTGCCACTGAGTCTCAGTCCTGGTCATGTCACAGGCCCTGTTCTGAGAGTCTGTGGCCTAACCACCATCACAAGCCTGCTTTTAAAGGAAGTCTGACTGCTGTGTAAACTTTACTGCATTTAGATGGTGGAAAAGAGGCCCCTACCTTGTTTCTTTATGTCATGGTTTGAACCTATGCAGTTACCACTCAGGAATGTGGAAAGTTTAAAGAGCACACAAGGTTTTCTGAGAATTCAGCTTTTCTTCTCCCGACTGTGTTAAGGGCCCTGTGCCCATGTCCCAGGAAACCTCCTACTCTGCATCACTTCTGGCAGACGCAGCACCCAGCATCTTTCCTCCCCATAACCCACTGCAGAAGAGGCTCTGGAAGCAGCAGTCCAAGGCAGGTGGGGAGGTTGAGAGG
Organism: Bos indicus x Bos taurus; assembly: GCF_003369695.1. Taxonomy (NCBI): domain Eukaryota; kingdom Metazoa; phylum Chordata; class Mammalia; order Artiodactyla; family Bovidae; genus Bos; species Bos indicus x Bos taurus. The sequence continues at coordinate 2,799,075 of NC_040078.1, read as the reverse complement.
GAGAGGATGGAGATACGCCCCTTTGGAAAGAGTTGGTGGGGATGGGGCTCACAACTGGGAGAGGGCTGAGGTGGGGGTGAAACCAACACCCTGTGTTCCCCAGGGGAGTTACGAAGTCCATGGCCCCTCGGCTTGCTCAGGCACCAGTCCCAGCCCGGGTGCTGGCACATGTCCTGATTCTCAGATGGTCTGCACCATGATTACAGACTAAGTCTTAAAATTAGGTTTTTCCTCATTCTGCTCTGTTTATGTCAGACTCTTGAGAAGCCTGTAAATACCACCCTCCCACCTCCCCCTCCGCCCTCTTCCTTCCTGACCACATCCTTTTCTTTCTGGCACACAGGGAGGCATTTTTTCCCCCACAGCAGAAAGGACAATTTCCAGTGTTTTTAGAGTCATCAGTGTTGGGCAAGACTCCATGTTTAAGTGAAAGGCTTCTTTGGTCAGTCACTCTCATGTTCTGTTTAGACTGGGTTTCTCTACCACTGGAGACACGTTTTAGTATGTACTTATCCATCACCACTTGGAGGTCAGTTACCATCTCGAAGCCCCTGTCTCAGAGGGCCTCTGCTGGGCTGTCTTACTTGATAGCCTTGAGGTCTTGGATCAGTGGCCAGTTTTCTGGGTCATGTCTGGGGATGGTTTGTCTCTGACTCCAGTTCTGAGCTTCTTGGAGCAAAGTCCTTCCCCCGCAGAGCGAGAGCGAGCTACAGGCTGGGGTAGATTTACCCATGGAGCATCCTCATGTATGCCTGTGGGGTGGGAATGAGGAGCTATGTCCCCTACAGAGCTGACCAGGCCCTGGCACATGAGGGTCTATATCTACCCTCAGAGAGCTGAGGTGACAGACCACACCTCCTGATGAGTTGGAGACCAGAATTCACCTTTTCTCTCTGTGTGCGAGGCCCCCATCCTGTTTCTCATCATTTCTCCTCTCACTGGGATGCTGCAATGACCTCCTTGCTGGGCCCCAGATCTAAGCTTGCCCTACCCTCACAAGCCACAAACGAGGTTTTTAAGAAATGTAAGTCAGGTCATGCCTCACTTCTCTGAAAACTCCTATGATGGTTTCTCTTGCACTTAACATCCACAATGCATTATTTGGCCCCTGTCAGTTCTCCAGCCTCATCTCCACTGCCTCCCCCAGCTCCTTACACTCCACCAGCACTGGCCGTCTTCACCCTGGAACAAGACACCTTCCCACCTCTGGGCCTTGGGACTTTCTGTTCTCTTTGCCCAGAGCTCCCTTCTCCCAGTTCTTTCAATGCTTGACTCCTTTTCATCCTCAATTTGCAGTTACAATTTCACCTCCTGAGAGGGGCTGCCCAACAGCCTGTGAACTTCCGTGTGCTGCATCTGCAGCAGAGGGGATGAGATGAGGAAGGCTTTTCAAGAGACCAGGAAGACAGGCTGGATATGACAGCCAAAGGAATGCAAAGGGATTGGATGAAGACGCATTGGGACAAATGGCCTGGGGCTTCTGGCTTGGTGCTGAGTGCCCTCCTGACAGTGAGCACTGCCCATGGGCCCGGCTCCCCAGGTGGTGGGAGAGGCCATAGGAGACGGGTGGTGCGGGTGCACAATTCCGGCATGGCATCTCTTGAAGCAGACAGATAGTGGACAAAATAAGATGGAAAGTGGACATGTGTTTTTTTTCTTCTTATTTTGGAATTCTGCTACTACAGGTAGAATCTTAGTTAAAATTTAAAAAAGATATTGTTGGGTGGAGACCATCAAAATGTTAAAAGTATGATGATAAGATTATGGGTATTCCCTTTTATTTTTATTTTGTATGTCTTCTCATATAAAAGGGAGCTTCCCTGGTAGCTCAGTTGGTAAAGAAACTGCCTGCAGTGCAGGAGACCTGGGTTTGATCCCTGGGTTTGATCCCTGGGTTGGCAAGATCCCCTGGAGAAGGAAATGGCAACCCACTCTAGTGTCCTTACCTGGAAAATCCCATGGATAGAGGAGTCTGGCAGGCTGCAGTCCATGGGTCGCAAAGAGTTGGGCATGACAGAGTGACTAACACTGGGTCACTGGGCTTACATAAAAAATAATTAATGTGTATCTATTCTGCAATCAAAAGTGATGAGATGCTTCACAGGATTGCATATCATGAGCATGATGCATTTGGGGAGAAAAAAGAGGAAGAGGAGTGGCAACATAATGTAAGATGAATTGAGCTGGGTAGGCGATTGGCAACTGGAGGTGACATGGGGAGGCAGCAGGTGCGGCTGACGCTGACCTGTGTGTAGCTCTGGACAGCGCTTCGTAACGCACCACACAGCCTTGGGCAAACAGCTAGGCTTCTCGGGTTTTCAGTTTCCAACAAGGATGGGAATAATAATAAAACCTATCTTACAGGTTGCTTTTAGAAATAAATGAGACAGCTTTGCAAAGCAATCTCTTTAGTGCCTGGCACAGAGTAGGTGCTTCATGAATGGGAACTGTTATTACAGACACAGCTCATTTAGGGAGAATGTTGACTGACTGGGACCCAAGCATCCTCAAAGGGTAAGAGGTATTTCCTTCTTTTATGCAGGTAATGTGGGTACCTGAGTATATCCCTTCCATCCCAGCTATGGTTTTTCCAGTAGTCATGTATGGATGTGAGAGTTGGACCATAAAGAAAGCCGTGAAAGTTGCTCAGTCATGTCCGACTCTTTGCAACCCCTCTTGGAATTCTCCAGGCCAGAATACTGGAGTGGGTAGCCTTTCCCTTCTCCAGGGGATCTTCCCAACCCAAGGATCAAATCCAGGTCTCCCACATTGCAGGAAGATGCTTTACCAGCTGAGCCACAAGAGAAGCCCAAGAATACTGGGGTGGGTAGCCTATCCCTTCTCCGGAGGATCTTCCCAACACAGGAATAAAACTGGGGTCTCCTGCGTTGCAGATCGATTCTTTACCAACTGAGCTATCAAGGAAAGCTGAGTGCTGAAGAATTGACGCGTTTGAACTGTGGTGTTTAAAAACTCTTGAGAGTCCTTTTGACAGCAAGGAGATCAAACCAGTCAGTCCTAAAGGAAATCAACCCTGAATATTCATTGGAAGGACTGATGCTGATGCTGAAGCTCTAATACTTTGGCCACTTGATGAGAAGAACTGACTCATTGGAAAAGACCCTGATGCTGTAAAGGATTGAAGGCAGGAGGAGAAGGGGACAACAGAGGATGAGATGGTTGGATGGCATCACCAACTCAATGCATGAGTTTGAGACAGCTCCAGGAGCTGGTGATGGACCGGGAAGCCTGATGTGCTGCAGTCCATGGGGTTGCAAAGTGTTGGACATGACTAAGCAACTGAACTGAATTGAACTTTCTTCTCAACATTGAGTCAGACTTTGTGGTTAATACAGAGGACCAAAGACACCACCACTGTCAAATTTTGCATACAATTTCATGGGAGAAGAGTTTTCAATTTTAAAATACCTCTTTTGGAAGCTACTAGCCTGGTGAGAGACTACCCTCTCATGCTCTTCTGGGATGACTTGTGGGGCTCCTACTCCAATACCAGCCCTTTCATCCTCAACTTCTTCATCTATAAAACTGAGAGAATGAAACAAACAGCTTCATGAATAAGGCCATGTTCAGCTCCTATGCTCTCTGACCAAAGACCTCAGTTCTTGTGCTAATGGCCAGTGGGGTTTGCAGGGCCACAGAGGAAGAAGCTCTGGTTTCAGAAGAGAAATGTCATGGGTACTCCCCAGGGACAGGGAAGAGCACTGTTCCAGAACACAAGATCCCACACAAATTGTTCTCCCTGAGGTCCAAGAACACTGGGGACTTACGGTGGCTTCCCTTCATTCACACTCCACTCCAGGGTCTGACATCATCCTGATTGAGGTTCCTGCACAGCCTGCAGCTGGGGAGCCACTGCAGTTCTTGAGCCCTGATGGGTATCTGACTTGCCAGTTGTCAGGCTTCTAACCTGTGCCTTGGTGGTGGAAGGAGACACCATACCTGCCTTCACATGGCCTGGATCCCAGCCCCAAGCCAGGCCTCCCCTACAGTTCCCAATGGAGCCTGGAATCTGGGAGCTTTGTGATGATGAAAAGCCTTTCACAGTGTGAATATCCAATCTCTTTCTTTATTTGCATTTTTCTTCTTGTTTCTTGTTCCTGACTGGGAGGAGGTGTGGTTTGCTTCTTTCTTTTTTTGTTATTAAAGTAGGATTCCTAGTATGGAATCTTCTGTTGATCCTAGGGCTGGACATGTTGAGGTCCTCCCATTTACTCCATCTCAGTGAGCTGACACCATCTGGCCCTGCATGCTCTGCAGTCTCATTGACTCTTTTACCCCAGAATATATGCAGCTTTAACTGTTATTTATACAGATACGGCTAGTTTTCTGGGGGCTGAATCTGATGGTGGCACATATGTATGATGAAGGCAATAAGAGGAAGGTTGGATGGGAGCCCTGGGCAGCCCAGAGGAGACAGACACTCTGCCACCCCAGTCTGTCATCTGCACCTAACATGGAAGGGGGCTGAGGCCAGAACTCAGAAGTCTTCCTATCTGTTGGCCTGGGCAGGAGTTATTGTGATTTCTAGATTTCCATCTAATTTGAGGACTATTAAGGGGAAAAATTCTTCAAGATCAAGGAGGTATGGGTAATGACACAATTGTCAAGTCTTCCCAGAGATGAACAGGAAGTCCCTAGATATTTACCATCGGAGTGAGTGAATGAACCAGAGCAGGACTCCTGGGCACAAGTCTCTGTGCAGGCTTGCAGGGCACCACCCACCCTCTGGTGTCAGGGAGCATCCTTACCTTTCTCCTGCTTCTGGTTACAGAGGTCTCAGGGACCAAGTAAGAAATGACCATGATTTGGACATGTCTGCTTGTCAACTTATTTAAACCTAGCTCCTTGGACCAGAGCTGCTCAAGGCTCATTGATCCCAGCCTGGGGAAGAGGAAATGTTGCCCTCTTCCACTCTTGCCCACCCCATCAGCTGGCCCTGAGGAACATCCCACTGAGCTCTGGATGCTTTGGGGGACTAGAGTTAGGGAGGCAGGTAGAGAGGCTAACAGACTCTGGTCTGTGCCACTGAGCCAAGGCTTGGGCTCAAGAGTGGCCCAATGATTTGGGTACGAGGGGTGGGGGGGGCAATGCAGGATTTTGGGGGGTGGGCTCCTTAGCCTCAGTGGTCTAGAGGAGGTTAAAATCTGGAAGCTGGGAAACAAAGTCAAAGTTAAAAATACATTAATTGGAGCAAGAACAAGACCAGGAGAATCAGACTGAGCAAAAGAGCCATGCTGACAAGGTTGAGAAGATCAAGGCAGACAGAGGGGAGACTCTCAGAAGTCAGGTATTATTAATACTGCTATTACTCATAAGAGCTGGAGGCTTACTGTGTGCCAAGCAAATCTACTAAATGCCTGACACATCAGCTTCAAAGGAGGCACTGCTACTCCCTCCACCTTTTTTCTCCCCACTTAAGGGAACTAAGGTTAAGTCACTTGGCAAAGTCACAAAGCAAGTAGGTGGCCGAGCTGCTGTGAACCTAACTCTCTAGCACCTGCGCCCATCTTTTGCCTGGAACCAAAGTTATTGACCACCGTTCCCTAACTTGATTGCTTGAGTAGCCCCCAAACACTGGTTCTCTGTACAGGTGACACTATAGTGACACTGCAGGTCCCCAGGGGAGGCATGATGGCAGAAGGACAAGACTGCTGGCTGCTGCTGCTGGCTGCTGGGACCAGTTCTCTCTCCCCAGTACTGGGCCAGGTGCAGCTGCGAGCCACATTGGCAGAATATGGATATGCCTGTTCTCCTTCTCCCAGCTGCCAAATCCTTCCACTGCTTCTTCAGGGAGCTCCTATATTCTGCCAAATAATGGCCAAGGTATTATTAGTAGCTGAGTTGGCAAAGAATCTGCCTGCAATGCAGGAGACCTAGGTTCAATCCCTGGGTCAGAAAGATCCCCTGAAGAAGGCAATGGCAACCCACTCCAGTACTCTTGCCTGGAGAATTCCATGGACAGAGGAGTCTGGCAGGCTGCAATCAATGGGATCACAAAGAGCTGGACATGACTGTGTGACTTCCTTTCACTTTCAGTGGCAAAGGAGGCAGAGGGAAGGGTCAGGTTCACCAGGCTCAGCTGAGGAGAGAGGCAGACACAGAGACCCAGAACGGACCAGGCTGAGGATGGAGGTGGAGGCGTGTAGCCGCACAGGCTTTGAAAATCACAGTTGACTGTTTTCATTAGCTTTCCACTGTGTGTTCATCCCAGGCCACATTTCACCACAGGCTGAGCAGGGCAGCAGATGTGGGGAGTTACTGGCAGCAGCTAAGCTGGGGGCAGACCATGAGGATGCTGGCAGCTCAGTGTGTGTTCTGGTGACAGAGCCATGAAGAGGACTCATTAGACAGGTGCCTGCTTAGCACATGGAAGGAGCACCCGTGTCCAGGGAGTTGAGATCTGCACATGCGTGGGCACAGAGGGCTCCATGCGGGGCATCTCGGTGTTTCCCAGTGCAGCATGTCCAGGTGTGATGCTCCTCTGGGCTCCAGTGGAGGTAAGTGCTTCACACGCTTGTCCTCATTGCATCTGAATCACTACCAGGTGCTTTCTGTTGGGCTGACCAAAAAGTTCATTTGGGCTTTTCTGTTAAATGTGACAGAAAAACCCCAACAAACTTTCTGGCCAACCCAATATTATTGCCATCCTATTTTGCAAAGGGGGAAACAGATGCAGAAAGATTAAGAGGTGCCCAGGATCACGTGAGTGGTAACCACGGGGCCAGGATTCACACCCAAGCAGTTCTCTCCATGGCCCATATTCAGGCACTTGGCTCTTCAGAGAGAGAGAAAAATATTTTTTCTTGAGCACCTGCTATGCTTCAGGCAGCATGCTAGGTCCTTGGTCAACTCATCCAAGCTTCATAACTGTCCTTGTGAAGGAGGCAAAGCCCTGACTTGGAAATGCAGCAACTTAGATTGACGGAAGTTGGTAACCTATCTACATTCTCCTGGCTAGTAACTGCAGAGCTGAGATTTAGCCCAAGAGCGATGCCTCTATGCCATGCTCTTTCCCCTAACATGGGAAAGAGCATGGTGTGCCTCCTACATGGCTGTATAGTGTTTCCAATTTTAAGAAGTTACACTACAACAGGCCCTTGGCATCCAAAGGTTCTGCATCCACAGATTCAACCAACAATGGATTGAAAATATTTGGGAAAATATTTCAGAAAGTTCCAAGAAGCAAACTTAAATTTGCCATTGTTGTTGTTCATCAGCCATGTCCGACTCTTTGCAACCCCATGGACTACAGCATGCCAAGCTTCCCTGTCCTTAACCATTCCTGGAGTTTGCTCAAACTCATATCCATTGAGTCGGTGATGTCATCCAACCATCTTATCCTCAGTTGTCCCCATCTCCTCCTGCCAACTATTTACATAGCACTTGGAGAAGGAAATGGCAACCCACTCCAGTATTCTTGCCTGGAAAATTCCATGGACAGAGGAGCCTGGTAGGCTACAGTCCATGGGGTCGCAAAGAGTCGGACAAGACTGAGCGACTTCATTTCACTTCTATATTGTATTTACAACTATTTACACATTTATATTGTGTTAGGTATTATACCTAGGTATAAATAAACTAGAGATGATTTAAAGTATATAGGAAGACTTCCCTGGTAGTCCAGTGGTTAAGACTCCATGCTTCCAATGTAGGGGGCACAGGTTCAATCCCTAGTCGGGGGACTAAGATTCCACATGCCATGGAGTGTGGCCAAAAATAAAATAAAATAAAGTATATGGGAGAATGTGTGTAGGGTATATGCAAATACTATGCCATTTATATAATGGACTTGGGCATTCCCAGATTCTGGTATACTCCGGGGGGCCTGGAACCAATATCCTGTGAATACAGAGGGACAGCTGTATTTATTGACAGTGCTTTGCTCGTTGATTGTTTAATTCCTTTAACATGTAATTTTTGAAGTCCTTCTGTGTCCAAGGCAGTATGGGGGAGGGAACCAAAGCTGGCTGTAGTCTGGCTCCCATTGGGTATGGTGACTGGGATCCGAGGAGGAAGGAGGAAGGTGAGGAGTGTTGCTCAACCAGAGAACATTTTGGGGGTGTCGGGGATGGCAGAGGGCACTTATTCTTGGTGCTTTATTCTTGATGCTACTGTAAATGGGATTGTTTCCTAATTTCCTGTTCAGATAGTTCATTATTAGTGTATGGAGATGCAGCTGACTCAGGGAGCACCTGAAACAGTGCGTCTGCCACTGTTTCCTTCTGCACCCTGTGGAAGATGGCTTAGGAGTCAGCCTTCTCCAGTGTGAAGTCCAGGCTTACACACTTTGAACCCGTTCCCTTCAAGCCGTTGATCACCTCCATCAAATACTCATGGGACTGGCTCTTTCCCTTGGATGGATCATCTCTGCTCTGATGATTCTGGTGTCAGCCTGAGAGCCAGGAGGGGAGCTAGCTTTCAACAGAGGCCTCTGAAACCTCATGCTTTTTAAAGGGTGAGTTGAAAGCGGAGCTTTATGACTTTGGGAGCTACCGTGGATTCAGAAAGAACACCAGCATCACACCTGCATGGCCTGCAGCCCCACCATGTTCCACTTCACTCTCTTTCCAAGGGAATTTTCTTTCTTCTGCAGACCCTGCTGGGTGGGGCAGAAAAAACACTGGGAGGCAGAAGCTCCAGGTCCACATTCCCAGCTGTCAGCGGCTTGACTCTCATGAGTCACATTCTCCTAGGCCTCAGTTGTCTGAGCTGTAGAATGGAGATAATAATGCCCTCTTGTGGATCCACCATGTGAGTTACATGAGAAGTAAGTGAAATGCTAGGTTTTATGTCCATTACAACTTCTAGGCTTCACCGAGTAACTTTCAGCTACAGCCAAGTCATTTCCACCCTCTGAATCTCTGTGAAGGGCTTCTTGATTAGTCTAGCCCACTTGACTTCCAGAGGGCTGTGTGACTTCTTCCCAGATGTATGGGCACAGGAAGCAGATGCTGGATTAATCTGGGGTTTGGGTTTTGCTGGGCTGATGGCCTCCCCAGTCATAACACTTTAAAGGCTTCCTATCACAAGTAGAATAAAATGCAGAGCCCTAACTTGCTCCACATGGCCTTACCTACTCTGGTCTCTGACTCTCTCCCCAGCTTCACCTCACACTATACTCCCTAAGCTCTCATCTCTCCATCCCCAGCAGCTTCCATTATAGTTCTGAAACGTGCCTTCTCTTTCCTGACTCAGGGCCTTGGCGCACGCTGTTGAGAAACCACTTTTCCCACTGTTAATGTGGATAACTGAGTAATCTTAGCTGTCAGTACAAGTATTACTTCCTCTGGGATCCTCTCTGGTCTGCATGTGATCACTGAACTAAACTAGGTCTCTTATTGAGCCCAGATTCATAGAACATATCACTGCTTGCAATCACAGATGTGTGAATGCATTTGTGGCTTAATCTCTGTCTCTTCATGTTTGACTGGACACGTAGACTCTGATGACTGTTACAGACTCAGCACCTGCCAGAGTCTGGCTCATGGTGCTGTTTCATGAATTTGTGGAAGGGTGAATGTCTGCAGAAGAGGCAAGAGGATGGAGAGTGCTGCAAAATGAGTGATGATGATTATGCGCCTGAGAGGTGAGGAGGCAGGGAGAAAGCAGAGGGCTCCATGAGATGGAAGATGAGTCCAGTGGAAGACCTGAGAGTGAGTATTTGAATTTAAGATTTCATAGGAGCAGTTTTGAAAGATGGTCTGTTTTGAAGCTCCCAGAAGGGGTACGTGCTGCCTCCTGATTGGGTCTTGTGCAGTTGGGGCATCCAGAGGCCCTGGGAGCTAGGGAACAGACCAGGAAGTAGGAGTGAGCTCCTGTGTTGTCATGACCCTGTGGGATGGGGCAGCCCTGCCTCCAGGTATCTGCGGGAGTTGGGATTTCACATGTATTCCTTGGACTCAGCAGGAGGGAGCTCTCTCTGGGAGGCAGTGGTTCTGTGAACATAACTGCAGTGGGAGTCAAGTAGCAGCTTTCCATTATGGTCTGGAGCTGTGTGGCCAAAAACGCTGCATGGACTCTGTGAGTCTCAGCTTTCACTGCCCCTGGGCCACACTGGGGCTCTTCATCCTCTTGGTGGCAATGATAAAGCTGAACAGCAGAGGATGGAGGGAAGGCCAGATAGGAAGCTGGTAATAGCCTCTTGCAGAAGCAGCTCTTCTGTAATACAAAGGTTCATACCAAGGGCAGTTAAACAACACTCGCCCTGTCCTGTCCAGGCCTACAATTCTTCTCAATGTCCACTTTCTGACCTGATGCTCTCATGTGGATTGAAAGATGTCAACATGAAAACTGGGAAACAGGAAGCCCTGTCCCGTGTGTATCACTTTTCAGGGCTCTTAAGCATAAGCTGTGGGGGTAGATCTTCATTTTCCAAGCCAGGACCATGATAACCATCTGCTCATTCACAAGCCCTGTCCCTAGACAGACAGACCACATTCCAGAGCTACTGAAACTGACCCTCACGCAACAGGAAGACAGGCTGAAAAAGTAAAGGTCATCAGGAGAAGCAGGCGCCAGAAGCTGACCACTTTGATGATGACAGTGGAGTCAGAGCCATACAAGATCATAGGTTAAATCCATTCTTCCATGACTATGACTAGCTCTGCTGAAAGGAACGTTGTTCCAGTCAAAATTGATAGTAAAGAAAAACCACCCCATGGTGACAGATGGTAGCTAGACATTGTGGTGGTCATTTTGTAAAGTACAGAGATATTAAGTTATGACCAACCTGGATAGCATATTCAAAAGCAGAGATATTACTTTGCCAACAAAGGTTCATCTAGTCAAGGCTATGGTTTTTCCTGTGGTCATGTATGGATGTGAGAGTTGGACTGTGAAGAAGGCTGAGCGCCGAAGAATTGATGCTTTTGAACTGTGGTGTTGGAGAAGACTCTTGAGAGTCCCTTGGACTGCAAGGAGATCCAACCAGTCCATTCTAAAGGAGATCAGTCCTGGGTGTTCTTTGGAAGGAATGATGCTAAAGCTGAAACTCCAGTACTTTGGCCACCTCATGCGAAGAGTTGACTCATTGGAAAAGACTCTGATGCTGGGAGGGATTGGGGGCAAGAGGAGAAGGGGACGACAGAGGATGAGATGGCTGGATGGCATCACTGACTCGATGGACATGAGTCTGGGTGAACTCCAGGAGTTGGTGATGGACAGGGAGGCCTGGTGTGCTGCGATTCATGGGGTCGCAAAGAGTCAGACATGACTGAGTGACTGATCTGATCTGATCTGATCTGATGTTGTACACCAGGAATTAACAGTGTGGTAGGTCAAATTATACTTCAGTTAAAAAAACAATCATGATCAAATGGATATGGAGGCAGGGAAGTTTGCCAAATTCCTTTCAGCAGCATCCTGCTTGCACACCTAATTAGATAAATCGTGGAAAGAAGTTACACTGAAGTCCCACCCAACTGTAGAGTCTTCATTCCAGACCCGAAGCTCAGATGCCATTAGACAGGACAGAAGTCATCTACAGCGTACACTGAAATGTCATGTTATTTCTGAGAGTGGTGCTGAGGGTGATTTTGTTTTCTGCCTTATCTGCTTATGGATGAATTACCTGTATAATAAAAAATGGTATTAAAGAAAGAAAAACCACCACAGGGATATTTGAAGTCAGTTCCATGATTTCTTGAACCTGTACCATGTGCCTGGCTCTGTCTGGGCACAGAGAACATCAAGACTCATAAGACAGGGTCCCTGTCCTCAGACAATGTCAACATTATTTGGGGACGACTTAGAGGCAGACCACTCCAACACAGTGTGGTACATTTGGGGACAGAGACACATCGTCATGGGAGAAGGAGTGCTTTTTCTGGAGAGAGGGTGGTGGTGGCAATATCGACGGCCAACGCTGATGCCGCATCTGCTCTGTGTGGGCATTGTTCATGGCCCTTCACATGTATTATCTGATTAATCTTCACAGTCACCCAGTAAGGCTGGAACTAGCCTTGTCCCCTGGGAGAAGGAAATGGCAACCCACTCTAGTGTTCTTGCCTGGAGAATCCCAGGGACAGAGGAGCCTGGTGGGCTGCCGTCTATGGGGTCACACAGAGCCGGACACGACTGAAGTGACTTAGCAGCAGCACCAGCCTTGTCCCCATTTTACTTATTTTTTTAATACTTACATTTATTTATTTGTTTGGTTGCTCTGTATATTAGTTGTCTCATGCAGAATCTGCAGTTATAGCATGTGGGATCTAGTTCCCTGACCAGGAATCAAACCTGGGACCCCTGCATTGGTAGTATGAAGTCTTAGCCACTGGACCACCAGGGAAGTCCCAGCCTTGTCTCCATTTTAAGTGGGAAAAACTGAGGTTTGGAGAGGTGAAGAAACTAGTCTTAGGGTAATGCAGGATTTGAATGCAGGCCAGCTGCCTCCTGAGCAGAATCAGGAGAAAGAATGGGTGGCAGAAGAGGAAGCAGTGTGAGCAAGGCCTTGATGTGTGCGGTGGGCAGAAAAGGTAGAAGAAGTAATTTCTGTATCACCTGAACAGATGCTGGGCTAAAAACAAGAAGGACAAGGCTGGAGGGGAGGTAGTGGCCTTGACAACTACCCCAGGGCTGTCTGAGCAGGTTGGTACAGGGATGTAGGGTCTCAAGAACAGGACCCTGTGGTCCTGTTACCTCCTGCAGCCATGGAAATGCTCCACAGCGTTTGGTGACTGAACGAGAAAACAATGACAGCCAAATATTGGCTTGTGCTGTACTAAGTTGCTTCAGTTGTGTCTGACTCTGTGTGATCCCATGGACAGAGGAGCCTGGCAGGCTACTGTCCATGGGATTCTCCAGGCAGGAATACTGGAATGGGTTGCCATGCCCTCCTACAGATGATCTTCTACACCCAGGGATTAAAATCCACAGGTCTTATGTCTCCTGCATTGGCAGGTGGGTTCTTTACCACTAGCGCCACCTGGGAAGCCCAACAAATATTGGCTTAGTATTCTACTTTTCACAACATTCTTAGCTTTTTCTTGGCCGTGTCACGTAGTTTGTGGGATCTTAGTTCCATGACCCCGGTTCAGTTCCTGGGTCGGGAAGATCCCTTGGAGAAAGCACAGACTACCCATTCCAGTATTCTTGGGCTTCCCTAGTGGCTCAGAGGGTAATGAATCCACCTGCAATGCGGGAGACCTGTGTTCGATCCCTGGGTTGGGAAGATCCCTTGGAGGAGGGCATGGCAACCCACTCCAGTATTCTTGCCTGGAGAATCCCCATGGACAGAGGAGCCTGGCAGGCTACGGTCCATGGGGTCTCAAAAAGTTGGACACGACTTAGTGACTAAGCATAGCACAGTTCCCTGACAGGGGATCGAACCTGCATTCCCGACATTGGAAGTACAGGGTCTTAACCAGTGGATCACCAGGGAGGTCCCAAAACATACCCCTCTTATAAAGGATCTTGTTTAATCCTCATGATAATCTTACGAAATAGACAATATGTCCTCCACTTCATAGACAGGGAAACCGAAGCTCAGAAAAGCTAACTAATTTTTCTCAAGGTTCAATAGTTAGTCAGCAATGGAGACAGGTCTTGAGCCCACATATACATTCTGTGTCTCCTGCCACACTCCCCACGGCCGTCACTGAGACAAGATGGAGGAAAATGTAGAAACACTGTTGTTGACACAGTTGAGCTGTCATTTTTCTGAAAGACAGAGGGATGGGAGCCTTATGTATCAAGCATCTATTTTTTCTGAAGAATTTTCCAGTACTTGACTCTCAGAAAGACGTGTCCAAGTTGTCCGTAATGCACTTGGTAAACATGAAGCAGAAATAATTAGCTAATGAGCTACCATCAGTGCTAATTATCTGTGCCCAAAGAGACAGGTACTGAGGAAGGAGGTAAAAAGTCACAGGAAACCGTCTCTTAGATGGTGGGGCCATGGCCCTGCTCCCCAGCTGGGGGTCCTGGGCTGGCCTGCCCTCCAAACCTGCCTAACGGTCCTGACCCTACTCTCTGTGGGGGCTTTGTTTAAAGGGACCCCTCCAGGTGGTCAGTGGTCCCAACCCCCCTCCTGCCTCCAGTTAGTCCTGCTCGTCGTCTTCTCTTCTGCAGACCTTTCACCTTGGATTCCATTCTGGTTCTCTACCTATTCTCTGCCTTCATGCTTCAGGCTTCCTTAGCCTGCTCTTGTCAATCAGGATGCAGACCTGGCTTCTCCTTTACTCCATGACCCTTAGTTACAAGTCAGCCTTGGCCACCCAGAACTCCAGTCCTGACACTTGGGAGCCATGGATATGGGCTCCCCAAAGTGAATTTTGTGTGCACAGCAGAGTTTTTATCTTAGGTCCAACCATCCCAAACATAGTCTCTTAAATTTGCTCACATCTGCCGGGTTCTTTTTGTATGAAACAGTAAAGGAGTCTCTCAGACATGCCATTATAAACCACATTTTTGATGAGTGAAGTGACAAGGAAATTGTTTAATACTCTCAACCATGTTCACTCTACAGATGAGCACGTAGGATCTTGAGGTCTTCTAACTTGCCACTAAGTGGCCAGGCTAGAATTAAACCTCCGCCTGTCTGAGCCCCAAGCCTATACTCTTAGATCCACTTGGAACTTCAGCAGTAGTTAAGGATATGTAAAGAGACAGATATACTGGGCAGCTGCTCCTTAAACGAGCTTGTCCGGGAAGCACTGTGGAACAGAAAAATCTTTATGTAATATAAATAAGCACCCGTTAGTTTTCTGGTTTTATAAGTTTCTCTAAATCTGTATGTCCAATTCCTTAAAGTGGGCACGTCAGTTTGTGAGAAATGACCCAGAAAAAGTATTGGGCAGAAAGGGATGGTGGGAAGACATGGCCAAGTCATGTCTCAAGTCTAGTCATGAATGGTGGTTGTGAATAGCAGGGCGAATACACAGCTGATCATGAATTCTAATTTTCAAGCAGCTATTCTAAGTCCCTGCCCTTCCTACTACTCTTACCAAGAAAAAAAGGGATCTTACAGAGACTTGTGGTTGTCAAGGGGGAGAGAGTTGGGGAAGATATGGATTGGAAGTTTGGGATTAGCAGATGCAAACTGGTACTTATAGAATGGATAAACAAGGTCCTATTGTATGTCACAGGGAACTATATTCAATATCCTATAATATAAACTGTCATGAAAAATAATATGAAAAAGAATTTATGTGTGTTATTCACTAAGTTGTGTCCGACTCTTTGAGACCCCACAGTTTGTAGCCTGCCAGGCTCCTCTGTTCATGGGATTCTCCAGGCAAGGATATTGGAGTGGGTTGCCATTCCCTTCTCCAGGGGATCTTCCTGACTCAGGGACTGAACAGGATCTCCTGCACTGCCGGTAGATTCTTTACCATCTGAGCCACCAGGGAAGCAATGTATATATATGTACGACCGAATAACTTTGCTATACAGTAGAAATTAACACAACATTGTAAAACAACTACGGCCTTCTCTGGTGGCTCAACTGGTAAAGAACCCGCCTGCAGTGAGGGAGACCAGGGTTCTATCCCTGTGTTGGGAAGATCCACTTTACTTCAACACAAAGATTTTTTTTTAAAAAGAATTCTTGACACGGGTGTGTAGTGGTGGGGAGGGGCATCTGTTGCTTTTTATTTCCCTTTTCTCTAGGCCAAAAGCAGAAGGAAAGAGGTTAATATGTCACTCCCTGCCAGGTGCTATGGGACCCAGAGCTCAGAGAACCCTTTTAAAAGCCCTCTTTGCTATCAAATATCTTCCTGGCCCTTCTCACAAGTACAGCCTCTAAAAACCTGTGCCACATGAACAGAGGACAAACTCATGAGAGAAAAGTGTGTCAGACCAATTCTTTGCAGAATAAAAGATTCCTGATCAGCAGAAGCTTTTCAGGGCCCTGGCAATGGCAGGCAAGCAGGTCATGCGAAAAGAGCGTTTTATTATTTATTTATTTATTTTTTTAAAAAAGAAAGGGAGAGGATGAGCAGATGTAGATTAGGCACTGGAAGTAAGGCAGGCATTGATTTTTAGGGAAGATTTGATGCCTCCTGATTGGCTCGGATGATAGAATAGGGCTGCAAGGAAGAGACTGCGTATCTTGGGAACAATGTTTGCACAGGGGAGAGGCAGATGTGGATGTGGGGAGCAGGAGAGGGGGGCACGTGAGGAGTGTGAATCTGTGCGTATGTGTGTGTGTTCTGGAGTCCACATTCTACAGAGCCAGCGGGCCAGCAGAGGGAGGGGAAGCAGGAGGTCGGGATGCAGGGCTGATCTCAAACAGCAAACGCTGAATGCAGCCGCACAGCAGAAGCCATTTGAGGGGGACTGTGCCTAGGGAAGCGCCCATACCCAAGAGAAACATGGAGGCAAATGAAGAGCAAACAGGGGTGGTGGGAATGAAAGTCGATGTGGTCCTGATGGAGTGTGAGGCTGCAGCCAGGAGGAGGGGATGGAAGTGGAAGGCCACCAGCCGCCTACAGAGGCAGGAAATGTGCTGCACTCCCTGTGGGATGAGCCTGCTAGCCTCTCTCCCGGAGGTGTGCGCCACGCTGACCTGTTCTCCACGAGAAGGCTGCAGCAGGCATTTTCCAGTCAAGGTGGACCCAGCATTCGCTGCCCTTGGCCAGGCTGCACTGGGGCTGCAATGAGTCTGTGGATTCCTGCTGTTGTGCTCTGTCAGCGAAGACTTCCCTCTGCTTCAAACGGTTTGTACTTTAGCTAGAAGGCTGACGGGGCAGGAGTGTCCTGTAGATACGGGGACAGAACGTGCCTTAATTCTTCTGAAGTGAACATCTGGCCCCGTATGGATGCTGCTATGAATTGAAATGGTCACATATTCTGGGAGGAGCCCTGAGAGGAGAGGAGGATGGTTGGGGCCACCTGAAGCTGAGAAGTGCAGGGGAGGGACAAGGGAAGGCTTCTGTTGCAGTGACAGTAATACGAGTGTACTCGTTACTGTGGTTTATGCACCTGTGACGTGCCAGAGGGTGAAGAGCATTTTATAGACGTTTCTTCCCTTAGTACTGAGAACCATGCTTCTGCACAGTGGGTATTGTTAGAGCCATTCAATATATAAGAACGCAAGCTCAAGGAGCTGGTGAGTCAGAGGTGGCCGAGCTGGTAGGCAAGATGCTTGCCCTCCTCATTAGGCAGGAGACCTCTGTCCATCTGCACCTGCCCTTAGGACCCTGCAGGAGCAAGGCTGCCACACACCTGGGGGCTCGGGCGGCCGGGCCTCAGGTGGCTGTGTTTTCCCATTCTCCAAGGGCTTGCCAGGCCCTGTGGTGGCAGTTTCCTTTCCTTTGAGTGTGGCAAGCTCAGTGCACAGGCTTCTCCCTCTGTCTCAGCCCCTCTGCAGTGGCAGGCCAGGCCCGGAGGAGTGCAGAGGTGGAGACCAGGGTAATCGGGAGGCATCTGGACAGTTTAAATAAAAGCCAGAGAGGCAGGTAGAGGCGGCAGTCCAAGTGGCCAGTGGGCCTGGAGCCAGGCCAGGCAGGCAGGAGAGCTCGTGGAGAGGGAGGAGTCAGAACACACACAGAGGCTGGCCTCATGCTGGCCCGAGGTTCAGGCACATCGGGGGCATGGGTGCACTTTATAGCTTCCTGATGGGGCAGCAGGGGCTGTCAGGAGATGGGAGGTAGGGACTTCATGGGAAGGAAGGCCACCACGAGCATTTTCAGTAGGAGAGGTACAGCTGGAGCCTCCAGCACAGACTGCTGGGCAAGGCCCTGGCAGAGAATCCTCACTCCCTGCCTCTGCCCCACAACTCCTGAGCCCCTGGGGACCCTGAGCAACCCCTAGTCATCCCTCTTGTCACCCCAGCCAAGACAGAGGCGGGGGGAAACAGGCAGCGCATTGCCCAAGTGATAGATACAGTTAGTGAGGCACAGACCCTCTCCAGAGAGGCCTCCAGGGCTGGAGCAGGGGAGGGAATCGGGAACCCTTGTGGGTGGAGACACTCCACCGGCAGAGAGGAGCAAGGCGCTGACTCCCGCGGACTGGTGATGGTTAGAAGAAGCACAGAGATGATCAGACCTTAAATGTACAAGCTGCAGACAGAAAGGTAATTCCCCAGCTGGCAATGACAACACCTAAAAATACTGAGCTGTGGTTCTCACAGGAATGCTTAACGGCCCACATTCAATCTAGAGCGGCTTCTGGATTACGGGTTAGAGTAAATAAAGAAGATCAGCTATGCAACATAACCATAGGCTTTTAGCTTAAAATGACGTCTGGTACCAGCAGTGTCTGTCTCTAAGAAACTCAAATTGCCAGTCATCCCAGGAGACTCTCTGCTGCTCTCAGCAAGTTTTTATCCTGACTTGTTCTGACTGGTGGGAAGAACATAAGTTTGGACCTCCAGCTTTCCTCTGGGTCCCTGTTGCTTGTTACCCAGGAGAGACTGCTGGGGATGACTGGCCACTGGCCAGCAGGTGGACTGGCAGGTCTGGCAGGGGCAGTGAGGTGGGTCTACTCCCACCTGTGGGCCAGAAGCTCACCCCACTGGCCAGCCCTAACAGCCCTCCATGCACCTCACTCTACACCTGTCTCTTCTCCAAGAGAAGCAACTGTAAGCACTCAGCTTCCTGATGGCTGCTCAGTGGCAGCATTTTCTTTGGAAACAAGGAAAAGTCACCCCATGATAGATCTAATTCCTGGTTCTACAGTGTCCTTCCCATGTGACCTAGGGCAGGTTACTTAGCTGCTTAGCTGGTTCAGTTTCATCATCCAAGATGAGGACTAAGGAGAAGAATATCTCCGGCTGCCCTGAAGTTACCAGAGAGGACTGCTCCAGTGTTCTCATCCTCTTTTCACCCAGTTGGCCTTCCTGTCCTGAACACCCATCACGGCAGGTCTTCCTGCATCTTACTGCACCCTGACCTCTGCCTCTGGAAGCCAGTCTAGTCACCAGGGAAACCAGGCTGGAGTCCTAGGATCAAGAGACAATGAAGAGCTGTCTTCAAAAGGAAAAGAGCAGGATTTTTCTCTGGCCCTGACCCTGGGTATCATGAAATCCTGACTTCACATCCTTCCTCAGCACAGCTGGGCATCTTTGAAGAGTCAGGCAGTAAGAGACTGTAACTGCTGTCTTACTTCTGCTGTTTTGGACGTTATTCATTATCTTTTCTTCCTGTGGCCGAGGCCAAGGTAAGCGGTGAGCAATGGCTGGCTTTTCCTCCCATGAGCGGCCAAATCCCAGCGAACAGTGACCTTCCCTGCTCCTTTCTTGCCTGCTGGTCACTGATGCTCTGAGCCCACCCTGCGCACACTGGCTGCTGGCCAGGTGGGCATCAGGCACTTCAGATTCTACAAAGTTGGGGACTCCTCTGCTTTAGGAAAGCAGAGCCTGTGGCCCTCAACTATGAAAGATTCAGCTTCTGCTATCTTGTTGGGCAGAGCTCCAGGAAGCTGAGCACGCCTGGACTTGTGAGGAGCAAGGCAGAAGGTATGGGATGGCATGGCCCGGGACAGGCATCAGCTCTGAGCCTCCAGCTTCTTTGCTTACAATACTGAGAATTAAAAAGTTACAGTTGTGAGCTTGGGCTGGCACTATACGATCAGGCTTTGAGAGGTCCTGTGCCCTACAAGTGTCGACAGGAATGACCAAGAAACCTGAAAGGTCCCTGCTGAGCAAGCATGAAGAAGGACACCATAGCTGTGTGAAACCCAGTGACCAGGATGAGCTGCCTTTGATGATCACAGCTGGAGAGTGGAAAGAATTAAGCCTCTTCGTGAAGACAACAGATGGGATCACTGTCGATAAGGGTCTCCTGACCACCTTGAAAATGCTGGTCTGGACCTGACGCTTCTCTTTCATATGTCCCCTGGATCAAGCAACCGTGGGATTTAAGCGGCTGAGATCAGTCCAGAGAATGCGCCTTTCAGTGCATCTGCTCCTTCCATATTAGGAGGTTTGTTAAAAGTAGGTACTCTTTCCAGCACTTATGGGCAGAAATAGGAAGGATAAGATTATACTGGGTGTTACGTTTGTACTCTGCACCCCAGTAAATGGGCCTCTGCATTCAGAGCTTGATTGTCAAGTCAAGATGCCTGACATGATGATCTCATCAATGCAGACAGAAAACCAGAAGTCTCAGACAAGTACAGGACAACTTGTAACAGAGGCTAGAATAGCTGTCATCCAACAAGGACACACTGACTGTGGTTCATGTACAGTCTCTGATGTACCTACAGTTTGTTCTGGAAATGTAATCAGTCTCTTCCTGTAGTTACAAATAACTAGGAATTGCCGTCTTTTTGGCCACCCAAAGTGGGAGAAAAGCCAAACCACAAGGTCCCAGAATATGTCTTTATAACAGAAAATTGTCAAGTGCTTACTAAACCAGGATGCCTCCCGCACAGGGCCTTTAGAGGGGATCCAGTGAATGCAGGTTATTCGAAGTACAGTTCTTAATACATAGTAAGTATTTGGGAAATGCTCAATTATCTAATTTCCTACAATATTTAAAACATAACCAGCCAGAAAGTAGGGCTCCTGGTTTCCCAGAGGCTAATTCATTACCTGTGGCTTTCCAGCTTTTAATGCTCTCTGGCTAAATTTCTATCCCGGTCATAGTGATTTTGCCTAAGAGAATATAAATTGAATTCAGTAAGTTGCATGATCCTGGTTCTCAGAGACTTGATTAACATCAGGAATCATTACTCAGCACTATGAACTTCCCTGGTTATATTCTGTAATCTTGTTTCCAGAAGCAGCCAGGTCTCTGGCGTTGCTGCTTCTGTCTAAATTCTTGGGGTGTATCTCCCCACTGGCTCTGTCTACAATCCTCTTTCAGCTTAGTCATTCCTTCTCCAGAATAGACTTACTAGAGATTAACTTTCTTATTTATCACATTTCTATTACAATCATACTCACAACCCCAGTCCCTGGACAGACACAAAACAGAGAGAAAGGTCAAGGGAAAATACAGGCCCAAGCCCAGAGCAGGGTTCTATGGAGTCCAGCCTATTTCTTCTCTTTTGTTCTTCACCTCATTTGTGTGTGCTCATGTCCGACTCTTTGTGGCTATGGCCTGGGACCCGCCAGGCTCCTCTGTCCATGGGATTCTCCAGTCAAGAACACTAGAGTGGATTGTCATTTCCTCCTCTGGGGATCTTCTTGACCTAGGGATCGAACCTGTGTCTCCTGCATCAGCAGGTGGATTCTGTTACCACTGAGCCACCTCACCACTGAAGCCCAATCTTCACCTCACTTCACCCAGTTTATTTTTGTCTTTTCCATTATGGTTTATTACAAGATACTGAATAGAGTTCCCTGTGCTGTACAGTAGGACCTTGTTATTTATCCATCCTATATACAATAGTTTGCATCTGCTAATCCAAACTCCCAATCCATTTCCTCTCCCGCATCCCTCCAACTTGGCAACCGCAAATCTGTTCTCTATGTCTGTTAAGCACTAACCAGAGCTCTTGCTTAGGTCAACAATCTGAATTACCTTGGACAGAAACCTCTGGAACCCAAAAGGGTAGCTTCCCTCATAATCCTCCTTTAAATGTTGTCAGACCAAGCTCCCAGCCCTCAGCACGCACGGCACTGCCTCAGTGATGTACCTGAGGAAAAGTCCTGAGGGAGATGTTAATTCATGGATTTCCCTGAAGAGCAGAGCACACACCAATGTCCCACTCCTCTGCAGATGGCTCACCGTTCAAGAAGCAGCTAAAATACAGTAGGTGCTCCGTCACCCCAAGAGGCAGGTATTGTTTGAGCTCCTTGATTCTTCAAATCAAGAAGGACGGGGATTTGACAAGGCCCTGGACCGTCTACCATTCTGGGAGTACTTCCTTATATGCCAGACCCCATGCTAAGAATTCTATATAGTCACCTCATTTCATCTTTGCAACAACACCAAAAAGCACAGACTAGGCTACCCCTATTTTATAGATGTGCAAAGTGAGGCCCAGAGAGGGTATGTAATTTAACCAAAGTCACTAATGTGTGCCAGAGCTGAGACATGAAACCATTAGACTGCGTTCTTGGGAAGTCCACTCAAAGTACATCGTTAAATGTACATGGCTAAATTAGAGAGATGAGAGATTAAAAACAAACATGCTTCTTAATTAAAAAATAAGACTACAGAAACTTACTATCATTCATCAGGCTATTGAGCCCGAAGATAGTCACTGGCCTGCAGACGCTGCATGCCCTGTCCTGGTCCAGGTGTGGGGGTGGGTGTGGGTGGGTGGGCAGCAGATGAGCAAGCTGACTCTCATGATGAGCCTCCGGACCGCTTTGCTGTACTCAGACAGGATTCCCCTTCTGTGGGCTCTGGACTCACAGCCCTTCCCCATCAGGGTCCTGCCCCCCAACAGGTTTCCTTGGAGACAGGAGACAAGTAGGGGTCAGGGAGGGGGAAGGGGAAAGCTGGATTTGAAATTCCATCTCTCCTATTTGTACCTATATGTTCAGATAACTTTAGCACTCCAGTTTTGGTGTCCTCAGCTGTGAAGCAGAGCTAGCTAATCGGTCCATCACAGTTGTGAAGATACATGAAATGTGTGGTGAGAGAACACAAGGAGAGCTTTGTAAATGTTAGCAGTTAAATATATAACAAGACTCATTTTCACCAGGGTGTGAATGACCAATAGGAGTTTTGCATTTTAAAGCGTCCTTGCATTTTAAAAGAGGAATCTGACAAAACAAATCAGGCTGAAGCCCTGGGTTGTTGATATGACACCAGGAATCCAAGAATCCCATTTATTTCCTCCAGCAGGCAGGCCCGCTGTCCTTGCTTCAGAAAGACTCTGGCCCTGCTGTGTTGTTCTAGCTGGTCTCTGTGCATTTATACTCAAGAGTGTTTCCTTGAACAGCCTGGTGCACCCACACTCAAGTGTGTTTCCGTGAACAGCCCAGCACAGAAATGAGCTGGTGTTTCCTGGTACAGAGGGGCTTCCGGGGGTGGGCAGTAGGGAGTGGGGCCTGCACGCAGATGAGAGCCACTGTGAAACTTCAGCTCTGCCATGCAAGATGGGGAAGCTGGGGGAAGATGCCACCTCTGGCAGGAGCTGTGTCAGGATCCAAATGTATAATCCAAAGAAGGTCAAACAGGCCAAAAGGAGGCAGCCCATCGTAACCTGTAACACCCTCTACCGTCCCGAGATTCATCACCCTGAGGATGCTTGTTGGCATGCAGACTCTTTATGTAACAAGATGCAGGGCAGTAAGTAAATCAAAGCGACATCGTTTATGCTCTTAATATTCAGGCAAAGGCCCACTCTGTGCTCACTCTATGTTGGGGACCATTGGGGAATAAGATATATGGTATAAAAAGGCATTTCTAATGCACATTAGAATTTTTGAGGTGCTCACACATGTGTTATCTAACTGAGTCCTTGAAACAAACTGCAGAACATAGTCTAATGCCCATTTAGAGGTTGGGACACTGAGGTTCAGAGAGGGTACCCTGAATCAAAGTAAATAACAGAGCTCAGGCCAAAGGCCATTTGTTCATTTATTCATCACTCACAAAGTGGCTGGGATTTTTCTTAATTGATTTTGGTGTAGATCTGTCATCTTTTAGAAAAGACTGACTGTTGAGGCCAGAGAACCCAGTGGCCTGTGAGAGACAGAGATGTCTGTTTGGTTGATGTGGTCTTGCTAGGACAGTGGCTGCTCTCTTGAACACAGAGGGAGGAGTAACAGGTAGAAAACTGAACTTTTACCAACTTCAAACTGTGCCTCTCTTTTGCTCAGCTCCTATGGGTCCAGAGACCATGACACAGAGGACACAGGAAGCCCAGCATCACAAATCACACTGGGGGGCGGTCAGCTGCCATGTTACACACTCTTTTCATCTCCATAACATCTGTGGGAGGAGGTGTGAAAACCCTGCTTTCCAAAAGGGAAAAGCAGGACAGGGACAGGAGGCAGAGAGCTGCTGCATCCCCCCACTGCCCTGCAGGTTGCCAGGAGCACAGACCACTACAGGACTGCCTACCATCTTGCAAGTCCTCTCCTTCCTTCCATCCTCCTGCTGTCGTGGCTCTAGTTCACCCAGACCCTGATTTTGTCTCTCTTGTGCTACTGCAATCATTCCATCTGACATTTGTTAAAAAAAAATATGTGTACAGTTAGTGAGTAGCAGCAGTGTCCCAGGCTGTGTGCTGGACACTGGGATAGAACAAGACACAGAAGTTAGTGTCTGCTGTTCTAGTGAGGGACACGACAGGAGAACAGGCAGCCCTACGTGAGGATGAGCGCTGTCACAGGGACAAGTCCAAGCATAGCATGAGAGCCTGGCAGATGCACCTGGTCCAGCTGGTGGAGGCAAGGGAGGGGGTGCTCATGGTCAAGGGAGGCTGGGGACCTCCAAGACGAGTCCACGTCAGCCATCTTCCTAAGAATCCCCTTTGAGAGTCCTTTTGAAAATGAAAAACTAAGCAAAGCACTCCTCTTTTCAAAACACTTCAGTGGCTCCCTGTCAGCTACAGCATGAAGAACAGGCTCCTTAATGAGGCTCCCAAAGTTCTCCATGTTCTGACCTCATCTCCCACTGTGTCCCGATGAACCTACACGTCTGTCTCCTTCAGAGTGGAAACATCCTGGAGGCAGGGTCTATGTCCAGTTGTTCTTTGTACCCAGAACAGGGCTGCCATTTATTGAGGTGTGTGATGGACTTATTCAAATAATGCAGATATTCCTGAGGTCTGAGTTATTGTCCGCAGTAAGAATCTTTTCCATCTGAACCACCGGGGAAGCCCATTGTTCCCAAAGAAAAGGCCAATTCTGCTTTCCTCTGGGTCTCCAGATGGGAATAACTGAACCACCTGAACCACCAGGGAAGCCCATTGTTCCCAAAGAAAAGGCCAATTCTGCTTTCCTCTGGGTCTCCAGATGGGAATGGCCCGAGCTCCCTGCAATTTTAGTCCCTGAGGGAAGAAAAGAAGTTTAAAAAGGAATGGGGCATGTGGCTCCTCTGGGATGTAGATCTGCACCCCAATTTCCTGACCTAAGCCTTACAGAGAGTTTTTCCCAGTCTTGACACAGAGGAATCCTGGGCCAGTTTACATGTCCCTGAGTCACACCAGAGTCCACGGAAATTCCTTTGAGTGAATGCCCCTTGCCCACATCCTTGGCACCCTATCCCTAGGAGCCCAGGCCCCTGCACAGTGCTCAGCGCACACCAAGTGTTTAGGAAGTTCTGTGCGATACTGAACACTCGTGTCACCAGGACGAGGTTTGTAATGGAGACAAATTCTCCTGTACTAATTTTCAAGGAGAAAAGAAATGCACTTCAAGCAAGAAAATTGGACATCTGGGAAGGTTTCCAGGCAGGAGATTTCCAGTAGGACTTGAAAAAAAATGTAGTCCATCCCGCATTATAATAGAGTCGGGGTAGGGCCGTGGCCTTTACAGCCCCCGCCCCCGCTCCCAGCCCCAACTCCCAGCCCCGCACCTCCTTTCCCCAGCCCTGTGCTAGTCACCTCGGAGGACACAGAAGAGAAAGGCGTTTTGCCAGCTCAGGAGAGTATAACAACGTGGATTCTTTATTTTAAAAGAGGCAACAATGCAGCTTAGGTTCTTTGTGGGTTTTTTCCCCCAAAAACTCAGAAACTGTAACTGCGGCGGCCAATGTCTTAGCAATGTCAACTTCAGGGCTCCTGACTCCCAAGGAGACAGTCTAAGCGAAAGTCACTCAGTCGTGTCCGACTCTTTATGACCCCATAGACTATACAGCCCATGGAATTCTCCAGGCCAGAATACTGGAATGGGTAGCCGTTCCTTTCTCCAGGGTATCTTCCCAACCTAGGGCTCGAACCCAGGTCTCCCACATTTCAGGTGGATTCTTTACCAGTTGAGCCACCAGGGAAGCCCAAGAACACTGGAGTGGGTAGCTTATCCCTTCTCCAGTGGATTTTCCTGACCCAGGAATCTTCTGCACTGCAGGTGGATTCTTTACCAGGGAAGCCCTAGGAAGACAGTCTCGTCTTGTACAAGAGGTTACCTGTAGCATTCTCTAATTGCTAGCATGTAGATGGAGATTCTTCAACTTGGGGGGCAGGTCGGTAGGTGGAAGGGTGGAGGATGCAAATGAGGGATGAGGAGGGGCATGTGGTACCACTATGCTCTCCAGATGTAACAAGAAAGCAAATTTTGGTGCCTTAACATGGAACAGCATGGCTTGTTCATTCATTTGAAAGATGTCTGCTGTTCTAAGTTCTCGGGTCACAGTAGCAAACAAAACAAAGCTCCTGCCCTCAGGGAGCTTATGTGGTAGGAGAAATAGATAATAAATAAACAAACAGGATAGAGGTAATGAGGAATGGGGCTGCTTTTTAAGACAGAAGTGCAAGGAAGGCTCTTTGGGAATGTGGTCCCATTGTCATTTTAAGCAAAAAACAGAATGAAGTGAGGAAGACAGCTGCTTGTATATGCAAAGGCAAAGGAGGGGATTCCAAGGCAAAGGCCCTGCAGTGGAAGCACTTCATGCATTTGAGGTCATCTTAGGGAAGGTAGGTAGAGGTTAGGTCATGGGGGCTGTGGATCCAAGGGTGAGGCAGATGTTATGGGCCCTAGAAGCCAGTTTGAATGGACTATGGTGCACCTGAGCGCATCTGATTCGGGGTCTGCTGAGCATCTTCTCTGGGCCAGGCATGTCCTAGGACCTGGCGATATTCCGGTGAACAGTCGTGGCCCCCACTTTCATGCAGCTTATGGTCTAGGGAAGGGTGACAGACAAAGAGAGGGAGCCCAGGACCCCAGGGTCAGTGCTGAGGGGGCACTTGGAGGGGCCAAGGGCTCAGGAAAGACCTTCCAGAGATGTCACTAGAGCCGGCAAGAATCCAGTGTTCTGTGTTCTAGATCCAGTTTTGCTCATTTGCTATTTTAGTCCAATTCCTCTCTGAGCCTCTACTTTCTTATGCATAGAATGGGAATAATAATACCTGTTCTTTAAAGAAAAAATTGGCAGAGGGTGAGATGGTTGGAGAGCATCACCGACTCAATGGACATGAATTTGAGCAGACTTCAGGAGATAGAGAAGGACAGGGAAGGCTGGGGTGCTGCCGTCCGTGGGGTCACAAAGAGTTGGTAATGACTAAGCGATTGAACAACAACAACAACAACAACAACAAAAACAGGGTCATAGATGTCAAAATGCTTTGAAAACTGTAAAGCCCCAAACAGATGTAAAACACTGCTATTCTCTCATTGCATGATTTTCTTTTCCTATGAATTAGGACTCTGTGTGTGAGTGCACAGGCTCATGGCCTCTCTCCTTCCTCTGGAGCCCAACCAGAGCTGGTGGCTCAGTCTGTGAAGATCTAAGCCAAGCTTCTCAACTAGAGGCCTGGTTGCATCCTGTAGACTCTTCACATACTGTGGACACCAGTGGGGCTGGAAATGGCAACCCACTCCAGTATGCTTGTCTGGGAAATCCCATGAACAGAGGGCCCTGGTGGGCTACAGTCCACGTGATCACAAAGAGTCGGACACAACTGAGCAACTAACACACACCAGATTTGGTTCTGTCCAGAGAGGCAGTTCTCTGCAGTAAGAGGCATTCAGCCAGGGAAAGAGCAAGGCTGTTCTTTTTATAAAGAAGGTCCATCTTGGGAGTAAATTTTCATCAGCAGATTGGCAAGGTCATAGTTTAACACCAAACAATC
Organism: Bos indicus x Bos taurus; assembly: GCF_003369695.1. Taxonomy (NCBI): domain Eukaryota; kingdom Metazoa; phylum Chordata; class Mammalia; order Artiodactyla; family Bovidae; genus Bos; species Bos indicus x Bos taurus. The sequence continues at coordinate 2,771,478 of NC_040078.1, read as the reverse complement.
CCCAACGAACTTAACATCTTATTCCATGATTGAAAAGCTCTTTTTCCTAGGTCCCTTTAGGAGGAAGAGAATTTCCTTTCAATTATCGTGGGCTTTATGCACCTCATGTTCCAGGGTATTTTCTTCAATCAGAGTTGTCCTATGGAAACCTCACCCTCCTCAACTGAAACACCCATTCTTGATTCATAGGGGAATATTGGCTGGGTTTAAGTACTGGTTCTATGACTCTGAGCACCTGGGCCTCAGTGACTGTCTGTGAAATGAGGGAATGAGACCAGATGACTCCAAGGTCACAGGACTCTTCATTTTCAATGATACCACCCTGCCATCTTGTCCTGTCTGAGAAGTCACCATGTCCCTTGATTTTACCTTGACTTTTGCCTTTCCATGGTCTCTTTCTGCATCTCGCCCCAGTTTAGGGAAAGACACAAGTTGCTGGAGGGGATTCCTGCCTAATATGATATTGTGTGGAGCATATAGTTAACTGTTAGTGGTCAATAAACACAACAGCAATATAACCGACCCCCAAATAGCAAGTTTTTCTTTGCTCATTTAGACGTGCAGCCATTGCCACCTTGGTACCCCCAGAGCTGTGTCTCCTCATCAGCACAGCTCCTACTTCTCTGACAGGCTAATAACATAAGTGTCCATTTACTCCCACCCGAGTCAAAGTTCCTAGGGCTGCTGCTTCATTCCCAGTTTTAATGGCACTTATTTTCAATGGATATATGCTTTCATTAGCATAGATTTCTGTTGAAAAGGCAGTTAACTATTTTTTTTTTTTCAAAGCAGGAATGGCTGAACTGTGGATTTATAGGTAGGCTAAAGACACTAGCTGGAAGAAGCACAAGCTGGAATCAAGACTGCCAGGAGAAATATCAGTAACCTCAGATATGTAGATGATACCACCCTTATGGCAGAAAGTGAAGAGGAACTAAAAAGCCTCTTGATGAAAGTGAAAGAGGAGAGTGAAAAAGTTGGCTTAAAGCTCAACATTCAGAAAACAAAGATCATGGCATCTGGTCCCATCACTTCATGGCAAATAGGTGGGTAAACAGTGGAAACAGTGTCAGAGTTTATTTTTTTGGGCTCCAAAATCTCTGCAGATGGTGACTGCAGTCATGAAATTAAAAGACGCTTACTCTTTGGAAGGAAAGTTATGACCAACCTAGACAGCATATTGAAAAGCAGAGATATTACCTTGCCAACAAAGGTCCATCTAGTCAAGGCTATGGTTTTTCCTGTGGTCATGTATGGATGTGAGAGTTGGACTGTGAAAAAAGCTGAGTGCCGAAGAATTGATGCTTCTGAACTGTGGTGTTGGAGAAGACTCTTGAGAGTCCCTTGGACTGCAAGGAGATCCAACCAGTCCATCCTAAAGGAGATCAATCCTAGGTGTTCATTGGAAGGACTGATGTTGAAGCTGAAACTCCAATAATTTGGCCACCTCATGCGAAGAGTTGACTCATTGGAAAAGACCCTGATGCTGGGAGGGATTGGGGGCAAGAGGAGAAGGGGACGACAGAGGATGAGATGGCTGGATGGCATCAATGACTTGATGGACATGAGTTTGGGTGAACTCCGGGAGTTGGTGATGAACAGGGAGGCCTGGTGTGCTGCGATTCATGTGGTCGCAACGAGTCGGACACAGCTGAGCGACTGAACTGGACTGAACTGAAAGACACTAGGGAGTCTGCTTGGTCTGAAAAAGAGTGGACTTTAAATATCTAAAGAGTTATCATGTATTCTAAATGTTCCTGGATAACTGGGGCCCAGGGGCTATCCAGGAAGAGCTTCTGGATATCTGGGAAGGGCATAGGGGCTGAACCAAGTACGGTCTAAGAAGTAGAGTTGGGAGTGCAGCTGGAATGGAAAGTTAACATGCAGACCTTCTAGAGCAGGAGTGCTTCCCCCAAAAGTCTGGACCTGGGTGAGCCAGCCTGACATGTGGCAGCTGGGAAGGTGTGAGGAGTCAGGGACAGTGGGCCAGCTTTCTACTGGAAGGACGGAGGCAGCACTGAAATGGTCCTTTGAGGCAAACCTCTTGGACTCGAAAGAGGATGTGCTACTCATCTGTGGTGGTTGAGGCCAGAAAGAGAAGGTAGAAGCAAGAAGCATGCATAAGTGGGACCAACTGGGTAGGTCACAGGGAAGCAGAGTCTGCCTTTGCTGAGAACTTACTGACAGCAGTAAGGGCCGGATGGGCTGGGCTATCTCCTGAGATGAGAAGTTTAGCGCAAAGTACTGGTAAGCATGAATCAGGAACTCATGAGGGGCTTCCAGGATGAAGCAGGTGGTGGTCCCTAAGACCCTTTAAGTTATGAGTCCACCATTCTATGAGATTTTTAAAAGTGCATACTAAGATAGTCATCTATGGCAAAACCAATACAATATTGTAAAGTAATTAGCCTCTAATTAAAATAAATAAAATTAAATAAAATAAATAAATACATGTCTCAAAACAAGCAAAAAAAAAAAAAAGATAGTCATCTAATGTGTAACTTAGCTAACCACATAGCAAATAAAATCACGAACAATTTCACATTCTAATGGGTTTGTGCTTTCACAAGATAAAACCTGTAACTTTATTATTAAGAAGAACCTTACTGGTAATGTTTATTACCTTGATTGAGGTGATGGCTTCATGGGTGGATGCATATGTCCAAACTCATCAAATTAAATATTAGATATGTGCAGTTTTTTTGTATATCAGTTATACTTCAATAAAGCTGTCAATTAAAAACTTGTAAATTAAAAAAACCAGGACCTTGTTGGTCATCTAATCCATGGTTGGTCAACTATGGCCTGCTGGCTGTTTTTACAAATAAAGTTTTATTAGAACAGTCATGCTCATTCACTTACATATTTTCTTTGACTGTTTTCATGTTATAATGGCAAAACTGAGTAGTTGCAACAGTGACCAAATGGACTGTGAAGCCTAAAATTCTTATTTTCTGGCCCTTTAGAGAAAAGGTTTGCCACTCTTCAATCTAATCCAGGACTTCCCTGATGGCCCAGACAGTAAAGAATCTGCCTAGAGTGCAGAGGACTAGGGTTCTATCCTCTGGAGAAGGGAATGGCTACCCACCCCAGTATTCTTGCCTGGAGAATTTCATGGACAGAGGAGCCTGGTGGTGTACGGTCCTCAGTCTAATCTAGTCCCCCATTTTATAGGTAAGAGAATGGAGGCTGGGTCTCCCTGGTGGGCCAGTGGTTAAGAATCTGCCTTGCAATGCAGGGGACACCAGTTTGATCCCTGGTATGGGAAGCTCCCACATGCCATAGGGCAATTCAGCCCATGCAGCACAAGTGCTGAAGCCCACGTGCCCTAGAGCCTGTGCTCTGCAACAAGAGAAGCCAGTGCAATGAGAAGAATGCACATCAGAACTAGAGAGTTGCCCCCACTCGCCGCAACTAGAGAAAGCCTGTGCACAGCAACCAAGACCCAGCACAGCCAAAACCTAAAAAAAAGAAAACAAGACACTGACATTGTTCAATGACTTCCCTTTAGGCTGAGTTAGTTGGTGACTGAATTGGTTTAAGAATCACAGCATCTGACACTCAAGCCTGTGTTTCTCTACCTCATTCCATATTTCCCAACCCTGGCTGTTCTCTGTACAAGCACCTCTTCACGTCCTGCCACGTTCATATTTTACAGACCCAGGGCCCCAGGGCGGAGGTGGACTGACTGGCCCATGGTCATTTGCAAGTTCTGACCTGACAGAGCTGGCTCCAAACTGCTCCTCCAGGAAGACTGAGGCCTTGGGAGGCAGTGCGAGCTTCTGAGAGCTTCTAAGACTAGCACTCATCTGGCTCCCTGAGTCCCTCTCAGCATTAACATTCACCTTCTGTTATTCAACAAAGGACACATTTACAACTGTCTTGAGTTCAGCCTGAAAACCCTTTTCACAGGTTTCCAGGGAAATTACTTCAAGCAGCCCTGATGGGCTGAAATGATTTTAACACACTCAGTTGCCTTCAATTTCTTTGGTGGCATCTGCTACAAACAGCAAAACATATGAGTACCTGATATTTACTTTTTTTTGAAATAACAGATTCCAAAGGAGACAGTGCAAAAGGAGAGGGGAAAAAACCCAAGCCCTATGTACCCACAATCATATTTAAAGGAACAAACAGGCAATCTGAGGCCCAAGTCAGGCCTCCACTTTCCCTGTGGGAGATTTCCCAGAGCGATGAGGATCAATCAGACCAATAGAACAATCTACATTTGTCCTGGAGAGTATAAGCTGAAAGCCAACCCCTACTTTGCCTCCCTAAGAGGGCTATTTTCCTCCTCCTTGCCATTTATAAACCTTTACATTTTCTGCATTTCCACTTCTATTACACATCTCTCTTAGACAGATAAGAAAGAATATTCATGCAGGAGATTAAAGTGCATCAGCAGCCCTGACATAAGTGGTCAAGAGAATAAATGATGAGGTTTGTAAGTGGCCACAGGAGACCCCGCAAGCCTTGCCAAGGCAACACATTTGACATGTGTGTGGTTCCCTGGGCCCACAGTACTCCTGCCCAATTCCAACTCAAGCTCGAATTTCAAGGATGACATTTTCTAGTCAAGGGAGGAAAGTCAATGATTGAGAGAGAAGATGGATCAACAGAGGCAGCTGTGCTTGGGGTTCAGCTGGTGGATCTGCTGTTACTTGTACCAGTTTGCTCCTCTCAGCAGAGTCAGCTCCTAATAGCTTAGAGAACCCACATGTATTATGTCAGCCATTGGATGGGGTACTGGGAATAAAAACTAAATAAGGTCACTGTCTTCACATTTATTGAGAATTTATCTGTGCTAGGTCCTATGCTAGGGGTGTTACATGTGCAGTTCTTTAAATCCTTGCACAGCCCTAAGGTCAGCATTGTTATCCTCATTTTATATATCTAGCACTCACAGCTCAGAGAAGTTAAGTAACTGGCCCAAAGATGCACAGGAATTAAGTGTTGGAGCTGGGCTTTGAACTCATGGTTGTGTGTGGGTGCTTCCAATCACTCTGTGCCACTTCTTACATCTGGGGACTTTCTTTCACTGCAGGTGCTGGCTGACTGTGCCTCACATACTTAGTGGGGTGCTCAGCAGCTGCAAGAACCTGGGTTGAGGAACCAAGGGCACTGAGTTACTCTATGTCATGTTGAAACCAGAGCTTCTGGAACTTTCAAAGGTCATTTGGAGAGGGAATGCGGAGAGTGAGGCAGGGAAGAACAAACTCAATCTATGTGGAAATACAATTGTTTATGTTGGCGTGAATCATGTGAATTATCTTGGCTGGTGAGAGAGCCAGATGTACAGACAATTGTGTGAAGTCAGACCCTAGGGCTCCTGAAGAGGGGTCCCTGAAGGCCTCTGCAGGGATGCCGAAGATAACAGAAACACAAGATTCCAGCTGGTTCTGGAGTGAGGTGGGTAGAGAAAACAGGAGGAGCCAAAAGCTGCTTCCAAGAGAAGAGAGAGTGGGATCCCCACCGAGAGCTCCCAGTTAACCTGCGCAACCAGATAGATGTTTGCGGTGGGAGGGCTCGGCCTGCCTCGAGGAACCCTGCCACACCTACACACACTGTTTTGTTTGTTACTCCTAAGTTTCCAGCACCTCTGCCTTCTCTCCACTTGGCCAGTTAGCAGAGGGAGGAAGTGAGAAAGCAAATCAATACCTCGCTGTCACTTCCAGGTGCTGGGCCCAGAGCATCAGCTCGGCAATCACTCTCCATTTCCCCCTTCACAACCAATATCAGCAGTGCATTCCCTCAACTCCCCTAAAATTTTCAGGGTCTGGGACAAGATTTTTTTTTTAAGAAAAGCCCACATACAGTATGAGTAAGTATTTTAAAGTTATAGGTCAATCTTACAAATTGCTAAACAAAATATGTGCTCTTCTCTGACCCTGACAACTCTAAAGCTTCATGTCTGGAAGACTGGACCCAAATTTAGAATTATCAGACTCCACTGAGTTCTGCAGGACCATGGTGGCGGGACACAGCAGTCACATGGATGTGGACACTGCAGTCCATGAGGAGCACACCCACATCCCCAAGAGACATGAGGGGCCACAGAGACACAGGTGCAGACCCTGTGGTCCACAGAGAGCTGATCACACCCAGGTGGGGACACCGAAGTCCACAGGTCCAGGTTCCATCCACATCATCATCTTCAGTTACATGGGGCCTCTGGGGTTTCCCAAGGCAGTGGAGTCCACCCACAAGAGGCAGATGTGGGGAAAAGGTCTACAGGAGTTCTGGAAGCAAATATGAGGCTGTTTCATGAAGATTCTGAAGTCGTGGTATCTGAAGCTTATGGTCTAGAAAGAGGAGTCTGGACGTGTCTTCTTGGCCCTTTAGAACGTGATACATTGTGGGGTGCAGGGCTCTCTGAGGCATGGGGTCTAAGGACAAGGGTCTAAGAGTGATAATGACCTTCTCTGACACCCACTGAGCATCACGTAATAATAGTTGTCCTAAGCACTCTATGGGGTTTAACTTAGGTAATTCTCACAACTCCATGAGCTAGGTACCACTATCGCCATTTCTCAGACGAGGAACCTGAGACACAGAACTGACAAGCTACTTGCCCAGGGTTATATTTGATGGAGTGGGCTGTCTGGCTATAGGTCTTCACTCTTATCCATCACTCCAGGTCCCTCCTCACATGGTAAAGCCCACCTTCGGGGCACATAAGCCTCTTTCCACTCTTAGACCCTTGTCCTTAGACCCCATGCCTTAGAGAGTCCTGCACCCCACAGTGTATGGAGTTCTGAAGGGCCAAGAAGACATGCCCAGGATCCTCCCTCCCAGAGGGATGCATGGCCCTCAAGATAACTTCCAATCAGGCACTATGGAGCACCTACAGGATACTTGTTGCCCATATGCCTGAATGTTTGGAATAACTTTTTGTCACATCCCTGCATCTCTGATGCCTTTGATGAATCACAGATTAATTCCCAGGTCTGTGTGGTAGACTTGCTGAAGGATCATTTTGAAGAGTTGGAAGTAACTTAGAAGATGGATTTTTTTTCTTGACTCAGCTGAGATAAGGAATTGAATCTTCCCTAAGGAAGGGGTAAGCATGGTTTGAGGGCCCGTGTGGTTTGATGCCATGGCTGATAACCAGAAAACAGTTGCTCTCCTCAGGACACAGATCTGCCTAAAATGTGAGAGGTGGAAAACACCCCAGATGAACGAGGTTTCTAGAAGCCAGCGATGGTACCTGCTTTGAAACTGGGGGAAAGTACAAACCAACAAAAAGAAAACTTCTGTACCTCAACTTGCTCCTTTAAAAAGTGCAACCCATCTCTACTTAAATCAGATAATTAAAGTGAAGAAAAACACCATCAATTTGACATTATGTTTGTAAAGTTTATTATCCAGTGCTATGTCAACCAGCTCACATCTTAGATAATTATAGTTGCTGGACTTAGATAATAGCAACCCACTCTAAAATGGTAAGAAAAAAAAAAAAACAAAAAACTGTCTAAAGGTGAGAATGACCAAGGAGCTGGGCTCAAAACTTCATTTCTTTCCCTTAGCAGCTGCATGATGCTGTTTATGTTATTTGATTTTCCTGAACCTTGGCTTTCTCACCTGTAAAATGGAGTAGAAAGTATCTACCAAGGTATTGTGAGAATTAAATCAAATGATATTTGTAAAGTCTTTCATATATATAATGAACTTTTTTCTCAATTTTTTTTTTTAATTTTAAAAACTTGAATGAAGGGTTCTTCAAATGCTATAGTGCTTTATGATTTTATAAGCTTTCACATACATGGTTTTATATAATCTCACAGTAACAATTTTTTCCTTTTTCCCTACTCCATACCCTCTCTCTACGGGAAACCACTAGTTTGTTCTCTATTTCTGTGAGCCTTCTACTTTCTTATTATAGTCACTAGTTAGTTGTACTTTTTTGGTTCCACATATAAATGACATCATAATACAGTATTTGTCTTTTTCTGTCCAACTTCTTTCACATAGCCTAATGTCCTCCAAGTCCATCCATGTTGCTGTAAGTGAAAAACTTCAATCTTATTGACTAAACAGTATTCCATTTATAAGTATATATATATAGCACCTTTCCTGTATTCACTTGTCTGTTGATGGATCCTTAAGTTCCTCCCATAGAATGTACTTTTAAAACGTGCTCTCCCCAACTCGTAAGCCGTGTCCCCTTCCACTCCTCCCCTGGGCAAGCCTCTCTCTTGCCTCTTTTAGGCTCCTGTGGGGCGGGCGCTTCCCAGCTCCAGGAGGCCTCTTCCATGTAGGGGAAACATGGTCAGGCTGGGAGCCCCAGGAAGAAGGCACAAAGGCAGCAGAGAGCAGGGCCTACTTTTGATGAGGAATCACTCTAAGAAAGATGGGAAAATGGACAAACACATTTAAAAGAACCCCCTCGGCAGTGACAGATAACAGACCACTGGGGTGGACGGGGGGTGGAGGCAGACCCTCCATGGCCAGGTGACAGTGTGTCGAGCAGAAAGGCTTTGCTGCAAGGGGAGAACAGCATTTCTCCCTGTCTCTGCCACCACCTGGCCTTGACCTTCCAAGCCAGGCCACCTGCAGCTGGTCGAGAGGCCTCAGGCCCTGGGCTTCACGGGTGGGGACGTGGCTGATGGCCGGTCAGCTCCTGATCCCTCCTGCTCTGGGCCTCCTCAGGCACCTGCCTCCGTTTCTAGGATCCGCCTGTTATCCCCCTTCCTACTTCAATTCTCTCAGGTCAGGCCCTCGCCACTTCTCTCCTAGTTGAGGATGACAGCCTGTACCTGGTGTCCCCATCTGCAATCTTTCTCTCTAATTCATCCTCCACAGTGCTGTCAGGGAGATGTCTCTGAGAGGCCCAACCGACCCCAATTTAACACCCTTCAATAGCTCCTCACTCTCAGCAGATGAAATCCCAGCTCTTTGGCATGGTCTATTAGGCCTTTTTCATTTGCAAATGTCAGAAACTTCTTAGAAGAAGCTGAGATTCTACAAACAGGTTTGCTGGCAGGACAATGGGAAAGTTCACAGCACAGAAGGAAGGCCTGCAGGCACCTGGGCAGTCCCAGGACCTGAGAGGCCAGGACTGGGGACCACGTCACTGTGGGAAAGAGGCCTGTAGTTCCCCAGAACCACACTCCTCCAGCAATATGCCACGAGGGGCTGTGGGCTGGTCCTCCCAGGCCCCAGCGGAAATTCCCCAGGGACCATAATGATTGGCCAGCTTGGGGAACACACCGATCTCTCCAAAACTCTTGTGGCCAGTAGTACAGGGAAGGTGATGGCTACCTGGACCTAAAGGAAGTGAGAAGAGTGGGATCTGGGCTAACAGAATTCAGAAGAAGGTGCTGAGCTAATAAAACCCCCCATGATCTGATCTTGCTTCAGTCTCATCCCTTAGCATCCTGCCTCAAACCTCAACACAGAAGCAAAACTAGCCTCCGTGAAGTTCCTAACACACTCGGGTACGTCACACTCATGGTTTATCAACACCCCTTTCCTGCACCACCTTCCACCTTCTCAACTGGGGTAATGTCTACTTATCATTCCAGATTCAGGTCATTGTTACCTCTTCCAGGAATCTTCCCCACATTAAAGTTTCTTTTTGGACTCCTAGAACCCCTGTGAATCTTTATAGCACTTACTACAGAATAACACTAAACAATAATAATGACAAGAAAAACAAACATTTACTATACGCCAGGCACTGTTCTAGGCACTTGACATTCATTTGTAGCTTACAGTAACCTGATGATATAGGCACTATTATTAGTCCTCATTCCCCAAGATCACAGAGCTAATAAGTAGTAGCGTGTGCTAAGTAGCTTCAGTTGTGTCTGACTTGTACGACCCTATGGACTGCAGCCCACCAGGATCCTCTATCTATGGGAGCCAGGTTCAAACCCAGGGTGGCTCTGGGTCTGTATTCCTAACTACTGTCTCTAGAAATGGCTTCAAGAGCCTCAGTTGGTAGTGTTGGGCTGGAAGCCCTAATTCAGGGACAGTGACAACCATCCTCACATGCTTAGTGATGGCTGAGCGGGCCTTCACAAAACACTACCAGACAGGACTCAACAGAACCTTCTCTGTTGGGAGACAAAAGGAGGAAGAAGGAAGGAGAAAAGGCTAATTGGGCCCCTGGGAGCTGGGTTTGCAGGGCCGAGGAAGGGATGGAATCAGAGGAGTCCAGTCTCACATCGCCTGTGCCCTGGTGGTCACAGGACTGGGTGGGGGCTGGGGCACGGGCACAGATACCACACAGGCTGGCCGGGCCCTGCTGCCCACCCGGCCATTTCTGGGGAATATCTCTGGTTGACTGGGCCACACTTTCTTTTTCTCCAATTTGTCTCCGTATTCTTTAGGCAAATTTGGCTTCTCCTACGGTTTTCTGAGACTTGCCTAGTGGCACAAAAAAGGAAGGTTCTGCACTGAGCTCTGATGACTGCAGTTCTTTTCCACCCATAACTTGGTAAGGCCAGCGCTGGGGTGCACCGTGCTGAGGGGATTCTCTCCCAGGGCTGAGGCATTTCTCAGCGTAGCTGCACCTTCCTTCCGTTGCTGGATGGCCACATAGGCAGGTATCTGACTCACCGTCTTTCCTTAAACAAGCTACCAAATGCTCCCTGACTTGGCTTCTCCAGCCCGAGTGGGTCACAGAGCTTCACAAAATGTTCTATCTGTGTGCACTAGGAAGGTGGGCAGCAACAGGGAACTTGCCTACAATGGATAAGCCTGTGGAACATACCCTGAGTTTCCCTCCAGTGGGACCTCAACCCAACAAATTAATCAACGTGAAGGTCAGATACAAGAGTAGCCTTTTATTGAGTCTTTGCTATGGGTCAGGCTTTGAGCTAAGTGATTAAGAAACACTCTCTAGTCCTCACAAATCTGTGTAAATCCTTTCAATGCTATGACTTGAGCATCCGTATATGCCAGGCTCTGTATTGGGCACCTGGGACACAGTAGTGAACAAAACAGTCAAAGACCTTTAACTTGCATACAGACAGCAAGCAATAAAGATAATAAACAAGTAGTAAACTACAAGGTCAATATGTAGTTGGTTAGGGAAAAATACTATGGATAAACCAGAAGCACAGATAAGAGGGACCGGGAGTGCTGGGGGATGGTCCTCATTGAGAAGATGATATCTGAGCAAAAATTTGTTGAAAGTAAAGGAATAGGCTGTGTGGATAGAGGAAGATCATTCTAGACAGAGAGAATGGCCAATGTGAAGGCTTGAAGGTGGGAATATGACAGGAGTGTTCAGAGAGTGGTGAGGAGGCCAGTAAGGCTGGAAAGAAGTGAGGTGGGAAAGGTGTGGATGAGAGGCTACGAGGGACCACGTGGGGTGGGGCTTTGTAGGCCACAAGATGAATACCACTATCATCTCCATTTTACAGATGAGCAAACCAAGGCAGAGAAAGTTTATGCCCAACACGCCACGATTTGTATTAGTGCTGGGAATTAACCAGCTTTAACCACAATCACAACCCATGTGCATATCCTAATACTATATACCCCCTCTCTCCACACATGGCAAACCAGGAAGTTTCTTGATACCCTCCCATGTCAACCAAGTTAGGCTGAGTGGGACCCAAGATTCAGAAGTTTCTGAACTTGCAAGGAACGCTAGAAATCTTCTCGTCCAATTCTGGTATTGTGGAAGGAACAATAGACTTTGTGGCTGAAGCCTGGGTGTTCCCTCTTGCTGGGTGACAGGTCATATGACATTTGACAGGTATCCTTACCTGTAAAATGGAAACAATCACTCCTGCCTCATATAGTTGTGCAGATTAAATGAAATGATGTATGTACCAGGGCTCTGAAAAATGCTTACAGTTCATCTTTTTTTTCTATCTCCTCCCCCAGCTTCTTGGAGCTGCAGTCAGTGACAATCCAATCTCAAAGCTCAACCCTATCTCAAACAGAGACAGGATATATATTTAAAATTTTTTAATTGAAGTATAGTTGATTTATAATATTGTGTTAGTTTCAGATATACAGCAAAGTGATTCAACTATACATATATATGTATCCATTATTTTTCAGATTCTTTTCCCACATAGGTTATTACAGGATATTGGGTAGAGCTCCCTGTCTTATATAGTAGGTCCTTATTATTGATGGAGGAATGGATAAAGAAGACGTGGTACATACACACAATGGATTATTACTCGGCCATAAAGAATGAAATAATGACATTTGCAACAACATGGACAGAAAGGATATGTATTGATAGCCTCCCTGCAATCATTGCCAATATAGTGGGGAGCTTGGAGTTTCCCTGGGACTGTGGGGCACCGTCCCCCTTATCTGCTCCTGTGCATGGCGAGTCCACTGTCCTCCACCCTCATCTCCGGAGGTCCCCAGCCGTGAGTCTCCGCAGTTCCTCTCCTCTCAGCTGGGGCCCTTCTGTATGCACTTGCAGCTCTGTTTAAAGTGACAGACATGTAGTAGGTACTTAATAAATGGTTGTCGCTATTACTAGTAGAAAGGGACCTCACTGCCACCAAAACTGTCTTGCCAATTTGAACAGACACTGGAAAGGGAAAACTTAATGATGGAAAGAGAAAGATAAATTTAGTTCACAAATCTGTCTGAACAGCCATTACATATGTGGGCAAGTCAGTGACACAGCTGCACCAAGATGCGAGAGCACAGACTGCCTGCTAGGGTTAACTCTCGGGCGGGTACCAAGATCACACCTCACCTGCGGCAGTCCTGGTCGGTCAGGCAGCCAATGGATGATCTGCACAGAACTACTGAGTATGCACCTGTGATTATCTTCAAAGTGACCAATATAAAATGTAGAGCCATCATATCGGACAAGGCATTTTTCTATGAGATAAAAACCACGTGTGAAGCTGGCCTCACTAGTATAAACTTTATTGTAGGAACCTCAGGAAACATGTATAAAACAAAAGCCCAGGACACAGGAGCTAAAGGAAATGGGTAAACAGAGAAATAGAAGAGCTCAGCCAACAAATATCGTTTTGACACCATAATTAGATCTATTCCCAGGAGCTAAACTTTGCTTCTTTGTACATCATATCCTTTCCTTATTTATTCCTCTAGTTAATTCATTCCTCATTCATTTATTTACACATTATTTATTCATCCCCAAGTCACTTATTTTATGTATTTATTTTTTTCCTCCCTTATTTGTTCCTCACTCCATGGCAGCCCTAATCAGCAATGGAATGGACCAGGGGAAGCCTGCAGCAGGAGAAAGGAAAGCAAAGATGATGGACTTGACAAAAGTCACCAGGGGGCAGGAGCCTGGACAGAGGACTGGGCTTCCGGCCCTTGCTCTGGCACAAAGTTGTGTGGCCCTGGGTGAGCCATGCACCTCTCTGCACCTCAGTCCCCTACAAAGCAGAGGCAACTTAATACCTCTGCTAGTTTCCATCATGCCAGCTGGCTGGGCTAATGTGCCTGAAAATTCTTGATCAATTATGAACAGGTATCCACAGGTAAGGTGTGGTTTTTTGATCACTGCTGGAGAACAGAGGGAAGAAGATTCACAGCTGGCTCCCACTGCCAACTTCTATAAACCAGAGCCAGAGGACTTGGTCCTTGGACCTCTCCTCCCACTCTCCCCCTGAGAGTGAACCCAGCATGGGGCTGTCAATGAGAGTGGCCGAGGCAGCATGGCCATCTTTCCCGTGACAGCCCTACATATGCAGGAAGCATCTCTTTGGCTGATTAGCAGATAAAAATTAATGACTAAACATGTATGTAGGGTGGAAGATGGATGAGTGTCCTGGGAGCCATCCCTTTGATTGTCCCTTCTTAGATGCATTTAAGAATCTCAACATCATAATTGCAGAGTGCGTTGGAATAAAATAGTACACAGGGTGAGGATAAAGAAAAAATAAACCAAAACCGTTATCACCTGCTGACAGGACAAGATGGGAACGTGACAGAGGAGTCCCTGGGAAAGGTGAAGCCTTTTGTGGCAACATAAGCATGGGGATACCTGCTCCAGCAGGTGGACCAATTCGAGCTCAGAGCCCCTGTTGTGGGCACACACTTGTGTATATTGATTTAGAGCGTCCCGGTGTACTGTTAGAATATTAGGAAAAAACAGCATATGGTATATACTCTGCATGCAATTCTTCTCCTACTGTTAACTTAGTTAATTCCAAACTCTGATTCTTTTTGCTTATAAAAGGTGCTTTGCACAGGGACTCAGGCCCTAAGCTGAGGTTTTTTTTCCTCCCTCTTTTCACTGAATGTTAGGAACATAAGTAGTCCCTCAAAAATAAGTGGATTTGAGAAGCCCACTTCCATTGAAAAGACAAAGCATTGAGCAAACGACGGGGTGCCTTTTCCCACAGGAAGTGTGCTAGACTGAGTCATGCATGGATGTGGAAGGATTTGGGAAACACACACATTTAATGCTTTTCCCTGGCTCCTCTCCAGTGCCCAAAGTTCTTGGTTCCTGGTTCTGCCTCCATCTCCTCCTGTTCTATTAATGGAAACCTCTTTCTCAGGGATCAGATTCAATGTCCTCTCTGCCTCCTTCCCTTCCTCCTTCACCTCCTACAAGTTCCGTTGTTTCTCCCCCTGCACCTTCTTCTCCACTTCCTCATCCCCCGTTCCAACCACTATCACTCTAATCTGACCCCTCAGGCATCTTGTACTTGGCCCTTCCTCACTCAAATTCATCCCTGACACTACTGCCAACCCCCTTCAATACAGCTCTGACCCTGCCATCCCACTGCTTAGAAAATTTCCATGGTTCCCCCATCAAGCTAAAGACATTGTGCAAACATGGCATTTGGAGCCTCCGTGAACAGGCCATAGAGTCTTATCTCCTGCCGCCCTGTCATCTAATCCTATGTGCTTCTCTGCGCTTAATCACACTGCTTCCTACTGAAATCCCATTCAACCCTCAGGGCCTGTCCCAAAAAACGCCTCTTAGATGAGTATTTTCTCTCTGCTACCTGAGTGCCTCTTTCTGGTCTTAGGTATGTATACTCTGCATTTCCAGTCATTTCTGTGTTTAAATATTTTTCCCACTGGAATTTATCATCCATGAAAATAGGCATGGCTACACATCTTTCTGGCTCTTCACCTAACACACAGTTGATATTAATATGTTGGAAAAAGGACTTCCCTGTGGCTCAGATGGTAAAGCGTCTGCCTACAATGCGGGATACCTGGGTTCAATCCCTGGGTCAGGAAGATCTCCTGGAGGAGGAAATGGCAACCCACTCCAGTATTCTTGCCTAGAAAATCCCTTGGACAGAGGAGCCTGGGAGGCTACAGTCCATGGGGTCACAAAGAGTGGGACAGACTGAGTGACTTCACTTTCACTCATCTTTCTGGCTCTTCACCTAACACACAGTTGATATTGCTGCTACTGCTGCTGCTGCTAAGTCGCTTCAGTCGTGTCCGACTCTGTGCGACCCCACAGACAGCAGCCCACGAGGCTCCCCTGTCCCTGGGATTCTCCAGGCAAGAACACTGGAGTGGGTTGCCATTTCCTTTTCCAATGCATGAAAGTGAAAAGTGAAAGTCAAGACGCTCAGTCGTATCTGACTCTTAGCGACCCCATGGACTGAAGCCTACCAGGCTCCTCTGTTCATGGATTTTCCAGGCAAGAGTACTGGAGTGGGTTGCCATTGCCGTCTCTGGCAGTGATTTTGGAGCCCCCAAAAATAAAGTCGGCCACTGTTTCCCCATCTATTTGCCATGAAGTGATGGGATCGGATGCTATGATCTTAGTTTTCTGAATGTTGAGCTTTAAGCCAACTTTTAACTCTCCACTTTCACTTTCATCAAGAGGCTATTTAGTTCTTCTTCATTTTCTGCCATAAGGGTGGTGTCATCTGCATATCTGAGGTTATTGATATTTCTCCCGGCAATCTTGATTCCAGCTTGTGCTTCTTCCAGCCCAGCGTTTCTCATGATGTACTCTGCATAGAAGTTAAATAAACAGGGTGACAATATACAGCCTTGGCATACTCCTTTCCCTATTTGGAACCAGTCTGTTGTTCCATGTCCAATTCTAACTGTTGCTTCCTGACTTGCATACAGGTTTCTCAAGAGGCAGGTCAGGTAGTCTGGTATTCCCATCTCTTTCAGAATTTTCCACAGTTTATTGTGATCCACACAGTCAAAGGCTTTGGCATAGTCAGTAAAGCAGAAATAGATGTTTTTCTGGAACTCTCTTGCCTTTTCAATGATCCAGTGGATGTTGGCAATTTGATCTCTGGTTCCTCTTCCTTTTCTAAAACCAGCTTGAACATCTGTAAGTTTACGGTTCATGTATTGCTGAAGCCTGGCTTGGAGAATTTTGAACATTACTTTACTAGCATGTGAGATGAGTGCAATTGTGCGGTAGTTTGAGCATTCTTTGGCATTGCCTTTCTTTGGGATTGGAATGAAAACTGACCTTTTCCAGTCCGGTGCCCACTGCTGAGTTTTCCCAATTTGCTGGCATATTGAGTGCAGCACTTTCACAGCATCATCTTTTAGGATTTGAAATAGCTCAACTGGAATTCTAACACCTCCACTAGCTTTGTTCATAGTGATGAACTAGCTTTGTTCATAGTGATGAAGGCCCCCCTGACTTCACATTCCAGGATGTCTGGCTCTAGGTGAGTGTGAGTGATCACACCATCATGATTATCTGGGTCGTGAGGATCTTTTTTGTACGGTTTTCCTGTGTATTCTTGCCACCTCTTCTTAATATCTTCTGCTCCTGTTAGGTCCTTCATTCCTGTCCTTTACTGAGCCCATCTTTGCATGAAATGTTCCCTTGGTATCTCTAATTTTCTTGAAGAGATCTCTAGTCTTTCCCATTCTATTGTTTTCCTCTATTTTTTTGCATTGATTGCTGAGGAAGGGTTTCTTATCTCTCCTTGCTATTCTTTGGAACTCTTCGTTCAGACGCTTATATCTGTCCTTTTCTCCTTTGCTTTTCACTTCTCTTCTTTTCACAGCTATTTGTAAGGCCTCCTCAGACAGCCATTTTGCTTTTTCGCATTGCTTTTTCTTGGGGATGGTCTTGATTCCTGTCTCTTGTACAATGTCATGAACCTCCGTCCATAGTTCATCAGGTACTCTATCAGATCTAGTCCCTTAAATCTATTTCTCACTTCCACTGTATAGTCATAAGGGATTTGATCTAGGTCATACCTGAATGGTCTAGTGGTTTTCCTTACTTTCTTCAATTTAAGTCTGAATTTGGCAATAAGGAGTTGATGATCTGAGCCACAGTCAGTTCCCGGTCTTGTTTTTTGCTGACTGTATAGAACGTCTCCATCTTTGGCTGCAAAGAATATAATCAATCTGATTTCAGTGTTGACCATCTGGTGATGTCCATGTGTAGAGTCTTCTCTTGTGTCATTGGAAGAGGGTGTTTCTGCTTCTACAGAATTATAGTCAAATCAGAGAACACTAAAATGTAAAAAGCATGATGATGTCAACTATGATGTCCTGTATTTGCACACATTGTTACTTCATGTATCCAGATAATCTTATGAGTTAATGCAGTGCTTCTCAACAGGGGGAAGTTTTTCCCACCTGGGGACACTTGGCAATGTCTAGAGACACTTCAGGCTGCCACAAGGTGGAAATGATACTGGCATCTGGGGAGCAGAGGCCTGGCCTTCTGTTATACATGCTGCGATTCCCAGGACAGTCCTCCACTCAGGCCCCCACCAAAGAATTATTTGGGCCAAAATATCAACACTATTGTTGACAAACCCTAGATTAATGTAAAACAGGCATATTAACCCCATAATTCAGATGAAGAACTGACAAGACAGATGATTTCCCCACAATAACACAGCAGTTTAAGTGACAGTAATTTTCCTCTGTCTAAACTCCAGGTTCCCTGTTTTCCAGCCCTACATTCTTTCTCTTAGATTATGCATCCATCTACAGAGCAGACACCATGGCAGGAACTCAGAGGCACCAGACCTGACGAAGATGCTATTATTAAGCCTGGTTGATGCCAAAACAACCATGCGGGTAGGCCCAGGTTGGAAAACTTGGTCTACCACCCACCCCTGCTCCAGGATGCTCTTCTATAGATCCTCCAAATTGAACAAGATAGTATAAGGCAATGCCAGAGGGCAGTGGACCCCCATCCCAGGAGGTAGGGCCAGATTGCTCTGGGGTTGAACCAACTCCACTGTGCCATGTTGGGAAGGGTGTCAGAGAGAGGAAAACGCCGGCCCTTCCCATCAATAGACAATTGAACCCTCCAGCAGATAGTGGCTTTGTGGAGATCGAATAGCATCAAGGTCAATTTTCCTTGCTCCAAGTGTTGTATGAAGTCTGGGAAGAGGCCCAAGGGGAGTCAATATCCAGTGATGAAAATGTCATGCTGGGAAACCCTACACCAAGGCTTGCTTACTGAATTCCTTGATTCAAGAGAGGCAGCATGCTGGCATGGAGGGCTTGACAGACACAGATATCACTTTTTCTTAGCATTTGGGCCCATGTCCTGAAACCTACCATCAGTAGGAGAGCAATAGGATGGAAAAGGGCTGAGGAAGACTGATGGGGAGCGCAGAGGCTTGGTGGGTATGACCGCTTCTTCAACAGCCATGTGGATCTCTGAGAAGGAATTATCTTGGGGGCTCTTGTGGGTAGAACTGACATTCATGGACAGGATAAAATTTGACAGATTTGGGCCCAATATGAGAGAGAATAGAGACAACGTATACAACTGCATGAAGTTCCATATCATTGGGATTCTGAGTAAGCTAGATGATCTCCAAGAGATGTTGAAGAAGTTCCCAATTAGATATCTCCAAAATCCTATGTGCTTTATGAAAGAAAAAGCAAGGTTATGTGACAATGTGCCAATTGCAGGGTCTAAGCTTATGATTGGTCTGGGATGGAGATGTGACTTGAAAAAGCCCTGCCCCCACATAGCAGGAGACGTTCAGCTCAACTCAGAAGACCTAGGTCTTAAATTTTGCAGTGACAGTGACGAATATGCACTGCTTTCACTCTGATCAAAGCTGTTGATTTCAGTTGAGAAAGACTTCCGCTTCAATTTGAGACTGAAAGTCAGGAAGGCCGTAAAAACTCGCTTAAGTACAGTTTTCTCCAGTTTTTTAAATTTGTTAGCAGATGTCTCTATGGTAAGTGCCACAGGCTATGAAGAGTCAGCATGTATTGGTTATCATTATGAAAACTTGTAATAAAGTGGGTATGTTCAGTGGTATCTTATTACTTTTGTGTAACATGGGGGCTAAGTGGCTCAGTAAACAATTGAAAAGTGGTTTTTCTGTTCTCACTTTGTTACTGAGAGGGGTGGTGCCAGTTCTCTTCTCCCCCAACACTCACAGTATGAAGAGAACGATACACTGACGTTGACTGCCACTTCTTGAATTCAAAATCTGACACTGCAGCTTAACAGGTGACCTTAGGTAAGTCATGTAATTTTCACATTGTGGTTCCCTCATCTGTAAAATTGGGATAATACTACTACTTACCTTTATAGGGTGACTGCTGAGGATTAAACGAGATGTTCATACAGGGCACAGGAAGTGTGGTCAGGTGGCTGCTGAATGTCAGCCATCATTACAAAGGGCTTTCCCAAGTCATTTCCCTCTCCTTGTACTGCTGTAAGTCGCAGCAGAGGAAGAATCTGCTCTGCCTCCCTCCACTGCACAATTCTCCACCTAAGAGTTGTTCTTCTCACTGAATTATTCTGCCCAACTAGACAAAGATTCTCATGTTAAGATGAAGGCACCAAGTTAAAAAGCCACTCACTTCCAGTTGTTTGCTGTGAAGGAACAACTATAAAGTATAGTATAATTCATCAACTATGTGAACCAGGAAGGTCAGTTTTGTTGCTAATGGCCCCCAAGTATTATTAGATAAACAGTGACCTGAGTTATAACACTGGCTTATCAGTGTGATGAAACAATATTTCACAATATCTGTTGGCTTCTTAAGATGAAGCATGATGAAAGCAGGAAGAGCAGTTTGTAAGGATGTCCATTGTCCCATGTGTCTCCTTCAGGGATATGGGGACAATCTCTGGGCCAGTCCAATGTCATCAGCAGCACTGGGTATTTGCTGGGCCACTGTGCTTCCAATAATGTGGGAAGCGATGGGTTGTTTATTAAATTGGCAGGATCTTGGCAGGAAAGGGGTATTGCTGAATCTAGGAAGGACAAAGTGGCTTCCTTCTCATCTTTGAGAACAGTATTTCTGCTAGAGTCCAGACCCCAGTGTTCTCTTGGCATTTTTTATGGTGAACAAGGGCTGAGCTTTGCAGAGCTGAATGTCTTGATCCAGGAGCTGAAGGCAGTGCCTGAAACTCCTAATAAGGCCCTCTTTGTTTCTTTTTGAAGAGCAGGCTACATCTCAGGAAAAGATGATTGTTGTTCTTGTATAATAACTTTAGGTTTATCTTTCCTAAGGTACAATTTCTTGAAAGAACCTGCAATTTACATACTCTGCCAGTAGAGGACAATGATGTGAACCAAACAAGACATCTGCTTCTGTGGAGATCTCTCCCCAAACTCCACAAGTGTATAACTGTTATGTCCACTGATTTATTAAAACATGTACAACGTTTGAACAATATTATATGCAAAGCTGAGCAATTTTAAAGAAAAGAAAACATGGATATAATGTGGAACACTGAATCTGACTTTTACTGGTTAGGAATGTTTTCCGCTGCTAATTTCAAGCCTAATTAATTGCAGAAGACTTTGTACAGCTGTGGACTGCAGGCTGCAACTTTTCCCAGGCTGCTTCCTTCAGCAGCACCAGCTTCTCCTTCCTTGAAGGCTACTAACGAGGAGCTTGCCATTATAACTGTTCTGTTTTGGAACACCTCTCTCTTTTCTCTAAACATTATGATTTACTGAGTACTGACTCTATACCAGAAACTGGACAGAACACTTTATGCCACTAATTTCATTTCAGCCTCATTACAATGCCACAAGTTCCATTATTATTTCCATTTTACCATCGAAAGACTGGACTCTGCTGGTGACTGGGCCACATCTGAATTCAGATTTTGCCTCACTCTTACACACACTGTCTCACCCCTCTCTCTGTCTCACATCGTCTACCAAATTCAAAGAAAAGGAAGTTATGAGCTTCCTGGTGCGGACACCAGCTTCCTTGCACCGCCCTTATAATGTCCATTTCCTATCAGAAGGGGGAAATTCTCTACTTTATCCCTATTGTAAAACAAGACAAAACAGCTCTTCCACTCCACTATTCTTTACTCTATGAATTACTCGAATGAATGTGCATAACATACTTATTTATAGATTCAGAGAATTTCACCACGAATGGGACCTCAGAGGGCATTTGATTGGACTCCCTTTCTTTGAGAAGAAAACCAGGCAGGACAAATGCAGTGACACTCCAGGGTCACGCACCTAGTTAGTGGCAGAGGCAGGGCTGGAGCTCAACGGCCCTGTCTTACGGTTGGACTGTACTACCCTGTAAGATTTTTTTCTTTATTCCTACTTAGAATTTTTATGTTTTCTCCACTAATCCCCTGTAGGTTTTTCAGACCATTTCAGAGAATTCTGAAAAAGTGGCTGTTGAAACGATCAGAACATCATAATCATCAACAGCAGAAAGAAAGAAAAGAATGAAAAGGAAAGAAAAAACAAGAGGTTCAATTGGTTAAAATGGCTTAAAAGGAATGGAGTATGAGAATTTAAAACACCTCAGTGAGTCAGACCAACATTCACTCCACCCTATCCCGAGCCCCTGATGGTGGTGTCACCAAGGGTCGAGGGAAAATATGGGAGACTCATCTTTAATGTTAACTTACGCATTTGGAAAATGTTGCCTAACTTATTGGGTTCCTTAGCTCAATTTATATTTGTCATCTATGACTCTAAAAGTTCATTCCTGGAATCTATTTATAATTTCAGTCCATACTGTTTCTAGGAGCAATGGTTTTCACACATTTACTACCTACAGTGTAAAGTACTACTTCCTTTTATTGGCCTAAAACTATCAAGTTCTCTAGCTGTGCTCAGCAGGTCAGGACGAGAAGCCATTAACATCTTTCACCTGAAGAATTATTTTTAAAGCAGCTAATTAAGTCTACAATGAAAATAGGTATATTTACTATGCAAAAGCGTTAATTAGGCCAATTTTGAGGTTCCTACAAGTTTCCTGAAAGAGTTCAGTCCACCTACAGGACTTGATCTTCTCCAGATGTCTTCCAGGTAGAATCTACTTGAGTAGGAATTTTCTTTTCATGCCTGTGTGGGCATGGTTTGTGGCTTCCCCAGAAGAAAAATGAAAACAGGGAGTCTGAGGGGCAGGGATATATAATCTGTAACTAGAGTCTTATAGCAATGACATCGTGAAAATGCATTCTTTTGTTTTCAAAGTCCAAAACCAAAAATAACTCCTTTCTGACAAAGGTATGTTGGGAATGGTTAACTGACTCCCATAGCTAAAGCTGGGAGATAGGATAGTAGGAAACACCATTTTGATGAAGATTCAGATTTCATCACCTGAATCCTTCCAGATCACGATTTAATGAAAGTATGCTTTGCCACCCCCACCCCCGCCTCTGTTTTGCTAACAATAAGGAATAAGCTTCCGTTGTTTTCTATTCAGCCCATAGCATGAGACATGTTGGGTGAAGACATTTTCCCAGACTCAAAGAAAGAACAGCTAGACGGCACCCTCTGAGTCTCCTTTTGTGGTCAGGGCAGGAAAGGGATGGAGAGAAAACTGGGCCAGAGAGAATTCCAGACGGAGCCGTTTCCACTAAGGTGCAGGGTTCTGCGTTAGCAGCCCCAACTGACACAGGCACAGAGTGCTTCTAGTTCAGCACCATGGCGTCTGTCCAGAGGAGAGTGGAGGCTGGTGCCCAAATGTGCTTCTCTCTCCTCTAAATAGATTTACAATCTGTATGCATTCCACAGAGATAGTGCAAAGGTTAATAATCTGAGGTATTTTAGAATCAGTACAGACCAAACCCACTTTCCAAAAGCCGGTTTTCTATGTATTAAGAAGAGATCTAGTCTCCCAAGACCCAGGAAATCCCCAGGGGTTCATGCATTTGTAAGATGGAGCAGAAGGAATGTATAAACATAGCAAGCCTCA
The DNA here is from genome assembly GCF_003369695.1 of Bos indicus x Bos taurus. Lineage (NCBI taxonomy): Eukaryota > Metazoa > Chordata > Mammalia > Artiodactyla > Bovidae > Bos > Bos indicus x Bos taurus. The sequence goes on along the minus strand of NC_040078.1, from coordinate 2,748,432 downwards.
ACACTAAATCTTTTCAAATAGCCCCTTTGAGGGGGACTTGTCAATCACCAGTATTTCAAGATGGGCTAAGTACAATGCCTTAACCAAACCCTGCTAGTAATTTGCTTGTCTATGAGACCAGCTGGGAACTAGCAAAGGACACGGGAGATGTAACAGAACAAGGCTCTAAGAATTCTAATGCATGGAGGGTGTCAGAGATTTAATGAGTTCAATCTATACCAATGTCTGAATTCACAGCATGGCTTATTCCAAGAAGTGCCAAGTGCTTTAAAGATGACACGTTAATCTTCCCAGAGCCTGGGTAATGGAAAGCCTGAGCCTTCAGGGACAGGGTGTAAGGTTGGGGAAGCAGACTTATAGCTGTGTGCTGGCCCCCCAGAGCAGATCAGTGACGTGGGTACCAAGACAGCCATATCCAGATGTCTCATCCTTCTGCCCTGATTGCTGCTGCCAGTGCTGACAGCTCTCACTGCCAGTGTTACTCCAAACTGTGACTCCTTACTTCTCACTTTCTTTATGGCAGCAGAACTTTATTAAGTAATAACCAAAAATAAGAGAGCCAAAGAGCAGATAAGTGAGTACAGGGGGTAACAGAAAGATGTTCCAAAAGAAAAAAACAATGAGCACATGGTAAGTATGGGGTGGACAAATCTACCTCCTGCCTAAGGTCCCAGGCCACCCTGCCCATAGCTGGGAATGAATCTGCTCCAGAGAGTCTAGGCTCTCTGCCCTTGGGCAGGAAGAAGATCTAGTTGCCTGGTGGGGTGCTCTAGGTCCTGGCCTGGCCCAGTACAAATAAGGCTCTACCCCACGTGTCAGTTCAGTGCCTGGCATACAACAGGTGCCCACCGAGTGTCTGTTAAGTGTCCGTACATGTACTGCATTCTATAGTTTAGTAAAGTGCTTGCTCACCTCATCCCCTCACTTCTCATAACTACCATGGTGCTATTGACCCTCAGATTAAACTCAAGAACACTACGACTCTAAAGGAGAGAGAAAGCGCCTGAACACAGATCATCTCATTCCATAACTTCTTCTAAATGTCTGTAGAAAAGGAATGTCCCAGGCTGACTTAGTAGAAACAGCATGAGTTGGAAGGGAGGAGGCCAGGTTTCTACGCCCCAGAATGTTAGGCTAGAAAAGAACTTGGCGAAATAGCTGGGGGATGACAAGCAGTTTCCTTCTATGTGCGAACTCTGATTCTCAGTGGTGGCTGCCGACCCCCTGGGAGCATGGCACTGAGAACTCTGGGGCTGCCGAGGGGAGAAGTGTGCTGTGACCGATTAGCCATGTCTGCCACAGGTCTGGAAAGGGCGAACAGAACCAAGGATGTTATCTATTGTCATATTTCTTTTTCTAGTCTACCTATTTGTATTATAGATAATAAAGTCTATTAGAAAATTAATATATTCAAAGCCACACAGATGGACGGAAGCGAGGTGAAATCTGAAGCCGGGACTCTTGACTACTAGTCCAGTACACTTTCACTATTTCATAATAATATCCTGACCCCAATACTTAGTTCTAGCTCTACAAATACAGATACAAATACAGTCCCCTGTGACTCTTGTTTCCTCACTTGCAGATTAGAGGAGATAAAACCCTGTTTTATCAGTCTCAGAATTACTCAAAACCAAATGAAATGCCAGAATTTCAGAACTTGAAGCTTCCAGGCCCACATTCTTGCTACTGCACCACGATGCTATCAATAGACATGAAAACACTGAAAGGCAAAAGCAGCCCTAAAAATGCAAAGCAGTATTATTGGAAGTGAGGAGTCTGGAGCCCTAGATTCTCTTCAGCTGCATCTGCTCCACACCTGCAGGTGCTCTGCAGGCTTTCTCTCTATAGCCAAATGGGCTCAGCTCAGGAACACTCAGGACGGGAGAGAAGCAAGGCTAACAGGGAAGCAGTCCTCAGTCCCCTGGGAGGCAGTCGGTCTGTGTATGTTGCAGAGGAGAGCATGGGACTGGAGGTAGAAGCTTTGTCCTCTTATATCCCACTCATCCTTCTAGCCTACTTTCCAGAGTACATGTCCCAGACCTAGTCAATGAACATGAGTTGTGTGACTGGAATTCTGGACTGCAGGTAGCCTCCCCACTTGTCAGTATTAGGGCTTACAGGAGAGTGAGCTGGGATTTCTGGCTTTGCATTCAGGGGTTTTCTGTCTGTCTCTTACTTCTGCTCCCACCTCATTCTGCTCATCAAAGGCTCCATCTCTCAGGCTTGCTAATTCCTCCTCCTTCTGACTCACTCTTATTGGTTCTTCAACCGACTTGCATAGCTTCTGAAGTCCTCCTTCTTCAGCCTCAGTATCACAGTGATATCAAGAAAAAGCACCCACCCCTTGCCATGCATGTTTGTGAAGTATTGAGCTTGCATGCCTTTCATAAAAACAGCCACAGCATCTACCTTTTCTCCTAGAATGAAAGTCACCAGAGTAGAGGCCATGATTAAGCCTACAGGTGTTAGAATACAGCCAGATCACTCATCTTAACTAGCCTTAGATTCATAACATTGCAGAGCTAAAAGGCATTAAGAAGCTCTAGTCTAACCAGCCACCGGAAACAAATCATAAATATTAAAATTAATGTATTTGAAGTCACACAGCTGGACTGTAGCAGAAGTGAAATCTGAAGCTAGGACTCCTGACAACTAGTCCACTGCGTTTTCATTATGTCAGATATTCTGGTCCCAACACCTAGTTCCCCCATGCTGCAGTCCATGGGGTCACAAAGAGCTGGACACGACTGAGCAACTGAACTCAGTTCCAGCTCTATGAGTTCAGATATATGAGTCCTTTGTGACTCATTTAGAAAAGTATCCCTGAACACAGCAAACACTAGCTCCCAGGCAGCCCATTTTGGGAGTCCAAGAAACTCCACCCAATACATTTATTTTATTTTTGGGTTGTCACTGCTCACTAGATGCAAACTCCACGAAGGTAAGGATTTTTGTCTCTTTTTTTCATTACTGCATCCCTATTGCCTAGAATAGGGCTTCCTTGGAGGCTCAGCAGTAAAGAATCCTCCTGCAACGTGGGAGATGCATGTTCAATCTCTGTGTCAGGAAGATCACCTGGGGAAGGAAATGGCAACCCACTCCAGTATGCTTGCCTGGGGAATCCCACAGATAGAGGACCTTGGTGGGCTATAGTCCATGGGGTCTCAAAAGAGTAGGACATGACTTAGCGACTAAACAACATTGCTTAGAATAGTGCCTGCATATGGAAGATGCTTAATAATTATTTGCTGAACAACAATTGGTCTTCTTTCTAGCCCTTAGGGCTTTTTGAGAGAGTCTGATTCTTTTTATCTTATATATTATAGCACCTCATATAATTCAAAACAACTGGTATATCCCTGAGTCTTTTTCCTCCATCCCTAAATACTGACAATCCCTTAAATATTATCTGAAGTTTATCCAGACCTTTTCCCATCTTGGGGTGTTCTCTGAACATGCTCCAGAATCACAAGACAGCAAGGGGGATAACTGATGTTTTCCGAGCTAATCCATGTTCTCACTTTAGACTCAAACTTGGAGACCCATAAAGGCACAGCAACTATGCTAGGAGGAGAGGCCTGGGCTCAAATCTTTATTAAGTAGCAGGTAGGCCAACATAAGGGCTTCCCAGGTGGCACTAGTGGTAAAGAACCCACCTGCCAATGCAGGAGATGCAGGAGATCCAGGTTCAATCCCTGGGTCAGGAAGATCCGCTGGAGGAGGGCATGGCAACCACTCCAGTATTCTTGCCTGGAGAATCCCATAGACAGAGGAGCTTGGCAGGCTACAGTCCATAGGGACGCAAAGAATCGGACACGACTGAAGTGATTTGGCATGCAGGCCAACATCAGACACAACTGATAAGCTCTATGATGCAGAAACTTCATAGGTAAAACAAGTCCCAACGCATTTCCCAACTTTTTGATGCTATCCCTGTGAGTAGCATAAACAGGTGTCTCTAAAGGGAAACTAACGACTATGGCTCCCTATTTAGTCAGATTTTTTATTTCTTCAACGAGCATTGTTGACAAATCAGTGTGTGCTATGAACTGTGCTGGGCTTTGAGGCTACAAAGCGGAGGGAAAAACACTTGACACACTTCTATACACTTGACACTTAGACTTCTATATACTTGATACTTACAGTCTAGTGGAGAAACCCAAGCAGACAAAATGGCCACAGTGATACAGGGGCAGAGTTAATAGGAATAGAGAGAGAGGAGCCACTCAGTCAGTGTCAAGGAGGTGGGGTAGGCTTCTTGGAGAGGGAAGGAGCATTTGAGCACCAGTAAGCACCACCAAGACATGCCTGGTCTGGGTTTGCCACTGGTTTCAGGTTGAACCCTGATACATACAGATGTGTAGCTGGCAGAGGGGGTGCAGGGCTGGTCTTAACCATACTAGCAAATCCCATGGGCTACTCTTCCTGTGGACACCATCAGCCAGGCTTGTGTTGCCCCAGAAATATGTTCTTTCGGCCAAAGAGCTGAACAGCCTGCTGCCGTTGCATTATCAGGCAAGTCCAAGTTGGGCTGTCCTACTTTGGGGATGAAGGTTACAGGCTGAACTCTACTATGATGCAGAGCCAGGGTGGCCGCCTCACTACTACCATCAGCAGGGGACCCTCAAAGGCAGGATGTAATGATGGCCATACAGGATGTGGGGCAGGGTGGAGGGAGATTTCTCCAAACCTTTTTGGAGGACTGCTTTAAATGACCAGGAAAGAGAGCTGCAGAGCACAGGTGTTTCTGACACCACCCAGCAGGGCTGGACTCTTCTTAGCTAGGAGATAGCCTTTCTATTCCAGGAGCAGAACTGCTATCTACCCATCGCATCCCCCTCCCCACCAAGCCTTCAAATGTGCAGATTCCTTATTCATTCTTTCGTCCACCTCACAATCAACTGCCAACATACGACTCCTAAGAGTTGCCCCCATCCTGGAGAGAGGAGGCAAGAGCAGCAACCACAATTAGGTGACAGAACCAGCCCCAGCCAGACTGCGGCCTGGGGGATCTGGATTGGACAGTGAAAGTGAATATGCAAATTAGAATCCAGACATTGTTAGGGGCTAGAGACTGATTATAAATCTGGGAAGTCAGACAGCAGCATTACAGAGCACTGGGCCTTCAGAAAATGATCGTTAGGGCAACTAATGAATCTGAGCCAGAGGAAAGAGGCACCCTCATCTCTGCACTAGGGTGGGATGAGGAAACTGACCTGCAGAAGGCCTCCGTCCTTTTCTATTTTGCCAATGCAAAGTCATATGATGTGCCTGTTTCCCTTATTGCAAACAGTGGGCAAAGTTGCTGAATATAAGGAAACAGTGGACATTTCTAAGAAAACGCTTGATAAGAAAACTACAAAGAAGACTTAAAAAAAATTTTTTTTTTTTTCTCCATGGTTTGTATCAGTCTTGACCACTGGTTTATAGCAAGAGAGGAGGGGCAGTGCTCTGAAATTTACAAAATCTTCCTATTCCCATCATCTTATACACTCTCAGAACACTCCCATGAGGCTGGGATCTTACTATTAATGTCTGTTTTCTAGATGAAGAGACAATGATGGTTAGAAAAATCAGGCAACTTGCTCAGAGTTTATGACCAACCAATAGCAGAGCTGTGACTACAATCTGACCTTCGGACACTAAAGCCCAGGCTGCCTCTGTAAGTGAAAGTAGCTCAACTAGAGGGGCACTAAGTGTCCAAAAAGTGGACACCTTTATGTGTTTGCGATGCTCCCTTGATATTGAAGGCTGGGTCAGTGAGCAGGCAAAATGCGCATAAATGGCTCACCCGCCATGGGCCAACAAATCTGTATGATGTGCCCACTGGGGCAACAACATGTAAGGTGCAGAGACAGTCTCTGCCCTCATGGTCTCTAGTGCAACAAAGAGATAAGTCAACACACAGTTACATTATAGTCAGACAGATGACTAATGGGGCAAGTGCCCCACCACAAGAGGTTTGGAGACATGGAAATCTCTGTGGGTTTGACTCTAGTTACCGAATAAGACACTCTATTTCCCTGCATATTCTAAAAGCATCAAACAATTGAAGGAAAAGAGTTGGAATACTGCTACCTGTGTGTTTTTCCATGTTGTTTTGAAACCACTTTGTCTAAGACAGAATTTCTTAAAGCTATTACATTTGAGTGTTTACTATGTACCGGAAGCTGTGTCCCTAATAGGTACTTGAATATTTGTTAAACAAACAGCTATAGAATCTCCACAAACACTCTGCAAAGTAGGTATGTTTATTCCCATTTTACAGAAGAGAAAAGTGTGTTCCTACTAGAAGGTGACAGGACTTGGATATGCATGCGGGACCTGGTAAAGAGTGACCTATAGAAGAGTGGGCAACCCTCTGGCTGTCCAAGGTGCTTCTAGAGGCAGTCCCTGACAGCGTGCATTGCCTTTTAATCCACATCGAAGGATGCAAAGCTGTATAAGCCAGGGATAGACTGCAAGTGCCCCTGACTCTGTTAGAGGGAAACTGTTCTGGGCTGGATGAGGTAGAGAAGGCGAGGAGGCAGGCTGATAGGTAGTGAGCTGCTCTCGCAAAAATGTGGTGTTTCTTGCAATCCTGGCAAGATGTGCCAACTGTGAGAGGTCCTGGGTTTCCTTGTTCTGAGAATAGTTTCCCTGTGGTCAGACTGGCTATGAGGGTGACTTGACACAGTGGCAGGCAGCCCTGCTCTGCCCTAGGGCGTGTCTGCATGGATGGAGGCAGCTGCCTTGTAGAGTGTATTGTGCAATGGAAAACAACTGGTAACGAGTGGAGGGGTCAGGCTGTACTTATTGAGGCTCCAGTGTCCTGAACAACTTGGGTCTATTGCCGTTTGGGACTCTTGTGCCCAGAAATCCACTTCCAACCTGGAATCTCTCAGATGACCTTTATTACTCAGGCCTGGGAAGACTGCATAACCGAAGCTAGGACACAGTGCAGCTGCAGAAGTCTTAGGTTCACAGAGAAGCCCTTGCTGAGCACTGGGCGTGGAGCTGCAGTTCACTGGCTCGCTTTTCAAGGGACTTGGGATCTAGTGGGGACGAATGGGAGACTATTTTTACACAAGGACTTGTTATAAAACAAAGAAAGTGATTTTGTTTGTGATTTGAGGAATCAATATCATTACTTTAGGCCTGCGTATAATGTTCTCTATCTCAACCAAATTATAAGTCTCCCAAGGGTGCAGCTGCATCTTCTATGTCTCTGACTCCAAAGTTTTAGCACATGAAGGCCTTCTAGACCTTTTTTTATAGAATGATGCAGGGGCAACTGGTGGCAAACTGGGTTAATCTTAAATCTACTGAGTGCCACAGACTTAGAACGATGGTTTGGTGGAAAGGTTACCTGAAAAGGAACTGTGCTTATACCCTGAGTGAGACAGTGGGATGGGCTCCAGGATCAAACATGCACAGCACAGGGCTTCTCAGGTCAAGGGGCTGGGACCAGAGAGGACTGTGGCTTGGCCGACAGCACTAGACGTGACAGAGCCCAGTGGTTACAAGTGTAGACTCTGGAGCCAAGTTCATTTGGATTCAAATCCCAGTTCCAAAGAGCTGTGAGATCTTGGACAAATCAGTTAATTTCTCTGTGTCTCAATTTCCTCCTCTGTGAGTGGCCACAGTAACAGTGCCTAGTTCACAGGGTTGCTGTGAGGATTAAATGTTTTGTCGTTGTTGTTCAGTTGCTAACTCATGTCTGACTCTTTGTGACCCCATGAAATGCAGTATTCCAGGCTTCCCTGTCCTTCACCATCTCCTGGAGTTTGCTCGAATTCATGTCCATTCAGTCAGTGATGCTATCCAACCATCTCATTCTCTGTCATCCCCTTCTCCTCCTGCCCTCAATCTTTCCCAGCATCAGGGTCTTTCCCAATGAGTCAGCTTTTTGCATCAGGTGGTCAAAATACTGGAGCTTCGGTTTGAGCATCAGTCCTTCCAATGAATATTCAGGGTTGATTTTCTTTAGGATTGACTGGTTTGATCTCCTTACAGTCCAAAGGACTCTCAAGAGTATTCTCCAGCACCAAAATTTGAAAGCATCAATTCTTTGGTGCTCAGCCTTCTTTATGGTCCAACTCTCACATCTGTACATGGCTACTGGAAAAAGCATAACTTTGACTAGACTGACCTTTGTCAGCAAAGTAATGTCTCTGCTTTTTGTGCTGTCCAGGGTGGTCATAACTTTCCTTCCAAGGAGCAAGCGTCTTTTAATTTCAGGACTGCAGTCACCATCTGCAGTGATGTGGAAGCCTAAGAAAATAAAATCTTTCACTGTTTCCACTTTTTACCCATCTATTTTCCATAAAGTAATGGGACTGGAGCCATGATCTTAATATTTTGAAAAAAAAATTTTTTTTTTGAATGTTGAGGCCAGCTTTTTAACTCCTTTTTCACCCTCATCAAGAGGCTCTTTAGTTCCTCTTTGCTTTCTGCCATTAGTGTGGTGTCATCTGCATATCCGAGGTTGTTGATATTTCTCCTAGCAATCTTGATCCCAGTTTAAATGTGTTAAGATATATGAAGTATCTGGAAACACGTAAGTGCTAGTTATTAACACATAGAAGAGGCTGGGCTGGGGGAAGGGACACTGAAATCAGGCTGGGGGAAGGTGCCAGGGGGACTCTCTGGGGAGATGACACATCCTGGCTGGGAACTGCATGTAATGTGGTATGGCTCTGGCTGAGGGGGGCTTCCCTGGTGGTACTAGTGGTAAAGAATTCACTTGCCAATGTAGGAGACACAAGAGATGTGGATTTGATCCCTGGGTCAAGAAGATCCCCTGGAGAAGAAAATGGCAAACCACTCCAGTATCCTTGCCTGAAAAATTCCATGGACAGAGGAGCTTGGCAGGCTATAGTCCATGGGGCTGCAAAGAGTTGGACACGACTGACTGTGTCCATGGGACCTGGCGGAGGGACCACAGATGAGATGGTTAAGAGATGCCTCGGATTTTCTAAGTGGGGAAGGTCTGGCATTAGTTGCTAAGGAGTTTAAATTTTATCTTGAAGGGCATGCAGAACCTTAGGAGGGAGTGACCTGATCAGATTTATACTGTGAGATGCTCGTTCTGACCGTGATGCAGAGGACGGGTGGTAGAGGTGAAGAGTGTGGAGAGGGGAGGCAGGGAGGCCAGTTAGGAGGCCATGGCAGTAAGGCAGATGAGATGCTGAGGCTGGCAGTAAAGAAGTGGGGACAGAGAGAAAAGGACAGACAGATCCCAGAAAGATTAGTTAAATAAGTCGTGTTAAACAACAAGACTGGCATATACTAAATTACCAACAATAATAACACATATGGAGCCCTCAACAACGGTCCAGGCCCTGGGCTTAATAGCCCGCATGGATCATCTCATTTAGTCCTTACTCCTACCTTACGAACTTCACAGGGGTGCGGTGGAGGGATGAGGGAAGGACAGATGCACTTAGGGACTAGAGGACAGATAAGACACTTCCTACTAACTGACCTTTGATAGAAATAAAAAAGGAAATTTTATCAAGGAGTAAGTAATCATGAGGCAGCCAAAACAGCTGACAAAAGGCACCAAAGAAATCCTGAACACAGATCAGTGGGCACAGTAACCAGGGCTCCCAAAGCATAAAGGAGTCGGTGGGTCTCTACTGCTAATGCTTCAGGAAATAAATATCAACATGTAAAACTGCCTGACAGTCTGCAGTCTGTCAAATGTGTGTGTGTGTGTGTGTGTGTGAGACAGAGAGAGAGAGACTATATTTTCACAAATTCATGCATGCTCCAGCATTTGGATGGGAAGAAAGAGCTGTGAGTAAGGGAGGGGTCTAGGAATGAGTCTGATTCTCCTTATGAATGATCGTGATGTGGGTGTCACTGGAATGAAATCAACAGATGGCAATAAATTTGTAGAAAATGAAAGAGACAGATTTAAATCCAGGATCACAGGAACCCTTAAACTGCTTCTATGCAAGGGAGGCATACGAACATTAAATATTTCCTGAAGGATAAGCTCAGTTCTGGAAGGTGGGAGGCAAGGACCGGGAAGAGGCGGCTGGCTGTCCCCATGATGGAGCAGGAAGAATTAGAGAGTAATGGGGCGGGCAGAGATGGGAGCAGAGTGAGGTCTCCCATTCATCTTCAGCTGTACTGGCTCTTGACAGACAGGGAGTGGGTGGCTGTTTATCTCTCAAACCTCAGCTATTTTCTTCAGTAACAAGGTGTAAACTAACTTCGCTCAGGGCAAGATCTTCTGCTGCAAAGGGAAAAAGCACACCAAAGGTACAGAGCCTATGGGTGAAGGACAAACCTTCCAGGGAAGCCCCCTCTATGTTCTCTATGGAGGTACCTCACCTGGAGGCTTCCTTAGGAATTCATTCATCTTTCCATAAGAAAAGCAACTCTCTTCCAACCTCCTGCCTGGGAAAGGGAGAACTTTGGGGTTTCTTTGAAAAAGCCAAAGATGGGGTGGGTATTGTGGGGACTCAGTACCTGCCAGACATGACCATCATTTGAAAGACACACATCTGCTCCCAGTTTCCTAGATCTCAAACTTTGTCAAAGAAGACAGGAGGCAGGGTGCCCTCAGGTTGGGTTGAGTCCATTATAGTTAAAGTGAAGAATGTGCCCGAGGACAAAAAAAGCTGAACCCTTGTGTGACATCCTTAACCATCCTTGCTTCAGATTCTCATCTGTTCCATCAAGGTTGCCTCTGTCACGTTTGCCTCTCCAAGTTAGAGGTGCCTCCTACACAAGGAACAGAGCCAAGATTTTACATTTTGCATGATTTCCCACCTGCCTCACTCCCCTGCCCAACCTGTTTGGCAAAAAATATCATCCTGGAGCACATCTGGCATCCTGCCTCCAGGGCATCCTGCTGGTTGGCACCAGGTGCCATCATAGCATCAGCACTTTGCCTGTGCTTTAAAAGGAAAAGAGGGCTTCCTAATGGGCAGAGGGAATGTGTGGAAGGGCCTGCATGGTACAGGACACCCACCTGTTCTGGGCGGTGTGGAGGAGGGAGAGGAAGAGTCAGATGTTTCCCCCAATTCCGTTCCAGTTGCTTCACAAGTTTGAGAGATGCCACAAAGCATTATCTTAGAAAAAGTCAGCAGAATGTCCAGTCTTGGGTCTGTATATGATCAAAAACAATCTCCAGTCTGACACAGTTGTGGCACCCAAAGGGGCCCATCTAGGCAAGTTTTCCAAATGAAAGGGGACTGACTCTTTTTCTTGGTTGGTGGCACATTAAACTGTTTCTCAAATTCAGGACCCGAAAGGCTAGTAGGATGGTAAAGATACTTTAGTCTATCTGCACCTTCTGGCCTTGGACAAGTCACATAACTTCTGAGTCTTCATTTCTTCATTTGGAAGAGAAATGACACTTTCTCTACTTTTACTTTCATAGCTACTGTGAGAAGCAAAAGAAATGTTATAAGCAAAAGCACTTTGTAAGCTTTTATTACCAGGATGAAGGATGGTTAGTAGTAACATGGCTTGCAAGGGCCAGAATCTTCCCTGAGGACAATTCAGAGGTGTGCTTTAGGCCTTTAGTCCAACAGACTAATATCTCAGAGTTACTGCCACCACCATTTTGTTGAAAAGGCTTTTGACCTCAAGGGCCAATTTCTAACTTCTCCATTCAGGGTTTTATGGCATCTGGGACCACAAAACATTGGGTTTATTGAAGGTCCTGTCTGAGTCACCTTTTCTATCTCTGAATTAACCTTTTTGATTATTGGGCCAGGGGTGGCACATTATAAAGCCAACAGGATGTCAAAGTGGACCGAGAGCAGGGAACACGTCTTGGGGGACATTTCCTCCAACCTCTCAGCAGAGGCAAAGAGCCTCCTGAGCACTGGTATTCATTTCATTTGGGCTCACAGGACCTGGAATTTTCCTGGGCTTCCTTCTGGTGAAGCATTAGTTCCTTAGCCTTCCCCAGTAGTCCGTGCTCAAGCTCAGTTTATGACTTTGTGATAATGACTTACGGTCCCTCTTTGCTGGTTTCACCCCCTGCCATCAGGGTTCCTAGAAATTCTGAGTTCATAACCTAATTCCAGGGCTTTGAGCTCTGGCTCTGGATCTCACCTGCCTGGTGTTTAAGGGAGACCATATCTAGGAGGAGATGAGCACAGAGATGTCCGGGAAGAACAAAGTGCAACTTTGCAAGCCAGCAATTGACACAAGGAAAGGAAATTTGTTCAAACCCAGGACAGGAAAGACCGGCTGTGTGTGAAGTGAGGACAGTCAGCAAAGTCCTAGGGGCTGTTGAAGGTAACAGCTGGTATCTCTTACTGGAATGCTATGGTTCCAGAGATAGGAAGCAGATACAACACTGGGAAAAATAACACCCAGATGGAAATCAGTAAACAGGAGGCCTGGGGAAGTCTCTCATGGCTGCTGCCTGCTCAGGCTAGATCTTCCCTGAGAACAGAGTCCAGGGATGAGCAAGTTAGACCCCACAAGGATACTCTAGGAAACTGGATACCTAGAAATTCTGCCTAGAAAAGCTGGATGAAAAGGTGAACTAATGGTGGATGTCAGCTGGTCTTTACACATCTACAGGGTTCTCCCTCCTCTGGGTGGGCCTCCTGGACCCAGCATGGTGCCAAGTACCAAGGTGCTGCACAGTACCACCAGGCTGATCCAGCAGGATAAAGGGTTCTTACACAACCACGGCAAGCTTTTCTTCACAGTATGAAATATTTCCCAGCACAGTTCCTGCCACATACCAGGTATTCAATAAATATTTGTCCATTTAATAATTTCTTCACCCATTTCAAAAAATGTAACAGAAACATATAATGCCTGTTACTCATCAGGCACTGTTCATTCAGTTCAGTTCAGTCGCTCAGTCATGTCCGACTCTTTGCGACCTCAGGGACTGAAGAACATTAAGCTTCCCTGTCCATCATCAGCTCCCTGAGCTTGCTCAAATTCATGTCCATCAAGTCAGTGATACCACCAACCATCTCATTCTCTGTCATCCCCTTCTCCTCCAGCCTTCAATCTTTCCCAGCATCAGGGTCTTTTCCAATGAGTCAGTTCTTTGCATCGCCTGGCCAAAGTATTGGAGCTTCAGCTTCAGCATCAGTTCTTTCAATGAATATTCAGGACCAATTTCCTTTAGGATTGACTGGATTGATCTCCTTGCTCACCAAGGGACTCTTGAGAGTATTCTCCAGGACTGCAGCTCAAAAGCATCAATTCTTTGGTGCTCAGCCTTCTTTATGGTCCAACTCTCACAACCATCCATGACCACTGGAAAAATCATAGCTTTGACTAGATGGTCCTTTGTTGGCAAAGTAATGTCTCTGCTTTTTAATACACTGCCTAGGTTTGTCATAACTTTTCTTCCAAGGAGCAAGTGTCTTTTAATTTCATGACTGCAGTCACCATCTGCAGTGATTCTGGAGCCCAAGAAAATAAAGTCTGTCACTGTTTCCATTGTTTCCCCATCTATTTGCCATGAAGTGATGGGACTGGATGCCATGATCTTAGGTTTTTGAGTGTTGAGTTTTAAGCCAGGTTTTTCACTCCCCTTTCACCTTCCTCAGGAGGCTCTTTAGTTCCTCTTCGCTTTCTGCCATAAGGGTGGTATCGTCTGCATATCTGAGGTTATTGATATTTCTCCCGTCAATCTTGATTTCAACTTGTGCTTCATCCAGTCCAGCATTTTAAATGATAAACTCTGCATATAGGTTAAATAAGCAGGGTGATGATATACACCCTTGACGTACTCCTTTCCTGATTTGGAACCAGTCTGTTGTTCCACATCCGGTTCTAACTGTTGCTTTTTGACCTGCATACAGATTTCTCAGGAGGCAGGTAAGGTGGTCTGGCATTCCCATCTCTTGAAGTATTTTCCACAGTTTGCTGTGATCCACACAGTCAAAGGCTTTGGCAGAAGTAGATGTTTTTCTGGAATTCTCTTGCCTTTTCTGGCAATTTGATCTCTGGTTCCTCTGCCTTTTCTAAAACCAGCTTGAACATCTAGAATTCTTGGTTCACGTACTGTTGAAGCCTGGCTTGGAGAATTATGAGCATCACTTTGCTAGCGTGTGAGATGAGTGCAGTTGTGCTGTAGTTTGAACATTCTTTGGCATTGCCTTTCTTTGGGATTGGAACGAAAACTGACCTTTTCCTGTGGCCTGTGGCCACTGCACAGTTTTCCAGATTTGCTGGCAGACTGAGTGCAGCACTTTCACAGCATCATCTTTGAGGATACAAAGATGGAATTCCATCACCTCCACTAGCTTTGTTCGTAATAGTGCTTCCTAAGATCCACTTGACTGTGCACTCCAGGATGTCTGGCTCTAGGTAAGTGATCTTAGATTTTCTGTCGTTCTTCTGTGTATTCCTGCCATCTCTTCTTAGTATCTTCTGCCTCTATTAGGTCCATACAGTTTCTGTCCTTTATTGTGCCCATTTCTGCATGAAATGTTCCCTTGGTATCTCTGATTTTCTTGAAGAGATCTCTAGTCTTTGCCATTCTACTCTTTTCCTCTATTTCTTTGCACTGATCACTTAGGAAGCCTTTCTTATCTCTCCTTGCTATTCTTTGGAACTCTGCATTCAAATGGATATATCTTTCCTTTTCTTCTTTGCCTTTTGCTTCTCTTCTTTTCTCAGCTATTACTTCCATCACCAGTCACATCCACAACTGGTTTCACTTTGGCTCAGCCTCTTCATTCTTTCTGGAGCTATTTCTCCATTCTTCTTCAGTAGCATATTGAGCACCTACTGACCTAGGGAGTTCATCTTTCAGTGCCGTATCTTTTTGCCTTTTCATACTGCTCATTGGGTTCTCAAGGCAAGAATACTGAAGTGGTTTGCCATATCCTTCTCCAGTGGACCATGTTTTGTCAGAACTCTCCACCATGACCCGTCCGTCTTTGGTGGCCCTACATGGCATGGCTCATAGTTTCATTGAGTTAGACAAGCCTGTGGTCCATGTGATCAGTTTGGTTAGTTTTCTGTAATTGTGGTTTCCATTCTATTTTTTAAAACGTAACAAAAACATAATGCCTGCAACTCATCAGGCACCATACTAAGCACTTTATAAATGTGAATTCATTACATCTTCCTAATAACTTTATGATGTAGGAAATATTATTACCTCTCATTATGGATGGAGAAGCAGAGTTGTAGAGAGGTTAGTTATGCTGCCTGAAGTTACTCGGCTAGTAAGTGGTGGAGGCAGGGAGGGGCTCCCCGAGAAGCTCCGATGGTAAAGAATCTGCCGGCAATGCGGGAGACCCAGGTGTGATCCTGGGTCGGGAAGACCACCTGGAGAAGGGAATGGCAACCCACTCCAATATTCTTGTCTGAAGAATTCCACGGACAGAGAAGATGTCCATGGGGTCGCAAAGAGTCAGACATGACTGAGCAACTAACACACACACACACAAGTGGTGGAGGCAGGATTTGAACCTGTGTACAGAGGCTGCAAGGTCAGTGCTTTTTAATGCTACAGTGCTTCCCGTCAGAGAGAAGTAAAGCACAATGCATTTTCAGTGACCAATGGCTATGAACCCCATGCTCTTCTCCCTAGGGGCACACTCTACCTGTTCACCTATGGCTTTATCTTTAACAATAATAACTACAACAATGAGTCTCCAATGCTGTGGTCCACCTACACAGAAACCCCAGATGAATGCAAGGTAAGATGTAAGGGGTCTAGAGAGCTGTTAACACAAAAAGAACTGAAATCTTTGATACTATTCTGTTAAGTCTGATTTTTTGGCTTAACAGATAAATCTTGAAATACCTTTCATATGCATGCAGTTTGGTAAGAATGTTTGCAATAGTTTTGTTATCAGATGTTCAAATTATTCGCTGTTCCCAGCATTCTCAACCACCGCCTGGAGTTTGAATTATTCTTTCAGATGAAGCAATAATATACTAATATTGGTGGTCAGAGCGTATGTTTGGAGTCCTTTGAACCTGGTGTTAAATTCTGGTTTTAGCACTGTTGAGTTTGGGCAAGTTACATGATCTTTCAAAAACCTCAGTTTCTTTATGTGTGAAACAGAGATAAGATGAATATAAATGAACTTTAAATGAGATGTAATTTGTGTACCTGCCTCCTGAGAAACCTATATAGGTTTCACAGATCAAGAAGCAACAGTTAGAATTGAACATGGAACAACGGACTTGTTCAAAATTGGGAAAGGAGATTCAAGATCGTATATTGTCACCCTGCTTATTTAATATCTATGCAGAGTACATCACATGAAATGCTGTACTGGATGAAGCACAAGCTGGAATCAAGATTGACGGGAGAAATATCAATAACCTCAGATATGCAGATGACAGGACCCTTATGGCAGAAAGTGAAGAAGAACTATAGAGCCTCTTGATAAAGATCAAAGAGGAGAGTGAAAAAGCTGGCTTAAAACTCAACATTCAAAAAGCAGATCATGGCATCTGGTCCCATTATGTCATGGTATATAGGTGGGGATACAATGGAAACAGTGACAGACTTTATTTTATTGCACTCCAAAATCACCGCAGATGGTGACTGCAGCCATGAAATTAAAAGACGCTTGCTCCTTGGAAGAAAAGCTATGACAAACCTAGGCAGCATATTAAAAAGCAGAGACATTACCCTGCCGGCAAGGGTTCATATAGTCAAAACTATGGTTTTTCCAGTAGTCATGTATGGATGTGAGAGTTGGACCGTAAAAAGACTGAGCACTGAAGAACTGATGCTTTTGAACTGTGGTGTTGGAGAAAACTCTTGAAAGCCCCTTGGACTGCAAGGAGATCAAACCAGATTCCAAAGAAAATCAAATCATGAATATTCTTTGGAAGGACTGATGCTGAAGCTGAAGCTCCAATACTTTGGCCAAGTGATGCAAATAAATGACTAATTGGAAAAGACCCTGATGCTGGGAAAGACTGAAGTGAGGAGGAGAAGGGGAAAACAGAGGATGAGATGCTTGGATGGCATCACCAACTCAATGGACAGGAGTTTGAGCAAGCTTCACAAGATGGTGAAGGACAGGGCAGCCTGGCATGCTGCAGTCCATGGGATCGCAAAGAGTCAGATATGACTGAGCTACTGAACAACAACAATTTGTGTAAAACACCTAACATCTCCTGTTCGTCTTGTGCTTATCAGGTGATGAATCAATAATAGACATCTGGGTTAGGAATGGACCTATACTGACAGCCAAGTGGGTTACACAACTCAGATTTCTGATGGGTACTAAATGGATGTGAAGGAGGAGACAATTCATTCAACCAGTTAGGAGTCAGGAGGCCCAGCTGACAATTGTGGTCAGGACCTTTCTTACCAATATAGTTGTCTATTAGGCTAGGCCATTCCTGTAGACTATCATTACATTATGGAGTGTATTTCCCAAAGAAATGATAAGCTTTCATAAAAAATGAAATTCACTGAATTGATATGCTATCAGAAACACAAAGTTTTAAAATAAATGCAATCCTTTGAGGATTGCTAAGTGGTCTGCCATTTTACTTTTTGTATGACCTTGGACAATTCCTTTTACCTCTTTTTATGTTTTTTTTTTTTTTTTTCCCCTCTTCTTTTAACCTGCAAAAAATTTAAAGGAGTCAGAGCATGGAATTTCAACATCTTTTCAGCTTCCAAAGGTCTATCACTGTTTTTCCTTCCAATATCAGCTACCTAAAGGGAACAATCAACTTGGAATCAGATAGCAAGTGTTACCACTTCCTCACTTAACCTGACAAATCACTTACAACTTGCTTAGCCTTGGTTTTCCCCTTGTTATATGGACAATATCATCTCTAAGAGTGAGCATGAAGTTCAACAGAGGTAACATACTTGAAAGCATTTTTGTAAATGCCGACATGCTAGCTTTGTCTTTTTTTATCTAAGTTGAGCTTTATGTGGCCCCAACCACCCTGAGATCTACACAGCCCTAAATAGCTCAATACAGGGAATCTCCACCCCCTGCCCCTACCTCTGGAGACAGTCAGCCTGCTGAGTGCCAGGGCCATGTATGCCAGGCATGTATGCCTTCTCAGGGGTCCCTCGATATGCCTTCCAAATAGCAGACAGCTTTGCCTCCCAGCTGCCCTCCCACCCTTCTTCCTCCTGTTGCTCCTTCTCAGAGCCATCTGGAACAGAAGGAGGTAAAACAAGCTCACCATTTGCCAGAAGCCAAATGCCAGTGCAAAGTGAGCCTCGGGGTGGGGGTGGGGGGGGGGAGGGGGGAAAGGCCCAGGGAAGGAGAGTGGGGAATCTTGGAGCCAACTCATGTCTCTGCCACTACAGAGAGTCACTGAGGATGCCTGTGTTTGAGTGGGGCCTTGAGGTTTCTTAGGAAAGCAGCTTCTTCTCCAGCAGAACATTCTGTCCTGCCAAGGCTATCTCAGGGCCCTGAATTGTGTACAAATGGTTGGCAAATGCAGTTATCATTCAGCAGTCGCTTACCACATTGCAGAGGCGCTGGGTCCACTGAGGCAGTGGTTTGCACCTGTCATTCATGCCCAGTACAGAGCAGGGGTCTTGTTGGACACTCTTGTCCTGAGCTGTGGGCCCAAGATCCTTACAGTGCCTTAGCTCCTCTCTTCACCCTCAATGTCAGTGCTAAGAAACTTCAGCTCTTTTTATCAAAGCACCTTAGCACCTTTCCTAGATAGGCAGCTTGCTTTGAAAGGCATCCCTTCAAACTGGAAAAAGTAGCCACTAAAAGCTCTGTCTATAGTTGAGGAACAGAAGAATCTAGTATGCAAATCATAATTGTGGTAAACTAAATATCTTGAAAAACCCTCCGTTACAAATTTCTTACTGAATCCACAGTTCAGGTTGCAAAACAAATCCCCAGGAGTCAGCAATGAAGAGGAAACTGAAAATCAAACAGGTAAACAAGCTCAGGCTCAAAATGTATAAAACGACAGTGGACAGCCCTGCAGGAAGAGTCATGAATACACAAGCGAGAGAGAAATTTCAACACACTTTCTCAATCATTGATAGACTGAGCAGATAAAACTTGGCAAGAATATAGAACATTTCCATAACACAGCTAACAAGCTTGAGCTTATGGACATAAGAAATAGTAAAAATACATTCATTTTAAGCATACATAGAAGCCCGTTGGGAATGTTTAGAAGTTAAATGGAGTGGCCTGGTACTGGAATTTTGAGCTCCTATGAAAAGTGATTTCTGCCAGGGAGACCCACCTCAGTTCTATCCTGGGTCATGTAAATATCCCACTGTTGACAAACAGGGATGCATCTGAAGAAAATGAACACTTGAGACTGGAAACAACTGCATGTAGACTTGAAACAGTTCAGGAATTCGTTGCTACCTTGTAAACTGGTCTGCGCTCTTGAACTGTTGATAGATACTTAGCCCTTGACCTGTCCCAGTGAAAACAGCCTGACCATCCCACCCACTTCTTTCTCTCTGGCTACTCTGCTTCCATTTAACCAGAGATATTTCTAGGAGAATACTTTTTCAATGTCTTTGTTCTTTCAAGATGGGATGACAACACTCCAAGGTGCTTTTCCTTCTCGTGGACCCAGACACTGGCATGTAACTCTAGATACCAATTCTGACAACCAGACGTTTCAGGAGGCACCAGATGCTGAGGGTAAATCTTGAAAAAAACCTCTTGGCATCCAAGTAGGGGATTTCTTTCTCAGAATAACCACACAAACATGCCTGTGTTCTCATCCAGAAGCACCCCCACTGTTCTCGGCTCAATAGCGGTTGTTTGTCCGATGGTAGGGGTACCTGGCCTGTGACTCCTTAATCCCAAGTCTGAAGGCATTGATACAAACTGCAGAAACTATGGCCTCTGTGAGTGGAGAGGAAACCATCTTCAATTCCAAGTAGATACAAACAATCCTCCATGAGGGCTGTACCCATGTCTCAGCCTTAATGTGGGATCCACGCCACTATTTGGTGAAAGACCACTGGCCACTTGGTGGAAAGGTAACTGGGCACAGATCCTAAGGTTGACAGTTTCCATGAAAACTTCTTCTCATGCGGACAAATTCTCTCCTTCCATTCGGCGGTGAGGCCTGGGGTTTCTGCAGGAGAGAGGGGCCCTTGGCACTACATCTGCAAGACCCCTCTCTGTCAGCCTTGCCCTGGGTCCAACTCTCCATCAGGTCCATTTCTGAAAGTCTTTTCAACAGTGATTTAGCAACCCCACTAGTAGCCAGATGGTCTAGGTTCCCGGTGGGATTTAGGTCCTGAAAAGATGAACTCTTCCAGAGACATCTGAGAGGAGCTGGCACTGGCTCGGGCAGGAGGATGTTTGCCTTGGCTGCAGAGAGACCACTTTGGAGTTCCCGGCTCCGGTCCTCCCTTCCATCTCAGAAGCCTCTCAGCTCGACTACCCATGTGGAGAAAGTTTCCTGCGGGGGCTTTTCTGCAGGGAAGCCTCTGCGGGAGGTTGTTCTGTGGCATCGGCTGTGCGGTGGGGTGGGGTCCAAACAAGGATGGGCCAGTCCCCCCCACGTTCACACCTGGGAAGACAAAGCGTCCAGAGCTTATCTCGGCATGCTGGGCAGGAATGAGGCTGCCCATGGTTCCCCGGGACTCCATCTATCCCTGCCACTTGTCCTCTCTGTCTGAGGGTCTGCTCTGGACACCCAGGCCTTTCTGATGGCTGCTGGGAAGCCAAGGGCTGTAAAGCAGGTTCTGAACCTCCTTTTATGCCCCCTCTCCCTGCTCCAGACTGTGTGCTGCCTAGGCCTGAAGGCTTGTCACACTGATCTCCTCATCCCTGCCCCCACCTGCTCTGAGGCTGTCTCTGGTGCTCTGGTTCTAGCTCTTCCGGCTGCCTCATCAGACCTCCAGAACACTAGTTTAGTTGCCCATTTAAGGCACAAGCAGTTTTCTTTACAGAGATCATGCTCACTCAAGAGACGAAGGTGGAAGTCCAGGACAGGCTTGGAGGGTCCAAGGAGGACAGAGGCGTGTGTGAGCTTCTCTGGCAGCAGCTCCCTCTGCACTTGTGTCTCCCCATCAGAGGGACAGAGTAAGCCTGACAAGGAGGGCCAGGAGACAGGGCGCCTGGGAGCAGGCATCTGGCTAAAGCCCAACAGCTTGAAAGAGCGCCTGACCAGAAACAGGGTCAGAGGGCAAGCAGGGAGATACTGAGATGGACACGGAGACAGCACAAGTGTTGGACAGGGATAAAGGCAGGCAAAGCCTTCCCAAATATAGGCTGATTAGACAGGAGACCTAAAGGTGCCTCCTCCTCCACGGAGGCCTCTAGAGAATGCCAGAGGTAGGTCACTAGTACAGGTTTTGAAAGGGAGGGCTAACGCTGGAATGGGACCATGTGTAGAGAAAGCAGACTCCCTGACATCATGCTGAATTTCTAGCATCTTCCTCAGGAGAGGCAGCCTGGAGTGGTGCAAAGATCTTGGATTCAGCCAGATAGGCAGAGGTGACAGGCTGCTTGGAGGCACAAACTCAGCTCCCTCTTCCTCTAATCCATCCCTCAGATCCCAACAAGGACAAAGCAAACTGTGCTGTAGCCCAGCTTGCTCGCTCCTGCTCCTCCCTGCCCTCACCTCCTTTAGAGTAAGCAGACACAGCAAAACTGGATCAGAACCCGATGCTAAACTGTATTGAGTTCACACAAAAAAAAAAAAAAAAAAGGAGAAAACCCAACTAAAAGCCACAATAGAAACAGTCTCCAGGCTTCCAGGATCTCCCTTTCAGACTCCCCATCTGCTCCCGCTCCACAGGGGCCACCCAGCTGAGCCCTGCTGTCAGGGGAGGGCCCTGGCCCCCTCACAATCTGCCATCTCTGACATCACTTGGATCTCATTTCTTCTGGAGCTGCCAGGGGCCCTGGAGCTACCCTGCTGCCTGTGGGCAGGGGACCAGGGGCCCGGGGATGGCCTCGGCACCTGGGCTGGGGCTGGGGAGCATTGAGGGGCGGAGGAAATGGATTCTGGGTTGTTGGGCATCCAGGCCGAATCTCAATTTTCAATTTTTCCATGCATGCCTCCTCCCCTGGCTGCCAAGCCCTCCCGTTTCCTGCCATCTGTGCCGGGCGTCTCCGGGGAGCCCCTCTCCTTTCTGGTTTGCTAATCACTGCCTATGGACACTGGGAAGAGGCTGGTCTCTGTGCTCCTGGCACCTGGGTAGCTGTTCCCCAGGGCCCATCTGACTTCCTCTCTGTGCAGAAGGGCTGTGCTTTGGCCTCCCTTGGGCGGCCCACAGACTCGGACCCTCAACAAACGAGAAATAGGTGGCGCTGACCCCTGATGACTGCATTACAGACCGGGGTGCACCAGCCTTGACTCATGGAGTGAGCTACCTGCTCCCCGTCAGGCCCAGTGCAGCCTGGTGGTGAAGAACGTTGGCTGTGGAGTCAGAGAGACCCGGGTCTCTTCCCGGCTCCAGCACTCACTCGCTGTGTCAGTGCACCTCTCTGGGGCTCACTGTCCCCGTCTGTAATGTGAGCGGCTGGGCTACACGATTTCTCACATGGCCCTAACACCCCCAAGTCAAGGGTGACTCTGTTGACTCGCATTTTCCCGGCTGTGCCTCTGCCCTGTAACCTAGAGTCTGCTATGACTGGTACCTGGAAGCAGTCTTGTGTGAGGCAGCTGGAAGGGCAGAGAGTGCTGACCTGGGTGCTGGGAGGGTCCCCTGGGTCTGACCCCAAGACCCTGATCTCATTAACATGCCTGGACCAGCTGAGCAAACCAGCTGGGAGGCGACGAGACTGGCTGCTTCCAAAGTGATTTAAACGCTTTGTTCCCTGAGTCTCCACAGCAAGGACAAAGGCAAGCACTCAAGGCATTATATTGAACGCTCTCTGCTCACCCATGTGTTCATCCATTCTCTCTACCATTTGGCCTTAATGCAGCAGTGAAACATCGTAAGGAGTCACTGGAATTCTGGGTTCCGATCCTAGCTCTGTTGCTTGTGAGCTGGTTAATGCTAGGGAAATTACCCACTCTCTCTGGGCCTTGGTTTTGTCATCTCTAATGTGGGGATAGTATGGTACCTGGCTCTCAGAGCATACGAAGTATCTAGCACTGGCGAAGTCTTCAATAAACGGTGGCTGTGATCATTAAGTTGAATACATTGTTTACAGCCTCGTGGGAGACAGACAATAGCCTAATGCCTGCCCATTTCTTAAAGTGTACATGTGTCCCAGGAAGACAAGCTCCCTGGCTCCAAGGGTCAGGAAGACATCTTCAACAGGAATTTGGGTTTAGTTCTTTAGCACAAATCTCTTATCCTTCCTCAAAAAACAAAAACAAACCAACAAAAAAAAACAGTGAAGTTTATTTATGGAAATTTGAAAGAGCCTCAGATATTCGAGTCAGTTAAAGCCTGGTCTTGAAGCGAGTTGCCCAGGCTTTGGTGTGAAGGCTGTCATTTGCCATTTTGGAATGGAGGCTCAGCTGGTGGTTCTTGGGAGGAGGAGGAGGGAGAAAGCCACTTCTCATTCTTCATCCTTCCCTCCCGACACATGCCAGATCCTGACTCACTCCCCTTACCCATGCCCAGGGCAAAGGAACATTTCCTTTGCCTGTTTCTGGCAGTTTCCAGCCTTGCCAAAGGCTGTCCCTGTCACCACTCGTGCCCACAAACCGTGACCTCCCTGGCCTGCCTGTCCCTTCAGGATGCTGCTGAGCTTGCTGACTGAGGATGCCGATTTATTGCTTCCCATTAGCCAGACTTCTGACAGCCTCTAGGCACCCTGGCCTGACATAGCCCACACGCCAGCTTGGAAAGGTCAGGTCTCCAGAGAGTCAGTCAGCCAGAGGCTTTTTGAGACAGGCTTGTCACAGTAACCCCACCGAGGCGCCGTCAGGTGACACACGGCCTTATTTATTTTGCTTAATTGGACAGCCTGAAAATTTCTGTTTGCCTTTTTGGAACACATTTGGATGTTCCTATCTGCCCACTCTTATCTTCAGAGACCATAAATGATGCCCTCCAAAATGCCTGTGCACCGACTGCCCCTGGGGCTCCATGTACACAACCCCGGGGATGACCTCTCTCATCCCCACCTCCTGTACAGGGTTGGCACAGACCATGCACTTGGCACAGGAGGGCATGAGGCAGCCCTGATTCTACCAGTGCCTGCCACAGTGAGTGACCTTGAGTACATTAGTTATTTAATCAGCTTGCTTATCTAAAATAGGAAAAATGGCTGTCCTACATAGGTCTCATGATTTCAGGATTACGTGAGGTTGCCTTCTAAAGGGACAAATTCATGAAAGTATAAGTTAAAGATCTACTATAAGATGTATCAGGAAGAATGTATTAGAAATAGTTTTGGACACAAATTATTTCAGGTGTGGGTCTCATTGCCCACTCAGGCTGGAAACTCCAGACCTTCCTGAAAAGGGACAGCACAGTATCACTCCAGCCCCAAGTCCCTGACTTCTCATCTGGGGCCTAACTGACACTGACATCAGGGGGTCTGGGGGCAGGGCTGGCAGTCCCCATGAGGACCTGGCTGAGATGCAGGCATGGTGCCAAGGACTGGGAGCGGCAGGGTCCTGGCTGCTGCCCAGAGTCCACAGCTCAGAGCAGATCTGGGAGGGCAACCTCTGGGTGGGACAAAAGGTAGCAGCTACCCCCTTCCTCTGAGTATGAATGAAAAACAGCCCTGGATCTGAAGTATAAAGTGAGCCTTTCTCCTCCCCTCTGACTCTGAGTGGCACCTGGGGGAGTGTGGCTGATGCACGAGGGACCCTTCCCCAGAGTGTGAATGCTTCTCTCTGTGCGGGAAGCCACAACCTCCCTGTTCCTTGAGGCTGATCCAGAGTCACCCTCTAGTAACAACAGCCATGTTGCTGTTTAGTTGCTCTGTCATGTCTGACTCTTTGCGAACCCATGGACTGGAGCCCATCAGGCTCCTCCACCTATGGAATTCTCCAGGCAAGAATACTGGAGTGGGTTGCCCTTTCCTTCTCCAGAGGATCTTTCCAACCCAGGGATTGACCCCACATCTCCTGCATTGGCAGGTAGATTTTTTACTGCTGAGCCACGTGGGAAGCCCAACAAGAGTCATGCGCTATAAAAAAAACAAAACAAAAAAACACGTGCACAATACACCAGTCTGGAGAGCACTTTCTCGGTTTTCATCTCACTTGATTCCTGACCCCCAGCCAAGTAGACAGCACAGGACTTTTTGCTGTCTATTTACATGAATGCGAACTAGACACTAGATTGATTGTTAAGGAATTTGCCAAAGGTCATATGGCTCAGAATCAAATCCAAGGTCTTCTGACTCAAATCCCTGTGCTGGAAAGAGAGCTGGTATACCCTCAACTGGCACAGTGGACAGTTCCAACTGGCTTGTGTCAGAGCTGCTGAGGGAGTGGGGTCCACACAGCTAACACAGCGCACACAGTCCACACAGCTAGGCCTGAGTGAACCTTGCAATAACAGTATAAGAATTCCTAGGAGCCAGTGGAAAGTCCAATGAGTGAGGGTAGAGCCAGGGGTCCTTCCCACTACCAGAAGGGGGTCCTCTTTTTTCCTCTTAATCATCTGTCCAAACAGCAATTGTGTGGAGAGTTTGAGGGATGAAAGGGCTCACAAGTACAATAACTGAGGGGTCTGGGGTCCAGGGCTGCCCATTTGGGCTGACATGTGAGCCCAAGGGAAGATCCTGGAGGAGACAGCACAGGACTAAAACCTGCAGTCCTGGCCAGCTTGGGTCCCTGAGAGGTGAGGAGGTGTCCCCCTGCTCCCAGGGAATGAGCTCAGCAATGGATGGACCTGGTATCTCACCCTCCTGGCCCTACCCTCTCACAAAGATTCAGCTCAGCCATCAACTAGATGCATGATCTCAGGCAAGTCCTCTGACTCCCTGAGCCTTAGTTTTCTCAACAGATATAATCAGAGCATCTAGCTCCCAGGGTCATAATAGGGAGGATGAGACAAGATCGCAGCACTCCACAAATCAGAGGGAAGGGGATGTTTGGGATCTTGCATCTTACACTAGATTCTGCATTTCCTGACTCAACTGGCAGCCTCCTTTAACCTGGATCATGAAGCATGTGCAGACCTCACCCCACAAACAGTATCTGCCGCTGCTGTCATGGGGAAGGTCGCTGACACCCTGCAGTCCCGCACCTCCCAGCTCACCTGTCCTGCTTTCTCCACCCAGCGCAGCTGTTTCAGCATCCCATGCTACACAAGCCACATTTTGTTTTTAACTCCCACGTACTGCTCCCCTTCTTTTTCTGAATCATGTTTCCTTGCCTGTTCCTCTAACCCCCTCCAACTCCAGAGTTGTGCTTTATCTCCAGTGAGATTAATGCTTCCTGATAAGACCAGCTAATCTGCTGCTGCTCCTCTTTTGCCGAGATGGAGAAGATTAGAGGCAAAGGGTTAGGCTGCCTCCCTTTCAAGGGCACTCAGGACTTTAATAAGGGAATTGCATCCTGCTTTCCCATCTGATGCTCTGGGACAGGGGTCCCCATCGTTTCTGGTGAGGATCCGCCTTCACTACTTCCAGATAATAAGGCCCCTGACTGGGGGCGTCATGGGAATGGGGGAGGGGTGTCGGTTCTGGTCTCCACAGGGAGACTGAGAACGTGGCCGCCAGCTGCTGAGGGGCACTGGGCCTGGTGGGACACTGCACCTCACGCTCATCTGGCTCCTGGGACGCAAGAGCAAAGTGCCTGAAGGAGGCATCTTGATGACCAGTGAGGGCCACGCTCAAAGCTATGCTGCACGTGCTGCCCTGAACAAGGGGGGCAATCGCCCTACTCGGCCTGGCTAGGACCATCACCTCCAGAAGTCCCAGAGTTCAGGCTATGAGTTGATGATGCAGGTGGAGCTGTGCTAGGACACGGCTTCCATGTCCCAGCTCCTTGGGCATGGGACATGGCATTCAGCTGAATGCCACTCTGCAGCAGGCAACGTGACAGGCAGGCCTCAGTGTTTACTGAACCCCACTCCTGGTGTGCAGAAGACCACAGGGAAACAGGGGGAGCGGCATACACGTGCCCTGGGTTGAGGAGCAGGGAATCTCACGGGACGATGCAGCTCAAAATGACACAGAAGCACGGTGGAGTTCAACTGCTCGTGTGTCAAGCGACTGCTGGAGTGTCGGGAGTTGGAGAGATTTGTGGAATTAGCACTAGGTTTTACATGAAAGGCTAATTTTCCAGAGACACATGATTTTTTGAAAGGGACACAGACTATTTGAGGTTAGAAAAAGGGCTCCTTTATTTTGATCAAATGTTTAACACCTGTTATGGGCCAAGCACTATTCACAGAGAAATAAAATGTATATAATACCTGCTTTAATGGGGCTTACAGTCTTGTAGATAAATCAGAAGTTACATAAACATATAAATACTGGCTTATTAACGGTAACAACTAAAAGAGTAGTGTGTTATTCAAGAGAACAGGACAACCCTAATATAAACTATGAACTCAGGGTTGCCTCTCTGAGGTAACGGCTGAGACCTGAATGAGGAGTAGGAATTTGCTAGAAAAGGGTAGGTGTGTAGAGCATTTCAGACAGAGAGCAGCACATGGAGAAGTTCTGAATCAGGATGAAGCTAGTTTCTCTGAAGAAATGAAAAAAGGTTGAAGAGGCTTAAGAACAGACATTCAGAGTGGGAAGAGATTTGCAAATTTCATCCTGGGATTGTAAAGGGAAGCCATTAAAGGGTTTAAGCAAGAAAGCAACAGTATTTACATTTCTAAAATGTCACTTGACTATCATATGGGGGATAGGCTGGAACATATGGGGGAGGGCAAGAACAGAAGTGGCAAGTTTGGTCAGAAATCCTCTGTCGGAGCAAGTGATAGGGGATGGTGACATGTCCTACACTGGAAGAGGTGGGCATAGAAAGTGGTGGCTGGATTAGTTATCTGCGGGATGGGATCAGCAGGATTTGATAATGGAATGAATGTCAGGGGAAATATCTACAGTGACAAACGGATTTTCAGCTGAAGCAACCCAGGGACTGAAGGTGTTACTAAGATGGGAAAGAATGGCAGAGGTGCAGCTTTTGGGTGGGAGCTATAGCGGAGATCGAGAGCACAGGTTTGGATACGCTGAGCTTGAGATTTCTTCCAGCCAGCCAAGTGGACACTGTGTAGACACATACGCCTGTACTGCAGGTGACTCTGTCCCAGAGGCCATCTGGTGCCCTTGGGATGGATGAAATAACTATCCATCCAGTACAGAATGAGAAGTGTCCCAGTGAACTGCACTTTGAGGTCAGATAGAGGAACAGCCAGAAAAACAGCAGGAGGGCTAAATGATGGAAGTGACTCAAGACACAGGAAAGCTGTCATGCGGAATATTGATGAAAAGGTAAGTGTCCGCTGGATCTGGAAATATGGAAAGCCCAGACGAGCTGAGCAAGCGCAAATTTGGAACTGAGAGAAACCAGCTTGGAATAAACTGAAACGGTAACAGAGGTGGGTGGGGATAGTCAAACCCTCAGTAATGTTGGCTCTGCGGGAGGAGGAGAGAGACAGGCAGGAGCTGTCTCCTGAAGGTGAGGTGTAAGCTCCCAGCTCCTCAAGCTGCACCCAGGCCAAGGCTCTCCAAGCCCTACACTGTCAGCCCTAAGCTGACCACAGCTGACCCTTACAGCTCTAGAAGACACCACACCTAGGCGGGGAGGGAGCGGGAAGGGCCTTCAGCCGCTGCCGGCTCTCCCCCTGACCTCAGCTTTGCCTGCATCTTTGGCACATGAACCCCACTCCTTACTCTTGGGTATTGTACTCGAGCATTCAAAACTTCCATCATGGGGTGGGGGGAGGGATGGATTGGGAGTCTGAGATTAGCAGATGCAAACTATCACACATACAACAGATAAACAAAAAGGGCCTACCGTGCTGTACAGGAACTGCGCTCTATCCTGTGATAAACCGTAACAGAAAAGAATGTGTGTGTGTGTGTGTGTGTACACATATATGTACTTGTGCTTAGTCCTCCAAGTCATGTCTGACTCTTTGTGACCCCATGGGCTGTAGCCTGCCAGTCTCCTCTGTCCATGGGATTCTCTAGACAAGAATACGGGGGTGGGTTGCCATGCCCAGCTCCAGGGGATCTTCCCAACCCAGGGATTGAACCCAGTCTCCCGCATTGCTGGTGGATTCTTTATGGGCTGAGCCCCCCCAAATAACAGATCAGATCAGATCAGTTGCTCAGTCGTGTCCAACTCTTTGTGACCCCATGAATCACAGCATGCCAGGCCTCCCTGTCCATATGTAGGCTGAATCACTCCATTGTACAGCAGAAATTGGCACAACACTGTAAGTCAACTATATCAATAAATTAGAAAATAAAACAAACCCTGTTCTATCATAAAGGTCTTAAGTCTCTACTGAAAAGCTCCTGTATGCCCAAGAGGCACTGAAAGGGTATGAAGAGCTTCCTCATACTCCTTTGGTTAAGAAGATCTGATCTCAAGCTTCCCTTTTCTAGATCTACTCTTCCAGGCCTTCCCAGCAGACCCTTTCTGACCTTATCGCCCACTGTTCTTCACCTTGAAAGCTCCTCTACTGCCTCTGTGCGCCCCCTTATATTTGCTTACTCCATGTATTTGCTGGTTTTGCCCTTTAGAACTAGCCCCTCCTCCTTGCCTGGCTGAATCTCACCAGTCCCTTGCATCCAGCTTGAGTCTTTACATATCGAGAATACCTGGCCTGGTCCCTTTCTCTGGCATTTCTCCTATATTACTTGGGAGCACTGGCCTTTTCTGCCTGTGCCCCTACTTACCTCCTGCACTGAGGAACACTGAAGCTGCCTGCTTATTCCTTTGTTTTCTTTGCTGGCACTGGTACATCAGAGGCAGTTGGTAAAATAAACATTTGTTTATTGATGGGTTGATTGAGAAAATCCAGTGGTTCTTCCTCCCTGAAGGATGAAGCCTTGCAGCAGTCTTGGCAGGGCTGCAGGAGCAGGTTCATTAGGGCCAAATGAGAAAGAAATGGGGGCCACAAGCATTAATAGCCTGCTTCCTACAGAATCACTAGAGGGAGTTTCAAGTCACTTGAGTTAAAGTTCAAATTAAGCTCTGGCCATCCTGACCATCAGCTACTTCAAATGCTCTTGTAGAAGCCTTTTCTTTCTTGGAAATGTGGAGAAATTTAAACCATGAAAGCTCATGTTTTCTTTAAACCTATAGATAAATTTTCTTGGCATTTTAAGTTGCAGGTTTCCTCTGGCATAGTCCCTTTTAAATGTTGAAAAAGGCAGTTTTATAACCTATAGTCTCTCATCATACCATACTTCATGTAACAAGAGCATTACACAGGGGGGAGAATTCAGCCTGTGGTGTTTTCTCCACTCAAGGTACTGGCTAAAATGGACATAATAACTAATAGGCTGCAGTGACTTTCATGCAATATGGGTTTCTATCAGAAAGTTTACATTGGCCAAGTTTTCAGGGCTCAAACATTTCGTGGAAATTGGTTCAATCAAATCCAGGCTCCAAAGAGGCCTTAAACACACACAGCCATTATTGCAGCCACAAAGACAGGAGGCCCCTGGACACAAATCTAAAATAATATGTTTTATGATTTCTTGGGGACTATTTTTGTCCCCCGCCAACAACAACATGAAAAGCAAGAATCTTAAAATACTGAAAGTGGTAGTTTAAAGGCAGAACTTTTTTTCCCCTCCAAATCCCAAAGGCAAGAACTCAGCAAGGAAGGGTCAGGGAGAATGTGTCCCTCTGAGCAGGCACCAACTCACACCCTAAAGTGGGTTCCCATGTAGACACATCTCATAGAGTCAAGGAAGTTCAACTACCATGTCTGTTTATACCTCACCTTGGCTTCTCCTGAGGTGGAATATATTCTCTTTTATGAAAGAATGATTTATTTACTTTCAGATTACTAATTTACAGGAGATGTGAGGCAGCAGAGACTCTTGGCTGTGCAGTCTTGGGAAAAATAAGACTTTCGGCTCAGTCCCACCTCGTGTCTCCCAGAGTGGCCCCAGGCTGCAATTACTGCCCCCAACCAATGCTGCACACTGCCGTTAGGGCCAGGCCAAGAGAACAAACGTGAGGGTGCCCTTGCCCTGTCTGGGGCTTTCTCTGATTTAGCTGGAAATAATGAGTTTCTTAAAAAAAAAAATCTTTAAAAGACACACATGTTCAGATATAATAATTCTTTTGAGGGGCTGTATGTTTGTAAATGGCATGTGTGTTAGTTGCTCAGTTGTGTCCGACTCTTTGAGACTGTAGCCCACCAGGCTCCTCTGTCCATGTGATTCTTCAGGCAAGAATACTGGAGTAGGTAGCCATTTCCTTCTCCAGGGGATCTTCCCAACCCAGGGACTGAACTAGGATCTCTTGAATTGCAGGCAGATTCTTTACCATCTGAGCCACCAGAATTCACCCCAAATAAGATTTCCCCTATTTCTCACATCCAGCTGCCTTCCAGAAAGACAAGATACACTCCGGGTGCAGAGACGGAGTAAACCGGGCTGTCACATATCTTCCCTAGGAAGGAGCTTTCTCCAGAATTGTATTTTTATGATTAGAGAGGAAAGTTCAGACTCTCTGGGGTGGGGAAAAGGGTGGGAGTGGAAGCCGGGAGAGACAAAGCAACCTGTCAGAATTCCTTTTAGCACCTATGACTAGTGTTAACTTACATGCTCCCAAAGTGCAATAAAAAGCCTGCAAACTGCTGTTAAAAAGATAGTTTGACCTTTTAAAATGGAAACTCTCCCACCTTATATCCATATTCAAAAGATGAACCTTGGGAACTCTGGAGTTTTAGATTACTAATGAAATGAGGCTGACTTTTCAGAAGAGGGTTTCCCTACGGGCTGCAAGCTAATTAGGGTGTTTAGACCTACATTGTAACAGCAGGCAAAATGCAGGCCCCAAACCTTTTAGCCATTGTAGTTGCCAACTGTGTAGAGTGTACTTCTGAAAGGAGTCTGGCAGGGAGTTATGAAAATTTAGTTAATAAAAAAGTCCTGGACGCGACTGTCAGCAGCCTGCGGTTCCGGGGCAGGCTGTCGGCCCCTGGCGGCAGAGGAGTCGCCGCGATCCCGGGTCTCCACCGCAGCTGCGGAGCCAGGCGCGCGCCGAGCGGCGCTGCTGAAAGAAGTTGGAGAGCTCCCATCTCTCGGACAGAATTCGGCGGTGGGCGCTGGGGAATCCCTCCCAGCGCCGGAGAATAAAGTTTTGGAGTAAGTAAAGACCCTAGACCGACATGAGACCCATACTTTCACTGAGCAAAGACACGTATCGCACCACGCCAATCAGAGGCTGCTCGCACAAGGCCATCAGCCTCGCTCCGCTGGGACGCGCCCGGAGCCTTCCCACTCCCACCACCTCCAGTACTCTTCAGGAGGGCGCTGAGCCAGAGAGGTGGCTGTCGGGTGTGCGGTTCCGGATGGAAACGCCTCCAGGCTTTCCGGTTCGGGGTACAAGAACTCGAAGTCAACAGTCGAAGGAACAAGGGCAGACCAAGTCCAGGCTGGACGCCTGGGACCTTCCTCTCCAAACCGGCTCGGGTTTCTCCAAAGCACGCGCGGTACAGCCCACGCGCCCCCAGCACTCCACTACTCTCTACAGGTCCCCCCAAACTCTTCCCCAGAAGCCCTGCAAACCACAGACGGCGCCCCAAAACTCCCAGGGCACTAGCCAGCCACCCCCACCTCCGTCTCTTGAACCCTCCTCAGAGCGTTCTTCCCGCCCCGCACCGTGCTCCTAGCATTCATAGGGAATCAGAAGCAAACTACGAGAAAATGCCTTCGCGAGGAGCCTCCCTACACACATCAGCCCTGTCACTGAGACAAAAGCGTAGGGAGGAGGGAGATGGAAAAGGAGGCGGGAGGAAGGTTTATAAAAAGGATGGGGAGAGCAGTAAGAAGGAGCTGGGGAGGAGGGTCGGGGTGGGGAGAGACCCTGCCACGAAGCCCGCTCCTACTCCGCGCGGCCGGTCGCTTACATGCCCAGGTCGCTGTAGGTGTTGAAGAACTCCATCTGGTTGCACGCCTGGATCCAGCCCACCACCCAGGTCTCGTGGCGGGGGATGGGGGGCATGACCACGCGGGCTGAAGCTTTGAAGTAGGGGGTCTTGTAGCGCAGGACGATGGGCGAGGTCTCCTCGATGCGCGTGGGGCACTGGTCGATGGTGGCGCACACATCGTACACGACGATGTTCTCGCGCCGGATCCGCGCCTTGCAGGTAATGCTTTGGATACAGCCCATCCTGCCGCCCGGCGCCGGCGCGGCGCGGCGTGGGGCAGCGCCGGGGACCGCGCGGGCAGCCGGGGGCGCCCGTCACACCGGCATGGCGACGCGCCGCCCGCTCTGGGTCCGGCTCAGCTCGCGCCCAAGAGCGGGGAGCCGCCGCCGGGCATCCTCCGAGGCAGCCCCCTCCTCTCGCCGCCTTGCGGGGTCCCGGCTGCCCCGACGCCCGCCCGCCCCCGCCCACGCCCGCCCCCTCTCTCCCGCAGGGCGCGCGGAGAGCGTGCGCTCCTAGAAGGCAGCGGGCGCCCCCGCCAGCTCCAGGGCCCTAGCGGAGGGCAGGGAGGGGAGCGGCGCTGCGAGGAGTGGTGCCCACCCCGGGCCGGAGCCCCCCGCCCCTCGCCGGAGAGGAGGAGGCGGCAGCGGTGGCGGCATGGAGCCGGGGGAGGGCGGCGGCGGCGGCAGCGCCCGGTCTGTCTGCCTCCGCGGCGGCAGCGGCAGCAGCCGCCGCCGCCGCCGCCGCCGCCGCCGCTGCATGAACCTCTGCACCGCGGCGGCCCCCCGCGTGCAGCGCACCCAGCGGCGGGCGAGCGGGCGGCCTGAGCAGCAGGCGGAGGCAGCCGTGGCAGCGGCGGAGACCTGCTCTCCCGCCGGCCCCGCCCCGCAGCTGGGCCGCTGCGACACTCCTCTGCCGGGCCGCCGCGGGCTCGGGGCCGCAAGGGGCTGTGACCCAGGGTGGAAGGCCCCACGGGCAGGGCAGTCCGGGACGAGATCCGCGGAGGAAGCTGGCTGAACGCCATGAGTTTTGTCCCTCTCCGGCTGCCGTTCGGGTCGGGGTTGGGGGGGTACTGTGTAAGGGTGGGGGTGTTTAAAGGGCCGCCAGCGCCGGGGTGGGGCCCGACACGTGGGTCTCGGGAGGGGCGGGGCTGCAGTGGGTGGTTCTCTAGGGGTGGGCTTGGGGGTTGCGGGGACCCCTTCTGGGGTGAGTGGGTGGGACCGAGAAGGGCGGGGCGCTGTCCAGAGTCTGGGTGGGAACCCGGCAGTGAACCTATGGGGCAGCCTAAGGGTTAGGGGAGCAGCTATATCTGAGATTGGCCCGTCATTTATAAGGTAGTTTGTTAAGAATTAGGCTTGAGCTCCCCTAGTATTTTACCCTGAAGAAGGCCGAAGTCTGGGCTCCAGTATGGTGCTAAATGCAGTGAATTTACGTCTTTCCCTGACTGGGTTTGCCCTGGAAGCTTTTCTTTGCACCACTCTACATGGTGAGGGTATCCAGAGAATTCATCCGTGCCCTAACACGCCAAGAGTTTTGGTTGAAGTTCGAACTCAGCTTCACTCATCATCTGTCTTCATCCAAATCTTTTCCTTCTTAGAAAACCGACTTTCAGCAAACCCCTACCCACTGGGAGATTAGAGCAGTAGTGAACGTACCCTAAACGCTGCATTTTGAATGTAGCTGTGTCCCAAGACGGGTTATGCCTTGCGTTACAGACTGGCTGCATTAGAATGCTTAGCAGCCTTCTTGAGGTTACCCAAGGTAACCTGTGACCTGTTAAGTACAAGGAGAACTTGAGAACATTTTTGGAACCGGGCTGGATTTAAATAGTAACTGCTTAATGATACAAGTCCAGGGCCATTTGTAGTAATCCATCTGTCCTGTAGAAATCCTGGATCTCAGGGACCTGTTGTTTCCTTCACTTGTGCTTTGGTGACTGGCCCGCAGTAGCTGCACAGCAGTTTCTGTGAGTGAATGAATGAGTGAACAAAAAACAGCATCGCAGTAACTGTTTAGTGGAGACTGCCACCACAGATGTTGGACATTGTGTACAGTGTGATGCCCTGTGTCTGATATTGTGCTCTAAAATACCAAACAGGGGAAAAAAAAAAAAAAAAAAAGCAAATGATTTTACTGGGCATTTTTTTCCCATTTGTATTTTTAAAGCCAGTACCTTCTTTTTAAGTACTTCTTCCATGGTCATTGAGCATTTGTTGGATCCAGTGTCCAAGTATGAAATATTCTGACTTAGGCTGCACAGGACGCTGGTTAGAGTTAGTCTTTAGCTAAGGACAGATGTGATGAGTAATTTAAAAGTCAGTTGAGATCTAAAAGTACCCTATCCTTATTTTAACTTTCCTGGCACCTTGATTCAGTTTAGAGTTAACAAAAAATGTAGTTTTTGCCCTTTGATAACATGCTTCTCTCATTTTACCATGTAACCACCAATCTCAATCGCTGGTCCTTCCATTCAGCAAACACTGACTGCGTGGCAGGAGCCAAGCATCGTGCTAAATACTAGGATTCAAAGACAAGAGCTTGTGGATCACAGGAGAAGATAACTTTGTTACCACGTTCTTGCTGTGAACTGTGACACGTGCTTTAATAGCATGTTTTCAGGGCCACAGGAGCCCAGATAGAGGAGCCACTGAGAGATTCACACGTGGCTTTCCTGAAGCAGTGGCATTTGAATTGAATCTACAAGGTCTGGTAGAAATTCGCTAAGAGTACAGGAGTGAAAAGGCCGGGCAGCACAAGAATTGGATAAATACAAAAATGCATAGAGGTATGAAAGAACACCGCATAATTAGGAAAATAAACAGCTCACAGTCAATGCAATTCTCAAAGTGTTATGTGTAGACCCATGGACATCAGACTCACGGGCCAGGAACCAGTTATTGATGGAACCATATTTTTATCTTCAGTGGAAACTAATGAATGCAAGATTTGCATTTTGAGAAAAATTACTCTCTATCAACTTGGGGGATAGAGGAAGGACAGGTTAGAGGCACTGTGTCAGAATATTGTGATGCCAGATGATTTGGGTCTGAGCTAGGGCAGTGCCAGGGGACTGGAGAGGCCCAATTGCTTTTGAGAGTCATTTAAGAGGTAACATCGATTTACTTGGTAATTGATTAGATGTTAAGAGAAGAGTCTGGCCAGTTCTAAGTTTTCCAGCTTCAGCAATTAAATACATGTGATCCTAATAGCCAAAACAAGGTGACAAGTGGAAGCAGATTGAGGTTGTGTGTTGTCATGTTAAGTTTGAGGTATTTTGGGGAGGGGGCCAGATTGAAGTTTCAGTGGTTATTAAGTTACAGGAAATAGACTAAGGGAAAAGCATTCAGTTGGGGGAATTTAGTTATCTATGTTGATTTGTCAGGCTGCAATTTTGTGGATAAATATTATTCTTTGTCTTCTGGTAATACATACTGAGCCTTTATAAACAGGGAAGGGCAATAGTAGTCTTCTCCAAATTATAAGAAAATCGTATAATAGAGAATATATCTTATTTTTCCAATTTAAAATGAGAACGTATTATATCCAGTAGAGTGCCAATAAAATAAAATTCATTATTCACAGACGTGGACCCCTGACATTCTCAAAGGGTTCATCCATGACCTTACCAGAATCATGAATATCACCATGACTTATAATTTCCACTATAAAAAGCAGTAAAGTGTAACTGAAAAATGTAAGGGATCTTTTTTAGACTCTTAATGGTTCTATAAATATGGGGCCAAGGTAATTTCTAAAGCTTCTTAAATAAATTTTGCCATTAAAATAAACTCTTTACTTCATTACATCTGTACCTTATTAACTCCATATTTCTCTGACTCTGCAAAGGAAAAAAAGTTAATCACAGGGTGAGAATTACTACATAGATGCCAATGAGAAAAGAAGAGGTAAGCTGTGCTGGGGCACAAATGCCAGGTGTGGGGTGTGATCCATTCACTAGTAAATGGCTGGCAAGTACACTCTGGCCTCCTAGCAGACCATTCAAATTTGTGTCTCAGCAAAGTATCTAACTACAGGGATGTTTCAGGTCACTCAGTAGAGACTATTTTCGTTCATTAACACTCAGTCTGCAAAGAGCAATGGGCTGCTGCATGTAGCTCAAACCAGAGTCCTCAGAAGTGTGACGATGCCTCTGTGCTGCTCTTGTAAGTTTCTCTTTCTCTCTTGGTGAAGTCTCCCCTGCCTCTGTGAGCATCATGTACCTGCCTCTATTAGCATCTTTCCTGCTGTTTCATGGTTGTTTGCTCACTCTTGTCTCCCTCAGCAGGCTGTACACTTCTCAAGGGGATGTGTCGTCTGCCCTGTTGCCCAGCCTAGTGCCTGGCACCTAGGAGCTGCTCCATAAATGTTTGAATCACTAAATTTATTTTTTTAATCTGATAAAATACTATTTCCCATAACTTAACTATGAGCACTGTCTCTTTACTTACATTAAGCGTATATTTTTATATATTTTTAATTAATTTTATTTATTTATTTTTGGCTATGCTGGATCTTCGTTGCTACATGAGGGCTTTTCAGTAGTTGCGGTGTGTGGGCTTCTCATTGTGGTGGCTTCTTTTGTGGAGCACGGTTCCAGCGCGTCAGGCTCAGTAGTTGTGTCTCAGTAGTTTTGGTGCATGAGCTTTGTTGCTCCATGGCATGTGGGATCTTCCTGGACCAGGATTTGAACCCGTACCTTTGGCACTGGCAGGCGGATTCTTTACCACTGAGCCATCAGGAAGCCCAATGAGCATATATTTTTTAATCTACTTCTTTCTGCATGGCACCTCTTTGTCCCCCACCCACTTTGTCTCTCTCTCTAGCATCCCTGCTGCTGCTGCTGCTGCTAAGTTGCTTCAGTCATGTCAGACTCTGTGCGACCCTATAGACAGCAGCCCACCAGGCTCCCCTGTCCCTGGGATTCTCCAGGCAAGAACACTGGAGTGGGTTGCCATTTCCTTCTCCAATGAATGAAAGTGAAAAGTGAAAGTGAAGACGCTCAGTCGTGTCCGACTCTTAGCGACCCCATGGACTGCAGCCTACCAGGCTCCTCCATCCATGGGATTTTCCAGGCAAGAGTACTGGAGTGGGGTGTCATTGCCTTCTTCGATTAGCATCCCTACTTGATGTCAAATTGACATCCTTTGTCTTGAGCACTATTATCTCCTCTCAAAGGTTATCAGTTCTGAACACCAAGAAATGGAAAAGCTTTAATGACAGGACCTCGGAGACAATCATTCCTTGTGAATAACTTCATTCGAGTTTATTCTCAGGGCACACACAATTCCTCCTTTGTACTTCATGCTTCTGATGTTCTTGTGCATGACAGAGCCTCTCAGTTCCCCGAGTGAGAGCCCTAGCGCGCACTCTCCAGGACGCTGGCCTCTGTATCCCCTTTACAACCGCCTCCCTCAGCCTCCAGTGACCCCACACTCCATGTTTCTAGAAGCTGGTCAATCTCTGACTTTATTTTTCCTATCAGTTGACTCATTACTCAATTTGTTAAGTGAGCTTTTTGGAAACTCTGGGTCACAAAGGCCTATTTTCTAGTTGATCTTGGTAAGAGTTTTCAGAGACTGTAACAGACCACCAAAAATTGTTGAGGAATTACCCCTGGAATTTCTTAAAAGGGAGATAATTTCTATTTGATTTAGATGGTCCAAAGGCAAGCAAGGGGTTAACTGAATCCTCAAGGTCTTAGAGAATATGATTAAAGAAACGACTCTTGGCGGGCGGTGTGGGGGTGGGGGGCGGTGGGTAAAGCTCTCCTACCGCCACTTCAAGTCAGAGTAACCAGTTTCCTTTCCAGGCTCGGCTAAGAAGCCTTACAGGAAATAGGAAGTGGACCCTGGCAATGGACTCAGGCTGCTTTGCTGAATGCGTTCAGTCCAAGGTGCAGCAGCTTCTTCAAGTGGCCAATATTCATCAAGTTTTTCTAGTAGCCTCACATTACAATAGGCTGCAGAGACTACCAAGGATGGCCTAGTTGGTGAGCTGTCTTGTTGAATGTCACTTGTGCCTGTCTTTGCCACAAAATCCTTTTCTCAGTCCTTATATGCAGGGCTTGATGCTCTTCTTCTTTTTTAAATACACACAGCATGTGCTTTAAAAAAAAAAAAATTTATTTATTTGGCTGCACTGGATCTTAGTTGCAGCATGTGGAATCTAGTTTCCTGACAAGGGATTGAACCTGGGCCCCCTGCATTGGGAATACAGAGTCTTAGCCACTCGACAACTAAGGATATCCCTTGAAGGCTTTCTTTTAATTCTAGGATTCTGCAAATCCCAGTTCTCTTGGCTTCTTTGACTCCTCTTGCTTCCTGCCTTCCCCCAGGGTATACTTCCTAAGGAGCCCTCCTCCCCAGCCTGAACTCCCTCAAGGCATTTACTCATGTTTCTGGTTTTAACTATTATTTTCAAAATTATTTATTATTCAGTGATGTCTGTGTGCCAAGTTCTTCCCTCCAGCCCAGACATTTCCTGAACTCAACACCAGCTTGTCCATCTGCCTCTAGATGTTTCTGTGTGGATATACTGCCAACTTGTTCATCTCGGTGAGTTGACACCTCTCTTCCTGCAAGCCAGGGTCTCCTCTTGATGACCTTGTTTCTAGGTGAAGCTTCCTCCCTCTCCATTTTTGCCATTCTCCTCCCACACATCAAGGCAGAGCAAATTTTGATCCTAATCCCGCCTATTCTAGAAATTTCGGGTATTTTTTGTTATTATTTGAATTCACCACAGGTTTTTGAGTTGGTGTTGAAGTGCTCCATTGACGGAACCCCAAGCAGTGCTTCTAGCCCTTTTTCTCTACTTCTACTATACCCTGGATTTCAGGCCAAGCAGATGGCTCATCCGTCCCTCAAGAGGTCGCCATTCTTTCCTCTTCTCTTTGTAAGTTATGTTGTTGACTGAATGTTCATATCCCACCCTGCTCCACACAATCATAATAATAGCAATGGTGTGTGTCTCATTGATTCCTCCTCTAGGTCTGTGAGGCAATATCATTATCCTGTCTTACAGACAGTGGTGCAAAGAGAGTAGGAACCTGCCCCAGGATCAAATAGCAAGTGGCTGTGTCAAGATTCAGATCTCTGTCTGACCACACAATCTGACCCCCTGACTCATGAGAACTTCTGCAAGCACTTCAGCTAGATATGATCTTTTCAACCCCTGAACTCCTGCTCAGAGCATACACTGGACACTGAATAGCTCATACATGAATGAATAGAATAATAGCAATTTTAATAGCTTTATAAGATTAAAGGAGAAGAAAGCATTAAGGATAAATCCAGATTTCTGGACTAATTTGAGAGAAGGAGAGTTTGGTGGGTTGAGGGTTGCAGTGATCTTGATATCGGGATATAACCGCGCATCCAAATGAAGCTACCCCATGGGGAAGTCATTGATGAGTGTCTTGTCTGAGTTGTCATTTTAGAAATTGCAGTTTATTTTATTTATGCATTTTAGACCGCACAGCGTGGCTTGTGGGATCTTAGTTCCCTGACCAGAGATTGAACCCGTGCCCCCTGCAGTGGAAGTGCAAAGTCCTACCCACTGGACTACCAGAGAATTTCCTGGAAATTACAGTTTAGTGCAATTCCTTCTATCATTTTTCCTTCCTTCCTTTTATGTCTTTTGTCTTCCCTTCTTTATTTTCCTTCAGAAATATCATTGAGCCTTTTTTTAGTATCTGATATTATGATGGTGCTTAGAGTTGGATATGTAAGATACTACATCCTGTTCTTATGTTGTTCATAGCACTCACCCTTTTAAAAATACTATTTATTATATATCTTTCTCATGAATACATTATCATCTTAAGTTTGTGCCTCATATTTAATTTGATTTTGTGTCTTTAGTTCTAAACACAGTGCCTGGCAAATAGTAAATGCTCAAATGATATTGAGTAAAAAGTCATGTGCTACAGAACAAAGGAAAGGATATTTTGGGTTGAGATCAGTGCTCCTTAAATTGTAATGCATGTATAAATCCCCTGGGGATCTTGTTAAAAGATTCTGATTCAGTAGGTCTGGGGCGGGGGCATGGAGGGGCCCAGAAATGAGATTCTGCCTTTGCAGTCAGTTTCTAGGTCCTTGTTATTCAAAATGTGGTTTGTGGACTCATAGCATTGGCAGACAAGTTGAGAAGCATGATGGAGAGGATGGTGTGTAAGGGAGAAGTAGGAAATTTAGTGCGGCAGAGAATAGCCCCTGAAAGGGCAGGCATGGGGATTGATGAGCCCAGAAAGGAGGTTAGGACCAGAGGCCATGGCTCCCAGGTATAGTGGGAAGCTAATGCAGTTGGAGTCAGGCATGCTGTACTGTGCTGTACTTAGTTGCTCAGTCATGTCTGACTCTTTGCAACCCCATGGACTGGAGTCCACCAGGCTTCTTTGTCCATGAGGATTCTCCAGGCAAGAGTACTGGAGTGGTTGCCATGCTCTCCCCCAGGGAATCTTCCCAACCCAGGGATTGAACCCAGGTCTCCGACATTGCAGGCAGATTCTTTACCAGCTGAACTACCCAGGAAGCCCAGAGTCAGACATACTTGAGTTCTAATCTCAGTTTGGACAAGTACTGGTGGTACAATGTCATTGCTCCTAATTCTCACTTTCCTTGTTTACA
Source organism: Bos indicus x Bos taurus (assembly GCF_003369695.1). NCBI lineage: Eukaryota > Metazoa > Chordata > Mammalia > Artiodactyla > Bovidae > Bos > Bos indicus x Bos taurus. The sequence goes on along the minus strand of NC_040078.1, from coordinate 2,706,930 downwards.
CATGAGAACAGGGAAAGCAAAATGTCTCCTTCACAAGGCTGCTGTGAGCATTAACTTGATGTAAATTTTCTAGGTCAATGCCTGGCCCATGGTGGGCACTCAATAAATGGTAGTGATCATCATTACCAGGGTAGGTGACGGACAGTGTGAGTCTGGGCAGATAGAGAAAATATCATTTCTGCCTATAGGGATTTCTAGAGTGGATGAATCATCCATGTGTTAGGCCTTCTGGCTATTGCCTCTCCCTTCTCTATTTTGGTCATACTTCCCTGGTGGCTCAGATGGTAAACGCGTCTGCCTACAATGAGGGAGACCGGGGTTCAATCCCTGGGTCAGGAAGATCCCCTGGAGAAGGAAATGGCAACCCACTCCAGTACTCTTGCCTGGAAAATCCCATGGACAGAGGAGCTTGGTAGGCTACAGTCCATGGGGTCGCAAAGAGTCGGACACGACTGAGAGACTTCACTTCTTTAGAAGCTTCTCTATTTTGGCTTCATGACTCAAGGGGATAAACTGTAAACTGATTTCACGGCGTGAGGCCCCAGGTGAGATTTCTACTCACAGTAGATCAGGTCAGGAAACACCCTTAGCAGAAGGCAGGCACCTGGATTTGCTTTGCTGTCAACCACATTTCTTTTAGACAACTTCCCTTTTCTCTTCTTACTTCAGTCTCAGGTTATCCTGCCAAATTCCAACTAATCTTGGAAGAGATGTGTCTGACCAAATTCTTTCATGTGGGTCAGACAATAGAATTTGTTGGAGCAACAATTCGGTGCCATTGTCTATCCACACATGATTATTTTTCATTAGTTGCTGTCCAGCTCTTGTGCTGTGTGGGAAGCAGACCCCTACTTGTCCTCAAACACACCCTTCTCCAACTCCTTTGTCTCTATTTGTGTTCAGTCCTCATCATCCAGAGCACTAGTCTCCAGGACAGTCTCCACTGGAGGAGAGGAAGAAAATAATAAAATTCCTATTTTGTGTTTTATTAATGACTATACAGTATCAGTGTTGTGGTACTGATGGATACAATTTATAATCAAACAGGCAAACCCATATGGCAACTACTGATCTTTTATCTTTGCAATTGTCTAATTGCAATTCCTTCTAACTGGTCTTGGCTCAATCCCATCTTGTATATTACACTGAGGATTATCTCTTTTTTTTTTCAATCTCTTTTTAAAAGTTGAAATTATGTTAATTTACAATGTGGGTTAGCTTCAGGTGTACAGAAAAGTGATCTGAAAAAGAATATATATATTCTTTTCAATTTTTTTCCTTTATAGGTTATTACAAAACATTGCATATAGTTCCCTGTGCTATACAGTAGGTCCTTGTTGTTTATCTATGTTGTGTGTATATGTTTATCTATATTGGGTATACTATGGTAGTGTATATACATTAGCCCTAAGCTCCTAATTTATCTGCCTTATACCAAAGATTCTCTTTCTGAAATGTATTTCTCATTGTTCACTGGCCTGTCTAAAGTCATTCATTCATTCATGTGCTGAGCAGCTGCCACCGGTCAGGCACTATTGTACTCTAGACTTACAAAGATGAGTGAGATGCCGTCCTTGCCTTTACAGAATCCAGGGAAGTAGGCTCCTTGTGATCTCCTGTTCCACCACGTGATGAAAGATTTTGTAATCTGCAACCTAATTTCCAAACTCTCCTGTTTAAATTTAGTCACACCGAGGTGATTAGCATTGCCTAATTTCCACCCGTGTGCTCTCCACTTTCACATTCTGCAAAAATGTAAGCTCCATAAGGGCAGGGATCTTTGTATTCCAAATGCCCGTATATAGTGGGTGCTTAATAAATACTTATTGACTGCAGGACTACTCAGTGTGTGTTGATTCCCTTCCTCATTAAGATCTTTTCTCTCTGTCACATATCTTTCACATAGCCAACTCATCCTTCAGATCTCAGCGTAAATGCCACTCCTTCAGCAATGCTTTTGACTTCCCGGACTCAGTGAGGGCTCACTATTGTGCATCCTTAAATCCCTCTGTATCTTTTCCTCACACCATGTATCATATTATTAATAATCATTTCTGGGATTATTTAATTATTCTGTCTTCATCTCTAGATTATAGACTCCGTAAGGGTAGGGACTATGTTTAATTTTGTCATTGCTATTTTCTCCAGCCTTCAAAACAATGCCCAATGCATAGTGGTTGTTCACAAAATGTCAAATGAGGGTGATGTAACCTGCCCAGTTTCCCAGTCCTTCTGACAGGAGGGAAAGGGACAGGGCACAACCTTTAAAAGAGTGACCTAGGCCAAGGACATGACTCAAACTGATTAGAACAAAATAGGCCCAAGATGGCTGATGAGTTGGCTTCCACTAGACCTTGTGTACCTCAGCGTACGCTCATTTTGACACATCAGCAAGCTAAATGACATACCCACCAATCCCATGACAGTTCAAAGGTTGACCATAAAGGTAAAAAAGTGGGCAGTGGCCCAATTCTTAGAAATCCCCATCCCTTCCCTCAAATAGCTGGAATACTTCAGCCACTCGTTAGCCTAGGAAATTACCCATGCCTATAAAAACATCTACTTCTGATTCATTGATTACAATAAAGCATTTGATTGTATGCATCACAACAAACTGTGGAAAATTCTTAAAGAAAAGGGTTTACCAGACCACCTTACCTGTCTTCTGAGAAACCTGTATGTGGGTCAAGAAGCAACAGTTAGAACCTTCAGTTCAGTTCAGTTCAGTCTCTCAGTTGCATCCAACTCTTTGCAACCCCATGAATCACAGCATGCCAGGCCTCCCTGTCCATTACCAACTCCTGAAGTTTACCCAGACTCACGTCCATTGAGTCCGTGATGCCATCCAGCCATCTCATCCTCTGTCGTCCCCTTCTCCTCCTGCCCCCAATCCCTCACAGCATCAGCGTCTTTTCCAATGAGTCAACTCTTTGCATGAGGTGGCCAAAGTACTGGAGTTTCAGCTTTAGCATCATACCTTCCAAAGAAAAACCAGGGCTGATCTCCTTCAGAATGGACTGGTTGGATCTCCTTGCAGTCCAAGGGACTCTCAAGAGTCTTTTCCAACACCACAGTTCAAAAGCATCAATTCTTCAGCACTCAGCTTTCTTCACAGTCCAACTCTCACATCCATACATGACCACAGGAAAAACCATAGCCTTGACTAGACGGACCTTTGTTGGCAAAGTAATGTCTCTGCTTTTCAATATGCTATCTAGGTTGGTCATAACTTTCCTTCCAAGGAGTAAGCATCTTTTAATTTCATGGCTGCAGTCACCATCTGCAGTGATTTTGGAGCCCAGAAAAATAAAGTCTGACACTGTTTCCACTGTTTCCCCATCTATTTCCCATGAAGTGATGGGACCAGATGCCATGATCTTCATTTTCTGAATGTTGAGCTTTAAGCCAACTTTCTCACTTTCCTCTTTCACTTTCATCAAGAAGCTTTTTACTTCCTCTTCACTTTCTGCCGTACGAGTGCTGTCATCTGCATATCTGAGGTTGTTGATATTTCTCCTGGCAATCTTGATTCCAGCTTGTGCTTCATCCAGCCCAGCATTTCTCATGATGTACTCTGCCTATACATTAAATAAGCAGGGTGACAATATACAGCCTTGATGTACTCCTTTTCCTATTTGGAACCAGTCTGTTGTTCCATGTCCAGTTCTAACTGTTGCTTCCTGACCTGCATACAGGTTTCTCAAGAGGCAGGTCAGGTGGTCTGGTATTCCCATCTCTTTCAGAATTTTCCACAGTTTATTGTGATCCACACAGTCAAAGGCTTTGGCATAATCAATAAAGCAGAAATAGATGTTTTTTTGGAACTCTCTTGCTTTTTCAATGATCCAGTAGATGTTGGCAATTTGATCTCTGGTTCCTCTGCCTTTTCTAAAACCATCTTGAACATCAGGAAGTTCACGGTTCACATATTGCTGAAGCCTGGCTTGGAGAATTTCGAGCATCACTTTACTAGCATATGAGATGAGTGCAATTGTGTGGTAGTTTGAGCATTCTTTGGCATTGCCTTCCTTTGGGATTGGAATGAAAACTGACCTTTTCTGGTCCTGTGGCCACTGCTGAGTTTTCCCAATTTGCTGGCATATTGAGTGTAGCACTTTCACAGCATCATCTTTCAGGATTTGAAATAGCTCAACTGGAATTCCATCACCTCCACTAGCTTTGTTCATAGTGATGCTTTCTAAGGCTTGACTTAGAAAATGTGACTTGACTTCACATTCCAGGATGTCTGGGTCTAAATGAGTGATCACACCATTGTGATTATCTTGGTTGTGAAGCTCTTTTGTATACAGTTCTTCTGTGTATTCTTGCCACCTCTTCTTAATATCTTCTGCTTCTGTTAGGTCCCTACCATTTCTGTCCTTTATTGAGCCCTTCTTTGCATGAAATGTTCCTTTGGTATCTCTGATTTTCTTGAAGAGATCTCTAGTGTTTCCCATTCTATTGTTTTTCTCTATTTCTTTGCATTGATCGCTGAGGAAGGCTTTCTTATCTGTCCTTGATTTTCTTTGGAACTCTGTATTCAAATGGGTATATCTTTCCTTTTCTCTTTTGCTTTTCACTTCCCGTCTTTTCACAGCTATTTGTAAGGCCTCCTCAGACAGCCATTTTGCTTTTTTTGCCTTTCTTTTTCTTGGGGATGATCTTGAATCTTGTCTCCTGTACAATGTCACAAACTTCCGCCCATATATCTTCAGGCACTCTGTCTATCAGATCTAGTCCCTTAAATCTATTTCTCACTTCCACTGTATAATCATAAGGGATTTGATTTAGGTCATACCTGAATGGTCTAGTGGTTTTCTCCACTTTCTTCAATTTGAGTCTGAATTCGGCAATAAGGAGTTAATGATCCAAGCCACAGTCAGCTCCTGGTCTTGTTTTTGCTGACTGTATAGGGCTTCTCCATCTTTGGCTGCAAAGAATATAATCAATCTGATTTTGGTGTCGACCATCTGGTGATGTCCATGTGTAGAGTCTTCTCTTTTGTTGGTGGAAGTGGGTGTTTGCTATAACCAGTGCGTTCTCTTGGCAAAACTCTATTAGCCTTTGCCCTGCTTCATTCCGTACTCCAAGGCCAAATTTGCCTGTTACTCCAGGTGTTTCTTGACTTCCTACTTGTGCATTCCAGTCCCCTATAATGAAAAGGACATCTTTTTTGGGTGTTAGTTCTAAAAGGTCTTGTAGGTCTTCATAGAAATGTTCAACTTCAGCTTCTTCAGTATTACTTGTTGGGGCATAGGCTTGGATTACTATGATATTGAATGGTTTGCCTTGCAAATGAACAAAGATCATTCTGTCGTTTTTGAGGTTGCATCCAAGTACTGTACTTTGGACTCTTTTGTTGACCATGATGGCTACTCCATTTCTTCCAAGGGATTCCTGCCCACAGTAGAAGATATAATGGTCATCTGAGTTAAATTCACCCATTCCAGTCCATTTTAGTTCACTGATTCCTAGAATGTTGACTTTCATTCTTGCCATCTCCTGTTTGACCACTTCCAATTTGCCTTGATTCATGGACCTAACATTCCATGTTCCTAAGCAATATTGCTCTTTACAGCATCAGAACTTGACTCTATCACCAGTTACATCCACAACTGGGTATTGTTTTTGCTTTGACTCCATCCCTTCATTTTTTCTGGAGTTATTTCTCCATTAATCTCCAGTAGCATATTGGGCACTTACTGACCTGGGGAATTCCTCTTTCAGTATCTTATAATTTTTGCCTTTTCATACTGTTCATGGGGTTCTCAAGGCAAGAATACTGAAGTGGTTTGCCATTCCCTTCTCCAGTGGACCACATTCTGTCAGACCTCTCAATTGACTGGTTCAGAATTGGGAAAGGAGTATGACAAGGCTATACATTGTCAATCTACTTATTTAACTTATATTCAAAGTACATCATGTGTAATCTTGGGTTGAATGAATCACAAGCTGGAATCAAAATTTCTTGGAGAAATATCAACAACCTCAGATATGCAGATGACACCACCCTTATGGCCAAAAGTGAAGAGAAACTAAAGAACCTCTTGATGAGGGTGAAAGAGAAGAGTGAAAAATCTGGCTTAAAACTCAGCATTCCAAAAAACTAAGAAAATGGCATCCGGTTCCATCACTTCATGGCAAATAGGAAGGGGGAAAAGTGGAACCGGTGGCAGATTTTATTTTCTTGGGCTCCAAAATCACTGCTGATGGTGTCTGTGGCCATGAAATTAAAAGACACTTGCTCCTTGGAAGAAAAACTATGACAAACCTAGACAGCATACTAAAAAGCAAAGATATCACTTTGCCAACCAAGTGGTCTATCTAGTCAAAGCTATGGTTTTTCCAGTAGTCATGTATGGGTGTGAGAATTGGACCATTAAGAAGGCTAAGCACTAAAGAATTGATGTTTTCACACTTTGGTGCTGGAGAAGATTCTTGAGAGTCTGTTGGACTGCAAGGAGATCAAACCTGTCAATCCTAAAGGAAATCAACCTTGAATATCCCTTGGAAGGACTTATGCTGAAGGTGAAGCTCCAATAGTTTGGTTACCTGATGCTAAAAGCTGACTCACTGGAAAAGACTCTGATGCTGGGCAAGATTGAAGGTAAAAGGAGAAGAAGGCAGCAGCGGATGAGATGGTTAGATAGCATCACTGACTCCATGGACATGAATTTGAGCAAATTCTGGGATATAGTGAAGGACAGGGAGGCCTTGTGTGCTGCAGTCCATGGGGTCACAAAGGGTTGGACAAAACTTGGGAACTGAGCAGCAACAACAATAAAAACTGACAACTCCCTACCCTGGTGCCTCTCTCGCCTTCTGAGATAATCTGCACTCTATCCGTGAAGTGTGCTTCTTTTTAAATAAATCCACTTACCTGTCAATTTTTCTCTCACTGAATTCTTTATGCGATGAGATGTCAAGAGCTTAAGCTTCATTAAGTCTTGGGACCAGGTGCGATCTCAGTTAAAAGACCATGGGTCTGGGATCTCAGTTAAAAGACCATGGGTTCGAGTCCCAGTCTGAGTTGCGTGGTTTCAGGACTAGACACATTTCTCTCAGTGCCAGCTTTGGGATCTCCTCCTTAGTTTCAAGTCCTACCCCTCCTGGACTTCCTCATCCAAATTGTGTTGGGGACATGTATCTGGAGATAGCACAAGAGGTTGTGATGAGATGGTGTGTGGATTCCCAGGTACTGATTGTGTGGAGTGCTTTAATGTGGGTTGTATTTACTCAGAAAATTCAACCTGGGGCTTGGTCCAGGCTAAAGAAATACAATCTGGGGTAGAACTCTTAGTGAGGGTTTACCATTTGAAAAAAGTATTTATTTATTTATTTTTTTTATTACTGTTGGGAAATAGTGATTGATGGAAAACAAGACCAAATCACATTATAATAAAAGGAATGAGTAGTATATGAACACAATACAAAAGGGAAGGAGAAAAACAGAGAAGATCTTTAAATTGGGTTTTTACTGAAACAGAAACTAATTTTATTGGTATTGCTCAGTAAGTATCACACACAGTAGAAGCAAAATAACATTAGTGTTTTCACTTCCTCAGGCAACACCCACAATTCTGTACCAACATGAGACAAGTATCAAGTAGGTCACGCATTTTATTTCATAAACACCTCATGGAGCTGGGTGGAGAATGCCATGCTCTCTCCCCAAAATGTTTGAAGCACAATTTATTACATCTTAAAATAGGCCCAAAGCCTGGCACTGGGAGCTTTATTAGAAAGTTATGTCTTTGAGGCTTTTTTTTTTTTAATTTAAATTTATGTATTTTAATTGGCTTTTAGAGGATTGAAAATGATATCAACTCTCTAGTCCCAGGAAGTCACAAAAAGATTTTGAGCCTCTTGTTTAGATTTGTAATTCAAAAAGATGATCTTCATGGTTATCTCCAGATTTCCTCTTGTTTTTGTTTTTGGAAAAAACTTTGCTTGGGGCAAAAGATGAGAATTTGACAACAGGAACTTGAGACCTGGTTAAAAACCTGGTAGTTGCTTCTCCCATAGAACTCGGGGGATGGGAAGAGAATGTAGCACAGGGAAGAGAGAGGAAAGACATGAGAGCAGGTGGCCTGCTCTCTGGGTAGGAAGATTAGAACAGGGATATCTAATTTCCAGTATAGAAGTTCTGTATTATTTTTTCGTGTAAAAAACCCACTCCTCTTTGTTCCCAAACCTTTAATACAACCTTCCTTATTTACAAAGGCATTGGGTGTATGTGTGTGTTTGTAAATTAAAGAATAGGACTGAGTTCCACCCATGTCTGGGTCAATTAAAGGGCAAACAACTGTATGAGTTAGAATAAGAACAAGAGTTGAGAAGTGACATGAAGTTAGAGTCAAAAGAGCCTATGGAGACATAAACTTCCTGGAGTTGACAGAAACCTTGGAAAAAGTGAATAAATTTTCTGAGGGCATGCTGCTGCTGCTGCTAAGTCGCTTTAGTCGTGTCAACTCTGTGCGACCCCATAGATGGCAGCCCACCAGGCTCCCCCATCCCTGGGATTCTCCAGGCAAGAACACTGGAGTGGGTTGCCATTTCCTTCTCCAATGCATGAAAGTGAAAAGTGAAGGTGAAGTCAGTCAGTGGTTTTCTACTCTTAGCGACCCCATGGACTGCAGCCTACCAGGCTCCTCCATCCATGGGATTTTCCAGGCAAGAGTACTGGGGTGGGTTGCCATTGCCTTCTCCTCTGAGGGCATAGGTAAGAAGAATTTGAGCCAAGCCAATCCTTCTTTCTGAAGGAGAAGGCAGGCCCAAATACACCAGGTCACATTCAAAATGGCAAAAACACAAAAGCAGAAACCTTTGTGAGCACATACCACTGGAATAAGTAATTCCTTTTATTATTGCTGGAAACTGCCCTGCCCTGCTTACCTTATATGGTTGTTAAAGGTTGACGGGGGCCATCAGGTGGATAGTGTATGTATGTGAAAGTTTATCACTTAGTCAGATATTGTTATTACTGTTACTATTTTATGCAGCTTAAAGCGCTCTCTTCTTGTGTCCTCAGACTTGATGACTCAATTTTCATACTGGAAAGCATTACACAAAGGTTATTGTTTGTTCTTCTTGGTTGTTGGAGACCAAAGGCCACTCTGTAGAGGTAGCATCTTTCTAAGCAAGCTATCTATGGTAATAACTAAAATAAATGCAAAACTGAGAAATGTTGCAAAGGTATAAAGAAATTGAGCAATTTCCTCCTCAAAGAAGAAGAAATTAAAATATGACATTAAACAAATGAAAAAATGATCAATGGAAGGGAATTCAGCTCCTTTTCCAGATGACAGAGAGTAATGGCATCTGAAAAGAGGCAATCTAAAGGAAATTTTCAAGGTAAGGAGTAGAGGCAAAAGCAAAAGCGATTTTACCTACTTTATCCAAGTTTCAGGGGGATGTGGAGACAACTGAGCAGAATGTGTAAAGAAGATATATAAGCAGAAATGATAAAAACCAAAAGGCAGACCGAGGAAATTAGTGTGATAAGATACATGGCAAACAGGCATAAAGGGATTACCTGCAGGCACATTAGCTTGGGGCAGTGACCCCTGACTCCCCCAGGGTGGAAGGCAGCACTGTCCTGGAGCTGGTAGGGTGTGTCTGGGAGATTAGATGATTTCTAAGATGTGAAATGGGAAAGACTCAGTGGGCTGTTAGCCTACTATGTGGGTTTACCTATTAAGCTTCAGTTCAAACATTCTTTTTTCTGTTGTTACTAGTATTTTGAGGAGAGAAGTAAGGGGAGCTGAGCACTTTGTTGGAGGTAAAAGCAATGCCTAGAAGGTCTACAGGTAAGAGTAGCATGGTACAGGGCTGGGAAGACTTCTAACACCTTGACCTGTGGTGGAAGTCATCCAAAGGATGGGCAATTCAGAAATCAGATGCGATACATACAGGCCAGCACAAAGGCTCGATTAATTTTTACTTTCTTGAAACGGGGGTTTGACAACTGTGGCATTTGCTCAAAAGAAGTCAGAGTAGGGAACTGTCAGCCAGGTTGGAAGTAGACTTTGTGCTCATCTACTATCTCATACTACAACCTTGGGTGAATAATTTATCCTTTCTGAGCTTCAGTTTCTTCATCAGAAAAGTAGAATTAGTCACACCTTCCTCATTGCCTCCAAATAGAATATTATATGTATAAATACTTGGACATAGTGGGACTATGAATGCGTAAGTCAGATGATGACATTTTGAGTGGAAAAGATGATGTGTTTGTTTCTGGAACTCTTGTAAGCCCCTCTGAGGATCTTTTCTTCCTTTTGGATTAATGTCCTCTTTCTGTAAAGCACTAGACTGTATCTCAAGTGACTGTCAACTATTCTCTGCTAAGGTGTTTATTGACTGATAATTTATGAAAAATCTCCCACATGTCAGACAATATGCTAGCCATTGAAGATTCAAAGGTAAATACTATTCTTGCCCTGGTAGAACTCACAGTCTAGGAAGAAAGAAATTAATATAAAAGACAGTGAAGTTCTATAATAGAAGTTTTAAGTTGTGGGAGAGATAGGAGAGATAGGGAAGAGAAGCTTGAGGCAGAGGGGGAAGTCTTCTCAGAACAGAAGATAGATGTTCTAGGATCTGAAGGATGAATAAGCATTCCCCATTGAGAGGGCCATTGTGGGGTGGTGTTTGCAGGGGAATGGCGTGGGCAAAGGTATGAGCATATGGAAGTATTTTAAGTATTTAGGAAATGGAGAGAAGACTGATGCAGATAAATTCTAATTTAGGGGTGGAATGGGGAAAGATGGAAGACAATATAGGATGGGTTGCTGGAGGCTAGGTCTTTTCAATGAATTTGGAGCAGGTTGGAAAAACAATAGAGTATTACCATAATAGTTTTCCTTGGTTAAACTCCATTTGGTCATGGTGAATCATCTTCTTTATATACTGATAGACTGGGTTTGCTAAAATGTGGTAATGACATTTAGTGTTTATATTCTGTGGTTTCTTTATTGTAATATCACTGTCTGGTTTTTCTATCAAAGTAGTGCAGGCATCATAGAATAAGTTGTAAGTGGTCCTTCTTTATCATATCAGTTTTTTATTGCTGCTCAACAAAGTAACACAGATTTTGTGGCTTAACACAACAAAAATCTATTATCATACAGTTCTGGAGATCAGAAGTCCAAGATGAATTTTACTGAGGTAAAATCAAGGTATTGATAGGGCTGACTTCCTTCTGGAGGCCCTAGGACAGAATCAGTTTCCTTGCCTTTTCTGGCTTCTGGAGGCTACCTGCATTCCTTGGCTCATATCATCTTCCTTTATCTTCAAAGCCAGAAGTGTAGCATCTTTTTTGATCTCTCATTTCAAGTCTCCTGACTCTCTCTGAAGTGAAAGGACTCTTGTGATTACATCGGGTCCATCAGGATAATGCAGATTAGTCTCTCCATCCTAAGGTCCTTAAGTTTAATTACTTCTACAAAGTCCCCTTTGCCATATAAGGTAACATGTTCTGTTCTTCCTTCCTACTTTTACTCAATTTTTTAAAGGAAAAATTTGTGTAGAATTAGTATTATTTCTTCCTTAAATGTTTGGTAGAATTTGCTGGTGAAGTCATCTGGGCCTGGAGATTTCTTCATGTAAAGATTTTTAGCTACAGATGAAATTTCTTTAATAGGCTTAACACTATTCAGATTATATACTTCTTTTTAAGAGAGCTTCAGTAGATAATGCCTTTAAACATAATTTTTAACATTTCATCTAAGTTGCTGAATTTATTAGCATAAAGTTGGTTATAATATTCCTTTGTTATTTTTTTTTAGTCCCATAGGATATATTGTGAAATCCAATCTCTTGTTCTAATTGGTTATTAGTGTCATTTCTCTTTTTTGGTCATGAACAATCTGTGTAGAAGTTTATGAGTTTTATTGATATTCTCAAAGAAAAAGCTTTTGTTTCACTGATTTTATCTATTGTTATTCTCTTTTTATTTTATTGGTTTAGATTGTTATTATTTGCTTTCTTCTTACACTAGATTTATTTCAGTCCAAAATACTTTATATGGACCCTTGTGATTTCTTCTTTGACCCATGGTTTAGTTATATATGTGCTGTTTAATGTTTAAGTATTTACGGAATTCTAGGTTGATGGTTTTCTTCTTTAAGCATTTTAAAGATGTTGCTCCACTTTCTTGGGCCTTATATTGTACTCAAAGAGAAATCTCCTGTGATTCTTACCCTGTTCCTCTACATGTGATATGTTTTTTTGCTTTTTAATCTCCATTTAAAAAAGATTTTTGCTTTATCATGGGTTTTGAGCAATCTGATTTTGATATGCCTTGGTATACTTTTTGTAATGTTTCTTCTTTTGAACTTCTTGGGTCTGTGTCTATAGTTTTCACCAAATTTTGAAAAAAAATTTTTTCTTCAAAATTTTTTTACATCTTCTTCCTCTTTCCGTTTCCTTTCATTTATGGCCATCAATTATACATATATTAGACTACTTAAAGTTCTTCCACAGCTCATTGGTACTTTGGTAATTTTTTTCAATAATTTTTCTCTCTGTAGTTTATTTAGAATACTCTATCATTATTCTTATTATTATTTACTGAACTTTTCTTCTACAGTGCTCTTAACATTTTTTATTATATTTTTTCATATTAGGAGTATTTTTCATCTATAAAAATTCAATTTAGATCTTTAAAAAATATCTTTTATATATCTCCTTAACATGTCCATGGTTTCCACTATCTTCTTGAGTATATGGAATGTACTTGTATATCTAATAGTTGTTTTAAGGTCTTTGTTTAATAGTTCTTTCATCTGATCCTTTTGAGGTTTGTTTTTAAACTTTGGTAAGTGGGACCAGGCAATCTTTTCAGTTCAGTTCAGTTCAGTCACTCAGTCATGTCTGACTCTTTGTGACCCCATGGACTGCAGCACGCCAGGCCTCACTGTCCATCACCAACTCCCACAGTTTATTCAAACTCATCTCCATTGAGTCAGTGATGTCATCCAACCATCTCATCCTCTGTCGTCCCCTTCTTCTCCTGCCCTCAATCTTTCCCAGCATCAGAGTCTTTTCAAATGAGTCAGCTCTTCCTATTAGGTGGCCAAAGTATTGGAGTTTCAGCTTCAACATCAGTCCTTCCAATGAACACTCAATGAACACTTCAATGAACACTTCCAATGATCTCCTTTAGGATGGACTGGTTGGATCTCCTTGCAGTCCAAGGGACTCTCAAGAGTCTTCTCCAACACCACAGTTCAAAAGTATCAATTCTTCGGCGCTCAGTTTTCTTCATAGTCCAACTCTCACATCCATACATGAGTACTGGAAAAACCATAGCCTTGACTAGATGGACCTTTGTTGGCAAAGGAATGTCTCTGCTTTTTAATATGCTGTCTAGGTTGGCCATAACTTTCCTTCTAAGGAGTAAGCGTCTTTTAATTTCATGGCTGCAGTCACCATCTGCAGTGATTTTGGAGCCCCTAAAAATAAAGCCTGCCACTGTTTCCACTTCTATTTGCCATGAAGTGATGGGACTAGAAACCATATTCTTAGTTTTCTGAATGTTGAACTTTAAGCCAACTTTTTCACTCTCCTCTTTCACTTTTATCAACAGGCTCTTTAGTTCTTCACTTCCTGCCATAAGGGTGGTGTCATCTGCATATCTGAGATTATTGATATTTCTCCCAGCAATCTTGATTCCAGCTTGTGCTTCATCCAGCCCAGCGTTTCTCATGATGTACTCTGCATATAAGTTAAATAAGCAGGGTGACAATATACAGCCTTGACATACCCCTTTTCCTATTTGGAACCAGTCTGTTGTTCCATGTCCAGTTCTAACTGTTGCTTCCTGACCTGCATACAGATTTCTCAAGAGACAGGTCAGGCAATCTTTTACATGGGGCTAATTTGGCAATACTCTTTGGAATCCTATTCCTGAAAACCCAACCTATTCCACTCTAATTTTGGGAACATAAACTATTCCCAGCCCTGTATAGCTTTGAGAGTTGTTTATTCTGCTCTTTTCCAGTGGTTCTTCCTCCTACCTAAGCTACTTTCCTCATATGTTTGTCAGTCACTCAGTTGTGTCCACCTCTGTGTGACCCCCATGGACTGTAACATGCCAGGTTCCTCTGTCCAAGGAATTCTCTAGGCAGGAATACTGGAGTGGGTTGCCATTCCCTTCTCCAGGGGATCTTCCCAATGCAGGGGCAGAATCCAAGTCTCCTGCATTGCAGGCAGATTCTTTACTGTCAGGGCCGCTGGGGAAGCCCAGTTTCCTCATACATAAGCAGTAATCAGTATTCAGCCAAAGTATCAAAGTGAACCCTCTGCAGAGCTCTGGAGCCCTTTCTGTATGCAAGTCTATTTCTCTGATACTTCACTCTGTGAACTCTAGCTGCCTTGGGCTTCCCAAACTCCCAACTCTATCTCCTCAACTCAACTTACCCTGGACTCCTCTCTCTGTTCTTTGCCTAGGAAACACTTCCTAGGCATCAGTCTGGGACAACCATAGGGCTTCCTTTGCTTGTTTCTTCTTTTGTCAGGGGACTCTGTCTTTTACTGCTTATTCCCAATGTCTAAAATCATATATTTTGTATTTTAATTGTCTAAGGAGAGAGGGTAACTTTAGGCATTTTCAATTCATCTTTGTTGAAAGTAGACATAAACATGAAAATAGCTCAAGATGAGATTGCTTAAAGATTTGATTTCAAGATGCTTTAGATCCAAAAAAATAATGCCATGGTCACAAAAACCTAGAGCATGGAAATCTATGACATAATAGGGAGCAAGTGACTAATATTAGTATGCCTAAAGTTGATATAATCAGTTCCACCCTGCTTCAGATCAAAAGCACACACTAGACCCTGCTGAAAACTGCTGGAGCAGGGCATCTAAACCCTCATCATCATGGGTAAGGGGCATTACTGTATTCTTGGTTCTAGGAAACCCAGCTGCCCCAATCTGCAGGAAGTTGATGAAGTCATCAGACAAGGTTGGGCCTGGGTCCCTGGTCACAGTAGATTTTCCAGGCTTCCTTGAAGATTATTTCTGCCTGTGTTTATAGGGAAACAAGCTTGAGCCCATGGGACCTCCTAACACCTCAGCACTGGAACTGAAGAGCGAGAAGTGAAGCCATCCTCTAGTGCCTCAATTCTGCCCACTGGAGTCATGATTAACTTTGTGGCAACAGAGTTTTGATAAACTACCTTCTTTCCTTAATAGTAATTCAGATTTCCTGGGTGGATCAGCTCTGCTGGGTTAAGAAATAAGTGTTGGGCCGTTCCCTATGCTGCAGGGGAACTGGTGGCCTGGATGGTTGAGCATCCCTGATGACTACCTTCTGGGGATAGGCAGATAGGGAAGGAGTTACCTATAGGCTAAGCCTCCCAGGTCTAGGATCCTTATTTTAAAGAATCTGGCTAGGACTTCTCTGGTGGTCCAGTGGTTAAGAACTCTTTACCTGCCAATGCAGGGGACATGGGTTTAATCCCTCATCTGGGAAGATCCCACGTGCCCAGAGGTATATAAACCCACAAGCCACAACTACTGAGCCTGTGTGCTGCAACTACTGAAGTCTGCATACCTAGAGCTTATGCTCTGCAACAAGAGAAGCCATGGCAATGAGAAGCTCATGCAATTGCAGCTAGAGAGTAGTCCCTACTCACCACAGCTAGAGAAAGCCCTGCAGCAGTGAATACCCAGTGCAGCCAACAATAAATAAATACAAAAGCATTTTTAAGAAAGAAAAAAAAAAAAAACAGTCTGGCTAAATAGCCTAGAAGATCCTTACTTTATATCTTCCTGAAACAGTATCATTTCCCATTTAGTTTCTTTTTATTGAGGCAGAGTCCATAGAAGCCAATGCCGAGGAAATGCAGCCAGTGGAGGGAAGTACAAGCAAAGCCATCACCTCCTTGAATGACTAGGAAGGGCTCTTCCTAAGGGCCAGTTGTGATGACTCATACAATGATGATAGGTTATCATAGTGATAACAAATGCCAGGCATCGTCTCTGTGCACTTTGCTTAGAAAGCATTGTTGACTGTAAGCATAAGCATATGTGTGTCCAAAATGTCTGCTGAATCACTGAAATGCCTGATGTAGGTCAGGACACACAGTAGGCACACAGGAAATGCTCACTGAATGAGTAAGCAGAGAGAGTTCTATAGTTGCCATGGGCTTGGAGATGGATGCATTTATTGAGCTCTTCCTGGGTGTGTGGCAGCAACCTTGTGGTACACGAAACTAAAAATGACACCTCATCTGCCATAGTGAGTTTTGCAGTCTGGGGCAAAGAACTGTAGTACAAAATAAAAAAGTTGTAATGTCTACAAAAGCAGTGACTCACAAAACCCAGGAGAAAGAGAACCCTTAATTCAAGCTTCTTCTTAAAACAGTAGCCCTCTGAAGCTAGTGCGTGTCTGTTTTCTAATCACATGTTGTAAAACCCTTCCTATATTTGGGATAGTTTCTGCATTACAAGTCTCGCCCACCCCCAGGGGAAAAGTAGACACTCACTTTTCCAGTTGTCCTTGCAGTTGGGTTATGTATATTCACAGATCCAAGTTCTGCCAATCAGATATGCTGATGGGAAACTCTGATTAGGAAAAGAGTAGAGTGAAGAAGCAGGGGCCCAGTTGATGACGAGGAAGACGGTGGGGCACTTGGCTGTTGGGAGCAGCAGAGGCAGGGTTTTAGGCTTCCAGGTCCCAGTGTCAGCAGTGTGAAATCTGTGCTGTGTCAAGTCCTTCAGTGGGATCTCCCAGGAAGACATCAGTATGGTCCAAATATTATACCTTATCATGTCACCTCCAAGGCTGGCTTTCTGACCCTTCTAGAGATTTTCTGAGCTAACCCTCCAATTTTAATTTTTTTAAATATTTATTTATTTATTTATTTGACTGGGTCGGATCTTAGTTTTGGCTGGCAGGCTTAACTTGTTCTGAGGCATGTGGGATCTTAATTTCCTGACCAGGGATCGAACCTGAGTCCCATGTATTATACGGTGGATTCTTACTCACTGGATCACCAAGGAAATTCCCCAAAATCTTTAATAAATCATTTTTCTGCTTAAGGTAGCTAGAGGAAGTTCTGTTATGTGTAACTGAGAACCTGACTGAAAAAACTCTCCTTTGTTGACTGGTAAGACTTCCTTTTCAAGTGCTTCCTTTTTAAGCAAACATGAAGAGATGTCATTTGTTTGTTTTTTTGATTAAAGATGCAGCCTTTTAAGAGCTGCTGGGTCAGAATGAGCGAGTAGGTCCCAAACTGTTCTTGAAGAAGTGAGCATACTTCTCACTTCTGAAAGTTTCCTTGCAATTTCTGCACTTTAAATATACTGGACATGAGTGTTCTTCTGCCTGCATCCTCCTTTTTCATTAGTATCCTTGGATGCCCAGCCTGAGGTGTGCAGTCATCCCAGACCGTTCCTCTCCCTCATTTACCAGTGACAAACTTTCAGAATTTGACCTTGATATTATTGCTTAAACTATTGCTATTCTTCCCATCTCCACTGGTACTCCCTTAGCTTAGTCCTCTGTCTGTCGTATTTGTCTCCTAGTTCAGCCCCTGTCTCCAGCCTCTTCACGTTTCAGGCCATCTTCCATGCCACTGAATTTAATCAAGCTACCCTTCCTTTGAAGATAAAACCCTCCAATGGTTACCTATTTCTAGTAGAAAAATGTCCAAGCTCTTTTGTAATCTTGCTCCAGAAAATCATTCTAGATACACTTCCTGCTGTGCCCTCATCACCTCTCTTGTCTAGCCACCCACCAGTCTCCAAGTACCTGGCTTTCAGAGCTGCATCTCATTGTGCACTATTCCCTTTTCTTGAAATGTCCTTTGTCATATTATGAATTTGGCATACTCCTACTCATCCTTCAAGATTTAGTGATAATGCCACCCAACTCTGGGAAATGGTTTCTGCCATTTCCATCAATGTGTAGCAATTCTTTTTCTGTGCTCCCAGCCTTTCCCCTTCCTTCTAATATAGCACTCACCACATTATTGTGTTTATTGACTCTTACGTGTTTATCTTCTCACTGGACAGTGAAGTTGTAAAGAGTAGGGGCAAAGTTCTTTTCACCTCTGCATCCTCAGGTTCAAGGACAGTGCCTGGCACTTAGTACAAACTCAGATGATGCTTGTGAAATTAACAAATTAGTTAATAATAAAAACACTTGCAGGAAAGAATCTTGAAACTAGTTGAAAACACTGGCAACTCGGCAACCTGAATTCCCGAATAGAGGCTGTTATTAAAATAGTAAGATTCTAGTCACTCTGGCCACAGCTGTCCCATCTCCAGTGAACCATGTGCATCCCCTAAGGGGAATCTTTTTGCATAGACAGCCTAAGCAGACCCAGAAAAGGCAATGAAACACCTGCTAATTTACAAACACCTAGGTATTTTGAATAATAATTAGCACAGAGCTCACTAATAGTTAGGGAGTAATTAATAGGTAAATGTTGGCATTTAACAAAATGTTTTCCCCTTTTTCTACCCAAGCAGTGATTTTAAATTGAGGATGCTCAAAATGGCATGAAAGGGGAGGAAATCATTCCAGACATCACGTGTATTTAAAAGACAGTGCTGCTGGTGGGTGTCCTTCATTACCATCGTTAACCACAATGGCAACAGCCAGTGTTCACCGAGCCCCTGCCAGCCGAGGCAGAGGTGCAGAATTGAAGGCAGCAGGCCTGCTTTCATAAAAAACTCTCATATGAAAATAAATTACACTCGTGAAGCAAATGAATTTGGAGAGAGGCAGGTGATAACTCACAATCCAAAGAGACCCTGTTCTAAACAAAAGGATCTCCCACAGGGCTCCTTTAAATAGGAAACTGCTAAGGAGCAGTTAAAATATCATTGAGTTTATAAGGAATCGATTAAGAACCAATTCTTTCAGAAACCGATCTATTGCACAAGGGGGATGTGACTATCTTTAGAATTGCCGCTCCAACCTTTGCTTTGCCACCAGCCTTTGCCAGCAACCATTACACAGCAACAGTGAATAAAGGGAAATGTATAGAGAGGGTCAGGAGAGCCAGATTTGAATCTGGCTTTTGGCCATGCTGGTTCAGCCTGGAACAGGGGCCAACAGTCTTGGGGGGGCAAGTATTAAAAAAGAAAATGAGCTTGAAATAGCCCATGACATGGGTGGTTGTTCACTGGTGTATTAGTTTGCTAGGACAGCTATAACAAAGTACCACAAACCAAGCTGCTTAAAGAGCAGAAATTTGTCTCATAGTTCTGAAGCCCAGAAGTCCAAGGTGTGGTGAGGTCAGTTCCTTCTGAACTTTGTCGCCATGCCTCTCTCCGAGCTTCTGCTGCTTTGCTGCCAGTCTTTGGTGTTTCTTGTCTTCTGCTGCATCACACCAATCTGGTTTTATCATCATACAGCATGTTCTCTGTGTGAATGTCCACTATGACCCCATCCTAACTAATTACATCTGCAATATTCTTATTTCCAAATAAGGTGACATTCTGAGATACTGAGGATTAAAACTTTAACATATGAATTTTGAGAGAGCACAATTTAATCTGTAACAACTCATTATTGCTCTGGCCTTAAGTCACTGGAATGACAGACATGCTGTGTTTTTTCATGGTAGATATTTTGCTTTTCTTGGCTAAGATGTTGCCAAGTGAAAGGCATTTTTATAGAAATAACAGCAAGCCACAAAGAGAAGATCTTGAACATAGAAATCAAGACAAAAGGGAAACTTCTAGGAGAGAGTAGACCAGGAAGTAGCTTCAATAGCAGTTTTCTTCTCCCTGACAGCCTTTTATCTCTTCCCTCTTAGGAAAAGGGCTGTATTCACCAGGGATTTGGTCACATTCTCCTTTCCACATGAGGAGTACGAAGGAGGTCTGGCACTCTATTCTTATCATGACTCATTTTTCTTTTTACAGGAAGAAGATTCCTCACACCCAGAAAAACCATCCTTCTGTCAGATGGAGAAGGCTCTGCCTCCAGGGTTCTGCCAAACCATCCACAAGAGCAGTGAGTTGGTCATTTCCTCCCAAGCATGGCTTTCAATAAACTAAAACACACACACACACACACACACACACACACACACACACACAAGAAACAACCAACTGATGCTGTTGTCTCATAGATTATATCAGTATTACCATGGGATTGCTGCACGTATGCAAGTCAGAAACTGGAAGAAATTATTTGAGGTGCTTTAATATCTAGGACACACTTGTTCTGTGCTCTGGTCTCCACCCAGTGACTCTTGGATATTGGGGTAGATTAATTGTAGTAATGACTGAATTTGTTCCCACCGCCTGTATCCAGGCATTTGATAATGCCCCCCTGTGCTGACTTTTGGCATAGTCACGTGTCTTGATTTGGCCAAGGGAGCAGCCCGAAAAGCACCTGTATATTGGGGCTGGTCCTCTTGCTGGCCTTGCAACCACTGCTGCTGCCACCAAATGATCAAGCACAAGTTTGCTTCCTGGAGGAGATACCACATGATCAGAGATAAGCCATCCCAGTTGAGCCATCATAGACTAGCCCATTGCCAGTCAACTCTACAGCTGATTATAGATGTATGAATGCCCAGCTGTTATTAGCAGAGTATGGTCCCAAGCTGCAAGAACCACTCAGGCACAAGAGGCCTACACTACAACTTATCAAAATTGTGAGCCAGAGTAATGTCTTTGTTTCCCCTTTTTCTTTTTGTTGTTGTAGGCCACCTGGTTTTGAAGTGTTTTGTTATGTAGCAAAAGTTAACTGACACAGATATTTCCCTAAGGGTTCTCCTGGAGCCCAGTGCCACTGGTGGGATCATATGGCTGGGATTTTAGGGACATTTTCTACTGTGCCAAGTGTAATGTGGGTGAACTGGGCTAGCAGGGGGGCTCTGTTACCAGTCATGCTCTGTGCTGTTTGGGAGCACAGGCTTTGGAGTCAAACTGGCCTTGATTCCAATCATGGCATTATGTCAGTGTGGAAGTAATGGCTATAAAATCTCAATGGTATAAAAACATAAAAATCTCAGTGGCTTCACACCATAAAGGTGTATTTCTTTCCTATGTCACTGCTCATCTATATATTTATGTATTTGGTGCCCTATACATATGCAGTGGGATTCTCTGATGGCTCAGATGGTAAAGAATCTGCCTGCAATGCAGGAGATCAGGTTTGATCTTTGAGTCAGGAAGATGCCCTGGAGAAGGAAGTGGGAACCCACTCCAGTATTCATGCCTAGAGAATTCCAGGGACAGAGGAGCCTGGTGGGCTACAGTCCATGGGATTGCAAAGAGTTGGACATGGTTGAGCAACTAACACACTTCACTCACATCTGTGATGATCTGCATAGCTGGCTGGCTGGCAGGTCTAAGAGGGCTCAGTTGGGATGGTATCTTGTCCTCCAGCTAACTTGTGCATGATCACACTCATGTATAGTCATGTAGAGATTCAGGGACCAAGGATCCTTCCACCTAGTGTGTTCTTTGAGTCCTCCACTGGATCTTCTGCAACTAGCCAGGAGACAAGAAAAGAGAAAGAACATGGAGAGTCTGGTTGGTTTAAGGGCTGTAAATGCCAGAAGTTAATTCCTGCCTCATTCCATTGCTAGAACTAGTCAAATGGCCCCATCTAGATGTAAAGGGACTGGGAACATGATCCAGTAGTGTGCCAAGGAAAGAGAGAAAATACATATTGGTGAGACACAGAAATCTGTCTCATTTAGCAATTCATTAACTAGGCAATTAGGCAAGTTACTTGATTTCTTTGATAGTTAAATAGTCCTGTGTGGATTGTACAATCATACAGAAGTGACCTCATGCCAATCTGTCTTTTCATTCTGGTCTGTGTCCATTCATACTAAGAACTGAGGCTGTTTAATGCGACATTGCTATGCTATTTCTGAGAATCAGGCCCTATCTGGCATACCAAGGAAGAAGCACATGAATGGTTTTCCCTGGGTGCAGGAAATGAGTGGGTGCATTTTTTGCAAGGAAATTTTTAAAATTATAAACCATCTGTGAGTTGGTCTTTTTTTTATTATTGTCATATGCAGTAAATAATAATAAAATACACCTTCCTAAAAGAAAAACCTAGAGCCAGACATCCTGGAATGTGAAGTCCAGTAGGCCTTAGAAAGCATGACTATGAACAAAGCTAGTGGAGGTGATGGAATTCCAGTTGAGCTGTTTCAAATCCTGAAAGATGATGCTGTGAAAGTGCTGCACTCAATATGCCAACAAATTTGGAAAACTCAGCAGTGGCCACAGGACTGGAAAAGGTCAGTTTTAATACCAATCCCAAAGAAAGGTAATGCCAAAGAATGCTCAAACTACCACACAATTGCACTCATCTCACATGCTAGTAAAGTGATGCTCAAAATTCTCCAAGCCAGGCTTCAGTAATACGTGAACCGTGAACTTCCTGATGTTCAAGCTGGTTTTAGAAAAGGCAGAGGAACCAGAGATCAAATTGCCAACATCCGCTGGATCATGGAAAAAGCAAGAGAGTTCCAGAAAAATATCTATTTCTGCTTTATTGACTATGCCAAAGCCTTTGACTGTGTGGATCACAATAAACTATGGAAAATTCTGAAAGAGATGGGAATACCAGACCACCTGATCTGCCTCTTGAGAAATCTGTATGCAGGTCAGGAAGCAACAGTTAGAACTGGACATGGAACAACAGACTGGTTCCAAATAGGAAAAGGAGTACATCAAGGCTGTATATTGTCACCCTGCTTATTTAACTTCTATGCAGAGTACATCATGAGAAACACTGGACTGGAAGAAGCACAAGCTGGACTCAAGATTGCTGGGAGAAATATCAATAACCTCAGATTGCAGATGACACCACCCTTATGGCAGAAAGTGAAGAGGAACTAAAAAGCCTCTTGAGGAAAGTGAAAGTGGAGAGTGAAAATGTTGGCTTAAAGCTCAACATTCAGAAAACGAAGATCATGGCATCTGGTCCCATCACGTCATGGGAAATAGATGGGGAAATAGTGGAAACAGTGTCAGACTTTATTTTTCTGGGCTCCAAAATCATTGCAGATGGTGACTGCAGCCATGAAATTAAAAGACGCTTACTCCTTGGAAGGAAAGTTATTTCCAACCTAGATAGCATATTGAAAAGCAGAGACATTACTTTGCCAACAAAGGTCCATCTAGTCAAGGCTATGGTTTTTCCTGTGGTCATGTATGGATGTGAGAGTTGGACTGTGAAGAAGGCTGAGCACCGAAGAATTGATACTTTTGAACTGTGGTGTTGGAGAAGACTCTTGAGAGTCCCTTGCACTGCAAGGAGATCCAGCCAGTCCATTCTGAAGGAGATCAGCCCTGGGATTTCTTTGGAGGGAATGACACTAAAGCTGAAGCTCCAGTACTTTGGCCACCTCATGTGAAGAGTTGACTCATTGGAAAAGACTCTGATGCTGGGAGGGATTGGGGGCAGGAGGAGAAGGGGACGACAGAGGATGAGATGGCTGGATGACATCACTGACTCGATGGACGTGAGTCTGAGTGAACTCCGGGAGTTGGTGATGGACAGGAAGGCCTGGCATGCTGCGATTCATGGGGTCACAAAGAGTTGGACATGACTGAGCGACTGAACTGAACTGAACTGAAAAGAAAAACTGTTATCTAACTGTGGAAAATTCTGAAAGAGATGGGAATAACAGAGCACCTGACCTGTCTCTTGAGAAATCTGTATGCAGGTCAGGAAGCAACAGTTAGAACTGGACATGGAACAACAGACTGGTTCCAAACAGGAAAAGGAGTACATCAAGGCTGTATATTGTCACCCTGCTTATTTAACTTCTATGCAGAATACATCATGAGAAATGCTGGGCTGGAAGAAGCACAAGCTGGACTCAAGATTGCTGGGAGAAATATCAATAACTTCAGATATGCAGATGACACCACCCTTATGGCAGAAAGTGAAGAACTAAAAAGTCTCTTGATGAAAGTGAAAGAGGAGAGTGAAAAAGTTGGCCTAAAGTTCAACATTCAGAAAACTAAGATCATGGCATCTAGTCCCATCATTTCATGGCAAATAGATGGGGAAACAGTGGCAGGCTTTATTTTGGGGGGCTCCAAAATCACTGCAGATGGTGAATGCAGCCATGAAATTGAAAGATGCTTACTCCTTGGAAGGAAAGTTATGGCCAACCTAGACAGCATATTCAAAAGCAGAGACAACACTTTGCCAACAAAAGTCCATCTAGTCAAGGCTATGGTTTTTCCAGTGGTCATGTATGGATGTGAGAGTTGGACTATAAAGAAAGCTGAGAGCCGAAGAATTGATGCTTTTGAACTGTGGTGTTGGAGAAGACTCCTGAGAGTCCCTTGGACTGCAAGGAGATCCAACCAGTTTATCCTAAAGGAGATCAGTCCTGAGTGTTCATTGGAAGGACTGATGTTGAAACTGAAACTCCAATACTTTGGCCACCTGGTGCGAAGAACTGACTCATTTGCAAAGACCTTGATGCTGGGAAAGATTGAAGGCAGGAGGAGAGGGGGATGACAGAGGATGAAATGTTTGGATGGCATCACCGACTCAATGGAGATGAGTTTGAGTAAACTCTGGGTGTTGCTGATGGACTGCCTGGTGTGCTGCAGGCCATGGGGTCGCAAAGAGTCGGACACTGAGTGACTGAACTGAACTGAACTGAACTGAAGACTTAAAGACTTACTGCAATACTATTGATATTTAATGGTATTATGTAGCTAGAATGGGCCCTTAAAACACAAGGGCCCAACCCCACACTTGAAGAGTACTTTGGAGAGGTATTTGGATTTCAGATTCATTTGAGCATGTTTTCAAATAATCACCCTGGTCACTCTGTTTCACTGTTTTATTTATTTACTTAAATTAAATAATTTAATTGGGGAATAATTACTTTACAATATTGTGATGGATTTGCCATATATCAACATGAATCAGCCACAGGTATTCATGTTACCCCCTGCCCCATCCTGAACGCCCCTCCCACACCCCTCCCCACCCTATCTCTCTGGTTGTCCCAGAGCACAGGCTTTGGATTCCCTGCTTCATGCATTGAATTTGCACTGGTTATCTATTTTACATATGGTAATTTACCTGTTTCAGTGCTATTCTCTCAAATCATCAGTGGGAGAAGGCAAGGGTGGGAGGTTTCACTGTTTTAAGCTTTTAAACACAAATAGAAAGCATGTGGTCACATAGAATGTTAGAACTAAAGGAACTCAGGTTCTGTTTCATCATCTTCACAAGCATTGTTTATTTTTGCTTTACAGCTTAAATTCAAGAATATCTAGTACCGCAGGTGTTGGAGACACAAACTGATTCCAAAGGGAGCTTTTGTTGTTTTTCAGTTGCTAAGTCATGTCCAACTCTTTGCAACCCCATGGACAGCAGCATGTCAGTCTTCCCTGTCTTTCACTATCTCCGAGTTTGCTCAAATTCATGCCCATTGAGTCAATGATGCCATCCAACCATCTCATCCTCTGTCACCCCCTTCCCCTCCTGCCCTCAGTCTTTCCCAGCATCAGGGTCTTTTCCAATGAATTGGCTCTTCATATCAGGTGCCTGAAGTTTTGGAGCTTCAGCTTCAACATCAGTCCTTCCAATGAGTATTCAGGGTTGATTTCTTTTAGGATTGACTGGGTTGGTCTCCTTGCTGTCCAAGGGATTGTCAAGAGTCTTTTCCAGTTATGCTAAACCATTATGAATTTATTGGAAGCTCACTGAATTCACTTCCATATAGAATATCGTATCTACTTAAAGGATAAGTGTTTTAGTCAGCATCAGATCAGATCAGATCAGATCAGTCGCTCAGTCGTGTCTGACTCTTTTCGACCCCATGAATTGCTGCACACCAGGCCTCTCTGTCCATCACCAACTCCCGGAGTTCACTCAGACTCATGTCCATTGAGTCAGTGATGCGATCCAGCCATCTCATCCTCTGTCGTCCCCTTCTCCTCCTGCCCCCAATCCCTCCCAGCATCAGAGTCTTTTCCAATGAGTCAGCTCTTCGCATGAGGTGGCCAAAGTACTGGAGTTTCAGCTTTAGCATCATTCCTTCCAAAGAAACCCCAGGACTGATCTCCTTCAGGATGGACTGGTTGGATCTCCTTGCAGTCCAAGGGACTCTCAAGAGTCTTCTCCAACACCACAGTTCAAAAGTATCAATTCTTCGGTGCTCAGCCTTCTTCACAGTCCAACTCTCACATCCATACATGACCACAGGAAAAACCATAGCCTTGACTAGATGGACCTTTGTTGGCAAAGTAATGTCTCTGCTTTTCAATATGCTATCTAGGTTGGAAATAACTTTCCTTCCAAGGAGTAAGCATCTTTTAATTTCATGGCTGCACTAACCATCTGCAGTGATTTTGGAGCCCAGAAAAATAAAGTCTGACACTGTTTCCACTGTTTCCCCATCTATTTCCCATGACGTGATGGGACCAGATGCCATGATCTTCGTTTTCTGAATGTTGAGCTTTAAGCCAACATTTTCACTCTCCACTTTCACTTTCCTCAAGAGGCTTTTTAGTTCCTCTTCACCTTCTGCCATATGGGTGGTGTCATCTGCATATCTGAGGTTATTGATATTTCTCCCAGCAATCTTGAGTCCAGCTTGTGTTTCTTCCAGTCCAGCGTTTCTCATGATGTACTCTGCATAGAAGTTAAATAAGCAGGGTGACAATATATAGCCTTGATGTACTCCTTTTCCTATTTGGAACCAGTCTGTTGTTCCATGTCCCGTTCTAACTGTTGCTTCCTGAGATGGGTCTGGTATTCCCATCTCCTTCAGAATTTTCCACAGTTTATTGTGATCCACACAGTCAAAGGCTTTGGCATAGTCAATAAAGCAGAAATAGATGTTTTTCTGGAACTCTTTTGCTTTTTCCATGATGCAGAGGTTGTTGGCAATTTGATCTCTGGTTCCTCTTCCTCTTCTAAAACCAGCTTGAACATCAGGAAGTTCATGGTTCACCTATTGCTGAAGCCTAGCTTAAAGAATTTTGAGCATAACTTTACTAGTGTGTGAAATGAGTGCAATTGTGTGGTAGTTTGAGAATTCTTTGGCATTGCCTTTCTTTGGGATTGGAATGAAAACTGACATTTTCCAGTCCAGTGGCCACTGCTGCGTTTTCCAAATTTGCTGGCATATTGAGTGCAGCACTTTCACGGCATCATCTTTCAGGATTTGGAATAGCTCAACTGGAATTCCATCACCTCCACTAGCTTTGTTCGTAGTGATACTTTCTAAGGCCCACTTGACTTCATATTCCAGGATGTCTGGCTCTAGGTGAGTGATCACACCATTGTGATTACCTGGGTAGTGAAGATCTTTTTTGTACAATTCTTCTGTGTATTCTTGCCATTTCTTCTTAATATCTTCTGCTTCTGTTAGGTCCATACTATTTCTGTCCTTTTTTGAGCCCATCTTTGCATGAAATGTTCCTTTGGTATCTCTGATTTTCTTGAGGAGATCTCTAGTCTTTCCCATTCTATTGTTTTCCTCTATTTCTTTGCATTGATCGCTGAAGAAGGCTTTCTTATCTCTTCTTGCTATTCTTTGGAACTCTGCATTCAGATGTTTATATAGTTCCTTTTTTTCCTTTGCTTTTCATGTCTCTTCTTTTCACAGCTATTTGTAAGGCCTCCCCAGAGAGCCATTTTGCTTTTTTCATTTCTTTTCCATGGGGATGTTCTTGATCCCTGTCTCCTGTACAATGTCACGAGCCTCATTCCATAGTTCATTAGGCACTCTATCTATCACATCTAGGCCCTTAAATCTATTTCTCACTTCCACTGTATAATCATAAGGGATTTGATTTAGGTCATACCTGAATGGTCTAGTGGTTTTCCCTACTTTCTTCATGGTCTGCTATAAAACACACCACATACTGGCTGGCCTAAAGAACAACATTTGTTTCTCACAGTTCTGGAGGCTGGTAAGTCCTGGGTGAAGACGCTGGCCAGTTTGGTTCTTGGTAAGGGCTCTCTTCCTGGCTTGCAAATGGCTGCCTTGTTGCTGTATCCACACATGGTAGAGAAAGGAAACTCTGATGTCTACTCCTCTTCTTATAAGGGCACTAGTCCCACCATGGGGGTTCCACCTTTATGAAATCATCTAAATTTAATCACATCCCCAAAGCCCTACCTTCTAATGCTTAGGGTTAGTTCAATTCAGTTCACTTGCTCAGTTGTGTCCGACTCTTTGTGACCCCATGAATTGCAGCACACCAGGCCTCCCTGTCCATCACCAACTCCCGGAGTTCACTCAGACTCACGTCCATTGAGTCAGTGATGCCATCCAGCCATCTCATCCTCTGTCGTCCCCTTCTCCTCCTGCCCCCAATCCCTCCCAGCATCAGAGTCTTTTCCAATGAGTCAACTCTCCGCATGCGGTGGCCAAAGTACTGGAGTTTCAGCTTTAGCATCATTCCTTCCAAAGAAATCCCAGGGCTGATCTCTTTCAGAATGGACTGGTTGGATCTCCTTGCAGTCCAAGGACTCTCAAGAGTCTTCTCCAACACCACAGTTCAAAATGCTTAGGGTTAGGGCTTCAACAAATAAATTTGAGGTGAGACACAAACATTCAGTCCAAAACAATCAGTAATGAAATTGTACCACTTTGAAGATAATTTTGAGGGAGAAGTCAGAAAATGATATGCTTTGGGCTCAAATTTTGCTAGCTTTGTCACTGGCTGCTCCACAGAGGCCTGGTCTTTGATATCTGCTCCCTGCTAGCACTCAGCCCCCCACTGTGTTTCCTGGATCCTCCCACATGAAGTAGGATCTTCATTAGAAGCAGGATGACTGGATAGGTCTGCAGAATTCCAGGTCTCAGATCTAGACACTGTGGCCTAGACCACACGGTTCACTGGCTGGTGCAGCAAAGCCATGTTGAATCCAAGGGTGTAAGTGTAGAAGCAGATCATCATCTCCTGAATTCTTGTCTTTCTTTCTCTCACCTGTAGTCTGCTGCCCTAGTCTTTTTGCTTGTTTGTTTTGTTTTTAAGTTAACTAAATACCAGCTGCCTATCAGATAGCTCTTTTCAATTGTCCTCTTATCCAAATGATTAAATCCAAATCTGTACAGATCTGTTCTTCCCATTCATGACTCCTTTTCCAAGTGTCCCACATTTTCCTTTAGTTGTTGTCACCATTATTCTCCTAGCCTCTATAATCTTGGACATGTTCTCTTTTACTCTTTCAACAAAATTTCAAGATCTGTAATCAAGTTCTTTCCTCTTCCATTTACCCTGGTTTCAAGCCAGATCAACTTGCATCTAAGATTGTGCCTCACTAACCCTGCCACTAATCCTGTTTTCTGCTGCCAAATGAACCTTTCCAAATACCATTTCCATCATGTCACTCTTCCCCCAAGAGTTTGCAATAGTTTCCTGTTGCTAATGTATTGAAATTATCTCCCCTGAGGCCTGAGGAGGCTGGAGCAAATGATAGATGAAAATTTTTTTCAACTAAACATTTCAATTTTCAATTAAAAATGTTTTTCCATAAGCCTAAATCTTTCTTTTATACATAAGAAGGATGTGTTGACTGATGTAGGGGCTTAGTAAATATTTCTTGAAGAGAGAAAAGAACTTTATGGACAGTATGTGAAACTGTAACTCCCCTAAATAGGATACTTTGTCCATATTCATTTATGGATACTGTTTTATTTATCTATAGCTGCATTAATAAGCTATTGAAAAACTTGGTGGCTTAGAACAATGATTTTATTATCTTTCATATTTCTGTGGGATGCCTGGGGTCATCAGGGCAGTTCTTCTGCTGATCACTCTTGAGTTTTCTTATGCAGTTGTAGTTAGATGGAGGCTTGGCTGAGATGCCAGGATAGCTGCTCCTCTTTCCCATTTTAAGTGGTCTCCTCTGTCTCTCTGGGTGGCCTCTCCATGCCTTCTCTCAATGTGGTCTTTCCAGAATGAGAGCCAGACTTCTTATGTAAAGGCTCAAGGTTTCCAAAACTAAAAAAGTGGAAGCTGCCAGGCCTATAAAACTTAGGCTCTAGCTGGTATAGTGTCAGTTCTGCCGTATTCTGTCATTTAAATCAAGTCCCAGGAAAGCCCAACTTCAATGAGGGAGGGGTCTACACATGGTGTAAATTCAAGGAGATGTGGTTCATTGGGAGCCATCTTTGGAGACTAGGTACGATCCTTTGGCTCTTACTGATTCATGGCCTTTCTACATGAAAAATCTTATCTCTGCAAATCTCATCCTAATATTGTATCAGTTTAAATTCCAGGATATTGTCAACAAAATCAGGTGCTGGTATGGATGTGACTGCTAGGAGGCATCTTCTCATATGCACTTCCTCAGGTGCAGAGACGAGTGAGGATGAGCAGGTTATCCACCCACCCCCAACCCATCTCTTTCATGTAATGGTGAAAGAGACAGAAAAACTTCAGCAGACTCCCTTGTTCAAAAAAAGGAGAAAAGGGAGACATGAGCATTTCCTAATTTATAGCAACTCTAAAATCCAGCCTGGTGCATATCCCAATTTCTCTAACTCAAGGCAGAGGATAGTCCTTGGTTAAGATACAATTTTGCTTTTTAGGAATGGTTTCCCTCTGCTCTTGGTTTTATCCTCTGGGTTCTGGCTCTGAGTCATTCTTCCATTTTCATTAAAATGGGCTATGTTTGTAGCTGCATAACTCTAAACCTGTTTCCTATCTCTTTGGAAGTTAAGGGCCCAAAGTGAAGGCAAACTGGGGTGGCTAGTCTATGAAAATGCCCCAGTGAATCACATCTCTGGTTCATATTCTTATGTGGTTCCCCTACTCATTGAATCTGGGCTGGCCCAGTGATCTATTTTAACCAATGGACAATGGTTAAGAAGCCCTGGCAGTTTTCTGATTTTGTACTTGTTTCCCTGTTGCAAAGAACACATGTAGAGTCTACATAAAGAGGAAGAAACTTGAGACTATGGAGAGGGAGAGAGACCATGTCATCCCAGCATCCTGGTTGAGCCTCCAGATAAATCCATGCTAAGTTGTCATCTGACTGCAAGCAAATGAGAGAACCCAACTGAAACCACCAGAAGAACTTCCCACTGAGCCTAGTCAACCTTTTGAACTGTGAAAGCTAAAGTCATTTTAAGCCATTGAATTGGAGTGGTTTGTTATGCAGCGGTAGAAAACCACACATAATCCATTCACTGAAAGTTACTGAACTGTCCATCTGTGCCTGACTCTGCATTAGGCGAGGTGAATGCAAGACTAAATACAGCAGTGATTCTGAACTCTACCTCGTTTATATGTTTGTTAATGAAAGATTTTTGTCAAAGGAAATGTTTCAATTTTTTTTTTAAGGGTGAAAGATTTCTAAAAGCTTTTGCACAACAAAGGAAACTATAAGCAAGGTGAAAAGACAGCCTTAAGAATGAGAGAAAATAATAGCAAACAAAGCAACTGACAAAGGATTAATCTCAAGAATATACAAGCAACTCCTGCAGCTCAACTCCAGAAAAATAAATGGCCCAATCAAAAATTGGGCCAAAGAACTAAATAGACATTTCTCCAAAGAAGACATATAGATGGCTAACAAACACATGAAAAAATGCTCAACACTGATCATTATTAGAGAAATGCAAATCAAAACCACAATGAGGTACCATTTCACACCAGTCAGAATGGTTGCTATCAAAAGTCTACAAGCAATAAATGCTGCAGAGGGTGTGGAGAAAAGGGAACCCTCCTACACTGTTGGTAGGAATGTAAACTAGTACAGCCACTATGGAGAACAGTGTGGAGATTCCTTAAAAAACTGGAAATAGAACTGCCATACGACCCAGCAATCCCACTGCTGGGCATACACACTGAGGAAACCAGAATTGAAAGAGACATGTGTATCCCAATGTTCATCGCAGCACTGTTTATAATAGCCAGGACATGGAAGCAACCTAGATGTCCATCAGCAGAGGAATGGATAAGAAAGCCGTGGTACATATACACAATGGAGTATTACTCAGCCATTAAAAAGAATACATTTGAATCAGTTCTAATGAGGTGGATGAAACTGGAGCCGATTATACAGAGTGAAGTAAGCCAGAAAGAAAAACACCAATACAGTATGCTGCTGCTGCTGCTGCTAAGTCGCTTCAGTCATGTCCAACTCTGTGCGACCCCAAAGACCACCAGGCTCCCCCGTCCCTGGGATTCTCCAGGCAAGAACACTGGAGTGGGTTGCCATTTCCTTGTCCAATGCATGAAAGTGAAAAGTGAAAGTGAAGTCGCTCAGTCGTGTCTGACTCCTAGCGACCCCATGGACTGCAGCCTACCAGGCTCCTCCATCCATGGGATTTTCCAGGCAAGAGTACTGGAGTGGGTTGCCATTGTCTTCTTCACCACTACAGTATACTAACACATATATATGGAATTTAGAAAGACGGTAATGATAACCCTGTATGCAAGACAGCAAAAGAGACACAGATGTATAGAATAGTCTTTTGGACTCTGTGGGAGAGGGTGAGGGTGGGATGGTTTGGGAGAATGACATTGAAACATGTATATTATCATATGTGAAATGGATTGCCAGTGCAGATTTGATGCATGATACAGGGTGCTCAGGGCTGGTGCACTGGGATGACCCTGAGACTTGCGATGGGGAGGAAGGTGGGAGGAGGGTTCAGGATGGGGAACACATGTACACCCGTGGTGGATTCATGTCAATGTATGACAAAACCACTACAATATTGTAAAGTAATTAGCATCCAAAAATAAATAAATAAATAAAGTGGGGAAAAAAAAAAGAAACAAAATATACCGGCAATGAATTCTTTTGGAAAAAGAAATAATCTTTCTGAAATTTTTTTCAAATTTTTAATTTTTTTCACATTAAATTTTTTAAATAGTGAAGCATACCAGAGTTTTTAATAACAGAATTTGTTTCAGCAAATATTATCTGATCCTTTGCTACATGTTTCCTCAGTATATTTTAAAAATCTGCATGAAATTCAGGTGCCGTTTTCCACCTGATATCTACTAGCTTGCATGGGCCTTGTTAAGTTATTTGGGGGATCCTATTTTGTCTATTAGCATGTGTTCTTGTTATTATCATGCATCCCATGGCTGTTTTCTTATTGCTTCAGCAAGAATTACATTCAGTTGTTCAGTTTCTAAATGACCTAATTAGCAGCAGTTTTTCCATTTTTTTTTTTTTTTTCTTTAGAATTTTCTTAGTCTACAGTTGGACTCCTTCTCCATTACTCTCTTTTCCTCCCTGAGTTTTACTCAACAGTCTGCTAATGAGTTCACATTCCACTCTTGTCCCTCTATGGATTGCTGCCCATGCATTTGGAGACGTCCTTGTCTTAATTATTGGGGGGAAAAAAAAATCTCTTCTTGGTCTTTCTGTACTAGACATTGCTGGCTCTGAGTTTCTACCTCTTACTTCTGATGTGTCTTTGTTTTTCACATAAATAGAGATCATAAAGCAGAGAGAAGCCCTGAAGACCATATAATTTTATGGATGATCAAACTTTCGCCAGAGAGCCAAGTGACTTATTCAAAGAACTATAGTTAGTGGCAGAATCAGGGCCAGAACCCATATCTCCAAACCAAGAAGTTCTGGTTTCACTATAGTAATGAATTCACTCTCAGACCACATCAAACTAATGCAGACAGACTAACTGATGCTTGATCAACCAGTTCTATTTACAATTAATTAATACATTTTAATTATATCTCAATTAGATTCTCAGTCTTGGACTACAACTGGGGGAAAATAAGTGGAAAAAAGAGAAGTAGAGTGAGTTCATAAGCTGTAAGGTGTGCAGCAGCAGTTCATAATATTTTTTATTGCTTAGGATTTTGATGAATGTTCTCAAGCCTCTCATTAATTTATTCAATAAATATTTATTGAGTATCTACTCTATGCATATCTGTGTGCATGTGTGAACACATATACACATAAACACAATTTCCTTACATCTTCTTTTAAGGAGACACTGTGTGAATGGTGTCAATATCCTCATAAATATCTTATAATACATACAAGTTTCATGCCCATAGCAATAGACCAAGAATTAGTTGCTTTTTGGGGGAAATGCACACTGTGATTCTTTATAGATAGTTTACCTTTATAATTATTCCCATGTCTCCAATTCTTAGAATCATCTAATTCTTGTATTTGATAGTGGAGGACCTCAAACTCAAATACCTTCAAGGGCCATGTAGTTAAGATAAAGGAGTGAAGTAGGTGGAGTACTGGAGACAGTGGTGGTGTTGAGACTACAAGTCCTATTTGAAGGGGGCAGCTGCCACTCCATGTTAGGTGATTTTTGTCATGTGGGAAATCAAGGGCTAATATTTCTAGAACTTCTGTATTTCTAAGAGAGGCTGGAAATCTTTGTTTAAATGAAATCTTCTGATTTTTAAAATGTTGGTGATTAATCAAAAACATTTAAAACCTCTGCATTGGCCAAATGAAACATGTGTACCTGATTAAAATCCTGGACATACAGTTTGTGTGCTATGCTAATCCTACCACCATTTGTGTGCTTTCTCCATTTGCAGAGACAAATGGCAAGACCCAAGACTCCAAGCCACAGGACTCTCTCATTTCTAAGAATTCTGAAAGTGAGGGCTCAAGGGAAATAGTCCGAACTCACTGACCTCTGGAGTAGTCAAACAACCCACCCTTTGATTTGCTTGGTCAGTTCCCACTTAATGCCATTGAGAAAATAAAAATCCCTTTCTAGAGGAAATGAAAGGAAAAGTGTTGTTCCTTTTGCAGAGATCAAAATAAGGGCTGTCTTGCTTTTATTCAAGCTATATCAACTATTCTAGAGATTAAAATGTAGTATTGGCATGCATGACACCCAATGAGTGTGTGTGATGTTTGGTCCTACATGGGTCGTGCGAACAAAAATCTATACATGGCATCTTGAATCCTATTTCTCCAAACTCAATAATTAGTGTCTGATATTAGCTCCAACTGCTCAGTTCAAGGTCCTCACTAGTCTCCTAAACCTCAAATCTAATTGCCTGTTCTCATTGCATGTCTTATTTCATTTTCCCATTTGTCAAATATTTATAGGCTGCCTCCTACATGTCAGGTATGTTTTAAACACTAAATATACATGACAGTTAATCACATCAGTTCAGTTCAGTTCGGTCACTCAGTCATGTCCTACTCTTTGCAACCCCATGAATCGAGACATATCAGGCCTCCCTGTCCGTCACCAACTCCCAGAGTTCATTCAAACTCATGTCCATCGAGTTGGTGATGCTATCCATCCTGTCGTCCCCTTCTCCTCCTGCCCCCAATCTCTCCCAGCATCAGGGTCTTTTCCAATGAGTCAGCTCTTTGCATCAGGTGGCCAAAGTATTGGCATTTCAGCTTTAGCATCATTCCTTCCAATGAACACCCAGGACTGATCTCCTTTAGGATGGACTGGTTGGAATTCCCTGCAGTCCAAGGGACTCTCAAGAGTCTTCTCCAACGCCACAGTTCAAAAGCATCAATTCTTCGGCACTCAGCTTTCTTCACAGTCTGACTCTCACATCCATACATGACCACTGGAAAAATATCCTTAACTAGATGGACCTTTGTTGGCAAAGTAATGTCTCTGCTTTTGAATATGCTATCTAGGTTGGTCATAACCTTCCTTCCAAGGAGTAAGCGTCTTTTAATTTCATGGCTGCAGTCACCATCTATAGTGACTTTGGAGCCCCCCAAAATAAAGTCTGATGCTATTTCCACTGTTTTCCCATCTATTTGCTATGAAGTGATGGGACTGGATGCCATGATCTTAGTTTTCTGAATATTGAGCTTTAAGTCAACTTTTTCATTCTCCTTTCACTTTCATCAAGAGGCTTTACAATTCCTCTTCACTTTCTGCCATAAGGGTGGTGTCATCTGCATATCTGAGGTTATTGATACTTCTCCCAGTAACCTTGATTCCAGCTTGTGCTTCTTCCAGCCCAGCATTTCTCATGATGTACTCTGCATAGAAGTTAAATAAGCAGGGTGACAATACACAGCCTTGACGTACTCCTTTTCCTATTTGGAACCAGTCTGTTGTTCCATGTCCAGTTATAACTATTGCTTCCTGACCTGCATACAGGTTTCTCAAGAGGCAGGTCAGGTGGTCTGGTATTCCCATCTCCTTCAGAATTTTCCACAGTTCATTGTGATCCACACAGTCAAAGGCTTTGGCATAGTCAATAAAAGCAGAAATAGATGTTTTTCTGGAACTCTCTTTCTTTTACGATGATCCAGCAGATGTTGGCAATTTGATCTCTGGTTCCTCTGCCTTTTCTAAAACCAGCTTGAACATCTGGAAGTTCACAGTTCACGTATTGCTGAAGCCTGGCTTGGAGAATTTTGAGCATTACTTTACTAGCGTGTGAGATGAGTGCAATTGTGCGGTAGTTTGAGCATTCTTTGGCATTGCCTTTCTTTGGGATTGGAATGAAAACTGACCTTTTCCAGTCCAGTGGCCACTGCTGCGTTTTCCAAATTTGCTGGCATATTGAGTGCAGCACTTTCACAGCATCATTTTTCAGGATTTGAAAGAACTCAACTGGAATTCCATCACCTCCACTAGCTTTGTTCGTGTGATGCTTTCTTAGGGCCACTTGACTTCACATTCCAGGATGTCTGCCTCTAGGTGAGTGACCACACCATCGTGATTATATGGGTTGTGAAGCTTTTTTACAAAGTTTTCCTGTGTATTCTTGCCACTTTTTCTTAATATCTTCTGTTTCTGTTGGGTCCATACCATTTCTGTCCTTAATCAAGCCCATCTTTGCATGAAATGTTCCCTTGGTATATCTAATTTTCTTGAAGAGATCTCTAATCTGTCCCATTCTGTTGTTTTCCTCTATTTCTTTTCATTAATCTCTGAGGAAGGCTTTCTTATCTCTCCTTGCTATTCTTTGGAACTCTTCATTCAGATGCTTATATAGTTCCTTTTCTCCTTTGCTTTTCACTTCTTTTCTGTTCACAGCTATTTGTAAGGCCTCCTCAGACAGGCATTTTACTTTTTTGCATTTCTTTCCCATGGGGATGGTCTTGATCCCTGTCTCCTGCACAATGTCACGAACCTCCGTCCATAGTTCTTCAGGCACTCTATCTATCAGATCTAGGCCCTTAAATCTATTTCTCACTTCCACTGTATAATCATAAGGGATTTGATTTAGGTCATACCTGAATGGTCTAGTGGTTTCCCCTACTTTCTTCAATTTAAGTCTGAATTTGGCAATAAGGAGTTGATGATCTGAGCCATAGTCAGCTCCTGGTCTTGTTTTTGCTGACTGTATAGAACTTCTCCATCTTTGGCTGCAAAGAAGATAATCAGTCTGATTTCGGTATTGACCATCTGGTGGTTTCCATGTATAGAGTCTTCTCTTGTGTTGTTGGAAGAAGGTGTTTGCTATGACCAGTGTGTTTTCTTGGCAAAACTCTATTAGCCTTTCCCCTGCTTCATTCCATACTCCAGGCCAAATTTGCCTGTTACTCCAGGTGTTTTTTGACTTCTTACTTTTGCATTCCAGTCCCCTATAATGAAAAAGACATCTTTTTGGGGGTGTTAGTTCTAAAAGGTTTTTTAGGTCTTCATAGAACCGTTCAACTTCAGCTTCTTCAGTATCTGGTTGGGGCATAGGCTTGGATTACTGTGATATTGAATGTTTTGCCTTGGAAATGAACAGTGATCATTCTGTCTTTTTTGAGATTGCATCCAAGTACTGCATTTCAGACTGTTTTGTTGACCATGATGGCTACTCCATTTCTTCTAAGGGATTCCTGCCCATAATAATAGATATAATGGTCATCTGAGTTAAATTCACCCATTCCAGTCCATTTTAGTTTGCTGATTCCTAGAATGTTGACATTCAGTCTTGCCATCTCCTGTTTGACCACTTCTAATTTGCCTTGATTCATGGACCTGACATTCCATGTTCTTATGCAATATTGCTCTTTACAGCATTGGACCTTGCTTCTATCACCAGTCACATTCACAACTGGGTGTTGTTTTTGCTTTGGCTCCATCCCTTCATTCTTTCTGGAGTTATTTCTCCACCGATCTCCACTAACATATTGGGCACCTACCGACCTGGGGAGTTCCTCTTTCAGTATACTATCATTTTGCCTTTTCATACTGTTCTTGGGGTTCTGAAGGCAAGAATACTGAAGTAGTTTGCCATTCCCTTCTCCGGTGGACCACATTCTGTCAGACCTCTCCACCATGACCCGCCTGTCCTGGGTAGCCCCACACAGCATGGCTTTGTTTCATTGGGTTAGACAAGGCTGTGGTCCATGTGATCAGATGGGCTAGTTTTCTGTGATTATGGTTTCAGGGTGTCTGCCCTCTTTGTTAATCACATAGGCATGGTCCATTCACCCACAAAGCTTACTCTCTGTGAAGCCTAGGGAGACAATAGTCATGTAAACAAATGAATAAATAACACAGTTTCAAGCAGTGATGATTGTTATTAAGAAAGTAAAATGGGGAAATGGGATAGGAGTGATTGAGGAAAGGCTGTACTGCACAGTCATTTGGATTGAGACCGGAATGGTGAGAAGGTGACAGCAATGCAAAGATATGGGGGAAGAAGGTTGCTATCAAGGGAAACATCTGGTGCAAAACCTGTCACAGGACTGGACTTGAAGCATTTAAGGATCAGAAAGACAACTTGTGGCTGGAAAAGTCTAACCTGACTTCTTTCCAGTATTTGCATGTTTATAATCCTGGTTTTGACAGAACTTGGCTAGTTCTACTTATCAGCTACCTTTGTTGGTTCTCGGAGAAGGCAATGGCACCCCACTCCAGTACTCTTGCCTGGAAAATCCCATGGATGGAGGAGCCTGGTGGGCTGCAGTCCATGGGGTCGCTAAGAGTCGGACACGACTGAGCGACTTCACTTTCATTTTCACTTTCATGCCTTGGAGAAGGAAATGGCAACCCACTCCAGTGTTCTTGCCTGGAGAATCCCAGGGACGGGGGAGCCTGGTGGGCTGCCGTCTTTGGGGTCGCACAGAGTCGGACACGACTGAAGCGACTTAGCAGCAGCAGTTTGTTGGTTCTGTCCAAGGTCCTGATGAAAGATTGTGTCCTTCTTTGGAGACTTTATCCACTACTAAAGTCTTATTTATTACCTCAGTGTTGTCTTCACCTGAGTATACATACTAACTTATGAATTCAAGTAAGTTTTATATGCATGGAAATGACAAGAAGAGTTACCATATTTACAGATTTCTTCTCTCTGGAACCCAGAAACCATATGAAGTAGTCCAGAAAGATAATGCCCTGAACTAAAGCAGTGGCTGAGATAGTCATCAGTACTTGATAGCCTCTTAGACATGTATGTGTAGATGTGGGTCTATGTGATGGGAGTGAGGGGACACACTAGGGGAGAATGACTCCAAAGTGTCAGACTTTAATCAATGGCTAGACGACAAGTGCCACTCACTGAGACTCAGAAAACAGGAGAAGTAGGCTTTCTGTGGATGAAGGTGGGGAGGTGAATACAGGTAATGGAAGGCAAGAAAGAGTGGAGAATTACGAATGAATTCCCAAATCTGAACAGCAGGCAATCTCTTTCTGCCATCTTAGACTGGAACTTCAAATAAATGTTGCCAAGTAAGAATGATTACAATGGGAAAACAGGTCTGTAATACTATTGAATGCCATTACTTTTCTATATTCAGATAAAGTAATTTTACAAGGAGTACATCAAAGCTGTATATTGTCACCTGCTTATTTAGCTTATATGCAGAATACATCATGCAAAATGCTGGGCTGGGTGAAGCACAAGCTGGAATCAGGATTGACAGAAGAAATATCAATAATCTCAAATATGCAGATGACACCACCCTTATGGCAGAAAGCGAAGAGAAACTAAAAAGCCTCCTGATGAAAGTGAAAGGGGAGAGTGAAAAAGCAGGCTTAAAACTCAACATTCAAAAACCTAAGATCATGGCATCTGGTCCCATCACTTTATGGCAAGTAGATGGGGAAACAGTGGAAACAAGGACAGACCTTTATTTTTTGAGGCTCCAAAATCACTGAAGATGGTGACTGCAGCCATGAAATTAAAAGGCTCTTACTTCTTGGGAGGAAAGTTATGACCAACCTAGATAGCATATTCAAAAGCAGAGACCTACTTTGCCAACAAAGGTCCAACTAGTCAAAGCTATGGTTTTTCCTGTAGTCATATATGGATGTGAGTTGGACCATAAAGAAAGCTGGGTGCCAAAGAATTGATGCTTTTGTTTTGTTTTGTTTTCTTTTTAAATTTATTTATTTTAATTAGAGGCTAATTACTTTACAATATTGTATTGGTTTTGCCAAACATCAACATGAATCTGCCATGGGTGTACACGTGTTCCCAATCCTGAACCCCCCTCCCACCTCCCTCCCTGTACCATCCCTCTGGGTCATCTCAGTGCACCAGCCCCAAGCATCCTGTATCCTGCATCGAACCTGGACTGCCGATTCATTTCTTATATGATATTATACATGTTTCAGTGCCATTCTCCCAAATCATCCCCTTCCCTCCCTCTCCCACAGAGTCCAAAAGACTGTTCTATACATCTGGGTCTCTTTTGCTGTCTCACATACAAGGTTATCGTTACCATCTTTCTAAATTCCATATATATACGTTAGTATACTGTATTGGTGTTTCTCTTTCTGGCTTACTTCACTCTGTATAATCGGCTCCAGTTTCATCCACCTCATTAGAACTGATTCAAATGTATTCTTTTTAATGGCTGAGTAATACTCCATTGTGTATATGTATCACAGCTTTCTTATCCATTCGTCTGCTGATGGACATCTAGGTTGCTTCCATGTCCTGGCTATTATAAACAGTGCTGCGATGAACATTGGGATACACATGTCTCTTTCAGTTCTGGTTTCCTCAGTGTGTATGCCCAGCAGTGGGATTGCTGGGTCATATGGCAGTTCTATTTCCAGTTTTTTAAGGAATCTCCACACTGTTCTCCATAGTGGCTGTACTAGTTTGCATTCCTACCAACAGTGTAAGAGGGTTCCCTTTTCTCCACACCTTCTCCAGCATTTATTGCTTGTAGACTTTTGGATCGCAGCCATTCTGACTGGCGTGAAATGGTACCTCATTGTGGTTTTGATTTGCATTTCTCTGATAGTGAGTGATGTTGAGAATCTTTTCATGTGTTTGTTAGCCATCTATATGTTTTCTTTGGAGAAATGTCTGTTTAGTTCTTGGGCCCATTTTTTGACTGGGTCGTTTATTTTTCTGGAATTGAGCTGCAGGAGTTGGTTGTATATTTTTGAGATTAGTTGTTTGTCAGTTGCTTCATTTGCTATTATTTTCTCCCATTATGAAGGCTGTCTTTTCACCTTGTTTATAGTTTCTTTTTGTTGTGCAGAAGGTTTTAATTGATGCTTTTGAACTGTGGTGTACAGGAAGACTCTTGAGAGTCCCTTGGACTGCAAGAAGATCCAACCAGTCCATCCTAAAGGAAATCAGTCCTGAATATTCATTGGAAGGACTGATGCTGAAGCTGAAACTCCAATTCTTTGGTCACCTGATGCAAGGAACTGACTCATTTGAAAAGACCCTGATTCTGGGAAAAATTGAAGGCAAGAGGAGAAGGGGATGACAGAGATGAGATAGTTGGATGGCACCACTGACTCTATGGACATGAGTTTGAGTAAGCTCTGGGAGTTGGTGATGGACAGGGAAGCCTGGCGTGCTGTAGTCCATGGTGCTGCAAACAGCTGGACATGATTGAATAACTGAACTGACTGAATTTTACAAGTTGATCTAGAAACTCATCCATTAATAATGGGATTGCTTCCATTAAATCAGAATGCTAAAAACCATGTAAGTTAAAAGTTGAGGCAATTCCCTAGGAAATTCAGGCTAGAATTTTTTGATGTCAATCCAGTGTTCCCTTCATCCAGCTAAGTATATCTGATCAACATAATCCTAAACATATGCAGACTAACTTATATGTAGAGTAAATCCTAACTTATATGCAGAGTACATCATAAGAAACGCTGGGCTGGATGAAGCACAGGCTGGAATCAAGATTGCCAGGAGAAATATCAATAACCTCAGATATGCAGATGACACCACCCTTATGGCAGAAAGTGAAGAAGAACTAAAGAGCCTCTTGATGAAAGTGAAAGAGGAAAGTAAAAATGTTGGCTTAAAGCTCAACATTCAGAAAACTAAGATCATGGCATCCAGTCCCATCATTTCATGGCAAATAGATGGAGAAACAGTGGCTGACCTTTTTGAGGGGTGCTCCAAAATCACTGCAATGGTGATTGCAGCGATAAAATTAAAAGACAGTTACTCCTTGGAAGGAAAGTTATGACCAACCTAGATAGCACATTAAAAAGCAGAGACATTACTTTGCTAACAAAGGTCCTTCTAGTCAAGGCTATGATTTCTCCAGTAGTCATGTATGGACGTGAGAGTTAGACTATAAAGAAATCTGAGCGCTGAAGAATTGATGCTTTTGAACTGTGGTGTTGGAGAGGAGTCTTGAGAGTCCCTTGGAATGCAAGGAGATCCAACCAGTCCATCCTAAAGGAGATCAGTCCTGGGTGTTCATTGGAATGACTGATGGTGAAGCTGAAACTCCAATACTTTGGTCATCTGATGCGAAGAGCTGACTCATTGGAAAAGACCCTGATACTGGGAAAGATTGAAGGCCAGAGGAGAAAGGGATGACAGAGGATGAGATGGGTAGATGGCATCATCGACTCGATGGACATGGGTTTGGGTGGATTCCGGGAGTTGGTGATGGATAGGGAGGCCTGGCGTGCTGCAATTCATGGGGTTGCAAAGAGTCGGATATGACTGAGTGACTGAACTGAACTGAATCCTAAATATATTCCTTAGTTTTAGAGAATTGGAGCAAAGTGGCAGACATGGCATCATTATGTCCTGGCTAATAGTCAAGGCTATGGTTTTTCCAGTAGTCATGTATGGATGTGAGAGTTGGATTGTGAATAAAGCTGAGCACTGAAGAATTGATGTTTTTGAACTGTGGTGTTGGAGAAGACTCTTGAGAGTCCCTTGGACTGCAAGGAGATCCAACCACTCCATTCTAAAGGAGATTAGTCCTGGGTGTTCTTTGGAAAGACTGATGCTAAAGCTAAAACTCCAATACTTTGGCCACCTCATGTGAAGAGTTGACTCATTGGGAAAGACTGATGCTGGGAGGGATTGGGGGCAGGAGGAAAAGGGGACGACAGAGGATGAGATGACTGGATGGCATCACTGACTCGATGGATGTGAGTTTGAGTGAACTCCGGGAGTTGGTGTTGGACAGGGAGGCCTGGCGTGCTGCGATTCACGGGGTCACAGAGTCAGACACGACTGAGCGACTGAACTGAACTGAACTGAACATTCATTAATCACTAAACAAAACTTATTGGGCACTAACAATATGCTAGACATTATGCTGGGTGCTGGGGATGCAAAGATG
The DNA here is from genome assembly GCF_003369695.1 of Bos indicus x Bos taurus. Lineage (NCBI taxonomy): Eukaryota > Metazoa > Chordata > Mammalia > Artiodactyla > Bovidae > Bos > Bos indicus x Bos taurus. Next base: position 2,663,525 of record NC_040078.1, on the reverse strand, counting down.
AATAAGACATAGCTCTTGCACAAAAATTATCAACAAACCATACCTAGGCTGACCTTTGTTCTTCACACTAAAGACTGATGTATAACTGATGGATACTGTCTTTTAAGTGGTATGTTATGCATCAAGGCTATATGGGTCCAATTTGTACTTACTCTTTTATTCTTAAAGCTAATTGCAAATTCTCATCTCAGCACAGAGCCCTATGATGGCAAGAGACTCACTGTAGTTCACTTGGAAGAGGAAAGAATTCTTGTAGTGGTCAAGATCTGCTGCATTTATTATTTTAAGAGTTTGTTCCACTTAGAAATAGTTTTCCTAGTTATTATTTATGAATCCTCTCACCTGGTCTTCTGATAAAGCTGCTTGAGGGCCTACATTTTGGCATTTTGATGGAATGGTTTTATTTTCTTTACCCTGGACACGAGGTGCGACTGGCTAAAAACAGCAAAGGACTGAATCTCTTCTCTTAAGGGTCCTGGCAGCTCTGTGGCAAATTTGGCCACTGAGCTATCTAGGCTCTGTTAGTTCCGTTCTAATGGGCTTCCCTCCCTAATGGTGTGTGTATGTGTGTATGTGTGTGTACGAGAGAGAGGTGGGAGCAGAGGACAGAGAGAGAATGTGTTTCATTATCCCTATTCTCAAATGGAGTTGATGTTCTCAGTTGTCTTCAGCATTTCCTGGAAATAAAATGAAACAGGACAAAAATATGACTATGCCTAGAAAAAATGAGTTGTGATATTTAAAAATATGACTAACTAATTGTGATGTTAAATCAGTATGACTCTACATTCTTGTGAGAGATGGGATAATCTAGTGGTTAAAATCCACAGTTTTTTAATTTGGCTTTTGCTGATGTGATTTCAGGCGAATTACTAAATCTCTTTGAGCTACAATTTCTTTGTCTGTGAAAGGATAATAACTTTATCTGCTTCATATGTTGCTGTGAGGGTTGAATAACTTATTTAGGTAAAGCACTTAGCCTGGTGTCTGTCAAATGGAAAATGTTAACTTAATCAAGTATTTACTTTCCTTATCCCTTCCCTGCCCAAGAAGACTTTATAGCTCTTTACAAGTGCAGTTGTACAGAAATGACCACCTTCATCCTCCCATGACCCACTGAAATCAGAAACAGTTGCAAAATGGAGAGACCTCATGTGCCCAAGAAAACAAGCTGTTGAAAGACCAGGATTTTAATTCTGATGCTTTGGTCAGTTGGCTGGATGACCTTGGACAGTTTTTGTTTACAGTTATATTAACATTTCTGCAATATTTGGATGAAGAATCTGAGACCTGACTCACCCCTCCCAGGTAATAGAAATGCACATGTCTCCCCCATGCCCTTTAAAATCAACCAGTCAATCAATATCCATCCAAACATTTCAATAAATGACTTTCTCTTTTTGGTCATAGTCAACCTTCCTAAAAGGTTATCTGCGTTAATTTTCCTCCACCTTTCCATTGCAGTTGTTTCTTAACAAGGCATGGCAATCTGCCCTTGGCCTCCTAACTATCATTACACCAGCTCTGGTTAAAACTACCTCTTCATTAACAAAAACAAATGGTTACCTTTTGATCTTTATCTTCCTTAACTCTTGACCACAAGGAGAAGAAGGCAAATGACCTTAAGGTGTGGGAAATACATTTTTAAGTTTGAGTCCAGACAAACTGAGTCTCAAAACTGAAATCAAAATTGCCATTTAAAGGGCCTTTGTTCTGCGGAAAACATCCCATATTCAGAATCAAAATGTGAATTATTCAAGTAATCAAGGAAACTGGGTCTACTAAAATACCTTACCATGACATCAGGCACCAAAAGTGAAATCTGATGACAGGGAAATGATTAGAGCACAAAGCAATCTTTTGCTTTGTTCTGATTTGAAATGATGATGGTAAAGTAGGCACCTGCTGCTATTTGTACCTGATGGGTCCTAATACAGTTCAGACCACTGTCTAATCATTCTACCATGTCCAATCACAATGTATTTATCTGGTGTCATATACCATTAAGACCTTCTTCTTTGTTAAGGAGCCTCTCTAGAGATCCAAGCAAGCTGTTACAGATAATAATTTGCATTACAGCAGACATTGTCAATGTTTAATTTCAGGCACACAGGCATGTGGGTGTGGGCAATATTTTTGGTTAGGAGAAACTTTTCCAGGCCCTCTGGACCACGACCCCCCTCCCTTTTTTTTCACCTCCCCTTGGAGTTCACTGCATTTTAACGGGGCATTTGGTGAAGCTGCTACCCTGAGCTGAGTCAGATTGTTGCAGAGAAAGTTTATCATTTTCAGGATTGCTGTCAGGATGATTAAATAGGGCTGTTGTGCAATAGGTCCCAATGCACAGCAGCAATGGAGGGGAGTAAACACTGAACTGGGAATCAGGGGAACTGGTTTAAGCTGGTTCTGTGACTCTGGGCAAGTCTCTTCAACTCTGTTAGCCTGGGTAGTGTCACCTATAAAAGGGGGGCTGACCTAGATAACTTCTAAGGTTATGTCCCGTTCACTGATTCTAAAGTCAGATTTTAAAATTTCTCTCTCAACTCTATAGTTGTCCGAGTTTCTTTAAACCAGTTTTACCTTGCTTGATTTTACCACTACTTTGCAAAGTGATGACTTATCTTTCAACTCTTCACTTGCTTTTTGTCTAGTTCACCCACAGATAACCACAGGAAATATGCATCTCACAAGCAAATCATTTTCTCCTTTGGAGACAGTGTATCTCTGTGCTGTGTTCACTGTGGAGCAATTACGTGGTAAATTTGGGATGTGTCCAGAGTATTCACTCTTATAAAACAAGGCTCTTCAGCCTGAACTTTTGATTGTTCACTGATACTTGTATGAAATGCTAGTTGGGTGGCAAGTTTTGAAACCAGACAACTCTACTAGACAACCAGGCTTTGTATGAAATAGGTTATAGTCATTTCGTGCTTCCACTCTGATAACTACTCTAAAGATTTTCAAACCCTAAGATTGATGAAACTTTTTACATTTTTTTTTCTTGTTCCTGTTCCGCAGACACAAGCTGATAGACAGCCAGAGCACGGAAGCGATGGTGACTCATCATTTAAACATTATTATGTCAATAATAGGAGAAGGCAAGGGCACCCCACTCCAGTACTCTTGCCTGGAAAATCCCATGGACAGAAGAGCCTGGTGGGCTGCAGTCCATGGGGTCGCACAGAGTTGGACATGAATGAGCGACTTCACTTTCACTTTTCACTTTCATGCTTTGGAGAAGGAAATGGCAACCCACTCCAGTGTTCTTGCCTGGAGAATCCCAGGGATGGAGGAGCCTGTTGGGCTGCGGTCTATGGGGTTGTGCAGAGTCGGACATGACTGACGCGACTTAGCAGCAGCAACAGCAGCAGCAGCATGTCAATAATAATCATACCCTCTTTCTTGGGGCTCAAGCACTAATATAAAGAGTTTTTTTTTTTTTTTAAAGACTCACAACCAGAAATACTGTGAAATTTCAGAATGTTAAGGATAAAAGAATATCCTAAAAGTGTGCCAATAGTGTTAACATAAAATATAGGACAGCTAGTTAATGTTGAAGTTCAAATAGACAATAAGTAATTTTTTTTATTTCTAAAATTTCCTTGTTTATCTGAAATGCAAACTTAGTTGGATATCCTATATTTTTACTTGCTAGATGTGGCAATCCTCTTTTTCAGAGTAAAACCAGATCACCCAAACATCCCATCAATTAGCCCATCAATAGGCAATTTGACTGATGTTTTCAAAATTCAGAGACATTAAAAATTTCAACCTTGAGTCCAATACCTACCCAAGTCATCAATGAAGGGATAAATGAAAACTTTTTAAGACATTCAAGGGCCTAGAAAAAAATTGCCTCTCAGAATGTTATCCAGTATGCATCCCAGTAAAACTGGCAAGTAAACCAAAGAAGACATAGAGTACATAAAAGCGTGACTCAGGTTCAGAAAGGCAGTGAAGGGAGCTCCTATGATGTCAGGTATGCAGCAGAACTAAAGTAACTGGTGAGATTCTTTGCAAGTAAAGAAATATCCAACTCAAGTTGGCTTAAATAAAAAGTGAAGATAGGGAGGTCTCCCAAATTGATTTAATGGTTCATAGATCAACAAAGATCCAGTCTTTTTTTTACCATCTTTCTGCTCTGTCATTCCTGGTATTACCTTCATCCTAAAGCTAGGGGGCTTCCCAGGTGGCACTAGTGGTAAAGAGCCTGCCTGCCAATGCAGAAGACATAAGAGATGCATGTTCAATCTCTGGGTCGGGAAGATCCCCTGGAGGAGGGCATGGCAACCCACTCCAATATTCTTGCCTGGAGAACCCCATGGAGAGAGGAGCCTGGTGGGCTACAGTTCATGGGTCACAAAGAGTCGGACACGACTGTAGGAACTTAGCACAAAGATGCTTTTCCTCCTGATGATACCTGGCTGCCTGAAGCAACTTGATCAAATGCTTCTTTTTTCATTTCTAGTGGGAAAAGGACTGGTTTTTCTTTTCCAGCAAGTATCCCCTCACAATTCATTAGCCCAAACTGGTCTAGGGGGTTGCCCTTTGCTGAAAGAGTTCTAGCAAGGAAGATGGAGTTATTTTGATTCTTTCATTTAGCTCATTTCATTTGATTCTTTCATTAGACAGGCACTATTTTCAGCACTAGGAAAAAATATTAATAGAAAATAAAGGAAATAGAAATGGAATGGAATGCCATTTCCTGCCTTCATAGAGCTTGCATTCAGGTGAAGAGATGAGAAGAAACTATGCTATAAAGTGATATGTGTTGGCGCGATAAATAAAGTAGAGGAGGGAATAGGAAGTGTTGTAGACTGCTGGAACTTTGGGAAGGGTGTTTGGGAACATCCTCACTGAGGATGTGTGCTCAGTCTAGTGAGGGACTTGACTGTCTCCTCAGTCGTTGTCTGCGATGGAATGGATTTGGGGAATCAGCCACAGTGTCCACTGTACCTGGAGAACGTACAATCCCAGTCAAAGCAGGAGGACAAATGGCTCTGGGAGAGAGGTCTCCTGAGACAAAAGGAGACGTTGTAGAATATCTGTTGTCATGGAAAATTTAAAAATAGTGTGAGAATTAGAAGAAACTAAAACAAGTATAAGGAGAAAGTTAACTTCACAGAATACCATTTGACTCCTCCGTGAATAATGCTCTCAAAGTCACAATAATGTATAACGTTGTTATTAGTCTTCAAATTTTAAAATGAACTGATAGAGAAAGCATGGAAGATTTAATTTTAATTACAGAACTGAATGTAAATGTTGTCACCTGGAATGCCCTATGATTGGAATGCCAGAAAAGGTAGACAGCAGAGCTATAAAGATAAGTCTAAGAGCATCAGTGTTCTCTTTATACTCAAGGGGATTTTAAGAGACAGATTATATTTGGTATATGTTTACTGCCTAAAATTTCAAAGATAGCCAAACAATAGAGAACTAAATATGTGTTATAATTACACTGGGAACTTGGGGAAGATCGATGTGAGGTGATATAAGTGAGCTAAATCTTATAGCAGCAACTTGAATATCTAAAATGGACAAATTCAGACATTGTATATAAACTCACATATACTGTAGAATCATAGAAGAAATACAGAATTTTGATGTAACTACAGAATAACCAAGATATAGAGTTAGTGGGTTGACTTTGGGGAATTAAGACAGGGTGAGAGTGAAGAATAGAGTATTAATTTCATTATTAGTCATTTGGGACAAATTTGACTTTTGAACAATGTGTGTGCATTACACTGAATTTTAAAATATCTGGTTTCCACTCTACAAAAATTTCTTTCTGTACTCCTGAAAGTGATATGTTTTCATTATGGAAAATCTAGAAACTATAGAAAACTTCTTCAGGATTTAGAGGTAACTCTTAAAATATTGGCTCATTTTCTTCCAGTCTTTTGAAATCAATTACATTTACATACATTTGTGATTATGTGGAGTAAGGATAAAACTTGATGTATTAAAATTTGTGAAGCTAGGGAGACTTCCCTGATAGCCCAGTGGTTAAGATTCCCACTTCCGATGCAGGAGGCCTGGGTTCAATCCCTGGTCAGGGAACTAGATCCCACATGCTGTGACTAAGATCCCACACTCAGCAACAAAAATCCTGTGTGCTGCAACTAAGATCTGGTGCAGCCAAAAAATAAAAAATTAAAAAACAAACAAACAAACAAACAAAAATTTGTGAAGCTAAACTGATTAACTTAGATTCCATAGGTAATTTGTAACATTTAAAATCTCCTTTACAATTTCAAATGAAACCAAAACAAACATGATATTAAAATCTTTCTGCAAAGAGACCTTGGCATTAAACAGTAGCAATAAAATTAGCCTATTTACCAAGATGACTAGACCCCAACAAACTACGGTCAAGTTCATTCTGATGTTAATCAGGCAGTGATAGCTATGACTTGCCTGACAAAATTAAATGACAGATTTGTTTCATAACTGGACAGTTACATCAATTCAGTTCAGTTCAGTCACTCAGTCATGTCCAATTCTTAGTGACCCCATGGACCACAGCATGCCAGGCCTCCCTGTCCATCACCACTCCTGGAGTTTACCCAAGTTCATGTTCATTGAGTTGGTGATGCCATCCAACCATCTTATCCTTGGACATCCCCCTCACCGCCTGCCTTCAATCTTTCCCAGCATCAGGGTCTTTTCCAATGAGTCAGTTCTTCACATCAGGTGGCCAAAGTATTGGAATTTGAGCTTCAACATCAGTCCTTCCAATGAACACTCAGGACTGATCTCCTTTAGGATGGACTGGTTGGATCTCCTTGCAGTCCAAGGGATTCTCAAGAGTCTTCTCCAACACAACAGTTCAAAAGCATCAATTCTTTGGTGCTCAGTTTTCTTTATAGTCCAACTCTTACATACATACATAACTACTGGAAAAACCATAGCCTTGACTAGATGGACCTTTGTTGACAAAGTGATGTCTCTGCTTTTAAATATTCTGTCTAGGTTTGTTATAACATTCCTTCCAAGGAGTAAGCGTCTTTTAATTTCATGGCTACAATCACCATCTGCAGTGATTTTGGAGCCCCCCCCACCAAAAGTCAGCCACTGTTTTCACTGTTTCCCCATCTATTTGCCATGAAGTGATGGGACCAGATACCATGGTCTTAGTTTTCTGAATGTTGAGCTTTAAGCCAACTTTTTCACTCTCCTCTTTCATTTTCATGAAGAAGCTCTTTAATTCTTCTTCACTTAAGGGTGGTGTCATGTGCATATCTGAAGTTATTGATATTTCTCCTGGCAATCTTGATTCCAGCTTGTGCTTCTTCCAGCCCAGCGTTTCTCATGACATATTCTGCATATAAGTTAAATAAGCAGGGTGACAATATACAGCCTAGACGTACTCCTTTTCTTATTTGGAACCAGTCTGTTGTTCCATGTCCAGTTCTAACTGTTGCTTCCTGACCTGCATATAGGTTTCTTAAGAAGCAGATCAGAGGGTCTGGTATTCCTGTCTCTTTCAGAGTTTTCCACAGTTTATTGTGATCTACACAGTCAAAGGCTTTGGCATAGTCAATAAAGCAAAAATAGATGTTTTTCTGGTGATGATCCAGCAGATGTTGGCAATTTGATCTCTGGTTCCTCTTCCTTTTCTAAAACCAGCTTGAACATCACGAAGTTCATGGTTCACGTATTACTGAAGCCTGGCTTGGAGAATTTTGAGCATCACTTTACTAGCGTGTGAGACGAGTGCAATTGTGTAGTAGTTTGAGCATTCTTTGGCATTGCCTTTCTTTGGGATTGGAATGAAAACTGACCTTTTCCAGTCCAGTGGCCACTGCTGAGTTTTCCAAATTTGCTGGCATATTGAGTGCAGCACTTTCACAGCATCATCTTTTAGGATTTGAAAGAGCTCAACTGGAATTCCATCACCTCCACTAGCTTTGTAGTGATGCTTCCTAAGTCCAACTTGAATTCACATTCCAGGATGTCTGGCTCTAGGTGAGTGGTCACACCATCGTGATTATCTGGGTCATGAACATCTTTTTTGTACAGTTCTTCTGTGTATTTTCACCACCTCTTCTTAATATCTTCTGCTTCTGTTAGGTCCATACCATTTCTGTCCTTTATTAAGCTCATTTTTGCACGAAACTTTCCCTTGGTATGTCTAATTTTCTTGAAGAGATTTTTAGTCTTTCCCATTCTATTGTTTTCCTCTATTTCTTTGCACCAATCACTGAGGAAGGCTTTCTTAACTCTCCTTGCTATTCTTTGGAACTCTGCATTCAGATGGGTATATCTTTCCTGTTCTCCTTTGCTTTTCTCTTCTCTTCTTTTCACAGCTATTAGTAAGCCCTCCTCAGACAGCCATTTTGCCTTTTTGCATTTCTTTTTCTTGAGGATGGTCTTAATCCCTGTCTTCTGTATAATGTCATGAAGCTCTGTCCATAGCTCATCAGGCACTCTATCAGATCTAGGCCCTTAAATCTATTTCTCACTTCCACTGTATAATCATAAGGGATTTGATTTAGGTCATACCTGAATGGGCTAGTTGTTTCCCTACTTTCTTCAATTTAAGTCTGAATTTGGCAATAAGGAGTTCATGATCCGAACCACAGTCAGCTCCTAGTCTTGTTTTTGCTGACTGTATAGATCTTCTCCATCTTTGGCTGCAAAGAACATAATCAATCTGATTTCGGTGTCGACCATCTGGTGATGTCCATGTGTAGAGTCTTGTGTTTTTGGAAGGGGTGTTTTGCTATGACCAGTGCATTCACTTGGCAAAACTCTATTAGCCTTTGCCCTGCTTCATTCTGTACTCCAAGGTCAAATTTGCCTGTTACTCCGGGTGTTTCTTGACTTCCTATTTTTTCATTCCAGTCCTCTATAATGAAGAGGACATCTTTTTTTGAGTGTTAGTTCTAAAAGGTCTTGTAGGTTTTCATAGAACCATTCAACTTCAGCTTCTTTAGTGTTACTGGTCAGGACATAGACTTGGATTACCGTGATATTGAATGGTTTGCCTTGGAAACAAACAGAGATCGTTCTGTCTTTTTTGAGATTGCATCCAAGTACTGTATTTCAGACTCTTTTGCTGATTATGATGGCTATTCCATCTCTTCTAAGGGACTCTTGCCCACAGTAGTAGATAAAATGATCATCTGAGTTAAATTCACCCATTCAAGTCCATTTTACTTCACTGAATCCTAAAATGTTGGTGTTCACTCTTGTCATCTCCTGTTTGACCACTTCCAATTCATGGACCTAACATTCAAAGTTCCTATGCAATATTGTTCTTTACAGCATTGGACCTTGATTCTATCACCAGTCACAACCACAACTGGGCATTGTTTTCACTTTGGCTCCGTCTCTTCATTCTTTCTGGAGTTATTTTTCCATTGATCTCCTGTAGCATTTTGGGCACCTACTGACCTGGTCTATGTAGGTTGGTCATAACTTTCCAAAAGTTATGACCAACCTAGATAGCATATTCAAAAGCAGAGACATCACTTTGTCAAAAAGGTCCATCTAGTCAAGGCTATGGTTTTTCCAGTGGTCATGTATGGATGTGAGAGTTGGACTGTGAATAAAGCTGAGTGCCAAAGAATTGATGCTTTTGAACTGTGGTGTTGGAGAAGACTCTTGAGAGTCCCCTGGACTGCAAGGAGATCCAACCAGTCCATCCTAAAGGAGATCAGTCCTGAGTGTTCTTTGGAAGGACTGATGCTAAAGCTGAAACTCCAATACTTTGGCCACCTCATGAGAAGAACTGACTCATTGAAAAAGACTCTGATGCTGGGAGGGATTGAGGGCAGGAGGAGAAGGGGACGACAGAGGATGAGATGGCTGGATGGCATCACCAACTCGATAGACATGAATCTGAGTGAACTCCAGGAGTTGGTGATGGATAGGGAGGCCTGGAGTGCTGCGATTCAGACACGATTGAGCGACTGAACTGAACTGACCTGACCTGGGCAGCTCATCTTTCAGTGTCCTATCTTTTTGCCTTTTCATACTGTTCATGGGGTTCTCAAGGCAAGAATATTGAAGTGGTTTGCCCTTCCCTTCTCCAGTGGACCACATTTTGTCAGAACTCTCCAGCATGACCAGTGTGTCTTGGGTGGCCCCACACAGCATGGCTTAATTTCATTAAGTTAGACAAGGCTGTGGTCCATGTGATCAGATTGGTTCATTTTCTATGGTTGTGGTTTCAGGCTGTCTGCCCTCTGATGCCTTCTCTCAGTGCCTACCATCTTCCTGGGGTTTCTCTTACATTGGGCGTGGGGTATCTCCTCTTGGCCACTCGCTGCTCCAGCACTGCCACTGCTTGCCACTCATAGATGCCTTATATAATAAGGCATGGTATTCAGACCCTGCCTTCCTCACTGGCCTTGCCTTCCATTCTCCCCAGTCTTTGCTCACGCCAAGCCCCTTGGATCTAGGTCTCCATCACAGAATGTGCCAGGCTTCTCTTCCCGCTTTGTGCTTGTGCATGCTGTTCCCTTACATGGAATGCTCTTTGCAAGCTATTCAGCCTGAAAAAGTGTTACAAGTCCATTAGGTCTCAGCCTAGGTCCTCTCTCCCCTGTGATGCTTACCTAATTTCTTCATGGATATCATACAGCCTCTTCCCTTGTGCAACATTCAAACTTTCTCTATATGCTATAACTAATGTGTTCATATGGAGTATGAGTTACAGAGCTAAAAGAATGTGTTGTGTTGTCAGACTGCCTGAGCTTGGCTCTCAGGTCCACCTCTAACTGGGCAAGTCACTAAAATAACTGGAGCCTCAGTTTATTGTTGTTAAGTTGCTAAGTCATATCTGACTCTTTGTGACCCCATGGACTGGAGCATGCCAGGCTCCTCTAAGTAATGGAATTTGCTCAAAGTCATGTCATGATACTTAACCATCTCATCCTCTGCTGCCTCCTTCTCCTTTTGCCTTCAATTTTTCCCAGCATTGGAGTTTTTTTCCAGTGAGTTGGCTCTTTGCAAAAGGTGGCCAAGGAATTGGAGCTATAGCTTCAGCATCAGTCCTTCCAATGAATATTCAGGGTTGATTTCCTTTAGGATTGATGGGTTTGATATCCTTGCAGTCCAAGGGACTCTTAAGAGTCTTCTCCAGCACCACAGTCCAAAAGCATCAGATCTTTGATGCCTAGTGTTTTTAATGGACCAACTCTCACATCCATACCTGACTACTGGAAAAACCATAACTTTGACTAGATGGACCTTTGCCAGCAAAGTGATATTTCTTTTTAATACCTGTCTAGGTTTGTCATAGCTTTTCTTCCAAGTGGCAAGGATCTTTTAATTTCATGGCTGCAGTCACCATCCACAGTGATTTTGGAGCCCAAGAAATTAAAATCTGTCACTGCTTCTACTTTTTCCCTTCTCAGGGCTCAGTTTACTCATCTATAAAATGGTTTTATTAATAATATCTACCTCATTGGCTGTGGGAAAGATTAAAAACTACAAAGAAGGCACTTGGCACAGTGCCTGGACTATGGTAAGTGCTCAAAAACATCTGGCATTATTTGTTGTTAATGTTGTAATGATTGACTTGCATGTCTAGCCACTGAATTAAGGGACTATAATTTTCATCTTTACATACTCTGCACCATTGTCGAACTTGGCATCATGTCCTTGTAAGTTTATTGACTAAATGAATGGACAAATGAATGCTTTAGACAGTAAATTCAGTTACCTTTTTATAATTATCATTTTTCAAGATAGTAGTTCCAAGAATGGGCCTCAAAATCATGCAAAAAGCTAATGAGTATTAATTCAAGGAGCCAATATTTTTCTTATTAAAATAAAGAGCCACTTCCTGAATGCATTTATTGTATTATCAGCCCCGAGAAAGATTAATCTAAAAACTATGAGGTTTCTCAGCAATGCAGGACCTTGTCTGTTTCCTATAAGATTTCTCACCATAATAGAGATGACAGTACTTCTGATCTACAGAGATTGAGGACTAATGGGATAATGCATTTCATGAAGGATTCCTAACCACAATATGAGTGGGAGCAACATTAAAGCACATTTTAATTATCTTGTGAAATATTATCTTGTGAACTCATGTTTTCTATTTGATTGCTTTCCTCCCCCTCAAGAAAGTTATCGTTCCATTCAAGCCCAGGTATATTTAATGCCTTTGGAGTCGTGTAGTGCTGACTCATGTCCTTGGGGACTGTAAGTACTAAGGGTGATTCTGGTCCATGCATTAGCCCAGAACCAAGACTCCACCATCAGAATGAGATGATGTCTTACTCTACCTGCAAGAGAATGGGGTTCTGTTGGCATTTTTCAGGTCTGAGTCTAAACCAGACACTCTGGCAGTTATTTGGGAGAATAATATTTGTCCTGCTTATCTGCAAAAGCTGCTGGAAGACTCTAGTGAGCAATTTTATAAAGTACAAAGTGATCTACAAATACAAGCATTTTTATTATTATTAAAAACACATCTCATCTTCCACTGGAACCTCTAGATAAAGTAATGTTGGTATGATAAAGAGCTGGAGCTAAAGGGGGAGAAACGCTAAAAACCTAATTACCAAATATGGCACTAAGAGAGTAATTACTTGATTAATTAATGATAGAGGCCCTATGTTTAAAGTCTTTCAGTTACACTGGCATCAACCATCTTTGCCTATCAGGATTGGCTTATTTCTGCCGACAAAAAACTACCGAACCACTGAGGCCTAACTGACATGTGATTAATTTGGGCTCTGTTAATTGTATGGTTGAATTTTATGCATGAAGCTGTATCCTTGATTTTTCTCCCTTAATTTCCTTCTGTTTAATTGTTGGTTGTAAAACAGTTTTAAATATATCTGCTGATCATGAGTGCAAGTTTTGCAACTTGAAAAGTGCCTGAGTCAGTTTGGGCATTTCATGCAGTAAAACAGACTTGGGGGAACTCATGGGCTGTGAGATGGATTGCCACTAGGTTTCCACTTCCAACCCTGCTGGCTCTTTTCTGCAGCTGTTCACTGGCACTGAATCTCATCTGTTATCATTAAGCACATGCATGGCATCAATAGTGGCAAAAGGCTTAATCACTTTCTTTTTGCCAGCCTCTTTCTGGACAGATGGAGATGATGACAGCTGCCAGTCTAGTCTTCTCAACAATCATTTACCCTTTTTGTTAATGGAACCTGATTTTCTTTTGGGACCTACCCTTCCTCCTACACTTTGCCTGCTTATATTCCGTGTGGTTCAAGTAGAGCTGATCTCATTTCCCATGCTCCAGGGCAGGTCTTACACAATTAGAATCTCAATGATTGGTTTAAGGATGGTCATGTGACCCAAGCTGAGCCAGTGAGAGGCAACCCTGGGACCTAGGTGGGACTAGTGGTAAAGAACCCACCTGCCAAAGCAGGAGATGCAAGAGACACAGGTTCTATCCCTGGCTTGGACAGATCCCCTGTAGGAGGAAATGGCAACCAACTCCAGTATTCTTGCCTGGAAGATCCCACAGACAGAGAAGCCTGGTGGGCCATAGTCCATAGGGTCACAAAAAGTCGAGCACGACTGAAGCGTCTTAACACACACACACATGGGGAAAGAACAGCTCTCTCTTTTTATTAAGCCTAGAGTTTCTGGTCTCTTCGTCACAAACAAAGGAGAGTTCAGCCAAGAATACAGACAGAGGGAAGGACAGCCAAACTCTGCTGGCCTTGTTTGAATATGTGGGTTTAGTCATACCTGACGACAAACCCGATGCTGTGCTTTGCCATTATATGAACCAGTTTGAATAGATTTTTGTCACTTGTAACATAGACTCTTGACTCAAATGATGCTGCTGATCCCCATACCTTCTGCCTCAGCATTTATGTACAGATCCTTAAGAAAAATGAGACTGAGACAGAAAGAAGTCAGTCAGCAGGAAATAAGAATCAGTGTTTTAGAGATACTTATACTTTCTTTTTGGCCATGCTGTGAGGCATGTGAGATCTTAGATCTCTGGCCAGAGATTGAAACTGTGACCCCCTGCAGTGAAAGTGCAGAGTTCTGACCACTGCACCACCATGAAAGTCCCAGAAATATATATACATTTAAAAAATATATTTCCTCCCCTGGAAAAAGTGCTTGGGTCCATCTGACACTTCCCCTTATTTTATTGGAGTGGTCTGATTAAAGTGATTCTGTGACATCTTGCTGGTAGGAGAATGGCTTCATTCACTGGAAGAGACCCAGTTCATTCATTCATTCAGTGATGGGTATCTACTTGTGCGAGGTGATAAAGATGTGTCAGGTGAACAAGATATGTGTTTACCTAACAGAGATTATAATCTAATAGATTTTAGTGAATCAAGAATCTAGGATACATAAATATAGAGAAAAATCAACAGATTTTGATAATACCCTTTATTGATGGGTAGTACCACCTGAGGATAGATCCTATGACTTTGAGGGTGTGTTCATAATATAATTACAGAAATATTCAGGCTTTGATATTTGTTTTACTCTATAATGACCCTCAGGTCTTTTAGTTTTTATTCTTAAAAAGGAAATTTTTTCTTAAAAAGGAAATTGAGGCAGCTCAATGATAAGAAGATTGGAAGGACTGAAAAATACACCCCCTCCCCCAAAACCCCATTAATCCTATTACTCTAAAACAACGGACTTTTTTGGGGGCTACTAAGATTTTTGTAGATTTTGGGCACCTTTACTCCAGTGAGCTGTAAACACTTTATGTGGTTGAATGCATTTTATTTTCCCCAGCTCTGCTGATTGTATCAGAGGCCAGAGTTATATTCCCAAATTCACAGAGGGAATAACCAATGGAGAGAAGGCTAGAGTTGTCTGAGGTATCACAGTTGGAGGTTGAGACAGATACTGATCTGCTTTGGTCCTTATGAGGTCTTTCAATGACCCTCTCTCCACTCTCAGCCCTGATTCACCATTCCCAAAATATGCCTTCTACTTTTCCATGCCTTTATTACCGCTGATGTTTATCCTGGACTGTTTGTGCCTCTGTGTCTCCTCCTTTCTGAATTTTCACGTCTAGTTGTCCTTCCAGACCTCAGGAAAAAGCCTTCTGTTTTCATAAAGCTCTCTGAGATCTTTCCTAGATAGAAGCAATTTCTTTATATTCTTTTCTCATTATATTTGATTTATTCCTGCAGCTTTTTTTTCAAACTTAGTCTGATATTTATTTACATACCTCTCTCTCCTGATGGCACGTAAACTCATTAGGACAAGGAAAGCTGCCTGGCTCTTCCTTGTGACTCTGATTGGGTGTGCTGCTTTGAAAGAGAATTAAATAAGCACCTGCTGAATGAATGACGTGTGGGTTCTTTCAGATTAAAAATGAGGCTAAATACCTCGTCCTTTCTCTCACCTCTGAGTCTTGCACAGGCTATTCCCTTTCCAGGATCTGGGTTTCCATTCTCCTTACTTCTGCCACTGTCTAGTTTACAGCCCACACTAAGAAATACATTTTATAGTCAACTCATTATAAACATCAGAGAAAGTGATGGCACCCCACTCCAGTATTCTTGCCTGGAAAATCCCATGGACAGAGGAGCCTGGTAGGCTGCAGTCAATGGGGTCGCTAAGAGTCAGACACGACTGAGCGACTTCACTTTCCCTTTTCACTTTCATGCATTGGAGAAAGAAATGGCAACCCACTCCAGTGTTCTTGCCTGGAGAATCTCAGGGATGGGGGAGCCTGGTGGGCTGCTATCTATGGGACTGCACAAAGTCAGACATGACTGAAGCGACTTAGCAGCAGCAGCAGCAGCATTATAAACATATCATGAAATATTAACCTTTGCTACCTGAATCATGTTCCGATCTATACTCTATTCTGTTTCCTTCCATTATTTTCTCTTCTACTGTACTATTGTCCAGTCTATTATTTCATTTCAAAAGACGTTGGTTGTAACACAGTAATTAATTTCCTTAACCTGATAAGAGTTTACAAGAAGCATTGGCCTAGTTGATTCCTACTTATCTTTCAGATCTCCGTTCACAAGTTGCTTTTTCGGGAAAGTCTCCTGATCTCCCAGGCTAGATTGAGCCTCTGCTAGATCCCCCTCTTCTTCATAGAATTTAACTATGTCTTGCATAATGGTTTGGCATCTTTTTTCCCCATTAAACTCCAAGCTTATGAGGGTGGGTCTTCTTTATTTTTTTATCATCATATTCTCAGTCCCTGGTACAGTGCCTGGGACCCATCTGTGCACATTAAATGTTTGTTGAATAAATTACCTGGATATTTTTAATTTGACGGATGAGGGACTGTCATAGTCAGATTTGTGCTTTAAGTAGATCTCTTAGGCTACACGCATTTCATTGTTCAAAGGACAGATGAAGTCGGGGAGGTGTTGAAGGGGAGAAGGCTTCGAGGCCGAGAAGCAGGGAGATCAGTTCGGGATCCAGTATAGGGGGGATCTGAACTAAGGGACAATCAGTGGTGTTGAAGAACTAAGAACAGGTCCCTGAGATTGTTTGAAGGGAAAACTGAGGGAACATAATGATCTATTTTGGGGGTGAATCCAGTGCTTGGGAATTTTTTCCCGTCATGGTCAGACAGCAGGAAGTCACCCTTCTGGCTCTGGGTGCCTCCCAGGCTGAAGGTCTTCCTCGTCTGGGGTTTTCAGCCCTGGAGGGATGCGATAAAGGTATCACAGCCTCTGTTGGATCTACTGCTTTCTTGGTCCTCACAGCACCATTCCAGGGACTAATTATATCCTGGCTCTCTTTGTTTTCTCCATTGATGTCAGTTTTAAACCAATTAAGATGGGGAGGGATTTCAAGCAAGATTGTGTCTTTATAGATCAATTTTACACTAAAGCCTTAGTTCTTAATTAAGGGAGTCCAAAGCTCTTGTCTACAGACATAAAGCCTCCTGAGGTGACTTAACGCACAGAAGAGGAAGGGCAGGCTCCCGTGGCATCCAGTTTAGAGATGCAACTGTGGCATGGCCTCTTAGCTCCCAGCACCAGCTCTGGACTGGACTGTGTTTTCTGGCAATAGCTCTGGAGCCCAAGGCTGTGTCTATGCAGTGTGACTGAGACTTCTCTCGGTACTAGATTTGGTATCTGTGCTTGTCATTAGGGCACATTGCCCAGCTATGGTTCAGACTGTCTGTGATTGTTCTAATTTGGTTATTTAAACAGCCAAAATAATGACTAATGCAACTGACAAAAATATTTTTGGTGCACAATGACATCAACCACTTGACCACTGACCTCTGTTAGAGTTGGAAATTTTAAATCAAGCACAAAACAAGCAGTCCATAGGATGAGGAGATACTTATCAAAGGGCATCCCATCTCCTTTTCCTAGGGTCATGCTGTATAGCACAGGGACACTCTGGCTGTATTTCTGCCAGTACCCTTTCCTCTCTCTGTTCATTATCTCTACCTCCCTGAGATACACACTTTTCCCCTTCTGGGCTGACTATGCATTGAACTGTTTCTTCTTAGATAAACTATTTTTCTCCCCAAATAAATCTCATTTTATTATGTGCTGTCCATATTTCTAATCCACTAAGTCCATTTATATTATCACTTGGCCTTGCCCGATGCTTGGCCTACTTCTCATTTCAGTGTTGCCATGACTCCAGAGTTGCCACAGAACAAGCAAGGAGCACACTTCCTTCCATTACAGGAAAAAGGAGGGGAGAAGAGGAAGAAAAATCAATGAGAAGAAAAATGATTATCTGTTTACTTTCTGTATAGGACCAGCTGTGGTTTTATACAAAATGTGCAGAAAGAACCAGCCATATAGAAAGTAATGATAACAAGTACCATTTGAATGTTTTATATATATATTAACTTTCTCAATTCTTACAGCCACTCTCTGGAGAATGTGCTGTGATCATCTCCTTTTAGCTGAGGAAACTGAGGCACAGAGAGTTTACACATAATATGCCCCAAATAAGTGTGCTAATGTAACTACCAAATGATTGAGACTGGAGCCTGTGAAGCTAACATATAATTTATACAGATCCTAAATTTTAGTAGCTTTTAAATTTTCCCTTTTGAAAAAATGTTTATTTATTTATTATTTATTTATTTATTTGGGTTTCCCAGGTGGCTCACATGTGAAAAATCTATCTGCTAGTGCAGGAGATGCCAATTTGATACCCGGGTCACAAAGACCCCCTGGAGGATGAAATGGCAACCCACTCCAGTACTATTGCCTAGGAAATCCATGGCCAGAGAAGCCTGGCAGGCTACAGCCCATGGAGTCACAAAGAGTCGGACATGACTGAGCGTGCACTCACACTCACACTGTAACTTGTTTGTTTGGCTGTGCCGGGTCTTAGTTGCAACATGAAAACTCATAGTTGCATCATGTGGGATCTAGTTCCCTGAAATTGAAAGTGAAGTCGCTCAGTCGTGTCTGACTCTTTCCGACCCTATGGACTGTAGCCTACCAGGCTCCTCCGTCCATGGGATTTTCCAGGCAAGAGTACCGGAGTGGGTTGCTTTTTCCTTCTCCAGGGGATCTTCCCAACCCAGGGATCGAACCCAGGTCTCCCGCACTGCGGGCAGACACTTTACCCTCTGAGCCACAAGGGAAGCCCTCAGGTATCAAACCTGCCCCCACGCCGCCCCACCCTGCAATGGGAGCACAGAGTCTTAATTGCTGGACCATGGGAAAAGTCCCTAAATTTTTCAGTTTTTAAGCTCAGGTGTCAGACATAAGTGATCTCAACTGTTACACACTCATTATTTACAAAATGGGCGAGAGAGCCTGATCACGCCATCTTGGCTCATTTGCTCTCTCCCCACCAACAGACTCACAGATACAGAGAACAAACTTGTGGTTACCAATAGGGAGTGGAGGTGGGATGGATTAGCAGTTTGGGATTAGCAGATGCAAGCTTTTATGTACAGAATGGATAAGCAACAAGATCCTATATATAGCACAGGGAACTATATTCAATATCCTATAATAAACCATAATGGAAAAGAAATTAAAAAAAATATATATATATGTATTATGTATAACTGAATCATTTTTCTGTAAAGCAGAAATTCACACAACATGGTAAATCAATTATCCTTCAATAAAATAAAAATTTTAAAAGCAAAATAATTATGATGTACATGAATCTGAGTCCCTGTTTTCAATTCTGCTTCTCTAGAGAAAAACTTGACTAATATATAGCATATATATGCTATATTAGTCAAGAAGGTATTTCTAATTTCCAGAAGTTAAGATTTTCTTTTGATTACTTTTTAATTATTCATTTTTTTATTGGCTGAAAAACTTTCTTTTTTTATTGACTATTAATTTAATCCTTAATTTTTTCCAAATAATATATTCTTTGTGGACAAATGCATAGTTGGTTTTCATAAATATTCCAGGGACATAAGAAAAAAATGAGTAGTTCTTGTTTGGTGGATTTGGGATTGAAACATACCTATAATTTTATTGTTCATTTCCTCAATCTCCATGTGAGAGAGTTAATTTAGGTAGGTTGATAAGAAGTTCAGAGCCCTCAAGGAGGAAAGGGTCCAGGCCCTTGAGAAGGATAAAAGTGTCCTGGGCTCTCAAGGAGGAGAAAAGGACAAACATTTTTTTTTTTCCTACATTCCTTTGTCTTAGTCACATAAAACGTTTTTTCTTTAAGACCAGAAATCACTGCAGATGGTGATTGAGGCCATGAAATTAAAAGACGCTTACTCCTTGGAAGGCAAGTTATGACCAACCTAGATAGCATATTCAAAAGCAGAGACACTACTTTGCCAAAAAAGGTCTGTCTAGTCAAGGCTATGGTTTTTCCTGTGGTCGTGTATGGATGTTAGAGTTGGACTGTGAAGAAAGCTGAGTGCCGAAGAATTGATGCTTTTGAAGTGTGGTGTTGGAGAAGACTCTTGAGAGTCCCTTGGACTGCAAGGAAATCCAACCAGTCCATTCTGAAGGAGATTAGTCCTGGGTGTTCTTTGGAAGGACTGATGCTAAAGCTGAAACTCCAATACTTGGGCCACCTCATATGAAGAGTTGACTCATTGGAAAAGACTCTAATGCTGGGAGGGATTGGGGGCAGGAGGAGAATGGGACGACAGAGGATGAGATGGCTGGATGCCATCACTGATTCGATGGACATGAGTTTGGGTGAACCGCAGGAGATAGTGATGGACAGGGAGGCCTGGCATGCTGCGATTCATGGGGTCGCAAAGAGTCGGACATGACTGAGCTACTGAACTGAACTGAATGGCTCAAGGGTATGTTTTTCCTTAAAGCGAAGTGAAGTCGCTCAGTTGTGTCGGACTCTTTGAGACTCTGTTTTTCCTTAAGCTCTGTACCAATGATTATCTAACAACAATGTATCCTGCTTGAGGACTTGTTTTTCCTTCTTAAGAACCTTCTGACTAATTCTGTCATCTTAAAATGTATATTGTGGGAGTGGGTCTGGTAAGACCTTTCTATTGTTAGTTCTCAGTTCAGCTCAGTTCAGTCTCTCAGTCTTGTCCGACTCTTTGTGACCCCAGGGACTGCAGCACGCCAGGCTTCACTGTTCATCACCAACTCCTGGAGCTTGCTCAAACCCATGTCCATCAAGTCAGTGATGCCATCCAACTGTCTCATCCTCTGTAGTCCCCTTCTCCTCGTGCCCTCAATCCCTCCCAGCATTAGGGTCTTTTCAAATGAGTCAGTTCTTCACATAAGGTGGCCAAAGAATTGGAGTTTCAGCTTCAACATCAGTCCTTCCAATGAATAGTCAGGACTGATTTCCTTTAGGATGGACTGGTTTGATCTCCTTGCAGTCCAAGGGACTCTCAAGAGTCTCCTCCAACACCACAGTTCAAAAACATCAATTCTTTGGTGCTCAGCTTTCTTTATGGTCCAACTCTCACATCCATACCTGATTACTGGAAAAAACAGAGCTTTGACTAGATGGACCTTTGTTGGCAAAGTGATGTCTCTGCTTTTTAATATGCTGTCTAGGTTGGTCATAGCTTTTCTTCCAAGGAGGAAGCATCTTTTAATTTCATGCCTGCAGTCACCATCTGCAGTGATTTTGGAGGTCCCCAAAATAAAGTCTACCTTTAAAATAATGAATTGAAAAGAGTTCTTTTTGTATTCTGGATAGATGTCATTTATCAGATACATGAATTGTGGATACTCTCTCCCTTTTTATGGGTTGTCTTTTTATTTTCTTGATGGTGTCACTTTAACCACAAACATTTTAAATTTCAATGAGTCCAATATTTCTAATATTTTCATCAGTTGCTTGTGATTTAGTGACATAGCTTAGAAATCATTGCTTTACCCAAAGTCACGAAGATTTACTCCTATATTTTCTTCTCGGAGTTTTAGCTATTGTATTTAGGTCTATGTTCCACTTTGGGTTGTTTTTTGTATAGTGTTAAGTAGGAGTCCCAGTTTGTTGTTTTGCATATGGATATCCTCCCTAGATTCTTTTCCTAAGGTGTGGATACACTCTCCAATTTCTGGCATGTTCCTATACATTTTCCATTCATTCTAATATGTGAATAATCTTGACTGGGAGTAGAATCTTGGTTGCAATCTCACAGTGTCTGTGGCTGCTATTTAACTGTTTTTCAACTTCTCTGGTGGCAGTAAAGAAATCTGTTGCCATTCTGATTATTTTTCCCTTACAGAGCTTGTGTTCTTCTTTTTTTTAATATTTTTAATTGAAGGATAATTGCTTTACAATATTGTGTTAGTTTCTACCATATATCAGCATGGATCAGCCATAGGTATAAGTATGTCCCCTTCCTCTTGAACCTCCCTCCCACCTCACACCCCAACCCACCCTTTTAGGTTGTCACAGAGCACACGACTTGAGTTCCCTGCATCATATACAGCAAATTTCCACTGGCTATTTAATTTTACATATGGCAGTGTTTCAATGCTATTCTCTCAATTTGTCCCACCGTCTCCTTCCTGCATTGTCTCTACAAGTCTGAGCTTACATTATTTTTATTTGAATGCTTTTGTCTTTACCCAAAGTTTGGAATATTACCAAGATGTTTCTTCATGTGTCTCTTTACTCTATAGTCCTGACAGAACTCAAAGAGTCTTATGTCTTATAACTCTTCTTTGCTTCTTCTGGAACACCCATGGTTCACATATTGGGTCTTCTGGATATATTCTCCATGGCTCTTAAGTTTTCCTTCATGATTTACATCTCTTCACATTTTTCCTTTGTGCTTTGAAATATTTCTTATAATTTGATCTTCCAGGCCACTAATTTGGGTCTCAACAATGACCACTCTCTATTTTGATTTCTTTCCTGAATCTCTTAGTTGAGATTTTTTTAGACTCCAGTAAGGCTATCTTGTTGTTGTGTGTTTTGTACTTGAGTCTCCATAAGTACTTGTTATTTTATATTTTATTTTATTTTTAATTTATCTTTTTAGGCCATGCTTTGTAGCATGTGGGATCTTATTTCCCCAACCAGGGATTGAGCACATGTCCCCTGCATTGAGAGAATGGAGTCTTAACCAATGGACCACCAGGGAAGTCCCCAAGTACTCATTATTTTTATTTAAAAAGTGTTGACATTCTTCTTCAGCAGCTCTATTTCACTGTACATACATTCTGTGTCTTCTTATGGATATTTCTGTGTCAGCAGAAACTCACATTACCCACATCTTCACTAGAGCCTGCTGTCCAAAGACCCCAGAAGCCATTAGAAGTGGGAGAGGTAGAGAGATTGAATGCGTGCCTGAGAGAGCAAAGGAGTTCAGATCATTATCTTCCAAGGACTCTTGCAACAGGTTATACCACTTCAGTTTCAATTTCTGATCTAATTCTCTGCCTTTTCCAGCAGAATGTGTCCTCTTAGGCCTGGGCCTGAATCCTATTTGTTTTTGCACACTTAACACTTGGCCCAGTGCATGGGGCATAATGGACTTTCATTAGCTATAGTTGAAATGCATGAATGCAAATATGAAACTCCAATGAATAATTTGATCAGGACTCAGGAAATTCATCTAGACTCTTGCATTGCCCACAGAGTCTTTGACTCTGATAATTTAAACAAAGGAGATTTTATTGGAATGATATTGAGATAGTCCAAGAATTGAGAAAACAGAGAACTAGGCCTGGAAATGGGCAGGAGGCAAGGCACCCCTTGAGGGCCAGGAAACTAGAAGTCAGGATTAACCAAGCAGTAGAAACACTATGATCAGTGTTACATTCCTGAGGAAATGTCCCCCAGGCTTTTTTAAAAAATTGCTCACTCAATATTTAAAGCCCTGGAGAGACTCTATCAGCTGTGCAGCTATACAACAAGCATGGCAGGAAGGATTTGATCTACTGGCTTCTGGAGTGGGAGCCAGGCATCTAGATTTCCCACCCCCAAAGGCTAACCCACAAAATAAAGGGTAATTCTGTTAAGGGACAGGAGTGTGCTAGGGAGGGGAGGGCATAGTGCTGGGTGAGCACAAACAACACGTTTCCAAAAAAGGAGCATTCTAAAAGAGAGGTGTCTGATTTCCAAAGTGGTGCAAACGTTCCCTCTCTGGAGCCTGCCTTTTCTCCCTCCCGTGGCCCCTACTGCTAATGCGGAGTGAGGGAGGGGAGAGGTAAGGGTTAATGAAATGCTATCAGACTCCTAATGGCCCTGCGTCTTCCAAGACCTGCTCTTCTGAAGTGGGACCTGTTCCCTTGGGAGCCAGGGGAATTCTCAAAACTGGTTTTATGGAGAGGCAGGTGGGCTCCTGGCGTCCTACAGTCAACTCATCTCTCATAAAGCAGTGTAGGAGATGACATTTAGGTTTTTAGATTAAACAGGCTTTTGTGGGTTGGATTGAGATGTTAATACTGAACAGTGTTACTAGTTTCCAAAGGACCTTCCTTTTCCCCTCTCTTCTTTTCTCTACAAATGTTTATTGAATGTCAGTCATTGGAAACCAAAACAGCCCCTTTTTAAGCTCCAGTACTTTGACCACCCGATGTGAAGAGCTGACTCATTGGAAAAGACCCTGATGCTGGGAAAGATCGAAGACAAAAGAAGAAGGTGGTGACAGAAGATGAGATGGTTAGATAGCATCACTTATTCAATAGACATGAATTTGAGCAGATTCTGGGAGATAGTAGAGGACGGGGACCCTGGTGTGCTGCAGTACATGGGGTCAAAAAGAGTCAGACATGACTTAGCAGCTGAACAGCAACAGCATGGAACTTACAGTCTAGTGGGAGAAAACAGATATGAAACAAAAAACCACACAACTAAGCACGTATTTGTAAACGTGTTCTGTACTATATATAATAAGTAGTGTCATGACAGAGATATATTTCAGATGGGGGAGATATGAAAAGGTCTCTTTGAGGAAGTGACACATTAACTGAAGACTCGAATGCCTTAGGCAAATTGCTTCATTCCTCGATTTCCATCTTGTGGCAAAAAGTTCTAAGTCTTGGAGTTCTCAACCCTGGGTAGTGTTCAGGTGTGTCATTTCGTTGTTGCGGTTGTCATCACAAAGATTCAGGGAGTATAACTGAAAGTTTGTGTACAGAAGCACCAATACTAAATGCTAATGATGGTTCTGCATAACAAAGAAGAGTCCTGCTTGAAATGCCAAAACGTCTTCATCTGAGAAGCCCATAGGCAGCCAACCGCATCAGGAGAGCTGCCCCTCAGTGTTTGTTTCTCTGGAAGTGAGGGGACAGAATCAGATTGGCACAGCTTGAGTCCCCTGTCCACTCCTGAACCAAGCACAGTGACTCAGAGTGGCAAGGGGTGGAACTACCAAGGCAAATAGTGGTGCTGAACTTCTGCTGGGCTGGCAGAGAAGCTGAAGACCATTACATGGGTGAGAAGGGCAGTGGTGCAAGGTGAGGCTGGATAGGGAGGCAGGGCCGATCACTCAGGGCCTTGTCAAAGATGCTGGATTCCTCCTGAGTGCACTGGGAGACCACAGACAGGTTTTAAGCAAGGGATTAGGATGGCATAATTTGTGCCAAAATTCAGAGCGTGTACACTAAGTTTAGTGGAGACGCGACTGAGCATGCACGCACATATGGGCTTCTTGCCTAGACTTTCCTCCGTGGAAGAAACACTGTATCTCCTCTGCCTCTCTTACCTTCTCCTTTCTTATATCTTTTTAATGAATAGATTCCATTGTCTTCTTTGCTAAGTCACTTCAGTTGTGTCCAACTCTGTGAGACCCCATAGACGGCAGCCCACCAGGCTCCCCCATCCCTGGGATTCTCCAGGCAAGAACACTGGAGTGGGTTGCCATTTCCTTCTCCAATGCATGAAAGTGAAAAGGGAAAGTGAAGTCGCTCAGTCATGTCTGACCCTTAGCGACCCCATGGACTGCAGCCTACCAGGCTCCTCTGTCCATGGGATTCTCCAGGCAAGAGTACTGGAGTGGGGTGCCATTGAGAGATAAAGGACAAAGGCAGAATTGTGCTCTGGGAAAGCACTATTCTTTCATAGGCCTCTATCAAGTATGGTTTTCTGATCTGCATCACATTTCAAAATTTGCTTTTTGCTCTGGAGATGAGAGTTGGAAATGAGCAAGTGTTCTTATCCCAGGAAGTCATTGGTTTAATCTGATTAACTACCTAGTGGAAAATCTCTCCATCCCAGCAATGCTTATGCTGTGATGGCCAAGTCCAGGGCATCACCAAGATATCTTTGCAAATTTCATTAGCAGTGGCTATTTCCGTTTTCTTCTAGGTCATTAATGAGTTTGTTAAATGAGGTCAGTTCCAGCACCAGCCTCTGACATGCCCTAGTGGACCTTTTGCTTCCAACCACATGTACTTCCCGTTTATCCCTGATTACGTAGTATTTTCACCCTGCCAGCAATCCATTTAGATGACAGCATTCAAAAACAGGCCAATTTAATTGGAGCACAACTTTTATGGAAGTAGTTGTCAAATGCACTTCTGATGCCCACCTAATGTTACTGTACTCCTGTCACCTGCTCACTCTTCTGTTCTATCTCTTTTACACTTCTTCCTGTTGCTTTTTGCCAAACAAGTTTTTTCAATTGTAATAAAATGCACATAACATTAAATTTACTACCTTAGCCATTTTAAGTGTACAGTTCAGTAGTATTAAGTATATTCATACTCTTGTGCAAGTAATCCCCAGAACATTTTTATCTTGCAAAATTAAACTCTATACCCATTGAACAACCGCTCTCATTTTCTCTTCCTCTAAGCCCCTGGAACACTCTACTTTCTTTTTTTACAAATTTGGTTACTCTGGATACCCTGTGTGAGTAGAATCATAGAGTATTTATCTTTTTGTGACTTACTTATTTCACTTAGCATAATGTCCTCAAGGTTCATTCACATTGAAGCATGTGTCAGAATTTCTTTCCCTTTAAGACTAAATAATATTCCATTATATATATATATATATATATATGTATACTCCATTATATATATCTACATATATATCTACACTAAATTTTGACTATCGATACATCTGTTAATGGACAATTGGGTTGCTTCTACCTTTCAGTTATTGTGAATATTGCAGGGTGTACATTTCTTTTGATTCTTTTATTTATATACCCAGAAGTGAAATTGCAGAATCATATGGAAATTCTATTTTTAATAGAATTTGTTTGAGAGACTGTTATACTATTTTCCACAGTGGGTCACCATTTAACATTCCTAACAGTGCACCAAATTTTCAGTTTCTCTATATCTTTCCCAGCATTTGTTACTCCTATCTTTTTGGTTGTACCCAACCTAATGTGTATACAGTGATACTTCATGGTGGTTTTGGTCTTCCCAGTAGCTCAGATGGTGAAGAATCTGCCTGCAGTGCTGGAGACTTGGGTTCGATGCTAAGTTGGGAAGGTCTCCTGGAGGATGGCGTGGCAACCCAGTCCAGTATTCTTGCCTGGAGAATCCCCATGGACAGAGGAGCCTGGTGGAATACAGTCCATGGGGTCACAGTCAGACACGACTGAGTGACTAAGCACACACAGCACAGCCCTGGTGGTTCTGGTCTGCATTTCTATAATGAGTAGTGATGCTGAGCATCTTTTCATAGCTTGGTAGCCGTTTGTATATCTTCTTTGAAGAAATATCTATTTAAGTTCTTTGCTCATTTTTCAGTCAGGTTTTTTGTGTTGTCATAGGAGTTCTTTATATATTCTAGATATTAATCTTTTTAATCAGATATGACTTGCATTTCCCTTATTCCATAAGCCACTTTTTCATTCTGTTGATTGTGTTTTTCGATGCACAGAAGTTTTAAATTCTGACTTAATCTCCTAATGAGTTTTGTGATTTTAGAAATTACCATTTTTTCCTGTAGAAATTACCATTCTGTGTATTTGCCACACTTTTTTTTCTCTGTTATCCAATTCTGATACTTCACCTTCTTTAGGGTTAGCAATTCTGAATCATAACTGTTGGCATCAATTTCCACAATATGAAAGAAATCTTAGTAATGGCTTGGAATAAGAAAAATAAGATGGGATAGGTAGTTTGTTGCTTCATTTGGAAAAATTAAGAAGTGACCGGGGTGAGTGAAGATTAATAATGATCTTTAACACTGTGTAGCATTCTATGGCCAATTGTGTCTTTTTTCCAATGATCCTGCATAAAAGACATTGTAATTCCCACTTTACAGGTGAGAAAACTGAGATGAAAGAGAGGTATCTTGTTCAGTTTCACAAATGCTACAAACATTCTTCTGTTCTGTGCAAAACCTCCAAGGAGATGTTTGGAAACCCTTCTGAAAAGAAGTGAATAACCTCTTACCTCATTCCTCCCATTTGAGCCTGCCCTGTGCTACAACACTGAGACTTGCTCACCTATCAGATGCAGGCATTGTGCTGTAAACTTCACATGCCTTAGTTCATGGATCCACCTTACTGTGCAAGGCAGTCTGAGGCTCAGAGAAGTTAAAGAATTTTGCTCAAAATCACACTTCCAAAAAGTGGTAGAGAAAGAATTTGTACCCAAGCCAGTCTGATTCCAGAGCTGCTTTATCCCAAGTTTAGATCATGAAAGAGAACTTGAGTCAGAACATACTCTGCTTAGACTATCCTTATTATAAAGTACTTCAAAAGACCCTTTATTGATCAAATTATTTTGCTTAAACTTTCAGTCCCCTTTCATTTGCTGTTTGTTATAGAAAGGAGATATAGTCTCAGATCTCTGCTCTGCAATGAACTAGCTGTGAAACCGTAGATAAGTAGCGGACTCCTCCTGGCCTTGATTTTTTTTTTAATTCTTTTTTTTTTTAAAACTTTACAATATGGTATTGGTTTTGCCGTATATCAACACGAATCCGCCACAGGTATACACGTGTTCCCCATCCTGAACCCTCCTCCCTCCTGCCTCCCCGTACCATCCCTCTGAGTCGTCCCAGTGCACCAGCCATCTGAAAACTATCATTATATCACGTACTTCATGTGGTTGGCTTGAGTAGTAAATGAAATAATATATGCACAAATGCTTAGCAGATAGCCTAGCCTACAGTAAGCACCCAGTAAATTTTAGCTATTTGTATTAATTTTATAAATTTAAAAATAAATTTTATGAATTTTTAAACAAATTTGACCCATATGGTATATCAGTTCAGTTCAGTTCAGTCGCTCAGTCATGTCCGACCCCTTGCAACCCCATGAATTGCAGCACGCCAGGCCTCCCTGTCCATCACCAACTCCCGGAGTTCACTCAGACTCACGCCCATTGAGTCAGTGATGCCATCCAGCCATCTCATCCTCTGTCGTCCCCTTCTCCTCCTGCCCCCAATCTCTCCCAGCATCAGAGTCTTTTCCAGTGAGTCAACTCTTCACATGAGGTGGCCAAAGTACTGGAGTTTCAGCTATAGCATCATTCCTTCAAAGAAATTCCAGGGCTGATCTTCAGAATGGACTGGTTGGATCTCCTTGCAGTCCAAGGGACTCTCAAGAGTCTTCTCCAACACCACAGTTCAAAAGCATCAATTCTTCGGTGCTCAGCCTTCTTCACAGTCCAACTCTCACATCCATACATGACCACTGGAAAAACCATAGCCTTGACTAGACGGACCTTTGTTGGCAAAGCAATGTCTCTGCTTTTGAATATGCTATCTAGGTTGGTCATAACTTTCCTTCCAAGGAATAAGCATCTTTTAATTTCATGGCTGCAGTCACCATCTGCAGTGATTTTGGAGCCCCCCAAAATAAAGTCTGACACTGTTTCCCCATCTATTTCCCATGAAGTGATGGGACCGGATGCCATGATCTTCGTTTTCTGAATGTTGAGCTTTCAGCCAACTTTTTCACTCTCCACTTAGCATATACTATATGTCCTTATCTTAGTCCTTCATGATTTTTCCTTGTTAAACAGAGTACATAAAAGGAGGCTTACAGTGAAATCTTTTGCTGGAAAAGTTAACCACAGGTAGCTTCTGTGTCAGGACTTGATATTGCTGTAAATTACTAAAAAACCTAAGCAACATTATAGACACACAGTACTTATTCTCTCACATAAAAGCAATCCAGAAGTAGGAAATTCAGAACTGGTATGGCAGCACCATGAAGTCATTCAGACACAGGTTCTATCTTTTTGGTTTCACTATCTCTAGACCATAGTCTTTAACTTCACAGTAACCTAATGGTTCAATGTGGTTGCAGAAGCTCAGCCATCATGCCCATATTTAAGAAAGCAGGAGGAAAAACAGAAGAATAGACAAGGCACAGCTTTCAGTTCTAAGGAGTCTTTCTGGGAATCTCATATAACACTCTCATTTATATATCACTGGCCAGTCTTTAATCAGTACTGGCTTACTGGCTTTATGTAGCAGCAAGACAGGCTTGGAAATGTCATCTTTTAATTGGTTTCATTTCCACCCTTATTAGAATCTGGTTACTAAGAAATAAGAGGAAAGGGTTACTGGGATGGTAATTTGCAGTCTCTGCCTCAGAGGCAAAAACTGGTGTGGATTGAGGTTTTAGAGCAACTGTATCTAGGGTTGCTCCTGAGGCTGGAGAGAGTCTGGGGAAAGGACAGACTCAGGGATCTCTGTTTATGTGTATAAGATATTGGAGTGGCATAGAAAGTTTATTTTGCTAAAACTGTTCTACTGCCTACAGTAATTCTACAAAACACTATTAGAAAGCAAGGATGACACCAGTCCATTCAGAATAAGACTGAAGGCAGGAATATTACATAAAGGAATAGAGAGAGGATATACCAGGATATCTGAGGTAACAAAAACTTACCTATGTGCGTGTCCCTATAGCAACTTAGAGAAGCAATCACCTTGAGTTGCTGCATTGTGCTGTGGAAGCTGTGTAAAGAAAGGTGAAGTCTCTTTCTCTTATTCATGTGGCTGTATCCATATTTGATGCTGGATCTGAACTCATGTTAGTTATTTTGGGTTTAACTTCATGTGTGCAGAACCAATTAAATGTTTTAACCAATGATTCCACTGGCCTTTCAAGTCTTATTTTGGGTAAGCAAATGTTTTGGTTTTTCAGAGGTATTCAAATTTCCTGTTCCAGCAGATTCATGGGGACCGCTCTGCTTGTCAGATCATGTGTTCTGATTTCTGGTACTCTGTGCTCTGCCAAAGGACTGATTCACTCTTGCCCACATGTTCCTCAGGCCTAGTGTATCAGTAGATATTTGATAAATGTTTGTTGACAGTAATTGCTACTAATTATGCATGCAATTGAGTTTTAAAATGGACAGGCCCTCACTTTAGAACTGTCTTCAGAATCTGTGTGGTAAGATCACGTAATAATGAGGTCAGGGTTTTTTTCCTTCAGTGGCTAAATTATTTTTGAAGGATGCAATATTGAGCCTTCAGATGTTGAAGTCCATTCCAAAGAAAACAGGACTTGGAGGAGGACCCAGGAGAGGGAAACCCGCAATGAGAACTTGCTTGACAAAAAGCTTGTCCTCATGCTAGGACTGGCCTTCCCATCCTCTTGATGGATTGCTCCTCATGGGGGCCCAGGTGCTGCTACCAGAATGATCTGAGGCTATGACCTTCCTCCTCTCCATCAGGGTGCCTCTCTCTTAAGCCCAGTGAACACATTTTCCCTCTCTCAGTTCAGAGTCTTGACCCTGCAAAAGAAACCTCTGCCTGGGCCCTCTCCATGAAGATACTCCTTTTTGCATCCCTACCGCATTGGTGGCCTACTCCCTATTTCTTTGGAGTGTTCCCTTTCTGACATCTTTCTCAGTAGCTACCAGACCTCTGGGCTTCCTTTGTTACCATATACAAAGGTATCTTCCCCTCCTGCCACCAGATCCCCAGAAAAGAG
Organism: Bos indicus x Bos taurus; assembly: GCF_003369695.1. Taxonomy (NCBI): domain Eukaryota; kingdom Metazoa; phylum Chordata; class Mammalia; order Artiodactyla; family Bovidae; genus Bos; species Bos indicus x Bos taurus. The sequence continues at coordinate 2,632,369 of NC_040078.1, read as the reverse complement.
GTTAGGCTCTTATTGCCTGACCTCAGAGAGACATTGGAAGCCCCAATTTCCTCAACCTTCTCCTCCTGCCACCAGACCCCCAGAAAGGAGGTTAGGCTCTTATTGCCTGACCTCAGAGAAAAATTGGAAGCCCCAATTTCCAGTGGGCTTCCTCCCACTGGAAGCCCCAGTGTGAACTGTTGTAAATACTTTCCCATGAAATCACCTTGCAAAGACCTACAAATCTTTGGAGCACTCTGAGCCCACATGGATCTCTAGTCCTTATTCTTTGGGGAAAGCTGCACTCTCCCTTTAACATATTTTTGAAACCCACAGGGTTCAGAAGTTGAGGATTGCTTGTGTTTCTGGGACACCATGTTATTAGGAAGACGAGAGTAGAAAAGGGATTAGGAAAAGAGTCCTTTTCCTGTGGGCGTGACTTGGTAGCTTAATTCTAAAGCCTTTGTGGTGTAAGGCAGTGCTTCAAAACCTGACTACAGGTCAGAATCACCTGGGAAGCTTGTTAAAAGTGTGGCCTCTTGGCTCTCACCCTAGGATACTCTGATTCAGAGACACTGATATGCAGACCAGACAGCTGTACTTTTGACAAGTTCCTTAGGTGGTCCTGAGGCAGTCACTGGTTAGGGGATACACACAGAGAGAGCAGCTTCGCATGGATAGAGGGGCGCACACCCATCGTGACTCTGGATGGCGCCGAGTGCTGGCTCCCTCTGCACTTGCAGAGTGTGCTTGGCTCCTCAATGGGAAACTGGAGGCCTTGGGGAGGCCAGACTTCCAAGCTAATCTAGGTTATGCAGGGAATGAGACCATCCCCAAAGGACAGAATAGATCAAAAAGGGGTAAACTAGAACCGAAAGGAGGAAGAAGTTTTGCTAGAGCACTTGGGAAAATGGAACTGGGGATCTTTGTGGAGCTGTGGGAGGATTTTAGGAGGAAAGATGGGTGAAAAGGAGTTTCTGCTGTGTGTTTTTCCATGTGATATGAGGACCTCAGGCCTGCAGAGAGGGAGAACTTATAACTGTGATAAATTGTTATAATTTTTATTAAGTGTTTAAAGATGTGGTCATTATTTATAGAGCAACTCTAAAAGTTATGCCAACATAAACCTTCTTAACAGATAGAGCACAAAGTATAAAATGCCTGTGCTAAAATTTTCCTAAGGGTCCCCTGGTTCAGATTGCTTATTTTACTAATGAGGAAACTAGGGATATACTTTATTCTGTCTACTGCTGAGTCACAGCCTGTAGGTGAGTGTATCTAAGAAAGATTTGAGGTAGGAGACTGGTAAATGATAGTCTTGAGTATTTTTTTCCAGAATGGTGTTGATAAACTGCTGCTCAAATATATTTCCTTTCCTTCCTTGACCGCCTGGTTTTATTTGACCACATAGCTACAAGTCAAGTGAAATAAGGAAAGGCAAAAAATGTATAGACATAACATATGTCTATACATGGACAAAGGATATGTGTATAAGTTAGGATGCATTTAAAGGCAAAGTGACATGATGCCTTACAATGGCTTAAGCAATAAAGATGTAAAACTATCCTTATAGCAAGAAATCTAGAGATAGAGGAGTCCAGATTTGATGCGTAGGCTCCATTTGTCATTGGAAACCCAGGTGTTTTTTTTTTTTTTTTCCTATTCTGCCAACCTCAGTATGTTGGGTTTTTTGTCCATAGGCTGACAAGCCTAAAATACTTGTTTCAATGTTTAGAACTAGTCTGTGTGCTTGGTTGCTCAGTCGTGTTTGACTCTGCAACCCCATGGACTGGCCCACCACGGTCTTCTGTCCATGGGGATTCTTCAGGCAAGAATACTGGAGTGGGCTGCCTTGCCCTCCTCCAGGAGCATCAGGTTTTATACATATTCAAAAAAGGAGAAATATAGAGGACTCTCAATTTATTTATTTATCATGGACCAAAACTTTCCCCAGACACCTCTGACAGAATTTTGCTGGGTCTCATGACTGGATCTGTGTCACATGTCCACTAATTTCCAGTAAAGAAAAAAGAAATTGTTCTGCATGGCCCAAACCAATCATAATTCCCCTCCTAGGTCTGAAGAAGGATCCTTCTTTGAGATGTTGCTTCTTTGACAATACAAAATACTGTAAACTACAGACAAGGATAACATAGTTATTGGGAAAGGAAAAGAGGTATATTCCCTATTACACATCATGAGATTCGTAGATCTTGAATTTTTTTTTTTTTGGAATAAGACTTTGTAAGGTTACTTTCTAGATAGAATAGTACTTACACTAGAGTTTTTTTTTTTTTAATTAATTTATTTTAATTGGAGAATAGTTGCTTTACAATATTGTGTTGCTTTCATCATACATCAATATGAATCAGTCACAGGTATACATGTGTACCACCCATCGTGAACCCCCTCCCATCTCCTCCCCCACGTTATCCCTCTGGGTTGTCTCAGAGCACCAGCTTTCAGTGCCTTGCTTCATGCTTTGCACTGGTCATCTGTTTTACATATGGTAATGTACATGCTTCAATGGTATTCTCTCAAATTATCCCACACTCACCTTCTCCTGATGAGTCCAACAGTCTGTTCTTTACATCTCTGTCTCCTTTGCTGCCCTGCATGTAAGATCATTGGTACTATCTCTAAATCCCATATATATGCGTTAATATACAGTATTTGTCTTTCTCTCTCTGACTTACTTCACTCTGTATAATAGGTTCCAGGTTCATCCACCTCTTTAGAACTGACTCAAATGAGTTCCTTTTTATAGCTGAGTAATATTCCATCATGTATACATACCATAATTTCCTTATTCATTCATCTGCTGATGGACATCTAGGTTGCTTCCATGTTCTAGCTATTGTAAATAGTGTTGCAGTGAACACTGGGGTACATGTATCTCTCTCAGTTTGGTTTTCCCTGAGGTGTATGCCCAGTAGTGGGATTGTTGGGTCATATGGAAGTTCTAGGGCTTCCCTGGTAGCTCAGCCAGTAAAGAATTTGCCTGCAAGGCAGGAAACCCCGGTTCAATTCCTGGGTTAGGAAGATCTCCTGGAGAAGGGATAGGCTACCCACTTGGGCTTCCCTGGTGGCTCAGATGGTAAAGAATCCTCCTGCAATGAGGGAGACCTGGGTTCAATCCTTGACTTGGGAAGATCCCCTGGAAGAGGGGATGGCCACCCACTCCAGTATTCTTGCCTGAAGACTTCCTTGGACAGGGAAAGCTGGCATGCTAGAGTCCATGGGGTCACAAAGAGTTGGACACAACTGAGCAACTAAGCACACACACATGGCAGTTCAATTTCCAGTTTTTGAAGGAGTTTCCACAATGTTCTCCCTAGTGACTGTACCGGTTTGCATCCCCACCAATAGTGTAAGAGGGTTCCCTTTACTCCACACCCTCTACAGCATTTATTGTTTGTAGACTTTTTGATGATGGCCATTCTGACCAGTGTGAGATGATACCTCATGTGTTGATTTGCATTTCTCTAATAATGAATGATGTTGAGCATATTTTCATGTGTTTATTAGCCATCTGTATATCTTCCTTGGAGAAATGTCTCTTTAGTTCCTTTGCCCACCCTTTGGGTTGTTCATTTTTCTGGTATTGAGCTGCTTGTATATTTTGGAGATTAATTCTTTGTCAGTTGTTTCACTTGCTATTGTTTTCTCCCATTCTGAGGCCTGTCTTTTCACATTGCTTATAGTTTCCTTCGATGTGAAAAAGCTTTTAAGTTTAATTAGGTCCATTTGTTTATTTTTGGTTTTATTTCCATTACTCTGGGAGGTGGGACATAGAGGATCTTGCTGTGATTTATGTCAGAGAGTGTTCTGCTTATGTGTTCCTCTAAGAGTTTTACAGTTTCTGGTCTTACTTTTAGGTCTTTAATCCATTTTGAGTTTATTTTTGCAAGTGGTGTTAGAAAGTGTTCTAGTTTCATTTTTTTTTTTTTTTTTTACACATAGTTGACCAGTTTTCCCAACATGATTTGTTGAAGAGACTGGAGTCAGAAATCTGAGATTTAAATCTTGGCACTAGCACATATAAGCTGTCATTTAGTTTTCTCATCTGTAAATTAGGGATAGTAATACTACATATTTCATAGTTTTGGGGGATTGTTATTATTATTTTGCAAATAAAGACTTGGTAATATTGTATAGTTCTTAAGTACTTGAAACACTGTCAAGCACCTAGGAAGTTCTCAATACTCTTTGGTGGCTTTTATTTTGGAAACGTTGGTTCTATACATTTAAGTTATGTTTGAGTGAAAGTCACTCAGTTTTGTCCAACTCTTTGTGACCCCATGGACTATACAGTCCATGAATTCTCCAGGCCAGAATACTGGAGTGGATAACCTTTCTCTTTTATATGGGATCTTCCCAACCCAGGGATCTAATCTAGGTATCCCACATTGCAGGCAGATTATTTAGCATCTGAGCCACCAGGGAAGCCCAAGAATACTGGAGTGGGTAGTCTATCCCTTCTCCAGCAGATCTTCCTGACCCAGGAATCAAGCCAGGGTCTCCTATATTGTAGGTGGATTCTTAATCAGCTGAGTTTGGCCTCATTCAAATCAAAATTGTATAATACTCTTCCCTATTCCCTAAGCCTGTGGCTGTATTTTTCTAAATGTAAAACAATATCTAGTATGGATGTGTCCTCTTATTGGGTGGGGTGAGAGTAGGGCTTCTCTTTTTTAGCCCAGGAAGTTTAGGCAGGATTTTGCTGATGCATCTTTCTGATTTTCAGATCCCAGATATGCAGATGACCACCCTTGTGGCAGAAAGCAAAGAACTAAAGAGCCTCTTGATGAAAGTAAAAGAGGAGAGTGAAAAGGCTGGCTTTTTCAACATTCAGGAAACCAAAATCATGGCATCTGGTCCCATCACTTCACGGCAAATAGATGGGGAAACACTGGAAAGTGATAGACTTTATTTTCCTGGGCTCCAAAATGACGGCAGATGGTGACTGAAGCCATGAAATTAAAAGACGCTTGGTCCTTGGAAGAAAAGCTATGACCAACCTAGACAGAATATTAAAAAGCAGTGATGTTACTTTGCCAACAAAGGTCCACAGAGTCAAAGTACAGTTTTCCAGTAGTCATGTATGGATGTGAGAGTTGGACCATAAAGAAAGCTGAGTGCCAAAGAATTGATGTTTTTGAACTGTAGTGTTGGAGAAGACTCTTGAGATTCCCTTGGACTGCAAGGAGATCCAACCAGTTCATCCTAAAGGAGATCAGTCCTGGGTGTTCATTGGAAGGACTGATGTTGAAGCTGAAGCTCCAATACTTTGGCCACCTGATGTGAAGAGCTGACTCATTGGAAAAGACCCTGATGTTGGGAAGGGTTGAAGGCAGGAGGAGAAGGGGACAACAGAGGATGAGATTGTTGGACAGCATCACCGGCTCAATGGACATGGGTTTGAGCAAGCTCTGGGAGTTGGTGATGGACAGGGAAGCCTGGCCTGCTGCAGTCCACAGGGTCACAGTCAGACACAACTGAGCTACTGAACTGAACTGAGCTAGAGTGAATCCTATTTAAAAAGCTTACTCATTAAAAAAAAAAAGCGTACTCAGGCCTAGAATCCATTTATTTGATTTCAAATTGGATGTTTGCCTCTCAGGTCCAAACCAAAACAGCAATGCAATTTACCTTATCTACATTGTATTTCCGGCTGCCAGGGTGAGATCTGGCAGCACCACAGCTCCCAGGAGGCCAGGACACACAGTGCAGTGAGCTTTCTTTCCTAGGCCCAGGAAACTGAGCAGGTCTGGAAAATTTGTAAACTTTCAGAGGACTAGCAGATCATTGCCTCCATTAAGTTAGAATATTGATGGGAGGGTGTATTTACCCAGAATCCAATCACCACTGTTGTATTTGTGTCTGACAGGAAGTGGAGTTGGTGTCAGAGGAAGGGCTATAGTCACTCTCGTTGTTTACAAGACAGCAGTTGGGAAGATCTGTTCAAGGTCCTTTTGCCCATGGTGCCATTTACAATCTTTGGCATAATTGACTGGATTTTACTGCTACTCTTCTGTTTATTCCTGAGAGTCTCCCTGAGAATTCTATAAATAACCAAGATGTCCCTTGTAAGGGACTCAGTGCTAGGAATTGATGGTCTGAAGGTAGATGCTTCCTGCACTGGGGGCTTCAGATGATAATGAGCAAATATCTGGCTTCCTACTGGTGGGAAAAGGAACACTTGCCTCTCCTCACATATAGATTCCCACAGGAACTCTGCTGTGTCTTACATACAGGTGTTTTTACTGACCTTGAGAAAGGTCAGAAAACTGGTAAACTTGGGTGTTGGGTGATCATCTTAGAAAACGGAAAAATTCAGGAAATACATTAAAATTTTTTCCTGTATATTCTTCCTTGATTTCTCCTCTTTTTAGTTTTAATTTTTCTACTATTTATCTTTTTCCTTTCTGTTAAGATCAGTTCAGTTGCATAGTCATGTTCAACTCTTTGTGACCCCATGGATTGCAGCACATCAGGCTTCCCTGTCCATCACCAACTCCTGGAGCTTGCTCAAACTTATGTCCATTGAGTCGGTGATGCCACCCAACCATCTCATCCTCTGTCGTCCCTTTCTCCTTCTGCCTTCAATCTTTCCCAGCATCAGGGTCTTTTCCAATGAGTCTCAGTTCTTCACATCAGGTGGCCAAAGTATTGGAGTTTCAGCTTCAACATCAGTCCTTCCAATGTATATTCAGGAATGATTTCCTTTAGGATGAACTGGTTGGATCTCTTCACAGTCCAAGGGACTCTCAAGAGTCTCCTCCAACACCACAGTTTGGTGCTCAGCTTTCTTTATAGTCCAACTCTCACATCCATTCATGACTACTGGAAAAACTATAGCTTTGACTAGATGGACCTTTGTGGACAAAGTAATGTCTCTGCTTTTTGTACGCTGTCAAGTTGGTCATAGCTTTTCTTCCAAGGAGCAAGCGTCTTTTAATTTCATGGGTGAAATCAACATCTGCAGTGATTTTGGAGCCCCCCCAAAATAAAGTCTCTCACTGTTTCCATTGTTTCCCCATCTATTTGCTTTGAAGTGATGGTACCATGACCTTAGTTTTCTGAATGTTGAGTTTTAAGCCAATTTTTTCACTTCCTCTTTCACTTTCATCAAGAGGCTCTTTAATTCCTCACTTTATGCCATAAGGGTGGTGTCATCTGCATACCTGAGGTTATTGATATTTCTCCCAGCAATCTTGATTCCAGCTTGTGCTTCATCCAGCCCAGCATTTCTTATGATGTACTCTGCATATAAGTTAAATAAGCAGGGTGACAATATACAGCCTTGACGTACTCCTTTTCTTATTTGGAACCAGTCTGCTGTTCCATGTCCAGCTCTAACTGTTGCTTCTTGACCCGCATACAGATTTCTCAAGAGGCAGGTCAGGTGGCCTGGTATTCCTATCTCTTGAAGAATTTTCCATGGTTTGTTGTGATCTATACAGTCAAAGGCTTTGGTGTAGCCGATGAAGCAGAAGTAAATGTTTTTCTGCTAGTTAGGAAAATAGAAATTATATTTGTGCCCTTTTGGTGGGTATTCATGAAAGATGGCTGTGGCCTTGTCTTGCTATGATACTGTTTCATTTATGTCCTCTGATCACAGAACCTTGCATATGCCATAACCCCCAGAAACAACTTGTGGTAGCTTTTCTCAGTTTCCTTTCAAGGGTAGTTAAACCTTGGTTCAAGAAGTGACCTCAGTTCTGGTTGCTCTGATTCACATGATGAACTTTACCTTTTAGGAGCTGACACGGGGTCACCTCTGCCTTCTTCTGGCCCTGCCCCAACAGGTGTGCTTTAAGTTTCCTTCATCACCTCGAATTTCTTTTCTATATCTGGCACAAATAAATGTTCTTCTTCTCCACCTCCCCTTTCCCTTTTCTACCTCTTTCTTTTTCTCTCTCATTCTGTTCTTGCTGCATGTTGATGACCAAAAATATAGTCTTCCAGTGTCATCCTTACTGAAAGTTGTTGACTTGTAATAGAAGACATAAGTCACAGCCCATCACTCACATCAGTAAACAGACTGCCAGCCTGCTAGGTAAGATGACAGGGCAAGCCATCAGATACTGGTTCACTTTATCAGATACAGTGGTCTCAAACTTGAATTCCCTCACAATCCAGAGTGGGGGACTTATTGAAAAGCACTCACCCCAGCTAAAGCTGCTACTCAGCATCAGCTGATTATTGCAATGAAGGAAAAAACCAACAAATAAGCACTGTATGGTGGAAATATCCAATTTTCATATTTTTAACATTTAGAGAAACTATGTGGACTCTGAATGGAAATCCCCTGAATTCTGAAAGCTGCCCATTGATTCTCTGTAAACAGATGAGAACGCACGTGGTGGTCGGTGTGGACCGGGTGCCCCTGATGTGCCCCAGCTGATGTGTGTGCTGTGCCTTCATCTACTGTGGTCACATCTGGACTCCCAAGCTGTATGGTGCTTGCCTTATACACCTAACTGACATTTTCCATCCTGTATGGTCTTTATGAAAGAAGGACAGTATAACTTGTGAATCACAAATAAAAAATCATGGGCTCTTCTGTTTGCACTGTTTGCAAGCATTTATGTGCTGTCTAGTGTATGGAGCACTGTCAAGGGAGAGGAAGCATATTCAGTATGAAACCTGGCCATGAGCGTCAAGCTCATGGTTAGACAGCTCTGGGTTTAAATGCTGGCTCCTCTATTTTCTAGACATTTGACCTTGGGCAAATTACTTAACCTGTCTAAATCTCATCTATGGTAGGTGGAAACAATGCCTCCTTCCCATGGCCCCGCTGTGGGTTACCTGAGATGCTCTGCACAGGGCAGAGTGCCCGGCATAAACGAAGTTTCAGTGGTGGCAGCTGTTATTATTAGTAGTTCATTTCCATGCTTCTAAAGTACTGGACTCATTTGTGGCAAAATAAACCTGAGCTAATAAAAAGATGATTATAATCTGTATGTATCCCACTTGGTGTGAATTTTTACAAGTTTCACTGAAAAAATATTAATGTGTTTGATTATAGGTGCTACCCCAGAACCTCTATTATTTTTCTAAAATTTGAAAAGTTTTGAATTCTACAATGCATTTGATTTTACAGGTTTCAGATAAAAGTCAAAGACTCTGTAGTTGCAATGACATATCAACAAAGTGGAGAATGACATAATAAAAACTGAACACATAACCCATAATATTGCTAGAAGGTGACAGAGTAATATTAATGACTAGAGCTAGGAGAGTGGGGAGGTAAATTTGGGAGAGCTTCTTGAAGGGAGTGGTCTTTTGAGCCTGATCCCAGGAGAAATGAAGGAATTGCATTTGGTGATGAGGTGGCAAGTTCCAGGGAGAATGCATAAGATTGTTGAGTGTCTTTCAAAGGTCCCTAGCAATCCAAACTGCTTTCAGGTCTGTGCATTGTCATGGAGAGTACACAATCACCTTTAGAAAGATGCAGCTGGGGAACTGACAGGGAAAAAAGTTGCTGGTAGGGAGGAGTATAAAGAATGGGATGAGAGGACCCACTTTATGATGAAGCGCTGTTGGAGAGAAAGCATATTTTGAATGGCCCCTGAGAAGCCCTTTGCCTCTCTAGGCTGAGGACCTAGTTTTGCACTGACAGCTCTCTTTGTATGACTTCTGCATATGGCAGCAAGCTATTGCTGCCTTTAAGGAAACTCTCCTGGAGTTGGGACCATGGCAAGCCAACATTTCTAAATTGCACATCCCAAATCATCCCCCACTTGGTTTGTCTTTTTTTTAATGACCCAAAGATGATGCTGAGGAGATGATCTGGCTGAGCAAGGGAGTGATGAAACTTGGTTATGTTTCAGAAAAAGCACTCTTCCACTGTGTGGGTTGGAGATGGGCAGTACGAGACACAGAAAAAAATACATAAGTCTTGTTCATCACTCTCTTCCCAGCACTTAGGACAGGGCCTGACACATGCTTGTTCAACTAATTTAGTAACAAACTTAATGCCCATCTTGGCACAGTCTCCTCCTCAGCCTGGAAACTAGAACACGTGATGACCCCCTGAAAAGTGGCCTAGACCAGCACTTCCTTCGTTCTGTGGGAACAGCAATGGTTGGAAGACAAGGAGTCTCTTCAATAATGTTTTGTAACAGGAACAACTGAACTACTCACATGCTACTTCTGTTGTCTACAACTGTAAGAAGAGGACTAAGAGGAACCTCAGGGAACAGAAAAACACTCAGCACCTCCTGGAACACACAATGTGAGGGGTCAGCTTCTACTACTGGTAGCAGCTCTGGTCTCTGAGTCTAGTACAGAATCCCTAGGTCTCTCTAGTGAGATGATACTTTTGTTTTTCTCAAAGTCTTCTACTTCCTGAAAGGGACTGTGATTCCAAGCACATGTACTGATGACATGAGTTGTATATGGATTGAGAGGTTGAATCTGAGGGTTGGACAGGATGCAGTAAAGGCACATTGTGAAGGAGCCCAGGGAGAATTCTGTAGACTTTGGAGAGGGAGGGGCAGAGTCACTTGTCTACTTAGAAGTGGTAATTTGCTGACTGGAAATCACTGGTTTGGAAGACATATTAAATTATTCTGATTTATCTATTGTGTATCTGAACTTCACATCTTCAGGACTGGGGATCACAATTCTTTCCAATTCCATGCATGTTAGTGAGGACTGCTTTCCTGCCATGTTAGGCATATGACTGCCCAGCTGCTCTACATTTCCGTCTCTTTGTCTTGATCTTGGACTTCTAGCCTCCAAAATGATGAGAAATAAATGTTTATTTATTTTACAAGCCCTCAGTCTGTGAAATTCTATCAGCCCAAATTGACTAAGACACTCTGACTCCTAATTCTTGGCCTCTTGGATCTATGGATGTTCCTACTTCACAGAGTTTGTTTGAAGACCCCTTTAGAATCATTGTCTGAGCCTTTTCTGATAGACTGAAGGTCACAGAAATCCTGGCCTGGGGGGCCAAGAGTTAGTGAATAACTGTCCTGGTTTTTGCAGGACTGAGTGGTTTCCTGAGGCTTTGGATCCTCAGTGCTAATACTGGGAGTGTCCTAGATAATTAGGATGGTCAGTCATTCTACTGACAGGACATGTGCAGAACCATAATGTTCCTGCTCCAAGAAATGGCCCAGGGTAATTGAAGAAATTATTCTGGGGAATTATAATCACTGGAGCAAAGGGAGATTACCAGGCTAAATTGAGTTCCCCAGGATCTCATGTTTTTTGTTTTCCTGAATGTAGAGTGGAAGGTAAGAAAGCTGAAATGATTATTGACACAGCTGTGATCCTCACAATTGCCCTCTCTTTTCATTTCTCTACACAGATTCCTAAAGTCTAGTCTCTTAAATGACCATATATAATCCAGAGATATCCAAGTCTAGGCTATCGACTCATTTATTTCCAGCGGTACTTGAGACAATGAAGTTCTAACACAATCAGCAAATCTGGGCTGTCCCTTAGGAGGAAATGGCCTAGGACTTGACCTGTTTCACCAAGTTCGGCCAAGATCAATTATTCCTTCTTGGGATTGATTCCATGCTTTGCCTGGGGGAGAAATCTGCTGTAATTGCTGGAGAAGCATTTATGCCATTCTTTCTTTCTTTGGGGCCGGAAAGAGTAACTAAATAGTGGAAGGAAGAATAACATGTATATAGGCCTGATATGTGCTGGAGTTAGCTTGTACTGGCTCAAAAGAGCAAATTTGTAAATTTCCAGGAGACTTGAGAGCCTATTGTTAAAAATTAAATCCAACAGTTAGTAAAACTACATCATGCACATTTATAATTATGTTACCTTAAAACAAAGGTATCTTCAAGTTAGGCTTCAGCAAATACTTAAAACTCATCACTTCCTAATCATTTTCCTATTATGTATATTCTCAAGATTATATATATTTATCATATGTGTATGGAAGCCTATGCCTGTATTCAGACAAAGCCTTCTAATTCTTTTCATTAGAATGTCCCTGTGTACCTCTTCCCAAATCTGTCTTTGCTGGTGTCAGGTTGGTAGCTGAAATCAGCCATGATGGAGACACCAGAATGCCTGACAGATCACCTCCTGCCTTCTGAGAATCAGTTATTAAACATATGCCAGTGTGCCTCTTAGTAAAGTTGTCATTCACTGAAGGCTTGCTATGTGCTAGGCATAATTCCAAGAAGGTTGTAAATATCTATTATTCATTCAGCCAATACTGAGTCATTGCCTACAGTATACCAGGTTCCATTATTATTAGTAGTAGTATTTACTGAATACCTACTGTGTGCCTAGCACTCTTCTAAGTGTAATAATACAAGGAGGGAGGCTCTATTTTTATTTTTTTTTAATATATATTTTTTACTGAATTATGGAGAAGGCAGTGACACCCCACTCTAGCACTCTTGCCTGGAAAATCCCATGGATGGAGGAGCCTGGAAGGCTGCAGTACATGGGGTCGCTAAGAGTCGGACATGACTGAGCGACTTCACTTTCACTTTTCACCTTCATGCATTGGAGAAGGGAATGGCAACCCACTCCAGTGTTCTTGCCTGGAGAATCCCAGGGATAGGGGAGCCTGGTGGGCTGCCATCTATGGGGTTGCACAGAGTCGGACACGACTGACTGAAGTATAGTTGACTTACAATGTTTCAAGTGCACAGCAAGGTGATTCAGTTGTACATATACACATATATAATTTTTGAAATTATTTTCCATTATAGGTTATTCAAGATATTGACTATAGTTCCCCATGCTATACAATAGACCTTTGCTGCTTTTTGCATATTTTTTAATTAGAAATATAGAATTCTATTTATACTAAATCAAACAAGTAGAATCAAAATAAATTTCATAAATTTTTTAGTGGGTCAAAAATTCATAACTTTTCTAAAATACACATATTATGCATATTATTTGAGATTGCATCCAAGTACTGCATTTCAGACTGTTTTGTTGACCATGATGGCTACTCCATTTCTTCTAAGGGATTCCTGCCCACAGTAGTAGATATAATGATCTCTGTTCATTTCCAAGGCAAACCATTCAATATCACAGTAATCCAAGTCTAGCCCCAACCAGTAACAGTGAAGAAGCTGAAGTTGAATGGTTCTATGAAGACCTACAAGACCTTTTAGAACTAACACCCAAGAAGATGTCCTTTTCATTATAGGGGACTGGAATGCAAAAGTAGGAAGTTAAGAAACACCTGGGGTAACAGGCAAATTTGGCCTTGGAATATGGAAGGAAGCAGGGCAAAGGCTAATAGAGTTTTGCCAAGAGAACGCACTGGTCATAGCAAACACCCTCTTCCAACAACACAAGAGAAGACTCTACACATGGACATCACCAGATGGTCAACACCGAAATCAGATTGATTATATTCTTTGCAGCCAAAGATGGAGAAGCTCTATACAGTCAGCAAAAACGAGACCGGGAGCTGACTGGCTCAGATCATGAACTCCTTATTGCCAAATTCAGACTTAAACTGAAGAAAGTAGGGAAAACCACTAGACCATTCAGGTATGACCTAAATCAAATCCCTTATGATTATACAGTGGAAGTGAGAAATAGATATAAGGGACTAGATCTGATAGAGTGCGTGATGAACTATGGATGGAGGTTCATGACATTATACATGAGACAGGGATCAAGACCTTCCCCATGGAAAAGAAATGCAAAAATGGCTGTCTGAGGAGGCTTTACAAATAGCTGTGAAAAGAAGAGAAGCGAAAAGCAAAGGAGAAAAGGAAAGATATTCCCATCTGAATGCAGAGTTCCAAAGAATACGAAGGAGAGATAAGAAAGCCTTCCTCAGAGATCAATGCAGAGAAATAGAGGAAAACAACAGAATGGGAAAGACTAGAGATCTTTTCAAGAAAATTAGAGATACCAAGGGAACATTTCATGTGAAGATGGGCTCGATAAAGGACAGCAGTGGTATGGACCTAACAGAAGCAGAAAATATTAAGAAGAGGTGGCAAGAATACACAGAAGAACTATAACAAAAAGATCTTCACTACCCAGATAATCACGATGGTGTAATCACTCACCTAGACCCAGACATCCTGGAATGTGAAGTCAAGTGGACCTTAGAAAGCTAGTGGAGGTGATGGAATTCCAGTTGAGCTATTTCAAATCCTGGAAGTTGATGCTGTGAAAGTGCTGCACTTAATATGTCAGCAAATTTGGAAAACTCAGCAGTGGCCATAGGACTGGAAAAGGTCAGTTTTCATTCAAATCCCAAAGAAAAGCAATGCCAAAGAATGCTCAAACTACCACACAACTGCACTCATCTCACACACTAGTAAAGTAATGCTCCAAATTCTCCAAGCCAGGCTTTAGCAGTATGTGAACCATGAACTTCCAGATGTTCAAGCTGGCTTTAGAAAAGGCAGAGGAACCAGAAATCAAATTGCCAACATCCGTTGGATCATTGAAAAACCAAGAGAGTTCCAGAAAAACATCTATTTCTGTTTTATTGACTATGCCATAGCCTTTGACTGTGTGGATCACAATAAACTGTGGAAAATTCTGAAAGAGGATGGGAATACCAGACCACCTGACCTGCCTCTTGAGAAACCTGTATGCAGGTCAGGAAGCAACAGTTAGAACTGGACATGGAACAACAGACTGGTTCCAAATAGGAAAAGGAGTACATCAAGGCTGTATATTGTCATCCTGTTTATTTAACTTCTATGCAGAGTACATCATGAGAAATGCTGGGCTGGAAGAAGCACAAGCTGGAATCAAGATTGCCGGGAGAAATATCAATAACCTCAAATATGCAGATGACCCCACCCTTATGGCAGAAAGTGAAGAGGAACTAAAAAGCCTCTTGATGAAAGTGAAAGAGGAGAGTGAAAAAGTTGGCTTAAAGCTCAACATTCAGAAAACAAAGATCATGGCATCTGGTCCCATCACTTCATGGGAAATAGATGGGTAAACAGTGGAAACAGTGTCAGACTTTATCTTTTGGGGCTCCAAAATCACTGCAGATGGTGATTGCAGCCATGAAATTAAAAGACGCTTACTCCTTGGAAGGTAAGTTATAACCAACCTAGATAGCATATTCAAAAGCAGAGATATTACCTTGCCAACAAAGGTCCGTCTAGTCAAGGCTATGGTTTTGCCAGTGGTCATGTATGGATGTGAGATTCGGACTGTGAAGAAAGCTGAGTGCTGAAGAATTGATGCTTTTGAACTGTGGTGTTGGAGAAGACTCTTGAGAGTCCCTTGGACTGCAAGGAGATCCAACCAGTCCATTCTAAAGGAGATCAGTCCTGGTGTTCATTGGAAGGACTGATGCTGAAGCTGAAACTCCAATACTTTGGCCACCTCATGCGAAGAGTTGACTCATTGGAAAAGACCTTGATGCTGGGAGGGATTGGGGGCAGGAGGAGAAGGGGACGACAGAGGATGAGATGGCTGGATGGCATCACTGACTCGATGGACATGAGTTTGGGTAAACTTCAGAAGTTGGTGATGGACAGGGAGGCCTAGTGTGCTGTGATTCATGGGGTCGCAAAGAGTCAGACACTACTGAGTGACTGAATTGAACTGAATTGAACCTTCCATGTAAATAGGTTCATAAGTATATTTTTCTAGATTCTATATATATGAGTTAATATATGATATTTTTTTTCTCTAACTCAACTTCACTCTGTACAACAGGTTCTAGGTTCATCTATCTCACTACAATTGTCTCAAATTCATTCCTTTTTATGGCTGAGTAATATTCTATTATATAAATGTGCTATATATTCTCTATTCATTCTCTTGTCAATGAATATCTAGCTTGCTTCCACATCCTTTCTGTTGTAAATAGTGCTGCAATGAACATTAGGGTACTTGTGTCTTTTAGATTTGTGGTTTTCTCAGAGTATGCCCAGTAGTGGGATTGCTGGGTCACATGGTAGTTTTAGGGGCTTCCCAAGTGGCACTAATGGTAAAGAACCTGCCTGCCAATGCAGGAGACATAAGAGACACAGGTTCGATCCCTGGGTCAGGAAGATCCCTTAGAGGAGGGCATCTTCCTCCTCTAGGGGATCTTCTATTTTTGCCTGGAGAATGCCATGGACAGAAGAACCTGGTGGGATGCAGTCCATAGGATCAGAAAGAGTGGGACATGACCAAAGCGACTTGGCCCGCACGTATGCAAGGTAGTTTATTCCTAGTTTTTAAAGGAATCTCCATACTGTTCTCCATAGTAGCTGTATCAATTTACATTCCCACCAATAGTGCAGTAGTATTCCCTTGGAAAGTTTTATTATTGTCCTCATTTTAAAGATGGGAAAGCTGAGGAACTGAGAAGTTGAGTAATTGTCCCAGGTTCACACAGCTAGCTATTTGCAGTCCATATTGAAACCTCAGAAACCTGGTTCTGGAGCTGTTGCTCTTAACCGCTAAGCCCTCCTGCCTCTTGTTGCCTCCAAGTTAGTCACTTAGCCATGTCCGACACTTTGTGACCCAGTGGACTGTAGCCTACCAGGCTCACCCATGGAATTCTCCAGGCAAGAATGCTGGAGTGGGTTGCCATTTCCTTCTCCAGGGGATCTTCCTGACCTAGGGTCAAACCCAGGTCTCCCACACTGTGGGCGGACTCTATCGATTAAGTCACCAGGGAAGATTATTGCCTTGTTGCCTCTAGGCCAACCAAAGTAAACAAGCAAAGTTCCTGACGTCATGGAACTTACATTCTGGTTGATAGGGAGATAGATATTAAATAATAAACAAGTAAGAGTAACAAGTAGACTGTACAAATAAAAAGTAAGAATAATAGAAAACAATGAAGGAGGGAGTGTTCATTTCTTCATTTATCTTACTTTTACTCTAATACTATCTCATTTTCAGTTCAGTTCAGTTCAGTCACTCAGTCGTGTTTGACTCTTTGCATGTATTGCAACATGCCAAGCTTCCCTGTCCATCACCAACTCCTGGAGTTTACTCAAACTCTTGTCCATTGAGTTGGTGATGCCATCCAACCATTATCTGTGGTCCCCTTCTCCTCCTGCCTTCAATCTTTCCTAGTCTTCAAGTGAGTCAGCTCATCAGGTGGCCCAAGTATTGGAGTTTCAGCTTCAGCATCAGTCCTTCCAATGAATATTCAGGACTGATTTCTTGGATCTCCTTGCAGTCCTAGGGACTCTCAAGAGTCTTCTCCAACACCACAGTTCAAAAACATCAGTTCCTTGGTATTCAACTTTCTTTATAGGCCAACACTCACACCCATACATGACTACTGGAAAAACCGTAGCTTTGACTAGACGGGTCTGTAATGTCTCTGCTTTTTAATATGTTGTCTAGGTTGGCCATAGCTTTTCTTCCAAGGAATAAGAGTCTTCTAATTTCATGGCTTCAGTCACCATTTGCAGTGATTTTTGAACCCAAGAAAATAAAGTCTCTCACTGTTTCCATTGTTTCCCCATCTATTTGCTATGAAGTGATTGGACCAGATGCCATGATCTTCGTTTTCTGAATGTTAAGTTTTAAGCCAACTTTTTCATTCTTCACTTTCATCAAGAGGCTCTTTAGTTCTTTTGCTTTCTGCCATAAGGTTGGTGTCATCTGTATATCTGAGGTTATTGATATTTCTCCCAGCAATCTTGATTCCAGCTTGTGCTTCATCTAGTCCAGCATTTTGCATGATGTACTATACAGATAAGTTAAATAAGCAGGGTGACAATATACAGCCTTGACATACTCCTATACCAATTTGGAACCAGTCTGTTGTTCCATGTCCGGTTCTTGCTGTTGTTTCTTGATCTGCATACAGATATCTCAGGAGGCAGGTCAGGTGGTCTGGTAGTCCCATCTTTTTAAGAATTTTCCACAGTTTGTTGTGATCCACACAGTCAAAGTCAAAGTAGTCAATGAAACAGAAGTAGATGCTTTTCTGTAACTGTCTCGCTTCTTCGATGATCCAACGGATGTTGGCAATTTGATCTCTTCTTTCTCTGCCTTTTCTAAATCCAGCTTGAACATCTGGAAGTTTATGGTTTACGTACTGTTGAAGCTGAGATGAGTGCAATTGTGTGGTAGCTTGAGCATTCTCTGGCATTGCCTTTCTTTGGGATTGAAATGAAAACCAACCTTTTCCAGTCCCATGGCCACTGCTGAGTTTTCCAAATTTGCTGGTATATTGAGTGCAGGACTTTCATAGCATCATCTTTGAAGACTTGAAATAGCTCAGCTGGAA
Source organism: Bos indicus x Bos taurus (assembly GCF_003369695.1). Classification (NCBI taxonomy): domain Eukaryota; kingdom Metazoa; phylum Chordata; class Mammalia; order Artiodactyla; family Bovidae; genus Bos; species Bos indicus x Bos taurus. Next base: position 2,614,215 of record NC_040078.1, on the reverse strand, counting down.
TTCCATCACCTCCACCAGGTTTGTTCATAATGATGCTTTCTAAGGCCCACTTGACTTCACATTCTAGGATGTCTGGCTCTAGGTGAGTGATCACACCATTGTGATTATCTGGGTAGTGAAGATCTTTTTGGTATAGTTCTTCCATGTATTCTTGCCACCTCTTCTTAATATCTTCTGCTTCTGTTAGGTCCATCCCATTTCTGTCCTTTATTGAGCCCATGTTTGCATGAAATGCTCCCTTGATATCTCTAATTTTCTTGAAGAGATCTCTAGTCTTTCCCATTCTATTATTTCCCTCTATCTCTTTGCATTGATCACTGAGGAAGGCTTTCTTATCTCTTCTTGCTATTCTTTGGAACTCTGCATTCAGATGCTTATATCTTTCCTTTTCTCCTTTGCCTTTCGCTTCTCTTCTTTTCAAAGCAAGAATACTGAAGTGGTTTGCCATTCCCCTCTCCAGTGGACCACATTTTGTCAGAACTCTCCACCATGACCCATCCATCTTGGGTGGCTACACAGCATGGCACATAGTTTCATTGAGTTAGACAAGGCTGTGGTCTGTGTGATCAGATTGGTTAGTTTCTTGTGATTGTGATTTTCAGTCTGTCTGCCCTCTGATGGAGAAGGATAAGAGGCTTATGGAAGCTTCCTGATGGGAGAGACTGACTGAAGGGGAAACTGGGGCTTGTTCTGATGGGCAGGGCCATGCTCAGTAAATCCTTAATCCAATTTTTTGTTGATAGGCCAGGCTGTGTTCTGTCCCTGTTATTTGACGTGAGGCCAAACTATGGTGGAGCTAATGAAGATAATGGTGAGCTCCAGTATTCTTGCCTGGAAAATTCCATGGATGGAGTAGCCTGGTGGGCTACAGTCCATGGGGTCGCAAAGAGTTGGACACGACTGAGCAAGTTCACTTCACTTCCTTCAAAAGGTTCCATGTATGCACTGCTACACTCAGGGCCCCCAACCCTGTAGCAGGCCACCACCGATGCATGCCTCTGCCAGAGACTTCTGGACCCTCACGGGCAAGTCTGTGTCAGTCTCTTGTGGGGTCACTTCTCCTTTCTCCTGGGTCCTAGTGCATACAAGGTTCTGTTTGTGCCCTCCCAGAGTCTGTTTTCCCAGTCCTATATAAGTTCTGGCAGTTCTGTGGTGGGGTTAATGGTGACCTCCTCCAAGAGGGCTTATGCCATACCCAGGTCTACTGCACCCAGACCCCCTCAGGAGATAGTCAAACACAGTTCTGTCTCAGTCTCTGTAGGGTCTCTGATTCCTTGTGGGCACGAGGTATGTTTGAGCCCTCTGAGCATCTCTGATGGGTATGGGGTTTGATTCTAAACGTGATTTCACCCTTCCTACCATCTTGCTGGGGCTTCTCCTTTGCCCTTGGGTGTGGGGTATCTCCTCATTATTTTACAGATAAGGAAATTGAGGATCAAAGTGGTTAAAACTATAAATAAGGATGAGTTTGTACTAAGTCATTTCAGTTGTGTCCTATTCTTTGTGACATTATAGACTGGAGCCTCCCAGGCTTCTCTGTCCGTGGAATTCTCCAGGCAATAATGCCAGAGTAGGTTGACACGTCCTCCTCCAGAGGATCTTCCCAGCCTGTGATTGAACCTGTGTCTTTTGGGTCTTTTCCATTGGCAGGTGGGTTCTTTACCACTAGTGCCACCTGGGAAGCCAACATCTAAGGATGTTAGTCATTCATCCATGTCCAACTCTTTGCAATCCCGTGGACTGTAGCCCACCAGGCCCCTCTGTCCATGGGATTCTCCAGGCAAGTATACTGGGGTGGGTTGCCATTTCCTCCTTCAGGGGAACTTCCCAACCCAGGGACTGAACCCAAGTCTGCATTGCAGGCAGATTCTTTATCGTCTGAGCTACCAGGCTAAGAATACACAGCTATTAAGTGGTGGATCTGGGATTCATACCTATAGCAGTCTAGTACCCAAGTCTGTGCATATTTCCTGTATAAGCTTTCCTCCTTCTGCTTCTTGAGGCTCCCAGGTTACCAGACCCTTAATTCAAGCTTGAGTTTCCAAACTCAACTCAGCTGTAATCTGCCCTATGTCCATCCTCCTTTATTTCTCTGTCCTCCAAAGCCACATGAAGGGATAAATCAGGGTTGAGTTCGTAGTGATCCTGAAAGCTGGCAGTGCCAGGGGCCCCTGAGAAGCCTGCATGGATGAATGCAACATCTGCTATGTGGAATCAGCCACATGGTTCTTCTCCACGTTGGTCACCAAGGGGGCTTTGTCTGTGAAAACAGACTTATTGTGGCTAATATACATCGCAAGTGGAAAGGCCGGGGATGGACAGAGTTTCACTGGATTCCATTAGCACTTGTAACAAGTGCAGAGAATAGGCATTGTAGGGACTTGTTGGAACTGCTCTTTCAAGCACCCTCCATTGCCCCACCGAAAATACTATATTTAATGTCAATTTAGTTTGACCTTTAATTTTGGTGGCATTTACTAATTCTATGAAAACCATCATTTCTCACTTCCCCTGAAGCTTAATAGAAAATCAAACTATTAGTTAGACATAGCACAGTTTATGCAAAGGGGAAAGTCTCTCTCAAATATTTCCCCCACAAACTGAAAAAAGATATAGAACAACTTCTATTATTTTGGTTAATTTAAATTTCTAACACAAGGGGAATTGAAAATGGTATTCTAACCATAGTTCAAAGTACCAGTTTGATGTCTTTGGGAAGCCAAGAGAAGCCAGATCTCTCAAAGTGGGCCTGATTCTTGGGTTGGAGAAAAGCATACTTGTTCCAAAGATTTCAGGGTCCCCGATCATTCAGTGACAGATAACTACTGAGTGTATTCGTTTTTCATTGCTGTCATAACAAATTATCACAAGCTTAGCAGCTTAAAATAACACCCATTTATTATCTCACAGTTCAAGGAAGCTCAACTGGATTCTCTACTCAAGGGTTCACAGTGCCAAAATCAAGGTTTTGTTGGCTGGGCTCTTGTGGAAGACTCTGAGGGGGAATCTGCTTCCAGGCTTACTCAGACCATTTGCAGAATTTAGTTTCTCAGTATTCTTCCTGACTTTTAGATGGAAGTTGCTCTCATTTCTAGAGACCACCTGTGTTCCCTGATTCTTGGATATCTGTTCCCACATGCTCATCACAGCATCGCTCACAATAGCCAACATACAGAAACAACCTAGGTGTCTGTCAACAGATAAGTGGATAAACAGACAGGATATATATACACACACACACACACACACACACACACACACACACTAGACACACACAATGAAATATTACTCAGCCATGTAAAAAAGTCTTGCCATTTGTAACAATATGGATGGATCTAGAGTGTGTTATACTCAGTGAAATAAGCCACACAATAAAGAAATATGTGATGATCTCATTTACATGCTATTGTTGTTTAGTTACTAAGTCATGTCCAATTCTTTGCAACCTTTTGCCAAGCTCCTCTGTCCATGGGATTTCCCAGGAAAGAATACTGAAGTGGGTTGCCATTCCCTTCTCCAGGGTATCTTCCCCACCCAGGGATCAAACCCGTATCTCCTGCATTGCAGGCAGATTCTTTACTGCTGAGCCAGGAAGCAGGCAGATTCTTTACTGTTGAGCCAGGAAGCCCCATTTACATGTAGCTTTTTAAAAAGTTGAATTCATAGTAAGAGAGAGTAGAAGAATGGCTACCAGGGCCTGGGGGGAGGGTGGGAGAAATGGGGAGATGTTGGTCAAAGAATACAAACTTGAAGTTATAAGATGAATGAGTTCTAGGCATCTAATGCATAGCATCATGATTATAGTTAACAACACTGAATTAAATACTTGAAGTTGTTCAGAGAGTATATCTTCAATGTTCCTATCACAAAAATGCAGTGGTAAGTATATGACATGATGAAGGTGTTAGCTACTGCTAAGGCGGTGATTATTTTGCAAGGTATAACAAATCAACATGTTGTGCACCTTCAGTTCAGTTCAGTTCAGTCACTCAGTCGTGTCCAACTCTTTGCGACCCCACGAATCACAGCACATCAGGCCTCCCTGTCCATCACCAACTCCCGGAGTTCACTCAGACTCATGTCCATCGAGTCAGTGATGCCATCCAGCCATCTCATCCTCTGTCATCCCCTTCTCCTCCTGCCCCCAATCCCTCCCAGTATCAGGGTCTTTTCCAATGAGTCAACTCTTCACATGAGGTGGCCAAAGTACTGGAGTTTCAGCTTTAGCATCATTCCTTCCAAAGAAATCCCAGGGCTGATCTCCTTCAGAATGGACTGGTTGGATCTTCTTGCAGTCAAAGGGACTCTCAAGTGTCTTCTCCAACACCACAGTTCAAAAGCATCAATTCTTCGGCGCTCAGCCATCTTCACAGTCCAACTCTCATATCCATACATGACTACTGGGAAAACCATAGCCTTGACTAGACGGACCTTTGTTAGCAAAGTAATGTCTCTGCTTTTGAATATGCTATCTAGGTTGGTCATAACTTTTCTTCCAAGGAGTAAGCACCTTAAACTTACACAAATTTTTCTGTCAGTTATATCTCAGTAAAACTGGGGGAAAGCCAATAATGGCAGGTCAAGAGTCTTTCTCACATTTCAAATTTTGTGATCTTTCTGCCAAATCTCTTCTGCTTCTAGCTGGAGGAAGTTCTCTGTTTTTAAGTGCTCATGTGATTAGATTGGGTCTAGTTGAATAATCAGGCTAACCTCCCTATAATAGGGTTTGTAACCTTAATTACACCTGCAAAGTCCCTTTTGCTGAACATTGTAACATATTCACAGGTTTTGGGGATTAGGATGCGGACATCTTTGGGGGTGCATTTTATTTGTCATACAAGGTATCCCCTTGACTTCTGTGGGACTCAGATACCTGGCTTAGAGGATCCTGGAGACAATGCAGTGAAGGTGCTTTGGGAGCTGACTGTACCATACAGCTTTGAGGCTTGAGGCCTCAGAGGTGCAAATAAACAGATGTGTAACTAGAAATCAAGTTCACCTATTTGTGTGAAAATAGATATTTCCAATTATGATTTTCTGCCCCTTAATTTTATGATAGCTCCTGTAAGGACATTCATGCATTCATTTTCACAAGCATTTCCTTGAGCACTTACTATGTGCTTGGTTCAATTCCAATTTTGGAGAATATGGCAGTACAGACAGATAAAAATTCCTGCACTCAGGAAACCTATGTTCCAGTATTGAAGAGCACAAAATAAACCCAGTAAATAATTTATATGAGGTACTAGAAGGTAAAAAAATTATAAAGAAAAAAGAAAGTAAGAGAGAGGGATGGGGGAGCAGTCTAGTGAGATGAGGGTAGGTTCCAGATTTAAATAAGGGTGGTTGGGTACAGCCTCACTGGAAAGGTGACATTTGAGCAGATACCTGCAGGAGCATGTAGATTCCTCATCTATAAGTAACTACTTTCTTATATTTGCATCATGATTGAATTAAAAATACCTATCAGCAGTTATTGAGTATCTTTGTGTTATTGAATAGAAAGGAATAATATAAAAGATATATAATGATACTTGTCTTGATGGGGGTGTTTGTGGAGACTGGAGAACTGTGTGCTTCAGGAGATAGGTTACACACCATCAGATCTTGTATTGGAATCACTTCTGTCCTGCAAAATCAGTTGAGACATTGGCTCAAAATCAGTTGATCTGCTTTGGTTCCTAAATTCCAAGTTTTTTGTTTAATTTCCTCATGTCTTTGCCTACTGCTCAGCTGACTGCATCTTTCTGTTGGTCAGTAGTCTATCTAATCCATTTAGTTACAAAAAAACCCTCTAGTTTCATTTAGTACAGCATCTTTCAGTAGAGTTTACCATTTTCCACCTATAGACCCATTTTGACTCAAATGCTCAGGGATCCTTTTCCCTATTAATTCCATGATTCACCTCATTTGTACTTCCTTTACCTTTAAAGAAAGCCAACACCAAAAGAGTGTCTTCCCAACATCTCAGTGGTAACCAATATAAAATAAGTAATGCTTATAATTGAAGTAAAAGGCAAAGGAGAAAAGGAAAGATATACACTTCTGAATGCAGAGTTCCAAAGGATAGCAAGGAGAGATAAGAAAGCCTTCCTAAGTGAAAAAATGCAAAGAAATAGAGGAAAACAACAGAATGGGAAAGACTAGAGACCTCTTCAAGAAAATGAGAGATACCAAGGGAACATTTCATGCAAAGATGGGCACAATAAAGGACAGAAATGGTATGGACCTAACCGAAGCAGAAGATATTTAGACTAAGTGGCAAGAATACACAGAAAAATTATGCAGAAAATATCTCAATGACCCAGATAACCATGATGGTGTGATCAATCACCTAGAGCCAGATATCTTGGAGTGCGAAGTCAAGTGGGCCTTAAGAAGGATCACTGTGAACAAAGTAGTGGAGATGAAGGAATTCCAACTGAGCTATTAAAAATCCTCAAAGATGATGCTGTGAAAGTGCTCCATTTAATATGCTAGCAAATCTGGAACACTCAGCAGTGGCCACAGGACTGGAAAAGGTCAGTTTTCATTGCAGTACCAAAGAAGGGCAATGGAAAAGAATTTTCAAACTACCACACAACTGCACTGATTTCACAAGCTAGCAAAGTAATGGTCAAAATTCTCCAAGCCAGGCTTCAACAGTATGTGAACCAAGAACTTCCAGATGTTCAAGCTGGATTTAGAAAAGGCAGAGGAACCAGAGATCAAATTGCCAACATCTATTGGATCATAGAAAAAGCAAGAGAGTTCCAGAAAAACATCTACTTCTCCTTCATTGACTACACTAAAGACTTTGTCTGTGTGGGTCACAGCAAACTTGTGGAAAATTCTTAAAGAGATGGGAATATCAGACCACCTTACCTACCTCCTGAGAAACCTGCATGCATGTCAAGAAGCAACAGTTAGAACCAAACATGGAACAATGGATTGGTCCAAAATTGGGAAAGGAGTATGTCATGGCTATATATTGTCACCCTGCTTATTTAACTTATATGCAGAGTACATCATGCGAAATGGAAGAATGGATGAAGCACAAGCTGGAATCAAGACTGATGGGAGAAATATCAATAACCTCAGATATGCAGATGACACCACCCTTATGGCAGAAAGTTAAGAAGAACTAAAGAGCCTCTTTATGAGAATTGTTTTAAAACTCAACATTCAGAAAACTAAGATCATGGTATCTGGTCCCATCACTTCATGGCAAATAGATGGAGAAACAGTGGAAACAGTGGCTGACTTTATTTTTCTGGGCTCCAAAATCACTGCAGATGGTGACTGCAGCCATGAAATTAAAAGATGCTTACTCCTTGTAAGAAAAGCTATGACAAACCTAGATAGCGTATTAAAAAGCAGAGACATTACTTTGACAACAAATGTCCATTTAGTCAAATCTATGGTTTTTCCAATAGTCAGGTATGGATGTGAAAGTTGGACCATAAAGAAGGCCGAATGCTTTTGAGATTAATACTTTTGAACTGTGGTGTTGGAGAAGCCTCTTGGGAGTCTCTTGGCCTGCAAGGAGATCAAACCAGCCAATCAATTCTGAATATTCTAAAGGAAATTCTAAAGGAATATTCTAAAGGAAATCAATTCTGAATATTCATTGGAAGAACTGATGCTGCAACCTGAAGCTCCATTACTTTGGCCACCTGATGTGAAGAGCTGACTCATTAGAAAAGACCCTGATGCTGGGAAAGATTGAGGACAGGAGGAGAAGGGAATGACAGAGGACAAGATAGTTGGATGGCATCACTGACTCAATGGACAACAGTTTGAGTAAGCTCCAGGAGTTGGTGAAGGACGGGGAACCCTGGCGTGCTGCAGTTCATGAGGTTGCAAAGAGCTGGACACGACTGAGTGACTGAACAACAACAGTCACCCTCCCACTCACATCCAAAAGTGGACACAAGGCAGTCTGCATAAATTGTGCCTGGCAGAGTTGAATGCATTTGTCATTCTGAATCTTGCTCTGTTCAGGTTCAGCTCAGGAATAGAATGTTGGAGTATGCAATGAGTTGCCTCAAGAATGTGGCAGATGAGGTCATCATCCAAGAGACAAACCAGGAAGACTCAGCAAACAGTGGATACACTTGGCCATGTCAGGTGGAGTCTACTCTGACAAGAGCTTTGTAAACATGCTGCTGATGAAAACTTAGGAAATATTCAAGTGCAGCTGAGGATATGACCTCAGGCTTGGATTTCACCACAGGAAATATTTAATAATCCTTTGGAAGAGTGGTTTGCAAAATGATCAGGCTGCATTGGATCTGGGAATAAGGAATTGGGCTGTCAAATCTCATCAAAACCAACCTTGCAGCCATGACAATGTGGGTCCTCAGAAAGGTTTTATTTTGATACAGATTCCCCATAGCCCAACAAGAGCATTCTCTCACTTGAAAACCTCTCATTTGGGGGTGATTTTTCCCCAGGAAATACTTTTCAATATTCTCTAGTATCCAGTGTTCTGGAAGAGTGTATTTTGACCTGAGAAAGAGTAGAGCATATTCTTGGCACATTTCCTCTTAAACTTCCTAAGTTCCTGACCCCTCCATTTGAATTGTTGGAGTGCCATGGTCAGAAAGAAACAACAAAACCTTTAGAAAGGAATGAATAAAGGGTGATGGGGGTGGGTACAAAAGTGATACAAAGAATGCAGCCAAAAATAAATAAATCTTTAAAAGAAAAGGTACACATTTCCCCTCTCTAGTTTTGGAGACAGGAAGTCTGAAATCAGTTTCACTGGGTCAACATCAAGGTGCCAAGAGGGTGGTTCATTCTGGAGACTCTAGAATAGAATCCATTTCTTTGCCTTTTCTAGCCTCTGGAGGCCACTTGCACTTCTTGACTAATGACCTCTTCCATGAGTCAATCTTACCTCTGGCTTTTGTTGCACATCTCCTTATTCTTCTTTCGTAGTCAAATCTTCTCTGCCTTTCTTTTATAAGAAGTCTTGTGATGACATTTAAGGTTCACCTCATCTAGAATAATCTCCCCATTTCAAGATCCTTAACTCGGTCACATCCACAAAGTCCTCCTTCTTTTTTTTTTTTTTTTTTTGCTATATAAGGTAACATGGTAAAAGATGCCAGGAATTACAACCTGGATATCATTGGGAGTCATTATAAAGTCTACTACAATTATAGAATGAGGAAAAGAGCATTAGGACTGGGCCTTGAGGAATGAATGAGTTCTCGCATTATTCTAGCTGAAGGGATATAATGTGGAAAACCTCACCTGCTTAGGAAATATAAAAATCTTTCAAGTAACTAGAATATAAGCTGTATGATGAAGGAAGACAGAAGTTGAAGCTGGTGAGGAGAACAAGGCCAACTCACAAAGAGCCTTGAATACTAAACCAAGAAGTTTGGATCTGGCCTTCTTAAAAACAGAGCTGTTAAACAACAGATGAAACGGGCTGTTGACACAGTCAAGTGCAAAGATGACGAGGTCTGAATGAAGGCAGACACTGCATTCATCAACTACTAAATAACAAAGCTGTTCCTGCTGGAGGTGGGTAGGAATGCTGAATATTCTTAACTTCTGTCCCCGTTACTATGTTGTGGTTTAGCGCTGCCATCTCTCACTTGGACTGTTATGAAAGCCTCCTAGATCCTCCAGTTTTGCTGCTATCACTATCTAATCAATCTCTCAGTCTGTAGTCAGAGTGAGGAGAAGGCAATGGCACCCCACTCCAGCACTCTTGCCTGGAGAATCCCAGGGATGGAGGAGCCTGATAGGCTGTAGTCCATGCAGTCTTGAAGAGTCGGACACGACTGAGCGACTTCACTTTCACTTTTTACTTTCATGCATTGGAGAAGGAAATGGCAACCCACTCTGGTGTTCTTGCCTGGAGAATCCCAGGGACGGGGGAGCCTGGTGGGCCGCCGTCTCTGGGGTCACACAGAGTCAGACACGACTGAAGCAACTTAGCAGCAGCAGCAGCAGTCAGAGTGATCTTCTAGAACATAAGGCTGACCACACCACTATCCACCTAGTTACCAATGGCATCCAGTTATCTTTAGGACACATAAAACACTTCAGCATCTGGATCCTTCTCACCTTTCCACTCTTCTAATACACTTTGCTTGGTCATTGTTCCTAAGTAAATCCCAGTACAGCCTCAGCTAATTACTGAGCCCAAAACAGCTCTCCCAGGAGCCTTTAAACTTTCATGTCACCATTCCCAACCTCTTCTTGTAGGAGTGCTTCTCAGTTTGACCTTGATCAGAATCACTTGAATCCTCCTCAATATGAGTTAGTAATTTTGAATCTCAGGGTAAAGGATGGAGTTCTAGGAAGTATCCCAAGGTGTCTCTCAAGCTTTTTCTGAGTCTCACCCACCTCATGCCCAACCCTAGATAGATGCCTTAAATAATCCTTTCTCCTTTGTCAAGGGGAGGGGAATCTGTGGATATGATAGGGTATCACTTTCATGACTAGTGATCAAAAAAAGATAGATTTTTCAACAAAAGACAAATTTTTCAACAAAAGACAGATTTCTCTGAGTGGGTCTGATCTCATCAGAAGAGCCTTTAAAAGAAGTTAGAAGCCTGTGCTCCTGCTGACCTTAGGGAAGAGGAAGATACACTAAGTGTGAGAGGGTCAGTGGAGCTGAGTGCAGGTGGGGGAGGATATGACAAGGACTGCAGTAAAATTCTGGAAGCTGAGAGCAGCCCAAGTCACCAGCCAGCAAGAGGATAGGGGCTTCAGTCCTAGAATCTCAACAAATTGAATTCTTCCTACAACTGCCTGTGTTTGGAAGAGGACCCAGAGCTCTAAGAAGGAAGACAGCCTGGCGTACTCCTTGACTTTAGCCCCTCAGGCAGAAAATCTTGCTCAGCAGTATGCAGATTTCTTTACAGAAAACAGATAATCAGCAGATGTTGTTTGTCACAAAATTTGAGTCCCTTCCCACCCAGCAGACCCCCCAGGCTCGTTATACAAATACATTCATTCCCTTCCCAGGGCTCTGCAAAGCAAGAGGACCCAGGAAGACATCAGGCCACAAAGTCCTTTTCCATCTTTCTCTCCTGGATGCCTTCTGGTTTTAGAGTTACATAACCGAGAGTGCCATCACAAAGATTCTTCTCTAATAAAGTTCTGTGTTCAAAGGACTTGCTGGCTCTACCTACACGGAGAAGCAATGCTGAGCTGTCTGCTTCGAATTGTATCATGCATGGCTAAGAGTGAGGAAAGGAGGAGAAGGAGGAGTTCTGAGGAGATGGTTGTAAGTGGTTTGCGCAGGGTGGTCCTTAAAGCAGCACCAGGAGCAGCATCTGGGAACTTGCTAGAAATGTGAATTCTCAGACCTCACTCAGATCTTCTGAATCAGAAAGTATTTTAACAAGCCCTTCAGGTGATTCTGGTGCACAGTAAACTTTGAAACCACTGACTTAGACAAGCCATTTCTGATTGTATTAACTAGGTATAGCAGCACTTCCTTTAAGTCAATTTTTATCAGAGTACAGTTGATTTACAATGTTGTCTTCATTTCTGTTGTACAACAAAATGATTCAGTCATAAATATATCCACTCTTTTTAAAAATTCTTTTCCTATGTAGACCATTCAGAGTATTGAGTAGAGTTCCCTGTGTGGCACAGTAGGTCCTTGTTAGTTATTTACTTTATATGCTAGTAATGTGTGTATGTCATTTCAATTTCCCATATTATCCCTCCCCATCTTTATCCTCTGGTAAAGATGATGTTGTGAAAGTGCTGCACGCAATATGCCAGCAAATTTGGAAAATTCAGCAGTGGCCACAGGACTGGAAAAGGTCAGTTTTCATTCCAATCCCAAAGAAAGGCAATGCCAAAGAATGTTCAAACTACCACACAGTTGCACTCATCTCCCATGCTAGAAAAGTAATGCTCAAAATTCTCCAAGCCAGGCTTCAGCAATACGTGAACCATGAACTTCCTGTCAAGCTGGTTTTAGAAAAGGCAGAGGAACCAGAGATCAAATTGCCAACATCCTCTGGATCATGGAAAAAGCAAGAGAGTTCCAGAAAAATGTCTACTTCTGTTTTATTGACTATGCCAAAGCCTTTGACTGTGTGGATCACAATAAACTGTGGAAAATTCTGAAAGAGATGGGAATACCAGACCACCTGACCTGCCTCTTGAGAAATCTGTATGCAGGTCAGGAAGCAACAGTTAGAACTGGACATGGAACAACAGACTGGTTCCAAATAGGAAAAGGAGTACATCAAGGCTGTATATTGTCATCCTGCTTATTTAATTTACCTGCAGAGTACATCATGAGAAACGCTGGACTGGAAGAAGCACAAGCTGGAATCAAGATTGCTGAGAGAAATATCAGTAACCTCAGATATGCAGATGACCCCACCCTTATGGCAGAAAGTGAAGAGGAACTAAAAAGCCTCTTGATGAAAGTGAAAGAGGAGAGTGAAAAAGTTGGCTTAAAGCTCAACATTCAGAAAACGAAGATCATGGCATCCAGTCCCATCACTTCATGGGGAATAGATGGGGAAACAGTGGAAACAGTGTCAGACTTTATTTTTTGCGGCTCCAAAATCTCTGCAGATGGTGACTGCAGCCATGAGATTAAAAGACACTCACTCCTTGGAAGAAAAGTTATGACCAATCTAGATAGCATATTGAAAAGCAGAGACATTACTTTGCCAACAAAGGTCCGTCTTGTCAAGGCTATGGTTTTTCCTGTGGTCATGTATGGATGTGAGAGTTGGACTGTGAAGATGGCTGAACACCAAAGAATTGATGCTTTTGAACTGTGGTGTTGGAGAAGACTCTTGAGAGTCCCTTGGACTGCAAGGAGATCCAACCAGTCCATTCTGAAGGAGATCAGCCCTGGGATTTCTTTGGAAGGAATGATGCTAAAGCTGAAACTCCAGTACTTTGGCCACCTCATGGAAAGAGTTGACTCATTGGAAAAGACTCTGATGCTGGGAGGGATTGGGGGCAGGAGGAGAAGAAGACAACAGAGGATGAGATGGCAGGATGGCATCACTGACTCGATGGATGTGAGTCTGAGTGAACTCCGGGAGTTGGTGAAGGACAGGGAGGCCTGGCGTGCTGTGAGTCATGGGGTTGCAAAGAGTCAGACACGACTGAGCGACTGAACTGAACTGAACTGAACCATAAGTTTGCCTTCTACGTCTGTGCCTCTATTTAAAAAAACACATGTTTTGTAAATAGGTTCATTTGTACCATCTTTTAAGATTCCACATATAAGTGATATCATATGATATTTGTTTATAGCAGTGTTTTTTAAGCAGCCCCCTCTAAAGACTATCAGAATAACAAAAGAGGTAGAGCATGCACAAGGCTCAAACATGCCCACACCAGCCACAGATTGACCAGCCCGTCTCAGTCTCTCATAGACTCTGATTACAGGACAGAGAGAAGCTGTGATGTTAGGTGTCAGGGTCAGCTTAGGATTTAACCCCTGCCTGCAATTTAACCTTCTCATGAAGCCTGCCGCACAGTTGATGCTCAATAAACACATGTAAGATGCATAAATAAAATAATCCTTTCTGGTGGAACCAGAGAGACCAAATCCCTTACTCAGGCCCTGGGGTTAGAGTCCTCTTCCCAGGTTAACTCAGGGATAAATTCACTTCATTAAGAGAGAAGACAGTCCCCTAATCTGGCCTCATTTTTGAATCTTTCTGAAAAACCAGGAGTGTGGTACATTGTGAATCCTGCTAAGTCACTTAGTCGTTTCCGACTCTGTGTGACCCCATAGATGGCAGCCCACCAGGCTCCCCTGTCCCTGGGGTTCTCCAGGCAAGAACACTGGAGTGGGTTGCCGTTGCCTTCTCCAATGCATGAAAGTGAAAAGTGAAAGGGAAGTCTCTCACTCGTGGAATGGGTTGCCATTTCCTTCTCCAATGCATGAAAGTGAAAAGTGAAAGTGAAGTCGCTCAGTCGTGTCTGACTCTTAGTGACCCCATGGACTGCAGCCTACCAGGCTCCTCCGTCCATGGGATTTTCCAGGCAAGAGTACTGGAGTGGGGTGCCATTGCCGTCTCTGACGTGGTGAATAGTGCCTTGGTATTCAGAAAGAAGCCAAACAGCAGAACAAAGTACCATTCAAGAAACTGCAGAGCCCATCTCTGCCCACTTTGACCTCCAATTCAGGTTATTGGAAAGGGTGTAGCAACCTGTGCTCACCTCAGTCAAAGCCCTTGACTGCTGTTCCTTTACAGAGTGCCTTAGACAGAAAATCCTATACCTCTTCTTGTCATATTGAAATGAAGAAGAAACCAATTTGCATTAATGTACACAACCAATAGATGGGAAATTGAATGACTCTCTCTGGGTAGCAAAGGTGTTCCCGGGACACTCAAGAGCAGAAGGTATTTTTTAGTCTGGTCAGTTCAGTTCAGTCACTTAGTCATGTCCGACTCTTTGCGACCCCATGGACCATAGCATGCTAGGCCTCACTGTCCATTACCAACTCCCAGAGTTTACCCAAGCTCATGTCCATTGAGTTTGTGATGCCATCTAACCATCTCATTCTCTGTCGTCCCCTTTTCCTCCTGCCTTCAATCTTTCCCAGTGTCAGGGTCTTTTCAAATGAGTCAGCTCTTTGCATCAGGTGGCCAAAGTATTGGAGTTTCAGCTTCAACATCAGTCCTTCCAATGAACACTCAGGACTGATCTCTTTTAGGATGGACTGGTTGGATCTCCTTGCAGTCCAAGGGACTCTCAAGAGTCTTCTCCAACACCACAGTTCAAAAGCATCAAGTCTTCAGTGTTCAGTTTTCTTTATAGTCCAACTCTCACATCCATACATGACTACTGGAAAAACCATAGCCCTGACTAGATGAACCTTTGTTGGCAAAGCAATGTTTCTGCTTTTTAATATGCCATCTAGGTTGGTCACAACTTTCCTTCCAAAGAGCAAGCGTCTTTTAATTTCATGGCTGCAGTCATCATCTGCAGTGATTTTGGAGCCCCTCAAAATAAAGTCTGCCACTGTTTCCACTGTTTCCCCTTCTATTTGCCATGAAGTGATGGGACTAGATGCCATGATCTTAGTTTTCTGAATGTTGAGCTTTAAGCCAACCTTTTCACTCTCCTCTTTCACTTTCATCAAGAGGCTTTTTAGTTTCTCTTCACTTTCTGCCATAAGGGTGGTGTCATTTGCATATCTGAGGTTATTGATAATTCTCTTGGCAATCGTGATCCCAGCTTGTGCTTCATTCAGTCCATCAGTTCTCATGATGTACTCTGCATATAAATAAGCAGGGTGACAATATACAGCCTTGATGTACTCCTTCAGTTCAGTTCAGTTGCTCAGTTGTGTTCAACTCTTTGCAACCCCATGAACCGCAGCATGCCAGGCCTCCCTGTCCATCACCAACTCCCAGAGTTCACCCAAACCCATGTCCATTGAGTCGGTGATGCCATCAAACCATCTCATCCTCTGTCGTTTCCTTCTCCTCCTGCCCTCAATCTTTCCCAGCATCAGGGTCTTTTCAAATGAGTCAGCTCTTTGCATCAGGTGGCCAAAGTATTGGAGTTTCAGCTTCAGCATCAGTCCTTCTAATGAATATTCAAGACTGATTTCCTTTAGGATGGACTGGTTGGATCTCTTTGAAGTCCAAAGGATTCTCAAGAGTCTTCTCCAACACCACATTTCAAAGGCATCAATTTTTCAGTGCTCAGCTTTCTTTATAGTCCAACTTTCACATCCATACATGACTACTGGAAAAACCATAGCCTTGACTAGACAGACCTTTGTTGACAAAATAATGGCTCTGCTTTTTAATATGCTGTCTAGGTTGGTCATAACTTTCCTTCCAAGGAGTAAGCATCTTTTAATTTCAAGGCTGCAATCACCATCTGCAGTGATTTTTAGTTCAGTTCAGTCACTCAGTCGTGTCCGACTCTTTGCAACCCCATGAATTGCAGCACACCAGGCCTCTCTGTCCATCACCAATTCCCGGAGTTCACTCAAACTCACGTCCATTGATGTACTCCTTACCAGACTTTAATTCCTTCTGAACCATGCATTATTATGTGATTCCTGTTGCCTTGGAAAGCTCAGATGATTAAAAGAGTTTATATTTGCCACTTCCAAGAACTCCTTTTGAATTTAAATGATTCATGCATCTAAGTTTTACAAAGAGGAAAACAACCTCATTGTTATTTGCTCTGTTAAAGCCCTCAAGTGTTTAGCTTATTATTTTGTTATCTGGTAAAAAGGTGGAGTTTAATTCTCTAATCTTTTCTGTGGGAAATTCTTAACAGGATGATAAAAATCCCTTATTTAACTAGCAGTGAAATAGCTGCTGCTCTCATCTTTTCTCCTTTTTTTGGGGGGAGGGTGGAAGAGAGATACTGTTGGTTACATGCTAGTATTCTCATGCCATGTAGCAAATTTCAGAAGAAGAAATGGACAGAAGTGAGGTCAGAGTGATAAGAGTATTCCTCTATCTCTCATCTTTGCACCAGAACAATAACACAGTTATGGAGACTGCTTACTGTTCCCTAGCAATCATCTCCTCCTTCTTTTTTACAGATTGCGTTTTAATTGTCCTCATTGGTGTGCTTGTTATTTTATCCCCTGTGTAGGTTTTTGTGTCCGTCATCACAGTCAAGATGGAGAGTGATTCTGTCATCACAATGGTCCTTGGTGTTGCCTTTTTATAAACACACCTATCTTCCTCCTGTTCCTCCCCTCCTCTCCCCACCAACCCCTGGCCCTCCACTAGTGTCTTTATCCCTTGAAACTGTGATCTATTCCATTTCTATAATTTTGGCACTTCAACGATGTGTAATGGAATCCTACAGTATGCAACATGTTGGGATTGACTTTTTCTCCAGCATAATTCCCTTGAGATTCATACAAGATGTTTCTTGTTATCAGTAATTGGCTTTTAAAAGACATAGAAACACAGATGTAGAGAATAAATGTGAGAACACCAAGGGGAAAAGGAGAAAGTGGGATAAATTGGGCAAGGCTAACCTGAATTATCGGAGAAGGCAATGGCACCCCACTCCAGTACTCTTCCCTGGAAAATCCCATGGATGGAGGAGCCTGGTGGGCTACAGTCCATGGGGTCGCTAAGAGTTGGACACGACTGAGCGACTTCATTTTCACTTTTCACTTTCATGCATTGGAGAAGGAAATGGCAACCCATTCCAGTATTCTTGCCTGGAGAATCCCAGGGACGGGGGAGCCTGGTGGGCTGCCATCTATGGGGTCGCACAGAGTCGGACACGACTGAAGCGACTTAGCAGCAGCAACCTGAGCTATACAGTAGGCTCACATTAGTTATTTATTTTTTACATAGTATCAGTAGTGATACATACACAGGGAACTCTCCTCAGGGCTCTGTAGTGACCTAAACAGGATGGGGAAGCCTGGTGTGCTGCAGTCCATGGAGTCACAAAGAGTTGAACACGACCGAGTGACTGAACAACAAATGGGAAGGTAATAAAAAAAAGAAAGGATAGTCGATTCACTTTGCTGTACAGTAGAAACTAACACAACATTGTAAAACAACTATACGTCAATAAAAATTAATTTAAAAATTGTTTTTCTATTGTCGAGTAATATTCAAGGTGTGGGTGCATCAGTTTTCTAACCATTCAGCCATTTAGGAATACATAATTGTTTCCAGCTTTTGGCTATGAACATCTGATAACAGGTTTTTTAATCAACAGTGTCACACCTCTGGGATAAATGCCCAAGAGTGAAATTGTTAGTGGCATGTTTAGCTCTATAAGAAACTCCCAGTGCCTTGTACCATTTCGCATTCCTACCAGCTGTGTATGAGCGATCCAGTTTCTCCACATCCTCACCAGCATTTGGTGTCACTGTTTTTTGTTTTGGTCATTTTGATAGATCTGTAGTATCTCCTTGAGGCTTTAATTTGCATTTTTCTAATGGTTAATGATGTGGAATGTCTTTTGTGGGCTTGTTTGCCATCTGTATATCTTCCTCAGTGAAATTTCTGTTCATATCTTTTGCTCATTTTCTAATTAGATTGCTCATTTGGGGGATATTTAAACATTATTTGTTAAGTTTTGAGAGTCCTTTGTATGTTCCAGACACTGATCCTCTGTTAGATATGTGGTTTGCAGTCCTTTCTCTTAATAAATAAACTTTTGGGGTTTAAGCTGGGCATCTGGCTACTTTTCCCAACCTCTCTTGCAGCTAGGTGTGGCCATCTGGCAAAGTTCAGAGCAATGAGATAAAAGTAAAAATCCTACATGCTGTGTCTGAGTCATGTCCAAGGAAAATAAAAACTACGTGTTCTGAATTTCCATCTTCTCTCCCTTCATGCAACATGCATCTTGCAGCCACCCAGCTTCAGCCATGTCTATGAAAACTGTGCCTTAGGGCAAGATGGGCAGACTTTTTGTTGAGGGACAGATATTTTGGGCTTGTGGGCCTTATGGTCTCCATACATGCTCTTCAACTCTGCTGTTGTAAGAGAAGCAGCTGTTGTTACAGAAGCAGCTGCGACAGTATGCAGTCAAGTAGGCATGGCTGTGTTTACATAAAATTCATTTTGAAAAACAGGTGGTCTGCTCATGGACTTCAGTTTGCTGACTCTCCTTTAGGAGTCTATATAACACAAAACCACAGACAGCAGGAATGGGATCTCTGAAGTCACATGGAACCATTCCATCAGCCTGGACTGCTACCCTCTAGATTAATTCCTGACAAAGAAATAAACTTGTCTTATTTAAGTCACTTTCTTTTAGAGGCTCTTTGGTAGCATCTCAGCCTATGCCTATCTAAGAGCAATAAACTTAGCTTTCACAAAGCACTTGCTCTGCTTGATGTACAAAGATGATTCAAAGGTGTATATCTATATTCATTGCCCAGAGAGAGTTTGCAGTGTGGTGTGAGAGAATATCCCAGTACTGTAGATTGAGCTATAACCTAATTATAAAAAAAAATGTGCTCTGTAAATAGCATGGGGATGACTGGGGAGATGGAAAGAAACATTGAGTGCCTAACATATGGCAGGCATTTTAGTGTTATTATGTGGCTGAAGTTTCAGACACATCTATGAAATATGTTGTATTTTCATTTTAGAGAGAAAACAAATGAGTCTCCCAAAAATATTGAACTTTCCCTGTAGCAGAGATGAACCTTTGAAAAGTGTCCACTTCCATCATGGATTTACTCATTGCTGACATTCACAGACTGACCTGAGTCCCCTCCTTTCTCTCCAAGTTCTCTCTGGCAGGCAGAGCCTTCATCATCACATTCGGTTAAAGTTAGCTCAACAAGCTTTTACTATGCACCTTCTATCTGCCTGGAACCAAAACCAGGAAATACAAAGGGATGCAGTAAAAGGCCTGAAAACTATTTCATTTTTTTCCCCACTTTTTGGCTATGAGAGTCTTTGTCACTACTCATGGGCTTTCTCTAGCTGTAGCGAGAAGGTGCTACCCTCTGGCTGTGAGGAGAGGGTTTCTCATTGCAGTGGCTTCTCTAGTTGTCCAGCACAGGCTCTAAGGTGTGCAGGCTTCAGTAGTTGTGACCTGAGGGCTCTAGAATGTGGGTTGAGTAGTTGTGGTGCCGGGGCTTTGTTGCCCCGCAGCATGTGGAATCTTCCTGACCAGGAATGGAATCTGTGTCCCCTGCCTTGACAGGTGGATTTTTAACCACTGGACCACCAGGGAAGTCCAGGAGTTCATCTTTAAAAGAACAAATCTTTTGACAGTGTTGCATTTTATCTGAGCCCTGCACTCCTGGAAGCTTTTGTGTTCTTCAACTTGTTAACAACAAAGGAGGTCCTTGTATATATATTCTGAGATAAGATCTGTCTCCAGCTTTACCCAGGACTCACATGAGGCTCCTAATGAGTCATTTGTTTACCTGCCTCTATAAATCCCAGGTCCCCTTATTTTTTGTGAGACGTTCCTCATTAATTACCATTTTCCCTATTGCAATAGTATAAGTAAAATAATATCCGTAATTGTCTGATGCATTTTGTCTTCACAGTTTCGGTGCTGTGACTTAAATAAGATTGGACCTCATCTTTGAATCTGCATTTACTCTATTCACATACTGAAGCTTCTCAGCCTCAGTTGTGCTCCCTTCTTGACTTCTAACCGGGGCCCCCACAGTGCCCCTGACTCCTGGCTGGTATTCTGGGCTCTGGTCTATTAGTAGCTGAGTAAGAATTTGATGCTGATTCTTTCTGAGTACTCACTTGTATTCCAGTCCTGGCTTTTCTTGGTTTTATTGTCTGACGAATTGGTGTTCTCTGTTGTAACAGATGTAATGTCATGAAAAACTTCTTTTCTCTACTGGATGGAAGATAGCACAGAATCAGAATTGTTAGTCTTTGCTGTTTGTCTTTTGTTTGTTTTGAATTCAAATCAACTAAGAATTTATATCTGACTCTCTGCAACCCCATGAACTACACAGTCCATGGAATTCTTCAGGCCAGAATACTGGAGTGAGTAGCCCTTCCCTTCTCCAGGGGATCTTCCCGACCCAGGGATCAAACCCAGGTCTCCCACACTGCAGGGAGATTCTTTACCAGCTGAGCCAGCAGGGATGAGGAAGGGAAGAATTCCTTGATACAGACCAGCGAGTCTTGTATTTCTGTGTTTATGCTTGACTTATAGCTGAAATTTTAAACTTGAAGCTATTTCTCTCTGTATGTATCTGTATTTATATATATATGTGATTCAAAAAGACCTTCACCTTTCCTTTGTGTGACTGTGTAATGTTTTCCTATTTCTGAATTGTATTACTAAATTAGATTATAAATCTCTTTATAGGAGCTCTATTCTGATTACCTTAGAGGTAAATAAGGGCTTATATAAATGGAATATTCCCAAAATTCCAAGAAATTAAGGAAATCTATGGTGTTGGAGAAGACTCTTGAGAGTCCCTTGGACTGCAAGGAGATCCAACCAGTCCATCCTAAGGGAGATCAGTCCTGGGTGTTCATTGGAAGGACTGATGTTGAAGCTGAAACTCCAGTATTTTGGCCACCTGATGCAAAGAGCTGACTCATTTGAAAGGACCCTGATGTTGGGAAAGAAAAAGGGGACAACAGAGGATGAGATGGTTGGATGGCATCACAGACTCGATAGACATGGGTTTGGGTGGACTCCAGGAGTTGGTGATGGACAGGGAGGCCTGGCGTGCTGCAGTTTATGGGGTTGCCAAGAGTCGGACACGACTGAGCGACTGAACTGAACTGAACTGAACTGAACTGAAATCCCAAATATTTTCAAGGTGAAAAAGATATATTCCTATGTAAACAAACTCAGAAATGTTTTAAGAATTCAAGTTAATGTAATTTAGGTAAATCTTTCACAAAGAAGACTTGCATAATTTTGGTTTAATAAAAACAGCTGTTTTTCTGAGTTATTGACAGTAAGTATAAAAATAGCATATATTTTGTTGTACTTTATGGGTTTTCTAAACATATACATGTTCACTTATTAGATAGTTAACGTTACTTTTACTTAATGTTTAAGATTATGAACAACATAAATTTATATTTCGCCAAATAGAATCACTATTCTGAAAAGTTTATTTCAACAGTAATTATGTTTTGTAGTATGTAAGCTTGAAGGTAATTTCCCAGAATATTAGGTGACTTAAAACTTTAGACTTCTACTAATCACCTCCAAGTAAGACAGAGTACTAAAACATTAATTACTAATCAGAATTTAAAGTTTGAATACACTTGCCTCTTATTTTTATATGCTGCTGAGAGGCTTTCTCTTTTGGGTTGTTAATGAGCAGGTTTAATTTTTGCCACTTTGAGACACTGTATTGTAAGGGACATGTATGGTTATAGGAAATTGTAAGCTCTGCTAATCTGTTGCAAAATGCTGGTGTGTGGCAGATTGTTCAGTTATCAGCCTCTTCATTTTCTCTGTGGAATAGAAGTTACTGTGGTTAAAAGTTATAATCAATATATGTGAAGGAGATGCCAGAGAGGACCGACTCCATATGCAAGGTGGGCAAGATGTGCTTTTGTTAATGAAGCAAGAGAGTGGTTTGGTTCTAAATTATAATGACTGGTTGCTGCAGAATGAGAAAGAGAAGAGAGGAAGGCCAAACCTAAATGGATGTAAAACCTAATAGAAATTTGTGAAAAGGAAATTTTATTTGTTGTGGTCAGTGCTAGCTCAGGTTTGATAGCTTTCTTTATAAGATTTCAAAAAGCGCTTCTAGTGTCAAATATTGGTGGTGGTTTAGTTGCTAAGTCATGTTTGACTCTTACGACCCCAAGGACTGTAACCTGCCAGGCTCCTGTGTCCCTGGGATTTCCAGAATACTGGAGGCGGTTGCCATTTCCTTCTCCAGGATCAGGAGAAAGGATCCTGATCTTCCTGGATCAGGGATCAAACCCCAGTATCCTGCATTGAGGGCAGATTCTATACCATTTGAGCCACCAGAGAAGCCCTAGTGTCAAATATTATGCTGATGCAAAATTGTGATTGTTTTTTATCTCTGTTAAAATGGCAAAATGTTCTTGGTCCACTTAGCATGAAGTTTAAAAATATTATTCTTTGTCTTCTGCATAATGTTTTAGTTCACAGAAGTTGTGTCTTAACAGAATAATCTTCTATGGTTTAATGTTGATTTTAATGTATCTTTGATGATTTAAAAAAATAAAAGCTTATCACTTAGGAAAAAGCACGTTACCTTCAGTGTTTATTTTTGAATGCTTCATTGTCACTTTAAAACAAGAAGCAAAATGTCTCAGGCACTCATGATCCAATTCTATCTTAGATGTTCAAATCTCATAGCAACTTCTGATTTTTGTATTTCCAAAATCCAGTTATAAATGATATCTTTACACCTAAAAGTGTCTTTGAGATTTCCCAGAGGGCCCCTAGAAACTCAGAGAATTTGTTCTTTCACCTTGTAAAAAGAGAGGTGCTGCTGCTGTTAAGTCGCTTCAGTCGTGTCCGACTGTGTGTGACCCCATAGACGTCAGCCCACCAGGCTCGCTCGCCCCTAGGATTCTCCAGGCAAGAACACTGGAGTGGGTTGCCATTTCCTTCTCCAATGCAGGAAAGTAAAAAGTGAAAGTGAAGTCGGTCAGTCGTGTCTGATTCTTAGCGACCCCATGGACTGCAGCCCACCAGGCTCCTCCGTCCATGGGATTTTCCAGGCAAGAGTACTGGAGTGGGGTGTCATTGCCTTCTCCGAGAGAGGTGCTAGAAATAATAAAATTTATTTCCTATGTTACTATTGATGAAAAGCAAAAAGTTGTCAAATCAGAAGAGATGCTTAGCCTTCCCTAGGTAAATTTGTATTGGTGATGTTATTAATACAAATATTTTAAATTGTATGTCATAGAGGAAATTCCTAGAGATTTTTTGGTGCCCTTGCTGTCTGTAATATATTTCTATTTATCAGATTCCTGGTTCTTCATTGCCTTATATTAGATAACAACAGTGTAGTATTAGTCATATTTTCAGTATTTAAAAAAATTTTAACTTTGTTGCAACTTTATTTCTTTACTTTAAATCTAGTAACTTCTAGAACTGAAACCTGACTGCCTAGATCCCTATTAGGATACTAGATTGCCTTGTAGCTGGTCCTATTTCCCAAGATCTGAAAAGGCCCTGCAAGCTGAAGCCCAACAACTTGCCATAAACTTCCAAGGGCTGACCACTACAGCAAAATTCTCCGTGGACAAGCTGTGTTTGGATCACTAAGCAAGTGCAGTGAAACATTCAGGTCACACGTGCTCTTTTACAAGATGTAATCAAGATAGTGGACAACATCACCAAGAACAGCAACATCCAGACTGGAGAATTTTAAGAAATAGAGTACTGCCGAACAACCTTCTCCAACCTCTGGGAGTCCGTTGGACTAGCTGCCCTCAGAACTCAGCTTCTGGCTCTTTACCTTAATATAACACTCAATGCTAATATTTACCTTTTTAACTTTAGGCATCCCTCTTTCAAGATGCATGATCTCCAGTACCCTAAAATGACTGATCTTTGCTACCACTTCTCAACAGATGGTTCAACTGGTTTTACAAGAATAGCATTAACAAGAATCCCTGTATTGCAGGAAGAGGGACCTTGAGAGTTGATTCTTGTCTAACACTTGGAAATGAATTCATACCTCCTTTTGACCTTTCCCAGGTTCTTCTATTAATCATTGCTGGTGGCTTGTTAGTTCCATGTTCCTTACCAGGACCTCTTGTCATAAAATAACGCATGCAAATGGTTACTGTGGTGGCTGGTCGGGGTGGGCGGTTTCAGTCAGTGTTTTCTCTAACAACTACCTTCCTGTAACACCTGGGAGACTGTTTCTTAGATCCTACTTTTCCCTCTCAAGAGGTTTATATTACCTCTGAGTTGTTCAGCCATGAATGATGCTTGTCTGGGAAAAAGGGTTCTGACAATGTTGAATTATTTTCTGAAACTTGTGCTGTCAGAAAGTTGCAATAGTTAGGAAATCCCTACACTACTATATATAAAATAAACAAGGTCCTACTGTGTAGCACAGGAAACTATATCCAATACCTTGTGATAGCCTATAATGGAAGAGAATTTGAAAACAAATTCAGTTTTGCATATGTGTGTGTGTAGAACTGAATCACTTTGCTGTACACCAGAAAATAACACAGCACTGTAAATCAACTATATTTCAATAAAATAAGATAAAAATGAATGCCAAAAGCCCAAACTCCAAAACCAACCAACCAAACAAAAAAGAAACCTGCCCCCTCATCCTTCCTTTGTATACTTCAAGATCCATTTCCATCCTTTCTCCGGACTCCCATAAGACATGTAGATTACTTTCTTATTTATCTGCTCTACAAAACCCAGGTTCTCTTCCTTTTTATGAGATGCTCTTCATTAATGAATGTTGTCCTTGTTGCAATAGCCTGAACAAAATCATATCCTTAATTATCTGATACAATTTGTCACACTCTCATTTCTATGGTTGAGTTCTCTCAATTTCTTCACTTCTCTGAGCCTCAGTTTCCCCATCTGTAAAGGACCATTGTGTCCACCTCCAAAAAGATGTGAAGGTTGAGGCAATACACAAGAAAGAACAAGCTAGTCTAATAGCAAGTGGTCAATAAGTAATAGTCCTTCTCCCTAGAGGAAAACAGTCTCAATGCAATTGGTAGCCAGAGTGGGAACTGTGGTGACTCAAGATTGAAAGAGCAGATACAACCAAGGAGGGTCTTGGAATGCAGAAACAGAAAAACTCGACCCTTATTGTCCTTCCCTCCCCTATGTTGTAACTATTAATGGATTTCAGGTCCTCCTGAGCAGCGTAAACTGTCTCCCTCCTAACCCATAGGGAGAAGGTATTTGCCTTATTCTTCCCCCCACTGAGTATATGTGCTTCATCCAATCAGCAAATGACCCACAAGACCCCTATCCCACTCCTTGTACCCTGGGTATAAAAGTGGACTGAGGACCCCTGTTCAACGTCACTTCTCCCTTGAGCTGGCCAGCTTTTCTAATAGTGTCTCCCACTCTAATAAACTTTATTTCCCTCTCATTTTGTCTCATGTCTGGAAATTCTTTTCCTACCCATGCCAGGACCATGACAATTTTGGTGGCCCATATGGGGACTTGGGGCGTCTTCCCCCCTCCTCATTTCTTCTTTCTCAAAGGAACCTTCTGCAAACAGGCAAGTGCTGTGGGAGAAACTGAGAAACTCTGGCCAGGGTTATCCTTTGGTATCTTCCAAAGGCTTCACTGCTCACTGTGCCCCAGTAGCTGCTGCTCAAATGGGTGAGGGTCTCTCCTTTGTCTTCTTTCCAACTGAGGATTAAGTCAACCAATATTGTGTGGGCATGGGTCAGGCACTTAAAAGCCATTTAACACCTGCCACGTGAAGACTCCCATGTGAGGATAAGGGGGAGGTGGAACGAATCAGGCCACAAGGGCATCCACCCCAGCAAGACAATTTCCATGCATCGTGTCAGGCACATAATGGCTGAAGCAAAACAGAGACCATTGTCCCCTGGCCACTGCCTCCCCAGTAGGCTTGTAAGGCAGATTCCTCAGCCTTCTTCCCTGTCGCTTTCCCTTCTTTCCCTTTGAGTCCGGATTGATTTACAGGAGCCTGGGTGTTGCCTCTGAGCCATCTCAAGAGTGCCTTCCATGTTTTAGGGAATCTCCAAACAGTGAGTCACCCTGCTGCTCCCGGGAATCTCTTTCTCTGCCCGGGTCACATGCTGCCTTAGCTGCACAGTTCTCAGGGGTCACCTCTCACTGTTGGACATGACTTTTGGGATGGTCAGCCATTTTTATGCCATTAGTGGCACGGAGAGATCACTGGGACAAAGGGAGCCTTTCTGTCAGCCGGTGACTCTCACTACCCCCATTCTACGGCAGGTAGGCTAAGAGTGGGGTCTAGTATGTACTGGGAGCCTCTCTCAGACTCACCCCTTGGCTACATTCTCAGAAACAGGAAAGTTTTTACCTTGTAAAAGGCCTGGCCTCGGTACAAACTAGGGGACCCCCCCAAAAATGGCCTCTGAATGGCACACTCAGATCAGATCAGATCAGATCAGTCACTCAGTCGCGTCTGACTCTTTGTGACCCCATGAATCGAAGCACGCCAGGCCTCCCTGTCCATCACCAACTTCCGGAGTTCACTCAGACTCATGTCCATCGAGTCAGTGATGCAATCCAGCCATCTCATCCTCTGTCGTCCCCTTTTCCTCTTGCCCCCAATCCCTCCCAGCATCAGAGTCTTTTCCAATGAGTCAACTCTTCGCATGAGGTGGCCAAAGTACTGGAGCTTCAGCTTTAGCATCATTCCCTCCAAAGAAATCCCAGGGCTGATCTCCTTCAGAACGGACTGGTTGCATCTCCTGGCAGTCCAAGGGACTCTCAAGAGTCTTCTCCAACACCACAGTTCAAAAGCATCAACTCTTCGGCCCTCAGCCTTCTTCACAGTCCAACACTCCCATCCATACATGACCATTGGAAAAACTGTAGCCTTGACTAGACGGACCTTTGTTGGCAAAGTAACGTCTCTGCTTTTCAATATGCTATCTAGGTTGGTCATAACTTTCCTTCCAAAGAGTAAGCGTCTTTTAATTTCATGGCTGCAGTCACCATCTGCAGTGATTTTGGAGCCCCCCAAAATAAAGTCTGACACTGTTTCCACTGTTTCCCCATCTATTTCCCATGAAGTGATGGGACCAGATGCCATGATCTTTGTTTTCTGAATGTTGAGCTTTAAGCCAACTTTTTCACTCTCCACTTTCACTTTCATCAAGAGGCTTTTGAGTTCCTCTTCACTTTCTGCCATAAGGGTGGTGTCATCTGCATATCTGAGGTTATTGATATTTCTCCCAGCAATCTTGATTCCAGCTTGTGCTTCTTCCAGTCCAGCGTTTCTCATGATGTACTCTGCATAGAAGTTAAATAAGCAGGGTGACAATATACAGCCTTGACGTACTCCTTTTCCTAGCTTTTGCCAAAAGCAAGGAAAGGACTCAGAACTTCCTTACATTCAGTCCTTCATGGCCCTCAGTCAGAATCCAGATTTCAGGGACTCATGCCTCATGTGTCTTTCTGTTGCTTCCTTACCTCCTGTCCACCTCTGACTCTCTCCATCAGATTTCCTGCTGCTGCTACTGCTGCTGCTGAGTTGCTTCAGTTGTGTCCGACTCTGTGTGACCCCATAGATGGCAGCCCACCAGGCTCCTCCATCCCTGGGATTCTCCAGGCAAAAATACTGGAGTAGGTTGCCATTTCCTTCTCCAATGAATGAAAGTGAAAGTGCATTGCTCAGTCATGTCCGACTCTTCGAGACCCCATGGACTGCAGCCTACCAGGCTCCTCCGTCCATGGGATTTTCCAGGCAAGAGTACTGGAGTGGGTTACCATTGCCTTCTCCCAATCAGATTTTCTAGATGACCCCTACTTGACCTTTCATATCTGCAAGACCTCTAGGAAAGGATTCTGAGGTTCCCTTTGGTCCAGGTTTTTCTCCTATATTCAAAAGCCTGAAGGATTAAAAACTCTCCTAACATTCTAAAGGATGTTCTAACTGTGCTTATCTCATGGGTGTGGAGAGAACCAAGCTTTCCCCACTCCTGAACATCCTAAAGAATTCCCTTCTAACTATTCCTGTTTTTCAGGGTAGAGAAGGACCAAGCTTCCCCCA
Organism: Bos indicus x Bos taurus; assembly: GCF_003369695.1. Taxonomy (NCBI): domain Eukaryota; kingdom Metazoa; phylum Chordata; class Mammalia; order Artiodactyla; family Bovidae; genus Bos; species Bos indicus x Bos taurus. Next base: position 2,586,113 of record NC_040078.1, on the reverse strand, counting down.
CTCCTGCAAACTCCCTTAACCCTTCAGATTCTTCTGATGGGACAAAGACCTCACTTCCCAATAGAGGGACAATCCAAGATTTTATCAGCTGATATCACCTGATATCAGAGTCAATTTGAGCACTATTTGGTCTATATTTTAGCTATAAAGCTATGACTGCAGAAAGGAGATATGACTTTTTGACACAGGATGGCCATGATATTCTTTAGACTTTGGAGAAATCTGGTTAAAATTAAAAAAATTTTTTTTCTTGGAAATTGCAAAGCCAATTCTTTTTGCATATGCAATTGAAGAAAACTAGCTTCTTAAAGGCCTTCCTAGAGAAAAGCTTGAAGTTAACCCCTTCAATGCCCTTGAAACACACAACCAACTTTGACTGAGACCTCAACCTTGGCCAAATTAGAACTGCAAGCCAAAAAAAAAAAAGGGGTGTGTGTGTGTGTGTGTGTGAAAGAGCCATTTTAAATCTCAAGTGGAAAACTATGAGATCTCTGTCTGTCTGGATTTATGTATGTCTCAGTGTATGTCTTTTGTTTTTTTTTTTTTTTTTTTAATAATATTGCTGAAGATGTAAATGAGTTCTAATTTAATTGACCTAAAGAAAAGTAAGCACTTAGAAATCAGACAATTCTAAATACAAGAGAAATTAACTTAAATGAATTTCAGATTCATGTGAACTGGGAAATATTCAGTATTAAGTATCTAGTATTAATGTTTATTTGCTAATCTTATATAGACATGTCTAAGTATCATTAACATTAAGCATAATATTTTCATTGTGCTTTGATTTCTTATAAGTTAAGTATTGTTATATCTGTTACAAGTTTTTTAGCAAGGAAAGTACCTCTAGAAAAAGAAAAATATTCCTAAAAATATAAATTAGATATGAACTTTTAGATATACTATTAAGAATAATTATACTTAAGAAATGTCTATCTAAAATTGTCTCTCCAGATTTTGGTAACCTGAATTTCTAGGGTTGTGCTAAACTAAGTGATGGAAGTTATTGAATAATTAGGTCATTTCCAAATAAGATAAGATTCTGAAACATTCATTACTGAACACTAACTTCCTGTTACAGAGAAACTAGAGATTTTGGGCTATTAATGAATGTTTGGTGCTATCCTGAGATGTTTTCTAGAAATTTTTTAAAGAAATTATCACTGGTGTATATGTACACTTTCACTGTATAGAATGCTAGTGTAAAGGTCAGTTCTTGGTTGTTTAAGGAAAGTAGGATGTGTATTTTCAGTAAAGAGGGTATGAGGAATGAAATTACATTTTGTGAAGGGAAAAGAAGGTCGGTCTGGCTTACAAGTGGCTGTTTCAGGATGGGAGAACAAAGTAATGGGTACAGATAGTGATAAGAAGGTTTTATGGAAAGTGGACCCCAAGGGAAGAGTTTTGTGCCTAAATACACATTTTCTTGAGATGTTGAATTGCCTTTGATAATAGATTTTAAGTTTCTTTACCTCTGAAGTGATATGGTCTATGTTTACCTTTGAAATCTTCTTTAACACTTTGGCTAAGTGAATATATTGTTTCACAGTGATCTATATGATTCTATCTGACTGTTATAAACCCTTTCGATATTTATCGACAAAACTTCCTGAATAACTTAACTTCTAGCTAACTTTGGGATGCTTCAGAGGGCCCCTGAGACACTCAAAAGAGCTATTAACATTGGACATATTATCCCACTGCTGGGCATACACACTGAGGAAACCAGAAGGGAAAGAGACTCGTGTACCCCAATGTTCATTGCAGCACTGTTTATAATAGCCAGGACATGGAAGCAACCTAGATGCCCATCAGCAGATGAATGGATAAGAAAGCTATGGTACATATACACAATGGAGTATTACTCAGCCATTAAAAAGAATACATTTGAATCAGTTCTAATGAGATGGATAAAACTGGAACCTATTGTACAGAGTGAAGTAAGCCAGAAAGAAAAACACCAATACAGTATACTAACACATATATATGGAATTTAGAAAGATGGTAACAATAACCCTGTGTACGAGACAGCAAAAGAGACACCGATGTATAGATCAGTCTTATGGACTCTGTGGGAGAGGGAGAGGGTGGGGAGATTTGGGAGAATAGCATTGAAACATGTATAATATCATGTATGAAACGAGTCGCCAGTCCAGGTTCGATGCAAGGTACTGGATGCTTGGGGCTGGTGCACTGAGACGACCCAGAGGGAGGGTAGGGGAGGGAGGAGGGAGGAGGGTTCAGGATGGGGAACGCGGGTATACCTGTGGTGGATTCATTTTGATATTTGGCAAAACTAATACAATATTGTAAAGTTTAAAAATAAAATAAAATTTAAAAAAATAAAATAAAATAAAATGCTATTTTGGCCTTGAAAAAAAAAATTGGACATATTAAAGTACATGGGAAGTACTGTTGAAGGGGTGATAAATCTTAACAGTTTATATTGTATGTATGATGTTACTAATATAGATATCCTAGAAATTATGTGAAATTCATAAAAATCTTATATGTCCTGGTAAAATGTTGTCAGTTATAATTCTAGTTATCATGTTAAAGTGTTACTAGTCACAGCAATGACCAGGTTACTTTGTCAATTACAATTTAATCAAGTTTAAAACATGCCTTCTATGATTTCACTCTGATGACTTTGCAAGAATACTGCTACTTCAAGATTTATGGAAAAGACTTTTCTAAGATTAACCAATAAACAAATTTTCTTTGTTATCTGATAAGCTGGTACCAGACTGGAACTTAGTCTATTCTCTATGTTAAGAGAACAAAGTTTTATTAGAATGCAGCTTTTGATAACAGGTTATGAATTTTTTTGCCTTTAACTGATTTATATTTGTTTTAAAAATCTTTTGTTACTTTGATAAAGTAAATAAGCATCATTTATGATTATGGTACATGTAGACAAAGCTCATTCTGCTTCTACAAAAAATAAGCCCTCACTGCTAGACTTTTGCTATCCTGATGTTCTTAAAACTTGGCAATAGTCTACTTCTAAATCAAGGAATTAAAAATGGCTGAACAGCTGCTATGAATCAAAATGTCAGGGCTATGGGAAATCAAAGATGGCCACTTGGCTTTCCTGGCTCCCTGGCAAACCTCATTTTTACTTAATGGGTTAAAACCTTCCCTGGCTACAGGGTTAATGCCCTCACAATGACAAAAAATTATATTTCACTTAATATTAAGTTTTAGTTTTGTTAATTAAGGTTTGTGTTTACTATGACTTACTTCTGAGATAGTTCCTTGTTGTTATATTACTAAAAGGTTTAATTAAGTTATTAGAAAGGAGAATCTAATTTGTTTCTAAAGCTTATCTCAATAACCAGTCTTTGTATAAAAGTCAGATGCTTCATGATGTACAACCAGGGACCTGGCTATAATCATTTAACTAAGTCAGATGACCTGGGGTATACTGGGCTATACCTAATGAAAGTTCTTGACTTAAATTCTTGCTTATGACCTTACTAATACTTGCTAGCTATATTATTTTCTATGTCACTTGTTTCAGAAGAGTGTTTCTTATGTTACTAAATGTGTGCCTGAGCCTGTGATAAACTGCTGATATGCAGTTCCATATGAAATCAATGATTGTAAGAATGTAACTCTAGATATGGGAAGAAGCAACAAGAGGGAATATTTTCCTGGACCAAGAGGCTAGTAAGACAGGTATGGTCCAGAGACTCTTCTTGCTACTCGCAAGGCCTGGTCCAATAACAGCACACTGAATGGCCTCTCAATGGGATCTTCCCGAGATCTGGGAATGAGCCTTCCCAGCACCGTGGGACACAATAGCCATGAAATGCCCCCCAAACATGGTCAAATATGTGGCTATGAAGGGACCCTGCTGACTGGAAATTGGCACTTGCCAGCTATCTCTACAAAGATTACATCACGACCACTGAAAGCTGTTGACCTTCAACACCCCTTGAAAGAAATTCAGGATGGAGATCAGAAATAAGGCACTCCATGCTCTGGGAAAAGCCCAGAAGAACCAGCCTTCAGAGTGTCAGATGCTTTCAGGTAAAGGTTTTTCTGAGCGCAAATTCTTGCATCTTCTCATACCTAGAGAAGCACTAATGTCACAAACTCATCTGGTCCTGGTTCTCCTGGCTAGCCCCTCAGAAGCTTTTCTACTTCTGTTAGTCTTTGGGCAATGTACCTTTAACTTTCTCGTTAAGTTGGTTTCTTCTAGAATATAACAAATCTCCAAATGGCAGTACGACAAGAATATTCCCTGAACAACACCTAGACAATGCTGAAACAAGTCACTTTATTATTCTATGGACTCTCATCTCCCTCCATAAACGCACCCTGACAGAGAGCAGGCAATGAGAACCCAGAGCCCCATGGTGCCCCTACAGCCTGAAGAAACCAGAGTGGTCATCGCCCCTTTTCCTTTGAGACTGGGTTCCAAAACACCTGCAAAGGGAAATAGATAGATAGTTAGACATGAGCAGAGTATCGACAGGGGCCAAAGAATTGGTCCTATAAGTAAAGAGAGGGAGGAACATGGTGACCCAAGGACGAAAGAGCAGATGAAACCAAGGAGGGTCTTGGAATGCAGGAACAGAAAAACCTGACCCTTAATGTCCTTCCCTCCCCTATGTTGTAAATATTAATGGATTTCAGGTCCTCCTGAGCAGCATAAGCTGTCTCCCTCTTAACCCATGGGGAGAGGGTATTTGCTTTACTCTTTGCCCCACTGAGTATATGTGCCTCATCCAATCAGCAAATGACCCACAAGACCCCTAACCCACTCCTTGTACTCTGGGTATAAAAGTGAGCTGAGGACCCTTGTTCAGTGGTGCTTCTCCCTTGAGCTGGCCTGCTGTTCTAACAGCTGCTGCTGCTGCTGCTAAGTCACTTCAGTCGTGTCTGACTCTGTGCGACCCCATAGACAGCAGCCCACCAGGCTCCCCTGTCCCTGGGATTCTCCAGGCAAGAACACTGGAGTGGGTTGCCATTTCCTCCTTCAATGCATGAAAGTGAAAAGTGAAAGTGAAGTCGCTCAGTCGTGTCCGACTCTTAGCGACCCTATTAGGCTCCTCTGTCCATGGGATTTTCCAGGCAAGATTACTGGAGTGGGGTGCCATTGCCTTCTCCCGTTCTAACAGCATCTCCCATTCAAATAAATTTTATTTCCCTCTCATTCTGTCTCATGTCTGGAAATTCTTTTCCAACCCAGGCCTGGACCACCACAGGAACCACTTCCAGTTCCTTCCATGGACAGGCCTCCCCCCTGCTTTAGCTCCTCTCTGAAGTACCCAGATAATAGTGTCAACTACAAATTGGCACTTACCAAGAGCATTGCCAAGGACTGAACATCAAGGGCATTTGCCATCTGACCCTATGGAGACTGACCCCCATGTTGCTATAGCTGTTGACCTTCAACACCCACTGAGGGACTTAAGGGTGGAGTGAGGCGTTCTGTGCTCCAGGAAATCTGGTGGGACAAGTCTTTAGATAGTTGGATGTTTTTAGGAACAGATTTTATGATCTCCATGTTTGCATCTCCTCATATCTAGAGAAGCACTAAATCCCTTCAGGGTTACATCAGATACTCATGACTGACAAAAAAACTTTTGTAAAATGAGTACTTCATGATATTGAACTCCTCCTTCACCAAAACTTTATATATTGACCTTCCCCCACTGCTGCTTTGGAGCAGTCTTTCAGAGCTATCTGAGATGCTCCCTCCCAGGCTGCAGTCCTCATTTTGCCCCCAAATAAAACAACTCATGACTCTGAAGTTGTACATCTTTTTTAGCTAACAATAGTATTTGATGGAAATTTCCTGAGATGTTCTGTGGTTGTCATCCCCACCACCACCAAATGGAAGATGTTAAGTATTTGATGACCATGAGAGCATATTAGCCCCAGGCCTCCTGGAGCCTAAGGACTGATAAATTAACCTCTGTGACACCACCTTGTTCCCTCATCATGAGTCAATCAGAGAATGGTGCCTAATCTGATTACATATCCTGTGATCCCACTCTCCACCCCACCTGACTTTTAAAATGTTTTACTGAAACCCTTCAGGGAGTTTGAGGATTTTTAGGGCAAGTGCAACCTTGTCTCCTTGAATGGAGACAATAAACCTTTCTCCACTCCAAACTCTGATGTTTCACTGCATTGGGCACCTGAACTTGCATTAACAAAGAAAAGGGGTAAGTCAGTGTAAACTTGTCATCACAAATGGGAAAACAGTTCAGAACAAGGGAGTTAACATTGAAGCAAACAACACAAAGCAAGAGCACTATTTCATATAGGGCAGAAACTATAGCACTAATGTATGCTGGAAGCATGTCTTCCTTCCTTCTAGAAAGTAGATAGTTTGTTGCAATTGCATTTGCAATTGAGGGATAGCCTGGAGCATACTGACACTGAGATTGTTAGAAAAACAGTTTACCTTCACAACCCAGTGGCAGGAGCATCTCGAACCGCAGCCTTCTTACTTTGGACTGGCTGCCTGGGTAAGCGCCCACCTTGTAGGTTTTCTAAATATTTCCAGGGAAGTCCTGGTGATTCTGTCTGACAGGGAAGGGTACCAGCTGTGTTGGTTGTGTTCGTGTCTCTGGCCAGAAGAACACAGGTCAGGAGATACGTTTAGAGTGGAATTCCTGGTGGTGCTATGAAGGTTTTCCATAATTCTTCCAGGTATTTGTGGAGTCCCCTCCAGATTGGCTGAGAGGGACACTTCTACACACATTTTGGGATTACAGGGAAGCAGAAAAACAGAGGAAACTACAAACATTATGTAGAAGTTTGAAAGTGAGAGAACAAAATTGCCACTTGACAATTCAATTTGGAAACCCAAATTGTAGCAGTTAATATTCATGAAATTCCAGTTCTAGACACACAAATGCAAATAATCAGAAAAACATTTGCTCCTGAAAATGATCACCTTGGTGCTTTTTGTAATCAGCCTGAAGGTAAAATGAGCAAATTCTGAAGACCTAGAGACTTTAACCTCTAAGAAAGTGAGACTGCTTTTGAGGACCTTATAGAATTTGGCTAGCTCATTTGCTGCTTTCTCTAACTCATCGCTGTTTGATTCTCAGTGATGTTTTTTTTTTTTTTTGAATTTCCAATTCTTTCCTCCTTGCTGTTGCTTTTAAAAGTTCTAACCCCATTTGAGCCAAATTATCTAGTAAGCACAATGGGCACAGTGCAAGGCCCCCCAAAACTGTGTTCATCTCTCTGAAAATCAGGGAGGAAAAAAAAAACTTTTTTAGGTCAGAGGAAATGTTTTAATATATTCATCTTTATTCTAATTCATAAATATAATTAAAAAATTTTTATGGAGAATGGGGCCTACAGAATACAGCCCCAAGCAGTTGGATTTGCTCATAATTTATAAGTACTCTTAAGCCCATAGGGACACAGATACTTGCTTTTTCCAACAGTAAAGCCAGGATGGACCAAGACTGCCACAAGCCGTGGGTTGGGGACAATTGCCATTTGCAAGCAGCATCTTGCAGCTTACGGTTTCAGAAGTTTCCCTCCTGGGTCCAGGCAGACATGGGCTCTTGTGTCAATAACCACATTCTAAGGTCTTTGGAAACTGGTGACTTTCTGGTGTCAGTGACCATTAGGGACCCTGATTTGTGTTTTGTCAACTGAAAATAAAATGTATATAAAAGTTAAGTTTTTTGGGGGGGGCAAAATGAGACAGCATTTTATATAGCTCTGAGGTACCAGCTCTGAAGAGGTAGGGGGAGAGATCAGCATGTACATGATTTTAGTGAAGCAGAGTACGTGCACGTATTCTGGCACTTGCTGCTAGTCATGAGAAGCAGATGTCATCATTAGTGACTTTAGAGCTTTTCTAGATAGGAGAAGATGCAAGAATTTGGGCTCATAAAATCTGAAAATTTCTATCTGAAGGTCTGTTCTGCCAGATTTTCCCAGAGTACAGAGTACCTAATTCCTGATCTCCACCCTGAACTCCTTTCATGGTGTGTTGAAGGTCAGTGGCTGCAGTGCCTTGTGACTTAATCCTTGTAGAAGCAGATAGTTGGCAGGTGACAATTTTTAGTTGGCAGTATGACTCAGTGGTAAAGAATCCAATTGCAATGCAGGAGATGCAGGTTAGATCCCTGGGTCAGGAAGATCCCCTGGAGAAGGAAATGACAACCCACTCCAGTAGTTTTGCCAGGGAAATCCTATGAACAGAGGAACTTGGTGGGTTACAGTTCATGGGGTCACAAAAGAGTTGGACATGACTTAGTGACTTAACAGCCTTATAGAGAAACCAGAGTTATGATTAAATTTACTATTGTTCAAAGCAAAAATCAAGGCACATTGTCTGATATGGAATTCCCTCCTCCATTTTCATGAAATTAAATTTTAAAATTTATGTAATAGAAACTCTAAAAAACAGTCACATAATTCACAAATGACTTTTATGACAATAATAAAATGATGTGAAAATAAATAACAAAACTGGCAAGTAGAGCCTATTTACCAATCCAATGTTTGAATATTTATTGCCCATGTGGCCTAGAAGACCCAGGACACAGGGGCACGGTCCCCTTCCTTCATGAGAACAGGGCCAGAGGTCATGTGGAGAGCCTGGTTTCTCAGCCCCATCTTTTTTTTTCCCCCTGAATTTTAAAATTGGAATTTAACAGCTTTACAATGTTGTGTTTGTTTCTGCTATACAATATAATGAATCAGCCATATGTGTTGCAGGAAGAGGGACCCCTTCCAGAGCCCAAAGGTGGGCTCTTGTCTAACACTCAGAAGTAAATTATCTGAGGAGACACATGTGCTGACAAAGCAAGAGATTTTATTAGGAAGGGGGACCCAGGTGGAGAGCAGTAGGGTAAGGGAACCCAGCAGAACTGCTCTGCCACATGGCTCATAGCCTTGGGTTTTTATGGTGATGGGATTAGTTTGGGGGTTGTCTTTGGCCAGTCATTCTGACTTAGACTCCTTGCTGGTGGTGCACGCATTGCTCAGCCAAGATGAATGCTGGTAAGAAGGATTCTGGAAGGTGGTTGGACATATGGTGTCTCCTTTTGACCTTTCTTGAACTCTTCCCTTTAGTGGTGGCTTATTTGTTTGGTGTTCCTTACCAGGGCATCCTACTGTAAAATAACTCATGCACATGGTTACTGTGGTGCCTGGCCAGGGGGGTGGGTGGGTGGTTTGTCATTGTGCTTCCTCTAACATGTACATACCCATGTCCCCTCCCTCTTGACCCTCCCCCCCACCCCCATCACTCCATCTCATCCCTGTAGGTTATTGAAGACCAAACTGAGCTTCCTGCTAGTTGAGGACCACAGTAACCTGGCCCAAGGGTAACAGCAGCTACCATTTGGGAGCACCTACTATGTGTCATAGCCTTTTCATAAATTATATCTGAACAATATAAATGCAAACTAGATATTAAAGTTTTCATTTTATAAACCAGAAAAAAATGGATAACTGGTCAGTGACATAGAGGGTGCAACAGGGAATTCTGATTCCAGCTCATCCTGACTAGAAAGGCTTGGGGGTCTCAGATGTTTACTAGGAGTTGTAAATCACTGGGACACTCAGATTCAGAATGAAAATGAGTGTTCCAGGTAGAGGAGGCATAGAGGTCTTGACAGGTGAGCCCCATGTAGGCCCCTGAGAGACTCTCTCAAAGGTTTCTCCTTTACAGATGGTCCCATCAGGCCAGTCCATCCCAGACTCTGAAGGCTGGTTCACACAGCTCACTTGCCTCAACTGCCCTTCCTTGGCTTCTCTCTTTAGCTTGTGAGTTCAGCTCAAATCCCCACCCTTTCCCAATCTTCCACAAGGACCCAACCAGCCTGGCCTTTCCCTCTCCAAATCCCTGCTATACTTCTGCAAGTGGAGTGCCTTGTGATTTGTGTTACATGGAAAGAAAGATCAAATTCACAGCCTCATGGGTTTCCTTTCTGAGATTCAAAGGAACAGTAGGAAGGCATAAACTCTTCCTGACCATTACTCCCCCCATTGTTGATATCCTCACTTGCAGTCAACTTTTCACCCCTGAGGTGGCCTCTGGACACCACTGACCAACTGAACCCCCCAGCACACTGAGAGACAATGCAACTCCTCTCAGAGGGCTTAAGTCTCCTCTTTTCTGTCTGAGTTTCAAGAGAACACAGAGCTCTGTTTGAAAACCGTTTTGCAGCCTATGGAAGGTTATTTAATACAGGCTCATTGGTGCCAAACTCCTTGACATTCTTCCAGCAGAGACTGAATGTTTGGAAATCCATTGAACATGGACATGTGAAGTCAATTAATAATCAAGTGTAGATGTATGTCTTCTCTGGTTCTTTTCCTGTGTGTGCTTTTGGTCTTACCAACTAGATTTGTAAGCTCCTGGTGGGCAGAAATGAGCCTTACATTTGTTTTGTGTCATGGTCCTTTTACCTGCCAGTGTTCAACATGTGCTTAGTAAGGATTTTATGCAGTGGATGAAAGGATGAACTTATTTTTACAGCTTCTGCAATACCATTTAAGAGTATAACTTCTCTTGATTGGAGATACAAACAAAAAATTTATCTAGGAGAACCTATTCCTAGTGGATTTAGTTGCTCTAATCCAGAGATTAGAAGCCGGTGGAGGCTAAGGGAGTGTGGCCTCATGGCATCCTCTAGAGCACTTTCTCTGTGCCTGCAAGTCTTTGTATATTCTCTTCATTGGAGCTGCTAGCAGTTCTGAAGGAACAACAACAACAAAAAGGTTAGGAGTACTGAAGATTACATTCGATCACAATTGAAAAAATGCATTGGGTGCTAATAACATGAGAATAAAAGCAGAGGCTATTTTAAGAAATTTTCCCACCCATTCCAACCAGATTCTTATCCAATCTCCTTCTGATCATTAATGAGGTTATTAAGATTGACTGATCTGTCAGGGCCTGCATGAAGTCTCTGGTACCTTGCACTAGATTCTGTTTCATTAAGCCCCAAATAAGCTTAGGGCAAAATGGCAAATTAAATTTCAGGAGACAATGGATTTTGAAACCAACAAAATCCAATGTAATCATGTTTACTGCCCCAGAAAAAGGACATTGCTTTAGTCTTCATGTGTGGACTTGTTTCCTTTAATCCCTTTAAGGATGGTTTAGATCAGCAAGAGGGGAGAAAAATGGGGTGGCAGACTCTTCCCCTGTCAGGGTGAGGCAGTCTGTTGATCATTCTCACAAGAAAGCTTCTGAGTTGGTAGTTGGTCTGCAATAGGTCCTTGAACCTCCTGTTTTTTTGCATTCCCTCCTAAACTCTTGAGTTAGGTCTCATTTCCATAGATCCTTGGTACCAACAGAGTCAGTGATCCTCAGACAGCCTCAGACAGCCTCAGAACTGATGGGGCTTGAGTTAAAGACCCACGAAACTGACCAAGTGGCATGTCCCAAAGCTATACAGGACTGATTTTTAAATCCTCAAGAATCAGAGAAATGGATCTTGTACCATAGTTGGGAGAGAGCTATAGTAAGTTATTCTAAGTCATTTTGTTTATAACTCAAATCCCCTAGTGAGCTTTTATATCATTTTCTCTCTAACATTTAGTCATTTATTTTTAAATAAATGATATGAGTATGGTACAAAAGCAAAAATACAAAAAAGGTTGATAGTAAAAGGCAGGATTGTCTTCCATTCTTGTACCTCCTACCTAGTTTTCTTCTCAAAAGGCAACTGCTATTATCAATTTCTTTTGTATTCTGCCAGTTGAATTCCATGCATAAGCAAAAGTGTGTGTAAATATTTTCTATTATTTAAAAAAGCAGATTTTGGCATTCTGAACTGACTTCTCTACACTGATCTTTTTTATTTAACATGAATACCAGACCACCTGTGACGTGCCGTTGGTCCTCCCAGCGGCCGCCCCTGGTCTCGGGCCTGGGGTTGTTCCTCCCAGCCACGGCCCCTGGCCTCGGGTGTGGGGGCGTGGGGTAGCTCCTCTCGGCCTCCACCCCTGACCTCGGACGCAGGGTAGCTCCTATCGGCCGCCTCCCCTGACCTCGGACTTGGGTAGGTCTTCTCGGCCGTTCCTGTGCCGTCGCGGCCTGGCACTCCCGGCCACTGCCCCTGACCTCGGACGTGGGGTAACGCCTCTTGGCTGCCGCCCTTCAGGCATGGGGTCCTCCCAGCTTCTGCCCCTGACCTCGGACGTGAGGTAGCTCCTCTCAGCCACGCTTAGTGCACCGGTCGCAGCCGCCCGTGCTTAGTGCCCACGTCCAAGGAGCTGTGGCTGCATGGGCACAGGAGGGCCTAGAGGAGCTATCCCATGTTGAAGGTCAGGAAGGGTGGCAGTGAGGAGATACCCCTCGTCCAAGGTAAGGAGCAGTGGCTGCGCTTTGCTGGAGCAGCCGTGAAGAAATATCCCACTGCCAGGGTAAGAAAACCCAAGTAAGATGGTAGGTGTTGCAAGAGGGCATCAGAGAGCAGACACACTGAAACCATACTCACAGAAAACTAGTCAATCTAATCACACTAGGACCACAGCCTTGTCTAACTCAATGAAACTAAGCCATGCCCGTGGGGCAACCCAAGATGGGTGGGTCATGATGGAGAGATCTGACAGAATGTGGTCCACTGGAGAAGGGAATGGCAAACCACTTCAGTATTCTTGCCTTGAGAACCCCATGAACAGTGTGAAAAGGCAAAATGATAGGATACTGAAAGAGGAACTCCCCAGGTCAGTAGGTGCCCAATATGCTACTGGAGATCAGTGGAGAAATAACACCAGAAAGAATGAAGGGATGGAGGCAAAGCAAAAACAATACCCAGCTGTGGATGTGACTGGTGATAGAAGCAAGGTCCGATGCTGTAAAAAGCAATATTGCATAGGAACCTGGAATGTCAGGTCCATGAATCAAGGCAAATTGGAAGTGATCAAACAAGAGATGGCAAGAGTGAATGTCGACATTCTAGGAATCAGCGAACTAAAATGGACTGGAATGGGTGAATTTAACTCAGACGACCATTATATCTACTACTATGGGCAGGAATCCCTCAGAAGAAATGGAGTAGCCATCATGGTCAACAATAGAGTCCGAAATGCAGTACTTGGATGCAATCTCAAAAATGACAGAATGATTTCTGTTCGTTTCCAAGGCAAACCATTCAATATCACAGTAATCCAAGTCTATGCCCCAGCCAGTAATGCTGAAGAAGCTGAATGGTTCTATGAAGACCTACAAGACCTTTTAGAACTAACACCCAAAAAAGATGTCCTTTTCATTATAGGGGACTGGAATGCAAAAGTAGGAAGTGAAGAAACACCTGGAGTAACAGGCAAATTTGGCCTTGGAATACGGAATGAAGCAGGGCAAAGACTATAGAGTTTTGCCAAGAAAATGCACTGGTCATAGCAAACACCCTCTTCCAACAACAAAAGAGAAGACTCTACACATGGACATCACCAGATGGTCAACACCAACATCAGATTGATTATATTCTTTGCAGCTAAAGATGGAGAAGCTCTATACAGTCAACAAAAACAAGACCAGGAGCTGACTGTGGCTCAGATCATGAACTCCTTATTACCAAATTCAGACTTAAATTGAAGAAAGTAGGGAAAACCACTAGACCATTCAGATCAGATCAGTCGCTCAACGTGTCCGACTCTTTGCGACCCCATGAATTGCAGCATGCCAGGCCTCCCTGTCCATCACCAACTCCTGGAGTTCACTGACTCATGTCCATCGAGTCAGTGATGCCATCCAGCCATCTCATCCTCTGTCATCCCCTTCTCCTCCTGCCCCCAATCCCTCCCAGCATCCGAGTCTTTTCCAATGAGTCAACTCTTTCCATGAGGTGGCCAAAGTACTGGAGTTTCAGCTTCAGCATCATTCCCTCCAAAGAAATCCCAGGACTGATCTCCTTTAGAATGGACTGGTTGGATCTCCTTGCAGTCCAAAGGACTCTCAAGAATCTTCTCCAGCACCACAGTTCAAAAGCATCAATTCTTCGGTGCTCAGCTTTCTTCACAGTCCAACTCTCACATCCATACATGACCACAGGAGAAACCATAGCCTTGACTAGATGGACCTTTCTTGGCAAAGTAATGTTTCTGCTTTTGAATATGCTATCTAGGTTGGTCATAACTTTCCTTCCAAGGAGCAAGCGTCTTTTAATTTCATGGCTGCAGTCACCATCTGCAGTGATTTTGGAGCCCAAAAAGGTATAGTCTGACACTGTTTCCACTGTTTCCCCATCTATTTCCCATGAAGTGATGGGACCAGATGCCATGATCTTCGTTTTCTGAATGTTGAGCTTTAAGCCAACATTTTCACTCTCCACTTTCACCTTCATCAAGAGGCTTTTTAGTTCCTCTTCACTTTCTGCCATAAGGGTGGGGTCATCTGCATATCTGAGGTTACTGATATTTCTCCTGGCAATCTTGATTCCAGCTTGTGTTTCTTCCAGTCCAGCGTTTCTCATGATGTACTCTGCATAGAAGTTAAATAAACAGGGTGACAATATACAGCCTTGACGTACTCCTTTTTCTATTTGGAACCAGTCTGTTGTTCCATGTCCAGTTCTAACTGTTGCTTCCTGACCTGCATACAGATTTCTCAGGATGCAGATCAGGTGGACTGGTACTCCCATCTCTTTCAGAATTTTCCACAGTTCATTGTGATCCACACAGTCAAAGGCTATGGCATAGTCAATAAAGCAGAAATATATGTTTTTCTGGAACTCTCTTGCTTTTTCCATGATCTGGCAGATGTTGGCAATTTGATCTCTGGTTCCTCTGCCTTTTCTAAAACCAGCTTGAACATCAGGAAGTTCACTGTTCACATATTGCTGAAGCCTGGCTTGGACCTAGACCATTCAGATATGACCTAAATCAAATCCCTTATGATTATACAGTAGAAGTGAGAAATAGATTTAACGGACTAGATCTGATAGATAGAGTGCCTGATGAACTATGGAAGGAGGTTCCTGACATTCTACAGGAGACAGGGATCAAGACCATCCCCATGGGGTGATGTCAAAGGATGTCCGGTCCGGCTCCCAGTATCTAAAGAAGGGAAAATGCCTAAAAAAAAGACTGGTGCAAGGAAGAAGGCAGAGAACCGCCGGGAACGGGAAAAACAACTAAGAGCATCAAGAAGCACCATAGATTTAGCTAAACATCCATGCAATGCGTCAATGGGTCATTTCTAGAGAAGAGAAGGAAGACAAAGGAAGACATGACTCATCCATAAATATATGCAGTGAGGGCTAGACTTTGGAATGTGACAAGTGTCAGAGGCGGCAGAAAAATAGAGCATTTTGCTACTTTTGTAATTCTGTACAGAAGTTACCAATTTGTGCACAGTGTGGGAAAACAAAGTGCATGATGAAGTCTTTAGACTGTGTCATAAAGCATGCTGGTGTCTACAGTACTGGCCTTGCCATGGTGGGTGCAATATGTGACTTTTGCGAAGCTTGGGTCTGTCATGGTAGGAAGTGTCTCAGCACACACGCCTGTGCCTGCCCGCTTACCAATGCTGAGTGTGTGGAATGTGAACGGGGTGTGTGGGACCACGGAGGCAGAATTTTCAGTTGTTCTTTTTGCCATAACTTTCTCTGTGAAGATGATCAGTTTGAACATCAAGCCAGCTGCCAGGTTTTAGAAGCAGAAACATTTAAATGTGTTTCATGTAATAGGCTTGGTCAGCATTCCTGTCTCTGTTGTAAGGCTTGTTTCTGTGATGATCATACAAGGAGCAAGGTGTTTAAGCAAGAAAAAGGAAAACAGCCTCCCTGCCCTAAATGTGGACATGAAACTCAGGAAACTAAGGATCTTAGCATGTCAACACGTTCCCTGAAATTTGGCATGCAAACTGGAGGTGAAGAGGGAGATGGAGCTTCTCGGTATGATGCCTATTGGAAGAACCTTGCATCTGATAAACATGCTGGCACTACCTACCATGATGAGGAAGAAGATGAGTACGAAACAGAGGATGACGAAGAGGAAGAAGATGAAGGTGGAAAAGATTCAGATGCTGACTCATCAGATTTGTTTACTGATTTGAATTTAGGAAAGACCTATGCCAGTGGCTGTGCTCACTATGAGGAACAAGAGAACTAGGACAGCTGCTTGCCCTTTGATGACCTTGTCTTAGGAGCTGGGATCTGCGTGCTTGATGAATCATGTGTGAACGTTCAAGAGTATTATACACATTGTTACTTAGCCTTGTGCAGAGACTAGTCACATTTACTGGGACAAGGAGTAGGGCATAGCACTTTAATGGGAACTGATAATCAGGCTTCTAACATAAGAACAATGAATTGCAAATGTAATATGAATGATCTAAGCAACTGAAGCATCATGGATTGGATTTTTACTGATTTCTGTAATCTAGTAGGTTTGCCAATTAAATACATATATAGAATAAAGGAATAGGATGATAATATATTGGTTTGAAATAAAATTGCTGTTTTTATTTAAAAACTGCTTATAAAGTCATTTTGTCTGATTTTGTAGAATGTAATGGGTAAAAGAATTATTGTATTTTTTTCTGATTTGTCCATAGGATAAAAGTCAGATGTTATATGCTAAATTTTCATTAAATAGTCATGTTATCTTAAGTCATTAAAAACAAAAAAAATCCCCATGGAAAAGAAATGCAAAAAAGCAAAATGGCTGTCTGGGGAGGCCTTACAAATAGCTGTGAAAAGAAGAGAAGCGAAAAGCAAAGGAGAAAAGGAAAGATATAAACATCTGAATGCAGAGTTCCAAAGAATAGCAAGAAGAGATAAGAAAGCCTTCCTCAGCGATCAATGAAAGAAATAGAGAAAAACAACAGAATGGGAAAGACTAGAGATCTCTTCAAGAAAATTAGAGATACCAAGGGAACATTTCATGCAAAGATGGGCTCGATAAAGGACAGAAATGGTATGGACCTAACAGAAGCAGAAGATATTAAGAAGAGATGGCAAGAATACACAGAAGAACTGTACAAAAAGATCTTCATGACCCAGATAATCACGGTGGTGTGATCATTGACCTAGAGCCAGACATCCTGGAATGTGAAGTCAAGTGAGCCTTAGAAAGCATCACTACGAACAAAACTAGTGGAGGTGATGGAATTCCAGTTGAGCTGTTTCAAATCCTGAAAGATGATGCAGTGAAAGTGCTGCATTCAATATGCCAGCAAATTTGGAAAACTCAGCAGTGGCCACAGGACTGGAAAAGGTCAGTTTTCATTCCAATCCCAAAGAAAGGCAATGCCAAAGAATGCTCAAACTACCACACAATTGCACTCATCTCACACACTAGTAAAGTAATGCTCAAAGTTCTCCAAGTCAGGCTTCAGCAATATGTGAACAGTGAACTTCCTGATGTTCAAGCTGGTTTTAGAAAAGGCAGAGGAACCAGAGATCAAATTGCCAACATCTGCCGGATCATGGAAAAAGCAAGAGTTTCAGAAAAACATCTATTTCTGCTTTATTGACTATGCCAAAGCCTTTGACTGTGTGGATCACAATAAAATGTGGAAAATTCTGAAAGAGATGGGAGTACCAGTCCACCTGACCTGCCTCTTGAGAAATCTGTATGCAGGTCAGGAAGCAACAGTTAGAACTGGACATGGAACAACAGACTGGTTCCAAATAGGAAAAGGAGTACGTCAAGGTTGTATATTGTCACCCTGCTTATTTAACTTACATGCAGAGTACATCATGAGAAACGCTGGACTGGAAGAAACACAAGCTGGAATCAAGATTGCCGGGAGAAACATCAGTAACCTCAGATATGCAGATGACCCCACCCTTATGGCAGAAAGTGAAGAGGAACTAAAAAGCTTCTTGATGAAGGTGAAAGTGGAGAGTGAAAAAGTTGGCTTAAAGCTCGACATTCAGAAAACGAAAATCATGGCATCTGGTCCCATCACTTCATGGGAAATAGATGGGGAAACAGTGGAAACAGTGTCAGACTTTATTTTTTGGGGGTCCAAAATCACTGCAGATGGTGATTGCAGCCATGAAATTAAAAGATGCTTACTCCTTGGAAGGAAAGTTATGACCAACCTAGATAGCATATTCAAAAGCAGAGACATTACTCTGCCAACAAAGGTCCATCTAGTCAAGGCTATGGTTTTTCCTGTGGTCATGTATAGATGCGAGAAGGCAATGGCACCCCACTCCAGTACTCTTGCCTGGGGAGTCCCATGGAGGGAGGAGCTTGGTGGGCTGCAGTCCATGGGGTCGCTAAGAGTCGGACACGACTGAGTGACTTCACTTTCACTTTTTCACTTTCATGCATTGGAGAAGGAAATGGCAACCCACTCCAGTGTTCTTGCCTGGAGAATCCCAGGGACAGGGGAGCCTGGTGGGCTGACGTCTATGGAGTCACACAGAGTCGGACACGACTGAAGTGACTTAGCAGCAGCAGCAGCAGCAGCAGCATGTATGGATGTGAGAGTTGGATTGTGAAGAAGGCTGAGCACCGAAGAATTGATGCTTTTGAACTGTGGTGTTGGAGAAGACTCTTGAGAGTCACTTGGACTGCAAGGAGATCCAACCAGTCCATTCTGAAGGAGATCAGCCCTGGGATTTCTTTGGAAGGAATGATGCTAAAGCTGAAACTCCAGTACTTTGGCCACCTCATGTGAAGAGTTGACTCATTGGAAAAGACTCTGATGCTGGGAGGGATTGGGGGCAGGAGGAGAAGGGGACAACAGAGGATGAGATGGCTGGATGGCATCACTGACTCGATGGACGTGAGTCTGAGTGATCTCTAGGAGTTGGTGATGGACAGGGAGGCCTGGCGTGCTGGGATTCATGGGTTCGCAAAGAGTCGGACTCGATTGAGTGACTGAACTGAACTGAGCTGAACTGAATATCTTCTTTGGGGGCTCAGTGATAAAGAATTTTCATGTAGTGCGTGAAACACAAGTTGATCCCTGATTTGGGAAGAGCCCCTGGAGAAGGAAATGGCAACCTACTCCAGTACTCTTACCTTTCTGGGAAAGCTCATGGACAGAGGATCCTGGCAGGTTACAGTTCATGGCTCACAAAGAGTTGGAGACAATTTTGTGACTGAACAACAATATAATATCTTGGAGGTTAGACCATTTTAATTTGTACTGAATAGTCTTATCCTTTTTAAAATAGCTATATACTATTGAATTATAAGAATGTATCATATTTTTTAAAGTTCCCTATTGTTAAATAGTTTTCAACAGATTGCTTTTATAAACAATGCTGTAGTGAATAATTGTATACATAACATTAATATGTATGCTGATATATATGTGAGCTGAAGACCTAAGAGCAGAATCACTGGGTAAAAGAATAGATGTTTTAGAATTTCATGGATGTTGCCAAATTACTTTCAACAGACTATCAATTTGTCTCACTACTTACTATGTGAGGCGAGTGACTGGTACCCTACATTATTGCTGAGATAATGTTTCCAAACATTTGATTTTATATTATCTGGCTGGTAAAAAGAAGATAACATTATCATTTTACTTTTCAATTCTCATATAAATGAGATCAAACATCTCTTTACTTTTGAGTCCTTCATAATTCATTTTCCTCCTCATATTCTTCAATTTTTAAAAAATTGGGTTGTTGACCTCCTATTGATTAATAGGTATTCTTTAGATTTTAGTTAACTTCTGTGATTTGAGTTGGACTTTATATTTTTTTTTTACTAGTTTGTCAATTGCCTTTGACCTTTTATGGTATGGGGAGGGAGGTGGGTAGGGGGTTCAGGATTGGGAACACGTGTACACCCGTGGCAGATGCATTTGATGTATGGCAAAACCAATAAAATATTCTAAAGTAAAAAATAAATAAATAAATAACAATAAAAATTTAATTTATTTTTTAACTGAAGGATAACTGCTTTACAGAAATTTCTTATTTTATGCCAAATATCAACATGAATCAGCCACATGTATGCCTTTGACTTTTAAAGTAGTATCTTTTTTTTCTGACACAGTTTTATGTAGAATTTATCAGTCTTTTAAAAAAAAACTTATAGGTTTTCTTTTTACTTAGGAATGTCTTTTCTACATCTTTCTACTTTTTAAATGTTAGCTGATGTGTTGGATTTTATTTTAGTTTTATCATTATTCTATTTTCCAAATTATGAATTTTTATTTTCATTTATAATATTTTGTTTCTTTGCTTTATAGACATTTTATTGATTATTTTTATTCGTGCATATTTATTAATGTTAATATTGTTCAACCATTAAGTCATGTCCAACACTTTGCAACTCCATGGACTGCAGCATGCCAGTCTGTCCTGTCCTTAACTATCTCCTGGTTTGCTCAAACTCATGTCTATCAAGTTGGTGATGCCACCCAATCATCTCATCCTCTTTTTCCCTCTTCTCCTACTACCCTCAACTTATAATCATTAATGTAAGTTTATTTAAAGTATATTTTCTTATTTATTTAAAATATATGGAAACATAAGCTTTTCCTTGTTCATTAATGTAAATGTACATTTTTGAGCACTGCTCATAGATTATGACATTATTTTAATTACTGTTATTTTGTTGATGAAATGCAACTCCACTTTTCTTATTCAAACTAATTGTTGTATAAAGAGAGGTTTTCTTAGCTTTTCCTAGCTTTATCTCTTTCTACATTTTGGAATGCATTGACTTTCTTTGGGCTTAATTGCAAAGGATTTTTGAGATCTTGTAAAAAATTATGATCAATTTTACCACAGGGTAGAGTTGTGCATATTTTAGAACTACATATTATATATAATTCATATGACCCTAAAATTTTACACACACACATCTTACTGTTGAGTTAGTCAGAGTTCTCAGGGGAAATAAGGAAGATATTTATTTTAAGAAGATATTAGGAAATTTACAGTGTAAATATGAAATAACTAACAAAGTTTACAAGGGTAAGTGATGACAAATGGTGAAGATAAGGCATTATGATTTTATCTTTTATGGCTAGGCAAAAATATACTATTTAAAGCTGCTAAACAAAACCATAAGTGCCGGGGTCCAGCCCCAGCTGATCCAGGGTATTCGAAGGACAGACAGCATTGGCAACCTATTTATTTAAATATTCGTCAAAGATATAAAGAGTAATAGAATGAGGATAGCTCAGTGAAGAAATTCAGTGGAGAAAAGTGGCTGAAATAAGGATAGCTCAGTGAGGAAATTCAGTGGAGAAAAGAGGCTGAATAATTCAGCCAGAAGGTGAGAGAAAGAATGACATGGGGAGACCAAGTTTCGGTGAACAAGGCCCGCACTTTATTTTCCAAAGTAGTTTTTAATACCTTAAGTTATGCATAGAGGATAATGGGAGAAGGGGTAGAGTCATGCAGTAAGCCAGGCTTTCTTCCTGCAAACTTATCATATGCAAAAGTTTAGGTGATTTACATCATCTTCTGGCCCAGAGGCCTGTTAACATTTTAAGACACTTTCTACAGAAAACTTATTTTTCTCTAAAGGTGACTAGTCAGGCGCCACCCTCCAAAAGCATTAAAGTTGCGTTCCTAAAGGGCAAAGGTGTGGTGGGCTACAACAAGAAAAATAATTAACTTAAGGGTCCAAGGTTACAAACATTAAAACTACTACTTACACCAATCATATTAATCAATACACTGCCAGGGACACAGCAGGTAAGGGATATGGAAACTTAGCAGCAAACATTGGCCCAACAAGTGAAAAACCCTTCACCAATACAATTTCTAATCAATCTTTTAACTGCTCAAAGGAATCTGTATTTAGACAGTTTAGAACATCTCCTGCCTCTCACAGTTGGGAGGCTCTGAACAATCACATGTGGCCGGAAAAACCTATTCAGGCAGGCTAGAGGACTTCCAAAGGAGTTTGTAGGTTGACACACTGTCACATCAAGGAATTATTAACTGGAGCTGTAAGCTAACTCTTTTTTCAGAGAGAGATAGTGGGGGACAGCCCCCCATAAAGTCAGAGGTGTAGGTGAAAGCACAAAGCAGAAAGTAGGCAGACTCTGGTTTTGGGGGTAGATGCTCGAGAATTTCCAGGGGAACTCCTGAGGCTCGATCCTGCCTTTGCATATGCCAAGCCTCCTTCCTCATGACCTTTGCCATGGGCGGAGCTCACTCCCAGCACATAAGTATATAAATGCATAGGAAAAACAGGACATTTAACTTAAAAAATTATATATGAAGTAGAAATTGAATGGTTTAGAAAAGAGAGGATAAGAGGAAAAAGAAGAAATACACTAAAGTTATTTCCTCATTGAAGATAATCAAGATGCTACCTGCAGAATTAGAAGATTGGGGTAGTCTGTCCACATCTAGTTGAGACAGTGACTTAACTTTAAGGATTCAGTGCTCATTGCTGTCTTTTGCTTCAGTTTCTCCATTTATTACTTCTCCAGGCCAGAATACTGGAGTAGATAGCCATTTCTTCTCCAAGGGATCTTCCCAACCCAGGAATTGAAGCCAGGTCTTCCACATTGCAGGTGGATTCTTTACCAGCTGAGCTACCAGTGAAGACATTATTTTTTAGTTGACTAAACTGTGTCCTCATACTTTCTCCAAGAATAATTTATGTACGTATTCTCTGAGTTCTATTAATAGCATGTTCAGTAGAGATTTTCATGCAGTCTTTATATTTGAACTAATTTTTTCAGGGTATACAATTTTTGGGTCATATCTTTCCTCAAGGACTTTGGAAGCATTAATTATTTAACTGTTTTGTTTTTCATTGCTTAGCCATTTATCACTGCTTATTATTTAGCTTTTTTCCCCCTCTTTCTTAGTGACTTAAGAGTTTTCAACTAGCTGCCCCAAAGATTCTTTATCTTTTGAAGTCCTGTGATATTATGAGATTATCTCCATGAAATTAAAAGATGCTTACTCCTTGGAAGAAAAGCTTTGACAAATCTAGAGAGCATATTTGAACTTTTGAACTGTGGTGTTGGAGAAGACTCTTGAGAGTTTCTTGGACTGCAAGGAGATCAAACCATATCAAATCCTAAAAGAAATCAGTCCTGAATTTTCACTGGAAGGACTGATGCTGAAGCTGAAGCTCCAATACTTTGGCCACCTGATGTGAAGAACTGACTCATTGGAAAAGACCCTGATGCTGGGAAAGACTGAAGGCAGGAGGAGAAGGGGATGACAGAGGATGAGATGTTTGGATGACATCACTGACTCAATGGACATAAGTTTGAGCAAGCTCTGGGAGTTAGTGATGAACAGGGAAGCCTGGCATGCTGCAGTCCATGGGGTTGCAAAGAATCAGACACGACTGAGCAACTGAACTGAACTGAACTGAGTGTATTAAAAAGCAGAGCTATCACTTTGCCAACAAATATCCATATAGTCAAAGCTAAGATTTTTCCAGTAGTCATATATGGATGTATGAGTTGGACCATAAAGAAGGCTGAATGCCTAAGAATTAATGCTTTTAAACTGTGATGCTGGAGAAGACTCTGAGTCCCTTGGACAGCAAGGAGATCAGACCAGTCAATGCTAAAGGAAATCAACCCTGAATATTCACTGGAAGGACTGATGTTGAAGCTGAATCTCCAGTATTTTGGCCACCTGATGTGAAGAACTGATTCATTAGAAAAGACTCTGATTCTGGGAAAGATTAAGGGTAAGAGAAGTGTAAGATAAGGGGGTGACAGAGGATGAGATGATTGGATGGCATCACCAGCTCAATGGATATGGGTTTGAGCAAACTCTAAGAGATAGTGAGAGACAGGGAATCCTGGCAGGCTGCAGTCCACAAGGTCACAAAGAGTCAGACATGACTTGCTGAACAACAAGAACACCTCTGCTGTTAATTATAGGACAGTTTGTCTTTTCAATAGAGCCAAATTTTCTTTAATTATTGTAAGGTTTTATAGCTAGTAATAATGTGTTTGTCCCTTTATTTGGATTATATTTTTGAAGTCACTAATAATGTACTGTTTTTATATTTCTTTGTTTTCCCTAATCTTCTTTAAACATTTACTTACTTTTATTTCATTAAAAAAAAATGTTCATCCCATTTTCTTTGCTGTTTCTCTATCCTATTCTTCACATTCTTGCTGTGTTTTCAACAGTGTCACTTCAAATTTGTGGTGCTTTCAATTGGTGTTTTTGTCATAGTTTTTACTCTTCTTTTTAACTGACTCATATTTTATCCACTTTTATTGTCTTACCATGTTTTCTCTGAACTCTTTGATCTCTAGTCTAATGAGTTATTTTCATGGAGGTAATTACTTCATTATTATTATTTTTTTAATGTGATAAAGTTTCGTCAAATTTTCCATCTTCTCTGTTACACAAGTTTTCTTGTGCACATGTTTTCAACTGCTTTCACTTTTCCTATTGTTTTTCTTCTGTTTTTATCTTATAATTACCTTACAGTCTTGCACTTATTTAAGCAACCACCTTTGAATGAGCTGTATCTTTTCTTGACCAGTTATTTGTACAACATGTGTGTCTGAGAGGGCCAGAGCTCTACCCAGGCCGACAGGAAGCTTCCCTATGATGACACTGTCTGCTTGAGTGGAGTGCTTTTCTCTAGTGTTCTTTTATCCCCAGCCAACCCGGGTTGGCACAGCAGAAGGTGCCCAGTTTAGAGCCTCTCTCCTTCCTCCTGCCATCCTGATAGACTGCTTCTTGCAAACATAGCTTGTCTGTGTGATTCCTCATTTAGCCCTACCTTCTCAACTTCCCTAGGTTTTTACCAAAAAGAAATGATGGAAAATCTTACTACCCTACCATGGTTTTGTTGCCAATGCTATGCCCATGTTTTCAGAATTCTTTTCTGTCAGCTTTGTCTAAACTCTAAAGCCATAGGCATTGTCTCCTGTCCCTTTGAGTACCCCTATGAAACCTGCCCTGTAATCTGGAGACTCTCCTTTATATTGTAGTTTGGGTTACAGATGTTTCTGAATTTTTATCAAAAAAGCAAAAATTATCTTTCTTGTTTTCTCTTTGAAGATGTATTGAGAAGAGAAGGGGGCCGCATCAAGTCAGAAGTGTTCTCAGACTTGTAGGTTTGACTAACCAGACTCTGGGATGCTTCCAATTTTCCTTGCTGCTAGCTCTGGTCCTCACAGTTAGTATAATTCCATTTTTGAGTCTGGCAGGACCAGTGACTTGTTCCCTACCAATAGAATATTGCAAAGACAATAAGATATTTTCAAGATTACTTTGCATAAGATCATACACTGTCATTCTGGGAGATCCTTGATGTGTTTGATGTAGCAAGAGGCCATGTGGTGGAGGCCCATGTGTCAAGGAGCTGTGAATGGCTTCTGGACAAAACCATCTAGGAATTGGGAGAAGACCTGGGTCAACTGCTGGCAAGAAACAGAAGCCCTCAATCCTCTAGCCTGAAGGGCCTGAATCCTGTCAACCACCATGTGAACTTGGAAGGGGCTCTTTCCCCAGTCAAACTTTGAGATGGGAGATTGCTTAATTGCAGGCTTGCAGAGGATCCAGACAATAAGTATCTGGATTTTTGACCCACAGGAACTGTGGAATAATAAATGTGTTTTGTTTTAGCTCCTAAGTTTGTGATGATGCTGTCACACATAAATAGATAACTAGTACAGCATTTCAGGGCTATGTTGGAAACAGATCATGGTTCTGTAGGTTCTGGAAGTACACCTCCATGTCTTAAGTGTTGAAGAACATTGGTTTTGCAATCAAATGGATTTGTGTTCAAGTATCAGGTCCAGCTTGGGTCATGTTGTTCTCAGATCACTTAGTTGCCATGTGGCCTAGGATGAGTTGTTTAATCTGAGGTTGTTTATCAGTTTCCTCACTTTTATAATACAAGTGTTAATTAGACTTACATCCTAGCACTGAGAAGGTGGCTTAACAAGAATAATAAAATAAAATGCTTTATGTAGTCCCTGATAGAAAATAAGTGCTTACTGATAATCAAGCTTACTGTCCCAGAAGTGCTGTGAGATGCAGGTTCCTGGTTACAGTACCACCAGCAGATTCAAGGGTTTGAGCTTTTTTCCTCAGGAAAGGCTGCTATAGCATAAGGAACCCCGGAGTGAGAGTCAGAAGTCTTAGTTTTAACACTTTCTAGGTCACCAGTAAAACTAGGTGACATTGGCAAGTCATTTAATCCTTCTGAGTCTATTTTCTAATCTGAAATTCATAGTGTTTGCATCTGCCTATGTCATAAGTGTCTGAGGAATAGGTGTATATCAAATGCATTGTAAGCAGTAACAGGGTACAAAGATATGAGCATTTTTACTGCTAATAAAATACCATATTATAAAAAGATAATTAAAATCTTGGGAAGCCTTTAGAATGAACATTCATAGCTGAACCAGGAGGGTAGCTAACTCTGACCACTCCAGAGGTGGCCTGGCCATGGCACGCTGGTTAAAAGCCTGGGCTCCAGAGAAGGACTACCTGGAATTAAAACTCCTGGGAAGCTATTTACTTCTCTGTGCCTCAATCTCATCAGGTATAAAATGAGGGAAACAGTCACCACTCTCCTCAGAGTAGTTTTGAGCATTAAATGTAATGATGTGGTTGTTGTTCAGTCTCCCAGTCGTGTCTGACTCTTTGCAACCCCATGGACTGCAGCATGCCAGACCTCCCAGTCCCTCACCATATCCTGGAGTTTGCCCAAGTTCATGTCCATTGCATCAGTGATGCCATCCAGCCATCTCATTCTCTGATGCCCTCTTCTCCTTCTGACCTCATATTTCCCAGCATCAGGGATTTTTCCAATGAGTTAGCTGTTTGCATCAGGTGACCAGAATTCAGGAGCTTCAGCTTCAACATCAGTTCTTCCAGTGAGTTTTCAGGGTTGATTTCCCTTAAGATTGACTGGTTTGATCTCCTTGCTTGTCTGAGGGACTCTAAGGAGTCTTCTCCAGCACCACAGTTTGAAAGCATCAATTCTTTGGTGTTCTGTCTTCTTATGGTCCAGCTCTGACAAGAATACAGGACCACTGAGAAGACCACAGCCTTGACTATACAGACCTTTGTTGGCAGAGTGATGTTTCTGCTTTTCAACACACTGTCTACATTTATCATACCTTTCCTGCCAAGAATAGTCATCTTCTGATTTCATGGCTGCAGTCAAATTCACAGTGATTTTAGTGATTTTCCAGGAAGAGGAAATCTGTCACTGCTTCCACCATTTCCCCTTCTATTTGTCATGAAGTAAAAGGTCCTTCTAGTCAAGGCTATGGTTTTTCCAGTGGTCATGTATGGATGTGAGAGTTGGACTGTGAAGAAAGCTGAGCGCCAAAGAATTGATGCTTTTGAACTGTGGCATTGGAGAAGACTCTTGAGAGCCCCTTGGACTGCAAGGAGATCCAACCAGTCCATTCTAAAGATCAGCCCTGGGTGTTCTTTGGAAGGAATGATGCTAAAGCTGAAACTCCAATACTTTGGCCACCTCATGCGAAGAGTTGACTCACTGAAAAAGATTCTGATGCTGGGAGGGATTGGGGGCAAGAGGAGAAGGGGACGACAGAGGATGAGATGGCTGGATGGCATCACCAACTCAATGGACATGAGTTTGAGTGAACTTCGGGAGTTGGTGATGGACAGGGAGGCCTGGCGTGCTGCAATTCATGGGGTCGCAAAGAGTTGGACATGACTGAGCGACTGAACTGAACTGAACTGAATGGGGCCAGATGCCATGATCTTAGATTTTTTAATATTTAGTTTTAAGCCAGCTTTTTCATTAAATGTAATGATACATTTGAGCAATATGAACTTTTTCTTCTTTTTTAAAAATTTACTGAAGTATAGTTGAATTACAATGTTGTGTTAATTACTGCTAAACAGCAAAATGACTCAGTTATACATACATATATTCTTTTTCATATTATTTTCCATTATGGTTTATCACAGAATATTGAATATGGTTCCCTGTGTTATACAGTAGGGACTTGTTGTTTATACATTCTAAATATACCAATTTGTATCTGTTAATTCCTAGTAACTCAGCTGGAAAAGAATACGCCTGCAATATATGAGACTCCAGTTCGATTCTTGGCTTGGGAAGATCCCCTGGAGAAGGGAACAGCTATCCACTCCAGTATTCTGGCCTGGAGAATTCCACGGACTCTATAGTCCATGGGGTCATGAAGAGTTGGAGACAACTGAGTGACTTTCATTCTAACTCTCACTTTCAATCCCACATCTTAGCAAAACATCAGTATCAGTGCTCAGTAAACATCAACTGAAATTATTCTTTTTTCAGACCATTGTATCATTAGGAAATGGAAGATGTTAATCTTGGTTACTATTTCCTTCATTTTTACATTTTTGGTTGGGGAATGAAGTTTGAGTTTTGTTCCAATTCAGCCATCTGGCAGTTCCTATTTGTCTCCCTATGAGGATTTTGCAATAATCGATTAAAAGGAGGACTGATTTTGACCAAATCAAGTATTATAAAGAACACCAAGAAACTATTTAAATTCAATTTATGTTTTAATCTGCTTCCTTGAAGTAAATTATAGCTAATAAAGGATTTAAAATTGGTATGAGAGAGAAATTATAAAGATAAAAGTTGGCTGCAGCTAAAAATATGTAAATTCACTGTCTTAGGACAAAACAGAATAAATTTCCCCAAATATTTCCTTTGCATGACAGCACTTCTTTTATTGAAAATGATTGAGTAATGCAATGTTTTACCTCATTGAAAACAGATTCCTTTTGAAAGATAATTTCCTCATTATCTTCAGAGTCTCTGGAATCTGCTATTAGATTCAGAATTCAACTCTGAGTGACAAGGGAATAAAACCTTTATAACTTTCCTTTTTAAAGTGTGGAGTATCAAAGTCTGAATGCACCTTTAAAGCAATTTATTATTACAGAGGAGCTAAGATGGTGGAGGAAAAGGACAGGGAGACCACTTTCTCCCCCACAAATTCATCAAAAGAACATTTAAATGCTGAGTAAATTCCACAAAACAACTTCTGAAAGCTGGCAGAGGACATCAGGCACCCAGAAAAGCAGCCCATTGTGTTCGAAAGGATATAGGAAAAAAATATAAAAGACAAAAAAAGAGACAAAAGAGGGAGGGATGGAATTCCATCCTGGGAAGGGAGTCTTAAAAAGAGAGAAGTTTCCAAACACCAGGAAACACTCTCACTGCCGAGTCTGTGGTGAGCCTTGGAAGCACAGAGGGCAACATAACAGGGAGGAAAAATAAATAAACAATTAAAACCCACAGATTACTAGCCCAACGGTAACTCCCCCAGTGGAGAAGTAGTGCAGATGCCTGCACCCGCCACTAGCAAGTGGGGGCTGGGCAGGGAGGCGCGGGCTGCATCGCTTAGAGTAAGGATCTGGCCTGAATGCCCTGAGCGCTATCTGAGTGAACTAACTTG
This sequence comes from Bos indicus x Bos taurus, assembly GCF_003369695.1. Lineage (NCBI taxonomy): Eukaryota > Metazoa > Chordata > Mammalia > Artiodactyla > Bovidae > Bos > Bos indicus x Bos taurus. The sequence goes on along the minus strand of NC_040078.1, from coordinate 2,556,844 downwards.
GGCTAGCAAACCAGACTGTGGGATAACTACCACGCGAAAAGCCAGCCCTAACCTAAGACACTGCCAGGCCCACGTACAAAACAAAGGACTGAACAGAGATAGCCGGCTGCAGACAATCCCCTTCTGGTGACAGGCAGCCAGAGCTGGAAAGGGGCAATCGCAGCCCCAGAGAGACATTATCTACAAAACTGTAAGCAGGATTCTTTCCTAACTAAGACTTCTTGGGGTTCTGGATGGTCAACATCCACCTGAGAAGGTGCGCCAGTTGTACACCCAGACAACCGAGTGGAGGGGAGGTGATAAGTTGCAGCGACCGCGCTTGCCAAACACCTCATCACCTGAGCTGCTCGGACCTGGGAAGGGCACAAAACGCAGGCCCATTCGAGTCTGTGCCTCTGAGGACTACCACCATAACACTGACACAAGTTTCCCTAACCAAGAAACCTTGACAAGCCACCTGTACAAACCCACACACAGCGAGGAAACTCCAAAATAAAGAGAACTCCACAAACTGCCAGAATACAGAAAGGACACCCCAAACTCAGCAATATAAACAAGATGAAGAGACAGTGGAATACCCAGCAGGTAAAGGAACAGGATAAATGCCCCACCAAACCAAACAAAAGAGGAAGAGATGGGGAATCTACCTGATAAAGAATTCTGAATAATGATAGTGAAAATGATCCAAAATCTTGAAATCAAAATGGAATCACAGATAAATAGCCTGGAGACAAGGACTGAGAAGATACAAGAAAGGTCTAACAAACCTAGAAGAAATAAAAAAGAGTCAATACATAATGAATAATGCAATAGATGAGATCAAAAACACTCTGGAGGCAAGAAATAGTAGAATAACAGAGGCAGAAGATAGGATAAGTGAATTAGAAGATAGAATGGTAAAAATAAATGAATCAGGGAGGAAAAAAGAAAAATGAATTAAAAGAAATGAGGACAATCTCAGAGACCTCCAGGACAATATTAAATGCTACAACATTCGAATCATAGGAGTCCCAGAAGAAGAAGACAAAAATAAAGACCATGAGAAAATACTTTAGGAGATAATAGTTAAAAACTTCCCTAAAATGGGGAAGGAAATAATCACCCAAGTCCAAGAAACCCAGAGAGTCCCAAACAGGATAAACCCAAGGCGAAACACCCCAAGACACATATTAATCAAATTAACAAAAATCAAACACAAAGAACAAATATTAAAACCAGCAAGGGAAAAACAACAAATATCACTCAAGGGAATTCCCATAAGGATAACAGCTGATCTTTAAATAGAAACTCTTCAAGCCAGAAGGGAATGGCAAGACATACTTAAAGTGATGACAAAAAATAACCTACAGCCCAGATTACTGTACCCAGCAAGGATCTCATTCAAATATGAAGGAGAAATCAAAAGCTTTACAGACAAGCAAAAGCTGAGAGAATTCAGCACCACCAAACCAGCTCTCCAACAAATACTAAAGGATATTCTCTAGACAAGAAACACAAAAAGGGTGTATAAACTCGACCCCAAAACAATAAAGTAAATGGCAACGGGATCATACTTATCGATAATTACCTTAAACGTAAATGGGTTGAATGTCTCAACCAAAAGACAAAGGCTGGCTGAATGGATCCAAAAACAAGACCCCTATATATGTTGTCTACAAAAGACCCACCTCAAAAAAGGGGACACATACAGATTGAAAGTGAAGGGCTGGAAAAAGATTTTCCATGCAAATAGAGACCAAAAGAAAGCAGGAGTAGCAATACTCATATCAGATAAAATAGACTTTAAAACAAAGGCTGTGAAAAGAGACAAAGAAGGTCACTACATAATGATCAAAGGTTCAATCCAAGAAGAAAATATAACAATTACAAATATATATGCACCCAACATAGGAGCACCGCAATATGTAAGACAAATGCTAACAAGTATGAAAGGGGAAATTAACAATAACACAAAAATAGTGGGAGACGTTAATACCCCACTCACACCTATGGATAGATGAACTAAACAGAAAATTAACAAAGAAACACAAACTTTAAACGATACAATAGACCAGTTAGACCTAATTGATATCTATAGGACATTTCACCCCAAAACAATGAATTTCACCTTTTTCTCAAGCACACATGGAACCTTCTCCAGGATAGATCACATCCTGGGCCATAAATCTAGCCCTGGTAAATTCAAAAAAATTGAAACCATTCCAAGCATCTTTTCTGACCGCAAGGCAGTAAAATTAGATCTCAATTACAGGAGAAAAACTATTAAAAATTCCAACATATGGAGGCTGAACAACACGCTGCTGAATAACCAACAAATCACAGAAGAAATCAAAAAAGAAATCAAAATTTGCATAGAAATGAATGAAAATGAAAACACAACAACCCAAAACCTGTGGGACACTGTAAAAGCAGTGCTAAGGGGAAAGTTCATAGCAATACAGGCATACCTCAAGAAACAAGAAACAGTCAAATAAATAACTTAACTCTACATCTAAAGCAACTAGAAAAGGAAGAAATGAAGACTCCTAGGGTTAGTAGAAGGAAAGAAAACTTAAAAATTAGGGCAGAAATAAATGCAAAAGAAACAAAAGAGACCATAGCAAAAATCAACAAAGCCAAAAGCTGGTTCTTTGAAAGGATAAATAAAATTGACAAACCATTAGCCAGACTCATCAAGAAACAAAGGGAGAAAAATCAAATCAATAAAAATAGAAATGAAAATGGATAGATCACAACAGACAACACAGAAATACAAAGCATCATAAGAGACTACTATCAGCAATTATATGCCAATAAAATGGACAACTTGGAAGAAATGGAGAAATTCTTAGAAAAGTACAACTTTCCAAAACCGGCTGAGGAAGAAATAGAAAATCTTAACAGACCCATCACAAGCACGGAAATTGAAACTGTAATCAGAAATCTTCCAGCAAACAAAAGCCCAGGTCCAGACAGCTTCACAGCTGAATTCTATGAAAAATTGAGAGAAGAGCTAACACCTATCCTACTCAAACTCTTCCAGAAAATTGCAGAAGAAGGTAAACTTCCAAACTCATTCTATGAGGCCACCATCACCCTCATACCAAACCCTGACAAAGATGCCACAAAAAAAGAAAACTACAGGCCAATATCACTGATGAACATAGATGCAAAAATCCTTAATAAAATCCTAGCAAACAGAATCCAACAACATATTAAAAAGATCATACACCATGACCAAATGGGCTTTATCCCAGGAATGCAAGGATTCTTCAATATCTGCAAATCAATCAATGTAATATACCACATTAACAAATTGAAAAATAAAGCCATATGATTATCTCAAAACATGCAGAGAAAGCCTTTGACAAAATTCAACATCCATTTATGATAAAAAAAAACTCTCCAGAAAGCAGGAATAGAAGGAACATACCTCAACATAATAAAAGCTATATATGACAAACCCACAGCAAACATTATCCTCAATGGTGAAAAATTGAAAGCATTTCCTCTAAAGTCAGGAACAAGACAAGGGTGCCCACTTTCACCATTACTATTCAACATAGTTTTGGAAGTTTTGGCCACAGTGATCAGAGCAGAAAAAGAAATAAAAGGAATCCAAATTGGAAAAGGAGAAGTAAAACACTCGCTGTTTGCAGATGACACGATCCTCTACATAGAAAACCCTAAAGACTCCACCAGAAAATTACTAGAACTAATCAATGAATATAGTAAAGTTGCAGGATATAAAATAAACACGCAGAAATCCCTTACATTTCTATACACTAATAATGAGAAAATAGAAAGAGAAATTAAGTAAACAATTCCATTCACCATTGCATCGAAAAGAAGAAAATACTTAGGAATATATCTACCTAAAGAAACTAAAGACCTATATATAGAAAACTACAAAACACTGGTGAAAGAAATCAAAGAGGACACTAATAGTTGGAGAAATATACCATGTTCATGGTTTGGAAGAATCAATATAGTGAAAATGAGTATACTACCCAAAGCAATTTATAGATTCAATGCAATCCTTATCAAGCTACCAACAGTATTTTTCACAGAGCTAGAACAAATAATTTCACAATTTGTATAGAAATACAAAAAACCTCAAGTAGACAAAGCAATCTTGAGAAAGAAGAATGGAACTGGAGGAATCAACCTGCCTGACTTCAGGCTCTACTACAAAGCCACAGTCATCAAGACAGTATGGCACTGGCACAAAGACAGAAATATAGATCAATGGAACAAAATAGAAAGCCCAGTGATAAGTCCACACACCTATGGACACCTTATCTTTGACAAAGGAGGCAAGAATATACAATAGATTAAAGACAATCTCTTTAACAAGTGCTGCTGGGAAAACTGGTCAACTACTTGTAAAAGAATGAAACTAGAACACTTTCTAACACCATACACAAAAATAAACTCAAAATGGATTAAAGATCTAAACGTAAGACCAGAAACTATAAAACTCCTAGAGGAGAACATAGGCAAAAACCTCTCCAACATACATCACAGCAGGATCCTCTATGACTCACCTCCCAGAATACTGGAAAAAAAGCAAAAATAAACAAATGGGACCTAATCAAACTTAAAAGCTTCTACACAACAAAGGAAACTATAAGCAAGGTGGAAAGACAGCCTTCAGAATGCGAGAAAATAATAGCAAATGAAGCAACTGACAAGCAACTAATCTCAAAAATATTCAAGCAACTCCTACAGCTCAATTCCAGAAAAATAAATGACCCAATCAAAAAATGGGCCAAAGAACTAAATAGACATTTCTCCAAAGAAGACATACAGATGGCTAACAAACACATGAAAAGATGCTCAACATCACTCATTATCAGAGAAATGCAAATCAAACTACTATGAGGTACCATTTCATGCCAGTCAGAATGGCTGCAATCCAAAAGTCTACAAGCAATAAATGCTGGAAAAGGTTTAGAGAAAATGGAACCCTCTTACACTGCTGGTGGAAATGCAAATTAGTACAGCCACTATGGAGAACAGTGTGGAGATTCCTTAAAAAACTGGAAATATAATTGCCATATGACCCAGCAATCAGACTGCTGGGCATACACACTGAGGAAACCAGAATTGAAAGAGACACGTGTACCCCAATGTTCATCACAGCACTGTTTATAATAGGCAGGACATGGAAGCAACCTAGATGTCCGTCAGCAGATGAATGGATAAGAAAGCTGTGGTACATATACACAATGGAGTATTACTCAGCCATTAAAAAGAATACATTTGAATCAGTTCTAATGAGGTGGATGAAACTGAAGCCTATTATACAGAGTGAAGTAAGCCAGAAAGAAAAACACCAATACAGTATACTAATGCATATATATGGAATTTAGAACGATGGTAACAATAACCCTGTATACGAGACAGCAAAAGAGACACAGATGTATAGAACAGTCTTTTGGACTCTGTGGGAGAGGGAGAGGGTGGGATGATTTGGGAGAATGGCATTGAAACATGTATAATATATATGAAATGAGTTTCCAGTCCAGGTTCGATTCATGATACTGGATGCTTGGGGCTGGTGCACTGGGACGACCCAGAAGGATGGTACAGGGAGGGGGGAGGGAGGAAGGTCCAGGATGGGGAACAGGTGTATACCTGTGGCAGATTCATGTTGATGTATGGCAAAACCAATACAATATTGTAAAGTTAAAAAATAAAAATTAAAAAAATTTATTATTACAGCATCTCACACTATATATAATGTATTTAGAAACTAATGATTTTTCAGTAAATTTAATACATCTTTTTAGTTTTTATTTTTCTATTTTTTAATTTTACAATATTGTATTGATTTTGCCATATATCAACATGAATCTGCCACAGGTATACACGTGTTCCCCATCCTGAACCCTCCTCTCTCCTCCCTCCCTGTACATCCCTCTGGGTCGTCCCAGTGCACTAGCCCCAAGTATCCTTGTATCCTGCATCGAACCTGGACTGGCAACTCGTTTAATATATGATATTATACATGTTTCAATGCCATTCTCCCAGATCATCCCACCCTCTCCTTCCCCCACAGAGTCCAAAAGACTGTTCTATACATCAGTGTTTCTTTTGCTGTCTTGTATACAGGGTTATTGTTAGACATACTTAAAATACATTTATTTTAAAAAGAGTTTTCTTTCATAAATTACCATTTTATCTTTCAGTTTTCATGTAATTACAATCAGGTCAATTTATTTTGGACTAGAATTATAGAATCTTAAAACAACTGGGAGTTGGACTGTGAAGAAGGCTGAGCGCTGAAGCATTGATGCTTTTGAACTGTGGTGTTGGAGAAGACTCTTGAGAGTCCCTTGGACTGCAAGGAGATCCAACCAGTCCATTCTGAAGGAGATCACCCCTGGGATTTCTTTGGAAGGAATGATGCTAAAGCTGAAACTCCAGTACTTTGGCCACCTCATGCAAAGAGTTCACTCATTGGAAAAGACTCTGATGCTGGGAGAGATTGGGGGCAGGAGGAGAAGGTTACGACAGAGGATGAGATGGCTGGATGGCATCACTGACTCGATGGACATGAGTCTGAGTGAACTCCGGGCATTGGTGTTGGGCAGGGAGGCCTGGCGTGCTGCGATTCACGGGGTCGCAAAGAGTCGGACACAACTGAGCAACTGATCTGATCTGATCTGATCTGAAAAGAACTGGACACCTACTGGTATATCACGTTGAATTCTACAACAGCCCTATGAGTTAGGTGTGATTTTCCCTCTCTAATAATATGAGGACAAATGGGTTATCCAGCATCCTGGTGCTAGTTTGAACAAGCTTCAGGAGTTGGTGAAGGAAGGGAAGCCTGGAGTATGCTGCAGTCCATGGGGTTGCAAAGAGTTGGAAATGACTGAGTGAGTGAACAACAACAATAACAACAACCCAAATTCTAAGCCTTTGTTGTTTGTACCATAGATGCCACCCGCATGCTATTGAAGGACTTCTAGTGACATCCCATCCCCATTACTATAGCACAAATGAAAAAAAAAAAAAAAGATGAAATAACCCCCAAGGCTATAGGAAGTGAAGCGACCTGTTTTGGGTTCCACTGTGACCTGGGAATCATGGATTGAGGCATGTTTCAGCTCAGTTCAGTTCAGTTCAGTCACTCAGTCGTGTCTGACTCTTTGCGGCCCCATGAATTGCAGCACGCCAGGCTTCCCTGTCCATCACCAACTCCCGGAGTTCACTCAGACTCACGTCCATCGAGTCAGTGATGCCATCCAGCCATCTCATCCTCTGTTGTCCCCTTCTCCTCCTGCCCCCAATCCCTCCCAGCATCAGAGTCTTTTCCAATGAGTCAACTCTTCTCATGAGGTGGCCAAAGTACTGGAGTTTCAGCTTTAGCATCATTCCTTCCAAAGAAATCCCAGGGGTGATCTCCTTCAGAATGGACTGGTTGGATCTCCTTGCAGTCCAAGAGACTCTCAAGAGTTCCTCCAACACCACAGTTCAAAAGCATCAATTCTTCGGCGCTCAGCCTTCTTCACAGTCCAACTCTCACATCCATACATGACGACTGGAAAAACCATAGCCTTGACTAGACGAACCTTTGTTGGCAAAATAATGTCTCTGCTTTTGAATATGCTATCTAGGTTGGTCTTAACTTTCCTTCCAAGGAGTAAGCGTCTTTTAATTTCATGGCTGCAGTCACCATCTGCAGTGATTTTGGAGCTGAAAAAAATAAAGTCTGACACTGTTTCCACTGTTTCCCCATCTATTTCCCATGAAGTGATGGGACCGGATGCTATGATCTTCGTTTTCCGAATGTTGAGCTTTAAGCCAACTTTTTCACTCTTCACTTTCACTTTCCTCAAGAGGCTTTTTAGTTCCTCTTCACGTTCTGCCATAAGGGTGGTGTCATTTGCATATCTGAGGTTATTGATATTTCTCCTGGCAGTCTTGATTCCAGCTTGTGTTTCTTCCAGTCCAGTGTTTCTCAGTCATGTTTGGGGGCACACAAACCTGGGTTGTCTTTCCTCTGCCATGTACAAGAAACATGAATTTAGAAAATGTATTTCATCCCTTTGAGTTTATTTTCATACTTGTAAAATGAAAATAAATTTACACCATAAGGATGTTCTGAGGGTTGTGAAAGTTGCTCAGTTTTGTCCGACTCTTCACGAATACTGGAGTCTGTAGCTTTTCCTTCTCCAGGGGATCTTCCCAACCCAGGGATCAAAACCAGGTCTTCCACTTTGCAGCAGATTCTTTACCAGCAGAGCCACCAGGGAAGCCCAAGGTTCTGAGGGTTAAAGGAGTTTTTTATATGTATTGTAGAATGCTTTAGCACTAGAACCTGGCCTATGGTCAATCATAAGTTAGAGGTATTTGTTTTCAGTAACACTGGAAATAACAACAGGAAATGGGATCTAGCCCCCTGAGTTCTGACTTGTTCTACTTTGTTATCTCTCTAGTCCAATTATATAAACATACCAACCGCATAACTGGTATGCTTTATCCTATGTATTTATTTTTTTATGGAGTTGTTTAAACATATCAGCCTTGGCTTAAGTAGCATTATCTTGCAGACAGAATATGTTTACATATATTCTTCATGGACTGTACACTCAGATACACTGGTGCTGCTATTTCTTGGCACTGGTCAATCACTTTCCCAGCCTTTTGAGAAGTTAGAGTTGCGCTTTTGCTCTCTGCAGCCCCTAAGACCCCAACTTGCTATTCCTGCTGATCAGTCTGCTGTGACAGTCCCATTTGTTACCAATTCCCTGGGCTCTCTGGAAATCGGGGTCCCTGCTTAAGCCCTCCCCTGTTCTGGCAGCCACTGCCCCCACCTCTGTCTGACCTTGTCCACTGCTGCTTATCTGTCTTTTTCTCTGTGAGTGAAGCTCAGAGTGTGGATCATTTTGTACTAATCATTTCTTTAATATGCCTGCATTTGTCAGTGGGCTTACACCTGCACCATTCTTGCCTTCTCTGCTGGGGCAAGTATACAAAAAAGCCTTTATTATTCTCCTAATCCTTTTTGTGTTTTTGTTTTTTTCTTATCTTCCTCTTAAGCTTTCACTGACACAGCAGATTCTTACCTTGCTTCCTTCTGTTTTCCTAAGTACAAATGGTTGTTTAACCCCTTGCTATCAGATGCTTTATTTATAAAGCCAGTTAAGTCTTTACTATTCTTTTCATGCTCCTACTTTCCTTCATCTGACATTAATTTTAAAAGAATTCACTTAAAGAGACAGAGTCGGGAAACTAAGAAGAGAACATGGAAGCTGCTTCTTGTAGCTTGATATATACATATATTCTATATCTAAGTCATCTACATCTATTCTGTGTCTATATCATATACATCCATATTTTTATCAACTATATGTATTCTATATCTCTATCATCTCCATCTCTTCTACATCTACATCTATATGAACTACATCTATTCTGTGTCTCTATTATTTCCATCTATTCTATATCTATATCAAGTACACTTATTCTACTGTTAGCACAAGTTCCTGTGCACACACACTGAGGTCAAACAAACTGAAACATCAGAGTCTGAAGCAGAAAAAGGTTTATTGCAGGGCTATGCAAGGAGACAGGTGGCTCACACCCTAAAAGCCCAAAGTCCCTTAAGAGTTTAGCAAAGCACTTTTAAAAGCAAGGTGAGGGGTAAGGGTTGCAGGAGTGATCAGCTGGTATACAGTTCTCTGGTTTGGGGAAGGAACAGGGTGTTGTCATGGGGGTGAACATTATCAGTCCAGGAGGCCTGAGGCTGGCTGTGTGCTCTTAGTTGTCAAGTAGTTAGTGTCTTCTATTCTGTGGAGGGATTTTCACATCTGCAAAACAACTCAGGAAATGTGCATCAAATCTAGGTACTTAAGAGAGGAGATACAGCACAGGGCATCAGGGAAGGCTTGTCTGAAGAAGACCCCCTAAAGTCCACTCAGTTGCCATCTATCTATACCATCTTTAATAAGTATATTCTATATCTGTATCATCTATGTCATGGTCCTTGTGCGGGTTGGAAAAGGATTTCCAGAAATGAGACAGAATGAGAAGGAAATAAAGTTTATTTGAATGGGAGATGCTGTTAGAACAGTAGGCCAGCTCAAGGGAGAAGCAACATTGAAAAGGGGTCTTTAGCTCACGTTTATACCCAGGGTACAAGGAGTAGGATAGGGGTCTTGCGGGTCATTTGTTGATTGGATGAGGCACATAAACTGGGTGAGGGTTGTGGGAGAGTAAGGCAAATACTTTCTCCCTATGGGATAAGAGGGGAGACAGGTTATATTGCTCAGTGAGTGAAGTGAAGTCGCTCAGTCGTGTCCGACTCTTTGTGACCCCTTGGACTGTTACCTATCAGGCTCCTCCATCCATGGGATTCTCCAAGCAAGAATGGAGAATGGAGTGGGGACCTGAAATCCATTAGTAGTTACACCATGGGGGAGGGAAGGGCGATAAGGGTTGGGTTTTTCTGTTCCTGCATTCCAAGACCCTCCTTGGTTTCATCTGCTCTTTCGTCCTTGGGTCACCATGTTCCTCCCTCTCTTTACTTATAGGGCCAATTCTTTGGCCCCTGTTGATACTCTGCTCATGTCTAACTATCTACCTATTTCCCTTCACAGGCATTTGGGAACCCAGTCTCAAAGGAAAAGGGGCGATGACCACTCTGGTTTCTTCAGGCTGTAGGGGCATCACGGGGCTCCAGGTTTCAGTTCCCTTTGCCTGCTCTCTGTCAGGGTGCATTTAAGGAGGGAGAGGAGAGTCCATGGAATAACAAGGTGGCTTGTTTCAGCATTGTCTAGGTGTTGGTCAGGGAATATTCTTGTCAAACTATTACTTGGAGATTTGTTATATTCTAGAAGAAACCAACTTAACGAGAAATTTAAAGATATATGGACCAAAGACCATCTGACACTCTGAAGGCTGGTTCTTCTGGGTTTTTCCCAGAGCACAGAGTGCCTTTTTTCTGATCACCCTGAATTTCTTTCAAGGGGTGTTGAAGGTCAACAGCAGGCAGTGGTCATGATGTAATCTTTGTAGAGATAGCTGGCAAGTGCCAGCTTCTAGTCAGCAGGGTACCTTCATAGCCACATATTTGACCATGTTTGGAGGGAATTTCATGGCCATTGTGTCCCACGGTGCTGGGAAGGCTCATTCCCAGGTCCCGGGAACATCCCATTGAGAAGCCACTCAGTGTGCTTTTATTGAACCAGGCCTTGAAAGTAGCAAAAGTCTCTGGACCATACCTGTCTTACTTAGCCTCTTGGTCCAGGAAAATATTCCCTCTTGTTGCTTCTTCCCATATCTAGAGTTACATTATTACAATCATTGATCTCATATGGAACTGCATATCAGCATTTTATCACAGGCTCAGGCATACATTTAGTAACGTAAGAAACACTTCTGAAATAAGTGACATAGAAAATAATATAGCTAGCAGGTATTTGTAAGGTCATAAGCAAGAATTTAAGTCAATAACTTTCATTAAGTATAGCCCAGTATACCAAAGGTCATCTGACTTATTTAAATGATTATCAGTTCAGTTCATTGCAGTCGCTCAGTCATGTCCGATTCTTTGCGACCCCATGAATTGCAGCACACGAGGCCTCCCTGTTCATCACCAATTCCCAGAGTTCACACAACCTCACGTCCGTCGAGTCGGTGATGCTTTCGAGCCATTTCATCCTCTGTCGTCCCTTTCTCCTCCTGCCCCCAATCCCTCCCAGCATCAGAGTCTTTTCCAATGAATCAACTCTTCACATGAGGTGGCCAAATACTGGAGTTTCAGCTTTAGCATCATTCCTTCCAAAGAAATCCCAGGGGTGATCCCCTTCAGAATGGACTGGTTGGATCTCCTTGCAGTCCAAAGGACTCTCAAGAGTCTTCTCCAACACCACAGTTCAAAAGCATCAATTCTTCGGCACTCAGCTTTCTTCACAGTCCAACTCTCACATCCATACATGACCACTGGAAAAACCATAGCCTTGACTGGATGGACCTTTGTTGGCAAAGCAATGTCTCTGTTTTTGAATATGCTATCCAGTATGGTCATAACTTTCCTTCCAAGGAGTAAGTGTCTTTTAATTTCATGGCTGCAATCACCATCTGCAGTGATTTTGGAAACCCCCCCAAAAAATAAAGCCTGACGCTGTTTCCACTGTTTCCCCATCTATTTCCCATGAAGTGATGGGACCAGATGCCATGATCTTAGTTTTCTGAATGTTGAGCTTAAATCCAACTTTTTCGCTCTCCTCTTTCACTTTCATCAAGAGGCTTTTTAGTTTGTCTTCACTTTCTGCCATAAGGGTTGTGTCATCTGCATATCTGAGGTTATTGATATTTCTCCCGGCAATCTTGATTCCAGCTTGTGCTTCTTCCAACCCAGCTTTTCTCATGATGTATTCTGCATATAAGTTAAATAAGCAGGGTGACAATATACAGCCTTGATGAACTCCTTTTCCTATTTGGAACCAGTCTGTCATTCCATGACCAGTGGTAACTGTTGCTTCCTGACCCGCATACAGGTTTCTCAAAAGGCAGGTCAGGTGGTCTGATATTCCCATCTCTTTCAGAATTTTCCACAGTTCGTTGTAATCCACACAGTCAAAGGCTTTGGCATAGTCAATAAAGCAGAAATAGATGTTTTTCTGGAACTCTCTTGCTTTTTCCATGATCCAGCCGATGTTGGCAATTTGATCTCTGGTTCCTCTGCCCTTTCTAAAACCAGCTTGAACATCTGGAAGTTCTTGGTTCACGTATTGCTAAAGCCTGACTTGGAGAATTTTGAGCATTACTTTACTAGCGTGTGAGATGAGTGCAATTGTGCAGTAGTTTGAGCATTCTTTGGCATTGCCTTTCTTTGGGATTGGAATGAAAAGTGACTTTTTCCAGTCCTGTAGCCACTGCTGAGTTTTCCAAATTTGCTGGCATATTAAGTGCAGCACTTTCACAGCATCAACTTCCAGGATTTGAAATAGCTCAACTGGAATTCCATCACCTCCACTAGATTTGTTCATAGTGATGCTTTCTAAGGCCCACTTGAGTTCACATTCCAGGATGTCTGGGTCTAGGTGAGTGATCACAGCATCGTGATTATCTGGATTGTGAAGATCTTTTTTGGACAGTTCTTCTGTGTATTCTTGCCACCTCTTCTTAATATCTTCTGCTTCTGTTAGGTCCATACCATTTCTGTCCTTTATCGAGCCCATCTTTGCATGAAATGTTCCCTTGGTATCTCTAATTTTCTTGAAGAGATCTCTAGTCTTTCCCATTCTGTTGTTTTCCTCTATTTCTTTGCATTGATCACTGAGGAAGGCTTTCTTATCTCTTCTTGCTATTCTTTGGAACTCTGCATTCAGATGCTTATATCTTTCCTTTTCTCCTTTGCTTTTCACTTCTCTTCTTTTCACAGCTATTTGTAAGGCCTCCTCAGACAGCCATTTTGCTTTTTTGCATTTCTTTTTCATGGGGATGGTCTTGATCCCTGTTCCTGTACAATGTTATGAACCTCCGTCCATAGTTTATCAGGCACTCTGTCTATCAGATCTAGGCCCTTAAATCTATTTCTCACTTCCACTGTATAGTCATCAGGGATTTGATTTAGGTCATACCTGAATGGTCTAGTGGTTTTCCCTATTTTCTTCAATTTAAGTCTGAATTTGGCAATAAGAAGTTCATGATCTGAGCCACAGTCAGCTCTCGGTCTTGTTTTTGCTGACTGTATAGAGCTTCTCCATCTTTGTCTGCAAAGAATATAATCAATCTGATTTTGGTGTTGATCATATGGTGATATTCATGTGTAGAGTCTTCTCTTGTGTTGTTGGAAGAGAGTGTTTGCTATGACCAGTGTGTTCTCTTGGCAAAACTCTATTAGCCTTTGCCCTGCTTCATTCCATATTCCAAGGCCAAATTTGCCTGTTACTCCAGGTGTTTCTTGACTTCCTACTTTTGCATTCCAGTCCCCTATAATGAAAAGGACATCTTTTTTGGCTGTTAGTTCTAAAGGGTCTTGTAGGTCTTCATAGAACCGTTCAACTTCAGCTTCTTCAGTGTTACTGGTTTGAGCATAGACTTGGATTACTGTGATATTGAATGATTTGTCTTGGAAACGAACAGAGATCATCCTGTCATTTTTGAGATTGCATCCAAGTACTGCATTTCGGACTCTTTGGTTGGCCATGATGGCTACTCCATTTTCTTCTAAGGGATTCCTGCCCACAGTAATAGATATAATGGTCATCTGAGTTAAATTCACCCATTCCAGTCCATTTCAGTTTGCTGATTCCTAGAATGTCGATGTTCACTCTTGCCATGTCCCCTTTGACCACTTCCAATTTGCCTTGATTCATGGACCTACCATTCCAGGTTCCTATGCAATACTGCTCTTTACAGTGTCAGACCTTGCTTCTATCACCAGTCACATCCACAACTGGGCATTGTTTTTGCTTTGGCTCCATCTCTTTATTCTTTCTTGAGTTATTTCTCCACTGATCTCCAGTAGCATATTGGGTACCTACTGACCTGAAGAGTTCATCTTTCAGTGTCCTATCATTTTGCCTTTTCATATTGTTCATGGGGTTCTGAAGGCAGGAATACTGAAGTGGTTTGCCATTCTCTTCTCCAGTGGACCATTCTTCAGACCTATCCACCATGACCCTCCTGTCCTGGGTGGCCCCACAGGCATGGCTTAGTTTCATTGGGTTAGACAAGGCTGTGGTCCACGTGATTAGATTGACTAGTTTTCTGTGATTATGGTTTCAGTGTGTCTGCCCTCTGATGCCCTCTCGCAACACCTCCCGTCTTACTTGGGTTTCTCTTACCTTGGACGTGGGGTATCTCTTCATGGCTGCTCCAGCGAAGTGCAGCCACTGCTCCTTACCTTGGATAAGGGATATCTCCTCACTGCCTCCTCTCCTGACCTTCATCGTGAAGTAGCTCCTCTGGGCCCTCCTGTGCCTGTGCAGTGTTTTGTAATTGCATATCCAAAAAGAATTGGCTTTGCTATTTCCACGGGGGGAAAAAAAAAAAATTCATTTTCAACAGATTTCTCTGGAGCCTAAAGAATATCATGGCCATCTTGTATCAACAAGTCATCTTTCCTTTCTGCAGTCATAGTTTCATAGCTAAAACATAGACCAAATAGTGCTCAAATTGACTCCGCTATCAGGCGACATCAGCTGATAAAAATCTTGGACTTTCCTCTGGTGGGAAGTGAGTTCTTTGTACCATCAGAAGAATCTGAAGGGCTAAGGGAGTTTGCATGAGTGCAGGAAGCTTGGTCTTTCTCTACCCTGAGAAACAGGAGTATTTAGAAGGGAATTCTTTAGGATGTTCAGGAGTGGGGAAAGCTTGGTTCCCTCCACACCCGTGAGATAAACGTAGTTAGAACATCCTTTAGAGTATTAGGAGAGTTTTTAATCCTTCAGGCTTTTGTATATAGGGGAAAGACCTGGACCAAAGGGAACCTCAGAATCCTTTCCTAGAGATCTTACGGATATGAAAGGTTGAGTAGCAGTCGTCTAGGAAATCTAATGGAGAGAGTCAGAGGGGGACAGGAGATAAGGAAGCAGCAGAAAGACACATGAGGCATGAGTCCCTGAAATCCGGATTCTGACTGAGGGCCATGAAGGACTGAAGGACTGTAAGGAAACTCTGAGTCCTTTCCCTGCTTTTGGCAAAAGCTAGTGTGCCATTCAGAGGCCATTTTTTGGGGGGGGGGGTCCCTAGTTTGTATTGAGGCCAGGCCTTTTACAAGGTCAAAACTTTCCCATTTCTGAGAATGTAGCCAAGGAGTGAGTCTGAGAGAGGCTTCCAGGACATACTAGAACCCACTCTTAGCCTACTGCTGTAGAATGGGGGTAGTGAGAGTCATCAGCTGACAGAAAGGCCTCCCTTTGTCCCAGTGATCTCTCCGTGCCACTAATGGCATAAAAATGGCTGACCTTCCCAACAGTCATGTCCGACAGTGAGAGGTGACCCCTGAGAACCGTGCAGCTAAGGCAGCATGTGACCCGGGTAGAGAAAGACAGAGATTCCCAGGAGCAACAGGGTGACTCACTGTTTGGAGATTCCCTGAAATATGGAAGGCACTCTTGGGATGGCTCAGAGGTAACACCTAGGCTCCTGTAAATCAATCCGAACTGAAAGGGAAAGAAGTGAAAGCAACAGGGAAGAAGGCTGAGGAATCTGCCTTACAAGCCTACTGGGGAGGCAGTGGCCAGGGGACAATGGTCTCTGTTTTGCTTCAGCCATTATGTGCCTGAAATGGTGCATGGAAATTGTCTTGCTGGGGTGGATACCCTTTTGGCCTGATCCGTTCCACCTACCCCTTATCCTCACATGGGAGTCTTCACGTGGCAGGTGTCTAATGGCTTTTAAGTGCCTGACCCATTCCCACATAATATTGGTTGACTTAATCCTTAGTTGGAAAGAAGACAAAGGAGAGACCCTCATCCATTCTGGCAGCAGCTACTGGGGTGCAGTGAGCAGTGGGCCCTTTGTAACACACCAGAGGATAACCCTGGCCAGAGTTCCTCAGTTGCTCCACAGCACTCGCATGTTCCAGAAAGTCCCTTCGAGAAAGGAGAAGTGAGGTGGTGGGGGAAGAGACCCCAAGTTCCCTGTGTGGGCCACTAAAAATGTCATGGTCTGGGCACGAGTAGGAAAAGAATTTCCAGACATGAGACAGAATGAGAGGGAAATAAAGTTTATTTGAATGCGGGATGCTGTTAGAACAGCTGGCCAGTTCAAGAGAGAAGTGACGATAAACAGAGTGACGTTAATCAGTCCACTTTTATACCCAGGATACAGGGAATGGATATGGGTCTTGTGGGTCATTTGCTGATTGGATGAGGCACATATACTCAGTGGGGTGAAGAGTAAGGCAAATACTTTCTCCCCATGGGTTAGGAGGGAGACAGGTTGTGCTGCTCAGGAGGACCTGAAATTCATTAGTAGTTACGACATGGGGGAAGGAAGGGTGATAAGGGTCTGGTTTTTCGTTTCTTGCATTCCAAGACCCTCCTTGGTTTTTATCTCCTCTTTTATCATTAGGTCACCACAACCTCCATCTATTCTACATCAAGTACATCTATTCCATAGCTCTACCATCTACTTCTATTCTATATCTAATCCACATCTATACCATTATCACATAAAACTTTGGTTGATTTGAAACATGGTAGCCTGAGAGCAAACTGTGTGAATGGTGAGTGTTCAGAAAATCAGGAAGGATTTAGGTACCTAAGTTCATAGCCTTACAGCAGACCCTCTAACTCCCAGGTTGTGGCAGAAATGTAAGATTGTTATTCCTAGTCTGGTCCTCGCCAGGTTACAATATTGCTTCTAAATCCTTTGATATATCAAAACATGGTAGAGATAAGAAGCATATTGTCCTGAAATGCTCCTTCTACCTCTGCCAAGAAAGTTCTTAAAGACTCATTTTCATTTCAAGTCTTACTCCTCCATGTAATCCTCCCTGATGGTATCTGAGAACCACAAATTTACTATTTGATTCATGGATTTTGGCATTGGGTCTGATTATTTTAGATCTAACTGTGTACTCCTTTCTATTTTGTTTCTTTTAATGCCTTATTGTTTAATATGCACAGCTTTTTAGCTTTTTAATTGCTTAAAGGTAGAGTTGCTAATATTTAAGCATTTTTCACCCTTTCATTTTAATCTACTACCAGATTCTTTAGCATGCATCAGAATGCTCCAGGGATCTGAATTTAAAAGATTCCTGGGTCTTTTCACTGCTAACGTGAATCAGAAACTCTAGCTATGGGGACCTGAAATCTGTGATTTAAACAAACTCTTTGGGGCTTATGATGCCAACCAGAGTTT
The DNA here is from genome assembly GCF_003369695.1 of Bos indicus x Bos taurus. NCBI lineage: Eukaryota > Metazoa > Chordata > Mammalia > Artiodactyla > Bovidae > Bos > Bos indicus x Bos taurus. The sequence continues at coordinate 2,539,030 of NC_040078.1, read as the reverse complement.
CCTAACAACTACTTTTGCAGATGCCTCTAAAACATGAAGGTTCTTTTCCTTTCTATTCTCACTATCATCTCACTAAACCAGGCCTATATCACCCAACACACATGCACACGCACACACACACACACACACACACACACACTCTTCTTTTTTTTTTTTGGAATTAACTTTTGAACACCTAACAAATGTTAATGAGTATTAAATATGCACCAGACACTGTGGCAGATATAGAGAGTAATAAACCATGACCTTGAGTTTATGGTGCAGAAAGAAAGACACACACACACACACACACATATATATATATATATATATATATATATATATATATATATCACATGCTTAGGTAGAGTACAAGGCTGCAAACAAAATTTTGACTAAAGAAATAGCCTGCCTCAAGTCCTTGAACACATGTATTACAAAGTACAGCTGTCCACTTTATTCCATGAATGCTAGGCTTGAAGAAAATTTGTCTTCAATTTTTGAAGTAGGGGAGATACATCCAAGCAAAAACAAATCAAAGGAAAGACACAAATGTTTGGTTATTTTCCACTGGGTCAGCCCTTCCTCCATGACTCAGACCTGAGCATATCAACCTTCATCCAATGGTAACATGAGTAGGCAACTGTTAAGAGGTCATTGACTGGCTAAGGCCTCTTAGCTAGATGCACGGCCAGAATATAGAACTTCCACCACATCCACTCAGGACCAGGCTTGGGGTGGATTGTCAAAGCATATGTTTTCTGGTCTCAGGAATACACTACCAGTAGAGTGACACTACTGATTTATGACAACCCGTTGATGCAAGAATGTTGGCAAGTTTTGCTGACCCCATCAGCATTCTTATTTCTCAAAACAGAGCCTGTCATTTCAGAATATCTAACACTTGAAAACAGCTTATTGTAGTGGTGCCATGGTAACAAAAAAAGGCTTTCCTTATTTATACCAAGCAAGAACTAGAGGTGTTTGAAGAGCACAGAAGCATTCTGTAGATCAGTATGGGAAGATGGCTAGAGAAATTGGCAGAAGTAATTTCTGCCCCTGCAAATTGACAGAGTTGCTTTTTCTCCCCTGTCTCTTGTGCTTGTGAGCCTTGAAATGTGGCAGGAACATGGACTAAGGGTGGCTGGCTTCTGTGAGTCATTGTTTCCCCATTTGTCCATCACATGAGCATTCTTTTCTGGTGATGTGGGGAATATTTATGCAGATACCTTGGTTATGGGTAATATTTTGGTCTGACAACTGCTCTTTAATCCTTGGGTCACTATGCCCAAGTTGTACTAATTATTTCTGCAAGTGGCAGTCTCTTTTGCATCATGAGAAGTTTAGATTAGATCAGCATGCATTTTTCCAAATTGGGTTGTGCATTAGAATAGCTTGGGTGCATGTTAAAAGTACAGTTTCCAGACACCTATTCAGACCTGCTGATTCAAATCATCTGAGGAAGGGACCCAGAAATCTGCCTTTTACCCTGTACTCTGGTGATTTCCCGCTTGCCAATGCAGGAGATGCAACAGATGCGGGTTTGAGGCCTGAGTCAGGAAGACCCCCTGAGGAGGAAATGGCAACCCACTCTAATACTTGCCTGAGAAATTTCAAGGACAGAAAAGCCTGGCGGGCTACAGTCCATGTGGTGGCAAAGAGTCAGACACGACCAAATGATGGAGCATGCATGCACTGGTGATTTCAGTGTAAGCAGACCTCTGCCTGGTGTTGAGAATCCTTGACCCTTCTTTGGACCTCTAGCTCTTTGAATCTTTGGGCCTTTAGCTCCTCAAGGCCCTTCTGACTTTACATTCTATGGATTCAGGATCACTTAATCAGACTGCACCCAATTATTCCTTCCTGCTCCTAACCACTGCCCCAGCCAGAATCTCTCTGGTGTTTCCTTCCATCACTGGTAGGTCTAAGAGTTTTGTCAGCTTTCAGAATATGAGCCTTTTGCTTCAGCCTATGTAGGTAGCTTGTCAGCACCACTGTCAGATGGCTGAGTAATGGAGACTCTTTCTAGAATAATACACTGCCTTTTTAGAAGACTTACAGCTTATTTTCAGGCACTTGCATACAGGACTGGAATCATGAACCATCTCTGTCTGCCTAGCTGTGTGAGTTGGAACTTACAGAGAGGACAAAGGCCAGAATGACGTTGACCCAGGAAATCTGTGATGAAAGATAAGACAAGGGCTTGGAAGCATTTTCTATCTATAGATCATCCAGTCCAGTGTTTAATGCTGAGTAAAGCAATCTCCTAGTCATCCAAGAGAATAAGATTTATGCCAGGTGAGAAAGAACAGTCAGCTGATTTCCTATCTGTGGACTCCTTGAAGGGCAGCAGAAACAGAGATGTGTGTGAGGGAAACTAACTCTGAATTGATCAATTTTGAGTCACTGTTCCAGTCTGATTTAATCACCACAAAGCTAACAATGCCATCAGAGGCCACACTTAGGAAGTAAAAATTAGCTAGGATCAATTAAAAGGGACCTCCCTGTGAGACAGTTTGTGAGTGTGTTGCTGATGGAGATTGGACAAACACATAAATGCAAGCAAGGTGGCTAAGGTGGCTAAGGTGTGCTCACAAGATGGGCAAGTTTCTGCAGAGGGAGAACCAAATCAGTAGTGTTGTAACCTGTCTCAGTAAGGGATGTGGTCTATATGGAAAAGAGAGATGGGCAGGAAGGGTTTATCCAATTCTATTCAAGAGATGGAGGTCCTGTGCCTGAGAGAACTGGGTGATGTGGTCACTCAGGGGAGCACTGTTAGGAGAGCAATCAGCAGATATTAAAACTATATTATATTTTATATTTATACATAAAATGTATTAACCATATTATTGCATTAGCCAAACACCTGTTTTATGTCAGGCCCTACAGATGCTAAAGTGCTTTAGTAGATTTTTACCTTTAACCTTTAAAATATCCCTGTGACATAGGAATGTTATCAGCTACATTTTATGATAGGAGCACCAGTTCCCAGTTTTCTAAGCCAGTCACTTAGCTGGTAAGTGAGAGACATAGGTTTTGAGGGCAGGCCTCTAGGACTCTTGGCCACTCTACTCTGTACCTCCTGACATTTGGTTATCATGTTTTTCTGACGTACATTCTGAACTACCCAATTCCAACTCCTAGTCATTGATTCTTGGTGCATCAGGTTCTCAAAAAATGCTTTGATACAAGGAAGGGAGGTATTCTGGATGTGGACATGACTGTGATAAATAATTATACCAGTATTTGGTTTATGTATTTGCCCCTTATAAGTTTAGTATTTATATGAGGGAATCATCATAGGTGAACTGAAAGAACAAATTACAAAGACACTGGAGTTCAGTGGTTAAGAGTTTGGGCTCAAAATCTGGAGTGATCTGGTTTTATTCATGGTTCCATGGCTTATTGCCTTGGTGAGTTACCAGCTGAGCCTCAATTTCCTCTGTGAAACAGATACAATATAGTATACACTTGCAGAATTGCCCTACAATGAAGTGGAATGATGCTCAAAAGTACTCAGCATAATTCTTGGCATGTAGCGGTCACTCAAAATATGTTGGTGGTTTTCACTCTTGGGCCTATGACGTGGGCAGGCAGGTCTTGGTCTGCGTTTATCCTTGAGGGGCTGCCACGTTTTGTGAACCTGCCTCTCCCATAAGCCCGTCTCTTTGGTGAAAACACTTTGTTTTTTTTTGGGCTCTCCTAATTGCAAAGTTTTATGACTTTACATGTCTGCATACCCCTTTTTAAAATTTTTTTTCAAATAATTGCATATTTATAAATATTAAAATCATACATATTTTAAAAATTTAATGTAAAAAGATATAATAAAAATTAATCTCCCCAATTCAAAAGTTTGTATGTAACCTTCCAAATTTTTCTGTATATTTATATAAGATTTTCCTTTTTTCTTTCTTTTCAAAGCTGGGCTTATATCATATATGCTATGCTATGCTATGCTAAGTCACTTCAGTCGTGTCTGACTCTGTGTGACCCCATAGACGGCAGCCCACCAGGCTCCCCCATCCCTGGGATTCTCCAGGCAAGAACACTGGAGTGGGCTGCCATTTCCTTCTCCAATGCATAAAAGTGAAAAGTAAAAGTGAAGTCGCTCAGTCTTCATATATATATATGATATATATATATATATCATATATAGTGTCCCATAATTTTTTGTTTGTTTATTTCTCACTGGACAAGCACCATAAAATACTCATTTTTAGATATGGCTGTATGGAATTGTAGAATGTCATCTTCACATTTTTCTATTGTAACAAATTCTGCAATGAATGTTATTGTCCACTTCAGTTCAGTTCAGTTCAGTCACTCAGTCACGTCCAACTCTTTGCAACCCCATGAATCGCAGCACGCTAGGCCTCCCTCTCCATCACCAACTCCCGGAGTTCTCTCAAACCTGCATCCATCGAGTCGGTGATTCCATCCAGCCATCTCATCCTCTGTCGTCCCGTTTTCCTCCTGCCCCCAATCCCTCCCAGCATCAGAGTCTTTTCCAATGAATCAACTCTTCACATGAGGTGGCCAAAGTATTGGAGTTTCAACTTTAGCGTCATTCCTTCCAAAGAACACCCAGGGCTGATCTCCTTTAGAAAGGACTGGTTGGGTCTCCTTGCAGTCCAAGGGACTCTCAAGAGTCTTCTCCAACATCATGGTTCAAAAGCATCAATTCTTCAGTGCTCAGCCTTCTTCACAGTCCAACTCTTGCATCCATACATGACCACTGGAAAAACTATAGCCTTGACTAGATGGACCTTTCTTGAGCTCAGCTTTGTCAGCTCTGTCAGCTCAGCTCAGTCTGATTTCAAAACTGATGCATTTTATCACAGCAGCCTGCTTCTAAACATTAATTATGAGCTGATTCTGGGATTCTAGGGCTTAGGGGCTCATTGCTGGGGGTGAGAGGACAAATATTAAGCCAATGAAGGCAACATAGTGAGGTAAGTGCCATGATGGGGAAATCAAAGGGTTTTGTGGTGTGTGTGTGTGTGTGTACAACCATCAAGTCTAGCCCACCTCTTGAAATGATAAAATGGCATTCATAGTCCCACTGCACTGAATAGGGGTAGACAAAGTAATGTCTCTGCTTTTCAATATGCTATCTAGGTTGGTCATAACTTTCCTTCCAAGGAATAAGCATCTTTTAATTTCATGGCTGCAGTCACCATCTGCAGTGATTTTGGAGCCCCCCAAAATAAAGTCTGACACTGTTTCCACTGTTTCCCCATCTATTTCCCATGAAGTGATGGGACCAGATGCCATGATCTTCGTTTTCTGAATTTTGAGCTTTAAGCCAACCTTTTCACTCTCCACTTTCACTTTCATCAAGAGGCTTTTTAGTTCCTTTTCACTTTCTGCCATAAGGGTGGTGTCATCTGCATATCTGAAGTTATTGATATTGTCCACTTACCCCTGTAAAAATATTTCTGTAGAATATATTCCTAGAGGTAGAACTTCTGTGTCAGAAGAGTCAGTTTTATAATAAACCATTGTTTTATCTTCTGAGTTATGTTTTAATTTTTTTCTCTTTCTACTGAAAATGTTGTAATGATAATCTTTGGATTTAACTTTACTTTTGAATTATTTTCTTAGATTTTATTTATTAATGAAGTAATGGTAGTTATCATTACAGGATACAGCCTAAGCCAGAAACTTATCACATGCAGTTTCTTGTCCTCCTTCTGGGATGTCCTCCTTCTTATAGATGAGAAATCTGTAAGCCTATCTTACAGATGTGTGTTGAAAGGATTGACCCAGACTCATAGCATCCAAAGTGACAGATATGGAGTTTGAGCTCAGCTTTGTCAGCTCTGTCGGCTCAGCTCAGTCTGATTTCAAAACTGATGCATTTTATCACAGCAGCCTGCTTCTAAACAATTATGAGCTGATTCTGGGATTCTAGGGCTTAGGGGCTCATTGCTGGGGGTGAGAGGACAAATATTAAGCCAATGAAGGCAACATAGTGAGGTAAGTGCCATGATGGGGAAATCAAAGGGTTTTGTGGTGTGTGTGTGTGTGTGTACAACCATCAAGTCTAGCCCACCTCTTGAAATGATAAAATGGCATTCATAGTCCCACTGCACTGAATAGGGGTAGATAATAATTAGCCATTGGTGGCTCAGATGGTAAAAAAAAATCTGCCTGCAAAGTGGGAGACTCACGTTCAATCCCTAGGTGGGGAAGATCCCCCGGAGAAAATGGCAATTCACTTCAGTATTCTTGCCTGGGCAATCCCTGGACAGAGGAGCCTGACAAACTGTTGTCCATGGGGTCACAAGAGTTGGATCCATCTTAGCGACTAAACCATCATACATGGAAAAGATAAGACAGTGGACAGTTTATAGTTGTTTTATACCTGTACACTTCTGATTAAAACTAAAGGCACTGACAGACTCTTTCCCCGTTGAGAAACGTTGCTCTTTCTCTTGTAAAATGATGATCTCAGGAAATACTATGCCAAGAACTGATCACAAGTCAGCATTAAAATGAACAAGGAAAATCCCCAAGAGGAAAAAGCCTTCTTGGTAAAAAGGCCATTTCCTAAGTGAGACTTCCTCTGGGGAAAGATACGTGAAATTAATTCCTGGGTCACTGGTTACTCAGTGTCCTCTGGAGCCGTTAGTTGATGCTGAAAGGGAGATACTCACAAGGAGGGACAGAGAGATGGATGATTTCCTGGGTTTTTAGGAACTCCACCCATACCCACAAGGGTCGTCAGTGATTTATTGAATAGCTGCTATCTGTCTCATGATGGGTCCACAACAGGGATCTAGGGGCGAGCAAAGCAGGCATACATGTGGAGGAGCTCATGGTTCACCAGGGCAGAGATCTATACGCCTTAAATTATAAGGAAGAGAGCTACGGGTGGTCACAGGGTTTGTACAGGTGCTTCTGAAATCTGAAGAGGGGCTCCTGAGCAGGCAAACTGACTTCTGTTTAGGGATCAAATGCTACTCTGTCTCAGGAATGGGGATGGGGCATGGGAGCTAACAAGAGAACCTGGTTGGCATCATGCAACCTGGCACAGTATAAAATGGGACAAACCCAGACCATGCAGGGCAGCCTCATACTGACAAAGTGAATGCCCAGGAGACATGGTCACAGAGGAAGGGGCTTTCTGTCTGTGATCTGTAGGTGTCTCTCCGTTCAGCCTGAAAGGAGCCACTGAGAAATTTGTGGTTTAATATGGTGTGAACTTGGCTAAGTGAGAATGATTTTTGCCGGAGCTCACCTCTGTGTGGCTCTAGGTTATAGTTCACCAAATGAGAATTTAGAGAAGATTTGGAAGCCATAAGTACAGCAGCAGTCATCCTGCTCCAAAGGTTATGTGGATGGAGGTGATGAGGGATGCAGAGGTGTGGATGGAGGCCAGTTTGCCTTGCCCTTACCTGTGTCACACATCATGCTCTTCCTTCTGACTCCCCTTCCTGAAACTAACAGCAACCAGACCTACAACCAGCCTGCGAACTCCTACCTACAACAGCTACCATAGAGACAGCCTTCAAGGGACATCAGCTGGCTTTCATGGTCCAGAAGCATTAACTGAACATGCCTCATATCCAGATTTTCCTGCCAGCTCTGACTTGTCCATTCATGTCAGTACTCCAGCAGGGCTGACTAATAGCCTTTCACTTAACTTTCAAATCTCTGTTTTAGACCTTTACTTCCCCCACACCTTTCCACATTTGTGTTAAGGACTAACTGAAAAGTTTCAGAATCTACCAGCATGATGGTGCCTTTTGGGGCCCTGTGCTGAGCATAACTGGGCCTTGGTGTGCAGAATAGTGAGAGTGATCAAGGGATGGGAGATAGGGTGTTGGTTGGGAAGAGGTAATTTAGTGAATGTCTATCATGATGTCTATCATGTTATAAAGTTTAGACTTTATCTTATGGGAAAGATACTACTTGCAAGAGCTTTAAGCAAGGGGAGAAAAATGAGCATGTTAGCATTTTAGAAAAATCACTCTAGTCATAACGTGAGAGTGGTTTTGCAGGGGAGGACAAACTTGATGGCAGGGACACCAGGAGGCTGAGCAGTAGCTCAACAGCTGTGAGGGACATGACCTCATGCCTAAAAGATTGAGAGAAACAGACCAGGGAAAGATATATTCAGAGGGGAGAAATATTGGGCCCCAGAGCTTGATTGGATGTGAAGTGATGAAAGACAGAGGGGAACTTAAATGATATTCAGATTTCTTACTGGGACACCTGAGCTAATGATGGTGCTCTTCACTGAAATAAGAGAAACAGGGAGAGGCTTGGTTAAAAAGCTAATGAGTTCCATTCTGTACATGATGCATTAAAGATGTCTGTTGGATAAATGGGTCTGGAGCTCAAGCAGGAGTATGAGCCAAAGTTCTAGATTGCAGAACATCTAGAACACATGCCAACTTTGCGTGATAATGGATCCCTTAGAGAATATAAGAAAATTTATTTTCATCAGAAAAAAAAATATATATACACACAAATATTTATATAGATTCCCAAAAGATATACAGATTGCCTGGAGTCCAGCTATAGATCCTTTAGGGATCAAGGATGTTCCTGGAGTCTGGTGGAGTGAGAAAAGGAGATGAAAATAAAACCCTGAGGAGAATAATGGATGAGTGAGGGAAGGGAGACTGCAAAGGAGGCTGAGAAGGCATAGTTGCAAAAGCAAAAGGTAGTCCATCCATCTTATAGAATGAAGGCAGGTAAAAATCAAAGGAAACAATTGAAGAAGAGCATGGTAATAGCATGAAATTGCAGAAAAGGCAAGTAAGAGAAAGAGTGAACAATATCCATTTGGTTTAGCAAAAAGGGACAAATTTAAATATAAAAGAGAAGGTGCAGCTCAGCCCAGTCTGCATCTCATGATGAACTCTGCAAAAGGGGAGACCCAGTTAAAACTCTCCAAATGGGAGCAGAACTCAAAACTAACATCCTGACCCCTTATCTCTCACATTGTCATGCCTCTCTTTCGTCTCCAGAGTGCCAGCCTTGCTCTTTACCTATCTTTGCCTCTCCTCTCAGATCTGATGCTGAACTCTCATCTTCTCAGGAATAATATTGACTTTCTCAAATCATCAGCTCATTTTAGATAAATTCAGGGAATACTCTTGAGGGTACAATCCAGCCCTAAGACCTTTCTACCAGGCATCACTAATCCTTTCCTGGGGTCCTGTGTAATATAATTTTAAGCCTCAAGAAATTTGTCTTGGATCAAATGAAAAAGAAACTACAGTTTGCATTTGTATTTAGTGAGAAGACATGGGAAAAAAAATCTTGTTGATATAAGTACTTAAGAATTTTAAGTGCTGTGCTGGTTAATATCTTTCTTAGTAATATACAGAAGGGCAGGTTGGAGAATGTTTATACTTAGTGTGTGGGGAGCACAGTGAATAAAAAGGTCAAGGAACTCTTACAATAGTCAGTGGGGCAAAGGTCTCAGTTTTAATCATGTTATAATGATTTTAACACCTCTCTTACTTTTAATGATATGCATGAGATTCTCCATGATAGTTAGCTATGAAATTCTGTTTTAGTATTTCCTATTTTGAAACATTTATAATTATAATAAGAATAAAATAATGCTTCCCATCTGAACCATTTGAAAGGAAATTGTTAATCTTCTGTCCCTTAGCCTTCTAATAATCTAGTATTTCTTACAAATGAACATATTGTCTAAAACCTAATTCAATCATCAAGATAAGGAAATTAATATGAATACAGTACCATCTAACTCTTAATTCCCAGTTGCTCAATAATGTCATTAACAGGAAAAATATCCAATTCAGAATCACACATTTGCATTTGATTGTTATGGTTTTCAGTCTTCTGTTTAGAATTGTTTTTTAATCTTTTCTTGACTTTCAATTTCTTAAAGTTTTTAAGGAAGAGGCCAGTTATTTTGTTGCATAACCCTCAATTTAGTTTTGGCCATTCTTCCTGCTTAGATTCGGGTTATGCATCTTTGGCAGGAATATAACAGAAGTGATGATGCTGAGACTGCATCTTATCATCAAGTTGCTTATAATTTGTATTTGTTTCTGTTACAGATGAGTTCTTTGATTAAGCTAGTGTTTGCCAGACTTCTCCACTGAGAAGTATCCTTTCCTCCTTTTTACTTATTGCATATTTTATAGGGAAGTACTATAAAGTTATGAAAATATTCTATTTTTCATCAAACTTTCAATGTACCTAATTATTTATACCTACATGTGCTCATAGAGGTCAATGGTTTTCGATCAATTATGATCCATTGTCATTATTATTTATTTTTATGCTCTCGTTATCTTCAGTTTGACCAGTGAGGATCCCCTGAAGCATACTCTATACTCTTCTGTCATGTTTCATTTCTTTCTGAATGCTTTCTTGTTTCCTGGTGCAATCATGTTTAGTTTCACCTTTTACTTTTGCCTGTTCCAAATCTGGAATCTGTCCTTTCTCCAAGAGGACCCTGGTTTCCCTTTGGTTGAGAATGGTATTTAGAAGTTAAGATCTGGGTACCAACTTTGTTCATTGCAACTAAATTGTCATTGTTCCCAGGTTCTTTCTGAAAACAGAGCTAAGGGAATATATGTGTTAATATATACATTTTTGAACATATTTACTTTTGTATTTATTTAACAGTTTTATACATTAACATTTTCAAGTTCACATAAATAACTCTAATTCCAGTCCAGTCTTTTCTCCTTCTAGTATCTGTAACTCCCTTCTTCAATAATGAAAACCTGACTCCCATAATCTTTAATGTACTTATTCACCAACTCCCCTCCTTTTGCCTCTCTTTGGGGCTGACTTCCTTACCCACTTGGACTCTAGACTTCCACCTACATCAGTCCCCGTCCTACTGTGTTGATGGCCTCTTCACTCTGCTTGGCTGCTGAGTCCCCAAACCTTGTGCCCCTATCTGGACACTTTTCTCAATGCTTTTGAACTCTTACTTTTCACAGCAAGCTACCTCCTGAAAACCTACACTCACCCTCATCCAGGCATGGGTGACCTTGTCACAATTTTCAGGTTCTGTCATTTCATGCCACACTACCCTTCTGCATGGACACTATCTTCATTCTTCCTGGGCTCTGATACCTCATGCCAGGCTGTCTCTGTGCATGAATTTATCACACAGCTTGGACTACTACACCCCATGATTGTCCACATCCTTGCATGAACACCCTACTTGAGATTTGACACCCCACTTGGCACCACTGAAAGTATTCCTTATGCCCCTCCAATGTGGATGCCTAAATATGGGGGGAGAGAATTAAAAGAGAAAGACAAGTAAGAAGAAAAGCAAGTACCAAATTTTATCTGTAAAGTTTTTGTTTTAACCACTAGGGAAATAACCTTTAGCCATGAAGTTTGTTGAAATCTTATAAACATGTTTGTTACAAGAAACTGTATTTGTTCCCTTAATCACTTAATAAACTATAGAATTAATTGGATTGAATATTGAAATTGCTCTTTATAGCTATATATGAACTCATCAGCTCTCTTTTAATTAATAACCCATCACCATGTAGATTATGTAAGGTCTCCTGAGAGCCAGAAGCCCCTGACTCTAATGTGTCTTTCTGTTTTGCTTGTGTGTCCAGCAGAGTCAGATCTAAAGACCATCTTAAATTTCATTTTAAGATGATGTTTAACTTTATTTTTTCCCCTTGTCTCTTATTATTTTTTTAAAATATAAATTTATTTATTTTGATGGGAGGCTAAGAAATCTGTATGCAGGTCAGGAAGCAACAGTTAGAACTGGACATGGAACAACAGACTGGTTCTAAATAAGAAAAGGAGTACATCAAGGCTGTATATTGTCACCCTGCTTATTTAACTTATATGCAGAGTACATCATGAAAAACTCTGGACTGGAAGAAACACAAGCTGGAATCAAGATTGCCGGGAGAAATATCAATAACCTCAGATATGCAGATGACCCCACCCTTATGGCAGAAAGTGAAGAGGAACTCAAAAGCCTCTTGATGAAAGTGAAAGTGGAGAGTGAAAAAGTTGGCTTAAAACTCAACATTCAGAAAATGAAGATCATGGCATCTGGTCTCATCACTTCATGGGAAATAGATGGGGAAACAGTGTCAGACTTTATTTTTTGGGGCTCCAAAATCACTGCAGATGGTGACTTCAGCCATGAAATTAAAAGACACTTACTCCTTGGAAGGAAAGTTATGTCCAGCCTAGATAGCATATTCAAAGGCAGAGACATTACTTTGCCAACAAAGGTCCGTCTAGCCAAGGCTATGGTTTTTCCTGTGGTCATGTATGGATGTGAGAGTTGGACTGTGAAGAAGGCTGAGGGCCGAAGCATTGATGCTTTTGAACTGTGGTGTTGGAGAAGACTCTTGAGAGTCCCTTGGACTGCAAGGAGATCCAACCAGTCCATTCTGAAGGAGATCAGCCCTGGGATTTCTTTGGAAGGAATGATGCTAAAGCTGAAACTCCAGTACTTTGCCCACCTCATGTGAAGAGTTGACTCGTTGGAAAAGACTCTGATCCTGGGAGGGATTGGGGGCAGGAGGAGAAGGGGACGACAGAGGATGAGATGGCTGGATGGCATCACTGACTCGATGGACGTGAGTCTGAGTGAACTCCGGGAGTTTTTGATGGACAGGGAGGCCTGGCGTGCTGCGATTCATGGGGTCGCAAAGAGTTGGACAGATGGAGCGACTGAACTGAACTGAACTGAATTACTTTACAGTATTGTATTGGTTTTGCCATACATTGACATGAATCTGCCATGGGTATACATGTGTTCCCCATCTTGAACCCCCCTCCCACCTCCCTCCCCATCCCATCTCTCTGGGTTATCCCAGTGCACCAGCCCTGAGCACCCTGTCTCATGCATTGAACCTGGACTGGCGATTGGTTTCACATATGGTAACATACATGTTTCAATGCCATTCTTCCAAATCATCCCACCCTCGCCCTCTCCCACAGAGTCCAAAAGACTGTTCTATACATCTGTGTCTCTTTTGCTGTCTCGCATACAGGGTTATCGTTACCATCTTTCTAAATTCCATATATATGCATTAGTATACTGTATTGGTGTTTTTCTTTCTGGCTTACTTCACTCAGTATAATAGGCTCCAGTTTCATCCACCTCATTAGAACTGATTCAAATGTATTCTTTTTAATGGCTGAGTAATATTCCATTGTGTATATGTACCACAGCTTTCTTATCCATTCGTCTGCCAATGGACATCTAGGTTGCTTCCATGTCCTGCCTATTATAAACAGTGCTGCGATGAACATTGGGGGTACATGTGTCTCTTTCAATTCTGGTTTCTTTGGTGTGTATGCCTAGCAGTGGGATTGCTGGGTACATCCTCTCCAGCATTTATTGCTTGTAGACTTTTCGATAGCAGCCATTCTGACTGGTGTGAAACGGTACCTCATTATGGTTTTGATTTGCATTGCTCTGATGATGAGTGATGTTGAGCATCTTTTCATGTGTTTGTTAGCCATCTGTATATCTTCTTTGGAGAAATGTCTGTTTAGCTCTTTGGCCCATTTTTTTTTTTTTTTGGGTCGTTTATTTTTCTGGAATTGAGCTGTAGGAGTTGCTTGTATATTTTTGAGATTAATTCTTTGTCCGTTGCTTCATTTGCTATTATTTTCTCCCATTCTGAAGGCTGTCTTTTCACCTTGCTTATGGTTTCCTTTGTTGTGCAGAAGCTTTTAAGTTTAATTAGGTCCCATTTGTTTACTTTTGCTTTTATTTCCAATATTCTGGGAGGGGGGTCATAGAGGATCCTGCTGTGATTTATGCCAGAGAGTGTTTGGCCTATGTTTTCCTCTAGGAGTTTTATAGTTTCTGGTCTTATGTTTAGATCTTTAATCCATTTTGAGTTTATTTTTGTATATGGTGTTAGAAAGTATTCTAGTTTCATTCTTTTACAAGTGGTTGCCCAGTTTTCCCAGCACCACTTGTTAAAGAGATTGTCTTTAATCCATTGTATATTCTTGCCTCCTTTGTTGAAGATAAGGTGTCCATATGTGCATGGATTTATCTCTGGGCTTTCTATTTTGCTCCATTGATCTATATTTCTGTCTTTGTGCCAGTACCATACTGTCTTGATGACTGTTGCTTTGTAGTAGAGACTGAAGTCGGGTAGGTTGATTCCTCCAGTTCCATTCTTCTTTCTCAAGATTGCTTTGGCTATTCGAGGTTTTTTGTATTTCCATACAAATTGTGAAATTATTTGTTCTAGCTCTGTGAAAAATCCCGTTGGTAGCTTGATAGGGATTGAATTGAATCTTTATATTGGTTTGAGTAGTACTCATTTTCACTATATTGATTCTTCTGATCCATGAACACGGTATATTTCTCCATCTATTTGTGTTCTCTTTGATCTCTTTCACCAGTGTTTTATAGTTTTTTTTTTTTTTTATATAGGTCTTTATTTTCTTTAGGTAGATATATTCCTAAGTATTTTATTCTTTTCATTGCAATGGTGAATGGAATTGTTTCCTTAATTTCTCTTTCTATTTTCTCATTATTAGTGTATTGGAATGCAAGGGATTTCTGTGTGTTGATTTTATATCCTGCAACTTTACTATAGTCATTGATTAGCTCTAGTAACTTTCTGGTGGAGTCTTTAGTGTTTTCTATGTAGAAGATCATGTCATCTGCAAACAGTGAGAGTTTTACTTCTTTTTCGAATCTGGATTCCTTTTATTTATTTTTCTGCTCTGATTGCTGTGGTCAAAACTTCCAAAACTATGTTGAATAGTAGTGGTGAGAGTGGACACCCTTGTCTTGTTCCTGACTTTAGGGGAAATGCTTTCAATTTTTCACCATTGAGGATAATGTTTGCTGTGGGTTTGTCATATACAGCTTTTATTATGTTGAGGCATGTTCCTTCTATGCCTGCTTTCTGGAGGGCTTATATCATAAACGGATGTTGAATTTAGTCAAAGGCTTTCTCTACATCTATTGAGATAATCATATGGCTTTTATTTTTCAATTTGTTAATGTGGTGTATTACATTGATTGATTTGCAGATATTGAAGAATCCTTGCATTCCTGGGATAAAGCCCACTTGGTCATGATGTATGATCTTTTTAATATGTTGTTGGATTCTAATTGCTAGAATTTTGTTAAGGATTTTTGCATCTATGTTCATCAGTGATATTGGCCTGTAGTTTTCTTTTTTTGTGGCATCTTTGTCAGGTTTTGGTATGAGGGTGATGGTGGCCTCATAGAATGAGTTTGGAAGTTTACCTTCCTCTGCAATTTTCTGGAAGAGTTTGAGTAGGACAGGTGTTAGCTCTTCTCTCAATTTTTCATAGAATTCAGCTGTGAAGCCGTCTGGTCCTGGAATTTTGTTTGCTGAAAGATTTCTGATTACAGTTTCAATTTCCGTGCTTGTGATGGGTCTGTTAAGATTTTCTATTTCTTCCTGGTTCGGTTTTGGAGAGTTATACTTTTCTAAGAATTTGTTCATTTCTTCCAAGTTGTCCATTTTATTGGCATATAGTTGCTGATAGTAGTCTCTTATGATCTTTTGTATTTCTTTGTTGTCTGTTGCAATCTCTCCATTTCATTGCTAATTTTATTGATTTGATTTTTCTCCCTTTGTTTCTTGATGAGTCTGGCTAATGGTTTGTCGACTTTATTTATCTTCTCAAAGACTCAGCTTTTGGCTTTGTTAATTTTTGCTATGGTCTCTTTTGCATTTATTTCTGCCCTATTTTTAAAGATTTCTTTCCTTCTACAAACCCTGGGCTTCTTAATTTCTTCCTTTTCTAGTTGCTTTAGGTGTAGAGTTAGGTTATTTACTTGACTTTTTTCTTGTTTCTTGAGGTATGCCTGCATTGATATGACCCTTCCCCTTAGCACTGCTTTTACAGTGTCCCACAGGTTTTGAGTTGTTGTGTTTTCATTCGTTTCTATGCAATTTTGATTTCTTTTTTTATTTCTTCTGTGATTTGTTGGTTATTCAGCAGTGTGTTGTTCAGCCTCCATATGCTGGAATTTTTAATAATTTTTCTCCTTTAATTGACATCTAATCTTACTGCATTGTGGTCAGAAGATACACTTGGAATGATTGCAATTTTTTTGAATTTACCAAGGCTAGATTTATGGCCTAGGATGTGATCTATCCTGGAGAACATTCCATGTGTGCTCAAGAAAAAGGTGAAATTCATTGTTTTGGTGTGAAATGTCCTATAGATATCAGTTAGGTCTAACTGGTCTATCGTATCATTTAAAGTTTGTGTTTCCTTGTTAATTTTCTGTTTAGTTCATCTATCCATAGGTGTGAGTGGGGTATTAAAGTCTCCCACTATTATTGTGTTATTGTTAATTTCTTCTTTCATACTTGTTAGCAGTTGTCTTACATGTTGCAGTGCTCCTATGTTGGGTGCATATATATTTATAATTGTTATATCTTCTTCTTGGATTGATCCTTTGATCATTATGTAGTGTCCTTCTTTGTCTCTTTTAACAGCCTTTGTTTTAAAGTCTACTTTATCTGATATGAGTATTGTTACTCCTGCTTTCTTTTGGTCTCTATTTGCATGGAATATCTTTTTCCAGCCCTTCACTTTCAGTCTGTATGTGTCCCTTGTTTCAAGGTGGGTCTTTTGTAGACAACATACATAGGGGTCTTGTTTTTGTATCCATTCAGTCAGTCTTTGTCTTTTGGTTGGGGCATTCAACCCATTTACATTTAAGGTAATTATTGATAAGTATGATCCCCTTGCCACTTACTTTATTGTTTTGGGTTTGAGTTTATACACCCTTTCTGTGTTTCCTGTCTAGAGAAGATCCTTTAGCATTTGTTGGAGAACTGGTTTGATGATGCTGAATTCTCTCAGCTGTTGCTTGTCTGTAAACCTTTTTCCTTCATATTTGAACGAGATCCTTGCTGGGTACAGTAATCTGGGCTGTAGGTTATTTTCTTTCATCACTTTAAGTATGTCCTGCCATTCATACCTGGCCTGAAGAGTTTCTATTGAAAAATCAGGTGTCATCCTTATGGGAATCCCCTTGTGTGTTATTTGTTGTTTTTCTTTTGCTGCTTTTAATATTTGTTCTTTGTGTTTGATCTTTGTTAATTTGATTAATATGTGTCTTGGGGTGTTTCGCCTTGGGTTTATCCTGTTTGGGGCTCTCTGGGTTTCTTGGACTTGGGTGATTATTTCCTTCCCCATTTTAGGGAAGTTTTCAACTATTATCTCCTCAAGTATTTTCTCATGACCTTTCTTTTTGTCTTCTTCTTCTGGGACTCCTATGATTCGAATGTTGGGTTGTTTAACATTGACCCAGAGGTCTCTGAGATTGTCCTCATTTCTTTTAATTCTTTTTTTCTTTTTTCCTCCCTGATTCATTTATTTCTACCATTCTATCTTCTACCTCACTTATCCTATCTTCTGCCTCTGTTATTCTCCTATTTGTTCCCTCCAGAGTTCCCTCCTCACTTATTGCATTATTCATTATATATCGACTCTTTTTAATTTCTTCTAGGTCCTTGTTAAACCTTTATTGCATCTTCTCAATCCTTGTCTCCAGGCTATTTAACCATAACTCCATTTTGTTTTCAAGATTTTGGATCATTTTCACTATCATTATTCAGAATTCTTTATCAGGTAGATTCCCTATCTCTTCCTCTTTTGTTTGGTTTGGAGGGTATTTATCCTGTTCATTTACCTGCTGGGTATTTCTCTGCCTTTTCATCTTGTTTATATTGCTGAGTTTGGGGTGGCCTTTCTGTATTCTGGCAGTTTGTGGAGTTCTCTTTATCGTGGAGTTTCCTCACTGTGGGTGGGGTTCTACAGGCGGCTTGTCAAGGTTTCTCAATAGGGAAGTTTGTATCAGTGTTCTGGTGGGTGGAGTTGGATTTCTTCTCTCTGGAGTGCAATGAAGTGTCCAGTAATGAGTTATGAGATGTCAGTGGGTTTGGTGTGACTTTGGGCTGCCTGTATATTGGAGCTCAGGGCTATGTTCCTGTGTTGCTAGAGAATTTGTGTGGTATGTCTTGCTCTGGAACTTGTTGGCCCTTGGGTGGTGCTTGGTTTCAGTGTAGGTATGGAGGGGTTTGATGAGCTCCTATCGATT
This sequence comes from Bos indicus x Bos taurus, assembly GCF_003369695.1. Taxonomy (NCBI): domain Eukaryota; kingdom Metazoa; phylum Chordata; class Mammalia; order Artiodactyla; family Bovidae; genus Bos; species Bos indicus x Bos taurus. Next base: position 2,520,981 of record NC_040078.1, on the reverse strand, counting down.
AATGTTCCCTGGATTCAGGAGTTCTCTGGTGTTCTCAGAATTTACACTTAAGCCTCCTGCCTCTGGTTTTCAGTCCTGTTCTTATAGTAGTGTCAAGTCTTCTTCATCTATACAACACCGATGGTAAAACACATAGGTTAAAAATGAAAAGTTTCTCCACAGTGAGAGACACTCAGAGAGGTACACAGAGTTACATGGAGAAGAGAAGAGGGAGGAGGGAGATAGAGGTAACCAGGAGGAGAAGAGGGGGAATCAAAAAGGGCGAGAGAAAGCTAGTCAGTAATCACTTTCCTATGTGCTCTCCACAGTCTGGATCCCTCAGAGATGTTCACGGAGTTACACAGAGAAGAGAAGAGGGAGGAGGGAGATAGAGGTGACCAGGAGGAGAAGAGGGGGAATCAAAAGGGGTGAGAGCAAGCTAGCCAATAATCACTTCCGTATGTGCTCTCCACAGTCTGGATCCCTCAGAGATGTTTACGGAGTTACATAGAGAAGAGAACAGGAAGGAAGGAGATAGAGTTGGCTAGAAGGAGAAGAGGGGGAATCAAAAGGAGCGAGACAGATCCAGCCAGTAATCAGTTCCCTAAGTGTTCTCCACAGCCCAGAACACACAAAGAGATTCACAGAGTTGGGTAGAGAAGAGAAGGGGGAGGGAGGAGATAGAGGCGACCTGGTGGAGAAAAAGAATTGAAAGGAGGAGAGAGCAATCAAGCCAGTAATCTCACTCCCAAGTAAAAATGCATACTGAAGATTGGATTCTTAAAGGTACAAAATTGATAACAAATACCAAAAAGCAAAGACGAAAAATCTAGAGTATAGGTTAGATTCTCAAAAATACAATATAAAAAAAAAAATCACAAAAATTATAAAATATATATATATATATGAAGTTTGCTTTAAAAATAGGGTCTTTTTTTTGCAAAGTAATAGTAGTTTATAAAAATGAAAATTAAAGGAGTAATAGAGGACTTAAAATAATTTTTTAAATTAAAAAAATGATAATAGTAAAAATATATCTAGAACTTTCTCTGGTGTTGTTGCAGACAGTGTGGGGGTCAGTTCATTTTCAGATAGTTCCTTGATCCAGCTTATAATTCTCAAAATCTGTAGGCCCCTTCCTATGTAGTCGGTGCTAACTGCAGGGTTTTAATCTACTGCACCTGTCTCTTCCAAAGCGGTTCCCTCTGTTTATTTTAGCTTCGTCTATTCGCTCATCTCTTCAGTGTCTATTTTCCGCCCTGACACAAAGGGGCAGTGGTGGTCACTTTTTTAGGCTTGTTCAATCGTCCTGTGGTGAGGGAGGAATACTGCAAACAAATATCACCGGCGTGTGTGGGGAGTGCTTGCAGTGTCTCTTGCCCCTGCTCACGGCGTGTGTGCTTTCCCAGTCTACACTGTTCAGGCTCTAGGTTGCTCTGCTGGGGAACTGTCTGAGGCGGCCCCTGGGTTGCATGCAGTCCCCAGGTCTAAGCTGCTCAGGTTCAGGTTCTTGGGTACTCCACAAAGGCGCAGACTTGGTTGGGCCTGTGTTTTGTGCCCTTCCCAGGTCTGAGCAGCTCAGGTGACCAGGTGCTTGGCGAGTGCAATCACCCCCAGTTGGAGGCTGTGGCTTATTGCCTTCCCCATCCCAGCTGCTCGGTTTTTCTGGGTGTACAATGGGTGTGCCTTTTCAGGTGCACCTTCTCAGGTGTGCCATGTGTCTCTTCTGGGGAGATTTTCCCTGGCTGTGACCCTCCCAGCGGATGTCGACCGTCCAGAATCCCAAGAAGTCTTGGTTAGCAATGAAACCTGCTTGCAGTGCCCTCTCCAGGCTCTGGCTGCCCTCGCCTGCCTGTCTCCAGCAGGGGATGGGCCAGTCCGCAGCTGGCTAGTTCTGCTCAGTCCTTTGTTCTGTGAGCAGGCCTGGCGATGTCTTGCTGCTGTTGCTGCTAAGTCACTTCAGTTGTGTCCGACTCTGTGCGACCTCATAGATGGCAGCCCACCCGGCTCCCCCGTCCCTGGGATTCTCCAGGCAAAAGCGCTGGAGTGGGTTGCCGTTTCCTTCTCCAATGCATGAAAGTGAAAAGTGAAAGTGAAGTCGTTCAGTTCTGTCTGACTCTCAGGACCCCGTGGACTGCAGCCTACCAGGCTCCTCCGTCCATGGGGTTTTCCAGGCAAGAGTGTTAGAGTGGGGTGCCATCGCCTTCTCCGGCAATGTCTTAGGGCTTTTTGCAGTATAGGTATCCCGCAGTCTGGGTTGCTATCTCAAGTTAGTTCCCTCAGATTGCCCTTGGGGCATTCAATCCTGGTCCTTATCCTAAGTAATACAGCCTGCACCTCCCTGTCCAGCCCCGCTTGCTAGTGGCGGATGCAAGCGTCCGCGATGCCTCTCCACTGGGAGTTGCTGTTAGGCACGTATCTGTGGATTTTAATTATTTATTTACTTTTCCTCCCGGTTATGTGGCCCTCTGAGGTTCCAAGGCTCGCCACAGACCCGCCGGTGAGAGTGTTTCCTGGTGTTTGGAAACTTCTCTTTTTTAAGACTCCCTTCCCCTTATGGATCTCCATCCCTACCTCTTTTGCCTTTCTTTTTTTTTTTCCTGAATAATTCTGATTTATTAAAAATACTGAATTTGTAGTTAAACCTTTCTACTATAACTTTATTTTTTTAATTTTATTTTATTTTTAAACTTTACGTAATTGTATTAGTTTTGCCAAATATCAAAATGAATCCACCACAGGTATACATGTGTTCCCCATCCTGAACCCTCCTCCCTCCTCCCTCCCCATACCATCCCTCTGGGTCGTCCCAGTGCACTAGCCCCAAGCATCCAGTATCGTGCATTGAACCTGGACTGGCATCTTGTTTCATACATGATATTTTACATGTTTCAATGCCATTCTCCCAAATCTTCCCACCCTCTCCCTCTCCCACAGAGTCCATAAGACTGTTCTATACATCAGTGTCTCTTTTGCTGTCTTATACACAGGGTTATTGTTACCATCTTTCTAAATTCCATATATTTGAATCAGTTCTAATGAGGTGGATGAAACTGGAGCCTATTATACAGAGTGAAGTAAGCCAGAAGGAAAAACACCAATACAGTATGCCTTTCTTTTTATCTTTTATATTTTTTCCTATCTCCCTTTGAAGACAATGGGCTGCCTTTCTGGGTGCCTGATATCCTCCTCCAGCATTCAGAAATTGTTTTGTGAAATTTACTCAGCATTCAAATGTTCTTTCAATGAATTTGTGGGGGAGAAAGTGGTCTCCCTGTCCTATTCCTCTGCCATCTTAGGACCACCCTCAAAGTTTAACTTTAAACGATGAAGATAAACTTCATTTTAAGATGAAGTTTATCTTTAAACTTCATAAAGACCATCTTAAACTTCATAGGCCAATCATAGTTGATGATTCTTCCAGTATTAAACTATAAAATAGATATCTCACTTAGGATTTTACTTTTATAACTGTTCTGATACTACTCCCTGGAGTAGTATTCCCAAACACTATTTGGGAAATGTGTTTTTAGTGGTCTAGGGAGGATATCTCATCTTCAGTCAGATTTCTGGCTTTTTATTATTTTTATGCACTGAGATTCTTGGAATGATTCCCTTTGAGGAGGTTTTATATTGAATACCCCTTCTTAGCATCCTTCCCAAACATGTGCACTGAGCACACATGTGAAAAGAAAGTAATTGCTTTGAAATTTTTGTTCTCAGTTTAAATTGAAACCCTCCTGTGGGGCTATTTTTTAAGCTTTAGAAGACACATTTTAAACTTTATTTTGAATACATTTCAGATTTTTTTTTTCTCTGTAGAGTGGAATTTTTCTTAATTAAAAGGGAGTGTGTATATGCTATCTATTGCTACAGAAGTGTTAAGTTACTCATCGCCCTCAAATGTAGCTTAGAACAACAGTCATGTATCCTCATTGATCTGCATGTTCACTGACCAAGGCTGCCCTTGGCTGGATGACCATGTCGATTTTTGTTGTTCTCTCTCACATTGGGGATCTGCTGTGTCCAACTTTTCTCTATCAATATGTCATTTTCCTGAGACCAGCAGGCTTAACTGGGACCAGTCTGAGCAGGTTTTTCTCTTGGTTAGGAAGTGGGGAAGCCCACGCTTGCAAGTGCATTTCAAGTTTCTACTGTCCGTATGCCTGCTTGAAAGGGCACTGAAAACAGGCAGTGGATATCTGGAGAGGTAAAGAATGGAGCCACTAATTCACTTTGCTGTGGAATGCCATATAAGGAATAGGAATGAAAGAGTACTGCCAGGGTCTAACAGTTTTACCTAGAATATTGACTGATTTTGGTTGTTCTTAATCCTCTATATTTTCTTCTTTGTTTGAGCTGTTAAGAGCTCCCTTGGTGGTTTGACACTCTTCTTTTTGAAGGCGTTTGACTTTTCAGGGTCAGCTCAGTTTATTAGACTGGCATTGAAAAATACTCAATTGAACAAATGAATGAATGAGTGAATGAATGAATGAATGATACTAGGACTTCATCATTACTAGGCCCTCCTTTCAAGTGTGGGTATGAAGATTGTTACTGAAATGTACCTCCATAGGCTGACATCAGGAAGGAACCCTGCTCTAAGATCTCTATTTTCATTTTCAGTCCCTAAATTCTAGGTATACTTAGATACTGCCAAACAATGCTTCTTTTTTTTTTAATTTAAATTTATTTATAAAACAACCATACAAAGTAGATATTATTTAATATTATTAATTAATAGTGGAGGACACTGAAGTTTAGAAAAGTTAAGTAACTTAAGTTCTGACAGTTAGCAAAGGGTTCATCTGGCTTACAGGTCATGTCAGCTAACTGGGCAGCTTTCTTTCCGATACACTCTATTGCCTTGATTCCTTAATTGAGTTGGTTTCATGGATACCTCCCCCTCCACAACCCTCCTAGAATCTTCTCCCAGAGGAAACTATCATGCTTATGTCATACAATGCATGCTCTGATGAATAGTGTTTGATAAAACCAAAACAATAAGAAACAAGTTTATAATTTGGCTCCAGTAAGCAAATTGTTACCAGGATGAATTCTCCTTCATCATATCAAGGGCAGGTGAAAGAAAAAAGGATTTCTGCTACTGAATAAAATATTCAGGTCAGAGGCAAGAAAGGACTTTTGCTCAGGTTTGTTAACAACTATCATAGGTCACTGGAAAGCTGGCAAATAGTTTCACTAAGAGAATTACAAACTTCTTTTGCCTTTTCTTCTTTTCTTCCTCTTCTTCTTCCTCCCCTCTTCTCCCCTTCCTCTCCCCTTCTCCTCTTCCTCCTTTGGAATGCTTGTTTCCAAATAAAATACCTAAAGTAATTCCACCCATGTATTCACTGATTCAGGAAATATTAAGTATCTACTATGTGCCAGATCCTGGCAGGTTAAACACAGAGTGGTAAACAAAAGACACTCCAGTCCTCAGGTTCGGTTACAGGCTGCTGCTCTGCTTGAAAGACTTCCCAGAGTTACCCCCACCTGGCCTTCTCTGTGGAGCACCAGTGCTCTGCAAAACGATGTGAAAACCACTGTCCTGAAGGCTCCCATGGAGGGCACAGAGATGCTGGCTCTAATTTCCACTGCCACCCTCAGCAATTTTCCCTTGAGGATGTAAAGAGAAGAATGTTTGTTTTACACATGCACACAAATGTTTGGGGCTACTGTCCAGAACAAAGCTGCCTGGAAGAACGAGGTGGACTGTTTTCTTGGTGTCTTTCTCTCCTGCCTTGATCTCCCTTGCCTCCAGTCTCCATCGATCTGCTTTACCATTCCATCTTCCAGGCAGCTGCTGGAGTTGTCTTAATAAAACTTTCAATGGCTCCCTGTTGACTTCTTAATAAAGTTCATTTTAAACAGGAATTCAGGGGACTCATGATATACCCCCGGGCCACTTACCCTGTTTTTTTTTTTTTTTTCCAGGCTCATTTTCCATTATATCCATTTGTGTATTTGGCCGTCTTTTTCACTGATCACCTGCTTGATCCCCAAATACGCAGGGTGTTCATTCCTCTTCACCTTTGTTAGGCCCAGAATGCTCATTACTTTCTCCACTAATCAAAAATCCATGTAACTGCAAGGCGTGGCTCATTTGCAGCTTCTCCTAGAGGCTTTCCCTTACCGCTCTGTTGGAATTAATTGCTTCCCCCTCTGTGCTTCCACAGTCCTTTGTTATACTTCCATTTAACACATTTTCTGTTCTTCTTCATCCGAATATGATGTATTTACTTGTCTGTTTCCTGCAGCCCCTCAAATACTGAGAATTAAGGTCGGGAGTCTGATAATGATGTCAGTTCATCATTAATCGCCTGATGCTCTAGTCATAAAAGAGCTTCACAAAATATCTCACATTATCATGTTAAATCCTCCTACTAGGGTTCTGGAAGGTCAGGTATGGGCATAGAGGTGCTATAACTTCATTTTAAATTTTATTTTTAAGAACTATGCTGGAATTTGGTATAAGACAGGCTTGGGTGCAGCAAAAACTAACACAATATTGTAAAGCAATTATTCTCCAATGAAAAATAAAATCAAATTTAAAAAATTTTTAATTAAAAAAAAAAAAAAAAAAAAAAGATGGACCTGGAGTCAAATCCCAAGTCTATACTCATTCTGTGAGCTAGAATGAATGATCTAACTTCTCTGGTCCTCAGGTTTCTCATCAGAAAATGAGCATCAAAGCTTACATCAGCGAGTTGTTATGAAGATTAAATGACATGATGTGTGCTCAACACAGTGCTTGTCACATAGTGGTGAATAATACATAATAGGCACTACTGATTCTAAAGGAGATCAGCCCTGGGTGTTTTTTGGAAGGAATGATGCTAAAGCTGAAACTCCAGTACTTTGGCCACCTCATGCGAAGAGTTGACACATTGGTAAAGACTCTGATGCTGGGAGGGATTGGGGGCAGGAGGAAAAGGGGACGACAGAGGATGAGATGGCTGGATGGCATCACCGACTCAATGGGCATGAGGTTGGGTGAACTCTGGGAGTTGGTGGTGGACAGGGAGGCCTGGCGTGCTGTGATTCATGGGGTCGCAAAGAGTTGGACATGACTGAGCAACTGAACTGAACTGAACTAATGTTTTCCTCCTACAGGAAATCCTAGCCTACATGACTGAGTTCCTACTAGGTGCCAAGGGCTTGCCAACATACTCATCTGTATTATCTCATTTAACCCTGAAAACTACTGTTATGATAATGTGCTGTTGCTGCTAAGTTGCCTCAGTCGTGTCTGACTCTGTGCGACCCATAGATGGCAGCCCACCAGGCTCCCCTGTCCCTGGGATTCTCCAGGCAAGAACACTGGAGTGGGTTGCCATTACCTTCTCCAATGCATGAAAGTGAAAACTGAAAGTGAAGTCGCTCAGTCGTGGCCGACTCTTAGCAACTCCATGGACTGCAGCCTACCAGGCTCCTCCGTCCATGACGTGCTATTGTTCCTATATCTGGGTTTCAGAGGAAGAGACTGGAAGGTTAGCAGCTTCCATGAGGTCAGTAAATTAGTAAGGATTTTAGCTGGATGAAAACCCAGTCACTGGACACTAAAGAGAATGGTTTTAACTGCTGATGCCATTTGGCGGACTGGAGACGTTTTTTAAAAAAATGTTCCAGTTTTAATGGAACAGGTGATGCCATCCCTAACCAAGATCTTGGAGAAAATCTGTCATTATGTTGGCCACCCCTAAAACTGGTAGGAACTTGCAGCAGCATGATTTCTTCTAGTTGTGCAGAGATAAGCATCAGAGTGTAATCATTGCACTATACAATCTATCAGATTCTCTGCAGAGTCTATTCTTTGAAGAAGATTTTCTGTCTTTTATATTTTCAAATGTCTCCCTGCCTTTTTTCAGGTGTACTATTTTGAGGCAAACTTGGCTAATAAGTTTCCTCAAAACCTTTTCCCCCAAAAGGGGGGCAAAGTGAAATAAACTCTGTTTACATGGTACCTTCCACATGTATAGAGTGCAATAATCAGCTCAAAAATTTCATTCAGTTCCCTGGGAGTTAGTGTGTGATCTATTTCAAACTGAATATAAAGGATGCTTCTTGAACCATTAATTTCTTTTATTTGCCAGCATAATAATTCCAGTGGTTTGTTATCTGATTCACACTGAGACTGGTTTAATCTGAATTATGCGTGTTCTACTGTGTTACTATAATTTAGCTAGACAAGAGTCTGTTTTATATTTTATTTTAAATAAATCCATTCCCTGTGGATCCAAACAAGAAAAACTCAAGTCTTTCTCCTCTCTGAAACCTTGGAATTTGCATATCTCACACTCTTTTTTCTTTCTGTTTAATTCTTTGTTTCCTCTCAAACCAGAGACTTTAGATTTATGGTGACTTTGTGGTTGGATTCTTGACTTTTCAGTGTCAAACCAAGGAGCTTTTCTCTCCCCTTCTCCCCTCACTTCTTTCTTTCCTTCCTTCCTCCTGTAGCTTTAATTGAGGTCTTATTTGCATACCATAAAATTCAATTATTTTATATGCACAATTCAATGATTTTTAAGTAAAGTTTCAGTGTTGTGCAACTCTTTCCACAACCTAATATTAAACATTGCCATCACCCTAAAAAGGAATGGCATGCCCATGTATGGTCACTTTCTATTCTCACTCCCAGCCTCAGGCAAATATTAATCTATTTTTTGTCTCTATAGATTTAACCTCTCTGCAACCTCTCATGTTGCAGCATTTATTGGTAATTTTCTCCTTTATATTTTTTAAATTTAATTTAATTTAATTTTTTAACTTTACAGTATTGTATTGGTTTTGCCATATATCAAAATGAATCCACCACAGGTATACATGTGTTCCCCATCCTGAACCCTACTCCCACCTCCCTCCCCATACCATCCTTCTGGGTCGTCCCAGTGCACCAGCCCCAAGCATCCAGTATCGTGCATCAAACCTGGACTGGCGACTCGTTTCATATATGATATTATACATGTTTCAATGCCATTCTCCCAAATTATCCCACCCTCTCCCTCTCCCACAGAGTCCAAAAGACTGTTCTATACATCTGTGTCTCTTTTGCTGTCTCGTACACAGGGTTATTGTTACCACCGTTCTAAATTCCATATATATGCATTAGTATACTGTATTGGTGTTTTTCTTTCTGGCTTACTTCACTCTGTATAATCGGCTCCAGTTTCATCCACCTCATAAGAACTGACTCAAATGCATTTTTTTAATGGCTGAGTAATACTCCATTGTGTATATGTACCACTGCTTTCTTATCCATTCATCTGCTGATGGACATCTAGGTTGCTTCCATGTCCTGGCTATTATAAACAGTGCTGCAATGAACATTGGGGTACACGTGTCTCTTTCAATTCTGGTTTCCTCAGTGTGCATGCCCAGCAGTGGGATTGCTGGATCATAAGGCAGTCCTATGGGCCAAAGAACTAAATAGACATTTCTCCAAAGAAGACATACAAATGGATAACAAACACATGAAGAGATGCTCAACATCACTCATTATCAGAGAAATGCAAATCAAAACCACAATGAGGTACCATTTCATGCCAGTCAGAATGGCTGCGATCCAAAAGTCTACAAGCAAATAAATGCTAGAGAGGGTGTGGAGAAAAGGGAACCCTGTTACACTGTTGGTGGGAATGCAAACTAGTACAGCCACTATGGAGAACAGCGTGGAGATTCTTTAAAAAACTGGGAATAGAACTGCCTTATGATCCAGCAATCTCCTCTGTATTTTTGAGGAGTATTCCATTGCATGAATGGTTTGGTTTATCACATTTGGTTTATCCAGTCATCAGTTGAGGAATCTTTCGTTTGTTCTCCTTTTTGGCTATTACAAACAGTGCTGCTATGAACCTTCATATATGTCTTTGTGTAGACATATATTTTTATTTCTCTCGAGTAGTTTTCTATGAGTAGAATGTCTAGGTCATATGATAAATTTATGTTTAACATTTTAAGAAACTACCAAAGTATTTTACAAAGTAATTGCAACATTTTACATTTTTATAGCAATGTATGAGTGTTCCTGTGAATTCACATCCTTGTCAATTGTTGTCATTCTCTTATATATTGGTGAGATATTTAGAGTGATAAAATAATGAAAAAATATATCTAGCTATAGTTTTAATTGCAGTCCTCCTGTTATAAGTAGCACTGAGCATCATTTCATGTTTAAGGGACATTTTTAAGCATCTAAAATGTAAACCTCATATCATATCAACACCTTTGACAATTTTCTATCTAGTTTTCAGTCTTTCTTTTTCCTTCTTGATTTTTAATTATCCACTTAAAATTTAAAAGTATATTTGTTCCATTATAAACACAATATGTATGTTCATTTTTAAAAGCTAAAAACAAAGGAAGTGAGACTTCAAATTAATCAGGTGAGTTGACTGCATTTCTTTTTATCCTTTCTAGAAAGCCCACCAGAGTAGTTGTGACTTTTCCTTTTTTTTTAAGGGATTAACCTAGTAGGAACAAAAGAACAGAAATCAACAAATTTTCAGAAATAGAAAGCAGACGGAGGACGGCTCACTGACCAAGCAGGGTGAATAATACTCAACTGCCTATAAAGAGGGAGTCTGACAAAAGGAGACCCATCCACCTAACAGATACTCCAGAGAGACTCAATACGGTAAAAGGCTGGGCTTTTCAGTATCTAAGACAGGATGAAGGGTTGAAAGATATTTTACAGGGAGGTTAGACCTCCCCTCTAATTCTCTTATCAACCTTGTATGGTCAAGCAGCTACTCCTCTTCTACTCTGCCCCCCCCCCCAAGGAAGTGGGGGTTCCCAAGAAGAGCGGTGGGGTCTAAAAACGGGAAGAGTAGGTCTGTTGAACCAAGGGATCCTCAGCACCATTTCCTCATCCCCCCTCCCCAGAACATGCTGCTGCTGCTAAGTCACTTCAGTCGTGTCCGACTCTGTGCGATCTCATAGACGGAAGCCCACTAGGCTCCCCCGTCCCTGGGATTCTCTAGGCAAGAACACTGGAGTGAGTTGCCATTTCCTTCTCCAATGCAGGAAAGTGAAAAGTGAAAGTGAAGTCCCTCAGTTGTGTCTGACTCTTCGCGACCCCAATGGATTGCAGCCTACCAGGCTCCTCCGTCCATGGGATTTTCCAGGCAAGAGTACTGGAGTGGGGTGCCATTGCCTGAGCCTTGCCTAATTATCCTTCTCTGTTCACTTTCCCTAGGCAGGAAGTTGAAAAATTCTTCGCTGGAGACAAGACCTTGACATACTGACCTTTAGAAGCTCCTAGTAAAAAGCCTGCCTCACTCTTTGTTTAGCCTACTCAACAGCTGACAATCACCTCTATCCCCAAATTGAATATGAACATAAGATAAAGGATCATCAGCAAAGCTTTACCATCTGGGCAAAGCTTTCAGATGGTAAAGTGTCTACCTGCAATGTTGGAGACCCGGGTTCGATCCCTGTGTAGGAAAGATCCCCTGGAGAAGACAATGGCACCCCACTCCAGTACTCTTGCCTGGAAAATTCCATGGACTGAGGAGCCTGGTAGGCTACAGTCCATGGGGTCGCAAAGAGTCGGACATGACTGAGCGACTTCACTTTCACTTTTCACTTTCAGCATAAAAGAAGAAGCAGGGAAGGACAACAGTAAACAAGGAAGGAAAAAAAAAAAAACTTCCTGGAGAAAACAAAGAGTCCTCCAGGGAACAGAAAAATGTCAACAAACAAAACCAAGGAGTATCCTTACAGACATAAAAAAAGATACTGTAATCACAAATCAAATACAGGATACTATGATAAAAGATACTATGATAACAAACACCCTCTTCCAACAACACAAGAGAAGGCTCTATACATGGACATTACCAGATGGTCAACACCTAAATCAGATTGATTATATTTTTTGCAGCCAAAGATGGAGAAGCTCTATACAGTCAGCAAAAACAAGACCAGGAGCTGACTGTGGCTCAGACCATGAACTCCTTATTGCCAAATTCAGACTTAAATTGAAGAAAGTAGAGAAAACCACTAGACCATTCAGGTATGACCTAAATCAAATCCCTTATGATTATACAGTGGAAGTGAGATTTAAGGGCCTAGATCTGATAGATAGAGTGCCTGATGAGCTATGGAATGAGGTCCGTGACATTGTACAGGAGACAGGGATCAAGACCATCCCCATGGAAATGAAATGCAAAAAAGCAAAATGGCTGTCTGGGGAGGCCTTACAAATAGCTGTGAAAGGAAGAGAAGCAAAAAGCAAAGGAGAAAAGGAAAGATATAAACATCTGAATGCAGAGTTCCAAAGAATAGCAAGAAGAGATAAGAAAGTCTTCTTCAGCAATCAATGCAAAGAAATAGAGGAAAACAACAGAATGGGAAAGACTAGAGATCTCTTCAAGAAAATCAGAGATACCAAAGGAACATTTCATGCAAAGACGGGCTCGATAAAGGACAGAAATGGTATGGACCTAACAGAAGCAGAAGATATTAAGAAGAGATGGCAAGAATACACAGAAGAACTGTACAAAAAAGATCTTCATGATCCAGATAATCACGATGGTGTGATCACTGACTTAGAGCCAGACATCCTGGAATGTGAAGTCAAGTGGGCCTTAGAAAGCATCACTATGAACAAATCTAGTGGAGGTGATGGAATTCCAGTTGAGCTATTCCAAATCCTGAAAGATGATGCTGTGAAAGTGCTGCACTCAATATGACAGCAAATTTGGAAAACTCAGCAGTGGCCACAGGACTGGAAAAGGTCAGTTTTCATTTCAATCCCAAAGAAAGGCAATGTCAAAGAATACTCAAACTACTGCACAATTGCACTCATCTCACACGCTAGTAAAGTAATGCTCAAAATTCTCCAAGCCAGGCTTCAGCAATATGTGAACTGTGAACTTCCTGATGTTCAAGCTGGTTTTAGAAAAGGCAGAGGAACCAGAGATCAAATTGCCAACATCCACTGGATCATGGAAAAAGCAAGAGATTTCCAGAAAAGCATCTGTTTCTGCTTTATTGACTATGCCAAAGCCTTTGACTGTGTGGATCACAATAAACTGTGGAAAATTCTGAAAGAGATGAGCATACCAGACCACCTGATCTGGCTCTTGAGAAATTTGTATGCAGGTCAGGAAGCAACAGTTAGAACTGGACATGGAACAACAGACTGGTTCCAAATAGGAAAAGGAGTTCGTCAAGGCTGTATATTGTCACCCTGTTTATTTAACTTCTATGCAGAGTACATCATGAGAAACGCTGGACTGGAAGAAGCACAAGCTGGAATCAAGATTGCTGGGAGAAATCTCAATAACCTCAGATATGCAGATGACACCACCCTTATGGCAGAAAGTGAAGAGGAACTAAAAAGCTTCTTGATGAAGGTGAAAGTGGAGAGTGAAAAAGTTGGCTTAAAGCTCAACATTCAGAAAATGAAGATCATGGCATCTGGTCCCATCACTTCATGGGAAATAGATGGGGAAACAGTGGAAACAGTGTCAGACTTTATTGTTGGGGGTTCCAAAATCACTGCAGATGGTGACTGAAGCCATGAAATTAAAAGACGCTTACTCCTTGGAAGGAAAATTATGACCAGCCTAGATAGCATATTCAAAAGCAGAGACATTGCTTTGCCAACAAAGGTCCATCCAGTCAAGGCTATGGTTTTTCCAGTGGTCATGTATGGATGTGAGAGTTGGACTGTGAAGAAGGCTGAGCACCGAAGAATTGATGCTTTTGAACTGTGGTGTTGGAGAAGACTCTTGAGAGTCCCTTGGACTGCAAGGAGATCCAACCAGTCCATTCTGAAGGAGATCAGCCCTGGGATTTCTTTGGAAGGAATGATACTAAAGCTGAAACTCCAGTACTTTGGCCACCTCATGCGAGGAGTTGACTCATTGGAAAAGACTCTGATGCTGGGAGGGTATGGGCGAAAAGAGAAGGGGACAACAGAGGATGAGATGGCTGGATGGCATCACTGACTTGATGGACCTGAATCTGAGTGAACTCTAGGAGTTGGTGATGGACAGGGAGGCCTTGCGTGCTGCAATTCATGGGGTCGCAAAGAGTCGGACACGACTGAGCGACTAATCTGATCTGATCTGATCTGATGATAAAAGAACAGAAAAACAGCATGAGCTTCTAGAAATTAAAGATATTAAAATAAAAAAATTAAGTCAGTAGAAGAACCCTTTTAAAAATATGCCAGAAAGAATTCCAAAACATGGAAGAAAAGGGACATAGCAGAAAAAAGGACAAACAAATTTGTAAGATTGACTCAAAATGTCTTCATTTTGAGGAGAAAGCAGAGAAAAATGAAAGAAAATTTCTGAGAAATATAAAAATTTCTTAGAATTGAAGGGCAGGCATCTTTGGTTTGAATGGGCTTAGTGAATGCCAACATAAAAAGACATAATCTTAAAATATTAGGACATTAGAGATAGAGAAGCTTCTAAAGAGAGGGAGAGTATGCGTCCTAAAGTCAAGAATGGCACTGGATTTTTTTGGTAGTATTGATAGCACTAGATTCTGGATGTCACTGAGGGAAGCCCTTCAACAGTTTTCAGTCTAGAATTCTAAATCTGGACAAACTATTCATCAAGGATGAAGGTAGAAGATATCTTTAGAAATAGAGTCTAAGTGTTTATCCTCAAACATCATTTAAGAAGCCACTTGAGGATATTTCAGTGGAAAAATTGAGGAAAGCAAGAAAGAGGGACCCTGCTTGGCTAAACAGTGGGTTTACATCATCTTCATCATGCAGTTTCTTTCTACTTAGATACTAATTTTAATTATTTAGAGACAATAGCAGGAAGAAGTGTTCATTCATATGTTCAAATAATTTTCAAGTGTTATATCTTCAAATACTAGGAAAAGAAATGAAGAGATATATTCTAACCTGGATAAACCAAGACATAGACATATAAGCATATTACTAAATATGCCATTTAGCATATTAAAATACTTTTTAGAAGAGACAGCATGAGGGTTGAAAGGGACTGATGTGGACAGTGGAAATGACAGGGTCATGGATATTGGTGTCAAGGGTTAAGGACTGCTGCTTTTAGACAGGGTTAAGGACTGCTGCTTTTAGACACTTGGGTACTATCTTGATAAAAATAAAGTAACCTAAAAAGAAAAAAAAGTTTTGGGGCCAAATAGAAATTACTACCATAACAGAAACAATAACAAAACAGAGAATATAGGTGGAAGAAAAATCATTAATTGTCATACAAACCCAAAGATAAATAGTATTCACATTTGGTGGAAGGTTTTCTTTTTTTCCCCCTGTCTTTTCTCTGTGAGAAGAAAAGGCAATGGCAGAAGACAATGGCACCCTACTCCAGTACTCTTGCCTGGAAAATCCCATGGACAGAGGAGCCTGGTAGGCTGCAGTCCATGGGGTTGCTGCGAGTTGGACACAACTGAGCAACTTCACTTTCACTTTTTTTTTTCCCCTGTCTTTTCTCTATGAAAGATTTTGATTTCATGCTTTTACATAGTTATGCTCATACAATTGACTATACTATTTTTCTTAATCAATTATCATGGTGAAAACATTTTTTCACGATCATATTAACATTTAAGCATACTTTAAAATGGCTGCATAATAGCCCAATTGAGTAGCTATACTATAATTTACTTTTTAAAAATTTGAGTTTAGTTGATTTACAATATTATATTAGTTGCCAGTGTATAACATAAGGATTCAATGTTTTTGTACATTATACACCATTTAAAGTTATTACGAAATAATGGCAATATTTTTGTGTTGTACCATATATCTTGCTGTTTATTTATTTTACTTTTGTCATTGTCATTTGTTGTTCTCTCTGCTTGAAGCGCCAATGTTCTTGGGAACATTCTCCAAATCTCAACTGGGCAACTGCTCCCATTCACCCATGTGATTCTAATGGGGGGGCTGCCAATTACCACCCGGCGCTCTGGTGTGAGCCATGAGAATGTGGCTTGTGCCTGGCCAACCAAACTCCTGGGAATTTTCTAACTGGAGTTGAACTGAAGAGCTTGATATGAGGATGTAAGCCTGGAGCAATGAGGTGAGCTTGGAATCCTGGGACAACAAGCCTGAAAACATAAGCACAGGAAAACAGGTGTGAGAGAAGCTGCAGGAAGGAGATAACTCAGGCAAGAGGAGAGAAAGAGAAGGGGAACTGATAACTCGGGCAAGAGGAGAGAAAGAGAGAGAGAAGAAAGAAATCAACCTGATGGCATTAGAATCTGAACCTAGTAATCACCAATTCCACTCTTATTCTAACCCATCTGCAATTGGTTGCATTAAATGATAGATACTTCCTTAATACATGTTATACTTAAGATAGATTGAATTTTCTTGCATTATTTTTAAAGGAATGAGCCTTCACCACAGTAACTTACAGGAATAGAACAAAATTCAAGTTGTTTGGAGAAAATACCTAATAAACACTTATTAAACTGAATTAAATGAATTCCCCCAGAAGCATAGCAGTATAGTACAAAGAGTGTGGGCTTTAGCAAACTGGCTGACCTGTGTTTGAATTATGGATCTGTAAAAACTTTGGCAAATTATTTCATATATCAGAGCTTCGACTTCTCTTTTTTCATCATCATCAGCATTATAATCTCTAACATTTGTTGAATCATTTCCCTATGGCTCACACTATGCTAAATGTTTTGCATGTGTTATCTCTTGGATAAAATAATCCTAAGGGACAGATATTATTATCATTGCACTGTTATGATCTGTGAAATGATAATTCAAAGGGATAATCAGTATAAAACATTAAGCCCAAAGAGTAATGCTTTTTTTCTCCCATTTTTTTTTTTTCTTTCATGACTTAATCTTGCCTCTTACCATTTTGCCAGTATTCAGAATTATGGCCCCTTCACTTTTGGACAGGTTAATCTGTTGCTTTTTGTGATTATGACTTGTTGATCTTTGATCTTTGCCTTTTTACTTGTGAATTACTCAGTGTGAAATATCACACCACAGCACAAAGGTAGAACTCAACAAATGCAAAAGTAACTATGTTCCTGCATGAGAACACTAAACATTGTAGAGAGGTCAGTTTAATTTATACAACTAATTTAATTCAAATAAAAGCAATAACAAAGATCTCCCTCTCTCTTTCCCTGGAATTGGGCAGGTTGACTCTAAAATCCATATGGAAAAATAAACAAACAAGGATAGCCAGAAAAGTTCTGAAAACAAAGAGCAATTAGGAAATTTTAGTCCCTCTAGACAATAGCATGTGTTATACAACTTCAATAATAAAAACAGGGTTATAATAATACCTAGTGGGAAAACAGAGCATAACATGAAGTTTAGAAATAGACTTGATTAATGAAAGAATTTGGTAGAATAACTGGTGAAGGCCGTATCAACATTTGAAGGTTGACAGCACAATCTGTTGGCCAAGCTGTGAAGACATAAGCTGACAGGAGTATCAAACAGTACAAACCCCCATTCCATGGATGGAAATCTGCCAATATTTATCAGAATTATGAATGCATTTGTCCTACCTCCAGAAACTGAGCTTATAGAGTTAAATGCACACACACGTAGTGATGGGCATACAGAAGGTATTCATTGTAACATATTTATAAGAAGAACTCCAAATGTCCATCAATAAGGGACTGGATAAATAAACTATGGTATAACTCTAAGAGGGGTTTCCCTGATGGCTCAGTGGTAAAGAATCCATCTGCCAATGCAGGAGACTTGGGTTTAATTCTTGATCCAAGAAGATCCTCTAGAGACTGAAATAGCAATTCACTCCAATATTTTTTCCTGGGAAATTTCATGGACAGAGGAGACTGGCAGGCTACAGTCTAAGAGCCACAAACAGTCAGACACAACTTTGTGATGAACAACAGCAACAACAGTGACCCAAAGAGAGGCTAGCTCATCACAAGCAAAAGAAATTTGCAAATATGCATGTTAACTAAACTTACTGTGGTGATCAATTTGCTATATATACAAATATTGAATGCTGTATACCTGAAACTAATGTTATATGTCAATTATGTCTCAATAAAAAATAAACTATGATACAACCACACAGAAGCATCATATTCATTTTAAAAGATAGAGAAAAGTTATCTAATTACTTATATGAAAAGAAGAAAGTGAAACATTCAAGTGCAGAATAATGTATATCATACATTACATTTCATGTAAGAAAGCTGGAATAAGAATACAGATTTGCATATACTTACACCTGCATAATGAAATACAAATTACTAAGATTAGCTACCCATGTGGAAAGGGAGAATCTTCTGAAAGGAAAGAGACATGAGAGCAAGGACTTGTCAATGTGTACTTTATCATATGTTTTTGATAGTTTTTGAATCATGAGTTCATATTACTCATTCAAATTGGGGGGGGGGGGGAAACAGTAAGGGTTAAAAAAATCAAGCAGTGAGTACTTACTCTGTGTAAGACATTGTGCTAAGTTTGTAAATCCATTATGTCATTTAATCTCCATAGGAGTCCAGTGAGGTTTTATTTTAATCTTCATTTTTACACATGAGAAAATGAGTTAGATTGTTTAAGCAATTTGTTCATCATTTCTATCAATCCACAGTCCTCATTTCTTTCCTGTCTTAGCTCAATACTAACTTCCTGCAAGTCTTCCTGGATTGTTTCCACTCAACCGCAACTAGCTGTTGGAATCTCTTTAGCAGTTACATACCTAGTTCATTTTGCCTTTTTATGCAAAAAGAGAAGAGTGAAAAGGCCAGCTTAAAACTCAGTATTAAAAAAACTAAGATCATGGCATTGGATCCCCTCACTTCTGAGTCTCTGAGAGACTCAGAAAGACTAACTGGGAGTCATAGGTAAAATCTTTGACTCCAAGATAAGTGCTCTTTTCCTTGCATCACAGCTACTTCTAGTTCAGTTCAGTCGCTCAGTCATGTTCGACTCTTTGCGACCCCATGAATTGAAACATGTCAGGCCTCCCTGTCCATCACCAACTTCCAGAGTTCACTCAAACTCACGTCCATTGAGTTGGTGATGCCATCCAGCCATCTCATCATCTGTCGTCCCCTTTTCCTCCTGCCCCCAATCCTTCCCAGCATCAGGGTCTTTCCCAATGACTCAACTCTTCAAATGAGGTGGTCAAAGTATTGGAGTTTAAGCTTTAGCATCAGTCCTTCCAAAGAACACCCAGGACTGATCTCCTCCAGAATGGACTGGTTGGATCTCCTTGAAGTCCAAGGGACTTTCAAGAGTCTTCTCCAACACCACAGTTCAAAAGCATCAATTCTTTGGCGCTCAGCTTTCTTCACAGTCCAACTCTCACATCCATACATGACCACTGGAAAAACCATAGCCTTGACTAGACGGACCTTTGATGGCAAAGTAATGTCTCTGCTTTTCAATATGCTATCTAGGTTGGTCATAACTTTCCTTCCAAGGAGCAAGCATCTTTTAATTTCATGGCTGCAGTCACCATCTGCAGTGATTTTGGAGCCCCCAAAAATAAAGTCTGACACTCTTTCCACTGTTTCCCCATCTATTTCCCATGAAGTGATGGGACCAGATGCCATGATCCTCGTTTTCTGAATGTTGAGCTTTAAACCAACTTTTTCACTCTCCTCTTTCACTTTCATCAAGAGGCTTTTGAGTTCCTCTTCACTTTCTGCCATAAGGGTGGTGTCATCTGCATATCTGAGGTTATTGAGGTTTCTCTCAGCAATCTTGATTCCAGCTTGTGCTTCTTCCAGCCCAGCGTTTCTCATGATGTACTCTGCATATAAGTTAAATAAGCAGGGTGACAATATACAGCCTTGATGCACTCCTTTCCCTATTTGGAACCAGTCTGTTGTTCTATGTCCAGTTTTAACTGTTGCTTCTTGACCTGCATACAGGTTTCTCAAGAGGCAGGTCAGGTGGTCTGGTATTCCCATCTCTTTCAGAATTTTCCACAGTTTATTGTGATCCACACAGTCAAAGGCTTTGGCATAGTCAATAAAGCAGAAATAGATGTTTTTCTGGAGCTCTCTTGCTTTTTCCATGATCCAGTGGATGTTGGCAATTTGATCTCTGGTTCCTCTGCCTTTTCTAAAACCAGCTTGAACATCAGGAAGTTCATGGTTCATGTATTGCTGAAGCCTGGCTTGGAGAATTTTGAGCATTACTTTACTAGCGTGTGAGATGAGTTAGCCTTTCAGAAAATATCTGGTCGAACCATACTTATTACAAGAGGATGTCTGAGTCAATTATTCTAGGAATGAGAACACAGAAATAACTCAAGGGTAACGAAATATTACCCTTTCTTCCACATACCAGACAACATTAACTGATTATACAACTTTTCTTCTGGATCTTGAAGTTGCTTCACATACTTTACAATCTTTCTCAAAACCAGATTCCACCTCTACAATTATTCAATCTTAATCCAAAATAGACACTCAAGAGGAAATATACTTGGGACTTTCTTGGCAGTCAATGATTAAGACACCAGGCTTCCACTGCAGGGGGCACAAGTTCAATCCCTGGTCAGGGAACTAAGATCTGACATGCCATGCAGTGCAGCCAAAAACAGGGAAAAAAAAGGAGAAACATATGAGTGCCTAACTCCTCAAAATGTGGTCCTCAGATCATCAGCATCTTTTAGAAGCTGATGGAAACACAGAAACCCATCTACAGAATCAGAATGTGTATTGTAATATTTTCAAGTGATTCCTATGAGCACGAAGTTTGAGAAATTCTACTCTGAAGCACTGTTCAGTGACAAGTCTAGATAGTGATTTTATGACTGCTTATCTCTCCAGCTCAGAAAACCCACTACAGAGTTGCCTCATCAGGCTTCCCTCAGGTCTGTTGGTTCAGAGGGGCATCTATTAAATCTCTAGAACATCTTCCAGGACATCTTGACTTGAATGACAAAATGGTTCTACTTGAAAAGATATTTCTGAGACCAGACGCACACAGCTGCACTGAGATAAATGAGGGAAGCCTAAACTCTCTACTGTGGCTGTCGATGCATGTCTTCTTGCCTGGAGAGTTATTCTCTTCTTCG